>NC_135234.1:54296241-56796241 GCF_051348905.1 Ranitomeya variabilis | reverse complement strand
TGAGGGAAAGGTATCGCCCCTGTCCATGTTGACTGGTCCACGCATCGGTGGTGAGGTGGACCTTGCTACTGACGGCGTTCAGTAGCGCGTGTTTTATGTGTCCCTCCACATGCTTGTGCAGGGCAGGGACGGCTTGCCTGCTGAAGTAAAAGCGGCTGGGCACATTGTACTGTGGGACTGCCAATGACATCAAGTCACGGAAGCTGTCAGTCTCCACCAGCCTGAATGACAGCATTTCCAGTGACAGAAGTTTGGCAATGCCTGCAGTCAGAGCCTGTGCTCGTGGGTGGTTTGACGAGAAAGGCCGCCTTTTCTCCCATGCCTGTACTACCGATGGCTGTAGACTGGGCTGGGAGTGTGTGGATGACTGGGAAAGTGGTGCTGCGGGTGGAATTACAGCGGGTCTCTGGACAACAGGGCCAGAGGTTCTTCCACGGCGATCCTGGGAGGAAGCCGAACCAGCTGCGTGTGAGCTGGAGGAAGAGGCAACACGAGCTGAAGTGGTGGTAGCTGCCGCTGTTGGTTGGCCTAGCTCTTCAGTGTGTTTTTCTAACAACGCCGGGTGCCTGGTGCGCACATGTTTCCACATGTTGGAGGTATTGAGGCTGCTGACATTTTTCCCTCTTTTGACTTTTTGATGACACACCTTGCATCTGACATAGCAAATGTCATCTGCAACTGTGTCAAAAAAGGACCAGGCACTGCAAGTCTTGGGAGCGCCCTTTTTGGCTTTTGGAAGAGACATGCTCCTAACGGGTGCCAAAGCGGAGGCTGCAGGATCCGCAGTCTTCCCCCTCCCTCTCCCTCTTTGGGCCGTACGGGGAATCTCTTCCTCAGAGCTGCTCCCACCACCTTCCTGTCCCTCACGCCAAGATGGGTCAAGGACCTCATCATCTACACTACCCTCTGCCCCCAACTGCTCCTCCTGGGTAGTCTCAGCAGCAGAGCACGCACCAGTAAGTGGCACCTGAGTGTCATCATCAGCTGATGCGGCCTGCGATGTGGTGACCGGAGCCACTGGCCCACCCGCCTCTTCAGAGGAAGAGAGAAAAAGCTGTTGGGCATCACTGCACCCTGCCTCTTCTTCCATTTCTCCAATGCTGCTTGGCTGGCCCCCTGTTTCCAAGCCAAGAGATTCAGAGAACAGAAGTAGAGACGGCTCCTGTCCTGGGCTCTCTGTCTGCCTGGGCAATTTGGCAGGTGGTGAAGAGACAGATGGCTGCTCTCCAGTGCTCTGTGTCTGAGAGGATGTGGCACTAATTGAAGTTGATGCATTAGCTGCCATCCATCCGACAACGGCTTCAATTTGGTCTTCACGCAGCAGCGGTGTACGGCGCTCTGACACAAAGCTGCGCATGAACGACTGTTGCCTGGTGAAAGTGGGTGCTGATGAGTCACCGGTGCCCGCAGCAGGCACAGAATCCCCACGTCCCCTCCCTGCTCCGCGCCCACGCCCACGTGCCTTACTCACTGCCTTCTTCATCTTGGTTGACTGATAAAGATAAGCAGAAAAGTACTAACGGCTTTGTGTGCTTATTCCTGAGCAACTCCTCCTAACAGGTATAATAAACACTAATTTTCTAAAGTGTGGACTAGACTTTAATATGAGCTAATGTGGCCTACACAAATGTAAAGTGGTGTAACTGGTGTGTTTGGTGAACTTTATTATTTATTTATTTTTTGGGGGCTGAACTGACAACGGATAGAGCTGCAGTCACACGGAGACCGTGCAGACAGACGTAAACGGCGCTGCAAGGCCCAAAAACCCTCCTCTACGTTATCCTATGTAGTGTTTTTCCACAAGTTAGCTGGAGACGGGTGGAAAGACACTAATAGGATTTTTTGGAAAAAATGTGCAGCAGCCTGCACTACTTGAAACAAAATGAAAATTGATTTGGCGGTATGACGCAGTGAAGAACCCTGAGCTGGAGACAACCAGGCTATGGCTGCTCACAGACTACAGGGCGAGCTGCAGTCACACGGAGACCGTGCAGACAGCCGTAAACGGCGCTGCAAGGCCCAAAAACCCTCCTCTACGTTATCCTATGTAGTGTTTTTCCACAAATTTGCTGGAGACGGGTGGAAAGACACTAATAGGAATTTTTTGAAAAAATGTGCAGCAGCCTGCACTACTTAAAACAAAATGAAAATTGATTTGGCGGTATGACGCAGTGAACAACCCTGAGCTGGAGACAACCAGGCTATGGCTGCTCACAGACTACAGGGCGAGCTGCAGTCACACGGAGACCGTGCAGACAGCCGTAAACGGCGCTGCAAGGCCCAAAAACCCTCCTCTACGTTATCCTATGTAGTGTTTTTCCACAAATTAGCTGGAGACGGGTGGAAAGACACTAATAGGATTTTTTTGAATAAATTAGCAGCAGACTACACTACTTGAAAAAAAAAAAAAAAAGAACAGTATGAGGCAATGAACCACCCTCCCTGAACTGAATACAACCAGCTATGGATGGCCTATGTGGCTGCACTCAGACTAGAGAGTGGGCTGCACTCACACACACACACACACAGACCTTGCAGATCGCTGTGAAAACAGCGCTACAAGGCAAAAGCAAGGTGAATAGTAGGTGAACACAGCGGTTGCTAAATTAGCCTTTGGAAAGCACAAAGAAGCAAATCGCTATCTCTAAACTGTCCCTCAGTCAGCAAACAGCGTCCTGTCACTAACTGAATTCACAGCAGAGTGATCGCAAAATGGCGCCAGCGACTTTTAAACTGCATCATGACATCATTTCAGCAGCCAATCACAGCCTTGCCAGTAGTTTCATGCCCTCCATGCTAAACAGGATGTGCCCACACTTGGAATCATTCTCATTGGCTGAATTTCTGCATTTTGAATCTTGGAACTTCCGATTCCGGTATCCGATACGCGGCAAGTATCGGAATCCCGGTATCGGAATTCCGATACCGCAAGTATCGGCCGATACCCGATACTTGCGGTATCGGAATGCTCAACACTACTCATCACACATCTAGATCAATTCCCTGAGGGGATCTAGTTTCCAAATTCGTGGTACTTGTGGGCGGATTGCATTGTTTAGGCACATCAGGGGCTCTCCAAACACGACACAACAACCATTAATTAGTCCAGCAAATTTTACATTAAAAAAATCAAATGGCACTCCTTCCCTTTCGAGCCCTGCCATGCGCCTGAACAGTGGTTTTCCCTGACATATATATTATCCGCATACTCAGAAGAAATTACACAACAAATTTTGGGGTCTATTATTTCCTGTGACTCTTGCGAAAAAAAAATTAAAATTTTTGTGAAAAAAAGTGAAATGTTCATTTTTTCTTCCACATTCCATTGATTCCTTTGAAGCACCTGAAGGGTTAATAAAGTATAAAAGTCAGGCACATGCCACACTCTTAGAAACACATCTCACTGTCTCAGGTGTTTTGTTTCCCCTTGCCCTCCTAAAGGTTCAATATTTTCTTACTTGAACACTAAAACAAATCTCTAATTATTTCCCCTTGTCTGACTCACTAGTGAGGCAGTTCCTAGCACAGGGCAGTATTTACCTCCAATTCCAACAAGTGGGTATTGCTTCTTCTGTCTTTGGCAATCACAAAGGCAGTTTCCTTTCCGTAACTTGGGATGACACACTGCATTCCAATTTGTACACCACATTTATAAATTGCAGCCTATACTAGGTAGCTCCTACCTATTGCACTTGCCCTCTGTAACTGACCCAGAGAGGTAGGAAGGCAGCCCCTAAAAAATGTTGGGCATAATCAATGCTTCAACTCAAGTGAGTCTTTTATAAGAGGATGCATGAAGTCAGCAATTTATCAGTTGAACGGGATGGTTCACCACAATAATTTATCACCAGAACAAGAATAGAGAAGCTGCAATCAGCACTCTGCTCCACCAGGAACTCCAGCAGAATGCAGGCCACTTCCAGCCTGCACCCTGTTGGAGACAGCGTATGCAGGGGATATCGGATGGCGCATTGTAGTGACTTTAATTATTGTGCCATCCAGTGCCTACTGCTGTGCTGCATAGCAGGGGAGATGGGTTTTTGCTGGATTAGGTGCATAAAAGTTTTTTTTTACATATTTCATGTCAAATGTTTAATTGATATTACGAAAAGGCTAAATTTGGGGGCATAAAAGGGGCTGGTTGTAGGGACATATGTCAAGGGGGTGTCAAGTGTGACAGACAGTCATCCCGGATCCATCTGTAGGAGGTGTTTGTGATTAGCCCAAGCACCTTCTTGATTTTTGCATTTTTGCTATGGAGAGATACCGCTCTCCCTCTAGGACCCAACAGTTACCTCCACGTTCTGCTGCTAATTACACACCTGTGCTGTAGGCTTAAATACATTCAATTGCTGCAACATGGTGCTAGTGTTAGCTCTTACTTGTTTCTGTCTAGTTGGAAGCACTAACAGTCGGTTAGTTCCTTCTCAGAGGACTCTAGGAGGATCGCTGGTGTGACATCTCTGTTGTCTTCTCAAGCTAATTGTTCCCTTCTTTCGTCTACCTTATTTGTGTTTAGTTGTAGTGGGGATTAACTAGTGCTCACTCCAGCTGCTCCCTAACCAGGGCTTATCGCTAGGGTCAGGCAGGGATTAGGTTCCCGCTTGGTGATAGATTAGGGCAGATAGGGTGATCTGCCTAGGGTCTCCACTCCCCACTTCCCTAGTGTTTGGGCTCCCCCCTCCCTCACCTCATTGTTGTGCAGTTACCTAGCCTTCACACAGTGTGGCAACATATGTGGGGCTAGCTGTGAGAACATATGTGGGGCTTTGGTGACATATATTGGGCTGACTTGACTATGAGAACATAAGAGGGGCTGGCTGTGGCAACATTACAAAATTAGCTGGCTGTGGGGACATAACAAAAGGGGCTGTGTGAGACATCATTTTGTATGGGAAACTGTAGGTAACATTATACTGGGAGCTGTTGTGGTTATTATATCTGGGCTGTGGTGACATCATACTATATAGGATTTGTGGGGTACATCATATGGTATAAGGAGAAATGTGAGCAATTATACCGGGGGCTGTGGAGGGCATCAAACTGTATAGAGGGTTATCAGGGGCATCATACTGTATAGGTGATTGTGGGGGCATCATACTGTATAGAGGACTGTGAAGGACATCATGATGAATAGAGGACTGTGGGCAACATTATGCTGGGTGCTTTGGAGACATCATACTTTATAGGGGGCTGTGGTGAAAATACTGTATTGGGGATGTGGTGACTGTACTGTATCAGGGGCTGTTGAGGATATTATACTGCATAGGGTGCTGTGGCGACCCTATTGTATAGGGAGCTATGTGGACATCATAGTCAATATTGGGGTCTGTTGTAGATATCATACTGTATAAGCAGCTGTGGTGAGTGACCATCATACCATGTTGGGAGACAGTGGTACAGTTTGGAGAAGACAACATGGTGGGCAGTATGAGGGCATAGTGTGAGAGGTGCACTAATGTACTGATGGTGGTTCTGGTGTCTCTAAAATTGTACCGCAGCAGAAGTCGAGGCAGTGCTGTGAGCCCTGAGCTGGAAGAAGGGGTGTCGGTGATGAGACAGGAGTGGAGTTCCTGCTCTAGATATTTATTTCCTGGTGAATGGCTCCTGTAAAAGGGCCGCCCGAACTGGCACATGTACAGATTAAGATCCAGGCTCAGCCGAGATCTCAATCTGTGCATGTGCCGCCTCCAGTGGCCATCATTCTGAAGCCCACCATCAAGAAATCAATGCACTACTCTCTGCCTCACCTTCAACACCCTCCTTCCAGCTCAGACTCGCAGCCTTGCACTTCCAGGACATGCCCTCATCCCACCTAGGGCCCACAGCATTGCCCCACCACCACCAGCTTGCTGCAGCAGAGACCCTGCTTTCTGTGACTCAGCTCCACCTCCACTGCCACCACTCCCAGGTAAGCTATCATAAATTCAGACTATAAGATCGACCCCCATTTTATTAAAAATCTTTTTTTTCCCAATTTTGCTCCTGAAACTCGGGGTGCGCCTTAGGGTCTGGCATGTCATGTAATCCGAAATATGCGGTATTTATTTGCTGATAATGGTTCATGTGATGTAGTCATGAACTGATTGAGGTTCTAGTGACTCATGAATGTACTGATAGTGGTTCTGGTGTTGCATTCATATACTGATGATGGTTTGGGTGCTGTATTCATATGCTGGTGGTGGTTGTAGTGTACTATTTATTTATCAATTATGGTTCTGTTTCTGTATTTATGTACTCTTTATGGCTGTGGTGTTCTATTTATGTTCTGATGATGATTTTAGTTTTACATTCCTGTACTAATAGTTATGGCAATGAATACTGCACCAGAACCATCATCACTACCTGAATACATCAACAGAGTCATCAGCAGCACATGAATACAGCATCAGAACAAGCATAACTACATGAATATATCTCCAGACTCACCATCAGTACAGAAATATGACACAAGAGCCACCATCAGTACATGAATACGTTATCTAAACCACCATCAGTACAGTAATAGGTCACCTGAACCAGTATTGGTTTTGTTGAAAATTGTATTTGTTGCATCATTTGTATACCTTTATCTATAATGGGATCTCTATAGTTTCCATTAGTGTATCTGCTAAATGCTGGAAACCTTAACTGAAGCTAATAAACTCTCATTATAGCCAAGTTACATTAGTTTCCATTACTATACTTTTGTATGACATATAAAATGTAGGATGTCAGAGATGCATATCCCTGTTTGTCCCTGGTATTGTGTAAATGGTTCCCAAACAATGAATGATGCTATATTTAACTTTGATATTGTACTCACTATTGAGCCTCACCCCTAAGATATATCACTTTTTCTACTTTTGCAGTTATTGGATATTATTTTTGGAAGTAGTCATCAGAGATTGTTACCTGACTGTCATGATTCAATCATTATGAGATTTGTGGCTGCTTTGGTTCTGTTGTAATTTAAATACTGTTTTTTCCGTTTGGTCCAGGAAGAGTTAGTATCAGTATGGTTGCCAACCAACATCAGCTGCTTATCCAAAAAGAAGTTGCCAGCAAAGGTACCACTCCTCAAGCTGTTAGTCGACCTGGTGATTCAGTAGATGTTGTTTTGCACTCTCCCGAACCCTCAGTTAAGCTTCCTGACACCTTTTCTGGCAAAAAAGATACATTTTGTACTTTCAAGGAGAATTGTAAATTATTGTTTTCTCTTAGACCCCGATTATCTGGGAATGAGAGTCAGCAAATAGGGATTATTAACTCCTTACTTAGTGAGGGTCCCCAATCTTGGGCTTTCTTGCTGCCCTCCTATTGCTCATGAATGGATGTCGATAGATATGTTCTTTGAGGCCCTATGACTTACGTATCTCTGACGAACCGGTGTTTTCCTCCTTGAAGAACTGTTTTATGACTGCCCCTGTATTGGTTCAACCTGACCTGTCTAAACCATTTATTGCAGAGGTGGACGCCTCGGGGGTGGGAGTGGGGGCTGTGTTGTCTCAGGGGCCCACCACGTTGACTAACATAAGACCCTGTGCCTTCATTTCAAAAAATTTTTCTCAGCTGAGAGGAATTATGTGGGTAACCGAGAGCTATTGGCCATTAAATTGGCGTTTGAAGAATGGAGGCATTTTTTGGAGGGGGCTGTCCATCGTATCACTGTCATTACGGATCACAAGAAGCTGTCTTACATCGAGTCCGCCAAATGTTTAACTCCGAGACAGGCAAGGTGGTAACTTTTTTTTCCCGATTTCAGTTTTCTATTACTTTCAGACCAGGGTGCAAGAATGTTAAGGCTGATGCTGTATCTCATAGCATAGATCCAATTTCACCTCCTGAACCTCCTTCCTCCATACTTCAGCACGGAGTGGTGGTCGCGGCGGTGTCCTCGGCATTGGAACGAGAGATTCGTGAGGCCCAATCTCTTGCTCCTTCATCCATACCTGATAATAAGCTTTTTGTGCCTGTTCAGTATCGATTAAGGGTGTTTTGGGAGTTTCATGACTTGGCTCTGGGTGGGCATCCTGTAATCTGGGCCACACGTAAAGCCAACACTAAGCTGTTTTGGTGGCCCTTTTTGGCTTCTGAAGTCAGTGGGTTTGTGTCCTCCTGTGAAACTTGTGCCCGTTCAAAAAAACTCCGGAACTGGCCGGCCGAGGAATTGGTGGCACTGACAAATCCAGATAGACTGTGGACTCATCCGTCCATTGGAATATATTACCGATTTTTTGCCCTGTAATGGCAAAACCGTAATTTGGGTAGTTGTTGATAGGTTCAGTAAACAGGCGCATTTTGTACCATTGGCAGGCCTCCCTAAAGCTGAGACTCTATCAAAACTGTTCATTGAGCATGTGGTCCGATTGCATGGAGTAGCTGTCAGTGTTGTGTCTGATAGAGGGGTGCAGTTTGTGGCAAAATTCGGGAGGGCTTTTTGTAAAAGGCTGGGTATCATTCTGACCTTCTCATCGGCCTACCATCCTGAGACCAATGGTCAGACTGAAAGGACCAATCAGTCTTTGGAGCAGATTTTGCGGTGTCTTGCCACATCTAGACAGGAAGATTGGTGCTCTGCGGAACCGATGGTGGAATTTGCTTTCAATAATAATGTCAATTAGTCCACTGGTACTTCCCCATTCTTCTGCAACTATGGGTTTCACCCTCACTCTGGTGAGTTTTTCCGGCTGGATTAAGGGTTGTACAGGAGCTGATTAAGCCTTCCTGTGGTTGGGGGAGGTCTGGAGGGAAGTTCAGAGAAACATTGGCGAGGCTCAGGGCAAATATAATTTTTTCCGGATAAACTACATTCTGTGGGGCTCGCTTACCAGGTGGGGAAAAAGGTATTGTTATCCACCAAGAATATAACATTGAATATTCCTTCTGCTAAGTTGGGTTCCAAGTTTATTGGCCCTTATGAAATTTTAGAGGTAGTTAATCCTGTGGCCTTTCACAAGCGCTTGCCTCTGTCATTGCGGATCCCCAATGTGTTCCATAAGGCACTTCTGAAGCCGTCGGTGCCTTCCTCAGGTAGGTTTTCCTTGCACCCACTGGCTGTTGTGATGGATGGCCAGACCAAGTATCAGGTGGAATGGGTGGTGGATTCTCATATGCTCTGCCATTCACTTCAGTACTGGGTCCATTGGAAAGGTTATGGTCCTGAGGACCGGTCATGGGTGCCAGCGTGCTTGGTCCATGCGGATTGGTTAGTCCGGGCCTTTCTCGCTTATTGTCCAGAGAAGGCTGGGGGTCCTGTGGCCCTCCATTGATAAGGGGGTAGTGTCATGATCCTGTCCAGAGTTTGTTTTCTGCTATCCTCTCTCTGGACTGGTCATGCGGGGGTTAACCCCCTCTGCCTCATTTTGGAGCTGGCTGGGCTTTTTCAGTCCTCTGCAGTCTGCTGGCCAGCGTCAGTGAAAGTTCATGCTTCCAGGCTAGAGCAGCTTACCCGTATACCCTGGTGATCCTTCTGCCTCTGACTTCCTGTATTTGTGTGAGACCCGTTCTCTATCCCTGACTTAGTTTTCGTCTGTTGGTTTTCCTTTCAGTGTATGACTTGGCCTGATCTCTGAACCCCACCTCTTCCTTTCCATCTCTGATACCTCGTTCCCCGACCAGCTTTGACTTCTTTCTGGCTTGTACCCCGACTTCATCTTACATCTCACGCTTTGGATACCGCGCACCCATTTGACTCTGACTTCTGGCTTGTCTCTGACTTTGAGCATTGGTGTGACCTCTGGTACTTCTGCTTCTGACAGTTTCTGATTCCGTTTGTCTGACCACTCTTTAGTTGCCTGTGACACCTGTGCGGCTGCTCAGTGTTGCTGTTAGAATCTGTTTTGTTTTTTGACCATCCGCCATCTTGTTGTGGTTTTCTGGCTGCTGGTCTTTTTCCCCTGGTGCTGGGTTGTCTTAGGTCAGGTGATTGTATCACCCTTTATTACCCAGCACCTGCCTCCCATTCCTTGCTGGACAACAGTGTAAATCTGCTAGAGTTCTGGCTAGGTGCTTTGATTGCTTTCTGTGTTTGATATTGTGCAGTTCTGGGATCTCTGGTTCTGCTGTCCCTAGTTTCTGTTTTCTGTTGATTTCTGCAGCCATCTCTGTGTTTTCTATTAGAAGGTGACCTGTTTTTATACCCAGTCCTTAGATCTTTCAGGGACCACCTTCCCCCTATCTATAGGTCTTTACTTGAGATTAACCTAGGATCGTCGGTGGGTCTAATCGCAAGGAATGGGTCGTCCACTCCATCGTAGGGTATCAGCCTAGTTTCAGTGCAGGGTCAGTTTTCCTCCTTCTACTCTAGTTCTGTGTTGTAGTCTGCAACAGTTGCTATGCTGTGAGTGTGCAGTCTCTCTTCCCTCACCAGCACCAGGGGGGTGGTGGTTGCGCTAAACTGCACTGCAGATGCATCACATGTATGTTACCATCTGCAGCAGTGAGGCTAGCATCCTTGCCAGCCAGTGCACTAGCCAGGGTATGTTGAGGTGACAATCAGGAATTAGGCAGGTGATGGCGGTGGGTGGATGGACCCCCATAGGGTGTTAGGTTAGTTAAGGACAGCTATCCATCCCTTGCTCCCTACATTTAGGGCCTTCCTCTCCCCATTTCCATCCTGCCGTAGTTGAATGCTGTGTCATCCACTGGACCTACCCATGTCCGAGCATAGCATTATTACCTAGCATACCATCTTTCCAGAGACCCTGTAACTGAAGCGGAGGCTTTTGCATGCTTGATCCAGACCCTCACAGATGAGGTTACAGAGTTGCAGTCTCCGGTGGTAGAGCAGCTTCAGCTTGTGTCTGGGTTCTTTGCATCTGCTCGTGCAAAGGCTCAATTGGAATCCAAAATATTTTTCCTTTACAGCTTTTCTGGTAGGAGAGATAAATTTCTGGTTTTAAAGGAAGCCTGTAAATTGTATTATAGGTTCCAACCTCGATCTTCATGGAGTGAGGAACAATAAGTGGGGATTGCAGTCATCCATCTTAAGGTGATCCTCAGTCCTGGACCTTCTCACTGCTGACTGACTCACCATCATTGCTGTCGATGGAGGAGTTTTTTGCTGCTCTGGCACTGCTGTACGGGTATCCTGACGGTGTCTCCGTGGCTGAGTCCAAACTCTGTAAGATCAAGCAGGGGGGGCAGTAGACTAAGGAGTACTGCTGGGAGTTCCAGAGATGGGCCACTGACGCTCGGTGGAATTACTCTGCCTTTAGGAGTCATTTTTTTCAGTGTATGACAGCTAGTCTTCAGGATTCTCTGGTGCAATATGCTTTTCTTAGGTCATTGGAGGCTGCCATGTCCCTTGCTATCCGGGTGGATAACTGCCTCAGGGAGAGGCATATGACAACTCTGCCCCCTGTTGTTCTTCCTAGTGAGGAGGACACACAGGTACTGACAGGTGAAACCCATGCAGTTGGGGGGAGTCTCCGCTCAAGCTAGGTTGCCTGCCATTCACCTTGGGAAGGGAGCATGTTTTTACTGTGGTCTTACATATCATTATTTTAAAATCTGTCCATCTCATGCTGAAATAGGTACTCCATCACAAAAGCCACAATTCCCCACTTATTGGAGTGAGGCAACAAGGGTGTGTACGTTTTCTTAGCTGAAATAGTGGTTGGTGGGAAAGCTAAGACTATTCCAGTTCATGTAGATAGTGGAATTGGAGTCAGTTTCATAGATTCTTGTTTTGCTCAAACCCATGGTCTGATTAGTAGGATGGTGGCGAGACCCATTCCTATTCGTGCAATTTATTCTTTTCCCCTCAGCCAGAAGAGTTTGACCCAAGTTGTATATAATGAATGCATAGGGTGTCTTGATGAAGAGTTCCTGTCGTGCTATATCTTGGAAGGTATGCCTACTCACATCATCTTAAGCCTTCCCTGGCTAAAAAAAACATAATCTGATCATTGATTGGTGGTCCAGAGAAGTAGTCAGTCGGGGCAAGTTTTGTAAAAACTGTTGCCTGGGAACTACAATCTCTGCCGTCCTTTTTAAATCTACCCCTTCTCCAGTGGAGGCAGCTAAGGTGCTACCATGGAATAGGGGCATGACTCTAACTACACCTCAGGTGAATTCTGAGTCTCAGTATCCTCCCAGGTGGAGTGGTAAGGGGAGGGTGGTGGTTCCATCTGAGTATCCTGAGGGTTTGAGTTTGGTGACATGGGGGGATGCCTCTGTTGTCTGTCCCTAAAGGAGAGTAACATCTTGTGGCAAACGTACCCATGGTAATAAATATTCAGGTCTGGACCTACGTGTCAATGGGTACGTGTTGGTGTCCATTAAAAACATCAGGTGAAAGTGCGCATCTGGGATTTGGAGTTCTAGGGTTATCAGGCCACATAGGGTGGTGGCCGTTCTCAGTGCAGGGACCTTCCAGTTGGAGTTAACTCCAGTGATGCATGCACATAATGTGTTCCATAGGTTGTCGCTTTGAAGATTTGTTGCACCACTAGAGCCTACGTTATTACCATCACCACTTGGCTGCGTTTGCCATGACATTGAGGATCAGGTGAATACAGAGAGGTATACTAATAGGTTGATGTCTCCTTGCTGTGTGTAATTTCCCATGAAGTCCGGTCTTAAGGGTCCAGAGGCACCTCGTTGAAAGAGGAGTACTGTCACGATTAATTTTGAGATTTGTGGCAGCTTTGGTTCTGCTGTAATTTAACTGCTGTTTTTCCTATTGGTCCAGCAAATGTCAATATCTTAATTTTTTATGTCACTATCTTGCTGCCAGGCCCTTTTAGGATGGTCAGCTGATGTGTGTTGATAACCACTCCCACCTTCCTTTAACCCCTTTCTCACCTTAGACGTATTAGTAAGTCTAAGGTGGGCTCCCCTTGTTTGCTGCGGGCTCCGGTGGTGAGCCTGCAACTTTTCTGGCACATGTCAGCTGATTTGAACAGCTGTCAAGTGTCCCTAACAGCCGAAAGTGGAATCTCGATCCGACTGTGGCTGTTAAGATGTTAAGTGCCGCTGTCAATCTCTGATAACGGCATTTAACATGCTTGCACCGGAAGCGCATCACTAATCCCGCCCATCGGCGCATATGTCACATGCCCGCGTTTCACTAATGGGTTGGCATGACAACCCACAGTCTGCAGCAGAACCCTGTGGTTGTCATTGCTGGATATTTATGAGAACCACCCCAAGGTCGGCTCTCATAGCAAATGAGCATTTTAGCTGCATAGAGCAGGGCTGAAGCATTGCTCTGTGTAGCATAAGTGATAGGAAGATTGCAGCTTCTAGTCTCCCATGCAGACTATTGAAGCAAATAAAAAGTAAAAAAATGTTTTTAGAAATAATAAAAAAATACAAAAAATATAAAAATTCAAAAAGGCAAAATGCCAGAATTATGTTTTTGGTTGCAGAACCATTGCATTAAAATGCAATAATGGACGATCAAAATTTTCTATCTACACCACCGCAGACAAAAAATAAGTCCTCACCCAGCCCCAGAACACGAAAAATGGAGATGTTAAGGGTCTCGGAAAATGTTGTTTTTTTTTTCTTTTTAAAGAAACTGGATTTTTTTCACCACTCATATAAAAAAACACCTATACATGTTAGGTATGTAAGATCTCATAATGACCTGGAGAATCATAATGACAGGTAAGTTTTAGGATTTAGTAAACATGGTAAAACAGCAAAAAAAAAACAATTGCGAAATTGCACTTTTTTTTTGCAATTTCACCACATTTTGAATTTCTTTTCCTGTTTTCCAGTACTCTATATGGCAAAACCAATGGCATTGTTCAAAAGTACAACTCGTCCCCCAAAAAACAAGCCCTCACATGACCATATTGATGAAAAAATAGAAAAGTTATGGCTCTGGGAAGAAAGGGAGCAAAAACCAGAAACTCAAAAGTGGAAAAACCCAAGTAACAATAATCTTTATTTTTTTATATAGCGCTAACATATTCCGCAGCGCTTTACAGTTTGCACACATTATCATCGCTGTCCCCGATGGGGCTCACAATCTAAATTCAGTATCAGCATGTCTTTGGAATGTGGGAGGAAACCGGAGTACCAGGAGGAAACCCACACAATCACGGGGAGAATATAGAAACTCCTTGCAGATGCTGTCCTTGGTGGGATTTGAACCCAGGACTATAGCGCTGCAGTGCTATCCACTGAGCCACCATGCTGCACTACCAAGGTGGTGAAGGGGTTAAATAGTCACATGACCCATCATCTGATTGTCAGTAACAGAGTTATTCTATGCAGACCAGCCTGGAGTGAGGCGCTCTCTTGTGTCGATGATGTTGCTGCTGAGTTCAGATTCCTGGTGCTGTTTCTATACTGCTGTGGAGCTTGCCAGCAGAGCCTGAAGCTGAATATTTTGTCCCTTTTTTTGTCGGTCTCGCTTTTGTCTCTTTCCATTTTTTACCATCTGAAGTAGTGAGGCTAGCATCCTTGCACTAGCCAGAGTATATTGAGTTGACAATCTGAGATTAGGCACGTGACGGGGCAGGGGATGGACCCACATAGGGCGTTTGGGGAGTTTAGGGACAGGCACAGGTTGCTGTCAGGAGTTGTCCCATTCCTTGCTCCCTAAAATTAAGACCTTACTCTCCCATTGTAGTTGCATGCTGAGTCTTCCATTGGACTTACTCGTATCCGAGCATGACATTGACTCATCATAGTGGTAAGGGGGTTGCGTTAGGGGTCCTTTTTTCCTAAGTAATTGACCCATTCCTTTACTTGGGGTCTGAAGGTTCATTGGAGGGGGGGTCATTTGCTTATTTAGGCAAGGGCACCTAATCAATTCCAAAAAGCCATTGCTCTATACATTGTAAATGGAACCAAAGTTCTTGTCTATCACCAAGAGTTCTATAGACAATAAATAGAATCGTGAATTAAAGATCGGAAAGCTAACCTCGGCCACAGCACAGCTTTCAGTCTACATTTTCTATTGACAATGAGTTGCTAATTAGTGCTGGTGGTGGAGTTGGACCAGGATGCACGCAGGCACCTGGTCCGGCAGTGATTTTCTGCTGATAAAGCACTGATTGTACTGAAAAAACAGTACACAGTCAAATAAGTGACACATTGCTGAAATCAGTATCTAAGCCCTTACTTCAAGCTGCCCCTGGATTACATAGAAAAAAATGTTGACAGATTCTGTTTAACTCTGAACAATGTGAAGGCAAGTAAAGGTTTTGGAAATCGGTAGCATGAAAGCTGAAGGTAGAGCTAATAAGGAAAAAAGGGGGGATGTGCTGCCGCTCCTTGGTAATTTGATTGGTGGATGTAATTACATAGGCTAATGTTACAAACATTACTACGTCCAATCATTGGCCGGTGGAAAATGACATTACCTGAAGAGCTAAACACATAAAATGTCCAGCTAATGTCCAGTCTTAAAAGAGTTATATTTTGCCACACTATTGGGATGCCAAATCAATAATATTCCCTATACTTGTCTTTTAAAATAAAATGCAATATTATCTCCATTAAAGGGGTATTAATGACCTTCCACTCCTTACTGTAACGCACCTATGAAAAATGCATGGTTCACGGTTGTGCCAATGTCAGAATATTTTTTTGTTATCAAGATAATTGTCTCAGGCTGTTTTCGTTAATTAGTGACGGTTTTAATGCCTTTATACTTATCCTTGCAACAGTCTTCAGTGACTTCCCGATAGCACTTTTATTTTATCTCCACACAATACATCCATTGCTGCCCTGAATGTAAAATGCTATTTTTTTTTATTTTTTTTTACAATGGACGGCCGTGAAGTGTCTGCATTAGCAATTGAATATTTAAGATAGTGATTTCCGGCAGAAATTGTATTTGCTTCTTTCCTCAGTAGGCATCCCCTATTCTATAGAACCTTCTCCCTACCCCCTTTTCTGAAAAAAAAAGATGCCTGGCTTTGTACTGCTTTGCAATTCTATGAGAGCCAGGAGGCAGTAGGACCCGGTATCCTATCACAGGCACGGAGCGAGCTGCTGCATGGGTCTATTTGTATTCAATGGCTCGTGCTCTCTGCATTAATAGTAATACAGATAACGGGTCACAATTCTGCACCGAAGAAAGGATTTGAATTCCGCTGGACAGATACTGGGAAGAAACCTCTTTGCTGATCTCCTTACAAAGTCTTGAACTGACGCCGCTGTCATTTTGTCCCTTAAGCCAAAAAAAAGGGTCTCGTTGTGTGTGAAAGTTGCACGCGTTTCCATGTGAATAATGGAACTGACAGACTTGTGAAAGCAATATCATCTCACAAGGTAAGTTCTCCGTCAGACAAGTGTTTGATTTATGTGCACACACCTGAGGGTATGGGATTGACAACATATCATTGCAACTACTTCCATAGCCTTAGGGAAGGAAGTCCACTCTAATATGGGGATTTTTTATGTGTTCCTTTGCCGTCTGTGCGTGGAAGATCATCGTGTCTTCTTCGGTTAAAAAAAAAATCAAGTTTGCTTGAAAGAAAAATAGAATATTTGGTATCTGGAATGGAGATTTCTGATGTTGACTATTTTAACTTTTGCTATGCATGTGCTGTGTCTTTTATAGATATTACTTGTGTATCAAAGATTTACCTGCAGTCCTATGTAAAATCAGTGGGGTGGGGTGTTGAGCTTGACTATCTCAGCTCATCTCCCTAAATTCATATCTAACATGTATATGAATAGAATTTTAGACGCTTTATACACTGAAAAATGTTGCAGTGCTTTGTATCAGCCCAATTACACCTGAGTCTGTGAGATGTAGCAGACCCGAGTTTGTCAGATGTGTCAGACCCGAGTTTGTCAGATGTGGCAGACCCGAATTTGTCGGATGTAGCAGACTCGAGTTTGTCAGATGTGGCAGACCCGAGTTCGTCAGATGTAGCAGACCTGAGTTTGTCAGATCTAGCAGACCTGAGTTTGTCAGATCTAGCAGACTCGAGTTTGTCGGTTGTGACAGACCCAAATTTGTCAGATGTAGCAGACCCGAGTTTGTCAGATGTAGATGACCTGAGTTTGTCAGATGTGGAAGACCCTAGTTTGTTAGATGGAGCAGACCCGAGTTTGTCAGATGTAGATGATTCTAGTTTGTCAGATGTGGCAGACCCTAGTTTGTCAGATGTAGCAGACCCGAGTTTGTCAGATGTGGCAGACCCTAGTTTGTCAGATGTAGCAGACTCGAGTTTGTCAGATGCAGCAGATCCGAGTTTGTCAGATGTAGCAGATCCGTGTTTATCAGATGCAGCAGACCCCAGTTTGTCAGATGTAGCAGACCCGAGTTTGCAATCAGGCACAACTAATCGTGAGATCATCCCCTGTTTTTGTGTTTTGTTTTGTCCAAAGGGCTGCAGGTAATTCTGCTGCATTATCTCAAATCAGCTCAATGAAACAATGCAGATAAGGATTACAAATTCAACTCTGCTGTATCTGGATTGTCAAGACTTCTTCTTCCAGATGTGTAGGTGCATTGATCATGGCATTGATCTGGTTAAGAGAGCAGTTACCTCCCACCATTGTATTTTGGGTAATGGGTCTTCTAAACAATAAATGCTCTTATAATTGATGCACTCCGTCAGTTCCTAATTTAAAGGGCGCTAAAATATCAAGTCTTATATTAGATTTTTTAGACCTGCCATTTCAGATGGGGCAGAGCTTGGCAGGACATTAAAGAAGTCTGCATTGATTGCGATGTTTTACCTGCAGCCCTATGTAAAATCTGATTATTGTACCACGACGGGCTACTCCACATGACCGACTCAGCTACATACGACAATGTTATCTCTGCTATACAGGTGGTGCAAGTGTATTAACTATCATTTCAAAAGGAGCGTTGACAAAGCATTAAGAATAAATGTGGCGTGGTGGCTTGCTGTTGGTAATATAGGGATGTTTTAGCTGGGGGTTGTGTGGCGTTGCATTCGTATTGTGAAGCTGCCTGCATTGTTAAAATGATTTTGGAAAAAAAAAATGAAAGACTGAACATTAAGGAGAGGAGATTGCGTGTGCAGTGCTCAGAATACCAACTGTGCAATTATCTGCAGTGCTCGCTGGCAGAATGTGAGGCTAACAGGAGACTGCACCTCCTCAACTGTTCTTCATGTCTACTGAACGAGTCAATAGGAACTCTGCAAGACTTTCATGCAGTATGGCTGGATCAGGGGACCTTTACAGCTCTCTGCGGGGATCTGGATAAGTAGAGAGGGTAATAGAGGCGCTCTAGGAATCATTGCTACCTGTAGCTATGAGATTTTAACCTCTGCAATAATCAGCTGAGACAGTCAGCTTAGAAAACCCTCCTGCTGGGTCAGGATGATATAACCATCCAATAATATATGGACCGTGATTTTTTCCGCAGAACTAAACTCCTTTTATCTTTCCAGCATGATTAACGAAATGAGATTGACTACACATACCATTTAAAGCAAAAAGCTGATGGAGCAGAGCTAAGTTTGTCAGTGCAAACACGGCTCACTTTTTTAATTTCAAATTATTTTTATTATTTATTTATTATGCTTTCTGACTGACTATACCACCATCATATTTCGCAGAGCCTTACAGATATTATCATCGCTGTCCTCACAATCTATATTCCCTATTAATATTTATTTTGGAATTTATTATGTAGCAAAACCAAAGAAATGAGCCGGCGCACAAATTGGTATACATGAAACGTGTAGGAGCAAGTTCACGCTGTGGCCATTTAACAGACAAAACCAAAGATATAAACAAGATGTGGAAATACTCTGCTGTAAGTAAGGATATAGAAATAGTATATGTAACTAACATGGGGTACTTAGTTGACACTATTTTAATTTAAAAAAAGCTTAAAGGGAATCTGTCACCCCCAAAATCGTATATGAGCTGTGGCAACCGGCATCAGGGGCTGATCTACAGCATTCTGTAATGCTGTAGATAAGCCCCCGATGTATCCTGAAAGATGAGAAATAAAGGTTAGATTATACTCATCCAGGGGCGGTCCCGCTGCGGTCCGGGTCCGATGGGTGTCGTGGTCCAGTCCCCAGGGCCTCCTATCTTCATACGATGACGTCCTCTTCTTGTCTTCTTGCCGTGGCTCCGGTGCAGACATACTTTGTCTGCCCTGTTGACGGCAGAGCAAAGTACTGCAGTGCGCAGGTGCCGGGCCTCTCTGACCTTTCCCGGCACCTGCGCAATGCAGTATTTTGCTCTGCCCTCAACAAGGCAGACAAAAGTATGCCTGTGCCATAGCCGTGGCAAGAAGACAAGAAGAGGACATCATCATATGAAGATAGGAGGCGCTGTACCCGGACCGTGATGCCCATAGGACCCGGACCGCAGCGGGACCGCCCCTGGGTGAGTATAATCCAACCTTTATTTCTCATCTTTCAGGATACATCGGGGGCTTATCTACAGCCGGTGGCTGCAGCTCATATACGATTTTTGGGGGTGACAGACTCCCTTTAAGTCCGGGTCACACTTGCGAGTGTGATGCGAGAAACTCACGCAAGTCTCTGCCATCAATACCCGGCACTGCCGCCGGCACTCAGACTATGCAGCCACATGCTCCAGTCTGAATGCTGGTGGCAGTGCCGGGTATTGATGCGAGAGACTCACAAGTGTGACCCCGGCCTAAAATTCATCCCATTGCTACAAGGTGTACCCATCGGGATGGTCCTATCTTCTAGTATTAATACCTCACCTTGTGTCAACAAGACCAAGGTCCGACTGTTCCAACACCTGCCCGTGGGAAGCTATATATAGATGAAATGCCTAGCTCAAAAAAGACCACCCCCCTACGTTTGCATTGGACTGCACAGCTCAATTTTTATATCCAAATTTATTATATATGTTTATTTAGGACTGCAGAAAAGCCTATCTAAACTCATTATCAAAAGCGATCCTATAAATGACAAACTCAGCTACGCAATTCTGATATAAAAAATTGTATGTATTAAAAATAGGAATTATCTAGAAAATTGGGCTTGTAGTGATAGCGCGCGTGTGTGAATATGGGCAAAGTTTGATCTCATGAAGCCACCGGTGATATTTGTGATTGTTGGCGTTGGCATCCATTGAGTGTGCAGATAAGTAAGCTGGAAAATTGACAATCTATTTAATTTCAGTTTGTAAATCACCTTGATGTTTCCAGCTGGATGAGCAGAGGTGCAATGCAGCAGAGGAGAAGAGCAAGTGCTGAATAGTGCTGAGTATACAGCACTCAGCTACAAGGAAACTTGACAGAGAAAAGCCTGTGACAATCTGTCCTATACTCCGCCTGCGAACCCAAGCTGTGTGTCTAACAACTCTCTGTCCTCATCTGTCCCCCTGCACAGCAGATACTATCGCAATAAAAGGCATAGGGATAGAGGGATTTTATTGTCTTGGCATTTTATTTAAATGAATCCCTAGAAAAACCTTTATTGCATCCTAAATCCTCCGCTCAGGCCAGATGCTTCAGAAAATAATAGATACAAAAGACCCGATTCAACATTTAGATTTTTTTAAAGTCAATTTTCTTTTTGTCTTGCTGTAATTGTGGACATTTTTTGGATAAATTATTTTAAAAAAGGCACCCGTGGTACATGAATTTTTTTGGAAAACCAAAAATGATCTATATTTTTGTTTTTAACTGGTCTTGAGAGACTTTTAAGCATAAGGCCATGTTCACATGTTCAGTACTTGGCCAGTATTTTAAATCAGTATTTGTAAGCCAAATTCAGGAATGGATGAAAAATACAGAAGTGGTGACGTCTTTCTATTATACTTTTCCTCTGATTGTTCCTCACCTTGTTTTGGCTTACAAATACTGATGTGAAATACTGACCATATACTGAATGTGTGAACGTGGCCTAAAAAGTCGCAAATCCTTTAAAATATTGCAAGTCTTCAACTGCAACAAAATATAAAAGCCGACAAAACCATACTCCAGGCTTGGATTGTAGTGAGATCCGGCAAAAAAAAAAAAAATTGGGGAAAATTCACATTTTATGAGTCAGCCAATAATATTTGGGAAAAGTAAAGATGTGGAGGACAGATAAAAGAAAAAAAACTTACTGAAGAAAATAAACTTAAAAAATTGGCACAAAACTTGAAAAGAATAAGGTGGAAATGCTAAAGCCAATAATAAAGAAAAAAATACTCCAGAAAAGTGGAGAAACATCAATAATAAATCAGGGTCAAAGTGTAGGGAGAATGCAGGACAAATCTGGCTTAGATTACAAGGCAAGCTGATGACAAAATATTAGTAGAGTACTGTTCACATTAGTGGTAGAATCCTGTAAATGCTTTTAACCTGCAGTCCCACATTGAAATGAGTCGTCCAAAGCAAGAAAAAGTTTGTCATTGATTCACAGATGTAAAAAAATCTTTATACTTAGCTCACAATGCACCTTTCCAGGTGCTCAGCTCCTCACAATTACCCATTTGATCCTCATTACATCTGCTGATCACAACCGTAAGTGCTGAAATCCCCCTCTGATGCTAGGTTGTGACATCCACCTCTGATGAGGCCCAAGATGATTCTGTGCGCGTTCAAGGTGAATGTCGTGGCGTCATGACATTGTGACCTTTTGTGCATTTGCTCAGAAACCTCCTGGGCCTCATCAGAGCTGAATGCGAGGCTATGGGAAGCTATACAAACTTAATGCCCAGCTCAAAGAAAATGAAGGCCACACAATTATTTGCTCAGAGTGCAAAAATCCGAAACAAAACCCTAAAGAGATGATTTTTTTTTTTAATCAAAATTATTTTCACTAAGTATCGTATGTTATTTTCATGCATTGTTGCTGTTTATTTGTTTACTGCACTGTATTTGTTCATTTTGCTTTCATCTTAGGTTTGGTCTGTTTAGTGGCCAGTGTGAACATGCTCCTACACGTTGCATGTATACCAACTTACATTCCAGTTCATTTTTTTAGGTTTTTGTTCCTTGTATGTTGGTAAAGAAAGGTGCTGGCTATATGACTCGACCATCAAAGGGGTTGTCAAGAGCTAACATATTGATGACCTACATATTGTATAGGTCATCTATGTCAGATCTTTAGGTGTTCAACATGAGGCACCTTCACTAATCAGTTGGTCTAGTGCAGCCACATGTAAACAATGTGAACAGTGAAGTTCTGCTTTGATGAATAGGAACTGATCTGTAGGGTCTAGGAGCAGCAACTAAACAATATATGTAGCCAATTTTTTTTACTTTGCATGCTTTTTACATCTGACCACCACCTGAGAAGATAGCATATTACTACTAAGAGTACTGCAGTGTGTCGGATCCCCACCGATCTGATATTGATGATATACCCTCTTGATAGATCATCAGTATGTTAACTTGAGCAACTTATTAACTGAGCTTGCCCCTGTTTGCTACCAGTGATCAAGAAGAAGAAATGAAACAGACAGGAAAAAGAAAAGGAAAATTCTCTTCTTGTCTTCTTGTGTTCGATTGGTACAGCTAATACACGAGAAGCTAATCTTTCCCTGACAACGCAGACATAAACTAAAATTAGTCCATCTGCAAATATACAGTTAAAGTGTTTAAGTCATTTTATTAATTTTATAGTTAGAAAACCCTTCAATCAAAATATTTAGTATTGAAGTCTATGAGATGGAGTGTTCTTGATGTGGCTTCTGGAATAGTCTAAAACTTCTGAAGGGTACAGTTGACACCACTGCCTTTAGTGTCACAATCAATGTTCTCTTCAAAGAAGGAAAATGCATCTAACATACAGTTATATGAAAAAGTTCAATTCCAGTTCAGTTAAGTTTGATGGTCGCTGAGCATGGACAGCCCTCTTCAAATGATCCCACAGATGTTCAATGATATTCAGGTCTGGGGACTGGGATGGCCATTCCAGAACAGTGTAGTTATTCCTCTGCATGAATGCCTGAGTAGATTTGGAGCGGTGTTTTGGATCATTGTCTTCCTGAAAGATCCATCCCCTGCGTAACTTCAACTTTGTCACTGATTCATGAACATTATTGTCAAGAATCTGCTGATACTGAGAGGAATCCATGCTTCCCTCAACTTTAACAAGATTCCCGGTGCCGGCATTGGCCACACAGCCCCAAAGCATGATGGAACCTCCACCAAATTTTACTGTGGGTAGCAAGTGTTTTTCTTGGAATGCTGTGTTTTTTTACCGCCATGCATAACGCCTTTTTGTATGACCAAACAACTCAATCTTGGTTTCATCAGTCCACAGGACCTTCTTCCAAAAAGAAATTGGCTTCTCCAAATGTGCTTTTGCATACATCAGCTGACTCTGTTTGTGGCGTGCTTGCAGAAACGGCTTCTTTCGCATCACTCTCCCATACAGCTTCTCCTTGTGCAAAGTGCGTTGTATATAGTTGACCGATGCACAGTGACACCATCTGCAGCAAGCTGATGCTGCAGCTCTCTGGAGGTGGTCTGAGGATTGTCCTTGACTGATCTCACCATTCTTCTTCTCTGCCTTTCTGATGTTTTTCTTGGTCTGCCACTTCTGGCCTTAACAAGAACTGTACCTGTGTTCTTCCATTTCCTTACTATGTTCCTCACAGTGGGAATTGACAGGTTAAATCTCTGAGACAGCTTTTTGTATCCTTCCCCTGAACAACTATGTTGAATAATCTTTGTTTTCAGATCATTTGACAGTTGTTTTGAGGAGCCCATGATGCCACTCTTCAGAGGAGATTCAAACAGGAGAACAACTTGCAAGTGGCCACTTTAAGTAGCTTTTCTCATGATTGCATACACCTGGCTATGAAGTTCAAAGCTCAATGAGGTTACAAAACAAAAAAAAGTGCTTTAGTAAGTCAGTAAAAAGTAGGTAGGAGTATTTAAAACAAGAAAATGATAACGGTGCCCATACTTATGCACCTGTCAAATTTTGTTTGAATGCAGATTGCACATTTTCTGTTAGTACAATAAACCTCATTTCAAGGCAGAAACATTACTGTGTCCAACAGTTATTAGATATATGAAACTGTTGCAAAAAAAGCAATTTTTATAAACCATTAAGCTTAAGATTAATAGGGGTGCCCAAACTTTTTCATATAACTGTATGTTCTTCAACCTTATTTTTAGTATTATTCCAGGTGTTAAATGCCCTAGGAAACTTCCACTGTTGGAACCTATGGTCAGTATTGAAAATTATGTATTTATATAAAGGCTTTTTCTAACACTGCTAAGTAGATTAGACCATTTCACCATGCAGTAAAGGTACCTTCACATGAAGTGACGCTGCAGCGATAGTGACAACGATGCCGATCGCTGCAGCGTCGCTGTTTGATCGCTGGAGAGCTGTCACACAGACCGCTCTCCAGCGACCAATGATGCCGAGGTCCCTGGGTAACCAGGGTAAACATCGGGTTGCTAAGCGCAGGTCCGCGCTTAGTAACCCGATGTTTACCCTGGTTACCAGCGTAAAAGTAAAAAAACCAAACAGTACATACTCACCTGCGCGTCCCCCAGCGTCCGCTTCCTGACACTGACTGAGCTCCGGCCCTAACAGCACAGCGGTGACGTCACCGCTGTGCTTTCACTTTCACTTTAGGGCCGGCGCTCAGTAAGTGTCAGGAAGCAGATGCTGGGGGACGCGCAGGTGAGTATGTACTGTTTGTTTTTTTTACTTTTACGCTGGTAACCAGGGTAAACATCGGGTTACTAAGCGCGGCCCTGCGCTTGGTAACCCGATGTTTACCCTGGTTACCAGTGTAAAACATCGCTGGTATCGTTGCTTTTGCTTTCAAACACAACGATACACGGCGATCGGACGACCAAATAAAGTTCTGGACTTTATTCAGCGACCAGCGACATCACAGCAGGATCCTGATCGCTGCTGCGTGTCAAACTAAACGATATCGCTAGCGAGGACGCTGCAATGTCACGGATCGCTAGCGATATCGTTACAAAGTCGTTTCGTGTGAAGGTACCTTAAGATTGTAAAGTGGATCAAAGGTTTATACAGTAAGGGAAGGGGCCGGTTGTATGACAGCACAGAGCAGTGACCATGGTCTTGTCCAGGTACCTCTTAGATTACGTTTATAAGATGAATCAGAATATCTTATTGTTTTTGTCTTTCTTTTCTTTTCCAGGATGTTACGGCTTTTAAGGTGCTTAAGCATCTGACAACCTGTAGCATACCTGTGACAGTCTTGAAATTGCCTATAACCAAAGATGAGTGTTTTGATCCTGTGGGAGGCAATGACCTCCTAACTCCAGTGATTATGCCTGTGTGTTCCAATCCCCAATCCATCATTTTTCGGTCTCCAATATTCTATAATAAGACTGCAAGTTAATTTGATAGAATGTAGGTTGTCTGTATTTGGGCAACATACCCATAATAAGGAGATTTTAGTGTTCTTATGTGATACTAGGTTTTAAAAAATTCCATAGTAAAATAGATGTGCTCTGAGAGCATTTTACAGGAATGCTAAGGGCTTCTATAAAAGAAATACTTCCCAGGCCTGTAAGATACATTTTATACATGCTGTATTTATAACCTGCTGAATAAGTCTTATCCATCACTGCAAGTAGAAATCAATACACCCCATGCAGAAAGTGCTGATAGCATTGAGTGCACACTGGACAGACTAGAAATGGAAGGCAAAACAACGCACAACATATATGTCCATGTATTCTGTAAGCTCTCCTCAGAGGTTATATTATGCATCTGGTGATCCGGTCCTCCCAAATCACAAACACAGAGGAAGTACAATACTAAACTTCATATTGTGCAATACACCTAATAAATCTACATAATTTTAATTAAAATACAGTAAGTCCAGAGCATGAATGTAACTTCTGAGCGCAATACTAATACGCAATACTAATGCCTATACATATCCTGTATGTAACCCCTTTCTCATGTACGGCACCATGGAATTAATGGTGCTATATAAATAAATAATAATAATATTCATGTATCAGTCACCTCAGGGGCATCTTCAGCACTGCATACAGTTATCGCCTCTGCTACCCTATAACTACACTCATGACTTATAATTTCTGATTTTTTAGAAGTTCATTTAATTGACTTGAAGATATGTAATGTTTTTTCCCTATCAGCTCTCTCCCTTATATGAATATAATTTTCCATTATTTGCTAATAAAATTCATCCTAATTTTTCCTTTCTTTCTTTCACATTCTCCCCTTCCTTTTTTAAGTTTCCCAGTTAAGAGCTAATTATTAATATTGTTGAAATGACACTTACCTGTTGTTAAACTTAATAAAAACTATTATTAAAAAAGTAACTTCAGACAGTTTTAGCATTAGCCACTTTAGTAGGTTCCTAATTAACCCTTTTTATTCAACTATTAAGATACACAGGCATCTGGACCTAAGGTGGGCCCCTTGGGTTGTGTTTACAGAGTAGTTGCTAGCCAGTGGAGCAAACATGAGGTAATAATAATTATACTAAGGCAGGTCAATAACTGGTGTGACAGAATCAAAGATTGATTTAGTAGCTAAAACTGTAGACTGAGAAATATCCGGGGTCAAGTACTAGAAGGTAGACAATAGCAAAGTCAGACAGGTCTAAGTCAATAGAGTCAATAAAGAAACAATAGGAATATAGCACCAGAGTTCAAGGAGTAAATGACCTATGATCTGGCAACTCCCAGCTCTGTGACGGAGGTTTAAAGAGGCCCTTCCATTAAGTTTTAAGTTTTCTATTCTTTAAATGTGTGCATATACGCATGTAATGTAGTGTGAGTGTGTTAATATACTCACCTACTGCTGTTCTCTCTGGTGTTCAGAGAGGAGAGTTGGTTCAAGTTTGGGTACAGTTCTGCTACCCGAACCTTGGAGTAAAGTTCGGTCGAACCCAAACTTTTACGAGTCCTCTCATCCCTAAACACAAATAACCTTTATGAGCCAGTCTGCAAAGAAACAACTGCCGGTTGTTAAGCAGATGACATACAGGGAGCTGGAGTTATGTACAGAAAGCTATAACCTACTGCAAACAGATTTGGTTTTCATTGTCAGTAAATCATTGTCTATCCAAATCTTCACATTTCTAGAATCATTGAATAATCCCCAAATGTAAAACTGTTAATTAACTTGGTATAAAATATATCAGCAAAAAATCCAATTATTATACCATGAAACTATGAGATGTTTTGACACCGTGGTGGGCTGTTATTAAATAGGATTTGCCTCACAAACCCGGAGTGCTCACTGTAAAGAAGCCATTAATTTGGTTGATGGTGCTGAATGCCCCCACTGAAAAATATTCATTAAAACATAGTTTTCACAAAATCCTTTATACTAGTGAAATGTTTAGAATTCTGCCTTCTGCCATTACTGCTTCTAACTAGATGACCAGAACTTTTTTTCTGGTATTTCTGGGATGTAGACAGAAAAAGATTCAAATCAGTTTTGTGAATTTTAATAATGTTTAGTTAATTTTCATTTGAATGAGGGAATTTTTCATTTTATTCAATATTTGCTTGAAGTCATGCTATCTGTCTTTAGTACCTGTGCTACCCAAATGTAAAAAATACTGAAAAAGTGCTCATGGATATCAACAATGCCAAACCTCTGGGTCTCACTGTTATACACCAGTCAATCACATTTAAAATCACATACCTAATATTGTGCCACTAAAACAATTTTGGATCATGGAGAGATTGACTCTAAAAATCTTCTGAAGGTTTCCTGTGGTGTCTGGCAGATAAGATATTAGCTCAGAAATTATAAGTGGAAAATATAATAGTTCTTTCAGAAAACTATTATTATAAGTTTTGCAAAACACTCAGTTTCATTTTGAGTTGGAAAATTTCAAAGAACGCCTCCTTGAATTGAGATGGTTTTCTAATACATTTCAGAAATGCTCGATTGGACTGAGATCTGGGAAAACTGGAGGCCAGTCTGACATCTGGAACTCAAAATCAATCTACACGCATCCAGACATATCCATAATGTAAAAGAAAATGTGATTGATCAAACTCGTCAAACTTCGTCTGCTGCTTCATAGTCCAGTTCTGATGATGTTCCCATTGTAGATCAAATTTGTGATACTTTCTTTCATAACCAGCAGCATCTTTTGTGGCAATTTGCTATACAAAAGCTTTTCTGTAGGATTGAACCACACAGTCAAGCTTTTACTCACCACTTCCATCAATCAGCCTTTCCAGTTCACTGAAAAGTGGTGCTTTTTGGATCACTTTTTTAAGAGTACTGAACATTGCTCACTGGAAACACCCCAAGAGACCTGACATTTAGAAATGTTCTGGGCTAGTCATCTAGTCATCATATTTTGTCGATATTCAAGCACTGGATGGTCCGTTACTCTAATTCACTTTTCCCCTTGTTTTTGTTGACTAATGTGTTTCACCTATGTGCTATTATCACAACAAATTAAATGTCTATCACTTCACCCCCACCAATGAAGGACTCCCACTTCTAAAAGAACTGTATTGACCAATGGGAAAGCCATCTTCATTTTATCTGGATGACAAATCCTGGCCCCAAAATGTGTCGCTATTTTGCACTCTTCTATTGAATGTAAGAATTAAACTAGGCTATTATGCAATTGGCCAGTTTATTTCTTACATTTCATATTAAATCTGCCATAGTCAGGAAGATCTATTTGTGGCAGGAGACCTTTAAGTTACGCTCAGTTTGCCCCAGTGGTATTCGTTTATTGTATCTTTTCTATTAAACTTTCTCTTCTACTTTCCCCCGACATATTTGGTGGTTGTTTATGATTTATTATGAAAGTTGATCTCCATGGTCATGCCAGGAACAACATGGTGTTCCTTTCTTCTATACTGCATTATACAATACAATACTATACAATCTGAACATTTTGCAGTGGTCTCTTAATTGTTGCCAGAGCTGTATATGATGGGCTACTGTGTTTTTACAATTGAATTGGGAAGGGAAAAATGATCTTAAGTCTTTAGCAGTTCAATGGGTAATTCTAACATTATCACACCCTGTATAAAAAAAATTAATAGTTTGAGTCTGAGAACTTTCAGACACCATCATGTTAAAATCCTGTCACTACTCAATTTATATTATTTATTTTTGCATTGTGTCTTATATGACACATGTGGATTATTTCCAGTATTAGTGAACAGAAGCGTTTACTTGCACACTGTTTGACATGTGCTCATGGCTGCAATATCCTTGTAATTAAATGAGGTGAGTTCAAGTACGGTGTTAATCTGTTCAGAGATGTCAAATAACTCATGATTTTCTTGTCATTAGTTCCAATCTAAGTATAAATAGTAAAAGCAAAGAATATATTCAATTATGTGAATAATATGTACTGTTTATGCCTCAGCTGAAATGTTTCACACCACATTTGAATGTGAAGTGAAAAATATTACCGGCATTATCATGTGCAATTATGAATGGCAAGGGCATTGAAGTTTTAAAGTATTACTGCTTTATCATGACTTTCCATATCACCAGGATATGTTATAACTTGGTGGATCAGGATCCTAAAGAGCATTAAGGCAATGCTGACTTTTTATCTTAGTTTTTTACTTGCTGCTCACCCACTGTACAGGGAACAAAACGTTATTCAGTTGAATAAGGTCATTGCACCTTATTTTTGTGGACCAGAATGTGTAGCCACATGTCATCATCACTTATTATCATGAAAATGGCCCTACAAGTTTGTTTGCTGGGGATAAATTTGTCAGTAGTACTGCATATAATAAACATCAAAATTACTTTAAAAATAAGCTTAATCTAAGAAAAATCTTTATTTCATAAAGACAATTACATTGCCAAAGAAAGGTTGTCTTCTCCAATTAGAGAAGCCACTCTTTGAACCATAGTGGGCTCCTAAGAAATTAATCTATGCATTTGGGAACTGAACAAATTCCAAAATATCTATCTCTCTATCTCTCCTAAATAAAAGGTAAACTAAATTACATTGATTATCTTGTCACAATGGCAGCTTTCAATGTGTAGGATGTTTTGTATTTGTTAACAAAAGAAGATTAAAGAAGAAAAATTTGGCTAAGAGTAAGGAATAGTGTTGAGCGATACCGTCCGATACTTGAAAGTATCGGTATCGGAAAGTATCGGCCGATACCGGCAAAGTATCGGATCTCGCCGATACCCGATACCAATACAAGTCAATGGGACTCAAGTATCGGAAGGTATCCTGATGGAAACTCTCCTTCAGGCCCTGGGATCCATATGAATGTGTAAAATAAAGAATTAAAATAAAAAATATTGATATACTCACCTCTCCGACGCAGCCTGGACCTTACCGCTGTGAACCGGCAGCCTTCTTTGCTTAAAATGAGCGCGTTCAGTACCTTCCATGATGTCATGGCTTCTGATTGGTCGTGTGCCGCTCATGTGACCACCACGCGACCAATCAGAAGCCGTGACGTTATCCCTCAGGTCCTAAATTCCTAGAAGGGTCAGAGGGTGAGTATATCCCTATTTTTTATTTTAATTCTTTATTTTTTACATGGATATGGATCCCAGGGCCTGAAGGAGAGTTTCCTCTCCTTCAGACCCTGGGAACCATACACTGGGAACTTCCGATTCCGATTCCCGATACCACAAAAGTATCGGATCTCGGTATCGGAATTCCGATACCGCAAGTATCGGCCGATACCGCAAGTATCGGCCGATACCCGATTCTTGCGGTATCGGAATGCTCAACACTAGTAAGGAACTGATCAATGATGACAATGGTGAAGTTGCAATGACTAGGTCGAGTGTCTATAAAATAGCAGTACTGGGAATAGTACCACAATGGAACTGCACAGGAGAATCTAGAACCACTGTAAAAAAAATAATTTTCAATGGACATGTTGTTCCCAAGGGTTTTCCTGTTATACACATTCATCACTTTTCCAACTATCGCCAATTGGTAGAGGTCCTACCGCTTATTTGCCGAGATCAGCAGAATGGGGGTCCTGATTAGCATGATCTTCCCTTTTTGCATCATTGCAGAATATCTACTAAATAGCAGATCTGTGAATAGCTCTACAATGGTATATCACAGGAGGATCTAGAACCACTGTGAAACATTTACTTTTCAATGGACTCACTCTTCCAAGGGGTTTTCTTATCGTACACATTTATCACCTATCTAAAATTGCTAGAGTTTCTACCTCTTATACCCAGGAATCAGTCGAATAGGGGTCCTGAGTAGTCTGTTCTTCCTTTTTATGTCACTGCAGAGTATCTACAAAATAGCAGATCTGGGAATAGCTTCCCAGTGGCATACCACAAGATTATCTAGAACCATTGTGAATCTGTTACTTTTCAAGGGAAATGCTGGGATTTTCTTTTCATACACACTTTTCAACTATTTACAATTGCAAGATATCAAGAAACAGTAGAATGTAAGTCCTGAGTAGCCTGTTCTTCCTTTCTACATGACAACAAAGAGGAGAATTTTAATTTGGCATGACAATTGAGACAATTGACATGTGCAGCTGAATTCAACATTTATGGCAACAATTGAGACAGCCAATACCAGTATTCAGCTGTTTGCGATCAGCCTTATAGACATTGATTGAAGCAGTAGTGTGCTTCACCATAGGAAAGAGAACAAATGTTTATTTTGGGGAAAACCACTTTGCATCTACAACACATCTAAAAACAGAGATTTCGAGTAACACTGAGAAGTGGAGTTAGGCAACACTGAGAAGTGGAGTTACGCAATACTGAGAAGTGGAGTTAGGCATGGATAAAAAATAAGTAATCTTTAAGGTTTCAGTTAAATGATGACTATTGTTACATGTATCCAGGTGTTTCTAAGCTCCCCGGCATGGATGCATTATAAAGGAGCACAACTGAATGCAATATAAGTGTCCTTGAGGCAAGCAAAGGAATATCTTACCTTGTCAGTACCTGGTACTCAAGTGACACCATTCTGGACACTTAAAAAGAAGGAGTCAACCTAAGCAACTATTGTACTTTTTTGCATGCATTTAGAAATGTGTTTGTCACAAAGACTGATGACTAACACTTCTGATACATTATAGGCAAATTAAAGTAATAAAAGAGCGAAAATTGCTCTGCCACAAAATAAAACAAAGTAGGGGGCCGGCACAATCTGCAATTACTGCTCAATTTAATGATTCACTTACAGTATGCCATTGTGAATACTTATACTTACAAATGTTTACAGAAAAAAACAAGTTTAAGAAGTAAAAAAAGATCTTAAAATATCTGAAAACCCTAAAGTAATGGCTAATTTAGAGATCTAGGATGTGGTATATTCCCTGTTTTACTTTGGACATTTATTTCTATATTTATAAATTTTAAAGCATAATTTAAAGAATAGTTGACATGTGTGCACATTAGCGATAACATTATTTTCGAGGTTTTGAGACTTGTATCACTTCTTTTTCACCAGATTTCCCTTCTGCAGACTCTCTGTAGTTGTCTCTAATCTAATGGGTGGATATATAAGCAGGTTGCGGGATGCAGCGACGGACAGGACTCAGACCAAGGGTTAACAAGGGGTTTAATAAAAAGTAGTTACTCCTCGCAGGGAGATATGTACACAAGGAGCAAGGTTATACCTAGTACAGAATTAATAGGGAGAAGGTTTTTCAAAGAACAGGGGAGAATAATACAAATAATACTCTTAACACTTTGGGCATCAGCCGTGGGTGTGTTCCTGCCCATGACTGAGGAAGCTTAGATTACATGACAAAAAAAGGATCTGTCACAGTTCTGTGGAAAAAATGGGTGAACTTCCCTGGCATTAACGGTGTCCTCCTGTGATCCTGATGATGGCGGCATCCACTGGTGGTCCTGGCAGTGGTGATGTCCTCTGGTGAACCTGATGATGGTGGTGATAGCCTGTGGTATTATCACGGGCACTGGCCCCAACGGATGAAGGCAGGAAGGAGGAATAGTCTCTTCCATCAACGGCAAGAGTCCCTACACTGCTGGACCCTGTGACACTGTCCTGACACACTCTATAAAGGCCAGCTCGGTCCGCTGTGCCATATCGATGAGCGCCTATATCCCGTACACAGACCTTGCCTCTCATAGTCAGTACTTCCTGCTGGGGCGGTATTGTCAGTATCGTTGGCTGAGTCCGCAGTTTCTTAAAGGTCCTTGATGTAAGCGGGGACAGCGGCGTTTGCGAGGACAGCGTTATCTGTGGTGTCTCACCGGGACCCCGTCAGTCATTTCCTGTCAGTGCATCCACTCATCCCTTGCTCCAGTCAGTGCCGCCCTGTCGCCAAACAGCTGATCTACTCTGATAGGACTCTCACGCGTGTGCTGTTCCCGCCTGAACTGTTTGTATTTCTGCACGCACATTAACTGTCTGCTTAGCTATGCCCCCTTCACTCGAGCACATGGACACCCCAAGCTCTCCCTCCTGTATCCTAGGTGACAGAACAGACAGTTCCAGACCCATTACGGATGAGGCAAACTTGGTTAATTTCTCCCCCTTACAGTTTCATGCTGCTATGATGTCTCCCATACAGAGCACACCTAAGGTAATCCCAGTTTCTATGTAGCACATGTTTAGAGACAAGAGCAGTATGGAGGACTGTAAACAGGAAAACTAAGTAAGCAGCAGTGAACTCAGCTCTGTCATGGGTAAAAACACTTAAAGTGATCCTGTCCTAAGGATTGTGCACATTAACGTCAGGTCGGCGCCATCATACTGATTAAAATGATGCCTTGGTTGATAAAATCCACCTTGTGGCTGTTTATTAATCTTTATTTTCAGTTTTGAGTTAATGATATGCTCGTGCCTCGGGGTGGCCTGTGGGGGATCTTCATGTGGTGCTCTGATTTGGTTTTCATAATGCAGACTGCTGACAGGTCACTGACCACTGGGGCACCTGCGCTGCAGCATAATTCTTGTTTAACATCCCAATAGAAAATGTGTTTGATGTTATTCAGATAGAAAAAAAAGAAAAAAAAAAATTTTTAAATGGCGCCCATTGCGCCTGCTCAGTAGAAGCTAACGGTGTATATAGGTGATCGGATAGCTGCTACTGCACATGCGCTGGCAGCACCATCTTGCTGGAGAAGAAAAAAAAAGTCCTTCTCTAAGATGTCGCCACCCGCACCTGCGCAGTAGTAGCTATCGGAGCTAGCTGAGAGCACCACATAAAGATCCCCCTACAGGCCCACCCCGGGGCATCATTAACTCAAAACTGAAAACACAGATTATACAACAACCACAAGACGGATTTCATCAACCAAGGTATCATTTTAATCAGTATAATGTCGCTGACCTGACACTGTCTGTAGGTTACTGTGCACAATCCTGGTGACATCTATATATTATCCTAATAATAAGCCTTAAATGTAAAAGAGGGGGAAAAACATTTCAATGTAAATGTAGATTTTTACATGCATTGGTATTGCATTTAGTAAATGAAAACTTTTAAACACTATATTTTTTTTTAATTGTTTTAAGTATTTCCATAAAATACATCCTGCTGTGGATACGGTATTTTGGTTGATACATTATTAAAGAGGATATTTAATGTGATGTAAATAAGATGAACCTAGTCTTGCTGCCCTCACCCCCAATAGGGTAAACTGCCTTTAATGCACAAACCAGTTTAATTTTAAATGTACATTTCCAGAATAGTCTCACGCCTCGTAACTTGCCATCCATTCCTTTTCGGTGTTTGGTTCCTCTATATCAGCATTTTGCAGACACTATAGGAGCTGTAACTTCCTTTCCTTTATGGCCTATTATCCAATCGATTGACCTACATGGAATCTAACAGCAAGATAAAATTGTGATTTGCAGATATTCTTACTGTATTATCATGAGAAATTATAAAATTGTTTATTACACTTTGGGACCACTTCATGAAAGCTTTTATTCCAGAATACATCCCCAACTACTGCTCCATTTATTCACTATGCGGCTACCAGAAAAGGCAGAGCATAGCATTTAGCAGCCCCATAGGGATTGAAAGGAGCAGCAGTCGGACAAGGATCATAAAGCCATGTCCTACTGTTCAATTTGGGGTCCCAACAGTTAAAGGGCCACTGTCACCCCCTCCAGCCATTATAAACTAAAAGAGCCACCTTGTGCAGCAGTAATGCTGCAGTCTAACAAGGTGGCTCTTTTAGTTTTTGATTCATTTATTACCTCAATAAAGCGTTTTAAAAATTGGCCACAAATACCAGATATTGTATCTGGAGGCGGTCCGAATCGTCCTCTATGAATCTCCCAACTGCCGTCACTCTTCTCTTCAGGGGCGATGGTCGCCACCCCCTTCGTGCTGTTGCTTCTTAAATCCGGCGCCTGCGCTGTGCGTGCCTGCCTGGGGCAGGCGCAGTCTTCATTGTCAGTCACAGCTCAGACGCAGGGTGCCTGACTGCACCTGTGCGGGCAGTGCGGCCACCCTGTTCCTGAATCCCCGCCCCGCACTGTGTTATTCATTATGCACAGTGCAGGGCTGGGGTTCCTGGGCATGCGCACTGCCCTTGTCAGACGCTCCCCCGGTCCCCCGCCTTCCAGCATTGCCGGAATATACAGGTTTAATTGCCGACGTTTTGAACAGCCACAAAGAACAACGCTGGAAGGCGGGGGACCGGGGGAGCGTCTGACAAGCACAGTGCGCATGCCCAGGAACCCCAGCCCCGCACTGTGCATAATGAATAACACAGTGCGGGGCGGGGATTCAGGAACAGGGTGGCCGCACTGCCCGCACAGGTGCAGTCAGGCACCCTGCGTCTGAGCTGTGACTGACAATGAACACTGCGCAGGCCCCAGGCAGGCACGCACAACGCAGGCGCCGGATTTAAGAAGCAACAGTGCGAAGGGGGCGGCGACCATCGCCCCTGAAGAGAAGAGTGACGGCAGTTGGGAGATTCATAGAGGACGATTCGGACCGCCTCCAGATACAATATCTGGTATTTGTGGCCAATTTTTAAAACGCTTTATTGAGGTAATAAATGAATCAAAAACTAAAAGAGCCACCTTGTTAGACTGCAGCATTACTGCTGCACAAGGTGGCTCTTTTAGTTTATAACGGCTGGAGGGGGTGACAGTGGCCCTTTAATCCCCCACCGATCAATACACCTATCCTTTATATAGGCCATAACTTGTTTTCTCCAGAGATCCCCTTTCATATTTCTTACAGGTAACAATGCTAGAATTGAGTCCAGTCTAGAAAATCCAATGTCAACCATCAGCAATACAAATAACTTTTTAGGGCTGAAGGTTTTGCTACAATGGATCTATGCGAGACATATTAGTGATCGCTGGATTTTTCAGCTCGGAATGTAAATAAAAATCTTATGATTCAGTGATAGTAAACAATCTTGAAAATAGCCAGAAATTGTAGAAATGTCCTGCTCAAGATATATTCTAATAATAATGGCTTGGTAAAAAGAAAAAAAAAATAGTGACACAAAGTATCGTGCCTCGGGAGATTTTTATAGAGTCGAGCACAGCTGCAACATTGGATGCAGTAAGATTGATTTTGTGCCAATGGACGTTGTAATGCTGTCACAATCAGGCCAGGAACCAGGACGTTTGGATCAAACTTCAATTTTCTCTACATCGAGCAACGATACCTGTACAAGTTGTCAGCAAGCTGTGAAGATATGGCAGATTTCTTTATCTCTAAAACACACAAAAATGTTTAACAACTGAAGGATACACAGAGCCCACGCAAGCATCCATCTACGTAGGCGGATGAAAGAGGAATTGAATGCACTCCCCAGTCTGTTACGTGATATAATGCCACAGTTTTCTGAAAAACATGAATGCATGACATTTGACATGATTTGGTAGCTAAAGACCTCAGAGGAGATTACGTTTCCCTATATTTTAGTATTCTGTCATTTTTGCAATGGTGCATAAACTTTTCTAAAAGTAAATGGAGTTCAGTAAATGATGGCATGACCATTTGCCGCATGGTAAATTTACTGTAAGGCATATAATATAAACTGTACATGAAGTCTATGATAGCTCATAGCTGGCATAAATTTCATTTCCAGTATAAGAATGGCCCAAAAAGATGTGTGCATGTAATAATAAATGTGGTGCACCTTTTTCCAGAGAATTTTTGGTTCAAGACTGCTGTCTGATACACCAGTTTAATAACTGCCTTCCATTTATCTCCATGAGTTACCTTTACATCCATGTAATGTGATCTATACGTAAGAAGCGAGGTTATCTTGGTCTACAGAATCTTAGCTAGATCACTCATCAGGGAGAAGAGCCCACAATATATATATATATATATATATATATATATATATATATATATATAGGCTTGAGAAAGGATTGTATCCGAAACGTACCACGCCATTTGGGCAACAAACATCACTTTTCTTTCTGGAAGTTTTCCAGTTTTCTGGAACAGTTTTTTTTCTGCTGTGCTTTCCCCTTTGTTCTGCTATTGCAAGGAGCCTTCTGAGATTGCTGGCTGGGGATGCGTGCACTTTGTTAAATTACTGTGCTTGGTGCTGTTCCAATTTTTTAACCTATATATATATATATATATATATATATATATATATATATATATATATATAATATATATATATACAGTACAGAGCAAGAGTTTGGACACACCTTCTCATTTAAAGGTTTTTCTGTATTTTCATGACTATGAAAATTGAACATTCACTCTGAAGGCATCAAAACTATGAATTAACACATGTGGAATTATACACTTAAATGGAACCTGTCACCCCCAAAATCGAAGATGAGCTAAGCCCACCGGCATCAGGGGCTTATCTACAGCATTCTGTAATGCTGTAGATAAGCCCCCAATGTATCCTGAAAGATGAGAAAAAGAGGTTAGATTATACTCACCCAGGGGTGGTCCCGCTACAGTCCGGTCTGATGGGCATCACGGTCCTTTCCGGGGCCTTCCATCTTCATAGGATGATGTCCTCTTCTTGTCTTCATGATGCGGCTCCAGCATACTTTGTCTGCAGAGCAAAGTACTGCAGTGCGCAGGCGCCGGGAAATGTCAGAGAGGCCCGACGCCTGCGCACTGCAGTACTTTGCTCTGCCCTCAACAGGGCAGACAAAGTACGCCTGAGCCAGAGCCACAGCATGAAGACAAGAAGAGGACGTCATCGTAAGAAGATGGGAGGCCCCGGACCAGACTACGATGCCCACAGCAGCGGGACCGCCCCTGGGTGAGTATAATCTAACCTCTTTTTCTCATCTTTCAGGATACATCGGGGGCTTATCTACAGCATTCCAGAATGCTTCCAGAATTCAGCTTCAATTTTGGGGGTGACAGGTTCCCTTTAACAAAAAAGTGTGAAACAACTGAAATTATGTCTTATATTCTAGGTTCTTCAAAGTAGCCACCTTTTGCTTTGATGACTGCTTTGCACACACTTGGCATTATCTTGATGAGCTTCAAGAGGTAGTCATTGGGAATGGTCTTCCAACAATCTTGAAGGAGTTCCCAGAGATGCTTAGCACTTGTTGGTCCTTTAGCCTTCACTCTGCGATCCAGCTCAACCCAAACCATCTCGATTGGGTTCAGGTCTGGTGACTGTGGAGGCCAGGTCATCTGTCATGGGACCCCATCATTCTCCTTCTTGGTCAAATAGCCCTTACACAGCCTTGAGGTGTGTTTGGGGCCATTGTCCTGTTGAAAAATAAATGATGGTCCAACTAAACGCAAACCGGATGGAATAGCATGCCGCTGCAAGATGCTGTGGTAGCCATGCTGGTTCAGTATGCCTCCAATTTTGAATAAATCCCCAACAGTGTCACCAGCAAAGCACCCACACACCATCACACCTCCTCCATGCTTCACGGTGGGAACCAGGCATGTAGAGTCCATCCATTCACCTTTTCTGCGTCGCACAAAGACATGGTGGTTGGAACCAAAGATCTCAAATTTGGACTCATCAAACCAAAGCACAGATTTCCACTGGTCTAATGTCCATTCCTTGTGTTCTTTAGCCCAAACATGTCTCTTCTGCTTGTGGCCTGTCCTTAGCAGTGGTTTCCTAGCAGCTATTTTACCATGAAGGCCTCCTGCAAAAAGTCTCCACTTAACAGTTGTTGTAGAGATGTGTCTGCTGCTAGAACTCTGTGTGGCATTGACCTGGTCTCTAATCTGAGCTGCTGTTAACCTGCGATTTCTGAGGCTGGTGACTCAGATAAACTTATCCTCAGAAGCAGAGGTGACTCTTGGTCTAAGTTTTCCCAATTTTTCGGACTGACTGACCTTCATTTCTTAAAGTAATGATGGCCACTTGTTTTTCTTTACTTAGCTGCTTTTTTCTTGCCATAATACAAATTCTAACAGTCTGTTCGGTAGGACTATCAGCTGTGTATCCACCAGACTTATGCACAACACAATTGATGGTCCCAACACCATTTATAAGGCAAGAAATCCCACTTATTAAACCTGACACCTGTGAAGTGAAAACCATTCCCGGTGACTACCTCTTGAAGCTCATCAAGAGAATGCCAAGAGTGTGCAAAGCAGTCATCAAAGCAAAAGGTGGCTACATTAAAGAACCTAGAATATAAGACAATATAATATATATTGACAATATAAGATATTTTCAGTTGTTTCACACTTTTTTGTTAAGTATATAATTCCACATGTGTTAATTCATAGTTTTGATGCCTTCAGTGTGAATGTACAATTTTCATAGTCATGGAAATACAGAAAAATCTAACCTAAGTAAAGTGAGAATGGTTGGTGATATCAACTTCCTGATATGTGGCACATTAGTGTATGGGAGGGGGAAAACTTTTCAAGATGGAGGGTGACCATGGCGGCCATTTTGGATCCAACTTTATTTTTTCCAATGGGAAGAGGGTCATGTGACACATCAAGCTTATTGAGAATTTCACAAGAAAAACAATGATTTTCTTGGTTTTAATGTAACTTTATTCTTTCATTAGTTATTTACAAGTTTATAACCACTTATAAAATGTGTTCAAAGTGCTGCCCATTGTGTTGGATTGTCAATGCAACTCTCTTCTCCCACTCTTGACACACTGATATCAACACCGCAGCAAATTACCTTTAAAAGGAAATCTGTAAGCAAGTCTCCTCCTAATCTGAGAGGAGAAAGATGCAGGGGCAGAGGCCCTGATTGCAGTAATGTGACACTTTTTAGGCTGTGTTCTATAGTTTCAATACAATCAATGTTTTGTCAGCAGGAGATTTCACTGCAAGGACTAGGTCTCATTTGTAGGCTAGTCTAGCTAATCTGTGTAACACCACCATCCAATGTACAGTGTACAAAGGAAACTGTAAATTAGTGGTGTGGGTGGGTTATATACAGCTTGGCATTCTGACAACTGCTACATCTACAGCAGAGAAAACACTGATTGTATTAAAACTTACACCAAGCAGCCCAGAAATTGATATGTTGCTGGAATTAAGCTCTCTGCCCCTAACTCATGCTACTCTCAGATTACCTAGCAAAAATCTTCTGACAGATTTCCTTTAAAGTGATCATAAATGATTAAATAATTGTGTGGTTCCACAAAAGGGTTTCTGTTTTGATTTTGAAAGGATATTGTCATCTATGGTTCTGATGGAAATCCAATCTACTAGTTGCATTTTTTTCCACATCTAAATAATATTTTTAGTCACTGATTGCAGCTAGTCCAGGGTCAGATGGCCGAAGATTCTCTCATCCAAGAGAATCTGGCCAATTATGCAAATGACACTTCAATTAAACTGATCAGCATTGTGTGCTCCTATTCTCTCAGATGAAGAGAAGATTGAGAACAAATTTTCTTCATCATCTACCTTGTGTCAGCGTGGAAAAATCAACCTGCACCCAGATGTCATCCGAGTGCAGTCCGATGTTTTCCATGTAGTCATTGACTTGCAAGGCCGAGTGCGATCCAGTAATCAGATCAAACTGTGATTTTTTTCATTGAGTTGCCCCATAGAATAACAATGGTCTGATTGCGATTCGATGTTTTGTCGGATCGCACTTGGATGGGAAATACGGTGGTGTGATCGAGCCCTTATAGAGACATTCATGTTCATGCTGAATCCTTCATAATCGGCAATAGGTGATATATTTTATTTTGCTGATATTATTTATTTTTTTATTTTGGAAAATTACCAGTAATTATACTATGGCCAAGTGCTATTCATGTAAGATTGTTATTAATTATCTAAGCAATATTGAGCTAATGACAATCTATTCATCCAATGTCTGTTGGCAGAGAAAAAAAGTGGCACTCACCGTTCACATAAAAAGTTTGTTTTATTGGTCCAATTTTAAAGCATGCCAGCTGGAAGGTATTCGCGTGGTACACACCGGATGATGGCTGGGACCCAAGCGCAGAAGGCATGAAATGGCCGTCGTCCGATGTGTACCACGAGAATACCTTACAGCTGGCATGCTTTAAAATTGGACCAATAAAAGGAACTTTTTAAGTGAACGGTGAGTGCCACCTTTTTTCTCTGCCAATAGACATTATCTGAACTGCTTTTGTTTTTCAATGGTGAGCACCCGAAATCCCACAGGCAAGGTGCAAACAGCTTTCAGTTAACGGACTGCGAGTTGGCTGTAGGTGTCCCAGTGGTGCCGGTCTTCCTACTCATTCATTTGCAGTGAATACATCCACTTTGAAGGATACCTTCATGCTTATGGCAACAGTAACAATTTGTTGGTGCTTTAATATGGAGCGGTGTTAGTTCTTAGTGCTGGTTTTGATCTGTAAACCTTATGTTATATTTGAGAAAGTGTCCTTCTGGGTAGCTTTTCTTGCTTTAATGTTGCGTTCATCCTTTTCAAAATACGAAGTCCATTGGGTTTGATCACTTTGAAAAAATATACAGTCAATAGTTGACATTATTCTAATTATTATGAAATTTAGAGTTGCTCCACGTGTCGGAGGGGCAGGGTACATTGTGGATAAAGTAGACCTTTATCTGAACTGTATTAAATTTCATTGTCACAATTTATTACAGCTTATATCACTTGATTTCCGCAGTTCTTCAATATATCCACATGGATGCCCACAGCTGACATTTCTTCATTAAGTCATAAAAGCTTTTCTGTAGATCCAGACTGTAATCTACTGCAGAACTATAGGCAATTTTGTATGATTAGAGGCTTTCAAAATTAACTGCACATGTAAGTCTGGATTTTACCATCTGATAACTGAGTATAAAGCAAGATGGATTTATATAGTAGGTAGAAGGGGATGGAAAAAAGAGTGAGGGAAAGAAAGAGAGGACAACAATCTTCCTTTTAAGTTCTGTCTCGGCCATATCTGTATAATGCACCATTCTTTACCCATATTTATATTTTGCCAGCCTATTAATGTAAGAAGCTGTAATTCTGTCGTCAGAGCTTGGTCAGTATATCTTGCTCAATTATACTATTCTTTTGTATCGATGTATAATACTCTCTTTTGGCATGGACAATTTTCAAGGAAATTCAGTGAAATAACTTTATATCTGAAATAATGGAACTCGATGGGCATGTAATTATAAAATTGGTAAGTATCAAACCTATTCATGTTCCTATCATCATACCTAAAAATGCTGACCCCCATCCAATGGATGTAGTGATGGCTTTCACCAGTATCATATCATTTATGATATTGATAATAATACATCAATGAGCAGAAAAACAGAATGAGAGATAATAAACTCTGGAGCTATATCCGATAGGAATTGTATGTACTGCATTATAGGTAGATTAGTTTTATTTATAACGTTCATAATATTCTCAGAATGTAGAAATGCAAAATATCGCACCTCTAGAAAGTTGTAAAACTGTTCTTCCGATATAACCTGTAATACAGTCTCTAAAGCATTTCTGGGATCTGTGGGGGTAAAACGTAAAGACTGTTCAAACATTTGCAATATTTCATTTTATTAATATCCTTATACATTTAAACCAAACTGAAGCAATTTTGTTAAATGTGTTTGTGTAGAGACTTCACTGTACGTTGGCTGCCACATTGGAAATTTATAGGCATCATATTAGCTTTAGTAGGACATTTTTATCAAGGCCAATTGCAGAGCGGTAGAACTGGAACTTACGCAAAGAAAAGAGCACTTCATAGGGCATTACCATTATGGAGCTGGATTAGGGCTTCACAAAGATTTCCAGTGGACTCCCTTGTTTTTTGTTGGTCACCTTGTGGAGCTGAGACATCTTAAGAAAGTGAAAACTGTATTGTTCAATGAAGCTAAATATTCAAATAAATGAATTGCAAAGTTGATATTCTCTTCTCTGTCATTGCCTATCGCACCATGAGCACTCATGAGCGTGACGCTTATCATTTACTTTCAGGAAAATATAGCAGCAAGATAATATGGTTCAGTTTCCTCAATATTTGTGGTACAGTTTTACTAGTAAATATTTTTATGCTTTTCAGATAGTTATGCATTGCTTTGAAATGTAAAAGAACATGTATATATGTATATTCATTAGAGTTGAGCAGATCAATTCACCTATGAGTTGAATTTCCTGAAATTTGCTGTTTCATGTAAATTCGAACTTTTCAGATTCGATTCACAAGAAAGAGAAACTTTCCCAGAACAATTTCCCACAATGTGGAAGCATCAGAAAGAAGTCAAACATCATTTTGCGCCACCATGTAGGTCACCCTATAATACCCTGCAGCTATGGCATCTAGCGGATTATTATATCTTGAACTGTGGTGGTGAGTACTGAGGTCATCACAGATCAGTGGTTACCAGTGAAGCACAGTTTATACATCAGAGTCATTTTCCTTCTCCATAGTCATTGGGTAAGTGTTTCTCTCCTGTAGGCCGGGGTCACACTTGTGACTGTGATGTGAGAAACTCGCGCGAGTCTCTCACATCAATAACTGGCAGAGCCGCCGGCACTCAAGACTGGAGTGTGCGGCTGCATGTACAGTATCTCCATGCAGCCGCACCATCCGGTTCCGAGTGGCGGCAGCACTGCCAAGTATTGATGCGTGAGTTTCTCACATCACACTCGCAAGTGTGACCCCAGCCGTAGAGTGTAAGCGCTTATGGTCAGTAGGTTACTCAATCTCTTGCCTATAAAGTGTACGCACTTATTGTCAATGGGGTACTCCTCTCCCTCATGTTTACCCTATGAACAATTGCCATCTTTCCAGTATTGAAGTACTTGCAAATTTTATTCTACGCAAATCACAGGTTGTTTTTAAATTCCTCGAAGTCAATGAATTTGTGCTCTAAATGTACTGCTCATTTCTAATATTCACGATTGTGTTTCGACTTATACTATAACATAACATATACTTTTATTCATATGTGGAATAGGCACCAAACTCAAGATCATCCACTAATGTGCCAGGCGACTTTCCCCAAAGGTCAAGTAGAAGTATTCTAAAAATTATGTAAAAGTAGATCTATGTTAGACTATAAGTCAAAGCTCCATCATGAATATGAATCTAAGTATATATTTTGTACATTTTTAAGCAATACATGTATAAATTATAATATGGAAATAGATATGTATTTCTTTGTAATTGCATGAATTATTCTTGTAGCAAAAGGCGTTGGTGTAACTCCGAAACATGTTGAATCAATATAAATAAAGCATCATTTTAAATGCAAATATTTTTAGGCTCATTCCCGCTAACTGATCATCACAATCCATAATTTCCCTTGCCTCCTGTACATTATATTGCCAAGTTTTGTTATTTTTCTGCATGCATACATGGAGAGAATTCTAAAACTTACCTTTCTAAATGCAGACGTAGCACTAACTGACATTGATCTATATCAGGTATTGTTTGTATGGACGCAATGCGGTTTCATATGAGTTTCGAGTTGCATAGAACCATAATGTAGTGTTCCATATTAGCAAGTTGTCTATATTACTATTAGATATATATGTAAAGATACTGTATATTTTGAAGTGCATAATTCCTTTAAGGCTAAAACTAGTTATTTTACTTAGGGATTGAAATGCACTAAAGGAATTAATTGTCAACTATGTTCACTTCAGACATACATATAAAAAAATATATATTTCATTGATTTTTGTGGGGGTGGTACCTTTTATGTGACTGTTGGGGGGGTTAACACAAATCGGCAATAGTAAGTATATAAAAGGAGCATATTGGACACCCTTGAAAATAGGACATGCAAAATGGGTCAACTAAATTAAACAATATGCATGAAAATAATTGATAGAAACTTAAATTGAGAATGAGCACCAGAGAGTAACCTGCTGCATCAATGTGTTACTTACCTGTCATAGCTGATATAAGTAAATTATTTTTGTCAGTAATTCCTTTCTGAAATGCAAATCTATTTTCAAGAGAATTTTAAAATCTGGCAATATTGTATGTAAATTTATACAGCATAATTTATTGTTAATTATTTATAAAGGGACTCATATTATTATCATTTATTAAGAAAAAGGTATTGCGGCGGCATGGTAAGAAATAAGTGAAGGGTATAATTTCTGAGTGGTACAAAGGTCAATGTCTTGCAGAGAATAATTAGAGATCGTACTGGCAGATATTGTTTTTGTGTGTACCCAGTGTCAGGAAGCAGTTGAAGAGGCTAATTGAATGTTACTAAACTAAAGTATTAGGTTTCATTAAAAAATACATAAGGATTCACGAAAAGAAATATTATTCAAAGTGAGCAAAGATATAAAATTCTAAAAGTGTTATGCAGAGATGAAAATCATTGTTGTGTGTCTCTTCATTAGCTTCGAAAAAAAAGTAAATTGGATAATTTTTAGGAATATTGTTTTATAATCTACTGATTATATAGTAAATTTAGGCATGACTGTCTTAAAATGCAACAAGTGTATTAAACTAGTTAGTGCTATTTGATAAATCTGGCAAATATTTAAACTGTATGGTGAAAGTTTATAATATCTATTAGTTCGCTTGGTTTGGCCTCAATTCAGCATTGCCTTTCTGCCCTTTTTTGTCAAGTTTTGTGTATTTTGTGCCTTTTTCTTGTTTGCACCCAATGTATTATTCAATTTACACCTTTTTTATGTCTATTTTGAATGTGCTCATCTGTATTTTTGGGTTTTCCGCTTTGTTTGTGGAGTTTAGAGATTCCAGAAGTTTTAGCCTATTTCATCAATTGCAACTTTGGCAAAATTTGGTGAAACTTTACTGTAGTCTCACCCTGAGGCTATGATCACGTTTTCAGTATTTAGTCAGAATTTTATGTCCATATTTGTAACCCAAAACTAGAATTGAAATAATTGGAGGAAAAGTATAATAGAAACACATCACCACTTCTGCATTTTTCACCCACTCCTGGTTTTGGCTAATATTGGAAGAAGAGACAAGAAAATCTTATTTTGCCAAAAGATTACAGGTAGAAATCCTGGATTCCTAATAACAGTATATTAGGTAGAACTTTCAGTTCACCTTCATATATGTGGTCAAACATTGCTGGGTAGCAAAACCATTGAACTGTACAAGAAGCAATCCTCCTTGTGTCACATAAGGTTCACATACACTTTGTGGCCCATCTTAGGGAGTAAGAAACAAGATTAAAGTAGGATTCATTATAGTACACATAGTTTACAGTTTCTTCTAACTCTTTTACCAAGTCCTTCTTCTTCAAGACAGTTTAGAATAGAGGAGTACATTTTTCAGTGCACCAAAACCGAATCTCTTAAACAGGTTGCAAATAGTGTTGAGCGATACCTTCCAATATGCAAAGGTATCGGTATCGGATTGGATCGGCCGATACCCAAAAAATATCGGATATCGCCGATACCGATACCCGATACCAATGCATATCAATGGGACACAAAATATCGGAATGGTTCCCAGGGCCTGAAGGAGAGGAAACTCTCTTTCAGGCCCTGGGATCCATATTCATGTATAAAATAAAGAATAAAAATAAAAAATATTGATATACTCACCCCTCGGACGGCCCCTGCCTATCACCGGTCCAAGCGTCTGCCTCCGTTCCTAAGAATGCAGAGTGAAGGACCTTCGATGACGTCGCAGCTTGTGATTGGTCGCGTGACCGCTCATGTGACCGCTCACGCGACCAATCACAAGCAGCGATGTCATCGCAGGTCCTACACTCACTGCATTCTTAGGAACGGAGGCTGCCGGTTACATCACTAAGGGGTGAGTATATCCATATTTTTTTTTTTATTCTTTATTTTTTACATGAATATGGATCCCAGGGCCTGAAGGAGAGTCTCCTCTCCTCCAGACCCTGGGAACCATACACTGGGAACTTCCGATTCCAATTTCCGATATCACAAAAATATCGGAACTCGGTATCGAAATTCCGATGCAGCAAATATCGGCCGATACCCGATACTTGCGGTATCGGAATGCTCAACACAAGTTGCAAAACATGACATGAAAACATAAGAATATTTAGAAAATCCACCTCACCATAATATGTTTGGTGCTGCAGTCCAGACCAAGGAATTGTTTCTGCCAGAACGTGTAATATGAAAGAATGTGGGGAGTATCCAGCTTCAAGGGTGCAGTCTTCTTTATTCAGTGGAAAGATTCAGACTACAATAAAACTATTGCTAAAATAGTAAAGGCATCCTTTAAGGCATTTCACTTTTCCAAACACACTTAATCTTGATTAAGATTATCATAGAATCACAGAATGTTAGAGTTGGAAGGAACCTCAAGGGTCATCGTGTCCAACTCCCTGCTCAATGCAGGACTCACTAAACCATCTAGACAGATGTCTGTCCAGCCTCTGTTTGAAGACTTCCATTGAAAGAGAACTCACCACCTCTTGTGGAATCCTGTTCCACTCATTGATCACCCTCACTGTCAAAAAGTTCTTTCTATTATCTAATCTGTATCTTCTACCATTCAGTTTCATTTAATAGCTTATTTTGTTTCCATTGACATGTGAGAATAATGATGATCCCTCTACTGTGTGATATCACTTCAAATATTTGCAGACAGCTATTAAGTCTCTTCTTAGGGCATGTTTCCATGGTCAGGATTGCATCAGGATTTGCTCAGGATTTGACGCAGGTAAACTCTGCACCAAATCTGCACCTGAGGTCACTGGCCGGTCACCTGCGTTTTTGATGCGTTTTTTCATGCATTTTTTTTCATGCGGATTTGTGTGTGTTTTGTAAGCTCAATAAAGATATACAAAAAAAAAAGAATGGTGATGTCATTTCTTCTCCAACCTCTTCATTTACATACTCCATTGAAGAATAATGTTTACACACACAGACAGATAGATGATAGATAGATGACAGATAGATGATAGATAGATGACAGATAGATGATAGATAGATGATAGATAGATAGATAGATAGATAATAGATAGATCTATTGTACCTATCTATCGTATCAATCTATCTATCATACCTATTATCTATCTATAATTATATATATCGATAGATATATCTATAGATAGCTAGATAGATATATTGATGGATAGATAGATAATAGATAGATATGATAGATGATAGATAGATAGATAGATAGATAATAGATAGATGATAGATAGATGACAGATAGATGATAGATAGATGATAGATAAATAATAGATATATCTATCGTGTCTATCTATCTATCATACCTATTATATATCTATAATTATATATATCGATAGATATATCTCTAGATAGCTAGATAGATATATCGATGAATAGATAGATAATAGATAGATACGATAGATGATAGATACGATAGATAGATAGATAGATAGATAGATATGATAGATAGATGATAGATAATAGATAGATAGATAGGATAGATAGATAGATAATAGATAGATATGATAGATAATAGATAGAAGACAGATAGATAATAGATAGATGATAGATAGATAGATCAATAGATAATACAAAACCTGATGTTTAGTATATCTATGTATCTATAGATATATCTAAAAATCCAGAGAAATTGGAGGCAGCACACCATTTTGTAGTGAAAAGGAACTATTTAATCAGCCCAGAAAACTTTTTATAATTGAGGTTTGGTATTTGCCTGGGGGGCTCTGCACCCGGACTCTTTATTTGTGCTGCTCTAATTCTCTTTCTCTTATAGATATATCTATCTATAAATATATAGATAGATTATCCATCTATATATATAATCATCTAGGATCTGTTTGTCTGTAACGGAAATCCCGTGTCGCTGATTGGTCGCACCAGCCGCCCGCGACCAATCAGTGACAGGCGCAGTCCGGCAGCAAATTGGAGCGGGTTTTAAACCACACTTCGCTGATTGGTCATGCCCAGCCGGCCGTGACCAATCAGCAATATTGCAGAGGGATTTAAACACCGCTTCGTAAATAAACTACATACATATCCAATGCGTTAGACGCTGGCCATTATCTAGTAGATATGTATTAATACCACAAAATCCAGACTCATAATGTGACCCTTACAAATTGCCTGGTCACTACATTTACCTCCGTAAATAACTATATATAAACATGAGAAACTAATAGGAGTTTAGTTAAAAATAGTACAAAAAATGTTTATTAATTACAATACAACAATTAACATATAAAAAACATGCAAAAAGTGTGAACAGATGTGTTAAATAGACACCTAAAGAAAGAGCATACCGCATAACTATTGCATCATATCTCAACCATATATCTGGTAATTGGTGAGAAACACCCACTTCCCTGCATCTCCCAAAGAACAGAGACCTCCCTTGAACTGCATCATAGCTCCAATAGAGTTAATTAAACAATGCCCACTGTAAATGTCACCATGCGTATGCACCGTTAACTACCGTACTGTGTCCAATGGGCTCAGAAAAAAGGGGAGGAGAGGGAAGAGAAGTGAAAATGAATCCTCACCGTATGCAGCACTGCTCACTGGATATCCCCGATGTGCGTTTCGCCACTTATCAGCCCTGCTTTCTCAAGGGGAAGTAGTAGATATGTAATAGCAAGGCTGATGTTTATTAATGAACATTTAATATAAAAAAAATGGGGAAAAAAATGGCGTGGGCTCCCGCACAATTTTCTGCACCAGAGGGGGAAAGCTGATGGCCGGGGGCCAATAATTTTAGCCTGGGAAGGGGGTAATACCCATGGCTCCTCTCTAGGCTATGAATATCAGCCTGCAGCTGTCTGAGTAGCCTTTACTGGCTATTAAATTATGGGAACCCCAAAAAATATGGCGTGAGGTCCCCCTATATTTTATAGCCAGAAAGGCTATGCAGACAGATGTGGGCTGATATTCATAGCTTAGAGAGGGGCCATGGTTATTGCCCCCCGGCTACAAATACCAGTCCGCAGCAGCCTCAGAAATGGCCTATCTGTAAGATGCGCCAATTCCAGCACTTAGCCCCTCTCTTCCCACTCCCCTGTAGCGGTAGGATATGGGGTAATAAGGGGTTAATGTCACCTTGCTAATGTAAGGTGACATTAAGCCCGGTTAGTAATGGAGAGGCATCAATAAGACGCCTATCCATTACTAATCCTATAGTAGTGAAAGGGTTAAAAAAAGACACAGCAAGAAAAAAGTATTTTAATATTCTTAATTTCACCATACTTACAATACTCGATCGCTTGCAAAAAGTTAAAAATAATAAACCAACCGTATACTCCCTTTCCGCCGTAGTCCAATTAATAACAAATGTCGCACGTTGATCTACCCTATAGAACAGTGACATCGGGTGATGTCACTGCTCTATAGACCTTCAGTGACACACTGACAGGAGACAATGGCTCCTGCAGTGCATCATTGAAGAGGTTACCTGAGTTCAGGGTCTCACTTTATAGCAAAGCTGCGTGGGAATTTTCCCACACAGCAGTGCTACAAGTGAGAGTAGGGACTATTTCTCACAGAGACGGAGGAATACATTGTTGAAGGATACCTTCTGTCATTGTATTCCTGGAGCCCCTGGAGAGCGGTCGCAACAAGCTGATGTGTCACATGTCACATGTCGTGCTGCGTGTTTGACGCTGCGGCTCTATGCAGTGTCAAACACGCAGCATTTCCTGACCGTGGAAACATACCCTAAGCCTACCTTTATTACATGCTAAACATTCCCATATTCTTTAACTGTTCCTCTTAGGACATGGTTTGCTGTCCGCTCACCATCCAGGTAGCTATTCTCTGAATTTGCTCCAGTTTTTTAATGTCTTTTCTGTGGTGCCCAAAACTTGACACAGTATTACAGATGAGGCCTGACCAAGACATCAGCCATCATGTGCAGGGAAAGATGCGGTCTGGGCATGCGAGCCCGACTCAAAGGCAGGGACACGATATATGATGAAAAGTTTACATCATATGTCATGAATGGGCTAAAGGGGTTGTTCCACATAGAAATTACATTTTAATTAATAGATCTTGGAATAAAAAGAAGTCACACTATTGGATGTGATAAAAAAGTCTTGTGCTGATATAATCTTATAAATATACTCATGCTGTGTAATGGCTGTGTCTGATTATAACACCTCTCCTGGGCAGGGGAGGGAGCAAAATAATATACAGACATTACAGCCAGCATCACAGCTGATTTTTTTTCTGTGAGGTAAAACATTTGCTGCTTGTTTTTAAAGGAGCAGGGAAATGTGTTACCTCACAGGTAGCAGCACTCTGTTTTTGCTTACTCCCCTGTCCAGGAGATGTGGTATAATCAGAACATGTTCTTGCACAGTCAGATACAGCAATTACATTGTACATAGCAGGGGCACATTTATAAGGTTATTTCAGCACAGGAACTTTTTAAACAATTATTTGTATTTCAAAATCTATTCATTAAATTGTACTTTGTGGAAAATCACTTTTAAGCAGTGGGTCTTTGGAATATAATCTGGTGTGGTGAAACTGGATCTGCTACATTAATATTTTTGGGGTTTTGCAGAATACATGTGAGCGAGAATCTATGACAATTATTATCTTGTTGCATAGTATACAATCTAGAGCAAAACCTTTCCAGCTTGGGATTTAGATAAAAATGATACTCCATCTGGACTTCAGCTTCCAGAACAGCTGATGAACCACAGGTTACCATAGTCGGACTTAAATAATCCCACATAGTCTAATAATGAAAATGACCTGGCTGTAGGCACTAAGCAGAAATATATCTAAGTATCTAAAAATGGAGATAAAAAGAAATAAGAAACGAAAAGAAGATTCAGTTGTGTAATCTCATTAAACTACAAATGTGCAAACTATGTATTTTTAGCTAATAATGTGTTTCAGACTGTAATTTATCTTCTACTGTCTATTTGACAAGGAGCCTCCTAATGTGCTTGTTTAACTGATTAGCAAAAGATGTTGCAATTTGTCAGGCACATGTTATTTACATAATTCTGAGGAGACTTCCATTGGTACCCACCAATGTCCTCTCACTAGGCATTGTGTCCAAAGAATCTTTCTTATGGTGACACTACTAAAAATATTAAGGCTTCAACAGCAAGAATATTTTAGAACCAATTTACCCCCTTTACCACCATGGACAATTTTTTTTTTCTCTTAGTTCTCTAAGAATAGATAATCGAAAGCAGGAAATCAAATTTTTTGTTCTGTTTGCATACAATAAGTGTAAAGTTCTAAAATGATTTGTTACACACTTAATCCCTTTGAAACATTGCCAGAATATGTTTGGTCAGATGTGCAGAAGTTGTGAAATACACTGCAGGTGCCAGCTGTGTTATACAATCAGTCACTATTAGTGTTGAGCATTCCGATACCGCAAGTATCGGGTATCGGCCGATATTTGCTGTATCGGAATTCCGATACCAAGATCCGATACTTTTGTGATATCGGGAATCGGTATCGGGATCGATATTAATGTGTAAAATAAAGAATAAAAATAAAAAATATTGATATACTCACCTCTCCGACGCAGCCTGGACCTTACCGATGTAACCGGCAGCTTCCGTTCCTAAGAATGAGCGCTTGAAAGACCTTAGATGACTTTGCGGCCTGTGATTGGTCGAGTGAGCGGTCACGTGACCGCCACGTGACCAATCACAAGCCGCGACGTCATCTAAGGTCTTTCAAGCGCTCATTCTTAGGAACGAAAGCTGCCGGTTACATCCGTAAGGTCCAGGCTGCGTCGGAGAGGTGAGTATATCAATATTTTTTATTTTTATTCTTTATTTTACACATTAATATGGATCCCAGGGCCTGAAGGAGAGTTTCCTCTCCTTCAGACCCTGGGAACCATACAGGATACCTTCCGATACTTGGTGTCCCATTGACTTGTATTGGTATCGGTATCGGCGATATCCGATACTTTTCGGGTATCGGCCGATACTATCCGATACCGATACTTTCAAGTATCGGACGGTATCGCTCAACACTAGTCACTATCTCTGCTGCAGTTTAACCCCTTAGGTGCTGTGTTTAACAGCAACTGCATCTAAGTGGTAGATACAGTAATGGCCAAAAGTGTTGGCACCCTTGAAATTGTTCCAGAAAAAGCACATATTTTTTAGACACATATTTATTTCCTTTCTGTTTAATGAACAACACAAAAACAAATTGAGAAAGAAAGGCAAAAAAATTCATTCAAAGCTCCAAAAATGGGCCTGGCAAAATTGTTGGCACCCGCAACTTAATATTTGGTTCCACACTAGTGATGAGTGAGCATGCTCGTCACTACTCATCACTCGCTCGAGCATCAGAGTGCACGTGATGCTTGTTACTCGGCTAGTAGTTTTTGAATGCTTGAGCGGAAGTTTGGTGCTGTTAGACAGCCAAAATAATGCGGATATTTCCTACCAGTCACTGTAATGTTGTAGCCATCTTGGCTGTGGCATTACTGTGATTGCGTCATCGGGTCTATATAAGATCCGTGACACTATGCTTGGCACAATGTAACCCGGAAATGGGCTGAGCAGGCAGAGGTGCTGCTGAAAAAGAGACAGAATTGTAGCTGTGTATAGGCAGGGATTTTACTACATTTATATTTCTTTTAACTACAGTAACAGCCCTTCTTAGGGCTAATCATAATCAATATTAATACTGCTGTTAGCAGCGCTTAGGTAGAGATTTGGGTGAATGAATAGTGCTAATTGCACTTCGTTTCTGCTGCAACTCATACCACAAGCCCTTCTCAGAGATAATAATATTGTTTTGGCACTTTATCCTGCAAATTGTCCTGAGCAGTGAAATATTATACACCATTTTTACTGAGACAGTTGTGTGTCAAAAGCATGCAGCCAGACATGGTTGGAAATCAATAGCATCATTATATTGCTCCTGCAGTGTTACCAGTCCATCTGAGGTGTGCAAATTTTCCTGTTACAGTAATACTGAAAAGTTTTTTCAGCAGTGCAATACTATACGGCATTTATAATGTGCCAGTTGTGCATCAAAAGCATACAGCCAGACTTGGTTAGATCTCAGTAGCATCGCTATATTGATATTGCAGTGCAACAAGTCCATGTGAGGTGAGCAAATTTTCCTGTGCTAGCATTTCTGCCAATTTTTTCAGCAGACAAATGTTATATGCCATTTGTACTACATCAGTTCTGTGTCAAAATGAAAATGCCAGAGTTGGTTGGTTAGAAATAGTATCGCTATATTGCTACATCACATTAACAAATCCATCTTAGGTGGGAAAAGTTTCCTGTACTAGCATTCCTGCAAATTTTTTTTAAGTAGAGAAATATAATATGACATTTATACTGCTCCAGTTGTTCAGCAAAACAAAAAAGCCAGACTTTTTTGGTTAGCAACAGCATTGCTATATTGAAACTGCAGTGTAAGAAGTACGTCTGAGGAGGGCAAATTTTCCTGCTATAGTATATACTGTAAAGTTCTTTCAGCAGTGAAATATCTAATGGCATTTATGCTACTCCAGTTATGTATCAAAACAAAAAGATAGACTTTCTTGGTTATAAATAGCATTGCTATAATGATACTGCTGTGTAAGATGTCCATCTGTGGTGGGCAAATTTTCCTGCCATTGTAATAATGCTGCAACATTTTCTCAACAGTAATCTATCATACGTAATTTAAAATGGGCATGGTGCATGATAACGGATGGGGCAAGTGGACATGATGATGATGGTGAGTGCAGAGGCAAGTTGAAACTGTGCCTGCCGCGGGAGCAAAACAAACACACACATCATGTTGACTCAGCTTCCTGTCCCACTTTTTGGGGGGCACAGATCACCACTCTTGAAGCTAGACCAGTGTGAAAAGGTTCATGGATGTATAGCAGTCTAATCTCATCTTCTCAATGTGGATTGGGTGATAAAGTGGAGGAGAATAAGGAGCTGGCTGCTCTGCTACAAGGAGAACTTTACATCTCTCCTTCCCATGGTGTGGTGGAGAGGTACAAAAAATGTTGCAGTGCCAGAAGGCCCTAACTAAAGAATTATTTAAAAAATTCCCAGCTGAAAATGCTAGCATCAGAGGTCACAGTTCCTTTGACAATCAAAGAGTGGAGCTGAGTGAGACACACACCAGATTCATCAGAGGTAGGGGAACACTCTCAGAGGTCTTGGACAGTTTTCTCAGACCCTCCCAACTCCCTGGCCCTGGGGGTATTCTTAATAGGAGGGAAAAGTTTTTGAAGATGCTGATGGAGTACCTTGCCATCCGTACCATGATCCTCCATGATTCCTCTGTGCCTTAAAACTATAAGGTATACAAGCTAGACACTTGGTATGAAATGTCTCTTCTATGGCTTAAAGGTCCTGTCCTACTCTGCTGCTAGCATATTGTTAGAGCGGGTTTTCAGTGCTGCCGGGATATTATAACCAATAGGTGCATCCACCTGTCAACTGAAAATGCTGACAGGTTGACTCTTATCAAAATGAGCAAGGGCAGGATTGTCCCAAACTTATCAACACCACCGTATGACAGCAGCGGAACATAAACTGAAATCTAGTGGGGTTTTTTTGTAATGTATATCTTCCCACAAAACATGTATATATGGAGTGTCCAGGGGGAGCTAGATGTTGTAGGTGCCAAGGCCAGCCAATAATAAAAAAATTAGGAAGGTCACAGGCAGAGTTGTGGCGTGCTAGCCCTGTGTCCCTCACACTGAGCCCTTACAGCTTCTCAGTGTGTGTGTGTGCAGCTTCAAGGATGATTGCTAACAAGGGTACTAACGTAATCAAAAAGGAGTCAATACTGTATTCACATCACAATACATAGTCCATGGCGATGGTATCACAGTCCTTCATACAAGCTGGAAATTTTAGGTAGCAAGAGAGATGGTCTCCATCCCGTTTAAGATGGAATCTTCCCAGTGATCGGCTGACTGCCAGCTATATACCGGGTTACTATCTTAATTCACACAGTCCTTCAGTTATATTGCTACCAAGGATGGGCCTACACAGTTTGGTTCACTGTGGAAATAGTGTTCAGTGCTTACTCCTGATATGGTTCCCTGTCGCAGGGCATACAGTAGAACATGCAGGAATAGAATATGAGGCACTCATGCTGGAAGAAACATTGAAGGTGTGGAGTGTAGCTAAAGAGCCCTTGTACAGCTCTATCTATTCTGTCTCTCTGAAGATTGAAATTTTAGATGCCCTCACTATATATTTTAAGGGTGTTTATGATGCCTGCATTAAGAATTTTGAGAGGCCTACATCTAACATTCTTTGATATACATGTTTACCCCCAGGAGTAAATGTTTTGCAGCCTCCTTCTGATTTTTGGCATCTCTTGCACTTAGTGCATATGCTTTACCGGTGTTGAAGATTCACTCCTTAGTAATGGGAAAAAATGTTTTTCTGAGGCTCCACCTTCTAGTTGAGAGAACATTTTTGGAAACCAAAAGAGCTAATGGGTTCTATTAGTATATGATTCAATGCCTTGTTGTGGGCTGTCAGGTGGTCATCACGTACGGAGTTCTCACACTGTATACAGGATTTTATAGTTGGGACAGGAAACTTTGTTCAGCAAGTACAGAAGATTCTGGTCTCCTCCATATGGTCTCCTCCATATCAGGCTGAGTAGTGGCGAAATGATACACTATATTCCCCAGTAGGATTGATGATATAACAGTCCTTGATGTTGCTACATTAAAGTAATCACTTTTTTCAGGGCTAATTAAAATACATTGTATTCTGTTATAATCATATCGCTTTTATCTGCAATTTGTCTACAGTGAGGTGTGGCAGTAGGTCTAGTGCATGGCAGGCATCTAGTCAGGAATTATTGCCTTATAAATTATAAGCCTTGCTGTTGATTTTATCCATGCATTCAGTGACCGATTCATTTTTTTGACTGTGATCTGTACTCAGAAATTCATCAAATCAGGCAAAATTGATTTAATGTGTTCAGTTTCTCTGTAGCATTTGTATGTAAGAGGTAGTGATGGAAGACTTTATGCTACTGGAGCTGGAGTTACCACTTCTGAACTCTCCAGTGCTATGTTTCCATCCATTTCTGCGTGATTCTTTAAGTATGTTTTGGTTTATTGTCCTGTTGGAAGACCCATGACCTACGATGCAAACCCAGATTTTTAACCTCAGGAATCTTCACATTTCATGATGCCGTGCATGCAGTCAAGTCACCTAGGGTCAGAGGCAGCAAAACAACCCCAAAATATCTTTGTAGGCCAAATTCCATTTACAGTAAATAGCAGAATGATGTGCTTTACCAAAAAACTATATCTTGGTCTCTTCTGTCCACAAGATGCCTGCTGGCCCTCTAAAAATAGTGGAGGCCACCAGCTGGCTTTCTATAAATTGTGAGGGCTGCCTGCTGACCCTCTAAGTTTCAAACTTTACAGCATTAGTATGTAAAATAAAATTTTCCCACCTCAGATGGATAAATTATATTGCTGTAGCAATATAGAGTTATGCAAAGCATAGCTGTCTGCTGGTTCTCCAAAAAATGCTTAGTGAGAGCTGGCTGTTGGCCATTTAAAATTAGAGTGAGGGTCGCCTGATGGCCTTCTGACAATAGTAAGGCATGCCTGCTGGTGCTCTGTCAATAATGAGGCCCACCTGCTGGACCTATAACAAACAGTGATGGCTGCCTGATGGCCCTGACAAAAAAAGTGACTTTCAGAATTCCTTCTTCATAAATTAAACAGGATATGTTTGATCATGTGTTACGCACCACATTTGGTGGTCAACTGAAATCTTGGACAACTTTTTTTGCAACCTGCTCCAGGTCACTCATATTTGAAGGGTTCCTTCTACCAACAGCAATTGTAAGATTGCAATTGTAAGAAAAGAGTTCAATGGAACTTAGATCCTGTTCTATGTTCTATAATCATATTTTCACTGTCATGACGAAGTGGCTAACGTAATGCATTTATTTACATCACTGGGTAGTCCATGCATCAGCTCCAGATTATTATCCGCCTAATGGATAACTTTATAGATGCCATGATTCCTATCTATAGAGGATCTAAAATCATGATAGGAAAAATTGCATTAATATCTCGCACCTATGACCTTCACGGGGGGGGGGGGTGTCAGATATCCTAAAGATCAGGAATCCCATGATTTCTTAAGACTTAGCCACATCTCATTGATCAGTCCCAATCTGAGATCACCAAAGGGAGCAATGTGGAAGTGACTTTTATCTGATAAAAGGCCATTTTGAGTTAGACTCATTGTTTAGTCAGGTGAGTTCTGTACCATTTCCAAAACTTTCACAAAGAACATAGCCATACCTGCAACCACATGTTTAGTACTTTTCTTTTGTTATTCCTTTTTATTTTATGCAATTGCATGTAATGTTTTGTTTTGTCCCCTTATATAACATATTTTGTATATTTTTATAAACACTGCCTACTTTTTGGATTTAATATACACTGATGAGCAAAAAGGTAACAATGTTTTGAAGTTGGACATTCAGTCTCCATATCTTTCCATTCACTACTGTTTCAAATGTGAGACTACCATAATTTTACGCACAATCATCTTGGCTATGTCATACATAAATTTCACTTCCAACTATTTAGCAAACACGTTGCTTATTTTTCCTTTGCAGGTTTTCAGCAGATATAAATCTGCAGCATACCAATTCTTTCAACATTTTTGTTTTCTGGTTTGGCTGTGTGTTTGGATTCCGGTCAGACGCCTCTCACACAGCCAAATTGGATCCCGGTAAGACGCCTGTCACACAGCCAAACCAGATCTCACATTTTGCACTGATGAGGGGCAGTACCCCGAAACACTGTCTGAAAATTGAGATTCTGGTTTTGGCTTTGATCCTAAGTCATGTGACAAGGCTCGTTAAAGGGTCGACATTGACTTATAGGATTGCTACATCCTATAGGTGGCACTAGGGTTCTAGTCTATTTCCAATCTGAAGAGACAATTTACAACGTTTTTGTTGCAATTTTAACCCATACTAATGAGTGAGGAAATATCCACACACACATACACTTGTAAACAAAAAAACCCCACAGCAAACACATGTTTCCTGCCAAAGGATGCAGAAATGGTGCAGACATTTCTGCTGCTAATAATTAAGATGTTCATATACCCTTAGGCTGGGGTCACACAATTGTTTGTTCTCTTATGAGAAAAAATTGTCTTGATTATGTTAATGACATTCAGCTCAAACTCTAACAAGACTGTCAGCTTAGTATGATCCGAGAATGAGATCACACTTAATTTCTCCATCTTCTCCATCATGCGCATGCTCCAATTTGCACAGCCACTCTCAGCATGCTGCAATTTTATTCTCATGCTGAATCTGCACTGCCACATAGTATTAATTTGGGCTGAGTTCTTTCCGATGAATTAACTTGTGTGAGTGAGCCCTAGTACAGAGGGGTTTTTTTCAACTTGTGCTCCCATGATGTCTATAGTGTCTATAGTGGGGAACTGCAGCAGATTCAGTAAGATAAATATATAGCAAAGATAAATCATTTGGAATATTCAGCTTAAATGTATAGATTTTTTTGACCATTTTAAAGATGATTTACTTTTTAAACTTTTACTGACGATGTCATGATTTTTGGTTACAAGTTGTTGAAAAGATTAAGAACAGCTCAGCTCTTTTATGGAAACGTCTCTATTATTGATAGAAAGAGAGGGTGAAAAAATCTGTGCAGACACCTAGTAATTTTCCTGTCCACACTTACTGTGCTTATTTTAGAACATAATTTCAAATTACTCCTCGTCCGATTTTTCCAGCTGTGTATTTACAGACTGTCTTATCTGTCATTTTCCTTACTTAAATGTTAACCTTAGATGTCTACATAGATCTCTCTTTTTTGAGACATATGAGGCTGATAGGTTTAGAAGGCATGTGTAAGTAGGACAATGCATATTCTGAAAGCTTAAAAGGTAAATTTAAAGTGGAGGTTTCTTTTGGTCAATTTTGAATTACTTATTCTTAGAACCAAGGAAATTGAATACATGATGTAGAAACTAACACAATCAGAATTTTGTCAATTTGCTGACACTTTTCTATTTTTTCCATATCTATACAATATGTGTGGTTTTTAAAAGCTCTTATATTATTAGATGGGGAAACAAAGTTCAGCCAATTGGCAAACCATCCTTTCTCAATATATTCCCTAAAATACTTATGTTAGCAAAACTGCATGCTTTATTAGAAGTCGCAATTAACAGATGAAAATTGCACTGTTACTAAACCTTTTAAGTGCAATGAATACATCAATAGAGTAGTAGCTGACAATTGATTTGAGTATTTTAGCCTTGTTTGCTGTATCTTTTGAATTACTGTAAGTTCTTAGAATGCTTCAACGTTCGCATTACTTCAATATAATACTTGGGACAGATTAACCATATGTGCAGCCACTTCAGCTGCACAGATGGTTATGGGCAAGGGAGGCCTAGTCTTAATTCAAGTTGGCTAGATTCTTCTTTTATAGATTATTTTCATCAAACTCAGGACATTGTGGAAGGGCCCACTGCTTCTCTATATGCTCTCAAAGACTCATTGCTAAAGCAATGCACAGGAGTTGTTTATTTTTCGCTAAATAGCTTTTCTTATTTACAGGCATATCCACCAAAAAACATTTCTGATATCTCATTATGGCATATCAAGGTTTCATAGAAACAAAAGTGGCTGTTTAATTTTATTAATTATTATTTATTTAACATGTACAGTGCCTTGCGAAAGTATTCGGCCCCCTGGAACTTTTCAACCTTTTCCCACATATCATGCTTCAAACATAAAGATACCAAATGTAAATTTTTGGTGAAGAATCAACAACAAGTGGAACACAATTGCGAAGTTGAACGAAATTTATTGGTTATTTTAAATTTTTGTGGAAATTCAAAAACTGAAAAGTGGGGCGTGCAATATTATTCTGCCCCTTCACTTTCAGTGCAGCAAACACACTCCAGAAGTTCATTGTGGATCTCTGAATGATCCAATGTTGTCCTAAATGCCTAATGATGATAAATATAATCCACCTGTGTGTAATCAAGTCTCCGTATAAATCCACCTGCTCTGTCATAGTCTCAGGGTGAAGCACAGAGAGAATCATGAAGACCAAGGAACACAACTCGCAGGTCCGTGATACTGCTGTGGAGAAGTGTAAAGCTGGATTTGGATAAAAAATGATTTCCAAAACTTTAAACATCCCAAGGAGCACTGTGCAAGCGATCATATTGAAATGGAAGGAGTATCATACCACTGCAAATCTACCAAGACCCGGCTGTCCCTCTAAACTTTCATCTCAAACAAGGAGAAGACTGATCAGAGATGCAGCCAAGAGGCCCATGATCACTCTGGATGAACTGCAGAGATCTACAGCTGAGGTGGGACAGTCTGTCCATAGGACAACAATCAGTCGTACTCTGCACAAATCTGGCCTTTATGGAAGAGTGGCAAGAAGAAAGCCATTTGTCAAAGAAATCCATAAAAAGTGTTGTTTAAAATTTGCAGCAAGCCACCTGGGAGACACACCAAACATGTGGAAGAAGGTGCTCTGGTCAGATGAAACCAAAATCAAACTTTTTGGCAACAATGCAAATGATATGTTTGGCGTAAAGGCAACACAGCTCATCACCCTAAACACACCATCCCCACTTTCAAACCGGGTGCTGGCAGCATCATGGTTTGGGCCTGCTTTTCTTCAGCAGGGACAGGGAAGATGGTTAAAATTGATGGGAAGATGGATGGAGCCAAATACAGGATCATTCTTGATGAAAACCTGTTGGAGTCTGCAAAAGACCTGAGACTGGGATGGAGATTTGTCTTCCAACAAGACAATGATCCCAAACATAAAGCAAAATCCACAATGGAATGGTTCACAAATAAACGTATCCAGATGTTAGAATGGCCAAGTCAAAGTCCAGACCTCAATCCAATCGAGAATCTGTGGAAAGAGCTGAAAACTGCTGTTCACAAACGATCTCCATCCAACCTCACTGAGCTCGAGCTGTTTGCCAAGGAAGAATAGGCAAGAATTTCAGTCTCTCAATGTACAAAACTGATAGAGACATTCCCCAAGCGACTTGCAGCTGTAATCGCAGCAAAAGGTGGTGCAACAAAGTATTAAGTTAAAGGGACCAAATAATATTGCACGCCACACTTTTCAGTTTTTGAATTTCCACAAAAATTTAAAATAACCAATAAATTTCGTTCAACTTCACAATTGTGTTCCACTTGTTGTTGATTCTTCATCAAAATTTACATTTGGTATCTTTATGTTTGAAGCATGATATGTAAGAAAAGGTTGAAAAGTTCCAGGGAATACTTTCACAAGGCACTGTATTTTAATCCTAAATGTCTGTTTATTAAATGTCATAAAATAATCTCTTTTCTAATATGTTTTAATTAATAATTCCCTTCACATTTGGGGACAAAACTGGTATCTGCTTGTAGAGTTTTCTCCTTCCAATGCACATTGACAGTGCGCTCTCTTGCCGGCTCATCACTTCTATTCAGAGCCAGATGGAGAATGAACTGTCACTATGCATTAAAAAGAATATTGCAAAGTGACAAGATCCTACTGAGCATATATTAGAACTGACAACTGATGCAGGCTTAGAAGAGCGTCAGCTAGTACAATCCATGAAGAGGAATTCACTGATGACGCATCATTTCAGGGAGGGGGCAGTTGAGTATTCCAGCATGCACTATGGACTCTCAAATGAAGCATCATCAAAGAGGAAATGGTAAAAAAACAAACAAACAAACAAAGCAGTCAGATAGCGTAGTGAGGGAGTGATAGGGAATTTTTAATAAAGTATACTAGAAAAGGGATTAGATTATGACATTAAGTTGACAGACAATTAGGATTAAAATAAATGTTAGTTTCAGACCATCCATTTAAGCTTACTTCTTGGAGTTTGGTGGGAAACTAGAGTTCATGGTGAAAAATGAAGATGCGGAGAACATGCAAACTGCTTTCAATGTATTAAAAAATATGACCCAATGTATGTAATTAGGCAGTTCTAAGAGACAACAGGCTATAGTAAAACCATAGGCACTAAATTGTTAATGCAGACAATGCAACTGCACTGCATGCTGAGCTAAGCGCATATAGTTTACTACTGCACATTTGAAGGCAACTAAATCCGATTTATTAATAGAGACATTTTTCCTCTAACTGGTTTTCCTGAATGCAACTATCACAAGGGAATTTGGACACAATGTCAAACAACTTGATGACCTTATTAGTTATTTATTTCACTCACATTTACAATTCATACTTTCCATTGTAACATAAATCAGATCGGTAATGAAACCGGGAGATATGCACAGACAAGCAATAAAGTTCTCAAGATATATTACAGATTTTAAATAAAAAAAAATTGTACTGTGTGATACTGCATGGAAATTGGGACAAATAATTGATAGGCATTTTACAGCAAAGTAAGATTATTGCAATGCTAACATCCATATCCTATTACTCAGAGTATAAATGTGCCCACAGACCTTCTTATTATAGTCTAACTGGAGGGCTGGTGAATAATCTCAGCATGGTTGAGCAGCAAATGTTGGAGGATAATTGGATCTGGAGGCTAAGGTAGTACAAATGAAAGGATTTTGGGTTGCAGATTGATAGGTAGTTATTTTACATTGTGGCTTGAAAAATATTTTTTTCTTTTGCCAGTCTCCCATATCACACAATAAAATAGAATTGCTTAAAACCTATTGTTCTTCTATCATCAAGATTCATCTAGAAAGGCCATAATGTTATGAAGAAAAAAATCGAAACCTATCACTGGACTGGAATAAGTGTGATAAATGTAATATAAACATTGGTGGTGCGTCCATTAAATGTGAGGATGTCACATAATTCTACGTTTCTTTAAGTTCTTAGATGGCTTTTTTGAAATATGACTTTTTGAATTCTCAGATATTATTTTTTTTTTTACCTATGATATAAACTTTAATATGTTTTCCCATCTCTAGGATTTACCATTATTCTTTATGAGTAAGGGACCCACCTCAAGACTTTCGATTAGTAATGGTATATTACAGGGATATGTAGTCAATTTTTTCATCAGTAGGTGACCCACCTCCTTGATCGTCACTGATCTATACAATAAGAGAATACAATGATGTACAGTATTGCTGTATCACCTTCACTGTTTTTCCCTAAACAGTGGTCCCCTTTTACCTGGATGAAGGGAACTGCAGTGTTGCCCCACTTAGGTGCCTGCACTGATTACTGCTCTGCATCATCTTCATTCTCCAGATCAGTGGAGGAAATAATAATAATGCAACCTGTGCATCTGCACAGGGTCCCAGGAGGTAAGGGGACCCACTTCCAGCTCATGAGCAAATAGAATTGTGACTACAAAAAGCCCATATATTGGACTTGCACAGGGGTCTTCTCCTGCTGGTGTCTGCTCCTACTCAAGTTCATTGGGGTCCTCAAAGTTTGGATCTCAACTAATAATAAAGTGATGCCATATCTTTACACTTACTGATATTACAAAATCATTATCTTGTCAATGATATTTAATTGTACCAAAATTAAAATATGAAAGGAAATACCAAAACATAAATTCCATAATTTAATCTCACTCTATATGCATGGGACTTTTCAGTTTTTCAAAAACCTTCAGCTCAAAAAGCTACTTCAACAACTTTGGTGCTATCCTCTTAAGGTACCGTTACACTAAACGACTTACCAATGATCATGACCAGCGATGCGATCATTGGTAAGTCGTTGTGTGGTCGCTGGGGAGCTGTCACACAGACAGCTCTCTCCAGCGACCAACGATCAGGGGAACGACTTCGGCATCATTGAAACTGTCTTCAACGATGCCAAAGTCCCCCTGCAGCACCCAGGTAACCAGGGGAAACATCGGGTTACTAAGCGCAGGGCCGCGCTTAGTAACCCGATATTTACCCTGGTTACAATTGTAAAAGTAAAAGAAAACCACTACATACTCACCTTCTGATGTCTGTCACGTCCCCCGCCGGTGGCTTCCCTGCACTGAATGTGTCAGCGCCGGCCGGCCGTAAAGCAGAGCACAGCGGTGACGTCACCGCTGTTTTCTGCTTTACGGCCGGCCGGCGCTGACACATTCAGTGCAGGTTAGCCGCCAGCGGGGGACGTGACAGACATCACAAGGTGAGTATGTAGTGTTTTTTTTAACTTTTACAATGGTAACCAGGGTAAATATCAGGTTACTAAGTGCGGCCCTGCGCTCAGTAACCCGATATTTACCCTGGTTACAAGTGAACACATTGCTGGATCGGTGTCACACACACCGATCCAGTGATGACAGCGGGTGATCAGCGACGAAATAAAGTTCTGGACTTCTAGCTTTGACCAATGATATCACAGCGGGATCCAGATTGCTGCTGCGTGTCAAACACAACGATATCGCTATCCAGGATGCTGCAACGTCACGGATTGTCGTCGTTCTCGCTGCAAAGTCGCTTAGTGTGAAGGTACCTTTAGTCTAGCAGGTCTCAGAGAGACCCGCACTTCACCCTTTACCTCCCATTAGGCAGGTCAGAATCAAGATATACAATAAGTAGGAAACATCATAGTCAAGCAATCAGCTGAGATCAGATACCATTTAGTCAGTGAAAGCAAAGTCAGGCAAGCTATGGTCAGAGTCTGGATAAAACATAGAACAAACATGATCAGGGTAATAATGATCCAAGTCAAAATTAGGATAGGAGAATGAGTAGTGGCACCACTACACAATGAAAAACCCATGGAATAATTGGCAACTTCCAGTGGTGAGTTGGGCATTTAAGTAAGATGTGGTACCTGCACTAGGGAGCCGATCTTCTGCTGGACAGCATACACCTATTCTGCCTGGTTGGCCACAGCCACAAGTCCCAGACATGACAGTATCTCTGGCTGGACAGTGAAATTGGTCAAGATTTTATCACCAGCACAACTCGCAATGGTACCTGGCAACAGAGGCAGATGTCAATTGGGTAGAGAAGTAATATAGACAGAAAAAAATGTGCCGTGTTTGTTTAAACACCATATTGTTGCATGAGTATTTCATGTAGCAACATTTTCCTAGTGCTCCATTGAATGAAGTCACAGTACATAGGTAAAGCTCATTTTGTTAACTAGAACAGTACACCAGAAAATGGGTAGTGGCACATACTTGTATAGCAGTAAGGCTACTTTCACACTTGCGCTTTTAGCAATCCATCACAATCCGTCGTTTTGGGCAAAAAATGGATCCTGCAAATGTGCCTGTATAGACTTGTACTAGCGACGGATGGCCATACGTCACGTCCGTTGTGCAACGGATCCGTCGTGTTTTGGCAGACCGTCGGCACGAAAAAACATTCAAGTGAACTTTTTTTGTCCGTCACGTCCGCCATTTTCGACCGCACATGCGCGGCCGAAACTCAGCCCCCTCCTCCCCGGACTTCAGAATGGGCAGCGGATGTGTTGAAAAACTGTATCCGCTGCCCACGTTGGCACAAATTTCACAACGTGCGTCGGTACGTTGGCCCGACACATAGCGACGGACCCGTACCGACGCTAGTGGGAAAGTAGCCTTAAAGTGAAACTTTGAGACTCCTTCCCCTGTATATTCATTGATATTATATTCTTAAGTCAACATGTTATATCTCATTAACTTTTAATTTTGTACATCATGTTATGGCTTTCTAAAAATGGCCAGCAAAATAAATCATGAATTGCTAAAATGTGTCAGTCCTTTATGATACTTTTCTTGATATTTGAGAACTTTAAAAGTATGTTACTTGTGGATTTTTTAAACATTTTGCTGAAAATTTGACCATGGATTCCCCGCAATGCATTGCAAAGGATAAAATAAGCTGTAAAATGAAATCATCACAGAAAGTCACCTGCAGGAGTGATGATAAATCCACAGAATGTCAACTTATGCTGCGCATTTGAAATCAGAAATGCAGGTCAATTTATGTGCAGATTTCTTTTTATGCAGTACAAGAATGCAATTTTGTAAAATGCATAATATATTTGACCCTGAGAAGGTCCTGCGTTAATTATAATTAACTCTTTCCTTCCATCCAATATTGTAATATTCAGCCTCCTGTTTTGCTGGCTGTGTGAATATACAGAGCGCAGTAGCCAACATTACTTTGTTTTCTGCTGCTCCTCTGCTCTCTGTAAATGATTCCTAGTAACTCAGTAGCCTCTGTCATCTTGGTCACTGCATATGTAGAGCACATCAATCGATATGAATTTGTCATCCACTCCTGAGATTTGCACGGACAGCAACGAAGATGACAAAGCTCTCAGTATAATGAAAAAAAGAGCTTTGTCATTATGATTGTGGACTTTGCCAAATGAAGTAGCCTATGAAAAAGTCATGTTGACTGCTGTGCTCTGCTTAGGCAATGATAAACATGACAAAGCAGCCACTTGTCTGCATTACTCAACTGCTCGTTGGCGGCACCCAGGCACTCGTTGCTTTTATGTGCAACTTTAGAATAACTTCTTGCGTCTCAGTGGAGATTCCCGAGCAGGACAAAATGTCATTGATCATTTTACAATGGGCAGGAGGAAGAAATTTCCCTGAAGAATTTGGTGCTACTGTATTGTAGTGCAGTGCAAATTTTCAGTCTGAAAAATTTTAACTAATTCTAAATACGTAAAATAAAAGTTAATACGTATTTTTTCTAAAGCAATGTGGGGCATCTAATAGAAGTGCAATAGTTATCCTATTAGCTTTGTTCCATACTTGGAATATATTACACAAATCTAAAATATCTTTTAACTCTCAAAATGCTCACCACCATGATGTATGTTTTTTGTTTAAAAGCAAATAATAGGCTGCAATGTATTACTCTCTAAGCAATTGAAAAACCTACCAAGAAAAAGCATGAACCTGGGCAAAAAAAATAAATAAAGATGTGTAGTCTTTATAAAAGCATGAAGATATCATATAAAACATATTTCAAAGATAAACCTACAAAAATAGTTAAAAAAAAGATCTCAACACACTTTCATGAAAAATGTATCACTATTGTGACATGCAGTTTATCATTATATATGCCGGGGTTTGTGTTGCCTCACAAGTCTTGCGTGGATTCAGCTTCATAAGGAGATATTCCTAGGTTATTACATTGTATTACTTAGACAACATGAAAATAAGCAAGTTTGCACTTAGCTTACTTTTTCTATCTCCTGTCACTCTCCTACTGTGAGAGCTTTTATCTTACATAGTGTAAAACCGGTTTCAGTTATGTTTACTATGTCATATATATCAAGTCACACCTTTATGTCAGAAACCATTTACCAATAAAGTTGTATTTTCTCTTTTTTGTTCTTCTTTTGTATCTATGAATTCTAATCTTTTTCAATGTCCTTTATAATCAATGTGAACACTTTTGCATCAGACCGAATAAATATGACAGCTACAATAGCACACCTGACAACATGCTATTTGCATAGTGAAATTATAGTTTTGCTTTTCCGGCTGCTATAATCAGAAACTAATAATTAGATGTTAAAAAATATTTCACAGAGAACTTATGATCAAAATGTGACATATTATTTACATATAAAGTATTTATTATAAATGAGTAATATTCGCCCCACTTCTGCACCATCTGGCTCCACTCTTAAGGGTGCCTAGTGACATTGCTGAGAATTTCACCGGTTGCTGTGTCATTGCCCAGCTTCAAGCACTCATTCAATTGCACTCCATTTCTGCTGTGCGACATGCCTCTAAAATTAAAACCGCCATCTGCTGGGAAACAGCTTTTATCATTTGTTTTAACATATGTATATAATATCTTGCTGATCAGCTGCTGAAAAGTGCTGCTACTCTGAAAGCAATATACAGGGTGTAGTAAGCTGAAAAGAGCATTCACAACTTTCTATGTGAACTCCATTTTGATTTAAAATATTCATAAAAGCTATTCTGACACATGACTCGGGCTAGTTTACCACTTCTCTTCTTTTTTATAGTGTTGCATTACTCACATTGGGCCTTGGACTGTTTAACCATTTTGCCACTTACTGGTTTTGTCATTGTTTTGTCAGTATGATTTTGACCCCTAAAATACTCTTGCCCTTGTCTTTGTCTGCTAATTTGGTCATTGGTTCAGCTTCTTTCACTTTGACCCAAATTGTATAACATCTCACTGCCAACACGCTCCAACAGATAGCAGCTACTCTGTGGATGCAACCAAAGGAACTCTACAGTAAAGGTTAAATCCCTGTACAGGGATGAAAGGGTGCATTCCTGGAAAACTGATAAATGGAGTGGCTAGTGTAAAATAGGTCATGGTAGCGAGTTGCCAAGCTCTACATACAATTCCATAACAAAAACATATAAATATATATCTATATATAGATATATATATATAGAGAGAGAGAGAGAGATTGATATAGATATATATTTTTAGTTGAAAATCTAGTTTTTACGTCAGCCATTGGAACAGTAATACTAGGCTGACAGATCCTTAATTTGCAGTTAATTTGTCAACTTTGCTCCTAATACACATCTATACATCTTGGATACCTATAACATGGTTCAAATGTCACTGGTTGTCCTTCCTTGGGCTCTTTGTTAGGTTATAATCACTGCCTACTGGGAACATTCTAAAACACCTGCCTCATCGGAAATACACTGATCAGCTACTTTAACTTTTAACTTTGTCAAAAATCCTCAGACTTGCCCATTTTCCTGCTATATTGGGTGAGATGATTGAACTAGTTTGATATGAATCAAATTTAAGCTGAATTTGATTAAGTGCTATGGTGCCCATGAAGCTGAACAATTTATGTTTCAATTCATGAGAATAACTAAAAAGTATGGCCATCTTTTTTCCTATTGCAGGTTTATGTTAGGATAGTAAGAGGCTTTAAGAGCTCACAGCTTAAGACAGGAAGAGAAAGCAAATTAAACAAATATTACAGACAGTGAAAAAAAGAATAGTATTCAGTGAATTATAGAAAGATAGAGGGAGATTGGAGAGGTACCAGCAGCAGTGCCATACTAAATGTGATTGATCAGCGATATAATGTAGCTGGCATCTGACCTGCTGCATTTAAGTTGCAATTACACACTTTTTTTTCATTTTTAAGCTACTATATAGCAGAAGCTAGACAACACAATAGTTTTACAAAAAAATATGACATCAGTGTCGAATGGTGTTCTCACCTGTCACAGGCAACTGTACTGCTTTTGTCCTTCTTTGTGCAATTGTGTTTGTTAAGTTGGGGAATAATTGTTTTTAAACAAATGTGAAAAAATTACTTAAAATCTCTGAACATTTAACTGTGTCTAGCTACCTCACAAAGTGTGCTGGACAAAATCATTTTTTTACATATCTGATTTATTAGTCAAATTTGACATCATATACATTACGCTAAGGGCATGTACAGACAGACGTAGATTTTGTAAACTGAGAGAATTGGGACAGTCATGCAAACAACACTCTGATCAGAGTTTCATCAGAGTGTGAGCATAGTTTAAGCAGGTTCTCTTGGATGAGGAGAAGACAGAGAAAAATATTTCTCCATATGCTTCATTCTGTGAGGCTGTGAAAATCATTGACTTGCATGGTAATTGCTATCCAAATATAAATTCAAACTAGGGCAAGAAAATAATTTTTCCTCAGACAGACACTGTCCAAGGAAAAATAGAACATGTGCACAGCCCTCTAAACTAACATTTGTTCAGGTGTGAAATGCCGTATTGTTAGATGACACTCAGATCGAAAATGCGATCTTCTCCAAACCTAATACAGCGCCCTGCTGAAGGTGCTAGAATTTTACTTGTATAATATCCTAGCATTTCTTACTGTATTTTGTAATTTTTTAGATAAAGGGTTGAATTTTGTTGAAAAAATGTTTTATTTTTAAAAGGAGACATTTAACCGTGCATGTTTGTTTCAGCACACCAGTTTTAGCACATAGCTGTCATGTGCCCCCAACAGCCGCGGGTGGAATTTAACATGTTAAATGCTGCTGTCAATCTCTGACAGTGGCATTTAACAAGTGTGGCACAAACCCCGCTAAACTACACCCTGTCAAATGATCTCAGGGCATTGCAGAAAACTTTCATGCTTGTCATTGCTGATATGCTGTGAACGCTGGCCCGAAGCCGGCGTTTATAGCACATGGAGATTTTTGCTACAAATAGCAAGGCTGAAGCATTGCTATTTGTAACACAAGTCATCATACGATTGCAGATTTGTCTCCTAAGGAGAATATTGTAGCAAGCAAGCAAAAAGTAGAAAAAAATGTTTTTAAAAATATAAAAAATATTTAAAAGGTCAAATCACCCCCCTTTTGCCCCATTTAAAATAAAACAAAGTAAAAAATACACATATTTGGTACTGCTGATTTGAGAAAGGCCTGATCAAAATGTGAAAATAATTAATCTGATCAGTAAACTGCATAACAAGAAAAAAAAACTCCAGATTAAATTTTTTTTACGATGATGCAAGATTGCAATAAAATACAATAACAAGTGATCAAAACACTGTGTCTACCCCAAAATATAATAAACAAAAGCATAAGTTTGGTGCGCAAAAATAAGCTCTCATACAGCGCCAGATCTCAAAAAATGGAGACGCTACGGGTCTCGAAAAATGGTGCAATTTTCTTCTTTTTTTTTTACAAACTGTGGATTTTATGTTCACCACATAAATTAAAAAAACCCTTTACATGCTTGGTTTCTGAGAACTCGTAATGACCTGGAGAAGCATAATGGCAGGATAGTTTTAGCATTTAGTGAACATGGTAAAAGAAAAAAGCAATTGCGTAATTGCACTTTTTTTGCAATTTCAACACACTTAGAATTTTTTTTCCCATTTTCCAGTACACTGTATGGTAAAATCAATTGCGTCATTGAATAGTACAACTTATACAACAAAAAAGCCCTCACATGGCCATGGCCATATTGTTGGAAAAATTAAAAAAGTGCCTCTGGGAAGAAGGAGATCAAAAAATGAAAGCACAAAAATGGAAAATCACAAGGTTGTAAAGAGGATAATCATCCAAATTCACAACTGTACATGCCACATTGCCTGCTGCCACATTTTGTTTTCTGTGCATGACCTACCAATGTAGCATTTCTTGCTACTTGCTTTTTGCATAGGTTGAATAACTGGGCTTGAAAACATCATCAAAGTTAATTATTGTTTTGTATGAAATGTTTGGCAAAAGTAAAAGCATTAATGGCAATGGATGGCGAAGTGTAACTGTAAAAAAAAGTATCTTGGCTAAAAATTTGAGAGCCACTAGCAGCAGCAGGAGCACCACCAGCATCATTTGTACCAGCTGGCTGGACAGTGGTATTACAAAACACAATTGGCCTTATTTACTTTTAGCAGGTATATTTGTGGGGAGGAACCAGAGGATGTTATGGATTAAATGGCACTCATCTCATGCAGAATAGTTAGATGTTACCTCTGACAGTGACATCATCAGCTTGGGCAAGTGTTCTGCGCAGAATGGTCTGCCTGATCACAAATGATACTGATAGTTGGAAACAGTGACTTAATTGCAAAGCGACAAAAAGAGGACTAAAAATCCTTCACAAATTCAAGAATTAATACAGCAGAAAAGGGGCAGCAGTGTTTACCTGCCCAAGTCTCCAAACAAATGCACTATCAGGATCCAGCAAACCCATGTAGTAAAGATGCCGGCAACACAGATGCAAAATACTAATAACACAACCACTCACAGCCTACCAATTCATGGAGAAGGTAATTGCTCAGAGGAAGAAGGAGTAGGATCATTTCGGCACTTACATCCTGATTAAAATGGTAACCTTTATTAAATTCAACTAAAAAACAAAAGAAACCTGACGTCTTTCTGGTACGGAAAAGTGCCCTTAGTCATAGGATAGTGAACAAAGAATAAGAATGGATAAATATAAGGAACATTGACCAATCCTGGATAACCAGTGATTAAATGACAAGTGCAAACAGGTGAGAATAAAAACCATAGAACAGCAGGAACAACACACAGAAAATTAGATTCAAATTAATAGATATAATATAACTAGTTTCTGTGGTTCATACAATTAAGAAACTTAGTAATTAAACGCAGTATCCAATATGCTTCTCTGAGTGCAAGTTCTCTCTTCCAGTTCTCACCACGTTTGTGACATAGTACTCTTTCCAGCCCAAAAAACGCAAAGTGGGATAAATCACCACTGTGAACAGAGACAAAATGCTTGCATGCCCCAGAATACACGCCATTTTTGTTGCTTATATTTAGTATATGTTCCTCAGTTCTCTGTTTAGTTTCCTAATGGTTTGTCCCACATAATACATTGTACAAGTCAAACAGGCAATGCAGTATAACACATACAGTGGGGCAAAAAAGTATTTAGTCAGTCAGCAATAGTGCAAGTTCCACCACTTAAAAAGATGAGAGGAGTCTGTAATTTACATCATAGGTAGACCTCAACTATGGGAGACAAACTGAGACAAAAAAATCCAGAAAATCACATTGTCTGTTTTTTTATCATTTTATTTGCATATTATAGTGGAAAATAAGTATTTGGTCAGAAACAAAATTTCATCTCAATACTTTGTAATATATCCTTTGTTGGCAATGACAGAGGTCAAACGTTTTCTGTAAGTCTTCACAAGGTTGCCACACACTGTTGTTGGTATGTTGGCCCATTCCTCCATGCAGATCTCCTCTAGAGCAGTGATGTTTTTGGCTTTTCGCTTGGCAACACGGACTTTCAACTCCCTCCAAAGGTTTTCTATAGGGTTGAGATCTGGAGACTGGCTAGGCCACTCCAGGACCTTGAAATGCTTCTTACGAAGCCACTCCTTCGTTGCCCTGGTGGTGTGCTTTGGATCATTGTCATGTTGAAAGACCCAGCCACGTTTCATCTTCAATGCCCTTGCTCATAGAAGGAGGTTTGCACTCAAAATCTCACGATACATGTCCCCATTCATTCTTTCATGTACCCGGATCAGTCGTCCTGGCCCATTTGCAGAGAAACAGCCCCAAAGCATGATGTTTCCACCACCATGCTTTACAGTAGGTATGGTGTTTGATGGATGCAACTCAGTATTCTTTTTCCTCCAAACACGACAAGTTGTGTTTCTACCAAACAGTTCCAGTTTGGTTTCATCAGACCATAGGACATTCTCCCAAAACTCCTCTGGATCATCCAAATGCTCTCTAGCAAACTTCAGACGGGCCCGGACATGTACTGGCTTAAGCAGTGGGACACGTCTGGCACTGCAGGATCTGAGTCCATGGTGGCGTAGTGTGTTACTTATGGTAGGCCTTGTTACATTGGTCCCAGCTCTCTGCAGTTCATTCACTAGGTCCCCCCGCGTGGTTCTGGGATTTTTGCTCACCGTTCTTGTGATGATTCTGGCCCCACGGGGTGGGATGTTGCGTGGAGCCCCAGATCGAGGGAGATTATCAGTGGTCTTGAATGTCTTCCATTTTCTGATTATTGCTCCCACTGTTGATTTCTTCACTCCAAGCTGGTTGGCTATTGCAGATTCAGTCTTCCCAGCCTGGTGCAGGGCTACAATTTTGTTTCTGGTGTCCTTTGACAGCTCTTTGGTCTTCACCATAGTGGAGTTTGGAGTCAGACTGTTTGAGGGTGTGCACAGGTGTCTTTTTATACTGATAACAAGTTTAAACAGGTGCCATTACTACAGGTAATGAGTGGAGGAAAGAGGAGACTCTTAAAGAAGAAGTTACAGGTCTGTGAGAGCCAGAAATCTTGATTGTTTGTTTCTGACCAAATACTTATTTTCCACCATAATATGCAAATAAAATGATAAAAAAACAGACAATGTGATTTTCTGGATTTTTTTGTCTCAGTTTGTCTCCCATAGTTGAGGTCTACCTATGATGTAAATTACAGACGCCTCTCATCTTTTTAAGTGGTGGAACTTGCACTATTGCTGACTGACTAAATACTTTTTTGCCCCACTGTATTTACTGTCACAGTTCATAAAAGAAGCAATAGTATATGGAATTTTTGGAGAAATAGTAAATGTATGTGTTTTGTCCAGTTTGTAATGACATACATTACATTTTGAGCAAGCACATTTATAGAAGCCATTGATATTTAACCAAGTTGGAGAACAAGAGGGTGACTTGAACATGCCAGGAGATAGCATGTTTCCTAAGGTGAGACCCCTTCTTGCTACTACCCTACACCCATTGGAAAGGATGGAACATAATGTAGAATCTTGGTTCAGGATGAGCAGATATTTAAGTGCAATTTTCTTGATGTCATGAAATTGTGTACTGAAAGCTGTAGAAAAAGTAATCGAGCATTGGTGACCATGATAACTATATGTTTTTTTGGATAGTAAGCCCACCCTAGGGTGTTGCAACACTTTTGTGAAGGATTTTTTTACCATTGGAATGACTATAGGGTGATTCACATGCAGGTAATGAAAAATGTCTGGTTACAGCCTATTAGTGACACCCATACTATTCAATCAGGCGGGCTAGCCAGCACTATCTACAGTTGTATGAAAAAGTTTGGGCACCCCTATTAATTTTAAGCTTAATCTTTTATAAAAATTGTTTTTTTTGCAACAACTATTTCAGTTTCATATATCTAATAACTGTTGGACACAGTAATGTTTCTGCCTTGAAATGAGGTTTATTGTACTAACAGAAAATGTGCAATCTGCATTCAAACAAAATTTGACAGGTGCATAAGTATGGGCACCTCACTAGAAAAGTGACATTAATATTTAGTAGATCCTCCTTTTGCAAAAATAACAGCCTCTAGTCGCTTCCTGTAGCTTTTAATGAGTTCCTGGATCCTGGATGAAGGTATTTTTGACCATTCCTCTCTACAAAACAATTCCAGTTCAGTTAAGTTTGATGGTCGCCGAGCATGGACAGCCCTCTTCAAATGATACCACAGATGTTCAATGATATTCAGGTCTGGGGACTGGGATGGCCATTCCAGAACAGTGTAATTGTTCCTCTGCATGAATACCTGAGTAGATTTGGAGCTGTGTTTTGGATCATTGTCTTGCTGAAAGATCCATCCCCTGCGTAACTTCAACTTTGTCACTGATTCATGAACATTATTGTCAAGAATCTGCTGATACTGAGAGGAATCCATGCATCCCTCAACTTTATCAAGATTCCCGGTGCCGGCATTGGCCACACAGCCCCAAAGTATGATGGAATCTTCACCAAATTTTACTGTGGGTAGCAAGTGTTTTTCTTGGAATGCTGTGTTTTTTTGCCGCCATGCATAACGCCTTTTTGTATGACCAAACAACTCAATCTTGGTTTCATCAGTCCACAGGACCTTCTTCCAAAAAGAAATTGGCTTCTCCAAATGTGCTTTTGCATTCCTTAGCCGACTCTGTTTGTGGCGTGCTTGCAGAAACAGCTTCTTTCGCATCACTCTCCCATACAGCTTCTCCTTGTGCAAAGTGCATTGTATAGTTGACCGATGCACAGCGACACCATCTGCAGCAAGTTGATGCTGCAGCTCTCTGGAGGTGGTCTGACGATTGTCCTTGACTGATCTCACCATTGTTCTTCTCTGCCTTTCTGATGTTTTTCTTGGCCTGCCACTGCTGGCCTTAACAAGAACTGTACCTGTGTTCTTCCATTTCCTTACTATGTTACTCACAGTGGAAATTGACAGGTTAAATCTCTGAGACAGCTTTTTGTATCCTTCCCCTGAACAACTATGTTGAATAATCTTTGCTTTCAGATCATTTGACAGTTGTTTTGAGGAGCCCATGATGCCATTCTTCAGAGGAGATTCAAACAGGAGAACAACTTGCAAGTGGCCACTATAAGTAGCTTTTCTCATGATTGCATACTCCTGGCTATGAAGTTCAAAGCTCAATAAGGTTACAAAACCAAAAAAAAGTGCTTTAGTAAGTCAGTATAAAGTAGGTAGGAGTATTTAAAACAAGAAAGTGATAAGGGTGCCCATACCTATGCACCTGTAAAATTTTATTTGAATTCAGATTGCACATTTTCTGTTAGTACAATAAACCTCATTTCAAGGCAGAAACATTACTGTGTCCTGTTATTAGATATATGAAACTGAAATAGCTGTTGCAAAAAAAACTATTTTTATAAAACATTAAGCTTAAGATTAATAGGGGTGCCCAAACTTTTTCATATAACTGTAAATGCATCCCATGTGGACACCCCAGCTTGCAAGACCTAACGTGCTGGGCTTGGCTGCACCCTGAAAAATAAAGTGCAAAATATACATATAAATGTGTGAGGTATTGGTCGAAATTTTGGCCAAGATATGCAAGCTCAAATCTGTGTCAAGGGTATCCACACTTGCGAGTCCTAACACTAAACTTAATAGCAAAGCAACAAAACGAGGAATAAAAATTCTCCAAAAATTCAAGAATTAGTCCAGCAGAAATGGGTGGGGACATCTTTACTACATGGGTTCGCTGCATTTGTTCGGAGACCTGGGCAGGTAAGCACTGCTGCCCCTTTTCTGCTGTATTAATTGTTGGAAAAATACCGTATATACTCGAGTATAAGCCGACCCGAGTATAAGCCGACCCCCCCTAATTTTGCCACAAAAAACTGGGAAAACTTAATGACTCGAGTATAAGCCTAGGGTGGGAAATGCAGCAGCTACCGGTAAATATCAAAAGTAAAAATAGATACCAATAAAAGTAAAATTAATTGAGACATCAGTAGGTTAAGTGCTTTTGAATATCCATATTGAATCAGGAGCCCCATATAATGCTCCATAAAGTTTATGATGGCCCCATAAGATGCTCCATATTAAAATATGCCCCATATAATCCTGCATAAAGGTTAATAATGGCCCCATAAGATGCTCCATAGACACATTTGCCCAATATAATGCTGCACAAATGTTAATTATGGCCCCATAAATGCTCCATTAAGATATTTGCCCCATATAGTGCTGCACAAACCTTGATTATGGCCCCATAAGATGCTCCATACAGACTCTTGCCCCATATAATGCTCCACAAATGTTAATTATGGCCCCATAAGATGCTCCATAAAGATATTTGCCCCATATAGTGCTGCACAAATGTTATGGCCCCATAAGATAATCCATACAGACATTTGCCCCATATAATGCTGCACAAACATTAATTATGGCCCCATAAGATGCTCCGTAAAGATATTTACCCCATATAGTGCTGCACAATCGTTGATTATGGCCCCATAAGATGCTCCATACAGACACTTGCCCCATATAGTGCTGCACAAACATTGATTATGGCCCCAGACACTTGCCCCATATCACTCTGCACAAACATTGATTATGGCCCCAGACACTTGCCCCATATAGTGCTGCACAAACATTATGGCTTCATAAGATGCTCCATACAGACACTTGCCCCATATAGTACTGCACAAACGTTGATTATGGCCCCATACAGACACTTGCCCCATATAATTTGCTGTTGCTGCAATAAAAAAAATCACATACTCACCTCTCCGTCGCTCAGGCCCCCGGCACTTTCAATATTCACCTGACTTTGTTCCGGGCACGCTCCATCTTCAACATCTTCTGTACTGGTGTTCAGGCAGAGAGCACGCACTAACCACATCACCGCGTCCTCTGACCTGAGCGTCACTGCAGAAGACGCTGAAGACAGAGCGGGGCCAGGAACGAGGAGCAGGTGAATATCGCGCAGCGCTCCCCTCCCCGTTATACTCACCTGCTCCTGGCACGGTGCAGTCCCTGCTTCCCAAGCGCCACAGCTTCGTCCCATACTGAGCGGTCACCGTTACCGCTCATTACAGTAATGAATATGCGGCTCCACCCCTATGGGAGGTGGAGCCACATATTCATTACTGTAATGAGTGGTACCATGTGACCGCTCAGTACAGGAAGAAGCTGGGGAGTCAGGGACCTGCAGGAAACACGCCAGGAGCAGGTGAGTATAATTAGACAGCCCCCGCTCCCCCTCCCCTGCCGACCCCTGGGTATGACTCAAGCATAAACCGAGAGGGGGACTTTCAGCCCCAAAAAATGGGCTGAAAATCTTGGCTTATACTCGAGTATATACGGTAGGTTGAAATCTACACTGCCGGAATGAAATATTGCAGATAAATGAAGCCTAGGATCCAAGAAAATGAAGAAGCAGTTTATTTATCTACGCGTTTCGAATTAACAACACTTCTTCTTCAGGACAAACTACTAATCTACATTCTCCTATACACAGACCCAACCTGGTCCATCTGTATCTGTGAATCTGTATCTGGTATCTGTTAAATGAATGTGAACTTCAATACCACACATAACTGAAGGCAGTTGTGTCATTCCTTTTGGAAGAATGCATCCCCGTTTTTTTCTAATCCAACCAATTTAAAGCTAAACATCTGGTTATATTTGCACAATTGTCACTTTTATGTATGTTTTCAAATTTAAGTTTATGACGCTTGCAAGAGAATATAGAATGAGATCGGCTTTTATGTTACAAAGTACATTGCTATTCATTCAAGCTGAATCTGTTGAACACAACTAAGCTGCAATGAATGATACATGTGATTTTATACTTTTCTTCTGTTGACTCTCAATCCGAATTTCATGTAGACATAATACAGTATGTACATTCATTTCTGCCTGCACATAAATTGAGGTGACTGACCGTGCAAATAGCCACTCTGAAAATTAGCCATAAAAGTCATAACCGCGATCAACTCAGCATGTGAAATAAAATGCTCTATATAGAGGTAATCTACGGCTCACATGGAAATTCTTTATCCCTCTTATCCTTCAATATTCTGAGTAAGAATTCTGGGTAAGAAGCTTTTCTCAGCTAATGTGTTGGCTAAATGCAGTAAACTCCTATATTCTATTGGAGATTTTTCTTTGATACTCAACAGGGTGCAAAGCAAACTGTAGCTACTTGCTACAAATATACTGTACCAACAAAATACAAAGCAGTAAACTGGACTCTTGAGCCTTATACATATCAAGAACATTGCTCACATCTTCATTTACATTGCAGAAGGATCATTGTTTGGTGCAATGTGCAAAATGTTTGTTTTTTACGATTTTTGCTTTTATGTATTTCTTGCAGAAATCTTGGCGCCAATCACATATACATCTCTGTTCATTTTTTAAATGATGCTCCTGCTCAATGTATCAAATCTTTAAGTAATCTAAAGGATCTACTGTCCATTATCTGATACCTGGTAGTCTAGGGCGAAATTGATGACAGTGTTATTGACGATGACATGATAACAATTTTGGAGGTTGTAGACAACATTGGTATGGAAGTCCTTGGATTCAAAAAGGAAAATATTTTGAGAGTCTACCTATTATACACAACATATACTTTATACACAATTGTCTACGCTGTGAAGATACGAGATGTGCAGCATCTGAAACAACGGATACTGGAAGCCTGTGCTGGCATTTATTCTGCAATGTTGCTATCAGTGTGTCAAGAGCGGGAGAAGAGGTTGCATTGACAATTCAACACAATGGGCAGCACTATGAACACATTTTGTAAGTGGTCATAAACTTGTAAATAACTCATGAAAGATTAAAATTACGTTAAAACTAAGCACACCATTGTTTTTCTTGTGAAATTCTCAATAAGTTTGATGTGTCACATGACCCTCTTCCCTTTGGAAAAAATTAAGTTGGATCCAAAATGGTCAACTTCAAAATGGCCACCATGGTCACCACTAGTGTTGAGCGATACCTTCCGATACTCAAAGGTATCGGTATCGGATGGGATCGGCCGATATCCAAAAAATATCGGATATCGCCGATACCGATACCCGATACCAATGCAAGTCAATGGGACACATGTATCGGAAGCTATCCTGGATGGATCCCAGGGTCTGAAGGAGAGGAAACTCTCCTTCAGGCCCTGGGATCCATATTCATGTAAAAAATAAAGAATAAAAATAAAAAATATGGATATACTCACCCCTCCGAAAACCCTGGCTGTCACCGCTGCAAGCGTCTGCCTCCGTTCCTAAGAATGCAGAGCGTGAAGGACCTTCGATGACGTCGCGGTCAGGTGACCGGTCACATGAGCGGTCACGGACCAATCACAAGACCGCGACGTCATCGAAGGTCCTTCACCCTCTGCATTCTTAGGAACGGAGGCAGACGCTTGCAGCGGTGACAACCAGGGTTCTCGGAGGGGTGAGTATATCCATATTTTTTATTTTTATTCTTTATTTTTTACATGAATATGGATCCCAGGGCCTGAAGGAGAGTTTCCTCTCCTTCAGACCCTGGGAACCATACGCACCGCACACGCCGAAGATGACTGAGAACACTTCCGATTCCGATTTCCGATATCGCAAAAATATTGGAACTCGGTATCGGAATTCCGATACAGCAAATATCGGCCGATACCCGATATTTGCAGTATCGGAATGCTCAACACTAGTCACCACTAGTGTTGAGCATTCCGATACCGCAAGTATCGGGTATCGGCCGATACTTGCGGGTATCGGAATTCCGATACCGAGATCCGATACTTTTGTGGTATCGGGTATCGGTATCGAAACAACATTAATGTAAAAATGTGTAAAAGAGAGAATTAAAATAAAAAATATTGCTATACTCACCTCTCCGACGCAGCCTGCACCTTACCGAGGGAAGCGGCAGCGTTCTTTGTTTAAAATTCGCGCTTTTCTTTCCTTACGTGAAGTCCCGGCTTGTGATTGGTCGCATGCCGCCCATGTGGCGGCGACGCAACCAATCACAGCAAGCCGTGACGTAATTTCAGGTCATTCAGTATTTTAAAATTACGCTCCGGCTTTGTGATTGGTTGCGTCGCAGTCACATGGGCGACGCAACCAATCACAGCAAGCCGTGACGTAATTTCAGGTCCTTAAGGATTTTAAACTTACGTCCCGGCTTTGTGATTGGTTGCGACGCAGTCACATGGGCGCCGCAACCAATCACAAGCCGTGACGTCACGGGAGGCTGGACACGCGCGCATTTTAAAATGGGCGCGTGTCCAGCCTCCCGTGACGTCCCGGCTTGTGATTGGTTGCGGCGCGGTCAACCAATCACAAGCCGGGAGGCTGGACACGCACGCATTTTAAAATGGGCGCATGTCCAGCCTCCTGTGACGTCCCGGCTTGTGATTGGTTGCGGCGCGGTCAACCAATCACAAGCCGGAAGGCTGGACACGCGCGCATTTTAAAAATTTTAAAATGCGCGCGTGTCCAGCCTCCCGGCTTGTGATTGGTTGACCGCGCCGCAACCAATCACAAGCCGGGACGTCACGGGAGGCTGGACACGCGCCCATTTTAAAATGCGCGCGTGTCCAGCCTCCCGGCTTGTGATTGGTTGACCGCGCCGCAACCAATCACAAGCCGGGACGTCACGGGAGGCTGGACACGCGCCCATTTTAAAATGCGCGCGTGTCCAGCCTCCCGTGACGTCGCGGCTTGTGATTGGTAGCGGCGCCCATGTGACTGCGACGCAACCAATCACAAAGCCGGGACGTAATTTTAAAATCCTTAAGGACCTGAAATTACGTCACGGCTTGCTGTGATTGGTTGCGTCGCCCATGTGACTGCGACGCAACCAATCACAAAGCCGGAGCGTAATTTTAAAATACTGAATGACCTGAAATTACGTCACGGCTTGCTGTGATTGGTTGCGTCGCCGCCACATGGGCGGCATGCGACCAATCACAAGCCGGGACTTCACGTAAGGAAAGAAAAGCGCGAATTTTAAACAAAGAACGCTGCCGCTTCCCTCGGTAAGGTGCAGGCTGCGTCGGAGAGGTGAGTATAGCAATATTTTTTATTTTAATTCTTTCTTTTACACATTAATATGGATCCCAGGGCCTGAAGGAGAGTTTCCTCTCCTTCAGACCCTGAGAACCATCAGGAATACCGTCCGATACTTGAGTCCCATTGACTTGTATTGGTATCGGGTATCGGTATCGGATTGGATCCGATACTTTGCCGGTATCGGCCGATACTTTCCGATACCGATACTTTCAAGTATCGGACGGTATCGCTCAACACTAGTCACCGCCCATCTTGAAAAGTTTCCCCCCTCCAATATACTAATGTGCCACAAACAGGAAGTCGATATCACCAACCATTCCCATTTTATTTAGATGTATCCATATAAATTGCCCACCCCGTACAATAGGTCTATGTCCTGCCCATATGCAGAACTGATTGCATAAGGACATCACGCTGAAAAAAGAAAGTCGATGTGAAAGTTCACATGATGTTTTTTACAAATGAACCTGTAGTATGTGTGCAAAAAATTGCATCATGCACTCATTTGATCTGTATTACAGAACAGACTCACCCATTACAAGTAAATGAGAGCACAAAAATGAATGATCTGTGGGTTATATGTCATATGTTTTTAAGGATCCATTACAATTATTAAGCTAAAAAATGAATTTCACCTTTTATTATCTATGAAATCGATCATAGAATCATAGAATATTAGAGTTTGAAGGGACTTCCAGGGTCATCATGTCCAACCCCCTGCTCAATTCAGGATTCAGTTAATTATCCCAGACAGACGTCTGTCCAGCCTCTGTTAAAAACTCATGACACAGGGATGTGCAAAATGGATAAATGGATAACATATGTTAAAAATCAACTCATGGATTGCACTGTAAATTGTATTTGGATAATAATGCGGAAGGAAAATATTTTTTTTTTCGGATGAAAAATGCATGATTTTACATATCTGAACCGAGAATTTGTCTAATGGAGGAGGATCCTCTGGTACTGTGATACTAAAGGTGTACCCTGGTTGATGAGTAATTTACATACAATTGCTTGTACATTTTGTAGGAAGAGATCGAATAATTTGAAATACAAATTTGCCAGTTTCAGCAATTTTTTCCACAAAAAACTAGACTTGTGGTGACTAAATTTGCCACAAATAAGTATTGCTTTTGCACTCAGAAAATGTGTATTGCCCTTAGGTCTCTTTGGTCTATTTCAAGCTCTACAACGCAATCACAGCCTTAGTGATGTCAAAGTGACTTTGTGATATTTGTTTATTGGTAAAAAAATAGTAATTGTTATTCACTGATGTTCTGCAACATTCAGAATATTCAGAAGGTTTCATTTTTTCTCCCTATTTCTTTTGCTAAGCTGTAAAATGTGATATCCTCTCAAATAACAGATTCTCCTCGAAATGGTTGCTTTGCTGCATTCCTTACCTATGGTGATGTGCATTACTGTGTGATGGCTGTGTTAATAGTTGCAAGCATTTTTTGTGAATGACTCAAATCGAATGATTGTTCAAAATCACTGGGTCCAGCAAAAATTGACACAGATTTTATGGGCATTGAATCAAATCACTTGACTCTCCTTGAAAGGCCTTAGTATTGTACTTGCCAACTGTGATATTAGGCTGTCCTCCGCAGAGTCAAAACTAATATCATGTCACTTTCAATAATGATTACCCTCTCCTTTAGAATAGTAATAGGACAAAAGCGAATAAATATGTCCGAAAATGTTAACAATGACTTTATGTTATTTTTACCCATGATGCACTCATGTTTCCAGATTCTTTTTGTCTCCATCTACTGTATATAATTGTGAGATCCTGCTAGCTACCATATATGGTGTAATATGGACTTGATGACCTGGAAAATTTGTATAAGGGTTCATTTTTTATTCATGCATATAGAGCATAATACAGATCTATTTTTTTATATTTTGTTCACTTTTTGTTTCCATATTACTATAAATTCATTTATGCTCAGCATTATGTTGACTTGTCTGTTTTTTTCATCTGTATTGGTGAAATTTAAATTAACTTAAATTTCAATTATTTATGTAGCCTCAAAAATAATTAAATACAAATATGGATAGTAGAATGTTTTGAATGGAAAAAAAAATCCTTTGGTCCTAAAGACAGTAAATGGCATGGGTCTTAAGGTGTTAAACAAATATGTGAGTGAATCCCTTGAGACTTGCTTGAGGAGAAGGAAATTTGATTAGAAGTGCAACATCTGGTCTCTGGCCACCCGTTGGTTATCCCTGCAGAATTCATATGGCGAGCTGTCAGCTATGTCCTCCTTGAGAATAATCCTAGCCTTATACTACAGATTTTTTAAAGACTTGAATGAATGGTAATATATAACAGCTGGCATGGATCAGCGATGCCTAATAAGTGATCACATGTAATGCCTAATACTTATAATAACAATTCTGTAATGAATGCGAAAGCATGAGTTATCTAGCAGTAAAAATTAGTAGTATACAGAGAATATGATCAGACATTATAAAATATGATTGGCTGACAAGGAGGATTGTACAGTGCTTAATGGGGTTCAAATGACTAAAAATATATTTTAAAAAGAGTTTTGTTTGTTTTTAAACCCCAAAAATTAATATTTTCTCCTGAAGCTCTTTGATCTGACTCATATCTGATCTCCACTGGTTCTATTTTCCTGGTACTGTCTTTACACACCAGAAAGATGCGGAAATGAAACTCAGCCAATTATGGACTAAGTCAGGTCACAATTGCCACCACTGAGTCATCATTCCCAACCAATCATTCTTTTGCATATCAATTTGGGTGCAGCAAGCACAGAAAAATTTGGAGATGGTTTGAATCAGAACGAGAACTAAGGGTCCTACAGCAGGAGAAATAAGTATTGAACATAACACCAATTTTCTAAGTAAATATATTTCTAAAGGTGCTATTGACATGAAATTCTCATCAGATATCAGAAACAACACATCCAATCCACACAGGCAAAGAAATCACACCATAGATTTCCATAAATTAAGTTATGTCTAATAATGATAAATTGAAGACCGTGCACACGAGGTAGATTTAGGGTGGTTTATTGAAGCCTACGCGTTTCAAGAGCTATCTTGCTCTCTTCTTCAGGGCATATCAGATATGCCCTGAAGAAGAGAGCAAGATAGCTCTTGAAACGCGTAGGCTTCAATAAACCACCCTAAATCTACCTCGTGTGCGCGGTCTTCAGTTCGCCTAAGACTATTACCTCCAGCATCCTTTTGGATTCTTGTGGAGACCTGCTGCTACGATTATGCCTTCTTGGGAGTTGTAACCCAGTTTCACAACTTCAATAGGTGAGCACATTCCCTACAAAGGATTGTATGTGTGTTTTTTAAACAGTGTGACACATTGGGGGCGCCTTGTCTTTTTTTCTTTTTTAATAATGATAAATGACACAGGAAAAATAATTGAACACGCTTTATTTTACCCCTTTACCCCCAAGGGTGGTTTGCACGTTAATGACCGGGCCAATTTTTACAATTCTGACCACTGTCCCTTTATGAGGTTATAACTCTGGAATGTTTCAATGGATCCCGATGATTCTGACATCGTTTTCTTGTGACATATTGGGCTTCATGATAGTGGTAAAACTTCTTTGATATTACCTGCGGTTATTTGTGAAAAAAAAGGAAATTTGGCAAAAATTTGGAAAATGTTGCAATTTTTCAACTTTGAATTTTTATGCCCTTAAATCACAGAGATATGTCACACAAAATGCTTAATATGTAACATTTCCCACATGTCTACTTCACATCAGAACAATTTTGGAACCAACATTTTTTTTGTTAGGGAGTTATAAGTGTTAAAAATTGACCAGCAATTTCTCATTTTTACAACACCATTTTTTTTTAGGGACCACATCACATTTGAAGTCATTTTGAGGGGGTCTATATGATAAAAAATAACCAAGTGTGACACGATTCTAAAAACTGCACCCCTCAAGGTGCTCAAAACCGCATTCAAGAAGTTTATTAACCCTTCAGGTGTTTCACAGGAATTTTTGGAATGTTTAAAAAAAATGAACATTTAACTTTTTTTCACAAAACATTTACTTCAGCTCCAATTTGCTTTATTTTACCAAGGGTAACAGGAGAAAATGGACCCCAAAAGTTGTTGTACAATTTGTCCTGAGTACGCCGATACCCCATATGTGGGGGTAAACCACTGTTTGGGCGCATGGAAGAGCTCGGAAGGGAAGGAGTGCCACTTGACTTTTCAATGCAAAATTGACTGGAATTGAGATGGGACACCATGTTGAATTTGGAGAGCCACTGATGTACCTAAACATTAAAACCCCACACAAGTGACACCATTTTGGAAAGTAGACCCCCTAAGGAACTTATCTAGATGTGTGGTGAGCACTTTGACCAACCAAGTGCTTCACAGAAATTTATAATGCAGAGCCGTACAAATAAAAAATCATATTTTTTCAAAAAAATAATTTTTTTGCCCCCAATTTTTTATTTTCCCAAGGGTAAGAAAATAAATTGGACCCTAAAAGTTGTTGGAACAATTGTCCTGAGTACGCTGATACCCCATATGTGGGGGTAAACCACTGTTTGGGCACAAGGGAGAGCTCGGAAGGGAAGGAGCACCGTTTGACTTTTCAATGCAAAATTGACAGGAATTGAGATGGGACGTCATGGTGCGTTTGGAGAGCCACTAATGTGCCTAAACATTGAAACCCCCCACAAATGACACCATATTGGAAAAAAGACTCCCCAAGGAACTTATCTAGATGTGTGGTGAGCACTTTGACCCATTAAGTGATTCACAGAAGTTTATAATGTAGAGCCGTAAAAATAAAAAATAAAAAAAATTCCGACAAAAATTATTTTTTAGCTCCCAGTTTTGTATTTTCCCAAGGGTAACAGGAGAAATTAGACCCCAAAAGTTGTTGTACAATTTGTCCCGAGTACGCTGACACCCCATATGTGGGGGGAACCACCGTTTGGGCGCATGGGAGAGCTCAGAAGGGAAGGAGCGCCATTTGGAATGCAGACTTAGATGCAATGGTCTGCAGGCATCACAATGTGTTTGCAGAGCCCCTAATGTACCTAAACAGTAGAAACCCCCCACAAGTGACCCCATATTGGAAAGTAGACCCCCCAAGGAACTTATCTAGATGTGTTGTGAGAAATTTGAACCCCCAGGTGTTTTACTACAGTTTATAATGCAGAGCCATAAAATTAAAAAAAAAAAAAAATTCAACAAAAATTATTTTTTAGCCAACAGTTTTGTATTTTCCCAAGGGTAACAGAAGAAATTGGACACCAACTTTTGTTGTCCAATGTGTCCTGAGTACGCTGATACCCCATATGTTGGGGTAAACCCCTGTTTGGGCGCACGGGAGAGCTCGGAAGGGAAGGAGCAGTGTTTTACTTTTTCGATGCAGAATTGGCTGGAATTGAGATCGGACGCCATGTCGTGTTTGGAGAGCCCCTGATGTGTCTAAATATTGGAAACCCCCCAATTATAACTGAAACCCTAATCCAAACACACCCCTAAACCTAATCTCAATGGTAACCCTAACCACACCTCTAACCCTGACACACCCCTAACCCTAATCCGAACCCTATTCCCAACCGTAAATGTAATCCAAACCCTAACCCTAACTTTAGCCCCAACCCTAACTTTAGCCCCAACGCTTACTGTAGCTCTAACCCTAGCCCCAACCCTAACCCTAGCCTCAACCCTAACCCTAACCTTAGCCCTAACCCTAGCCCTAACCCTAGTCTTAACCCTAGCCCTAGCCCTAACCCTAGCCCTAAACCTAGCCCTAACCCTAACCCTAGCCCTAACCCTAACCCTAGTCCTAACCCTAATGGGAAAATGGAAATAAATACTTTTTTTATTTTTTTCCCCCTAACTAAGGGGGTGATGAAGGGGGGTTTGATTTACTTTTATAGCGGGTTTTTTAGTGGATTTTTATGATTGGCAGCTGTCACACACTAAAAGACGCTTTTTATTGCAAAAATATTTTTTGCATTACCATATTTTTGAGAGCTATTATTTCTCCATATTTTGTTCCACAGAGTCAAGTGAGGTCTTGTTTTTTGCGGGACGAGTTGATGTTTTTATTGGTAACATTTTCGGGCTTGTGGCATTTTTTGATCGCTTTTTATTCCGATTTTTGTGAGGCAGAATGACCAAAAACTAGCTATTTATTAATTTCTTTTGGGGGGGGGATTTATACCGTTCCGCCTTTGGTAAAATGGATAAAGCAGTTTTATTCTTCGGTTCAGTACAATTACAGCGATACCTCGTTTATATCATTTTTTTATGTTTGGTGCTTTTATACGATAAAAACTGTTTTATAGAAAAAATAGTTATTTTTGCATCGCTTTATTATGAGGACTATAACTTTTTTATTTTTTCGCTGATGATGCTGTATGGTGACTTTTTTTTTGCGGGACAAGATGACGTTTTCAGTGGTACCATGGTTATTTACATCATTCTTTTTGATTGTGTGTTATTCCACTTTTTGTTCGGCGGTATGATAAAAAAGCGTTGTTTTTTGTCTTTTTTTTCTAATGGTGTTCACTGAAGGGGTTAACTAGTGGGACAGTTTTATAGGTCGGGTCGTTACGGATGCGGCGATGCTAAATATGCATACTTTTATTGTTTTTTTAATTATTTAGATAAAGGAATGTATTTATTGGAACAATATTTTTTTTTAAATTATTTATTTAGGATTTTTTTTTCACACATGTAATTTTTTTTTTTAACTTTTTTTACTTTGCCCCAGGGGGGACATCACAGTAAAGTGACAGATCGTTGATCTGACACTTTGCTGTGCACTGTGTCAGATCAGCGATCTGACATGCACAGCAGGGAGGCTTCCCGGCGCCTGCTCTGAGCAGGCGCTGTGAAGCCACCTCCCTGCAGCACCCAGATGCAGCCCCGTGGCCATTTTGGATCCGGGGCCTGCAGGGAGGAGACGCTTGGTACAAGGTGAGCACATCGCCTTGTACCGATCGTCTCAGGGAAGCACGCAGGGAGCCCCCTCCCTGCGCGATGCTTCCCTATACCGCCGGAACACTGCGATCATGTTTGATCGCAATGTGCCGGGGGTTAATGTGTTGGGGGTGTTCCGTGACCACTCCTGGCACATAGTGCCGGATGTCAGCTGCGATAGTCAGCTGACACCCGGCCGAAATCAGCCGTGCTCCCCCCGTGAGCGCGGCCGATCACTCTGGATGTACTATTCCATCCTTGGGAAGTAAGACCCACCCCACATGGACGGAATAGTACGTCCAATGGCAGAAAAAGGTTAATACAACAAAAGCCTTTGCTGGTGATGACAGCTTCAAGACGCCTTCTGTATGAACAATCTAGCTGCAAGCCTTGCTGAGGTGTGATTTGGGACCATTCTTCCACACAAACACTTTTCAAATCCTGAAGGTTCTGTGAGCTTCATCTATGAACTCTGAGTTTTAGTTCCTTCTATACATTTTAATTGGATTCAGGTTCAATTGAGTGTTTCCTTGGCTGTGTGTTTGGAATCATAGTCTTTCTGAAATGTCCACCCTCACTTCATCTTCATCATCCTGGTAGATGGCAGCAGATTTTTATCTAGAATATCTTGGTAGATTTGTTCATTTATCCTTTCTTTAATGAGTTAAAGTTTTCCAGTACCATATGCTAAAAAACAGCCCCACACCATGATGTTCTCAACTACAAACTTCATTGTTGGTATGGTGTTTTTAGGGTAATATGCATTGCCTTTTGGCCTCCAAACATGGTGTGCATTATGACATCTAAGAGTTGGTTTCATCACCGGACTATATTCTCCAAGTATTTCACAAGCTTGTTTACATGTTATTGACCAAACTTTAAAAGTGCTTCAACATGCTTTTTATTCAGCAATGGAGTCTTGAGTGATGAGCATGCATACAGGCCATGAAGACTGAGTACATTACTTATAGTTTTCTTTGCAACAATGGCAACCTGATGCCAGGTTTTCCAGGTGGTCCTTGGAGCTAGGATAATTCTTCTGATAATTCTTTTCATTCCATTTCTGAAACCTTGCAAGGAGTACCTGGATGTGACCCCATTATGGTGAAATTATGTTCTTTACACTTACAGATAATGGCCCCATTAGTGATCACTGGTAGGGTTGAGCGACCTTTACATTTATAGGATCGGGTCGGGTTTCACGAAACGCGACTTTTTCAAAAGTCGGGTCGAGTGAAATCGGCCGATCCTATTAAAAAGTCGGGGTCGGTGTCGGCCGAAACTCGAAACCCAATGCAGTGCATTGGGTTTCCAATGGTTCCCAGGGTCTGAAGGAGCGGAAACTCTCCTTCAGGCCCTGGGATCCATATTTAAGTGTAAAATAAAGAATTAAAATAAAAAATATCGCCATACTTACCCTCTGATGCGCCCTGTTACTAAGCGGGAACCTTCCTTCCTTAGAATCAGCCTTCCAGGACCTTGCGGTTTCCGGCAGCCTTTCTTCCTAAGAATCAGCCCTTCCAGGACCTTCGGTGACGTCACGGTGACGTCGCGGCTTGTGATTGGTCGCGCGAGCGGTCACATGGGCGGCCGCGCGACCAAACACAAGCCGCGACGTCACCGCGACGTCACCGCAAGGTCCTGGAAGGCTGATTCTAAGGAAGGAAGGTTCCCACTTAGTACCAGGGCGCATCAGAGGGTAAGTATAGCGATATTTTTTATTTTAATTCTTTATTTTACACTTAAATCTGAATTCCGATACCAATTCCCGATATCTTAAACATATCGGGAATCGGTATCGGAATTCCGATTCCAGATTCAGAAGATCGCTGACTTCATGGCCGACCCCACAAAGGGGTCGGGCCGGGTTTCATGAAACCCGACTTTGCCAAAAGTCGGCGACTTCTGAAAATTGCCGACCCATTTTGCTCAACCCTAGTCACTGGAACCTTCAATAGTTTAGAATTTTTTTGTCAGTATGTTTTGCAACAATAAGATTGCAAAGGTCTTGAGACAGCTCGCTTTTTTTTACCCATCAAGAGATTTTTCTTCTGTAGCACCTTAATAATGAGACACCTTTTTAAAATCCATCAGTTGAACCAGCTGCTATTATTTTTGGTGGCAGGATTACTCTCTAATTATGAATAGATTTCACTTGATATCATGGCATTTGAGCCTTTTGCACCTCTTTTTCTTTATGTTTGCAATACTTTTTACCTGTGCCATTTCTCATTGTTATTAACTTAATTTATGGACATCTATGGTTTGATATCTTTGTCTGTGTGGATTGGATAGGCTGTTACTGACATCTGGTGAGAAGTGCATGCCAATAGTATCATTAACAATATATTTGCTTTAAAAATTGGTGACATGTTCAACACTTATTTAGCCTGCTGTGTATTGATTATATGACAGTTTGTGCCATTTGCAAAATATTTTATAATACTCATATTATGCCTATTAAAATGACCTATCAGCTCTTCTTACTTGATAAGAAAAAATTCAGAGGATGTTGGATGTTCTTAGTTATTCACCCTAAAAATTGGGCATTGGGCTAATTGGGCATTATGTGGCATTTTGATGAGAATGAGGTTTCTCCTTAAATAGAAAGTTTATTAAAATCAATTACATTTCATTGTTCATGCATCATATAATGGAAAACTTTAAAATATTTTGACTCCATGGAAAACTGCATGATAATATCTATACTGTAAAAAAGATAAACCAATGGAAGTGTTATGTGAACATGGCGTTAACAAGTACATGACAGATACAGTATCATTGGTTTAATCAAACTGTTTTCAGCTTAAAGCCCCCCAACTGATTAAAGGGGTTGTGTTGCTAAGAATCTCTAAGATCAGCAAACATGAAAACGAAAAGCGAAAGTCATACTTTTGTTCTCGAATTAGGTTCTGAAATTATTCAGAAATTATTCCGCATCCATTGCTGGGTTAACAACTGTCTGTAAATTCCTGGAAAGTCAGAAAAAGGAGAGACTTTTTTTGTCCTTAAGAAATGTTTGATGCAGTGATCATGTTTATGAAGCTGATCATAATTACCATTATTGCAATTGCATTTTTTCAGGTCATAGTAAGTGCATCACTGTTATAAACTATACATACAACTATCCATGACTTTTAGATAAGTTGTTAAAAAGAAAAAAAAAATAAAAATCTGCATAATTCCAGTTTTGCCAAAAAATTTGATTTGCATCAAATTTATACTGTATAAATCACTTTGCTAGTAATAGATACTTATTAAGCTCCAAGGTTTCTCCAAACCCTTAAGCATAATAAATAGAATTGTTTACCACTTCACCCCTGGTGATTTTTTTTTTAGATTTTGTTTTTGTAAGTCATATGAGGGTTTGTTCTTGTGGGACGAGTTGTACTTTTGAATGACATCATTCATTTTATCATGTGATACACAGGAAAACAATTACAAGTGCGTAAAAATTGCAAAAAAAGTGCAATTTCAAATATTTGTTGTTCACTATACTGTAAAACTGATCTGGCAATATGATTGTTCAGGTCAGTATGCTGCAGTGAAGCAGTGAAAAAAATTGAGAAAGTTGTAAAAAAAAAATAAACAACTTTGCTCATGTCGCTATTTTCTGAGACACATAACGCTTTTAACTTTCAGGATAAAGGGTTTATGCAAGGACTTATTTTTTGTGCCCTGAGTTGATATTGTTACTGATACTGTTCTGGAGGTAGATATGATACTTTAATCACCTCTTAATGAATTTTACTACAATGTTTTGGTGGCTGAAAAAAAATGTAATTTCAACATTTTGAGGGTTTTTTTGTTATGTAAATCATTGATCGGATTAATTTAATATTATATTTTGATATCTGACTTTTACAAATGTAGCAATACCAAATTTGTTTATTTTTTAGTTTGTATTTATAAGCCGGGTCAAAAAGGGGGTGTTTTGAATTTTTGTGCTTTTTTTCAATTTTAAAAATGTTTAAACCTTTTTTTACTGTACTTAATAGTCCCATTAGGGGACTTGAAGCTGTGATTGTCTGATGACTTGTGGTATACATAGTGAAAAATCTTGGTCTCCAATGAATGACTTTCACTGAAGAATCGACAGCAGACCTCCAGCTGTTGTGGCATCCCATCCCACTTTCATGACAAACCATCGGCACCACGCCATCCAATTAAAGGTGGGTCGATGTGAGCTTGGATTAACGTAAACCCATGCGTGGGTTAAATGGCGCTGTCAGAAATTGATGTCCATATTTGTCACATTTTTGGGTGCATTTTTAATGTATTTTTAATTGCGTTTGTTCCCTATTCACTTTATGAAAAAGGCTGCAAAAACGCTGAAAGAATTGACATGCTGCAGATCTGAAAAACGCTTTAAACATTCAAATCTGCAAGGAAAAAAGCAACATCTGCATGAGATTTCAGAAATCTCAACCACTTTGCTAGTACTCTAAAATGCAAAAGGAAAAATTGCATGGAAACAACGTTGCAAAAATGCGTTGTGTGAATTAGGTGACATTCGCGTGTTCAGTATTTGGTCAGTATTTTACATCAGTATTTTTAAGACAAAACCAGGAGTCGGTGAAAAGGGCCATAAAAGGGCTTAAGAATGGAAAGAAAACCCCAGGACTGGATAGAAAACCTTTCAATGCAAGGGTGTTTGATATTTGCTATTATTCTTGGGTCCCCAATTTTTAAATGCCAAATGTAGCTTTTTACAAGGCTCTCAGCTTTAGACAATGAAAGCAGAACCTTCTATCAACTAAACAAGCCATTATATAGTAAAAAAATAAGGCATAACATAAAACTATATTGTAATACTTTTTTAATTAAAAAATACATAAAAAAAAGACACAAACATGAAAATCTAAATATTCATTTAAAATGGTATCTATTTTTGTTTTTCTATCAAATTAAAACCACCAATATATCTAACAATGGTATGAATACTGGATTATAAATTGCAAGGCCTTCAAGAGCTGAGTATGATTTATGATGTTATATGTAGGCCTAATTACAACCCACATGTTATTTAATTTGAATAAATGTAATGTGTTTAAGTATGAAGTAGTCAGAAAGTAATACGAATATGTAATACTTAAAACAATTTTCTTTCCTTCATTGATAATTAAAGTCTCTGCTGGCAGCTACAAATATCCATAACATTCAGTAATTAATATTCTGCAAAATTCCTTTTACTTTATAGCTGGCAGTATTGATTGGACTCAATTAATGTTTGCCGGTAAGTAAATTAACTGGGCACCTGAGGCACACGGCTTAAGTTGCTTCTGTACAGAAGGCAGAGTTTTGCTCCAGCTGTGCACAGCTCTGCAGGAAACAGGATCCCTCAGTTTTAGTATGGACCCTGCCAATGTCTCTAGTGACAGGTCATTTACAATAACCCTGTGTCTCACTGCAAAAAGGTCTGTTTAGGTGGCACATTATCGATAGCAATTCAATTAGTCAGGCTGCAGGCTAGAGATTGGTATTACACTTCTGAACGCCTGAAAACACAATTTACATTGAAACTATTAATCTGGATTTAGGTATTTATTGTGAAATTGATCATCAACTCCACTAGGTTTTATTGCAACCAAAATTGGTAATTCAGATCATGAAGCTCTTCATCTCTAAAGCAAATTCAAAGTGCCACCAGACAGCATTTAACATCTATAAAATTTCCTGAAATGTTTGATTTCACATAAATTTGAACAAATTGAGATTCGAGTTGCGATCCCCAAAATAAACCTGGCATCATTCAACACACTGCTGAAGCATCAGAGAGCAGGCTAGCTGCGTAATGCATTGACATACGGGCCTCCCCATAGTGTCCTGCAGCAATGACATTTATCAATTTATCACATATTTTACTCACTGTTCCTGGGCCATCACAAATCAGAGATTCCCAGTGGAGCACAGTTTGTACGACAGGTCGTTTTCCATCTCCAGAGTTAGTGAATACAAAAAAACGACTAAGGCTAATGTAGAGTAGCCATGATTTAAGTAGGTCAATATAGTCTTAAAATTGTTTCTAATATGAGTAGGACTAGCAATGGATAGGGTATGCAATGGCATGTAAAAGTTTGGGCACACCTCGTCAAAATTACTGTTGTTGCGAACATTTAAGTAAGGTGAAGAAGAAATTCTCTCTAAAAGACCTAAAGTTAAAGATTACACATTTGCTTTGTATTTAAGGCAATATATATATATATATATATATATATATATATATATATATATATAATCTTTTACATTTTAAAAATTACAAAAAGTAAAATGGGCCAGTGCAAAAGTTTAGGCACCCTGCATGGTTAGTATCTAGTAGCACCCCCTTTTGAAAGTATCACAGCTTGTAAATGCTTTTTGTAGCCAGACAAGAATCTTTCAATTCATGTTTGAGGGATTTCCATCCATTCTTCCTTTGAAAATTCTTCCAGTTCTGTGAGATTCCTGGGTCATCTTGCATGCACTGCTATTTTGAGATCTAGCCACAGATTTTCAATGATGTTGAGATCAGGAGACTGTGCAGGCCATTGTGGAATCTTCAGTTTTCACCTTTTGAGGTAGTCTATTATGGATTTTGATGCGCGTTTAGGATCATTATCCATATATTCAATCCATCCTTTTTCAACTTCAGTTGTTTTTACAGATGGTGTTATGTTTGCATCAAGAATTTGTTAAAATTTAATTGAATCCATTGTTCCCCCTACCCGTGAAATGGTCCCCATGCCATTGGCTGCAGCACAACCCCAAAACATGATTGATTCACCCCCATGCTTAATGGTTGCCAAGATGTTCTTTTCATGAAATTCTGTGACCTTTTTTTCTCCACTCATACCTTTGATAATTGTGGATAAAAAGTTCTATTTTCAAAAATGGTAATTATGGCACTCCTGTCGATGGTGCCCAAGTAGGATCCTATCCCATGTAAAACTTGTAGAAAACTTGGCACTCAGGTAAATTTTGTAAGCAGATACATTTATTATGTGCAGGCAATCCAAAAATAAAGAAACATCTTGGTCCTACAATGAGCTTCATCAGTCAGACAGATTGCAGTGGAATAGGGTTACAGGCAGAAACAAACGCTCAGGATATGCAGCACATGCTGCAGCAGTGTGTGGAGTTCTATTTTAACCTCATCAGTCCACAGTACTTGTTTCCTAAATGCAGGCTTGTTTATATGGTTTTTTTTTGCATACTTCTGATGCTGAATTTTATGATGAGGAAACAGGAGAGGTTTTCTTCTGATGACTCAGAAGTCTGCAAAATCTTTCCAAAGGTCTTTTGCAGTCAAGAAGAGGTTCTGATTTTCCTCTCTAGCAATACTGCAAGCAGCTCTCACTGAAATTTTGCTTGCTCTTCCAGACCTTATTTTGATCTTCATTGTTCCTTTTTACTGCTATGTCTTAATTACATTTCTAACTGCGGAAAGGGAAACTTGAAAATGTTTTGCTCTCTTCTTATAGCTTGCACCTTCTTTGCGGGCCTCCACCATTTTCATTTTCAGATTGCTAGACAGCTGCTTAGAGGAACTCCACAAGGTTAGAGGAGGCTGGGTTTTTATTAATTTGGTTATTTGCATCACATGTCCTTTCCTGACAATGATAGTGAACAAGCCATAACCCTAACAGGCAAATTAAGGTCTGGAAAAACTTTGTCAATGTTTTCAGAGCACACAAAGTAAAATTACAAACGTAATGTGTCATCTTTAACTTTAGGCCTTTTAGAGATAATTTCATCTTAAACTTGCTTAACTGTTCACAAAAACAGTATTTTGCCCAGGGGTACCCAAACATTTACATGCCACTTTAGACCCCTAAAATACAGGAATCTAATACAGTTTAGTTTAGACCTATTAATATTAAGTTTAACTAAAGAAAAGACAAGTTATAACTAAAATCCCTAAAATAGAGTCTATTTACCCTCTGTAATTTGTAAGTAAAAATGTATACAATAGCGAGGCAATAAATGTAGAGGAGCACATATTTACATATTACAGAGTAAACAACATATTAGTATATCATATTTTTTTCAGTCGCTTTTCCCAGTCCATTGTAAAGACCTCCTTACCTTTGTTATATCGCATCTCAGACACGGCATTAACTCTATCCTGGGGTTTTCGACTTTGAGACAGCCATAGAGTTCACTACGCATACTTCGGGGCTTACTTGCAGCTGGAAGTTCCAACCAAGAGTGAATACTGTGCCTTGACTTTGGTCGTGGGTCTGGAGATCATCTGGGTCCAGCCTACATTGAATACATGGCTAGAGATGTGAAGCTACAAAGACACGGAGGCGGCCTGAGAGGTGGCCGGTGAGGTGAGTATAAGTATTTTTTTACATCTTGCATTTATTACAAGACTCCAGATCATAATAAGGAAATTTTGATTAACACACTCATGTCTGGTATGTAGGACTCTGCTAACTCTGTGGAGAAAAGAACCTATTACTAGAGCATTGTATTAGAAAAAGTGACACACTAAAGGACACAAATTGAATTGATTTTTAGGGTAAAGGATGAATATTTAATATTTAAAGGATTCTTGTTTTATTATTTCTAACCATTAAATTCCAAATGTTTATATAAACACAGTTTGTATAATGTTGTTCTTAATATTGAGGTTGGATATGCAGTGTAGTCAGAGCTGTAGATTAAAACCAAGTGAATCTTCTTTTACCTGTCATTATCCTAATGAACCTTCTACTTGCCACCATCAATGGCATCTCTTTTGATTAGGAGGCCTGATGTAATGACATATGTGCTTTGTTCTGAAATGTTGATGTTGTGCTGGGCCTGCAAATCAGAAGAGGTGCTGGAAATTCCGGACGGTAAAAGGAGTTTTGCAGGGTTCTCTAATTGAGACCTTAAATGATGGGTTAAAATAAAAGTAAAAATTGTACCAACATATGAGACTGATCTAGACCCTACATGGCTTGGTAAGATGTATCATGACAAGTACACATTTAATCACGCTTTTACCAAGAAGTAAATGAACTGAGACATGTACGATGCTTGACTTAGTAATATATTAGGCAGCCTACTGCATTTTACTGCACAGTTGTCTTAAATGTGGTTTCTGCAATGTGCTTTAAATGGCTGTAGACACATTATTCTGTAACACACAGTCCGTTCCTCCATTAGAACCTCATTTGTAAGGCAATCATTATTTATAACTATTTAAGGTATTGTTAAATCTTCTCTCCCCCTGTGCATTTATCCCAGCTAGATATTTAATCAGATGGCCTATTCTGAGACTATTTTCAGGGTAGTCATAATTCTTACAATTGCAGAAGGTCTGTGATTGCCCAAAAGTAATAGCAAAAATTTAGAAAAAAATGAGACAGTAATAAGCCGTCCCGTCATGCCCACCAACATTAAGGCCATTGCGCACTGATGTTGTATTTTATGGTTATGCTTCCCCCGGTGGTATTTAGCATCTACAATTTAGAAGACAAATGCTATAAAAGTCTGCTATTACGTTACTGTGCAATGTGCCACATATATAGCTTGCATTTGTACCTTTGGTTACAAGAAAACGCTGACATTTTTTTTTATTTTGGAAAGATTGTATTATTTACAGATTTAAACTATAATGCAGCTTGAAAAGACTACAAGATTATATGAAATTGCATGCATAGTTCAGCCATAGATTTAGATAAATTATTTTTGTCTATAGTTCGTCTCCTTATTTATAATTTTAAAGTTGGCTTAAAGATGAAGCTGGGATACACTGAAGAGCAAAAGAGTATCAATGTTTTGAACTTTTGACTTTTAGGCTCCATATATCTCACCATCGACTACTGCTTTGTAAGTGAGATTACCGTCATTTTATAGACCATTATCTTGGCTATTTCATACATGAACTTACTTAGCATAAAATTAGTTATACAGTTTCTTGACATGTCACCGCATTGTTAATGTTTTGCTCCTGGTGGCGGAAAAATCTTTTTCTTCCTGTATACTACAAATTACAACCTGTTCTCCCATTACCTAATAGCTCAGTATGTTATTAGGTTGATTCCCAAGAGATTAGGCACTGGTTCGAATCGAGGAGCAGACATGACAAAGATTTCCCAAGAAAAGAGAAACGGCATCATAGCTGTCTCTGCCAAGAGAATTGCCAAACTACATCATGTGAGATACATTACAGTTGGAAAAATCTGAAATGAAGTCCGTACATCCATTCAAAATCCAAAAGGTGAGCGTCCAGATAAAATATCAGTGTCAGCAAGTCAGCTCATCACAAGATCTATCGGTACTTGCTAGTGTTGGGCAAGCATGCTCGGCATTGGTTGAGGCTTGGTCAAGCAACCTGCTGCTCTAGAAACTCGGCAGGCGATCTAGTATCCAGGTACTCGCTCGCCATGCTCGACTCTCCGCTCTGCATGTTTGGTGATGGATTTTTAGCCACTAAACATATTGAGTGAGTGCCTGCCAACCACAGTAATGCAGTATCCATGTTGGCTAGTAGCATTACTGTAATTAGCCAGCTGCATAGTGTCATCAGGACCATATAAGATGACATGCTGCCATTTTCTTTGCATTATAACTTAGAAATAGCTTAGGGAGAGCTGCAGGAGAAGTGACTGTGTGCTGGACAACGTTTACCTACCTGATTGTGCAAGCTTAAACCAACAGCCCTTTTTATGGCTAATGCAAATAGATTCTACTACCGTTAGTGAGGGTAAGGTGGTGTAGTACAGATTATCGTACTACAGACATTTTGGCAGGCTTGATTGTGTTCCAGAGTTTGTTGCTGCCATGTACAAGAAATAATCCTTTCATGGACAATTCAAGTAGGTTTTATTCTGTAACACTACCACTGATATCTGAAAAAAATTGAGGGTCCGGTGGTGTAGAAGAGATTGTCACTGTGCACCAGGCTGTGTGGTAAATTTTTTAAAATGCAGTGTTGCTTCTTTCAAAAGCTGTAATGAAAGCAGGAATAATTTTCTGTCACATTAGTTTACAGTTTTGTAAGGATTTTAAGGCATCTGTTTCATGGGCATTTTGCTAAATGTTTGATAATTTGGTCATCGTAAATCCTAAAGTGTTAGCAGCACCTTTACTTGTTGAAATAAATGCAAATTATTTGCTTCTTTTTCTGCTTGGTTAATTGTTGTAATTAACTATATGTGACTTTTTATTTGAACATTAGCATATAGTCTGGTAAGGGATGAAGTCAGTTTGCTGTCTTGAGAAAATATCTTTTATAGCCAAGTTCTACCACCTTCTTTGTTTGGATCTCTTCCACAGTCCACAGCATGAGGCCTTCTTCCATGCATTCATTGCCCAATTCTGTCTCTTTATGGTCATGTGTAGACAGAAATTCCTTAAAGAATGTAATCCAATTGATAATCTTTTTCAAATTGTCACAAAAATGTATTCTTCATCCAACCCAATTGACAATCTTTTATAAGGGTCAAAAAATCTATTCTTCACCGAACCCAACTGACAATATTTTTACAATTGCCAAAACATGTATTTAGAGTTCCCCCTCTACATGTCTTGGTGGTTGTATTGCAATGACACCTTGTAAGTTTAGCAAGGCCTCTCAGTGACAGCATAGTCTCTGCCAGTTTTGGAGTCAGAATCTTTTAAAATAGTACCAGAATTGAATCAGAATCCCTCCATCACATGTCTATGTGTCTGAGACCCTCACTGCATGTCTTGTAGTGTGTATCGGAGAGCCTCCTTGTAAGCTTTGTTAGCCCTAGCGCATAGTGCATTGGCTTTATAAGTGTTGGAGTTACAATAACAATTTTAAAATAAAGTATATGAGGCCCTCCTTTATGTCTAACACATTGTGTATCGGAGTCCATCCTCTTTCTAATATTTGCACGTTCCTGCATTGTCTGCATGGGGTTGGTGGCGTTCACAGTCCCTCCTTCATAAATTAAACAGGATATGTCTCACCATGTCACACATCGCATGCCCATATAAGGTAGTAAAATGTTATAATTGCATTTACCACGACATGGGTTTATCACTATTTAAAGCAATGAGAAAGTGCAAAAATGCAACAAAAAAGCAGGAAAACTGCCGGCTGCTGGCAATCCAAATGTTATGAGTGTATTTATGGGTTCTCATTGGCACGTGGGTTGAGAAGGGTGAACAACAAGGAATCAATCTTCCTCTCCTTCTCCTCCTCCTCCTAACATTTCAGTCTTCTTGCCAGCCCAAACTTTCAAACATTTTTCAAATAGCCTGTAAAGCAGATAATAAATAATAATTGCAACTCTGGGAACTGCTGATCTGCAAGAAAATGATTCCTGAACTCATTGCAAACTTTTTTCATCTATTTTTTAAAATAGCGTGAGGCCAAAATAATGGTAAAGGGCTGCCTGAGGGCCCTCCAAAATATATGGTAGAGGGCTGCCTGAGAGCTCTCCAAAATTTAGAAGTGTATTTATGAGTTCTCCTCAGAGCATGAGTCAAGAAATTTAAACCCACAGGAATCAGTGTTGTGCAAACTGTATATAACACGTGGGTCACGGGGAATGTTAGCCATGTGTGCCAAGGTCTCAACAGTAAAGAGTTCTCTGTCCCCACAAAGATGAGAACTCTCCATCTCTCCTTCACTCTCCTCCTCCTAACATTTCTTCTTGCTGGCCCAAAACTTTTAAACCTTTTCAAAAAGTCTGTGAAGCACGTAATAAATAATAATGGCAAGACTGGGAACCGCTGATCTGCCAGAAAATGATTCCTGCAGTCATTTCAAACTTTTTAATTTATTTTTTTTAAAGGCCCTCCTTAAAGAGAATGAGGGCCACCTGAGAGTCCTCCCAATTTAATGGTAGAGGGGCACCTGATGGTGCTCTCAAATTAATGGTAGAGGATCGCCTAAGGGCCCTCAAAGTAATGGTAGAGGGCTACCTGAGGGCCTTCCCAAATGTATAGTAGAAGGCTGCCTATAGACCCTGTAAAAATTCTGTTTGAGTGCTGCCTGATGGCCCTACCAAATTTATGGCCAACTGACATTCAGAGTGGGGTCCATTGTGTAATTTGTCCCTGTGGTCAGGCAGGGACAAATCAGGGTCAGGTGTAGGCTACTCTTAGCCTGTTTAGGGTGCTTTGGTTATTTCTCACCTGCTTTGTCCATTCTTTTGTTTATAAGGATGCAGTCATTAAAGAAATGTGGCATCCCTGTCATGGTTCCCAATGGCAAGGAAACGTCAGAGAACTTAAACTACAGACTAGCTCCTGGGTGATGGAATCTCGAGCTGACCGTGAGCTAAACCTACCACACAACTAACAGTGGCCGGGTGGCGTACCTACGTTTTATCCCTAGATGCCTAGCGCCAGCCGGAGGACTAACTAACCCTACTAGAGGAAAAGACAGACCTGGCTTACCTCTAGGGAAATACCCCCAAAAAGGAGACAGAAGCCCCCCACATATATTGACGGTGAGTTCAGAGGAAAAGACATACGTAGTATGAAGGTAGGTTCAGCAAAGCGAGGTCCGCTTACTAGATAGCAAGAAGATACAATAGGGAACTTCACGGTCAGCTGAAAACCCTATGAAAATACCATCCCGAAATTACTTTAAGACTCATGTGTCAACTCATGACACCGGAGTGGCAATTTCGGCCCACAAGAGCTTCCAGCTACAGAAAAATAACATAACTGTGAACTGGAACAAAAATGCAAAACAAACTTAGGACTAAGAGTCCAACTTAGCTGATAGTAGTCTAGAAGCAGGAACATGCAACAGAAAGGCTCTGGTTACATTGATGGCCGGCACTAGAATAACTGAGCAGCAAGGCTAAATAGGATACTCCCATATCCTGATGGAAACAGGTGAACAGAGAAAGTGAAGCACACAAGTCCAGTACCACCAGTGACCACCGGGGGAGCCCAAAAACCAAATTCACAACAGTACCCCCCCCTCAAGGAGGGGGCACCGAACCCTCACAAGAACCACCAGGGCGATCAGGATGAGCCCTATGAAAGGCACGGACCAAATCAGAGGCATGAACATCAGAGGCTGTCACCCAAGAATTATCCTCCTGACCGTAGCCCTTCCACTTGACCAGATACTGAAGTTTCCATCTGGAAACACGGGAGTCCAAGATCTTCTCCACAACGTACTCCAATTCACCCTCAACCAACACCGGAGCGGGAGGCTCAATGGAAGGCACAACCGGTACCTCATACCTGCGCAATAATGACCGATGGAAGACATTATGGATAGAAAAAGATGCTGGGAGGTCCAATCGAAAGGACACGGGGTTAAGAATCTCCAAAATCTTATACGGGCCGATGAACCGAGGCTTAAACTTAGGAGAAGAAACCCTCATAGGGACAAAACGAGAAGACAACCACACCAAGTCCCCAACACGAAGACGAGGACCAACACGACGACGGCGGTTAGCAAAATGCCGAGTCTTTTCCTGGGACAACTCCAAATTGTCCACCACCTGTCCCCAAATCCGATGCAACCTATCCACCACAGTATCCACTCCAGGACAATCCGAAGACTCCACCTGACCGGAAGAAAAACGAGGATGAAACCCCGAATTGCAAAAGAAAGGAGAAACCAAAGTGGCAGAACTAGCCCGATTATTGAGGGCAAACTCCGCCAACGGCAAAAAGGCAACCCAGTCATCCTGATCTGCAGACACAAAACACCTCAAATAAGTCTCCAAGGTCTGATTAGTTCGCTCAGTCTGGCCATTAGTCTGAGGATGGAACGCAGACGAAAAAGACAAATCAATGCCCATCCTAGCACAGAACGCCCGCCAAAATCTAGACACGAACTGGGTCCCCCTGTCAGAAACGATATTCTCCGGAATACCATGCAAGCGAACCACATTTTGAAAAAACAGAGGAACCAACTCGGATGAGGAAGGCAACTTAGGCAAGGGCACCAAATGAACCATCTTTGAAAAACGGTCACACACCACCCAGATGACAGACATTTTCTGAGAAACAGGGAGATCAGAAATAAAATCCATAGAGATGTGAGTCCAAGGCCTCTTCGGAATAGGCAAAGATAACAACAATACGCTAGCCCGAGAACAACAAGGTTTGGCCCGAGCACAAACATCACAAGACTGCACAAAAACTCGTACATCTCGAGACAGGGAAGGCCACCAGAAGGACCTAGCCACCAAATCCCTGGTACCAAAGATCCCGGGATGACCTGCCAACACAGAAGAATGAACCTCCGAGATGACTCTACTGGTCCAATCATCAGGAATAAACAGTCTACCAGGCGGGCAACGATCAGGTCTATCCGCCTGAAACTCCTGCAAAGCCCGTCGCAGGTCTGGGGAAACAGCAGATAATATCACCCCATCCTTAAGGATACCTGTAGGTTCAGAATCACCAGGGGAATCAGGCTCAAAACTCCTAGAAAGGGCATCCGCCTTCACATTTTTAGAACCTGGTAAGTATGAGACCACAAAATTAAACCGAGAGAAAAACAACGACCAGCGCGCCTGTCTAGGATTCAGGCGCCTGGCGGACTCAAGATAAATCAAATTCTTGTGATCGGTCAATACCACCACCTGATGTCTAGCCCCCTCAAGCCAATGACGCCACTCCTCAAAAGCCCACTTCATAGCCAAAAGCTCCCGATTACCAATATCATAATTTCGCTCGGCGGGCGAAAATTTTTGAGAAAAGAACGCACAAGGTCTCATCACGGAGCAGTCGGAACTTTTCTGCGACAAGACCGCCCCAGCTCCGATCTCGGAAGCATCGACCTCAACCTGAAAAGGAAGAGTAACATCAGGCTGACGCAACACAGGGGCGGAAGAAAAGCGGCGCTTAAGCTCCCGAAAGGCCTCCACAGCAGCAGGGGACCAATCAGCAACATCAGCACCCTTTTTGGTCAAATCAGTCAAAAGGTTTAGCAACATCAGAAAAACCAGTTATAAATCGACGATAAAAATTAGCAAAGCCCAAAAATTTCTGAAGGCTCTTAAGAGAAGAAGGTTGCGTCCAATCACAAATAGCCCGAACCTTGACAGGATCCATCTCAATGGAAGAGGGGGAAAAAATGTACCCCAAAAAAGAAATCTTTTGAACCCCAAAAATACACTTAGAACCCTTCACACACAAGGAATTAGCCCGCAAAACCTGAAAAACCCTCCTGACCTGTTGGACATGAGAATCCCAGTCATCCGAAAAAATCAAAATATCATCCAGATACACGATCATAAATTTATCCAAATATTCATGGAAAATGTCATGCATAAAGGACTGAAAGACTGAAGGGGCATTTGAAAGACCAAAAGGCATTACTAAATACTCAAAATGGCCCTCGGGCGTATTAAATGCGGTTTTCCACTCATCCCCCTGCTTAATTCGCACCAAATTATACGCCCCACGGAGATCAATCTTAGAGAACCACTTAGCCCCTTTTATTCGAGCAAACAAATCAGTAAGCAGTGGCAGAGGATACTGATATTTGACTGTAATTTTATTCAAGAGTCGATAATCAATACACGGCCTCAAAGAGCCATCTTTTTTAGATACAAAGAAAAAACCGGCTCCTAAGGGAGATGAAGAAGGACGAATATGTCCCTTTTCCAGGGACTCCTTAATATATTCTCGCATAGCAGCATGTTCAGGTACAGATAGATTAAATAAACGACCCTTTGGAAATTTACTGCCCGGAATCAGATTTATGGCACAATCGCAATCTCTGTGAGGAGGTAGTGAACCAAGCTTAGGCTCCTCAAAAACATCACGATAATCAGATAAAAATTCCGGAATCTCAGAAGGAATAGATGACGAAATGGAAACCAAAGGTACGTCCCCATGAGCCCCCTGACATCCCCAGCTTAACACAGACATTGCTTTCCAGTCAAGGACTGGGTTATGAGATTGTAACCATGGTAATCCGAGCACCAAAACGTCATGTAGATTGTACAACACAAGGAAGCGAATCATCTCCTGATGGTCTGGATTCATATGCATAGTCACTTGTGTCCAGTATTGTGGTTTATTACTAGCCAATGGTGTAGAGTCAATACCCTTCAGAGGTATAGGAACTTCCAGAGGCTCTAGATCAAACCCACAGCGCCTGGCAAAGGACCAATCCATTAGACTCAAAGCGGCGCCAGAGTCGACATAGGCATCCGCGGTAATTGACGATAATGAACAAATCAAGGTCACAGACAGAATAAACTTAGACTGTAAAGTGCCAATTGAAATAGACTTATCAACCTTTTTTGTACGTTTAGAGCATGCTGATATAACATGAGTTGAATCACCACAATAGAAGCACAACCCATTTTTTCGCCTAAAATTCTGCCGTTCGCTTCTGGACAGAATTCTATCACATTGAATATTTTCTGGAGCCTTCTCAGAAGACACCGCCAAATGGTGCACAGGTTTGCGCTCCCGCAAACGCCGATCAATCTGAATAGCCATTGTCATGGACTCATTCAGACCTGTAGGTGCAGGGAACCCCACCATAACATCTTTAATGGCATCAGAGAGACCCTCTCTGAAATTCGCCGCCAGGGCGCACTCATTCCACTGAGTAAGCACAGACCATTTACGAAATTTTTGGCAGTATATTTCAGCTTCATCTTGCCCTTGAGATAGGGCCATCAAGGCTTTTTCAGCCTGAATCTCTAAGTTAGGTTCCTCATAAAGCAACCCCAAAGCCAGAAAAAACGCATCCACATTGAGCAACGCAGGATCCCCGGGTGCCAATGCAAATGCCCAGTCTTGAGGGTCACCCCGCAGCAAGGAAATTACTATCCTAACCTGCTGTGCGGGATCTCCAGCGGAGCAAGATCTCAGGGAAAGAAATAATTTACAATTATTTTTGAAATTCAGGAAACGAGATCTATCCCCGGAGAAAAATTCTGGTATAGGAATTCTAGGTTCAGATATAGGAGCATGAATAACAAAATCCTGTAAATTTTGAACCTTCATAGCAAGATTATTCAAACCTGTATCCAAACTCTGAGGATCCATTTTAATCAGGTGAGATCAGAGCCATTCAAGGATTAGAAGGAGAGAGACAAAGGCTGCAATTAGAGCAGAAATGCAACTGAGTCAACTAAAAAGCAAGCTCAGAAAAAAAAAAAAAAAAATCTGCAGACTTCTTTTTCTCTCCTTTCTTCTGCCAACGGTTTTAACCCTTGGCCGGCCATACTGTCATGGTTCCCAATGGCAAGGAAACGTCAGAGAACTTAAACTACAGACTAGCTCCTGGGTGATGGAATCTCGAGCTGACCGTGAGCTAAACCTACCACACAACTAACAGTGGCCGGGTGGCGTACCTACGTTTTATCCCTAGACGCCTAGCGCCAGCCGGAGGACTAACTAACCCTACTAGAGGAAAAGACAGACCTGGCTTACCTCTAGGGAAATACCCCCAAAAAGGAGACAGAAGCCCCCCACATATATTGACGGTGAGTTCAGAGTAAAAGACATACGTAGTATGAAGGTAGGTTCAGCAAAGCGAGGTCCGTTTACTAGATAGCAAGAAGATACAATAGGGAACTTCACGGTCAGCTGAAAACCCTATGAAAATACCATCCCAAAATTACTTTAAGACTCATGTGTCAACTCATGACACCGGAGTGGCAATTTCGGCCCACAAGAGCTTCCAGCTACAGAAAAATAACATAACTGTGAACTGGAACAAAAATGCAAAACAAACTTAGGACTAAGAGTCCAACTTAGCTGATAGTAGTCTAGAAGCAGGAACATGCAACAGAAAGGCTCTGGTTACATTGATGGCCGGCACTAGAATAACTGAGCAGCAAGGCTAAATAGGATACTCCCATATCCTGATGGAAACAGGTGAACAGAGAAAGTGAAGCACACAAGTCCAGTACCACCAGTGACCACCGGGGGAGCCCAAAAACCAAATTCACAACACATCCCTGTCCACAAGCACTTGTCCGCATGTCAGAATTTAGGTGGACAGCCACAGTAACTGCGTTGGTCAAGGCACGTGTGTTGTTATGAGACACGCGCTGGTGCAAAATGGGGACGGAACACACAAATGTGTATCAGATTGGGACTGAGAACCAAGGAATATTTGCCACCATGAGGTTGTAGAAACACAAAGTGTCCACAAGCCTAAACGCTAAGATTTCCGTGGCAAGCAGTTTGTAAGTATGCCAGTTTAGTGTTTGGGCTTGTGGCTGGGTTGATGGCTGGCTGGTATTTTCTGTGCATTTCAAGGCCTGGGGTAGGGACAAATGAACTCTGTGCTATGACAAGGAAGTAGACGTGGTTACTTATGGTTCTTGCGAATATATGCTTTGTAATAGCGAGATCACAGACAACCATGCAAACACTGTGCGATGCTCATTATACAAGTTTGTATTAGTTGCCCGAAAAAAGTGAAAAAGCCTCGACTTTAATTTCGTCATAAGAAGCATCGGCTCGAGTTTGCAAAAAAGTGCAAAAAGTGGTCAGTAGAAGATTGGAAACAAGTGATTTGGAACAATGAGGCAAAAGTCAATAGAGTAGATTCTAATGGGTACAAATGGGTCTGGAAGAAATAAGGGAAAAGGGCTATTGGATCTGTCAAATTAAAGGAACTGTCAAGTTCAGCTGAGGAAGTCTGATGATATGGGGTTGTTTCTTAGACAAAGAGGTTGGATACTCGACTAAGATTGATGGTAGTCTCAATGCTAAGCTATAATATGGAAGATATTAGAATAAATGGACAAGCACATAAATGACTAATTTAGAATCATAGAATGTTAGAGTTGGAATGGACCTCAAGGGTCATCATGTTCAACTCCCTACTCAATGCAGAAGTCACTAAACCATCTCAGACAGATGTCTGTCCAGCCACTATTTGAAGACTTCCACTGAAGGAGAACACACCACCTCTCTTGGCAACCTGTTTCACTCATTGATCACCCTCACTGTCAAAAAGTTTTTTCTAACATCTAATCTGTATCTTCTCTCTTTCAGTTTCATTCCATTGCTTCTTTTGTTTCCATGTGCACATGGGAATAATGATGATCCCTCTGCACTGTGATATCCCTTCAGATATTTGTAGACAGCTATTAAATCTCCTCTTAGTCTTCTTTTTTGCTTCTTTTTTATTTAATCATTCCTTGTAGGACATACTCTGCAGTCGGCTCACCGTCCTACTAGGTCTTCTCTAAACTGGCTCCAGTTTTTCAATGTCTTTTTTAAAATGTGTGCCCAGAACTGGACACAGTATTCCAGATGAGGCCTGACCAAGGAGGAGTAGAGGGGGGTAATTACTTCACGTGATCTAGATGGTATGATTCTCTTAATACATTCTAGAACTGAGTTTGTCTTTTTTGCTGCTGCATCACACTGTTGACTCATGTGCAGTCTGTGATCTATTAGTCTTTTTCACATGTACTGTTGCTTAGTTCTATTGCTCCCATTCTATAGATGTAATTTTCATTTTTCTTGCCCAGATGTAGAATCTTGGATTTGCCCCTATTAAATACCATTCTATTAGTCGCTGCCCATTTTTCAATCTTATTTAGATCCTTTAGAATCTTTCCTGCTTTCTCTAGTGTTAGCTATCTCACCAAGCTTTGCATCGTCTTCAAATTTGATTAGTTTACCTTCAGTTCCCTTATCTAAATCACTTATAAAAAATGTTGAACAACATTGGAGCCAGGATAGAGCCTTGTGGTACCCAACTAGAAACACTTTTCCAATTGGATATGCAACCATTTTTTACCACTTATGAATCCTCCTAATTCAATGTAAATGATGCACAACCCCTTCTTAAACTAATTGTTCAGCTCCAATAAAATAATGAAGCCTCCTCATGTGCTGGCTTCTTTCCAGTGGGGTTGGCATTTGCAGTCCTGATGCTGTGATGTGGTTCAATGTCACGTGATGCCCTGCACCCAATTTTGCTGGGGTCACTGTCTCCGCCTTCAGACAAACTGAACATGAAGAGGAAGTCTGGGATCAGATGCACCTCTGGCTTACTCTTCATGTTCAGTTTGTTTGAAGGCAAAGACAGTGACACCAGCTCTGATTGCGCACCGCTCTCACATGTCACAACAACACATCACAGCCCCTGGAAGAGAGTCAACACTATGGGAACAGCTCCTCAATGGGAGGGGAGTATAGGCTTTATTATTTTATCTGGGCAAAACATTTAGTTTAAGAAAGGATTTGTCATAGTAGTGGACAACCCCTTTAATGGGCTTGTCTGGGCCGAACTGACTATTCTTACGAATCCTGACATTGTCCATGACGTGAACCCGGCCCTGACCATTCCTACCTCTGGACGACAGACCTTCTATGGTAGCATTTCATTGGGTCCTATTGTAAAACCAGATCCCTGTACATGGGTTAAAGGGTATTGGGATTTATCTGGAGTCTGCCAGATGGAGTTGCTTGTGCCTAGTTTGTCGGAAGGCAGCATTTAGGACCTTAGATGACGTCGCGGCTGACGTCGCGGCTTGTGATTGGTTGCGTGACCGCTCATGTGACCGCTCACATGACCAATCACAAGCCGTGACATCATCGCAGGTCCTACACTCCTCATTCTTAGGAACGGAAGCTGCCGGTTAACAGCGGTAAGGTGCAGGGGCCGCCGGACGGGTGAGTATATCCATATTTTTTATTTTAATTCTTTATTTTTTACATGAATATGGATCGCAGGGCCTGAAGGAGAGTCTCCTCTCCTCCAGACCCTGGGAACCATACACTGGGAACTTCCGATTCCGATTTCCGATATCACAAAAATATCGGAACTCGGTATCGGAATTCCGATACCGCAAGTATCGGCCGATACCCGATACTTGCGGTATCGGAATGCTCAACACTACTTAGGAGTGATTCTACACAGTCTGAGCAAACTACGTTTATTCAGAGAAGTTTGGAAATGAATGGTTGGTTATGTATTATAACAACTAAATTACAATTACTGAAAGTGTTTGCAGCAAACAGACAGGCAAAATATTTAGACATATAGAAACAATATGGATATTGAGGGGGCTAGTTGTATACATCATACTTATATACTGATATATTTTACAAAGCTAAAGAACCAATATCCTAATCCAGATTTAGAGCAAACACTTCCAGTGCACAGCAGGGATACTTTTTAATAGCATTGCAAAGAAACAGCAAAATCTAATGTTCTCTGCAATGGAACAAAATGAGTTCTTAGGGTCAGCAATAATTATGCTTTCAAAACAAAACATTAGATTTTTTTGAGCAGGTACTGCAACTGTTGGTCTTATTTGTTTGAAAAACAGGAATTGTCTGTTTGTTAGGCAATTCCTGCATGTGTTTAGGCTGTCAAACATAAGCAAGACTTGCAGCCACACAAAAATATTATTTGAGCATGCCAAAGACTCTTGATTTGCACACGAGCACGTTAGCTCATCACTAGTTATCATCTCTGTTCCTATTGAGGCTCATAATCAAAATTTCCTATCAGTAGGTCTTCTGAGTGAGGGAGGAAAACCAGGCAAACATAGGGAGAAAGTACAAACTCCTTCCAGATGTTGTCCTTGGAAGAATTTGAACCCTAGACCCTAGCGCTGCAAAGAAACAGAGCTAACCACTGAGCCACCATGCTGCCCATTTGTCTTAAACTAATACCCTGCCATTTTGTCTTGATTGTTTAATCCAGTGTGCGTGGACGACCAGTGAGAACGGTCAATTCAACTGTATGGAGCGAGGCCGCACCCACTAATTAAAATGCATATGTGCCTGCCGATCCCTGCTCAGAAATCGGTGAATCCACGCAGAATACACTGAGTGCGTGAGCTGGGGGATTCATAAGTCTGCAGTCAGATGGAGGCTTTGTAGTATCAGATTTCCAGGAGAGAACACAGAAGTGGTTCTAAGATGTTATCTACTTGTTGATCAAAGAGTACTGGGTATGGAATAGATATAGTGGCAATACCTCTGCCTCTATTGGTTCAAGACATCATCACGATACTAATAGTAGCACTACTGGGGCTAGCTAGATGTAAATCAGCCCGAATAGTCACTATAACAATTACTGAACTACACTATCCCCAAGGGAAAAGTATTGTAAAAAATAAAGTTTTGTCAGCTTTTCTCTCATACTTTCCTCCCACACTCCAAAGACATTGTCTGTAAAATCCCTGCAAATGTTCGCACTACATAACATTTCATAAAAAATAAATAATAAAAAAGCAAATCAATTTGCAAGACCTTGTACCAGATGTCATGTCAGTAGTTTGTGGTCACTGGTTTAGAGTCCTGTGAACATCCTTTTTCCTGACAGAATCTCCAACCCCACTTCTGATTTGTAGGCCTGGCATGACATCATTACAGAATGACACACACACGTCACGCTTAGCCTACTAATAAGAAGAGGCGTCAAGGATATCAGCAGAGAAGGGGATGTCTGAAGAGCTCCTGTTTGGTGGCCACTGACAACTGACATGGCTGCTGGACCAGTGTCTGGTGAATCTATCCAATCATCTCCGAAAAATAGATGTTAAAGGAAATCTGTCAGTGGGAACAACCCTAAGCCATTTACATGAGCATGCAGGTGTTAGAAGGTTGAATAAAATGATACCTTGATATTTACAAGCTCTATGAGGGACATAAGAATCTGACTCAGGAGCTTATTTCAACAAAAAAGGATTGTTACCCGAGTGAGAAATGTAGATCAGAAGAACAGACTATCAGTCATTACATGTTTCAAACTGGTTAAAATAAACTGTGGAGGCAGATTCTCAGGGAGATCTATATCCCACCAGTTGAGCTTAGCAGCTCATTTAAATTATAATAATGTATTCAAATTAAGTGTATTAGCACAGTCAATTATATTAAATATTGTATAGTTTTCTGCTGTCTGACAACTTCAAGGTATGTGACCAGCTAACTTTGAAGTTTATTTTTAAGGAGTTCAAGTTAGAGATTAAATGAATTCTCAACCACTCATTCTGAATGTCTCCAATATGCAGACGTGAGGTTGATTCACAATTACATTAATGGTCTCTTCCCTATCATGCTTTAGATCTCAGACTATAATGAACGTCTTTTCATGGCAATTGGGGCGCTTTCCATTCTGATCAATTTCGTTTAGACTGAATCGAAGCTGCCATCAAAGTTAACAAAATTAACTAAACTGCCATAACAAATATTGGGGAAATTCTATCATTTCTAATTCCAATCTTTGGACCAAACATGAGACAATTTACAGGAAAAAGCAAGAGTCGTCATCCAGTAAGAGTATTGGCACCAGAGAACAGCAACACAAACAAAAAAAAAATCTCTTTGAAAATCATAATTTCTATGCATTTAAATGGCATTTTATGTTACAAAATAACTTCTGAAAACTCCGCTCAAATCCCGGCACAATGAGGTAATGTGATGACAAAAAGTAATATGCTCACCACCACAACATAGGGCCACAACAGGCCGACTGCCACTGATAACTGTTATCAGTGGCAGTCGGCCTGTTGTGGCCCTATGTTGTGGTGGTGAGCACATTTCTTATTGTCATCACATTACCTCATTGTTCCGGGATTTGAGCGGAGTTTTCAGAAGTTATTTTGTCACATTTTGAGTTTTTTATATCTATTGTGTCCCGTCATCACTGTAGCGCGGATTCAGCTGTTTTTATATTCATTGCTTTTTCCATTGACAGAAGTAGCACCTATCTGTTCTGTTTCCTGCGGCTGAGTGATTCATCCACCCTTGGTGAGGTAGCGCTGGTGTATTCTTTTGTACTAGGCATTTTATGTTACTCTGTATATAGATCTGTTCTCTTTACAAGACAACAGGAGATGGGGCCACTTCAGCTGCTCTTTACACCACTACAGCAGCACAGTTAGACTTTTTGAGGCCTCTTGCATGATATAATATTGAAATCAATATTTTGCAAATTACCCAAGGGCATTCTGATAAAGGGAATCAGAGACCCCGATTCCAGCAATGCATTACTTACTTAACTGGCATGCTTGCTGCAATTTTGTTTAAGAATTGATTTTTTTGCTTTAGATATACAAGTTCTCTGAATGCTGAGCTCTGCATCACCCAACCCCCACTGATTGGCAGCTTTCCTTGTTCACTGTGCATAGGCAGAACGCTTCCAATCAGTGGTGGGGGATGTGGTTGGACTATCTGAAAGCAGGTTTACTGCTCTTCTAGTGATTATCTCCTAATAATAAAACTATGATGTTATCAAAATTACATCAAGCAGACACATCGCTAGAACCAAGTTCTCTGTCCAGATATCATGCTACTCTCAGTTAATGTGGCATGAACCTGGTGACATATTCCCTCTATCCATTTATATTATTACTGCCTTCCACAGTCTGGCTCATGGACTATGTTTGCTGTCACATACACAAGAACACTGATATATTATTGGCCTATGAAAAAATTGATGTCTGGAAAAATCCTTATGCTAATGCTGAAGATGCCTAAGCTGCAATCCAACCTATGGCCTCATAAATGCAAGGCAGCAATGATAACGACTGCACCAAAACTATATATGAAACTGATCTGTAAAATATTTCTCATTCAGAATTGCTCTTCTTTAGTCATTCATAGAGAAATGGTTTCCATAATTCACACATGCATTCTGATTTATCCACCCATTGGTCTTTTGATTAATATTCATTTATCCAGTGAAACTTTGCTACTACTTACTCACCCGTGAAAGGAACCAATTTTTTATTCTTATGAATGATTGAACATTGACTGTGTGCACATATCTCACCGTTAGCACATGACACTAAATGAGATTTAGCCTGTTTAATTAATACTGCAAGGAACTGATTAATATTCATTTTGGCAAAGGACAAAAATAATGATACATCAATTAAAATGATGTTCTATACTGAAATATATGGTCGCATCATGCCACCTCTCAGCCATGCAATCCAGATGTAGCACAATTTGAGTATGTCATGGGACATATGGATTATCATCGGACAGGTGATGAATATGTTTTATTATTTTTAATTTTATATTCAAAAATGGGTAAAAGAGGGTGGCGAGTGTCTCTTTCAAATAAAGGAGTCTGTGTTTTTATTATATTTGACTATGAAGTTTGTAATCTTCTAGATGTCTCTCCATTACTAACCTGTGACTTGATGTCAGCTGACATTAGAAAGCTCATATCAAACCCACAAATATTACCCCACTGGCCACTGCACCAGGGCAAGTGGGAAGAAGGCAAAGCACCAAAATTGGGGTATTTAATCGATGCACCTTTTCTGGTAAGCTGCAGGATCAGCAGGATGTTTAGGCTGGGGTGGGCCAATATCTATAGCCCCTTCCAAGTCTGAGAATACCAGCCACCAGCTTTCTGCTTTAGCTTGGCTGGTTGTCAAAAATGGGGGAAACTCCACAACGCTTTTTAAAATTATTTATTTAAATAATTTTAAAAAAATGGCATTGGGACCCCTCTATTTTGACAACCAGCCTATATAATGCTGACAGCTAAGAGCTGCAGCCTGCAGCTGTTGGTTTTGCCTGCTCTGGTTAGCAAACACAGAGGGGTCTCCACACCATTACTTATTTTATTTATTTATTGCAAAGGCACAGACTGATGAATGCTTTCATCGTCATATGCCTGCTCTCGTTTGCCTTAAAAAACTCCAGTTTGTTTTGGGTAACTGTACTGTGAAGAATTCATCCAGCTGCTGTTGTCTTCAGTCACATCATCAATAAACACTAGTGAGCCAGTTTCATTGGAAGATATATGTTACAGAGGATGTGGTTTGCTTTGAATCATGAGCCGTTCCAAGCCTTCTCCATACTTTCTTACTCTCATAATTCTAGTACAGGTTGATCTTCGTTTTGCTTTTGCAGAACTTGGCTGGCTTCTATAGATGTTTTTTGGCAAAGTCTAATCTGGGCTTTTTATTTTTAAGGCTGATTAATGGCTTTTGCCTTGTGGTGAACCCTCTGTGAGCAACATTCTGCCGGGACTTGTGGTATATCTGAGATTGGAAGATCGCCGTATTTAGCTGAGCACAGGTCGTGAATGGCTTCAGAGCCATTCATGAGTTATCAGGTTTCTTGTGGCATGGAAATGATTTTGAGTTGTTTTATAGGCTGTGCTGCTGGTTGAAACCATTATATAAACCTGTATCTAGCTTCCCTCCATGCCAGCTGTAGAATATTCATTCTGCTCCTGGCTTCATTCGAGAAAGTGTTCTGGAGAGTCACTCTTGTTGTTTTTAGATTGTTGCATGCTGTTGTTGTGAATATCTCTTCCTTCCCCTTTTGTGCTTTTCTGCCTCTTTACTGTGCACCCATTTCCCCTTTTGTATTTTATCCTGTGTGTCTATCGTTTGATTGTGCCTTGGTTTCCCCTGTCTGTCCAGCCAGTACTATACTTTAACTCCTGCCTTTCCTCCCTGGAGGGGGTGTGGGGTGGGAGCTCAGTAGGATTTTGTAGGAGCACAGAGAGATATGAGACGTAGGCATCTCTACCCTCAGGGGTAAACCTGGAGTTAAGGATAAACTAGTGCCTCCCTATATTAAGGGACAGTATAGGGTACCTCCTCCCTTGTGTCATTGTCCAAACATTTCTGGACCTATCGGTATAAAAAAATAAAGTGGTCAACTTTTTTAAAGGGGTATTCCCATCTCTGACATTTATGGCATGTCGACAGCATAAGCCATTAATGTTTGACATATCCCATTGCATCTTTTGGGAAAATGCCATACGTTTCTATACCCATTAAAATTATTGGTGCAGGTTTCTACTTTTGCAATGTCATTTATTCTTCTATGCTGTTAGGGTTCTTAGAAATGCTAGTGAGATAATTGCTTCTGACAGATTGGGATTTTCATCTGACTTTACTCTGAATATCAGGTACTTGAGTTGCTAAATAGGCACTCTTAGCATTTATCAGTTTCACTCATAAAGGGCATCATATTGGAGCAGCCCAACTTAGACATGTCTGTATATACTTTCTTAGGACTCAGTATTGTACATTCCTGTGGTATACCTCCTGTAAACATTTATATACATTGATATAAATTAATAACTAACTTAAAGGGGTTTTCCTATCTCCAAGATCCTATTCCAATATGTAGTAGGTGTAAAAGTAGTAATATTAGCAAAGACCTCCAATAAGAAATGTAGTATAGTTTTTCAAATTTGTTATGTCTCTTTCCTCATGTGCAGGGCATTGCAGGACCTTAGGTATCCATGATTGCAACCACTGATATAACGACAGTTAGTTAGCTAGTTGCTAATTGTCATAACTATGGATACCTAAGGTCCTGCAATGCCTGCACATGAGGAAAGAGACATAGCAAATCAGAAAAACTATACTACATCTCTAATTGGAGGCATTTGCTAATATTATACCTACTACATATTGGGATAATATCTTGGAGTTTGGAATACCCCTTTAATAAAAGTCTGATTGGATGGTGAAATATTAAGGCTCACATGCATTCAAAGAATGGAAACAACCAGGTGTCAATCTATTTGTGCATTCCCAGAAGTAATAACAGAGGAAAAGTAGAACATTGAGTTCTAAGAAAAGATGCTCCACATTTGTTAATTCATGAAGAATATAAATATTTACACATAAAGGAGAGTTGATACATTTATTTTCATAACACAACATGGTAATTTCCATGTTGCATTTTGATTTGTATATGAAGAATTCTGACTGTTGTACTTTGCTTTCTTGAGTGTAATCCATATCATCCATTTGAAATGCATAAATAGATGAGCATTAGAATATTTGCTATTTTCTCTCTCAATAAAACACAACAGCCGCCAGCTCAGTGTGGTTCTTGTAACAGTGACTGCGCTACCAACCAGCATCTGGATTGCCCTGTATGAGTCTGACTGTATGTGCTTTTTATTCATATTCAATCCGTTAAATTTAAAAAACCATCTGTTGTCACTGTCTATGTAACAATATCGTCCCATTTTACCAATATATCCCAAAATATTAACACAATCAATACTGATAGCAACACGCTAATATCAACTCTCCCCCAGAGCGCTGTAATAGGTATTTAATTGGGAAAGGGTGAACACAAATTAAAGTGTGTCAATTTAAGAGTCATAATTGAATATATTTGACATTCATTTTATATATTTTGCATAATATTCAATTCAGAATATTGATTGTATTATGGTGTAAAGCATACACTATAGCATGCTAATTTAATAACCTCTTAATACTTTTCAGAAGGGCCAATTTTTGTTTTTGTTTTTCCCTTCAACTTCTTCCAAGAACCATAACTTTCTACATTGCTGTCCAAATATTGGTATGATTGTTAGGTTTATTGCGGGACAAATTGTACTTTTGAATGACACCTTTCATGTGATCAAGTGAGATATTGGAAAGCGGGAAAAAAATTCCGTGTGGCAAAATTGCAAAAAAAGTGCATTTCCACAAATGTTTTGTTTTTAAATTCACCATTTGTACTACAACCCCTCGCAAAAATTATGGAATCACCGGCCTTGGAGGATGTTCATTCAGTTGTTTAATTTTGTAGAAAAAAGCAGATCACAGACATGGCACAAAACTACAGTCATTTCAAATGGCAACTTTCTGGCTTTAAGAAACACTAAAAGAAATTAAGGACAGAAAATGTGGTAGTCAGTAATGGTTACGTTTTTAACCAAGCATAGGGGAAAAATTATGGAATCACTCAATTCTGAGTAAAAAATTATGGAATCATGAAAAACAAACAAACAAAAAGCACTCTAAAACATCACTAGTATTTTGTTGCACCACCTCTGGCTTTTATAACAGCTTGCAGTCTCTGAGGCATGGACTTAATGAGTGTCAAACAGTACTCTTCATCAGTCTGGCTCCAACTTTCTCTGATTGCTGCTGCCAGATCAGCTTTGCAGGTTGGAGCCTTGTCATGGACCATTTTCTTCAACTTTCACCAAAGATTTTCAATTGGATTGAGATCCGGACTATTTGCAGGCCATGACATTGACCTTATGTGTCTTTTTCCAAGGAATGTTTTCACAGTTTCTGCTCTATGGCAGGATGCATTATCATCTTGAAAAATGATTTCATCATCCTCAAACATCCTTTCAATTGATGGGATAAGAAAAGTGTCCAAAATATCAACATAAACTTGTGCATTTATTGATGATGCAATGACAGCCATCTCCCCAGTGCCTTTACCTGACATGCAGTCCCATATCATCAAAGACTGTGGAAATTTGCATGTTCTCTTCAGGCAGTCATCTTTATAAATCTCATTGGAACGACTCCAAGCAAAAGTTCCAGCATCATCACCATGCCCAATGCAGATTCGCGATTCATCACTGAATATGACTTTCATCCAGTCATCCACAGTCCAGGATTGCTTTTCCTTAGCCCATTGTAACCTTGTTTTTTTCTGTTTAGTTGTTAATGATGGCTTTTGTTTAGCTTTTCTGTATGTAAATCCCATTTCCTTTAGGCGGCTTCTTACAGTTCAGTCACAGACGTTGACTCCAGTTTCCACCCATTCGCTCCTCATTTGTTTTGTTGTGCATTTCCTGTTTTGGAGACATATTGCTTTAAGTTCTCGGTCTTGATGGTTTGATGTGTTCCTTGGTCTACCAGTATGTTTGCCTTTAACAACCTTCCCATGTTGTTTGTATTTGGTCCAGATTTTAGACACAGCTGACTGTGAACAACCAACATCTTTTGCAACATTGCGTGATGATTTACCCTCTTTTAAGAGTTTGATAATCCTCTTCTTTGCTTCAATTGACATCTCTCGTGTCAGAGCCATGATTCATGTCAGTCTACTTGGTGCAACAGCTCTCCGAGGTGTGATCACACCTTTTTAGATGCAGACTAATGAGCAGATTTAATTTGATGCAGGTGTTATTTTTAGGTATGAAAATTTACAGGGTAATTCCATAAATTTTTCCTCAGAATTGAGTGATTCCATAATTTTTCCCCTATGCTTGGTTAACAAAAAGTAACCATTACTGATCACTAGGGTTGAGCGAAACGGGTCGGCCATTTTCAGAAGTCGCCGACTTTTGGCAAAGTCGGGTTTCATGAAACCCGACCCAACCCCTGTGTGGGGTCGGCCATGAGGTCGGTGATCTTCTGAATCTGGTATCGGAATTCTGATACCGAGTTCCAATATGTTTGCGATATCGGGAATCGGTATCGGAATCCATATTTAAGTGTTAAATAAAGAATCAAAATAAAAAATAATGATATACTCACCCTTGGACGCGCCCTGGTACTAACCGGCAGCCTTCCTTCCTAAGAATGAGCGCGTGAATGACCTGCGGTGACGTCGCGGCTTGTGATTAGTCGCGAGCGGTCACATGGGCGGTCACGCGACCAATCACAAGCCGCTACATCATCTAAGGTCCTTCACACGCTCATTCTTAGGAAGGAAGGCTGCCGGAAAGAAGCAGGGCGCGTCCGAGGGTGAGTATATACCTAATAGGAATATACTCACCCTCGGAAGCGCCCTGCTTCTTTCCGGCAGCCTTCCTTCCTAAGAATGAGCATGTTAAGGACCTTAGATGACGTCGAGGCTTGTGATTGGTCGCGTGACCACCCATGTGACCGCTCGCGACCAATCACAAGCTGCGACGTCACCGTAGGTCATTCACACGCTCATTCTTAGGAAGGAAGGCTGCCGGTTAGTACCAGGGCGCGTCCGAGGATGAGTATATCAATATTTTTTATTTTGATTCTTTATTTTACATATTAATATGGATCCCAGGGCCTGAAGGAGAGTTTCCTCTCCTTCAGACCCTGGGAACCATAGTATCCCATTGCACTGCATTGGGTTTCGTGTTTCGGCGACCCCGACCCCGACTTTTTTATAGGATCGGCCGATTTCACTCGACCCGACTTTTGAGAAAGTCGGGATTCGTGAAACCCGACCCGATCCTATAAAAATAAAAGTCGCTCAACCCTACTGATCACCACATTTTTTGTTCTTGATTTCTTTTAGTGTTTCTTAAAGCCAGAAAGTTGCCATTTGAAATGACTTTAGTTTTGTGCCATGTCTGTGATCTGCTTTTTTTCTACAAAATTAAACAACTGAAAGAACATCCTCCAAGGCCGGTGATTCTATAATTTTTGCCAGGGGTTGTATACAGTAAAACTTACCTGTCAAAATTATTCTCTAGGTTCATATGGTTATACAGATACCAGAGATGCATAGTTGTTTTTTATTTAAGTGGTGAAAAAAATAGAAAATATGTCAAAATAAAAATATTTTTTGTCTCGCCATTTCCTGAGTTCTTTAACATTTTAAATTTTTGGTGGATAAAAATGAAGGATTTCTTTTTGTGCCCTGGGTTAATATTTTTATCAATACCATTTTGGTGTATATGTAGATGCGATGTCATGATCACCTCATATTATAATTTATTGCAATGTTCCGGCAGTCGAAAAACTGTAATTCTAACGTTTCATTTCTTTCTCATTACACTGTTTATCAGTCAGGTTAATTAATTGTTAGGGCTAGCGGAATGCACCGAGTAAATGTAGAGGTTTTATTATAATAGATGCATTCGCAGCCCGGGGTCCACCGTGCAGGAGAACCTGCTGCTAGCAAACGGCGGAACTATATGGCGGTATGAGCTAACTCTGTTACTTCACAGAGTAGCAGTGAACACAAAGCACTATGCCCTGTTTGACTTCACAGTGGCACAGGCTAACTACCCAAACTGAGAGCAGTCAGTGGTCATGCATGCACACAAAAACTCCTCGCCGGAGGTGCCAGCATTCTATGGGTTTATTTCAGGCAGGTCCCTGAATACATACACACAAAATCTCCTCACCGGAGGTGCCAGCATTCTAGGGGCTAATTTCAGCCGGGTCCCTGAACACAAACGCACATGACCACACTGGCGCAAAGCACATAACTTAGAACAATACTAGCGCCATGCGGCCATGCGAGCCTTAAATAGTTGCAGCACATACAGGACCTTCCAAGAAGGACCAATGAGAGGCTGCCACAGAGCGTGAGCACCTAAAGGACCTTCCTGAAGGACCAATGGCTTTAGCTGCAGTATCTGATCATGTGACCCTCGATCTCCACTGAGAGATCTTACTCTGGGCATGCTCAGAACGAGAAAAGCAGGACAGTCCCAGAAGCGTCTGCTCGCTGCTGCCCAGCACTGACTTCAATGGCAGAAGCAGGAAAAGCAGCAGTAACTCTTTATATAGAGTCAGACTGAGTGAGACGCTGGGACCGACGTCTCCGCTGAGCAGACTCCACTGCGGCAGGAGAAGAATGGGAGACCGTAGCGGAGATGGCCCGAGATTCCCCCTGTGCAGAGGCGGGAACTCGACCCCTAATATTAATTTTATATTTTCATAGATTGGACTTTTACTTATGTAGAGATCTCAAACAAGTGAAATCTTTTATTTTTTTTTTACTTTTTTTATTTTTAATAGGGGGAAGGAGAGTGACTTGTATTTTTATTTCTTTTATTTATTTTTTCATATTTTTAAAAGCATCTTTTCAACTTTCTAATGGATTTATTGGTCCCCTTAATGGACTTAAACCTCACCGCTTGTACTATATAAATCAACACTAAAGTACTGCTACGAATAGTAAAATCTACAGGCAGGCTTTGACAGGAAAACCATCATGACAGGCACAAAGATTAGTCTCTATCAGCCGTTCCAACAGTGGCTGTTAAAGGCAATTGATGGCTGAATATCACAGCCATCATCTGCCGGGAAAGATGTGGGCTCAGCTTGACTGCCCTTATAAAAGTCATGGACATTAATGTATAACATTGCTGTACGTCATATGTCGATAAGGGGTTAACGATCAGTCCAATTTTTATTTTCATTTTTGCCTCTTTGATTTTTATGATGTAGGTTCTTAATCACTCAGTCAGCAGCTGAGCTCTGATCACTGTTGTAACCCCCTTAAATGCCACAGTCAAGCTCTATCACGGCAATTTAGGAAATGTTGTCACTGGTGGCATGCTGATATAGGTGCCCATGGCACTGCCTCAACGTGATCACAAGGTGCGGATGAGTTGCCATGGTTGTCATGTTAGTAGTTCTATAAAGCAATGATTGTCCCCATATGCTATAATACAGTTTCATTGGAGAATATATAACAAGCGATAAGAATGTCACATGTTCAAGTAAAAAAAGTTTGAGTTGCTCCCTTTTACCAATTAAAAATAAAAACACTAAAAACATTTTTCAAAAAATAAACACATTTGATATTGCATGGTACGCAAATGTTTGGTCTATCAAAATATAAAAATGTGAAATTATTTAACCCAGAGTTTAAATGAAGTAAAGTGCAAAACATTTAACACTAGAACTACTGAACTCGTGACCCGACTAGAACTACTGAATATAGTCATTTTGACTACTGACTTGTTTTCGATTATATTTTGAGTTTCATTTGTGGTTATTTATTAATATTTTAATGTATTATTATTGTGAGATCCAAGTTCCAACAGTAATGCTTTGGAATGTTTTTTTTCTGATTTTTCATATTTTTCTACAGGAAATAACAAAAGTAAACTAAGTAAAACAATAATAAAAGATGTATGATGTTCGTTCATTTTTGACTGGACCTATAAAATCTTGATGTTTTAGCTAATTTATACATTTTTTCGCAGAATTATACTGTATGTGAACATGGTTGATCATAAACAAAAGAAAAATGAAAAAAACACTTATTTTTTATCGTTTTCGCGTCATAAAACATTATTGCTATATCCATGCATATTGCCCATTTGCAGATAAAAAAATATTCTTTCTAGCTGTAAACTATAACTAATAACATCAAGCTGTATGCAAATATAGTTTTTTCCCCAAAAAAATTGCTGCTTCACACTATACAGTACAAAATAATTGAATAATATGACAATAAAATGTTGTATCTGCTATATACCGTATTTTTCGGACTATAAGACGCACCGGACTATAAGGCGCACCCAGGTTTTAGAGGTGGAAAATAGGGAAAAAAATATTTGAAGCAAAAAAATGTGGTAAAATATTTAATAACATACTATTATATGTGGTGTTATTATATATAATAGTATGTTATTATGTTGGAAGCTGCGGGACCAGTGTGGTGTCTGTGAAGTACTATATGAAGATGCTGGAGGGTGAGTATAAGAATGGGCACACAGGACTTAAGAAAGCACCACTACAAAATAACACTGGAGTGCTGCTTTAAAATCCCATGGGAGAACTATAACTCCCAGCATGTCCTGCAGATCCTATGACATGCTGGGAGTTATAGTTCACTAAAGGAGTGGAAGAGTGCTTTATTGTGTTTTGGAAAGACTAACCTCTTAATTGTGGCAGTCAGCCACACTGTGGTGAGGTAAAAGTATCCCATGACTTCACACAGAGCCCTCCCTCTTGTTGCCTTTCCACAGCACAGGTAATGGAAGCCTGCAGATTCTAGTGGGGAGTCTGAAGGACCTGTGATGATGTCAAGAAGAGGGAGGGCTCTGTGCTGCCATGTGATGCTCCAGCCCGCCCACTTCTGACATCATCACAGGTCCTCCTTGTGCACACTGCACAGCACTCAGCATCCAGCCCAGGAAGGTACCAGCGATCTCCTCTCCCCCGGACCCTGCTGCTGCTGCCTCCTCCTCCCCCGGACACACGGATCTCCCCAGCTGCTGCAGGAATCAGCGCTGGGGAATCCATGTGTGTCGCTGCTTAAGTGCAGTATTCATTTGCTGCTCCCGGCTCACCGCTCAGCTGATAGGTGGGTGGGGAGTAGCTAATGAATATTCACTGCACTTAATCATCGAGACCACATGGTTTCCCCAGCACTGATTCCCGGCAGTGGGGACATTTTTCTGCCTCCTGAAGTGGGATAACAGTGCGATCCCACTCACTGCTGCCCCCTCCCCACATGCTACATCCCTACCATAAGAGGCACCCACACTTTCCTCCCAAATTTGGAGGAAAAAAGTGTGTCTTATGGTCAGAAAAATACGGTACTTGTATGAGTTTTTTGAGCTCTTATGTCTGCATGTGTTCGCTTTGTCTCTTCAGATGAACTGAAAGTAAACTTACTATCCAGACTACTGTCTACTGCTGGGACCAGAGAAAAACACCCTTCTTTAGCATAAGATAATAGCCTACAGTATTTCAAACAAACTCTTTTCAGTTCAGCATTACACAGCATGCATGAGACAGGGATTGGATTATAACCAAATTGGATTATGTAACCCATGCTTTACACTACACCTCTTCTCTCTGAGGTCAGTGCTATGGTAGGTGACATTGGATAAGGCTACTTTCACACTTGCGTCGTTCAACGCACATCGCAATGCGTCGTTTTAGAGAAAAAACGCATCCTGCAAAGTTGCCCGCAGGATGGGTTTTTCCTCCATAGACTTTCATTAGCGTCGCATTGCGATGGATTGCCACACGTCGCATCCATCGTGCGACGAATGCGTCGTGTTTTGGCGGACTGTCGGCACCAAAAAACGTTCCATGTAACGTTTTTTGGGCATCGTGACTGCCATTTTCAACCATGCATGCATGCATTGCATGCAATGCAATGCATGCATTTTCGCATGCGCGGCCGAAACTCCACCCCCTCCTCCCCGCAACTCACAATGGGGCAGCGGATGCATTGAAAAACTGCATCCGCTGCCCCTGTTGTGATTTTATTTCACAGGATGCGTCGGTACGTCGGTCCCACGCACTGCAACGGGTCCATACCGATGCTAGTGTGAAAGTACCCTAACACAAGGAAAATGTGAAAAGTTGCCATCTGAATTGAACTACATCTATATGAACATCAGGGTAAATAAGATACAGTGAAAAAATTATGCACAAAACTTTACAGCAACATTTAGTGACAAAAGGACAGAAAAATATAGTAGGTAGTCAAAATGACTACCTTTAGTAGTTAAGGTAAATTTTGAAAAAAACGTGCAATTTTTTCACCAAAATTATTTATTGTCACAAAATCTTTTTTAAAATCCTATTTTAGGAACAGTCACGGAGTCTCAAGCCGGAATTCCGAAAAATGTAGTCACAGATAGTGTTGAGCGATACCTTCCGATACTTGAAAGTATCGGTATCTGATAGTATCGGCCAATATCCGAAAAATATCGGATATCGCCGATACCGATACCCGATACCAATACAAGTTAATGGGACACAAGTATCGGAAGCTATCCTGGATGGTTCCCAGGGTCTGAAGGAGAGGAAACGCTCCTTCAGGCCCTGGGATCCATATTCATGTAAAAAATAAAGAATTGAAATAAAAAATATGGATATACTCACCCGTCCTGCGGCCCCTGGACCTTACCGATGTAACCGGCAGCCTCCGTTCATAAGAATGAGGAGTTTAGAACCTTCGATGACGTCGCGGCTTGTGATTGGTTGTGTGACCGCTCATGTGACCGCTCAAGCGACCAATCACAAGCCGTGACGTCATTTCAGGTCCTAAACTCCTCATTCTTAGGAACGGAGGCTGCCTGTTACATCGGTAAGGTCCAGGCTCCGCCGGAGGGGTGAGTATATCCATATTTTTTATTTTAATTCTTTATTTTTTACAAGAATATGGATCCCAGGGCCTGAAGGAGAGTCTCCTCTCCTCCAGACCCTGGGAACCATACACTGGGAACTTCTGATTCCGATTACCGATATCACAAAAATATCGGAACTCGGTATCGGAATTCCGATACAGCAAATATCGGCCGATACCCTATACTTGCGGTATCGGAAAGCTCAACACTAGTCACAGAAGAGAAATAAAAAATGAAAGTAGTCAGAATGACTCCACCAGTAGTTCTAGTGTTAAACAACAGAAATGCCATTTTATTGGTCACTGCATCCCTACAAAAAAAAATTGAATAATAAGTGATAAAAACATTCTACTGTAAATAGTAAAAATGGTACAAATATAAAGAAATGTCACCTTGACAAGCAAAATACAAGCCATCACTCTGCTCAATCAATGGAAAAATAAAAATAAATTATGGGTCTTAGAAAATGGTGGAACAAACCAAACTTTTTAAAATTTTTACAAATTTTGGAATTTATTGTTATGACTAAAAAAATTATTTTAGTGATCTGAAGAATTTTGCTGGCAGATCATTTTTACCCCCCAAAAAAGCAATAATAGATCAAGGTACTGTGGATTTGTTTTGGAGAGTTGATTGCAGTTCAATTTTTTTTTTTTTTTACATTTTCCTGAACATTGCATGTTAAAATGTATGGTGTCATTCAAAACGACAACTTTTTTTTGCAATAAACAAGTCCTCATATGGATATGTTGACGGCAAAATAAAAAAATTTTGGCACTTGAAAAAAAAAGGAAAAATGAAAGCACAAAAAATGAAAATTAATTGCGGTGGGAAGAGGTTAAACTTTGTCCCACACGTCACAGGAGCATAAAGCCAATGCATTTTTCACCTTATTGATGCCAGAAATCTTGACCCAACTAACTGTATGAAAATATAGAATCATGATCAATGGACCTGTGATTGGGCTGATATTTGTGAATAGCGTAACAAGAAAAAAACTTAAAATGTTAGAATAATGTTTTTTTTCGTCACTGCTAAATTGCAATAATGGGCGATCAAAAGATCATATCTGCAGCAAAATGTATCAATAAAAACATCAGCTTGGGGCACAAAAAATAATCCCTCATCCAGCCTGATCAGGAAAAATGGACTTGGAAAATGGCGTAATTTTTTTTTACCTAACTTTGGATTTTTTTTTAATCACTTAAATAAAAAATAATCTATACATGTTTAGTGTCTATGAACATGGAGAATCATAATGCAGGTCAATTTTAGCATTTGGTTAAAATGGTAAAAAAACAACTGTGGAATTGCACTTTCTTTTGCAATTTCACCGCACTTGGAATTTTTTTCCCATTTTCCAGTATACAATACGTTAAAACAAATGATGTTGTTCAAAAGTACTATTTGTCCTGCAAAAAACAATCTCTCACATGGCCATATTAACCCACAAATAAAACGTTATGGCTCTGGAAGAATGGGAGCAAAAAACAAAAATGCAAAAACAAAAATATTTCTGGTCATAGAATCATAGAATGTTAGAGTTGGAAGGGACCTCCTCCACCAAATCATCCCAGACAGGTGTCTGTCCAGCCTCTGAACACTTCCAGTGAAGGAGAACTCATCACCTCTCTGTTCCACTCATTGATCACCCTAACTGTCAAAAAGTTTTTTCTAATATCTAATCTGTGTCTCCTCCCATTCAGTTTCATCCCATTGCTTCTAGTCTTTCCTTGTGAAAATGAGAATAAAGATTGTCCTTCTACAATGTGACAGCCCTTGAGCTATTTGTAGACAGCTATTAAGTCCTCTCTCAGTCTTCTTTTTTGCAAACTAAACATTCCCAAATCCTGTAATAGTTCCTCATAGGACAAGGTTTGCAGACCGGTAATCAATCTGGTCGCTCTTCTCTGAACTTGCTCCAGTTTGTTGATGTCTTTTTTAAAATGTGATGCCCAAAACTGGACACAGTAATCCAGATGAGGTCTGACCAAACAGGAGTAGAGGGCAATAATGACTTCACGTGATCTAGACTGTATTCTTCTGTTTATACATCCCAGAATTTCATTTGCCTTTTTTGCTGCTGCATCACACTGTTGACTCATGTTCAGTCTGTGATCTATTAGAATACCCAAGTCTTTTTCACATGTGCTGTTGCTTAGCCCTATTCCTCCCATTCTGTATATGCTTTTTCATTTTTATTGCCCAGATGTAGTATGTTGCATTTTTCCCTGTTAAAAATCATTCTGTTATTTGCTGTCCACTGCTCCAGGTTATTTATATATTTTTAAATCCTCTTTCTTTCTTCTCTAGTATTAGCTATCCCTCCCAGCTTTGTGTCATCAGCAAATTTAATCAGCTTACCCTCAATTCCTTCATCTAAATCATTGATAAAGATGTTGAACAATACAGGACCCAGGACAGAGCCCTGTGGTACCCCACTTGAGACATTCTTTCAACTGGAAGTGCAGCCATTTACGACCACTCTTTGGGTCTGATCACTAAGCCAGCTATGAATCCACCTAACAGTTGCCTTGTCCTTTCCATACTGTTAGGAGTGGAGCCATGCGCTAGTATTAAACCAAAGTCTATGAGCTCAGCGCCAGTGTGGTCATGTCTGGACGTGGTTAGGGTTTGGCTGAAATAAGCCCCTAGAATACCGGCACCTCCGGTGAGGATTTTGTATGTGTGTATTCAGGGCCTTGGCTGAAATAAGCCGCTAGAATACTGGCATCTCCGGTGAGGAGTTGTTTGCCTTGTTCTCTGACTGCATGACCACAGTTTTGCTCTGTTTGGTAGCTGTGTACCTCTGTGAGGTTAACAGGGCACAGCATCTTGTTTCTAGAGAATCTGTGGAGTTAACAGAGTTCACTAATACCACCATATAGCGCTGCCATTTGCCAGCAGCAGGTTCCTCTCCTGCACGGTGGACCCCAGGTTTTGAATGCACCTATTAATACATATATATACTCGGTGCGTTCCACCAACTCTGACACATACTTAGTCATTTTTTCAATAAGGATTGTGTGAGATATTTTATCAAATGCTTTGGTGAAGTCAAGATATACTATATCTACAGCATTTCCCTCATCCACCCAGTCAGTGATTCTGTCATAGAAGGAAATTAAGTTAGTCTGACATGACTTATTAGTTACAAACCCAAGGGGTTAAGCTTGTGTAATCCAATTGTACTTGTGTAACCTACATTTGGTTGCATTTTTTTGTTCAGGGAGGTTTAACATGATTATAATGTAAACATAAATACCTTATTCATCATGTGAAGTTTTGTTAAAGTCACTTTTCTTTTTTGTCTCGTGATATTCAATGACTCTTTTGCTCCAAATGCTTCAAAATGACGCATGCAGTTTAGAAATTTTGTGCAAAAGAAAAATATACTTTAATTTTGTTTTTAACTTGTTTTGCAAATCTGTATGGCAAAAAGTTGCATGTGCTACCAAAATGTGGCAAAACTTGCACAAAAATATCTGACATTTGGGCAAAAATTTGGCAACATTTTAAAAATTCACAATTAGAGTTGGTGAGGATATAATTTCACAAATATCAGTCTACCGGCCACAATATGTGGCTGGGAGCAAGAAATTAATCTCTTACCAAAGGTCAATCCTGACTCTTCTTTTGATTTTCTGGCCTGATGCAACATCACTTTTACATCATTTTGACGTAAGTCCAAAAAGAAAGTCAGAGATGGCAGAAGGTAAGAGGCGGCTCTCCTGCTCCCATGATTTAAATACCAAACCTAAAAATAGTGGACACATCTAAAATTGATTCAAAATAAGGTGCAAATTGAAACAAGAATAAGGGAACCTCTCACGAGATTAATCCTGCCCAAAGCTCGGACAGCATGAAGCCAAGCCTTACTGCACAATTGCAGCCAGGTATATTTTCCACTGAAATGCTCCAGAGTTTCAGAGAAAATATAGTTAGGAGATCAGGTCGGTGACAGTAGCCAGCGACCAGACTAGTTTGGTGCCACTGTAGATTTCTTCCATAGCAAGAAACATATCAATCACTTAGAGCAATGCAGGTAGAAGTGGGATTGGGAAGGGGCCAGACTGGTCTAATTTTTGACTATGATCACCAACTGGATCTTCTTACTAACTTTTCTTTGAAACTCCGGAGTATTACAGTAAGAAATATGCCTGGCTGTAAACATTCAGCCAGCTCTGATTCATTCTGCCCAGTTGACAGGTTCCCTTTAACTTAACGTATATTATGTTTAATACCCCAAACTATCTGCGTATAGAGGGGTTTTAATGCTGATTGAATCATTATCTGGCTTGCAGAAATCTGTTTTGCTGTTTTAGAAAAATTGATAGTTGAAGTTGAAATTGTAGCTGTTGAGTTGCAAGTGCAGTGGGGTGGACATTGCACTTACAGATCTCCTGCTTCTCTTCTTTCTCCTACCCATGGCTTGCCTCCTGTCTCTGTCTGACAGGTCACTTATGCTTCAGAGACCTGGAAGTTAGAGACGGGAGGTAATTAATTGGCAGAGAAAAGGCAGAGAGGCAGTAGAGGCATACGTGCAATGTCAAAATGGATTTGTACAAGAAAGGCAAGGATTTAATCAGCATTCAAGTGCATGAACATACTGTACATGCTATCAGTTTGGAGTATGAAATCCAGACGACAGGTTATCTTTAAAGGTGAAAATTACATTTTATTTATTTTTTGGGGAGGGGTCAAAATATAGAGAATGTGAATAATTAAAATGGAAGTGAATAAGCCAATAATCCTAGAAAATGGATTCTTCTGAGTAAACGGCCATCAATTCATTACTACAGGTAATATCTGAATAGAGAATTAAAGATTTCTGAGGTGAATATAAAACAATGAATTTCATGTAATAGAAATGAAATTCCCTGGATTAATTGTTTATAACTTTGGAAATGAATGCATCTAATTACACGATTAGCTTGTAATATCATTTCCGAACTTCCGAGGCCAAGAAGTTATTCCAAAATACAGCATAGTGATAGGTGACAAGTGACAATAGTAATAATCCCATACACAGACATTTGATTGGTTTTGGCTGAAAACAATAGAAATTAAATGGAAACTCATATTGACTGGGATGAGAAAGTCAAGGTAGAGGAGCATTGCTGGCTTAGTGGGTAAATGTTTCCAAATACTTTTCAGATATTTGAATTCTAAATGTTAGGGTTTATATTACAGTGGTACCACATACAATAAATCACTTAGTTTTACTAAATTGAACTTTATGATACAGTTGGTGTGTATGATGATCTAAATTCGGTTGTGTTGAATTGATCATGGAAGCTAATTGGGACCATGATACTGCACAGAAGTTAAACTTCCACCATATCATGCCCATACGGGCATTAAAGCTTCTGTGTAACTGATATGCCCAGCAGTAATAGTAGTGTAATACATAAAGTTCAGCAAATTTTGGTCAAAACAATAACTCCTGAGTTATTTTATAAGCTTTTTATTTGCAGACTACATTTCAGGTTGGATTGGCAATCATCAATAATTGAAATCCTTACTCATTGTAGGCTTAGGACTAGTGAGTGACTTAATATGTGTCTAACAGTTAACTTCAGATTTGTTCAAAAAGAACCTAGCATCAGAAATGTGCATGTTTAAATAAAGACATGACCATAATGACATTATTATATAAATAAAATTCACAGCTTTAGTGAAGAAATCCAAATTGTGATTGTTTTTTAATCCAAATTTGAAGTTTTGGTGTAATAAGCTATTGGAGCATAGAGACAGGACTGCTTCTTACTGGCCCCTCAGCCTACCTCCGCTATCTGTATCTGCCTCCTGTTTGAAAGTTCACGCTGGAGCCATCCTCACCGTGGGCAGCACCTTTGCACATTAATCCCCTGGCAGACATCAATAAATTGGTGACGAATGCAGTTCATATGCAGATTGAGCTTCTGATGTTCTTCAGTAAAATGGCGCCACTTTTGACGGACATGCACACTGAGATCTCAGCTGACCACGAGGACAGCGCCAGCACAAATTTTCAAATGGGAGGCAGATGCAGGCACCAGAGTCAGCTGGAGAGGCTGGGACAAGAGCCGAAGACCCTACCAAGAGTCCTGGCCGTGTGCACTGAAAGCTTGTTACACAAAAACTTCAAATGCTGATTAAAGAACAACCATGTGGATTTCTTCACCAAAGGTAAGATTCAACCTGTATAACAGTGCTATTATGGCCATGGCTTTACTTTAACAAGCAAAATTGTGTTGACAGGTTCTCTTTAAATGGGGGAGGGACACTGACTGTTTAGGACCACCGTCTTTACTGCTAAGCCCCAAGTAAGCAAATATTTCCGAGAATAAAATATAGGTTATACTGAATCCCACAACCATTTATATAAACTTTACCGACTGTATAACATTCTGCCAATAGATTGCACAACATTTAGAATATGAAGCCTACTTCTAAAAGACCAAAAAAATAAATAGTCGATATCTAAAGGACTGAATGGATTTAAAAAAAATGTAATAATCAAGGGAGCAAAGGGAAAAGAGAAAAAATCAGCTACTTTTTACATGGTGACAGCTCGTCTATAAGGGAGGAGAATATTAAGGGAAAAAGTACTTATTTTGCAGTAAAATAAGAGAAAGAATTTGCTCTTTTCTACATTTCTCCTATATTTATTATTTTAATATTTAAACCAAGGACCTTGGATACATTTGAATATGTTATACATACAGTAAAATTACATGTATAGTCGAAAATATCTCCGCCGCTAAATCCTTATTATGCTATTATTTCTGAAGGTGTTAGTGGTGATGTTTCTTCTTGAGGGGATTTTGAAGTTGGCAAAGGGACATTTACACCCCAGGCAATGATCTCTAGAAAAAAATATGCAAATAACCTCTTGAAAGAAAAAAAGGTGGGAGTCTCTAGTGCCATCTATTGGAGGTAGCAATCCTAGGACTCAATATTGACCTTTAAAGATCATTGCCATATGACTTGGGATATAAACTCAAATCAGAACTTTCTCCAAAAGGAAAAAAACTCAATTTGCGAATAGCTGTTACAGGGTTTTCTCTGGATGCTGGTCAATATGTTTCTGAACCATAAAGGGGCTATAAAAATGTTTAAAAATTCTTTTACTCATCCACAAAGCACTCCATGGCTCAGCACCACCCTACACCTCCTCCCTGTTTTCAGCCTACCACTCTACCTGTGCTCTCCATTCTGCTAATTACCTCAGGTTAACATCCTCAATAATCAGAACCTCCCACTCCCGTCTCCAAGACTTTACACGTGCTGCGCCAATTCTTTGGAATGCACTACCCAGGTTAATACGATTAACCCCCAATGCCCACAGTTTTAAGCATGCCCTAAAAATGCTTTTGTTCAGACTGGCCAACCGCCTCAACGCATTAACCTAACTATCCCTGTGTGGCCAAATCAAAAAACTTAAACCATAATCAGGTTCCTCGCATCATGTTCTCATACACTTTATGCATTTAATAGCCCTCTATGTCTGTACTGTTACATACTTAGGCTGATAATTGGTTCACGCAGCTTTAAATGAACACCCAATTCTTACACTATGGCTGGTCTGAACAACGAATGCAATTGTTACCATCCACCTCTCGTGTCTCCCCGTTTTCCTCATAGTTTATAAGTTTGCGAGCAGGGCCCTCACTCCTCTTGGTATCTGTTTTGATCTGTGTTTATTGTTATGCTGTAATGTCTATTGTCTGTACTGTACAAGTCCCCTCTATAATGTAAAGTCCTGTGGAATATATTGGTGTTATATAAATAAAAATTATTATTATTACATTTATTTGGGAAGGTAGGATATCTCTGATTGAGCACTCCACCCCTCAACCTCAGGCGTTTTTAATTACAGCAGGATCCTACCATCCCATATAAATGTAGGCTTTAGCCCAAAAGAGGATTCACACAGGCAGATTCCCACCAACGAAAATCGCCTTATCCTGGCTGCTGGGTACACATGAATTGACCAATTTTGCGCTAAGTAATCTAAATTCTTCTAATTTTCTAGAGCAGTTATGCAATTCAAATTTCGGATATTTCATGTTTGCATGCTAAAGCGCTGCAGAGTGCTACTTTATTTGTCATTTTTATAGTCATTCTAGGGCATATTCAGCCACTAGTTTCAGTAGCAAAATTGACATGACAAGTTTTTTAATGTGATATTTAAAAGGTTTTCCACTTCCAGAAAAGTGAACCCCCACATCGCTGCTCGAGACTTTGTGTTTTGGCTGTAGATGAGTTGACACGTTAAAAGCTCATATCACAAACAGTAAGCTCAGCAGCTCATTGTATCTATATTGATGATATCATATCACTGCTGCAGCTAGAACACAGAGACTGGATCAGCAGTGGGGAGCCAACACTGCACTGGGGGAGTATTAGTTCTATCTATTATTTTCCATAAGAGGAAGAAAATTAGAGCAGCACAAAGAGTCTGGGTGCAGAGCCCTCCAGGCAAATACCAAACTTCAATTATAAAAATCCAGAAAAATTGGAGGCAGCACATCGTTTGTAGTGAAAAGGAGCTATTTAATCAGCCCAGAAGGTGATGTTTCAGTCCCAACAGGAACCTTTCTCAAGCTTGAGAAAGCAGGATTTTTATTATTTTCCATAGCCAGAATCGTTTGGGGTCCACTTTTCTAAAAGTGGAAAATTATTTTAAAGTGAACCAGTCAGGAGGATTTAGCATTATAAAGTTAAGCCATGGCCATAATGGCACTGTAAAATCACACTGCACACGCGTTGCCCACCTTAATGATGGTAGCAGCATGTAATTTCAAAATGGAGCCAAGTCACTGTATAATAAGTGACCACTAAATCAATCACAGGAGGCTGATAGAGGGGCATAGAAAGAGAAGAAAACCTTACTGCATTGGCTCGCCCCGCTGTATACCGATGCACAGAAGACGTCATTAGATGAAAACTTTAGAGGATGATTATTCAACAACCACAGACCGGATTCCTTTCCAGCAGCGATCTGATTAATCTACGTCACAGTGCCACTATGGTTCTGGCTTTACTTTATAGTGCTTATTCCTGCTGACAGGATCTCTGTAAGGGTTTATTCCTAACTTCATAGATGAGTGTTGTTGGATATTGTTTGTAAATAAAATCACATTTGCAGTTTACATTTTTTTTAAATTTACAGAGTTTTTTGACAGCTTAAAAGCAGCACTTACAAGCTTAATAGAAAAGAGCTTGAAAGCTTTGTGTATGTTTTGGCCACCAATTCCAGTAAGCTGTATAAGAAAGAAAAGAAAAATGTTAATATTTCAAGGACAGATTACATTTTAATAAACAATACATTGCCAAAGTGCATGTTTTTACAATCTCTAAACAATAATTCCCATCTATGAAGATGGAAACAACCATTTATTACTCACCATGTGTATTTCTGTAATGTTTACACATTTCATTTGTTGAAGTGGGTACTGTGGAGCTTTATAGAAAAAACATAGCTCAATTTAAGTAAATACAATTTGATAAGAGGATACGATAGAGGAGTTTATGGATATTGTTAGGACTTTATCTCTGAAATGTTAGTCCGCAGGTGCAATGTCCAGAGCATTTTACATCTTTCTCATTAATATTGCATTAGAAAGTTAATGAAACATTTTGGTGAATATATTATAAAATAATGAAGGCATTATTGTTAGTTTTCCTGCACTCAATTATGCTAATAAGCATCTGCTATTGTGTGATGTGTTTCTAAAGGTTACAGAGCAATGTCGAGAGAGAGGGAAGGCTACCAAGTATTATAGAAGGTTAGTCAAGAGTCATTCTGGATTAATGCAAACTCAAGTCTATAGTAACCCTAGATCTGGATGATGGGAACTTAGCCATCTAGATGATAAATATGTCCTCTCTTATAGATGTTCTAATAATGGTAAAGGAATTGTTGCACCCAGCAAACAACATCTTCAGCTCTCCTAACGTCTCTGTTTTTAGTAATTGCTTCCATTCTACTGTTACCAGGGCTGGACTGGCCATCTGGCAATTCTGGCAAATGCCAGAAGGGCCTGTCTGGTCGTGGGCTGCCTTGTCTGCTACGTTGTTAACAGAATCGGTACTCTCAAGATACCTATGCTGTTAAGAGTTGTGGTGGAGCACAAAGTTGCTGACTGTCACTTGCCCCAGCAGGCCACAGGTATCATTAGAAATATTGGTCTTGTAGAAAATCTTGTTTTCCTCCATCCAGGGTACTATTAACCCCTTCACCCCCAAGGGTGGTTTGCACGTTAATGACCGGGCCAATTTTTACAATTCTGACCACTGTCCCTTTATGAGGCTATAACTCTGGAACGCTTTGACGGATCTTGGCGATTCTGACATTGTTTTCTCGTGACATATTGTACTTCATGTTAGTGGTAAAATTTATTCGATATAACTTGCGTTTATTTGTGAAAAAAATGGAAATTTGGCGAAAATTTTGAAAATTTTGCAATTTTCCAACTTTGAATTTTTATGCCCTTAAATCACAGACATATGTCACGCAAAATACTTAATAAGTAACATTTCCCACATGTCTACTTTACATCAGTACAATTTTGGAACCAAAATTTTTTTTTGTGACGGAGTTATAAGGGTTAAAAGTTGACCAGCAATTTCTCATTTTTACAACACCATTTTTTTTTAGGGACCACATCTCATTTGAAGTCATTTTGAGGGGTCTATATGATAGAAAATACTCAAGTGTGACACCATTCTAAAAACTGCACCCCTCAAGGTGCTCAAAACCACATTCAAGAAGTTTATTAACCCTTCAGGTGTTTCACAGGAATTTTTGGAATGTTTAAATAAAAATGAACATTTAACTTTTTTTCACACAAAATTTATTTCAGCTCCAATTTGTTTTATTTTACCAAGGGTAACAGGAGAAAATGGACCCCCAAAGTTGTTGTACAATTTGTCCTGAGTACGCTGATACCCCATATGTGGGGGTAAACCACTGTTTGGGCGTATGGCAGAGCTCGGAAGGAAAGGAGCGCCATTTGACTTTTCAATGCAAAATTGACTGGAATTGAGATGGGACGCCATGTTGCGTTTGGAGAGCCCCTGATGTGCCTAAACACTGAAACCCCCTACAAGTGACACCATTTTGGAAAGTAGACCCCCTAAGGAACTTATCTTGATGTGTGGTGAGCACTTTGACCCACCAAGTGCTTCACAGAAGTTTATAATGCAGAGCCGTAAAAATAAAAAATCATATTTTTTCACAAAAATGATCTTTTCGCCCCCAATTTTTTATTTTCCCAAGGGTAAGAGAAGAAATTGGACCCCAAAAAATGTTGTGCAATTTGTCCTGAGTACGATGATACCCCATATGTGGGTGTAAACCATTGTTTGGGCGCATGGCAGAGCTTGGAAGGGAAGGAGCGCCATTTGACTTTTCAATGCAAAATTGACTGGAATTGAGATGGGGCGCCATGTTGCGTTTGGAGAGCCCCTGATGTGCCTAAACACTGAAACCCCCTACAAGTGACACCATTTTGGAAAGTAGACCCCCTAAGGAACTTATCTTGATGTGTAGTGAGCACTTTGACCCACCAAGTGCTTCACAGAAGTTTATAATGCAGAGCCGTAAAAATAAAAAATCATATTTTTTCACAAAAATGATCTTTTCGCCCCCAATTTTTTATTTTCCCAAGGGTAAGAGAAGAAATTGGACCCCAAAAAATGTTGTGCAATTTGTCCTGAGTACGATGATACCCCATATGTGGGTGTAAACCATTGTTTGGGCGCATGGCAGAGCTTGGAAGGGAAGGAGCGCCATTTGACTTTTCAATGAAAAATTGACTGGAATTGAGATGGGACGCCATGTTGCGTTTGGAGAGCCCCTGATGTGCCTAAACATTGAAACTCCCTACAAGTGACACCATTTTGGAAAGTAGACCCCCTAAGGAACTTATCTAGATGTGTGGTGAGCACTTTGACCCACCAAGTGCTTCACAGAAGTTTATAATGCAGAGCCGTAAAAATAAAAAATCATATTTTTTCACAAAAATGATCTTTTCGCCCCCAATTTTTTATTTTCCCAAGGGTAAGAGAAGAAATTGGACCCCAAAAAATGTTGGCCAATTTGTCCTGAGTACGCTGATACCCCATATGTGGGTGTAAACCATTGTTTGGGCGCATGGCAGAGCTTGGAAGGGAAGGAGCGCCATTTGACTTTTCAATGCAAAATTGACTGGAATTGAGATGGGACGCCATGTTGCGTTTGGAGAGCCCCTGATGTGCCTAAACATTGAAACTCCCTACAAGTGACACCATTTTGGAAAGTAGACCCCCTAAGGATCTTATCTAGATGTGTTTTGAGAGCTTTGAACCCCCAAGTGTTTCACTACAGATTATAACGCAGAGCCGTGAAAATAATTTTTATTTTTTTTCTCAAAAATGATTTTTTAGCACCCAGCTTTGTATTTTTACAAGGGTAACAGAATAAATTGGACCCCAAAATTTGTTTTCCAATTTGTCCTGAGTACGCTGATACCCCATATGTGGGGGGGAACCACTGTTTGGGCGCATGACAGAGCTCGGAAGGGAAGGAGCGCCATTTGGAATGCAGACTTAAATGGATTGGTCAGCAGCCGTCACGTTGCATTTGCAGAGCCCCTGAGTACCCAAACAGTACAAACCCCCCACAAGTGACCCCATATTGGAAACTAGACCTCCCAAGGAACTTATCTAGATGTGTTTTGAGAACTTTGAACCCCCAAGTGTTTCACTAAAGTTTATAGCGCAAAGCCGTGAAAATAAAAATTCTTTTTTTTTTTCACAAAAATGATTTTTTAGCCCCCAGTTTTGTATTTTCACAAGGGTAACAGGATAAATTAGACCCCAAAAGTTGTTGTCCAATTTGTCCTGAGTACGCTGATACCCCATATGTGGGGGGGAACCACTGTTTGGGTGCATGACAGAGCTCGGAAGGGAAGGAGCGCCATTTGGAATGCAGCCTTAAATGGATTGGTCTGCAGGCGTCACGTTGCATTTGCAGAGCCCCTGATGTACCCAAACAGTACAAACCCCCCACAAGTGACCCCATATTGGAAACTAGACCTCCCAAGGAACTTATCTAGATGTGTTGTGAGAACTTTGAACCCCCAAGTGTTTCACTACAGTTTATAACGCAGAGCCGTGAAAATAAAACATCTTTTTTTTCCCACAAAAATGATTTTTAGCCCCCCAAATTTTTATTTTCCTAAGGATAACAAGAGAACTTGGACCCCAGAAGTTGTTGTTCAATTTGTCCCGAGTACGCTGATAACACATATGTTGGGGTAAACCCCTTTTTGGGCGCACGGGAGAGCTCGGAAGGGAAGGAGCACTGTTTTACTTTTTCAACGCAGAATTGGCTGGAATTGAGATTGGACGCCATGTCGCGCTTGGAGAGCCCCTGATGTGCCTGGACAGTGGAAACTCCCCAATTCTACCTGAAACCCTAACCCAAACACACCCCTAACCCTAATCCCAACGGTAACCCTAACCACACCCCTAGCCCTGACACACCCATAATTCTAATCCCAACCCTAATCCAAACGTAAATGTAATCCAAACCCTAACCCTAACTTTACCTCCAACCCTAGCCCTAACCCTAACCCTACCCCTAACCCTAACCCTAAACGTGACTGAAATACGTGGCACTGAAATACGTGGCACTGAAATACGTGGCACTGAAATACGTGGCACTGAAATACGTGGCACTGAAATACGTGGCACTGAAATACGTGGCACTGAAATATGTGATACGTGGCACTGAAATACGTGGCACTGAAATACGTGGCACTGAAATACGTGGCACTGAAATACGTGGCACTTAAATACGTGGCACTTAAATACGTGGCACTTAAATACGTGGCACTTAAATACGTGGCACTGAAATATGTGATACGTGGCACATAAATACGTGGCACTGAAATACGTGGCACTGAAATACGTGGCACTGAAATACGTGGCACTGAAATACGTGATACGTGGCACTTAAATACGTGGCACTGAAACACGTGGCACTGAAATACGTGATACGTGGCACTGAAATACGTGGCACTGAAATACGTGGCACTGAAATACGTGGCACTGAAATACGTGGCACTGAAATATGTGATACGTGGCACTGAAATACGTGGCACTGAAATACGTGGCACTGAAATACGTGGCACTTAAATACGTGGCACTGAAATACGTGGCACTGAAATACGTGGCACTTAAATACGTGGCACTGAAATATGTGATACGTGGCACTTAAATACGTGGCACTGAAATACGTGGCACTGAAATACGTGGCACTGAAATACGTGGCACTAGGTTTTTTGTGCAAAAAACGCTGCAGACAAAAACGCAAGTGTGAAACCAGCGACGCTTTTTATAGCAAAAAAGTTTTTGCATCTCCACATTTTGAGACCTATAATTTTTCCACATTTTGCTCCACAGAGTCATGTGAGGTCTTGTTTTTTGCGGGACGAGTTGACGTTTTTATTGGTAACATTTTTGGACACGTGACCGTTTTTGATCGCTTTTTATTCCGATTTTTGTGAGGCAGAATGACCAAAAACCTGCTATTCATGAATTTCTTTTGGGAGAGGCGTTTATACCGTTTCGCGTTTGGTAAAATTGATAAAGCAGTTTTATTCGTCGGGTCAGTACGATTACAGCGATATCTCATTTATATCATTTTTTTATGTTTTGGCGCTTTTATACGATAAAAACTAAAATATAGAAAAAATAATTATTTTGGTATCGCTTTATTCTCAGGACTATAACTTTTTTATTTTTTTGCTGATGATGCTGTATGGCGGCTTGTTTTTTGTGGGACAAGATGACGTTTTCAGCGGTACCATGGATATTTATATCAGTCTTTTTGATCGTGTGTTATTCCACTTTTTGTTCGGCGGTATGGTAATAAAGCGTTGTTTTTTGCCTCGTTTTTTTTTTTTTTTCTTACGGTGTTTACTGAAGGGGTTAACTAGTGGGGCAGTTTTATAGGTTGGGTCGTTACGGACGCGGCGATACTAAATATGTGTACTTTTATTGTTTTGTTTTTTTTATTTAGATAAAGAAATGTATTTATGGGAATAATATATATTTTTTTATTATTATTTATTTAGGAATTTTTTTTATTTTTTTTTTACACATGTGGAAAAATTTTTTTTTTACTTTTTTACTTTGTCCCAGGGGGGGACATCACAGATCATTGATCTGGCAGTGTGCACAGCACTCTGCCAGATCGACGATCTGCTGTGCAGGGCTGCAGGCTTACCAAGCGTCTGCTCTGAGCAGACACTCGGTAAGCCACCTCCTTCCCTGCAGGACCCGGATGCCGCGGCCATCTTGGATCCGGGACCTGCGGCGAGGAGGGAGGTAGGAGACCCTCAGAGCAATGCGATCACATCGCGTTGCTCCGGGGGTCTCAGGGAAGCCCGCAGGGAGCCCCCTCCCTGCGCGATGCTTCCCTATACCGCCGGTACACTGCGATCATGTTTGATCGCGGTGTGCCGGGGGTTAATGTGCCGGGGGCGGTCCGTGACCGCTCCTGGCACATAGTGCCGGATGTCAGCTGCGATATGCAGCTGACACCCGGCCGCGATCGGCCGCGCTCCCCCCGTGAGCGCCGCTGATCGATGATGACGTACTATCCCGTCGGCGGTCATACGGGCCCACCCCACCTCGACGGGATAGTACGTCTGATGTCAGGAAGGGGTTAATAACATGTCCCATCTGGTTCATGGGGAAGGGGACAACATGGGCCTGTGTGATTTCAAATGCCAGGACTGAATTTCAGCCCCAGTCCGTACCTGACTGTTAGTTTACATCTGAAACAACATAAACTTCTTTGTGCTTTTCCAGTTATTCCTCCTGATCTTTTGAACAGCAACAGATGCTGGGAGCAGGTGATATTCCTATTTGGAATACGGTGATAGGGCCCCTATTTTACTCTATCCAACATATCAAAAAGGGTCTTTCTTTAAGCCGCTGATAAACCTCCAAAAGTGAGTGAGGGAAAACGTGTTGGGACTTGAACCTGAAGATGCCTCTAGGAGACTGAAATGAGAATATAGGGGTACTGAGGGTCTGTATTTTTAAATTCAATTCTGCACTGGGCACCAAATCTCATTTTTCTCAATGTACCTATTTTGCTCCTTATCCTGTTATGCACTCAATCTGTAGCCTATCTGGTACCTTATTTTGGCTGCCTACTAAGAGTTTGACTGGCAATCTCCAGCAGTGTTGCCTGTTATTAACAGGTCCAATTATGGAATATAACAAGGTCAGACAAGGGTAGAAGCTCCATTACATATATTAGGATTAGGGAGCCAATCCCTAAGATTAGGCTCAAGTAGACAGATTAGAGACTGGAGAGGACAAAAATCAACACTATAATGGTCCCTATGTCCGTCCTGTACCCCTATTGTGTTTTGTGAAATAATTAAAGCTTTTTTTGAAAACAATAAATGTAGTTTGCATTTTATAGGGCTTCCTTCAATATTTTTCTCTTATTCATGGGTTCTACACCATCACTAGCGGTTTTTCTCTGTATTTTACCCCTTTCTGACATCAGACGTACTATCCCATCGAGGTGACCTGGGCTCGTATGACCATCGATGGGATAGTACGTCATATGCGATCAGCCGCGCTCATGGCCAGGTGTCAGTTGATTATCACAGCTGACATCCGAACACTATGTGCCAGGAGCGGATATGGATGGCTCGTTGCACTTTATCCCTGGAACACTGCGATCATGTCCGGTGGCATAGGGAAGCATCACGCAGGGAGGGGGCCCCCTGGGTGCTTCCCTGAGACCCTCAGAACAACGCGTCGTTATCGCGTTGTTCCGAGCGTCTATTCTGTCCTCCTCCCTAAAGGCCCCTGGATCCAAGATGGCCACGGGTCCTTCCGGGTCCTGCAGGGAGGCAGTTTGTCAGTGCCTGCTTAGAGCAGGCGCCAGCAAGCCTGCTGCACTGCCTGTCAGATCGCTGATCTGAGACAGTGCTGTGCAAAGTGTCAGATCAGCGATCTGACAATATATAGTGATGTCCCACCCTGGGACAATGTGAAAAAGTTTAAAAAAAAATTACGCTGTGTAAAAATATTTTTAAAAAATCCTAAATAATGAAATAAATAAATATTGTTCCAATAAATACAATTATTTGCGTAAATAAAAAAAGCAATAAGAGTACACATATTTAGTATCACCGCATCTGTAATGACCCGACCTATAAAACTGTCCCACTAGTTAACCCCTTAAGTGAACAACGTAAAGAAAAAAACAAGGCAAAAAACAATGCTTTATGATCATACCGCCAAACAAAAAGTAGAATAACATGCGATCAAAAAGACGGATATAAATAAACATGATACCACTGAAAACATCATCTTGTCTCACAAAAAAGAGCCGCCATTCAGCATCATCAGCGAAAAAATAAAAAAGTTATAGCCCTCAGAATAAAGTGATGCAAAAAGAATTATTTTTTATGTAAAATAGTTTTTATTGTATAAAAGCGCCAAAACATAAAAAAAGATATAAATGAAGTATCGCTGTCATCGTACTGACCCAAAGAAAAAAACTGCTTTATCAATTTTACCAAACGCGGAATGGTATATACGCCCCCCCAAAAGAAATTAATGAATTTATTGCATCCTCAATAATCAAAACCTCCCACTCTCATCTCCAAGACTTTACACGTGCTGCGTCGACTCTTTGGAATGCACTACCTAGGTTAATACGATTAATCCCCAATCCCCACAGTTTTAAGCATGCCCTAAAAACTCATTTGTTCAGATTGGCCTAACGCCTCAACGCATTAACCTAACGATCCCTGTGTGGCCCATTAAAAAAAAAACATAATCAGGTTCCTCGCATCATGTTCTCATGCACTTCATGCAGTTAATAGCCTCTGTGTCTGTACTGCTACATACTTAGGCAGTTAACTGGTTCATGCAGCTTTACATGAACACCCGAGCCTTACACTATGGCTGGTCCAAATAACTAAAGCAATTGTTACCATTCACCTCTCGTGTCTCCCCTTTTCCTCATAGTTTGTAAGCTTGCGAGCAGGGCCCTCATTCCTCTTGGTATCTATTTTGAACTGTGATTTCTTTTATGCTGTAATGTCTATTGTCTGTACAAGTCCCCTCTATAATTTGTAAAGCGCTGCGGAATATGTTGGCGCTATATAAATAAAATTATTATTATTATTATTATTATTATGAATTGCTGGTTTTTGTTCATTCTGCCTAACAAAAATTGGAATAAAAAGCGATCAAAAAATGTAATGTGCCCAAAAATGTTACCAATAAAAACATCAACTCGTCCCGCAAAAAACAAGACCTCACATAACTCTGTGGACCAAAATATGGAAAAATTATAGCTTTCAAAATGTGGTGACGCAAAAACTATTTTTTGCAATAAAAAGCGTCTTTTAGTGTGTGACGGCTGCCAAACATAAAAACCTGCTATAAAAACCCACTATAAATAGTAAATCAAACCCCCATTTATCACCCCCTTAGTTAGGAAAAAATAATAAAATTAAAAAAATTATTTATTTCCATTTTCCTACTAGGGATAGGGTTAGGGTTTGGGCTAAAGTTAGGGTTAAAATTGGAGCTAAAGTTAAGGTTTTGGCTAAAGTTAGGGTTAGGGCTGGGGCTAAAGTTAGGGCTAGGATTGGGGCTAAAGTTAGAGTTAGGGTTGGGGCTAGAGTTGAGGTTTGGATTACGTTTACGGGTTAGGGGTGTGTCAGGGTTAGGGGTGTGGTTAGGGTTATGGTTAGGGTTGTGATTAGGGTTAGCAGTGTGTTGGGGTTAGGGATGTATTGGGGTTGGGATTAGGGTTAGGGGTGTGTTCAGGTTAGGGGTGTAGCTAGGGTTATGGTTAGGGTTGGGATTAGGGTTAGGGGTGTTATGATCCTAGTGGTAGAGGATCTCAGGAGTTCCAGCTAAGTCTGCAAACACAAAAATCAGCTCATAGGGAAGTGGTAACTTGGCTGACCGCATATCTGATCCTGGCACAACAACTAGAAGTAGCCGGGGAACGTACCTACGTTGATTCTAGACGTCTCGCACCAGCCGGAGAACTAACTAACCCTTTCAGAGAAAATAAGACCTCACTTGCCTCCAGAGAAAAGACCCCAAAGTTATTATACAAGCCCCCAACAAATAATAATGGTGAGGTAAGAAGAAAAGACAAACGTAAGAATGAACTAGATTTAGCAAAGAGAGGCCCACTAATTAATAGCAGAAAATAGGAAGAGGACTTATGCGGTCAGCAAAAAACCCTATAAAAATATCCACGCTGAAGATCCAAGAACCCCCGCACCGACTAACGGTGTGGGGGGAGAATATCAGCCCCCTAGAGCTTCCAGCAAAAACAGAAATCACATTTTGAACAAGCTGGAACAAAATAAGAGCAAATGCAAAAGGACAAAAATAAGAAAGCAGAACTTAGCTTATCTTGCAAAAACTCAGGGACCAGGAGTCAGGAGGAAAACAGACATAGACTGATTACATCGATTCCAGGCACTAGACTGAGTTTCCAGGAAGTCTAAATAGGAACACCCAAGGCCTAACGAACCAGGTGGGTACCAACCTGGGGAAGGATAATCCAAGTGCCATACTGCTAGTGACCACAAGAGGGAGCCAACAAATATAGTTCACAACAGTACCCCCCCTTTAAGGAGGGGTCACCGAACCCTCATCAAGACCACCAGGGCGATCAGGATGAGCAGCGTGAAAGGCACGAACCAAATCGGCCGCATGAACATCAGAGGCGACCACCCAGGAATTATCCTCCTGACCATAGCCCTTCCATTTGACCAGATACTGAAGCCTCCGTCTAGAGAGATGAGAATCTAAGATCTTCTCCACCACGTTCTCCAACTCGCCCTCAATCAACACCGGAGCAGGAGGCTCAACAGCAGGAACCATAGACACAACGTACCGCCGCAACAAAGACCTATGGAACACATTGTGAATGGCAAACGACACAGGAAGATCCGAACGAAAAGACACCGGATTAAGGACTTCCAAAATTTTATAAGGACCAATAAAGCAAGGCTTAAACTTAGGAGAGGAAACCTTCAGAGGGACAAACCGAGAAGACAACCAAACCAAATTCCCAACACGAAGACGGGGACCCACACCGCGGCGGCGGTTGGCAAAACGCTGAGCCTTCTCCTGTGACAACTTTAAGTTGTCCACCACATGATTCCAAATCCGCTGCAACCTATCCACCACAGAATCCACCCCAGGACAGTCAGAAGTTTCAACATGACCCGAGGAAAAATGCGGATGAAAACCAGAGTTGCAGAAAAATGGCGAAACCAAAGTAGCGGAACTAGCCCGATTATTGAGGGCAAACTCAGCCAATGGCAAGAAGGTCACCCAATCATCCTGATCCGCAGAAACAAAACATCTCAAATAAGCCTCCAGCGTCTGATTAGTTCGCTCCGTTTGGCCATTAGTCTGAGGATGAAAGGCAGATGAAAATGACAATTCAATGCCCATCTTAGCACAAAAAGATCGCCAGAATCTGAACACAAACTGGGATCCTCTGTCAGACATGATATTCTCAGGAATGCCTTGCAAACGAACCACATTCTGAAAGAACAAAGGAACCAGATCGGAAGAGGAAGGCAACTTAGGCAAGGGCACCAAATGGACCATCTTGGAAAAACGATCACACACCACCCAGATGACAGACATTCCTTGAGACACCGGAAGATCTGAAATGAAATCCATGGAAATGTGCATCCAAGGCCTCTTCGGGACGGGCAAGGGCAAAAGCAACCCGCTGGCACGAGAACAGCAAGGCTTAGCCCAAGCACAAATCCCACAGGACTGCACAAAACAACGCACATCCCGCGACAGGGAAGGCCACCAAAAGGACCTAGCCACCAAATCTCTGGTACCAAAAATCCCAGGATGCCCTGCCAGCACCGAGGAATGAACCTCAGAGATAACTCTGCTGGTCCATTTATCAGGAACAAACAATCTATCAGGTGGGCAAGGGTCAGGTCTACCAGCCTGAAATCTCTGCAACACACGTCGCAAATCAGGAGAAATGGCCGACAAGATTACTTCCTCTTTAAGAATACCAGCTGGCTCTGAGACGCCGGGAGAGTCAGGCACAAAGCTCCTAGAAAGAGCATCAGCCTTCACATTCTTTGAACCAGGCAGGTACGAGACCACAAAGTCAAAACGGGAGAAAAACAACGACCAACGAGCCTGTCTAGGATTCAGGCGCTTAGCAGACTCGAGATACATCAGATTTTTGTGATCAGTCAAGACCACCACACGATGCTTAGCTCCCTCGAGCCAATGACGCCACTCCTCAAATGCCCACTTCATGGCCAATAACTCCCGATTACCAACATCATAGTTCCGCTCAGCAGGCGAAAATTTCCTAGAGAAAAAAGCACATGGTCTCATCACAGAGCAACCAGGGCCTTTCTGCGACAAAACAGCTCCGGCACCGATCTCAGAAGCATCCACTTCAACCTGAAAGGGAAGTGAGACATCAGGCTGGCACAAAACAGGCGCCGAAGTAAACCGGCGCTTCAACTCCTGAAAAGCCTCCACGGCTGCAGGAGCCCAATTAGCAACATCAGAACCTTTCTTGGTCATATCCGTCAAAGGTTTAACAACGCTAGAAAAATTAGCAATAAAACGACGGTAGAAATTAGCAAAACCCAAGAACTTCTGAAGACTCTTAACAGACGTGGGTTGAGTCCAATCATGAATAGCTCGGACCTTGACTGGGTCCATCTCCACAGTAAAAGGGGAGAAAATAAAACCCAAGAAGAAAACCTTCTGCACTCCAAAGAGACACTTTGAGCCCTTCACAAACAAAGCATTATCACGCAAAACCTGAAACACCATCCTGACCTGCTTTACATGAGAATCCCAATCATCTGAAAAAAACAGAATATCATCCAGATAAACAATCATAAATTTATCTAGATACTTCCGGAAGATGTCATGTATAAAGGACTGAAACACTGAAGGAGCATTAGAGAGCCCAAAAGGCATCACCAAGTACTTAAAATGACCTTTGGGCGTTTTGAACGCAGTTTTCCATTCATCTCCCTGCTTAATGCGCACAAGGTTGTACGCACCACGAAGATCTATCTTGGTGAACCAACTGGCACCCTTAATCCGAGCAAACAAGTCCGACAATATTGGCAAAGGATACTGAAATTTGACAGTGATATTATTCAGAAGCCGATAGTCAATACAAGGTCTCAAAGACCCGTCTTTCTTGGCCACAAAAAAGAATCCCGCACCAAGAGGGGAAGAAGATGGACGAATATGTCCCTTCTCCAAAGACTCCTTTATATAAGAACGCATTGCGGCATGCTCAGGTACAGATAGATTAAATAATCGTCCCTTAGGAAATTTATTACCAGGAATCAAATCTATAGCGCAGTCACAGTCCCTATGAGGAGGAAGGGCACTGGACCTGGACTCACTGAATACATCCTGAGAGTCCAATAAATACTCCGGAACTTCAGAAGGAGTAGAAGAGGCAATAGAGACCGGCGGGGAATCGCAATGAATTCCCTGACAACCCCAACTTGACACAGACTTAGCCTTCCAATCCAAAACTGGATTATGGGTCTGTAACCATGGCAGACCCAAAATGACCAAATCATGCATTTTATGCAGAACAAGAAAACAAATCACCTCCTGATGTTCAGGAGTCATGCACATGGTCACTTGTGTCCAATACTGCGGTTTTTTCTCCGCCAATGGCATAGCATCAATTCCTCTAAGAGGAATAGGATTTTCCAAAGGCTCCAGGACAAAACCACAGCGCTTGGCAAACGACAAGTCCATAAGACTCAGGGCAGCACCAGAATCCACAAATGCCATAACAGGGTAGGAAGACAATGAGCAAATTAAAGTCACAGACAAAATAAACTTAGGCTGCAAATTACCAATGGCGACAGGACTAACAACCTTTGTTAGGCGTTTAGAGCATGCTGAGATAACATGTGTAGAGTCACCACAGTAAAAACACAACCCATTCTGACGTCTATGATTTTGTCGTTCAGTTTTAGTCTGAATTCTATCACATTGCATTGAGTCAGGTGTCCGTTCAGACAATACTGCCAGAGAATTAGCAGATTTGCGCTCCCGCAAACGCTGATCAATCTGAATGGCAAGAGTCATAGAATCATTCAGACTTGTAGGGATGGGAAACCCCACCATCACATTCTTAATGGCCTCAGAAAGGCCATCTCTGAAATTTGCGGCCAGAGCACACTCATTCCATTGAGTAAGCACGGACCATTTCCGAAATTTTTGGCAATACACTTCAGCTTCATCCTGGCCCTGAGAGATAGCCAGCAACGCTTTTTCTGCCTGAATTTCAAGATTAGGCTCCTCATAAAGCAATCCGAGCGCCAGAAAAAACGCATCAATATTTGCCAATGCAGGATCTCCTGGCGCCAATGAGAAGGCCCAATCCTGAGGGTCGCCACGCAAGAAGGAGATAACAATTTTAACTTGCTGAGCTGAGTCTCCAGACGAACGAGGTCTCAAAGATAGAAACAATTTACAATTATTCCTAAAATTCCTAAATTTAAATCGATCTCCAGAGAACAGCTCAGGAATAGGTATCTTAGGCTCTGACATAGGACTACAAGTAACAAAATCCTGAATGCCCTGCACTCGTGTAGCAAGCTGATCCACACTAGTAATCAGAGTCTGAACATTCATGTCTGCAGCAGGGCTTCAAGCCACTCAGAGAAAAAGGGGAAGGAGAAAAAAAAAACCTCAGAACTTTTTTTTCTTTTAATCCCGCTTCAGCAATGCATTAAATATTCTCTTTTTAGGCCTGGAATACTGTTATGATCCTAATGGTAGAGGATCTCAGGAGTTCCAGCTAAGTCCGCAAACACAAAAACCAGCTCATAGGGAAGTGGTAACTTGGCTGACCACATATCTGATCCTGGCACAACAACTAGAAGTAGCCGGGGAACGTACCTACGTTGATTCTAGACGTCTCGCACCAGCCGGAGAACTAACTAACCCTTTCAGAGAAAATAAGACCTCACTTGCCTCCAGAGAAAAGACCCCAAAGTTATTATACAAGCTCCCAACAAATAATAATGGTGAGGTAAGAAGAAAAGACAAACGTAAGAATGAACTAGATTTAGCAAAGAGAGGCCCACTAATTAATAGCAGAAAATAGGAAGAGGACTTATGCGGTCAGCAAAAAACCCTATAAAAATATCCACGCTGAAGATCCAAGAACCCCCGCACCGACTAACGGTGTGGGGGGAGAATATCAGCCCCCTAGAGCTTCCAGCAAAAACAGAAATCACATTTTGAACAAGCTGGAACAAAATAAGAGCAAATGCAAAAGGACAAAAATAAGAAAGCAGAACTTAGCTTATCTTGCAAAAACTCAGGGACCAGGAGTCAGGAGGAAAACAGACATAGACTGATTACATCGATTCCAGGCACTAGACTGAGTTTCCAGGAAGTCTAAATAGGAACACCCAAGGCCTAACGAACCAGGTGGGTACCAACCTGGGGAAGGATAATCCAAGTGCCATACCGCTAGTGACCACAAGAGGGAGCCAACAAATATAGTTCACAACATAGGGGTGTGTTGGGGTTAGGGGTGTGGTTAGGGTTGGGATTAGGGTTAGAGATGTGTTGGGGTTAGGGTTGGAGTTAGAATTGGGGGTTTCCAGTGTTTAGGCACATCAGGGGCTCTCCAAACGCAGCATGACATCCGATCTCATTTCCATCCAATTCTGCGTTGAAAAAGTTAAACGATGCTCCTTCCCTTCCGAGCTCTGCCGTGCACCCAAACAGTAGTTTACCCCCACATATGGGGTATCAGTGTACTCAGGACAAATTATACAACTATATTTGTGGTCCAATTTCTCCTGTTACCCTTGGCAAAATAAAAATTTGGTGGCTAAAAAATATTTTTTGTGGGAAAAAAATTATTTTTTTATTTTTACGGCTCTGAGTTATAAACTTTAGTGAAACACTTGGGGGTTCAAAGTTTTGATAACACATCTAGACAAGTTCCTTGGGCAGTCTAGTTTCCAATATGGGGTCACTTGTGGGGGGTTCTACTGTTTAGGTACATCAGGGGCTCTGCAAACGCAATGTGAAACCCGCAGACCATTCCATCAAAGTCTGCATTCCAAATGCCACGTCTTCCCTTCCGAGCCCCGTTGTGTGCCCAAACAGTAGTTTTCTCCCACATATGGGGTATCGGTGAACTCAGGACAAATTGGATAACAACTTTTGGGGTCCAAATTCTCCGGTTACCCTTGGAAAATACAAAATTTGGGGCTAAAAGATCATTTTTGTGGAAAAATGATTTTTTAATTTTCACAGCTCTACATGATAAACTTTAATGAAACAATTGGGGCTTCAAAGTGCACACCACAAATCTAGATAAGTTCCTTAGGTGGTCTAGTTTCCAAAATGGGGTCACTTTTGGGGAGTTTCCACTGTTTAGGCACATCAGGGGCTCTCCAAACGCGAAATGGCATCTGATCTCAATTCCAGTCAATTCTGCATTGAAAAGTCAAACGGTGATCCTTCCCTTCTGAGCTCTGCCATGCGCTCAAACAGTGGTTTACTCCCATGTATGGGGTATCAGCATACTCAGGACAAGTTGCAAAACAACTTTTGGGGTCCAATTTCTCCTGTTACCCTTGAGAAAATAAAAAATTGCAGGCAAAAAGATCATTTTTGTGAAAAAATATGATTTTTTTATTTTTACGGCTCTACATTATAATCTTCTGTGAAGCACTTTGGGGTTCAAAGTGCTCACCACACATCTATATAAGTTCCTTAGAGGGTCTACTTGCCAAAGTGGTGTCATTTGTGGGGTGTTTACACTGTTTAGGCACATCAGTGGCTCTCCAAATGCGATATGGCGTCCTATCTCAATTCCAGTTCTATCTCAATTCCAGCCAATTTTGCATTGAAAAGTCAAATGGCACTCCTTCCCTTCCGAGCTCTGCCATGCCCCAAACAGTGGTTTACCCCCACATATGGGGTATTGGCATACTCAGGACAAATTGTTCAACAACTTTTGGCATGGTAAAATGAAACAAATTGGATCTGAAATAATTTCTTGTGAAAAAAGTTAAATGTTCATTTTTTTAAAACATTTCAAAAATTCCTGTGAAGCACCTGAAGGGTTAATAAACTTCTTAAATATGGTTTTGAGCACCTTGAGGGGTGCAGTTTTTAGAATGGTGTCAGTTTTTGGTATTTTCCATCATATAGACCTCTCAAAGTGACTTCAAATGTGATTGTGGTCCCTAAAAAAATGAGAAATTGCTGGTCAAATTTTAACCCTTATAACTCCGTAACAAAAAAAAATGTTTGTTCCAAAATTGTGCTGATGTAAAGAGGACTTGTAGGAAATGTTACTTATTAAGTATTTTGTGTAACATATCTCTGTGATTTAAGGGCATGAAAATTCAAAGTTGAAAAATTGCGAAATTTCCAAAATTTTTGCCAAATTTCCGCTTTTTCACAAATAAACGCAAGTATTGTCAAAGAAATTATACCACTATCATGAAGTACAATATGTCTCGAGAGAATAATGTCAGAATCACCAGCAACCGTTGCAGCGTTTCAGAGTTATAACCTCATAATGGGACAGTGGTCAGAATTGTAAAAAATGGGCCGTTCATTAACATGCACTTGGGGGTAAAGAGATTAAAGAGTAACCATATTTTTATTTATTTTCAGAATACACATGAAAATAAGAAACTTGGTAATTTATCTTATCTGAAAAATCTTTTTAATTCTCCTCCTAGGTTGATTATTTAAGCTTAAAATTCTCAAATCATGAGTAACATCTGAATACAGATTTTACAGATTTTAGCCTTGAATTGAGATCGAAAGATCTAATCAGGAGATCATAGAATCGTAGAATGCTAGAGTTGGAAGGGACCTCCAGGGTCATTGTGTCCAAACCCCTGCTCAATTTAGGAGTCATTAAACCATCTCAGACAGATGTTTGTCCAGCCTCTATTTGAAGACTTCCATTGAAGGAAAACTCACCACCTCTATACACAGATATTTGACACCTATTAAGTCTCCTCTTAGCCTTCTTTTATGCAAGATAAATATTCCCAGATCCTTTAACCATTCCTTGTAGGACATACTTTGCAGTCAGCTCACCATCCTGGTTGTTCTTCTGTGAACTTGCTTCAGTTTTTCAATGTCTTTTTTAAAATGTGGTGCCCAGAACTGGACACCGTATTCCATATGAGGCACGATTATTATGATTTTGTTTTGATTTGATTTGAAGCGTGGTCTTTGTTCAACTATTTCTTCAGCTCTGTGTAAACTCCATTTAAAGGGAATCTGTCACCCCAAAATTCGCTAAGGCCACCGGCATCAGGGGCTTATCTACAGCACTCTGTAATTCTGTAGATAAGCTCCCTATGTAACCTGAAAGATAAGAAAAACGAGTTAGATTATGCTCACCCAGGGGCGGCCTCAGTTCAGTTCGGGTCTGATGGGCATTGTGGTGCGGGTCCAGCACCTCCCATCTTCATACGATGACATCCACTTTTTTGCTTCATGCCTCATCTCCTGCACAGGCGTATTTCATCTGCCCTGTTGAGGGCAGAGCAAAGTACTGCAGTGCTTAGGCGCCGGGCCTCTCTGACCTTTCCCAGCACCTGTGCAATGCAGTACTTTGTTCTGCCCTCAACAGGGCAGATGAAATATGCCTGCGCAGGAGATGAGGCATGAAGCAAAGAGGTGGATGTCATCGTATGAAGATGGGAGGCGCTGAACCCCCATCGGACCAGACCGGACCGCAGCGGGACCGCCCCTGGGTGAGTATAATAAATCTCATTTTTCTTATCTTTCAGGTTACATTGGGGGCTTATCTACAGCATTACAGAATGTTGTAGATAAGCCCCTGATGCCGGTGGCCTTAGCTTATAGGCAAATTTTGGGGTGACAGATTCCCTTTAATATAAACTCTCTGTGTGAGCCGCTCCTTAATGTCATTTTCCTCCTTAGTATAATCGCAATATGTGCTACAGTTGAGTTTGGCTCTTACCATTTCACCTACAGGTATACTTTTAATTGTATGTTTGAGGTGATGGCTATTAGCACGCAATATGGTGTTTCCTGCTGTAGTTTTTTTTTAGTTGAAAGTGGAAGAGATGACTGGGGTGTCTGGTAAAAAACTTGTTGCATCATTCCCAAGAAGACTCATGGCTGTGCTAGCTCAAAAGGGTGCTTCTACTCAATACTGAGCAAAGGGTCTGAATACTTATGATCATGTGATATTTCAGGTTTTCTTTTTATTAAATTTGCAAAAATTTCGACATTTCTGTCTTTTTTTCAGTCAAGATGGGGTACAGAGTGTACATTAATGTGAAAAAATTAACTTTTTTGAATTTACCAAATGGCTGCAATGAAACAAAGAGTGAAACATTTAAAGGGGTCTGAATACTTTCTGTACCCACTGTAGATGGATAGATAGATAATAGATGTAATAGCTAGATTACAGATAGATAGATAGATAGATAATAAGGTAGAAAGATAGATAATAGATACATAATAGATACATAATAGATAGATAGATAATATCTTCGCCTGTGTACAGATTGTATACAGTAGTGAATGTCTGATCGTTCTGATCTCTATAAAATATAGATGATATGATTAATTTAATACCGTCTGTCCCTAATAGACAGCCCCTTCTGTTTGTGTGACAGAAGCGCAGAGAACTCCTTCAGCTTATTGTCACTGACCTTTGTAAAGCTGTATATCATTTTCTGGGGCCCTTAGCTTGTTTTCTCCTCTCCCACAGGGCAGCAAATGACAGTCCTGCTCTACCTTCTGCAGCTGTGTGTCACTTGTAATGCACCATTTTGCACCTCTATTTTGTGCTTGCTGTGCTGTTCCATAGCAACATAGCACTGCATGCTGTGCAAAGGTCTGCTGTAGTTACGTCCACCGGGAGCTATTAATATGTTATGGTCGAATTGCTGCTAAACTTGTGTGGCTCTTTGTCTTGGCCGCAGAGCCGGCTGAGCTCCATACGAGCTGCCTGCCACTGCCATTTCAGCCTAGATGAACAAGTCTGACTAATATACATAGAAAGCAGAAAAAAAATAAATATTTTATTAATTACCTTCTCTCATTTGCCAAAATTTAGCAGAGTAAGTCTTAGACACTCTGACACCCCAAGGGGATTTATCTATCAATTCCAGAAGAAATATCTAACTAGCCTGCGTGAAAACTCTACATGGCGGATTGAGTCATATGAGATTCATTGCGTTGCTCTTTAGACCTATTCACTGTACTGTGAAGCAAGGATAAAACACAATAAACAATGAGGAAAATCCTAATTAGTTATCTTCACATTCCCCTAGAAAGATTAAATTGTAGTCTAAATTCTAATGAGTTCCAGTACAGTTCAATAGTAACTTTGAGATTGCATAGTAACATCTGTGATTTCTTCTCATTAATTGAAAAGATTACCATGATTATTTGTGACTCGAGCGATGTTCTAGTGAAGGCTCGTTCAATCAATAAATTATTTCTCGCGTGCTGGATGCATAATTCGCGGTCACGTTTTAAGTATCTTAAGAGGTAATTATGGTTTGCAACCTGATTACTGCATTTTTAATGTTGAACACTGTATTACTGTATTATAAATTTGAGCAGAGTATGCCAGCCACCAAGAGCGAGCAGGATTCACATTGAAGGTCTACTTGTTTTCACGAAAGCATGCCATGTAATTATTGAGCATCATCTACTACACAGAAAGAAGATCTGTTGTTTGCTTTAGAGATGTATTCCTACTTTGTTTACCTGTTGTAAATTCCGCTGTTTTGCTGAATCCAACAATGGTTTTCTTTTGTTCCTGGGACTCTCCATTCTGAACATATGGCTTCTTCTTTCCTGTCTATAAATTGTCTTGTTAGCCAAGTGGGTATGATATTCAAAAAGACTCTTACAGAGAACAGTTGGTGACCACGCCCATTTGGCTAAAAAATTTGATTAATTGTTGGGGAAGATGGGGCCATATCTCAGGATGAGAGAGGAGCAGGAATAAAAGAAGAGCTGCCTCAAATTCAAGAGAAAATAGACTTTTCCAAAAATAAAAAAAAATCAGGCACAAGTGATAGGTCGTCTTTAAAGTATTTAGATGATGTAAAGGTGGGTTCCTAGCCAAGTTCCTCCTGTTTATATAACCAAAACAGAGAGATTCTGCAAACAGAGGTTCTTGCTCAGCTAGACGTCTCCTGTCCATGTAGTATAAGGATGACCATCAGGGATAGGTGATGTAGGTGAAGTAGGGTCCAGGTGCATGTACGAAAGCCTCTCTTTTAGACTCCACGTTAGCTTGTTCCCCTTATTGACAGCATTTATTTAAATAGACAGCATACTACAGAACTCCATATTCTTAGGGGATGGTATGTGCATGTAGCACTTTCCTGAACAATAACAGCTATTTATTGGGAGATTTTCAAAGCCAGACCTGTTAATCAGCTGGTGACTTTAATAAAATGGATTAAAGGGAATTAATCTGCAGGTTTGTATTACCTCATCTGAGAGCAGCCTGATGTAGGCAAAGAGACTCTGATTCCAGCGAGGTATCACTTAGATTACTAGGTGCAGCAGCTCTGACACAATCAGAGTTTTTATATTTAGCAATGCAGCAGGGCTGAGAAAGCTAACCCCACCCACACCAGGCTCTCAGTGCACATAGATATAGACAGGGAGCTGCTTATCACAGAAGGGGCGGAGTCAGATTAGGGTTTATGCATTGCTCTAATTCAAGCAATAATAATCACTAGGTAATTAAACCTTCAGTCAATGTAAACAACAGCACACATAGTTGAGTTCAGTGTTTAACTACTACCTAATGCTGTCTTCAGCTTACATAACAAAAACCTGCTGACATATTCCCTTTAAGGAACCTTTAAAGTATATTTTTGAATCCTGTATGACAACATTTTGCTCATTTCTGAGTGTTTAAAGGGACAGAGGCTGCAAGGGATAGTAGTAGGGTAGCAATCATTTGTTGATCATGATCCTTTGTATTCCTGAACTCTAGGGCTGATGAAGAGTATAATTCCATCTGACCTCTCTCAGGGTCAAATTTGATTTTTTTTTTTCTAGTGGCTGAACATAATTTCCTAAACATTCAAAAGGTAATTGTAGCTGTAGATCAACCACCACAGTCCCTGCTACATCTGAAACATATAAGGTTGTAGAATTTCATCTAGCTCTAGTGACAAAGAAATAAATTAGCTGGTTTATAATATCATGCTTAAAGGGAACCTGTCATCTGATTCAAATGGCAAACAGCATGAATCAGAGCCTGACTGCACAATTGCAGCCCGTTATATTGTTTTCTGAGATGCTCCAGCATTTCAGAAAAATATACTTTAACATTATAGCCTGGGACCATAGCCAGGGACAAGAGTAGTTCTGCGCCACCCCTAGTGGGCTCATCCCAGCACTGCCAGAGATGATTGACAAATCTCTTCCTTATGCATCCATAGATCGAGACCTTTCTTCCACCTTCAAGAATGCTAGGAAGAGCCGGCTAGGAACAGCTCCGGAATAGTTTTGTCTCCAGCTATGGTCACCGGCCAGATATTTGGGCAGGTTTGTTAGCATGAATCAGATGACAGGTTACCTTCAATTTTTCTGACTGATTGAGGTATGTAACAAACAAAAATAATTAAGAAGCTGGATCCTTATGAAATGGATAACATTTTTTAGACTATATTTACTTAGAGCAGTTCTGTTACGCAGTGTCAGCCCCCATTAATGCAGAATGTGGCTTAGACTACCTTCAGTCTTTAAAATGCTTTTCTTTATTTAGCCCATGTGACAGATGCATGTTAAAAAAGGAGTTTGCTGGAGGAAACCTTGGCATAGGCATACCATTATAACTGCTCTGGTTTCAGTAGATCTGTGTAGAACATTTGTAATCTGACCCCTTTTTCTTCCTGAACTATAGAATATAGGCTGTTGTGAATTCTGCTCTTGGGCTCCCTCCGGTGGTTATAAGTGGCAGTGCTGCTGTCTCTGGATCGCAGCATTCATCAGGTGTGTCAAGTTTTTGCAATCCTGACTGGGCTATTTAGCCTTGCTTGACCCTTTAGTCAGTGCCAGTTGTCCATTGTTCCTGGAGGATTCACATCCCTGCCTGCTCTCTCCTGCTTTGCTGTTCATTTCAACAAAGATAAGTTCTGGCCTTGATTTTTGCTGTCCACATGCTGTGGCCTTATTGTTCAGTTCTTTTCCATGTTTTTGTCTTGTCCAGCTTGGTCTGTATAAGGATTTGTTTAGCCAAGCTGGTATCTCTGGAGATGCAGATATACCCTCCATATCTTTAGTTAGCTGTGGAGATCTTGTATTTTCTGTGGTGGATATTTTCTAGTGTTTTAATACTGACCGCATAGTACTCTGTCCTATCCTTTCTATTTAGCTAGAAGTGGCCTCCTTTGCTAAATTCTGATTTCAGTCTGTGTATGTTTTTTCCCTCTCCTCTCACAGTCAATATTTGTGGGGGGCTGTCTATCCTTTGGGAATTTTCTCTGAGGCAAGATAGTTTTCCCTTTTCTATCTCTAGGGGTAATTAGTCCTCCGGCTGTGTCGAGATGTCTAGGGAGTGATAGGTACATTCCACGGCTACTTCTAGTTGCGGTGTTAAGTTCAGGGTCTGCGGTCAGTACAGGTACCACCTTCTCCAGAGTACGTCTCATGCTGCTCTTAGGCCACTAGATCATAACAGTACAACTGGCCAACAATGAGTTAACCACATCTCAGAAGAAGGGAAGGAAAGTGCTGAGCCATTTTTTTTCTGTAGTCTGTTGTGTTTTTTTTTTCCCTCTTTACCTCTGGGTGGCTCAGGAGTTCGGCACTGGTATGGATGTTCAGGGATTGGCTTCTCGTGTGGATCAACTTGCTGCTAGAGTACAGGGTATTTCCGATTATATCGTTCAGACTCCGGTTTTAGAGCCTAGAATTCCAACTCCTGATATGTTTTTTGGGGATAGGTCCAAATTTATGAGCTTTAAAAATAACTGTAAACTGTTTTTTGCTCTGAAACCCCGTTCCTCTGGTGATCCCATCCAGCAGGTTAAAATTGTTATATCTCTGCTGCGTGGTGACCCCCAGGATTGGGCATTTGCCCTGGAACCTGGGAATCCGGTGTTGCTTAATGTAGACACCTTTTTTCAGGCGCTTGGATTATTGTATGATGAACCTAATTCAGTGGATCATGCTGAGAAGACCTTGTTGGCCCTGTGTCAGGGTCAAGAAGCGGCAGAATCATATTGCCAGAAATTTAGAAAATGGTCTGTGCTGACTAAATGGAATGAGGATGCCTTGGCGGCAATAGTCAGAAAGGGTCTTTCTGAATCCGTTAAAGATGTTATGGTGGGGTTCCCCACGCCTGCTGGTCTGAGTGATTCTATATCTCTGACCATTCAGATTGATCGGCGCTTGCGCGAGCGCAGAGTTGTGCACACTATGGCATTGTCTTCCCAGCGGAGTCCTGAGCCTATGCAGTGTGATAGGATTGTGTCTAGAGCTGAACGACAAGGATTCAGATGTCAGAATAGGTTGTGTTTTTACTGCGGTGATTCTGCTCATGTTATTTCTGATTGCCCTGAGCGTACCAAGAGAATCGCTAGTTCTGTTACCATCAGTACTGTAAAACCTAAATTTCTGTTATCTGTGACCCTGATCTGCTCATTTAAAAAATGTTTGGAACTCCACAAATAAATTCTTTCAAAATTTATCAAATTTTATTTATGCACACAAGAAATACAACACACAGTTAAAAACATCTAAAAGGTTACTCTAAAAAGTAGAGAACTCCAATCTTCCATACTATAATATGTATAATCTGGCCGTAGATTATTATTTGCACCAAGTAATGGAATACAAATGCTGCACATACATTTAACAAAGAAAATTTCACAAATAAATAGAACCCTTTATGGAGGCTCTGTTTGGATCTGAAAGTGAACCGCTCTATATATATATATATGTATATGTAAGGTAAAGAAAGCCTGAAAAAATAGAAATAAAGAGAGAGCCTTCTTCATGTACTAGCACCCTTTCAATAATGAATGTAATCAGGATACATGGTAATCTAGATACAATAATCAGATTAACCTCCTAGTTTACCTAGAGGGATGCTCACACATAGATCAAATGACATGATAGACCAAGCATGTAGTTGACAAAAAGAGGCAATCAGCAACGGCTGAGTACTTTACCCTGACCGGTCCACTACAGTCACCCCCTGGTCCTTTAAAGCAGCGGTGCAGCCAGTGTATGGAAGAGTGCGAGACCCACGCGTTCCGACACGCACACGGTGTCTTTCTCAAGGTGAGTGCATTTCATGTGTGCGATAGCGGCTATTTAAACTATGTAAATTGGATTTACCTTAGCGGCAGGTGTGAGAGACATTTCGTTATTGTGGCGTCCATACTGCCGACAGAGGCCCGGAAATACGTCATGGGGGTCATGTTGTATCATGGCGCCTGCGCAATAGTCCCTTTCTCTATGCGCTTGCGCATTCTGAGGCCAAAGACCCATATTTACATGCGCTTGCGCGTTGGTAAGCCGTATCATGTCATACAGAGATCAGCGCCTGCGCGCTGGAGGCACCCATTGTTTGCCGTCTTGCGCTTGCGCGGGGTCTACAAATGGCCATAATATTTAGGCATTGATTCCTTTATGCGCATGCGCCCCACACAGCAGATTCCCCGTGTTTAGATGCGTTTACATTCTAGTAAGCTATGTCAATTGGTACAAATTTCAGTACCTGCGTATAAGGGGTACAGTTTCATATTGTCTTTTTACACCTGTGCAGAATGTATTCTGATCTAAATACATGGTCTAAATGGTAAAATCTCAATCCCTTGTGTCTACACCCTCAAAGGTGCTCAATTAACATTATCATATGTTCATACATTGGAAATCCTGGACTCCATCTATTACCATAAGAAACTGAACCTCAGGATTAATACAGAACCATAACCACATTGTATCACCAAGGCTTAGGGGCATATAGAGGGAATGTAGTCTCCAGGGAATAGGCTACCCTTCATCAAAAGAATTACAACCTCCCCACGCCTATAGAAAAAAACATATTATAAAGATGTGTAAATCTCCTTCTGTTGTATGGTCACCTGTTACATAAGGAGGTTTCTTGATGGCTGTAGCTATCCCCCAAATTGTAAACATATGATATAATATGATGATATATATTTATATCATATGTTTACAATTTGGGGGATAGCTACAGCCATCAAGAAACCTCCTTATGTAACAGGTGACCATACAACACACAAGGCTTTTTTGTGTGTGAAGGAGATTTACACATCTTTATAATATGTTTTTTTCTATAGGCGTGGGGAGGTTGTAATTCTTTTGATGAAGGGTAGCCTATTCCCTGGAGACTACATTCCCTCTATATGCCCCTAAGCCTTGGTGATACAATGTGGTTATGGTTCTGTATTAATCCTGAGGTTCAGTTTCTTATGGTAATAGATGGAGTCCAGGATTTCCAATGTATGAACATATGATAATGTTAATTGAGCACCTTTGAGGGTGTAGACACAAGGGATTGAGATTTTACCATTTAGACCATGTATTTAGATCAGAATACATTCTGCACAGGTGTAAAAAGACAATATGAAACTGTACCCCTTATACGCAGGTACTGAAATTTGTACCAATTGACATAGCTTACTAGAATGTAAACGCATCTAAACACGGGGAATCTGCTGTGTGGGGCGCATGCGCATAAAGGAATCAATGCCTAAATATTATGGCCATTTGTAGACCCCGCGCAAGCGCAAGACGGCAAACAATGGGTGCCTCCAGCGCGCAGGCGCTGATCTCTGTATGACATGATACGGCTTACCAACGCGCAAGCGCATGTAAATATGGGTCTTTGGCCTCAGAATGCGCAAGCGCATAGAGAAAGGGACTATTGCGCAGGCGCCATGATACAACATGACCCCCATGACGTATTTCCGGGCCTCTGTCGGCAGTATGGACGCCACAATAACGAAATGTCTCTCACACCTGCCGCTAAGGTAAATCCAATTTACATAGTTTAAATAGCCGCTATCGCACACATGAAATGCACTCACCTTGAGAAAGACACCGTGTGCGTGTCGGAACGCGTGGGTCTCGCGCTCTTCCATACACTGGCTGCACCGCTGCTTTAAAGGACCAGGGGGTGACTGTAGTGGACCGGTCAGGGTAAAGTACTCAGCCGTTGCTGATTGCCTCTTTTTGTCAACTACATGCTTGGTCTATCATGTCATTTGATCTATGTGTGAGCATCCCTCTGGGTAAACTAGGAGGTTAATCTGATTATTGTATCTAGATTACCATGTATCCTGATTACATTCATTATTGAAAGGGTGCTAGTACATGAAGAAGGCTCTCTCTTTATTTCTATTTTTTCAGGCTTTCTTTACCTTACATATACATATATATATATAGAGCGGTTCACTTTCAGATCCAAACAGAGCCTCCATAAAGGGTTCTATTTATTTGTGAAATTTTCTTTGTTAAATGTATGTGCAGCATTTGTATTCCATTACTTGGTGCAAATAATAATCTACGGCCAGATTATACATATTATAGTATGGAAGATTGGAGTTCTCTACTTTTTAGAGTAACCTTTTAGATGTTTTTAACTGTGTGTTGTATTTCTTGTGTGCATAAATAAAATTTGATAAATTTTGAAAGAATTTATTTGTGGAGTTCCAAACATTTTTTGCATGTATCTTTTTTCTTACTTCATAAATAGCATATATATTACATGCTTGTTAGTGAACCCAGAATATATAATAGTATTATTTGTGGATGGTGCCCACTTCTTAAAAAACTTTTTTCCTGATCTGCTCATTATCGTCATTTTCTGTCATGGCATTTGTGGATTCAGGTGCCGCTCTAAACTTAATGGACTTAGAATTTGCCAGACGTTGTGGTTTCCCCTTGCAGCCTTTGCAGTGTCCTATTCCTTTGAGGGGCATTGATGCTACACCGTTGGCTAAAAATAAACCTCAGTTTTGGACACAGCTGACCATGTGCATGGCACCAGCCCATCAGGAAGATTGTCGTTTTCTGGTGTTGCATAATTTGCATGATGCTATTGTGCTGGGTTTCCCATGGTTACAGGTGCATAATCCGGTATTAGATTGGAAATCTATGTCTGTGACTAGTTGGGGTTGTCAGGGGGTTCATGGTGACGTTCCTTTGATGTCAATTGCCTCCTCCCCCTCTTCTGAAATTCCTGAGTTTTTGTCAGATTTCCAGGATGTATTCAATGAGCCCAAGTCCAGTTCCCTTCCACCGCATAGGGACTGTGATTGTGCTATTGACTTGATTTCAGGCTGTAAGTTCCCTAAGGGCCGACTTTTCAACCTGTCTGTGCCAGAACATACCACCATGCGGAGCTATGTTAAGGAGTCCTTGGAGAAGGGGCATATTCGGCCATCTTCTTCACCATTGGGAGCAGGTTTTTTTTTTGTTGCCAAAAAAGATGGCTCCTTGAGACCCTGTATTGATTATCGCCTCTTGAATAAGATCACGGTCAAATTCCAATACCCTTTGCCTTTGCTTTCTGATCTGTTTGCTAGGATTAAGGGGGCTAGTTGGTTTACTAAGATTGACCTTCGAGGGGCATATCATCTTGTTCGTATTAAGCAGGGTGACGAATGGAAAACTGCGTTTAATACGCCCGAAGGTCATTTTGAATATCTTGTGATGCCATTCGGACTCTCTAATGCTCCATCTGTGTTTCAGTCCTTCATGTATGATATATTTCGGAATTATCTTGATAAATTCATGATTGTATATTTGGATGATATTTTGATTTTTTCAGATGATTGGGAGTCTCATGTGAAACAAGTCAGGATGGTATTTCAGATCCTTCGTGATAATGCCTTGTTTGTGAAGGGGTCTAAGTGCCTCTTTGGAGTACAGAAGATTTATTTTTTGTGCTTCATTTTTTCTCCCTCATCTATAGAAATGGATCCGGTTAAGGTTCAGGCCATTCATGATTGGATCCAGCCCACATCCGTGAAGAGCCTTCAGAAATTTTTGGGCTTTGCTAATTTTTATCGCCGTTTCATTGCCAACTTCTCCAGTGTGGTTAAGCCCCTGACCGATTTGACGAAGAAAGGCGCTGATGTGACGAATTAGCCCTCTGCAGCTGTTTCTGCCTTTCAGGAGCTTAAACACCGATTTACTTCTGCCCCTGTGTTGCATCAGCCGGATGTTTCTCTTCCTTTTCAGGTTGAGGTTGACGCTTCTGAGATTGGGGCATGGGCCGTTTTGTCTCAGAGGAATTCTGATGGTTCCTTGATGAAACCGTGTGCCTTCTTTTCTCAAAAGTTTTCGCCTGTGGAACGCAATTATGATGTCGGCAATTGTGAGTTGTTGGCTATGAAGTGGCTTGGCTTGAGGGGGCCAAGCACCGTATTGTGGTCTTGACCGATCATAAGAATCTGATTTACCTCGAGTCTGCCAAACGGCTGAATCCTAGACAGGCCCGATGGTCCCTGTTTTTCTCCCGTTTTGATTTTGTGGTTTCGTATCTTCCGGGTTCTAAGAATGTTATGGCTGATGCCCTCTCTAGGAGCTTTTTGCCTGATTCTCCTGGGGTCCTTGAGCCGGTCGACATTCTGAAGGAAGGGGTGATTCTTTCTGCCATCTCCCCTGATTTACGACGGGTTCTTCAGGAATTTCAGGCTGATAAACCTGACCACTGTCCAGAGGGGAAACTGTTTGTTCCTGACAGATGGACTAGTAAAGTGATTTCGGAGGTTCATTGTTCTGTGTTGGCTGGTCATCCTGGGATTTTTGGTACCAGAGATTTGTTTGGTAGGTCCTTTTGGTGGCCTTCTTTGTCACGGGATGTGCGTTCTTTTGTGCAGTCCTGTGGGATTTGTGCCCGGGCCAAGCATTGCTGTTCCCGCGCTAGTGGGTTGCTTTTGCCTTTGCCGGTCCCTGAGAGGCCTTGGACGCATATTTCTATGGATTTTATTTTGGATCTTCCGGTTTCCCAGAGGATGTCGGTTATCTGGGTGGTTTGTGACCGGTTTTCTAAGATGGTTCATTTGGTACCTTTGCCTAAATTGCCTTCCTCTTCTGATTTGGTTCCGTTGTTTTTTCAGCATGTGGTTCGTTTGCATGGCATTCCGGAGAATATTGTGTCCGATAGAGGTTCCCAGTTTGTTTCTAGGTTTTGGTGGGCCTTTTGTGCTAGGCTGGGCATTGATTTGTCTTTTTCTTCCGCATTTCATCCTCAGACAAATGGCCAAACCGAGCGAACTAATCAGACTTTGGAAACTTATTTGAGATGCTTTGTGTCTGCTGATCAGGATGATTGGGTGGCTTTCTTGCCATTGGCCGAGTTTGCCCTTAATAATCGGGCTAGTTCTGCTACCTTGGTTTCACCCCTCTTTTGTAACTCTGGTTTTCATCCTCGTTTTTCTTCGGGGCAGGTTGAGCCTTCTGACTGTCCTGGGGTGGACTCTGTGGTTGACAGGTTGCAGCAAATTTGGGCTCATTTTGTTGACAATTTGGTGTTGTCTCAGGAGGGGGTTCAGCGTTTTGCTAACCGTCGTCGGTGTGTTGGTTCCCGGCTTCGGGTTGGGGATTTGGTCTGGTTGTCTTCCCGTCATGTTCCTATGAAGGTTTCTTCCCCTAAGTTTAAGCCTCGGTTTATTGGCCCTTATAGGATTTCTGAGATTATCAATCCAGTGTCTTTTCGTTTGGCCCTTCCAGCCTCTTTTTCCATCCATAATGTTTTTCATAGATCTTTGTTGCGGAAATATGTGGTGCCCGTTGTTCCCTCTGTTGATCCTCCTGCCCCGGTGTTGATTGATGGGGAGTTGGAGTATGTGGTTGAGAAGATTTTGGATTCTCGTTTTTCGAGGCGGAAGCTTCAGTATCTTCTCAAATGGAAGGGTTATGGCCAGGAGGATAATTCTTGAGTTGTTGCCTCCGATGTTCATGCTGAGGATTTGGTTCGTGCCTTTCATTTGGCTCATCCGGATCGGCCTGGGGGCTCTGGTGAGGGTTCGGTGACCCCTCCTCAAGGGGGGGTACTGTTGTGAATTCTGCTCTTGGGCTCCCTCCGGTGGTTATAACTGGTAGTGCTGCTGTCTCTGGATCGCAGCATTCATCAGGTGTGTCAAGTTTTTGCAATCCTGACTGGGCTATTTAGCCTTGCTTGACCCTTTAGTCAGTGCCAGTTGTCCATTGTTCCTGGAGGATTCACATCCCTGCCTGCTCTCTTCTGCTTTGCTGTTCATTTCAACAAAGATAAGTTCTGGCCTTGATTTTTGCTGTCCACATGCTGTGGCCTTATTGTTCAGTTCTTTTCCATGTTTTTGTCTTGTCCAGCTTGGTCTGTATAAGGATTTGTTTAGCCAAGCTGGTATCTCTGGAGATGCAGATATACCCTCCATATCTTTAGTTAGCTGTGGAGATCTTGTATTTTCTGTGGTGGATATTTTCTAGTGTTTTAATACTGACCGCATAGTACTCTGTCCTATCCTTTCTATTTAGCTAGAAGTGGCCTCCTTTGCTAAATTCTGATTTCAGTCTGTGTATGTTTTTTCCCTCTCCTCTCACAGTCAATATTTGTGGGGGGCTGTCTATCCTTTGGGAATTTTCTCTGAGGCAAGATAGTTTTCCCTTTTCTATCTCTAGGGGTAATTAGTCCTCTGGCTGTGTCGAGATGTCTAGGGAGTGATAGGTACATTCCACAGCTACTTCTAGTTGCGGTCTTAAGTTCAGGGTCTGCGGTCAGTACAGTTACCACCTTCTCCAGAGTACGTCTCATGCTGCTCTTAGGCCACCAGATCATAACAATAGGCCAAGAAAAGAAGTTCTGGCTGGGACCCTGGACCATCAGTTTACAAAAAAAAAACCCGTAAAAAAATATATACTTTTATTGAATAACAAGACGAACAAAATATATATACCCTCGAGTGGAATAGCCTAAATGGTGGGTCTATCAAAAATTAACAGGAGACATCTCGTATCAGATAGTATCAGTCTAGTCCTATCTGGGGAGGATGTCTCCCGTTAATTTTTGATAGACCCACCATTTAGGCTATTCCACTCGAGTGTATATATATTTTGTTTGTCTTGTTATTCAATAAAAGTATATATTTTTTATGGGGGTTTTCTTTTGTAAACTGGTTCTTTCCCTTGTTGGATATCTATCTTGTGAGAAGACCCTGGACCATCACATTACTTTAGGATCAGACTACTTACCAAGCTTGTTTGTTGTCTGTGTCCATGGAGATACATACAGTAGATTTGCATAAGTGCTGCATGCATAACATGTTGTAGTGTTTAAAAATTTATCTTTCACAGCTACAGGTCTAAACTACTAGTAGCTGACATGAAACAAAGCCTGTCGGTCAATGCAGCGACATATAGGGAGGACTGGGAATATAATTGTCTCCTCATGAATATACCAGACTCATTTATTCCCTCCTAGTAGTTGGCTCAAAGGAGCAAAATATTTTGTGTCATTGGCTACTAGGAATTTGGACCTGTAGATGTATGCTTACATATAAATATTGAGATGACAAATCAGCTGTTCATGATTTTGTCCACTACTAGTTGTAAATGGGTTGTTTACTAACCCCTTCTTAACTGCTCAAATACCGCATGTAATATATTTAAAAAAAAGTCTAAGAAATCTTATAAAACAATCATACCAAGTAGAATAATTTTAGAATTTGTTCCACCTTTAATGTTCCCCATAATCTATACCAATATATTGAGAACAAAACTAAGATAATGAAGTTGCATAAGTGTGAATGCCATCTTAACATTGAGAATGGAATGTAGTTGTGTTCAGAAAGAGTTAACTGCATTTAAGCTCATGTTAATTAGTAATTAGTAGTCAGTACACAGCTGTCATAATTTGAAGTGATTCTGATTAACCCCATCTAAAGTTTAGCTGTTCTAAAAGAATTTTACTGACATTTTCTTAGTTGCATTTTACAGCAAAAGCCATAGTCTATAAACAGCTTATAACACAGCAAAAGGAACTCATTGTTGAAAGTTATCAGTCAAGAGAAGGGTACAAAAAATGTCCAAGGCATTATTTATACAATGGCACACTGTGATGATGGTCATCACATCAAGAAGTGCATTAAATTTGGCAGATTGGTGATATTACTTAGAACTGGACATACCTCAAAACTTAATAAAAAAAACCCAAGAGAAAATTGGTCCAGAAAGCTGCCAAGAGGCTTCTGGCAAAATGAACGAAGCTACCGGAATTTAAGGCAAATGCTGGTTGTGTACTGCATGTGATAACAATTTCCTGTATTCTTCATATATCTGGCTTGTGGGAAACGTGACAAGATGGAATCCTATTTTACAAAGAAAAACATTAGGCTATGTTTTGCCAAAGCCTACATCAAGTTAGGTAAAAGCATGTTGGAAAATATTTTATGGTCTGCTGAGACCAAGGTTTAAAGTTTTGGCCATAATTCCAAAAAGTTTGTTTGACGCAAAGTCAAAAGAACACCATACCCACAGTGAAGCACTGTGGAAACAGCATCATACATTGAAGACTTTTTTGGCAGCTAAAAGTTTGCCTTTAGTCAAGGAGAATGGAAATATGAACAGTTCCAAACATCGGTCAATTTTCCATCAAAACTTTCAGGCCTCAACTAAAAGGCTAACAATAACACATTTCACCTTTCAGCATGACAAATCAGCAGAAGATCACCTGTAAAAGATCAAAGATTTGCAATGGCCCTACCAGAGCCCAGATATGAAATCAAATTTAATTGAAATCGAATTTAATTGAAAATATGTGGATTGATCTATTGAAGAGGGAGCTGTACACAAGAGATGCCCTCACAATCTGGCAGATTTGGAGCACTACTGCAAGGAAGAATGGGCAAAGCTTGCCAATTCTAGATGTACCACGCTGATAGACTCCTGCCCAAAAAGACTGAATGCTGTCAAAAATTCATCTAAGTATTATTTAAATGTCTACATATTTATTGAAACCCATTATTTTAGTTCTTTATTTTGATTTTTTCACCAGAAAAGATTTGTTTCTTTGTCAATTGAATTGTGCAGACTATGGAAGACAGTAAAGTTGGAAAAACTCTGAAATGTTTCTTCCTGTATGATTTTTTTACATGACCAAAACCTGTTTTTTTAACAAGGGTGAGTAGATTTTTCATGTTCATTGTATACCTACCTCCCAGACTGATGCCATTCCTGTATTGTCAGCATCATGATCTCCAGTGGGTCACGTGATATTTTAATGTCACATAACTCTTGCAGCCAATCAGCGGCTGCTGATCAGCTGCAGCATTCTAGTATTCTTTTAGAGTGGACATCACGTGGAAGAGGACAACCAATTTAATTAATAAATAGTTATCATGGCGTAAATGAAAGTCCTGAATCCTGGTCGACACCCTCATATCACTGTTATTTAGAACTAAAAGTGTAAGAAATGCTACTGGCGCCTTGGCTCATCTCTGTTGCCAGTAAAGTACGGCACCTGATGGCAGCAGTCAAGTGCTGCTTGTTTATAATGAAAGAGTGGCTGAAAGTATGGAGCTTCTGTGATGGATTGGTAGGGGAGTAGGAGAGGTGAGTAGTGCTTCTTTTTTGCTTTGCAGTATTTGCTATTTTACATTTCTTAATAACTCTTTTTAAACCATTCTACTAGTCATTACACATTGCATTGGTTATACCTGGACTATTCGTATTTCGAGAGCACTAACGTTGGCTTCTACAAGGTCAAATGTTATTTTATTTACTGCAGTTCAACATTTTTCTATTTAAAATAATAAAACCTACTGTATGAATAGAGCCCAATACAGATTTTTAGTTTAGAATGACATGTTCTACCTTGTAAAAGAAAACAAATAAAAATAGGAACATAAAATAATGCTCCTCACTCTGAGTTCAGGATACTTGGAGGCCAGATATGTAGCTAATCTTAGTGTTGCAGATACAGCTGCTATATTGGAATAACTGAGTCATCTTTTTTTACAATCTGACATTGAAGAGTTCAATGAAACTTCACTTGGAAGAATTTCACATTTGTTTTCCCTTCTTCCAGCTATCATAACTCTCTGCGTGTTACTAATAAGATCTTGTTATAGGCAACATGCACTGACAAGCAGAGACTCAAACATGCCCATGAGGGCCAGAACATCTTGCAGCACACTGGAAGATTGCCGTTAATATCAGATATAATGAAAACATAATCTTATAATGGATCACTAATTTCAAAGTCTGAAACATAAGATTGACATAAAAACCAATTACATAACAATTGTCAAAAAATTGTACAGGTTTCCTACTAAGTTATACATTCTGTGCCTGTAAGATTTTCCTTTGCAATAATCAATTTATTATGCACTTCAGACCTATGCTGGTTGCATTTTGTTCTGACAGGTAAATTTGGAAGATTTTTCCCAGACTCGATAGTCCATTTATTTGAAAAGTTTGTATAGTACTTTCTGTCCTCATTCTCAGGGTCATTTTTGGCCTGTGCATGACATTACGTGGCCTTTCTGCAAAAAAAAGCTAAAGATACAGCATTTTTTTACCTTTTTGCTCAATGTGTTAGTTATGCAATAATGTAGAAAGAGATCTTAATACAGATAGCTGTAACTGGGTACTTATAGGAGCTACCAGTGAAAAATCATTCCTACAAAAAAAAAGCTAAACACATGTGCAATCGGAATCCATCCAATACCATAACGAATCAATGCTTCTTCTACTCCAATGGTCTTCAATGGTCCAGAAGTGATGATATCAAGCCAACCAATGACATAACATCACTGACTAGATGAAGAGCCGGATGATCACTGGAAATGGCTTCCCACTGTTAACTTTATTGACACAACAGAAAACTCTTAAGAATATGAGCACACACCGTCTTTTTCAGATGAATTTCACCTGGGTATAACCTGAAAAAGCACCAAAAAAGCACTACAAAGAATGATCTTAATTCAGCCTTGTAAAAATGACTTGGGCATATTTTCTGTCTTTTTTTGCATACGTATTGCTGGAAAGAAGATAAAAGAAGTAGCATGCTCATTTTTTGAGGCTTCTGACTATTTAAAGTTTAAATGACAAAAAAATACCGGCGTTAGAGTTTCTGTAGAAATGGCGGACAGAATCACAACAAAGGGACTTCAGGAAATACACCACTGGTCATTTTCCTGAAGCGGCTTTGTCTTGGAAAGCTCAGCAGGCTTGCTGGCATCTAAAAGACACAATGTGCACATACCCTGAACACGTAAAGGGAGTAATGATGATAAAATCTTCAAAAGCTGAAATTAGCAGATACACTAGCATTTGTCCAGGAAATAAGATTTGCATTGATTTTACTTGATGCGAGTGTGATTATTTTACTATGGTGTCTCTCCACATGCCAGAGCATAATAAATGAAAGAAACAACACAAAGAAAGTCCTGGCAACAGTACCTGGATTGTGGCATATGACAGCCCAGCACAACAACATGGAGAAAATCAGGAAGGTGAGGAAACCCGGGTGCTGGCTGGAGAAAACAAAATTACAATGTCCACAAAAAGGAAAGGCAACACTCCAGATTCAATCCTTCATTCGTGACGTGAATACATGGCAGTGGAAGATGTGAGCATGGACAGGATCGGACTATAGCCGTCTCACGCTGCAAGCATTTCCATAGGTCCAAAAGTGCCCCTGTCTTGTCCTCAGTACCTCATGCAACATCATGGAATCACAAGCCTTAGTCAGCTTTAGAGGCACCAAAGACTGGAAAAGAACTGGAAAGAAGACAAAGACCTGCTGTGACTGAAGACCATTGTAAAACTGGGAGGACCAGGTGGGAAGCTGTATAGAGTACCAGAGGGTGGACGAGAGGTGGGTATAATTTTTCATTTCCTTTTTATTTGTTTTGCAGTCATTTGAACCTAGCCAAATAGTGTTGAAGTTCAAAATCTTTTGACTGTATTCAAGTTTTTTTGTGAAATTTGAAGCAAATTTTATCCACATCTAATTGATTTCTTCATCTGTACTGTAAGTTACAGTACTTGTTCCTTAAAATCGGTCCTTTAATAAGTAAACATTTTGCGAATTCTAAGCACATTAGCACTGTTTTACTACGTTTACACTTTCCATTGTATCGGTCAATCTGAGAATTGCTTCTGACTTCCTGTTTGGTGTATTCCTATTCTGTCCTTTGCTGAATAAAAATGTATTTGGCAACCCTCTTGTTTTATCTTAAGAAAATTATTTTTTGGTGACTGATAATTTAGTCTCTTAAATGGGCTTTACGAGCTGAAATGTAAAGTCTGCAGTCAGTTTATATGATTGTAGACTGATGAGTTGTGACAGTGTGCAATGTGCACACTATCAGGATTTTCCTGTATTTGCAGCATGAGTATGGGATCATATATTCAATTTGCACACTTGAGGTCACTTGCCAGCTAGATTCTTCAGCTCTTCTCTCACAAATCACAACTTTGTAGTCATTGAGATTACAAGTCATCTTTTGATTGACAGATGCAACAGTTGGAGTGAAAAGAGGGATTACACAGTAGGCTTACTGCAATTATGTCATTCAGGATGTGATATCTGTTACATAAGTCATATCTTTTGCTACTGGACTTTAAGCATACAAGATTTATTTGACGGGTAGCAAAAAAAAATTTCATTAATTGACATAGGCAAATTTGATAAAAGCTAGGTGAATTTAACCATAGAAGTGGTGAAATCAATTTTCTAGATTTGATTTCTAAAGATAATTATTAGTCTTAAGCTGACTATTAAGTATTAAACCTTGTTTGTTTAAATAATGAATAAAATTATACAATTACATAAAATGAAAAAATAATAATACTAATAATAATAAACTAAATAAATACATACATAAAATATGGAAATAAATAAAATTAGATTATTTTCAGAATCTCTAACTGTAAATGTTAACAGCTTTATGGAATAACTCATTGTACAATAATATTAATAAATAAGTATGGATAATACTGCCCTGGATGTGATGGTGCAAGAAAAGTGTTGATTTTGATCTTTTATTTCACTCTTGCGTGATCACATATTGATCATGTCATCACATTTCCTGCATTATAAAAGATGAGATGGCTTTCATATTAACATACGATTTGGAGATAAACAGGAAAGAGTATAAGGGTCATTGACAACGTATTCTTATTGTAAAATTGTCCAGTGTTTTCAGTTTTTTGCACCTGTTTGCTTTTTTTATCCTAGCTTCCTTTGTGCTCTTTGGCTTTTTTTCTTTCTTAGGCATCTTAAAGCCTGCACAAAGCCCTAGCCCTTGCTTTGTACACACTGTCTGAGAGGTTGCTCAGTAAGGTCAGATGAATCCCTGGAGCCCAGTATGAAACACCATTATTATTTTTTAACCAAATGTTGACACAAACGAAGCGAAGCCGCAATTTATATTCACATTTACATTATTATGGTAATGTGTCTGTTGACAGGGATATCAGTATGGTAATTCTAAGCAAAAAAAAATACAGTTTTGAAGATTATGAAAGCAAATCAGAATAATAGATGTAGTGAAAATTGATTCGCCTTAAGACACATGGGTCATTTAAAGAAAGGCATGGCTCAACACGGAGCTTATATTTCTTTTAAGACTTCATGCTTGTTAAATATGTTAAAATTCATACTAATCCTTGCAAATGGTCACAAGCGGCTGAATTCATCAACAGGAGTTTGTTAAGTAGAAGAATAAAGATGAAGCTGAGCTGAATTTGTGACCTTAAGCTCCTGGACACCAATGCAAAATCTGTAAAAGGATCCCAATGTGAGATTTATATGACTATAAGCTACTAAAAGACAAAATAGATTTTGGACTGCTTTAGATGACAGGGCCGCTGCACTTGCTACCTATAAATCCTCATAGTTACACCTTGATCCTAGCATGTGTGCGTGATATCTTTATCCATAAGTAAACTGACCACATTATCTTATTTCAAATTTATCACGGTGCACTAACTATGCAATTGACTTTTATAGAAAATGGCTGCATTTAAAGGGGTAATAACAACAGAGGTTTGACCCCTAGGACCATCGAGATCTGCAATATGAAAGAACAGGTGGACTATAGAGAGGGTTATTGAATGCATTGCATGACACAGCATAGTATAAACTGGCGGAGCATAAGTCGGTATGCGGACAATATATGGAGCATGTTCACACTCGCCATTTTACATACAAAACGCAAGAAAAACAATGAAATAAGCATATACCCTGCAGAAAGTAAACTAATAAAAAGTACTAGTACATGTAAATAACATAGGGGATTTAGTTAACATTATCCTCAATTGGGGCGGACATTAAGTTAATGCTGATCTCACATAACAGGAAAGGGCAGGGTAGGGGAGAATTCCTTTGTTGTCTGCTCATGGGGAGAAAATGAGAAGATGCACTGGGCAAAAACATTTCTCTCTAACTGGACATTTAGTCAACATTTCATATTTACATAATTTGTGTTTTTTTAGCCATTTAAGCATGAAGCTGCTTAATATGTCATAGGTCTTGACCAAACTGTTGCACCTTGCTTGAGGATCTCCTTCACATTTGTTCTATATTCTCTTAATTTTCTGATAACATTCTCATTTTATCCTGGGAACCACCTTATCAGCAGATGTACCACATATATATAAAGTAGAAGGCAATTAGAAAACCTATTCTTTATTCAAATTATTTCATGTGTGTTGCTGTTATAGGATTTTAGTAAGAGAAGTACATTTTTTGCTGTGCTTTAATTTTGCAAACGTATCTGTTAGGGGTCGAGTTCCCACCTCTGCACAGGGGGAATCTTGGGCCATCTCCGCTGCAGTCTCCCATTCTTCTCCTGCCACGGTGGAGGCTGCTCAGCGGAGATGTCAGTCTCAGCGTCTCACTCAATCTGACTCTGTGAGGAGGATTACTGCTGCTCTTCCAGCTTCTGCTATTGTAGTCAGTGCTGGGCTGCAGTGAGCAGACACTTTTGGGACTAAGTCTTGCTTTTCTCCTTCTGAGCATGCCCAGGGTGAGATCTCTCATTGGAGATCGAGGGTCACATGCTTGGATACTGCAGCAAAGTCCATTGGTCCTTCTTGGAAGGTCCTGTTCGGGCTGCAGCTATAAAAGGCTCGCATGGCCACAAGGCCATGCGCTAGTGTCTTTCTAAATGATGTGCTTTGCGCCAGTGTGGTCATGTGTGATTGTGTTCAGGGACCTGGCTGAAATAAGCCCCTAGAATGCTGGCACCTCCGGCGAGGAGTTTGTGTGTCTGAGTACATTCAGGGACCTGGCTGAAATAAGCCCCTAGAATGCTGGCACCTCCGGCGAGGAGTTCTGTGTGCATGCATGACCACTGACTGCTCTCTCTTGGGTAGTTAGCCTGTGCTCCTCTGAAGTTAACAGGGCACAGAGCTTTGCTGTCACGGCTGCTCTGTGAGTTAACCGAGCTAGCCAATACCGCCATATAGTGCTGCCATTTGTCTAGCAGCAGGTTCTCCTGCACTGTGGACCCCGGGCTGCAAACGCACCAATAACAATAAAAACTATTTTCCTCCGTGCGTTTGGCTAGCCCTAACAGTACACTAGCACCAGGGTCTGCCTAGTAAATGGCGGACAATCAGCGTTTACAGCAGTACGTCCAGCAGCTGGAGGGAAGCTTGGCGGCTCTAGAGCGTACAACTTCAGCTGTGGACGTCACTGCTGTCGCTGTTCAGGCTGCAAGTGCAGCTGCAGCCAGTTTGTCCACAACCACCCCTGCTCTGACTATATCCCGTCTCCCGCTTCCTGACAAGTTTTCTGGTGACAGTAAACTATGTCGCGGATTCGTGAGCCAGTGCTCCATTCATCTCGAGCTCCTGGCTGCACGTTTTCCTTCAGAACGGGAGAGAGTGGGATTCATTTTGTCTCTTTTGTCGGGCAGGGCATTGGAGTGGGGAACGCCGCTTTGGGAGTGCAATGATCGTGTAGTGCAGAGTGCTCCTCTCTTCCTGGACGCTCTGAGGCAGGTCCTTTTAGGACCTTGTGTCACTCACGATACCGCACTCCAATTGTTGGCAATTTCTCAGGGTTTGTCCATGGTCAGCCAGTTTGCCGTTCAATTCCGGACTCTAGCCTCTGAGTTAGAATGGCTGGATAAAGTCCTTATTCCGGTGTACTGGAAAGGACTGGCTGATCATGGAAAGGATGTCTTGGCCACCAGGGAGATTCCCGCCACACTGGAGGAGCTCATTACAATTTCTACCCGCATCGACCTCCGTTTTAATGAGTGGAGGTTGGAGAGGACCCAGTGTAGACAGAGGTTTTGGCTGGCTCCCACCTTCGCCAAACCTCTAGAATCTCCCGTCCTGGCATCTGACTCCCATGAGGCCATGGAGGTTTCTCGAGCGGGACCTAAGTCTCAGACCATTCGAGTACCTGTGGTGTGTAGAAATTGTCAGCACCTGGGACATTATGCTAACAAGTGTCCACAGCGGTCGGGTAAACGATTGCGTCTAGTGACTATAGGAGGAGGTTCACTGGACAGTGACAATTCTGTTGGACTCATTCACTCTTGCAGTTGAGCTTTGTGTGGATTCAGGAGCTGAGGGAAACTTCATGTCCTCTACTTTTGCTCTGTGCCACAATGTACCTCTGGTGATGCTCACTAAACCAGTAACTGTTAGAGTGGTGAATGGGTCGACACTTCCATTACAGATCACACACCAGACTGTCCCTTTCCCATTAGCCATGTCCCCATCCCACCAGGAGATTATTTCCCTTCTTGTTCTTCCCGAGGGAATGGATGAGATTTTGCTGGGACTACCCTGGCTCTGTTTTCACTCTCCACATATTGAGTGGTCCTCTGGGAGGATATTGGGTTGGAGTGAGCCTTGTAAGGGCAGATGTGTGAAAGAGCGCGTTCAGGTTTACACCACTGAGATACCCGCAGATCTGTCTTCTCTTCCCGAATGCTATCGGTCCTATGCAGACGTTTTCTCCAAGAGGGCTGCTGAGACCCTTCCGCCTCACCGTCCCTATGACTGTCCTATAGATCTCTTGCCTGGAGCAAAACCTCATAGGGGACGTGTCTATCCCCTCTCTCTCCCGGAGACTGAGGCTATGTCCCTATACATCCAGGAGAACTTGGCAAGAGGGTTCATTAGGAAGTCAGTGTCACCGGCAGGGACAGGATTCTTTTTCGTCCAGAAAAAGAATAGAGAGTTACGTCCTTGCATAGACTACAGGGGTCTTAACGCCATCACCATTAAAAATAAATACCCGCTGCCCTTGATTTCTGAGCTTTTTGATAGGCTACTCCCCGTAGGGTATTTACCAAATTGGATCTGTGGGGTGCGTATAACCTGATTCGCATCCGTGAGGGGGATGAATGGAAGACGGCATTTAACACCAGAGATGGGCACTATGAATATCTAGTGATGCCCTTCGGGCTCTGTAATGCCCCAGCCGTTTTCCAAGACTTTGTCAACGACATTTTCCGAGATATGCTCCCCAGCTCGGTTGTAGTCTATCTGGATGATATTCTCATCTTTTCTCCCGATATTGACTCCCACCGGAGAGATGTTGGCAGAGTCTTTGACCTCTTACGGGCAAATTCCCTGTATGCTAAGTTGGAGAAGTGTATGTTTGAGCAGGAGTCTTTACCTTTCCTGGGCTATATCATCTCAGCCCAGGGATTGGCTATGGATCCTGCCAAACTACAATCTGTGATGGACTGGCAAGAACCTCATTCTCTTATAGCGGTGCAGCGCTTTATGGGGTTCATTAATTATTACCGCCAGTTCATTCCCCACTTCTCAACTTTAGTAGCTCCCTTGGTAGCCCTCACCAAGAAGGGAGCAAATCCCAAATTGGGGTCAGAAGAGGTCTCCAGGGCCTTCTCTTCTATTAAGTGTCATTTTGCTAGCGCTCCCATCCTACATCTTCCCGATGTTGATAAGCCATTCATAATGGAGGTGGATGCCTCATCCGTTGGTGCAGGAGCAGTCCTTTTCCAAAAGGATGCTCAAGGTCGGAAGCATCCTTGCTTCTCTTTCTCCAAGACCTTTACACCTGCGGAGAAAAATTATTCCATCGGGGACAGGGAGTTGCTAGCAATGAAGTTGGCTTTCTCTGAGTGGAGACATCTCTTGGAGGGGGCTCGTTTTCCATTTCAAGTCTTCAAGGACCACAAAAATGTATTATACTTGCAAACAGCTCAGAGGCTAAATTCTCACCAGGCCAGATGGTCCTTGTTCTTCTCCCGGTTCCTTTTCACCCTCCATTATCTCGCTGGGGAGAAGAACATTCGTGCTGATGCCCTTTCTCACTCTGTTGTGTCATCTGAGGAGGAGGAAGGAGAGCCTCGGCTTATTGTCCCTTCCGAGAGTCTGAGAACCGTAGCTCCGGTTTTGCTAGAGTCTGTGCCTCCGGGCAAGACTTTTGTGCCGATTAATTTGCAACCGGAGGTTCTCTCTTGGGCTCATTCGTCCAGGGTGGGTGGACACTTTGGGACAAAGAGGACATCTGAGCTGTTGGCGAGAACGTACTGGTGGCCACATATGGTCCGTAATGTCAGAGTTTATATTCCGGCGTGTGTCTCCTGCGCCAAAAATAAGTCTCCTTGACAACGGCCTGCTGGGTTACTCTATCCCTTGCCGGTGGCAGACAGGCCCTGGGAAATGGTCGGGATGGACTTTGTGGTGGGTTTGCCAAAGTCTCGTGGCTGTACCATCATTTGGGTCATCACTGATCATTTCTCGAAAATGGTGCATTTGGTGCCGCTACCACGGTTACCTTCTGCACAGGCTTTGGCAGCATTGTTCATAAAACACATCTTCTGCCTACACAGTATGCCGGACAAAATTGTCAGTGATCGGGGTCCCCAGTTTGTGTCTCGGTTCTGGAGAGAGCTTTGTCTTCTTCTCAGCATTGAGTTAAATCTCTCTTCCGCATATCATCCCGAGACAAATGGGTTGGTAGAGAGGGCCAACCAGACCTTGGTCACATATCTGCGACATTTTGTCTCAGCCAGGCAGGATGACTGGGCATCCTTGCTAAAGTGGGCGGAGTTTGCGCTGAACAATGCTGTAGCCGACTCCACTGGTCAAACCCCATTCCTCCTCAACTGTGGTCAGCATCCGCGGGTCCCTGTGCCTATGCCCGTGTCTTCCGCCGACTCCAGGGTAGGAGACTGGGCTGTGGAGGCACGGGATATTTGGGACCGCACTCAGGATGCCATTCGGGCCTCCAAGGAGAGAATGAGGTCTTCCACCGATTCACATCAGCGCCCCGCTCCGACCTTTGCTCCCGGTGACTTGTTGTCGCTCTGCGCCCGTAACATCAGGCTGCGAGTTGAGTCCACTAAGTTTGCACCTCGCTACTTGGGTCCTTTCAAGGTCCTCGAACAGGTAAACCCTGTGGTCTATCGTTTAGCCCTTCTGCCATGCCAGGGTAACACCGACACCTTTCATGTGTCCCTCTTGAAACCCGTACACATGTCCCAGTTTTCCGAGTCATCTGCTGGGACATCGGGTTCGTCTACAGACGATTACAAGGTGAACGGTATTTTGGGGTGTAAGGTGGTACGTGGCAAAAACTTTATTTGGTGGACTGGAAGGGTTATGGTCCTGAGGACAGGTCTTGGGAGCCTGCTGAGCACATTAGGGCTCTGCAGATCATTGCTGCCTTCAAGCGTAGTGAGGCCCAAGGGGGGGGGCATGTTAGGGTTTGAGTTCCCACCTCTGCACAGGGGAAATCTCAGGCCATCTCCGCTGCAGTCTCCCATTCTTCTCCTGCCACAGTGGAGGCTGCTCAGCGGAGATGTCGGTCTCAGCGTCTCGCTCAATCTGACTCTGTGAGGAGAATTACTGCTGCTCTTCCAGCTTCTGCTATTGTAGTCAGTGCTGTGCAGCGGTGAGCAGACGCTTTTGGGACTAAGTCTTGCTTTTCTCCTTCTGGGCATGCCCAGGGTGAGATCTCTCATTGGAGATCGAGGGTCACATGCTTGGATACTGCAGCAAAGCCCATTGGTCCTTCTTGGAAGGTCCTGTTTGGGCTGCAGCTATAAAAGGCTTGCATGGCCACATGGCCATGCGCTAGTATCTTTCTAAATTATGTGCTTTGCACCAGTGTGGTCATGTGTGATTGTGTTCAGGGACCCGGCTGAAATAAGCCCCTAAAATGCTGGCACCTCCGGCGAGGAGTTTGTGTGTCTGAGTACATTCAGGGACCTGGCTGAAATAAGCCCCTAGAATGCTGGCACCTCCGGCGAGGAGTTCTGTGTGCATGCATGACCACTGACTGCTCTCTCTTGGGTAGTTAGCCTGTGCTCCTGTGAAGTTAATAGGGCGCAGAGCTTTGCTTTCACGGCTGCTCTGTGAGTTAACCAAGCTAGCCAATACTGCCATATAGTCCTGCCATTTGCCTAGCAGCAGGTTCTCCTGCACGGTGGACCCCGGGCTGCAAACGCACCAATAACAATAAAAACTATTTTCCTCGGTGCGTTCCGCTAGCCCTAACAGTATCATTGGAAATTGTTTATTATTTAAAACATGTTTTTATTACATTGTTCATTCCGTTTAGGCTGGGGTCATACGACAGTATAAAATAATAGGTCTGATTTTCATCCAAGCTGATAGTATGATTTTTTTTCCCACTTATCATCCATGTGCAGTCTGTATGCTATCCGTTTTTCTTACTCAGCAGTTATTAACCATTTCCAGGACCATTTATAGTTTCTTACAGAATTGTAATGTATCTATAAGAATCGGATGCTGTATTGTGATTTCGTATTGCATCTGATTTTTTTCCAAACTCTAAACCGATTTCAGAGTGAAATCTCTGCATGCTGCTATTTTTTTCACAGATAGATTCTGTCCGTGAAAAAAAAATCAACACTGCTCCATTGAAAAACATGGGTCAGTGTGCTGTCCGATAAAAAAATCTAACATTCATCCAATTTATACTGTGGTGTGAGGGAGTCCATAAGGACTGGCCTCAGCAAAGCAGCAACAGGCTCTGCTGAAGCTAATTTGTCTAAAAGACAAATCCGCACACAGCACACGCTAATTATTGTAAGGAATAACAGACCAGACAGATCTGTGACTCTCGCCACTGATCCTCCAACAAGGCATGGTTGTGTGTAATGATGGACTTAACCAGGTTGCGGCTGGTAACCTTGGCAAGCTTGCACATGTACCATGATTGTCCCATGTGCTCAACTTGGTAATACAGCAGTTTCTGAAAATCTACTCAGATTTGCCAGAGCTTACTGTCAAGGTATGTCGCATCACTGCCCATTTCTCCAAGTTAGCTATAGCTGTCTCTGCTCTGGAAGTGATGCAGCAGCGAGTGCCAGCTCACCAATTGGTGTGAGACATGACCATGTGCTGGAACTCCACACTGCACACTTTTGAGAGCGAGCAGCATAAGCCAGTTGTGGAATACCAGCTCCAACTTACCCCTCAGTATTCTAGTCAGCCTTCACACTTAACAACTGAAGAGTGGGCATGGATGTCTGACATTTTTGCAGTTCTCCAAGACTTTGAGGACTCCACAAAGATGGTAAGCAGTGATGCCATCATTAGTGCAACAATCCCGCTTCTGTGCCTACTAAAACAGTCTCTGATGACAATTAAACATGAAGCTTTGCATGCGTACCAGGTGGAGATGGAGGAAAACATGAGACAGGGAGATACTACCCAGCCTTATCTCATGTTTTCAGTACAGATTGGGTAACAATGAGGAAGTGGAAGCTGAGGAAGAGGAGGATGACAAGAGCTGTCTGATAGCGCAAAAGAGGCTAGTACACACACAAGCTTCATCTCGTCTCTCCTATGAGGATGGGCTGAGAAGTGGAATGAGGAGGAGATGGAGAGTAGTCATCATGTTGGAGACAAAGAAATGTTGGCTGTAGGAACCTTGGCAAGTATGGCAGACTTTATATACTGCCTTTCCCATGACCCTTGCATTATATTCATCGTACACAAAAAAGAGTACTGGTTGTTCACCCTAATAGATTCACTCTATTAGGTGAACTTTGCATCTCTACTTCCTGAGGTGGAGAGGACTTCTAAAATGGTGCTATACCAGGAGGCCATTGTGGAAAATATTTTTAAAAATTCTCATCAGATGTTAGCAGCAGGGGGAAAGCTTCCTTGCCCAATCAAGGAGGAGAGGTGAAGGAGACACACAGCAGAGGCAGGGGTACCTGTCAAAGGCATGGGTCAGTTTCATGACACCCTCCCAATGTCCATGCTCTGATACCTGGGTATTTTTAACAAAGAGGTAAACATTTTAAAGATGGTAAAGCAATACCTTGCTGTCAAAACCATTGAAAGAACTGTGGGAAAAATTTGCATGAAATCGGGTCTTATCTGGGGAATATTACAAATAATTGCTCAGATCCTACTAACCTGATATATCTGGCCTGTTTTCACTGAAACCCCTTATCCTCATAATTCCTTCTTGCCGATGCTGAGGTGCAGACAAAATAAATGAATATCTTTGTTAACTTTATATTTGTTCGGAGTGTGGCCATCACGATGTGTTTCTCCTCCACTGTTGTTTTTTTTTAAAAAACGCGCTTCAGCCACTGTGTTTTATTATTTTTCCGTTATTTGATTGTTTTTCAGCTTTAGTATATGATTTTTATGTACTAACATTCCTTTGACATTTCTCTATGGGCTACTGACACCATTGTCTGCTACTGACACCATTGTTCTTGAAAATAAAAAAATACTATATGTATTTTTTTTCTCTTTTTCTATACTCCAATATCACAAATGTTTCAGGAAACCATGAGCCGGATAGCCCAGTAATTTTATTCATAATTTTATTAATTATAAAATTGATAAATTAAAATTTTACTACAATTATTATTCCAGTTTTTAACTTTTTAAATTATTCATTTTCATTTTTATTTTATACTTTTTTTGATAAATCATGTTTATACATAAATAATTTTCCTTAATTGTTCTTCTTTCTTCTTTCTTTTTCTTGTCCATCGGTCAAATTAGCTCAACATAACACTATTTTGGAATGAAAATGATACAACTGAGGGGCATATCAAGGGTAGATTTCCAGGTTTAATTGTAGGGATTGAACAAAAATATTTTGTGAAACATTTAAGAATTGCAGCCATTTTTCTACAAAGCAGCCTCATTTCAAGGGTTCAAAAAGTACTTGGACAAATTAACTTTATCAAAAATAAAATGTTCATTTTTAATACTTTATAGAGAATCTATTGCAGTCAATGACTGCCTTAACTCTGGATGTCGCCATACACTGGGTTCCCTCCTTTGTGATGCTTTTCCAAGATTTTATTACAGCTGGCTTAAGTTGTTGCTTGTTTCTGGGTCTTTTAATGCATGCTCGATGGGGTTGAGATCTGGTGATTGACTCGGTCACTGCAGAATATGCAACTTCTTTGCCTTAAAAAACATGTGGGCTGCTTTCCCATTACGTTTTTGGTCATTGTCCATCTGTACTGTGAAGAGCCATCCAATTAGCCCTGCTGCATTTGTTTGAATATGAGCAGAAATTATATCCTTGTACACATCAGAATCCATCCATCTGCTTCTGTCTTAGTCACACCATCAATGAACACTAGGGATTTAATGCCATTGAAAGCCATGCATGCCCATGCCATCACACTGCCTCCAACATGTTTGACAGAGGATGTGGTGAGCTTTCTTTGGATCACGAGCCATTCCAAGCCATCTCTATACTTTTTTCTTACCATGATTCTGTGCTGACAGGGTCTTTAAGGCTGATTAATGGTTTGCACCTTGTGGTGGACCTTCTGTGTTTGCTTTCATAAACTCTACTCTTTATGGTAGGCTTAGATACTGATACACCTGCTCCCTGATGAGTGTTCTTCATTTGGATGGATGCTGTCAAGGAATTTTTTTCACCATGGAAAGGATTATGCGATCAAATACCATGGATATCTTCCATGGACATCCATGCATTTTTAAGTTCCCAAGCTCACCATTGTGTTATTTTTTTGCTGAATATATCAATATGTCAATTTGACCACTCCTAGCCTTTATGCAATCTTTCTGATGGATTCCCTATTTTTTTCAGCTTAATGATGGTATGTTTCACTTCTATTGAGAGCTTCTTTGACCGCATGTTTTGGGTTCACAGCAACAGCTTCCAAATGCCCATTCAGCCCATTAAAGAGCTTTTGACATAGTTGTCCAGTTACTTTTGGTCCCTTGAAAAAGAGGCAGCTACATACTAAAGAGCTGTAATTCCTATAGCCTTATGCCTATTAGGATGTGAATACACTCATAATGAAGCTGAGTGCCTGCACTTTAAGCCCATATTGATTATATAACTGCATAGTGAATATATTTTGGAAAACAGATAAAATACCAAAATTTGTGCCACTGTCCAAATAATAGTGAAACTAACTGTATTTCATAACCTCATAGTGGTCATATATAGACACATACTGTATAGCTTAAATATCCCTGACAGAGTATCAAAAAGTCATGTTTTTTCCAAAGCTGATTATCTTGAGCCACTCATCTCTGAATATGTTGTAACAAATGAGAAAGAACAGACACATATTTAAGATTTTCTTTCTAAAGTGTGTACTCTTCTATCTAGTTGGCACTTCATAAACCAGCAAAAAAAAAAAACTGTAACACAATGTCAAAATGTCACAATAATTTCAGGAAATAAATACATTGCATAGATAATAACTGAAATAAATGCTCTCTCTCTTTTTTCCTATAACAAATACAATGTTTTATTTTCATATGCATGTAAATGACAGTTTGTATGACTAATGTTACTCTTTTTAGAAGCAGTTAAAAAGTGTTAACAATAAGGAGATCATTACAGAGAACATTTTAAATGTGTGAAAAATATTAGATTTTTTTTTCATGTTCTTATTTTTTGCATGGATTAAATGTAGGCCATATTGAATGCATGTAGATATTCGTTCCCAATGGGAGAAATTGCTTGTGTACAATTAGGGTGACCGGATCTTATATGGGTTTGAAAAAATGTGGGAATCTTGTCCGTCTGGACCCCACAAAACGATTCCCCTTTCCAGATATTGAGATAGCCAAAATTTGAGCTCGATCAAACGACGTTAACCCGTGCCGCTCGTCGCTCAAAGTTTGAAAAAATCCGAATTTTTGCCCAAAAAGCTGACATATGAAGCCATAACTCCAGAATGGTAAATAATAAAAACACGCTTAATATCTCAAAAGAAAGCTAATGTTGTTCTTCAAAATTTATATTTTATACATAATTGTTATTTTAAGTCAAACTGAGTTAAAACATCTTTTAGCCCCAAGAACGTGACCTGGTACCACTAGGAGCATACTTCGTATATTTTGTTATTAAGTGATACATTTTTTTTTTTTTGGTATATTTTTGAGTTTAAAGTAGAAATATAATAAAAAAACAAGTAATACTGATAAGTCTAATGACTTTTTTTATTTTAAAATATAAAAATGAGGTATTTAATACATACAAAACAGACAGAAAAGATACAGACGTAGTACCTACATGAGTTGATAATTTTACATAGTTATCTAATCTATTCTAGAGGTTTTGTTAAAGTAGTTTTTGAAACGTCAGAATATAATGCTCGGCATTTGCTTACAACTTGCAGGACATATTGCTTTTGTTCTTCATTTTTTGTCAGAAGGTCGTTAAAGTCGGTTATTAATTTAACACCACGCTCAGCCATATCGTTAACTACTTTTAATGTTTTGACAATTTTCAATCCTTCTTGGAAGTCATTATTTTGAGGCCAGGTGTTTGGATTTTGTCTTAGGAAATCCGTTTTTATATTAAATCGGTCAAAGAATGTAAATGTTTCTTTGGTAAGTAAATTTAACAATCCTCCATCAACGACCTCTTTTACTTTTTCTTTCTTAACTTTTGGATTTACAACCCTAACGTGCTCTGATGGTTCATCTGTGCTACTGAGCAATTTATTAGCCATTAACAACTTTTCATCGTCTGTAATGTTGGGATCAAAAAACGATAATCCCACCAACTCTGCATTCAAATACCACAAATGGTTCGAAAATTTGGTCAGGGCTATTTCTGCAATGTTGTTGTCACATTCTTTATAGTCTAACAGACTATGCAAAATACCTAAATCTTGCTTTGGCGCAAGATGAGCTTTTGGAGCATTGAACCAAGCTTTACAATAAATTTTAACTAGGAAAACAGAAATGGCACGCACAGAACTTTCTTCTTCTTTAGACATCTTAAATTGACGACGAAAAATGAACATTTTTAAGCAGTAAATAGCCTTTGCCATCCACCTAGCGTGATGAATGGCTCCTGGAGTTCTAAAACCCACAACATTGCCGTCTAGTGATCCAACAAATACGAGAACCAACTGCAACAGCTCCTTGTAGTCATCTCTGGGGTGGCTCTCAGTTAATTTGGTCTCGAATTCAGCAGTAACATTTGCAATTACTTCTGTAGTTAGCTGCTTTTGTATTAGCTTGTCACTGATACCTGTGTCGTATTTTCCTTTGTCTATCTTGGGCCACGCAGTGAGGAATCTTTTGAAAATGTCTGCATGAGGTCCAGTGGTTGATCCCATTTTTGTGTCGAATACGCCTCTTAACACAATTTCCAAGATATGGTGACGGCAAGCTAGGTGTAGCAATTCTCTTCCTAACATTTGCTCCAATAGGACGCATGCTCCTTTGAGTCTTCCCGTGTTCGATGCTGTAGTGTCGAAGCACATCGCCTTGACGGTGTTGGGAAGACCTTATTCCTGTAGGCATTCATATATGGCTACTGCTTGCTCCTCTCCAGAGCTGCTTGCTGTTACAGGAACTCCCAGCAGCTGTTCCTTTTCGCCATATGAAATAGCAATAGCTATTCGCTCACATTGCTCATTTTTTAAAACACCCGGTAAAAGTTTACCGTCCCAATGGACAACCACGGGCTCTTTTTCAGGAATGTTTACTTTATCTAACATGTTTTTAGTATATTGTTCTCTGAACGTTTGCCTTCTAGAATGTAATAAAGTTTTCGAGACTTTGTACTCAAGAGGGTCAAAGTTTAGTGCTTCTAGAGTAGCTATTAAAATTCTCGTGGCATTTCTGTCGGATAACTTACATCGATCTAACACAATGGATAATTTCATGTTTAAAATCTCTTTAACGCCCCTTGCAAATGAAAGTTTCATCCTCTTGCTCTCAGATGGTCCTGGATCTTCTGCAGCTTCTTCAGGGATGTTGTCCATTTCCTCCAAGCCCTCAAGTTCCTGGTAGATGTTATCCTCTTCAGTATCTTCTTCTTCTTTTCCTTCTTCGAGCTTGTCTTCATCATCCGTCTCTAAGAAGTAACAAAAGAAAGAGAAAAAAAGACTATAAAAACTTGTCGTTTTAGCAGAATAGTAATAATACATAGGTACTAAATTACCTACTTCTAATTATCAATAGGTATTATTTTAAGAATATAAACTCAATCATAAAGATGCCAAATGATGCTTTCATGTACAATTTTCTTTCATTTATATTGAAACTATTTACTTATTTGTTTATCTACTTTTTAGAATAATAATAAAATAAACTCACCAATATCAAAAGTTTCTTCTTGGATTTGTCGGTTCATTTTTGCAAGTTCCTTTTGCGCCTTGATTTCTTCAGCTTGACAAAACTTGATGTCCACTCCAGCCATGGAACCTGGGCGGCCCTTCTGCCTCTGTTTCACGAGAAACGCCTTATCTTCTTCCGATTTCAACAGAGCCAAGGCATCTTGTTGAGCAATATCAAAGAGATCATCCAACCTTTCAACAAACTGTTTAAATTTGTTCTTGGCCGTTTCCGATGTTTTCTTCCGGTCTTTTTGAAGACTTCTCCACGCGGCGTGAACTTTTTCCAGCTTAGTAATTGCATCTTGCTCATGTTTAGTCAGGATTCGAGCTTTCCCCCAAAAAATGAACACTTCTCGTATGGTCAGTTTTGCTGATTCTCTTAAAGTCAATTTCACAGTACGTAAATTATAAAATAAAGCACATAAGACTTGACGATTTGAGGGTAGTTTACAACCGGTGATCTGGTGAATGGGATAGCCCACAAGAAATAATTTATCCTTGTTCCGGCTTTGTACACCTGATGTGAATGCCATTTCAGAGTCCAATAGGTAAATAACAGTTAACTAGAAAAACGAAAAAAAATATATTAACTTAAATTTCAATAAAATATTTTCAAATATCTTTTAAAATAATACTATAATAGCTATAAAAACAATAACACACACTTGGAAAATTTTAAGCAGCATGTGCTTGTTTTTATGAGGAGCGCAGTCAGATTAGATTAGATAACTATGTAAAATTATCAACTCATGTAGGTACTACGTCTGTATCTTTTCTGTGTCTGTTTTGTATGTATTAAATACCTCATTTTTATATTTTAAAATAAAAAAAGTCATTAGACTTATCAGTATTACTTGTTTTTTTATTATATTTCTACTTTAAACTCAAAAATATACCAAAAAAAAAAAAAAAGTATCACTTAATAACAAAATATACGAAGTATGCTCCTAGTGGTACCAGGTCACGTTCTTGGGGCTAAAAGATGTTTTAACTCAGTTTGACTTAAAATAACAATTATGTATAAAATATAAATTTTGAAGAACAACATTAGCTTTCTTTTGAGATATTAAGCGTGTTTTTATTATTTACCATTCTGGAGTTATGGCTTCATATGTCAGCTTTTTGGGCAAAAATTCGGATTTTTTCAAACTTTGAGCGACGAGCGGCACGGGTTAACGTCGTTTGATCGAGCTTAAATTTTGGCTATCTCAATATCCGGAAAGGGGAATCGTTTTGTGGGGTCCAGACGGACAAAATTCCAACATCGATTTTTTGTGGTCACTAGGGTTGAGCGACTTTCATTTTTTTAAGATCGAGTAGGGTTTTGGGAAACCCGATTTTGTCCAGAGTCGAGTCGAGTGCAGTCGGCCGATTATCGCTAAAAGTCGGGGATCGACCGAAACACGAAACCCAATGCAAGTCAATGGGGAAGCATAGTCGGCAGTGAGTGGAGGCCAGGAAAACACCTACAGTGCCCATTTTAATGCCAAAAACATCCATTCTTGTTTCTGAAGCTTGCCAATCTTAATTAACTGTATAATAATAGTTGGGCATAGGGAATTGGGGGAAAGTTGTGGGGGGAGTAGGGCTGGCTCAAGTTTTTCGTGGGCCCAGGAAATGCGGACTACGTCACGGCGGTGTTGCAGGGAAAGGTAAGTATTTAAAAGTTGCAAGTGCTGTGATCCTGAGCAAGCAGGGGGGGGCCCACTCGTTCGCATTGCCACTGGCACAGGGCCCCTCAAAGTACGGCGGTGTGTTTGCATGGCGGGGGCGCCTCCCACCAGCAGCGACACTTTTGCGTACTCTGAGGGGCCCTGTGCCAGTGACGTCGCCAACGAGTATGCCCCCCCACCTGATGAAGGAACCTGCACTTTCATCTGCACCTTCCTCTTTGTCCCTGTGTAAGGTGGTATAACATGCGGGAAGGGGAACCTTACTTTCAGCAGGGTCAGATTCTGGCTGTGTAGAGTACAAGGGGAATGTAGTGGTCTAGGTCAATGTACCAGCAGACTCATTTAGCAGTGGCTGGGCAATGGGCAGGATGAGGAGGAAACAGATATAGGGCCAAAGAATAAAGTAGGCTACATGCAGTTCAAAATTGGTAACAGGACTAAACAGGCGGCATTGCTTTGTTCAGTGGAGTAGCAAACCCAAGAGCAGCAGACACTGTTTCAAGGGCCTAACCACACTAGTAGGCCAAATGCAGTTTAATATCTGATAGTATAGGGCGAAAGCCAGAATGTGGAAGCTCAGCTTTGTTCAGTTGAGGACAACACCAGGGAGGGGCAGACACCTTTAGTAGGCCGGAAAAGCCTATTGCATTTTTTAAAATGGTAATTTGGAGCAGAAGGTTGAAGCTCAGCTTTATTTAGTTGAGGGCAACACCAGGGAGGGGCAGAAGCCGTTAGTAGGCCCTAACCACCATTTTTTTTTTTTAAAACCACTTAATGAGAGCCGGAAGGTTGAAGCTCAGCTTTATTTAGTTGAGGACAACACCAGGCAGGGGCACACAGACAGACACCTTTAGTAGGCCGGAAAAGCCTATTGCATTTTTTAAAATGGTAATTTGGAGCAGAAGGTTGAAGCTCAGCTTTATTTAGTTGAGGGCAACACCAGGGAGGGGCAGAAGCCGTTAGTAGGCCCTAACCACCATTTTTTTTTTTTTAAACCACTTAATGAGAGCCGGAAGGTTGAAGCTCAGCTTTATTTAGTTGAGGACAACACCAGGCAGGGGCACACAGACAGACACCTTTAGTAGGCCGGAAAAGCCTATTGCATTTTTTAAAATGGTAATTTGGAGCAGAAGGTTGAAGCTCAGCTTTATTTAGTTGAGGGCAACACCAGGCAGGGGCACACAGACAGACACCTTTAGTAGGCCGGAAAAGCCTATTGCATTTTTTAAAATGGTAATTTGGAGCAGAAGGTTGAAGCTCAGCTTTATTTAGTTGAGGGCAACACCAGGGAGGGGCAGAAGCCGTTAGTAGGCCCTAACCACCATTTTTTTTTTTTAAAACCACTTAATGAGAGCCGGAAGGTTGAAGCTCAGCTTTATTTAGTTGAGGGCAACACCAGGGAGGGGCAGAAGCCGTTAGTAGGCCCTAACCAAAGTTGAAGGCCAAATGCAGTTTAATTTCTGATACTATAGGCCGAAAGCCAGAAGGTGGAAGCTCCGATTTAGACAGTGGAGGACAATTTGAATTAGGGACTGCAGACAGACTTAGTAGGCTGTCCCCTGTGGACCATGCATCCACCACATTAACCCATTGCGCCGTAATGGACACGTAATCTTCCGTGGCCATGCCTACAGGTCCATGCGTCTGTTGTCAGGTGCACCTTTGTACTCACAGATTGCCAGAGTGCATGGACAATGCGGTCTTCTACATGCTGGTGGAGGGTTGGGATGGCTTTTCTCGCAAAAGAAGTGTCGACTGGTTAGCTTGTAGCGTGGTACAGCGTAGTCCATCATGGCCTTATTAATAGTAAATAAAATATATAACTAGGCTCTATGAACTTTTAAATAGGTTCCAGGGGTACACGGGCAGCATTGGTGTGGTCAGTGGAGGAGTATTGCAAGTAGGGGCTGCAGACAGGCTATCAAAGGCCTAAAATAACAAACAGTAGGCAATCATGGCAGTTTTACATCGGTTACATGGATACACAGGCAGGCACTCCAGGCAGCATTGTGGTCAGTGGAGGAGTATTGCAAGTAGGGGCCGCAGACAGGCTATCAAAGGCCTAAAATAACAAACAATAGGCTCATTGCAGTTTTACAGCGGTTACATGGATAGACGGGCAGGCAGCTTGGTGGTGAGTGGAGGAGTATTTAAAGTAGGGACCGCAGACAGGCTATCAAAGGCCTAACATAACAAACAATAGGCTCATGGCAGTTTTACAGCGGTTACATGGATACACGGGCAGGCAGCTTGGTGGTCAGTGGAGGAGTATTTAAAGTAGGGACCGCAGACAGGCTTCAAAGGCCTAACATAAGAAAATGGGCTGGCTGTAGGCACTTTATAATTGGTTCCAGGGGTACACGGGCAGCAGTGGTCTGGCCAGTGGAGGACTAGTGGAAGGAGGGACCGCAGACAGGCTTCAAAGGCCTAACATAAGAAAATGGGCTGGCTGTAGGCACTTTATAATTGGTTCCAGGGGTACACGGGCAGCAGTGGTCTGGTCAGTGGAGGACTAGTGGAAGGAGGGACCGCAGACAGGCTTCAAAGGCCTAACATAAAAAAAGGGCTGGCTGTAGGCACTTTATAATTGGTTCCAGGGGTACACGGGCAGCAGTGGTCTGGCCAGTGGAGGACTAGTGGAAGGAGGGACCGCAGACAGGCTTCAAAGGCCTAAAATAACAAACAATAGGCTCATGGCAGTTTTACAGCGGTTACATGGATACACGGGCAGGCAGCTTGGTGGTCAGTGGAGGAGTATTTAAAGTAGGGACCGCAGACAGGCTTCAAAGGCCTAACATAAGAAAATGGGCTGGCTGTAGGCACTTTATAATTGGTTCCAGGGGTACACGGGCAGCAGTGGTCTGGTCAGTGGAGGACTAGTGGAAGGAGGGACCGCAGACAGGCTTCAAAGGCCTAACATAAAAAAATGGGCTGGCTGTAGGCACTTTATAATTGGTTCCAGGGGTACACGGGCAGCAGTGGTCTGGTCAGTGGAGGACTAGTGGAAGGAGGGACCGCAGACAGGCTTCAAAGGCCTAAAATAACAAACAATAGGCTCATGGCAGTTTTACAGCGGTTACATGGATACACGGGCAGGCAGCTTGGTGGTCAGTGGAGGAGTATTTAAAGTAGGGACCGCAGACAGGCTTCAAAGGCCTAACATAAGAAAATGGGCTGGCTGTAGGCACTTTATAATTGGTTCCAGGGGTACACGGGCAGCAGTGGTCTGGCCAGTGGAGGACTAGTGGAAGGAGGGACCGCAGACAGGCTTCAAAGGCCTAACATAAAAAAATGGGCTGGCTGTAGGCACTTTATAATTGGTTCCAGGGGTACACGGGCAGCAGTGGTCTGGTCAGTGGAGGACTAGTGGAAGGAGGGACCGCAGACAGGCTTCAAAGGCCTAAAATAACAAACAATAGGCTCATGGCAGTTTTACAGCGGTTACATGGATACACGGGCAGGCAGCTTGGTGGTCAGTGGAGGAGTATTTAAAGTAGGGACCGCAGACAGGCTTCAAAGGCCTAACATAACAAACAATAGGCTCATGGCAGTTTTACAGCGGTTACATGGATACACGGGCAGGCAGCTTGGTGGTCAGTGGAGGAGTATTTAAAGTAGGGACCGCAGACAGGCTTCAAAGGCCTAACATAAGAAAATGGGCTGGCTGTAGGCACTTTATAATTGGTTCCAGGGGTACACGGGCAGCAGTGGTCTGGCCAGTGGAGGACTAGTGGAAGGAGGGACCGCAGACAGGCTTCAAAGGCCTAACATAAAAAAATGGGCTGGCTGTAGGCACTTTATAATTGGTTCCAGGGGTACACGGGCAGCAGTGGTCTGGTCAGTGGAGGACTAGTGGAAGGAGGGACCGCAGACAGGCTTCAAAGGCCTAAAATAACAAACAATAGGCTCATGGCAGTTTTACAGCGGTTACATGGATACACGGGCAGGCAGCTTGGTGGTCAGTGGAGGAGTATTTAAAGTAGGGACCGCAGACAGGCTTCAAAGGCCTAACATAAGAAAATGGGCTGGCTGTAGGCACTTTATAATTGGTTCCAGGGGTACACGGGCAGCAGTGGTCTGGTCAGTGGAGGACTAGTGGAAGGAGGGACCGCAGACAGGCTTCAAAGGCCTAAAATAACAAACAATAGGCTCATGGCAGTTTTACAGCGGTTACATGGATACACGGGCAGGCAGCTTGGTGGTCAGTGGAGGAGTATTTAAAGTAGGGACCGCAGACAGGCTTCAAAGGCCTAACATAAGAAAATGGGCTGGCTGTAGGCACTTTATAATTGGTTCCAGGGGTACACGGGCAGCAGTGGTCTGGTCAGTGGAGGACTAGTGGAAGGAGGGACCGCAGACAGGCTTCAAAGGCCTAAAATAACAAACAATAGGCTCATGGCAGTTTTACAGCGGTTACATGGATACACGGGCAGGCAGCTTGGTGGTCAGTGGAGGAGTATTTAAAGTAGGGACCGCAGACAGGCTTCAAAGGCCTAACATAAGAAAATGGGCTGGCTGTAGGCACTTTATAATTGGTTCCAGGGGTACACGGGCAGCAGTGGTCTGGTCAGTGGAGGACTAGTGGAAGGACGGACCGCAGACAGGCTTCAAAGGCCTAACATAAAAAAATGGGCTGGCTGTAGGCACTTTATAATTGGTTCCAGGGGTACACGGGCAGCAGTGGTCTGGTCAGTGGAGGACTAGTGGAAGGAGGGACCGCAGACAGGCTTCAAAGGCCTAAAATAACAAACAATAGGCTCATGGCAGTTTTACAGCGGTTACATGGATACACAGGCAGGCAGCATTGTGGTCAGTGGAGGAGTATTGCAAGGAGTGTCTGTCCCAGTACTCCCAAAATATAAATAGATGTTAATGTCTCGCAAAACAACCAAAACAAAAAAAAAGGTGGCATACTTAGGTACAGGGGTGGGCTCATCTGCTGAGTTTCTGACATAGTAATTTGGCAGTAACTATTTAATGGTGCCAATATAGGACACAGACACAGACTACTTTAAGTTGCATCATAGATGTCTACAAATTTGTATTGTCAGTGCCAGACATTGAATGATGTCAGCGAATAGACTAAAGATTGGTGGAGCTGTGCGACATAATTTTGCATGTGGTAGAGCACATTTTGAGCTGGGGTAGGGGGGAACTCTCTAGAGGCCGGCGGGACCGCCCCAGGGCCCCTCATGTTACAACGGTGTGTCTGACGTTGGGTGCGCACCACCACCGCCAGAGACACTACATTGTACTATGAGGGACCCAGTAGCAATGCCGTCAACCAAAAGCGAGCACACCCACCTCTTCAGACAAACAGCAGTCTCACGGGTGCTTGCGCCAAGTCGCGATACCACGGCCCCGTGTGGGGAGTTTGGCCATTTAGGGAGGTGTAAACATGTCGTATGCTGTACAATCAGCTGCAGCAAATTAGACATTAGAAAAGTAATTCACAGGCAAGAGCTTTTCATAGGAAAGCTAGGTGTCGGCCGGGCAAGGTGGGGCAAAAGATTTCGAAATCCAGTTGTGGTTCATTTTAATGAATGTTAGATCGTCAACATTTTGGGTAGCCAGACGAGTCCTTTTTTCGGTTAATATTGAACCTGCAGCACTGAATACTCTTTCTGATAGGACACTTGCTGCCGGGCAAGCAAGCTCCTGCAATGCATATTCTGCCAATTCTGGCCAGGTGTCTAATTTGGAGGCCCAGTAATCAAATGGGAATGACGGTTGAGGGAGAACATCGATAAGGGATGAAAAATAGTTAGTAACCATACTGGACAAATGTTGTCTCCTGTCACTTTCAATTGATGCAGCAGTACCTGTCCTGTCTGCGGTCATAGCAAAATCACTCCACAACCTGGTCAGAAAACCCCTCTGTCCAACGCCACTTCTGATGTGTGCACCCCTAACACTCCTAGTCTGCTGCCCCCTGGAGCTCGTGTGAGAACAATCACGTGCGCTGTGTGCTGGGAATGCCTGAAGCAAACGGTCAACAAGAGTTGATTGTTTGGTTGCTAATATTAGTTCCAAGTTCTCATGTGGCATAATATTTTGCAATTTGCCTTTATAGCGTGGATCAAGGAGGCAGGCCAACCAGTAATCGTCATCGTTCATCATTTTCGTAATGCGTGTGTCCCTTTTTAGGATACGTAAGGCATAATCCGCCATGTGGGCCAAAGTTCCAGTTGTCAAATCTCCGGTTGTGATTGGTTGAGGGGCAGTTGCAGGCAAATCTACGTCACTTGTGTCCCTCAAAAAACCAGAACCCGGCCGTGACACGCAACCAATTTCCTGTGCCCCCGGGAAAGGTTCGGCATTAAAAATATACTCATCCCCATCATCCTCCTCGTCCTCCACCTCCTCTTCGCCCGCTACCTCGTCCTGTACACTGCCCTGACCAGACAATGGCTGACTGTCATCAAGGCTTTCCTCTTCCTCTGGTGCAGACGCCTGCTCCTTTATGTGCGTCAAACTTTGCATCAGCAGACGCATTAGGGGGATGCTCATGCTTATTACGGCGTTGTCTGCACTAACCAGCCGTGTGCATTCCTCAAAACACTGAAGGACTTGACACATGTCTTGTATCTTAGACCACTGCACACCTGACAACTCCATGTCTGCCATCCTACTGCCTGCCCGTGTATCCTCCCACAAATAAATAACAGCACGCCTCTGTTCGCACAGTCTCTGAAGCATGTGCAGTGTTGAGTTCCACCTTGTTGCAACGTCTATGATTAGGCGATGCTGGGGAAGGTTCAAAGACCGCTGATAGGTCTGCATACGGCTGGCGTGTACAGGCGAACGTCGGATATGTGAGCAAAGTGCACGCACTTTGAGGAGCAGGTCGGAGAACCCAGGATAAGTTTTCAATAAGCACTGCACCACCAGGTTTAAGGTGTGAGCCAGGCAAGGAATGTGTTTCAGTTGGGAAAGGGAGATGGCAGCCATGAAATTCCTTCCGTTATCACTCACTACCTTGCCTGCCTCAAGATCTACTGTGCCCAGCTACGACTGCGTTTCTTGTTGCAAGAACTCGGACAGAACTTCCGCGGTGTGTCTGTTGTCGCCCAAGCACTTCATAGCCAATACAGCCTGCTGACGCTTGGCAGTAGCTGGCCCATAATGGGACAACTGGTGTGCAACAGTGTCATCTGCCGATGGAGTGGTTGGCAGACTGCGTTCTGTGGAAGAGCTGTAGCTTCTGCAGGAGGACGAGGAGGAGGAGGAGGAGGGGGTGCGAACGCCTACAGCCAACTGTTTCCTAGACCGTGGGCTAGGCACAACTGTCCCTAAATTGATGTCGCCTGTGGACCCTGCATCCACCACATTCACCCAGTGTGCCGTGATGGACACATAACGTCCCTGGCCATGCCTACTGGTCCATGCATCTGTAGTCAGGTGCACCTTTGTACTCACAGATTGCCTGAGTGCATGGACGATGCGCTGTTTAACATGCTGGTGCAGGGCTGGGATGGCTTTTCTGGAAAAAAAGTGTCGACTGGGTAGCTCGTATCGTGGTTCAGCGTACTCCATCAGGGCTTTGAAAGCTTCGCTTTCAACTAACCGGTAGGGCATCATCTCTAACGAGATTAGTCTAGCTATGTGGGCGTTAAAACACTGTGTACGCGGATGCGAGGATAAGTACTTCCTTTTTCTAACCAGAGTCTCATGTAGGGTGAGCTGGACTGGAGAGCTGGAGATCGTGGAACTTTCGGGTGTGCCGGTGTACATGGCAGACTGAGAGACGGTTGGAGACGGTATTGTTTCCGCCGGTGCCCTAGATGCAATATTTCCTCCTACAAAACTGGTGATTCCCTGACCCTGACTGCTTTTGGCTGGCAAAGAAACCTGCACAGATACTGCCGGTGGTGCGGAAAATGGTGGCCTTACAGTGACGGAAGGGATGTTGCGTTGCTGACTAGCTTCATTGGCCGAGGGTGCTACAACCTTGAGGGACGTTTGGTAGTTAGTCCAGGCTTGAAAATGCATGGTGGTTAAGTGTCTATGCATGCAACTAGTATTTAGACTTTTCAGATTCTGACCTCTGCTTAAGCTAGTTGAACATTTTTGACAGATGACTTTGCGCTGATCAGTTGGATGTTGTTTAAAAAAATGCCAGACTGCACTCTTCCTAGACTCGGATCCCTTTTCAGGGATTGCAGACTGAGCTTTAACCGGATGGCAACGCTGTGCTCCAACAGGTTTTGGCTTTGACACGCGTTTTGGGCCAGATACGGGCCCGGCAGATGGAACCTGTTGCGATGTTGATGCCTGCTGCGGCCCCTCCTCCACCTCCGCTTCTGAACTACTGCCGCCTGCACCCTGTTCCCCCAATGGCTGCCAATCGGGGTCAATAACTGGGTCATCTATTACCTCCTCTTCGAGCTCGTGTGCAACTTCGTCTGTGTCACTGTGTCGGTCGGTGGTATAGCGTTCGTGGCGGGGCAACATAGTCTCATCAGGGTCTGATTGTGGATCTGTACCCTGAGAGGGCAATGTGGTGGTCTGAGTCAAAGGAGCAGCATAGTACTCTGGCTGTGGCTGTGCATCAGTGCACTCCATGTCAGAATATACTTGTAATGGGCATGGCCTGTTAAATGTTTCACTTTCTAAGCCAGGGACGGTATGTGTAAAGAGCTCCATGGAGTGACCCGTTGTGTCGCCTGCTGCATCCTTCTCTCTTGTTGTAGTTTTTGCTGAGGAGGACAAGGAAGCGACTTGTCCCTGACCGTGAACATCCACAAGCGACGCGCTGCTTTTACATTTACCAGTTTCGGAAGAGGAGGCAAAAGAGCTAGAGGCTGAGTCTGCAATGTAAGCCAAAACTTGCTGTTGCTGCTCCGCCTTTAAAAGCGGTTTTCCTACTCCCAGAAAAGAGAGCGTTCGAGGCCTTGTGTAGCCTGACGATGAAACTGGCTCCACAGCTCCAGACTTAGGTGGAATATTTTTATCCCCACGACCACCTGATGCTCCACTACCACTACCATCATTACCAGCTGACAATGAACGCCCACGACGACCTCTTGCACCAGACTTCCTCATTGTTTTAAAATCTTAACCAAAGTAACTTTATTTGTTGCTGTCAAACAACTTACACGGTGAGCTATAACTTCAGTATGATTTCAATATCCCTTAACAGGTTGGTGAGACCACAAGGAAAATCAGGCACAATGTTACACACTCTGTTTTCTGTGGCACAAAATCACAGAGATGACACACACGCAGGACTGTCACTCAAGCACTAATGTCAATATTAATCTCCCACCTAATTTATTTTTTTTTTTTTCTCAGGGAGACTTTAGAAACCAAATAATATTACAAAAAAAAAAAAAAAAAGGCTTTCTATGGCCCACAATTAGAGAGAGAGAGGTGGCACACCCAGGAGTCAAGACAGGCGCACAAGCTGAAAGGGCAATATTACTCTCCCACTGTTTTTTTAAGTTTTTTTTTTATTTCAGGGAGACTTTAGAAACCAAATAATATAAAAAAAAAAAAAAAAAAAATAGGCTTTCTATAGCCCACTGAATGAGAGAGAGAGGTGGCACACCCAGGAGTCAAGACTGGCACACAAGCTGAAAGGGCAATATTACTCTCCCACTGTTTTTTTATGTTTTTTTTTTTTTTTCAGGGAGACTTTAGAAACCAAATAATAAGAAAAAAAATAAATAAATAGGCTTTCTATAGCCCACTGAATGAGAGATAGCACACACAGCAGTGGCACACAAGCCCTGACTGAGGCCAATATTTTTCTCCCACTGATTGATGTAGTGTTTTTGTGTTGAGGTAGATTTTAGAACACAAATCAAGGAAAAAAAAAAAAAATGCTTTCTATGGCCCACTGAATGAGAGAGAGGTGGCACACCCAGGAGTCAAGACTGGCACACAAGCTGAAAGGGCAATATTACTCTCCCACTGTTTTTTTATGTATTTTTTGTTTTTTAAGGGAGACTTTAGAAACCCAATAATATTTAAAAAAAAAAATAAATAGGCTTTCTATGGCCCACTGAATGAGAGGGAGAGAGGTGGCACACCCAGGAGTCAAGACTGGCACACAAGCTGAAAGGGCAATATTACTCTCCCACTGTTTTTTTATGTATTTTTTTTTTCAGGGAGACTTTAGAAACCCAATAATATTAAAAAAAATAAATAAATAGGCTTTCTATGGCCCACTGAATGAGAGGGAGAGAGGTGGCACACCCAGGAGTCAAGACTGGCACACAAGCTGAAAGGGCAATATTACTCTCCCACTGTTTTTTTAGGTTTTTTTTTTTTTTTTTCAGGGAGACTTTAGAAACCAAATAATAAGAAAAAAAATAAATAAATAAATAGGCTTTCTATAGCCCACTGAATGAGAGATAGCACACACAGCAGTGGCACACAAGCCCTGACTGAGGCCAATATTTTTCTCCCACTGATTGATGTAGTGTTTTTGTGTTGAGGTAGATTTTAGAACACAAATCAAGGAAAAAAAAAATGCTTTCTATGGCCCACTGAATGAGAGAGAGGTGGCACACCCAGGAGTCAAGACTGGCACACAAGCTGAAAGGGCAATATTACTCTCCCACTGTTTTTTTATGTATTTTTTGTTTTTTAAGGGAGACTTTAGAAACCCAATAATATTTAAAAAAAAAATTAATAGGCTTTCTATGGCCCACTGAATGAGAGGGAGAGAGGTGGCACACCCAGGAGTCAAGACTGGCACACAAGCTGAAAGGGCAATATTACTCTCCCACTGTTTTTTTATGTATTTTTTGTTTTTTAAGGGAGACTTTAGAAACCCAATAATATTTAAAAAAAAAATAAATAGGCTTTCTATGGCCCACTGAATGAGAGGGAGAGAGGTGGCACACCCAGGAGTCAAGACTGGCACACAAGCTGAAAGGGCAATATTACTCTCCCACTGTTTTTTTATGTATTTTTTTTTTCAGGGAGACTTTAGAAACCCAATAATATTTAAAAAAAAAAAAAATAGGCTTTCTATGGCCCACTGAATGAGAGGGAGAGAGGTGGCACACCCAGGAGTCAAGACTGGCACACAAGCTGAAAGGGCAATATTACTCTCCCACTGTTTTTTTATGTATTTTTTTTTTTCAGGGAGACTTTAGAAACCCAATAATATTTAAAAAAATAAATAAATAGGCTTTCTATGGCCCACTGAATGAGAGGGAGAGAGGTGGCACACCCAGGAGTCAAGCCTGGCACACAAGCTGAAAGGGCAATATTACTCTCCCACTGTTTTTTTATGTATTTTTTGTTTTTTAAGGGAGACTTTAGAAACCCAATAATATTTTTTTAAAAAAATAAATAGGCTTTCTATGGCCCACTGAATGAGAGGGAGAGAGGTGGCACACCCAGGAGTCAAGACTGGCACACAAGCTGAAAGGGCAATATTACTCTCCCACTGTTTTTTTAGGTATTTTTTTTTTTTCAGGGAGACTTTAGAAACCAAATAATATTAAAAAAAAAAATAAAAAAATAGGCTTGCTATAGCCCACTGAATGAGAGATAGCACACACAGCAGTGGCACACAAGCCCTGACTGAGGCCAATATTTTTCTCCCACTGATTGATGTAGTGTTTTTGTGTTGAGGTAGAATTTAGAACACAAATCACGGAAAAAATAAATAGGCTTTCTATGGCCCACTCAGTGAGAGATGGCACACACAGGGATGGCACTGTAGCAGAAATGCCAATCTTAATCTCCCACAAAAAAAACAAAAAAAAAACAGGGACTGTCCTACAATTACTATCTCCCTGCAGTAATGTAAGCCAGGTATGGCAGGCAGCAATAGGAGTGGACTGATGCACAAATTAAATAAAAAGTGTGGACAAACAAAAAAGATAGCTGTGCAGAAAGGAAGGAACAAGAGGATATGTGCTTTGAAAAAAGCAGTTGGTTTCCACAGTGGCGTACACACAGCAATACAGCTATCACGGAGCCTTCTAGGGCAGCCCAATGAGCTACAGCGCTGAGGGGAAAAAAAAAAAAAATAGCTTCCACAGTCCCTGCACACCGAAGGTGGTGTTGGACAGTGGAAATCGCTGCAGCACAAGCGGTTTGGTGGTTAGTGGACCCTGCCTAACGCTCTCCCTGCTTCTGACGAAGCGGCAGCAACCTGTCCCTAAGCTCAGATCAGCAGCAGTAAGATGGCGGTCGGCGGGAACGCCCCTTCATAGCCCCTGTGACGCCGCAGACAGCAAGCCAATCACTGCAATGCCCTTCTCTAAGATGGTGGGGACCAGGATCTATGTCATCACGCTGCCCACACTCTGCGTTCACCTTCATTGGCTGAGAAATGGCGCTTTTCGCGTCATTGAAACGCGACTTTGGCGCGAAAGTCGCGTACCGCATGGCCGACAAGCACAGGGGTCGGATCGGGTTTCATGAGACGCCGACTTAGCCAAAAGTCGGCGACTTTTGAAAATGATCGACCCGTTTCGCTCTACCCTAGTGGTCACTAGTGTTGAGCGATACCGTCCGATACTTGAAAGTATCGGTATCGGAAAGTATCCGCCGATACCGGCAAAGTATCGGATCCAATCCGATACCGATACCCGATACCAATACAAGTCAATGGGGCTCAAGTATCGGACGGTATTCCTGATGGTTCCCAGGGTCTGAAGGAGAGGAAACTCTCCTTCAGGCCCTGGGAACCATATTAATGTGTAAAAGAAAGAATTAAAATAAAAAATATTGCTATACTCACCTCTCCGAGGGAACCGGCAGCGTTGTTTGCTTAAAATTCGCGCTTTTCTTTCCTTACGTGAAGTCCCGGCTTTGTGATTGGTTGCGTCGCAGTCACATGGGCGACGCAACCAATCACAGCAAGCCGTGACGTAATTTCAGGTCCTTAAGGATTTTAAAATTACGTCCCGGCTTTGTGATTGGTTGTGTCGCAGTCACATGGGCGACGCAACCAATCACAGCAAGCCGTGACGTAATTTCAGGCCCTTAAGGATTTTAAAATTACGTCCCGGCTTTGTGATTGGTTGCGTCGCAGTCACATGGGTGACGCAACCAATCACAAGCCGTGATGTCACGGGAGGCTGGACACGCGCGCATTTTAAAATGCGCGCTTGTCCAGCCTCCCGTGACGTCCCGGCTTGTGATTGGTTGCATCGCGGTCAACCAATCACAAGCCGGGAGGCTGGACACGCGTGCATTTTAAAATGCGCGCGTGTCCAGCCTCCCGTGACGTCCCGGCTTGTGATTGGTTGCATCGCGGTCAACCAATCACAAGCCGGGAGGCTGGACACGCGCGCATTTTAAAATGCGCGCTTGTCCAGCCTCCCGTGACGTCCCGGCTTGTGATTGGTTGCGTCGCGGTCAACCAATCACAAGCCGGGAGGCTGGACACGCGCGCATTTTAAAATTTTAAAATGCGCGCGTGTCCAGCCTCCCGGCTTGTGATTGGTTGAACGCGACGCAACCAATCACAAGCCGGGACGTCACGGGAGGCTGGACAAGCGCGCATTTTAAAATGCGCGCGTGTCCAGCCTCCCGTGACGTCACGGCTTGTGATTGGTTGCGTCGCCCATGTGACTGCGACGCAACCAATCACAAAGCCGGGACATAATTTTAAAATCCTTAAGGGCCTGAAATTACGTCACGGCTTGCTGTGATTGGTTGCATCGCCCATGTGACTGCGACGCAACCAATCACAAAGCCGGGACGTAATTTTAAAATCCTTAAGGACCTGAAATTACGTCACGGCTTGCTGTGATTGGTTGCGTCGCCCATGTGACTGCGACGCAACCAATCACAAGCCGGGACTTCACGTAAAGGAAAGAAAAGCGCGAATTTTAAACAAAGAACGCTGCCGCTTCCCTCGGTAAGGTGCAGGCTGCGTCGGAGAGGTGAGTATAGCAATATTTTTTATTTTAATTCTCTCTTTTACACATTTTTACATTAATGTTGTTTCGATACCGATACCCGATACCACAAAAGTATCGGATCTCGGTATCGGAATTCCGATACCCGCAAGTATCGGCCGATACCCGATACTTGCGGTATCGGAATGCTCAACACTAGTGGTCACCCTAGTGTACATAAATCAGCTGCAGAAAGCTGAAAAGAAATGGGAAAAATGAGGCTGCAATACATGTTGTTGTTTTTTCCTCTAAGTTTTCTCTCTGCTCAGACAGTAGAAAATGTGATTTATTTCAACGACATCAGAATTTTTTTTACCTAATACAAGTACTTCTCACAAAATTAGAAAATCATCAAAAAGTTAATTTTTTTCAGTTCGTCAATACAAAAAGTGAAACTCATATGTTGTATAGAGTCATTACAAACAGAGTGCTCTATTTCAAGTGTTTATTTCTGTTAATGTTGGTGATTATGGCTTACTAGTGTCTTTCATTTTGATATGTCTAATAAATAATCAGCCTACGATTTTGGAGAGTAAGAAAGAAGAACATCTTGACCAAGAATTTGAATGTACGAATGTTACATTTTTCCCATCAATTTACATTTTTTTATTTTTGTTATACAATTAACATATTTTTATGATTATGTCAACAACATGTTGTCACAACCCTCTGCTAAAGAATATATTGTGATAGATGGACCCTGTTACTTCCATTAAAATTACCTCCAACTGCTGCATCAAAATTAATATTCCTCTACCACATTTTCATATGCATCGCAGTATTGTATGTAGAGCTGATTAAATAAATTGAAGTGCAATTTAATGTTGCTTGAATTTACCGTATTTTTCCGACTATAAGACGCACTTTTTCACCCCAAAAATTGTGAGGAAAATGGGGGGTGCGTCTTATAGTTGGAACGCAGACTTACCGGCATTGTGGTGGCGACAGAGGTGCGGGGATGATGTGGCGCGGTGAGCTGTATGGCGTGAGCAGGGTCCCGTCCATATTTGAAGTGAATCCGCGGCCCGGTATTGATGGAGAGCAGCAGAGCTGGGTGAGTTACGGTATTTTCCGGTGGCGGCGGCCATCTTGCTGAGGCCGCGCGTGCGCAGATTCACTACTCTGCATCCCAGGGCTTCAGGAAAATGGCCGCGGGAGGCCGCGCGTGCGCAGATGGAGATCCCGCTGGCCATTTTCCTGAAGCCGAGTTCGCAGATTGAGATCTCGGCTTCAGGAAAATGGCCATCTGCGCACGCGCGGCCTCCCGCGGCCATTTTCCTGAAGCCCTGGGACGCAGAGTAGTGAATCTGCGCACGCGCGGCCTCAGCAAGATGGCCACCGCCACCGGAAAAATTTGTAACTCACCCAGCTCTGCTGCTCTTCATCAATACCGGGCCGCGGAATCACCTCAAATATGGACGGGACCTTGCTCACGCCATACAGCTCACCACGCCACATCATCCCCGCACCTCTGTCGCCGCCACAATGCCGGTAAGCCCGCCACCACCAGGAAAACCGTGACTCACCCAGCTCTGCTGCTCTCCTTCACTACTGCCCTGGCCGCCGCCGCCTGAGGAAGTGACCGTACATCTGCTGCCGCCACAGCAACCTCCCCATGGACACCAGGCCATGGCGTCGCCCACCTAAGCAGGATGGGACCCTGGTCAGGTGCACGCCATTCCGCCCACCCCACCTCAGCATCACCTCACCTCTGCCACCACCATGCCTCCTGTGACCCTGCTCTGCCACTGCCTGCCCTCAGGTAAGAGATCTTAAATTCGGACAATAAGACGGACCCCCATCTTACAAAAAATCTTTTTTTCTGCAATTTTCACCCCAAATTTGGGGTGCGTCTTATATTACGGTGCATCTTATAGTCCAAAAAATACGGTAAAAATAAATTGTAATTAGCCAGATTTTTTGTATTACTCTTCCACACAGATTCTGCAGAACCATAAAAAGCGATCAAAAGGTTAAAAAATAAAAATACTCACTTCACTGCTCACCTATCCAGTCCATTTGTCCCACACCAAGATGTCATGACAATGGAGCACAATAAGATACATTAAATTCCAGAAAATCCTTTTGAACAGGCCAATGCAATTTTTTACTAATCCGCTGTTCTCTAATTCTACAGATTCATAATAGGGCAGCTATAGAAGCACTTGCTTACTCAACAGTACCTATGCATGTCTCCAACTTAATGTAGGAGCATATTAAACTTTTTCTGTCTGTTTCCAACTTCAAACAGATATAGCACAAAAAAGGATTTAGAGATCCTCCAAAAATGCAAAAATACTAGCAAAGGGCAGAGATGTTTACCTGCCCAGCCCTCCAAACAAATGCACTATCAGTATGCAGTGGACCCATGTAGCTAAGATGGCAGCAACACAGGTGCAAAAATATCGATGAGGCAACCACTCACCGCCTACCAATCCCAATGGAGGGGGTGGTTGCTTGGTACATTATTGCACAAAGAAGACTTGTATGTTGCGCTTTTCACACAATGGAAATGCACAGCATCCAGGTTGACAGCCTATTGGTGACGCCCATACTATTAGATCAGGCGGGTTGCCCAGCGCTATCCAGACAAATCCCATGTGAACAGGCACCAAAGATTACAAGATCAAATGGGCCCAACTGCACCCTGAATAATAAAGTGCAACAAACACATATAAAAACATGTGAGGTATTAGTTAATATTTTGGGCCAAATATGCAAGCTGGCAACCTGCGTCAAGGGTCCCCACACTTGCGAGTCCAGCAGTAAATCAAATAGTAATCAACAATCAATATATATTTGCCATTGGATTTCATTTTTTTAGGTAAATAGTTCTATACATGTATCACAACTAGTGTTGAGCGATACCGTCCGATACTTGAAAGTATCGGTATCGGCCGATACCGGCAAAGTATCGGATCCAATCCGATACCGATACCCGATACCAATACAAGTCAATGGGACTCAAGTATCGGACGGTATTCCTGATGGTTCCCAGGGTCTGAAGGAGAGGAAACTCTCCTTCAGGCCCTGGGATCCATATAAATGTGTAAAAGAAAGAATTAAAATAAAAAATATCGCTATACTCACCCTCCGACGCAGCCTGGACCTCAGCGAGGGAACCGGCAGCGTTGTTTGTTTAAAATTCGTGCTTTTACTTGGTTACGTGAAGTCCCGGCTTGTGATTGGTCAGGGCGGCCATGTTGCCGGGACGCGGACCAATCACAGCAAGCCGTGACGAAATTACGTCACGGCTTGCTGTGATTGGTCCGCGTCCCGGCAACATGGCCGCCATTAACCAATCACAAGCCGTGACGTCACGGGAGGCTGGACACGCGCGCTTTTTAAAATGGGCGCGTGTCCAGCCTCCCGTGACGTCCCGGCTTGTGATTGGTTGCGCCGCGGTCAACCAATCACAAGCCGGGAGGCTGGACACGCGCGCATTTTAAAATTTTAAAATGGGCGCGTGTCCAGCCTCCCGGCTTGTGATTGGTTGACCGCGGCGCAACCAATCACAAGCCGGGACGTCACGGGAGGCTGGACACGCGCCCATTTTAAAAAGCGCGTGTGTCCAGCCTCCCGTGACGTCACGGCTTGTGATTGGTTAATGGCGGCCATGTTGCCGGGACGCGGACCAATCACAAAGCCGGGACGTAATTTTAAAATCCTTAAGGACCTGAAATTACGTCACGGCTTGCTGTGATTGGTTGCGTCTCCCATGTGACTGCGACGCAACCAATCACAACGCCGGAACGTAATTTTAAAATCCTGAAGGACCTGAAATTACGTCACGGCTTGCTGTGATTGGTTGCGTCCCGGTCACATGGGCGGCACGCAACCAATCACAAGCCGGGACTCACGTAAAGGAAAGAAAAGCGCGAATTTTAAACAAAGAACGCTGCCGCTTCCCTCGGTAAGGTGCAGGCTGCGTCGGAGAGGTGAGTATAGCAATATTTTTTATTTTAATTCTCTCTTTTACACATTTTTACATTAATGTTGTTTCGATACCGATACCCGATATCACAAAAATATCGGATCTCGGTATCGGAATTCCGATACAGCAAGTATCGGCCGATACCCGATACTTGCAGTATCGGAATGCTCAACACTAATCACAACTAAGTTTGGCTGCACTCAAAGTAAGAACAGCTTTTACTGTAGAGAATTGTTATCTTCGATGTGCATGCCCTTCTTTTGTATGCTATGTGAAGCAATGAGGGGTATGCTGCTGGATGGGAGATATACTAGATCCAACAAGTGTCTCTCACGCTGATGAACAGCAGGGAAGAAGGTCAAATCCTGTCCTGGACCTTCTCTGCTATTCTGGCTTTTTGGGGCAATGCCCGGATTACACAGATGAAACCTACATTGTTTAAACAAGCTGGACTTTTGCTGTGTCTGATGTAAAGGTACCTTCACACGAAGCGATGCTGCAGCGATAGCGACAATGATGCCGATCGCTGCAGCATCGCTGTTTGATCGCTGGAGAGCTGTCACACAGACCGCTCTCCAGCGACCAACGATGCAGAGGTCCCCGGGTAACCAGGGTAAACATCGGGTTGCTAAGCGCAGGGCCGCGCTTAGTAACCCGATGTTTACCCTGGTTACCAGCGTAAAAGTAAAAAAAACAAACAGTACATGCTCACCTGCGCGTCCCCCAGCGTCTGCTTCCTGACACTGACTGAGCTCGGCCCTAACAGCAGAGCGGTGACGTCACCGCTGTGCTTTCACTTTCACTTTAGGGCCGGCGCTCAGTAAGTGTCAGGAAGCAGACGCTGGGGGACGCGCAGGTGAGCATGTACTGTTTGTTTTTTTTACTTTTACGCTGGTAACCAGGGTAAACATCGGGTTACTAAGCGCGGCCCTGCGCTTAGTAACCCGATGTTTACCCTGGTTACCAGTGTAAAACATCGTTGGTATCGTTGCTTTTGCTTTCAAACACAACGATACACGGCGATCGGACGACCAAATAAAGTTCTGGACTTTATTCAGCGACCAGCGACATCACAGCAGGATCCTGATCGCTGCTGCGTGTCAAACTAAACGATATCGCTAGCGAGGACGCTGCAACGTCACGGATCGCTAGCGATATCGTTACAAAGTCGTTTCGTGTGAAGGTACCTTAAGACTGTGTTTTTTCTGCTGCCAGTGTGAATTAAACACTGAGATTGGACTCAAAACCTGAGTGTGCCTCTTACTGTGTTCCTCCGATAGTCTACCAGAGCGAGGCCCCACGATATCTAAGGCTTTTATTTTGAGGAACTCTTTTAAATGGTCTTTCTCAACATAAAAAACAAATGCAGTGTAGCCTAGGGCATTATGCACTTTACAGTTTTGGGCACATAGCTCCTATCTGTGCATAATGCCCTAGGCCAGAGGTGTCAAACTGCATTCCTCGAGGGCCGCCAACAGGTCATGTTTTCAGGATTTCCATATCATTCCACAAGGTGCTGGAATCATTCTGTGCAGGTGATTAAATTATCACCTGTGCAATACAAGTAAATCCTGAAAACATGACCTGTTGGCGGCCCTCGAGGAATGCAGTTTGACACCTCTGCCCTAGGCAATGTGTACACTATATTTGGTTCATATGTTGAGGTAGACCATTTGAAATAGCTTTTCAAGGCTAAAGCTTTAGATGGATCCAGAAAAAGGGCTCAGGCATTTGCATATGTTGGCCATTGACTTTCATTAAATAATGGCCATGCAAATAACCACATATTCTTCATTTCTATCCAATATAGACCATTATCTACAGAGAAAAATATAATTATAATCAGCATGCAATATATGACTTTCAAATAAAATAAAGTTTAAAAAAGTCTATAAAAATGTCTAAAAGATATAGATTGGTCCACTGTTTCTATAATGTTCCCACAAACAGAGCTAATATTGTGAGATTGGATTTTAGAAGCACATTAAGGGGCATGCCAGTAAAACAATAGCCTGGAGATAGTCTGGGACATATTCATGAACAGCCTGGGTGAGCTTGTGGCTCTGGTTAAGAATAATATGGAAAATGGTTGCATTCTTCATCATGTTACAGATTTGTACCTTTGTTGGGAAAAAATTGCTTGTGGCTATTTATATTATATTGAAAATGCAGACAACACATGGAGCACAAGGGTCATGGAGAATGATTGCTGTATGAATAAAGAGATGATTAGACTAACAGTCCAGATTGAGATTCCAAATTATTTCACCCCCATTATCAATTAGTTAATAATTTAATTAGTTCACCACAACTAGTACAACAAGTAGGTTACCCAAATTCAACACAACATGTTACTTTTAATGACTACTGTATGCTCAAATAATTCAACTCCTTCATGAAAACAGTATTTAGTAATGTGAGCCTCTTGTAGATGAGCAAATGTATTCGAATGAAATTGAACTCTACTCAAATTTAACAAAAATCAATTTTCGACAGAATGAGTATTTTTTTTAATTACTTTTCACTTGGATTCAGCAAAGAGGTTAAGAGAAAATACTCACCTTACATTACCACTCTCTTCTCTTTTTGATCTCTTCTTACCACAACCCATCCATCTCATCACATCTTTTGTTTGATGCTGCTCAAGCTGAAATCCCTGGGCCACTCACGGAAACTCAGGTTTTCTGGTTCTCTGAGACCCAGGATTATTCTGTGCATGTGCACGCGTTGGGATGTCATGACACTATGACCTTCTGGGCACATACACAGAACCTTCTGGAGGAGTTCAGCGCAAGCGACAGCAGTCAGAAGATGCAGTGAGAATGGGATGGATGACGGTGAGAAGTGGAGGGGCCAGATTAATGAGTGGTAAGATGAGTATAAATTTTTTGGCATTATAAGGGACTTTAAATTCTCAGAGAATAACTCTGTCAATCAAATTTCCTTAGAAAATCCTTGCAAACAGGATAATTTGTATTTTGCTTGATCTGCTCATCTCTAGTTGTCAAGAGAGCAGTACAAAAAGTTGAAAGAGATCTGAAGGTCATGTAATAATGAAAGTGTAACTGTTGAAAGTATAAGTATAACTATTAATTTTTCTTCTTGTAGTTTAGTGGTATGAGGTGAGTGTCGGGCAATAAAATGTATCAAAGGCACTCAGACTCTCAGATCGTTATGCTGCATATCAATTAAGAATGTCTTGATACATGACCCAAACTCTGTACTGACTAAGAAGGAACGTGGTAAGTTTGCATAAAACTGACTTAGAAAACACCGTCAATTATTTTTTTATTCATTTTATTATTTTCTGTAATTTTCATAAGAATTGCTTTCCAATTAAGACAAATCAATGAGAAAAAAGCAGAAAAATGTGCAAATGTGCGTAGTGTTCTCTCAGCCAGCCATTCCAAGCCTACTCACATATGATCCTCAAGCATGTGGTTTCATAATGGTTCTGATCTTTTCTTGGTGTCTACCCTCATAGTCATCAGGGCATGTAAACACTGAGGTTGACCTTTGCTGTGTCTAAATGGTCAGAGAGAGCATGGGATTTGTCATGTTTCTGGTGGATACATCAGACTATGAACTGTCTGACAGTGGTTTCTAATCTTGGAAGGAAAGACATGTATTTTCACTAAAAGTGCCCAAACTTTTGTTTTTACAATTCTAGTTCATCACGGTGTTTTGCAAGATATTTATGCCTCTCTTATCACTTGTAGTGAATGAAAGACTTCAGCATTACAAGATAAGTTATAATGAATCTCCTATTCATATATTCTCTGTATACAGACAAAGAACAAAAGATGAACAACAAAGGATAACTCAAAAGCTGCTTTTCATTTTATAAAACAAACTATTTCCTGTACCACTCATCCAAACTATTCTTCTCATGATAAGTTCTTCTGGCCTTTAGCTTGGATTAAAAAATTGCAAAGGGGAAGAATAAAAAAAAATAAATATTTAGATGACACTTGAGATCAACAGAACAAAGATATATGATAGGTGCTGTGGCAAGATATGATTCAGTATCACAGCTGAAATTCATCAAAAGATAAATGCAAAAAAAGTACAATGGGGATGGGGATATATATGCTAGAGATGCGCAGAGGATCGAGTTCAAGATGATTTTCCTGAAATTCACCGTTTCACTCAAAGTCAAAGATTTTGAGATTCGATTTGAGGTTTGCAAAAGAAAAATTTGCCCTGCACTATTTCCCCCACTGGTGAAACATCAGAGAGTGGGTTTATATAGTCTTGTATGGTCATGCGAGCCTCCCCATAATGCTCTGCAGTTATAGCATCTTACGGAATATCATACCTTGTACAGTGGTGGTCAATACCTAGGTCATCACAGATCAGAGGTTCCCAGCGGTGCACAGTTTATATGGCAGAATCAACTTCCAACTCCATAGTCACTGGGTAAATTTCTCGCTAGAATTCTTTCTATCTCGTAGAATATAAGCTCTTTTGATCAGCAGAATTCTTTCTCGTCTATAGTGTATAAGTTATTTTGACCAGCAGGATTCTCTCTCTCTTATAGAGTATAAGCTCTTTGGGTTAATGAGATTCTTTCTCTTTCTCTCCTTTTCTCCATGTGTATTTTCTGGGCATTTACAAGCTTTGCAGTATTGATATTAGAGCAAATTTATTAGCCGTAAATCAAAATATTGGAGAAATTTTGACAATGTCAGGGAATTTGAAATTCATAAGATCTGGTCATCTTTAATTACAACTTTAGCACTTGATTTATGGAATAGAATTCCATGACAATTGATTACATTTCTGCTTGACTTTTCCTGTTATCACCTCTACAGCCTCTAGAACAGAGATGCTCAATGGCAGGTAAAGTTTGAGCTTATTGGTGGTCAGGTATGAACAGAAAAAGCTATTAATTGATGTGAAGTTACTTCATGTGAATAATAAAGGGGATCAGCTTTAAAATCCACATTAAAAACTTCAAATACTTTCTGAATACTCTTTGATGTGGATTTTGAAGTGTGTGAACATACCCTAAGAGGTTCAACTTATTGATTCCCCACAGATATAACATTTATCTTCTTTCCAATGATTAGGTAAAATTTTCTTCAACCTCATGTTTTTTTAATAAGTCGATTGTTCTACATTGCTGACACTGAAGAAGTAGTTAGCGGTTTCTTCTTGAAAGGTTCCATTTTATTCAATTTATTTGTGCTAAAATTTAACTTGTTTCAGTTACATATTGGGACCTTAATCAGATAGCAATATATTTCACTTTTGCTATCTTCATGTTATGCTTCACAGCATCTTTATAGAGTTTTTATATTTGTCAGCAGCTTATGCCTCATATGTAAAAATCAGCATTAACAAACTAAAAATGTTTTGGACCTGGAAAACTATCGTAAGTATTATACACCGAGTATTGTTTTCATATGGCATTATAAAATCAGATGCAACAGTATATCTGAAAGTAGGAAAGTCAATCTAATCCCTTAGGTGCTGAGTAAGATACTTCATAACATCAATTGTACACTTGGTATGTAAATAAACAACCTTGAAAAAGAATAAGGCAAAATATTACTAAGAAAATTAGACTATGGTTTTTACTTTATGTGATGCATAGTAAAATTCTAAAGCATTCTGTTTAATTCTACCATAAATTTAGACCAGACAGTCTTGCTATTTGCCAAATTTAGTAAAGCGGTTCATACTGTCTCATAAATCTTATTATAAAACCGTGTGGTCTAAATTTCTGCAACCTATTAGTTGGTTTACTTCATGGCAGAACGTGCTCAAAAATTTGGGAACATTTATTTTTGTGACAAAAGGTGTTGGAAGTTAGGTCAAGACATTATTAGTTGGTCTACACCACCTTTTGATGAAATCATACACAAAATATCCCTAGAATATATAATAAAATATGGTGATAGTCATGAAAGACAGATTTTTGGCGATACAAAAATAATGCAAAATTCTTGGCACATTTAGCTTGATAATCAAACCTCAATTTATGCTAAAAATTTCTACAAATCATAAATAAGTCTGAAAGCGAATGAACTACTAAGAAACAAAATATTAGTGCATTAGGCTTCCCATGCTCCCTGTATTGGCTGTTCTGATGGAAATTTTTCAAGCTTCTGCAGTAACTCACAGATCTTCAGTTAGTGTCCATCCTTATCTTTTTTGAGTTTGGTTAAAGGGTTGTTCCATGATCGAGACAACCCATTCTCATTCTGTATGTTTCAACCTTTTAAAATAATAACACTTATACTCACCTCTGGTTCTGACGTCATTCTGGCGGTTTAGGCACTGCCTCTCCCGATAACAGCATCAAAATGTGACATCACATGAATCTTGCGGCCAATCACTAGCTGCTTCACTCTCCCCGCCTTCGGACAAGTCACTTACATCTGGAGGAAGTGAGTGCTGCTGCTCTCTCTCTCTTCCTCCAGATGTAAGTGATTTTTCCAAAGGTGGTGACGGTAAAAGGTTTACGTGACATCACACCATGATTCAATTGCCCGAAGAGATGGTGCCAACACCACCAGAATGGCACTGACGTATAGTAAAAGTGTTGATATTTTAAAAGGTAAAACATAAGGATTGAGAATGGATGGTGAATGGTCCTGGGTAGTGGACAACACATTTAAGAACTGGATACATTTAAATATATTTTTTAATAATTACTTATTTTATTGAACAGTAAATGATATGAATAGCAAGGAATGCTATGTAAGTATTACACTAGAAGAACATTTGAGCAAGGCTGAAAAACTGTTTAAAATATCAAATTAAACCAGAGTACCAGATAACGTGCTTGTAATTCCAGACATGTCCACACCAATGTAGGTTACTGAACTGAGACAAAAGTATAAGAATAGCAAATAAAAAGAGGGATAATGAAAAGAACAATCAGAGACAATTTGTTGGGAGCAGAGAAAACAAGGGGGGCGGGATGAAAATTATCTTAGGATGGGTGTGAAGTGGAGTGAGTTCTTTATGAAAGCAAGTCCAGAGCTTTCTTTGTCCAAGGTAACCAAGTTTTGAGGAAACATGGAGGTGTATGGGACTCCCAGCTACAAAGCTCTTTAGTGTGATGCATCAAATGTATTTATGACATTATTGGTGGACCACAGCTGAAAACCAATGGTCGGAGACACAATCAGGTGCAGCAAATGATAGTTGGAGTCCTTGTTTCTAGCAATGGAAATCATTGAAACAATATTTGCTTTAATAAATCAGCAAATGTCATCCATCTCCCTAGGTAAATTGCTTTGCAGTAAGAATAGACATCTGGGAGAGCGAGCCCTCTTTATGATTTTGGTTGGGTGATTTTATAATCGTCTTTAATAATAGTCTTTCCTTTTTGTATTTTCAAATAATTTGAGAGATAAGGTTTTTACCATAGAGAAAAAGTAAGTAGGTAGATCAGTAGGTAACATATTTAAGGTGTATAGTATTTTAGGAAGGATATAGGATTGTATTAATTTTTTTCTACCCATCCATTACAAAAAGGGGATGGGTCAATGCAACAGGGTTTGCTTCCTTCATACTGGGTGAAGCTAACCCATGTGTGTATCCACATTATACCACCATATAGTCCGTCATTACTCAGCAGCAGGTTCCATCTCTGCACGGTGGACCCCGGACTGCGAACGCACCTTATAGCATCCTTATAATTATTTGGTGCATTCTGCTAGTCCTAACAGGTAGAGCCTAAAGTATTCCCCAGAGTTAGCAGAATTATGGTTTCTTCACACTGCAGTTGCAATTTGTGCTGCATTTTTTCAAATTTTTTTAACACTTTTTTGCGTCAATAAAGTTTGTATTTTTGTGAAGATGAAGAACATGGTTAACATGTAAGTTTAATTCCCCATTTATCTCATTATTTGATTGACTCTGCTATTAAGTGAAACTGTCTCACTGCCTACCTTAAACACACTTACTATTTTATCTGGGATTTGCATAGTATATACTTATATACTCACTGATACACTTACGTATTGAAAATCCTTCATTAAATGTAATGGGTTTTATTTTTACAGAAAGATTGTGGTCAGATATTGATTGACTGTAGGATAATAAGAAAAACAGGGCATTTTTTCATTGACTTTTGTGGTTCTTTGTTTTCTTCAAAATCTGGCATGCACTACATTTGGCTTTTTTACATTCTTTTTCCATAAAGTTATCTGTAAAGCAATAAAAAATGCTAAGGTCAACTTGCTTGTCAGTTGTCAACAATAAAATATAACATTAAAGCAATTGCTTTTTTTAATGGTTAATTTTCAGAACCCCGTTCATAGGACTGCTGATAGTTTCTGAAGTTGTGTTTAGACAACCTTTCTTTTAGATACCAAAGTACTCATCAAGTTTTTGAAGCAGAAGATGCTTCTGGAAAATGTTGACGGTGTTTTTCCTCAAACGTCTTTTCTTCCATCTTCTCAGTCACTTTTTTTGGTGGCCTTACCATCATCGTTTTTATATTTCTATATACAAAATAGTGAGTGGCATCCAAGTGGAATCTGCATGAACAATAGGTCACTTCTTTTAACTGTTTTCGAAGCATGAAGCAACTAAAAGTAGATTAAAAAGACATATCATATGCAGCAACTTTTAAGCACTTTTACAGTGAGACGAAGTGTGCCAAAACTGCAATTAGTGTCCACATATTAAGTATTCCAGTAGCAAAGAGAGCCCGCCTAATTAGCGCGTGGATGTCTTCAGAAGCATGAGCTGGGCACAACGTACTGGCCACAACTTACTGGTGACTCTAATGTACAGGTCACTACAACAGCAGTTTGCAATTTTCATTCAGCAATATCCACTACTGCTTGTTTCTGTAAAACACCCATGGAGTAAAAATCGGCACTACACCTGTAGATAAATTCCAAAAGGGGTAAACTTTCCAAAAAGGGGTCACTTGAGAGGGGATTCTGCTCTTCTAGCACCTAGGGGCTCTGTACATTGAATCAGTATACTATTCTACCAAAATCTGTCCTCCGGGAGGCAAATCACGCTCTGTCCTTCCCGAACTCTCTATAGACGCCTCAAATGTGATGCGGTTCCTAAAAAAATGGTTTAGTAAATTTTTGTAGGAAAAATTAGATATTGCTGATCAACTTTTAACCCTTATAACTTCCTGAAAAAAAGTTTACAAAATTGTGCTGATGTAAAGTAGACCTGTGGTAAATGTTATTTATTAATTATTTTGTGTGACATAACTCTCAGATCTAAGAGCATAGCAAGTAAAAGTTTGAAAATTGCAAAATTTTAAAATTTTTGCCAAATCTCCATTTTTTTCACAGGTAAACGCAAGACAAATAGAAGAAATATTACCACTATTATGAAATACAATATGACACAAAAAAACAATAATAGAATCAGTGGGATTCGTATACGCGTTCCAAAGTTATTTCCTCATAAAGTGACATTGGTCAGAATTGTAAAATTTGGCCTGACCATGAAGGTAAAAACAGGCTTGGGGGCTAAAAGGGTTAAGGCATAATATGGTCACTAACGGGTTATTTTTTCTAATGATATTTCATACCTCACTACTGTATATATATCTGGACTGAGCCGGCATTGCAAAATGCATGTGTAACATGACCTTGCATTATCTCATCATATAACAAAAGTGAGACATTTGTATCATTATATCGATGTAGTTATGTGACAATATTTGCAGTTTGTGACTGCATTTGATGTCTTTGTTCCTGTCCAGTGATATAATTTAGACTTCTTTTTTGGACATTTTTTGTCCTCTCAGTAAAAAAAAAAGAAAAGAAATGGAACAAAGCTTAATAGTTCTCTACTCTTTGCTAAGGTTTTTGTCTGATGGATCTAAAATGCTTTTAAGTTTCACTTTCCCTTGGTCCTGCAGGGACTACATGCTGAGAATTCTGAATTTGCAAGACACTGTGGTTTGCAGTGCTGTGACTCTAAAGGATTTGAGGAAGATTAAGAGATAATATGGTTGGACAAACCAAAGCAATCATTAGCCGAAGGACCCATTTAATGGGAACCTTCTGTAACTGTTGCTTATTTCATATGTATTTGTGGACTAATGACATAAAAATAACCCCTCGTTAAGGCAGAATGACAACAACTCCGGCATTGAATGAGGCTCATTACTCTGAAGTTGGCCATTTGTCAAGTTATTTCCAATTAAGAAATATTTTCTATTATGCTTTTTATTTTTGCTTGTAGTGTCTCATTTTTTGTTTGATTACAATTTTAGCTCTAAAATTTTAGATTTAAAAAGGAAATTGCAACATAAACCACATCCCTCCTAATGAAATCTGTTAGTAGGTTTTTGCTATGTAATCTGAATACAGCAGGATATAGTAGCTGAAACACAGAATTCAGCGATGTATCACTTATTTGACTGTGTGCTCTTGTTTACCTACAATGAAGGTTTTATCATCAGGAGAATAATTATCACTACTAGGAATACAGCTTACAGATCTGCTAGCCTGACCACACCTCTCTACTGATAGGCAGCTCACTATCAATAGACTGTATACAAAGAAAACTAGGGTGTGAGCTGGTTAGCTTTCTGAGATCTGCTACATCTAACAACTCTGATTTTGCACCCAGTTAAATAAGTGATGCATTGCTGAAACCAGGATTTATCTGCCTCATCATGCTGCTCTCAGAAAAGGTATCAAAACTTGGTGACAGATTCCCTTCAAAGCAGATCTATCTCTTAGACCTGATAATCTTGTTGTACTTACCGCATTTTTCGGACTATAAGACGTACAAGACCATAAGACGCACCTAGGTTTTAGAGGAGGAAATTAGGAAAAAAAAATTCTACCTATCCTGGTAGAATTGGTACCCCTCATCCCCATCCAGGTATGCATGCCTCCTCATCCCTATCCTGGAATGCAGGGCCCCAATCTCATCCTAGTATGCATGGCCCTCTCCCTACCCTCGTATGCATGGCCATATCTTTAACCTGGTATGCATGGCCCCATCCTTATCCTGGTATGATTGGCCCCACCGACCCCCATCCTGGTATGGGTTTAATTATGATAGTGAAACTTTGAAATTAGCACTTTGCACTTGTAGTTCATGTAACTGATAATACATGTATTGAAGAGGATGTACTTGCAAATATGGACTTCCCATCAAAACTCCCAATGTCACTTTATCTAACCAAAAAGGAATGACCTAGTCATAAGTGGCGTTTCCAAAATTACATACTACCTACAAATAAACTGAAGAATATGCCAAGTAAAAATTAAAAAAAAATGTTATTTAACAAATATTGACATGCAACTATTTAGAAATATTCAGTGGATGAATACACACATATGGACCTGAGACTACAGGAATTAATATACCCATACCATAAACATATTCAAAAAAATGGATGAAAAAATATAATGAAAACATTTTTATTTTTCATAGGGTTCCATAGAAAAGGCTACCTTATATATATTTCTTGAATGTTAATCAATGTTATATAATTCAGTATATTTTCTCTTTGTAAACAGTGCTTTTGGACTTATATGTCAGCCAAATTTGGTATTCAATATAACATTCATAAACCATAGACACATAAATAAGGAAAATAATTTTCCATTCAGCTCTATTTAGATGCCCATATAGCTTATGGCTGTATGTAAAAACCTGTATGGCTCTTCACAGCAAAATTGTCATATATACAGTATATAATCTCTTAGATTGCTTGCTATCTCTACATCCAAAGATAAATAACATTAAAGTGCATAGTGCTAAATAATGTTCAATACTAGTGCAAAACATGCTTTAGAATACTTGCAGAGACAAAACCATATTGTAAGGTGCAAAAACAAGCTACTAAATATGACAGCAATCAAATAAGGATGACATAAAATGAGGTTAAGGTGCAGTGGTTAAAGTGCAAGCATGCTACTGAAGGTTTGCAATAGTCAGCTAGACATAAAGGAGGAAGCAATTCAGCTAAATTCAAGGGATATACATGACCTGGTTAGCAGGGAGCGTCCCGACGCGCGTTTCGTGTTAGCTTTTTCTGCTGAGCAACAATTATGTTAATTAGTCATACCGGTGTGTTCACCCGATCTTAGCATAAAAGTGTAAGACAAGCCACATGTTGGATATCATGACTAAAGGTGCTTGGTCACCAGAAACGCATTGATATCACATTTTATTCTTTGCTGTTGCTGATGTTTTTATCCTCCACCGAGCACATTTTCTAAGTGAATAAAGAAAAGGGTTTTTTCTCGTTGAGCTGGATTCCTCATCATTTTTTTTTATTCCTCCACGGCCTGACACAGGGATTCCGAGCTTCCAAGGATGTCGATTATGGCGAGCTGGACATTGGTTGTAACCAAATTTTATCTCTAAAATTGCTTACTATATTAGCTATACATACAGTAATGGACGAAAGTGTTGGCACCCATGAAATTGTTCCAGAAAATGAAGTATTTCTCCCAGATAATTATTGTAATCACACAGGCTTTGCTATACACATGTTTGTTTCCTTTGTGTGCATTGGAACAACACAAAAAAAAACTGAGAAAAAAGACAAATTGGACATAGTTTCAAACAACACCCAAAATTGACTGGACAAATTTTTTGGCACCCTCAACTTAACCCCTTAATGAACAAAGGTATTTTTGATTTTCCATTTTCATTTTTTGCTCCCCTTCTTCCCAGAGCCATAACTTTATACTTTTTGGTTAAAATGGCCATGTGAGGGCTTGTTCTTTGCAGGACGAACTGTACTTTTGAATGACACCATTGATTTTAACATATCATGTACTGGAAAATGGGAAAAAAAATTCCAAGTGATGTAAAGTTGCAAAAAAAAGTGCAATCTAACAGCTGTTTTTTCTTTTTGCCATGTTCTCTAAATGATAAAACTGACCTGCCATTATGATTCTCCAGGTCATTGCAAGTTCATAGACACCAAACATGTCTAGGTTCCTTTCTAAGTGGTAAAAAAATTTTTTTAAATTGCTCAATTTTCCGGTTCCCGAAGCGTCTCTATTTTTCGTGATCTCGGGTTGAGTGAGGGTTTTTTTTTGCCGAGTATCTGTAAGTTTGATTTTTTTATTGTTTTATTTTGAATGGAGCAAAACGGGGGTGATTTGAACTTTTATATTTTTTCATTTTTTTTATTTTTTAAAACATATTTTTTTACTTTTTGCATGCTTCAATTGCCTCCATAGGAGACTAGAAGCTGCACTTATTCGAGCAGCTCTGCTACATACAGGCAATGAACAGATTGCCTGTGTGTAGCAGAAATGCCCACTTGCTATGAGCGCCAACCATCTGGCTGCGCTCATAGCAGTCGGGCTATGACAACCATAGAGGTCTGCTGGAGACCTCTGGCTGTCATACCAACCCATCGGTAACCTGCGATCACATTATTGGGTCACTGGCGGGTGGGATTTCGCTTGCTGGAAGCGCAAGATAAATGCCGCTGTCAGAAATTGACAGTGGCATTTAACTAGTTAACAGCTGTGTCTGGATCGTGATTCCACCTATGGCTGTTAGAGGCACATGTCAGCTGTTCAAAACAGCTGATATATGCCGGAAATGATGTGGGCTCAGCGCTGGAGCCCACATCAAAGGGAGGGAGTCTGACATTGGTGTACTATTATGCCCAATGTCGGAAAGGAGTTAATATTTAATTGCACACCCTTTGGAATAAATAACTGCAATCACTTCCTATATCCATCAACAAGCTTCTTACACCTCTTCCCCCATGAAAGAGAAGATGCAAATGATATCTAGCCTTTATTCCAAGAGCCAGACATTGAAGAACTGTAATGAACCTAAGGTTTCCAAGTGTGAAGGAACTTATTGAGGGACCTTGTTTCACAACTAGAAAATTCTTCCTTTTTATAAATGTGACCAATTTTTTCCTTTTACGGTGTTAATAATTTACATCTAATATAAGGGTATAAAAAAATTTGCTATGGTAATAGCGTGGCTGGACAGACAATTTTATAAGGGGTTGTACATAGAAAGGGCAACTTTTACAAGAGGGCTCTTCAGAGAGATACTACATATGATAAGTGTTTGTTTTTCAAATTCTAATCAGAATGGTCTAGTTATTTAATATGTATGAGAAAAATAATCATTTATTTGAGGCCGTACCTTCAAGTTTTGGGTGAGGAATGACCATGAATAAATAAAAATTCAGGCTTTTTCTCATTGCTCTAGATTTTACAAATTTTTCCCACTGTGAATTGTGGCATTTATCTGCATTGTCTATAAACTGTAATGCAACCAGATGAGTTTCTCAATACATTTGCATGCTAATGTTTAGGGTTGAGCGAAACGGGTCAGCCATTTTCAGAAGTTGCCGACTTTTGACCCCTGTGTGGGGTCGGCCATGAGGTCGGCGATCTTCTGAATCTGGTATCGGAATTCCGATACCGAGTTCCGATATGTTTGCGATATCGGAAATCGGTATCGGAATCCACATTTAAGTGTAAAATAAAGAATTAAAATTAAAAATATTGATATACTCACCTCTCCGACGCAGCCTGGACATCGCCGCTGGTAACTGGCATCTTCCGTTCCTAAGAATGGCGCTTGAAAGACCTTTCGATGACGTCACGGCTTGTGATTGGTCGCGGCGGCCCATGTGACCGCTCAGCGACCAATCACAAGCCGTGACGTAATTCTCATGTGCTAAATTCCTAGAATGAGGAATTTAAGGACCTGAGAATTACGTCACGGCTTGTGATTGGTCGCTGAGCGGTCACGTGGGCCGCCGCGACCAATCACAAGCCGTGACGTCATCGAAAGGTCCTTCACGCGCTCATTCTTAAGAAGGAAGGCTGCCGGAAAGAAGCAGGGCGCTTACGAGGGTGAGTATATACCTAATAGGAATATACTCACCCTCGGCTTCTTTCCGGCAGCCATGCACTGCATTGGGTTTCGTGTTTCGGCCGACCCCGACCCCGACTTTTTTATAGGATCGGCCGATTTCACTCAACCCGACTTTTGAGAAAGTCGGGTTTCGTGAAACCCGACCCGATCCTATAAAAATAAAAGTCGCTCAACCCTACTAATGTTCTTTACCAAATATTTACATCCAGATTAAGAAGAGCTGAACTTGGCATAGTTTTTTTTTCGAGCTGCCCTTTGAAGAAAATGCAGTCCTATGTAAAAACATACATGCCACACTATAATACCAAAGTCAATTAAGATAATGCAGAAAATACACGAGTAAAAGACAGACTGAGCTCTGCAACATCAGAATCTACATTTACACATTTCCTCTGGAGACAGTGTTCTAGCTTGAGGCATGTTAAAGTGAAATACACGAGCCGCATATTAAATTGTAAAATTTCATTGATCGCTGTTTAACCGAAATTTGATTGTTACTCCAGTTCACTCCCATGTGCTGAAATTAAATAGCTATCATCATACAATGATCACAGCTTGCAAGGATTAAAAAAAAAGCCCAAACTTCATTTAGGTCCAGCCTGCGAATGTAACAAATATAATTACAAATTCCCCAGAGATCAATGTCTAGGAGCAGATCTATTAAATTTGGGGTCACCACACTGTCACCATGTAGGAGGCAGAACATGAAATCCGGAAAAATAGAAAACCAAAGTTCAAGTTTAGAAACCTTTAAAATCCTCTATTTTATATTGCATATATAGAAAACAGGAATAGAACGTGTCCATTATTAAATATTTTCATTAAATTATTTATATTTATCTTGATATTCATTAACCATAATTCCATTGCTGATATTAATTAATTAAACTGAAGCTAATATTGCAACAACATCTCTACAGCAAGATATAACAAATCCTCAACTGAGCTGACTGCTATGATTAAAGGGCAAAGCAATCGCATTTCTAAATCCATAAATGAAGAAATGATAAGTGACACCCATTGATGATCCATTGAGATTTTATTTTTGTATATAACAATCATGAAGAAAATTTCACGTCCAATGCCAAGAAATAGTGTGACCGTACAAAAAGTGATCTTTGCCTCCTCATTTCCAGGGTTCTTTTAAAACTACCATTTTATCAAAAAATCAACAAATTATTTTAACAATCAAATGGCAGTGAATTATTTGTGAGTGGCTTGTCACTGTTCATTTATTGTTCTATGGAATATAATATGGCTGAACTTCTTTAGTTGAGCAGTACAGCCTTCAATGGGTCCTAGTTTAGAATGTCAATTTGTACTCATTAGAATAGTGCCAGTCTGTTTATTTAGCATGAAGTAGATATCTAACCCTTCTACCCATGATCAATATTGTTGACCATATGGAGATTATTTTAGTAGTTAGCAGCACAATGTGTAGGAGTAGTATTTTTTATTTTTTAGCATACCACACACAATGGATCAATCACATATACAGTTGTGTAAAAAAGTATTTGTCACTTCCTGATTTCCTATTCTTTTGCATGTTTGCCACACGTAAATGTTTCAGATCACCAAACAAATTTTTATATTAGACAAAGATAACACAAGTAAACTCAAAATGCAGTTTTTAAATGAAGGTCTTTATTATTAAGGGAAAAAAAAATCCAAATCTACGGGGCTCTGTGTAAAAAAGTGATTGACCCCGAAACCTAATAACTGGTTGGGCCACTCTTAGCAGCAACAACTGCAATCAAGTATTTGCGATAACTGGCAACAAATCTTTGTATAATTGATGTAATTTAGGTACATTGAAAGGTTTCAGAGCATGAAAGGACTTTTTAAGGTCATGCCATAGCATCACAATCGGATGAAGGTCAGGACTTTGACTAGGCCAGGCCAAAGTCATAATTTTTTCTTAAGCCATTTAGAGGTGGATGTGCAGATATGTTTTAAATCACTGACCTTTCTCACAACAGCTCAGCGCTTACACACTGCAGGTGGGATTATGCTCCTTTCAGTGTGAGATGGCTGGCATGGATAGCGTTCATATCAATGAAGGTAACCGCTATCCAAATCATCCTGATCGTCGTGGGACAATATGGATCTTCACGTCAGAGAGGTGAGGAATATGGTTATTTATCATTTTTCTTTTTGTTCCAGGGGACATGGCCATCGGTGGATTAGGCGTAAGGTGAGTATCTAGGTAGTTTATTACTTTCTGCCTTTTAGAGGGGACAAAGGCTACAATGGAATAGGCATATGTTGAGTATAACTTTGTATTTTATTTTTAAATAAATGTGCAAAGCAAAGTGTTGAGTTTTTTTTTCAAAAAAAGGATTTTATTCTTGCTGTGTGTTTATTTCCAAACTTACTATGGGGTTAGTAATGGGGGTGTTTTTATAGAGACCTCTCCAACACTAACCACTGGATTTGATATCACCTGACAATACAAAGGTGACATCAACCCCAACCATATTACCCCACTTGCCACCAACACAGGGCAAGTGGGAAGAGCAAAGCTAAGAGCCAGATTTGGTGCATCTTATGGATGCGCCATTTCTGGGGCAGCTGAGGACTGATGTTGGTAGCCTGGGGGGGACAATATCTCTGATGTTTTCCACATGCTGCAGGAGCTATTATACTCCTGTCAGTATGAACTGGCTGGCATAAATAGCGGTCGCATCAAGGATGTGAAAGCTATCCAATAGGTTGTTTATTATTTTCATTTTTTTGCAGGTGACATGGGCATTGGTGGCGTAAGCGTAGGGTGTTAGGGTGTTCCTTTTTATTTTTATTTAAAATAAAAGAGTCGGTATCTTATTTTCCATTAAATTATTTTATTCTGGCTGTGTCTTTTTTATAATCTAACTATAGTGTTAGTAATGGAGGTAGTCTTGCAGATGCCTCACCATTAATAACCTGTGGGCTTGATGTCAGTGGCCATAAAACACCTGACATCAACCTTATAACCATTACATCACTTGCCACCGCACCAGAGCAAGTGGGAAAACACGGGCAAAGCACCAGAATTGACGCAATTAATAGATGCAACTTTTCTGAGGTGGCTGCAGGCTGCTATATTCAGGTGGGGGGCAATATCCATTGCCCCTTACCAGTCTAAGAATACTAGCCCCCAGGTGTTTAATTAGCTTTGCTGGTTTTCAAAAATGGGAGAGCCATTGCCGTTCTTTTAAATGATTTAACTAATTTTTTTTTAAAAAATGGCATGGAACCTCTCTGTTCTTGATAACCAGTCATGATAAAGCTGAGAACTGAGGGTTGCAACCCAAACCTGTCAGTTTTACCTGCGCTGGTTATCCAAATGGAAGCGACTCCATGTAATTTGTTTATTTATTTATTTATGGCACAGGCACCGGCTGATTAATACTCCTATCAGTGCCTGCTCTCACTGTTGTCAGCGACAGCAGGCATAGGCTGATGAGAGTAGTATTCCCTGATCAGCTGACGCATGTGACTGGATGTACTCCCTGACAGCATGGGAACCACAGTTCTCTGACAGGCGGTAATGATCTCAGCGTCAATCACAGCCACCAGTGCTTCTCACGCTGTCATATTGATGACAGCATGGGAAAGACGCAATGTTCTGGCTGCCAAACCCAAACAGTAAAACAGACCTTCTGAAGATGTCCGTGTTTAGGGTCCATGCCCGAACAGTAGATGTTCGGTACAGACCCCAAACCTTACTGTTTGGGATTGCCCATCTCTAGACATGACCTATCTTTCATGAATCTGCACTGGTTGTCATTTAATATATTATTCTCTGCAATATATTTCTGAAGGTTATCTTTTATGATGCCCTCAACACTTTGCATATTACTGATGTCAGACATACCGGACGGTAGTTACCTGAATCCACCTTGTTACCTTTCTTAAATATTGGTACCACATCAGCCATCCTCCAATCCTGTGAAACAACCCCTGTTACAGGAGAGTTTAAGGAAATGAGATAAAGCGGTCTATTAATTACTGAGCTCAATTCCCTAGATATCCGTGGATGAATGCCTTGTGGGCTCTTGGATTTGTCTATGTTTAATTTGCTCAGACACAGACATATTTCTTTTTTGTGTTAAACTGGTTATATTATGTGGTGAACTTTGATTTTTGCCTTCTTGAATGGTCACTGGAACAGACAGGTCATTGGTGAAGATGGATGAAAAGTGCATGTTTAATATCTCAGCCTTTTCTTTGTTCTCTTTAATTATCTTGTTTTTATCTACTTTTAATTGGCTGATATCATACGTTTTTTTCTTCCAGATAATTTTGCTAGCTTGATTTCTTTTTTACATTTCTTATTTAGATCTTTATATTCCTGAAATGCTACTTCTGTATTCTCAGCCTTCAGGATTTTGAATGCCCTTTGTTTTTGACTTATTAAAATTTGTACTGTCCTATTTATCAATAGTGGCTGGTTTCTTTTTTTTCTTTGACATTTTGTTACAACATGGCATCAGTTTTCTACAGGATTCTAGTAGTATTTCCTTAAATAATAATAATAATAATTTTTATTTATATAGCGCCAACATATTCCGCAGCGCTTTACAAATTATAGAGGGGACTTGTACAGACAATAGACATTACAGCATAACAGAAATCACAGTTCAAAACAGATACCAGGAGGAATGAGGGCCCTGCTCGCAAGCTTACAAACTATGAGGAAAAGGGGAGACACGAGAGGTGGATGGTGACAATTGCTTTAGTTATTTGGACCAGCCATAGTGTAAGGCTCGGGTGTTCATGTAAAGCTGCATGAACCAGTTAACAGCCTAAGTATGTAGCAGTACAGACACAGAGTGCTATTAACTGCATAAAGTGTATGAGAACACGATGCAAGGAACCTGATTATGTGTTTTGGTTTTTTTTCTATTTTTAATAGGCCACACAGGGATAGTTAGGTTAATGCGTTGAGGCGGTAGGCCAGTCTGAACAAATGCGTTTTTAGGGCACGCTTAAAACTGTGGGGATTGGGGATTAATCGTATTAACCTAGGTAGTGCAATCCAAAGAATCGGCGCAGCACGTGTAAAGTCTTGGAGACGGAAGTGGGAGGTTCTGATTATTGAGGATGCTAACCTGAGGTCATTAGCGGAGCGGAGGGCACGGGTAGGGTGGTAGACTGAGACCAGAGAGGAGATGTAGGGTGGTGCTGAGCCATGGAGTGCTTTGTGGATGAGGGTAGTAGTTTTGTACTGGATTCTGGAGTGGATGGGTAGCCAGTGTAATGACTGGCACAAGGTAGAGGCATCGGTGTAACGGTTGGTGAGGAATATGATCCTGGCAGCAGCATTCAGGACAGATTGGAGCGGGGAGAGTTTGGTAAGAGGGAGGCCGATTAGTAGAGAGTTACAATAGTCCAGACGGGAATGAATAAGAGAAACAGTAAGAGTTTTTGCAGAGTCGAAAGTAAGAAAAGGGCGAATTCTAGAAATGTTTTTGAGATGCAGATAAGAAGAGCGAGCCAGTGATCGGATGTGGGGAGTGAATGAAAGCTCAGAATCAAGGATGACCCCAAGGCAGCGAGCATGTTGCTTTGGAGTAATGGTGGAACCGCACACGGAGATGGCAATGTCAGGCAAAAGTAGGTTAGTAGAGGGAGAGAACACGAGGAGTTCAGTTTTTGACAGGTTCAGTTTCAGATAGAGGGAGGACATGATGTTAGAGACAGCGGTAAGACAATCACTGGTGTTTTCTAAGAAGGTCGGAGTGAAAGCAGGAGAAGAGGTGTATAATTGGGTGTCATCAGCATAGAGATGGTACTGGAACCCAAATCTGCTGATTGTTTGTCCAATAGGGGCAGTATACAAAGAGAAGAGGAGGGGGCCTAGGACTGATCCTTGAGGAACCCCAACAGTAAGGGGAAGGTGAGAGGAGGAGGAACCAGCAAAACATACAGTGAAGGATCGGTCAGAGAGATAGGAGGAGAACCAAGAGAGAACGGTGTCCTTGATGCCAATGGAGCGGAGCATAGTGAGGAGGAGCTGATGATCCACAGTGTCGAATGCTGCGGAAAGATCCAAGAGAATTAGCATGGAGTAGTGACCATTAGATTTAGCTGTTAGTAGGTCATTAGAGACTTTAGTGAGGGCAGTTTCAGTAGAGTGTAAAGAGCGGAAGCCAGATTGAAGAGGGTCGAGAAGAGAGTTATCTGAGAGATGGCGGGTAAGACGGGAGTGGACCAGGCGTTCCAGGAGTTTAGAGATGAAGGGAAGATTAGACACAGGTCTATAATTAGCGGCACAGTTTTGGTCGAGGGAGGGTTTTTTAAGTAATGGATGTATGATGGCATGCTTAAATGAGGAGGGAAAAATACCGGAAGTGAGGGAAACATGCTGTTAGGTGTTGAGTTTCCACCACTTCACAGGAGGAATCTCGAACCATGTCCACTGCAGTCTCCCATTCTCCTCCAGCCACAGTGGAACCTGCTCAGCAGAGACGTCAATCCCAGCATCTGGCTCAGGCTGGGGACACACTTAACGTATAAAAAAACGGTCCGTTTTTCACGGCCGAGAATCGCACAAATGTTTCAAAAACAGTGATCCGTGTGCAGTGCGAGGATGCGATTTACTTGCATCAAATGATCCATGTGACATCCGTGTGACATCCGTATGGCATCCGTATGCCGAGATTTTCTCGCAAGCTTGCAAAACCGACATCTAATGGATTTATGTGCTCAAATGTTCGGGAAAACATATATACAGTATATATATAGAGAGAGATATGTCATTGAGACACATATATATATATTCTGTATTTATATTTCATTCAGCGCGATATCTGTGAACAGCCGGTAATTCAATTGCCGGCTTTGCATTTCTCCTGCCTAAACCCGACAGGATATGAGACATGGTTTACATACAGTAAACCATCTCATATCCCCCTTTTTTTTGCATATTCCACACTACTAATGTTAGTAGTGTGTATGTGCAAAATTTCAGCGCTGTAGCTGCTAAAATAAAGGGTTAAATGGCAGAAAAAATTGGCGTGGGCTCCCGCGCAATTTTCTCCGCCAGAGTGGTAAAGCCAGTGACTGAGGGCAGAAATTAATAGCCAGGAGAGGGTCCATGGTTATTGGCCCCCCCGTGGCTAAAAACATCTGCCCCCAGCCACCCCAGAAAAGGCACATCTGGAAGATGCGCCTATTCTGGCACTTGGCCACTCTCTTCCCACTCCCTGTAGCGGTGGGATATGGGGTAATGAAGGGTTAATGCCACCTTGCTATTCTAAGGTGACATTAAGCCAGATTAATAATGGAGAGGCGTCAATTATGACACCTATCCATTATTAATCCAATTGTTTGAAAGGGTTAAAAAACACACACACATTATTAAAAATTATTTTAATGAAATAAACACAGCGGTTGTTTCAGTATTTTATTGCTCTCTCAATCCATCAGCAACACCCTCGCTTGGAAAAATAATAAACGCACAAGATACATACCCTCAGCTGAACCGTCACGTCCCACGAGGTAATCCATAATCTGAAGGGGTTAAAATATTTTACAGGCAGGAGCCCTGCAAATGCAGCTGTGCTCCGTGCCTGTAATCCCCGGCGAATGAATGAAATGTAGGTCATTGACCTACATTTCCTACAGTCGCGGTGATGCGCCCCCTGGTGGATGTCCTCATATGACCTGGAGCGTGGGAAAAAGTTCCCAGGCTGCAGTTCATGAGAACATCCAGCAGGGGCGCATCACCGCGACTCAATGTAAGTATAGATCACTACTTTCCTTTCAGCACCCGGGGATTACAGGCACGAGCGAGTGGTTTATCGCAGCTCGTGCCTGTAATATTAGTTAACCCCTTCAGATGGATTACCTCGTTGGATGTGATAGGACATCAGAAGGTATGTATCTTGTGTGTTTATTATTTTTCCAAGCGAGGGTGTTGCTGATGGATTGAGAGAGCAATAAATTATTAAAACAACCGCTGTGTTTATTTAATTAAAATACTTTTAAATCATGTGTGTGTGTGTGTTTTTTAACCCTTTCATACAATTGGATTAATAATGGATAGGTGTCATAATTGACGCCTCTCCATTATTAATCTGGCTTAATGTCACCTTACAATAGCAAGGTGGCATTAACCCTTCATTACCCCATATCCCACCGCTACAGGGAGTGGGAAGAGAGTGGCCAAGTGCCAGAAAAGGCGCATCTTCCAGATGTGCCTTTACTGGGGTGGCTGGGGGCAGATGTTTGTAGCCAGGAAGGGGCCAATAGCCATGGACCCTCTCCTGGCTATTAATATCTGCCCTCAGTCACTGGCTTTACCACTCTGGCGGAGAAAATTGCGCGGGAGCCCACACCAATTTTTTCCACCATTTAACCCTTTATTTTAGCAGCTACAGCGCTGAAATTTTGCACATACACACTACTAACATTAGTAGTGTGGAATATGCAAAAAAAGGGGGAAATGAGATGGTTTACTGTATGTAAACCATGTGTCATATCATGTCGGGTTTGTGAAGGGGAAATGCAAAGCCGGCAATTGAATTACCGGCTTTTCTATAGAACACCGCTGCGTATTTCTCGCAATGCACACGCATGGTCCGTGTGTAATCTGATTTTTTCTCGCCCCCATAGACTTGCATTGGCGAGTCTCGGCCGAGATACGCTGACAATCGCAGCCTGCTGCGAGTTCCCTCGGATCCGAAATACGGTGGAGAAAATATCGGATGATGGGAGCTGCACCATAGATTAACATTGGGCCGAGTGCTATGCGATTTTTTATCACATAGCACTCATCCGTATTACGGTCTAGTGTGACCCCGGCCTCAAGCTGATACTGTGCGCTTGGGTATTGCTGCCTTTCCAGGCTCTGCCTTTGTAGCCAGCAGTGAGCAGGTGTTTCAGGGACTAAGTCCTGCTTTTCCTTTACTGAGCATGCCCATGGGATGACCTCCCATTGGAGGTTGGGGGTCACATGCTCAGGTCCTGTTGCGGCTCTTATTGGACCATCAGGAAGGTCCCGGAGCGCTACTACTATAAAATGTTCGCATGGCCGCTCGGCCATGCTCTAGTGTAAATTTGTTAACTTGGGTGTGTGGATGAATGCCTGTCGATGGATGAAAGCTCTGAATCATTCCCATCCCTAGTGTTGTTGCCTGCTTGCGAATGGTAGAGCTACCTAGCACCTGACAGTGTTATCCTGCACATTAGCACAAGATACTGTATCTAGTTAATAGCGACTGCCAGAGCGGCGCAGTGAGCAGATAGTGTACTTTCCTGGCTCTAGTTAGGGTGGTTAGTGGAGTCCACCAGAGCGGCGCTGCACACACTCCTGTGCCGTAAATGTTTATGTTTAGTTGATTCCTTGGCACCACAATAGCAGTGTCGAGTGCAAGAGATTTAGAGGGACTCTTACCCTGAGTCTTGGGGCAGAATTATGTGTCGACTTGCTTGCGCTCTCTGTGCGGTATTGCGGCCCTGTGACGCAACAGGGTTCGCTTCCTTCATACCGGGTGAAGCTAACCCATATGTTTACTCACATTATACCACCATATAGTCCATCATTACCAAGCAGCAAGTTACTTAGCTGCACTGTGGACCCCGGACTGCGAACGCACCTTATATAATTTCTAATTATTATTTGGTGCGTTCCGCCAGTCCTAACACATGCCCCCTTTATTTTTGGTATCCCCATTACCATGACTTGGTCCCAGTCTACTTGATTGAGCTCTACCCTTAATTTGCTGACATCAGCTTTCCTAAAGTTCCAGGTTTTTGCATCTCCCCTTTTGAATGTGTGATTGAAAATTACATTGAAATTTACCACATTATGGCCACTGCTTTTCAAATGCTCCCTGATCTGTAGATCTGAAAGTGTATTTGATCTATTTGACAAAAACAGATCCAGCAGATTACCTCCCCTAGTTGGTTCATCTATCAGCTGAGTTAAGGTACCTTCACACGAAGCGACGCTGCAGCGATAGCGACAACGATGCGGATCGCTGCAGCATCGCTGTTTGATCGCTGGAGAGCTGTCACACAGACCGCTCTCCAGCGACCAACGATGCCGAGGTCCCCGAGTAACCAGGGTAAACATCGGGTTGCTAAGCGCAGGGCCGCGCTTAGTAACCCGATGTTTACCCTGGTTACCAGCGTAAAAGTAAAAAAAACAAACACTACATACTCACCTGCGCGTCCCCCAGCGTCTGCTTCCTGACACTGACTGAGCTCCGGCCCTAACCAGCACGGCGGTGACGTCACCGCTGTGCTTTCACTTTCACTTTAGGGCCGGCGCTCAGTAAGTGTCAGGAAGCAGACGCTGGGGGACGCGCAGGTGAGTATGTAGTGTTTGTTTTTTTTACTTTTACGCTGGTAACCAGGGTAAACATCGGGTTACTAAGCACGGCCCTGCGCTTGGTAACCCGATGTTTACCATGGTTACCAGTGTAAAACATCTCGCTGGTATCGTTGCTTTTGCTGTCAAACACAACGATACACGGCGATCGGACGACCAAATAAAGTTCTGGACTTTATTCAGCGACCAGCGACATCGCAGCAGGATCCTGATCGCTGCTGCGTGTCAAACTAAACGATATCGCTAGCCATAGTCGTTTCGTGTGAAGGTACCATTAGATAATTGTCCTGTACTGTGGATAAGACCTTGCAGCTTTTAGCACAACCAGAATATTCTATGTCCCATTGAATGTCTTGATAGTAAAAATTCCCCCATAAAATGACCCTATTATTATATGCTGCCTTTTTAATTTGTTGCAGCATGCCATAATCTCCCTGTTCCGCAATATTAGGAGGCATGTAGCAAACTTCAAATAGCAGCTTTCCATTATTGCCATCCCCATGTAAATTTACCCATACCGAATCTACATTGTCGCAGCTTCCCCAAATGTTGTCATAGAGCACAGGTTTTAGGTTGGATTTTTGTGAAAATACACACCCCTCCACATTTTCTGTCTTTACTGTCTTTTTTAAATGTAGTGTAACAATCTACGTTTGTTAACCAGTCGTAGCTTTCTTCCAGCCAGGTTTCTGTAATGCCCATCACATCGTATTCTGTGACCGACATAAAAGTCTCCGGTTTATTTATTTCTTTGTTTGTAAGACTTCTTGCATTCAGCAGCAGACATTTAATACTATTAACACATAAGTTATTCCAACTCAGCTCCCTACTTTCCTTGCGTATCCAAGCCCTCCAAAATTCTCATTGAACCCAACTTTCTCATTCTTTCTGTCTACTCTATCCACTTATTAGCACAACTACCCTCCCTCCCCCCAGATAGTAGTTGAAAAGCTCCTCCATCTGTCTGGCACAGTTGCAATCTCCCCATTGAGGTGCAGTGCATCCCTACCATAGAGTCTATATCTGACAGATAAGTCAGCCCAGCTCCCCATGAACCCAAGCCCTTCCTTCTTGCACCATTTTCTAACCCACTTATTTCTCTCTCTAAGCTCCCGCTGTCTTTTTAGTGACGCTCATGTCACCAGCAGTATTTCTGAAAACACCCTGTTGTAACTGTCACCCTGTTATGTACTTTTGGGTCCTGACCTTCCCCACCTCCACCCTCCTCCATATCACTGGCCCCAGCCAGCGCATGGTCAGTGAGATCTAAACTCCTCCCCGGTTTTGCAATGCTCCTGATTGCTGCAAGCTGCACATTTAGATCCATTACTCGGGCCTCCAAACATGCAGTTTGCTGACATCGAGCACAGACATATTCACCCTCAAACGGCTGTTCAAAGCATGCATACATCTCACAAGATGCACACCTGGTAGCATTGTCCATGAAGCACATATTAAATGGGGATAAACAATACAGATGAAAGCATAGAAAACAATGGAAAACTAGAAAGCAAAACTCCAAACTATGCTCTTGTTTTATACTATAACATTGTGTTTCACTATGCACTTATCTATTGTCCCAACATTTTAATGGCAACTTCACCTGGCTTCATAGCCTCACAAAGACTAACTAGAACTTGTAGTCCTCCAGTCAGCATAGGTGAATCTGCTAGAAACTTTTAGAACAAACACTTAACTCACAGACACTTGATCACATGGACCAATCACAGGCTACCCAGTTTTTCTTTAGTCAAGTTTTAATCCGCCCACAGATGAAAAACAGATAAATCCCAAATAATTATAGCAGTCACACAGTTCTCACAAACTATGATATTTCATTTAAATATGCACTAATCTGCTGCCTCTGCACTTTAATGCCACCTCTGATCTGCTCAACAGCCTCACTTAGACTTACCGGAATTTGCAGTCCTCCAGACAGCACACAGCACAGGTTAATCTGCTAGAAACTTCTATAACAAACACTTAACTTGTAGCCATTTAATCACATGGACCAATCACAGGCTACCTCTTTTTGTTTTTCTTTAGACATGCTTTAACCCGCCCATAGACAAAACACAGATAACTCCTCAACAATTTCAACAGTTACACAGTTGTCAAAAACTATGACATTTTGCTTAATAATGCTCTTATCTAGCACCGCTGCACTTTAATGCTGCCTCCGCTCTGCTCAACAGCCTCGCTTAGACTCACTGGAATTTGTAGTCCTCAAGACAGCTCAGCACCTCTTGTACTCCATCAAGACTCATGTAGCATGAGTGTGAGCTACGCCAGTCTTGATGAACAGGCCCCATAGTTTGAAGAGCTGACCGGAGTGCATGGAAATAGATGAGAATGAATAAAGCCTTCTATAATGACTTACGAAGCAAATCTTTTTTTTGTACTCTGTCATCAGAGTTAGCATTTTTACTCAATAGGACGTCAATAATCATGAGTGAAGTATCTTCCTGGATAAATAGAACTTTTAATCCATACACCATTTTTTGGCACTATGGGAACTAAAACAATTATTTTAGCAAAATCTAATGGTATTGAGTATGATTAATAGTTTCTGAAGGGAAGCAGGTTTACTAATTATACACCCAGTCTATGTGTACAATTCTTTCAATGCTAACCAGCACAACCAGACCCTTGTATGTGATCCAAAAATCACAGAATAGGAAAAATGTCCAATTTGTCAATCATGTTATTGAATAAACTGTGAAATTATTGTAGGTTGCATCACAGCCTGGATCAGATTGGATCTCCGACAACCAACTCGTCCAGTAATAAACTTTTTTTCATTAAAGTTGTATTTTGGATAAAGTTATAAACTTTATCTAAGAAAGATAAAAGATAAAGTTACAAACTTGAAACAGATAAATATTACATAAAAATGAACTTCAATAAGTCACTCAAAGCGCATGGCTTTATCACAGTTAGGGCTTAGTCACACTGCAGCATTTGGTCAGTATTTTGCATCAATGTTTGTATGCCAAAACCAGGAGTGGAACTTATAGAAAAACTATAATTGAAAGATTGAGACCTGTTCTGTGTTTTGGACACACTCCTGTTTTTGGCATACAAATACAAAATATTGATGTGTAAAAAAAGCCGTATAGAAGGGCAGTCGGAATGGGATTTTAAATCATTTTGCACTGATTAAAAAGACAAGAGGATACAATAAGACATTTGATTTGTTATTTTACAATTATGCCTTCAAAATATGGCTGGCCTGGAGTCATCCACCAGTACACAAAAAAGATATCTCTGGTCATAACTAAATATAGATATTCAGATTTGTAATTATTTTCATTTCTAAGGTATCTATTACAAGTATTGTGTGTCTATCTTTCCTTTTTCACTTCTCAGTTGGGCGCTGGCAGAGCCACCATCATAATCCTTGGTTTTATTCTTCCTGCTGAACGGCATGTGTCTTGTGCATATTATAGCCTTGGTCTCCCCACACCCCTCCTTCCTAACTAGATTATTTCCCCAGTTGTGCCTGTCACTAGAGCTCCTCAAGTAATTGACATAGCGCAGTACCGTACAGTCAATGACTAATTGAGATGCTGCTGACACCAGCACATGCAACGTAATTGGCCTCTAAACCTACCTTGTATGGATGCCCTGGGATTGGTTTTGCATGTCTGATGCCCAATTTGAAAACAAGTTTATACTTTAGTTTTCTTAATTGCAAAATCCCTGAATAATGTAATATCTTATTGTTCGTAGGAATGTAATGTAAGCCAGAGAGATTTTCTATCCGGTGTGAATGTGAAATTAACAGAACACATAGATCAGCATATTTTATACATCTCAAGTAATATATGGCGAAATTTCAATCCTCACTATTCAGTTTCATTAAGTGGCTCTGAGAAATATGAACTGCTTTAGTAAAATTAAAATATTGATAAAACCATTTTTTACTTCTGGAAGTAATTGAATCGATATATTATTACATAACCCGGCAACAGTATTGCTGCCCAGTAATACTAGCATTGTGATTTAAGGGACTGAAATGATCTTATCAAGCAATTTAGTGATCTCTACCATACGTTATTGGAAATTCTCATTATGTGAAATGTGCTGTCAATAATAACAATGTTAAGATCTATTGTTTAATATGAGAAGATCTTAACGGGAACCTGTCACTTTGTGCATGCAGATCTACTTGTGGGACAGTATATATATATATATATATATATATATATATATATATATATATATTACAAACGGTCCTATATACATATATATGCCTGTGTTAGTGATGACAACTTCAAGGCACTTCCTGTATGGAGAAACTAGTCACATGCATTCAAATAGTAAAGAATAATAAGAACCACTGCGCATCCCAAGGCAATAAAGTGAGCAGAAAAAACTGGACTTACTGGATAAGGAATTAAACGAATAGGACTAAAAGCCTTGAGTTCCCTTGGGGGTGGAGTGGAACCTGTCTGCAGTATATAGCTGAAAAGAATATCATACAATGAATGTGATATAGATACAATAGTGCAGATGCTGTAATAGAGGATATTGAATACACACTTACTTATTATAAAAGGGGCTTGTATCTGCTATACTGTACAAGAGTTCTTGTGTTGGTGCTGCTAGTCCTCCTTTCCCCAAGCTTAAAGCGTGTTTGCTAAGGAGGAATAGGGTAATACGTAATTGCAAAGTATTTGCATAAACTTTACAACTATTGTTAGTATGATTTGAGACTACTTACTGCCCGTATGTGGGTCTGGTGGTTGCACCGGTGGTGCTGGCTAGCCGTATTGTGGCTCAGCCAGTACAGATGTTCATAGGGTCAGTGCCTTGCGGTATGATAGCGCTGGCTAGGTCCGATGATTGGTGGTGCAGGGTGACAGCAGAAGTTTTCTGCACGAGTGCGTTCTAGCAATCTAGCATGACAAGAAAGACCTTACCCTGAAGCATGTACCGCTGCCGGTAACAGAGAGATAAGGTTATGCGTTCACTCACCAGGTTTTACTAACGTCAGTGTTTGTAAACTGGATGCGCTGTTTAGATTCAGCAGTGGTGGAGCAGGGGTTACCTGTAGAAGCGCGATCTGGCGAGAGCGCAAGAGCGCGGGAGATCACCAGCGCCTCGCGTGTCCCGGCCGGAAACAACGCTGAGGACGCGGCGGTGATTGGGGGGCGGAGCTGTAGTGACGTCACACAGGGTAAGGACGGGAGCGTGGTGGAGACAAGCTGCCTACGCGTTTCGAGGGTTAGCTTCCCTCTTCGTCAGGGCTATGTCTCCACCATAGGGGTGCGTCCTTAAATAGCCGCCTGATTGTTGGATGAGCTTCCCTTTTTTATCCTCTTTTTTAATGAAATAGTAATAAAAATTATATTATATTTTAACACTTACATTTTTCCTCTAAGCACAATATATCCTCTAAAGCCCAAATTAATAAAGGTCTCCTGCTTTTTTTCCTTTTTTTCCTTTTTTCCCTTTTTATCTATGTAAAAATCTAATGATATCTGTAAGAGTATTTAAAGATTAAGTTTTTAGCGAGCCCAGGGTTCTTTTTATTATTCCAGCTCACGGTGACAAACGGCATTTTATATTTATATTAATAACGTTCTAATTGGTATCTCAGCCCAAAATCCTAGGATAATTGGCAATCAGGGAGTGCTTGATGCGGCTAATCAATTCTAATTATGGTGCGATCTATCAATCAGGGGTCCCAGGGAAGCTCATCCAACAATCAGGCGGCTATTTAAGGACGCACCCCTATGGTGGAGACATAGCCCTGACGAAGAGGGAAGCTAACCCTCGAAACGCGTAGGCAGCTTGTCTCCACCACGCTCCCGTCCTTACCCTGTGTGACGTCACTACAGCTCCGCCCCCCAATCACCGCCGCGTCCTCAGCGTTGTTTCCGGCCGGGACACGCGAGGCGCTGGTGATCTCCCGCGCTCTTGCGCTCTCGCCAGATCGCGCTTCTACAGGTAACCCCTGCTCCACCACTGCTGAATCTAAACAGCGCATCCAGTTTACAAACACTGACGTTAGTAAAACCTGGTGAGTGAACGCATAACCTTATCTCTCTGTTACCGGCAGCGGTACATGCTTCAGGGTAAGGTCTTTCTTGTCATGCTAGATTGCTAGAACGCACTCGTGCAGAAAACTTCTGCTGTCACCCTGCACCACCAATCATCGGACCTAGCCAGCGCTATCATACCGCAAGGCACTGACCCTATGAACATCTGTACTGGCTGAGCCACAATACGGCTAGCCAGCACCACCGGTGCAACCACCAGACCCACATACGGGCAGTAAGTAGTCTCAAATCATACTAACAATAGTTGTAAAGTTTATGCAAATACTTTGCAATTACGTATTACCCTATTCCTCCTTAGCAAACACGCTTTAAGCTTGGGGAAAGGAGGACTAGCAGCACCAACACAAGAACTCTTGTACAGTATAGCAGATACAAGCCCCTTTTATAATAAGTAAGTGTGTATTCAATATCCTCTATTACAGCATCTGCACTATTGTATCTATATCACATTCATTGTATGATATTCTTTTCAGCTATATACTGCAGACAGGTTCCACTCCACCCCCAAGGGAACTCAAGGCTTTTAGTCCTATTCGTTTAATTCCTTATCCAGTAAGTCCAGTTTTTTCTGCTCACTTTATTGCCTTGGGATGCGCAGTGGTTCTTATTATTCTTTACTATTTGGTTGTTCTTTTTAACAGGATCGGCACAGAGCCTGTTGCAACCACTTGCAGCTCCCGCAGCAATCTACTCTACCCTTTCAGGTGATTAGGCGCCAGTATACACAATCTATATTTAGTCACATGCATTGCCCAGGTGTGATTTTGTCCCAATCTTCCACACAAACACTCTCATAGTTTTATTTGAAACATTTATTTATAGCTGCTGATTCCAGGTCTGTCTGAACTTCTCCATAGATGATACTTGGCTTTTGGCTCTTGGACAACTCTTCTGATAATTCTTTACACTCCTCTGTCTGAAATTTTTGAGTACACCTGGTTGTGACTGGTTTATAGTGAAATTATATTCTTTCCATTTCTGGATTATGGCCCCTACTATACTCACTACAGTCTTTAGTAGTTTAGAAATCTTCTGTAACCAATGTGATCAGAATGTTTTTCAACAATAAGGCTGTGAAGGTGGATTTACCCTTCATGAGATGTTTCTTGTGTGGCACCTTGGAAATGAGACACCTTTTTATAGGCCATCAGTTGAGCCAGCTGATATTATTTTTCACTAAGTGGCAGGCTTGTTTGGATTTGATAGATTTCAGCTGGTGTCATGACTTTCCATGGCTATTTACACCTCCCTTCCTTCATGTGTTCAATACTTCTTCTCTGAGTCATTTCTCATTATTGCACATAACTTTAGATTGGATGGGTTGTTACTGACATCTGGCAAGAATTTCATGTCAATAGCATCTTTACAATACCACAGTTGATAAGCTGGTAGGGTTTTGGGAGCCTAAGCTTTACCTTAGTACTGTAATCCATATTTATATGTTTCAAGACTCAAAAAACATTTTGGACATTTGAGTTAGTTAAAATTCATTGAATTTGTGGTTTCAACTTAACGGCATGATTGCCATCAAACTCATTTTCTGGTACTTTGTTGCATGTAGGAGCCAAGATAAGTGGAGAATATTATACTCTTATGAAACTATTGCATGTGATATAAAAGTTACACTACATCCTTCCCTTGATTGTATTGCAACTACAAATTCTGGATATTAAAAACTGGAAACCAGATATGCAAAGCTGACTATTCTACGAAAAACTAGGACATTAAATTAATTTTTATATGTAGAGAAAGGCAGAACATCTCTCCAAAGTCTTATACATGTGCCTTACCCATAAGTTTAATGAAATGTTCCAGACCAAGCAAAAACATTGCTTTTGTAATTCTTATCCAGTAAAGTAAACTTTTTTGATCTAAAGAACCTTCAACAGTCAGGAGGCATCAAAAGTTCATGAAGATACTATTGAGAAGGATCTAAAGGTACCGTCACACTAAACGATATCGCTAACGATCCGTGACGTTGCAGCATCCTGGATAGCGATATCATTGTATTTGACACGCAGCAGCGATCAGGATCCTGCTGTGATATCGCTGGTCGTTGATTAAAGTTCAGAACTTTATTTGGTCATCAGATTGCTGTGTATCGTTGTGTTTGACAGCAAAAGCAACGATACCAGCGATGTTTTACAATGGTAACCAGGGTAAATATCGGGTTACTAAGCGCAGGGCCGCGCTTAGTAACCCGATGTTTACCCTGGTTACCAGTGTAAAATGTAAAAAAACAAACAGTACATACTCACCTTCGCGTCCCCCGCCGTCCGCTTCCTGCACTGACTGAGCACCGGCCATAAAGTGAAAGCACAGCGGTGATGTCACCGCTCTGCTGTTAGGGCCGGCGCTCAGTCAGTGCAGGAAGCGGACGGCGGGGGACGCGAAGGTGAGTATGTACTGTTTGTTTTTTTACATTTTACACTGGTAACCAGGGTAAACATCGGGTTACTAAGCGCGGCCCTGCACTTAGCAACCCGATGTTTACCCTGGTTACCCGGGACCTCGGCATCGTTGGTCGCTGGAGAGCGGTCTGTGTGACAGCTCTCCAGCGACCAAACAGCGATGCTGCAGCGATCGGCATCGTTGTCTTTATCGCTGCAGCGTCGCTTAGTTTGACGGTACCTTAAGGGTGGTGTCCCCTGCCTTGTGGACCTGAAGATAGTGGTGAAGCACAACACAATAACATTTTATCTATTGTCAGGACCATAATACAGGAGACACCATTCATACCACCTTCTCAATGGAATCCTTATGAATAGAGATGAGCAGATCAATTCACATAGGATCAAGTTCAAGTCGAATTTCTGAAATTCATGATTTTACATGAATTCAATCATTTTGAGATTTGATTTGTGATTTGCAAAAAAACAGAAGTTGGCCCCACCATTTACCACACTGCTGAAGCATCAGAGAGCAGGCAAACATTATTTTGTATATACATGGCTTCCCCATAATCCCCTGCAGCTATGACATCTTACAGATTATCATACCTTGTACGGTAGTGGTCAGTACCTTGGCTATCACAGATCAGTGGCTCCCATTGGAGGAGAGTCTGTATGGCAGATTAATTTTCCATCAACAGAGTCACTACATATTTCTCTTATGTAGAGTGTCAGCTCTTATGTCCAATGAGGTCTTTCTCTTTTAGAGTGTGAGTTGTTTGACCAGAGGCTCTCTCTCACTTGTAAAGTGTAAGGTCTTATGATCACAGGGATCCTCTCTTCTCTGTAAAGTGTAAGCTCTTATGGTCAGTTGTCAGCGGGGTCCACTTTCTTTTGTAAAATGTAAGAATTTAGGGTCATCGAAGGCCCTTTCGCTCTCACACCTGTAGATTGTAAGCTCTAATGGCAAGTGGGATTAAGTCTTTCTCCTGTAGAATGTATTATTTTATTGTAAGTGGAGTCCTCTTTCTTGCTTATAAAGTGTAAGCTTTTATGGTCAGCAAGATTCTCTTTCTCCTCTCCCCCACGTGTATTTTCAAGCAACTACAAACTTTCCAGAATTGAAATTCATTCAAATTTATTTGCCCAAAATCAAATTTACAAGGAAAATTTAGCAAAGTCAGCAAACTTAATTTTCAAAAGTTTCATGACCATTTGCTAAACTATTCCTGATGTATTGTGTCTTGACCAAAAACATTGCATTTAATTAAAAGAAATTACAAAAGCAATGGTTTTGTTGGGGCTGTCATACTTTAATACATTTATGATTTAGGAAAACCTGTTTGACTCTGACGTGCTGCTCTGCTATTCTCTACTATAGGGCTCCTACTCACTTGCGAGCAACTCGGATGAGTCTCGCATGTTTAAAACCCGGTTCTGCACCCGTCACTCAGATCGTAGCGTGCGGCCGCATAGGAAGACATGCAGCCGCATGCTCCGCTCCTGAGTGCCAGGTGCAGTGCCGGGGTATTGCCGTGCGAGACTCATCCGAGTCTCGAGCAAGTGAGTAGGAGCCCATATACAGATGCTAGGAAGAGGGGTGGCCAGCTCATTTGAAAAATTCACCCATACTCCATATTCTACTTGTGTTGCCAAATTTTGCATTAACATATAATTATATCACCAATCACTAGTGTCACATTTTGACTGTAGTAGCCATTGGCGGACTGGATCGTGATTACCCTATAAAATATCAGAAAACATGTACTAAATATTAATACAAATCACTGTTATAATTATGACCCAAATATGATATAACAATAACAGTTAAAGGGGTTGGGTTATCAGGACCATTCAATTTTTTATATGGACTTAAGAACTGCAGGCAGGTAATTGCTAATTACACACCATCTGCTTCTGCTGACAGACATCGTTCACTAACCACTCCTCTAGGTGATTCTGCTGCTTCTGCTGAAGTCACATTAACAGAGCAGTGACTTCTTATCTGCTCTACTCTATTGATGGGGAGTGACATAACCGCTGTAGTCCGACTATCAGGATGAGGTCTGTATTTATGCCCCATCGACAGAGCAGCCGGAAGAAGAGCTGCTCTGTTAATATTTGAGCAGCTGGATCACTGGCAAGAGCAGTCAGTGACCATTTTAAGCCAGCTCCAGATCGGTAGTTGTTAACTAGTTAGCAACTACCTGCCTGTTATTTTTTAGTTCATAGTAAAAAAAATATAATTTAGTACACTAAAAGCGTTTGCAATAGTTCTACGGCACACACAACATAACTTGCCAGATGACACTGTATTCTCGCTTACAATTACTATAAATGGGAAGGGTAAATGGAAAAGTCAATTGAATTATCAATTAGAATCCCAAATGAATACACCTTATGAGTGAAAAACTTGCTAAATGGTGCCTAAGGTTAGCTGCCTAATGACCAGTGAAGGTGACTACATGCTATGTGAATAATATTATGCAATCACTGCATGGACCCCTTCTATTCAGGAGATGTACTGTTACAGTAGCTCTGGAACTGGTGAAAGGAATGACTAAATGAATGACTGAAATATGCCAAACATTGTTTTCACCTTCCTGACCAGGTCAAATTTTACAATTCTGACCAGTGTCAATTTATGTGCTAATAACTCTGGAATGCTTCAAGGAATCCTAGTAATTTTGAGAATGTTTTATCATATCATATTGTACTTCCTGATAATGGTAAAATTTGTTCATTATGACTTGCTTTTATTTGTAAAAATATCAGAAATTTGGCAAAAATTTAGAAAATTTTGCAATTTTTGAACGTTTCATTTTTATGCACTAAAACCAGAGTTATGTCACAGAAAATAGTTAATAAATACCATTTACCACATGTCTACTTTAGATTAGTACAATGTTTGAAATATATATTTTTTTGTTAGGAAGTTAGAGGGGTTAAAACTTAATCAGCAATTTCTTATTTTTCCAACAAAATTTGCAAAACCATTCTTTTAGGGATCACATGACATTTGAAGTGACTTTTAGGGGCCTAAATGACAGAAAATACCCAAAAGTAACACCATTCAAAAGACTGCAGTCCCTCAAAGTCCTCAAAAACACATTCAAGAAGTATATCAAGACTTCAAGATATTCACAGGAATTAATGTAATTTAAAAAGGGGAAAATGAACATTTTCCTTTTTTTCATAAAAGTTTACTTTATCTCCAAGTTTTTATTTTCACATGGGTAACGGATGGAAAACAAATTTTTTGAGCAATTTCTCCTGAGTACACTTATACCCCACTTGTTGGGAAAAACTACTTTGGATTTGGGTGCACAGCAGGGCTCTGAAGGGAAGTAGTGCCAATTGACTTTTGATATGCTAAATTGGGTGAAGTAAATAGCGCATGTCATGCCGTGTTTGCAGAGCCCGTGATGTGCTCAAACAGTGGAAACCCATCACAAGTGATCCTATTTTGGAAATTACACTCCTCAAAGAACTTGTCTATAGATGTGGTTAGCACCTTGAACACACAGATGCTTCACAGAATTTTATATTGTTGAGCTGTGAAAATGAAACAATACATTTTCCCACAAAAATGTTACTTTAGCCCTATATATTTCATTTTCAGAAGGGTAAGAGGAGAAAATGGACCATATAATTTGTTGTGCAATTTCTCCTGAGTACACAGATATCTCATATGTGGTGGAAAACAACAGTTTAGGTGCAGGGCAGGGCTCAGAAGGGAAGGAGCACCAATTGACTTCGGAATGCAAAATTGTCTGCAATAGATAGCGGATGACAGGTAGCAATTGCAGAGTCCCTGATGTGCCTAAGCATTGAAATTCCCCATAATTGACCCCATTTTATAAACAACACCTCTTAAGGTGCTTCACAGAATTTTATATTGTTGAGCCGTGAAAATGAAAAAAAAATTCCCACAAAAATGTTGTCTTAGCCCAATTTTTTTCATTTTTACAAGAGTAATAGGAGAAAATTGTCCATATAATTTGTTGTGCAATTTAATGTGAATTCGCAGGTACCCATATGTGGTGAAAAGCTACTGTTTGGGCACACGGCAGGGCTCAGAAGGGTAGCAGAACCAATTGAATTGTGGAACAGAATGCAAATCCCCCTGACATGCCAAAACAGCAGAAAACCCCACAATATACCCCATTTTGGAAACTACATATCTTGAGGAATTAATCTAGTGGTGTAGTGAGCATTTCTAACCCTCAAGCGATTCATAGAATTGAGCAACATTTGACTGAGTCAATGGAAAATTACAATTTTTTCTACTAAATTGTTACTTTGGCCTCAAGTTTTCCATTTTCAAAAGGAATAATAGGAGAAAATGGACCACAAAATATATTGCACAATCTCTCCTCTTCTCCTGCACATAATGCCTCTTTTGTGGCCAGAAACTACTTTAGAGGCACAGTGGAAAGCTCCAAAGGGAAAGAGCACCAAATTATAGTGCACATTTTGCTGGAATGATTTGTGGAAGCAGTGTCACATTGGCAGAGACCTTGAGATGCCTCAACAGCAGAATCCCCCCATAATTGACTTTGTTTTACAACCACACTACATCTCTCAATGAACATCTAGGAGTGCACTGATCACATTGACATCACTGGTTTGTCACAGAACCATAGACCATTGGCCGGTGAAGAAAAATAATTACAACTTTACCACAAAAAAATTGTTTTAGCCACAGATTTCACATTGGCACAGAGGGAAATGGGTAAAAGTGGCAGCAAAATTTGTTACACATTTTCTGCTGAACGTGGCAATGCTCTACTGTACTGCTTAGCCACACGTCGAGGCTCAGGAGGAAAAAAAGCGCTATTTGACTCTTTGAGAACAAATTATCACAGAATAGTTTGCAGGCTCCATATACAGAGACCTTAAGTTCCAGAAGAGCAGAATCCCAACTCAAGTGACCTCATTTTGGATATAACACATCTCTGGGAATTTATCTGCAGGTGTAGTGACGATTTTGACTCCATGGATGTTTTCCAGAAACCAGTAGAAGTGAATGTTGCTTAGCAAAAATGGCAAATCAGACAGTTTTAGTGCCCAGTACATTGCTGTGCCTGTACATTGTGCTAAGCTTGTGCTTTTGGAGACATACAACCATAAATTACGCGGGCTGTCATCACTACAGAAATGGCAAGCACATAGATACTAACTCGAGTTTAGGCACACCATGGGGCTCTAAAGGGAGATGGGTATTTGGATTTAAGAGCGCAGAATTTGCTGGATTTCTTTTGGGAAACGAGTCATTTTGCTTTTCCAGAGTCTTTGTACTACCATTACCATGGAAGCCCCCTATATTTCCATTGACAGATGACCGAAATGAGTGGGGGCTTGTTTTTTTGTGGATTGCGCTGTCTCTTTTGTTGGGAACATTTTCCATACCTTTTGGGATCACATTTATCCTGTGCTCCACACTGAACACTTACATCGGGATTTCCATCTAAATCTCAGGATAACATGTTTCAGATGAAAACCTGAGGGATCCATTCACTATAATGAGGCAGCAGAGTTACTCTGCACTACATCTGACCTCTGTTCAGGGTTGTCCTTTTCAGACGTACACCAAACTGTGGCAGACGGCACTTTTATGAGTGCCTAAAAAGACTGACAGAGCTGGATCATAGGCCAGATGGCATCCACAGTGTCACCACCTGTCTTTTTATAGGGAATCTTCCTCCAGCGGTTCCATCTGAATCATGTATTTCAGAGATTTACAAGAAAGTTTTTGAATCACCATATTTTGAGGGCAATAATTTTTCTATATTATTGCGGACAGAGTCATGTGAGGGCATGATGTTTGCAGGATGAGTTGATGTTTTTATTGGTACCATTTTTGATCACATAACATTTTTTATTGCTTTCTATTACAGTTTTTAAGAGGCAGAATTAACAAAAACCAGCAATTCAGGAATTGATTTTTTTTATGCCCTTCGAATGCCATTCAAATTTTTATTCTATAAAAATGATGTGACACCTATATTCTTTGGGTCAGTACGATTACAGTGATACTACACTTTTTTTTATCTTTTGGCATTTTTATGCAATAAAAACTAATAAAAAATAGAATTGTATTTGCATTGCTTTATTCTTAAAGCTATAGCTTTTATATATTTTCTCTGATGGAACTGTATGACAGTTTATTTTTTGTGGGACCAGATAACGTTTTCAGCTATACCATTTTAATTTACATTTGACTTTTTGATTGCATTTTTTCCAATTTTTCTTTAGCGGTATGATGAAAAACCATAGTTTTTGCCACTTTTCTTACAGTGTTCATTCAAGGGCTAACTAGTGGGTCAGTTATATAAGTTAGGTCATTATGGATGCGGCAATACCAAATATGTGTACTTTATTCATTGATTTTTCTCATTTTCTATTCTTTATTTATTTTTTTTAAATATATTTTTACATTTTGGAAAACCTTTTTTTTTTTTTTTACTTTTTTTTCCTTGCTCAAGGACGGACATGAACTTTGCCTGCCCTTTTCACTGATCTAATACTCTGAAATGATTTTGGCAGGCAGGGAGAAGGTGTGTAAGCTCCTGCTCTGAGCGGGAGCTTGCAGGCTACTGTCCGTGGGTGACCCTGCTGCCATCTTTGGGCCGGGGGTCACCATGCAGACCATCAGTACAGCGCAATCACAATTGCTTTGTGCCTATGGGGGATGAGATTGAGCTCCCTCCTTCTGCGATGCCCATCGATGTCACTGTCACTATTGACAGCAGAATCAGAGGGATAAAATGACCTTGATCGGTGTTAGGACTGATAGTTGGTGTTGCTGCAGGAAGTCAGCCCTTGGTAGCATGAGCCAGCATGATCATCATGAAGTATAAGTATGGTGGTTTGTGGGAAAATATTAAAGGTCTCTCTTTACTAAGAAGGCATTGGGTGAAATAAAGATTTCACCCTTTTATTCGAAATAGTGAGGAAGCACGAGATCACTCCACCTCCCATCTTTTGTTGATGCAAGTTTAAGGTAATAAAAAAGTTCAGATTCTCAATTGGAGATAAAATCGTGATTTTCTTGCTAATCCAATACAAAAATATACACAGTGCAAAAAATAGAATAAATGAAGGGGGAGACCTCCATGAAATCTACACGTTTCAAACGACAATGGTTCTTAATCCTGGTATTAATAACATTTAGCATTTAAGACACGGAGGTTTCTTATAGGTCTCTCACTTCATGTATTTCATCTTTACAACATGCATATCTTTTTTAATAGGTTGCCAATAAAATCACAACTTTATTTCCAATTGGATCTGGAAGCTGAACATTGTTTTTTTTCCTCTTTAACATACAAATGTGAAGTCCCTGCAGGAGACAGCAATACAAAGGAATTGTAATTAAACAAGTTTGATCAAAATTGGCCAAAATGTTTAATGAAAATGAGTCTATGTCATTTTTTGTTAAGGTTTGTGACAGGGAAAGTTAAGATAAGCAACCAATAGCCTGCATGGCATTAACCCCTCTGTGACCTTAGACGTACTATCCCGTCGAGGTGACCTGGGCCTATCTGACCCTCGACGGGATAGTACGTCATAGCCGATCGGCCGCGCTCACGGGGGGAGCGCGGCCGATCACGGCCGGGTGTCAGCTGCATATCGCAGCTGACATCCGGCACTATGTGCCAGGAGCAGTCACGGACCGCCCCCGGCACATTAACCCCCGGCACACCGCGATCAAACATGATCGCGGTGTACCGGCGGTATAGGGAAGCATCGCGCAGGGAGGGGGCTCCCTGCGTGCTTCCCTGAGACCCCCGGAGCAACGCGATGTGATCGCGTTGCTCTGAGGGTCTCCTACCTCCCTCCTCGCCGCAGGTCCCGGATCCAAGATGGCCGCGGCATCCGGGTCCTGCAGGGAGGGAGGTGGCTTACCGAGTGTCTGCTCAGAGCAGACACTTGGTAAGCCTGCAGCCCTGCACAGCAGATCGCAGATCTGGCAGAGTGCTGTGCACACTGCCAGATCAATGATCTGTGATGTCCCCCCCTGGGACAAAGTAAAAAAGTAAAAAAAAAGTTCCCCACATGTGTGTAAAAAAAAAATAAAAAAAATATCCTAAATAAAGAAAAAAATTATTCCCATAAATTCATTTCTTTAGCTAAATAAAATAAAAAAACAATAAAAGTACACATATTCAGTATCGCCGCGTCCGTAAGGACCCAACCTATAAAACTGCCCCACTAGTTAACCCCTTCAGTAAACACCGTAAGAAAAAAAAAAAAAAAACGAGGCAAAAAACAACGCTTTATTACCATACCGCCGAACAAAAAGTGGAATAACACGCGATCAAAAAGACTGATATAAATAACCATGGTACCGCTGAAAACGTCATCTTATCCCGCAAAAAACGAGCCACCATAGAGCATCATCAGCAAAAAAATAAAAAAGTTATAGTCCTGAGAATAAAGCGATACCAAAATAATTATTTTTTCTATAAAATAGTTTTTATCGTATAAAAGCGCCAAAACATAAAAAAATGATATAAATGAGATATCGCTGTAATCGTACTGACCCGACGAATAAAACTGCTTTATCAATTTTACCAAACGCGGAACGGTATAAACGCCTCCCCCAAAAGAAATTCATGAATAGCTGGTTTTTGATTACTCTGCCTCACAAAAATTGGAATAAAAAGCGATCAAAAAATGTCACGTGTCCGAAAATGTTACCAATAAAAACGACAACGCGTCCCGCAAAAAACAAGATCTCACATAACTCTGTGGACTCAAATATGGAAAAATTACAGCTCTCAAAATGTGGTAACGCAAAAAATATTTTTTGCAATGAAAAGCGTCTTTCAGTGTGTGACAGCTGCCAATCATAAAAATCCGCTAAATAACCCGCTATAAAAGTAAATCAAACCCCCCTTCATCACCCCCTTAGTTAGGGAAAAATAAAAAAAATTAAAAAATGTATTTATTTCCATTTTCCCATTAGGGTTAGGGTTAGGGTTAGGGCTAGAGTTAGGACTAGAGTTAGGGTTAGGGCAAGGGTTAGGGCTAGGGTTAGGGTTAGGGCTAGGGTTGGGGCTAGGGTTAGGGCTAGAGTTAGGACTAGAGTTAGGGCTAGGGTTAGGGTTAGGGCAAGGGTTAGGACTAGGGTTAGGGCTAGGGTTGGGGCTAGGGTTAGGGCTAGGGTTAGGGCTAGGGTTGGGGATAGGGTTAGGGCTAGGGTTAGGGCTAGGGTTAGGGCTAGTGTTACGGCTAGTGTTAGGGCTAGTGATAGGGCTAGGGTTATTGCTAGGGTTAGGGCTAGGGTTAGGGTTAGGGTTGGGGCTAGGGTTGGAGCTACAGTTAGGGTTGGGGCTAAAGATAGGGTTAGGGTTTGGATTACATTTACGGTTGGGAATAGGGTTGGGTGTGTCTGGGTTAGAGGAGTGGTTAGGGTTACCATTGGGATTAGGGTTAGGGATGTGTTTGGATTAGGGTTTCAGTTATAATTGGGGGGTTTCCACTGTTTAGGCACATCAGGGGCTCTCCAAACGGGACATGGCATCCGATCTGAATTCCAGCCAATTCTGCGTTGAAAAAGGAAAAGAGTGCTCCTTCCCTTCAGAGCTCTCCCGTGTGCCCAAACAGGGGTTTACCCCAACATATGGGGTATCAGCGTACTCAGGACAAATTGGACATCATCTTTTGGGGTCCAATTTCTCCTGCTACCCTTGGGAAAATACAAAACTGGGGGCCAAAAAATAAGTTTTGTGGGAAAAAAAAGATTTTTTATTTTCACGGCTCTGCGTTGTAAACTGTAGTGAAACACTTGGGGGTTCAAAGTTCTCACAACACATCTAGATAAGTTCCTTGGGGGGTCTAGTTTCCGATATGGGGTCACTTGTGGGGGGTTTGTACTGTTTGGGTACATCAAGGGCTCCTCAAATGCAACGTGACGCCTGCAGACCAATCCATTTAAGTCTGCATTCCAAATGGCGCTCCTTCCCTTCCGAGCTCTGTCATGCGCCCAAACAGTGGTTCCCCCCCACATATGGGGTATCAGCGTACTCAGGACAAATTGATCAACAACTTTTGGGGTCCAATTTATCCTGATACCCTTGTGAAAATACAAAACTGGGGGCTAAAAAATCATTTTTGTGAAAAAAAAAGAATTTTTATTTTCACGGCTCTGCGTTATAAACTGTAGTGAAACACTTGGGTGTTCAAAGTTCTCACTACACATCTAGATAAGTTCCTTTGGGGGTCTAGTTTCCAATATGGGGTCACTTGTGGGGGTTTGTACTGTTTGGGTACATCAGGGGCTCTGCAAATGCAACGTGACGCCTGCAGACCAATCCATTTAAGTCTGCATTCCAAATGACGCTCCTTCCCTTCCGAGCTCTGTCATGCACCCAAACAGTGGTTCCCCCCCACATATTGGGTATCAACGTACTCAGGACAAATTGGACAACAACTTTTGGAGCCCAATTTATCCTGATACCCTTGTGAAAATACAAAACTGGGGGCTAAAAAATCATTTTTGTGAAAAAAAAAGGAATTTTTATTTTCATGGCTCTGCGTTATAAACTGTAGTGAAACACTTGGGGGTTCAAAGTTCTCACAACACATCTAGATAAGTTCCTTGGGGGGTCTAGTTTCCAATATGGGGTCACTTGTGGGGGGTTTGTACTGTTTGGGTACATCAGGGGCTCTGCAAATGCAATGTGACGCCTGCAGACCAATCCATTTAAGTCTGCATTCCAAATGGCGCTCCTTCCCTTCCGAGCTCTGTCATGCGCCCAAACAGTGGTTCCCCCCCACATATGGGGTATCAGCGTACTCAGGACAAATTGGACAACAAAGTTTGTGGTCCAATTTATCCTGATACCCTTGTGAAAATACAAAACTGGGGGCTAAAAATCATTTTTGTGAAAAAAAAAAGGAATTTTTATTTTCACGGCTCTGCGTTATAAACTGTAGTGAAACACTTGGGGGTTCAAAGCTATCAAAACACATCTAGATAAGTTCCTTAGGGGGTCTACTTTCCAAAATGGTGTCACTTGTGGGGGTTTTTAATGTTTAGGCACATCAGGGGCTCTCCAAACGCAACATGGCATCCCATCTTAATTCCAGTCAATTTTGCATTGAAAAGTAAAATAGCGCTCCTTCCCTTCCGAGCTCTGCTATGCGCCCAAACAGTGGTTTACCCCCACATATGGGGTATCGTCGTACTCAGGACAAATTGCACAACAACTTTTGTGGTCTAATTTCTTCTCTTACCCTTGGGGAAATAAAAAAATGGGGGCGAAAAGATCATTTTTGTGAAAAAATATGATTTTTATTTTTACGGCTCTGCATTATAAACTTCTGTGAAGCACTTGTTGGGTCAAAGTGCTCAACACACATCTAGATAAGTTCCTTAAGGGGTCTACTTTCCAAAATGGTGTCACTTGTGGGGGGTTTCAATGTTTAGGCACATCAGGGGCTCTCCAAACGCAACATGGCATCCCATCTCAATTCCAGTCAATTTTGCATTGAAAAGTCAAATGGCGCTCCTTCCCTTCCGAGCTCTGCCCTGCGCCCAAACAATGGTTTACACCCACATATGGGGTATCAGCGTACTCAAGACAAATTGCACAACAATTTTTGTGGTCAAATTTCTTCTCTTACCCTTGGGAAAATAAAAAATTGGGGGCGAAAAATCATTTTTGTGAAAAAATATGATTTTTTATTTTTACGGCTCTGCATTATAAACTTCTGTGAAGCACTTGTTGGGTCAAAGTGCTCACCACACATCTAGATAAGTTCCTTATGGGGTCTACTTTCCAAAATGGTGTCACTTGTGGGGGGTTTCAATGTTTACGCACATCAGGGGCTCTCCAAATGCAACATGGCGTCCCATCTCAATTCCAGTCAATTTTGCATTGAAAAGTCAAATGGCGCTCCTTTCCTTCCGAGCTCTGCCCTGCGCCCAAACAATGGTTTACACCCACATATGGGGTATCAGCGTACTCAGGACGAATTGCACAACAAATTTTGGGGTCTATTTTCTCCTGTCACCCTTGGTAAAATAAAACAAATTGGAGCTGAAACAAATTTTGAGTGAAAAAAAGTTAAATGTTTATTTTTATTTAAACATTCCAAAAATTCCTGTGAAACACCTGAAGGGTTAATAAACTTCTTGAAAGTGGTTTTGAGCACCTTGAGGGGTGCAGTTTTTAGAATGGTGTCACACTTGGGTATTTTCTATCATATAGACCCCTCAAAATGACTTCAAATGAGATGTGGTCCCTAAAAAAAAATGGTGTTGTAAAAATGAGAAATTGCTGGTCAAATTTTAACCCTTATAACTCCGTCACCAAAAAAAATTTTGGTTCCAAAATTGTGCTGATGTAAAGTAGACATGTGGGAAATGTTACTTATTAAGTATTTTGCGTGACATATGTCTGTGATTTAAGGGCATGAAAATTCAAAGTTGGAAAATTGCGAAATTTTCAAAATTTTCGCCAAATATTCGTTTTTTTCACAAATAAACACAAGTTATATCGAAGAAATTTTACAACTATCATGAAGTACAATATGTCATGAGAAAACAATGTCAGAATCGCCAAGATCCGTTGAAGCGTTCCAGAGTTATAACCTCATAAAGGGACAGTGGTCAGAATTGTAAAAATTGGCCCGGTCATTAACGTGCAAACCACCCTTGGGGGTGAAGGGGTTAAGGGATAAAATCATAAATGGGATTTGTTGGGACTGAGGATGGTCTCTAATATTTAACAAGTGTTGTTGAAGGTCTCCATTCCTGGCACAAAGACCACTCACTCTGGATGCCTTAGAGCAGTTCAGGTTTCAGTCAATTAGTCAGGACTCAGAAGCAAACCTGGGGTACCTTGCCCATTTTAGCGAAAGCAACAAATTTAACTTGGGGAGAATAGGAGTCAGGTTAAAGTGAAATGTGAACAACTGGACAACTGCTCTAGGAAAGTTTAAAGAATATAGCAATGGTCAATCTGGTCAAGGACTTTACTTTTTGGGCTATGTGCACACGTTCAGGATTTTTAGCATTTTTTTGTGTTTTTTCAGCCGTTTTCTTCCAAAAAATGCTAGAAAAAGCTTAGATAAGCATCCCATCATTTTTAATGCATTCTGAATTTTTTGTGCACATGCTGCATTTTTTTTCACGGGGGAATCGCATTCTTGAAAAAAACGCAACATGTTCATTCTTTGTGCAGCGATTCCACACACATAGGAATGCATTGCTCTGCTTACTTCCCCCATGGGGCTATCCCCATCATGCGGGAAGTAAGCGGATCATGTGCGGTTGGTGCCCAGGGTAGAGGAGAGGAGACTCTCCTCCAGGAATGGGAAACCATATACCTGTAAAAAAAAAGAATTAAAATAAAAAATTGTAATATTCTCACCTTCTGGCAGCCCCCTGCATAGGCAGCATCAATAGTAAAAAGTTGGTCACACTTGTCAAACACTATGCTTGACAAGTATGACCAACCTGTCAATCAGTTTTCCAAGCGATGCTACAGATCGCTTGGAAAATGCTAGCATTCTGCAAGCTAATTACGCTTGCAAAATGCTAGTGTTTTTAGCAGGAATATGCATGCCAATTCTGCATGCGTATTTCCCGCGGCAAGGAATTACAGAATTGCTGTGGTAATTTCCGCTGCAATTCTGCAATGTGTGCACAAAGCCTTAATGTCAGCTCAAAGCTCCTAAGTAAAAAAAGGTTCCAAAGAAGGTTGCACATGGAGTTTGAGCTAGAGCTGACAACAAGTGGAGGGCAGAAGCGGAGTAGCGGGTTTGAGAAGATGTCGATATTTCAAGGGTGATTCGAAGAGTCGGACAAAAATAAATTGTTAGTGTTTAGATTTTAATTGAGCTTACAGAACTTTTTATATTCCCTGCATTATGTGGAATTTTTCAATTCAGTATTACAAAGCGTTAGGCAATATAATGTCTCTGTATAGAATAAATTCTCTTAGAAAAATATCTTCTCATAGAAAAGGAAATCACAGTAATTAGAACATGCCACCATTTCTTTATCATGTTAAAAATAGGAAAACAATTTCAATATAAAAGCTTATGATATTGGAGGTACTGCATGGGCCCATAGATTTTTGTGGGTGCCGTATTATTGATCCCTAACATGACCGAGCTCTAACCACACATACTGTAGGCATCCATGTTATTCACATGATCTACTATGAATGAGCTGACAGCTGTCATCGTAACAATAGTAATAGATTTGATACATGACAGCCCGTGTAATGTATATTGATAGAATAAATTGCATTGTGAAATTATCGTGATGAAGAGTCATTAGTATATGGGGTATAATTATTCATAAAATGAAATCCTAAATCCAAATGAGTCTCCTTTTACATTTAAATAACACGGTCGTTATGGCACATTTCTGTAGAGCTCTTATTATTTAAGATATCCTGGGATGAAGTGAATGTTCAGTATGCCATTTTGAAGTCACAAATCTACAGTATAATGTTTCATTTTCTCATTCTTAGATAGTGCAGAAAGACCGTAGAATCGCACCATTGACATTTGAGAAGCCGCATATCGCTTTCATTCTCCAGATTACAAATTTAATCTGTCACATTATATAAGCGTTAAAATAGTAGTTTGGTTGCTTCATCTCCTGTTTTCTCTCGAGACAATTTATGCATTTTATCTGCTGCATAAATTAAGGAATTCAAAGTCCGACCGGTTTGTATTCCTGATGGCTTTTGGGGGCCTTGTCAATTCCTATAGCCTTTTCTCAGGCCCAGCTGTGTGGGTTGGAAGCCACTCGGCTGGTAATTAGGTATTTATCAGATTGTTTCTGAAAAGCCACGAGACAGCTATCTGACACAATTATCTTTGAAAATTGAATCCCCCTTTTTAAGCCCTGCTGAGGACATTCAGAAGAAATGTGAATGTTTAAAGCTAAATGGCTTTGAAAGCCCTCTTGCCTTTTTAAGAACAAATACAACTGGAAAGTCAAAATACCATCTTGGGAGAATATTCTGTACCCTTTTCCAGCACTGTATTTCCTTTTGTTCTCATCTTATCATTTCATCATTATTTTATAAGCTAAATTACTTCTATCTGTCAGTTCTCCTCGCTGCCAAATGTCTATCAGTCTTAAAGAATTCAAAGGTCTTTCTTCTGCGATGATCCTTAAAATTAAAGGTTATTCTGTCTTGGTCCCCGAAACCTCACTCGTAAATGAAATACATCTATAATGTTATCTATCATGGCTAAGGTTGCTGAATTGCTACAGCCGTCAAATTCATTTTATATACCTCTTCGATGGCTAAGTAAAAATCTTTGCAATAATAACATTTTTCAAGTGCTCTGTTAGGCTTAACCAGGACATTTTTATGTGAACGAGAGATAAAGAAGAAACACTATGTGCTCTTGATATGTAATTCTTACTACTTAATTATGTCTTTAGGGTATCTCTTGTCTGGTGGAATCAATTATAAATAGGGTCATTCTATAAAAGAGTTCCTGAAGACAATGGGATCGTATAAATTGATTGACTGGGTTGGTAGAAGGTTCTTCTGGTGAGGATATGTACAGTCACATATTTACAGAACCGAATGATGAGATTTTTCAGTAGAAGGATATCATCTATGTTAATAACTCTTTGTGTATTACAGTGGTTCAGAAACAACAGGCTATGCATCTTTTATTAGTATATTCACATCTTTAGGATTTATTTCATATGTCAACTTCTTAACTGAAATTATACTAATCATCAGTCATATAAATGTGCAATTCAATCTTAACACGCTGCCAATGGTAAGTAGCTGTAAATGTGACTTATTCCTATAGCGCCTCAAGTCATCATTCTGATATTATTATGGAAGGACTTAAGTGTGAACTTTCATCAAATTATATATCATACTTTCACAGCTAAAAAGTAAGTGTATTGCAGAGGACAGGGGCACTGAAGCAGGCTGGATCCAGGTGTTCAACCAGATTTGGAGCAGTGCTATGAGCTCCCTAGAAAAGAGCTTATAAACACTTCTTGTCTAAGGGTCCATTTTGTTTGGATTAAAGGGGCTTCTTTCCTATGCGCTTGCTTAAATGGATTGACAGATGACACTATATGACCACTGATTGATAAAGATTTATCAATGGGAGGTCATTTAATAGCCTGTTTAAACACGCAAGTCACAGGTAGCAAGGTGCATTGAGTGATCTGTGATAGATCGCTCAGTGCACATAGGTTGTCATCTTTTTTGACAAATCCTAGAATAGAAACAAAATGAGCATATAATCTGCAGTAAGAAAGTTAGAAAATAGTAATAGTGCATATAAATGACATAGGGCATTTAGCACACACTGTTTTTAATTGAAAAAGCATAAAAGCCATCCCACTGTGACAAGGCGTACCCCAATCGGGATGGTCCCATCTTTTTGGGTGACATTTGCAGAGCTGTGAAGGTGCCAAAACAGCAGAAAACCTCAAAGTGCCCCATTGTAGAAATTACACCTCTCAATGAATTCATCTACTGCTGCTGTGACTATTTTGTAATATGCAAGCCAGGTTTTTTTTTTCTGGAGAATAGCCAATATGCCAGTTTAATGCCCACACATTGTGCCCTCATAGAGTGTAGAGTCACCATATATTGTATCCAAGCCCCTATACAGCTTGAATTTCTGGCCACACGCCCCATAAGTTATTAAGTTTTCTGTCCCCACTACAATTGGTTTAGGCACAGTGGGGATTAGAAGGAGAGGGCATTTGGATGCGCAGAATTCACTGGATTTTATTTGAGGAGGCGGGAGCCGTATTGTTTTTCCAGAATCTTTGTTCTAGCAGTAACGTGAGAATCTACTATAGTTCCAGTGACAGATGATGAACCTGAGTGAGGGCTGTATTTGTGGGGGATAAATTTGGGTTTTTACTGATAACATTTTGGGGTACCGAATATTTTTCAGTCACTTCCAGAATAAGGCTGGGATTCCAATCTTATGTGTTCTACGCTGAGCACTTACGTGGAGGTTTCCGTATAAATCCCACAAAACATGCGATTCAGATGAAACCCTCAACAGAACCACCCACCATAATGATGCAGATGGAGATACTTTGGAGTCTCTTTGGCTTGTGCGCTAAAGAGACGCCTAAAATGATGGGACATCGCCAGAACATAGATCAGTCCGAAGTGACTCTATCTCCATTCACAAGTGAGTGGCTCCTTTGGGGTTTTGTTTGAACCGTGGTTTGGGAGAAGTTACATGGAAACCCCAATGTACATGCACAGCAAAGAGTGCAGGATAAATGTGAACAGAGCCTTATTCTGATTTTTGAGAGACAGAAGTACAAGAATAGTTCCTATTTTTAATTTTGCGCTGTTCACCATGCGGTATAAGTGATAAGGAGGATTTATTCTTCCTGTCAGTGCGTTTACAATGGTACCAGATTTATTTGATTATTTTTAGATTTTGCTGCTATCACACAATAAAAATTATTTTTTACAAAAAGTAGATTATTCTGAGAGCTGTAACTTTTTAATTTTTTTGGCGAAAAGAGCTGTATGAGGGCTTACTTTTTGCGGGATGAGTTGCATGTATTTTGTTACCGTTTTGAGGTACATAACATTTCTTGATCTATATTTATTTAGATTTTTCAGGCAGAGAATGATCAAAAATTAGCAATTCAGTTATTATTTTTATTTTTTATTTGTTTAGCCATTTACCCTGCGGCAAAAGTGATAAGACTGATTTTTTTATCTTCTTTAACTTTTTTCACTTTTTAATTAGTCCCACTGTGGGACATATGTAATTTGTATTTTGATTACTAGTTTCATACACTGCAGTACTCATATACTGCAATGCATGAGACTGTCAGTGCATCACTGACTGTGGCTGTAAGACCCAGTTTCTAGATGAATCTCATTGGCCACCATACCCTTGGCACCTGGGGGTTCAAGGAGCTCACCACACATCTAGATACATTCCTTGAGAGGTATAGTTCCCAAAATGTAGTCACTGATTCCAGCCATTTTTGCGTTCAAAAAGTCAAGTGGTGCTCCTTCCCTTCCAATGCCTGCCATTTGTCCAAACAATAGTACTCAAGATAAAATTCATAACAAGTATTTTGGGTCCATTTTCTCCTGTTAACCTTGTGAAAATAAAAAAATGGGGCTAAAATGATATTTTTGTGAAAAAGCAAACTGTTTTTTTTTTGCTTTCACATTGCTTTCGTCTCTGTGAAGCACCAGAAGGGTTAATAAACTTCTTGAATGTGGTTTTGAGGACTTTGAAAGGTACAGTTAATTGAAGAAGTCAGTTTGGGGTATGTTCTGTCATATAGGCTTCTAAAGTCACTTCAAAGCAATGTGGTCCCAATAAAAAAGGTTTTGTAAATTTTGTTGGAATAATTGCTGATCAACTTGATCAACTTTAAACCCTTCCATCTTCTTAATGAAGAAAAAAATATTTTCAAAATTGATGCAGATGCAAAGTAGACATGTGGGAAATTCTATTTATTAACTATTTTGGGTGACACACCTTTCCCGTTTAAGGGCATAATAATTAAAATTTACAAAATTGCAACATTTTCCAAATTTTTTACAAATTTACGATATTTTCACAAATAAATGCAAGGGAGTCACATTGAAAAACCTTTACCACTCTCATGAAGTATAATATGTCACTAAAAAACATTCTCAGAAGCACTGGAATCCGTTGAATTGTTCCAGAGTTATAACCTCGTAAATTGACACTGGTCATAATTAAAACATTTGTCCTGGTCGTTAAGGTTAAAATTGTCTTGGTCAATAAGGATAAAAGGGGTTTTGTGAAATCTATTAAAATATAGCCAAGGGCAGGGAATGCATTAAATAAAAACTAAATAAATAAACAACATAATCACCATTTTCATCGTCGCTCCATTACTATCCTTAGTTTCTGCTTACTTTCTGCTGTCACATGCTGTACACCATTCATGTGACTGAGATCATGTGCTATATACAAGTGTTCTCACTAAATTAGAATATTATCAAAAAGTTAATTTATTTCAGTTCTTCAATACAAAAAGTGAAACTCATATATTATATAGAGTCATTACAAACAGAGTGATCTATTTAAATTGTTTATTTCTGTTAATGTTGATGATTATGGCTTACAGCCAATGAAAGCCCAAAAGTCATTATCTCAGTAAATTAGATTAATTAAAAAAAATCTGCAAAGGCTTCCAAAGCATTTAAAAAGTCCCTTAGTCTGTTTCAGTAGGCTCCACAATCATGGGGAAGACTGCTTACTTGAAAGATGCCCAGAAGGCAGTAATTGACACACTCCACAAGGAGGTTAAGCCACAAAAGGTCATTGCTAAAGAAGCTGGCTGCTCACAGACTGCTGTATCCAAGCATATTGCCAAAGGTACCAATACCTGGTTTATAAGCAACAATATCACTGTGCTTGATTGACCAGCAAACTCGCGTGACATTAACCCCATAGAGAATCTATGGGGTATTGTCAAGAAGAAGATGAGAGACACCAGAAACAACAATGCAGATGAGCTGAAGGCTGCTATCAAAGCAACCTGGACTTCCTTAACACCTCAGCAGTGCCACAGACTGATTGCCTCCATGCTACGCCGCATTGATGCAGTAATTGATGTAAAAGGAGCTCTGGCCAAGTAATGAGTGCATTTACAGAACATACATTTTAAAATCATTTTTGAAGCTGGTGTTATAAAGTATTCAAATTTACTGAAATATTGACTTTTGGGTTTTCATTGGCTGTAAGCCATAATCATCAACATTAACAGAAATAAACACTTGAAATAGATCACTCTGTTTGTAATGATTCTATATATGAGTTTCACTTTGGTTACTGAAGAACTGAAATAAATTATTATTATTATTTATTTATATAGCACCATTAAGTCCATGGTGCTGTACATGAGAAAGAGGTTACATACAGAGTTATAGATATCATTTACAGTAAACAAGTTTACAGTGACAGACTGGTACAGAGGGGAGAGGACCCTGTCCTTGCAGACTTACATTCTATGGGATAGTGGGGAAGAGACAGAAGGTAGGGGCGAGGTGGCGGCTCTGGCGATGGAGAGGCGGCGGCTCTGGTGATGGCGAGGCGGCAGAATGGTTATTGCATGCTGTAGACTTTCTTGAAGAGATGAGTTTTCGGGTTCAGTCTGAAGGAGCCGAGGGTGGTGGATAGTCGGACGTGTTGAGGCATGGAATTCCAGAGGATGGGGGATATTCAGGAGAAATCTTGGAGGCAGTTGTGTGAGGAACGAATAAGTGTGGAGGAGAGTAGGAGGTCTTGGGAGGATCGGAGATTATGTGAGGGAAGAAAGTGGGAGATTAGTTCAGAGATATAGGGAGGGGACAGGTTGTGGATGGCTTTGTAGATCAGTGTTAGTAGTTTGAACTGGATTCGTTGGGGAATTGGGAGCCAGTAGAGGGATTTGCAGAGGGGAGAAGCAGGGGAGTAGCGAGGAGAGAGGTGGATTAGCCGGGCAGCAGAGTTGAGGACAGACTGGAGTGGTGCAAGAGAGTTAGCAGGGATGCCACAGAGGAGGGTGTTGCAGTAGTCGAGGCGGGAAATGATGAGGGCATGTACAAGAGTTTTGGTAGATGGTGGGCTGAGGAAGGGATGGATTCTGGCAATATTTTTGAGTTGGAGGTGACAGGAGGTGGCAAGAGTTTGGACGTGCGGTTTGAAGGACAGGGCAGAGTTGAGAGTTACCCCGAGGCAGTGGATTTCAGGTGCGGGAGAGAGCGTGATGCCATTTACCATAATAGATAGGTCAGGTAGGGGGGATACGTGAGATGGGGGAAAGATGATGAGTTCGGTTTTGTCTACATTGAGATTTAGGAAGCGAGAGGTGAAGAAGGAGGATATGGCTGACAGACACTTTGGGATTCTGGACAGCAGAGAGGTGACATCTGGGCCAGAGAGGTAGATCTGAGTGTCATCCGCATACTGGTGGTACTGGAAGCCGTGGGACTTTATGAGTTGTCCTAGGCCAAGGGTATAGATGGAAAAAAGTAGGGGCCCTAGGACAGAGCCTTGAGGGACTCCAACAGAGAGAGGGTGGGATGAGGAGGTGGTGTGGGAGTGGGAAACACTAAATGTGCGATCGGAAAGGTATGAGGCAATCCAGGACAGGGCAAGGTCTTTGATGCCAAGGGAAGAAAGAATCTGTAGCAGTAGGCAGTGATCGGCTGTGTCGAAAGCAGAGGACAGGTCAAGAAGGAGGAGAATGGAGAACTGTCTGTTAGCTTTGGCTGTGACTAAGTCATTAGTAATTTTTGTCAGGGCAGTTTCGGTGGAGTGGTGGGGGCGGAAGCCAGATTGGAGGTTGTCAAGGAGAGAGTTAGATGAGAGGTGGGAGGAAATTTGAGCATGAACATGCTGCTCAAGGAGTTTTGAAGCAAACGGGAGCAGTGATATGGGGCGGTAGCAGGGCATAGCAGTTGGGTCAAGGTTAGTTTTTTTGAGGATGGGTGTGATGGTGGCATGTTTGAAGGCAGAGGGGAAGGTACCAGAAGATAGCGATAGGTTGAAGAGATGGGTTAGGGCTGGAATGAGCATGTTAGTGAGGTTTGGGAGCAGGTGGGAGGGGATGGGGTCAAGTGCACAGGTGGTGAGGTGCGATTTGGAAAAGAGGCGAGTAAGCTCTCCTTCAGTGATGTTGGAGAGGGAGGTTATTAGGGAAGGGCAGAGGTCTGGTATATGGAGTGGTTGGGGTCGAGGAACAGTTAAGGTTTGCCTTGTTTGGTCGATCTTGTTTTTGAAGTAGGTGGCAAAGTCCTCGGAAGAGATGAGGGGGGTTGGAGGTGGCAGTGGTGGGCGGAGGAGGGAGGTAAATGTGCTGAACAGTTGTTTTGGGTTGTAGGATAGTGAAGATACAAGGTTAGTGAAATAAGTCTGTTTAGCAGAGGTGAGGGCTAATTTGAAGTCAAATGTAGCTTGTTTGAAAGCAGTGAAGTCGTCTGGCAGGCGTGTTTTCTTCCAACGCCGCTACGCAACCCTGGATGCTTGTCGAAGTTTTTTTGTGAGATTGTTATGCCAAGGTTGCCTATTGGTTCGTTGCACTGTGCCATGCATGAGAGGGGCGACTGAGTCTATGGCTGATGTGAGGGTGGAGTTATAGAAAGCGGTGGCGCTGTCCATGTCATGGAGTGAAGATATGGAGGACAGGGGTAGGAGAGAATCTGAGAGTCTGTGAATGTCTAGATGTGCGAGGTTTCTGTGAGGATGTGGTAATGGATGGACATGGGGGGCGGGTGAGGAGGACAAGGATGAGAAGGTGAGTAGATGGTGGTCAGATAGGGGGAAGGGAGAGGTTGTGCGATTAGATAAGGAACAGAGGCGGGTGAAGATAAGGTCTAGTGTATGTCCATCTGTGTGGGTGGCTGTGGAGGACCACTGAGTGAGTCCAAAGGATGAAGTAAGGGCCAGTAGCTTGGAGGCTGCTGGCTGGCAGGTGTCAGTAGGGATATTAAAGTCACCGATGATGATGGTGGGGATGTCAGCAGAGAGGAAGTGAAGGAGCCAGGTGGAGAATTGGTCGATGAAGGCAGTGGCTGAGCCCGGTGGTCGGTATATGACAGCCATTTGGAGATTGGAGTGAGAGTAGACTTAACTTTTTGATGATTTTCTAATTTTGTGGGAAGCACCTGTAGATGGGTGTTTGGAGCCCCAGCTCCCCATTGTAGAATTATCTTGCTGAGGTTGTTTGCATATTCCCCTTCTCAAATTTTTCCCATTTTATTACATTCAGGGTCTGGAGGTTTCAAGCGTACTAAAGATCTTTTGGGGTTCCTTTCTTTTCCTTCCATCTTTCATGTATGACTGTGTGAACACGTCTTTAGCCTTGTGTCTCACCCTCTGTCTGAGTGCACTCAGCTCTGTTGTGGTTTTGGGTTATAATCTGTGCATAGTTGGTGCAGCTAAGAGCACAGGCTCAGCGAACAATGGGTGGGGACAACATTGCATAATTTTAAGGTGTCAACCTCCGCGGTAAGGCAGGAACAAATCAGAGTCAGGTTAGGAATTTCCTAGTCTGTATATGAACCTGTGATGTGCAGGTTTAAAATCTTCCCTGGTTTGTTCATCCCCTTGTGAGTGTTGGAGCTCAGTCATAAAAGCACTTGCAAGAGAAACTGTCATTTTGGGGATTTTAAACATGCAAGTTTTTTCAGCTTTCGCTTCTTAAACAAAAGGCTCAGTGTGCTTAAGATTTCTATAAATCCCATTCACTTTGCTGGAACTTTAAGATGTTTTTATTTTTGGAGCAGTGGAAATACAGTGCCGAAACACATCACAAACTCATTGTGGGAACAGCTAACAGCACCTGGGTATACTTACCCTATTAATTTAATTACTGAAACGTGAACAGTTTGATCTCGCTGTTCGATTCTTTAGGTTTCAGTGCATCTAATTCAAAGATCCACTGGGATAAAGGGAGGTCATGAAATTTATTTTTAATATTGTGCGATATTAAACATGAAGGATTGAACAGCAAGGTCGAACTGTTTGAATTTCAGTAATTAGCCTATTAGTTTAAGTATGCACAGGTGCTTTCAGCTGTTTGAGCTATAAAAGGGCTATACATTCCTATTGAGCAAATCCCTGAGAAAGGAAACCAATGTTTTCGAAATGCATTGTCAGGAAGTTTAGTCCATCCCACAATCCATATCAGCAACGTGACAACAGACTACACTCCAACAGCGAAGACATGCACCGCTGGTTATTCATCAGCGCTCCCTGCATGCGCCACCAGTGCTAGATCTCAAACTCATCCAGAATCATCAGGTATTTTTGCAGCAAGAAGTACACATTAGTGTACATGCCAATAGATCAATTGGCAACACTCTGCACTTTATATTTATTGCACTGCCCCAAGATTATACTATGGGGCCATGCAGATCTTCAATATTTTTGTATAGGCGAAATCGATCTGTGGAAAAAATCGGAGCATACTGCAAGTGACTCCAGAATTTGGGCCTTGAGCACTCATACTATGGGACTATGGGTTCATGTGAAAAATCGGACTCATACAAGTGCAGTCCGACATCCGCTGATTTAGACAATGGAGAGGATAGAGAAATTACATTCTCCATCTTCTCCACACATGTGTTCTGATTCTCGCATGCAAGAGAATTGGATCATGTTAAGTTGACACTCGAATCAAACTCTGACAGAAAAGAATCATTGCTCATGCTACCACGGCTTAAGAGATAATATATCCCAATTATCACATATGATGACACAGCAGAATCCCAGTGGTGCTTATTACACAGCTGCCCAGCACTCTCTGTGCTTCCAGAAATCCTTCTAGTCATGACTTAGTCTCTGATGTGTGCATGTGGTCATATATTTTGTGAATGTGTCGACTTTCAAATTTTGTTAATTTCACTGGTATGTAGGACTCATTTTCAAGTATTCTATATAGTCAGATAAAACTGTAAGTACCTTAAGTTTAAGATCCTGCTATCCATTTTGATGTTTTTTTTCTCTTTCCCAAATTTCAATCATCTAACTCTAAAATGTAAAAAAAAGTTGCTTTTTTTTTCAGAAAGTAACTAAACTCCAGCATGTTGCAGTGATAATTCCTTTGGATTAATCTTTCCTAGGAAATGCACTAGTGTTGTTTCATTTCCCATATTATAACAACCCTTGTGCGTTAATGAAAATGTTTCTTCACCTTATTGATAGAGTACTTCACAATTAGAAGAGTCATCCACATTCAATAGTGTAATTAAGTATAATTAACTGTTCTATGAAATGTGTAAACACTCATCATTATATTAATGCAATCTGAAGAATGAACCACTTGATGATGATAAACATTCTTGCTCCATATCAACCGTGAAGTCATCTATTATGGATGGAGAAAAAAATCATTCTGATATTGTAGGAATTTTCATTATTTTTTTTAGAAGCGTTTAGTTGTTTGCTTTACACATATTCGACTGATGAGCACCGGAGTAGACTTCAAAGCATATTATAGTCATGCATATGCAATTTGTACCTAAAAAAAACTCAACGTGAATCTAATTTCTTGAAATTTCAAGAAATCTGCTGAATTTGAATTTCAACAAATTCCTTCATGTACATGCTGAAAGGGAACCTGGCATGTAAAAAATCCAATTAACCTGCAGGTATGGGGTTAATCTGCAAGTTAATAGCATTCTATGCCCGACTCCTGCATTGAGAGCCCCTCTGCTGGGAGGAAAATAACTTGATATCTCCTGGCAATTTTAGGTTTTCAGTCATGCTGACCTGACAGTCAGTTAAAGTCAGTGCTAGGGCTTAGTTTCAGCCGCTGCTCACTATGCACTGAGTGGTGACTAAAGCCATTCTGCTGCATCCCCATGACTGAAAGCTCAAGGCAGGTTATCCTTTAAAGCAGCGCTCCAGGTTTTTTTAAATTTTAGTCTGAAGTTGTGCTACTAATCCAAGTTCCCTGACCCAAGAATTTTACTTACCAAACGCTGTCTTCAGCTATTCTTGGAACTATTCTGGTCCCGCACCACCATCTTGTGACCACAACTTTTGACTGATGTCAGAGGTAATGATCACAAGTAGAGAACCAAAACAATAGAGATTGGGGTCTGTACAGAACACCTAGTGTCTGTACATGGACACCAAATGTGAAATTCTCCAGGAAGTCTGTGTTACTGTTCATGATCGGCACCCCAATCATCGGCTGTTTCCCCCGTGGTCATACAGAGAAACATCAGCATCTCTGATTGGCGCTAAGTATGTTTATGCCATTCAGAGCTGCAGTTCCCACGCTGTCAGATGAAAGTGTCAGCCAGCAGCTGTGACTGATGGTAAAAAGGTTACTGCCGGTCACAGACGTCAACTGATGAGAGAGTACTACTCTCATCAGTGTATATCTGCTGTCGCTGATAGCAGTGAGAGCAGGCGCTGCTGATGGAAGTATTCATCAGCCGGCACCTGTGCTATAAATAATTTTTAAAAATGACATGTGGTCTCTACCTTTTTTGATAGCCAGCACAGGCAAAACCAACAGCTGCGGGCTATAACTCCCCATCTGTCTGCTTTATCATGGTTGGGTATCATAAATAGAAGGGTGCCAAGCCATTTTTTAAATTATCTAAGCAAATAATTTAATAAAGCAGCGTGGGGTTCCCCTGTTTTTGATAACCAGCCAAGATATTGTAGACAACCTGATGATGGTATTCTCAGACTGGTAAGCTGCTATACATACTTCTCCCAGTCTTTTCCCACTTGTTCTGGTGCAGTAAGAAATAGGAAAGTAGGATAATAGGTTTGGGGTTGAAGTCAGCTGTTCTATGGCCGCTGACATCAAGCTCAGAGGTCAGTAATTGAGTGGCATCTATACGACACTCCCATTACAAACTCTATAGAGTGCAAAACAAAAAAAAAGCATCCGGAATAAAATCCTTTAGATGAAATAATGACACAGATGCCATTATTTGAAATATAAAAAAGCACAGCCATTCTCACCTTAAGGCCTGGGTCACACTTTTGAGAAACTCGCACGAGTCTCGCTTCTCAATACCCAGCACTGCCGCCGGCACTCGGACCGGAGCGCTCAGCTGCATAGAAATACATGCAGCCGCACACTCCAGTCTTGAGTTCCGGGTAATGAGATACGAGACACGTGAGAGTTTCTCGCAAGTGTGACCAATCTATTGAAGCTCATGTCACTTTCTCATGCAGGATGTGGTGCCATAATTGAAGTCACTGATGATCATTAGCTATGAACCCCAGAGACCTTTCTCATGGCAACTCAGTGCTACACACTGCAAGAGCAATTACGCTCCAGTTCCAGTGTGACCTGGCTATCCAAATCATCCGGAACTTTGTGAGACAGATACAGATTATCTTTACATTGGACAGGTGAGGGATGTGATTGTTTATTATTTTTCTTATTTTACAGGGTTCTTGGGTGTCAATTAGTGTTGAGCATTCCGATACCGCAAGTATCGGGTATCGGCCGATACTTGCGGGTATTGGAATTCCGATACCGAGATCCGATACTTTTGTGGTATCGGTATCGAAACAACATTAATGTGTAAAACAAAGAATTAAAATAAAAAATATTGCTATACTCACCTCTCCGACGCAGCCTGGACCTTACCGAGGGAACCGGGAGCCTTCTTTGCTTAAAATGCGCGCTTTTACTTCCTTCCGTGATGTCACGGCTTGTGATTGGTCGCGTGCCGCCCATGTGGCCGCAACGCGACCAATCACAGCAAGCCGTGACGTAATTTTCAGGTCCTCAATGCCTAATTCTAGGCATTCAGGATTTTAAAATTACGTTCCGGCTTGTGATTGGTCGCATCGCGGTCACATGGGCGACGCGACCAATCACAAGCCGTGATGTCACGGGAGGCAGGAAACGCGCGCATTTTTAAAATTACGTCACGGCTTGTGATTGGTTGCGTGCCGCCCATGTGACCGCGACGCGACCAATCACAGCAAGCCGTGACGTAATTTCAGGTCCTGATGCCTATTTCTGCATTCAGTACCTGAAATTACATCACGGCTTGCTGTGATTGGTCGCGTCGCGGTCACATGGGCGGCACGCAACCAATCACAAGCCGTGACGTAATTTTAAAAATGCGCGCGTTTCCTGCCTCCCATGACGTCACGGCTTGTGATTGGTCACGTCGCCCATGTGACCGCGACGCGACCAATCACAAGCCGGAACGTAATTTTAAAATCCTGAATGCCTAGAATTAGGCATTGAGGACCTGAAAATTACATCACGGCTTGCTGTGATTGGTCGCGTCGCGGCCACATGGGCGGCACGCAACCAATCACAAGCCGTGACGTCACGGAAGGAAGTAAAAGCGCGCATTTTAAGCAAAGAAGGCTCCCGGTTCCCTCGGTAAGGTCCAGGCTGCGTCGGAGAGGTGAGTATAGCAATATTTTTTATTTTAATTCTTTGTTTTACACATTAATATGGATCCCAGGGCCTGAAGGAGAGTTTCCTCTCCTTCAGACCCTGGGAACCATCAGGAATACCGTCCGATACTTGAGTCCCATTGACTTGTATTGGTATCGGGTATCGGTATCGGATTAGATCCGATACTTTGCCGGTATCGGCCGATACTTTCCGATACCGATACTTTCAAGTATCGGACGGTATCGCTCAACACTAGTGTCAATAGATTAGGTGCAAAGGTGTGTAGTATGATTTTTATTATTTTATGCATTTTACTGGTGAAATGGCTTCAGTGGATTAGTAGAAAAGGTGAGTAAAACTGTGCTTTTCTATTTTTATTTCAAATAAAGCAGTCCCTGTCATTTTATAAATTAAAGGACTTTATTCTTGGTGCTTTTTTTTCTTTACAATCTAACTATGGGGAATGTAATGGGGGGCCTCAACATTACTAACCTCTGGCCTTGATGTCAGCTGACATTTCAAATCTGACATCAACCCCAAACTTATTACCTCACTTGCCAATGCATCAGAGCAAGTGGGAGGAGCCAGGCTTTTATGGGGTGGCTGTGGGCTGCTATTTTTAGGTGGGTGGCCAATATCCATGGCCCCTTACCAGTCTGAGAATATCAGCTGTCAGTTTTGTCTGCGCTTGTCACCAAAAAAAGAAGTGACAACAAATCATATTTAAAAAAAAATAATAAAAAAAAATATATATATATTTATATGAATTCTCCCATCAGCGAAATCTGCTCTTTCTGTTATCAGTGACAGCAGGTGTACGCTGATAAGAGTAGTACTCTCTCATCAGGCAACACTTGTGACTGGTGGTAACCTTTATACCACTGGTCACAGTTGCTGGTTCACGCTGCCATCTGCCAGCGAGGGAACTGCAGCTCTCTGACCAGCGATAATGATCTGACTGCCAATTAGAACCCTTGTTTGCTGTTCTGTCATGAAATTGACAGTATGGCAATCAACAGATGTTTGGGCCCACCATTCATATGAATAAGATCGGGAATCAGGTTCGGGTACCATTCTAGTACCTGTAACAAACTTTTTTTAGATATTCGGCTGAACCCAAACATCCACGGGTTCACCCATCACAAGTCACAAGCTCTTAGTGTAAGTTTATAAGAGCCTCTTTCTGGCCTCCTTCTGGCTCTCATAGACTTACTTTACGTTATGACTTCCGGATCCCAAGCAAGGGCTAGAGCAACTTGCAGAAGACTGACAGGAGCATCATCCATCAAAGATGTAAACAGCAGCTAGAAAGTGTATTAGCAGAGGCAACAAACTTAGATTTGTACCACTACTGTAACACTGCAACAAAAAGATGCTGGGGTGGTGCTTTAATGATTATGTTCTTATTAGAGGGAAGACACTTCCAGCTGTGCCTGAGGTGCCTGAGAGTATCTTACGCCTCTGCTCATACTGAGGACACATGCATGTAAGCTAGGATTTACAAGGAATTGTTGTCAATTTAACTACTTTCCAGTTTCCAACAAATTCCAAAAGCATTCAGCATTTGCAATAAAATCCATATCTTTTTATAAAGCAAGCTAGAGGATGGTACCATCAGCGACTCGGATTTATTGGAAAGTACTGACTTCTGAAACCCCTGTCAGGTGTCAAAACTGCAAAGAAAATATTTGCAGTTGATAACTGAATTTGTTTGGCTTTCATATATTTCCTTTACACTTCTGACAATTGCCTGGCATTTCGAAATTCTGTCCATTCCAATTAATCCGAATTGCTGATGGAACTATGCTCCTACTTGAATTTCTTCTCCATGTTTTAATGATGGAAGACCAAAGATATGGATTTTATTCCAAATGCTGGAATGCATTTGGGATTTGTGGGAAAGCACAACAATCTGGCAGGCTTCTTTGAGCTTTGTGGTGTGAAGCAGTGCAGACAGTGCAGAGTGTGTGCCTTACAGACACAACTGGCAGAGAATGAACAGTATAATGTGGACAGAGAAAAGCAGATTGCCAGCCTTGAATCCCAACTGCTGAAAATAAAAAAATCATTGTGTTGATATGGAAGCCCAGCTGATTCAATCAGGGGCTGAGAACTGAGCTGTGAAGGAAATGGCAGCAGCTAGCGATGCCATTATTACTCAGTGCAGTGTGGAGCTGGATATTGGTTCCCAACTGATTACTAGTCTGAAAAATATTATCAATGATTTTTCAAATGTGGTGCCGGCCTTCTCTTTATCTCTGAACACAAGGTCAGATCCCTGACCAATTGTGTCCTGTGCAGGGCAAAAAGGGGGCAGTGATGGAACAGGTGAGGGATCAAATACTTTATCAGATTTTGATCCAATAACGAAAAGTAATGACAGGTATGTGCTGTCTAAATTACAAAGAAAGTTCAAACGTGACATTGTTAAGAGTGCGTCCTTAGTAATGGAAGAGTTTAAAAGTTCCAGACAGAGAGAAGTATGTTCTGTCCAGGCCCCTAAATCAGTCATGGCATGTGTTAAATGTTATGTCTGTGCTGGCTCCGGCCATTCAGCTAGGTACTACAAATGGCCGGGTACAATGAAGAAGAGGAAATATTATTCTGTGAAATGTTTTAAATGTGGTCACTTTGGACATATTGCAAGGAACTGTTACTGCACAAGTAATTGTGAGGGACCTAGCAATATTGTCAAGGAGCACAGGCATTTTCACAGACATAATGGCATTTTCTCTCAGTCTGTGCCCAGCCATGGGCAGACTCCTCAAAATGGCCGATTACAACCAGGGAGGCTAGTGAGGCCTTAATGTAAACTCAGATTATAAGAGTTTCTATCTGGCCTCTGGTCTTTCTGATTGTTTGTTTTGTTATAGTTCCTTTTATTCTTCTTCTATTTGCTAAGTTTGCTCTTTTGTTAAGGTACCTTCCCACTGAACGATATCGTTAGTGGTCCGTGACGTTGCAGCGTCCTGGCTAGCGATATCGTTGAGTTTGACAAGCAGCAGCGATCAGGATCCTGCTGTGCCATCGTTGGTCGGAGCAGAAAGTCCAGAACTTTATTTCGTCGCTGGACTCCCGCAGACATCGCTGAATCGGCATGTGTGACGCCGATTCAGCGATGTCTTCACTGGTAACCAGGGTAAACATCGGGTTACTAAGCGCAGGGCCGCGCTTAGTAACCCGATGTTTACCCTGGCTACCAGTGTAAATGTAAAAAAAACCCAAACACTACATACTTACATTCCGGTGTCTGTCCCCCGGCGCTGTGATTTCCTGCACTATCAGTGCCGGCCAGCCGTAAAGCAGATTACAGCGGTGACGTCACCACTGTGCTTTCCAGCCGGCGCTCACAGTCAGTGCAGGAAAGCACAGCGCCGGGGGACAGACACCGGAATGTAAGTATGTAGTGTTTGGTTTTTTTTACGTTTACGCTGGTAACCAGGGTAAACATCGGGTTACTAAGCGTGGCCCTGCGCTTAGTAACCTGATGTTTACCCTGGTTACCCAGGGACCGGCATCGTTGGTCGCTGGAGAGCTGTCTGTGTGACAGCTCTCCAGCGACCACACAGCGACGCTGCAGCGATCTAGATCGTTGTCTAGATCGCTGCAGCGTCACTAAATGTGACGGTACCTTAAGTGAAATGTATTGTTAGACCAGTGTGGTTTAGACAGGAGGCAGAAGGGCCTTATCTAAGGTGCAATGTGATTGCAATGATAATAGGATTTGTTAGTTGTTGGTTTTTTGCTGTTTTCTATAAGACCCCCTGTGAAGTAAATGAGGTTATTTACTGGTACTTGTGTTTTTATGTCCATTTTTCCATAGAATTCAAAATGATCCACAACGCCGGAGCTGCAGCAACCCTCAACCTATTGTCTCCTTCCCCACCATCCGGTAGAATGTAAGCCCGCAAGGGCAGGGTCCTCGCCCCTCTGTATCAGTCGGTCATTGTTAGTTTTTTACTGTAAGTAATATCTGTAACTTGTCTGTAACCCCTTCTCATGTACAGCACCATGGAATCAATGGTGCTATATAAATAAATAATAATAATAATAATAATATTTGGTAAGCTTGGTTTTTCATTTTTGCTTCAGAAGGCAGGCCTGTATTGATAGTTGGACATAAGGGGATGTGCACACTGCGTTTTAGTGTGTATATGAGAGCATACCTACATAGTTTGTGATGTAGGAGACACTTTAGAAATAAATCTGCAGTCTTTTGCTGAGGTGTCATTTTTTTGTCGTCTTTTCGGTTGTTTCTGTGGTGATTTTGCTTACTGTGCATTTTTTTTTTCTTGTATTTCACACCAAAAACAAGAACGGCTTCCAACTAAAAATTCCAGAAAAAATGGTTGGGTCACTTCTTTTAGCCACTTTATGACTTTTGACGCCTGAATCTTTTGAAAAAAAGTTGTAAAAGCCAAAATATTTGCACATAAAGTCGTATAAAAAAAAGGGTTGAACACGTCATTAATTTTCAAAGTAAATACAGCTCTGGTAAAAATTAAGAGACCTCTGCAAAATGTTTAGTTTGTCTGATTTTTCTCTTTGTAGGTATATTTTTGAGTTTAATATACATTTTTCATTTATTCTATAAACTACTAACAACATGTCTCCGAATTTCCAAGCAATAAATTTGGGATTTTTTTTCTGAAAAGGAGAAATGGCCAAAATTGTAAAAAAAACAGTGCTTTCAGACCTCAAATAATGCAAAGAAAACAAGTTCATAATCATTTAGAAACAACAATACTAATGTTTTAACTCAGGAAGAGTTTGGAATTCAATATTTTGTGGAATACCCATGATTTTTAATTACAGCTTACATGCGTCTTGGCATGCTTTCCATCAGTCTTTCACACTGCTCCTGGCGCAAAAAGGTTTTCAATTGGGTTCAGGTCTGGAGATTGTGCTGCCCATGACAGGGTTTTGATGTGGTGGTCTCTTAATTTTTGCCAGAGCTGTATATTTCTAAAGGTGCTGTTGACATGAAATTCTCACCAGATGTCGGTAATGACCCATCCAATCTACTCAGGCAAAATAATCAAACATAGCTGTTGATAAATTATGTTATGTGTAATAATGTGAATTGACACAGGGAAAAAAAGTAATGAACATATAAAACAAGAAAGGTGCAGAAAGCCATGAAAGTCATGACACTAGCTGAAATCTATCAGTAATTAGAAAACAATCCTGTCACTTAGTGAAAAATAATATCTGCTGATTCAACTGATGGCCTATAAAAGGGTGTCTCATTATCAAAGTGCCACACAATAAACCTCTCATGATGGGTGAAACCAGTAAGCTGCCTCAAGACTTTTGCAACCTTATTGTTATAAAACATACTGATGGCATTGACAGAATAATTTCTAAACTAGTGAAGGTTCCAGAGAGCACTCTTGGGGCCATAATCTGGAAGTGTAAAGAACATCATTTTAGTGTAAACTGGGCACGACCAGGTGCTTTCTGCAAGATTTCAGACAGAGGAGTGAAAAAAAATATCAGATGAGTTTTCCAACAGCCAAGGACCACCTGTGGAGAGCTACAGAAAGACCTGGAATCAGCAGATGCAATTGTTTCAAAGGAAACAAAAAGTAATGCCCTGAACCTAGGTGTCCTGTATGCATTCTCACCATGTAAAATTCCATTGCTGAACAAAAAGAAAGTTCAAGAACGTTTAAAGTTTTCTCAACAACTTTTAGACAAATCTGTGAAATACAAGCAAAATATAGTCTGGCCAAATGAGAATTGAACTTTGGATGCCACAGCACACACCATGTTAAAATGCCATACCATCAGCGAAGTTTGGAGGTGGGAACATCATGGTGCTGGGCTGTTTTTCAGCATATGGCACTGGTAAACTTGATGTAATTGAAGGAAGGATGAACGGACAAATGTACCAAGACATTATTGATAAGAAATATGCTGTTGTCTATCAGAATGATGGAGATAAAACAAGGTTTGACATTCACAAGACAATCATTCCAAACACACAGGCAAGGAAACTCTCAATTTGTAGTGATGAGTGAATAGTGAAATATTCAGATTCAGGAAAATCAGCAAGAATAATTTCTAATATCCGTGTATTCATACCGAATAACGAATCCAATGCAAGTCTATGGAAAAGCCAAACGTTTTTCTGCTGGACCCAACAAACAGGTCTGTGGGCCTGAGAAAAAAATCTTAAATGGATGGGAAAGAGCTAAAACTAAATGGGAACTGCATGGAGAAGATGCCTGCATGCCATTTCTGCTCACATATGGTATCTGGGAATAGTGTTGTCAGACTATTCTGCTTAATTTATGGATTTATAAAAAGACCTACCAAAACAAACCTAATTTTTTTTTAAAGGGAAAAATGCTAAAAAACATTTTCCCCTTCATAATTACATGTATATAACACAAAATAAAAGATATATATATATATACAGTATATATACCTCCCCTTTAGCATATGTTCACACAGAACGTTTTGGCTTCAGTTTTTTGTTTCACATTTGTGAGGGCTCTCACTCATACATTTGGAAGGTCCCTCACTCATTCCAAATTGTTAGCTAGATAGTGGAATACATATTCCCCATCACTGTACAATGCCAGCTAAAACTTGCCCATTTAAATTTTGGGCTTCACCCGCTACCACCACCATGTCCACCGTCATGTCATTATGCGGCCTTCGCTTGACATTTTCAGAGAGCCAGCAGATGCTAATTACTGACACACATCAGTGATTGACCTCTGCTCATCCCAAACCTGGTATTCAGCATACGCTCTCCTTGTCTCTGACACTAACAGTGAAGGAGAAGATCTCCTCTTCCCTTATTTTTCTGACTCCTCCTCTTCTTCCTCCTCAAGTGATACCAAACTGTCACAAAAACATCACAGGGAAGAAAATGAACCAGCGCCTTCCATTAGTGACCTTCTATGGACCTCACCTCCTGAAAACAGTGAGACACAGATTCCTGATTTTGTAGCATAGGCAGGAATCCAATTTGACACTATCTGCCTCATAGAAATTGACTTTTTCAAAGTCATTTTGTCTGATGATTTTGTAAATCTCACAGTGTCCCAGACAAATTTGTACACTCAGCAGTTTTTATCATTAATCCAAATTCATCATTGAATGATGAAGTTTTGGGATCTTAATCTTCACATGAGGATAGTGAAGAACCCAGACATTCAGCAATATTGGAGTGTTGACGCTTTGTATAACACTCCTGTATTTCACATGGCTATGCCCTGGACATGCTTGGAAGTCATCCACAAATGTTTGCATTACAGTGATAATGCACAATGTCCTCACCGAGTTTACCCTAAATTTAACAGAAGTTCAGCTGGTCATTGGCCACTTCATCAAGTTTGCTGAACTGTATGTTAACCAAAAGGATATTTGCATGGATGAGTCCCTAATACAGTTCAAGGGGAGGCTCAAATTCTAGCAATACCTTCATAGAAAGGGAAGGATACCAATATTCAACCCCCTGAATGCCCCACTGTCTTCGGAGTGAGTGGGAAACAACCAAAATATGGGGGAGTTGCTCTCTGTTCAAGTCCTCCAGCCATACAGTGCCATGATAAAAATCAAAGTGTGGTACAAGAAGCTGGCCATGTACATTTTACAGATGGCAATGTACACTGTGTATGTACTATCATGATGTACAGGAAAGACTGACACCTCTATTCAGTTCTAGGAAAGAGTGATCAAGGCCCTAATATTAAGCAGTCATTAAGCAGTTGGCCCCGATGCTTCCAGAACTAAATGTGACCAAGTTGTAGCAGGGCAACATTTTCCAGGTGAGGTCCTTCAAACTGAAAAGAGAGAGTAAGGTCGCAAAAAAATGCAAAGTGTCTTACAGAAGGGGATACGAAAGTGTGCCACCTGCCCTGACAATCCTGGTTTTTCTATGAAAGACTGTTTCAGAATCTACCACTCATTCATGAACTAACAAATTTATTTCTGACTGGCACAACTCATATATGCTAAACTGATGAACTATGCACAACCCATATGAAAACCTGATGCATTCTACACTACTCACTTATGTGAGCCTGATGCACTCTACACAACTCGCTTATGCCACCATGCTAAAAAGTTAACATACCAGGAAAACACTACAGGGTGTTACGTCTCGAGTTTCCGCAGCTGCACAGGGGGAATCTCGAACCACCTCCGCTGCGGTCTCCCTTTCTTCTCCAGCCACAGTGGAATCTGCTCAGCGGAGACGTTGGTCTCAGTGTCTGGCTCAGGCAGATACTGTGTGCTTCGTTACTGCTGCCCTTCCAGGCTCAGCTATTGTAGCCAGTACTGGTCAGCGGTGAGCAGACGCTTCTGGGACTAAGTCCTGCTTTTCTCATTCTGAGCAAAGGAAGACCTCTCATTGGAGGTCAGGGGTCACATGCTCAGGTCCTGTTGCAGCTCCTATTGATCCACTAGGAAGGTCCTGAAGAAGCTACAACTCTAAATGTTTTGCATGGACGCACGGCCATGTGCTAGTATCAATTGTGCTTGGCTGTTGCCAGTGGATACTCTACCACCATATGTGGAGAGTCTGTTTAGCTCTGGGGCTGTACACTCAGGCAGTCAGCTAGTGTCAGTGGGGGCAATTAGCCTTGGCTTAGCATCTGGTTCCTTCATGTGTGTGGTTAGCACAGAAGAGTTCCAGAGCAAGCACAACCCTAGTTATGGTAATAGATTTCTGTGTTCAGCGTGACTCTGTGAAGCAACAGAGGTCGCTTACATTTCACACGGGGTGAGGTTAAACCATTTTTGAGCTCAGTGTCCATCCACCATTACTTAGCAGCAGGTATCTCTGCATGGTGTACCCCGGGCTGTGAACGCACCTCGTATCTATCTCTCATTACTCTGTGCATTCCACTAGCCCTAACACAGGGTGGGCCATTTATATGGATACACCTAAACGAAAGGGAAATGGCTGGTGACCCAGATCGTCATGCTGGATTTGCAGAATGGGCAAAACAAAAATTGGAACAGGGCCCTCAGATTACACAGAATATTATGTTCAGTGAGGAGGCAAACTTTTTTGGATGGGCCATTTATATGGATGCACCTAAATAAAATGGGAATGGTGACAGTTTTCTTGCATTGGGTGTCTTGCATTGAAATCTGCTGCAATGCCCCGGGTGCTGCATTCACCAGACATCAGCACAATTTCTATGCGCTCCTCATGTGTTAACCTCTGAGACAGGTCAATGGCTGTAAACAAAGAGAAACTTGTAAATAACTCATGAAAGAATAAAGTTACGTTAAAACCAAGCACACCATTGTTTTTCTTGTGAAATTTTCAATAAGTTTGATGTGTCACATGACCCTCTTCCCAATTGAAAAAAATAAAGTTGGATCCAAAATTGCCACCATGGTAACCACCCATCTTGAAAAGTTTCCCCCTCCCATATACTAATGTGCCACAATCAGGAAGTTGATATCACCAACCATTCCCATTTTATTGTGGTGTATCAATATAAATGGCCCACCCTGTTAATTAATTCCAATATAGGGTCATTAGTTGGTGGTTCCCACTGTTTAGGTACATCAGAGGCTCTCCAAATGGGAAATGACATCTGCCGACCATTTCATCAAATTTCAGTCCTTCCTTTCCAAGCCCTGCCGTGTGACCAAACAGTAGTTCTCCCTCAGCATTTGACGTCCATTTTCTCCTGTTACCCATGTGAAAATACAAAAAATTGGGGCTTAAAGAACATTTTTGTGGAATTTTTTTTAAATTATTTTCACAGCTCAACGTTATGAATTTCTGTAAAGCACTTGGGGGTTCAAGGTGCTCATCACACACCTAAATAATTTCCTTGGGGATCTAGTTGCCAAAATGTGGCCACTAGGGTTGAGCGAAACGGGTCGATCATTTTCAAAAGTCGCCGACTTTTGGCTAAGTCGGCGTCTCATGAAACCCGATCCGACCCCTGTGCTTGTCGGCCATGCGGTACGCGACTTTCGCGCCAAAGTCGCGTTTCAATGACGCGAAAAGCGCCATTTCTCAGCCAATGAAGGTGAACGCAGAGTGTGGGCAGCGTGATGACATAGATCCTGGTCCCCACCATCTTAGAGAAGGGCATTGCAGTGATTGGCTTGCTGTCTGCGGCGTCACAGGGGCTATAAAGGGGCGTTCCCGCCGACCGCCATCTTACTGCTGCTGATCTGAGCTTAGGGAGAGGTTGCTGCCGCTTCGTCAGAAGCAGGGAGAGCGTTAGGCAGGGTCCACTAACCACCAAACCGCTTGTGCTGCAGCGATTTCCACTGTCCAACACCACCTTCGGTGTGCAGGGACTGTGGAAGCTATTTTTTTTTTTTTTTCCCCTCAGCGCTGTAGCTCATTGGGCTGCCCTAGAAGGCTCCGTGATAGCTGTATTGCTGTGTGTACGCCACTGTGGAAACCAACTGCTTTTTTCAAAGCACATATCCTCTTGTTCCTTCCTTTCTGCACAGCTATCTTTTTTGTTTGTCCACACTTTTTATTTAATTTGTGCATCAGTCCACTCCTATTGCTGCCTGCCATACCTGGCTTACATTACTGCAGGGAGATAGTAATTGTAGGACAGTTTTTTTTTTTTTTTTTTTTTTTTTTTGTGGGAGATTAAGATTGGCATTTCTGCTACAGTGCCATCCCTGTGTGTGCCATCTCTCACTGAGTGGGCCATAGAAAGCCTATTTATTTTTTCCGTGATTTGTGTTCTAAAATCTACCTCAACACAAAAACACTACATCAATCAGTGGGAGAAAAATATTGGCCTCAGTCAGGGCTTGTGTGCCACTGCTGTGTGTGCTATCTCTCATTCAGTGGGCTATAGCAAGCCTATTTTTTTTTTTTTTTTTTAATATTATTTGGTTTCTAAAGTCTCCCTGAAAAAAAAAAAAAACCTAAAAAAACAGTGGGAGAGTAATATTGCCCTTTCAGCTTGTGTGCCAGTCTTGACTCCTGGGTGTGCCACCTCTCTCCCTCTCATTCAGTGGGCCATAGAAAGCCTATTTATTTTTTTTAAAAAATATTATTGGGTTTCTAAAGTCTCCCTGAAAAAACAAAAAATACATAAAAAAACAGTGGGAGAGTAATATTGCCCTTTCAGCTTGTGTGCCAGTCTTGACTCCTGGGTGTGCCACCTCTCTCCCTTTCATTCAGTGGGCCATAGAAAGCCTATTTATTTTTTCCGTGATTTGTGTTCTAAATTCTACCTCAACACAAAAACACTACATCAATCAGTGGGAGAAAAATATTGGCCTCAGTCAGGGCTTGTGTGCCACTGCTGTGTGTGCTATCTCTCATTCAGTGGGCTATAGAAAGCCTATTTATTTTTTTTTTTTAATATTATTTGGTTTCTAATTCTCCCTGAAAAAAAAAAAAAAACCTAAAAAAACAGTGGGAGAGTAATATTGCCCTTTCAGCTTGTGTGCCAGTCTTGACTCCTGGGTGTGCCACCTCTCTCCCTTTCATTCAGTGGGCCATAGAAAGCCTATTTATTTTTTTTTTTAAATATTATTGGGTTTCTAAAGTCTCCCTGAAAAAAAAAAAAAAACCTAAAAAAACAGTGGGAGAGTAATATTGCCCTTTCAGCTTGTGTGCCAGTCTTGACTCCTGGGTGTGCCACCTCTCTCCCTCTCATTCAGTGGGCCATAGAAAGCCTATTTATTTTTTTTTTTAAATATTATTGGGTTTCTAAAGTCTCCCTGAAAAAAAAAAAAAAAACCTAAAAAAACAGTGGGAGAGTAATATTGCCCTTTCAGCTTGTGTGCCAGTCTTGACTCCTGGGTGTGCCACCTCTCTCCCTCTCATTCAGTGGGCCATAGAAAGCCTATTTATTTTTTTTTTTAAATATTATTGGGTTTCTAAAGTCTCCCTGAAAAAACAAAAAATACATAAAAAAACAGTGGGAGAGTAATATTGCCCTTTCAGCTTGTGTGCCAGTCTTGACTCCTGGGTGTGCCACCTCTCTCCCTTTCATTCAGTGGGCCATAGAAAGCCTATTTATTTTTTCCGTGATTTGTGTTCTAAATTCTACCTCAACACAAAAACACTACATCAATCAGTGGGAGAAAAATATTGGCCTCAGTCAGGGCTTGTGTGCCACTGCTGTGTGTGCTATCTCTCATTCAGTGGGCTATAGCAAGCCTATTTTTTTTTTTTTTTTTTTTTTTTATATTATTTGGTTTCTAAAGTCTCCCTGAAAAAAAAAAAAAAACCTAAAAAAACAGTGGGAGAGTAATATTGCCCTTTCAGCTTGTGTGCCAGTCTTGACTCCTGGGTGTGCCACCTCTCTCCCTCTCATTCAGTGGGCCATAGAAAGCCTATTTATTTTTTTTTTTAAATATTATTGGGTTTCTAAAGTCTCCCTGAAAAAACAAAAAATACATAAAAAAACAGTGGGAGAGTAATATTGCCCTTTCAGCTTGTGTGCCAGTCTTGACTCCTGGGTGTGCCACCTCTCTCCCTTTCATTCAGTGGGCCATAGAAAGCCTATTTATTTTTTTTTTAAAATATTATTGGGTTTCTAAAGTCTCCCTGAAAAAAAAAAAAAAACCTAAAAAAACAGTGGGAGAGTAATATTGCCCTTTCAGCTTGTGTGCCAGTCTTGACTCCTGGGTGTGCCACCTCTCTCCCTCTCATTCAGTGGGCCATAGAAAGCCTATTTATTTTTTTTTTAAAATATTATTGGGTTTCTAAAGTCTCCCTGAAAAAACAAAAAATACATAAAAAAACAGTGGGAGAGTAATATTGCCCTCTCAGCTTGTGTGCCAGTCTTGACTCCTGGGTGTGCCACCTCTCTCTCTCTAATTGTGGGCCATAGAAAGCCTTTTTTTTTTTTTTTTTTAATATTATTTGGTTTCTAAAGTCTCCCTGAGAAAAAAAAAAAATAAATTAGGTGGGAGATTAATATTGACATTAGTGCTTGAGTGACAGTCCTGCGTGTGTGTCATCTCTGTGATTTTGTGCCACAGAAAACAGAGTGTGTAACATTGTGCCTGATTTTCCTTGTGGTCTCACCAACCTGTTAAGGGATATTGAAATCATACTGAAGTTATAGCTCACCGTGTAAGTTGTTTGACAGCAACAAATAAAGTTACTTTGGTTAAGATTTTAAAACAATGAGGAAGTCTGGTGCAAGAGGTCGTCGTGGGCGTTCATTGTCAGCTGGTAATGATGGTAGTGGTAGAGGAGCATCAGGTGGTCGTGGGGATAAAAATATTCCACCTAAGTCTGGAGCTGTGGAGCCAGTTTCGTCGTCAGGCTACACAAGGCCTCGAACGCTCTCTTTTCTGGGAGTAGGAAAACCGCTTTTAAAGGCGGAGCAGCAACAGCAAGTTTTGGCTTACATTGCAGACTCAGCCTCTAGCTCTTTTGCCTCCTCTTCCGAAACTGGTAAATGTAAAAGCAGCGCGTCGCTTGTGGATGTTCACGGTCAGGGACAAGTCGCTTCCTTGTCCTCCTCAGCAAAAACTACAACAAGAGAGAAGGATGCAGCAGGCGACACAACGGGTCACTCCATGGAGCTCTTTACACATACCGTCCCTGGCTTAGAAAGTGAAACATTTAACAGGCCATGCCCATTACAAGTATATTCTGACATGGAGTGCACTGATGCACAGCCACAGCCAGAGTACTATGCTGCTCCTTTGACTCAGACCACCACATTGCCCTCTCAGGGTACAGATCCACAATCAGACCCTGATGAGACTATGTTGCCCCGCCACGAACGCTATACCACCGACCGACACAGTGACACAGACGAAGTTGCACACGAGCTCGAAGAGGAGGTAATAGATGACCCAGTTATTGACCCCGATTGGCAGCCATTGGGGGAACAGGGTGCAGGCGGCAGTAGTTCAGAAGCGGAGGTGGAGGAGGGGCCGCAGCAGGCATCAACATCGCAACAGGTTACATCTGCCGGGCCCGTATCTGGCCCAAAACGCGTGTCAAAGCCAAAACCTGTTGGAGCACAGCGTTGCCATCCGGTTAAAGCTCAGTCTGCAATCCCTGAAAAGGGATCCGAGTCTAGGAAGAGTGCAGTCTGGCATTTTTTTAAACAACATCCAACTGATCAGCGCAAAGTCATCTGTCAAAAATGTTCAACTAGCTTAAGCAGAGGTCAGAATCTGAAAAGTCTAAATACTAGTTGCATGCATAGACACTTAACCACCATGCATTTTCAAGCCTGGACTAACTACCAAACGTCCCTCAAGGTTGTAGCACCCTCGGCCAATGAAGCTAGTCAGCAACGCAACATCCCTTCCGTCACTGTAAGGCCACCATTTTCCGCACCACAGGCAGTATCTGTGCAGGTTTCTTTGCCAGCCAAAAGCAGTCAGGGTCAGGGAATCACCAGTTTTGTAGGAGGAAATATTGCATCTAGGGCACCGGCGGAAACAATACCGTCTCCAACCGTCTCTCAGTCTGCCATGTACACCGGCACACCCGAAAGTTCCACGATCTCCAGCTCTCCAGTCCAGCTCACCCTACATGAGACTCTGGTTAGAAAAAGGAAGTACTTATCCTCGCATCCGCGTACACAGGGTTTTAACGCCCACATAGCTAGACTAATCTCGTTAGAGATGATGCCCTACCGGTTAGTTGAAAGCGAAGCTTTCAAAGCCCTGATGGAGTACGCTGAACCACGATACGAGCTACCCAGTCGACACTTTTTTTCCAGAAAAGCCATCCCAGCCCTGCACCAGCATGTTAAACAGCGCATCGTCCATGCACTCAGGCAATCTGTGAGTACAAAGGTGCACCTGACTACAGATGCATGGACCAGTAGGCATGGCCAGGGACGTTATGTGTCCATCACGGCACACTGGGTGAATGTGGTGGATGCAGGGTCCACAGGCGACATCAATTTAGGGACAGTTGTGCCTAGCCCACGGTCTAGGAAACAGTTGGCTGTAGGCGTTCGCACCCCCTCCTCCTCCTCCTCCTCGTCCTCCTGCAGAAGCTACAGCTCTTCCACAGAACGCAGTCTGCCAACCACTCCATCGGCAGATGACACTGTTGCACACCAGTTGTCCCATTATGGGCCAGCTACTGCCAAGCGTCAGCAGGCTGTATTGGCTATGAAGTGCTTGGGCGACAATAGACACACCGCGGAAGTTCTGTCCGAGTTCTTGCAACAAGAAACGCAGTCGTGGCTGGGCACAGTAGATCTTGAGGCAGGCAAGGTAGTGAGTGATAACGGAAGGAATTTCATGGCTGCCATCTCCCTTTCCCAACTGAAACACATTCCTTGCCTGGCTCACACCTTAAACCTGGTGGTGCAGTGCTTATTGAAAACTTATCCTGGGTTCTCCGACCTGCTCCTCAAAGTGCGTGCACTTTGCTCACATATCCGACGTTCGCCTGTACACGCCAGCCGTATGCAGACCTATCAGCGGTCTTTGAACCTTCCCCAGCATCGCCTAATCATAGACGTTGCAACAAGGTGGAACTCAACACTGCACATGCTTCAGAGACTGTGCGAACAGAGGCGTGCTGTTATTTATTTGTGGGAGGATACACGGGCAGGCAGTAGGATGGCAGACATGGAGTTGTCAGGTGTGCAGTGGTCTAAGATACAAGACATGTGTCAAGTCCTTCAGTGCTTTGAGGAATGCACACGGCTGGTTAGTGCAGACAACGCCGTAATAAGCATGAGCATCCCCCTAATGCGTCTGCTGATGCAAAGTTTGACGCACATAAAGGAGCAGGCGTCTGCACCAGAGGAAGAGGAAAGCCTTGATGACAGTCAGCCATTGTCTGGTCAGGGCAGTGTACAGGACGAGGTAGCGGGCGAAGAGGAGGTGGAGGACGAGGAGGATGATGGGGATGAGTATATTTTTAATGCCGAACCTTTCCCGGGGGCACAGGAATTTGGTTGCGTGTCACGGCCGGGTTCTGGTTTTTTGAGGGACACAAGTGACGTAGATTTGCCTGCAACTGCCCCTCAACCAATCACAACCGGAGATTTGACAACTGGAACTTTGGCCCACATGGCGGATTATGCCTTACGTATCCTAAAAAGGGACACACGCATTACGAAAATGATGAACGATGACGATTACTGGTTGGCCTGCCTCCTTGATCCACGCTATAAAGGTAAATTGCAAAATATTATGCCACATGAGAACTTGGAACTAATATTAGCAACCAAACAATCAACTCTTGTTGACCGTTTGCTTCAGGCATTCCCAGCACACAGCGCACGTGATCGTTCTCACACGAGCTCCAGGGGGCAGCAGACTAGGAGTGTTAGGGGTGCACACATCAGAAGTGGCATTGGACAGAGGGGTTTTCTGACCAGGTTGTGGAGTGATTTTGCTATGACCGCAGACAGGACAGGTACTGCTGCATCAATTGAAAGTGACAGGAGACAACATTTGTCCAGTATGGTTACTAACTATTTTTCATCCCTTATCGATGTTCTCCCTCAACCGTCATTCCCATTTGATTACTGGGCCTCCAAATTAGACACCTGGCCAGAATTGGCAGAATATGCATTGCAGGAGCTTGCTTGCCCGGCAGCAAGTGTCCTATCAGAAAGAGTATTCAGTGCTGCAGGTTCAATATTAACCGAAAAAAGGACTCGTCTGGCTACCCAAAATGTTGACGATCTAACATTCATTAAAATGAACCACAACTGGATTTCGAAATCTTTTGCCCCACCTTGCCCGGCCGACACCTAGCTTTCCTATGAAAAGCTCTTGCCTGTGAATTACTTTTCTAATGTCTAATTTGCTGCAGCTGATTGTACAGCATACGACATGTTTACACCTCCCTAAATGGCAAAACTCCCCACACGGGGCCGTGGTATCGCGACTTGGCGCAAGCACCCGTGAGACTGCTGTTTGTCTGAAGAGGTGGGTGTGCTCGCTTTTGGTTGACGGCATTGCTACTGGGTCCCTCATAGTACAATGTAGTGTCTCTGGCGGTGGTGGTGCGCACCCAACGTCAGACACACCGTTGTAACATGAGGGGCCCTGGGGCGGTCCCGCCGGCCTCAAGAGAGTTCCCCCCTACCCCAGCTCAAAATGTGCTCTACCACGTGCAAAATTATGTCGCACAGCTCCACCAATCTTTAGTCTATTCGCTGACATCATTCAATGTCTGGCACTGACAATACAAATTTGTAGACATCTATGATGCAACTTAAAGTAGTCTGTGTCTGTGTCCTATATTGGCACCATTAAATAGTTACTGCCAAATTACTATGTCAGAAACTCAGTAGATGAGCCCACCCCTGTACCTAAGTATGCCACCTTTTTTTTTTGTTTTGGTTGTTTTGCGAGACATTAACATCTATTTATATTTTGGGAGTACTGGGACAGACACTCCTTGCACTACTCCTCCACTCACCACCAAGCTGCCTGTGTATCCATGTAACCGCTGTAAAACTGCCATGAGCCTATTGTTTGTTATTTTAGGCCTTTGATAGCCTGTCTGCGGCCCCTACTTGCAATACTCCTCCACTGACCACCAAGCTGCCTGCCCGTGTATCCATGTAACCGCTGTGAAACTGCCATGAGCCTATTGTTTGTTATTTTAGGCCTTTGATAGCCTGTCTGCGGTCCCTACTTTAAATACTCCTCCACTGACCAGACCACTGCTGCCCGTGTACCCCTGGAACCAATTATAAAGTGCCTACAGCCAGCCCATTTTTTTATGTTAGGCCTTTGAAGCCTGTCTGCGGTCCCTACTTGCAATACTCCTCCACTGACCACAATGCTGCCTGGAGTGCCTGCCTGTGTATCCATGTAACCGATGTAAAACTGCCATGACTGCCTACTGTTTGTTATTTTAGGCCTTTGATAGCCTGTCTGCAGCCCCTACTTGCAATACTCCTCCACTGACCACCAAGCTGCCTGCCCGTGTATCCATGTAACCGCTGTGAAACTGCCATGAGCCTATTGTTTGTTATGTTAGGCCTTTGATAGCCTGTCTGCGGTCCCTACTTTAAATACTCCTCCACTGACCAGACCACTGCTGCCCGTGTACCCCTGGAACCAATTATAAAGTGCCTACAGCCAGCCCATTTTCTTATGTTAGGCCTTTGAAGCCTGTCTGCGGTCCCTACTTTAAATACTCCTCCACTGACCACCAAGCTGCCTGCCCGTGTATCCATGTAACCGCTGTAAAACTGCCATGAGCCTATTGTTTGTTATTTTAGGCCTTTGATAGCCTGTCTGCGGCCCCTACTTGCAATACTCCTCCACTGACCACAATGCTGCCTGGAGTGCCTGCCTGTGTATCCATGTAACCGATGTAAAACTGCCATGACTGCCTACTGTTTGTTATTTTAGGCCTTTGATAGCCTGTCTGCAGCCCCTACTTGCAATACTCCTCCACTGACCACCAAGCTGCCTGCCCGTGTATCCATGTAACCGCTGTGAAACTGCCATGAGCCTATTGTTTGTTATGTTAGGCCTTTGATAGCCTGTCTGCGGTCCCTACTTTAAATACTCCTCCACTGACCAGACCACTGCTGCCCGTGTACCCCTGGAACCAATTATAAAGTGCCTACAGCCAGCCCATTTTCTTATGTTAGGCCTTTGAAGCCTGTCTGCGGTCCCTACTTTAAATACTCCTCCACTGACCACCAAGCTGCCTGCCCGTGTATCCATGTAACCGCTGTAAAACTGCCATGAGCCTATTGTTTGTTATTTTAGGCCTTTGATAGCCTGTCTGCGGCCCCTACTTGCAATACTCCTCCACTGACCACAATGCTGCCTGGAGTGCCTGCCTGTGTATCCATGTAACCGATGTAAAACTGCCATGACTGCCTACTGTTTGTTATTTTAGGCCTTTGATAGCCTGTCTGCAGCCCCTACTTGCAATACTCCTCCACTGACCACCAAGCTGCCTGCCCGTGTATCCATGTAACCGCTGTGAAACTGCCATGAGCCTATTGTTTGTTATGTTAGGCCTTTGATAGCCTGTCTGCGGTCCCTACTTTAAATACTCCTCCACTGACCAGACCACTGCTGCCCGTGTACCCCTGGAACCAATTATAAAGTGCCTACAGCCAGCCCATTTTCTTATGTTAGGCCTTTGAAGCCTGTCTGCGGTCCCTACTTTAAATACTCCTCCACTGACCACCAAGCTGCCTGCCCGTGTATCCATGTAACCGCTGTAAAACTGCCATGAGCCTATTGTTTGTTATTTTAGGCCTTTGATAGCCTGTCTGCGGCCCCTACTTGCAATACTCCTCCACTGACCACAATGCTGCCTGGAGTGCCTGCCTGTGTATCCATGTAACCGATGTAAAACTGCCATGACTGCCTACTGTTTGTTATTTTAGGCCTTTGATAGCCTGTCTGCAGCCCCTACTTGCAATACTCCTCCACTGACCACACCAATGCTGCCCGTGTACCCCTGGAACCTATTTAAAAGTTCATAGAGCCTAGTTATATATTTTATTTACTATTAATAAGGCCATGATGGACTACGCTGTACCACGCTACAAGCTAACCAGTCGACACTTCTTTTGCGAGAAAAGCCATCCCAACCCTCCACCAGCATGTAGAAGACCGCATTGTCCATGCACTCTGGCAATCTGTGAGTACAAAGGTGCACCTGACAACAGACGCATGGACCTGTAGGCATGGCCACGGAAGATTACGTGTCCATTACGGCGCAATGGGTTAATGTGGTGGATGCATGGTCCACAGGGGACAGCCTACTAAGTCTGTCTGCAGTCCCTAATTCAAATTGTCCTCCACTGTCTAAATCGGAACTTCCACCTTCTGGCTTTCGGCCTATAGTATCAGAAATTAAACTGCATTTGGCCTTCAACTTTGGTTAGGGCCTACTAACGGCTTCTGCCCCTCCCTGGTGTTGCCCTCAACTAAATAAAGCTGAGCTTCAACCTTCCGGCTCTCATTATGTGGTTTAAAAAAAAAAAATGGTGGTTAGGGCCTACTAACGGCTTCTGCCCCTCCCTGGTGTTGCCCTCAACTAAATAAAGCTGAGCTTCAACCTTCCGGCTCTCATTATGTGGTTTAAAAAAAAAAAATGGTGGTTAGGGCCTACTAACGGCTTCTGCCCCTCCCTGGTGTTGCCCTCAACTAAATAAAGCTGAGCTTCAACCTTCTGCTCCAAATTACCATTTTAAAAAATGCAATAGGCTTTTCAGGCCTACTAAAGGTGTCTGTCTGTGTGCCCCTCCCTGGTGTTGTCCTCAACTAAATAAAGCTGAGCTTCAACCTTCCGGCTCTCATTATGTGGTTTTAAAAAAAAAAATGGTGGTTAGGGCCTACTAACGGCTTCTGCCCCTCCCTGGTGTTGTCCTCAACTAAATAAAGCTGAGCTTCAACCTTCCGGCTCTCATTATGTGGTTTTAAAAAAAAAAATGGTGGTTAGGGCCTACTAACGGCTTCTGCCCCTCCCTGGTGTTGTCCTCAACTAAATAAAGCTGAGCTTCAACCTTCCGGCTCTCATTATGTGGTTTTAAAAAAAAAATGGTGGTTAGGGCCTACTAACGGCTTCTGCCCCTCCCTGGTGTTGCCCTCAACTAAATAAAGCTGAGCTTCAACCTTCTGCTCCAAATTACCATTTTGAAAAATGCAATAGGCTTTTCAGGCCTACAAAAGGTGTCTGTCTGTGTGCCCCTCCCTGGTGTTGTCCTCAACTAAATAAAGCTGAGCTTCAACCTTCCGGCTCTCATTATGTGGTTTTAAAAAAAAAAATGGTGGTTAGGGCCTACTAACGGCTTCTGCCCCTCCCTGGTGTTGTCCTCAACTAAATAAAGCTGAGCTTCAACCTTCCGGCTCTCATTATGTGGTTTTAAAAAAAAAAATGGTGGTTAGGGCCTACTAACGGCTTCTGCCCCTCCCTGGTGTTGTCCTCAACTAAATAAAGCTGAGCTTCAACCTTCCGGCTCTCATTATGTGGTTTTAAAAAAAAAATGGTGGTTAGGGCCTACTAACGGCTTCTGCCCCTCCCTGGTGTTGCCCTCAACTAAATAAAGCTGAGCTTCAACCTTCTGCTCCAAATTACCATTTTGAAAAATGCAATAGGCTTTTCAGGCCTACTAAAGGTGTCTGTCTGTGTGCCCCTCCCTGGTGTTGTCCTCAACTAAATAAAGCTGAGCTTCAACCTTCCGGCTCTCATTATGTGGTTTAAAAAAAAAAAATGGTGGTTAGGGCCTACTAACGGCTTCTGCCCCTCCCTGGTGTTGTCCTCAACTAAATAAAGCTGAGCTTCAACCTTCCGGCTCTCATTATGTGGTTTTAAAAAAAAAATGGTGGTTAGGGCCTACTAACGGCTTCTGCCCCTCCCTGGTGTTGCCCTCAACTAAATAAAGCTGAGCTTCAACCTTCTGCTCCAAATTACCATTTTGAAAAATGCAATAGGCTTTTCAGGCCTACTAAAGGTGTCTGTCTGTGTGCCCCTCCCTGGTGTTGTCCTCAACTAAATAAAGCTGAGCTTCAACCTTCCGGCTCTCATTATGTGGTTTAAAAAAAAAAAATGGTGGTTAGGGCCTACTAACGGCTTCTGCCCCTCCCTGGTGTTGCCCTCAAGTAAATAAAGCTGAGCTTCAACCTTCTGCTCCAAATTACCATTTTAAAAAATGCAATAGGCTTTTCCGGCCTACTAAAGGTGTCTGCCCCTCCCTGGTGTTGTCCTCAACTGAACAAAGCTGAGCTTCCACATTCTGGCTTTCGCCCTATACTATCAGATATTAAACTGCATTTGGCCTACTAGTGTGGTTAGGCCCTTGAAACAGTGTCTGCTGCTCTTGGGTTTGCTACTCCACTGAACAAAGCAATGCCGCCTGTTTAGTCCTGTTACCAATTTTGAACTGCATGTAGCCTACTTTATTCTTTGGCCCTATATCTGTTTCCTCCTCATCCTGCCCATTGCCCAGCCACTGCTAAATGAGTCTGCTGGTACATTGACCTAGACCACTACATTCCCCTTGTACTCTACACAGCCAGAATCTGTCCCTGCTGAAAGTAAGGTTCCCCTTCCCGCATGTTATACCACCTTACACAGGGACAAAGAGGAAGGTGCAGATGAAAGTGCAGGTTCCTTCATCAGGTGGGGGGGCATACTCGTTGGCGACGTCACTGGCACAGGGCCCCTCAGAGTACGCAAAAGTGTCGCTGCTGGTGGGAGGCGCCCCCGCCATGCAAACACACCGCCGTACTTTGAGGGGCCCTGTGCCAGTGGCAATGCGAACGAGTGGGCCCCCCCCCTGCTTGCTCAGGATCACAGCACTTGCAACTTTTAAATACTTACCTTTCCCTGCAACACCGCCGTGACGTAGTCCGCATTTCCTGGGCCCACGAAAAACTTGAGCCAGCCCTACTCCCCCCACAACTTTCACCCAATTCCCTATGCCCAACTATTATTATACAGTTAATTAAGATTGGCAAGCTTCAGAAACAAGAATGGATGTTTTTGGCATTAAAATGGGCACTGTAGGTGTTTTCCTGGCCTCCACTCACTGCCGACTATGCTTCCCCATTGACTTGCATTGGGTTTCGTGTTTCGGTCGATCCCCGACTTTTAGCGATAATCGGCCGACTGCACTCGACTCGACTCTGGACAAAATCGGGTTTCCCAAAACCCTACTCGATCTTAAAAAAATGAAAGTCGCTCAACCCTAGTGGCCACTTGTGAGAGGTTTCCACTGTTTAGGCAAATCAGGGGCTCTCCAAACGCGACATGACTCCCACTAATCATTCCGTCAAAGTCTGCATTTCAAATATCACCCCTTCCTTTCCGAGCCCTGCTGTGTGCCCAAACAGTAATTATTCCCAACAATTGGGATATCGGCATACTCAGGCAAAATTGCAAATTTTCTCCTGTTACCCTTGTGAAAATAAAATGTGGGGCTTAAAGAACATTTTAATGGAAAGAAATGTGATTTTTTTTATTTTCACAGCTCAATGTTTTACATTTCTGTAAAGCACTTGGGGGTTCAAGGTGCTCACCACACATCTAGATAAGTTTCTTGAGAGGTACAGTTTCTTCCAAAATAGGGTTACTTGTGGAGGATTTCTACAGATTAGGCACATAAGGCACTCTCCAAACTAAAACTCTGCTTCTTCCCTTCCAAGCCCTTCCATGCACCCAACCAGTGGTTTTCCCTCACATATGGGGTATCAGCTTACTCAGGAGAAATTGTACAATTTTTGGGGTCAATTTATTCCTGTTTCCCTTTTAAAAATTAAAAAATGTTGCTAAAAGATCATTACTGTGGAAAAATGTGATTCTTTTATGGCTTTACATTATAAATGAATGTGAAGCAGCTGGATATTCAAGGTGCTCACCGTACATCTAGATAAGCTCCTTGAGATGTCTAGTTTTCAAAATTGGGTCAGTTTATTCACTGTTTAGGCACATCAGTGGCTCTACAAGCATGATATGGCATCCGCTTTCGATGCCAGCTGATTTTGCGTTCAAAAAGTCAAGCGATGCTCCTTCCCCGCTGAGCCTTGCCATGCACCGCCACAGTAGTTTTACCACACATATGGAGTATCGGTGTGTTTAGAATAAATTTCACAACAAATTTGGAGGTTCACTTTTTCCTATTACTATTTCCTATTACCCATGTGAAAATAAAAAAAAATGGGTCTAAGCAAATATTTTGTGTTAAAAAGTTAAATGTTCATTTTTCCTTCCATATTTCCTCAATTCTCAAGGGTTAATCAATTTATTGAATGTGGTTTTGAGCACATTGAGTTAAATTTTTAGAATCATGTAACTTTTGAGTATTTTCTGTCATATAGACCCCTCAAAGTCACTTCAAATGTGATGTGGTCCCTAAAAAAAAGTGGTTTTGTAAATTTTGTTGTAAAAATGAAAAATGAATGTTCAAATTTTAACACTTCTAACTTCCTAACAAAAAAATAATGTTTCAAAAATTGTGATAATGTAAAGTAGACATGTGGAAAAAGTTATTTCTAAATTTTTTGAATTAAGTAACTCTCTGATTTTGGGGCATAGAAAGTAAAAGCTGTTTTCCAAATTTCCAATTTTTCAAAAATAAACACGTCATTTCGAACTAATTTTACCACTATGATAAAGTACAATATGTCACGAGAAAACCTTGTCAGAATCACTAGGATCCGCTGAAGTGTTCCAGAGTTACTACCTCATGAAATTACACTGGTTAGAATTGTAAAATTTGGCCTGGTCATGAAGGTGAAAACAAGCTTGGGGGTAAAGGGATTAAAGCCCCACTCGAGAAGTTTCTTTTTTAGGTCATCACTGGAGTTGTGATTCTAATCTAAGGTCACTCATATTCGGCTTATACCTACCACTTACCACTGTCTTCATAGACATACATTTAGAACTTGTGACTGTTACCTCTGACTTCCTGCCATTCCTAAGTTTCAGACACAAGATTGTACCATTTGACTGGAGTGGCACCAATGAAAGGTGAAGATGGCAGAGGGTAAGTATAAGACTATGGTCAGGGACCTTTGACTAGAAGCACCACTCCAGTGCTAAAACTAAACAAAACACAGGAGTGATGTGTTAAAATGCCTGGTTGGAGCCAAGGACTCCTCTTACAGATAAGAATTAAGAAACAGTGAACAAAAAATTAAAAGAACACTTAGAGGGATTCTTTAGCACATAATCACGTTTCAAACCAAATACAGGTGCTCAGTGGACATTTAGTATGACAAAATATTTACGTACACCTTCTCATCTACATATTTCTCTGTATCTGTGCTCTTCTCTGCCTCAATAAATCCAGAACTGTCAATTAAAAAAAGTGGGGTAGAGGTTGAGGGAAAATAAGTAGGTGGGAAGATGCACTTACATGTTTGGCCATGCCAAGGGTGTACCGAGCACCTTTGTGGGGTTTCAGTAGTCATTCTGTGCTGACAGTCTTTTTAAGCATCATAGTATTTCTGGATATCAATATGTCCAATTTGAAAGAATCAGTGATTGTGAAAAAATATCTAACACTTTGGTGCAAGTAACAGCAGGTGTACCTGGAGACGCAACAACAAGACATCCTCCAATAAGTAAATAGTTTTACAGGTGGTGGCCACAAACAATTTCCATTTTCTTTATATTTTCTTGCTAAGCCTTTATTAGCTTTACATCTTGTCCCCACCAGTACCTGCTGCCCATTTAGGTCGCACAGGTAGTGCATCTCCTCCTCTCTCAATGGCCCATCATAAGTATTATGGCGTGGTTTGCTGTGGCTCCAAGCACAAAATCAAGTCTGAACAAGCAGATGCTGGCATAACCAGTTCAGTGGTGGGTCAACAATGGTTTTGACAGCCATTTGCTTGAAGAGTAGAATAACATATTCCTGATTGTTGCTACGTACAAGGATGAAATACCCATAGACTTTGTCAGACCTTACACTGCTGCTTTGTGTAGGCAGTTCCTGGATTCCACTGACTGACGCTCACGTCTCCAGACCTGACTGCAACTAAGAACCTCTAGCAAATTATTATCAGTGAATTTGACACTCTGCCAATTAATACCAGTGACTGTCCAGAAGTTCACTGAAGGCTTGATCCAGGTCTTGTAAGTAATCAACTAGGACATTATACATCATTTCATCAGTTGCATGGCCTGATATTGTCAGGAGTGGTTGTTGACACGTGGTGGCCATTCACATTACTACGTTTAATTTTGAGTTACTGTGATGAAATTCACATAAACTGGATCCTTCTGTGGTTTCAATTTTTTATTTTGATTTTCGGAGTGATTTAGGATTCATTCTTAAATTGGTAAATTATTTTTTTTCTATTGACCGTGTTGACATGATTTTGTTCTCTCTGAATCGAGCAATTTATATCAATAAAAATTTTAATTTTAATTCTGAATCTTTCATTCATTGAGATCCAATGGTGATGTGTGATTAGTGTGGCTCCTTAATTTTTTGAGCAGTGTATCTTAAATGGCAAATGGAATTGGCTAGGCAGATTTTGCATTAGGACCCTAGAGCTTCAAGTTAAATAAAACAGTGTATTAAAAGCAATAACTATACTAAGAGGTAAGAGGTGGCAATACAAGTCTGTGATCAAGAGACTTCGTTTTTGTTCAATATTTAACTTTGTCATACAGGCTTATAAATGTGTCAATTGAAAGACATTATTTGAAAGTGATTATTTGTGTGCTTTGTGACTTATTGGTTATCCTGTCCATTGTTACTTGCATCATGCAGCTTGTTCCAGTTCTAAAGTTGGCAAAAACAAGTTAATTACATCTCGCACTAGTCCGCATTGTTGTACGATTCTTTAATTTACTGTTGCTGCAAGTGCATAAGAGGGCCAATGTTCAAAGCATAGAAATGTTGTTTGCACAGACTTTACCTGTGGATTAAAACATCCAGGTTTTTTTTTTCACTAAATGCACTTCATATTAACTAAATGGGTGTTTTCAATATGAAACAATTACTGGAGGCAAATGGATTGAATGTATTGCTGTCAGACATAGGACAACATTTAATTAAGATGTAACATACTTAACGCAAATAATGACATTTTTTATACTGAGCTATTTGCTTATTTAATAGGTGCTTTAAACTGGAAACAAACATACTGAGCTAAGGCTTATACTGTAAATATAATCTCTTTGTGCTATTCACATTAGGAGACAAAACTCAAATAAATAAAAGAATGAAAATCAAATCCAGTGACCTTTTGTAGAAATGTTTGTAATATAAATTCTTACATACTGTATACATTGCAGATTTTTGTAGAAATATATCCATATGCTACTGGAAAAGGCCCATCCAAGAGTGCAATACGGAATAGATCTTTCAGTTGCATAAATTTTTGTAACACATTTGTTAGGGTGGGGGATGAAGCGTAGATGGTATGGAGCAACCCTACAAACGGAAACTGTCAGCAGGATTTCACCCCAAAAACTATTTATATGCACATGTAGCTCTTTCAAAGTCAAGTCCAGAAACACCTGGCCAGGTTGTTACTCACTTCTTGAGAAGTCAGAGTTTTCATTGATTTGTAAAAGAGGATCTATAGCAATTTGTAGATGCGAATCCTCTGTCACTACAGCTCTTTTCCCTGCCTAACGCCGCTTCCTCCTGCTTTACTGCTAGCCTCTATGCTGTGTGATTTCAGACAGTGTAGCTGTGGAGGTGGCTGTCAGCGAGTAATAGAGCTGGAGTGACAGACACTTTAGATCAACAGATCTTCAGCCTCATTTGCATATCAATTTAAATACTGATTTATAAAAAAAAATTGAGGAATGTACTGGCCATGTATAGATATTGCTGGAGTTATCTTTGAAAGAGCTACATGTGCACAAGAATAATTTGAAGTATAAAATCCTGTTGACATAATATGTGGCTTTTCTGGTTGGAGGATAGTACTGTACTCATCCTTCCTAATTCTGCTACCTGTCCTTCTCATCACACAAATACACACATATACATACACACTGCATCAGTACACTATTGTTATGATAATGTATGAAATGGCGTATAGTTTTCCCTTGTTATCACACACACTGCATGTGGCCCCCATCGCAGCCCTACTAAGAACCTGAGAAATGGATTTCTCCTGAACCGAGTGGAATAGCTAGCCTGAGTTTGGAATCATTAGGAAGCTAATGTCAAACAAGATGAGTGATACGTGTGCCATCACTCTGCTAGGTCCTCCAGGCAAGATATGATAATGTTAAGTATTACTAGCCAATCTGTATCTCTGGGAAAAGGGGAGGGCGATGGTAACTCAACCCCCTTTAGTGATGTCACAGCCTGCAAGTATAAGTTACTGCCAGTCAGCTCAGCCTTCAGTTTTACCTGGGGAGCTGCTGCACCAAGACCCTCTGATGCATTATGATGTCTGGCTCCTCCCACCAGCATGGTTAGCCTGGAATGACCTAAGCAACATGTGAGTGTTTATCTTCTTTAATCCCTGTTTTTTTGTAATTGCTGTACATACTTTAATTGTCTCATATTGTAAAACCTTTATATACCTTTTGTAAACACTGCCCATATTTTGGGAGTAAAATATAAAATTTACTAGTTTTGTTTTCTCCATGTTCTACAATAAATTTTCACGTACCTGAAGTTAATTACGCTACTAATTTGGGTTGGCTTTGGACCCGTTGTTCCTTGTGAAATTCGGAGCTGGTGGCAGCGAAGTGTGTTCTGAGCTAGGCAGGTGAGCTGGCAGCAATGGAATGAGTTTTATAAGCTATTGTCTGACTGTGGCCTGAGCATTTATAATTCCCTTGCTGCAGCATGCCTGCTAGCCAGTTCACAGTGAAGCTGCCCATCCGGCGACTAATTATCCTAGGTGTAGTTCCCTGACTGACCTGTGGGTAAGGGGGATGCCGGAGAGCTGCAAGTTCCGAAGCGGAACTGGAAAGCAGGATATACATAAATCCCTGCAGTTCGTGTGTTATTGTAGCAGCAGTGGGATTACTAAAATAAGCCCCTGCGGTATATTGATAGGACAATAGCCTTGTTTGTGTTTCATCACATTGTAGCAGTGGTGGGATAACTAAGTAAGCCCCCGGCACATGTGATAGTCATGTGCTGGCCAAAGGTCAATCCCTTTCCATGACACCTATGATTAATGAACACATGAACTCCTCTATTGCTGTAAATGTTAAAATCGTAAGGTACTTAGTGTTAGGGATGGCGGAATGCACCGAGTATATATATATATATTATTAGATGCGTTCGCAACCCAGGGTCCACCAAGCAGGAGAGGAACCTGCTGCTGGCAAATGTTGGTGCTATATGGCTGTATAAGCGAACTCTGTTAACTCCACAGAGTCACTAGTAACAAGATGCTGTGCCCTGTTAACCTCATAGAGGTACAGAGCTACCAACCAGGGCAAACTGTGGTCATGCAGTCAGAGAAAACAGACAAACATATCCTCACCGGAGGTGCCGATATTCTAGGGGCTTATTTCAGCCAAACCCTAACTGCATACAGACATGACCACACTGGCGCTGAGCTCATAGACATTGGTTTGATACTACGCATGGCCGTGCGGCCATGCAAACCTTTTGTAGCTGCAGCAACTTCAGGACCTTCCTAGAGGACCAATGGGAGCTGCTGCAGTATCTGAGCAACTTCAGGACCTTCCTAGAGGATCAATGGGAGCTGCTGCAGTACCTGAGCATGTGACCCCCGACCTCCAATGAGAAGTCTTACCCTGGGTATGCTCAGAAGGGGAAAAGCAGGACTTAGTCCCAGAGACGTTTGCTCGCTGCTGACCAGTACTGGCTACAAAGGCATAGCCTGGAAGAACAGTAGTAACCAGTTGCCCAGTATCAGCCTGAGCCAGACGCTGGGACCAACGTCTCCGCTGTGCAGGCTCCACTGCGGCTGGAGAACAATAGGAGACTGCAGCGGAGGTGGTTCGAGATTTCCCCTGTGCAGAGGCGGGAACTCGACACCTAACACTTAGTTAGCTTTCTTCGATCAAAGAATGCAAAAGCCATCCAACCACATTAAAGTGTACCTAAATATGGCTGGTCTATATCACTTTTTGTTCTCACCTTGTACCAAGCCAGGACTCATCTGCATGGAGACGTGAAAGAAAACCAGGTGTAGCTAGCAATTTATAGCTTGTCTGGGAAGAATGTGTAGATGATGATGTTGAACCCTAGAAGGGGACACACACCCCAATGTATAGTTAAATTTTTTTTAAAGGGCCCAAACACCTTTGGTATTAAATTATTGTTCAGGTGCACAAATACACTATGTCACCAATACACAAATATATATTTATACGATACGTCAGCATACAGCGATTAATGAATGCATGAACTCCACTATTTATGTAAACATTAAAAACTCTTAATGTTTTTATCAAAGTGCACAAAAGCCATCCACATCAAGGTGTACCAATATATGGATGGTCCCTATCACTAATATCCTACCTCTCCATGTGACAAATGCATGCATTGATACAGACAAGGAGACCTTGACAGACATTGAACACCTGTGAGAAATCTTAAAATTGTTGTTAGTAGAAGGCGCCTTCAAATATGAGAGACCTGGAGCAGATTGCAAAAGAAGAGTGGTCCAAAATTCCAGTTGAGAGGTATAAGAAGCTTGTTGATGGTTATAGGGAGCGATTAGTTTCAGTTATTTATTCCAAAGGGTGCGCAACCAAATATTAAGATGAGAGTGCCAACAATTTTGTCCAGACCATTTTGGGGGTTTGGAGTAAAATGATGTGCAATTTCCTGTTTTTCATTTTTTTTTGTGTGTTTAAGTACATACAAATGAAATAAACATGTGTATAACAAAACATGTGTAATTGCAATAATTTGCTGGGGAAAATACTTTTTCTGGAACAATTTCAATAGTGCCATCACTTTGGACCACAAGAGTATATATCGCATATATATATATATTTATTTTTCTCATTAAAATAGTACCAATAATCTACAGCGCTTTGCAGACATTATATTATATGTTCCTGGAAAATAATACATTGCAAGTGCAAAGCTACAAATACAAAAAAAAGTCTAATCCCATGGGTCCAAAATATTGACCAAAATCCTTTGAGAGTGAATCAAGACTATTTATCCAGACCTGTGGTTATGTGAAATGAAGACTTCTTGCTCCTTTGCCATGTACCTCTATGATGTATTAAAACTATTTAAATAAAACTATGAATTTATTAAAACTCTCTAGGCTAACTTTGCGCTAGATTGCACTTGTCTAAGTAATAGGACTCTCAATTCTTCTATAACTGTACACCATCATTCACTGCTATTCTGCTTTTGTATCCCTACTGCAAGACACTTTCTTCCAATAACCCCAGTGTCCTTCAGTGCCTCTTTATGTAATGAAGACTGCATAATGCTCCAGCTGTAGTTATGTACATACTTATTTTATAAATGTTTTTTTAAAACATATTACTTGTGTATCCGATCACATTAACTTTTACTTATTTCTATATTTATTTGCATTACAACATTGCCGCTAACTTTAGTATGGCCGTTCCGGCTTTATAGTTATCATTAAAATTGATTAATTTTACTCATCTCATCTAAAAATCCAATTTACATTTACAATATAGCCGTGTGTTTATCTAGTGCCCTAAATGTGTCAAATACAAAGAATAAAACACCACACTGTATAAAAACCACTACTCTATGTATCACAACGGGCAAATGACTTAACTATTATCGCTTTAAAATAAAGATTTGCGGGAATTCACAGAGAGAATGTTATACAGAATCATAATGGGGAGGAATAGCTGAGGATATAAATGTATACAATTATTATTTTTCTACTGTGACTGTGGAGCTCATATAAATGATATTATCCAAACCCTTGACTTAGCACATTCTGACAAACTGTCCCGCGTTTATTATGTCTCTCAGCCATTTAATAATTTCCCGTAAAGTAGAAAATTGTGAAGTGCTGCTTTTTGTATCGAACGTCAATCGGAGTAAAATGCATGCTTCTATATTAATCATGTCATTTGTCAGTATTCTCCTTGAAATTGACACTAGGCTCTGAACACTTTCCTGTCTCTTTTCGATTATATCATTCAGATAGCATCGAGGTAATGAACAAAACGGGGTCAAGATGAAATGGACAAGAATGCCCTCATTTTTCCTGTCAGTGGTTTCAGTTCTACTGTTTCTTCGCTTGGTACTTGCCCAGATGATTCCAGGTAAGGTGAATAAGCCACAGCCTACAACTAAATCTTTGTTATAGGCTCTGTTCACACAGTGACAATATTTTTGGAAGTAGAGGGAAACATATACGTCAATCTTGTTGGGATCTAATTTTGTTATTGAATATACCTGGAAAATCCAACTTACCATGCACTATGCGATTACAGTTCTAGAATCATAGGATATATTCCTATCTTTTCGCCTGAACAACCTTACTACCCAGGTATTGGCAGCACTCTCATTCATCTTTTATGCCTATGTATTTGGGTTTTGCTCCTTTTGCACTTGCACAAATGCTCCCACTTCCCATGCATTTGCACTTTAGCACATTGCACTTTCCATTACATTGGAATATTCCTTATTGAACCTCTACTTGTATTTTGTCACTACTTAGCCCCTGGTTATTGTAGCCTCTTATATGCTCATATGCAATATCCGAAAAACTTTTTTTATGTATTAGTCAAACTTGTGTACTGCCTCTGTACAAGCACACTTGCGTATCAGCTATTTAGCCCACTTGACTTTTATTTTTATTTTTATGAGATATGCCTAATATGTGGCCATCGTTACCTTAACATCTGTTCATCTGTGTTTACCTGTTACACGTGTTTTATCTATGGTGTCCAGGATTCACGCTGCCTTGTTCTAGTCTCATATAAGTATTTATCTGTATATCATGATTTTTGTTTTTTTAAATCTTTTAATCTTATGAATCAATACATTTTTCAATTTTACTCGGGTTTTATTCTTCCTTTACTTTTGGGTATATCTACCTAAAAAGTAGCACATTTTCAAGAATAAAAGATCATTTTTATAGATTATTCATACAGAAATTAAACTATTGTTATGTAACTGAACATAATATCCAATGGCATTAAAAGGAATCTGTTAGCAGGAATTCACCCCACAATTTATATGTGCACATCGCTCTTCTAAATGCAAGTCCAGTGATACCTTTCCATGGCCAGTCTGTTCCTCCATTCCTGAGAAATGAGCCTTTGAATTGAGGCTGAAGATCTGACTTTTCTGTCACTCCAGCTCTATTGCTCACCTGCACTGCCTCCTCCTGCTTGACTGATGGCTCCTTTGACTGAAGTCACACAGCATAGAGGCTGTCAGTCAAGCAGGAAGAGGTGGCTCTGGGCACAGAATAGAGCTGGAGTGACAGAGGCTTCAGATCTACCACAATATTTCAAGAACTGAAACTGGAACTGAACTGGAACTGATAGACCATGTAAAGGTGCACATATAAATAGTTTGGGGTGTGAAATCTTGTTGACAGATTCCTTTTAAGAAGGTTGCATTGGATTAAAATATAGGGTCTATTTTGTTTCTATAAATGATTTCATGCCTACTCATGAGTTATATCTTAACTACAACCAATTCCAGTGTGCTTGAAGCTGAAATAGCAGACACAACCCAAGGACAAGCAAGCGCTGTTTGAAAAAAAAAATAAAAAAATAAAACCCTATTTTCAAATCGTGGATAAAACCTTTTGGGAAAGACTGAAAAGTTCTGTTTTAATTAATTCCTTATACATGGTTACTTAAGCATACAATTGAGTAGTTAAGTTTCCATGATGAGTATTTGGTGCATTTTTGATGCTGTGTATATTCGCTGTACAAAAAATACAGTGCCATACAGTTCTAGCAAAGTAGATGGGATTTATAGAAATCTCATGACTAACCTGCTTCATTTTCACTGCGCAAACTGACCAGGAGTGTGTTTTTAAAATTTGCAACATGTCAATTTCACTTGCTGTAAATACACATTTTATTTGCAGATTTTCCCCCTATAGGCTTGAGCAAGATGGGAAAAATCCACAGGTAAAATAAAACATGTGTTTTTAGAGTGCACTAAAAATGCAAATAATCCATACATGACTTAATCAATAAAGTTTTATTAAAGCTAAGTAACAGAAAGCTTCCAAAACAAAGTACGATAGTTTTATTTAATTCATGATATACAGAAAAGAGACAGAAAACACAGTTGAAAAAACACAATAAAATTCATGTAAAAAATAGATTAAAAAATGCAATTATGTAGTAAATACATAACATCAAAAATTTACCAAATACTCATTGTGGGAATGTGGCCTTATGTTCCTAATTTATTGTGCTTGTTATTGTTAATTGTTCTTATTGCTATGCAACTTGTAATAAGTGTCAAATCTTTCTTGGGCTTTTTGGATTTCATGAGAATTTTGCCCTTAGAATTTTATTATAAAGGTCGTTATGTCTTTGCCAATATTGCTTTGCTCAAACCCATAAGTGCCATCTTCTCATATTAGTAGATGACATTTGATCTCTAAATTACAGTATAGTAGGAAGCAGGAATCCCTAATTTAAAAAAAATCAAATGGAAGGCAGTGGTGAAAGCAATGCTAGAATTTATAATCAAAGGTGTGCTACAACACAAATTAATAATACATGCATTATTCTAATGAAGCGCATGATCAGTTTTATTCTGCTTTATATACTCCATCAACTGACAAGTAACAATAGATCAATGGACTTTAATCTTGGTAGAGGAAAATAAATCAAATACAATTCCCTAAATCCAGATTAACCCATAATCCTCCAGCCAACTATTTTTAAGAAACAAAATATTTTAAAACTAGAAATCTTTTAAAGAGTTCTTCTCGTACTTTTGACCTTCATGTAAAACTCCCCGATCACCCAAGCCATTTTCTCAATTTTGCATCCTGTTCTTGAAGATTGCAGGTGTTCTGGATCACATTAGTTTGTCATGCTACATTCTATCTTCAATAACTACATACAGTGGGGACAAAGTAATTGACGCACTGACAATTTAGCAAGTTTTCCAACCTAAAAAATAATTTTTATTTTTATCGTAGGTACACTACAACTGTAAGAGACAGAATCGAAAAATAACAAGAAAATCACATAGCAAGATTTTTAAATAATCAAATTGCATTTTATTGCATGAAATAAGTATTTGATCACCTACCAACCAGCAAGAATTCTGGCTCTCACAGACCTGTTAGTTTTTCTTTAAGAAGCCCTCCTACTAAGCACTCATTACCTGTATTAATTTCATCTGTTTGAACTTGCTAGCTGTAGAAAAGTCACCTGTCCACACACTCAATGAATTACACTCCATCATCTACTCCATAGCTAAGATCAAAGAGCTGTCTAAGGATAACAGGGACGAAATTGTAGACCTGCACAAGGCTGGGATGGGCTACAGGACAATAGGCAAGCAGCTTGGTGAGAAGGCAACAACTGTTGGCACAATTATTAGAAAACAGAAGAAACACAAAATGACTGTCAGTCTTCTTTGGTCTGGAGCTCTATGTAAGATTTCAACGCGTGTGGTAAGGGTGATTCTGAGAAAGGACAGGAATCAGCCCAAAACTACAAGGGAGGACCTGGTCAATGATCTGTAGTAGTAACACACAATGCCATCATGGATTAAAATCCTGCAGGGCACGCAAGGTCCCCCTGGTCATGCCAGCACATGTCCAGGTCCGTTCTAAGTTCGCCAATGACCATCTCGATTATTCAGAGAAGGGATTGGAAAAGGTCATGTGGTCAGAAGAGACCACATTTAACTCTGCTCGCCGTGTTTGGAGGAAGATAGGTAGCACACACGGCGTAACACTACCATGCGGCAGTGCAGGCGCCACTAGGTGGTGAGAGAGTGGTCAGACAAGCTGGGTCAGGAATGGACAGGAGACGCAGTACCAGGAGAAACAGCAATACATGTGGTCAGATAAAAGCCAAAGAAGTCAGAGACAGTTAAGAGCAGAGATGCCAGAGACGTGAGACAGGAAAACAGGTCAGAGGACAAGCCAGGTCAGATTCCAAAAGTCACAGCACGGGGAGCACACAGCTAGATGAGCGGGGAAGCAGGAATGGGAAGGTAAGGGAACTGAGAAAATAGACAGAGGCCAAACAGGGTGAAACAGGGTCAGTCGCTCAAGCCGGGAGCAAGAACTATAGCTGACGCTCTCTGCAGGCAGCCGTTGACTGAAATAGCAAAACATATCCTAAAGCGAGGCAAGGAAAGTGTTAGGGCTAGCGGAGCACACCTAAGAATAATACGGAAGGTATCCTGGTCCACCGTGCAGAGAAACTCCTGCTGCTCGGTAATGGCAGACACAATATGGGGGTATAATGTGATCACACATGGGTTAGCTTCACCCGGTATGAAAATGGAGACGAACCCTGTTGCTTCACAGGGTCATTGAACCACAAAGTGAGCACTAGGACAAGATCACAGAACTCTGCTTCAAGGAGTGGGGGAAGAGTCCCTCTAGACAACTAGTGCTCTGTGCAGCTATTGAGGTGCCAGGGGAAAACTAAATAAACGTTTATCACATGAGAGTGCGTACAGCGCTGCTCTGATGGACGCCACTAACCACCCTGAGTAGGGCCAGGAAAGCGCACTAATTACGCATGGCGCCACACTGGTGGTTGCTGCTGATCTGATGCAGTAAAAATCTTGCTCTTGTGCTTGGATAGCACTGTCAGGCGCTAGGTAGCTCCAACATTCGCGAACATTCAACAACACTAGGAATGGGAATGTTTAAGAAGCAATCACCAGAACAGGCATACATCCACACACACGATAACAGGTTTATACTATTTCATGGCCATGCGGCCATGCGAACCTTTTATAGCTGTAGTTCTCTGGGACCTTCCTAGTGGTCCAATAGGAGCTGCTACAGGACCTGAGCATGTGACCCCCAACCTCCAATGAGAGGTCTTCCCTTGAACATGCTCAGAATAAGAAAAGAAGGACTTAGCACCAGTAGCGCCTGCTCGGCGCAGATCAGCACTGGTTATATTGGCTGAACCTGGCAGGGCCGCAGTAACCAAATGCACAGTATCTGCCTGAGCCAGGCGCTGGGACTGATGTCTCTGCTGAGCAGGCTCCATTACAGCTGGAGGAGAATGAAAGACCGCAGCAAAGGTGGTTCGAGATTCCCCCTTTGCAGCGGTGGGAACTCAACACCTAACAGAAGGTTAACCCCTGAATGAACAGACCAGGGGAAGAATAGCAAGAAAGAAACCCCAGCCTGGATCATGACATTTATTACATGCAATAAAATGCAAATTAGTTATGTAAAAGTCAAACAATGTGATTTTCAGTTTTTTTTTTAAGATTCTGTCTCTCACAGTTTATGTGTACCTACAATAAAATTACAGACCTCTTCATTTTTTGCAGTTGGGGAAACTTTCAAAATCCGCAGTGTATCAAATACTTATTTTCCTATACCTTATGCCTGGTACTAACAGACAAAAATATTTGCTTTTCCAAGTTTTAATAGGTCAAACGCAACACCATGTGTGTATTGTGCAATTCCTACTCATCAGAAAAGGAGCCAGGGATGCTGGCAGGTAGAAATATGTTCACAGTCTTCATATTTGATGGACCAGGGTCCTGTAAAAAATTTTTATTTACCTGGCATTGACTCATAGACAGCTCCTGACTAGCTGACAAACCCATCCATTCCACCTTTTGGCACTCAGTGTACATATCCAGCATTTCTAGCTTCCATTGTAGTTGATGTTAGCTATGGCAATTTGTATATTTATAGGAGCCAGAGGAGAGCCTGACAGGGGAAAAGATGTTACATCATTGACAGCTTGGAAAAGCAAAGAGGTGGAAACTCTCACTGGGCAATAACAAAATACAATTTCTTCTTTTAGCCAATATAGTTCAATTTTACCCCCAACACTTCTCCACAATTGCCTGTCGTTTATGACAGAGTTGATGTATTGACTGTTGCAGGAAAGATTTTGGGCTCATTTATCTTGTACCATCTTCACCCACATGAACTCTAAGTGCAGTCATTGACTGAAGCAGTCAATTGCTATAGTCGTGCCATCATCACTGCAGCAAAAACAGGGGGCAGCAGCAAGGAGGCAGAAATGGATTGCCAGTGTGTAACAAAGACAACATTTTTTATTTTTGCAAATAGCAAACATTTGGAAGAAAGTTAATGGTGGACATCATTTGACTTTTGGTCCCAGTAAAACCTTTTAACCCCTTCCCGACATGCGCCGTACTAGTACAGCGCTGCCGGCACTGCATTACTGACAGCCGCAGTACTAGTACGGCGCCCTGATCACCGAGGTCTCGCGCTGAGCGCCGCGGTGATCGGGTGCGGGTGTCAGCTGTATATGACAGCTGACACCCCGCAGCAATGCCCACGATTGGCGCTATCACCGATCGCGGGCATTTAACCCCTCTGATGCCGCTGTCAATAGTGACAGCGGCATAGAGGGGGATCGCGCAGGGACGGGGGCTCCCTGCGCTCTCCCACCGGAGCAACGCGATGAGATCGCACTGCTCCGGTGACCTGGAAGGAGTCCCCGGATCCAAGATGGCCGTGGGACTCCTTCCGGGTCATGAGATGACCCTGCTTGCCGGCATCTGCTGAGAATTCCTCATAGCAGGCGCCGGCAAGCCTCTGCAATGTGCCTGTCAGATCGATAATCTGACAGAGTGCTGTGCACACTGTCAGATGACCGATCTGTGATGTCCCCTCCTGGGACAAAGTAAAAAAGTTTAAAAAAAATTTTTCCACATGTGTAAAAAAATAAATAAAAAAAAATAAATTCCTAAATAAAGAAAAAAAAAAAAAAATTCCCATAAATACATTTCTTTATCTAAAAAAAAAAAAAAATCACACAATAAAAGTACACATATTTAGTATCGCCGCGTCCATAACGACCCCACCTATATCACTAGTTAACCCCTTCAGTGAACACCGTAAAAAAAACAAAAAACCGAGGCAAAAAACAACGCTTTATTCTCATACCGCCAAACAAAAAGTGGAATAACACGCGATCAAAAAGACGGATATAAATAAGCATGGTACCGCTGAAAACTTCATCTTGTCCCACAAAAAAAAGCCGCCATACAGCATCATCAGCAGAAAAATAAAAAAGTTATAGCGCTCAGAATAAAGCGATGCAAAAACAATTATTTTTTTATATAAAAGAGTTTTTATTGTGTAAAAGCGCCAAAACATAAAAAAATTACATAAATGAGGTATCGCTGTAATCATACTGACCCGAGGAATAAAACTGCTTTATCCTTTTTACCAAACGCGGAACGGTATAAACGCCCCCCTAAAAGAATTTCAGGAATTGCTGATTTTTGTTCATTCCGCCTCCCAAAAATCGGAATAAAAAGCGATCAAAGAATGTCATGTACCCGAAAATGGCACCAATAAAAATGTCAACTCGTCCCGCAAAAAACAAGATCTCACATGACTCTGTGGGCCAAAATATGGAAAAATTATAGCTCTCAAAATGTGGTGATGCAAAAACTATTTTTTGCAATAAAAAGCGTCTTTTAGTGTGTGATGGCTGCCAATCATAAAAATCCGCCCAAAAAACACTATAAAAGTAAATCAAATCCCCCTTCATCACCCCCTTAGTTAGGGAAAAAAAATACAATTTAAAAAAATATATTTATTTCCATTTTCCCGTTAGGCTACTTTCACACTAGCGTCGGTACAGGGCTGTCGCGCTGCGTCGGCCCGACATACCGATGCATACTGTGCAAGCGCCGCACAACGGGGGCAGCGGATGCTGTTTTTCCACGCATCCGCTGCCCCATTGTGAGGTGCGGGGAGGTGGGGGCGGAGTTCCAGTCACGCATGCGCGGTCGGAAATGGTGGACCGTCGGCACAAAAAAAGTTACATGTAACGTTTTTTGCTGCCGGCGGTCCGCCACAACACGACGCAACCGTCGCACGACTCTTGCGACGTGTGTCAATATGTCGCTAATGTTAGTCTATGGGGAAAAAACGCATCCTGCAGATGACTTTACAGGATGCGTTTTTTCACCAAAACGACGCATTGCGACGTATGCAAAAAAACGCTAGTGTGAAAGTAGCGCTAGGGTTTGGACTAGGGTTAGGGCTAGGGTTAGGGTTGGGGTTAGGGCTAGGGTTAGGGCTGGGGTTAGGGTTTCAGTTAGAATTGGGGAGTTTTCACTGTTTAGGCACATCAGGGGCTCTCCAAACGCAACATGGCGTCCGATCTCAACGCGTTTGTTTGCGTTAAAAATGCATGCGTTTTTATAGAAAAAAAACAGAACACACACTGAAAAGTCACCCACCACCATCAAGGTGATAAAGGGATCCAAACCCTAACCCTAACCCTACCCCTAAACTCACCCCTAACCGTTTAATGAACATTTTCTGACAGTCATAGTGCCACGTATTTCAGTGCCACGTATTTCAGTGTCACGATATTTCAGTGCCACGATATTTCAGTGCCACGTCTTTCAGTGCCACGATATTTCAGTGCCACGTATTTCAGTGCCACGTCTTTCAGTGCCACGTCTTTTAGTGCCACGATATTTCAGTGCCACGTCTTTCAGTGCCACGATATTTCAGTGCCACGTATTTAAGTGCCACGATATTTCAGTGAAATACGTGGCACTGAAATATCGTGGCATTTACGTGAAATACGTGGCACTTATATATGTGGCACTTATATACGTGGCACTTATATACGTGGCACTTATATACGTGGCCACTGAAATATCGTGGCACTTATATACATATATATGTATATAAACGTATTTCAGTGCCACGTATTTCAGTGCCACGTATTTCAGGTTAGGGTTAGGGGTAGGGTTAGGGTTTTTTGGTTTGTTCTCGTTTTCTTGTGTTTTTCTATAAAAACGCATGCGTCTATAAAACGCATGCGTTTTACCGCGTTTACATGCGTTTTTTCACACATGCGTTTTTTTAAAAAACGCATGCAGATAAAAATGCAAGTGTGAAACCAGCCTTACCCTTGGGAAAATAAAAACGTGGGGGCTAAAATATAATTTTCGTGGAAAAAAATATATTTTTTATTTTCGCGGCTCTGCGTTATAAACTGTAGTGAAACACTTGGGGGTTCAAAGCTCTCACAACACATCTAGATAAGTTCCGTGAGGGGTCTAGTTTCCAATATGGGGGCACTTGTGGGGGGTTTCTACTGTTTAGGTACATCAGGGGCTCTGCAAATGCAACATGACACCTGCAGACCAATCCATCTAAGTCTGCATTTCAAACGGCGCTCCTTCCCTTCCGAGCTCTGCCGTGCGCACAAACAGTGGTTCCCCCCCATATATGGGGTATCAGTGTACTCAGGACAAATTGGACAACAACTTTTGTTGTCCAATTTCTCCTGTTACCCTTGGGAAAATAAAAACGTGGGGGCTAAAATATAATTTTCGTGGAAAAAAAAATATTTTTTATTTTCACGGCTCTGCGTGATAAACTGTAGTGAAACACTTGTTGGTTCAAATTTCTCACAAGACATCTAGATAAGTTCCGTGGGGGGTCTAGTTTCCAATATGGGGTCACTTGTGGGGGGTTTCTACTGTTTAAGTACATCAGGGGCTCTGCAAATGCAACATTACACCTGCAGACCAATCCATCTAAGTCTGCATTTCAAACCGCGCTCCTTCCCTTCCGAGCTCTGCCGTGCGCCCAAACAGTGGTTCCCCCCAATGTATGGGGTATCAGCGTACTCAGGACAAATTGGACAATAACTTTTGTGGTCCAATTTCTCCTGTTACCCTTGGGGGAAAAAAATTGTGGGCTAAAACATCATTTAGTGGAAAGAAAAAATGATTTTTTAATTTTCATAGCGCTACATTCTAAACTTTAGTGAAACAATTGGGGGTTAAAAGTGCTCACCACACATCTAGATAAGTTCCATAGGGGGTCTTCTTTCCAAAATGGTGTCACTTGTGGGGGTTTCCACTGTTTAGGCACGTCAGGGGCTCTCTCAAACACGACATGGGTTCCAATCTCAATTCCAGCCAATTTTGCATTGAAAAGTCAAATGGCGCTCCTTCCCTTCCGAGCTCTGCCATGCGCCCAAACAGTGGTTTATCCCCATATATGAAGTATCAGCGTACTCAGAACAAATTGCACAACAACTTTTGGGGTCCAATTTATCCTGCTACCCTTGGGAAAATAAAAAATTGGGGGCAAAAAGATCATTTTTTGTGAAAATTAATATTAATTTTTTTTTACGGCTCTACATTATAAACTTCTGTGAAGCACTTGGAGGTTCAAAGTGCTCACCACACATCTAGATTAGTTCCTTAGAGGGTCTACTTTCCAAAATGGTGTCACTTGTGGGGGTTTCCACTGTTTAGGCACGTCAGGGGCTCTCCAAACATGACATGGGTTCCGATCTCAATTCCAGCCAATTTTGCATTGAAAAGTCAAATGGCGCTCCTTCCCTTTCGAGCTCTGCCATGCGCCCAAACAGTGGTTTATCCCCATATATGAAATATCAGCGTACTCAGGACAAATTGCACAACAACTTTTGGGGTCCAATTTATCCTGCTACCCTTGGGAAAATAAAAAATTTGGGGCAAAAAATCATTTTTTGTGAAAATTAATATTAATTTTTTTTTACGGCTCTACATTATAAACTTCTGTGAAGCACTTGGAGGTTCAAAGTGCTCACCACACATCTAGATTAGTTCCTTAGGGGGTCTACTTACCAAAATGGTGTCATTTGTGGGGTTTCCACTGTTTAGGCACATCAGGGGCTCTCCAAACACGACATGGGTTCCAATCTCAATTCAAGCCAATTTTGCATTGAAAAGTCAAATGGCGCTCCTTCCCTTCCGAGCTCTGCCATGTGCCCAATCAATGGTTTACCCCAACATGTGGGGTATCGGCTTACTCAGGACAAATTGTACAACGACTTTTTTGGTCCAATTTCTCCTGTTACCCTTGGTAAAATAAAACAAATTGGATCTGAAGTAAAAATTTTGTGAAAAAAAAGTTAAATGTTCAATTTTTTTTAAACATTCCAAAAATTCCTGTGAAGCACCTGAAGGGTTAATAAACTTTTTGAATGTGGTTTTGAGTACCTTGAGGGGTGCAGTTTTTAGAATGGTGTCACTTTTGGGCATTTTCTGTCATATAGACCCCTCAAAGTCACTTCAAGTGTGAGGTGGTCCGTAAAAAAAATGGTTTTGCAAATTTTGTTGCAAAAATGAGAAATCGCTGGTCAACTTTTAACCCTTATAACTCCCTAACAAAAAAAAATTATGTTTCCAAAATTGTGCTGATGTAAAGCAGACATGTGGGAAATGTTGATTATTAACTATATTATGTGATATAACTCTCTAATTTAAGGGCATAAAAACGAAAAATTTGAAAATTGCGAAATATTCATAATTTTCGACAAATTTCTGTTTTTTTCACAAATAAATGCAAGTCATATCGAAGAAGTTTTACCATTATCATAAAGTACAATATGTCACGAGAAAACAATCTCAGAATCACCAGGATCCGTTGAAGCGTTTCAGAGTTATGACCTCATAAAGTGACAGTGGTCAGAATTGTAAAAATTGGCCGTGTCAGTTAGGTGAAAACAGGCTTCGGGGTGAAGGGGTTAAGGCTTGAAAGAGAAGACTTTACACAATTGCATTATGGAGCTGTAGGAACTGCATTGGCTCAATTACTGCTCAATTATGACATATTCTTCCATTAGAAACTTTTGAACATCATATTGTTTTATGGTCCTAATCATATCTAAGTGTGCTAAAATGTGACTGGAATTAGCGGTAATGCTAAAGGTCGTAAGTGGAGAAAGACAGACTTGTTTTGAATTTTCTGATAAATAGAATTGGTCCTTTGTAGAGACAGTACCCAAAAATATAACTGTATTTACAGTTGATGTTCCTTTAATAATTTATTTTTCACTATTCTTTAGTGTCACTTTTCATTTTTGGAAACATATGCTGGCAGTGAATTGGGCAACTTTTCTCTCAGTCAGCTGTGTAAGCAGTTTAGCTTATTCTATTACCATTGAAGTGCTCTTTGCAATAGGTTTGCTTCATAAATCTGTTCAGTAACGTCAGTTGTCGAAAATCCTTTTACGAATGTGAATCATTTTATGTGCAGTCAGAACTTGCAGAGGAAAATCAAATGTCAACATTCAGTTGTATATCTCCTGAACAAGCAAGGATGGAGAATGGTCAAGAATCAATTAACATTTCTGGCATCTCATACCGATGAGGCTTGGTTATCCGTGTAGGGCACAGAGATTGGTAAGCTACAGGGCAAACAGAGGAAACAAAAGTCAGGATATCAGTTAAACATTGTGCAGCAGATTAAAATATGGTAGCTCATACTTTTTGCTTAGTTGGAGTGGGACACTGTATTCAAACATGAAGGCTTCCATTTGTACGTAAATGTGTAAAAAGGATAAATCTTTAATGCCTGTCAGAAAATATTATTTCTAAATTCTGTAGCACGTTATATGGCACCAAAGGTTGCAGAATTTACTTAATCCAGTGACCAAGTCTCATGCACCATTGATAAATTCTGTGCTTGCTCAGTAGGGCCTCCCACTAGGCCAAAAACAGGAGAATATCCTGTAATAACTGTAATTTGAGGATTGAGAAAGGCAAAATATTGCAGAAACATTGCCGTGTCTTCCTATTATTGTGATTTTTGAAAATATTTTATGGAATAATTTTCAAAATGTTTAAGGATTATCCTCTGGAGTCTCGGGTTTCTTGAATATTCTATCATAGGTTGCTGATATGGATGCTGCACCCAGGTCCTAGTCCTGGAGGAAGCCCAAAGATCCATCTGGCATATCAGATGCTATAGGTATTACAAATGGCACATGGGAGGTGTAGGCTCCTCATACTAATTATGCATTGGGAATTTTATTTTAAGTTTCATAACATCCACACCAAATCACAGGCAATCCTCCATTTAACGTAGAGCCCAGTTTGTCTCCTAGATATCTTACTTATTTTCTTGTGAGGAGTAAAGATTAATCATAAGTAGCTCAAAGTGGGTGTTTATGTGAGCTTTGGGTCCTAGGCCAATAACTTGGGACTTAAAATTTTTCCAAAAGTTGATTTCAAATAATTTGATTTCTCACTGTTGGAATATCAGGAAGGTATCGTATAAATGAGTGAGTTTCCTAAGATTAGATTTGGGCCTTTGGGCAGTTTTGCTCTAATTGGTGCAAGCAAATATTGGTCCAAATGAAACCTACTGTGAAAATACATTTACTATGCCTTGAAGTCTTTCCACACCATAAAGCAAAATTAAAAAATGAGATCAGTTTTATTCCCAATGATCCACTGCTGAATAGGCATTACATTGACTTTGTCACATGTCTTTAACGTCAAAGACTTCTTGCTAATTCAAATTTAGGGGTAAATTCATAACAACATTTTGTGTATTGATTTGACATGTCTAATATCGGCAATATAATGCTGAAGTTCTGCATGCAACTTGGATATGGAAGTTTCTCTGCAATGTCTCATTCATTTATTATATGGGCATGAACAATAATGTGCCAGGAGAACTCTTGCTGCTTATGGTAACTGTATCCCTAGACCTCATTTAATAGCCAGAGATATTATTGTCTTTCACTTGCTGATATACATCAATATGTAAAACTATTTGTACTGCTTTTTACTGTCTTGAAGTTGCTCTATTCCATGTAGTGGCAACATGAGAGATATGTTTTTTTATTATAAACTCATCTGGCTGACTAATGCCACTGTATGTGTCATGCTCACAGGTGGCGCACATGGTTCATGGTCCAAATGTGTAACAAAGCAGTACTTGCCTAGCAGGGGCATAGCTAAATGGCTACCTGGTTTTGATTGGAGCACCTGATGATGGAGACAGGGTTGAGCTGCAGGTAGCCACCAGATACCATTAATAACTTGTCCCCAGTACTGCAGCTGCTGACCCCAAAGGTACGCTCTTTTGTATTTGGAGTCACTGACTAAGCTGAGTTTGGAGCCTGTTAAGACAAATGCGGCTCCAGGATTAAGGTTATGTTGGAGCGGCCTTGTGATCGGCATCTGCTGAAGCAACTGCAGAGTTCAATTACCACGCGAGTGGCTTTGGGGTATGTACCCTATAATGGATATACAGGGACAGAAACAGTTTGCAAACTAACTTTAAATAGTGTAAGGGGCCTGGTAACATACAGTTGCACGCACAATGTTGGGATTTGCCCAGGCAGCTCCCTAATAGGGAGGTTTCCTTTTATACTAAATGCTTTCCAGCTATTAGCTTGGGACATTTTTCCAATTGGCGTGCCCAGAGAAGCACGTGCACTAGGCCCACCGCCAGAAGCCTGTGTGGCATGCACAGGTGACAAGGCCAAACACAAGATGCTAAGATGTCAACTTAGCAATAAATTATAAAATCTAAGCAATTTGTAAGATAAGATGAAATAAAAAGGCAAGAAAAAAGTAGATTTTCTCAACAAATGTGTTTAATGGAAAGAAAAAAGAAAAATCAAAATATATAAAACGTTAGCAATAAGAATATTAATTAAATAATTAGAAACATCTATTTTGATTCAGATTCACATATGAGATTCAGGCAGATCAAAGCACAAGGGTTCATTCAGACATAAGTTTTTCCCCACATAGAACTTCTACTTATTATAGTCTATGGAGCTGTTCACATTTCTAGATATTATTGCAAAGCGAGTGGTCCACATAAAATCATGGAAACTTGTCCAATATTTCTTTGAGTCACCAATCAAACTAGCCAATGCAAGGCTCTAGATCCGTGAAAAATAGGCCAGAACTCGGATGCCATCCATGTGATATGTTTTGTTTGATAATAGAGCCTTGAGAAATCGCCATCATTTTTTTTTCATATGAGAAAAACTGATTAAGCTCTGATGGTAAAAACTAACCAAAAATTACCAAAAGCCGCTGAAAATCTGATAAAAAACACTGATAAAACTCTGACAGTTATTTGCATACAAGAAAAAATACAAGAAGGAAAATAACTCTTACCTCCAGGGCTGATTTTAAGGACAGGCAATTTTTTTATGTTAAAACAAGTATTTAAATGTAAAAATGTGTTTTAAAAATGGGCAATTTTTGGTAGCCCATTAAAATAAAATCATCACAAAACAGTGGCTGGTCATTTAGGAACAAAATACATTTCTTGGTTAAGAGTTAAAAAAATGGTCACAGAAATTTACAAACTAGTCACATCTAAACTGTCATTGGTCATCTCCACTAAACAGAATTGTTTAAGTGCGGAGCCATGAAACTAATATTTATTTCTTTGTTCTATGCCCATTCTATTTTTACAAGGCATGCAGATTATATTCCAGGTTTAATACCATGACATGAGTAAAATTATTTGTTTGCAGTCTACATATCTGCTTGGCTACAAAATGTATATGAATGCAATTATTCAGTCGTAAAATAAAACTATGCCAGTATTATGCCCAGGCCTAAAATGTTATGTAAAACACTACAAGCAAGGGCATGACTGGCAACATTCATTGTTTGATATTGGATTGGCATGTATAAAAATAGTTGTGTTATGGTACCATAACAATTTTTCTCTTGATGGCAAAATTATCAATGCATGAGCCCCTATTGCCTATCTTTAGCATTATTCGAGATTTTATATTTGTTGGAAATCTAAGAAACAAAAACAAACACATGTGGGTAATGCGCTCTGGATCTTTAGATGCTACTGCAGAAGCTCTGACATTCACCAGGTGATATCTTCGTAGTGTTGGATTGGGGAACATTGGACCCACCAGAGGACTTGATTCTGAGGGCCCATCTTTCAACCAATACATTATCATTAAAGGGTTTTTTTTTCGGATCAAGGTTGTTCAAGTAGAGTAACCAGACATCATAGGTCAGATATCTGAATTTTTTATAAAGACTACCTCTTGAAGCTCATCAAGAGAATGTCAAGAGTGTACAAAGCAGTCATCAAAGCAAAAGGTGGCTACTTTGAAGAGCCTAGAATATAAGATATATTTTCAGTTGTTTCACACTTTTTTGTTAAGTATATAATTCCACATGTGTTAATTCATAGTTTTGATGCCTTCAGTGTGAATGTACAATTTTCATAGTCATGAAAATACAGAAAAATCTTTAAATGAGAAGATGTGTCCAAACTTTTGGTCTATACTGTATATGTGAAGTGATAGGTCCTCTTTAAATTAGTAGCAGAAAATGATGCACTTCCATTACATATATACAGGGCATATACAAGACACTGTGATACATAACTAAGACTTATTCTTACTTTCTAAAAATGTTCACATTCCCAAAATAAATATTCAGATCACAGATGATGGCATTAGACAGAAAGATATGAGAGCTCGAAATCTATCCAAGGCAATTTACCTGTCAAAAAGGCATTTGCTGTTGTTCTAAAATGAGCACCTGTGGAGCTCAACTTATTTCCATGATAACTAGTTCCATCTCTCTACATTGGTTTCAATCTCATCAGAGCTTCACAGAATCCACTAAAAAGGCAGTTTTCATTGTTATTGCTCTACCCATCAATTTATTTTCAGAATAAAATCACAGGTGGCATTGTGATTTCATCCCTTCTTAGTAATTTTCATCACAGCCCTAGACCTGAACTGACTGATTACTTTATAAAGGCAGATATCTGCTTTCTTTAGTGGCTTCAAGCCTGATTGTGGTCTCAGATCAAATAAAAGAAACTCAGTCTTTTTTTTCCAGTGTATCTTCCATTATGTTGAACACCCAGACTTGAGGTCTCACTTAACCAAGTTGTTGCCTAAAGGTTCAAAGAAATCTTGTATTGATTGGTCACTGACATCAATAGGAAATCTGAGAAGATGTGGTTGGTGGTGATTTAAAATAATAGCATTCACTTGACATATTCATTAATAGAGAAAATATGTGTACTGTCCACCACCATTACAGAAATTTGGTTAAAAATCCAGTATTTCACAATTCAAATTAAAAAAAATTATAATGGCATACAAGTAGAGATGAGCAAATTGATTTGATGCTGATTAAATTTGTGACAAATTTTTGGAAAACTGCAGATCCTGGCAATTTCAAAAAGGTTGTAATTCAATTTGTGTGAATCACCATAAAAAATAGCCGCTACCAATATATACATTGCAAAAGATTCCATCACTCCTAGAAGACTCACATGATCACTACCCCATAAGGCTTTGATATTATCACTTCAAATGGCATCGTGCAGCCAATCAAGAGGGACTATCAAAGCCTGCATAAAAGATGACGCAGGGAATGCAGCAGCCACTATATAGTGACTCAAGATAATGAAGAATTTCAGAGCTCACTGCTCAGCAAAAGAGATTTAGGGAGAATGCCCTAAAATATCGGAAAAATATTAAAGAAAGTAATGTTTTGTACAACTGCACCACTAAAGTAGATGAGTGTAGTAGTCTGCGAATAAAGCAAAGTATCAATTGATTATGGGAGAGAGAGATAGGAGAGGTGCCAGCAGCAATGCCAACACAGTTTGCTATTGAATCTATTGACTTTTTATGCTCTCCTTCTTTTGTGCTGCTTGTCTCTGGCCCTATTCCTTGGAGGCAAAGGCAGCTCATGATGTGTTACACGTAGTCTGCACAAATCTACTATAAAGTGACACAGTAGCACATTTGATGGGAACCTGTCACATGAAAGAACGCTTCTTACCTGCAGATATGGTGTTAATTAACATGTGAATAGGTTTGTGAACCTGGGCTGCATCTGCCCTTAAAGTGCCACTGTCGGGAGGGAATGAACTTCGTTCCGCCCAGCAGCTTTCGGGTTTCAGTCATGGTGTGACACCAGCACGGCTTCAGTTACCGCTCTGCCTATAGAGAGATGTGGCTGCAGCCGCACCCCCAGCACTGACTGACAGCCCGGATCTAAGGGTTCGCTCACATTTGCATATATAAAATTGGTCAGATTCTCAGCCAGAAAAGGTAGCAAGCATCAGGCAGGTGTGTCATTCCATATGTCATTCAAGTGCTATATGAGTGTGCGTTTTTTTTCTCGCTAAGCATCCATAGGTCATGTGTATGGCTTCTGTATTCAATGCATTTTTAACATCAACTTTTACATACTATAATAATACTCTATGTAAATTAAATTTAGTTTTAAATAATAAAGCAATCTTATATAAACATATATATAGATAAGTACCGTATATGCGGACTATAAGATGCAAAGGACCATAAGACGCATCCCAAATATTGGGAAGGAAAATAGGAAATACATTTTTTGTTTTATAACATGGGGTCTGTCTTATAGTTTAGGAGAGCGAAGATATCAATCTGTGGATGTGCCACCTTCGGTGGCTATTTTCTTGAAGCTGTGAAATAATTGAGCAGAACAAAGACTCCACTCCTGCCTCAATGTTGACATTTTGATGAAGCCCAGGGCCTGCAGCCTTGCACCGCTGACACACTCCCTTCTCCCAGCCGGCAGCCGGCAGCATCACTCAACTCCTGCCATTGCCTGCTTCCTACAACAGCAACCTTGCTTCCTGTGACCCGGCCAAACTGCCAACGCTGCCGCCGCCTCCCCTGGCAAGCTATATTTGGACTATAACATGCACCTCTATTTTGCTCCCAATTCTGGGGGGGTAAAATGGTGTCTTATAGTCCAAAAACATGGTACATGATAGGAAGACATTAGCTATATGATATATAATAAATAGATAGATATCCTGCAGACATATAATTTCAAAAGCTCCCTACATAAAATAAACATGCTCCTTTAGTGCCTTTAATGTGACCTTTTTTAACCTAACAAATAAATAATTTAAAAAATCATAGGGTCCTCCCTATGTTTGATAACCAGCAAAGGTAAAGGTGAGAGCTGATATTACCAAGCAGGGAAGGTCCATTGTTATTGTGCCCTTTTAGGTTACAAATACCAGCCATCAGCCACCACAGAAGTGGCGCAACACATTACATGCACCCATGCTGGTGCTTCACCTTGACTCTTCCCTATAGCGCTGGCAAGGTGGCAATCAGGGTAATGGTAGTTGGCATTGATTTCAACTGTGAATTGCCCCAAAATATAGCTGGCATCAATCCATGGTCTTAGTAATCTATCAGACATCCCCAATACAAACCCAGTAAATAAAAAGAAAAAGACATACAAAAATATTTTATTTAAAATGGCTCCCTGACTGTTTCCATAGTTCACCAAGTTATTTAACAAAAAAGCATGCAGGTCCAACTGAGTCCAAGGAATCTGATGTAGTCCATGAATGGAAAACTGAAAAACTTAAAAAGAAATCAATAAAAACAAAAGTCTGTCCCTTGTTAACAAATTTAATAGAAAGCAAAATTCCCACGCAGGTCTGATATAGTACATTGTTTCCCATGACGTTCCTCAATTCCAACGATCAAAGGCTTGTTCTGAGGCTCTGTAGGCTTTGAGCTGCAGACACTTCTGGCACCAGCTGGGCTCCACGAGAAGTGATGATTTTGATGAGCTCTGATGTCAGTAGCTTTACCTAATACCTTATCTTCTGATCGCCGATGCTCACGCTGAGCATGCACTTGTGTGGTCACGTTGCATATGGTTGCGTCATGACGCCCTGACCTAATGTCAGAACCTTCCCAGGCTATATCAGAGCTGGAAATCCCAGAGCATAATAAGGGACATTAAATTTGAGTAGAATAACTTATCTGCTAATCGAATTTCCTGAGAAAATCTGCAAGGACAGGTGGGTTTGGATCTTGCCTGATCTGCTTATCTCTAATAGATACTGTATATATATATATGTGTGTGTGTATATATATATATATATATATATATATATATATATATATATATATATATATATAAAGAGAGGGAGCGAGAACCAGAGATCTATAGGTAAAATTCTCCTTAAATTGTAATTATCATTAATATTACTTGACCAATAGCATAAAGCTCCAGACCAACCAGGCTCTTCTTCATCTGTGCTTACTGGACGTTATTAATTGGCACTGTCATAAAATTGATTATTTGCATTGAGGCACATTTTGACATCAAAAACAGAAAAAAGGAACGCACTACCAGCTGGTTCTATCACCTAATCAAAAAAGACTCAGATATCAAGAAGTAAAATTGGATGTCAGGTGCTCACGCTGAAATAAGTCCAAGTCACCGCTGCATGCAAATAGAAGAAAAGCGGTCACTCACCAACCAGATAAAATCCAAACTGCACAAAACGGCCGTCATCTTTGGAAGCCTGTGTTTCCCTGCCTGTCCTGCATTTGACATGATGTCAGAATAAAGTTTGGATTTTATCTGGTTGGTGAGTGCCCGCTTTTCTTCTATTTGCATGCAGCGGTCATTTTGACATCACAATGTATATAGCGAGAAGCATTTATATTAAGTTTGTGAAATCTGAAACTCCCATGATTCTTTGAATTCTATCTGAATGATTTTAGCATTCATACTACTGCTTGCACAGACAGAAGTGGTCATTCACGTGCAATACCACTCCATTTACCAAGGGAACTTTGAGATCCTTGTATTTAAGCTCAATGGGGTTTCAGAGGTCATGAGTTTATCAAATAACCTGTGCTTAGTTGATAAATGTCGATTATAGGACACAGGAAAGATATATATCTTGGTACCATATTAGCCAGTAGATAGACAAATATTTAGAATTGAGAGTCCTCAGTGGTTGATACATTTTAATGGCTAACTGAAAAGATGGTAACAAATTGCAAGCTTTCGAGACTACACAGGTCTTTGCCTGATGAAGAAACCTGTGTAGTCTGGAAAGCTTGCAATTTGTTACCATCTTTTCAGTTAGCCATTAAAAGGTATCAACCACTGAGGACTCTCAATTCTGATTATAGGACAACCATTTTAATTGACCGTAGGTGTTTACAATGATTTAGTTTACATTTCAGAATATCTGCCAGAAGTTCAGTTATAAAGAACCTAAATGGTCATGTTTGGGCCATCTGGAATTGACATTAAAGAAAGTAGTTCCATAAAATGTTAATCTTGCGCAAGTAGAATTTTTTTGTTTTGCATTTAAAAAAGAAAAGAAAATGGAGTTATGACTGTTAGAATTTATAAGGCAAATCGGCAAATAAAATTTATCTGGAACAATCTGTTTTTAGCATTGCTTTCATGACTTCCATCCAGATCTTCCATGTGAATCCCTTAAAAATGGAATTTGGATGTGCCTCTTACAGAGCTGTTTAGTAGAATGAGACAAACAAAGTTCAAATGGACTCTGTTTTCTTTTGTGGCTATGTCCATCTTTTCAGACGGACACAAGAACATAGTTGAACAAATCCCTGGATGGAAGCCATGAAAGCTTTGCTGAATGTAATATGAATCTAGCCTAAGTGACATTTGTAATCCACATATACAGTATATCTCAAAAACATTTCTCGTTTTAGCTTCCAAACAATGTAGAAGCATTTTGTCAGAAACTAAAACCCAAGTGACACATTTGTAGAGTCTATAGAGATGTCAACGCTGAAACTGAAATAAGTAGAGGCTTTGAAAATTGCAATAATAAAAAATATTTTCAGTACAATGTGAGAGTGTATGATTTGGGGAATTTATATAATATAACAATAGATATGATATCTCTGCATCCTAGCATGAAAATATGGTGTAAACCTGAGAAAACATTCTTCTTTGTCAATCATAACCCTTTTCCTCCTCTGATCAGTTCTGACAGTGGTGTTAATGTATTTTTGATCGGCTCAAGAACACTATTTTGAAGGTGACCTTGACTTTTCCATCTATACTTTGCTATTGAGAAATCACCAAGGCTTGAAAATACTATCAATACAAATGTCACCTCTCAAAGAAAGGACAAATGCTAAGGAAAAAAAACAGGCAGACATATCTCTGACTTCTAAGTTGTCATTGCTGATAACGCACCAGAAATGCCAGCTGTACTTCAATTGAACATCTTTATTAGTATGGGTCCTGCGGGCACAAGCACGGCCTTAATTAAATGAGTTAAGTTAAAGTGAGAAATGCAGCCACCACGTATGGGCTTAATAAATATATCCGTATTTTTAATCTCGTAGCAGAGAATGTTACAATTCCCTTTGAATAATGATGTGGCTTGTCAGATGAGGTTGAGTCAAAAACACATGTGCTACTCTATTTACTTAAGTAAGTCATCAGAATGCAGCGAGGCACACGAGGTGACTCATGTGGACATTTACAAGTAATTTTGTCCCTATTGCCTGGTTAATAGGAAGTGACAACATCCTAGATTATGACTGATAGAGGTGATAGAGATCACAGGCTATTTTTACGCCCGCAGGTAATTTTTTTTCTTTGGACACAGAAGAAAAAATAATTTAGAATTTTATCTTTTCCCGGGGAGTAAAATATATTTGTTTTAAACTATACGTCAATGATTTGACTGATGTATTGGCTCATAATTATAACCCTGATGTACTCCAAAGATTGTGACCTTCAGAACACATTCAATAGCATATATACGACGGTTTCAGTGGGTATTTTTGTGTATCTATTTATTTGCTCCATGTCTTCCTTCTAATGTGTTGCTTTTGGAAATCAGATATTTCACAAAGAGGAATAGCAATTTTGAATGCAACTATTGGAGAAACCTTCTTAGTTTTTCATGTTCATTGATGTTCTACTGATTAAAGCATTAGGCACCTAGTCAATGTATAGACTTTTGGCTAATATATGTATGAGAGTAATTTAGCTAGGAGGTTTGGATTATCGGAAAACACATAAGTCTTCAAAAATTACCAATTCGGTGAAACCATAATGTGTACATCAAGAGAGGAAGAATAGATTAATAAGTAATATGCCTAGAGGAAATGATGAAGATATATAATGATGTCTTAGGTAGCTATATTGAATCAATGATAACCTTGTGTCCACAACAAGCACTGCAAAAGTACATTTGTAATTCACTTATTCAGGTTAAGTCAATATTCCATTTTAGAAAATCATATGACAGATCCAAGATTCTCAGTTTCCTTTTCCAGAGAATGGTAGCTGAAGTTTTACATATCCCCAGATAAGTGGCATGAGAAAACTATGTAAAAAAAAGTGCTTCCCCGAAAATAGACTTACCCTAAAAATAAGCCATATATATATGAAGCTGGGTACTAATCCAATTAGGAATAAATGATATTAGCGATTGGATAAAATCCAATTGGATTTTTATCCAATCGCTAATATCACCTAAAAATAAGCCCTAACATGATTTTACAGAATTTTTGGAGTATTCCGGAAATATAAGTTCTTCTCCAAAATGAATCCCTAGTTAGCCAACAGCGTCTGGGGGCTGAGCAAACTGGGCAATTCCTCAGGGCCCTCACTCTCTTAGGGGCTCCAAGTATTTCTATTCTGGTGTTAAGATTGCTTAAGAATCTTTGGTGACATCATGGTCATTTGACCATGATGTCTTTAAAGGTCCTTTAGCTGCACTAGTCTAGAGGAACTGAAGAGGAAACAGGCTGGTATGTACCGTATGTGCAGTGTGTATATTTACATGTGTATGTGCTTTGTGTGCGAGATGACATGGTTATATTTTAAAAAATGTTGATTTTTTTGTTAGAGAACAAATGTGGATTGTTGTTCATGGAAAAAAATAAGACATTCTCTGAAAATAAGCCCTAACCCATCTTTCAGGGAAAAAATTATTATGACCTAGTCTTATTTTTGGGGAAACATGGTATTTCCCTATTCTTTCAAGAGATACCTGTGCTATATGTAGCTATGTGTTGTTGCCTAGTGGCTGTTAGTGGATGTAAAATACAGCTGGTCAAGGTTGACTTGAGTTTCTGGTCTTCAAGCTAGAGCAGAGAATGGCCATGAGTGGTATTCCTGATTGCCAGTTATGGCTGCATGCATTCATATCCCTAGCTTTCTTCATAGCTGGTAAGCCTCACAAATTTCTCCTTTACATGAATGACAATATGCCATGAGTCTAAAGACATAATATGACTGAAGTTAGAAAACAGTGGTTGACACTCTGCAGTATAACTTGATGATGTGTTACTGGAAAATAGAGCGAGCGAGACTTAAGGATACACTTGTTTATTTGCTCCTGCTGATAGGTCCCAAGGAGGTCACAAGTCAAGGAGCACACACTGAACCCACTCCCTAGAAGTCAGCTTCTGGTTATGAAGTCTTCCTAGAAGTTGTTTATTTCTGTCAGATCTTTGTTCTTCTTAAGGTATATATGAGAGGTTCTAATCCAGAAATGCTAGAATAAATTTAACGTACAGGAGTGTTTTCATGCGGTTTCTTCTGGAGTGTACTGCTCCTCTGTCCCAACTTTCTGTTTGTTGGGCAGTGTTACGCTCCTGAAGATTTACAGTTTGGAGCAGGGCATGGTCCCACCTGAGAACTCTACCATGCTGTTAGCAGAGGCTGCTTTGCCTTTGAAGCATGGGAGAAACATATATGCACTGAAGCTGACTATATCCAATGATGTGGCCAGTTTGATTGCAGTTATTGCACAGTGCCTGCTAGCCATGAGTGATTCTTAAAGAGAATGTTTAGTCTTATACTACAAGTCTGCAGTCACTCCAAGTAACTGCAGGTTTGTGAATCCTCACACCAGTGTGAGGATTCTCTGGTGCCAGCAGCAGTGGTGATGTGACTACAAGCATGTGATATGCATAGTCCCAGTCACATTCCAACTAGACGGGCTTGGCCTCACTCAAGGCAAGTGTATTGAGCAAGGCCAGAATCCGAATAGTCAGAGTGTGGCAGGGTGTGCAGGATGTGAGGATTCACAAGTAGTGTTGAGCATTCCGATGCTGCAAGTATCGGGTATCGGCCGATACTTGCTGTATCGGAATTCCGATACCGGGATTCCGATACTCTTGTGGTATCGGGTATCGGGTATCGGAACAACATTAATGTTAAAATGTGTAAAATAGAGAATTAAAATAAAAAATATCGCTATACTCACCTGTCCGACGCAGCCGGGACCTCAGCGCAGGAACCGGCAGCGTTGTTTGTTTAAAATTCCCGCTTTTACATGGTTACGCGAAGTCCCGGCTTGTGATTGGTCAGGGCGGCCATGTTGCCGGGCCGCGGACCAATCACAGCAAGCCGTGACGAAAATACGTCACGGCTTGCTGTGATTGGTCCGCGTCCCGGCAACATGGCCGCCATTAACCAATCACAAGCCGTGACGTCACGGGAGGCTGGAAACGCGCTCATTTTAAAAAGGGCGCGTGTCCAGCCTCCCGTGACGTCACGGCTTGTGATTGGTTGCGTCGCGGTCAACCAATCACAAGCCGGGAGGCTGGACACGCGCCCATTTCAAAATGAGCGCGTCCAGCCTCCCGGCTTGTGATTGGTTGATCGCGGCGCAACCAATCACAAGCCGTGACGTCACGGGAGGCTGGACACGCGCCCATTTTAAAATGAGCGCGTGTCCAGCCTCCCGTGACGTCCCGGCTTGTGATTGGTCAGGGCGGCCATATTGCCGGGACGCGGACCAATCACAGCAAGCCGTGACGTAATTTCGTCACGGCTTGCTGTGATTGGTCCGCGTCCCGGCAACATGGCCGACCTGACCAATCACAAGCCGGGAATTCACGTAACCAAGTAATAGCGCGATTTTTAAACAAACAACGCTGCCGGTTCCCTCGCTGAAGTCCCGGCTGCGTCGGACAGGTGAGTATAGCAATATTTTTTATTTTAATTCTTTCTTTTACACATTTATATGGTTCCCAGGGCCTGAAGGAGAGTTTCCTCTCCTTCAGACCCTGGGAACCATCAGGGATACCGTCCGATACTTGAGTCCCATTGACTTGTATTGGTATCGGGTATCGGTATCGGATTGGATCCGATACTTTGCCGGTATCGGCCGATACTTTCCGATACCGATACTTTCAAGTATCGGACGGTATCGCTCAACACTATTCACAAGTCACATAGTGCGACTGCAGACCTGTACCTTAAGTCCGATCAAACCCTTTAAGTTGGTAACTGGCCATTCTGAGACTAAAGGGTGAGCAGTACCCTAGGCCAATTGCAGTAAACTGTTAAATTAAAAATCCTTCTTTCTTGAGAACATAGAGTATTTTCAGTGAGTCGTAATGTACAAAGTTGCTTGTTTTTACAAGCACTTTGCAATTTGAACTATGTAAAAATTTGCTACAATCCCTATAAATGTGCCAGGTTTTTCTTGTTTCTAATAATGCCACACAGAATTTCTTATGTCATCATGCATGACTTTGTCTGCATTTGAGTGTCATGAGGGTGTCACGTTTCCTTGGGAGACCGGGAGCTAGAAGGTCACTACGGGTATTGAATGGCAGGTCCTCTTCAGAGGTGGTGTGATTCTTGTCATATTTTAAATCTATAGTTGCAGTCCATGCTCCATACCATGACCATAGCACGTGTATCAAGCTCCAGCCGGCAAACAATCTCCAATCTCCATAGGCCATCCATACAGGAGAACAAAGACCTCACCAACAGATCCTCGCCTCTCAGCGTCACTGCACCAACTGCCTCACTAAGCATGTGTCTCAATGTTCTCACTCTCCTGGGATCAGTTGCCTGGATGGGCAGAAGTTTTCACATAGTTCCCTTAAACATTTCCTTTTAACTCAAAGAATGAAGAATGTTCCAGAAGCTGAGTCTTCAGCCTGTCTGCAGGGTTGTGTATTAGGAATGCCCCCTGTAGAGAGGTAAAAAGACACACATGCCTCCACCATATGCAGGAAAGAAATGCTAATGTAGGCCTTATATATGTAGCCTGCATGTCTTCCTCTGCTTGCTGTCACTGAATGGAAACATTGAAGCTCAACATTTTCCAGGTGAAATTAATGCACTAAAACTGATGAGCAAGCAAATCTCTATCAAACACAGTAATGAGAACACCGTACCCATGTTCCATTCTGAAAAAAGTCTGTGGCCAGCTCCTTACAGTGGTTTCCAGTTATTCCTATCTGTCTTTGTGTTTTGTTTCACTTACATTTTTGTCCTATGCCTCATGCGGTGAGGGAGGGGACAGATTAAGGTTTAATAAGAGCATAGTAAGGTTGGAGACCCAAGCCTCTCTACTGTCAGGCGTACCCCTGGGACAGGAATAGTTAGGATCCCAGTGCCAGGGACAGTTTTAGGCCCCTCTGCCTTACTTCAGACCATCACTCCTTGACACTGAGTCACATATTATTTCCTTATAGAGATTGTGCTCTGACATTTCTGGAATGAAGAGTGGAAAACAGAGTGACACCTATTTTCTTCCACAAGAATAAAGTACAAGTAGCATTGTGTCTTACAATGAGGAACATTTAACTGTCTTTTACCAGATACCAAACAACAACAGGCACGATAACAGGATAAATCATAGGATCTTGTTAAGATATGTACTTGATGTCAAGTCTAATTTTTCCGACTGACTATTGAAATGTTATGCTTTTGTATTGCTGCTGAATCTCCAATCAATGTTTGTAACAGTCACCTTGCAGAATATAAGTGAAATCTCTCCGTCAGCACTAACACATCAGCCTTTTTTGTTAATTCAACATAGACTGACAGGATCTTGGCTCTTCTTCTTAGTCTGCAGTGCAGAGGCAATATCCACAAAGCCAAGGAGCCTATTCTGCACTCATCTCAATGCCCTTGAATGTTTTAAAGGGAAATTTAAACAATAAACTTAAATAAACAGTTTAATTAAACACTTGATTGTTCATCAATGGTCGCCTATTGTCTCTGCCTTTGTCTCTGTGTTATAAGTGACTTGTAATGTTCTCATATCACTGTACATGCTGCCGCCTTTTGTGTGAAATAATGATCGATCTGTACCAGAACCACTTAATTATAGCATCAGCACAGGCTTCTTCAACTGGAAACACAATACAGGTAACAGAAAGGGAACAGACTTAATGATGATGAAGTCACATGGCAATACAATGGAGCCGATACGTGACTCAAAATATTTTGCTAAAAATTATCTTATCTGCAGACAAAGATTTTCATTGACTTACCATGAGGCTACACAAAATATTTCAAATAAAAACCCAGTAAGTAAATATGTTTCTCGCATTTTATAGGTAGTGTTACTCATTTATATTTTTTCAAAACATTATGTCCTGTGTCTAGGACCAACAGATCCTATCAATGAGCAGAATCATAGTATCATGGTGGCTAAGTTGAAGTACAGCACATGCCGTATATACTCGTGCCAAAGCCGAGATTTTCAACACATTATTTTGGTGTTGAAAATGCCCACCTCAGCTTATATATGAGTCTTTGTCCCAGTTTATGGTGAGGGGGGAGCAGCGGAGTGGCAGGTTACAGGAGGCAGGAGCCGGCGGCTGCGGCTAAAGACTGTGCCCGATGCTAAAGATAAATGAATATTCACTGCACTGGCAATGAATATTCATTTCTCATATAGCTCGCACAGTTACATCCACAGCCGCCAGCTTCCAGTATAAAAAAAAACATCCTACTAACCTTGCCTGTGCACCGTCGCAGCATCTCGTTCCAGTGCCAGAAGCTACTGCTGGTGATCGATCACGTGTAATCGCTCATAAAGGTAATAGTATTCACCTCTCTCCACTCCCATAGTCGTGAAGAGAGGTGAATATTCATTACCTTAATGAGTGGTGATATGTGATCGTCCGGCCGCTGGAGCTGCTGGCACTGGATCGAGATGCTACGAGTGCACGCAAGGAAGGTAAGTAGGATGTTTGGATTTTTTTATGATTTTCTCTTAGGGGCCATATATACAAAGATGGGGATAAGGAGCCATGCATACAAGGATGGGAATAAGGAGCCATGCATACAAGGATGGGGATAAGGAGCCATGCATACAAGGATGGGGATAAGTAGCCATGCATACAAGGATGTGGATAAGGAGCCATGCATACAAGGATGGGAATAAGGAGCCTTTCATATAAGGATGGGAATAAGGAGCCATTCATACAATGATGGGAATAAGGAGCCATGCATACAAGGATGGGGATAAGGAGCCATGAACACAAGGATGGGAATAAGGAGCCATGCACACTAGGAGGGGAATAAGGAGCCATGCAGACAAGGATGGGAATAAGGAGCCATGCAGACAAGGATGGGAATAACGAGCCATTCATACAAGGATGGGAATAAGGAGCCATGCATATAAGGATGGGTATAAGTAGCCATGCATACAAGGATCGGTATTAGTAGCCATGCATGCAAGGATGGGAATAAGGAGCCTTGCATATAAGGATGGGAATAAGGAGCCATGCATACAATGATGGGAATAAGTAGCCATGCATACAAGGATAGGGATGAGGAACCATGCATACCAGAATAGGGATTAGGGAACAATGAATACCCGGCTTATACATGAGTCAATAACTTTTCCCAGTTTTTTGAGGCAAAATTAGGTCCCTCATCTTATACTCGGGTCAATTTATACACGAGTATATACAGTAAGTGGAATTGCATGAATATCCATTAGAGGGGATACTGAACTCCACTGTGCGGGGGAACTGCATCTAGTGAATGGGGAGAGCTACAGTTTCCTGCTCAGCTGTGTTGCTGAAAGTGTCAATCTAAAGGTCCATGGCACTACATCAGCTCCTTCATTCTTTTGATCAGTGGAAGTCCCAGAGGGCAGTTCCCTACAGGTCATAAAGTGGTGACAAATCCTAGAGATACAGTTGTGGCCAAAAGTATTGACACCCCTGCAATTCTGTCAGATAATACTCAGTTTTTTCCTGAAAATGATTGCAAACACAAAATTATTTGGTACTATTATCTTCATTTAATTTGTCTTAAATGAAAAAGCACAAAAAAAATTGTCCTAAAGCCAAATTGGATATAATTCCTCACCAAACATAAAAAAGGGGGTGGAAAAAAGTATTGGCAATGTTCGAAAAATCATGTGATGCTTCTCTAATTTGTGAAATTAGCAGGACCTGTAACTTACCTGTGGCACCTAACAGGTGTTGGCAATACCTAAATCACACTTGCAGCCAGTTGACATGGATTAAAGTTGACTCAACCTCTGTCCTGTGTCCTTGTGTGTACCACATTGAGCATGGAGAAAAGAAAGATGACCAAAGAACTGTCTGAGGACTTGAGAAACCAAATTGTGAGGAAGCATGAGCAATCTCAAGGCTACAAGTCCATCTCCAAAGACCTGAATGTTCCTGTGCCTACCGTGCGCAGTGTCATCAAGAAGTTTAAAGCCCATGGCACTGTGGCTAACCTCCCTAGATGTGAATGGAAAAGAAAAATTGACAAGAGAGTTCAACGCAAGATTGTGCAGATGTTGGATAAAGAACCTCGACTAACATCCAAACAAGTTCAAACTGTTCTCTGGTCAGATGAGACAAAAGTAGAGCTTTTTGGGCAAAGGCATCAACATAGAGTTTACAGAAGAAAAAAAGAGGCATTTAAAGAAAAGAACATGGTTCCTACAGTCAAACATGGCGGAGGTTCCCTGATGTTTTGGGGTTGCTTTGCTGCCTCTGGCACTGGACTGCTTGACCGTGTGCATGGCATTATGAAGTCTGAAGACTACCAACAAATTTTGCAGCATAATGTAGGACCCAGTGTGAGAAAGCTGGGTCTCCCTCAGAGGTCATGGGTCTTCCAGCAGGACAATGACCCAAAACACTCTTCAAAAAGAAATAGAAAAAATAGTTTGAGAGAAGGCACTGGAGACTTCTAAGGTGGCCAGCAATGAGTCCAGACCTGAATCCCATAGAACACCTGTGGAGAGATCTAAAAATGGCAGTTTGGAGAAGGCACCCTTCAAATATCATGGACCTGGAGCAGTTTGCCAAAGAAGAATGGTCTAAAATTCCAGCAGAGCATTGTAAGAAACTCATTGATGGTTACCGGAAGCGGTTGGTCGCAGTTATTTTGGCTAAAGGTTGTGCAACCAAGTATTAGGCTGAGGGTGCCAATACTTTTGTCTGGCCCATTTTTGGAGTTTTGTGTGAAATGATCAATGTTTTGCTTTTTGCTTCATTCTCTTTTGTGTTTTTTCATTTAAGACAAATTAAATGAAGATAATAATACCAAAGAATTTGTGTCGGCAATCATTTTCAGGAAAAAAATGAGTATTATCTGACAGAATTACTTATGGGGTAAAATGTCCCTCCTTAAATACTGAGCCTTTCTGAGCAACTGGTATACCATATCTTAGATCTACTCCATTACATCTTGACCCACAATTTTTTTGTCTTTCGTGACATCTTTTATTTGCAGCAGTGCGGCTCTGCGATGGGGGCGGCCTGTGCACCCTCTTTCGCAAACCTCTTCCTAAGGTTCTGGGAGAGGGGATTTTTTTGGGGGGAGGGTCCACGGACCATGTGCATGGGCTTTTGTTCTTTATTCTCAAGCCCTGTTTTAAGATATTTATATGTGATTTATTGGATTAATAAAGTTTTCTAATGTACTTCAATTATTAGCATGACTCGTTTTTCTCCTGTGTATTATGTACTTTTGAGTCGCTTTTTTTTACAATATGCAATTTAGCATATAAAGGCAAATGAATGCAATGCAATATTTATTGATTAACATGTTTTGGGGACTATATGTGCAACTCATCTGAAAGCAGCATAATGTGGGAAGAGGGACCCTGATTTCAATTATATATCACATAGTATACTGGGTACAGCAATTGTGCCATAATCAGTGTTTTTAGATGTAGTATTTAGCAGAACTCAGAAAGCTGCCCCCACCCACACCACTGCTGTCTGTGTACATTGTTTAGTGAATATCGAAGAAAAGAAAAACACTCTAAAAACAATACTTATTAAAGCCAAAAATGTAGGTGTGCATTCCAAGTTTAAAAGGATAATGGTATCACCTCATAAGGTTGAAACACGTCATGAATTTCAGCAAGCTGGTCAGAATCTTTTTGTTGGGTCTGGGTAGTTCTGTCATCAAAATGAAGGCTCAGGATCTTGAATAGTTTGAGATTCATCACAAATCTAATTTTTCAATGCCATCACCTTCTTTTCTCCGAAGTTCCTCCAAACTTTGACCATTCGTTCTACATGCACCAGTTAGCTACAACATGCCAATGAAAGCCCTGAGTTTAACCCCTTTCCGACGTTGGGCATAATAGTATGCCCACATTGGAATCCCTCCTTTGATGAGGGCTCCGGTGCTGAGCCCACATCTTTCCTGGCACATGTCAGCTGTTTTGAACAGTTGACATGTGCCTCTAACAGACGAGGGTGGAATCGCGATCCACCCACGGCTGCTAGCCTGTTAAATGCTGCTGTCAATCTCTGACAGCTGCATTTAACTCACGCTTCTGATAAGCGCACCCGAAATCCCACCCATCGGTGACCCCTTCACTTGATCACGGGTCACCAATGGATTGGTATGACAACCAGAGGTCTCCAGCAGACCTCTATGGTTGTCATAGCTGAATTGCAATGAGTGCCGCCCGATGGTCGGCGCTCATAGCAAGTTATTATTTCTCCTACACACAGACGGTCTGATCATCACCTATATGTAGCAGAGCCGATCAGACAACTGCAGCTTCTCGTCTCCCATGGAGACTATTGAAGCATGCATAAAGTAAAGAAAAAGTGTTTTAAAAATATTAAAAACAAAAAAAAAGTTCAAATCTCCACCCTTTTCACCCCATTATAAATAAAACAATAAAAAAACAAACATATACATATTTGGTATCGCCACAATCAGAATTGCCCGATCTATCAATATAAAACAAGAATTAACCCGATCGGTAAATGGCGTAATGAGAAAAAAATTCAAAACGCCAGAATTACGGTTTTTTGGTCAAAATATTGTATCTACAACAAAATGGTATCAATAAAAATATCATCTCGGCGCTCCAAAAACAAGATCTCACCCATCCCAAAATAAAAAAAATGGAGACGCTACAGGTCTTGGAATATGGTGCAAGTTTTGTTTTTTTACCAAAGTTTGGAATTTTTTTTTCACCACTTAAAAAAGAACCTAGACATGTTTGGTGTCTATTAACTTTTACTGGCCATTTCTGTAGGGAATATGAAACAGAAGAGAGAGAGAGTATGTGTTAGGGCGCAATGTGCCTTAGAGGCCATCTTCTTTTTTCTGTGATAACCCTAGTTATTTCCACAAACTTTCCATTATACATTCATAAAGTAGGCTAAATAACAATTGTGATGAATGAAAAGAGAAAATACTAACCTTCAAATGTGAGACGAATTCAGGTGCAGTGAGCCTGAGAAACCACAAAGGTCAGATCTGCTCTCCAGAAAGTCTGCTGTAACACTGTGAGATTGGGTTTCAAAGAGCATGTAAAGACAGGAAATAGCTGGAAGGGGAGATTTTCTGATAGTTTGGAGAGGAGAGAAAAACAAAACTAACAGAGCTGCGCCTGTCGTATCAGCTACGCCTGAAGAAGGGTTAAATATGCAGCTATATTTAAAACTGTTTTACATGTTTGTATGTTCTTGCACGTGTTTATAATTTGCACTTTATTAGCAGCAGTGTGCATGGTACGGCAGCACTTGGGCATGTTTAGATAGAGTGGAGGCACCGATTCATATATATTTAGGGTGCCAACCGCCAAACCGGGACAGTGATTACTAAGAGATTTTCAGGGGTAATTAGCCTTTTGACTTTTTACTTTCATCAATTGATAAAAAAATATTGTGTCTACTGTATAAAACTGTTATCCCTGACTCTGGCACCTTGCAGAGTGCAACACGCTATTGACTTAATTCCTTTTAAACTTGGAATGTATGCCTATATTTACCTTTAATATCTAATAAAACTATTGTTTTAGTTGGTATTGAAGATTTAGACCCCTTTCTATGAAATCATTTTTTGGTTTATATATTTATATATAGTGACAGTGAGCTGCTTATCAAAGAAGAGGACAAGGTCTGACAACTTGGCAAGATGAAGCTAGTTTGGCCAGTGATCATCTCCTGGTGATAAAACATTAATTGTATGGAAACAGCACACTGCCTAAAAATTAACACATTCCTGAAATCTGTATCTCAACTTCTACATCATGCTGTCCTCAGATTACATCACAAAAACCTGCTGACAGATTCTTTTTAACGTGGTCAGTCAACACCAGAGGATTTGGCCATTTTTTTCCTTATGAATGTAGACAGTATAAGGTTACATTTATTTCCTTCTTTCTATTAGAATTTAAAAAACAATAAATATAATACATTTTCTTAAAGGGGTTGTCCCCTTGTTGTTTGGCGCGAGGCCGCACCCTCTAGTTGGCCATGCCCAATGGATGAAGGCTTCACTACAGAGAGTGCGCCCAATGCAAGTGTATGGAGCTAGGCCATGCCCACTGGCCAGGAGTGTGTGTAACTGATACATACCCTCCGGTCCCGGGTCTGATACCAGCGAGTCCCTGCAGAGCACAGTGCCTGCGCTGGGGGATTCATAAGTCTCAGAGTGACTGCAGACTTATTGATTTGGACTGGACAACCCTTTTAATAATACGATCACGTTTATCTTTTGCTTTACCAGTAGATACAATCCTCTGCTGAATGGTGTGAGCACATAATAACCTGATTTTTCCTACTTTGCTTTGGATCATTAGTTTACTCACGCTCAACATGCTTTAGTGCGAATCTGTTGAAAATCTGCTTTACCCAGTATTTTGCCATAATGTTTAATGACTTAGATTAACAATGTCACAACATCCAATGCTTCATAAAAAAGCGAAACAATAGAAAGCTAAATTATTACTTTTTACCGTAACTCTATAGGTATAACACTTCTCTAATGTTGTGTATGAAAAAATGTCACAAGTGCAGCTTCCTCTTTTCTGAACTCTGGTGGATGTAGCCCAGTGAAGGGTAAAAGGTGCAGCAATATGCAAACATGGAGCCTCTTCTTTAGAAATAGCAAAACTGCTTGTCTCGCGCTAGCAACTCGTGCATATAGCTAAAGTACATAGGTTTACTGATGGATACAATAACAATCTGATATGTTAATTATCCTACCTTGGTTCTGGTGTTAATGATTGACTGCAGCCTTGACATCACATAAACAGTGCTGTTGACAGTCACTGAGCTCAATACTATCTACACTGTCAGACTTGCTGAGCCCAGTAATTAAGAGTACTGTAGTCATTATGTCACAATGGTGCAGCCATCCAATACAAAAAAATCCTAAACATCAGTCCAATCATCAGTCCACTTCATGCACCCTTGTTTAGACATCATCGCTTGTCAAATTCCTCCTAGTTGCTCCTAAATCCATTTAGACATTTAGCTCCGTTCTCCTTGTTCCTGTCCTTTTCATGTCTACCATGCAGAGTAAGGCATAACTTCTACCTTCCTTGTGCTTGTAAGCACATACAGAGAAATCTATCACAAGCAGAAGGCAGAGGATACAAGCTTCAAATGCCTCACATAGATTACACCCTGTCTGAGACTGTTGTGTTAGTGTTAGTCTAAGCCACTGATCCATTACTGCTGAAGTTATATAATAGCAATAGCAAATTATATATATATATATATATATATATATATATATATATATATATATATATATATATACGAGCAAGGACACACACATATGCATACAGTGGGACAAATTAGTATTTGATACACTGCAGGTACAGTTCAAACTTTAAGCTGCAGCTTCCACACAGTTTTCTACAACTTTCAGAAAGAGACTACCTTGCACCATCTCTATTTAGAGAGATCCTGGTATGATTAACTCCAAATTCTGGCAACCCCTATACTAATTTCTGGATTGGATGATAATCACTAGACTTCCATTGTGTAGATATTGTACTAATCCCAGAGGTGAGAGCTACACCTTTAAGACATTTATGGCAAATCCTCTGAATATTATGTAAATATCTAGGATAGGAATATTCTAATAATTTCCTTGAAGCTATTTTTTTCGTAGTCGAATGATTATTATGAGAGAATGTAACAGTAATTTCCCCATGTACAGCTAATGAGCAAAATAATGAATTGTAAATATATAGAAGTCAAACTGATATATTATTATTGTAAAAAAAATTACTTGCACGTGAAGAAAAATAATAATGATCTCCCATGTAGGCAAGTAAATTTAGTCTTTTTCTTCAACAGGCAACTGCAGAAGTCTTCACAAATTAAATTATATCACTACTCAGTAATGACTTAAACTTAAAGGGGAAATCTTCATATATATGTAGTTTTACATACTGAAAGCATGGATGTTACATCTATTATATGTATAGTTTATAGAGCATTTTTATAACTTTTGAATTCATAGGGGTGGATCACCTGTGAAATCCCTAGTATAGGAAAGCCCAAAAGTAGGAATGCAGTTTAATCTAAGAAATTCTGAGATTTTATAGCTACACATACACAGTTTCGGACTGGGTTGCCAAGGACCCACCAGTATCATCAATCACAAATGTATATAACAATGAACTGAGCAGATTGTTAATTGAATAAGATGCTACCTCTGTCTGTACATAGTGATTCAGGTATATAGTGCCGGTACTGCTCATATAAGTCGGTGGTGGCCCACCACTGCATGTGGTCCACTAGAGGATCCTCCTGTTCTCCTGTGGACCAATCCAAGCCTGCACATACATACAGACTCACAACTGTTACCAAAATGTTTTGAATGACATAGTGGTGCCATAACTCAGAACCAGGGCTATCTTTTCCAAACTAGTCTTTCAACAAGAAATAGCACCTCTTCCTTTCGAACTTTTACGGACTACCTTGATAATGCCTTCACCGAGCATTGGATCAGATGATATGCCAGCATTGAACGCCTGCCATGTTCACCCTACTTAACAACAATGGACTTCTTTTTTTGGAATGTAATAAAGAATAAGTGTTTTGATAGGCAACCCCAGACAATGAACAATGTCAGTGTGTATATTTATCCACGTAATCTGCTGTGATAAATTTAATTGACTTACCTATATACCTACATTTGAGCCGTGTCAATTAAAGTGTTTCCTAGAAAGTTTATAACTGTACCTGGTCAGATAATACTGGTTTGATGAAGTCAAAATCCTCCATATCCACAAAATCAAAGAAAAGTTCTAACTACCATTTTGTATCCTACTCTTGGTGAAAATTGTGAATTTGGCATATCTTTGCCTGCCTGTCGTGTGCCACCAGAAGAAATGTACTCCAATCAGAGACTGGAATACATTTTGTAATAATTTATTAAGACTGCATAAATTATAATAAATTTGTAGGATGTGCTTGCCCATTCTTCATCTCGGGTAAGCTCAGCTTACTTTTTAGAAAAGTCCCCAAAATGCTAAAAATTGCAAATTTTGCAACACTCCAAATAGTTTTACACCAGAATTATGGTGAGAACCGTTTGATGAATTGGTCCCTAAGTGTACTATCTCCCTAACCTAAAAATGAATTTCTTACACTTTAACAATATGACTAGGAAGGAATATAGGCAACCCCAGACACCCACATTCAGACTGCAAATTATTTATTTATTTTTATTGAAAGTCAAAAATTGTGGTTTCTTCACTCACGTGCATAAAAAATGTGATGGTGCCACAATAAATGGTTCCCCTGGAATAAAACACCACAGTAAGGTTCAGGGATCTGTGACTTCCCTTTACTGAAACCTGAGGAATCTTAAATAGTGCTCCTGACATCCAAATGAAAGAAGAGTCTGAGGTTTACAGAGGAGAGCTGAACCTGGTGGCCACACAGTCTCTGCCTAGACCGGCCAGCTGGAGGTCCATGAAGAAACCACACCATGAAAAGTCCTAGTGACACACAGCTGTGCAAAAGGTAGCACACAGTGAAGAACAGAATAAATAGTGGAAGGTATTCACAGTGTAAAACTGTCCTGACCTACAACTAGGAAAATTACAAATTTGTTCATGCTAGAGAGGAGACCTGGATTAAGGGTGTGTGCTTAAAAAGATTAATATTTGCAATGTAGTGAAGCTCACGTGGGGTTCCTTACACAGAGAGTTCAGGCACCCCAGAAGAACCACAGGTGGGGCATTTTGAACCTTCTGATTTCAAACTTACATGACCTTATGGCTTTGATCCTTGGGGTTAGGATGACATACCAGATGACTATGTAAGCCACCTGGTGTAAACCCATGCTTCCACTCATCTTTCAACTTATGAATTTGCTAAGGAAGCCCCTCTCATTATTGTCATTTTTAAAGATACAGCATTTGGTCTTAGCCAAAATGTTGCGAATCCATGATTTACTTACAGTATGGCTCATCATATAGAGTGCCATACCTCCTTTCACAACAGATAAAATTGACAATGGAAGCTCTGGCACAAGTTTCAATAGAGATTTGCAGACCTCTACAATGCAGTGTAATAATCAGTTTTCCCTACAACTGATGTTAGGGCAATGCTTTTGATCAAGAGTACACTTCTTGAAATGTAAACAATCAGAGCAAGTTAGGGCAAAAAAGGAATTTTTGGGAGATTTTCACTGTAGGGTAATTATACCTATGGGAGTAAAAAACATAAATAAAATAAACTCAGGTACACATTTGTGTGTTGGAATGGGCAGTATAAATAACACCAAAAAATACAACAATTCATAAAAGTAAGACCCAGTGGGGTATAAGAAGTTTATCATGTAAGGTACAGTATATGATCACAAGTCAAGAGCAAAAAATTGATCATAACATAGCAAGGAATTTATTTAAATAAATAACATACCCTTCTCTCACTGTGTAGTAACTCAGACCATCAGCCCCACACGCTTTTCGCATCGGATACCTCGAGGGGCTAATATATACAAGAAGAACTGCAGATTCAGACATTTGGTGCATGTGTTGGGCTGAGGAGCCAATGGGACAAATCTACCACCTGTGAGATTATGACTGAATTCCTCTAAATCAGAATAACCCTTAAACGGGACAATACGCTGAGCCCATCCTGGCCAGGAATAGACGGGGGCCCTAGAGCCCCTGGTGATTAACACTGCATGCCTCGTGTTCCAAAGCCCAACCTCCTCTCTCCCGTCATGCACCAAAAGTTTTGTTGGGAACCTGGTGCTAAGTCATTCGTAGATGACCTGCTTCTATTAATTATGAGTAATAAGTATCACTTCGAAACTAGTCAACCATGACACAATTATCCTTGGGACTTTTTCATCTGTCTTTAATCTTGCCATATGCTGTGTATGATTTTTAGTGGATTCTAATAAATGGTTTTTTTACCAAAGTGCAGGATCATCTGATGTCTTTTGGGTTGGGTTTGGATTGCCATATATTCAAAATTAAATAGGATTTGTAGTCTGCAAAATTGAGTTGCAGATGTGTATGTTTGGAATAAAAAAAAATGTGTATTACTCAGGGTTATAAAATGCAAGGCATTTGTAGTAAGCTTTTTATAATTTATGTCTGATAATTTCGGATAATTAATAGCAAAAATACATAGCCCTATAAAATATGATTATTTACGAATTTACAGTTTTTTTATACCATATTTTTCTATCAGTAGACTATCCAGATTTCAAGAACTTATTAGGCGAGCATTTCCTACATTAGAAATCTTCCATTATTATCCATTATGTCCTTTATGTTACTGAGGTCCTGTGTGCTGAAGCATTTCAGTGTCTCTCACATCCTTCTTAGGAAATGGATGTTAGTAATGTGTAATATAGAGGTTGCATGCTTAGCAGGTGAAATGGCATGGCCAATAAATCTAATGTCATCTTCACAACACTGGAACAATTATACATTAAACTTGATGGTTTGAATTTTCTTTATTTCCTTCCCCAGCAATAATTTTTATTCTTGCTAGAAATGCTGGCTAATTCCTCAGATTCCTCCTCTGCAGATCATTAGTCCTTGGTGGACAATGACCTCTGTCTCTCTCGCTTCTGTTTAGCTGAGTTAACAATTCACGGCAAGAACATTGTGCATCTCTAAGCAGCTGGTATGAAAGTACAATAATACGCCTAATGGAATCCATGTGCTGAAAGAACTTTGAAAAGTTCATAGAAGTGAAATAGATTTTTTTCTAAAAACTTTTTTTTATTGTTATTATGAAATGGCAGTATGTATGAACTGAAAGACAGCCAGACAGACACATTTTACTTCTCAGATTTTCGCATATGGAGTAATTTAAGAATAGAAAGATAGACTATATTGGGTTATTTTGAGAAATAACAAGAAATTCACAATACAAATAAATTCTTATTTTGATGGTAAAACTCTACAATGTACAAGACTAGAGTTAAGAAAACCTGATATAAAGCATTGCTGTATTATATGATGACATCAGGCAGAATAAAATTGATAGCAGATAGCAGTAGCAACTGTCATCTCCTATCTCAGTAATGTAAAATGTGTCTTCACTGAATACAGATTTTACCCATTAATTGAGAATTTGGGGAATGTATGATCAGTCCTGGCAGAGAAAGAAGATTTCTCTGATAAGATATATAACAAAATTGCTTATTTTAATACGTACTATTGATTCTGAAATTCAATGATTGGATTATCAGATCTCATCGCATTTATTCCCATAGATGTACACCACCGGGAAACCGTAGACTAGTGGAAAAGAGTAAGAGGATGTATGCATTAAAAAATTACTGTTATTACTTTATTAATAAATATTATATGTTAAAACCATTGAATCCACATACATCCAATTAAGGGTATTTATTGGATTAAAGCTACAAGAATTGTGATGTAATTATCATAAAAGTGACCCACTAGGTTCCAATTATATTGTTAGGATGTAGCGATATTTTATATAGAGAAAAAACTGGAGTCCGGCTCAACAGGACTGGATTTTCCTCTTCTTTTATTTTTCAAAAGAAAATATAGCGCATACAAAAGAAAAATTTACATGGTCAACATGACCCAGTCGACGCGTTTTGACTGCACTAAGCAGTCTTACTTATGACTAATGGTCAAATAACATGCATTTATATATTTTTAATATATAAATGACTGCTTTTATATACTAAATGCCTGTTGAGCCAGACTCAATTTTTTCTATTATAATGTGAGGCCAGGGCGAGGCCGGTGTCTGAGTTGCATAGAGCAACTGGGTGAGCTGGAATCAAGTTTTTGTATTTTATATATATCTAATAGGAATCCTGACCTTTGTCCCTATAAAAAAGTTATTTTTCATTCACACGTTCTTTTCTGATTTATTAAATGAAAATGAAAACGAGGCAGGAAAGATGAGAAGTGGCGCAAAAGAGAAGAAGGAATTACTTTTCTCTATTGAGATATTTTTTAAAGTTTCTTATATTTACCATTAAATTGATTTACTTGATTTATGGAAAGTATGTAAAAAACAAAGTAATCATGTAAATGTGATATGTCAAAATTTATATTAAAAACTGAAATAAACTATCTATATCAGTCTAACAACATATGTAGCAGATGTATATTTCTAAGTGAATATAATGTGCAAGAAAATTATTAAAAAAAAAACTGATAAAAACAACCAACCTGTATATTTTTAGTTTTTCTATTTTTAATTACATATATTTTAAGTTCCAAAATACCCCAGACCTGAACTTGTTAAGTTATTAATGTAATGCTAATAAGCGTTACGCTTTGAGCATTTTGTTGACATTTTATTTCAGCCATTACATTTTTACAATCTACTCCCGCTCTTTTCCTTTCCATGCATCACAATGGGTTTAGTAAACATCATAAAGCAATGGCTTGCCATTCATTTGTCTTAATAATGTGCCTAAGCTACTGTATCAAGGATGCCCTTTAATTACAATTGTTACATTGCTAAAAAGCCATCTTCACAAACCACGTTTGTCTTATAAAAATGGTTCTCATTATTCCAGAGCGACTATCGAGAGCAATCATTTTTTTATCTCCGCATTGTGAATGATCAACAACTTGTTTGAATTACAACCTTGCCTAGGAATGATAAGGCGCCAACAATTCTAGGTTAATGATTCTTCCATCTATAAATTGAATGTCTCTCTAGAAATCAAATCATTCACAAATGGTATTCTATCATAAAGAACAAACTATAAATTGAGCCATAACATTGTATGTATATTACCGCTATGTCTACACCGCGGATAACAAATGTAGTCATAAGTCAGAGGTTGGCAGATCCTACAGAAGTGATAAGGTATTGATTAACAACATGGAAAATAAGAAAAACACATCTATTTATGATGTCAAATTGCGAGCACAGGGTCACCTTCCATATACTCTAGATCATACTGTATCCATATGTATGAAATCATAAAAAATAATGGATGGTCATCATAAGAACTAGCCGACTGGGTTTTAAAGCTACATCTAGCCACAATAATCATGTTCAGAAAAGATTAATCTAGATGACTTTCAAATGGAAGATTGTTCAGTAGAAGGCAAGAAGGAGAGAGTTTACAAGGCCTATCTTCGCAGAGTGCCACCCATACTCTGCTTTGCTTTGATCTTGCAAGAAGGCAGCCCATAAAATGATAAGGTCTCATGGCTTCTGCTGCCGTAGATCCACATTGATTTGCAACAGACATTCTATGCAAATAGCATCTTTCTGTAGACGCCCCCCCCCCACATCCAAGTGACATGAAGGTTTCTTCTCTTGGCTTCTATTGGGGTTAGCAAGAAAATAAAGAGGAGCTTGTGCCATCATTTCCAGAGGAGATCTTGACTTCTTGGAGAGATCATTGTAGCTTGTGGAGTGTATATCGGTCTGTGGTATAGACCACATCGATTTCTTATATTGCACTACAGGCCCTCCCTAACCATGATATTGATTATTTTTCTTTTTTTCTTTACTTACATTTCTTGCAAAAAGTAATTGGTGTATATAGAAATCCTGTGTCTACATAACCAAAGTCCAAACCGGTGCTCCCCTTGGCTGCCATTAAGGAGCCCATCATCACAAATACTTGAGAGGGGTGAAAAAGAGCACTCTCCCATCTAACCACTTAAATGCCATAGTCACTGTTCACCATGGCATCTAAAGGGGTTAAACTGAACACTCAGACCTGGTTTCAATTCCAGCTGTCTAACTGTGGGTGCTTGCTGTGTAAAACAGCCGGCAACTGCCTAGCTTGCTCCATACACATTATCCTGACTTTTGTCAGGAGGACTAACAGAGGGATGGAACAACATAGAGTTTTGAGAAAATTTGCTCCAGAATTGTTATTTCATGGGGAATACAAGTACTTGTCAGGAGTGGGGGATTCACAAACATAAATCAAGGAGCTGTGTCATAATTGAATTAGAGATTAATAGATTTTTTTAAATTAAACAAAACCTACTTTGGTACTCAATGTTTGCTGATTCATTAAGCTTGGTAAGGAAATTAAGAATAAGGAAAAGTAAGGAATTTGATCATCAAGATTGTACCATGCCTGGTTTTAGGAACCCTTAATGATCAGCATATGTCTCCAGGATATATTTCTACCAGTCATATACACACATGAACAGCCATTGAAATGTAAACCCCTTCACAACATGCGCCGTACATGGAAGGCTCCAGTTGGAAGCAAGTGTATGGAATGGGCTCATGGGGTGAACCCACCCAATACCCGGTAGGTCATGGTTGTGTGCTACAGCCAGGACCTGTCTCTAACAAATGCAGGTACGTACAAAAGTCAGAACCCCACTGGGGGACGTTCTGTGGCAAACACATTTCAGACTGAAAGTTTTTTATGCTTCGCATGTATAATGATTAAAGACGGAGTCTGAAACGTGTCTGGTGTTATCGATGTGATGGATGGGGTTTTAATGGACATGAAATAAACTAAAATGTTTAAAGATCATTGCTGAATTTGCTTCTCTGTTTACACAGACCACTGCGTACCCCCACAATGAACCAATGACTTACCGTAGACACAGCTCTAGGATTATCACTGTATTATATCACTTTATTATTCAAATATCATAAATTACTTGACTGTAGCATTGTTGTCACAGATGACTTTGACCAAGATGAGTAAAAATCACCACATTTTATATTTTTTAATAATGATCCAATGTGATGGAACATGTATAATGTATTTTACCTTCATCCTTAAAGTATGAAAACTCAGCTTGGGGTCATTGCTTTTAAAGGTATATGAGATAAGCCTATACCACTTTGTATTATCCCAACTTGCACTCACTCTATAATTCTTGGTAATTCTGCATTTTATTCCTGTAATTTTTTATTAATATTTATAATAGCCTTTGATAATTTATTCAACTGGAAATGTTCAAAAAACCAAGATGTGACCAGATTTAATGTATTCATAGATCAATGACACTGGTTGGTTTGAAAGGAAGGATTAATAAGATTATATGAAACTCATTTGAATGATCCGTCTAAATCTAAGCAATTATATAGTACTTAGCTAAATGTGCCTCTAATTGATAAATTACATTTATATAGAAAGTAAGCCCATTGAGAATTAAATTATTTTTTTATACATTTTTAATGACATTTAGACAATTTCTGCGGCCATGTATGGTATGTAGGCAAATCGTTTCTTCATGGTGAGCCATACAAGGCAGAAGTATGGGGCTCTTCACATTTCCTTTTTTTTCTATTTGTAGCAGAGTTGAGTTTGATATTTCATTGGGCTGTCACATCGAAATATAATTTATCTACTGACTCAACTTAAAGTGTCAAGATGGACACATAATGGATGGATACAATCCTGAAGAGTCAAATGGCAAAATCATCTCAGCTACATTTGGATATATTTCTTTGATCATGAGCTTCACATTTGATATTTGGGATTTTATTACTCTGAATGATTACAGCTGTTTATGTAAAAGTCTATTCTTCTCTTGGATTCAACATATTCCAATATGCGTAGCACAAAATGACAAGTGTCAAGTGGAAAATGCTTATTTTGTGATACTTTGTCATGAAACGTTTATACTTTATTTGACCACCCAGTAGTTGTGATTTGGTTTGTAGTCTATTGAGGGTTTTGTTTAAATCATTCTATAAAATATCAAATGTACAGTAAGAGAAATTAAATCAGTGGACATATCTGTCTATTAAAGGGATATTCTCAAGTTTGAAAATCATCCCTTATCCATTCTATAGGGAAGAACTACCCAATTGATTAGAATCTGATAGCTGGCACCAACACCGATCCTGAGAACTTGATTTGATTGGATCAGTTACATGGTCACTCTATTCATTCTTAATGGGATCACTGGAGATAGCCAAGAGCTGTGCTCAAGTGGTCTTCTTCAGTACTCCAATAAGAATGAATATACCGACAGTGAACATGATCTACTTTTTCACTCACACTTTGGTTTTTAGAGCCCTGGTTCTTGATCTCAGCCGTCAGACCCCATTCGATCTGAAAGTTATCCCTTATCCTATCGGATAACAATAAAATGTAAGTTTATCACTTTAAAATATATATGGCTTACATAGTGTCGTACTCCAATTGTCATGAACGCTGTGCATATGTGTAATAATTCTGATAATAAGGTATCTAGATATATAGATAGTGATTGTAAGTGTTCTAATATTCACTCTCTACACACTGATGTTGACTAAGGCCAAGCGTACTGTATATGAAGACTTTCACAGATTTTTTTTAATCTTTTTGAAAATACAGCTCTGGAAAAAATTAAGAGACCACTGCAAGATGTTCAGTTTGTCTGATTTTTCTCTTTATAGGTATGAGTTTTGAGTAAAATGTAAATTGTTCTTTTAGTCTATAAACTTCTGACAACATGTCTCTGAATTTTCAAGCAATAAATTTGGTATTTTTTTTTCTGAAGAGGAGAAATGGTCAAAATAAAAATAAAAAAAATCATTTAGAAACAACAATACTAATGTTTGAACTCAGGAAGAGTTTAGAAATCAATTTACTTTTTTTAATTTTAACTTATGTTTACTTAATGCTTACTAGAAGCAAAGCAATCCCAGTGTTAGAAATATAAATAACACAATTGGTACCACTAATAATTAATCATAATAAAGCAAGAAGTGGAAATATTAAAACGTAACTTTTACTACATCAAAGGTACATAAAAAAAGAAAATCACCCAAGTGAATAAACAGAGAGTAAAGGTCCCGTCTCTGCCGTATAGTAGGTACCAGAGACCAACAACCTATAGGATAAAAGATTCCGATGACGTCTCTATTTACGGAATCAAAGAACTATGGTGTAATGTTTGTAGTTTAAATAAACGCTGTAAACAAAAACACATAAATAGAACAGCGTCAATTTTTATACACACATAGCCGCATGTGAAAACAATTTGGTTGGCTACCTTCAACCATAGCAGTAAAACTGCTATGGTTGAAGGTAGCCAACCAAATTGTTTTCACATGCGGCTATGTGTGTATAAAAATTGACGCTGTTCTATTTATGTGTTTTTGTTTACAGCGTTTATTTAAACTACAAACATTACACCATAGTTCTTTGATTCCGTAAATAGAGACGTCATCGGAATCTTTTATCCTATAGGTTGTTGGTCTCTGGTACCTACTATACGGCAGAGACGGGACCTTTACTCTCTGTTTATTCACTTGGGTGATTTTCTTTTTTTATGTACCTTTAATGCTTACTAGGCCAAGAATGTGTCATTTTATTGTACTACATCGAGTAAATGTGTGTGATTATTTATGATTATCACAAATATAAGCTAAATTAAATTCCAAAATAACATTCAATATTTGTCTAAGAAGTTGCAGTGGTCTGTGATTTCATGAGCACTAGATCTTTCTGCAATTAGACAGATATCAAATTGAAGCCCTTCCTCTAAGGGTACCATCACACAGTGCCATTTTCATCGCTACGACGGCACGATCCATGACGTCGCAGCGTCGTATGATTATCGCTCCAGAGTCGTAGGCTGCGGTCACACTTTGCAATCACGGCGCTGGAGCGATGCCAAAGTCCCCGGGTAACCAGGGTAAACATCGGGTTACTAAGCGCAGGGCCGTGCTTAGTAACCCGATGTTTACCCTGGTTACCAGCGTAAATGTAAAAAAAACAAACAGTACATACTTACATTCCGGTGTCTGTCCCCCGGCGTTCTGCTTCTCTGCACTGTGTAAGCACCATAGCCGGAAAGCAGAGCGGTGACATCACCGCTGTGCTCGCTTTCCGGCCGGCAGGCGCTCACAGTGCAGAGAAGCTGAGACGCCGGAGGACAGACACCGGAATGTAAGTATGTACTGTTTGTTTTTTTTACGTTTACGCTGGTAACCAGGGTAAACATCGGGCTACTAAGCGCGGCCCTGCGCTTAGTTACCCGATGTTTACCCTGGTTACAAGCGAACACATCGCTGAATCGGTGTCACACACAACGATCCAGCGATGTCAGCGGGTGATCAAGCGACGAAAGAAAGTTCCAAACGATCTGCTACGACGTACGATTCTCAGCGTGATGTCTGATGGCAGTAGCGTGTCAGACACAACGATATCGTAACGATATCGCTAGAACGTCATGAATCGTGCCGTCGTAGCGATGAAAATGGCACTGTGTAACGGTACCCTAAGTGCAGACACACCTAATGTTTTCTCCCATGATCAAGCCATGCAACTAAATAGAAGACAAAGGAGGCCTGACCTTAGAAAGTGCACATGTAATGTGTCAAAAAGTACACAATGGATTAATTTTTATAAAAAAAGAACATAAAACAAACATGCTCTGCAGTATGCATAAAACTCTTTCACATACACACCTTAATAGATGTAAATAGTGTCCGTCAATGGATGACATTTAAACACTACAGCTCCAATTCATCAAGGCTGGCATTGTTCAAGCCAATCTTGTTGAGGGGGTTTATTGAAGTCAGGGGTGCCCACTTCATTGAGAGTTGTATGCCTCTTAATAAATAAGTGGGGTCTTAAAAGTTGTGTCGCAAATCTTACTCCAGTGATAGACAAACCATCATAAATTAGATGAGTGGGCACGACCACAACCCATTCCACAACTTATTCTACCACAGCCCCACCCACTTTGGCTGGCCTGGCAGAAACTGTCATGAAAACACCTAAAGTTTCTAGATATTTGTTTAACCTTGCATTCCGCGAATAAATTTGCAACTTTTCAAAGTGTTTTTTGAGAAATTTCTGTCATATTTACTTTGATGAAATGGGACCAATGTATGTTGTACAGTTAAATTGCTATTATCAAGATAATAAGCTATCCAGTCTCCATGAGACCCCCAACAATCCTGACAATGTTACTTTGGAGCAATGGAGCCAAGTTCTCCAAAGAACAGTCTTGAATGGAGCAGAGGCACTTATGATAGACCTCCATACCATTCAGTAAGCAAAGCACTCACCTATTACGAGCAGTCCCATCATAGACAAGAAATGAAGTGGAGTCTGAACATGTGGACTTCTGCTCCATACAAGACTGGGCTTTGGAGATTCTTATTTTGAGGTTCCAATGACCCATTCTCTGGATTGTGGGAGGACCAAGAAATCAGATTCCTTTCAATCAGTAAGTTATCTCGCATCCTATGAAGAGGGTATAGCTTTCTCTCTTAGGAATATACCTATGAAGAAAGTTTGGGGGCAAAATTGCTTATCAAACTTTAATTCTGCAGTCTGCATTCTTGGGACCAGATTAATTAAGATTGATGTCCTGGATGCCAGTCTTAATGATGGGCATGCAGGAGTAAGATGCACTTAATTAATTAAGAGGGCTCACCACCTAATGAGATAAATGCATCTTATCACTGGTGTACACCTAGCCAGAAATGCTACTCCGGTCAGGGACTTCAGCACATTTCTGAAATAAGTTACCCAACTAAAGTGACATAACTTTTCAAGAATTTCCTGGATATATTTTGCAACACCCAGACCTGCCCAGGCTCCGCCCACTTTAGCAGATCTGTCCGGGACTGGTATGAATACACAAAAAATCTCAAATTTTGAGTTGTGCAAATATTTTGAGACTTTTGAAAGTATTTAATGCAGAATTCTGGGGAAAACACTGGTGAATAGGTCCCTTAATGTCTGCATGTGCAGAAATTGTCATGCCCTGGGCTGCCGCTATTCTCCTGCACCATGAGTAAAGATGTATACATTTAACAGTGCAGTATGCCGATGAAGAAAATCATATATATGTTCCTCTTTTATGAGGGAATAGAATTAGTTTGATACTAGATTTTACATAACAAAAATGTGGTACATATAGAGGCTTTGACATAATTTTTTTTATTAGTGACAGATTTACTTCTGAATTCTCAAATTGCATACAGTATACCAGAATGTCTGTAGTAATAAACATAATATGCTCATAGATCTTCTGTAATGCTAAAGAGATATCAAGATCACATACTTTTAACCCCTTAAGAACTTGGTGATTTTTTCATTCTTGCACTTTCATTATTAATTTGCCTTTTTCCAGGAGCCATAACTGTTTTTTCTTTCCACCAACATTGGAAATGGCGCTAGCTATTTGCAAGGGAAAAGAGTAGATTTAATAACTCTATTCATTTTACTATATGATGGACTGAAAAACAGGAAAAAATATTCCAATTGGGATAAAATGGGGAAAAATTTAAATTCTGTGCTTTTTGGTTTTTGTTTTACGGTGTTCTTTCTCTGGTAAAAATGAACTAGCAGCATGACTGCTCATGTCAGTACGAATAGGAAAATACCACATTTTCATGCATTTTTGTTTTTGTTTACCTGGTGAAAAAAATTCGGAAGCTTATTAAAAAAGTGGATTTGTGTTGCAGTTTTCTTAAACCCATAGGATTTTATTTTTCTATCAGTGGAGCTGATAGCAGTGTGAGCAGTGTGGGTTTGTTTTTTCAAGGTGAGGTGACATTTTCATTTATACCACTACACGCATGTACAATGTTTTGATCACTTTTTTTGTATTTCTGTATGGAGAAGTGACCAAAACAACTTCATTTCGGCATTTTCAAGTTTTTTCCATTTTAGTGTTTATTGCATGGGTTAATTAATTTTATCTAGATATTGGACTTTGATAGATATGGAAATACCAAATATGTACTGTATATTTTTTGTTTTTCATTAATTTATATTTATGAGGAAAGAGAGAAAGAGTGAGAGAGATTAGAACATGTTTATTATGTTACTTTTAATAGTTTTAACATTTTGTTTTAATCTTTTTCTTTGATCACTTGTTTTATATACAGCGACCACTGCAAAATGTTCAGATTGTCTGATTTTTCTCTTTATAGGTATGATTTTTGAGTAAAATGTAAATTGTTCTTTTATTCTGTAAACTTCTGACAACATGTCTCCGAATTTCCAAGCAATAATTTTTGTATTTTTTTCTGACAAAGAAAAATGGTCAAAATAAAAAAAACAGTGCTTACAAACCTCAAATAATCCTCAAACCTCAAATAATGCAAAGAAAACAAGTTTATAATCATTTAGAAACAACAATACTAATTTTTTAACTCAGGATGTGTTCAGAAATCAATATTTTGTGGAATAACCATGATTTTTAATCACAGCTTTCATGTGTTTTGGCATGCTTTCCACCAGTCTTTCACACTGCTTCTGACGAAAAAATTTAAGTGGTTCTTCTTTGTTTTATGGCTTGTGACTATCCATCATCCTCTTGATTACATTCTAGAGGTTTTCAATGGGGTTCAGGTCTGGAGATTGGCTGCCCATGACAGGGTTTGGATGTGGTGGTCTCTTAATTTTTGCCAGAGCTGTAAATATATATATATATATATATATATATATATATATATATATATATATATATATACATATTTATATATATATATATATATATATATATATATATATATATATATATATATATATATATATATATATATATATACACAGGGTGGGCCATGTATATGGATACACCTAAATAAAATGGGAATGGTTGGAGATATCAACTTCCTGTTTGTGGCACATTAGTATATGGGGGGAAACTTTTCAAGATGAGTGGTGACCATGGCTGCCATTTTAAAGTCGGCCATTTTGGATCCAACTTTTTTTTTCCAGAGAGAAAGAGGGTCATGTGACACATCAAACTTAACGTAACTTTATTCTTTCATGAGTTATTTAAAAGTTTCCCTTTGTTTACAGCCATTGACATGTCGCAGAGGTTAACACTAGTGATGAGCGAGTATACTCGTTGCTCAGGTTTTACCAAACACCCTCAGGTGGTCTCTCTAGTGTTCAGAGATTTAGTTTTCATCACCGCAGCTGCATGATTTACAGCTACTACCCAGCCTGAGTACGTGTGGGGGTTGCCTGGTTGCTAGGGAATCCCCACATGTAATCAAGCTGGCTAGTAGCTGTAAATCATTCAGCTGCGGTGATGAAAACTAAATCTCCGAGCAGTTACAAATACTCGGAGACCACTCGAGCGTGCTCAGGAAAACCCAAGCAATGAATATACTCACTCATCACTAGTTAACACGTGAGGAGCTGATAGAAATTGTGTTGATATCTGGTGAATGCAGTATCCGGGACATTGCAGCAGATTTCAATGCAATACACCCTATGCAAGAAAACTGTCACCATTCTCATGTTATTTAGGTGTATCCATATAAATGGCCCACCCCAAAAAGTTTGCCTCATCACTGAACATAATGTTCTGTGTAATCTGAGGGTCCTGTTCCAATTTTTGCTTTGCCAATTCTGCAAATTCAGTGCGCAAATTCTGTGATGAAACAAAGACTAGCTGAATCCTTCTAAGCTCTATGTAGAAGGAGCAACTGGGTCAGGAGTTGAAGAAGGGAATGATTTGTGCAGGGAAAACAAGGCTTCCTACTCCTACATACGGCTGAAAAATGAGAAGAATTTACAAGGTAGAAAGGCAAAATAGGCAATTGTAAGTACATTGTGTCATACTATAGAATGGTTCTAATATATTAAGAGGATAAAACTGTGATCGGAGTGCTTCTTTAATCATGAAAAGTAGTTGCATATAGTAAAATAATCTGATTTCCATTGGATGTATTGGATGTAGAGATGAAAGGATCACTGAGCGGTAATTCAGCCCATAGTACAGTTCAGGGCTCTGAAGTTGTGGACAGGAGCTGTGCACATTTCTTGACCTTCCGGGTCCCCCAGCACACTGTTATATTCGCTGACCTTTTGTGACGTCATCGGATCCGGGAGTGCAAGGAAGTTCACATATCTCCTGTTCACAGCTAGAGAGCACTGACCTGGACCGTGGACCGGAATTGCGTGCAGCGATCCATTTATGTCTAATTGGATGCCTTCTGTGTAGCATTTTTATTTATTTCCTGTTATTTTTGTTATTTAGAACATAATCACCATCATCATCCATATTAGCCGAACTATATGCATAATTCATTTCTGTAGATAAGTATTACAAACAGGTGTTACACATCTGTCAGCTTTCACTTATGTATAGAGAAGATGCATTAAAAATGAATGTTACATGAACTTAGTTACATCTGAGTTATTTATTCATTGTTCTTTGCTCGGTAGAAACAAAAATCCATTTATTGTACAAGACTTGGCATGGAGAATGATATGAGAGACCACAGCTGTCCATTACATCTGAATTATTTACTACATGTACAAGGCATACAACGGTGTAAACATCTCATTGCTCAACCTTCATAAATATTTGTCTTCCATTCGTTCTACATCACTAGCTCCTCCACCACATTATTGACATCGAAATGGACTGGTTTTAAATTGGACTATATTAGTTTAACAGAACAGGACTATATTGGTAGAAGAGAAATGAGTTGGCATTAGTTCTTAGACTTTATATCTAAAATGCAGACTGTAAAAACGGTAAAACAAAAACAATTATAGATTTGTCGACCAAGCACAATCAGAAATGCCCAGCTACATCATTTCTTTAAATTCACTTTTTTTTGCATAAAGTTAAAAATTGGCTATGTCTAACTAAAAGTCTCATTTCCCATAAAATGTAACAAGATTTGTACACAAATGTCTGGAGACATAAAATTGACTCCAGGAGAGATTGGAATATTCTTAGGCAAATATTTTGTAACTTTTTAAAAAGTCACATTTGATGAATTAGCCTAAAACATCTGAAAGCCACTTTGGCATAAAAACAGAAAATGAAAGTGGTCATCTGGCCTTAGGCTACAAGTCTGCAGGCCCTTTATATGACTGCAGACTTGTGAGTACTCACAATGCATGCACTGCGTGCTGTGAGTATTCTCCAGACGCAGGTTGTCATGTGACAAGTGGTCAAGTATATGATTTGCATACTTCCGACCACATTTCCACTAGACATGTCCAGCTGTGCTCAATACACTTGCATTGAGTGAGGCCGTGCACATCTAGTCGGCACATGACAGTATGAATGTAAACTGCATACTTGAAGTCAAGCCCCCACTGTCACATAGAGTGACTGCAGATTTGTATCCTAAGGCCGGACAACCCTTTTAACCAAAGCTGCTGCATGTGTACCAACTTAAGTCAAGCTCAATTTTTGTGTTTTTTTTAACCCTTTTAACTAAGCGACAAAAGGCAACTTGAAAAAGGCACACTTTAAATTGTCACAAGTCAAAAAGTCCTAATTGAAAGATATTGACATCCAAAAACCGGCAAAAATGCAATGATGAATTGGGCCCAAAGAGCTGTTCAAATGTGCAAATTTTGGCATGAAACAAGTGCCAATCGGCTATATACCAGTCCATCGGCTCTCATTTGCTGGTCTTTCAGTACAAGCTGACTTATGCTGATGGAAACAGAACAATAATTAATATGATCGATCTTTTGTCAAGCAGAATTGTTCTGTCTGCAGCAGATGCCCATTTACAAGAGATGTTGTTTTGCGGATAATGATGATTTTTATGCCAGCATAAAACTTTTAAAGATGTTGTATTTTTTTGGATGAACACAGGCCTGCCAACTTGAATGAAAGCTTGTTTGTAGATTGTCAACACATCTAAATGTACCCTAAGGACACTAACTCTTCATATGTTGTGGAAGATCGGCTAACTCAGCTGCACATGGAGATAGACACAGGTACACTGTGTCTTTAAATCTTCTGCTGGTTCATTATACATGCAGCATAAACCATTGCAAAGTGAAAAATAAAAGTAATGCTTCAGGCAAAACAGGAAAACAAAACAAAATGGTATACAGACTCTGCAGCTGCAGGGATCTGCCCACTCAGGATATAATACAAAGCCACTTCTCTGGAGCTGCTAGCTCCAGAACCACTGAACACTGAATGTCTCAGAAGGCTGTCTATTTAAACCCTAGACCACACCCTGATATGGAGATAAGGTGGACAAGCTCCCATCCTCTCTATGGTTGTCCACAAAAACCCAATGACCAATTAACTTTTCTCAACACATGTTGTGCTGGAGAAAACTTCTGGGTTTCAAATCACTGAAGCTAACAGCCTCAGTGATACGTATCTCCCTTCCATCACTTTGCCAGTGACTTTGTCATAATGCCATTTATCAAGACTAGCAAATCACAGTACTCTTTTACCACTTCTACACCCTAATCCAAACATTTTTTCCCAATTATTTATCATCATCATCAATGGCCAAAAAAGCAGGTCAAATAAACATAAGAGCAAAATAACAAGCCATATGCAAAGGGGTTGATCAGGACTTTGCCATCAAAATGAGATTGATGTGTGCCTGACACTGAGCACCTAAACTGATCAGCTGAAATCTAAGCCAGCAGTGGACAAATATAATTGACGTATGAGACAGAACAAGCAGCCCAAAGTAGTTGCCTTTAATGTGCACTGCAGTTTATCTCCCATTCAAGTGATAGGTCATCAATTGTAAGGTCCCAGATAATTCTTTTAATGCTGATTGATAACCAAAGGCCCATAGTACAAATATTCATTGACCTCCATGCTGATCTGCTGAATTTCAGTTCTGGTCAGCTTACCTGACCCTTTTTTTATCTTATTGGTCTTGTAATTAACCAGATATTAAAAAGAGAAAAAAACTTGGATATTATTTTCCAACATAATTTGTGACCAGAGTGTAGAAGAGGTATAGGAGTGGTGGAATACCATGAACTAGATTGTGATTTGTCGGAATGACCTGATATTTATGACTGACCTTCTCCATCTCCCACTCTTCTAGGGTTAGAGAAGGGGGCATAGGAAGTTGAGTATTGCGACTGCTTAATTTGTAACCATATAAATTTATACTTATATCTGCATAGGAACTGTATACAAGACGGTAGAATATTTTTAATATAGGCTATGAGCAAACGTGCTTCATAATATATTTTGAACACATTGAGGCAATATAAAATGGTTTGAAAAATATACTTAGTCTTTATTTTGTGTGGTCAGTGCTTGGTAGGAGGCTCGACCACTTATTTTCTGAAGTTCCTAGAAAAAAAAATAGTAAGTGAGGATGAAAAACAGATCAAAGTCCATCTAGTTCAAACTATTATCTTGTGCTGTCGAACCAGGCATGACAACTTCCTTGGTCGATTTTCAACATCTTAAAAGAAAAAAAAGATGACATCTTATTTCATGTAGTAAGGCATCTAGCTATAATAAAACATGTATAGGAGCATACATTTCAAAGCAATTCACGACCGGGTGCATTGAATAGTAAATATGCAATAACCGTATTTTCCAGCTTGATGATAGGATGCAATAATTAGAAACTAGACCTGATTTTAACCATTTATCCATTTTATTAGCACTGCACACAATGCCAGCTTGATGTTTGCAGAGACATGAAAATACTATTGCATTTGTCACATCTATTATGCATAGGATGTACAGTCATTTGTGGGAATAAAGCGCTGCCTCTTGAATAGTTAAAATAGGTCTCGGAGTATTCGGTATAACTGTTGAATAACAAAGTCCTGGCAGACACAGGAATGTGACACAATTGAATTGGCTGAGAGTATGAGAAAATACTCATCAAAGGGAAAGTATATTATAACGCAATAATATGAAGCCATTGTCCGATGGGGGAATCTTCAGATTCAGTCCATAGTCTTCTTATAGAATTGATTTGTATAGCTGTATAGCCTGGAATAAAGAGACCAACGTATGCTGCAATGCATTTTTATCAGTATGGTACCAGCTTTGGTTATGGGTATGTAGCTGCTTTTTTCCTTTATTATCTCGATTTTATATAATGTATCTCATGAATACAGGTCTGCTTTTGTTCATTTTAGTGTTGTCCTTGTTTGTGACAATCATTTTATACCAATTTGTTTAGAATTCTTCAAAACAGAACTTTTAATACTAATGAACCATAAACGTAAATAAAGTAAAAAATGAGATCAACATGAGGAAGATTCACAATACTATAAAGAAAACACACAAAAATTGAGCTTGGTTTGAGTTGGTATACATGCAGCACATAAACGCATGTTCACATTGGCCATGAAAATACAAAACCTGCAAAGTTTGATAAACCAACATACTTCATGGTGCAATGGGGAGGAACATACCTTAAAGAAGCACTCCCGGTATTTTTATTATTATTAGTGGCTATACCTTGGTACATGTTAGTGTAGTATTGTGTAAGTGTGTCTCACCAAGTGCAGTCTTCCCCCTTCGGTACTGCTTATGTTCTTTTCTGAGGAATGTTATGTTTATTCAGATCACACGGGGGTCGATGGGTAAGCCGGAAGTCACTTTTATAATGTAAGCCAATGGAGCCTGGTTCTGACATTCCATAGCCTTAAATGGAACCTGTCATCAGGTTTCCCCAATAAAAAGTACAGCCACCACCTTTAAGGCCTATTTTACAGCATTCCAGTAAAAATGCTCTTAATCCCCTCTCTGTTATCGTTCACACAGACTTGTCCGATAGACGTTTCTGGTCTTGATCCGGTGCCTCCTCTCTTTCTACAATCGCAAGTATAGCCATTAAAAAAAAATAACAGGAGTGCTTCTTTAAAAATGAAAGAGATTGCAGGGGAACTGACTTTGGCCCTTACTCTTACCCTGCAGACTTTATTAGTAATATTCAAAGCATCTTCATGTGCAAGAACCTTATTCCTAGAGAATTTCATCAGGTAATAACAGTTCATAGCAGGACCAAAGGGATATATAAAAAATATCATAAACATGTAAAAGTGTATAACGAATGGTATTCACAAAAATTTAACGTGTCATCACTCACCATGTCAGTATTTGATTAATATTTTGCATCGGCACTTATATTATATACTAGAAAGACTCAAACCTCTTCTGTATTTTGGAGTCACTTTTGTTTTTTGTTTAAGAATACTGGTCAAACATTGACTAAAATATGGTGATAATAGCCTAGTCTAGCTTGCAGTGCAGTAATTCAGATCACATACCACTTAATCGGTTAACATGCCGAAAAGGAAAACTAGCTTGCTAATTAATGATAAGCAAACATGCTCGGATAAGGTGTTATCCAAACATGTTTGGGTGCTGAGTGACTTCGGCGTGCTCAAAAAATATGTTTAAGTTCTTGTGGCTGCATATCTCACAGCTGTTTGACAGCCTCAACACATTGAGGGATTGCCTAACAAACAGGAAATACTTGCATGTGTTCCTGCTGTCAGACAGCAGCCTCGGGGACTGAAACATATTTTTTGAGCACACTGAAGACACTCAGTTAGCACCCGAGCATGCTCGAATAACACCTTATTCAAGCACTTTCGCTCATCGCTATTGTTAATGTCACCTTTTGGAGCTATTTAGCTACCTAATAAGTCAGTGTTCAACCTGTTATCAAGCCCTGATTAAGAAATAATTGGCAAGCCAAACATCTACCTAAAGATGACTGACTCCAGGGTTGGTGGGACTGAAGCTCTTCTTAAAGAAGTATTTCCAGGAACATTGTTTTCTCTATATCTGCGTACATATGTATGCAGTGTACTGTGATTGCGTTTACAAACTTATCTACCGCCGATGTCTCCGGTATCCAGCACCGCTCAACTCATCTTTTGAGTGACTTCACCAAATCGTATTCTGGAATATCTGATCATCTATAATGGCCGCTAGTAAGAAGTGACAAACTCAATGAATGGCTTCCCTGTAATAGTACTGCAGCTAACAGCCGTCTCCTCTTGTAAAATTTGCTGCTTGATGGAGTTATTGAAGCTGGACCCACGTCTAATCCCATGGTAAAGTGAGACAACCCATTTAGGGTATTTATGCGTAAGCAGGTAGCGGGATGCAGTGACAGACAGAAGGCAGAGCAAGGGTTAACAAATTTAACGGGGTTATCTCCTCGCAGGGAGATGAAGGGTTAAACGGGGGAATGGCAGTCCAATTGCGAGGGCTATGAAGGGTTAATTAACAAAGTGACAGTAGTTCTGTTGTGCACTTATTGTGTCAGAAGTTTTTTGGAATGCAGGTACCACTTGGGGGTTGGTAGCACCGACAATGGCTGGCGCCGTGTTTGTCCAAGGAGATTCGGTGAATAATGGCGGTCCATCTTCAGCGGACGGTCTCTGGCACCTTCCTCTGAGCCCCTAGTCCTTGAACATATGCAGCCGGAGCAAACAAGGGCACAGCATGATCGGAGTCCCCCGTGGGAGGGAAGGTATATGCTGGTAAAGGGGGTTGCAAACGTCTGTCCTGTTCTCTCATTGCGTGCGCTGTACTCATGGTCACAAAGCACACTGCACCTCGTTCTCTGCCAGTTACTGGGGGCACTGCACTTCTCTCTCTGCTATCCCTGCTGGTCACGGCGGGAGTACACAGATGCTGGCCGGTGCAGTCCCAGTGCTCAAGGGATGGAGTACTTCTCTCTCTGTGCTGCGCACTGCCTGTTCCCGCCAAGACTGACTGCTTCCACGTTCACAGTGGCTGTTGCCGCTTAGCCAGACCCCCTGTTTCTGAGTGAAAAGGTCTGTTCAGTCTCTTACTCCTTCCCCCAGACAACAGAAGAGACAGCCCTGACCGTTCCAGACCTGGCATGGGACAGGTACTCACAGCTGGTTTTCCTCCTTACATATGCAACATCATGTCAACCATTTAGACTTGTAGGAGTAGAAGCAAACTACTTTCTTTATGAAATACATAATATCTTCTTGTCTTTTAGCAGATGCAAATTGAACCTGTATTTAATATTTTACAAATTAGAGTGAAGGCTGGAATCTGACATATCACCTTAAGGACTAAAATAATTTGTTTCCTGACATCAGAACACGGTGTTAAAAGGTGTATACCAGAAACCTCTTCAATCACGGCATTGATGGGGGCATTAGTGCGAATCACCCATCTAGGAGCCCATCAGTGTCACTTAAATGATCTGCCAGAAACACTGAAATTGGAAAACCAGATAAATCCCAAAGAGATTGTCCATAAATCATTTTAGTAAATACAAAATTCCTTTAAATAACCTAAATTGTAAGACTCTTTCCGATAACTGGACTTAGTATCGTATGCTACATGTAAAGAACATATCAGTAAAAGTAAAGAGTAAGTTATAACTTCATTGTTAAGATAACATTCACATTTTATAACCAAAGAAATGGAAAATTCAGGTGCATAACAGAATGCATGAAGTCAAAGAGTACATTGCCAGATCTGAAAATTCCATAAATGAAAGGGTCACATGATGATAAAATTGAAGACTATTATTTTAAGGTGTGTAATAAATCAAATAAACTACTTGTTCTTATTGATTATATGTGTGAGCTAAGGTCGTAACGAATGCGGTTGCAGGGGGTGCAAGTTCAACAGGGTCTACCAGAACCTATTTTACATTGGTTTGCATGCTTGGATGCATATTCAGCTGAAATATATTGCGATGCAGAGACCCGTCGGTTCTCTGCACCACCATATATGCTGCAAGCGAATAAGGGGCCCTCAGCTGATATCAGCTGGCCCATAACAGATGGCACATGGCAGAGACAGCATGCAGTGCCTGTGCTGGCATGCCAAAGTCAACTGCCGGCTTCTATACTGGCTCTAGAAGAGGATGCCTCACATCGTTGGAGCAAGGCAAGGCAAGAATAATGGCTTATTTCTTTTAAAAATGGGATGGAGAACAACAAGAAGCATTATTACTCAAAGAGCCCCAGGATAGCCGACATTACATCAGGAAGGAGCCCAGGATGGGGGACATTGTTATAAAAGAGGGTCCAAGATAGAGGGGGTATTGTTACAGGAAGGGCCCAGGAGGGGTACATTATTACTGGAAGGGGCCAGGAAGGGGCATTATTATTTGAAGGGGCTTAGCTTAGGAGACATTATACCAGGAAGGAGCTCAGAATGGAGAACTTTGTGAAAGTCTTAGTGTCCCATACCTACTACTCTCATTGACTCTGGAGCAATCTTTTGTAGTAAGTCATAAATCCTTGTGATAGATTTAGTCCTGTGTTGAGGTTATCAAAACTACCACATATTTTTATTCACAAAGCCTTCTGATTTTTGGGATTTAGAGTAGTCTTTTATTATAACAACTTTCATATTGTTTATGTTGTGTCCTGAACCACAGTAATTTTTAGCAATAGGTTGTATTTTTTGTCTGTAATCGTATGGCAATGAGATCTTATCCTTTCTCTCAGTTTCTGTCTTGTTTATCCAACATCGAGACCCTCAGTAGGACAAATAATGTACACAATAAAGTACACTAAATTGGAAGGCAGTAAAAAATAGTAATAACGGTCCTAGGAGCGCTGGAAATGAGACCAAAACAAGGATTTTAGTGTTGAACCACAACGCGTTTCAACGGTTAAACCGTCTTCATCAGGTGGAAGTTTATTAATGGAGAACAGGAAGGGGTATTTAAACAAATAGCAACCAATAAAATTCAAAGTCAGCAGGTCACATGATAAGAACAAGTCACATGATAAAATAGTAAGGTCACATGGTAAAAACACAATAGGAACAAAATTATGTAAATATAAAAACAGATTAAATAAAGCCCCTAGACCTGATTAAAATATAAAACATGATAAAAAGCAGAAATAAGACAACATATAATAAAATGACACTATAAAAACGACTTAAAAACAGAGAGATCACTTATTAACCCTTTCAATGGTAAGATTTAACCCTTCAGGTGCCAGAGTCCCCAACTTAAAAATCCAGAAACTTTCCCTATTAATCAAGCTCCCATACTGATCAGATACATTGTCTGGTATAAAATCTATAATCGTTAGTTTAAGAGATTCTAAATTTTTTTGGTGCTTGGTTAAAAAATGCTTTGATAGGCTATGCAACATAAAACCTTTCCTAATATTATGGCGATGCTTGTTCAGTCTTGCATGCATGGTCTGTATAGTCCGTCCAACGTATTGGAGCCCACATCCGCACTCTATTAGATATACTACAAATGAAGATTGACAGTTAACATGGTAGTTGATTCTGTAATTAATATTAGTAGTATTGGATGTGAATTCTTTAACACCATTTCTGATGGAGTTACAACATAGACATTTTGCAGATCTGCAAGCAAAACAGCCGGGATTTTTTGTTAGCTGGGTCATGGATATGGCACTGGTGCTAATAACTGTATTGCTGGGTGCAACTAGGTTGCGGAGTGTGCGATTCCGCCTATAAATTATTCTGGGGTGGGTAGGGATGTGACCTGAGAATATAGGGTCACCTTCCAATATGAACCAATATTTTTTCAAAAGTCTTTGGATAGTAGCATGAGATTGATTAAAAGTTGTAACCAAACTCCACTTGGCAAATTCAGAGGTCATGGATTTAGCATCCCTACTAGTTTTACTTTTAATTTTCTGTATGCATTCATATTGGGACAATATTCTTGTTTTAGAAAGGGCGTCTTGAACCAGTTTTTTAGGGTAGCCTTTTTGTAAAAAACGTTGCTCTAAGACTTTGGCTTCTTCAAAAAAATCCTTGTCTCTTGTGCAATTTTTTCTTATGCGCCAATACTGCCCATACGGCATGTTACGGATCCATTTGGGAAGGTGTCCACTATTAAAATTCAAGTAACTATTCACATCCACCTTTTTAAAGTGTGTAGTGGTGGAGAAACAGCCCTCAGTGTCAACATGTACCATTAGATCTAAAAATTGAATTGAGGAGCGTGAGAAATTAGCTGTAAAGGTAAGACCCCAAGAATTAGAGTTGAGACTGTGAACAAATTCAAGGGCTTCCAATTCAGTGCCTGTCCAAATTAAAAAGAGATCGTCTATGAAGCGACGATAAAAAACAAGCTTACCAGCAGTCAGATGGGACTGCGCGATGAAGACGGACTCAAAAGCCCCCATAAACAGATTTGCGTAACTAGGGGCGAGTCTCGTCCCCATCGCGCAGCCCTTTATCTGGCGATAAAGGAAATGCTCAAAAGTGAAAATATTATTATGCAGAACAAATTTGATAGCATCTAACAAAAAAGTTCTTTGCAGTTCAGGCATTTGATCATCCAAAGACAAAAAATGGTCAACCGCCTCTACACCCCGATCATGGGGTATATTGGAGTAGAGGGCTTGAACATCCATTGTTATGAGGACACAATTAGGGACACGGGGGAAAGCCTGGAGAGTATCAATTAGGTCAGATGAATCTTTAAGGTATGACCCAAGACTAATAACATATTTCTGCAAAAATAAATCTACGAAGTGAGATAAGTTGCTGGTGATTGAGTTAATACCGGAAATAATGGGGCGACCTGGGGGGTTAGAGGGATTCTTATGTATCTTGGGCAAAAAATAAAAAAATGGAATTCTGTAATGAGAGATATTAAGAAATCTGAATTCTTTCTTATTAAAAAGACCTAAGGAATAAGCTCCTTTCATAAAATTATTGTGGCAGTCACATGAGCGGCAAGCGACCAATCAGAAGCCGTGACGTCATGGAAGGCCCTAAATGCACTCATTTTAAGCAAAGAAGGCTGCCGGTTACCAGCGGTGATGTCCAGGGGCCTCCGGAGAGGTGAGTATATCAATATTTTTTATTTTAATGCTTTATTTTACACAGAAATATGGATCCCAGGGCCTGAAGGAGAGTTTCCTCTCCTTCAGACCCTGGGAACCATCAGGATACCTTACGATACTTGGTGTCCCATTGACTTGTATTGGTATCGGGTATCGGTATCGGCGATATCCGATACTTTTCGGGTATCGGCCGATACTATCCGATACCGATACTTTCAAGTATCGGACGGTATCGCTCAACACTAGTTATTACCAACATCTGGTGATAATTTCATGTCAATAGCACCTTTAGAAATACAGTATATTTACTTAGAAAATTAGTGATGCATTCAAAACTTATTTCTCCTGCTGTGTGGATCTTCTGTCATGCTCCTTTCTGGCACTGAGGCTTTTGATTAACCCGTTCATGACCGGCGGTATTTTCGTTTTTGCGTTTTAGTTTTTTGCTCCCCTTCTTCCCAGAGCGGTAAAACATTTTTATTTTTTGGTCAAAACGGCCATGTGAGGCCTTGTTTTTTGCAGGACAAATTGTGTATTTGAGAGACATCATTGGTTTTAATCGTTTACTAGAAAACAGGAACAAAATTCCAAGTGCTGTGAAATTGAACAAAAAGTGCTATTCCACAGTTGTTTCTTTGTTTTTTTACCATGTTCACTAAATGCTAAACCTGACCTGCTATTATGATGCTCTTGGTCATTACGAGTTCATAGACAACAACCATGTCTAGGTGCTTTTTTATTTAAGTGGTGAAAAAAAATCCAGTGTGATCTGGGGTTGGTTGAGGGTTTATTTTGTGCGCGCAAAGCTAACATTTTTATTGATACCATTTTGGTGTATATACGATCTTTTGATCGCCCATTATTGCATTTTAATGCAATGTAGCGGCAACCAAAAAACGTAATTCTGATGTTTTTAAATTTTTTCTCATTACGCCTTTTAATGATCCGGTTAACTCTTTATTATATTGATAGATTGGGCAATTCTGAATGCAGCGATACCAAATAAGGGTATATTTGATTTTTTTATTGTTTTATTTTGAATGGGGCAAAAGGGGGGTGATTTGAACATTTATATTTTTTTATTTTTCTAATATTTTTTTAAAACGTAACTTTTTGCATGCTTCAATAGTCTCCTTGGGAGACTAGAGGCTGAAGTACTTTGATCGGCTCTGCTACATACAGGCGATTATCAGATCACCTGCTTTTAGCAGAAATACTTGCTCTGAGCGACGATCACCAGGCGTCGCTCTGACATTGACAACCATAGAGGTTTGCTGGAGACCCCTGGTTGTCATGTCAACCTATTGGTGACTCGTGATCACACGATGGGGTCACCGATGTGCGGGATTTCGGATTTTTCTTCCGGAAAGCACAAGTTAAATGCAGCTGTCAGAGATTGACAGAGGCATTTAACATGTCAACAGCCATGGGTGGATCACGATTCCACCTCTAGCTGTTAGAGGCACATGTTAGCTGTTTAAAAAAGCTGACATGTGCAGGGAAAGATGTTGGCTCAGCACCGGAGCCCACATCAAAGGGAGGGATTCCAACGTAGACATACTATTAAGCCCAACGTTGGAAAGGGGTTAAGTGCACGCGGTTTTATAGGCAACAATGAATACAGCTCTAGCAAAAATTAAGACACCATTGTAAAATGTTCAGTTTGTCTGATTTTTCTCTTTATAGGTATATTTTGAGTAAAATGTAAATTGTTCTTTTAGTTTATAAACTTCTGACATGTCTCTGAACTTCCAAGCAATAAATTTTGTATTTTTTTTCTGACAAAGAAAAATGGTCGAAATTTAAAAAAAACAGTGCTTTCAGACCTCAAATAATGCAAAGAAAACAAGTTCATAATCATTTAGAAATAACAATGCTAATGTTTTAACTCAGGAAGAGTTCAGAAATCAATATTTTGTGGAATAACCATGATTTTTAATCACAGCTTTCATGCGTCTTGGCATGCTTTCCACCAGTCTTTCACACTGCTTCTGGCGCAAAAAATTAAGCAGTCCTTCTTTGTTTGATGGTTTGTGACTATCCATCATTCTCTTGATTACATTCCAGAGGTTTTCAATGGGATTCAGGTCTGGAGATTGGGTTTTGATGTGGTGGTCTCTTAATTTTTGCCAGAAGCAACATACCAAAAACCCCAAGACCTGATGTGGAGGACTGATAACTGCATGTGGAGATGAGAGGCTTGCTTTGGACTGGTGAGTTCAGTGGAGAAGATAAGTGCACTGCCAATTTTGCAAGTCTTCCCACCTACAAATAATGGAGAGTTCTTTTATTTTTATTAGAGGTACACTTCAAGTTTGAGAGACAGAATCTTAAAAAAATCCAGAAAATCACATTGTATAATTTTCACAAAGTTAATTGCATTTTATTGCATTAAATAAGCATTTGATACAATATAATACACAGAACTTAATATTTGGTACAGAAACCATTGTTGGCAATTATTGAGGTCAGACGTTTCCTGTAGTTCTTGGCCAAGTTTGCACACACTGCCGCAGGGATTTTGGTCTACTCATACAGATCTTCAAATGTTTCATGTTTCGGGCTGTCACTGGGCAACATTGTGATATAGCTCCCTCAAAAAAGATTTTCTACTGGGTTCATGTCTGGAGACTGGCAAGGCCACTCCAGGAACTTGAAATGCTTCTTACAGAGCCACTCCTTAGTTGCCCTGGCGGTGTGTTTCTGGTCATTGTCATGCTGGAAATCCCAGCCATGACCCATCCTCAATGCTCTTACAGAGGGAAAGAGGTTGTTGGCCATAATCTTGCAATTTATGACCCCTTCCATCCTCCCTTCAATACATGCAGTCATCCTGTCCTATTTGCAGAAAAGAACTCACAAAGTATGATGTTTCCCTCATTATGCTTTACAGTTGGGACAGTGTTCTTGGGGTTTTACTCATCTTTCTTCTTCCTCCAAGCACAGTGAGTGGAGTCAGTAAGAAATAGTTTTATTTGATTTCATCTGACCACATGACCTTCTCCCATGCCTCCTCTGAATCATCCAGATGGTCATTGGTGAACTTCAAATGGGCCTGGACATGTGCTGGCATCAACAGGGGTACCTTGCGTGCCCTGCAAGACTTTAATCCATGAGGATGTAGTGTGTTATTAAAGATAATGTTTGAGAGAGGTGGAGAGGTTAGAATGTGATTGATTGAGTGTGTGACCGGTGTCTTTTATACAGGTAATGAATTTAAACAGGTGCAATTCATACATGTAATGAGGTAATGAGTGCATAGTAGGAGTCTTCTTATAGAAAAACTAACATGTCTGTGAGAGCCAGAATTTTTGGTGATTGGTAGGTGATCAGATACTTATTTCATGCAATATAATACAATTTAATTATTTAAAAATCATACAATGTGATTTTCTGCTTTTTTTAAAAAAAATTCTGTCTCTCACATTTGAAGTGTACCTACGATACAAATTACAGACCTCTACATTCTTTATTGGTGGCAAAACTTGCAAAACCGTCAATGTATCAAATACTTATGTCCCCCACTGTATATAATGTTTATTATTTTTTAACCACTTCCCTGTGTTTATTATGCTTTACTGTCATAAAACTGTATTTTTCTGCCTTTTTCAATTTACACTGGTGTTATTCAGATCAAATTAAACCTGACCTCCACATTGAGTGAATTTGCCCCCAAATGATTTTCATATTCGTAGCTGTAACTAAAACCAACTGCAATGGACATCTGAGCATGCTGTTCATCTGGAGGATTAAATCATCATAAGCAAGGTGAGTATATTGAGCTTGGTGCTTTATTAAGACAAAACTGCAGTGCGTACTGATTTTAAACTCAAAAATCCTCATTCATAGAAATACATTTGCTCAATTACAAATATAAACTAACTAATTTCCGATGTATTTGGAGCTATACATCTCTCTCCAGGGTAAAAAGTTTCACCTAAAAGGGGCTAACGGCCTGAAACATGTGTTGTTTAGTTATTTCATATTTATATTCGAACAGATGTACTTTTTTAGAAGCCTTATTTAGATAATCAAATTGAATCTAATTAAAATAGTTTTGTTTTTCCCTCTGTTTCATTTCTCTATCATCCACCTGATCCTTGTCCACTTCAATTATGGCTGTGGGAAACGGTTTGTGCTGCTCTGTGCATGTCCGGTATTCCATCTCTGGTGTGGGACCTTGTAGTATCTCACTGACTTTGTTGAGCCGACCATATTGGAGTAGCATCCTCACCTATTATTCACTTCATGTATACCTTTAAATCACAAATTCATAATTGTGTCCAATACTGACTTTTATTTTTCCCAATACATCACGCACTGTAATTATTATCTGGTTTGTTCCCTTGCCACTTGGATTTTTTAATTTGTTTTGTGTCTTATTTGAAATTGTATGGTGGCCTTTGTGTTGAATAATATATTACAATTTTATTATTGTAATTGCATATTCATTGTATCAAATCCTTGCCTTTATGGAATAACATTTTAGAACAAAAGTATTTTTATGCCTGAGGAAGATTCCTGAATTTGGAATCAAAACAAGTACCAATTTTATCCATTCAATATATACCTTTTAGGGCTAGCAGAACGCACCGAGTTTAGATAGGTAGCTACAAGGTGCATTCGCAGCCCGGGGTCCACCGTGCAGACATATCTGCTGCAAAGTAATAGTGGATAACCTCTGAGCTCACACGTGGGTTAAGCTTCACCCCGTGTGAACTGGAAGCGATCTCTGTTGACTCACAGAGTCGTGCTGTACACTAAGCGTAAACTTAGTGGACTCAACTCGCAGCCTGATGTTTCGTGCGGAGAGCCACACTAAGTCACCAGGAGTGAAGGTCGGAGCTGGGTGCCGGTGTGCATCCACAGAAACCCTCATTCTCTCCTTGGAGGCCCGAATGGCATCCTGAGTGCGGTCCCAAATGTCATGTGCTGCCACTGCCCAGTCTGCCACCCTGGAATCAGTGGATGACACGGGTATGGGCACAGGGACACATGGATGCTGGCCGTAATTAAGGAGAAATGGAGTCTGACCAGTGGAGTCGGTTACGGCGTTGTTCAAAGCAAATTCCGCCCAAGGTAGCAAAGATGCCCAGTCATCCTGCCTAGCGTAGACAAAATGTCGCAGGTATGTCACCAGAGTCTGGTTGGCCCTCTCTATCAACCCATTCATCTCGGGATGGTATGCAGAAGAGAGATTCAGCTCAATGCTGAGTAAACGATAGAGCTCTCTCCAAAACCGAGAGGCGAACTGGGGACCCCGGTCACTGACAATTTTGTAAGGCATGCCATGCAGACGGAAAATATGCTTATTGAACAATGCCGCCAAGGCTGTGCAGAAGGTAACTGTGGAAGCAGCACCAAGTGCACCATTTTAGAAAAATGATCGGTGACTACCCAGATAATGGTGCAGCTACGAGACTTAGGTAAGCCCACCACGAAGTCCATCCCGACTATATTCCAGGGCCTGTCTACCACAGGCAGGGGGTAAAGTATCCCAGCAGGCCATTGCCAAAGAGACCGATTCTTGGCACAGGAGACACACACCCAAATATAATCCCCGACATCATGAGCCATATGTGGCAACCAGTATGTCCTCGCCAGAAGCTCAAATGTCCTCTTCTTCCCAAAATGTTCACCCACCCTGGACGAATGAGCCTAAGAGTGAACTTCCGGTCGCAAATTTGATGGTAGAAAAGTCTTGCCTGGGGGCACAGACTCTAGCGAAACCTGAGCCATGGTTCTCAGGCTCTCAGAAGGGACAATAAGCCGAGGCTCCTCCTCCTCCGATTACACTACGGAGCAGGAGAGAGCATCGGCACGAATGTTCTTCTCCCTGGAGAGAAAATGGAGGGTGAAATGGAACAGGAACCATCTGGCCAGGCAAGAATTTAGCCGCTGGGCTGTCAGTAAGTTCACCAAATTTTTGTGGTCTGTAAAAACCTGGAGGGAAAATGAGCCCCCTTCAGGGGGTGTCTCCACTCTGAGAAAGCCAACTTCATAGCTAGCAACTCCATGTCCCTGAAGGAATAATTCCTCTCCGCTGGTGAGAAGGTCTTGGAAAAGAAGAAGCAAGTATGCTTCTGACCTTGAGCATCCTTTTGGAAGAGGACTGCTCCAGCACCAACAGATGAGACATCCACCTCCATTATAAACGGCTTATCTACATCGAGGCAAAGTGTGACTTAATAGCGAGAAAGGCCTTAGAGACCTCCTCCGACCACAATTTGGGATTTGCTCCATTATTGGTGAGGGCAACCAAGGGAGCTACCAAAGTTGAGAAGTGGGGAATGAACTGGCGATAGTAATTAATGAACTCCATAAAGCGCTGCACCGCTTTAAGAGAATGAGGTTCTTGCCAGTCCATCACTGTCTGTATCTTGGAAGGATCCATAGCCAATCCCTGGGCAAAGATGATATAGCCCAGGAAAGGCAAGGACTCCTGCTCAGACACACACTTCTCCAACTTGGCATAGAGGGAGTTTGCCTGTAAGAGGTCGAAGACTTTGCAAACATCTCTCCGGTGGGAGTCAATATCTGGAGAGTAGATGAGAATATCATCCAGATAGACTACGACTGAGGTGAGCATATCCTGGAAGATGTATTTCACAAAGTCTTGGAAAACAGTTGGCGCATTACAGAGCCTGAAGGGCATCATCAGATATTCATAGTGCCCATCCCTGGTGTTAAAAGCCGTCTTCCATTTGTCCCCCTCACGGATGCGAATCAGGTTGTAAGCACCCCGCAGATCTAATTTAGTAAATAACCTTGCTCCCCGTAGCCTCAAAGAGCTCAGATATCAGGGGTAGTGGGTACTTATTCTTAACGGTGATGGCGTTAAGACCCCTGTAGTCTATGCATGGATGAAGTTCTCCACTCTTCTTCTGCACGAAGAAGAACCCAGCCCCTGCAGGTGACATTGACTTCCTAATGAATCCTCTTGCCAGATTCTCTCAGATGTGCTGGGTCATTGCCTCTGTCTCCTGAAGAGATAACAGATAGACTCGACCCCGGGGAGGCTCTGCACCAGGTAAGAGGTCAATAGGACAGTCATAGGGGCGGTAAGGCAGAAGCGTCTCCGCAACCCTTTTTTGATCATATCCGCATAGGGCCAATAGTGCTTGGGGAGAGAGGAAACATCTGCGGGTACCTCAGTTGTAACAACCTGAACACACTCCCTCTGACATCTACCCTCACAGGATTTACTCCTTCCCAGAATTCTCCCTGAGGACCACTCTATATGAGGAGAGTGGTATCGTTGCCATGGAATCCCCCACAAGACCTCATCAATTCCCTCGGGAATGACTAGTAAGGAAATAATCTCCTGATAAGATGGAGACATGGAAGGAGTGAATGGAATGGTTTGGTGTGTAATCTGTGAGGGTAATGTTGACCCATTTACCACTCGAACGGTCACAGGTTTGGCGATCATCACCAGGGGTATTGCATGTTGTTGGGCAAAAGTAGATGACATAAAATTGCCCTCCCTCCAGAGTCCATGCAAAGCTCTACTATAAGAGTGGATGGGCCTATGGTAATTGTCCCCTTAATGGACAATTTGGAGGAAAACGTCACCGTGTCTAGTGTACCTCCTCCGACTACCACTAGATGCTGACGTTTTCCGACCGCTGAGAACACCTGGAGGCAAGGTGTCCTGACTGCCGGCAAACATGACAGACCTTAAATGCATGGGCGGTCCGGGAGTTAGATCCTGCTTGTGACACCTCCATGGCCTCATGTGACTCGGACACCTGGACTGAAGATTCCAGTTTTGGTGAAGGTGGGAGCCAGCTGAAACCTTTGTCTACATTGGGCTCGCTCCAACCTTCGCTCGTTAAAACAAAGTTCGATGCGAGTTGATACTGCTATGAGCTCCTCCATTGTAGCAGGAATCTCCCTAGTGGCCAAAGCGTCCTTCTCATGGTCAGCCAGCCCCCTCCAAAATACCGGGAAGAGGGCTTTATCCAGCCACTCCAGCTCGGATGCTAAAGTCTGAAAGTGGATGGCAAAATGGCTGACCATGGACGAACCCTGAGACAATGCTAGCAGTTGGCGTGTCATATCATGGGTGACTGTTATGATCCGGTGGTAGGATCACAGAACTGACCTGACAGGTAAACCAGAATATTAGGACAAGCTCTGGGGATGTGGGAGCTATACTGACCACAACCCTGATCCTATCCACACACACTAAAGGCAGCCGTGGAGCGTTACCTAAAAACCTAGATGCCTCTTCACAGCCTGAGAAACTAGCTACCCCTAGAGAGAAAGCAAAGACCTCACTTGCCTCAGAGAAATAACCCCAAAGTTTAGACAGCCCCCCACAAATAATAACAGTGAGTTAAGGGGAAAAATACAAATGTAGAAATGAAACAGGTTTAGCAAATGAGGCCCACTAACACTAGAAAGACAGAAGATAGCAAGGGATCTGTGCGGTCAGTACAAAAACTATCAAAAACTATCCACGCAGAGAATACAAAAACCCCCACACCGACTCACGATGTGAGGGGCACAACTCTGCACCCCAGAGCTACCAGCAAGCGAAAAAAATCACATAAAAGCAAGCTGGACTGAACTCATCATATACAGAGAAACGTTTTCACGGAAATAATGAGCAAAATGAACAAGCAAGACTTAGCTTCTCCAGAAGGAGACAGGTCACAAGGGAGGTCCAGGAGAGATCAGAACCAGGACTGAATACAATGACAGCAGGCAACAAGTGAAGGTCCAGGTGAGTCAAATAGGAACCAGCATAGCAGGAAATGAGGCAACTGAGCCCTGCTACAGACCAGCCATATCGCTAAAGGCCACCAGAGGGAGCCCAAGAACAGAACTCACACAGTACCACTCATGACCACAGGAGGGAGCCCGAGAACGGAATTCACAACAGTACCCCCCCTTGAGGAGGGGTCATCGAACCCTCACCAGAGCTCCCAGGCCGATCAGGACGAGCCGAATGAAAGGCACGAACCAAATCGGCCGCATGAACATGGGAGGCGACAACCCAGGAATTATCCTCCTGACCATAGCCCTTCCACTTAACCAAGTACTGAAGCCTCCGTCTCGAAATACGAGAATCCAAGATCTTCTCCACCACATACTACAACTCCCCCTCGACCAAGACCGGAGCAGGAGGATCAACAGAAGGGACCACAGGCACCACATATCTCCGCAACAATGACCTATGGAACACATTATGAATGGCAAACGATGTTGGGAGGTCCAACCGAAATGACACAGGGTTGAGGATTCCCAAAATCTTATAAGGACCGATGAAACGAGGCTTGAACTTAGGAGAGGAAACCTTCATAGGGACATAACGAGAAGACAACCATACCAAATACCCCACACGAAGTCGGGGACCCACACAGCAACGGCGGTTAGCAAAGCGCTGAGCCTTCTCTTGTCACAATGTCAAATTGTCCACCACGTGGTTCCAAATCTGCTGCAACCTATCCACCACGGAATCCACCCCAGGACAGTCAGAAGGCTCAACCTGACCTGAGGAAAAACGAGGATGAAAACCAGAATTGCAAAAAAAAGGTGAAACCAAAGTAGCAGAACTAGCCCGATTATTGAGGGCGAACTCAGCCAATGGCAAAAAAGTCACCCAATCATCCTGATCAGCAGAAACAAAACATCTCAGATAAGTTTCCAAGGTCTGATTAGTTCGTTCGGTTTGGCCATTCGTCTGAGGATGGAAGGCCGACGAAAAAGACAATTCAATGCCCATCTTAGCACAAAAGGACCGCCAAAATCTGGACACAAACTGGGATCCTCTGTCAGACACAATGTTCTCCGGAATACCATGCAAACGAACCACATTCTGAAAAAACAGTGGAACCAAATCGGAGGAGGAAGGCAGCTTAGGCAAGGGCACCAAATGGACCATTTTAGAAAAACGATCACAAACCACCCAGATGACAGACTGTTGTGAACTCTATTTTTGGGCTCCCTCTAGTGGTCACAAGCGGTACTGTGTAGTGTTGTCTTTCTGCAGGTTGGCTTCATCAGCTGGTTCGTTATCCTTGGTTGGTTTCCTATTTAGCTCACGTGGATACTCAGTTCCTTGCCTGCTATCAATGTATTCAGTGCTCTTCAGATTCCTGGTGACTACCTTGCTCCCAGTCTCTCCAAGACAAGCTAAGTTTTTGTTCGTTCAGTTTCTGATTATCAGCGCTCATCATGTTTTTTTGTCCAGCTTGTTAAAATGTGATTTCTTAATTGCTGGTTGCTCTAGGGGACTGAGTTTCTCCCCCCACACCGTTAGTTGGTGCGGGGGTTCTTGAAATCTCAGTGTGGATATTTTGTAAGGGTTTTTTACTGACCGCATAGACCCCTTTTCTATTTTCTGCTATCTAGAATTAGTGGGCCTCTTTTGATGAATCTGCTTTCACCCCTATGTATGTGCCTTCCTCTTACCTCACTGTTAGGGTTGAGCGAAACGGGTGGGCAATTTTCAGAAGTCGCCGACTTTTGGCAAAGTCGGGTTTCATGAAACCCGACCCGACCCCTGTGTGGGGTCGGCCATGAAGTCAGCGATCTTCTGAATCTGGAATCGGAATTCCGATACCGATTCCCGATATGTTTAAGATATCGGGAATTGGTATCGGAATTCAGATTTAAGTGTAAAATAAAGAATTAAAATTAAAAATATCGCTATACTTACACTCTGATGGGCCCTGGTACTAACCGGGAACCTTCCTTCCTTAGAATCAGCCTTCCAGGACCTTGCGGTGACATCGCGGTGACGTCGCGGCTTGTGATTGGTCGTGCGGCCGCCCATGTGACCGCTCGCGCGACCAATCACAAGCCGCGACGTCACCGTGACGTCACCGAAGGTCCTGGAAGGGCTGATTCTTAGGAAGGAAGGCTGCCGGAACGAAGCCGAGGGTGAGTATATTCCTATTAGGTATATACTCACCCTCGGACACGCCCTGCTTCTTTCCAGCAGCCTTCCTTCCTAAGAATCAGCCCTTTCAGGACCTTTGGTGACGTCACGGTGACGTCGCGGCTTGTGATTGGTCGCGCGAGCGGTCACATGGGCGGCCGCGCGACCAATCACAAGCCGCGACGTCACCGCGACTTCACCGCAAGGTCCTGGAAGGCTGATTCTAAGGAAGGAAGGTTCCCGCTTAGTACCAGGGCCCGTCAGAGGGTAAGTATAGCGATATTTTTTATTTTAATTCTTTATTTTACACTTAAATATGGATCCCAGGGCCTGAAGGAGAGTTTCCGCTCCTTCAGACCCTGGGAACCATTGGAAACCCAATGCACTGCATTGGGTTTCGAGTTTCGGCCGACCCCGACCCTGACTTTTTTATAGGATCGGCCGATTTCACTCGACCCGACTTTTGAAAAAGTCGGATTTCGTGAAACCCGACCCGATCCTATAAAAGTAAAGGTCGCTCAACCCTACTCACCGTTATTATCTGTTGGGGGCTTCTATATCTTTGGGGATTATTTCTCTGGAGGCAAGAGAGGTCTTTCTTTCTCTCTAGGGGTAGTTAGTTCCTCAGGCTGGCTCGAGACGTCTAGGATTTTAGACACGTTCACCGGCTATCTCTAGTGTGGTTGGATAGGTTCAGTTTTGCGGTCAGTCCAGTTTTCCACCTCCCTAGAGCTTGTCCTATGTTTAGTCACCTTGCTGGAGTATTTGTGATCCTCAACCACTAAGGATCATAACAACAGACATCCTCTGAGAGACAGGAAGATCCAAAATAAAATCCATGGAAATATGCGTCCAAGGCCTCTTCGGGACAGGCAAAGGCAAAAGCAACCCACTGGCACGAGAACAGCAAGGCTTAGCCCGAGCACAAATCCCACAGGACTGCACAAAGGAACGCACATCCCGCGACAAGGAAGGCCACCAAAAGGACCTAGCCACCAAATCCCTGGTACCAAAAATCCCAGGATGACCCGCCAACACTGAAGAATGAACCTCGGAAATAACTCTACTGGTCCATCTATCCGGGACAAACAGTCTCTCCGGTGGACAACGGTCAGGTCTATTGGCCTGAAATTCCTGCAGCACCCGTCGCAAATCAGGAGAGATGGCAGACAAAATCACCCCCTCTCTGAGGATACCAGCTGGTTCGGAAACTTCCGGGGAGTCAGGCACAAAACTCCTAGAAAGGGCATCAGCCTTCACGTTTTTCGAATCCGGAAGATATGAAACCACGAAATCGAAACGGGAGAAAAACAGCGACCATCGAGCCTGTCTAGGATTTAACCGTTTGGCAGACTCGAGATAAGTCAAATTCTTGTGATCCGTCAAGACCACCACACGATGCTTGGCTCCCTCAAGCCAATGTCGCCACTCCTCAAATGCCCACTTCATTGCCAACAACTCCCGATTACCAACATCATAATTTGGCAGGCGAAAACTTTCTTGAAAAGAAAGCACATGGTCTCATCACAGAGCCATCAGAGCTTTTCTGCGACAAGACAGCCCCTGCTCCAATCCTAGAAGCATCAACCTCGACCTGAAAGGGAAGAGAGACATCCGGCTGGCGCAAGACAGGAGCCGAAGAAAACCGACGTTTCAGCTCCTGAAAGGCCTCCACGGCCGCAGGAGACCAATTCGTCACATCAGAACCCTTCTTGGTCAAATCCGTCAAAGGCTTAACCACACCAGAAAAATGAGTGATGAAGTGACGGTAAAAATTAGCAAAACCCAAGAATTTCTGAAGACTCTTCACTGATGTAGGTTGAGTCCAGTCATAAATAGCCTGAACCTTGACTGGATCCATCTCAATAGTAGAAGGAGAAAAAATAAAGCCCAAAAAGGAAACCTTCTGGACTCCAAAGAGACATTTAGAGCCCTTCACAAACAAGGCATTGACACGCAGGACCTGAAATACCATCCTGACCTGCTTCACATGAGATTCCCAATCATCAGAAAAGACCAAAATATCATCCAGGTACACAATCATAAATCTATCCAGATACTCTCGGTAGATGTCGTGCATGAAGGACTGAAACACAGAGGGGGCATTAGAAAGCCCAAAAGGCATCACCAAGTACTCAAAATGGCCTTCGGGCATATTAAATGCTGTTTTCCATTCATCGCCCTGCTTTATGCGCACAAGATTATACGCTCCTCGAAGATCTATCTTGGTGAACCAACTGGCCCCCTTAATCCGAGCAAACAGATCGGACAACAGTGGCAAAGGGTACTGAAATTTGACCGTGATTTTATTTAGAAGGCGATATTCTATACAAGGTCTCAGAGAACCATCCTTCTTGGCCACAAAAAAGAACCCCGCACCCAAAGGGGATGAGGAGGGGCGAATATGCCCTTTCTCCAAAGACTCTATATAACTCCGCATAGCGGCATGCTCTGGTACAGACAAACTAAAAAGTCGTCCCTTAGGGAACTTGCTACCAGGAATCAAATTTATAGCACAATCACAATCCCTATGAGGAGGTAGGGCACTGGATTTGGGCTCATCAAATACATCCTGGTAGTCCGACAAAAATTCAGGGACTTCAGAAGGAGTAGAAGAAGTAATTGACACCAAAGGAGCATCGCCATGAATTCCCTGGCAACCCCAACTTGACACAGACATTGCTTTCCAATCCAGGACTGGATTATGAGCCTGCAGCCATGGCAGACCCAACACGACAACATCATGCAAATTATGTAGCACAAGAAAGCGAATCACCTCCTGATGTGCAGGAGTCATGCACATGGTCACTTGAGTCCAGTACTGAGGTTTATTCTTGGCCAATGGCATAGCATCAATTCCCTTTAGTGGAATAGGGAATTCCAAAGGCTCCAAGATAAAACCACAGCGCCTGGCAAATGACAAATCCATCAAATTCAGGGCAGCACCTGAATCCACAAAAGCCATAACTGAGTAGGATGACAGAGAGCAAATCAAGGTAACAGACAAAATGAATTTAGGCTGTACAGTACCAATGGTGACAGACTTAGCGAACCTTTTTGTGCACTTAGAACACTCTGAAATAACATGAGCAGAATCACCACAGTAAAAGCACAACCCATTCTGACGCCTGTGATTTTGCCGTTCAATTCTGGTCAGAATCCTGTCACATTGCATAGACTCAGGTTTCTGCTCAGAAAATACCACCAGATGGTGCACAAGTTTGCGCTCCCGCAAACGCCGATCAATCTGAATGGCCAAAGACATTGACTCATTCAGACCCGCAGGCGTGGGGAACCCCACCATAACATCCTTAAGGGTTTCAGAAAGACCCCTTCTGAAAATCGCTGCCAGGGCGCACTCATTCCATTGAGTGAGCACAGACCATTTCCTAAACTTCTGACAGTAAACCTCTGCTTCATCCTGACCCTGAGAGAGAGCCAGCAAAATCTTTTCTGCCTGGTCTACTGAATTAGGTTCCTCATAAAGCAATCCAAGCGCCAGAAAAAACGCATCCACATTTAGCAATGCAGGATCTCCTGGTGCCAGAGAGAATGCCCAATCTTGAGGGTCACCACGTAACAAAGAAATAACAATTTTAACTTGCTGAACAGAGTCACCAGAGGAACGAGGTCTCAGAGAAAGGAATAATTTGCAATTATTTTTAAAGTTCAAAAACCTAGATCTATCTCCAGAGAACAGCTCAGGAATTGGTATTTTAGGCTCTGACATAGGACTGCGAACTACATAATCCTGAATGCCTTGTACCCTTGCAGTGAGATGATCCCCACTAGAAGACAGACTCTGAATGTCCATATCTGCAGCTGAATTCCGAACCACCCAGAGATTAAGGGGAGGAGAGAAGACAGACACACTGCAGAGGAAAAAAAAATGACCTCAGGACTTCTCTTATCCCTCTTCTGCGATGCATTAACACTTTGTGGGCCTGCTGTACTGTTACGATCCGGTGGTAGGATCACAGAACTGACCTGACAGGTAAACCAGAATATTAGGACAAGCTCTGGGGATGTGGGAGCTATACTGACCGCAACCCTGATCCTATCCACACACACTAAAGGCAGCCGTGGAGCATTACCTAAAAACCTAGACGCCTCTTCACAGCCTGAGAAACTAGCTACCCCTAGAGAGAAAGCAAAGACCTCACTTGCCTCAGAGAAATAACCCCAAAGTTTAGACAGCCCCCCACAAATAATAACGGTGAGTTAAGGGGAAAAATACAAACGTAGAAATGAAACAGGTTTAGCAAATGAGGCCCGCTAACACTAGAAAGACAGAAGATAGCAAGGGATCTGTGCGGTCAGTACAAAAACTATCAAAAACTATCCACGCAGAGAATACAAGAACCCCCACACCGACTCACAATGTGAGGGGCGCAACTCTGCACCCCAGAGCTACCAGCAAGTGAAAAAATCACATAAAAGCAAGCTGGACTGAACTCATCATATACTGAGAAACGTTTTCAAGGAAATAATGAGCAAAATGAACAAGCAAGACTTAGCTTCTCCAGAAGGAGACAGGTCACAAGGGAGGTCCAGGAGAGATCAGAACCAGGACTGAATACAACGACAGCAGGCAACAAGTGAAGGTCCAGGTGAGTTAAATAGGAACCAGCATAGCAGGAAATGAGGCAACTGAGCCCTGCTACAGACCAGCCATATCACTAAAGGCCACCAGAGGGAGCCCAAGAACAGAACTCACACAGTACCACTCATGACCACAGGAGGGAGCCCGAGAACGGAATTCACAACAGGTGACTCGAGATCCTAAAAAGACCTGTTTCAGAGTGCTCCAATACAGAGGAGCACTCTGCACCACATGATCGTCGAGCTCCCACAGCGGCGTAGCCCACTCCAATGCCCTGTCCGACAGAAGAGAAATAATGAATCCCACCTTTGCCCGCTCTGTGGGAAAACATGCAGCCAGGAGCTCGAGGTGTATACCGACCGCAGTGGCTCATGAAACCCCTACATGATTTACTGTCACCAGAGTATTTCTCTGGCAGTGGAAGGTGGGATAAGTTCAGAACAGGTGTGGCAGTGGTTAAAGATGCTGCAGCCATGCTAACAACCTGAACAGTTATTGCGGTAATATCCACAGCTGAGGTTGCACGCTTGACAGCTGCCAACCTGCCCTCCAGCTGTTGGATGTACCCCTGCAATCGCTGTTTGTCCACCATTACTTAGCCAGACCCTGGCGCTAGTATACTGTTAGGGCTAGCGGAACACATCGAATATAGATAGGTTGCTACAATGTGCATTTGCAGCCCGGGGTCCACCATGCAGAGATATCTGCTGCAAAGTAATGGCGGATAACCTCTGAGCTCACACGTGGGTTAAGCTTCAACCCGTGTGAACTGGAAGCGATCGCTTTTGACTCACAGAGTTGTGCTGTACACAAATTATTACCCTAACTAATGGTTGTGCCTGTTCTGGAACTCTTCTGTGCTAATCACACACATGAAGGAACCAGATGCTAAGCCAAGGCTAATTGCCCCGACTGACGCTAGCTGCCTGCGAGAGTGTACAGTACCAAAGCTATAGCCTCACACCACATATGTATAGAGTGGTATAGTATCCACTGGCATAAGCCAAACACATTTGATACTAGCGCATGGCCATGCGGCCATGCAAACCTTTTATAGTTGCAGCACTACAGGACCTTCCTGGTGGACCAATAGGAGCTGCAACAGGGCCTGAGCGTGTAACCCCCGACCTCCAATGAGAGGTCCTCCCGTGGGCATGCTCAGTGCATGAAAAGCAGGACTTAGTCCCAGAAAAGCCTGCTCGCCGCTGACCAGTGCTGGCTACAAGGGCAGAGCCTGAAAAGTCAACAGTAACCATTCGCACAGTATCTGGCTGAGCAAGACGCTGGGACCGACGTCTCCGCTGAGCAGGTTCCACTGCGGCTGGAGGAGAATGGGAGACCGCAGCAGACATGGTTCAAGATTCCCCCTGTGCAGCTGCGGGAACTCAACACCTAACAATACCTTGCTTATAATGGCTTAATTCTTCTTACAAGCACTAAACTTAAGCTGGAATCACACAATCGTATAGCATCCGATGCAAGAGCATCGGATGTGATATGCAAATAACACTCGGCTCCTGCTCTACTGTGAGCGTGATCCGAGCATCAGTGCTCTGTGCTCCGATCCTCTGGCATGAGAGAATCATAGCATAGGTGTGGTGGAGACAAAGAAAGTAATCTCTCCATCTCCTTCATTGCTGTTGTCTGAAGGATATCTGAGTGCAGTGCGATGTTTCACACGCGCCCATAAACTTGTATACAGCAAAATTCAGCTATTATACATCAGAACATGTAACTGACTGCAATGCCTTTCCCAAAGGGATACAAAGAGATTTCAGCAGGGCCAGGCAAAAATTCTAAAACGTAACTTTTAATAATCATCTAAAAGGTAATGAACCAATATATAGAAACAGACAGACAATACCATATTTAAAGTGCCAGTGCTCAATATAAACAATGCTCAAAATAGAAAAATGGTTCGGTCTCACCCAAGTCACCTTCCGTTCTTCCTCAAAGTCCCAAACGTAATGTTTCAAGAAGGAAGGAAAGAACAAATATCCCCTATTTTTCATGTTAGGGATAGTAATACACAAAGGGGGAGTTATTGTATCTTAATTCTCCATGTTGTGCCCCTGCATTGCTCCTGCCCTAACAAGGGAAGCACCCTAGTATGGTCCTATAAAAGCATTACCCATAACAATCATATTGGTTCTTGCAGTGGCAAGAAATACACAGTTCAAAAGCAATATCTCATCTGGATCCCTGCTGTGGCAAGAAATACCTCTTTGAAAAGAAATGTCTCATATGGGTTCCTGCAGTGCAGTGAGAGATTGCTTCTGAATTTTTACTACCCCCCAATGAACCAGAGAGAGAAAAGCGTTGAGAGGCTACATATCTGTTGGGAGGCACCATAATCATTATAGGTAATGCTTGCATAGGACCATACTAGGGTACTGCACTTGTTAGGGCGGGAGCAATGAAGGGGCACGACATGAAGTATTAAGATACAATAACCCTTTGTGTATTACTATCCCCCAAGGTGAAATATAGGGGACATTTGTTCTTTCCTTCCTTCTTGAAACATTACATTTGGGACTTTGAGGAAGAATGGAAGGCGACTTGGGTGAGACCGAACCATTTTTCTATTTTGAGCATGGTTTAAATTGAGCACTGGCATTTTAAATATGGTATTGTCTGTCTGTGTGCATATATTGGTTCATTACCTTTTAGGTGATTATTAAAAGTTATGTTTTTGAATTTTTGCCTTGCCCTGCTGAAATCTCATAGACTTGTATAGGTGCATATGATCCGATTCTCGCTGTAAGCCGCATCATGCTGCAAGTGTTTTCTGATGTCAAATTGCATGAGAAAATAATTGCAGATGTGCACTACCCCTTGGAATAACATTGGTACGAATGCAATTTGCAGTTGGTGTTGGTTGTATCTCAATATCTTTTCTTTTCCTTAACCTCTCATCCTCTGAATGTAATTTTCTCTTTTTACTCACAATATTATACTAAGGCGTGCCCTTCCCCTTTTTTATTTTTCTAAATTTATTTTCAGGAGATTTTCTCATCTCTGATTAATAGCCTTTACCTGTAATGTAAACATATACCCCAGACCCATCACCATAAGCCACGGGATGGGCAACACTCCAATCAATTATTGAACATACTGATCCAAAGGGCAATTATTAGACTGCACACTGAATCAAGAAGTGTTGTATTTTTTGAATAAAACGTTATAACTTTATTGATGTACAAAATACATAAAATAAAACACACAAGATAAAACAATGCCTCATCAACATAAAATTTAGTTATTGTGGCAGATAGGAGTAGAAAAAATCTAGAGGCTAGCAGGAAAGCATATAAATATTTTTTGGTTCATTAACCTAATAATCGAGCATGCTAAGAAAATATCTCTTTTGACAAAATTGAGTGCAGCACATATTTATAGAATTAAAAAGTTCTTAGTGTCCTTTAAACTATAATTATAGTAATGCATAAATTACACAAAATGACTACCAGTCGATAATATATAATAAGCAGCAAGGGCTACTAAAATTGCCGCATCCAAATCATTCAAAAACAGCTATACTAAGCCTATAAAGAATGCTGATCGAAGTAGACTAGCAATACGCATTCACCTTTTATAAATCCTATACTAAATAGAGTCATAGCATGATATATGGGCAAACAATAGCTGGCACTGCAAAAATTATAAGTTCAATTGATATCCAAAGGTAATAAAGCACCTAAATATATAGATTCAGGAAACCTTCACTGAATAGACCTAAATGCCCAATATAATGTATGTACTTACATAGTATACATGTCCCAGCACAACAAAGGCAAACAAATCAGCCTTTGAAGCATGTGCTAGATAAGCCCAGTAGAAATAATCCTTAAACGCTGCATCCCAATAAAGCGCAACTGAAAGTGAGCGGACGCTATTGAATTCAATACTTCCACTTGTTAGTATAAGGTAGATCTTGCAATAACAAAATCTACTAAGCACGGGCATATGACTTAATCTCACATAAGGGGCATAAAAAACTTCAACAATGCATATTACCTAGGACTCCAATGCTTCCTGCTGCCAGCCACATGTGGCACGCCAATCTCTGCCTAACCCTGACACGCGTTTCGCGACAGCTTCCTCTTGGGGGAATGCATAGATATTTTGGGATCTCTAGATTGCAATGCATTCTTCTTACCTTATCCGAACTCTAAGTCCTCATTCAGACGTCCGTGTTGCACATATCTATTCTATCTGTGCTTTTTATGGATACAATATGTACCCCTTATAGTCTATTTCAATAGAAAAAAATCCAGCGAGTAGCAAAGGTTGCTAAAAAATAACTTTTATTCCACTTGAGTAAAAATGAACCAACATTTGGCATTCAGCACCAAAACACATTAGCTAAGAAAGGGCAATCAACGCGTTTCGACTTTATGTCTTATTCATGAGCTGAGATAGCTGGAATTTTTTCTATTGGACTTTGCTGTGGCTGCTTCACCCTTTTCATGCGAGGAGTTGGCCTGAAAACAGGAGGTCAAAACATTTGGACTGGTAAGCTGACTTTTTTCTACATATACCATTATGGTCTATTAGGCTATTCACAAGTTCATGTTTTTTCATGGACTATGTGTCCATGCAAAACTCACAGAGACATGTTCATTTTTTACTGGTATCATGGATGAAGTGTCCATACAAATCTATGGGTCCTGAAAAATATGTACAGCACATGGATGGCATCACTGTGCCATCAATGTGCTGCCCATATTTATCACTGCAAAGGATAGGAGAAACTTTTTCAATCATTTATTTATCTGTCCGTGAATAATACTGATGACACATTGATGATACCCAGACCAACACTGGTGATACCAGTACCATTTCTTTACGTTTATAAAAAATCCTAGAATGTGAATGAGGCCTAATAGATTAAATGATGAGAGTCTTAAATTATAGTTTTGTAAATAAATTTTTATCTCACCGGACATTCCTTTTTACCCATAAAAATTAAATTTAATATTTTCTCATATAAATTTCATTGCATTCTTTTTCTTGAATTGATCAAAAATTGTAACTTTTCCTGTTGACCTCACTGTTATAAAGTTGTTCTGCAAAAGGACAGAGAAAAGCAATAACCTCCACGTGGGATCTAGGAGGAGATGTCTCTACTCGCGAAACGTTACCACTGCCGCCAGTATCCAGTTGTAATCCTTTGATCAGAAGATTAGAAAGTCAGCGCACTCTTCTACTCTCAACTTGTAACAAGCCTGCGTAAATGGACACATACAACAGAGTGATACAGATTAATTGCTAATTTTATCTCCCTGAGCCACATGTGCAACTCTCAAGATTGCCGAGGAATACAAAGCATGGCTACTTTTTATATATAGTTCATTGATCTTTATCAAAACCAAGGAATAGGAAATGTTTGGTTCCTAAAGAAAATTGTGAACATTAAGCACAGAAATAATTTTCAGGCAGGAGAACTATATGCCAGATAAATAAAATATCAATGATATACCTACAATGTGACCTGGGTAACAGAGAAGTACCCTTGAACTTTGCATGTTTTAACTATTGCAATGCAAAATCTGTATTACAATAAAATATTAATTACCATATTTTCCGGATTATAAGATGCTCCAAATTATAAGACGCACCCCAAATTTTGAGGAGAAAAATAGAAAAAAATTTTTTTGTAATAAAATAGTTGTGCTTCTTATAATCCATGTGTCTTATTGCTTACCGGAAGTGGTGGCTGTGGGAATGCAGGGTCGCTGCTGGAGGAGGCAGGAGTAGGGTGATGCTGCAGGCCGCAGGCTTGGATTTTGCAATTTTCTGTGGACCACTACCCATGGTATCACTATGACCCCATAGACTTTCACAAGTACGAGTGCTATCCGTGAAAAACATGGCTAGCACTTGTATGCAAAAAAAGATGTCTGAATGAGACTTAATGAAAATTAATTAATGCAAATTTGGCTCTTTTTTCTGAAGCTTATGTATGTAAATCTCATGCCCACTCACAAGTTTTTGGGATTTAGATGTGGTCTTTCTTTAATCTGCAGCATGTCAATTTCTCTTGCTGTAAATATGCATTTTTATTTGTGGATCTCTCCCATAGACTTGAAAAATATGTCAAGAATCTGCATATAAAAACAACATACTATATGCATTACTTTTTACCAGCGCTAAATATCAGAAAGTTTCCAAAACAGACTAGTTTTAAGAAAACATGACATACCAAAAAGTGACAAAAACCGTAGCTGAAAAAATGCAAAAAAAAATTAAAAAAAACACACAAATGATTTAAAAAACAAAAGTTGACTAAATTAGCGAATGGATGTATCAAAGCTGCAGTACCTAAACATCAAAAAAAAAAACAAATATTCCTCCACAAAACTCCACCTCTAACAGCAGCTACCACAGGTAGCTACAAATGGTGATGTTTTAAATTTGTAAGCATTGCTATCTCAGACAATGGCTGCAATTCTGAGGATGTGCTATATTAGGTGTCTGTTACCTTCATCTCCTTGCATCTCCTTCGTGCTTCTGTGAAACTCAGCAAATAGCTAGGCTTCACAGAAGACCATTATTTTCATTATATAGAGGAATATTGCAGTATTACAGCGTTTAGAATAAGTGAGCAAATAATCGCAAGTTGAACTGCATAAAGGAAAATGCAAAATTAAGTAAAACATTTTAACAATTGTTCTTTACAACTTATCCCAATGTAAAAAAACAAATAAACATAATTGTTGTTGCTGCATCAGTTTAATCTATCAAAATGTAAAATTAATTAAACACCATAAATGCCATAAATACCAAAATTGCCATTTCTTTTTTGTTCACGACTCCTCCTTCAAATAAAGGCAATAAGTAGTAATCGAAATATTGTATGCCAAAAATGTATTAAGAAAAAGCTCACAGTTAAAAAAAAACTTTTTAAAAAATCTCAGAAAATTGTCCCCAAAAAACAAACAATTTAGTTTAAAGTTTTGAATTTTTTTTTGAAACTTCAATACTAAAAAAAAATGTGTATCCCTGGAATCATACTGACTTGAGAATCATGTTGCCAGGTGATTTTTCCCACCCAATTAACACCATGAAAAAATCTAACAATTACTCCATTACCATTTCACCACTTTCGCATTTATCAGTACAGTAGACCATAAAAAAATATATGATTCAAAACTACAACTCTCCCCACAAAAAAAAACCAAGCCCTTACACAACTATGTCTACTGCAAAATGAAAAAATATGTTTCCTGGAAGAAAGCTAGGAAAAAAACTAATTGTAAAAACAAAAAAAATCCCCTAATAGGGAAAAGGTTTAAACAAATGTCAATGACTATGGTAGTTGAAGATAAAAAAAATTAGCCTAAAAAAGCTCTATTAATCTAACTTGGGTATAGGGCACTAGTCCCTAGCTGTAAACTACAGATATCTGCAACAGGTGGTAGTTTGGGGGCAGCTGGAGAGATAGAGGTTATAGACCACGGCACAGAAGGACATGTTAAGGGGCTTTTTTTGCATAACAGTTTTATTTTGGACAATTTGGCTTTTGCAGTCTTAATATGTTTCACACATTGCAAACTGCACAATTGGATTCTTCAGCCAATCGCATTGAGTAATTCTCATTCCATTCTGGTGTTTATCCAGTACCCACTGACCTGTACTTCTGATTCAATCTTTAACCACTGAAAATGGCTGAAAATACTTGCCTGAGAATGAAGTCATAGCCTGGGATGGTCCATGATTGTTCCCCAGTGATTTAAGGAGCTTGCATTTCTGACTCGTTCCAGTTAAGGATAGGTTTAGGAAGGACGGACCAGTGGAGACCAGTTAACCCTCAGAATGTGACCTGTGGATGATCACTGATGGTATTTTTTTTAAATTATTTTTAACAAATGTGAACCCTTTTAAGTATACATTTGATAAACTGGTAACTCTGCTAAAAGTGAAATCCTTAGGTAATCTTGTCTGATATCAAGGATTGGAACTGGAACTCTTTGTTTTCTTCAGAACATTGTCTTATAAAAGTAATACGGTAAATGTTGCTTGTTCTTCTCAGTCGAAGATGACCATGACTTCAGGGTTTACAGAAGAATCAGTTGTTGTGGGTGCGATTTGACTGATGAGGCCTATTGTGGCCCTGAAGGCTTACCCACATATGTGACATAACTAAGTAGATGTGGTCAGGAGTCAAACATTAGATGCTGCTTGCACCTTGCGCACAGCTCGCTATCTTTTTGCTTCAATAATTATCCTATCTTCAGCTGCACATGCTCTTGAGGTGATCCTGCCTTTCCTGGCTGAATGGTCCAGGGCAAGCTTCTCCCATTCATTAATGTTGACTCCAAGGTTTTTGAGAGATGCTTTAAGGCAGTCTTTATAACATTTCTTTTTCTTCCTGGCTGCTCACTTTCCCTGACACAGTTCTCCATACAGGAGATGTTTAGGCAATCGGCTGTCTGGCATCCTGATCACATGTCCAGCCCACCTGGCTTGGACATTCAGTAGGACAGTGTAAATGCTGCAGAGCCCATATTATTGTAGAATTGCGGTGTCTGGGACATTGTCTTGCCAGCTGTTGTGCAGAAGTCTGTGGAGACAGCTCGGGTGAAAGTGATAGAGCTGTTTGGCATACTTGCTGTAGACAGTCCATGTCTCGCTTGCGTAGAGAAGTGGAGTAAGGACAGCTGTGTGACAAACCTTCAGATTAGTGGTAAGGCAGAGTCACCTTCATTCCCAGATGTTCTTACACAGTCGCCCAAAGGTGCTGTTGGCTTTGGCAATTTTGCTGTTGACCTCAGTGTCTTTGGTCATTATACAGGAGAGGGTGCTGCCCAGGTAGGTGAAGTTGTCCACTGCTTTGAAGCTGTGCTCCTTCACTGTAATGCATGGCTGCTGGTTTGGTTTTCCTGGAGCAGGTTGGTACATAACTTTGGTCTTTTGCGTATTGATAATGAAATTGATATGGTAAATATACTGGTGCTGAAATGCGTTGGTTAGGAAAACCTATATTTCATACCATCGAGGACTCTGGGCGCAGCCAAGATACCGTGATCACTCCACTAAACTGACAGGTAACTATACACACATAAATGAACATCCGCTTATGAAAATAGTTCACATAAGTAACAGATACCCCTGTCAAATATCTCCTTGGTTGGAAGGGAAGCAGAGGTGCAGGTAGCAGAGTATAGCATTAAATGCTTAGAATATAATATGGAACCTCACATTCAAACTGAATTCAGTTGTGAGAACAAGCCAAGAAAGTCACCTGAAGGTGAACACACACTTTGAAGAATGCAACTAGTATAAAGATATCAATCCACCCGTCTAGTTTATACTCCCATTGAGGGGCAAGTAGAGATAAGAAGACTTCAGCATTCCACCTTACTGACAAGGCTCTCATTCTTCTTCAGTCTAAGAAATGACATTGTGCAACAGTCAATGCTATCCAGATTTAAACGCATTTATTTTCGGTGATTCCATTCTGTGAATATTTTTTTTACGTATTTCTTTTAGTTTTGGATTTTTGATACTTACTTTTTTTACTAGTGCATTTTGCATGATATCGAATTTTGAATACAAAATCTCATAATCCAGAGAATAATGTTTGATGAAGTTAGCTAGGTAATATTTCTAAACATGATTTTGATTAATCTGGGTAATCTGGAAAGAATATTGAAGTTTAATTAGTCTTCTATCTTTCCAAAACGACTAAAATATCTCTCTTTTGAGGAAGGGAATAGCACAGTTACTAATATTAAATTATAGTTTCGGTCTCACATGGCTGCTAAATGCGTGCATCCATCATTCTTGCAACCTCTAAAATCCATTTTATGAAAGCTTTTCTTCCATTCATTAACATCTTTTTTTTTCCTCTTATAAAATTAACATTTTCTGTAATAAATTGGAATCATAAAGTGAAGGAAATAACGTGTATGAGTAATTATTCCGGAAGCTCCACAGCAATTTTCAGACAAGTTAGTTTGAGCACCAATATTGTAAATGCCTGATATTTGCTCAATTGCAAAGCTTGGCTGTCAGAATGATTTTAGACATTTTGCTCTGGTCCCTTTTGTTGACAAGTTTTCTACAACCTCATAATTCCTTTTCCTGGATGTGTTTTTTCTTTAATCAAACCATTCTTGATATATTCTCAGTATCTTTTTTAAAAAAAATAACCATTGAACACCTTATCAACAAGCACCATAAATGTATGATGCTCATCATGAGCGGCTTTATTTATCAGGCTCAGGAACTGATCCCACTCCATTACCATCAGATGATGGATGTATTATTCAGCCATCACCTTTCTCTAACATCTACAGGTGGAACTGAACTCAGCTCACTGCTATTAACTTGCTAAATTCCTCTGTTAATCTCTGATACCGGTATTTACAGTGCAAAGGAGTGTTGTTCCATGCACAAATCATGAAATTGGGCTGCCTTAGCAGCCAAGGGCCTACTATGATAGTGCTCTAGCATGTGGTTTACCTTCATAGAAGACTATGATTTGTCCAATAGTCTTCAGTGCAGTTGTAGTATATTCCAGTACATAATACAATCAATAATACGACCGCAGGCTCAAGCGCTAGAAGTCCCACCAAAAGAAGTAAAAAACTTAAAAAATATATAAAAAATACAAAAAATGTAAATCACTCGTCTTTTCTACCATTAAAAATATTAAAAATTGATGTTAGACCAAATGTAAAAAATAAACATATTTAGTATTGATGAATCCTTAAAAATCTGATCTATTAATAAATAAAATTAATTAACTAATTTTTATCATACAATGTAGAAAAAAATATAGAATCAAATCAAGGAATAGAAACCCTGCAGAAAGTAAATGGGTGGTAGTAATACAGTGCGTGAGTAAAACATAGGGTATTTAGTTAACACTATTTTGATCAAAAGCGCACAAAAGCCATTCCATTGCAACATAGTGTACCAAATCCAGGTGGTCAATAATTCTAGTGACTCACCTTGCTATAAAAACGTAGGCTTCTTAATTAACTCTCTTACAGTTCAAAGAGCATTAAAACCATCCCATTATGACAAGGTATACCCAATCAGGATAATCCCTAACTCTAGTGACTCACCTCACTATGTGCCTTCAGTCCTCACAATAGATGGAGGTCAGAGCAGGAACTGGACCTCATTGTGTTTTGCACCTGCTTGTGGAAAGCCAAATATACAAGGTACACCAAAGGGGTACAAGGAAGAAAAGAATACCATAAAATAAAAAGCCAAAAAAAAAATTCAATTAGACAATTTTACTACCCTTTGAAGTTTTATCTCATTTTTCAATACTGCACAGGGTAAAATTGATGGCGTCATTCAAAAGTACAACTCAGAAAAAAAAAGAGTTTATATGGTTACTTGAACAAAAAGTAAATTCCAGTGTTTGGTAGAAGGGCCAGCAGTAGATAGATATTTTTTTCTTTCTCATTGCTTACATAATGTCGCCATTCACATCATTTTCTGTCCACAGCATGGGCCAACAATATACTTCCCCTGTTTTAGACACACAATAGTGTCCAATTTATAGGAAGCCAGCTGACCTTTAAGCATTATCTTTTTGGACTAGAGTCCAAGACCAAAGAACTCCCAGAGAAAATCCATTCCAACATAGGGAGAACATACAAACTCCATGCAGATGCTGCCCTTAGTGACATCTACAGCATTGTAAGACAACAATGCTAAATACCGAGCTGCATTTGTCACCATTTGTTGCCTATTCTATATAGTCATTGATTGGGAAACCCATCTAATTTCAGCCTAAAACAATTCAATTGGGATTTTTATTTTATAAAATGTTTAGATGTACAATAAGTTAGCTACAATAACTCCCTGTACTTTGCCTTTTACATTGTCAATGGTAAAGATTCTAGATATTGCTTTCCTTGACATCATAAGTAAGATCCTCCTTTAAATTGAAAACCATCGAGCATAATAACTTTCCTGATAATGTCTGTCAGTTAGAGGGTATTACATAGTACAAATTACTATCCCGTGTAATAAAAGGCCATTCAGATTAAACGCACATACTTTTATCAAATCTACATTTCATAAAACGTCTCCAGCTCAGAATATGTTTAAGATCATTACAAATGATTAAAGAAAATTGAATTCTAACTAAAATCAATATAGATATTGCTTTAATACATATTTAATGGAGCACATACATCTTTATTATACAAAGCCTGTAGATGTATTTCCAGCGCAATATCTGAACTCATATGTATTAACGTCACCGGCTGAACGGTCTTCACCTTTAGGTGGATACGACGTTTATTTAATTATGACACCAGTGACAATTATCCGACAACATGTCTGAAGATGGAATAACACAGACGGCACATATTCACCATGAATTGTAATAATCATAATTTTTATCGATTTTCAATGTGAATAGGTGAATCATCAATCTGGCATGAAGTAATCCCTGCATCATGCCACAATGATGATGTCATGCTAGCGTGGCTAATCAAAAGCCAAAAGGCAAGAGATTTGCAAGCTTAAAAGTTGTAGTCTTAAAGGAACAATTTACATTTACCTGAGTGCAAAGTTTTCTACAACATTTTATGGGATAGTTTCCTACTTGGGCACGAGCCACAGGAGTGCCATAATTAACATTTTTGTAGTCTGAAATGAACACTGATTTAATCCTAAATGTTATCTCTTTGAAGTAATAACATTTCTAATATGGTTCAATTAAAAATTCCCTATCATTTCCTCTGTCCCCTGAAACAAAGCATTGTCAGTGATCTCTGATTCAGGGACTGGGCTAGCCTCTGCTCTACTGAGCATACATCAGTTGTCAATTCCAATGTATGCTCAGTGGGATTTTTTCACCAGGCAATATTCTTTTTAATGCACAGTGACAATGCACTCCCTCTCCACTTCAGATGAAAAGTGGCGGGCTGGCAAGAGAGTGCACTGTCTTTGTCCATTTTAAGGAGATAACATGGTGAGCAGTGGGAACAGAGATAAGCTACCCCCCAGAAAAAAAAGTGCTCTTGGTTTCAGTGGAGGGACTGCTGTCTACTTTTTCCTGCTCGCTGGGTTATCTGTTGTGAATTAGACTTTTTGGCTCCCTCTTGTGGTCACTAGTGATATGACACTTTGATATTCCTTCCCTTGCTTGGTACCCACCTGTGTTATGACCCCAATGGCAGAGGGTCTCAGAAATATTTACTAAGTCTGCAAACACAAAAACCAGCTCATAGGGCAGTGGTAACTGGGCTGACCATATATCTAATCCTAGCACCACAAATATCAGCAGCCGGGGAACGTGCCTACGTTGATTCTAGACATCTCGCGCCAGCCGGAGAACTAACTAACCCTAGAAGGGAAAAGAAAGACCTTTCTTGCCTCCAGAGAAAAGACCCCAAAAGTTGGATACAAGCCCCCAACAAATAATAACGGTGAGGTAAGAGGAAAAGACAAACGTAAGAATGAGCTAGGTATTTAGCAAAGAGAGGCCCACTAGCTAACAGCAGAATATAGTAAGATAACTTATATGGTCAGCAAAAACCCTATCAAAAATATCCATGCTGGAAATTCAAGAACCCCCGAACCGTCTAACGGCCCGGGGGGAGAACACCAGCCCCCTAGAGCTTCCAGCAAGGTCAGGAATCACATTTAGTACAAGCTGGACAAAAATGAGAGCAAGCAAATAACCCAAAAAACAAAGAAGCAGGACTTAGCTTAATTTAGCACGAACCGGGACCAGCAGATAGGAGCAAACAGAAAGGATCTGATTACAACGATGCCAGGCACTGGACTAAGGATCCAGGAAGTTTATATAGCAACACCCCTGGACTAACGGCCCAGGTGGGTGCAAACTGAGGGAAGAAACTCCCAGAGTAATATCACTAGTAACCACAAGAGGGAGCCAAAAAGTCTAATTCACAACAGTACCCCCCCCTTAAGGAGGGGTCACCGAACCCTCACCAAGACCACCAGGGCGATCAGGATGAGCAGCGTGAAAGGCACGAACTAAATCGGCCGCATGCACGTCAGAGGCAACCACCCAGGAATTATCCTCCTGACCATAGCCCTTCCACTTCACCAGATACTGAAGTCTCCGTCTGGAGAGACGAGAATCCAAGATCTTCTCCACCACGTACTCCAACTCGCCCTCAACCAACACCGGAGCAGGAGGCTCAGCAGAAGGAACCACAGGCACAACGTAGCGTCGCAACAAGGACCTATGGAACATGTTGTGAATGGCAAACGACACCGGAAGATCCAAGCGAAAGGACACTGGATTAAGGATTTCCAATATCTTGTAAGGACCGATGAAGCGAGGCTTAAATTTAGGAGAGGAGACCTTCATAGGAACAAATCGAGAAGACAGCCACACCAAATCCCCAACACGAAGTCGGGGACCCACACCGCGGCGGCGGCGGTTGGCAAAACGCTGAGCCTACTCCTGTGACAATTTTAAGTTGTCCACCACATGATTCCAGATCTGCTGCAACCTATCCACCACAGAATCTACCCCAGGACAGTCAGAATGCTCCACATGTCCCGAGGAAAAACGAGGATGGAAACCAGAGTTGCAGAAAAATGGCGAAACCAAAGTAGCGGAACTAGCCCGATTATTAAGGGCAAACTCAGCCAACGGCAAGAAGGTCACCCAATCATCCTGATCTGCCAAAACAAAACACCTCAAATAAGCCTCCAGAGTCTGATTAGTTCGCTCCGTTTGTCCATTAGTCTGAGGATGAAAGGCAGACGAGAACGACAAATCAATGCCCATCCTAGCACAAAAGGATCGCCAGAACCTGGAAACAAACTGGGATCCTCTGTCAGACACAATATTCTCAGGAATGCCGTGTAAGCGAACCACATTCTGAAAGAACACAGGAACCAGATCGGAAGAGGAAGGCAGCTTAGGCAAAGGCACCAAATGGACCATTTTCGAAAAGCGATCACATATTAACCAGATGACAGACATACCCTGAGACACCGGGAGATCAGAAATGAAATCCATGGAAATGTGTGTCCAAGGCCTCTTCGGGACAGGCAAGGGCAAGAGCAACCCGCTGGCACGAGAACAGCAAGGCTTAGCTCGAGCACAAGTCCCACAGGACTGCACAAATGACCGCACATCCCGTGACAAGGAAGGCCACCAAAAGGACCTAGCCACCAGATCTCTGGTGCCAAAAATTCCCGGATGACCTGCCAACACCGAGGAATGAACCTCGGAAATGACTCTGCTGGTCCACTTATCAGGAACAAACAGTCTGTCAGGTGGACAAGAGTCAGGTCTACCAGCCTGAAATCTCTGCAACACGCGTCGCAAATCAGGAGAAAGAAACAATTTACAATTATTCTTGAAATTCCTAAACCTAAATCGGTCTCCAGAAAACAGTTCAGGAATAGGTATTTTAGGTTCAGACATAGGACTACTGGTAACAAAATCTTGTATGCCCTGCACACGAGCAGCAAGCTGGTCTACACTTGTAATCAAGGTCTGGACATTCATGTCTGCAGCAAGCACAAGCCACTCAAAGGTAAAGGGGAGAAAGAGAGGAAAAAAAAAAAAAAAACTCAGAATTTCCTTTCTTATTATCCCACTTCTGCAATGCATAAACATTCAATGTTGGCCTGGCATACTGTTATAACCCCAATGGCAGAGGGTCTCAGAAATATTTACTAAGTCTGCAAACACAAAAACCAGCTCATAGGGCAGTGGTAACTGGGCTGACCATATATCTAATCCTAGCACCACAAATATCAGCAGCCGGGGAACGTGCCTACGTTGATTCTAGACGTCTCGCGCCAGCCGGAGAACTAACTAACCCTAGAAGGGAAAAGAAAGACCTTTCTTGCCTCCAGAGAAAAGACCCCAAAAGTTGGATACAAGCCCCCAACAAATAATAACGGTGAGGTAAGAGGAAAAGACAAACGTAAGAATGAGCTAGGTATTTAGCAAAGAGAGGCCCACTAGCTAACAGCAGAATATAGTAAGATAACTTATATGGTCAGCAAAAACCCTATCAAAAATATCCATGCTGGAAATTCAAGAACCCCCGAACCGTCTAACGGCCCGGGGGGAGAACACCAGCCCCCTAGAGCTTCCAGCAAGGTCAGGAATCACATTTAGTACAAGCTGGACAAAAATGAGAGCAAGCAAATAACCCAAAAAACAAAGAAGCAGGACTTAGCTTAATTTAGCACGAACCGGGACCAGCAGATAGGAGCAAACAGAAAGGATCTGATTACAACGATGCCAGGCACTGGACTAAGGATCCAGGAAGTTTATATAGCAACACCCCTGGACTAACGGCCCAGGTGGGTGCAAACTGAGGGAAGAAACTCCCAGAGTAATATCACTAGTAACCACAAGAGGGAGCCAAAAAGTCTAATTCACAACACACCTGGCCTCGTTAGTCCAGGGGTGTCGCTATTTGAACTTCCTGGATTTTCAGTCTGGTGCCTGGCATCGTTGTAATCAGATCCTTCTGTTTGCTCCTTTCTGCTGGTCCTGGTTCTTTGCAAAATTAAGCTAAGTCCTGCTTTCTTGTTTTTGGTTATTTTCTGTGCTCTTATTTTTGTCCAGCTTGTACTAAATGTGATTCCTGATACTGCTGGAAGCTCTAGGGGGCGGATGATCTCCCCCCGTGCCGTTAGACGGTTCGGGGGTTCTTGAATATTCCGCGTGGAGTTTTTGTGAGGGTTTTTGCTGACCATATAAGTCATCTTCCTATATTCTGCTATTAGTTAGTGGGCCTCTCTTTGCTAATAACCTAGTTCATTTCTTGCGTTTGTCTTTTCTTCTTACCTCACCGTTATTATTTGTTGGGGGCTTGTATCCAACTTTTTGGGGTATTTCCTCTGGAGGCAAGAAAGGTCTTTCTTTTCCCTGCTAGGGTTAGTTAGTTCTCCGGCTGGCGCGTGACGTCTAGAATCAACGTAGGTACGTTCCCCGGCTGCTGTTATTTGTGTGCTAGGTTCAGGTATATGGTCAGCCCAGTTACCACTGCCCTATGAGCTGGGTTTTATGTTTGCAGACTTCGCTATTTGTCTTTGAGACCCCCTGCCATTGGGGTCATAACAGTTATCTCCTTCAATTCTCACTGATGGGAGCAGAGACCCGTAAATCATTCTGCCCATCTCTAGTAATAAGCTTTCAAATTGTTCTTTTTTATCATGCTGTTAACACAAATGGGTCCACTCTTGCCTTTCTGAAAGAACTACAATCTTGTAATATCCAAGCATTACAATATGCTAGCAAAACCCTCAACAGCTTAAAATTCTCATCAGAACCACTAGATGACCACTTTTCAACACGTATATGATATGATAGATTTCCCAAAAGAATATCACAAAATCATGCTATTTCGCACAGCTGGTATTTTCCTGCCACTTATTTCTGGATGTGTATATGCATAGATAATATTATCATCTTTGGAGGCAAAATGACAACATATTCTAGATTATGTAGATAACACTTGTAAAGACTTGTTCACACATTTAATGGGCACAAAGCACTCATAAGTATAAAAGACTCATATATGGTTCCTCCAATTCCTTTTGGCTTTATTTTTTGAAAAAAGAAGCAATTTTAGGGAAAGAAGTAGATAGATAAAGCAAAGCATGAATGTAGTTCTACTACGTGAAACTTTATATTTTCATTTACTGCTAACAAAATAAATATTATACAAAATATAAATAATGCACTGATAGAGAATGTATAACTGGTGTAAAAAGGTTGAACTTGATAGACCAATGTCTTTTTGCAACCTATATAACTACGTTACTATGAAAAAAAATAGCAAAGCCATAACTGACTTTGGCTTCGGGTCTTATGAATTCTAAGTAGGACCCTAGATCCCTAAAATTTGAGAGCTGGGATCATTAATGATGAACTGAAGATGACTTCATCTTCATGAAAGCACTCAAGATTGAGCTTCTAAAGTGAGTTGGTTATAATAATCATAATAATAGTGTACTGATAATAATAAATGCCCTAGAACAATGTTTTCCAACCTAAATACCATCGGGGCATCTTTTTCTATCCCAAAAATTCACTTTTAACATATTTAATTACTTTACATTATGGATGAGATTTGATGATTGTGTTGCCATCTGCCAGAAAGCAATCCATACCGTAAAAGTGGTACAGTACCACCAACTGATGCTTTTTATTGAGGAGTCAGGTTCTAGGGAACCCAAGCATTATAGGAAACTTATTGGTTAGCATTCCTCTAGGTAAAGTAAATAGAGAATAACATTTCAAACTTAAAAATATTTTAAGGAAACATTTTTTGTATAACTTTAACAACTAGTTTGTAAACCCTAACACAAATAGACAGCACTGAAAGAAATTTGCCAAGCGTTAAGAATAGAGCTTCTAAGTCAATTACGGATATTTATCTCTTGTCTGCAGATTATTGATTTTCCACTTATCAATTCACTGCTTATTTTTCAAGTCAACATAAACCTTTATAAGGAATGAAGTGAAATCAATTGAAAAATCAATTGATGGTCCAGACCTTCTTGCTACCTTTAGACTATTATCCAAGCATATTAAGCAACATTATTTCACAAGCTGCATAAAACTGAATGTAATTACAATTATTTAATAATTCATTTACTGGTGTATTATAACTAATTCTATATTCTACATTTTAATGGATTTGTTACAGATTTAAATAGTATTGTTTTTTTTAAATTACTCTTGATTCTGTATTGCAAAAGCAAAATGAATTTCAGTCCAATCGGTTCACAAAGTTAACCATATATGCCATATATTCTTAATTTTTGCTTCAACTTTAGAGGTTATGCTAACAGTCGTTTGCAAAGACACATAGCCCCTACTTGTCCTTATTACAGACTCAGATTCACTCCATGAACTGCTGCATTATCCTATGAAAGCTATTGTAAACCAATTTGTACACAGGGACATTTTATTATATTTACTATATTATTGGTGGAATATACTATATTATTATTGTTCTAGCATTCTATGGAAACACCATTTTATTTATTAAGCTTGTATTTAGTGAATGCTATACTTATATTTAGAAACAATACATTCATATTTGTTAAAAATGAGCAATTTGCACATGGTAGGTTACAAATAGATAATATACTTTGGAATATTTGGCCTGTTTATGTCCAACAATTTTTTTTTTCCATCACTTGATCGCCTATTGCACCCTACACTTCCTTATGTGCTGGACTCACTATCATTCAGTTTAGCCGTTTCCATATTTAAACTCTAATTTTAATCCCAAATTTCAACGTATGTTTTATTTCTCTATGATTTGCTTAAAATTACCGTACATTTTGCCCCAGTACAGCATCACATGCAAAGTTAGAGATAGCACCATCTCTACCTGGTCTGGTAGCAATAATGACAATTAAGCTAAAAACTTATTAGTTTACTGTCAGGGAGATTGTAATGTCATATCTTATATTATTTCTGGGTGGCGGCAGATGTCTAGTCATCAAAGAGAGGTGTATGGATCGGCATCACCAATGTCGAACAGTTTTGTGCTATACACCAAATGACAAATATGGAAATAAGAAAAAGCGGTGTATATAAAGCAGCAGTAATCCAAACGCCTATCGGAGTGTAAAGCGGTGAATATTAATTACTTTAATGAGGGGGGGGACACTCGGCCGGAAGACTGGCACCAAAGGAGATGCAGCGAGGGAGTGCAGGAAAGGTAAGTAGGCTGCTGCTGTAACTGTGCGCGCTATAAGAGAAATGAATATTCACTGCCAGATTATATACTCGTATAGAAGCCGAGGGGGGGTGTTTTTAGCACAAAAAAATGTGCTGAAAAACTTGGCTTATACATGAGTATATAGAGTACATAGATTTTTCTGGCTAACATGATACCACAACATTTATTTTTTTATTTTACATTCCAATGTTTACTAAGGATACTTTTTATTATATCAGATTAAATGAGCTACCGTTTTGCTGTAGGTGATATAAATAGATAAGATTTAAGGAACTAGTTAGGGACTAACAAGAATTGTTTGGATGTAAAACTGCTTAAAATTAGGATTGTGTGGAGCCATGGAAGTTCTGGTTCTGGTACCCTACCCAAAGTTTATTACAAAGTGCGGTTCAGGTACCAGAACTTTACCTGAACTTGAACCAAAACCCAAACCCCATTAAAAACAATGAGAACTCAAACTTTTGTGCCTGAAAATTTTCTCTCTCAGGATGCAATATTATATTCTAATATTTTATATGGGGAAAATAGCTATTTTTAATGCATCTATAACACTGAAAAACATAAGTGTTTGCTCCAACGTCACCTATTTATTATACTTTTTATCTATGTATTTTTATGGGGGCTTTTGGGACAAATCTTAATTCTGGGGAACATCAATATTTATCTTTACTATTTAAAATGTATATTTATTGATCTAAGACTGACATCCTCCATAATCAAAACCTCCCACTTGCGTCAAAGACTTTTCTCGTGCTGCACCAGTTTTCTTGAATGCACTGCCCCAATCTTATTAATATTTAGCCCTCACATTTATTAAAAGTACTCTAAAAACACATCTCTTTAGACAGGCATATTACCTATTTTCACTAACCTAACTTTTCCCTGTTCCACTTTCTAACTTTTCGTAGAGTTTGGTTTCAACTATTCATCTGTCTCCACATCTTCCATGCAACAAGCAGCACTTGGTAACTGTACTTAGACCGATACTGGCCGATGACCAAATCATGCAGTTTGTTTGAAAAAATAAAACACTCTTTATTACAATGATGGTTGGGCCATAGATGCCAAACACTTTTTACTTATTGTATCCTTACTATTTCTTTGTAGATTGTAAGCTTGCAAACAGGATCCTCGCTATTCCTGTAACTGTTGAATTATGTTTTACTTGGTAATGTCTTTGTTGTTTGTACATGCCCTATGATAAAATGATACGGGATACGTTGGTGCTATAGAAATAAAATTATTATTATTGCCATATTTAACAAAAGTTAATGGCACTGAGCTTTTTTGGTTCAAAGCTTTTGTTGGCAAGAAAGCAAGATGTCTCCCAGCCGTAGAAGAAGTTCGGTTAACTATACCTTTTGTGTTTCACCATAGATTTTTTGTTATCTTCTTTTTTTAATTTAGTAGTTTTTGTGATATTGGCAGACAGAACAACTGAACATCGCACTGTATGATATTTAGTATGTTCTGATCATTAACTCGACAACCAAGCTGACCCAACTCAAGTCGGAATTTTTTTTCTTAACAAACAATTCTTCTGTACCTCTTGTTTATACTCAGTTTGTTCTTTCAACATTATGTGTGATACAGACTGTTCTATTAGATTTCCCGTGTCCTGTGTATTTCTCCATGATAACGCCATTGCCTCCAGCACTCCATCTGATATTCTAACATGTTTTAATAGAGGCATCTGTCACTTGAAATGCTTCACATTTTGTTAATGTTATCAGCCTCTGGTGTTTCACAGCAGACATTGTGAACATTGTGTGACGTTAGTAGGAGGTTATAATTTTTATGGCATAGGTTTCCAGTGAAAGGTCTATGTCCTTTGAGTCTTTTTGTGTATGGATTTGACCTAGCATCACACAGGCGAAAAAAGTAATCCAAATATTCAATTATCATTCTCCACATGTGGAAGGCAGTGTAGAAAGCCTAGCAGGAAAAGGGACGTGAACAATCTTGCCTATCTCATTTCTGAAATGATAATAATGTTTTATTAAAAGGATTAGAAAAATATATTGATCACTCTCTGTATTATCTTATCACTGTAAAGCCAACTATGTTGAATGCGTCTTCATGCTAAAGCCGCTAAACATATATCCCTAGCTTATAAAAAAAAACATGAAAAGTGATAGTAGGTGAAATTATAAGACTTACATCATCAGCAAATCAAATAATTTCTTTCAGTATTACAGAGACGCAGGTGTTAATTTCACTTTAACCACTCCAATCCCCAGGGTAACTTTACGTTTTGGTTTTTTCCTCTAGTTCTTCCATGAGCCTTTACTTTCTTATTTTCTATCCACATAACCGTATGTTTTTTATAGAACAAGTTGTATATTTGAAAGACACCATTAATTTTATCCTGTAATGCACTGGAAAGTGGGAAAAAATTCCAAGTGCTTTGAAATTGCAAAAAAAAGTGCAATTCCACAATTGTTTTTGGGGGCTTTTATTTACCATATTATTTTTTATTTTTACTTTATTTAAACTGGCCTGGCAGTATGATTCTCCAGGTCAGAACTATCAAACGTGTATAGATTTTTATTATTTAAGTTGTGAAAAGAAATTTGAGATTTGTAAAAAAAAAAAAAATTTTTGCTTTTGTTGCCATTATTCGAGACCCATAACACTCTCAATTTTCAGGCTATGGGGCAGTGTAATGAGAAATTTATAGAATAAGAAACTGGTAGATTGTAAAATAAATGATGAGATTCTATTGTTGGGCTCGCTTACACCACCATATTAATCGGACGATTTTTTATCGGATAGCACACCGACCAATAATATGTAACGGGGCAGTCCTGATCAACGTTTTTTTCTCATACCGGTTTTGCATAAGAAAAGAATCACAGCATGCTGCTGTTTAACACATAAATCGGACATGGAACAATTTATCTAGTCTATGGGTGCGTAGAAAATCATTAGACTCTGAAGACATCCAAATGCAATCCGATTTCCATGGACTCAGAGAATGGAGAAGATGAAGAAATTCTGTTCTCCATCTTCTCCTCATACTTTGCTCTGATATGTGCATCCAATAGAATTGGATCACAATATGCGAACACTTGGATCAAACTCTGATCATAGTGGCATTGGCATAATCAGCACAATTCTCTCGGATTAGAGAATCTACTGTCATTTGGCCATAACCTTTATCTGTAAGAAGTGAATAAGGTACAGTATATTGTGCCAAGTACTGCTTAATTAGGAGGTTGGAGGAGAGGGAGGAGGAAACACTTGATCCCCAGTGGGCCACTCCGGTCCTGTTTGAAAGACACCAGTTTTTAAAATGGAAAATGTTTCAGTAAGCTTCATTGCAAACTATACATTAGACCTCAGAAACCTTAAAGAGAATCTCTCAAAAGGTTTTTGCTATTTCATCAGAGGACAGCATAATGAAGGAAAATGGATCCTGATTCCAATGATCCATCACTTAGTTTACTGGGTGCAGCAGTTGTGACACAATCAGAATCTTTAAATGTAGCGGAACTCAGAAACCTAACCTTGCCCCACCACAACGTCCTATGTACACTGTCTACTGACAGTGGTTTGCTTATCAGAGGAGGCGGCGTTTTCCGAGCTAGTCTAGGCAGTGATAATCTCTTGATGATAAAGTATTCATTGTATGGAAACAAAAACACATAGTTTAACAAGTGACACATCCCTAAAATCTGTGTCTTTACCCCTATCTCATGCTGTCCTCAGATTACATAGCAAAATTTGCTAACAGATTCACTTAGAAGGGGGTAGAATACATTCTCTTTAGCCTTCTACATGGACATGTAAGTAATGGGAAGCTGAATAATATGATACTTTGATATCTGCAATTCAATGTCTTATTCGAGAAAAATCTTGTTTTTTTTTAGACGTACATGAGCTGTTCAGGACTATGGGCAGGGCACAGATCTGTATGAGAATCTGCCTCTAGAGATTATTTTACATGAAAGGGGGAGTTACCAGCATGATGTGTAATGGCCGCTCTCTGCTCTCCTAATCTCACTGCAGAGTTGTGTGTGATTATAACTGACACATCTGCAGGATCTTCTCAGCTTCAACCTCCATCTAAGAGGCAGACAGGATTACACTACAGCAGAGCTGTGAGAGCTGCAGCAAATGTGTTTGCAATGAGACAAAGTTCAGTTCTAGTCTTCTGTGTTAGTTACATTCTGCACCGGTAACCCCTTTTTATTTTAAATATGCTCTTGAGGGTAAGCTTGGGGAGCTCTATGTCTGGCCAATAGCATGGAACAGCTCATTTACATATCAGGAAAACATGCATTTCTCTGGAATAAGAAATCAGATCACAGATATCAAGGTATCATTTTATTCAGCTTCCTGTGACCTACCATGTGCCAAAAAGACGGCTTAGGAGGGCTGATCCTATTCACAGATTCCCTTTAAGCTATATTATTTGTTGGCGTTTTGGTTCTAGCATGCTTTAAACAGTGAATATGTAAATAATCGGATAGCAAAAGTTCAGGTCTACATTGTCTCTGAAGAAAGGAACTTAGATTAAACCACTCACCTTTGTTTATAAAGGTATTAAGACGTGCATGAAAACGCCAATAGACAATAGAATTTTCGAAGGTGGAGATGGAGGGTGATTTTCTGTGTAATCAGAGTTGCCAACCAAGTTCTTTACTTTACTGCTCTAAGAGCAACCAAACGTCTACTTACATTTAAGTGCTAATAATTAGCTATTATGAGACATGTTTTCATTCCCTTTCAGAAATTAATTTCTAGCACAATAATGGGATTTGAACTGAGGTTAAGAAGAGCAATTAGACGTTTGGAGTTCTTATAAAAATGTCAAAATGTCAATACTTTGTGAAGGTTTTTTTAAGCCAAATTTATTTGCTAAAATGAATAAAGCCACAAATTCATATTAGTATGAGATGGCTGCACCTCTAATAACCAAATAGTTGTATACTCTTGAAACCCTTTTTAAAATACAGTATCTTATTTATATGATTTCTTCATCTGAAAGCACTGATCAGACAAGAAAGCCAGCGGCAGCAATGAGTTTCTTTGTTTTCTAGATGACCTGGCAAATACTTGCATTTAATGGGCACCTTGCACTACTTTGTTTACCCTGTAGGGGCAGTGCCAAAGGCAGGGTATAATGGGCTGCCTGTCATATTTAGAGTAAAACACTTTCTACCCTGCAATAGAGAATTATTGGAGGTATTGTAGTGTTTTATATGAGTTATCAGAGGATCACTGGTTTAAGTCCTTTGTTCCAAGGAGTACTACAAAGTTAAGAGCAAATTATTAAAATGAAACATTTACTTAAACAAAAGTTTTTTGCAAAAAAAAGAAAAAAACTAAACATCTAACATAACCTATACCATAAAAAGGAAATATTATTTTTACCACATGTTGAACTCCATTAAAGCAAAACCACAAACATCGCTATTCATTCATCTTCCAAAAATGCAATAAAAGTTTAATAATTAACGTTCTTCATCCCCGGGCGATTTTCCATCTTTCGTTTTCATTTTCTCCTCCCCTTCTTCCAAGAGTCGCAACTTTTTTTATTTTTACAGCCAAATAGATGCATGAGGGCTTATTTGTTTTTCAATCTGCCACATAGTCTACTAGAAAACAGGAAAAAATTCCAAATGCAGTAAAATTGCATAAAAAGTACAATTCCACAATGGCTTATTGGGTTCTTTATTTAAGATGTTCAGTATATGGTAAAACTGACATGGCAATATGATTCCGCAGGCCAGTACGAGTGTACAGATACCAAACATGTATATTTATTTTATTTAACCCCTTCATGACCGTGGGATTTTTTGTTTTTCCGTGTTTGTTTTTCACTCCCCTCCTTCCCAGAGCCATAACTTTTTTATTTTTCCGTCAATTTGGCCATGTGAGGGCTTATTTTTTGCGAGACAAGTTGTACTTTTGAACAACATCATTGGTTTTACCATGTCATGTACTAGAAAACGGGAAAAAAATTCCAAGTGCGGTGAAATTTGCAAAAAAAGTGCAATCCCACACTGGTTTTTTGCTTGGCTTTTTTGCTAGGTTCACTAAATGCTAAAACTGACCTGACATTATGATTCTCCAGGTCGTTACGAGTTCATAGACACCTACCATGACTAGGTTATTTTTTACCTAAGTGGTGAAAAAAAATTCCAAACTTTGCTAAAAAAAAAAACAAATTGTGCCATTTTCCGATACTCGTAGCGTCTCAATTTTTCATGATCTGGGGTCGGGTGAGGGCTTATTTTTTGCGTGCCGAGCTGGCGTTTTTAATGATTTCAATTCGGTGCAGATACGTTCTTTTGATCGCCCCTTATTGCATCTTAATGCAATGTCGCGGCGACCAAAAAAAGGTAATTCTGGCATTTCAATTTTTTTTCTCGTTACGCTATTTAGCGATCAGGTTAATGCTTTTTTTATTGATAGATTGGGCGATTCTGAACGTGGCGATACCAAATATGTGTACATTTGATTTTTTTTATTGATTTATTTTGATTGGGGCGAAAGGGAGGTGATTTAAACTTTTATATTTTTTTATTTTTTCCACATTTTTTTTAACTTTTTTTTAACTTTTGCCATGCTTCAATAGCCTCCATGGGAGGCTAGAAGCAGGCACAGCATGATTGCCTCTGCTGCATAGCAGCGATCTGCTGTTCGCTGCTATGTAGTAGAATTGCAGGTGTGCTGTGAGCGCCGACCACAGGGTGGCGCTCACAGCTAGCGGCGATCAGTAACCATAGAGGTCTCAAGGACATCTATGGTTACTGTCCTGACACATCGCCGACCCCCGATCATGTGACGGGGGTCGGCGATGACGTCATTTCCGGCCGCCCGGCCGGATACGGTAGTTAAATGCCGCTGTCTGCGTTTGACAGCGGCATTTAACTAGTTAATAGCGGCGGGTGAATCGCGATTTCACCGGCCGCTATTGCGGGCACATGTCAGCTGTTCAAAACAGCTGACATGTCACGGCTTTGATGCGGGCTCACCACGGAGCCCTGCATCAAAGCAGGGGAGCTGACATCGGACGTACTATACCGTCCGATGTCAGTAAGTGGTTAAGTGGTAAAAAAAAATGAGAAAATTTATCACATTTTTTTTTGCTTTTGTGGACATTTCTGGCGTTTTAATTTTCTTTCTCATTATTCCATTTACTGATCAGAATTTTCTTTAAATATTTTTATAGGTCGGATATTTCTGAACTCAGCGATACTAAAAATGTATATTTTTATTTTTTTTAATTGTTTTATTTTTATTGTGGTAAAAAGGTTGTGATTCAACTTTTTTATTTTTTAATATTTGTTAAACTTTTTTGTTTACTTTTTACTGTATTTAATTGTGTCTTAAGGAAATTTGAAGCTGTGAGTGTCTAATCACCTGTGCTATATATAGAGTACAGCATAAATTATAATCTCCTAAGAATGCCGGCCACAGGCATCATAATGACAGTTACGGGGTCTTAAGCAGACCCCTGACTGTCCTAATGGGCACGTGCACTGATGGATGGGATCAATGATGCAGTTCCTGTCTGCAATAGGGTTGAGCGACTTTTATTTTTACAGGATCGGGTCGGGTTTCACGAAACCCGACTTTCTCAAAAGTCGGGTCGAGTTAAATTGGCCGATCCTATAAAAAAGTCGGGGTCGGGGTCGGCCGAAACACGAAACCCAATGCAGTGCAATGGGATACTATGGTTCCCAGGGTCTGAAGGAGAGGAAACTCTCCTTCAGGCCCTGGGATCCATATTAATGTGTAAAATAAAGAATCAAAATAAAAAATATTGATATACTCACCCTCGGACACGCCCTGGTACTAACCGGCAGGCTTCCTTCCTAAGAATGAGCGCGTGAATGAACTGCGGTGACGTCGCGGCTTGTGATTGGTCGCGAGCGGTCACATGGACAAGCCACGACGTCATCTAATGTCCTTCACGCGCTCATTCTTAGGAAGGAAGGCTGCCGGAAAGAAGCAGGGCGCGTCCGAGGGTGAGTATATTCCTATTAGGTATATACTCACCCTCGGATACGCCCTGCTTCTTTCTGGCAGCCTTCCTTCCTAAGAATGAGCGCGTGAAGGACCTTAGATGACGTCGCGGCTTGTCCATGTGACTGCTCGTGACCAATCACAAGCCGCGACGTCACCGCAGGTCATTCACGTGCTCATTCTTAGGAAGGAAGCCTGCCGGTTAGTACCAGGGCGCGTCCGAGGGTGAGTATATCAATATTTTTTATTTTGATTCTTTATTTAACACTTAAATATGGATTCCGATACCGATTCCCGAAATCGCAAACATATCGGAACTCGGTATCGGAATTCCGATACCAGATTCAGAAGATCGCCGACCTCATGGCCGACCCCACATAGGGGTCGGGTCGTGTTTCATGAAACCCGACTTTGCCAAAAGTCGGCAACTTCTGAAAATGGCCGACCCGTTTCGCTCAACCCTAGTCTGCAATTGCTAAATGCAGCTGTCAGTGATTGACATTTATGTGGTTAACAGCCAAGGGTGGATCGTGGAGGCAATCAGCCATCAAGTACAGGGAAAGATCAGGGATGGGCACTATGAATACCTGGTGATATGCTCTCCATCTCGGTTGTAGTCTATCTGGATGATATTCTCATCTACTCTTCAGATATAGACTCCCACCAGAGAGATGTTTCCAAAGTCTTCGACCTCCTAAGGGGAAACTCCCTCTATGCCAAGTTGGAGAAGTGAGTGTTTGAGCAGGTGTCTTTGCCTTTTCTGGGCATTATAATCTCTGCTCAAGGATTGGCTATGGATCTTGCCAAGCTACAGGCTGTGATGGACTTGCAGGAACCCCATTCTCTCAAAGTGGTGCAGCGCTTTATGGGGTTCATCAACTATTATCGCCAGTTTATTCCCCACTTGTCAACTTTGGTAGCCCCTAGTTGCCCTCACCAAGAAGGGAGCTAATCCCAAATTGTGGTCGGAGAAGGTCTCCAATTCCTTCCTCTCTATTAAGTCTCACTTCGCCATTTTACATTGCCCCGATGTTGATAAACCATTTATCATGGAGGTGGATACCTCTTCCGTCGGCGCTGGAGCAGTCCTCTTCCAGAAGGATGCTCAAGGTGGGAAGCATCCTTGCTTCTTCTTCTCCAAGACCTTCACACCGATGGAGAGGAATTATTCCATTGGGGACAGGGAGCTGCTAGCTATGAAGTTGGCCTTTTCGGAGTGGAGACATCTTCTGGAGGGGCTCACTACCCCTTCCTAATATTCACCGACCAGAAGAGAACCTGAGAACTGTGGCTCCGGTTTAACTAGAGTCTATGCCCCCAGGCAAGACTTTTGTACCATCCAATTTGCGACCAGAGGTTCTCTCTTGGGCTCACTCGTCCAGAGTGGGAGGAAATTTTGGGACCAAGAGGACATCTGAGCTTCTGGCAAGGACGTACTGGTGGCCGTATATGGCCCGTGACGTCGGGAACTATATTGGGGCGTGTGTCTCCTGCACCAAGAATCGGTCTCCTCGGCAACGGCCTGCAAGGTTACTTTACCCCTGTCGGTGGCAGACAGGCCCTGGGAGATGGTCGGGATGGACTTCGTGGTGGGCTTACCCAAGTCTCGTAGCTGCACCATTATCTGGGTAGTCACCGACCATTTTTCTAAAATGGTGCACTTGGTGCCACTTCCACAGTTACTTTCTGCATGGGCCTTGGCAGCGCAGTTCATTAAACATGTTTCCGCCTACATGGCATGCCAGACAAAATTGTCAGTGACCAGGGTCCCCAGTTTGCGTCTCGCTTCTGGAGAGAGCTCTGTCGCTTACTCAGCATTGAGCTGAATCTCTCTAATGTGTACCACCCCGAGACGAATGGGTTGGTAGAGAGGTCCAACCAGACTCTGGTCACATACCTGCGACATTTTGTCTCCATCAGGGGGGATGACTGGGCATTCTTGCTACCATGGGTGGTGTTTGCATTGAAAAATGCCATAGCTGACTCCACTGGGCAGACCCCATTCCATTCCGGCTAGCATCCGCATGTCCCTGTGCCCGTGTCCGTGTCATCCATCGATTCTAGGGTGGCAGACTGGGCGGTGAAGGCACGTGACATTTGGGAATGCACACAGGATGCCATCTGGGCCTCCAAGGAGAGAATGAGGGTATCTGCCGATGCACATCGGTGCCCTGCTCCGACCTTTGCTCCGAGCAACTTAGTGAGGCTCTCTGGCCGTAACCTCAGGCTGTGAGTTGAGTCCACTAAGTTTTCACCTCACTACATAGGCCCCTTCAAGATCCTGGAACAAGTCAATCCTGTGGTCTATAGGTTGGCCCTTCCTCCATGTCTGGGTATCACCAACACCTTTCATGTGTCCCTCCTAAAACCCGTTGACATGTCCCGGTTTTCCGAATCATCTGCCGGCACATTAGGCTTGTCCACAGATGATTACGAGGTGAATGCTATTATGGGGTGTAAGATGGTACATGGCAAAAAATTCTATCTGGTAGATTGTTAGGGTCATGGCCCAGAGGACAGGACCTGGGAGCCTGTTGAGCACATTCGGGCTCCGCTGCTCATTGCCAGCTTTGAGCATAATGAGGTCCAGGGAGGAGGGCCCTAGGATGGGGGATAATGTTAAAAGTCGAGTTCCCGCCGCTGCACAGGGGGACTCTCAAACCATGTCCGCTGTGGTGTCCCATTCTCCTCCAGCCGCAATGGAGCCTGCTCAGTGGAGACGTCGATCCTAGCATCTGGCTCACGCTGATACTGTGCTCTTGGTTACTGCTGTCTTTCCAGGCTCTGCCTTTTTTAGCCAGTGCTGATCAGCAGCGAGCAGGTGTTTCAGGGACTAAGTCCTGCTTTTCCCATACTGAGAATGCCCATGGGGCAACCTCCCATTGGAGGTCGGGGGTCACACGCTCAGGTCCTGTAGCAGCTCCTATTGGACGATTAGGAAGGTCCTTGAGAGCTACAGCTATAAAAGGTTTGCATAGCTGCACGGCCATGCGCTAGTATAAACTGGATAACGTGTGTGTGTAGATGAATGTTTGTCGATAGATGAAAGCTCCTTATTCATTCCCATTCCTAGTGATGATGACTGCTCGCGAATGGTGGAAGCTATCTAGCGCCCGACAGTGCTACCTGCACACTTAGCACACGTTTCTGCATCTATTCACAGTGCCCACCTGTATGGCACCATGCGAAATCAGTGCACTTTCCTGACAGCCAGTCAGTGTAGGGTGGGAACTCCTGCTTGGACTCTGCATCTGGCTCAGGGCATCCTCAGGCGCGGGCTCAAACGCCACCAAGGGTCCGAGAGAGTCCAATCACCAGTTTAGTGGGGGTGATTCTTAAGGATCCCACTAGTGTCTTTCAGCTGCACCTTGTGACTGCTAACAGGGCACAGCGTACTTACGGCGACTCTGTAAAGCAACAGAGTTCACTTCCATTCACACTGGGTGAGATCAAACCCATGTGTGAGCAAGCGTCCATCCACCATTACTCAGCTGCAGGTGTCATCTCTGCACGGTGGACCCCGGACTGTGAACACACCTTATATTCTCTAATATTATTATTTGGTGTGTTCCGCCAGTCCTAACATATGGCTGCTGTCGAAAATATATGTCATCGGTCATGAAGAAGTTAAAGAGGTTGTCCACTTCTTTTATATTGGTGCCCTATCCTTGCGATCAGCTGTTACTTTCTTTAAGAGGGTGGATGTGAAGTAACAAGCCCCAGCCACTACAAGTAGCCAGCCAAGCTCTGCAACTAAGTACTTGTGACCTGTGGACGCCGCCACCGTAACAGTTGATCAGCAGGGGTGCCGAGTGCCGGACCCCGGCCGATCAGACATTGATGCCCTATCCTAAGAATAGAGCATCAATGTAAAGGTAGTGGACAGCTTCTTTAAAAAGTTGTAAGAGTAGACTAAATGAACTCAATTTGTCCTAAAAAATATTTACAAACCCACACAATTCTGTTGTTGGAAAATTAATAATGTTTTGTGTTTTTGAATGTAATGACACAAAACAATTTAAACAAATAATGTGCCTTTTATTCAGCAAGAGTAGACTAAAAAAAATCTTTTGACAGTTGTCCAAAATTTTATCACATTTAGGTTAGTACATATTCCCCCATGTGTTCTACTACCTCTATTTTCTTTCCTTCACAAAATACCTCCTCAGTTATTAATTTTCATACATGTCACTAGGGATGGGTGAACCCGGACGGTAAAGTTCTAAATCCACACCGAACACGTGTTTCTGTTTGGGTTTAGCAGCCCGAACATCTCTTGTTTTCCATGCTGTCATCTGTGTGTCAGAGAAACACCGGCTCTGATTGGCGGTAAGCGGTTCCCACACTAAAGAAAATCTTTCACCAGGTATTTGCTTCCCCATCTGATAGTAACAAGATAATTAATTCTAGTGATGTGTCAGTTATTGGGCTGCTTGCTGAACTCTTAATCTGCTGAAGAGCTCCCAGGTCTCTGAATACTGAGTTGTGTATAACCCCACTCATACCACTGATTGACAGGTTTCTAGGTACACTGTGAATAGGCAGAAAGCTGCTAAACACTGATGGCAGCAGAGTTGGACTATTTGATAGCAGTTTTACTAGTGCTCTAGTGATGATCTCCTTTGATTTAATCAAAACTGAATTTAAGCGGCCCAGTAAGTGACACATCGTTGGAATCAGGGTATTTGCCTCTAAATCATGCTGTGACCAGATTAGGTTGAAAAATATTGGTGATTCCCTTTAACACTTGTTTTTTATGCAAATTCTAAAATGGCTTTTTATACAGTATATTGAAAAATATACAGTATATCGCCTACGTTTAAAGTATTAAAATCATTGAAGGTGTATATTGCTCACCTTCTGCAATGACCTTGAACATATGCAAATTGGAAAATTACAGAAGGAAAACCATGTAACAACACTGCGATTTAACTGTGAAATGAGGGTATCTGTTATTGAAGCAGGAATTTCACACCTACTGAACATGCAGACTTCTTCACAGGTGTGATGAATGGATCCTTCTTTCTGATTCCTCTATTTTTTCCTATGGGTATCTCCTGATATTGACAAAAAAAATAATAAAAAAGAGTTTGAAAATGAAAAACAAAGCCCCATGTATCACTAAAAAAATGTAAAAAAATTGATTGAATATCTAAACAAGAGAAAAAATGTACAGACTATGAAACAGCATTTAGAAAAATAACCAAAACTATTCCTGAAAAGGAAATGGACTTCTCTTGAACTGTTTAATAACAGCATAGCATAGAGAAGGACAAAAAATCATGAAAGTTGAAGGGAACCTGTCACCCCGTTTTTTCCATATGAGATAAAAATACTGTTAAATAGGGCCTGAGCTGTGCATTACAATAGTGTATTTTGTGGACCCCGATTCCCCACCTATGCTGCCAAAATACGTTACCAAAGTAGCCGTTTTCGCCTGTCAATCAGGCTGGTCTGGTCAGATGGGCGTGGTGTCTTCCCCCAGATCTTGCTTAGTTTTCCGTTGGTGGCGTAGTGGTTTGCGCATGCCCAAGTCCAGAATCCACTGCACAGGGGAGGGAAAAGAGCGCGATCTGCGCTATTCCCCTGGTGATTGGTGGGGGCGGCCATCTTCCTGTGGCCGCGTGTGCGCAGATTGAGCGCTCTGCTGCCTGGGGCTTCAGGAAAATGGCCGCGGGATGCCGCGTATGCGCAGATGGAGATCGCGGTGGCCATTTTCCTGAAGCAGGAAATTCTTACTTTCTAGCATTTTTCTATGCCTACCTGAAACGTTTGTACACTACTGAGTATATACACTCACTGGCCACTTTATTAGGTACACCTGTCCAACTTCTTGTTAACACTTAATTTCTAATCAGCCAATCACATGGCGGCAACTCAGTGCATTTAGGCATGTAGACATGGTCAAGACAATCTCCTGCAGTTCAAACCGAGCATCAGTATGGGGAAGAAAGGTGATTTGAGTGCCTTTGAACGTGGCATGGTTGTTGGTGCCAGAAGGGCTGGTCTGAGTATTTCAGAAACTGCTGATCTACTGGGATTTTCACGCACAACCATCTCTAGGGTTTACAGAGAATGGTCCGAAAAAGAAAAAAAATCCAGTGAGCGGCAGTTCTGTGGGCGGAAATGCCTTGTTGATGCCAGAGGTCAGAGGAGAATGGGCAGACTGGTTCGAGCTGATAGAAAGGCAACAGTGACTCAAATCGCCACCCGTTACAACCAAGGTAGGCCTAAGAGCATCGCTGAATGCACAGTGCGTCGAACTTTGAGGCAGATGGGCTACTGCAGCAGAAGACCACACCGGGTACCACTCCTTTCAGCTAAGAACAGGAAACTGAGGCTACAATTTGTACAAGCTCATCGAAATTGGACAGTAGAAGATTGGAAAAACGTTGCTTGGTCTGATGAGTCTCGATTTCTGCTGCGACATTCAGATGGTAGGGTCAGAATTTGGCGTAAACAACATGAAAGCATGGATCCATCCTGCCTTGTATGGAGCATCTTTGGGATGTGCAGCCGACAAATCTGCGGCAACTGTGTGATGCCATCATGTCAATATGGACCAAAATCTCTGAGGAATGCTTCCAGCACCTTGTTGAATCTATGCCACGAAGAATTGAGGCAGTTCTGAAGGCAAAAGGGGGTCCAACCCGTTACTAGCATGTTGTACCTAATAAAGTGGCCGGTGAGTGTATATATATATATATATATATATATATATATATATATATATATATATATATATATATATATATATATATCCACACAGTACTGACCAAAAGTTTGGACACACCTTCTCATTTAAAGATTTTTACGTATTTTCATGACTATGAAAATTGTACATTCACACTGAAGGCAACAAAACTATGAATTAGCACATGTGGAATTATATACTTAACAAGAAAGTGTGAAGCAACTGAAATTATATCTTAAATTCTAGGTTCTTCAAAGTAGCCACCTTTTGCTTTGATGACTGCTTTGCACACTCTTGCCATTCTCTTGATGAGCTTCAGGTAGTCACCGGAAATGGTTTTCACTTCACATGTGTGCCCTGTCAGGTTTAATAAGTGGGATTTCTTACCTTATAAATGGTGTTAGGACCATCAGTTGTGTTGTGCAGACGTCTGGTGGATACACAGCTGATAGTCCTACTGAATAGACTGTTAGAATTTGTATTATGGCAAGAAAAAAGCAGCTAAGTAAAGAAAAACGAGTGGCCATCATTACTTTAAGAAATGAAGGTCAGTTAGTCCGAAAAATTGGGAAAACATTGAAAGTGTCCCGAAGTGCAGTGGCAAAAACCATCAAGCGCTACAAAGAAACTGGCTCACATGAAGACCGCCCCAGGAAAGGAAGACCAACAGTCACCTCTGCTTCTGAGGATAAGTTTATCTGAGTCACCAGCCTCAGAAATCACAGGTTAACAGCAGCTCAGATTAGAGACCAGATCAATGCCACACAGAGTTCGAGCAGCAGACACATTTCTACAACAACTTGTTAAGAGGAGACTTTGTGCAGCAGGCCTTCATGGTAAAATAGCTGCTAGGAAACCGCTGCTAAGGACAGGCAACAAGCAGAAGAGACTTGCTTGGGCTAAAGAACACAAGGAATGGACATTAGACCAGTGGAAATCTGTGCTTTGGTCTCATGAGTCCAAATTTGAGATCTAGGTTCTTCAAAGTAGCCATGTTTTGCTTTGATGACTGCTTTGCACACTCTTGGCATTCTCTTGATGAGCTTCAAGAGGTAGTCACCGGGAATGGTTTTCACTTCACAGGTGTGCCCTGTCAGGTTTAATAAGTGGGATTTCTTGCCTTATAAATGGGGTTGGGACCATCAGTTGTGTTGTGCATTATTTTTAATTTATGGATTAAAAGTAACCAAGAAAACTGAATTGGATGTTATGCTCAAGCAGCTGATATTACTGTTGGTGTCATAGTATGATGAGCTCTTTATTTTAGTGCAGTGGTGGGGGATTCACCTCATTATTGTAGACTAGTTTAAGAGAAGGTCAGTTCCTCTGTTGCACTGGCTTCTTTCAGATAAAACTAAGGGACCATTTACTTTGAACAAGTGATGGCATTAGGTTACCACAGATTGAAAATTTAGTGATTGGTGGTTGTTTAATAGCCCGTTTATACAGGCAATAGTGGATTGTTCAGTGTGCGTAGGCTGCCACTGGTCTTTGTAGTATGAGTCCAGTTTACATTGAAAGACATTTTGCATTGCACAAAAAAGAAAGATTTCACCCGGTGAATGAACATTTTGCGCATATAATTTGTGATCAACAACCTTTCTAAATTGAAGAATCATAACTAATGAGCTATCTGTAGAACGCAGGGTCATGATAATCTTATGTAACTTAAGAACAGCTTAGAAAGTTTCAAGCGTATTATCTATTTTCAGTATCTGTTTTACAGTATTAAAGATGAGCAAGTAATTTTAAGTGAAATTCAATTCTACTCGAAATATACAAAAATCCCCAAAATCCTTATTCGCCAAAATGCAGATTTTTTTTGTAGTTTGCCTTCATACCAATTCAGGAATATGGCACCTGTTATTTTTCTGAACTGTAAGATCATCTCAATTTTTTTGAAAAAAATCCTTATACAGTAATCACCTTACCGCTCCCCTTTCTGACTCCTCCGTCCGTTTCACCTGACAGCTACTTGCCGCATACTCAGATTGCCTTCGCGCATGCTAAAATCTCTCATTCTGGGATGAGACTTATGGCTTTGCTAAAGGACCAGAATGGTTCTACGCAAGTGTACAAAAAATCATGATCAAAAAAAAAAATCATGCACAAAACTTTCCCAGGCCCCATCAATACTGAAAGTTCCCGTCAGCTTATGACCTGAAGATGTGGCAAAAACTGGACTGATGATAGTGAGGAGCAGAAGAGCTAGAGATGGACCAGGAAAGTTCTATGCAAGTGTATGAAAAGTCATGATCTTGCACGCACAAGTGAAAAACTTTTGCAGGCCCGATCAATGTCAAAAGTCCCTATCAGTGTGAGAGGCAGTGATCTGAAGATGCAGCAAAAAACAGACTGGTGATAGTGAGGAGCAGAAGAGCTAGAGAGGTGAGGAGTGAGGTGAGTATAATGATTTTTTTCTATTTTCTAGATTGTATATTTATGCTCTTGATCTGGGACATTAAATGTGCTGAGAATAACGTCTTTGTGAATTGATTTTCATGGAAAAACTGGGCAAACAGGCAAATTCAAATTTTGCCTACCCCACTAATCTTTATACTGTACATGTAATCTCTTTGTTAATTTTAACCCCTTCCCGACATGTGACGGTATAGTACGTCACATGTCGGGACCCCCGCTTTGATGTGCGCTCCGGCGGTGAGCGCACATCAAAGTCGCGACATGTCAGCTGTTTTTTACAGCTGACATGTGCGCGCAATAGCGGCGGGTGAAATCGCGATCACCCGCCGCTATTAACTAGTTAAATGCCGCTGTCAAGCGCAGACAGCGGCATTTAACTACCGCATCCGGCCGTGCGGCCGGATATGAGCGCATCGCCGACCCCTGTCACATGATCGGGGGTCGGCGATGCTCCTCCATTGTAACCATAGAGGTCCTTGAGACCTCTATGGTTACTGATTGCCGGTGGCTGTGAGCGCCCCCCTGTGGTCGGCGCTCACAGCACACCTGCATTTTAGCTACATAACAGCGATCTGATGATCGCTGTTATGTAGCAGAGCCGATCGGGCTGTGCCTGCTTCTAGCCTCCCATGGAGGCTATAGAAGCATGGCAAAAGTAAAAAAAAAAAGTTTTTAAAAATGTGAAAAAAATAAAAAAAAAATAAAAGTTTAAATCACCCCCCTTTCGCCCCAATCAAAATAAATCAATAAAAAAAACCAAAAACCTACACATATTTGGTATCGCCGCGTTCAGAATCGCCCGATCTATCAATTAAAAAAAAGCATTAACCTGATCGCTAAATGGCGTAATGAGAAAAAAATTCGAAACGCCAGATTTACGTTTTTTTGGTCGCCACGACATTGCATTAAAATGCAATAACGGGCGATCAAAAGAACGTATCTACACCAAAATGCTATCATTAAAAACGCCAGCTCGGCACGCAAAAAATAAGCCCTCACCTGACCCCAGATCACGAAAAATGGAGACGCTACGAGTATCGGAAAATGGCGCAATTTTGTTTTGTTTTGTTTTTTGCAAAGTTTGGAATTTTTTTTCACCACTTAGGTGAAAAATAACCTAGTCATGTTAGGTGTCTATGAACTCGTAGTGACCTGGAGAATCATAATGGCAGGTCAGTTTTAGCATTTAGTGAACCTAGCAAAATAGGCAAGCAAAAAACAAGTGTGGGATTGCACTTTTTTTGCAATTTCACTGCACTTGGAATTTTTTTCCCGTTTTCTAGTACACGACATGCTAAAACCAATGATGTCGTTCAAAAGTACAACTCGTCCCGCAAAAAATAAGCCCTCACATGGCCAAATTGACGGAAAAATAAAAAAGTTATGGCTCTGGGAAGGAGGGGAGCGAAAAACGAAAACGGAAAAACGGAAAAAGCTCCGGGGGTGAAGGATACAAATGTGTCTTTCCTTACATTTCCTTTTGGTCCAATATATACTAAGATAAATGGTGTGAGATGACCAGCTTTGAAAAAATATATATAGATTTTGAGATACTCTGCCGGGAAATGTTTATGTCACATGTGTACAGCTCTGGCAAAAATTAAGAGACCACCACATCAAAACCCTGTCATGGGCAGCCCAATCTCCAGACCTGAACCCCATTGAAAACCTCTGGAATGTAATCAAGAGGATGATGGATAGTCACAAGCCATCAAACAAAGAAGAACTGCTTACATTTTTGCACCAGAAACAGTGTGAAAGACTGGTCGAAAGCATGCCAAGACGCATGAAAGCTGTGATTAAAAATCATGGTTATTCCACAAAATATTGATTTATGAACTCTTCCTGAGTTCAAACATTAGTATTGTTGCTTCTAAATGATTATGAACTTGTTTCCTTTGCATTTTTTGAGGTCTGAAAGCACTGGGTATTTTTTAACTTTGAGCATTTTTCTTTGTCAGAAAAAAAATACTAAAATTATTGCTTGGAAATTCGGAGACATGTTGTCAGAAGTTTATAGAATAAAAGAACAATTTACATTTACTCAAAAATATACCTATAAAGAGAAAAATCAGACAAACTGAACATTTTGCAGTGGTCTCTTAATTTTTGCCAGAGCTGTATATGTGTGGTTGTGATGTGAATTGAAACCTTTTGAGGGTTTTGCTAGCGTTGCTAAGTTAATGTATTTAATTTATAGAATAAAAAATGTATGACTTTACTTAAAATATAAGAAAAACTTGGGGTACAGTCAACTCTTTTTTGGCTGTCAAAAAACCACCCACTATCCTTGGTAGCTGTAGTATGAACGGAATGTAAGCAGCTTTAACTTGGCGGCTGCTATTTTCTTGCATTTATTTAAGAACTCTAGATAAAATGGATATAAAGCAGACTCCAATTCTCCACATATACTGTCACCATAGTTCCCAAAGGATTCATATTCTAACAAGATTCCTGGAAAGCAAACAATTACTTGTACTCAGTGGGGAGAACGTGTAAAATATCTTCCAGAAATGCCCGTTATACATATAGTCTCATCAATATTAATTCCACATATTTGCCAGTCACTTGACTAGCGCAGGGTCGTATCATTTAGAACACGAGACTTGGGGATGGGTTAATTGTTCATCTGAATGCTATGAATATGAAGTTTCTCTCTTTTAATATGCACAGAAAGTGCCAAGCAAAGTTTGCAATGTTCAGATTTGCATCTTTTCTCATTTCTATGCTATGAAGTTTGCAAACAAAGCTAAATAATTGTTCGTCTCTATGCGATTTGAAATTGAGATGAACTATAAATGTTTATTCATATTCAGGCCCATTTTCATGTTTACTGCATGATCCGGTGCGTTCACAGTGAATTTTTTGTTTTTGTCAATTATTTTGGAAAGAAGCCATTGGGAACTGCATAAAATAAAGTAAAAAAATACACAGCACATATAATCCTAATCACTTCCTTTATGAGAGAAAGTGCCCAGATAAAGAACTTAGATTTAGTGCATCATTTAACCTCCCAGTAAAGCTGCCTTGTTTCCGCCTGTGTCCGCTGCACCATAGACAGAAGAAAGTCTTCTCTTTGACCCTGTAACCTCATTACTGAACATTGACTTTTGAAAACTTAGCAGATGTGCTACAGAGTGCATATTTAAGTAACCCTCTGGAAAATCCTTTTACCTTATTTACTGGAGAAAAAATCGAAAAATAATAATCGCCAATCCCTACAGTTACCCTCTGGAGCAAAAGCTACAATTGCCTTAATTGTTATGTACACCTTTGCACTGATTTTTTTATTACTCATTTGGTTCTTAATTACAAAAGTAAATAACTTTCCAAACAGTCTTCATTATACGTTATAATGCTGCAGAGCGCATATAAATTCTTCACCTAACTCGCTGGTCTGCAAAATCTGACACAAATCTTTGCTTCTTTCTCTGACAGTTCCCTTGGCTGCCCTTCTCTTTTCTTTCAGTGTTTTACAAAATGTCAGCAGGGAGGGAGGAACATTGTACATGGTAGATCAGATAGGAGAGAAGGAGAAAGTGAGTCGCCCGCCAGGTCAGTGGGGTACTCGGTACCGGGTCCAGTACTTAAAGGGAAATGTGACAGTGGCGACCCGGTCCATGGCCCTGGGCACTTATGTTAAAGGGAATGTCTTTAAAGGGGTTTTTTAAATAAAGGAACGTTCGTGACGCCACCTGTGGTATTCGGTCAGGGATGACCAATGCTGCTTCAAGGGGTCCTCTGGGGTGATGTTATGGCAGCCAGATGGTATAACTTCCCACAGGTGAAGTAGGTCCCCAGGGCTCCCGGTGAGTAGATGGAAGATGGGGAGAGGTGCAGTAAAAAATGAAGGACACAGTTGTGCAGTCTTTTTACCTGGTTTACTGATGGTAGTAGGTAGCCACAGTCCAGGGCACCAGATCACAGGTACAGGCAGGGTCCGGCCGGCTTGGAAGCGAGTTCAGAGTCCAGCTTTATCAGGTGGAGTTAAAAGCCTTCCTTCTTGTGCTGTGTTATTATAGTCCCTTACCGCCTATGGCTTCTTAGCAAGGTCCTCCCAGTTATCTCTGTCCTTTAGTAAAGTGGGACACAAACCCGTATGACAGGTGACTCAAGCCTTTTTACAGGGTCTCTATCGTGACCCGGGCTCTATGTGTCACTGTGTCTCCTGGGTGTTAGGGCGGACAGATGATGTATAATCCAGCTGTCCTGCAGGTTTCTGCTATGTGTCTTAGCCTCGGTCTTCTGGCTACCAGTGACTGCGCTCAATCGGGGATGTAGCCCAGTCCCAGCTATTCTCCCCTGTTTTCACTCTCCTGTGCTTCGCTCTCTAGCACGTTAGCTAAAAGCTGTTCTTCCTTCTGTATATCGCTATCTAGGAGCTACAGCACTTCAGGCTGTACAGCCCCTCACCCATCCTTCTGCCTCAGACTGCTCAGTCTGCTGTCTGGCACCAACTGTCTAAATCTTCCAAACTGCCTAGCAACTGCCTAGCAACTAACTCCTCCTCCCGACCAAAGAGAGAGCAGCTCCCCTGATTTTGGGTGAAGAGCTCCCCCTTCTGTCCTGAAGTCAGAATGGTGTTGTATGTGCTAATTACCTGTTAAAAAGAATCATCCATCGCTTCCAAGTGTGACAACACTCTCCCCATGAGGAAAGCAATGCCACTGTGACAACCAAGACCCTGGGGCATCACAAAAGAATTTATGATCCCATGGAGGGTAGAATAAACAAGCTGTAGAAAGGGAGGAAAGCACATGAAGAGGATAGCGGTAGGTACAGACTGGGGCTTAGCATTTTAAATTACACAGGCCCATGCTGCCCCCAAGACCAATATTTCTAATAATACCGGTGGCCTAGTGGGTTAAGTGACTGAGTCAGCGACTTTGTGTTCAGTCACAACTCTTAACAGTATGGGTGCCTTGAGAACAGTGATTCTGTTAACAACGTTCCAGACAAGGCAGCCCACAACCAGACAGGCCCTTCTGGTATTTGCCAGAATTGCCAGGTGGCCAGTCCAGCCCTGGAAAGCGGTATAGCAATAAAGATGTCCTGATACATGAGAGTACATTATCCTGGATGCACGTATGTCACATTTAGCATAAGAAAAATCTATGCCAAAGTTATTTATAGAATTTAGCTGAGAGCAAAAATTAAATTTGCTGTCTTAGTCCTGCATTTAAGAATCTTGGCCAAAGTTAAGTGTCTCATTATTACCCTTTTTGGTACTGGGGCAAATAACACTCTTAGAAAGAAATCATCACTCTAGGAAAAAGATGATAATTCTGATTTAACCTTTAATAATCTTGCTTTAACCCCATTAAAATTTATAAATATATACAATTCCTGTTATTTTGGAAATCCTTGTTTTTCACAAATAATAGATGGCCCCTTTAACAATGGATACATGTTTAGGTTCTAAGGCTACTTTCACACTAGCGTTAACTGCATTACGTCGCAAATGCGTCGTTTTGCCGAAAAAACGCATCCTGCAAAAGTGCTTGCAGGATGCGTTTTTTCTGCATTGACTAACATTAGCGACGCATTTGCGACGCAATGACACACATCGCAACCGTCCTGCGACGGTTGCGCCGTGCTGTGGCGGACCGTCGGGAGCAAAAAACGTTACATGTAACGTTTTTTGCTCCCGACGGTCCGCTTTTTCCGACCGCGCATGCGCGGCCGGAACTCCGCTGGAACTCCGCCCCCACCTCCCCGCACTACCCCGCACCTCACAATGGGGCAGCGGATGCACTGGAAAAATGCATCCGCTGCCCCCGTTGTGCGGCGGGGACAACGCTAGCGTCGGGGACCTCGGCCCGACACACGGCGACGGGCCGAGCCCGACGCTAGTGTGAAAGAAGCCTAAGTCGCAGTAATCATGAGCCTGTTAACATATGCAAGAAAATGATCTCGGTCTCTGTTACATCTATGAAAACGTCCATGAAGATCTTGAACATTAGGGACCAATTATGCAGAACTTTAGGGTGGATTTGACATATTTGCTGTGGGACAAAGAAAGATCTTCAGTAGTGGTGAGAAAATATACTCGTTACTCGAGATATCCTGAGCACACTCGGGTGACCTCCGAGTATTTTTTAGTGCTCGGAGATTTAGTTTTTATTGCCGCAGCTGAATGATTTAAATCTGTTAGCCAGCATAAGTACATGTGGGAGTTGCCTGGCTGCTAGGGAACCCCCACATATACTTATGCTGGCTAACAAATGTAAATCATTCAGCTGCGGCAATAAAAACTAAATCTCCAAGCACTAAAAAATACTCGGAGGACACCCGAGTGTGCTCAGGAAATCTCGAGTAACGAGTATATTCGCTCATCACTAATCCTCAGCTTTTTGTTGAAGGATCCTAAATGATTTACATATAATATATATTTTGTAGCCTCTGGCTGTAAGGTTAAAGGGGGAAGATGTAGCCAAGGGCGTAGCTATAGTGGGTGCAGGAGTTGCAGTCGCACCCAAGCCATGGAATTTTATTTGCCCAAATGGTCCCTTTGGCCCATATCAGATGACTATTACTGTTAGAGACCTGTGATAGTTGGGGTCCTGATGAAAATTTTGCACTGGAGCCCAGAAGGCTCAAGTTGATGCCTTAGTGGCAGCTGAACCACACTTTGCCACATAAGAAGACACCATTATTATGGCACCTGATAGTTTAGGGTCTATACTGTACTATACTGCACATTCTTCATTAGGGTCTTGAAGTTCAAGTTACGTCTCTGATGAAAGCGTAATAGAGAACAGACACGTTTTGTATCATGATTGACCTTCTTAATACAAGAATCTCAGCTTGCAACTGTTAGTTACATTTCTAATATGTCTGCCATAAAAACAGAACTAAATCCAGTCATTCTAAATTGCCATTTATTTCAGCCATAATTCTCAAAGACAGAGATAAAAAGGAAATAAAAAAATCCACACAGGCTTGCTGCAAAATCTCCTTAAAAGCAGAAATGTCAATCTAAGCCGTGATTATTGATGATGTGTCCATCATAAATTCATAACGTATTATGGTAACTGAAAGCTGTGCTACAAAATGACAGTGGTGGCAGACATCATCACAGGCACTCTGTTCAGATGTAACTATTACAATTTCGGCCAATAAAATGTGCAAGTGAATATCAGTATAGTCAATGATCCAGCACTAAAGAAATAATCACGCTTCTCTGAATTCTCAGGGTAGAAGTACAACTCTGACTGTGACAGTAAAGCATTGTTATCGCAAACTATGGCATTTTCTGTTATGTGTTAATTAATGTAACTGGGCTTTAATAAATATGTAACAACTGCGGGAATGAACCCATTATGGAGGATCTCAGTGCTAATGTAAAGTATATTTGTCTCTGTTCTTACCAAGATACAATATGTGACTACACCAAAAACATCCTCAATCCTATTAGTAAGGGCCAAAGAAAGCCAACAGGAAACAAAACACTTATAAAGATGTGGCTTTATGGAAGGATAAAAGTATCTTTGTGATAACAGTTCATTAAAAACAGTATCATGCAAAAGTATATATAATGAGATATAATATAAATGAGAGGAGAACAAATACAGGAAAAAGGGTGCGTATACCTCTATAAAAAGCATGTGCTGGTCTGTCTAAAAGGTCAACTCCTAAGGAAAATAACTTGTTCACACCTCATAGTTTATAAAAATACACAGACTAAGTATGAGGGACTCCTATCAGATTGTATCAATGATATACAGTTCCTATATCAAAGAATATAGCTATCAAAGAAGAGAATAATAGTGGACTTATACAGGATGGGCCATTTATATGGATACACCTGGGTGGGCCATGTATATGGATACACCTAAATAAAATGGGAATGGTTGGTGATATCAACTGTTAGGACTGGCGGAACACACCAAATAATAATTAGAGATGATATTAGATGCGTTTGCAGTCCGGGGACTACTGTGCAGCTAAGACACCTGCTGCTTGTTAATGACGGACAATATGGCGGTGTAATGTGAGTACACTCACGGGTTAGCTTCACCCGGTATGAAGGAAGTGAACCCTGTTGCGTCACGGGGCTGCGATACCGCACAGAGAGCGCAGGCAAGGTGACACAGAACTCTGCCCCAAGACTCAGGGTAAGAGTCCCTCTAGATCTTTTGCCCTACTGTGGTGCCAGGGGATTAACTAAACTAAACATTGACTGCAACGGAGTGCATGTAGTGCCACTCTGGTGGACGCCACTAACCACCCTAACTAGGGCCTGGAAAGTGCACTATCCACGCACGGCGCAGCTCTGGCTGTCAATGCTAACCAGATACAGTATCTTGTGCTGGATGTGCAGGATAGCACTGTCGGGCTCTAGGTAGCTCTACCATTTGCGAGCAGGAAACAACACTAGGGATGGGAATGATTCGGAGCTTTCATCCATCGACAGGCATTTATCCACACACACAAGTTAACAAGTTTACACTAGCGCATGGCCGAGTGACCATGTGAACCTTTTATAGTAGTAGTGCTCCGGGACCTTCCTGACGGTCCAATAGGAGCCGCAACAGGACTTGAGCATGTGACCCCGACCTCCAATGGGAGGTCGTCCCATGGGCATGCTCAGTGTGGGAAAAGCAGGACTTAGTCCCTGAAATGCCTGCTCACTGCTGATCAGTGCTGGCTATAAAGGAAGAGCCTGGAAAGGCAGCAGTACCCAATCGCACAGTATCAGCTTGAGCCAGACCCTGGGATCGACGTCTCTGCTGAGCAGGTTCCACTGTGGCTGGAGAAGAATGGGAGACCGCAGCGGAGATGGTTCGACATTCGTGTGCAGTGGCAGGAACTCGACACCTAACATCAACTTCCTGTTTGTGGCACATTAGTATATGGGAGGGGAGAAACTTTTCAAGATGGGGGGTGACCATTTTGAAGTCAGACATTTTTGAATGCAACTTTATAAATGGCCCACACAGGTGTATCCATATAATTGGCCTACCCTGTATAGTAATATCTTGTGCCCATAAAAATATGGCATCCACATAAAAAAAGCTCAAAGGAACAGCATCAATACAATAACAAACATAGGCATAGAGGACATATAATACAAGTAAAGTTACCAGCAGGGCAGAGATAAAATAGAAACAATGTAGAAACTACCGCCAGCTCACAGACCAAACCTGCAGGTGCACGGATCTCGAATTGAATTCACATTGTACAGGGAGTTTTTCAACGCTGTAACACTTTTCTAATCAGGACCAATAAAGTTTACATTTTTAAGGAGCTGGAACGTCACCATATTTTACAGCAATGCAAGGAGCCAGGGACCCATCACACCTGACGCACGTTTCGCTAATGAAAGCTTCAACCAGGGAATACAATATGTAGCATAAAATGACCAGCTTGATTGAAAATAAGCATGATTTTGTGTTACTCTGTTGGGAGATGTTCATGTTATACAGTATGTGTCATTATTAGGTCAAAAAGTGGTTGTGATGCATATTGCAGCATGTCAAGGATTTTGCTACCAAGTTTCAGGAAGGTAAGGGAGGACATATTTGTTGCATGTATGAAAAATAGACTTGTATGACAACACTAATACCTTGCATGTTGAGGGTGTGGTATAAATGCTGACGATTGTTGTATCCAATACTAGGGATACTATCCTCAACTTGGCTATCCACTGACAAATATGTGCACCCTCCTTATATTCTCCTAATAAAAGTGATTTGGATATCCTACTTTTGGTGAGCTAATCATAATTTTTTTTTCCTCTGTGGTTTAAATGCTACCCAATGTATTTTATGCATATACCACCAAAACCGTGTGTTCTCAAAAGACATGTCGCTCCCTGTCTGTGCCGTATCGGACCCCCGTACCCTCTATCACTTTTTGTGAGGTTTGATAAAGACCCAACAAGGGGTTGAAAGGTTACCTCAACACTTGATTAAATACTGTGGTGTTCCTCAATAAAATTTCACTTATGTTATGCAATTTAAATCCATCCTCTGAGTGCGGTTGTTTCTTCGAATATATGCGTCAACTGGATTCAGTCCAGGTTCAGCCTGCACCATCTCCATACCTCCAGAGTGCACGCCTTTTCTCTTAGTACCTATATTTCAGAACTCCAACTCCTACCCCAAAAAGTTCACTTAAGCTGCACCTTTTTTCTAGAATGCGCTACCTCTATCCATCACATTAATTTAATATTTACAATTTTAAACACATTCTTATGCACAGTGCTATCATATTTTCTCAGACTCTTTTTCTTTCCCACTGCCTTTTACATTTACTTTAGAATTTGACCCCCCAATGTAACAGTATGTATCACAACTTGTGCACAATAATGCACTCTATATCTATATATTCATAGTAACTGAATAGGGACTAAGAGTGAGTTTTACATTAGCTGATGTTGGACAGTAAATTACTGCTGGTTGGCTACACGCAATAGCCTACTCAGACAGATTAATAATTATTGCCCTTCTTCTGTGTACATAGCATATTGTATTCCTGGCAGCATATGTCCTGTTTACATAGGACAATGTGCTGCCAGGAACAATGATTATTACGTTTGCTTAAAAATCATTTCACACACCAAAAAGATTTCTCTTTTGTCAGGTGATTGGTAGCCTATTTAGTCTGGGTGAAGATCATTCACAATAATCATATAGTCTATAAATACATTCTTACTCATGCAGCTTTTATCCGTGTAAACATGATGAGTCAGTTTTGGTGGGTTTTTTGAAATTGCAGATTTTCTGCAGCATTTCTTCCTTTATTTGGTAAATTAAGCTACTTGCACTTTTTTTTCATCGTGATTGTATTTTTAGCAAGTGTTTGTTGCTGCATTTTTTCTCTTTATGGTATATAAAATACTAGACAAAGCGGCTTTGCTGAACTTTATTTATACAGTCACATATGGATTGCCTGTATTTTTAGTACACTTATGCAGTAGTAATGCACTAAGAACGCATGTGCTCTATTTACCCACGGATTTTCCACAGGTAATGCAATTCTACGGGAAAAATCTGCAAGGAAAACTCAGTGTACCCGTAAGAAAAATTGACCATAACTAGGTATATACAGTATGTATATATATATATATATACACTCACCGGCCACTTTATTAGGTACACCATGCTAGTAACGGGTTGGACCCCCTTTTGCCTTCAGAACTGCCTCAATTCTTCGTGGCATAGATTCAACAAGGTGCTGGAAGCATTCCTCAGAGATTTTGGTCCATATTGACATGATGGCATCACACAGTTGCCGCAGATTTGTCGGCTGCACATCCCAAAGATGCTCCATACAAGGCAGGATGGATCCATGCTTTCATGTTATTTACGCCAAATTCTGACCCTACCATCCGAATGTCGCAGCAGAAATCGAGACTCATCAGACCAAGCAACGTTTTTCCAATCTTCTACTGTCCAATTTCGATGAGCTTGTACAAATTGTAGCCTCAGTTTCCTGTTCTTAGCTGAAAGGAGTGGTACCCGGTGTGGTCTTCTGCTGCTGTAGCCCATCTGCCTCAAAGTTCGACGCACTGTGCGTTCAGAGATGCTCTTAGGCCTACCTTGGTTGTAACGGGTGGCGATTTGAGTCACTGTTGCCTTTCTATCAGCTCGAACCAGTCTGCCCATTCTCCTCTGACCTCTGGCATCAACAAGGCATTTCCGCCCACAGAACTGCCGCTAACTGGATTTTTTTTCTTTTTCGGACCATTCTCTGTAAACCCTAGAGATGGTTGTGCGCGAAAATCCCAGTAGATCAGCAGTTTCTGAAATACTCAGACCAGCCCTTCTGGCACCAACAACCATGCCACATTCAAAGGCACTCAAATCACCTTTCTTCCCCATACTGATGCTCGGTTTGAACTGCAGGAGATTGTCTTGACCATGTCTACATGCCTAAATGCACTGAGTTGCCGCCATGTGATTGGCTGATTAGAAATTAAGTGTTAACAAGAAGTTGGACAGGTGTACCTAATAAAGTGGCCAGTGAGTGTATATATATATATATATATATATATATATATATATATATATGTATATATATTCCATGCTTTTGAATCGGAGGTGTATATACCTTTATGCCCACTTTGAATTCCCTAATAACTGGCCTAGTAGTGGTAGCAGCTTTGACCCTGTCCATCACTCATCAGCCCGTTGCGCGAGTGCCCTGATGATCGGAGGCAGCGTAGTTAAGTTCCTCTGACAAACAGGTAACAGTGGTGGGATCTGCGTGACCCCCCTTCCTGGCTGTTATCATTGACCGCGCATTTCAATACATTGAAATACCATATTAGTAAGATAGGTACTTTTTGAAAATTCTCAGAATTTTAAATATTTGTGGTTTTTATTTTCCATATGGCTAAAGGTGAGAAAAAATCCACAAGGAGTTTTCTTCTTTATATTAGAAAATTAGGAAGTCTGTACACTTAGTCAAAGGGAAAACCTAGCAGGGGCCTTCAGGCTTAGAAAAGTTATTGCCTGATAGATGTGGCTCCTAGAAACTTCCTCAGATGACTTATCCATAAGAAGATGTTATTTGATTAAAATAGGATTCCTCCCTCACGTATGAAATTATATTAATAATTTTCCAACATTATTATTACTTGCATGAATACTTTGTATTCACTTGTATTGCTTGCAATAGCTTTTTAATATATGTCTTTTTATAGGCTACGTTGCCACAATGAGATTTTGGTGAGTTTTTGATGTTGCAGATTTTTTGCACCATTTATACACCCATTATGTAAAATTTTTAATTGTCATTTTTTTTCAACAATACACAGCGTAAAAGATCACCAAAAGATCATAGTAGGAATGCAGCCTCTATGTCAAAGTTAATTTTGCCAGACCATCATAGTACTGTACATATGTAGATTCTTTTCAGCTACTTATGCAGGGTGGGCAATGATAAACAGAACTGAAATAAAAACCGTTCAAGTCTATAATTAATTAACTGTGCATAATCATGTTCGATGATATCTATTGACATGGCTGTACTCACATTACCCTATGTATTGGTCATACAATCAACGCTTCCTTATCCCCACACCAAATGCTGATTTTTATATCATGCAGAGACTATTGGTATATTTTGTGTAGATTTTTGGTTCAGCAGTACTAAAGGTGATTGAATCAATTTGATGCAAATAGAATTTGAGTCTAATTTTGATAAATTCACAGGTCCAGTCAAATTTGATTAATTTTTGATTTGAGTCTTGCTTGTGTCCCAAAAAATGGCCTCTGCCTTTTAACACATTGTAAAGATTACATCAATCATAGAAGGGGTGACATAACCTTAATAATGACCTCGAGGGGTTTCCCCAAAATGCCTTGCAGCCATCACATTACATACTAATGTCTGTAAAGCGCTGTGGAATTAATAGCTTTGTATAAGTGAGTAAAATGAATAAATAAATAGTACAACATGACAATCAGGAGGTGCAATCAGAGCCTGTTTAAAAGCCTAGCATACACAGTAGAATACAGCAGACATTTTAGGCCAATTCTAGGCCAGTGAGAGTATGTTACAGATCACAGTCCAGGAAATGAAACAGGAAGGCATAGTTCTAATACATTGGACGCATACTCCAGACAATAATATGCTGTATAACTGCATCATTGAGAATGGTAGTTAGTTGTAAATAAGAGTGGAAGTCTGCAAATGGTACAGAGGTTCAATTGATAGTGGGCGAGAGGGATAGGAAAGGTACCAGCAGCATTACCAGACTCTATGTGATTGATTAGTGATACGGTACAGCTGGCATTTGTCCTGAAAAATTGGAATTGCAATTAAACATTTTTTTTCTTAATTATTAATGCACTAGAAAGCAGCAACAAGTCATCACAATAGTTTCTCTAGAAATATATATGAAATGCAAACCAGTTAAATACATCCTTTTAACTGTGCATGTCTTTGTTTGCAAAACAGTTTTACTAATTGAATTTGCCAACCATGCATTCCACAACTCACTACCTATATGATGTTGCTGCTGCCAAATATTTATTTCTGTAAGCATACCTACCCAACATTTTTTATTTCATCCTTTTTGGCAAGGGTTGAATAGTGGGGTTGAAAAGATTGTCAAAAGTTAGTTGTAGTGTTGAATAAAATGTATGGGTAAAGAAAAAGTAGCAATACTAATGGGTGGTGTAATATAAAACTTCATAAAATACCACTGCCAAAAATGTGGGAGATGATAAGAGCAGAAGAATAAAAGTGATAGGGAACCAAGAAACTTTAGATGGGGTTTTTATTTGTCAACGTGTTTTCAAAGTATTCATACTTCTTCATCAGGACAAACCTCAATGAATCATGAGAAAGTCTTGAAAGTAACCAGTAGGACAATTGTGTGCTTTGTAATTGAGACTGTGTTAATGAGACGTCCACATTGGACTAAAATACAAATCTGCTACTCTTTATAAAGATATCACTAAATTCGCGTAAAGGATATGATGAGCCTATTTCATCTATGCTTACCTAAAATAAAAGCTGAATTTTGATAAGTTGTTATGGGCAAAAAGGAAATGTTACTATGCGACAGATTTAAAACACGCGGCCCAATAAGCATTAGTTTGTACGAACCACATAAGTGAACAGAGAGCTAGATTTTGTATTTTTGTAGGCTACATTGTCTGTATTAAATTAACAAGAACACGGAGGAAAAAAGTCCACTTAAACATATTTAGAAAACAATATTCAAAAGGTTTATTAGATAATCACAATCATATACAAATATGGGTATGTAAAATACAAAACATGGGTGTATTGTCAGTACAGCCATATGGCAGAAGACACATAAAGGAGAAAATGTGGCAATGACCAAGTCAGAGGGGGAGCACACAAATAAACCTTTCGGGTGGCAGCATCAATTCAAAGTATAGAGAAAACGTATGACCAAATACAGTCACTATGTCCAACTCACATGGCTAAATTGCCCGAAGTACATGATCACATATTCATATATACATATAGTCGCTGCTTACCCATTGTCAATCAGGTCTGGCCTCCCCACCTCACTCAGTCCCCATGTTTTGTATTTTACATACCCATATTTGTATATGATTGTGATTATCTAATAAACCTTTTGAATATTGTTTTCTAAATATGTTTAAGTGGACTTTTTTCCTCCGTGTTCTTGTTAATTTATTGGTTTGGAGTAGTCCCAGAAGGGCACCTGAGGAGTGCCTAGAGAGAGTTGGTATTTACCACTCATCTATACAAAGTATATTGGTACTTCATGACTGTAATACTATACATTGTCTGTATTATATAAAAAAGTGTGTTTTCTATTTGCTCAATGTTTTTTAAAGGAATTGTCTCCAATTCTTAAATGGTAAAACTTGCAAAGTGTTTGTAAAAGAAGCAATTTCGCAATTTATCTTTTAATTAAAAATCCTCTCCTTTTAATCCCAGAGTGTACTGTGTGCTGCTTAAGTTACAACCACCCCTCAATCAAGCAGTGACTTCATACCTGCGCTGCTTGCAGGCTCTATAATTTAAAACTTGCTTGCATTGCCCTGGAGCTGATCTGGATAGCTAGCTCTGACCAGATACAGTCCCCCTGTGTCTCTCCAATGCTCTCCAATAGGCAAAAGTGGCGCTTCTTGTGCTAGCTACATGTAAAAGCACTCAGTTTGAGCCAGCAGCTCGACCATGCCTTATTCCCAAATTGTGCATCTCCAGGAGTGCATCTACAAAGCAGGAAGCTGAGGGTGTGGAGGGGTGCATTTTGGAAGGAAAGAAGATCACAACAACAACCCTTTAAAGGGGTTCTTGGAAATTTAAAAAAAAATTGTGTACTTTGAATATATTCCTAAATAACATTAATTAATAAATCACATTTGTTTAGTCTGGGGAGCTAATCACCACCTTACAATAAAATATTGTATTATACTGACAGAATCCAATCCTACATTGTTAATAGGACAGGCACCTGTAAGCATGAGCAGTAAGAAGCTCTGCTGCTGTGACCTGGAGATAACCTATACCACGTACTGTCAAACTATCTTCAGGTCACAGTTCTTCCTTCCTCCCTTTCTTCCTTTCTTCCTTCCTTCCTCGCTTTCTTCCTACCTTCCTCCCTTTCTTCATTCCTCCCTTCTTCCCATTCCTCCTTCCTCCCTTCCTCCCTTCCTTTCTTCCTCCCTTCCTCCCTTTCTTCCTTTCTTCCTTCCTTTCTTTCTTCTTTCCTCCCTCCCTTTCTTCCTTCATTCCTTCATTCCTTCATTCTTTTCCTCCTCTTTTTTTCTCTTTCTTTACCATTCCTTTTTTCTACTCTCTTCTTTTTTATTCCTTTCTTTTATTGACTCTTTTTTTTCCTTCCTTTATTCATTTTTTCCTGTCTTTCATCCTTAATTTCTCCTTTTTTCTCTTTACCATTCCTTTTCTCCTTTTCTCTCTTTACCATTCCTTTTCTCCTCTCTTCTTTCTTTTCTTTTTTCTTTTTTGTTCGTTTCTTTCTCACTCTTTCTTTTTCTTTCTTTCTTTCTTTCTTTCTTTCTTTCTTTCTTTCTTTCTTTCTTTCTTTCTTTCTTTCTTTCTCACACTTTCTTTCTTTTCCTCTCTCTTCCTGACTTAAAAGGTGACCTACTAAATAGTGTGAATTGGCACAATGAAATGTAAACCAGAAAACATGTAAAAATTATAGAAGAAAGTAAGAAGATGCCATTTAATCTAATGTTGCACTTATTATGTTAGTTGCACTCCATTCGGTCATTGTTAGAGGTGCAAAGTTCACTGAAGTCGCACATTTCTCAGGGCTATGGATTAGCTGCCAGTCAGTAACTTATCGCCGTCAGCTCAGTGACTAGATCTATTTATTAATACACCATAACCCACTATGCTGCCCATTTATTATAGCTCCCAATATAAAATCCAGACTACGAATAATAAGATTTCATTTCACCCTTTGGTAAATCTGTTTCTAGATGTTTTTTTATAGTTCATAAGCTTGAAAATAAACTCTATAGTTTACTGCCTTCAGTCTCCTTTTCTGTGTCGGTTCCTCTTATTAAACCAAGTCATGACTTAAATGCTTCATTTTAAGTGGAGGATTTGTCAGCGAGGGCTGCAGTATGGATTTGTTGTCAGATGTGGGTTTATAAAGACGGAGAAAGGACGTAATGGTATGCATACATTAAAAGTTGGTTGTCAAGGTGACTGATACCTTGTACCGGAGGAAATACATTGATGAAGCGTGCCGGGGCCTGTGGACAATTTGCTAGTCACTTGTTTTCTTATACACTGAAGCACGAAATTAGCAAGTTTGTGATTCTGGTAACTTTAATAATTAAGAGAGTTAATTACCAAATGACAAAGTCAGAAAGAGGTGCAAAGTAAAATGGAGACAAATTCTACTTGAACCCAAACAGTATGGACGTCTAAAGCAAACGTTCGTCAGGAGTTTAGATTCAGTATTTTTAAACCCTTTAAAGGAAATCTATCATCAGAAAGTAAATGACATTGTGTTAACCCTAGAACGCATACCTGGGGCCTCGCAGGCCTGCCAGGTTACTTGTTTTCTATTTTCTGTAAAAGTACTTTAGTTAGAATTTTGAAAATCTAGGTAATCCTCAGGTATATAGTTGTTAGTAATTTCCAGTTATTGATATATTTTTATGTTACAGACATTTCGGTATAACAACCTTTTTTTGGGACTACCCCATATTCACGCACCTGGGGCCTTTTAGGCCTGTACTAGGTTTACATGTGATACACAGATTTGCTTATCAAGGCAAATTACGGAGGCAATGATCTGATGTGGAATACGCTTTCTGGAACATCCAGAGCAAAGAGAAAAAAAAAGAAAGTGCTGCTATATTTGTCCAGCAAAGAAGGAAAGAAAATCAGAGTGTTTTTGTTCTACTTGCGGACAAAATATATGCAAGGAACATTCAGCCGAAAAAATAATATGCGAGGATTGTCGGGGGAATATGTAAAGTTACAAATAAATATTCCTGCACCAAGTTTGCTACAACCTAAAAATGTTTTCATAAAAAAATTGCATATAGAATGCCTATATTTGGCCTGCCCGTTTACTTACTTTTTTGTTGTTTTATGCATGTAATAATGTTTTGAAATATACACATCTTAGGCTGTGTTCCCAGTAGCGCTGGGGTTCACCAGAAGGGGATCCATAATGGATCTGACCTTCTGGTAACTCCAGGATTCCGCCAGCCTTAGCTGGGGTCACCAGGAGGTCAGATCCATTACGGATCCCCTCCTGGCGGACCCCAGCGCTAGTTGGAATGCATCCTTACCTTGCAATTGTAAAATAAATTTTGAAAAATATTTTTATTTGAGTTATTCTGTGTTATTTGCACACAGGCCTAAAAGGCCCCAGGTGCGTGAATATGGGGTACTCCCAAAAAAAGGTTGTTATACCGAAATGCCTATAACATAAAAATATATGAACAACTAGAAATTACTAACAACTATATACCTGAGGAATACCTAGAGTTTCAAAATTCTAACTAAAGTAATTTTACAGAAAATAGAAAACAAGTAACCTGGCAGGCCTGCGAGGCCCCAGGTATGCGTCCGCCAGCCTTAGCTGGGGTCACCAGGAGGTCAGATCCATTACGGAATCCCATCCTGGTGGACCCCTGCGCTAGTGGGAATGCATCCTTACTTTGCAATCAACTTTGAAAAGTATTTTTATTTGAGTTATTCCATGATAAATGTAAACAGGCCTAAAAGGCCCCAGGTGCGTGAATGTGTAGATTTGTATGGGTATGCGTTCTAGGGTTAATCAAGTTTTTCTGCTTAAGGTATTATTTAAGATATTTTGGCAATGTTTTATTTTTTTTCATTTCAGAATCTATATTAAATATATATAAAAAAGAAATCTTGCGGTTTTACCACTGGCCACTGGGGCATTTTTTAACTCTAACTTCCTGTTGTTTCCTGTTAGAAAAGTCAATCCCCTACCCTATCTTTTGCATTGAAGCATCTAATGAGTATGTGAAAAGGGATGGGAAGAAGGGTTTGCTGTGAAAGCAGGGGGAGTAGGGTCTGATATGAAGTGATAGGAAGCAGGGTCTGCTGTGAAGAGATAGGGAGAAGGGTCAACTGTGTATCGTGGTGTCCATTTGATGAAGGCCACAAGTTCCTTACTGTGCCTCTGCATCTTAGCTCTCCGTAGGAGAACTCATGCACCAATATGCAACACTTTAGCGTTCACTCCAGAGGGAGACTAAGGGGAGACTTTTAAGCCTCGCAATGCTCTTCTGGAAAAATAAATATGCAAATTGCCACTCCAGAGAGGAAGAGGACTTGAAATTTAGTACCAATTATTGGAAGTAGCAACATTAAAAGTCAATAGGCTCATTAAAAGGTCAATAAAAGGTTGATATTAACTTTTAGCATTGCTGCCTCTAATAGGTGGCATTAGAATTCAAGTTTTTTATTCTCTCTGAAGAGACAATTTGCATATCTCCAGTGTAGATAATTGTTTGCTTAATTCATATTTTCTTAAGATAAGGAATTCTTCCATCAGTTTATTCCATTTTAACTGAGAAAAGTTCTGTAAAGTTAAAGTAGTTTTCTTTGACCTAGGCTAATGAACACATCCCACTGCTCACTGGAGCAATGTTTTATCCCTTTTAGAAGGCCTCCAGATCTGGGATAAGGACCTTGTCCTGCCCTCCTGATTGATCTCTCCATTCTGTTAATTAGGCCTCCTGTCTTTGAGATAAGGACCTCATCCTCCTCTTTATCTTCTCTAGGCTCCTTGCCTGAAATTTGGACTCCTACTAGATCCTTTGTTTTCTTCAGAACATACTACCTGACATACCATGGTCTTCCCCCTACGTACACAACAGCATTAATATGCAAATCTGCAAGAAGTAGACCTTATACCTGTTACTTCTCAATGCTTAGCCCTATCTGCCAACAAACAGGAAATTGGAAACCTGTGTGTCAATGTCATGCATCCCATCCTGGGCTGTTCCCCAACTGTTAACCCTGTCTACAGCTAACTCACTGTTGCTTGATGTAAAATAGACAAACAACATTTCAAAACATCACAATGTATTGTATAACCATCGGATTTTCAAGGGGGAGTGTAGCAGCCTCTCCATTCCCTTACATTACTAGCTGCATTTTGGGGTGTTAGCTGTCATTGTAATCCTGCCTTTAAATGATTAGGAGAATGTTGGAAACTGTTCCTGAAAGAACAGGAAGTATGAGTCTAAGATAGCCCCAGTGGCCAGAGTGAAAATTGCAGGATTTACTAATTTTGTTTTTTATTAAGAAAATAAAAACACCTCACCCCATGCAACACACCACCAATTGTTATTACACAGGAAAGAAATGTGTTTCATGGAGTTACTCTCATTCTGTTAGGAAAAAAACAATTAGCTTTTGGCTCAATGGATTTCATCTGTTCCTTTAATGAAATTGTCCATTTGGTTGTGTGTATAACTCCTTTTTTTAAAGTGTCATTTGGTCTTTTGCAGTGTCATTTACAATTCATCTATTCAATGTTTCTAGAGATTGGACAATAGCTGGTCACAATGTTCATCCATTGGTTTTAACCGTTGGCTGAGGCCATTTTTTGTTTTTGTTTTTTGCTCTCATTTTTTCTTTCCCTTCTTTCAAGAGTCTGTTGTGAATTCTGCTCTTGGGCTCCCTCCGGTGGTTGTAAGTGGTAGCGCTGTTGTCTCTGAATCGCAGCATTTATCAGGTGTGTTTACTTTTTGCAATTTTGACTGGGCTATTTAGTCTTGCTTCACCCTTTAGTCAGTGCCAGTTGTCCATTGTTCCTGGAGGATTCACATCCCTGCCTGGTCTCTTCTGTTTTGCAGTTCATTTCAACAAAGATAAGTTCTAGCCTTGATTTTTGCTGTCCACATGCTGTGGCCTTATTGTTCAGTTCTTTTCCATGTTTTTGTCTTGTCCAGCTTGGTCTGTATAAGGATTTGTTTAGCCAAGCTGGTATCTCTGGAGATGCAGATATACCCTCCATATCTTTAGTTAGCTGTGGAGATTTTGTATTTTCTGTGGTGGATATTTTCTAGTGTTTTAATACTGACCGCATAGTACTCTGTCCTATCCTTTCTATTTAGCTAGAAGTGGCCTCCTTTGCTAAATTCTTATTTCAGTCTGTGTATGTTTTTTCCCTCTCCTCTCACAGTCAATATTTGTGGGGGGCTGTCTATCCTTTGGGGATTTTCTCTGAGGCAAGATAGTTTTCCCTTTTCTATCTCTAGGGGTAATTAGTCCTCCGGCTGTGTTGAGATGTCTAGGGAGCGCTAGGTACATTCCACGGCTACTTCTAGTTGCGGTGTTAAGTTCAGGGTTTGTGATCAGTACAGGTACCACCTTCTCCAGAGTACGTCTCATGCTGCTCTTAGGCCACCAGATCATAACAGTACAACTGGCCAACAATGAGTTAACCGCATCTCAGAAGAAGGGAAGGAAAGTGCTGAGCCATTTTTTTTTTCTGTAGTCTGTTGTGTTTTTTTTTTTCTTCCCTCTTTACCTCTGGGTGGCTCAGGAGTTCGGCACTGGTATGGATGTTCAGGGATTGGCTTCTCGTGTGGATCAACTTGCTGCTAGAGTACAAGGTATTTCCGATTATATCGTTCAGACTCCGGTTTTAGAGCCTAGAATTCCAACTCCTGATTTGTTTTTTGGGGTTAGGTCCAAATTTCTGAGCTTTAAAATTAACTGTAAACTGTTTTTTGCTCTGAAACCCCGTTCCTCTGGTGATCCCATCCAGCAGGTTAAAATTATTATATCTCTGCTGCGTGGTGACCCCCAGGATTGGGCATTTGCCCTGGAACCTGAGAATCCGGCGTTGCTTAATGTAGACACCTTTTTTCAGGCGCTTGGGTTATTGTATGACGAACCTAATTCAGTGGATCATGCTGAGAAGACCTTGTTGGCCCTGTCTCAGGGTCAAGAAGCGGCAGAATCATATTGCCAGAAGTTTAGAAAATGGTCTGTACTGACTAAATGGAATGAGGATGCCTTGGCGGCAATCTTCAGAAAGGGTCTTTCTGAATCCGTTAAAGATGTTATGGTGGGTTTCCCCATGCCTGCTGGTCTGAGTGATTCTATGTCTCTGGCCATTCAGATCGATCGGCGCTTGCGCGAGCGCAGAGTTGTGCACACTATGGCATTGTCTTCCGAGCGGAGTCCTGAGCCTATGCAGTGTGATAGGATTGTGTCTAGAGCTGAACGACAAGGATTCAGACATCAGAATAGGTTGTGTTTTTACTGCGGCGATTCTGCTCATGTTATTTCTGATTGCCCTAAGCGTACCAAGAGAATCGCTAGTTCTGTTACCATCAGTACTGTACAACCTAAATTTCTGTTATCTGTGACCCTGATCTGCTCATTATTGTCATTTTCTGTCATGGCATTTGTGGATTCAGGCGCCGCTCTAAACTTAATGGACTTACAATTTGCCAGACGTTGTGGTTTCCCCTTGCAGCCTTTGCAGAGTCCTATTCCTTTGAGGGGCATTGATGCTACACCGTTGGCTAAAAATAAACCTCAGTTTTGGACACAGCTGACCATGTGCATGGCACCAGCCCATCAGGAAGATTGTCGTTTTCTGGTGTTGCATAATTTGCATGATGCTATTGTGCTGGGTTTCTCATGGTTACAGGTGCATAATCCGGTATTAGATTGGAAATCTATGTCTGTGACTAGTTGGGGTTGTCAGGGGGTTCATGGTGATGTTCCTTTGATGTCAACTGCCTCCTCCCCCTCTTCTGAAATTCCTGAGTTTTTGTCACATTTCCAGGATGTATTCAATGAGCCCAAGTCCAGTTCCCTTCCACCGCATAGGGACTGTGATTGTGCTATTGGTTGGATTCCAGGCTGTAAGATCCCTAAGGACCGACTTTTCAACCTGTCTGCCAGAACATACCGCCATGCGGAGCTATGTTAAGGAGTCCTTGGAGAAGGGGCATATTCGGCCATCTTCTTCACCATTGGGAGCAGGGGTTTTTTTTGTTGCCAAAAAAGATGGCTCCTTGAGACCCTGTATTGATTATCGCCTCTTGAATAAGATCACGGTCAAATTCCAATACCCTTTGCCTTTGCTTTCTGATTTGTTTGCTAGGATTAAGGGGGCTAGTTGGTTTACTAAGATTCACCTTCGAGGGGCATATAATCTTGTTCGTATTAAGCAGGGTGACGAATGGAAAACTGCATTTAATACGCCCGAAGGCCATTTTGAATACCTTGTGATGCCATTCGGACTCTCTAATGCTCCATCTGTGTTTCAGTCCTTCATGCATGATATATTTCGGAATTATCTTGATAAATTCATGATTGTATATTTGGATGATATTTTGATTTTTTTCAGATGATTGGGAGTCTCATGTGAAACAAGTCAGGATGGTATTTCAGATCCTTCGTGATAATGCCTTGTTTGTGAAGGGGTCTAAGTGCTTCTTTGGAGTACAGAAGATTTCTTTTTTGGGCTTCATTTTTTCTCCCTCATCTATAGAAATGGATCCGGTTAAGGTTCAGGCCATTCATGATTGGATCCAGCCCACATCCGTGAAGAGCCTTCAGAAATTTTTGGGCTTTGCTAATTTTTTTCGCTGTTTCATTGCCAACTTCTCCAGTGTGGTTAAACCCCTGACCGATTTGACGAAGAAAGGCGCTGATGTGACGAATTGGTCCTCTGCGGCTGTTTCTGCCTTTCAGGAGCTTAAACGCCGATTTACTTCTGCCCCTGTGTTGCATCAGCCGGATGTTTCTCTTCCTTTTCAGGTTGAGGTTGACGCTTCTGAGATTGGGGCAGGGGCCGTTTTGTCTCAGAGGAATTCTGATGGTTCCTTGATGAAACCGTGTGCCTACTTTTCTGGAAAGTTTTCGCCTGCGGAATGCAATTATGATGTCGGCAATCGTGAGTTGTTGGCTATGAAGTGGGCATTTGAGGAGTGGCGACATTACCTTGAGGGGGCCAAGCACCGTATTGTGGTCTTGACCGATCATAAGAATCTGATTTATCTCGAGTCTGCCAAACGGCTTAATCCTAGACAGGCCCGATGGTCCCTGTTTTTCTCCCATTTTGAATTTGTGGTCTCGTATCTTCCTGGTTCTAAGAATGTTAAGGCTGATGCCCTCTCTAGGAGCTTTTTGCCTGATTCTCCTGGGGTCCTTGAGCCGGTCGGTATTCTGAAGGAAGGGGTGATTCTTTCTGCCATCTCCCCTGATTTACGACGGGTTCTTCCGAAATTTCAGGCTGATAAACCTGACCGCTGTCCAGTGGGGAAATTGTTTGTTCCTGACAGATGGACTAGTAAAGTGATTTCGGAGGTTCATTGTTCTGTGTTAGCCGGTCATCCTGGGATTTTTGGTACCAGAGATTTGGTTGGTAGGTCCTTTTGGTGGCCTTCTTTGTCACGGGATGTGCGTTCTTTTGTGCAGTCCTGTGGGACTTGTGCGCGGGCCAAGCCTTGCTGTCCCCGCGCTAGTGGGTTGCTTTTGCCTTTGCCGGTCCCTGAGAGGCCTTGGACGCATATTTCTATGGATTTTATTTCAGATCTTCCGGTTTCCCAGAAGATGTCAGTTATCTGGGTGGTTTGTGACCGGTTTTCTAAGATGGTTCATTTGGTACCTTTGCCTAAGTTGCCTTCCTCTTCTGATTTGGTTCCGTTGTTTTTTCAGCATGCGGATCTTTTGCATGGCATTGTGTCTGCTGATCAGGATGATTGGGTGGCTTTCTGCCATTGGCCGAGTTTGCCCTTAATAATCGGGCTAGTTCTGCTACCTTGGTTTCACCCTTCTTTTGTAACTCTGGTTTTCATCCTCGTTTTTCTTCGGGGCAGGTTGAGCCTTCTGATTGTCCTGGGGTGGACTCTGTGGTTGACAGGTTTCAGCAAATTTGGGCTCATGTTGTTGACAATTTGGTGTTGTCTCAGGAGGGGGCTCAGCGTTTTGCTAACCGTCGTCGGTGTGTTGGTTCCCGGCTTCGGGTTGGGGATTTGGTCTGGTTGTCTTCCCGTCATGTCCCTATGAAGGTTTCTTCCCCTAAGTTTAAGCCTCGGTTTATTGGCCCTTATAGGATTTCTGAGATTATTAATCCAGTGTCTTTTCGTTTGGCCCTTCCAGCCTCTTTTTCCATCCATAATGTTTTTCATAGATCTTTGTTGCGGAAATATCTGGTGCCCGTTGTTCCCTCTGTTGATCCTCCTGCCCTGGTGTTGATTGATGGGGAGTTGGAGTATGTGGTTGAGAAGATTTTGGATTCTCGTTTTTCGCGGTGGAAGCTTCAGTATCTTGTCAAATGGAAGGGTTATGGCCAGGAGGATAATTCTTGGGTTGTTGCCTCCGATGTTCATGCTGATGATTTGGTTCGTGCCTTTCATTTGGCTCGTCCGGATCGGCCTGGGGGCTCTGGTGAGGGTTCGGTGACCCCTCCTCAAGGGGGGGTACTGTTGTGAATTCTGCTCTTGGTCTCCCTCCGGTGGTTGTAAGTGGTAGCGCTGCTGTCTCTGAATCGCAGCATTTATCAGGTGTGTTCACTTTTTGCAATTTTGACTGGGCTATTTAGTCTTGCTTCACCCTTTAGTCAGTGCCAGTTGTCCACTGTTCCTGGAGGATTCAGATCCCTGCCTGGTCTCTTCTGCTTTGCAGTTCATTTCAGCAAAGATAAGTTCTGGCCTTGATTTTTGCTGTCCACATGCTGTGGCCTTATTGTTCAGTTCTTTTCCATGTTTTTGTCTTGTCCAGCTTGGTCTGTATAAGGATTTGTTTAGCCAAGCTGGTATCTCTGGAGATGCAGATATATCCTCCATATCTTTAGTTAGCTGTGGAGATTTTGTATTTTCTGTGGTGGATATTTTCTAGTGTTTTAATACTGACCTCATAGTACTCTGTCCTATCCTTTCTATTTAGCTAGAAGTGGCCTCCTTTGCTAAATTCTTATTTCAGTCTGTGTATGTTTTTTCCCTCTCCTCTCACAGTCAATATTTGTGGGGGGCTGTCTATCCTTTGGGGATTTTCTCTGAAGCAAGATAGTTTTCCCTTTTCTTTCTCTAGGGGTAATTAGTCCTCCGGCTGTGTCGAGATGTCTAGGGAGCGCTAGGTACATTCCACGGCTACTTCTAGTTGTGGTGTTAAGTTCAGGGTCTGCGGTCAGTACAGGTACCACCTTCTCCAGAGTACGTCTCTTGCTTCTCTTAGGCCACCAGATCATAACAGAGTCCTAACTTATTTTTTATACATACAGTATATGTACATAAAAGTAAAGGAGCTTGTTTTTTGCGGGATGAGTTTTAGGTATAAATGACACCATTTATTTTTCTATATAATGTACTGAAAAACAGGAACAAAAAAATTAAAGTTTGGGTTTGATTTTACGGCATTCATTGTGCAGTAAAAATGACCTGACATCATGGTTCTTTAGTTATGCCACAATTATAGTGATAGCAAACTTATCTATTCTTTTTATTATTATTGTAGCGGCTTAAAAAAAATTATAAAGTTTGTAGTGAATAAAAAATAAAAAATTTTTGTGACATCTAATACAAGTTTGACAGCTGAATTTAAGTGATTACATAGCAGCAACTGGAGCTGACCGTGCCTAATGGCAGATACCAGCTGCACCTTCCCTGTGCAGTTTGGACTTTTGCTCTATACACACGAATATATGTCCTTTATTACCTTTCCTCTTGGCTTGAGATATACTGCATGATATGAGAGGCGTGAGATGACCAGGTCAAAAAAAAAAATCCACCACTCTGACAAGCGTTGCTTATGGCTACGTATGTCTGTGTTTGTTTCAAATATGTATTGTAAGAAAACTTTAATTAAATTCACAGAAAAGTGAGGAAGGACATGTTAGTAGTAAAAGGGAGGTAAATCAGTAATTTCATAGCAAAACACAGTATTGCTGGCTGAAAAAAAGTCACTTGTGACACAGTTCAAGACCTCAAGCTCAAACGTATGGGCTGTGGAAAAGGTGATTTGTTTTAAGTTTGGGATGCATAGCCGGTTAGGTTAACGGCTTCATTTACATAGCAAAGATTTCTGGCCTTGGTAGATGCCATCTATGGCACCCAGCACAGTACGTGGGCCAAGTACCTAATTAGCCACCCTAACCTCATGCTTAATGTGAGAAGCTGTGAAAATGTTCCCGTTAAGATCATGTCTAGAGCAGGAATGCTTGGATCTTCCCGCATACTCTGTGACTACTCCTGAGCCTTAGAACATGACTCCCTCAATTCTTCATAGAGAGGTTGTGTCAATCTGATAAATATATTTTATTAAGAGATAAATCATATTTTAGATTATCTTAATATTTAGAAAAAAATAATATTAACCCCTTCACCCCCAAGGGTGGTTTGCACGTTATGGACCGGGCCAATTCTGACCACTGTCCATTTATGAGGTTATAACTCTGGAACGCTTCAACGGATCCCGGTGATTCTGACACTGTTTTCTCGAGACATATTGTACTTCATGATAGTGGTAAAATTTATTTGATATTACCTGCGTTTATTTGTGAAAAAAAGGGAAATTTGGCGAAAATTTTGAAAATTTCGCAATTTTCCAAATTTGAATTTTTATGCAATTAAATCACAGTGATATGTCACACAAAATACTTAATAAGTAACATTTACCACATGTCTACTTTACATCAGCACAATTTTGGAACCAAATTTTTTTTTTGTTAGGGAGTTATAAGGGTTAAAATTTGACCAGCAATTTCTCATTTTCACAACACCATTTTTTTTAGGGACCACATCTCATTTGAAGTCATTTTGAGGGGTCTATATGATAGAAAATACCCAAGTGTGATACCAATCTAAAAACTGCACCCCTCAAGGTGCTCACAACCACATTCAAGAAGTTTATTAACCCTTTATGTGTTTCACAGGAATTCTTGGAATGTTTAAATAAAAATGAGCATTTAACTTTTTTTCACACAAAATTTACTTCAGCTCCAATTTGTTTTATTTTACCAAGGGTAACAGGAGAAAATGGACCCCAAAAGATGTTGTACAATTTGTCCTGAGTACGCTGATACCCCATATGTGGGGGTAAACCACTGTTTGGGCGCATAGGAGAGCTCGGAAGGGAAGGAGCGCCGTTTGACTTTTCAATGCAAAATTGACAGGAATTGAGGTGGGACGCCATGTTGCGTTTGGAGAGCCACTAATGTGCCTAAACACATACGCTGATACCCCATATGTGGGGGGAAACACTGTTTGGGCGCATGGGAGGGCTCGGAAGGGATGGAACGCCATTTTGAATGTAGACTTAGATGGAATGGTCTGCAGGCGTCACATTGCGTTTGCAGAGCCCTAATGTACCTAAACAGTAAAAAAAAGCCACAAGTGACACCATTTTGGAAAGTAGACCCCCTAAGCAACTCATCTAGATGTGTTGTGAGAGTTTTGAACCCTCAAGTGTTTCACTACAGTTTATAACGCATACTTTTTCAACGCAAAATTGGCTGAAATTGAGATCGGACGCCATGTCGCATTTGGAGAGCCCCTGATGTGCCTAAACAGTGGAAACCCCCCAATTATAACTGAAACCCTAATCCAAACACACCCCTAACCCTAATCCCAATGGTAACCCTAACCACACCTCTAACCCAGACACACCCCTAACCCTAATCCCAACCCTATTCCCAACCGTAGATGTAATTCAAACCCTAACCCTAACTTTAGCCCCAACCCTAACCCTAACTTTAGCCCCAACCCTAACTGTAGCCTTAACCCTAACCCTAGCCCTAACCCTAGCCCCAACCCTAACCCTAGCCCCAACCCTAACCCCAACCCTAAACCTAACCCCAACCCTAGCCCCAACCCTAGCCCCAACCCTAGCCCTAATCCTAGCCCCAACCCTAACCCTAACCCTAGCCCTAACCCTAGCCCTAACCCTAGCCCTAACCCTAGCCCTAACCCTAGCCCTAGCACTAGCCCTAACCCAAACCCTAGCCCTAACCCTAGCCCTAACCCTAATGGTAAAATGGAAATAAATACATTTTTTTAATTTTTTTTATTTTTCCCTAACTAAGGGGGTGATGAAGAGGGGTTTGATTTACTTTTATAGCGGGTTTTTTAGCTGATTTTTATGATTGACAGCCGTCACACACTGAAAGAAGCTTTTTATTGCAAAAAATATTTTTTGCGTTACCACATTTTGAGAGCTATAATTTTTCCATATTGGAGTCCACAGAGTCATGTGAGGTCTTGTTTTTTGCGGAACGAGTTGACGTTTTTATTGGTAACATGCTCGGGTACGGGAGATTTTTTGATCGCTTTTTATTCCAATTTTTGTGAGGCAGAATGACCGAAAACCAGCTATTCATGAATTTCTTTTAGGGGAGGCGTTTATACCGTTCCGCGTTTGGTAAAATTGATAAAGCAGTTTCATTTTTCGGGTCAGTACGATTACAGCGATACCTCATTTATATCATTTTTTTATGTTTTGGCACTTTCAAACTATAAAAACTATTTTATAGAAAAAATAATTATTTTGGCATCGCTTTATTCTGAGGACTATAACTTTTTTATTTTTTGCTGATGATGCTATATGGCAGCTCGTTTTTTGCGGAGCAAGATGACGTTTTCAGCGGTACCATGGTTATTTATATCCGTCGTTTTGATCGTGTGTTATTCTACTTTTTGTTTGGCGGTATGAGAATAAAGCGTTGTTTTTTGCCTCGTTTTTTTTTTTTTTTTACGGTGTTCACTGAAGGGGTAAACTAGTGATATAGTTTTATAGGTGGGGTCGTTACGGACGCGGCAATACCAAATGTGTGTACTTTTATTGTGTGATTTTTTTTATTTAGATAAAGGAATGTATTTATGGGAATAATATATATATATTTTTTCTTTATTTAGGAATTTTTTTTATTATTTTTTTTTACACATGTGGGAATTTTTTTTTAACTTTTTTACTTTGTCCCAGGGGGGGACATTACAGATCGTTGATCTGACAGTGTGCACAGCACTCTGTCAGATCACCGATCTCACTTACAGCCGTGCAGGCTGCAGCTTTCATCTGCAGCCTGCTCTGCACCCGGAAGTAATCCCTGCAGGACCCGGATGCAGCCCCGCGGCCATTTTGGATCCAGGGCCTGCAGGGATAGGAGGTAGGAGACCCTCGCAGCAACGCGATCACATCGCGTTGCTCTGGGGGTCTCAGGGAAGCACGCAGGGAGCCCCCTCCCTGCGCGATGCTTCCCTGTACCGTCGGCACACCGCGATCATGTTTGATCGCGGTGTGCCGGGGGTTAATGTGCCGGGGGTGGTCCGTGACCACTCCTGGCACATAGTGCCGGATGTCAGCTGCGATAGGCAGCTGACACCCGGCCGCGATCGGCCGCGCTCCTCCCGTGAGTCCTTGGGAATTAGGGCCCACCCCACATGGACGGAATAGTACGTCCAATGGCAGAAAGGGGTTAATTCATACAAATAGCCAGATTGCTCATGTATGCAGAGTGGGCCATCCCCCAGGGGTGGACATATCATTGATGCAACCTGTGCAGCCCAAGAGGTTTTGGCGGTCCATTTCCAGCTTCAAAACAGGCGTAATTGTATATTATTATGAGCTATTGGATGACAAAGGGCCCATTTTCTGTTCTTACACAAGAGCCCTGTTTATGTCTACCAGTTCCATGCCTATTTGGTCCCATGTCTTTGGTGAATGGGGGGCAAAACCTGTACAAGACTCTAACTTCCGCAAAGTGTTGGCACAAAAAGGAATTGACATAATAGTCACAAAAATATATTAAGGGAGGAAAACCATCAAGCCCTTGTGTCATCAGTCGCAAAATCAGACATCATAATGGGAGGCTCGGTTTCATCTATACCACCTTCTCTTTACCATATGCATTACTTTTGGCAAATCCAATGGTGTTTCCACATAGTCCAAGTTTGTGATTCTGGTTAAATTCTAGCCTGTACAAATTGTGATTTTTTAAAAGTAATTTCTTAGACGTAAATTCCCTGTGAGTCTAGAATATAGAGATGTAATCCGAATACCGGGGACATCTTGTTTTACATTCTACATTTGCTTTTGTCTTTCCTATTATGAATTAACCAGGTTCACAGTCCAGCGCTGTCTTGGAAAATATATTTCTAGATAGAAGCAATCAATTACATGTTTAATCAGATCACACCTTTAATATTATGCAAAAGCAATTGTCTTTAATCGGTCAACACCAAGACAACCTGAGCCCGTCAGTGAATTGTAATGAAAACCGTCACCTTTGCTGAATGAATCCATTCGATTTTTCGAAAATAACTGTTTCAGAACCTCAGAAAGTAATTTGGAATTTGCATTATTCTGTGCAAATGTGTATTTTCTATCAGCAAAGAATTCACCAGCCATGTAGTAGTTTTGTAGCTGAGTTTGGTATTTCATTGTTTTTTATCTAATTTTCTTTGAGCAAGCATATAGGAGGTTTATCTTCAGTCCTATGTAAAAAAAACACCAGTGATGTTCTGCTAGAATATTATAGTTGTTACTTTGTGCATAAACCAGAGGATGTGGCAGCCTGTAGTCCCTGGGTACTTGGGGACAATAAGCTATACAGCCTTTACTAGGTTGTTTTGAAGCTGAATCTTTGAAGTAAGTATGCAGCTTACTATTGTCTTTGTGTTTATAAATATACCCTGATCTTTTTAAGTCTTTGTCCAGGATTCCTGTAAGGCCACCTTTCGTTTGATTTTAATGGGTTTAATGGGTTTCTCCAGGAACAGAAAAAAATTGAAAGAAAATGTAATATATTTCTAGCTGCCTTTAATATGAAATTCACATTTGCTTTCACTAGAGAAGTAATCATAGAATTACGTCTTATTGGGTCTCAGTCAGACACCAAGTTTTTGCGTACGAGTGCTATCCATGTTTTTTGCTGAGAGTACTCATACCTATAGTAGTCTATGAGGCCATTTATGAAAAATCATGGGGACTAGTGTTGAGCGATACCTTCTGATATTTGAAAGTATCGGTATCGGATTGTATCGGCTGATATCCGAAAAATATCGGATATCGCCGATACCGATACCCGATACCAATACAAGTCAATGGGACACAAATATCGGAAGTGATCCTGGATGGTTCCCAGGGTCTGAAGGAGAGGAAACTCTCCTTCAGGCCCTGGGATCCATATTCATGTGTAAAATAAAGAATACAAATAAAAAATAGGGATATACTCACCCTCTGACGCGCCCTGGTTGTAACCGCTGCAACCGGCAGCCTCCGTTCCTAAGAATGAGCGAGTGAAGGACCTTCGATGACGTCGCGGTCACGTGAGCGGTTACGCAACCAATCACAAGACCGCGACGTCATCGCAGGTCCTTCACTCGCTCATTCTTAGGAACAGAGGCTGCCGGATGCAGCGGTTACAACCAGGGCGCGTCAGAGGGTGAGTATATCCCTATTTTTTATTTTTATTCTTTATTTTACACATGAATATGCATCCCGATCCTGATTCCCGATATCGCAAAAATATCGGAACTCGGTATCGGAATTCCAATACCGCAAATATCGGCCGATACCCGATACTTGCGGTATCGGAATGCTCAACACTAGTGGGGACATGTTTGATTTTGAGCAGATAGTTGGATCAAAATTGCCTATAAATCCATGATTTTCACATATAATAAATTTGGATGACACTTGGACCACTCTCTGATCAAAATAATTGGTCTGTTTTTCTTGTATGTTAGAAAAATGGATGTCTGAATGAGCGTGTAAGATGTCACATCAGTTTTTCTCGTATGAGTTCTCTCCATGTTGTTCACTGGAGCTGTTCACTTGTCCAAGTATTTTTGCAGCCCAAGTATTCCACACAAAATCATAAAGACATGTCTGATTTTTATTTTAGTCAATCTCACCAGTCTTTGGATCTTTGAAAAAAATCAGACAGTACTCCAATTTCATCCGCGTGTTGCCTGTTTTTTACTGACTGCTTGATACGACACAGCTGAGAAACCTTCAACATTTTTTACAAAACTGATGAAACGGACCAAACTCTGATGATCAGAGCTCTTACACACTACCGTAATAATCAAAACAGTTCTATCCGTCATTTTGACAATTAGCACTTGTCCTCATGTTATTAATTGAGGCGTTGCACATGCCTGTTTTTTTCCTTGGACATATGCTGTCTGAGGAAAAAATTGCAGCATCCATGATCTGAGAAAATAGGATGACACTATGCTGACACTGATCAGAGTCTGATTAGAATGTGGCTAGCATAATCGGCCCGATTTTCTCTGGTGAGAAAAAAATTGGTTGCGTTATAATAGCCTAAAACTGACACACTGACTAAACTTTGATGACTCTGATCAACAACACCACTGATGAAATTCAGATGGCTTTTACATATAAGAACTATCACTGATGTCTGAATGAGGTCTTACAGGAACCTGTCGTACAGGACAGAAGTCTGGGAGCATGTGCAGTAGGAAGCTTTGCTGCTGTGTCCAAGAAATAGTTTGACAGTACATGGGATAGGCATCCTCAGGTCACAGCAGCCGAGATTCTTTGCACATGCTCACATACACCTGTCCTATTAACGTTCTAGGGTGGATTTCTGTAAATATAACAAAATAATGGTCATTTTTATTCTACAGAAATTATCTCCCTGGACAAAACAGAATGAAAGGTATTTTGGAATTTGTTCACAACATTTTTTGTATATAATAGAGGAGAGCCAAATCACTGGAAACTGTCAGGTGATACATATAATCTGAACCATGAGAGAGGCACCATCATTACAAATATATGGAGAAAGCACCTGACAGGTTCCCTTTAACACAGGAGAGAGGATTCTGTGTTGGCATGTCATCATAACTGTGTGTCAATGGGGCTGGCTGAATGCATATTTCAATAACTAAGCCCGCCACCATCTGTAGCACAGTGGATGCGTAGACTCAAAGGGGGCTGGCTTAGTTAGTTAAATCAGCAGCCAGTCAGTCCCATTCACCCATAGCACAGATTACTTAAATACACAAGAAAATCTCTCCAAACACAAGCCAGAAGTAGAACCGCTGAAACACCAGGCCAACACTAATATAATAGAAGATCAGAGGACACCTTTGTAGATACAAATATATTAGGTGTGTGTATTTACATAAAACATTTTTATAAGGGAATTTATCAGCAGAATGTTGCTTTGTAATTGGAGAACAGCATGAGGTAGGGGCTTAGACACATATTTCAAGGATGTGCCACTTATTAGGCTGTGTGCTGTTATTTCAATACAATTAATGTTTTATCACCAGAAGATTATCACTGCCTTGATTACAGCTCATGTGAACCCTGTTCTAATCACGCTCCTACCTCTTATAGCAGCTTACTGTCAATAGACAATGTACACAGAAAGCTGTGGTTTGGGTGGGGTAAGCATTCTGATCTTTGCTACATGCTGCTCTGATGATAGTCTCTACTCATGGACAAGCCATGAGGCCAGGCAGTCAAGTGATCCAAGATCAAAAGCCAGGAGGCTACATCACAGAAAGAGGAGTGAGAAAAAGGCATAGTCAGATAAAAGTCTGAGTTCAGAATTCCAAGTTGATAGTCGATCACAACAAAAGGGCTAAGCAAACGGATAGTCACGGAAAATCCAATATCAAACTGCAAAGATCAGAATATAAGGCTAGGAGCACAGAGCCAATACACACCAATTGAGAAATGCTACAATTGGCCGAAATCTAAGGCAGAGAGCTGACTAAATAACCAGATAATTACTCCGAATGGGAGACATATGGATGAAGCCCTGGCACACAGTGGACCTTATTGGACAGCTAAAATGTCACTCAAGACACTGACATGTCCACTTGCCCCAGCTCCCGATTGGATGGTTCAGCTGTCAATCATCATACCAATAGTTCAGCAGGCCCTGCCCTAGATTGGACTAGTCATTCAATGAGTCCAGACGCACCACTTGGCGTAATCGTGACATCTACATCTAAAAATTGTGATTGTGTCACAACTGCTTCTCCTTGTAAACTAAGTGATGCATCGTTGGAATAAAGGTCTCTTTTCCTACATTACGCTGCACTTAGATGAGGTAGCACAAAATCTGGTGACAGTTATGAAAAGTAGAGGAGTAGTCAGATGGAAATCAATCACACGTGGCTACTGGATCCAATTTGAGTTTGTTTTTAGTCTATAACCTATGGAACACATAAAACTACATAGGAGCTGTAGGCACAAAAAATGTCCTTTAGGGCTATTAGCGAAATCCTTCGAATGGCATTACTTACATTGAGTGACTATTGCACAGAACATGGCAGCAGTAATGTCTTTGCAGAAAGAATAAATTAAAGATTCTATTTTAATCCAAGCAGCTCAGATGTTTGCTAACTGCTCCGCTATCCTATGTTCCATTAATACTTAAACTTAATACATAAATGTTTCATACAATAGCAACATGCAAACCGCAATGTTAAATTTTATTTTTTGTAATCCATTTAATCAGGGCCATGGGAATTAGCCAGCTGTTTGGAATTCATGTTAAGAAGTAATTAAGTATCTGATTGAATTTCTGTGCATCTCAAACAGCAATGGATAATATTTGCACTTAAGATGCATGGCTTTCATTAAAATTAATAACTCCTTAGACGTACCGCGCCAGTGATTTGACTGCTAGATATCCCCGTGCTGGAAAAGGCATATTTGAGCGACGTGAACTTTTGCTTCTTGTGTCAATCATGCTAGCGGGAATCTTTGCTGACTGACACGGAGCCTTCCCTTACATCTGTAACGCACCGTCGTGTAATACACCAAGGAATTGCCTGTCTTGGAAGTCCAACCAAAAAATAGGTTTCACAAATTATCAATTACTGCACTGTGGAAATGGGTTTCACTGCCACCTGTGCTTTCAAATTGCTCTCTGGGAGATCCATTTCTATGCATCCTCTCTCTTGCATTATTTAAGTGGCAGATTCATTATACGCCAAGATAATGCATTTTGTATTGCTGTAGAATTTATTTGGCTGTGAATAAAACAGCAGCATGGCCGACATATTCCATGTAGCTCCGCAGTAATAAAACGCAAAGTATCGGCTGAGGAAGGAATAATGGGCCCCATTCATCAATTGTCACTCGCACCTTGCGATGGCAACAGCTTCAATTGCGTTTAGTGACAGTTCCTGGCAATACGTTGTATGTCACCTGTGTTTGTTGCAAGCCCCACGATGACTGGTTGCTACCAAAGACATGGTAACCTTTTCTCATCTGTTACGGGAAGGCTTGGAGCTCGTTATATTCTTCAAGGCTACTTGTTCAGTGTCATTATAGAATGTGCTGACTCATTGTCTTCCATGACACTTCTGTCTGAGGACAATAACATTGTAGAAATTGCATTAGGGCAAGGGTCTTGTCCTTATTAAGCAACATTTCAGAAGGTAAATTTCACGGTATGATGTATTTGACCACGGAGGAAAACTGTACAGGCTCCGCGGAAATTCATGTCTACAATGCAATACAGTATATGATTCAGGAGGAATATGGAGTTTTAATGGCTAAAAGACTAATTTTTATTAAAGAACAGGGTAGACAAAGGTTAAAAAAAAGCATCAACAAGAAAAACAGACAAATTTAGCAATCAAGAGTCGTCTCCTAGATTGTAATATCCCAATACCATAGGGAAGGTAGAGACGTTGACCAGGGGGGAGTTTGGTATACCAGTGGGATGTCACATAATGGATAGATAAGTAAATCTTTACCACATTTCCATAACATATGTAATGCAATGCCACCCATGGTCAGAAAAGATCTGCTAATAATAATGATAATAATAATAAAACATCTTCCTACGATTGAAGATGACTCAGTGCTCAAAACCAGATGAAGACATTACTGCAATACAGTGCTAGGCTTCATTTATATGATGGAGGTGCATACAGTGTCCAGGATCCATTATATGGCATAAAGAACAAATGGGTAATTTGCAATAAATTACTGCAATAAACTGGGTAGAAAGGCAAAATGAGCAATTGTAAGTACACAATGTCCTATAATATGATGACTGCAATATATTACGTTGACAAAACTTTGATGGGAGAGCATCTTTACTGTTAGACTTGTCACTTACCATGAATATGTATTTTTTTACATAGCATAAATGGCAATGTGCTCTTGAAATTGTCACTACTTTACATTTATTCCTGCGTCTCTCCATTTCTGAGATATGGCTCCCCCCTTCAATGTATATAAATCTAGTCTTGTCTTTCATCAAGGCATGATTCTTAAGAAGTTCCTCACAGATATGGCCTACTCTTTTTGCCATGCAAAACTCTCTGTGTTAGCCAAGCTGGCATGGCCTTCAAGAATATGCCTGTAGAGAATGGTTAATGGCCATGCCCACGTAAGCTACTTTCACACTAGCGTTAACTGCAATCCGCCACAATGCGTCGTTTTGCCGAAAAAACGCATCCTGCAAAAGTGCTTGCAGGATGCGTTTTTTCCCCATAGACTTACATTAAGCGACGTATTGCGACGGATTGACACATGTCGCAACCGTCGTGCGACGGTTGCGCCGTGTTGTGGCGGACCGTCGGGACCAAAAAACGCTACATGTAGCGTTTTTTGCTCACGACGGTCCGCTTTTTCCGACCGCGCATGCGCGGCCGGAACTCCGCCCCCACCTCCCCGCACTTCCCCGCACCTCACAATGGGGCAGCGGATGCGCTGGAAAAATGCATCCGCTGCCCCCGTTGTGCGGTGGAGACAACGCTAGCGTCGGGAACCTCGTCCCGACGCTAGTGTGAAAGTAGCTTTAGCTAAAATGGTGAGAAACTGGAAAGAGGGGATAGGATCTCAGGAATTAAAAAATGGGGAAACAACTCCAGAGAACAGGTAAAAAAAAACATGTGTCTATCTAGTGATTGGTCCTCTTGGAAAACCACAACCTACATCACAACAGTTGCATGGTCACATATAAAGTATAAATATTTCCCAAGAGAGTATCCAAAATCATGATTTTTTTTCAAGTTGATGATCTCACACTATACATACCAGAGAACACAAAATTACTGTTACATATTTTTGTGGCCCCTAAAAATATGTTATGGCACTATCGGTGCTGCTTTATGATAGCTCTAATATATAGTATGTAAATACTGTAGTGCAGACTGAAGTGGGAAAGTTCAACTTGAAAATTTCTAACACCAGCTTCTTCATTTTACCTGTCTGGTTGCCCACTCCCTTGTTTTCTAAAGTTGTGGTGCCGGTGGAGAGAGGGCACCGGCTCGCTCTATTCTTCATGCCCAGGGGCTTCCTATTTTACAATATCTATCTATCTATCTATCTATCTATCTATCTATAGATATATATACCTTTGACTCACAATATTTTATTTTTCCTTTCGCACAAAATTTATATCCAGTCCATCTGATAGTGTGTCTATCCGGTAATGTAAAGGAGCTTTATTCCAAAAAGAAAAACCTCTAAGTCACATGTTAATAATAGCAAATCAACAGTGATGAGCAAATATACTCGTTACTCGAGATTTCCTGAGCACGCTCGGGGGTCCTCCGAGAATTTTTTAGTGCTCGGGCATTTAGTTTTCCTTGCGGCAGCTGAATGATTTGCATCTATTAGCCAGCTTGATTACATGTGGGGATTCCCAAGCAACCAGGCAACCCCCACATGTACTTATGCTGGCTCGTAGCTGTAACTCATTCAGCTGTGGCGATGAAAACTAAATCTCCGAGCACTTACAAATGCTCGGAGGACACCCTAGCGTGCTCGGGAAAACCTGAGCAACGAGTACACTGGCTCATCACTACAAATCAATTCTCAGGACTCTGGTGCAGGGGCCACATCAAATGTCTGGAAGCCCTGGAGCCCACAGGAGCACAGTGAACCACCTCTTGCCTGTCGGAACCCCAGCGAGACTTCATGCATGCATCATGCTGCAATGATGATATTGCTCTGAGCCTACAAATCAGAAGTGGCGCTGTGGATTTCAGCAGGTAGGAGGCAGAGCTCCTGTCTGGCGGCAATAGACTACTGACGTGGCCACTAGACCAATGTATCGCAAATCACTTTGCTCACCTCTAATTAATAAATGTCAATTTAATTATTGTCACCAATAATGGTAGGCAATATCCTAATATACACACTACACCTTTACTTATATCTATGTTCAGTCGATATATTTTATATATCGACAGTTTTGATGGATTAGTCATTTAGGGTTCAATATTAGTGCAGCATTTTTGCATCAAATGGGTAGACCCTAGAGAGGAGACATTGTATTGTATTAACAATTCCTTGCATTCTTTAAAAATGTCCATAATAGCTAGTATTAATATCTTCACTTATTATTATTATTATTAGTATGATTATTATTACTGCAGATTTCTCTATTCAACTATACGCATAATTTATAATGAATTATAGTTAGAATAATACACTTCAAAATTGAATATGAATATGAATTTGACATATGAATTTAACATCAAGAAAAGGATTTCAATTAAAATCTATGTCTTGGCAGATGAATCTAGTCTGTATAGGAATAACGTGTTACATAGCATTACATAGCGGACTTTTGTCCAGGGTACATTGTATAAATCTCATTGATAAGAGAATGAATATGTATCGGGGTAACCATGAGTCTATATGTCTTCTAACAGAGAAATTGAAATATTCGTATCTATATTGGCTTTTTAAACACAAATCTTGTTGTTTTTTTTTTCTTTCGTGTTATGTGAAATTACCTGAAAACCTCATAATTGAAAACTCGGGTTCCATTAAATCAATAGTTGCAATAGTTCCAGATAAGCATTTAATTGAATGATTTTATGTGCAGTAAATTATTTTCTTTGCACTGAGCAGCATATTTAAATGCTAAACACACCATAAATTTCACCCATGTAGACAAAATTATTCCTGTCTCTAAAGAAGATAGAAAAGTGAGAAAAATGAAGACAATTTAAAGAGGAATATTTATATATATATATATATATATATATATATATATATATATATATATAGTAAAAAGAATATTCTGAATTCGGCAATTCTTGGTTCTGACAAATCCGTAAATTTCCTACAATTCCTATTTTACCAGAAAAAAAACATTTTCTAGTTCCTTTATTTATACCGAGCAATGTGCACTGAGCTATTCAACAATTTTATGTGGACCCCATGTGCAAGAATTATTGAGGCATTTTTTGGCAATGTTATTTGGACAAGAAATCGTAATTATTTTTGGGCAGTATTGTGTAGTCATTAATGTAACATTGCTGTGATTTAACTATATAAAGCTAAGGTCACACGAGCGTATGTTCTCTCATCCGAGAAAATTTGGTCAATTATGCAAATCACACTCTGGTCATAGTGTCATTATAGTCTCATCCGATTCGCTCAGATAAGGAGAAGAAGGAAAAAAAAATCTCCATCTTCTCCATTTTGTCAGTGGTCGGAAACTGGACTGCAATCAGATGACATTTGAGTGCAGTCCGATGTTCTCCATGGACTCAATGAGTTCATGGCTGAGTATGAACCGATAATCGGATCAAACTCGGGCAAGCTACGATTTTTTCTTTGGATTGGCTCTGTCCGGGAAAAAAATCAAACATGTGCATAGCCCCATAGACTAACATTGTTCCAAGTGTGACCCCGATGTTTTGTCGGATCGCCCTCAGACTGAAAATACGGTTGTCTGCACAAGCTGTTATTTGGCAACAATATGGATGTATCCATAGGCATTGTGTTCTGAAAATATATCATATACCCTTTCTATTTTTCTTTTTGGAAATCAAAGAAAGATAAACAAAAGAGTGTAAATGAGAAAGCTTGTGAGCGAAATTAGAAGTGTAAAGAGTTTACAATATAAAGTGTGATTGAGGGGTTGTTGCATATAAAAAGCAAACTTTGAAAACTTTTCAAAGAACATGCTACCTATGAGAATGAATATATGACCATATAAAAGTAAGTTCGCAGATTCCTGAGCGTGTGAAAAATCTTCCAATTTTCATCCAAAAAGCTCAGACAATTTTAATCCATTTGTCATCCATATTCCATCCTTCTATCTTTATTTTTACATTGAAGCATACACGTGACACCCATATTTATGCATCAACATTTTTAAATGTATAGTACATGATCCTATATTAATAATGAAAATATGTCTGTAAAATTCAGATGCAATATGGATGATCTGTTTGGGATTGAATGTTTTTGTGTACCGATAGACTCGAAAAGGCGAGACTCCTGTGACATACAGAAGAGGACAGTGCATGCTGCGTTTTATTTTTCACACATCTGATCACCCCTATTGAATTACATTGGTCATTGTGCTGTCCAATATTTACTCGTATAATATGCTTGTCTCAACAAGAACTAAATGGGATTGTCTCCAAATAAAATGTATCATTTTCCCACGATGGGAGACAAACGTATGATGAAATGGGGGTCTGATTGCTGAGACCCCACCAATCAATAGTATGGAGGCTCTAAAGCTGACAATACACATTAGAAATATTGACGACAGCTATCTTTCCTGACTCTCCCATATACTGGAAGACACGGCTCGACCGAGTACTCCTGAGTTTTCTATGAGAGAGTTATTGGCAGTCTCTACTGAAAGTGTCTTATCCCGCTGCCGATTGGCCACTGAAATTCAATAAGAGGGAAGACCCATCTACATATTATCAAAATCACCAGGTCCTGACGACTTTTATCTAATGTGTTCAGGGGCTTGAAGCTCCATTTTAGAAGAATTTAAAGGAGAAATAGTCACATATATGCATTACCTTTTAATCTAGGGGTTGAAGTCCTTGATAATCATATATAGCATTGAACTTTCTCGCTTAATCCAATGATCGCTTGGGTCCATGTCAATCACCCATTTTTCACCTTGTCTGTTGTTGATAAAGACTTTTTGTAACAATCTCTTTCATAGTTCTCTATTCTACAGATGTGGCATTTTCCAATATGACACACAACACTAAATCAAGTTATCCTGATGCAGAAATCTGTAACATGACTCCTACCTAAACATGTTCATTCATTGTGCTATTATAAAGGAGTGGAAAAGCTGACTGCATCCCTTTTCTATGTATGTAATGCATTGAACTATTTTGATGTGTGGTTTTATAGAATCTGTGTTGTAAAACTTAGCTAGCTGTAGACAGGGTTAACTATAGGACCAGCCCATGATGGGAGGAGTTAAGTGGTCATAGGAACTCATGTTTCCTGTTGTGAGAGGAGTTGGGGAGCAGTTTATGAGGGAGTACAAAGTATTGTGGTTTAGGAAAAGGCCACAAGTGGAGAGTGTGTTTTCTTCCAAATGAATCAAAGATAGCAAGTTTTAGAACAAGTTCTAAAAGCAACTGACTATGACTTATACGACGGAGTGCGGCGTTAGAATGAATAGGATCAAAGCATAAACCTATTTTTAGTGAGTACAGCCATAAAATAACAGAGCTGTGGGAGGCGATATTCCCCAAGGCATCTAAAAGGAGTTGGCTACAAGGGCACTTGTTAGTACTTGTACCTTGTACACTGAGGTACACCTGTAACAGTGGTAGATAAAAAAAGGTGAAGGACAGAGCAGAAAAACTTGTCAAGTACTCCTACACCCAACAAAATCCAATTGTACCATCAAAATGCCATGTCTGTTACATATAAGTAGAAGGCCTCTGCATGATACAGAAAAATTGTGCCAAAAGTTATTTTGCCTGCTATTGTTACAGTTCTATTTAAGGAATTCCAGTAAAGATGTTTTTATCTTTTGCAACGGACTCTGGTCTCCCTATTTCGCTTATTTTCAAGGTCACCTTACCATCAAACCACTTGTATGACTAGGGGTCATCAACAAATCTCAAGATCATTTCTACACACTCAGGAGTACTGTAACCAGGTGCTTTGGGACCGCTTAACAAACCTCGCCACGAATGGTCCCTTACACCGTGTTAAATTGTAAGGTAAAGTTTTGTGCATCCAGAGTAGTCAAATTTTACATTACAAACTATACATTATTAAATAGATCTCTCAGACCAGCATAGGCTGGTGTCCTTACTTTGAAAATCCATGTCAGAATGGTGGTGTAATCATTTTTAATAGTTTCCTCATCTGATATTAAAATAAGCATTTAATAACTCCAGCTATAAGCTCAAATTAATATCAGGAATAAACAGCTATTCTTACATGGATTTTCAAATTAAATAGACATTGTTAGATCAAAGATATACCTGTATATTAAATAATGTATCTTGAATCTAGTGACAGATCCTCTGTACAATGCTGTGTGCTAATATATGCTACATCTGTAACTTTTAAAGGTCCTGACAAGGGAAACCTTCCTGTTAAGGCATATGGACAAGGGTGGTCTCCATGAGGTCACTTCATCTCATTTGACATTTTTTCGATCATTGGTTTGCATTCTGTGAGTTTTGAGCTATTATAAAACTATTTCTTCCTGTGTTTATTGGAGTCTTGGACTGTCATAGATTGCTGAGATTTGTAGTTTTCCAACAGCAAAAACTTCACAAGGGCAGACGAAGAAGTTTATGACATAGGGTTCTACTAATCAGAAGATGTTCCGAGGGGTGCCGGCAGGTAGTAGAAGATTTGCAGGGCTCTGGTCTGTGGCCAGCAGATTTTTTTTGTGGCTGTTGGACCAGGCTCCTTCAAATCATTTTGTTCAACTTTGGTCATAATAGTTAATATTAAGGGGTGTAACTATAGTGGATGCAGGGTCTGCACTCACACTCATATCCTGGAGCCTAGAGGCCCCGTCACACATAGCGATTTACCAACGATCATGACCAGCGATACGACCTGGCCGTGATCGTTGGTAAGTCGTTGTGTGGTCGCTGGGGAGCTGTCACACAGACAGCTCTCTCCAGCAACCAACGATCAGGGGAACGACTTCGGCATCGTTGAAACTGTCTTCAACGATGCCGACGTCCCCCTGCAGCACCCGGGTAACCAGGGTAAACATCGGGTTACTAAGCGCAGGGCCGCGCTTAGTAACCCGATGTTTACCCTGGTTACCCAAAAAAACAAACAGTACATACTCACCATCTGATGTCCGTCAGGTCCCTTGCCGTCTGCTTCCTGCTCTGACTGAGTGCCGCCGTACAGTGAGAGCAGAGCGCAGCGGTGACGTCACTGCTGTGCTGTGCACTCACTGTACGGCGGCAGTCAGAGCAGGAAGCAGACGGCAAGGGACCTGACGGACATCAGATGGTGAGTATGTACTGTTTGTTTTTTTGGGTAACCAGGGTAAACATCGGGTTACTAAGCGCGGCCCTGCGCTTAGTAACCCGATGTTTACCCTGGTTACCAGTGAAGACATCGCTGGATCGGTGTCACACACACCGATTCAGCGATGTTAGCGGGACCTCAACGACCAAAAAAAGGTCCAGGCCATTTCGACATGACCAGCGATCTCACAGCAGGGGCCGGGTCGCTGGTACGTGTCACACATAGCGAGATCGCTACTGAGGTCGCTGTTGCGTCACAAAACTTGTGACTCAGCAGCGATCTCGCTAGTGATCTCGCTATGTGTGACGGGGCCTTAGGAGGGCCCAAAAAATGTATCTTTGGCTCTCATGAGAAGACCTGTGATCTTTAGGGCTACTGTTGGAAATGTTGTACTGGGCCCTACAAGGCTCAAGTTACACCAGTGTGTATATCATTTTTACATCTTATATGTGTGCGTACTTTATCATTGAATACTATTTAATACTTTTTTACCTTCAGATACTGTACACACTGGATATCCTATAGTGAATGTAGACATTTCCCTGCATTACTTTTTCTGTGCACCAGGCATAAGTAGGTTCATGTCCTAGACTGCAATTTCATGCTTCATCTGCTCGGATGCTTTGAACAATCAATGCACATTATATTGAACTTTTTCTTGTTTCTGCTCATTTGAATCTTTTTAGCTATTGTATAACTAAGAAAAGCCGGAGGACATCCGGTCGCCTGGACTTTGTATGAATTTCCTAATTTTGAAGACATGGGATTACAAATTGGATTTATATTTTCTACTTTATAGTGAATGAACATCCTCCCTGAGGGCAACAGCAGAAGTTAATACTGACACCGCTAAGAAATTTTAATACAGTGGTTATAAAGTATGGTCTTCTTTTTTACACGTGTTAAAGGTGACAGAATTTTGAAAATCATAGCTGCCGTCCATGGGTTGTGTCTGACACTCAGCTCCAGTGAAGTGGATAAGACTGAACTGCAGTACCACTCAGAACCTGTAGACACAAATGGCACTGTTGTTTGAAGAAAGCAGTCACTTATTTTCCATTCTTAGACAATCTCTTTAAGTCATGTGATAATCACATTCATCAAGAAGAGACATGGATATTGGGAATGGGGAATAAGAAAGGACCTTCCTTAAAAAACTGTCCCCATGAATTTGCATCCATGCAATTGACCATAATATCTTGTGCTGAAACATTTTGATTTCCCTGAAATTAAGAGACTAAGACCAACTCTTTAAAAACACCCCTATAGTATTATCCCTCAATCACCAAACTGTAAGGTGGGCACAATGCAGCCAGGAGGGTAACGTTCTGCTGGCAATCACCAAACCCAGACTCGTTCATCAGATGCCAGATAGAGAAGTGTGACCCATCACTGCTCAGAACATCTTTCCTCCAGAGTCCAGAGGTGGCGGTTTACAACCATTCCAACCAACGCTTGGCATTGTGCTTGGTGATGTACAGTTTGGATATAGCCATGGAAACCCATATTATGAATATCCCAATGCACAGTTTTTGGCTGAAGGTAATACCAGCGGAGGTCTGGACTGTGCAGTTAAGGGGTCAGCAGAAGATTTGTGACTTTTCTGCCCTCCGCTCCTCAGCACTCAGTGACCCCACTCTCTAAGGCCCTGTTATCTCCACCTAATGGCTGAATTTCCATGGTTCCTTTTCTACATTGCAATTATACCATTCAGACCTAATAGTAGAATATTTGGGAGGGAAAAAATGTCAGGAACAGACATGTTACAATGGTGGCTCCTATGAAGGGACCAAACTGGTATCTGTGAGCTCTTTAGATTAAGTCATTCTGACGTAATTCTGCTCAATTTCATGCAAAATACCCTAAACAAGACTGTGCCATTGCTAAAGGGTCTTGTAAACTTTGTTCCTAATATTCTCTCTCCAGGCATCGGCAGGGGTTACTAGGTAGGGAGGGCATTTCATATATATTGAGCATTCACATTTTTTAATAAAAGTTAAAGGGAACCAATCAGTTTATTAAAGCACCTAAAACAAGGGAATGCCCTTAGATTGTGTGTCAGTGTTAATCATGGCCCAGAATAAATTCTAAGCATGAGAATAAGTGAGAAACTGTACTTTTACACCCCAATGTACCGCTCCTTCCAGTCATCCAGTGCCGTAACGAGTCTTAGTAACAGTCTTCTTGTTGTTACTACTCCCCCTCAGCATTGATTGACCTTGCACCTGTCATGATTAGTGTTGAGCATTCCGATGCTGCAAGTATCGGGTATCGGCCGATACTTGCTGTATCGGAATTTCCGATACCGAGATCCGATATTTTTGTAATATCGGATATCGGTATCGAAACAACATTAATGTAAAAAGGTGTAAAAGAAAGAATTAAAATAAAAAAAATCGCTATACTCACCTCTCCGACGCAGCCGGGACCTCAGCGAAGGAACCGGCAGCGTTGTTTGTTTAAAATTCGCGCTTTTACTTGCTTACGTGAATTCCCGGCTTCTGATTGGTCAGGGCGGCCATGTTGCCGGGACGCGGACCAATCACAGCAAGCCGTGACGAAATTACGTCACGGCTTGCTGTGATTGGTCCGCGTCACGGCAACATGGCCGCCATTAACCAATCACAAGCCGTGACGTCACGGGAGGCTGGACACGCGCTTATTTTGAAAAGCGCGCGTGTCCAGCCTCCCGTGACGTCACGGCTTGTGATTGGTCACGGCGCCATATTGCCGGGATGCGGACCAATCACAGCAAGCCGTGACGAAATTACGTCACGGCTTGCTGTGATTGGTCCGCGTCCCAGGAACATGGCCGCCATTAACCAATCACAAGCCGTGACGTCACGGGAGGATGGACACGCGCTTATTTTGAAAAGCGCGCGTGTCCAGCCTCCCGTGACGTCACGGCTTGTGATTGGTCACGGCGCCATATTGCCGGGACGCGGACCAATCACAGCAAGCCGTGACGTAATTTCGTCACGGCTTGCTGTGATTGGTCCGAGTCCCGGCAACATGGCCGCCCTGACCAATCAGAAGCCGGGAATTCACGTAAGCAAGTAAAAGCGCGAATTTTAAAGAAACAACGCTGCCGCTTACAATCGCCGAGGTCCCGGCTGCGTCGGACAGGTGAGTATAGCGATATTTTTTATTTTAATTCTTTATTTTACACATTTATATGGTTCCCAGGGCCTGAAGGAGAGTTTCCTCTCCTTCAGACCCTGGGAACCATCAGGAATACCGTCCGATACCTGAGTCCCATTGACTTGTATTGGTATCGGGTATCGGTATCGGATTGGATCCGATATTTTGCCGGTATCGGCCGATACTTTCCGATACCGATACTTTCAAGTATCGGACGGTATCGCTCAACACTAGTCATGATCCAGTCCTGAGTTTATTTTCAGCTGCCTTGTCTCTGGACTGGTCATGTGGGACTTAATCCCCTCTGCCTCGCTTTGAAGCTGGCTTGGCTATTTCAGTCCTCTGCAGCCTGTGGGCCAGTGTCGGCTATAGTTCATGCTCCCCGTCTTGAGCCCCTGACCTGTATACTTGTATTAGTGATCCTTGTGCCTCTGACTGCCTTTACCCGTGTATGACTCGATCTGATCTCGGGACTTCACCCCTTGTTATCCATCTCTGATGCCTCACTCCCCGACTGGCTTCGACTCTGGCTTGTACCCCGACTTCATCTTACATCTCATGTTTTGGTTACCACATTCCTGGTAGGCTCTGATTTCTTGCTTGGCCCTGACTGTTCTTCTGACTACACCTGTGTACTGGGCTGACCTCTCTGTGTATGACCTTGGCTTGCCTGACTTCTCTTTTGTTACCTGTGGCACCTGTGCTGTTGTTCAGTGATGCTACACTGTGTGTACAACCTCTCTTCCCTCACCAGCACCCCCTGGTGGAGGTTGCACTATACTGCACTGCAGCAGCACATTACCGCACCCAATGCAGCTTCAGTGGGTGGTTCAGCAGCAGGGAGACATTGACTAGTCCCTACTTTTGCACCGCACACTTGACTTTATGGAGCTCTGCTTTTTTTGCTGTGAAGTTACCCATGGTTATGTTCAGCAATGCATTATTATACAGTATAGCATAAGACCCAGGGACCAAGGACTTCAATTGACTTAAATTCATTTTCACCAGGGGCATTTCTTTTGCATCCAATTGATTTCACATTCTAAGCCAAGTTCAGGATTTGTAAATGATTTTATATAATTAAAGACATGTTCTTGTTAGGCTCCATTTCTTATTAATTTCACTCATTATGTCCAAAAAATTCAGCAAGGTCAATTTGTTGCACCTCCATCATTTTCCAATGGTTTGGGCACTTTTGCAGTTTTAAAGGGATGAGGAAACCTTCTTTGGCCTAAACATACAAAATCCGCAGGAATCTTTAACATTTATCTGTTGTCTATGTGTGGGAATAGGTAGCTTGACCTGCAAACAAATATGTTACAAATTCAGCTCTATCATGTCTATAGTAATCAGCCATGTGCATGTGCACAAGATTCGGTTAGACTTTATCCTATTTCTGTAGCTGTGTCATTTAATCAAAACTTAATTACTGTCTACAAAAATTCTTTCATTGACCTCGGCTTTAGTTATTGTGTTTCTCTTCTAGAATTCTTGGCATATTGACGATTGGCATGACTTTACCATTTAGAATGGACTATTGTCCAGTTTTGCCCTCTAGTGGTGAATTTTATCAAAACATGATGCAGCAAAATGCTGTATATACAAGTATAGTTTTAATCTTTAATGTGAAATTTTTGTTTTGATAATTAATAATTATTGTCTAAAAGAAAAAAATGTACATGTCAAATATAATGTCAAAAATTCACGATTTGTTATATTATTAAATTTTTGTCTTTTTTTAAATGTTGAGTCCACATTGAATACATACAGTACTATATGGTGAATCTATTTAATTTATGGGTTTATTTTATTTTTTAATTCGATTTATTTTGTTTTAAATATTTAATCAATCGATGGGTTTATATGGTGATTTCTTAGTTAATTTAATGTTATTTTTTTATATTTTATTTTGTTAGTTCTACAAACAAATCCACTAATATAAACAGCTACACGGATTTTTCACATTTTGGAAATCAATCACCTATCCACAGGAGATTCAATATCTTGCTGATCATTGGGTGTCCCAAGCATCCTGAGAATGGAGTTCTCCAACTCATTCACTAGATCTGTGCCAAAAATACAGATATAGCTGCGCTCCAATATAATTGGACATTTCAAAGCCACGTACTTGGTGGTCCTAATTGTTAGACCACAGCAGTCAGTAAGTTAACATTTATTCTAAGCTGAGAATAAACCTTTAAAGGGAACCTGTCATGGAAAAAAAAACTATTATCCTGTAGATATGGGGTTAACCTGAAGCTGCCCAGCGCCAGCACTGAAAGCCCGACTGTAATCTCTGAAAGCCCCTCTGCCATTACTGAGAACCCCACTGCCAGCACTGAGAGTCCCACTGCCAGCACTGAGAGCCCCGCTGCCAGCACCGAGAGCCCCGCTGCCAGCACTGAGAGCCTCCCTGCCAGCACTGAGAGCCCCACTGCCATCTCTGAGAGCCCTGCTGCCAGCACTGAGAGCCCCGCTGCCAGCACTGAGAGCTCCCCTGCCAGCACTGAGAGCCCTGCTGCCAGCATTGAGAGCCCCGCTGCCAGCACTGAGAGCCCCGCTGCCAGCACTGAGAGCCCCCCTGCCAGCACTGAAAGCCCTACTGCCAGCACTGAGAGCCCCGCTGCCAGCATTGAGAGCCCCCCTGCCAGCACTGAGAGCCCCGCTGCCAGCACTGAGAGCCCCGCTGCCAGCACTGAGAGCCCCTCTGCCAGCACTGAGAGCCCCGCTGCCAGCACTGAGAGCACCGCTGCCTGGAGGCTTTCAGTCATAGAATGCAGCTTCAGAACAATATTAACCTGAAGACTAACTCCATATCTGCAGGACAATAATGTTTTTTACTTGACAGGTAAAGCAGGATAGAAATGTCAATCTGATTCTTCAACTCAAGACAAAGATTCCTCAATAAGAAAGGGCCTTTCTGTGGGCTCTTCTGATTGATCTTTAGGCTACATTCCAACAGCTTTTAATGCATTTTTATACTGATTTTTTGCAAAAGGGCATTTAAAGAAATCTCATGTCCACTGTGCTTAACTTTTACGCATTGTGAACTGACCGGCGGTGCATGTTTCAGATACATGATGCATTAAAAATGCATGTGGTCCGCGGCTAATTATATCAGTAAAGTTTTGTTAAAGCCAAATGCAAGGAAATATAAAAAAGTAGCTTTATTTAAAGCATGACATATCAACAAAAGACAAGAAACACAGCATCAAAAATGCGATAAAAACTCAAGTTAAAAAAAAAAAGAAAAAAAAAAACCCCTAATTTAAATAATAGTTGGAGAAATGGTGCAGAAATTCTTCAGTATCAAAAGCTCATCATGGCAACATAGCCATAAGAGATTTTTCTGTTTTATAAAACCCCTGTCCCTTGGCTGCAGTTTTTCTTTATTTTGTGCTTTTCTCATCCTCCTTAGGTCCTTCACGGAGACTCCGTAGCATCTCCTGATGTCTTATTAACTGCAGTGCGTCAGTTCTGCAGTCCATCGGTGAGCTCAGTTGCTCTGCTTGAGTTGATGGTATGAGCCTCCCAGAGCTGCTAAGCTCAATGATTGACTGCAGTGGTGTTAACTTGACATCAGCAATAACAGACACTGGGAGCTAGAGCCAAAACTCAGTGCTGGACCCAGAGAGGGTGAATGAAGTGTAGTTTGTTGCTTTTTCTATAAACTGGAGACAGACAATTTTCTGAAATCTGAGAACCCCTTTAAGACCCCTATATTATCAAAATGGCCAACTGGATTTGCTAAGGAATTTAATATATGTGTTGCAAAGTGTGAAAGTTCCAGTACTCTGCTCCATAAATTGCCATTAATAATAATCCAGGCATCTCGTAAATTTTCGCATGGCTTATTCTGCAATGTGTGGATAAGATTTGTGAGATTGTCATCCATTTTCACTGTAAATTTCCCATCCCCAATCCAGACAATCCACAGAGCTTCGACCTCCCATGAGCCCACCTAACAGAGGTCCTCATTTTGTGAAATGCAGCCTGGTCATGTATATTGTTAAAGGGAGATATCTATCTATATAATTGTCTAAGGGGTACTTCCATCTGTTTGTCTGTCTGTCTTACTGTCTGTCTGTAACGGAAATCCCGCATCACTAAATGGTCGCGGCCGGCCGGCCATGACCAATCAGCGACAGGCTTAGTCCGGCCGCTAATTGGCCCCTCCCTACTCCCCTCCAGTCAGCGCCAGTGTGTCCCCCCATCCCGGACCAACTTTTCACTATTGGTGCTGGCTATGCAGCATCAATAGTAAAAAGATATGTTAAAAATAATTAAAAAATAAAAAAACATGCTATTCTCACCTTCCGTCGCCTGCACAGCTTTCCCACTACTCGCGATGCGGCCGCCAGCTTCCGTTCCCAGAGATGCATTGCAAAATTACCCAGATGACTTAGCGGTCTTGCGAGACCACTACGTCATCTGGGTAATTTCGCAATACATCTCTGGGAACGGAAGCTGCTGGCCGCAACGCGAGGAGCAGGACAGCTTCTGTGGATGACGGAAGGTGAGTATATAACTATTTTTTATTTTAATTATTTTTTTCACAGGGATATGGTGCCCACACTGCTGTATACTATGTGGGCTGTGTTATATACTACGTGGGCTGTGTCATATACTACGTGGGCTGTGTCATATACTATGTGGCTGCTATATACTACTTGGCTGCTATATATTATGTGGCTGCTATATACTACAAGGGCTGTGTTATATACTACATGGGCTGTGTTATATACTACATGGGCTGTGTTATATGCTATGTGGCTGTGCTATAACCTATGTGCCTGTGCTCTATACTACGTGGGCTGTGCTATATACTACATGGGCTGTGTTATATACTATGTGGGATGTGCTATGTACTACGTGGGCTGTGTTATATACTATGTGGGCTGTGTTATATACTATGTGGCTGCTATATACTTCATTGCTGTGCTATATATTACGTAGCTGTGCTATATATTACGTGAATGCTATATACTACGTGACTGCTATATACTATGTGGCTGTCTGTGTTATATACTACGTGGCTGCTATATATTACATCGCTGTGCTATATACTACGTGGGCTGTGTTATATACTACACGGCTGCTATATACTACATCGCTGTGTTATATACTATGTGTCTGTGCTATACACTACGTGGCTGTGCAATATACTACATGGCTGTGCAATATACTTCGCGGCAGTGCTACATACTGCGTGGGCTGTGTTATATACTACATCGCTGTGCTATATACTACGTGGCTGTGCTTTATACTACGTGGCTGCTATATACTATGTGGCTGTGCTATATTCTACCATGGCCGGCCATGAACAATCAGTGATATTGCCGCGGGATTTAAACAACACTTCGGTGATTAGTCGTGCCCGGCCAACCGCGACCAATCAGTGAAATGCAGTCCAGCTGCGAATTGGTGCGTGATTTCAACCACGCTTCGCTGATTAGTCGCGCCCGGCTGGCCGCGACCAATCAGCGATATTGGGGCAGAATTTAACCCCCACTCACAGCGCGATGTACATACATATTCTAGATTACGCGATGCTTTAGAATCGGGCCACCATCTAGTACTCTATATCCAGTAATCTACTGAGATCATTGGTTCATTAAGGAATTCAGTACCAGTATATTTACATGCAGAAAGGTCTCGTCTCCATGAACCTCCCACCTTCTCATGATAATTCACACATGAAGCTACTAGCATTGTACATGTGATATATTCTAAGCAAGTGGGTTAAGATGTTGACCTGAAAAGGTCCATCGCCCCCAGATACAAACACATAACCAAAGACTTGAAGCACTGTCTGTTTAAGAAGAATCAATACTTGTCGATGATGGATGTGTCTTGGAGACTCTTCAGGCTAAAATGAAATATATTTTCGTCTCCTTCTGTAAAAAGCATTGATAAAAAGCTCATGGCCAGGATATTGGCAAAACTGAGTGTTGCAAGCCGTCTTTTCATCTAAACCTGTTAATACATGTCAAAGAAAGTAATCAATCCTGGAGGAAAAATATGGATCCAATTGTGAACCCTTCTGAGTGATGAGAAAATGATAAACTGCAATAATGAGACATCCAAGGGAGCTCCAGTTACGAGAAAAACTCTCTGGCAAAGCAAATCCAGGTCAGTTAAGACTCAGTAGCTTCACTATGTCAGTAGACCTCCTCAATCATTGGATCAAGGGGTCCAATGTGAGCATTAGAATTAACAATGCTTCTATTAATTACAGAGATGTCACAAGGGATGAGAGCCGAGGCCAGCTACTGCTAGATTGTAGGCCTATAAGGCTAAGTTCACACTAGGCATGTTAGCTGCTTATTTATGCGTTTTTTTAATGCTAATTTTCAGCTGCTTTTTACAGTACCAGCAAAGCCTATGAGATTTCAAAAATCTCATGCACACACATCGTTTTTTTGTCATTATTTTTTGTGTTTTGCATGTTTTTTTCACATAGAGCACGTCACTTCATTCAGTGTTTTTTCAGTGTTTTTTTTTTTTTTTTTCAGTTTTTCGCCCATTGACTCGAATGGGTGGTGAAAAAAAACGCTGAAAAAATGCACCAAAAACGCAGTTCTCATATTTTGCAGCATTTTTATTGGTGCCAAAATGTGATTCTTTAGAACAGGACTCTTTTTTTTCAAAACTAAATGTCATCAGCATGCACAAGAGACAAATCTAGCATGCCAAAACACATAAAAAAGGGGCAAAAATGCAAGAAAAAACAAGGAAAACCTACTTTTTTCTGCAGCTTCTTTCCTTCCAAGAGATCAGGTTTTGCTGCAGAAAAAAAACACGCTGCAAAAACGCCTAGTGTGAACTTACCCTTAGTCTTAATGCAAGGGGGAGTCCATTGGAGGATCAGACCTGTGGATCCATGTCTCTAGATGATGGCAGAAGGAAGACAGAGAAAACGGCACTTCCAACCCATAAGTTAAAAATTAACACCAGAATTGTGTTTTTTTGGTCATCATTTTCCCCTAAAATGTGTAATAAAAAGTGCACAAAACGTTGGATGGGCCCTAAATTGGTATGAGTAAAACCTTCATCTCTCCTCCCAAAAATCAAGACCTTGTACAGAAAATACAGATGTAAACTTCAGTAATTTTTTTCATCGTAATTGTATTAAACTGGAGAATTATGCTTCTGGGTCACATTTTACGACAGAGAACGTCATGGTGGAATTGTGCTTTTTCACCATTTCATCCTACGTGTAATCTTTTTTTCCTTTTTTCCAGTACATGACAAAATGAATCCTTCTCAACTTGTCCTGCAAATAATAGACCCTAATAAAAAAAATACAATTTAGAATTTTTTATTTTTTCACCATTTAATCTCATTTGTATTTTTTTATTCATTTTCCATTAAATGGAGTGAAAAATACAAACATAAAAATGTAAAAATGTGTGCGTACGTAAGGAGTCAATAATGTATGCGGTGTGTATGGTGAAATCTGGTGACATCCACCTTGGACAAACTTTTTAAGTTGAGATAATTGGGGAATTACTTTATATGTTTTGATTCCCGCTATCCATATAAAATCTGCACTTTAGCATCGTCTGCTACATTAAAAGGTTGTAAGAATTGTCTACAAGTGGTTTTACATTATGGGTTGTACTAGATGGACTTAAAGTCTTCCTTCAACCTTAATAACTATGTCATACACATTAAACATCAGAAATATGATTTTTTTTGTCATAAAATGATCGCAACAACAGGAATGAAAGCAGAAATCCACTTTTAGTGCGTTATAATCCCTAATACGTAGCGTTTGGTAAGACGCTGTCTTGTTCTGCCATCTAGTGTCAGCAGGAAGCATTTCACCGGTCTGTGACTTGGATCCTAAAGTTGGAGATTTGGTACATTTAACACTTTTTCCAATTATAGGAATTGTTCAACTGGACAGTGAATTCATTTTCCATAAAACAATTTACTAATTGTGAACTAAAAAAAAATAAGTTGATTTGATCTTCAGAATTCTATCTCTTCTATATTCGAACTTTAACACTTATAGGTAGAAATTTCAGGTAAAATGTAATGATATTATTTTCTTATTATTATTATTTCTCATTTTCCTTTTAATTATTCTACATTAACTTGGCAGCTGTAAAATTTGAGAAAAAAATTATATTTTTATTTAAAAAAAATGTAATGTTTTCTTTAAGGGGGTGGTCTTATCAAATAACTCTTGCAAGTATTGTGAGCTAAATAAAGAGAAGTTTTAGATATAACATATTATACCATAGCATTCCACAAGTATAAGTATTAAGCACTTTTAATTGAACTAGATACCAGATATTTTAAGCCAAATATATTATTATGCCGGTCTTAAAAATTTGTTTGACTGTGTCAAATTGATCAATAAAGCAAACACATATTAATATATTTTTTTACCTTTTGACCGTCTTAAATGTAAAAATGAGTCGGGACAACATTTATTACATATTTATTGGGCTTAATAAATTCAGTCTAAAAGCTGTGACCAAACTCATCCTGCTAAAGTAAATCAACTTTCTAAACTTTTGATGAGAGTAAAATAAATAAAAAAACATTACTGGCTTTGAAACTTTTTGATGATTTTTGCAGAAATTGAAAACTTTTTTGGGCTCAGTTTGTCCTGTGCCCTTTTTTGTTGCATACTCTGAATGATAAATGTGAGTCATTATGTTTTAACACAAACAGAATTTAATATATTACATTTAGCCCATTTCAGATCCTGCAAAAACATGAACAATTTAGTAAAGTGTGTATTTAATCGATTTGGAAAACTCTTTCAAAATCTTACGTTTATCCTTGACAGAAGGAGTATGCAGTTGGTGCCTCTCAAAAGTAACTTTGATGTTTGAAAAGAAGTATACAACCTTTCATGTTTCAGTACCCGTTTATAATTAAAGGGAACTTGTTATTAGATTTGTGATGCCCAAACTACAGGCTGCATGATTCTGAGCATTGCTGCACGATTGCAGCAAGATATCTTTTACTCTACATCCCTGCAGTTGAAAACAGTTTGAAAAGTTGTCTGGGGACTATAGGCAGTGAAGAAACTAGTCCGATAAGGTCTCCGGCCGGCTTCTTCCTGCCCCTCTGCAGCTGATTGACAGGTCTCTCCACATAAAAGCCATAAACAATAGTAAATTAGGCCATATGACAAATGAAAGGAAGATTTCTAATGATGTCTACAGCTCCTGGGCCATCACTTTGTTGCACATGTCATCATAAATTATCCATAAACTTTTCACTTTGAAGTGTTTTTCTTTCTGCTTCTTAAAATCATTGAAGTCCATAATGTAATAATGGAGCAAATGCAAAGAAGCGTGCACTTTCTGCAAAGCATCTCCAATCAATGAAGTCTATTTATGTTTTTTATTTATTTATTATGCTTTGCTTATATAGTGCTATCTTATTCTGCAGCGCTTTACAGACATTATCATCAATGTCGCCATTGGGGCTCACAATCTAAATACCCTATCCATATGTCTTTGGAGTGTAGGAGGAAACCAGAGAACTCGGAGGAAACTCGCTCTAACATGGGGAGAACATACAAACTCCTTGTAGATGTTGTCTTTGGTGGGATTTGATCCCAAGACCCCAGTGCTGCAAGGCTACAGTGCGGCCCTCAGTTGCACTATATTGCCATTTGACAGCAGCTCTAATAGTTATATCGCTAATAGTGTTGAGCATTCCGATACTGCAAGTATCGGGTATCGGCCGATACTTGCTGTATCGGAATTTCCGATACCGAGATCCGATACTTTTGTGGTATCGGGTATCGGGTATCGCAACAACATTAATGTAATAATGTGTAAAAAAGAGAATTAAAATAAAAAATATCGCTATACTCACCTGTCCGACGCAGCCGGGACCTCAGCGAGGGAACCGGCAGCGTTGTTTGTTTAAATTTCGCGCTTTTACTTGGTTACGTGAAGTCCCGGCTTGTGATTGGTCAGGGCGGCCATGTTCCCGGGACGCGGACCAATCACAGCAAGCCGTGACGAAATTACGTCACGGCTTGCTGTGATTGGTCCGCGTCCCGGCAACATGGCCGCCATTAACCAATCACAAGCCGTGACGTCACGGGAGGCTGGACATGCGCGTATTTTGAAAAGCGCGCGTGTCCAGCCTCCAGTGACGTCCCGGCAACATGGCCGCCATTAACCAATCACAAGCCGTGACGTCACGGGAGGCTGGACATGCGCGTATTTTGAAAAGCGCGCGTGTCCAGCCTCCAATGACGTCCCGGCAACATGGCCGCCATTAACCAATCACAAGCCGTGACGTCACGGGAGGCTGGACATGCGCGTATTTTGAAAAGCGCGCGTGTCCAGCCTCCAGTGACGTCCCGGCAACATGGCCGCCATTAACCAATCACAAGCCGTGACGTCACGGGAGGCTGGACATGCGCGTATTTTGAAAAGCGCGCGTGTCCAGCCTCCAGTGACGTCCCGGCAACATGGCCGCCATTAACCAATCACAAGCCGGGACGTCACTGGAGGCTGGACACGCGCGCTTTTCAAAATACGCGCATGTCCAGCCTCCCGTGACGTCACGGCTTGTGATTGGTTAATGGCGGCCATGTTGCCGGGACGCGGACCAATCACAGCAAGCCGTGATGTAATTTCGTCACGGCTTGCTGTGATTGGTCCGCGTCCCAGCAACATGGCCGCCCTGACCAATCACAAGCCGGGACTTCACGTAACGAAGTAAAAGCGCGAATTTTAAACAAACAACGCTGCCGGTTCCCTCGCTGAGGTCCCGGCTGCGTCGGACAGGTGAGTATAGCGATATTTTTTATTTTAATTCTTTATTTTACACATTAATATGGTTCCCAGGGCCTGAAGGAGAGTTTCCTCTCCTTCAGACCCTGGGAACCATCAGGAATACCGTCCGATACATGAGTCCCATTGACTTGTATTGGTATCGGGTATCGGTATCGGATTGGATCCGATACTTTGCCGGTATCGGCCGATACTTTCCGATACCGATACTTTCAAGTATCGGACGGTATCGCTCAACACTAATCGCTAACTCTGGAAAAGTAAAAAGAGAATCTTATCAGATTATTTTTAGTCCTATGACTAACGGTGGAAATAAAATAATTATTTTGGTAATTTATTATGGGTCTTTTTATTTTGTTTATATAGTTATATAGTTGATGAGGTTGAAAAAAGATGCAGGTCTGTCAAGCCTGACCAATGATCGTACAGTGCAAAAAAGCTCAGAATAAATCCCTATCCATAAATCTATATACACTCACCGGCCACTTTATTAGGTACACCTGTCCAACTTCTTGTTAACACTTAATTTCTAATCAGCCAATCACATGGCGGCAACTCAGTGCATTTAGGCATGTAGACATGGTCAAGACAATCTCCTGCAGTTCAAACCGAGCATCAGTATGGGGAAGAAAGGTGATTTGAGTGCCTTTGAACGTGGCATGGTTGTTGGTGCCAGAAGGGCTGGTCTGAGTATTTCAGAAACTGCTGATCTACTGGGATTTTCACGCACAACCATCTCTAGGGTTTACAGAGAATGGTCCGAAAAAGAAAAAAAATCCAGTGAGCGGCAGTTCTGTGGGCGGAAATGCCTTGTTGATGCCAGAGGTCAGAGGAGAATGGGCAGACTGGTTCGAGCTGATAGAAAGGCAACAGTGACTCAAATCGCCACCCGTTACAACCAAGGTAGGCCTAAGAGCATCTCTGAACGCACAGTGCGTCGAACTTTGAGGCAGATGGGCTACAGCAGCAGAAGACCACACCGGGTACCACTCCTTTCAGCTAAGAACAGGAAACTGAGGCTACAATTTGTACAAGCTCATCGAAATTGGACAGTAGAAGATTGGAAAAACGTTGCTTGGTCTGATGAGTCTCGATTTCTGCTGCGACATTCGGATGGTAGGGTCAGAATTTGGCGTAAACAACATGAAAGCATGGATCCATCCTGCCTTGTATGGAGCATCTTTGGGATGTGCAGCCGACAAATCTGCAGCAACTGTGTGATGCCATCATGTCAATATGGACCAAAATCTCTGAGGAATGCTTCCAGCACCTTGTTGAATCTATGCCACGAAGAATTGAGGCAGTTCTGAAGGCAAAAGGGGGTCCAACCCGTTACTAGCATGGTGTACCTAATAAAGTGGCCGGTGAGTGTATACTAATGATGTGATGACCACTGAGAGGTTATCTACAGGAACTAAAAAGGGAGCAGCTAATTAGTGGGATACCGAGTGTCAGATCACCACGATCAGATACTAAAGACCCATCATAAGGATAGATCATTAATATTGTAAGCCTGAAAAAAGCCTCCTAGATATGAGCAGATTAATTCGCGGAAGAATTCTAGTTGAATTTCCTGAAATTTGTAGTTCATGTGAATTCAAACATTTCAAGATTAGAATTTGCCCAGCACCTTTTCCCACACTGATGAAGCATCAGTGAGCAGGTCAACATCATTTTGCATTGTCGTGCGGGCCTCCCCATAATGCCCTGTAGCTATGGGGTCTTCTTTCTCTTCTGTAGAGTGTAAGATCTTGTGGTTAGCATGGTTCTCTCTTTTTCTCTCCTATAATGTGAAAGCTCTCATGGTCAGTGGGGTCTTCTCTTTGTAGAGTATAAGCTCTGATGGTCAGCAAGGCCCTCTCTCTCAATTGTAAGCTCTTATAGTCAGTGGGATCTTCTCTCTCTTGCAAGTGAAAGCTTTCTTGGTCAGCGGGGGTCGTCTTTCCCCTGTCAAGTGTAAGCTCTTATGGTCAGCAGGGACCTCTCTCTCTCCTCAATGTATATTTTATGAGTAGTGTTGAGCATTCCGATACCGCAAGTATCGGGTATCGGACGATACTTGCGGTATCGGAATTCCGATACCGAGTTCCGATACTTTGGTGATATCGGAAATCGGAATCGGATCCATATTCATGTAAAAAATAAAGAATTAAAATAAAAAATATGGATATACTCACCTCTCCGGCGGCCCCTGGACCTTATCGCTGTAACCGACAGCCTCCGTTCCTAAGAATGAGCGCGTGAAGGACCTGCGATGACGTCGCGGCTTGTGATTGGTCTCGTGAGCGGTCACATGAGCGGTCACGCGACCAATCAGAAGCCGCGATGTCATCGAAGGCCCTTAGGAACGGAGGCTGCCGGTTACAGCGGTAAGGTCCAGGGGCCGCCGAAGAGGTGAGTATATCCACATTTTTTATTTTAAATCTTTATTTTTTACATGAATATGGATCCCAGGGCCTGAAGGAGAGTTTCCTCTCCTTCAGACTCTGGGAACCATCCAGGATAGCTTCCGATACTTGAGTCCCATTGACTTGTATTGGTATCGGGTATCGGTATCGGCGATATCCGATATTTTTCGGGTATCGGCCGATACTATCCGATACCGATACTTTCAAGTATCGGAAGGTATCGCTCAACACTATTTATGAGTAATTACAGGCTTTCCAGCATCAAAATGAAAATTTATTAGCCACACATCAAATTTTGAGGGAAAATTCAGTGAAGCCAACAAATTTGAATTTCAAAACATTTTCTCAACTCCCGGCACAAGAACATAGAATGATACATTATTGGTATGCCGAGTACTATTCTTAATTATCAGAACCCATTATGTCTCCTGGCAGGCTAAAGGGTTGATTTTATTATAATGTAAAATAATGTTATCATACACATGTGGTCAAAATTGTTGGTACCCCTCGTTTAATGACAGAAAATCCACAATGGTCACAGAAATAACTTGAATCTGACAAAAGTAATAATAAATTAATAGATCTATGAAAATGAACAAATCAAAGTCAGACGTTGCTTTTCAACCATGCTTCCACAGAATTAAAAAAAAAATAAAACCTATGAAATAGGCCTGGACAGAAATGATGGTACCCTTAACTTAATATTTTGTTGCACAACCTTTTGAGTCAATTACTGCAATCAAACGATTCCTGTAACTGTCAATGAGACTTCTGCACCTCCCGACAGGTATTTTGGCCCACTCCCCAAGAGCAAACTGCTCCAGTTGTATTGTGTTTGAAGGTTGCCTTTTCCAGACGTCATGTTTCAGCTTTTTCCAAAGATGCTCAATAGGATTTAGGTTAGAGCTCACAGAAACCCACTTCAAATAGTCCAATGTTTCCCTCTTAGCCATTCTTGGGTGTTTCTAGCTGTGTGTTGTGAGTCATTATCCTGTTGCAAGACCCATGACCTGTGACTGAGACCAAGCTTTCTGACACTGAGCAGCACATTTCTCTCTACAATCCCTTGATAGTATTGAGATTTCATTGAACCCTGCACAGATTCTAGACACCCTGTGCCCGATGCACAGAACATAACAGAACCTCCTTCATGTTTCACAGTAGGAACAGTGTTCTTTTCTTGATATGCTTCATTTTTCTGTCTGTGATCATAAAGCTGATGTGCCTTGCCAAAAAGGTCTCATCTGTCAATAGGACATTCTCCCAGAAGCTTTGTGACTTGTTAACATGTAGCTTAGCAAATTCCAGTCTGGCTTTTTTATGATTTTTTTTCAACAATGGTGTCCTCCTTGGTCATCTCCCATGAATTCCTCCTTTGCTTAGACAATGGCAGATGGTGTAATCTGACACTGATGAGCTTGGAGTTCACCTTTAATCTGTTTAGAAGTTTTTCTGGGCTCTTTTGTAAACATTCATATTATCCGTCTCTTTGATTTGTCATCAATTTTCCTCATGAGGCCACCTCCAAGGAGATTGGCTACAGTCCCTTGGATCTTAAATTTCTGAAAAATATGTGCAACTGTTGTCACAGGAACATCAAGCTGCTTGGAGATGGTCTTATAACTTTTACCTTTAACATGTTTGTCTATAATTTTCTTTCTAATCTCCTGAGACAACTCTTTCCTTTGCTTCCTCTGGTCCATGTTGAGTGTGATACACACCATGTCACCACACAGCACAGTGAGTATCTGTAGCCCTATATACAGGCCCACTCACTGATTCCAAGATTGTAGACACCTGTGATGCTCATTAGTTAAATCACACCTTGATTTAACATGTCCCATTCGTCACATCATTTTCAGGGGTACCATCATTTCTGTCCAGGCCTATTTCATGACTTTGATTTTTTTTTTAATTCTGTGGAAGCATGGTTGAAAAGCAATGTCTTACTTTAATTTGTTCATTTTCATAGATTTTTTATTTATTATTACTTTTGTCAGATTCAAGTTATGTCTGTGACCATTGTGGGTTTTTCTGTCTTTAAATGAGGGTTACCAACAATTTGGACCATGTGTGTATTTCATATTATTTGGTTATCCAGACCACCTGTTGGTACATTAATTGAATTTCACAATCAGGCCACCGTCAGGGTATTACTGCTCTTAAGGTACCGTCACACTAAACGATATCGCTAGCGATCCATGACGTTGCAGCGTCCTGGATAGCGATATCGTTTAGTTTGACACGCAGCAGCGATCAGGATCCTGCTGTGATGTCGCTGGTCGCTGAATAAAGTTCAGAACTTTATTTGGTCGTCCGATCGCCGTGTATCGTTGTGTTTGACAGCAAAAGCAACGATACCAGCGATATTTTACACTGGTAACCAGGGTAAACATCGGGTTACTAAGCGCAGGGCTGCGCTTAGTAACCCGATGTTTACCCTGGTTACCAGCGTAAAATGTGAAAAAAACAAACAGTACATATTCACATGCGTCCCCCGGCGTCCGCTTCCCACACTGACTGAGCGCCGCAAAGTGAAAGTGAAACCACAGCACAGCGGTGACGTCACCGCTGTGCCCTGCTACTGCCGGCGCTCAGTCATTGCAGGAAGCGGACGCCGGGGGACGCATGTAAGTATGTACTGTTTGTTTTTTTTACATTTTACTCTGGTAACCAGGGTAAACATCGGGTTACTAAGCGCGGCCCTGCGCTTAGCAACCCGATGTTTACCCTGGTTACCCAGGGACCTCGGCATCGTTGGTCGCTGGAGAGCGGTCTGTGTGACAGCTCTCCAGCGATCAAACAGCGACGCTGCAGCGATCGGCATCGTTGTCGCTATCGCTGCAGCGTCGCTTAGTGTGACGGTACCTTTACTGCTGTATAGGCCTCTGTGTGCTGAAGTAAAAAGGGGGTTCAGGCCCCTCTTGTGCTTCTGCTCACCGGCCCCAGGGTATAACATAGCATTGTGTGCTGGTGCACCGCCAATAACGGCACACATTTCAGTGCAGGGAACCTTCCTGGAGCTCCATGCAACAACCATGCAGCTCCAAGGGAGTCCCTCCGCCTCTTCTTGATGCACTGGTGATGTCATGTACCCGATAACTGCATCACATATGTGTTGGCATGTACTTGTGCAAATCTCAGGGACACCAGAAGTGTAACTGCGACTGCAAAGCATCGTAGAGGCAAGTATGAAAACTTTTTTTTTTTTAATGAAATTAATTATTTGGGCTTGGTGGGAGCAAATGATAATAAATTGAGGGTGTGCGACTGGTGAAAGTGAATGATGATGTATTGAGGTGGGGGAGTGCAACTAATGATGAATTGAGGATGGGGGACAGCAAATGATGAATTGAGGGTGGGGGACAGCAAATGATGACTTGAGAGTGGGGGGTAGGGAGAGCAAATAATGATGAAATGCTGGTGGGGTATATCAAATGATAATGAATTGAGGGTGGGGGAAGCAAATAATGATGAATTGAATGTTGGGTACAGCAAATGATGATGAATTGAGGATGTGAGGGAGCAAATGATGTTAAATTAAGAGTGGGGAGAGCAAATGATGATGAATTGAGACTGGGGGATGGGTGGCAGTTAATGATGATGAATTGAGGGAGGAGGAGAGCAAATGATGCTGTATTGAGGATGGGGAGGGAAAATGATGGTAAATTGTTGGTAGGGTTGGGAGAGACAGAGGACATGACATAATGAATTAGGGCAGAGGAGGCATGCAAATCTAATGAATTGGGGAGCGGGATCTACAGAGTGGGGGGTACTGAGGATGCAGGAGTGTGACTGGTAATGAATTGGGGAAAGAATAGAGGTTCTAATTAATTTATATATTTATTGTGTGGGAAAAGTGGCTATTTACAGTTAGGGATCCAAAAAGTATAATTTCTGCTTGCGGAGAGTGACATGTTAAGCATGTCAAGATGAGGAGACTTAAAGCTGCAATGCTCCTCTGGGAAATAGTTTGTGAGACAAAGTTGTCAATTGAAATTTATATATTATTCAGTTACTTTGTGGTGGTAACATGTGGTCTGGTCACGGTGTGGTAGTATTTGTTCCTTGTATGGGGTATTTTTTTTGTCACTATGTGATGGTAATATGTAGTCTGGTCATGGTGTTACAGTATTTGCTCCTTGTATGTGGTATTATTTTGTTACTGTGTGGTGGTAATATGTGGTCTGGTCATGGTGTAGTGGTATTTCACCCTTGTACATGTTATTGTTCAGTCATTATGTGGTGGTAATATGTGGTCCGGCCATGGTGAAGTAGTATTTGTCCCTGTATGTGGTCTTATTCAGTCACTATGTGGTGGTAATATGTGGTCTGTTGACAGTGTGGTGGTATTTGTCCTTTGTATGTGATATTATTCGGTCATTATGTGGTGGTAATATGTGGTCTGGTCATAGTGTGGTGGTATTTGTCCTTTGTATGTGGTATTATTCGGTCATTATGTGGTGGTAATATGTGGTCTGATCATAGTGTGTTGGTATTTCTCCCTTGTACATGGCATTATTCAGACACTATGTGGTGGTAATATGTGGTCCGGCCATAGTATGATTGTATTTGTACCTTGAATGTGGTATTATTGATTATTTTAAAAAATGTACGTGACATATTCCCTTAAAGAAAAATAAATACAAATATACCTAAAAAAGAAATGTTTAGTAGGTCACAGTAGAGTAGGGCCCTGTGGTTACAGGCTTAAAAAATCTTTTGACCAAAACAAAAGCTGATGGCTATGTATGTGATATGGTGTTCGAAGGGAACTGTTAATGCTTGATTGGTGAGGTCAAGGTGCTGAAGTGGAGTTTTTACCAGAGTGGGCAGTGGAACTGTGGAAGGTTTGAGGGGTGGAGGCAAAGCTACGATGAAGCCTGGGCAACTGGGAATTTCAATAGAACCCGAAAATGTTGCCAGTATGGGGTCCTGAAATTCCTGTTGGCAGCCCTGTTTAATATATTATCTTTTTTTTTCTTCATGGAACCATATAAAAAGGTCAGTCTTTGTTCTTCTATATCATTGAAGTTTAGAAAAATTTCAACCTGATTTTTGTTTTGGTCATGAATAGTGTTGAGCATTCCGATACTGCAAGTATCGGGTATCGGCCGATACTTGCTGTATCGGAATTCCGATACCGAGATCCGATATTTTTGTGATATCGGGTATCGGTATCGAAACAACATTAATGTAAAAATGTGTAAAAGAGAGAATTAAAATAAAAAATATTGCTATACTCACCTCTCCGACGCAGCCTGCACCTTACCGAGGGAAGCGGCAGCGTTCTTTGTTTAAAATTCGCGCTTTTCTTTCCTTTACGTGAGTCCCGGCTTGTGATTGGTTGCGTGCCGCCCATGTGACCGGGACGCAACCAATCACAGCAAGCCGTGACGTAATTTCAGGTCCTTCAGGATTTTAAAATTACGTCCCGGCTTTGTGATTGGTCCGCGTCCCGGCAACATGGCCGCCATTAACCAATCACAATCCGTGACGTCACGGGAGGCTGGACACGCGCGCTTTTTAAAATGGGCGCGTGTCCAGCCTCCCGTGACGTCCCGGCTTGTGATTGGTTGCGCCGCGGTCAACCAATCACAAGCCGGGAGGCTGGACACGCGCGCATTTTAAAATTTTAAAATGGGCGCGTGTCCAGCCTCCCGGCTTGTGATTGGTTGACCGCGGCGCAACCAATCACAAGCCGGGACGTCACGGGAGGCTGGACACGCGCCCATTTTAAAAAGCGCGCGTGTCCAGCCTCCCGTGACGTCACGGCTTGTGATTGGTTAATGGCGGCCATGTTGCCGGGACGCGGACCAATCACAGCAAGCCGTGACGTAATTTCGTCACGGCTTGCTGTGATTGGTCCGCGTCCCGGCAACATGGGCGCCGTGACCAATCATAAGCCGGGACGTCACTGGAGGCTGGACACGCGCGCTTTTTAAAATGGGCGCGTGTCCAGCCTCCCGTGACGTCCCGGCTTGTGATTGGTTAATGGCGGCCATGTTGCTGGGACGCGGACCAATCACAGCAAGCCGTGACGTAATTTCGTCACGGCTTGCTGTGATTGGTCCGCGTCCCGGCAACATGGCCGCCCTGACCAATCACAAGCCGGGACTTCACGTAACCAAGTAAAAGCGCGAATTTTAAACAAACAACGCTGCCGGTTCCCTCGCTGAGGTCCAGGCTGCGTCGGAGGGTGAGTATAGCAATATTTTTTATTTTAATTCTTTCTTTTACACATTTATATGGATCCCAGGGCCTGAAGGAGAGTTTCCTCTCCTTCAGACCCTGGGAACCATCAGGAATACCGTCCGATACTTGAGTCCCATTGACTTGTATTGGTATCGGGTATCGGTATCGGATTGGATCCGATACTTTGCCGGTATCGGCCGATACTTTCCGATACCGATACTTTCAAGTATCGGACGGTATCGCTCAACACTAGTCATGAATAAAAAGTTTTACCTAACGAGGCAACTATTTATAATGATTGATTACCCCGAGGAAGAAATGTAAAAGCCTCCACATCTAATCCCACGTACAATTATATGCTTTCTCCGCTGTGATGATTCATGTAAATGGAAGATTGATTTTAAATGTTGTCTCTTATTTGCTTCTACAACATAAGTAAGAAAATTAAGTATTCTTTAAAATTAGTCTACAACATTTCTGCAATTTGCCTTGATTGACGATCAAGTTATTAGTAATACTCTGCTGAGCCTTGATGATACAATGCACTGGCAATGATGAGGGGATGAATGCTACTCTGCCTTTGTCTTCTATGACAGGTCAATTGTCTGAATGTGATGCTGTCTCCATGAGAGGAACAGATTTTAGGGGTTCTATTACATTTCATTTGTGTTATTGCTGTCTTGATTGCTTGTATTTAATGTATCATATTTATTTTTGATACATTTTGATACACAATGAAGCACAGAGGGAGTATACATAATTTGTATGTGCACTACACTAGGGTGAATTCTTAATTGTTCTTAGACATAGGCTCCAATTGGAGCAGAAAGTAGACAATTTAATATTCAAGTAAATAGTATAAGGCTCGTAGTTGCAGATGGACAGAGATTATATCACAATGAGAATGTAAACAATATTTTGCTTCAGGTGAAGGTGTGCGGTGTCCACCACTAAGACTAGATGTGCTTCTAGTCTTAGCGATGGACACCGCACACCTTCACCTGATGCTACTATACGTGGTTTTTCTCTATCCAGACAACTGGAAGGTCTTGTGTTCACCGAAACGTCTTTTGTTTTTCTGGATTTACTACACCTAAATGAGTGTCACTGTGATTCAGATTAAATCTATCCCTTCTTTTTGCAATCCTTGCTTCCATTGCAAAGTAATCCCTTATTCAATTGTTATTTAAAAGAGGAGCAAGTGCATTAGACTTGGCCCTGTACCTACAGCTCTTCGTTCTCTTTCCATTTTTCCACAATTACCTCCGTACAAAGTTCCCTGACTGCTGACCAACATCACTCTTGTCTGAGGGAGCACCATATTCCTTGCGTAGACTTAGAGTTATTTCCTGTCCACAGGATAAAGGATACTTTACTTCATTGGGACTCATGCTGCAAATTCTCAGTTACCTGAGTCATTGCCTATGGGACTACCACAAATTGTAGAAATTGTAGGTGGTGTGTGAACATGTTCCTACAGACTTGTTCATTGTGCAAGTAGCCCATGTGTTTCGGTTTCCACAAATTGTAGAATGCAGTATTTGTCTTTTTCCGTCAATCCAGTTGTCCCATAATCAATGAATGTAGCAGTAGTCGAGCACGTGCACCTCCACTTTATTCAAGATTGGCCTCTGCAGAGCCTGGTTCCTAAATTACAGAGATGTCAGATCCCCTGTGATCAGTAAGTTAACATCTATCCTGTGGACAGATGATAACTTTAGATGTTGGAAATACTCCTTAACATTATCTTATTCTGGCGCAGTGAAGGGGATGTGTTACAATTTTCTTAGTGGCTCATCGTAATACCTTCTGCTAGACATGTTAGATTTGTTTATTTTCTTTAACTATTTGGTTTTCATACTTTGCACCAATTTAAAGAAGGTTTGGGCATATTTTGATGTATATTAAGCCATATCCTTTCCCCAGGCCAGATCTTCCTTTCTAAACACTTTTGAAAACTATCTGCCGAGAGTCTAAATGACTCTATATTGCATAATAAATCTGATGCAACATGCGCTATTTTTTTAATGAAACTTGAGACAGGATTCACTTGTGTAAAATACAAACAGATTGTTCTCCTCTCTGATACAAGCGCCATTCCAGCAATGTCAGTGCCAGGTTTCCAGATCTAGCATTGTTTTGCTATGTGAGCCCTGCAGTCAATCAGCAGCTGCTTCACTCTCTTATTCTTGGGATGTAACTGACATTCGGAGGAAGTCAAAGAGCAGCAGCAGCTCTCACTTTTTTTTATGTAATTTTGGTTTGAAGGAAGCAACCAGGAATCGGTTCACAAATGTAAGCTGATTGGCTGTAAAGCTCACATATAGTGATGGGTGAACGTGCTCGGATAATGTCTTATCCAAGCATGCTCGGGTGTTATCTGAGTATCTGGGCGTGCTCGTATATTATGTTTAAGTCCCTGTGGCCGTATGATTTGTAGTTGTTAGACAGCATCAACACATGTGGAGGTTCCCTAACAAACAGGCAATCCCTGCATGTGTTCAGGCTGTCTAACAGCTGAAAATAATGCAGCAATGGGGACTGGAACGTAATGTATGAGCATGAACAGATAGTTTGATAATTCCTGAGCATGCTCGGATAAGACGTTCATCACTACTCACATGTCATGATAATGTCACATGAGCTCCAGAAGTTTTTGTGCCAAAGTCACATAGTATACTCACCTCCGCTGGAACATCAGAGGTGAGTAATTCCTGTTTTATTCTTCACTGGAGAATATAGGAATTGAGAAGGAATTGTCTGCGTAGTGGAGAGCTCCTTTAACTATAGAATGGCAATGGAACTGTGCACCAGAAGAATGGAGCTCTTAATCAATTGATGGGGGCATTTTGTTTCCTTTCCAGTCTGAAAATAAATATCCTTCATGATTACCATATAGATTATCATATGTGATGATAGGGTTCAGTTTCTATTCCAGTGCATTTGATTTCTAGTCCACAGCACAGTTATTGAGTTATGGTTAATTTGACATTACCTCTTCTACCATTACTATTAGAAGCATAATTATACAAAGAAATCACATTTAAATAAGACATGAGAAAAAGTGCTGTCAACCCAAATAATGCTCCATGGATTGTATCATCCCGCATCAAAGGAAGATAAAAGAATCCTCATGAATATGGAAATCTTACACATCAGACTGTGAATAGTTCTATTTGCAAAGTTGTATTTATTAATGTTAAGCAATGCAGCTCGGTTCTTCAGCTAAGCTATGCGTTAATCTGCAGATTTATGCATATTAAAGTGCGGATATAGCTTTGTTTTCCTTAATACTTATGATAGTATTGTAAACATACGGTTCTTTTTTGTCCCCCCACACCCCACCCTGAGGAGCGCGCCGCAGTTTGTCATTACACTAGAAAGACATGTCTTACATGGAGTTCCTTTCATGCTGTTAGGAACAAACAAATAGCTTTTGGCTCAATGGATTTCACGTCAATCTTGTAAAATAAATACATAAATAACTAAAAAGATACAATAAAAATTTCAGAAGGTGGAATTGGCCGTTTCGTCATGTCCGTAAATCCTTTTTTTAAATAGCATATAGTTGTTTTTTTTCCATGTAATTTACAGATTATCAATTCAGTGTTGCTAGAGATTGGGATAATACTTGGTCAGGATGCATAAACGCTGGGTTTTAACCTTTTCCTGCAATTTTCATTTTTGCTTCTCCCCCCTTTCTTCTAAGTGTAGAGAAGAGGGGATTGAAAAAAAAAATCAAATTAGTCTGTGCGCAGATTTACCCAGTTAATTTGATTCACAATTAAGTTATTTTCTGCTAACGTCCCATATTATGCTCTGGGGTCTCTCTAGACACCATACTATAATTAAAGGGAACCTGTCACCCCCCAGGCGGTTTTAACTAAAAGAGCCACCTTGTGCAGCACTAATGCTGCATTCTGTCAAGGTGGCTCTTTTAGTTCGGGTCTCTGCAAATGCTGAAATAATAATTTTTATAATGTGCCCCTCATACCTGAAGTTTGTCAGGGGGGCATGTCTTTTCCCCCCGACACAAATGCCTCCCAGACGTCACTCAGGGCCTCCGTGCGCTGGGCGCCGCCTCCATTTCCTTCTTGAACGTCCCAGGCGCCTGCGCTGTAAGTTTTTTTTTCGGGCATGCGCAGTTTGCACTGCCCTTCGACTCCCATCACATGATGGGAACTCACAGCGCAGGTGCTGGGGACGTTCAGGAAGGAAATGGAGGAGGCGCCCGGCGCACGGCGGCTTTGAGTGACGGCTGAGAGGCAATTGTGTCAGGGGGGAACAGACTTGCCCCCCTGACAAACTTCAGGTATGAGGGGCACATTATAAAAATGATTATTTCAGCATTGGCAGGGATCCGAACTAAAAGAGCCACCTTGGCAGAATGCAGCATTAGTGCTGCACAAGGTGGCTCTTTTAGATAAAAATGCCTGGGGGGGGTGACAAGTTCCCTTTAACATGAGATGTAGAAAATAAAAACATACTTATACCCAGCTTAGCGTTCACCTCTCCGGCCGCTCCACTCCACACTGTCCACCATCCAGTCCTTTGCACATATTCATATTATTGCCACAGAGCAATGAATCCCTAAGCCTCTTTATGAAAGGCCTGCTCTGATAAGACCCAGGATGGTTCTGTGCAGGTATGCATAAGGTCAGAATGTCATGACATCACAAACTTCACCATGGCCATGTGCACACATGAGCAGCTGCGTTCCAGGCCTCATTAGAACCAGACATCCCGGCATAGTATGAAGAATCCTGTGGATTCAGTTCTCAGCTGCAGAGATTAGATGAGGCGCATAGAACTGGATATGGGATGGTGTAGAGCGGTAGGGCCGGAGAGGTGAGCAGTAAGTCCAGTGTAAGTATTTTTTGTATTTTTTAATCTTTTTACGGCTCTTTATGGTTCAGTAAAATGGAGGCCACCATTTTGCTGAATCTGCATTTGGTGAACACAGACTTTTGCAATATTTGAGTAGAATGCAATTCCACTCTAATATATTCACTCATCTCTATCCAGTAGTCATAGGATTTTTATTTTTCTGTCTACATAGCCATATGAGGGCTTGTACTTTCGCAGGACAATTTGTAGTTTTCAGTGTTAGGTTTCACTTACAGGGACCATACGAGTAGGATATAACCCTGCTAAACCATCTAATTGGGCATGCAGGTCATTAGAAGTAGAATAAAGAGATAACTTGATAGCTGAGATCCAATGCCTTATTCCAGAGAAATCCACAATTGCCAGTCTGCTTTCCTGATCTACCTGTCTCACACTGGTAATGCCCTCTTCCATTTAAAATGAGCTCTGGAGGCAGATTCTCAGGGAAATCTGTGTCCGACCCATAGATCTCAGCAGCTCATTTACATATTAAGAAAAATGCAGATTTCTCTGGAATAAGACTTTGAATTGCAGATATCAAAGTTATTGATACTCAGCTTCCTATGACCTGCATGCCTATATAGATGACATGAGAGACTTGATCCTACTGACAGATTCCCTTTAACAATACCATGTGCTGAAAAAAGCGGGAAAAAGTTGAAGTGCGGTAGAACAGCAGAAAATAATGCAATTCTGTCATTGGTGTGGGGGTTTTGTTTTTATGATATGCATTGTGCTGTAAAAAAATACTTGGCAACATAATCCTTTAGGCCAGTAACATTACAGTGATACCAAACTTGATTTACTTATTTTTGTGTCCAGTGGAACTGTATGAAGGCAAAGGCTGTTCCTTTCACCATGGCTAGATATTTTTATTTTATAATACATATAATGGTTTAATCACTTTTTATTAAATTATTGGGGGGGAGATGTGGCAGTGGATTTCCTGCAAATCTTGCATTTAGTTTTTTTTTGTGTTTTGTTATATGTTATAAACCTAAGCTGACAAGCTTGTCATCTAATCCACAAGAGAAGAATGTCAGCACTCTCACCCTCTATATTTGCATTGTGGCAGTGAAACTGTATGTACAATATATAATATAGGATAAATACAGTTGTGCTCAAAAGTTTACATACCCCAACAGAATTTCTGCTTTCTTGGCCTTTTTTCAGAGAATATGAATGACTAGATGTTTCCATTATGTGTGTTGATGTGTTGGGGGTGCGGGATTATGTGTGGTGATGTGGTGGGCGGGTGGGATTATGTGTGGTGATGTGGTGGGCGGGCGGGATTATGTGTGGTGATGTGGTGGGCGGGCGGGTTTATGTGTGGTGATGTGGTGGGGGGGCGGGATTATGTGTGGTGATGTGGTGGGGGGGTGGGATTATGTGTGGTGATGTGGTGGGGGGCGGGATTATGTGTGGTGATATGGTGGGGGGTGGGATTATGTGTGGTAATGTGGTGGGGGCAGGATTATATGTAGTAATGTGGTGGGGGGCAGGATTATGTGTGGTAATGTGGTGGAGGGCGGGATTATGTGTGGTAATGTGGTGGGGGCAGGATTATCTGTGGTAATGTGGTGGGGGCGGGATTATGTGTGGTAATGTGATGGGGGGATGGGATTATCTGTAGTAATGTGGTGGGGGGTGGGATTATGTGTGATAATGTGGGTGGGGTATGGGATTATTTGTGGCAATGTGGTGGGGGGTGGGATTATGTGTGGTAATGTGTTGGGGGGTGGGATTATCTGTAGTATTGTGATGGGGGTGGGGTTATGTGTGGTAATGGGGTGGGGGGGTGGGATTATGTGTGGTAATGGGGTGGAGGGGTGGGATTATGTGTGGTGATGTGTTAGGGGGCGGGATTACATGTGGTGATGTGGTGGGGGCGGTATTATGTGTGGTGATATGGTGGGGGGGCAGGATTATGTGTTTTGATGTGGTGGGGGGCAGGATTATGTGTGGTGATGTGGACGGACGGGATTATGTGTGGTGATGTGGTGGGCGAGCGGGATTATTTGTGGTGATGTGGTGGGGGGCGGGATTATGTGTGGTAATGTGGTGGGGGGCTGGATTATGTGTGGTAATGTGGTGGGGGGCAGGATTATGTGTGGTGATGGGGTGGGGGGCGGGATTATGTGTGGTGATGTGTTGGGGGCGCGAGATTATGTGTGGTGATGTGGTGGGGGGTGGGTGTTGTGAATTCTGCTCTTGGGCTCCCTCCGGTGGTTGTAAGTGGTAGCGCTGCTGTCTCTGAATTGCAGCATTTATCAGGTGTGTTCACTTTTTGCAATTTTGACTGGGCTATTTAGTCTTGCTTCACCCTTTAGTCAGTGCCAGTTGTCCATTGTTCCTGGAGGATTCACATCCCTGCCTGGTCTCTTCTGCTTTGCAGTTCATTTCAACAAAGAAAAGTTCTGGCCTTGATTTTTGCTGTCCACATGCTGTGGCCTTATTGTTCAGTTCTTCTCCATGTTTTTGTCTTGTCCAGCTTGGTCTGTAAAATGATTTGTTTAGCCAAGCTGGTATCTCTGGAGATGCAGATATACCCTCCATATCTTAAGTTAGCTGTGGAGATTTTGTATTTTCTGTGGTGGATATTTTCTAGTGTTTTAATACTGACCGCACAGTACTCTGTCCTATCCTTTCTATTTAGCTAGAAGTGGCCTCCTTTGCTAAATTCTCATTTCAGTCTGTGTATGTTTTTTCCCTCTCCTCTCACAGTCAATATTTGTGGGGGGCTGTCTATCCTTTGGGGATTTTCTCTGAGGCAAGATAGTTTTCCCTTTTGTATCTCTAGGGGTAATTAGTCCTCTGGCTGTGTCGAGATGTCTAGGGAGCGCTAGGTACATTCCACGGCTACTTCTAGTTGCGGTGTTAAGTTCAGGGTCTGCGGTCAGTACAGGTACCACCTTCTCCAGAGTACGTCTCATGCTGCTCTTAGGCCACCAGATCATAACAGGTGGGATTATGTGTGGTGAAGTGGTGGGGGGACGGGATTATGTGTGGCAATGTGGTGGGGGGCGGGATTATGTTTGGTAATGTGTTGGGGGGTGGGATTATCTGTGGTAATGTGGTGGGGGGTGGGATTATGTGTGGTAATGGGGTGGGGGGTGGGATTATGTGTGGTGATGTGTTTGGGGACGGGATTACGTGTGGTGATGTGGTGGGGGGGATTATGTGTGGTGATGTGTTGGTGCTGGATTATGTGTTTTGATGTGGTGGGGGGCAGGATTATGTGTGGTGATGTGGGCATGCTGGATTATGTGTGGTGATGTGGTGGGTGGGCGGGATTATGTCTGGTGAAGTGGTGGGGGGCGGGATTATGTGTGGTAATGTGGTTGGGGGACGGGATTATGTGTGGTAATGTGGTGGGGGCGGGATTATGTGTGGTGATGGGGTGAAGGGCGGGATTACGTGTGGTGATGTGGTGGGGAGGCGGGATTATGTGTGGTGATGTGGTGGGGGGGCAGGATTATGTGTGGTGATGTGGTGGGGGGTGGGATTATCTGTAGTAATGTGATGGGGGGCGGGATTATGTGTGGTGATGTGGTGGGGGGCGGGATTATGTGTGGTGATGTGTTGAAGGGGCGGGATTGTGTGTGATGATGTGGTGGGGGGGCGGGATCATGTGTGGTGATGTGATTGGGGGGAGGGATTGTGTGTGGTGATGTGGTGCGGATTGTGTGTGGTAATGGGGTGGGGGGCAGGATTATGTGTGGTGATGTGATGGGGGCGGAGCTACTGTGCAGGGGGCAGGATTAGTGAGTAATCACGATGCCTCTTATATATATAGATAACACCAAGCGAGCAGTTCATGCTATACAGCCCAGGAATTTACAGGAACTGGAGGCTTTTTGCCAAGAAGAGTGGGCAGCTTTACCATCTGAGAAAATAAAGAACCTCATCCACAACTACCACAAAAGACTTCATGCTGTCATTGATGTTAGAGGGGGCAATGCATGTTATTAAGAAATGGGGAATGTGAACTTTTGATCAGGGTCATTTGGATGTTTTGGGTTGTCATTATGATTTCAAAAGAAAAAACACAATAGTTTAACAATAAATGGCTTCACCCAACCACTAACCATGAGTGGAGAGAAAGTTTTGGTGTTATCATTCATATTCTCTGAAAAAAGGCCAAGAAAGCCAACATTCTGCTGGGGTATGTAAACTTTTTGAGCACAACTGTAACTGATTATCTCTAGTGATGTTGAGCAATAAGACAGGGATCAGAGAGGTACTTCATAGAAAAAATTGCAAAAGAATTTGCACTACTCACAAAGTAGAAACAGATAAAGCTTCTTTATTTCAGTTCATACAGTAGAATGGGCGACACAAGTGAACAGCACATGGCCTACAGCTGTTTCACGTCATCACTGGCGCTTTCTCGGGGCATCGAAGAATTGTCATGGATGAGATGATATTGCTGTAGGCCATGTGCTGCTCTTTTGTATCAAAAATTCAGTTTTTGCTGTGAAGTATCTGTAGCTTGTACTCTTCAATGTTCTTGTCCTCTTCTCTCAATGTTTTATTTAGAGAAGTGGATGAGAAGACAATCACTACATGACTGTACATAGGCAAATCACAATGAATTAGAAAAGGTATGTGCACACAATGTCTTTTTTCACGCAGCCAAAAACATTCATTTTGCAAGCGGAAGATGCTTCAGTAATCCCCCCTTTTCTCTTGAGTTTTGTAGACACATCTTATTTTAGCTAATTTTAGTAGTTTCTTAACCTTTTTTTATCACCAGCATTTTTTTCTCTTTCAGGACAGATAGTTTTTGGCAGAGATGGGCAAAGGTCGGGGTCTGTACTAGACAGCTAGGGTCCATGGACTGACCCCAAAAAAGTGCTTTTCACGGAGGTCCCATGATGATCCCAGTCTTCTTCATCCAGTCTATGAAGCTCCATTCACAGAGCACAGCGCCATAGATTAGAGCAGCAGCCACTGACATACCTGGCTGCTTTGAACTGAGGTGACCTCAGTAAGGTTATCTAAGTTCACAGTGGCCGGTTCTGAGGAGGGAAGTGTGAGAGCCAGACTAATGAGCAATGGCTCATCAGTCCTGCACTCACGCTGCCTTCATGTGAATCAGCCACTATGAACTGAGGTTACGCTTAATAATGTCACAGCAGCTGAGTCCTTACAGAGCACATCGCAAGATCTGGCAGCAGCAGCTGGATGAAGAAGACTGGGATTTTCTTGGGACCTCCGTTCGGACTATGGCAGACTGATGTGTATTTTATGTATTTTATTTATTATTTTTATTTTTTTTAAATGGGGAAAAAGGAAATTGTTGGGGAGTTTTTTCTCTTTTTACTTTTACAAGCCTCTCCATTACTAACCCTTGGGCTTGATGTCAGTGGACATTACACAGCTGACATCCAAAACTATTACCCTCTTTGCCAATGCACCAGGGCAAGCTGAAAGAGCCGAGGCTCAGTACCAAAATTGGTTTATCTAATGAATGCCATTTCTGGGGCAGTTGAGGGTTGGTGTTATTAGTCTGAGAGAAGGCCAATATCCATGGCCCTGTCTCAGCCCATTAATATCAGCCCACAGCTGTCTGCTAAGCATTTGCTGGTATTAAAAATAGGGGGACCCCAAGTCTTTTTATGGGGGTTCACCCTTTTTAATTACCAGTAAAGGCTACGCAGACAGCTGCATCTGATATTAAATGCCTGGAAAGCTACATTTTTACTGTTCCCTTCCCAGAATAAAAACAGCAGCCCCCAGCTGTCTGCTCTCCCTCACCTGGTTACTAAAAATAAGGGGGGCCACACTTTATTTTTCTCTTTTATTTCTTTTTCTCATATATTGTTCAGCTGAACCTGATGGACCCACCCATCCATAGTTTTTGGACTTTTTTTCATTCCATTTAGCAATGAAGAAACAGCTAGAAGTTTTTTTTATTTTAAACAAAATCACTGACCAAATGCACAATAAGACACTTGGAAATCTTCCAGGCGTCTTACAGGCGCCTTCTCATAGACTTGTATTGGGAAATATAGAGCCTATATAGGGCGATAAATGCCCAAGGAATGGTCCAGTCACTTATTTTAACCACTTGATATCTTTGGAAACAAACCACAAAAGTTAAAAAGTTGCTCAAAAGCCTGAGTATATGAATGCTCTTCTGAATGGTTTATTGGTGTTTTTTCAGGCAGGTTTTGAAGCAAGTCCGCTTAAACAAGCTTGAAAAAAATTGTGTTCATCCCCCTAGGATATATGCACTTGAATGGATAAACCTACATGTGTACAGTGAGCATAAAGTAAGGGCATATAAGCAAAATAATGGAAGAAAGCCTATAAAAAAGAAGTGAAAGAAAAATACAAAGAATAAAATATAATTTTATTGAACAATATTTAAAATTGACGTACAAAAGCTAGGACACAAGAATGTTCAACTAGGAGATTTTGACATCAAGCAGGTAAATACATAAGTCAAACAAGAAACTATATATAATGAGAAATGCAGTCATAATATTGCAAAAGGATACCTAAGAAGGTCTAGGTCCAAAAACGGGCATTTCACAAAGTATGCTGGTAAATCAGCCAAATCAAAGTATAGATAAAAGGTGTCAAATAAGGATAAGTAACAGGTAAAGCCCCCGTCACACATAGCGAGATCGCTAGCAAGATCGCTGCTGAGTCACAAGTTTTGTGACGCAATAGCGACCTCAGTAGCGATCTCGCTATGTGTGACACGTACCAGCGACCAGGCCCCTGCTGCGAGATCGCTGGTCGTGTCGGAATGGCCTGGACCTTTTTTTGTTCATTGAGGTCCCGCTGACATCGCTGAATCGGTGTGTGTGACACCGATCCAGCGATGTCTTCACTGGTAACCAGGGTAAACATCGGGTTACTAAGCGCAGGGCCGCGCTTAGTAACCCGATGTTTACCCTGGTTACCAGCGTAAATGTAAAAAAAAACAAACAGTACATACTCACCATCTGATGTCCGTCAGGTCCCTTGCCGTCTGCTTCCCACACTGACTGAGCGCCGCAAAGTGAAAGTGAAAGTACAGCACAGCGGTGACGTCACCGCTGCGCTCTGCTCTCACTGTACGGCGGCTCAGTCAGAGCAGGAAGCAGACGGCAAGGGACCTGACGGACATCAGATGGTGAGTATGTACTGTTTGTTTTTTTTTGGTAACCAGGGTAAACATCGGGTTACTAAGCGCGGCCCTGCGCTTAGTAACCCAATGTTTACCCTGGTTACCCGGGTGCTGCAGGGGGACTTCGGCATCATTGAAGACAGTTTCAACGATGCCGAAGTCGTTCCCCTGATCGTTGGTCGCTGGAGAGAGCTGTCTGTGTGACAGCTCCCCAGCGACCACACAACGACTTACCAACGATCACGGCCAGGTCGTATCGCTGGTCGTGATCGTTGGTAAATCGCTATGTGTGCCGGGGCCTTAAGAGTACAGAGTGGGATAGATAAATATGATGAAACTAGGTGTGAAACGCACGTCAGTTGCAGTTTTCCTGACTGTTGATTGTCAGGCTGTCAATTTATGTGCTGGAGAGCGATTACAGCCATGGTGACTGGGAGAGGAGATTTTTACAGTCCTAAAGACTGGTAGCAAGAGTCTCAAGGGAGTGTGAAACTTTCTTTTCACCTTGTAATCACTGCTCCAATAAAGCAGTTATGCACAATTTAAATGCTAGTTACCTGCAGATATCACTATGTAGTCCTTTAAACCTGGCTTTACACATATTAGAGAAAAGTTAGGGAACGTATAAATTTCAACCAAACCTGCTGACAATCCAAAAATGGATGAGGAGGGAGAAGAATAGAAAATTCTCAATTCTGCATCCTCTAATAAGGATTTCTTCAATTATCCCAGATCATGATTTTAACGCTACTGTCAAAGATTTAAATAGGCCTTATAGGAGACTGTCATGCATGATAAATAGATAAAAATTGACCTCCATTGGTCTTCTACATCAACTCCAATTCTACCAATTCAATTTTATCTGGACTAATCAGTCGTAACTTTAAACCCACCTGACTAATATTGTGTACAATGTGACTGCCGATCTCCATACATGGCCAGTTGTGATGCACCGCGTGTTGACACCTTTCTATGTGTCCTAAAAAAAACACAACTCTGTGTTGATGCATGTTTTTATCAAAACGATTCAAATCATTAGTCCCATAAAGAGAAAATAAAAAGCCCAACATTTTGGAATGTCCCAGATGACAAAAATTGACTGGTTCTTAAGGGGTTTAAAAAATAAGAAACAGTGGAATAATTTTCCATGTTTTATGAGAAAATGTCAAGTATGGTAATGATAATTCTCCCATCGTAAATCTCTGCCTATACACGAGTCTTTATTGCGGCCCCTCGGTTCCTGACTTTCACACCTCCTCCAAAATAATTATGATAAATGACCCAAATTGTTTATTTAATCCAAGCTATAATAATAATTAACTGCTTCTTTCCTTTCAGTGGTGAAGGCCGTTATTTATCTTGCTTAACAGTTTATCTTGGACGTCTATAATAAAGTCCTGACCGTGGTTCTGCAGCCGGCTTCTGAACGTGTATTCTAAAGAGACCGCCGCTAATCAATTTCCTATTCAGTGCAATGCTTGACATCTTCCCTCTGTCACTAACAGCTTGACTACAACCTGACATACTGGTCCTGTGAGCATAAGCCTGTCGTCTAGGAAAACTGATTAATGGAAACAATACGCGTCATGCTAAGTGTTCAGCAATATTAAAATAATATCAGATTTGGTCATGGATGACCTCACACAGTCAAAAATGTGATGAGAAATATATTCCCTTAGACTCTTGTTATGTTCACACTTTACGGTGCATAATTTATTTTACTCACTTAGATACTACAGAAAAAAAGTGTTAAGCCTTTATGGAAAATGAAATAACGGCACATTAACTGGTAAACATATATAAAAAAGATTTTTTCACACTAAATTGTATTTAGGAATAAAGTTGAACACTCTTATTGGCAGAATGCACCCTCTTTTGGCAGACGACTGATGTCGTATCTAGAGACGATGCGACCTGATTGGCCTGACCCGGTTCAGTTGCTGTTTCTGCCGGATGGGTGTCCTCGGTAGTCTTCTACATCTCCGGCTTCTCTTTCGATTGGCTAGCTTGACATTACATCATTGCTGCATCTTGATGTGAAAGTGATGTTGCACCAGATTAGCTAATCAAAAGAAGAACCAAGGATGCTAGTAGGTAGGATATAGTTCAATGGGCTCACATCTGGCAGCCCCAGATTACTGATGTGGCTTCTGTACCGAGTTCTGCAAATAGATCCACCATTGAGATGAGCAAATTCAAAAGTTTTCCTTATATGCAGAAATTTGATATGCAAGAAGATATTCTCCGTGAATTTAATGTCTCTTATCATTATCTGTAGTTTCTCCAGACCCCAGAGAATAATAAAAGTAATATGTAAAAAAAAAAATCTTTATACTCAACTTAGCTCTCATCTCTTCGGCTCCTCCGCTACTCACCATCACACAAGAGGTGCTCGCTGCATCTTCTTATATTCTCAGCTCATGCTCAAAACTCCAACCTCTCAAGGGTTGGGACTTCCATCTGATGAGGTATGGGAAGGTTCTGCACAACAACATGATAAGTCATTAGGTCATAATGTCATGGCATGCATGATTTCAGCACAAGTAGTAATAAGAAGAAGGGGCATGAACCAGATGGGTGACGGTGAGGAACGGAGTGGCCCAAAGAGGTGAGCAGTGAGCTGAGTATACAAATTTTTCTATTTTTTAAACTTTTGATGGTTCTTTCCTGTTCAGAAAAATGGCAGCTAGTAGTTGTCATTTTGTCAAATTCAAATCCGTGTGAAAGCGAAATACTAAAAATCTCCATATTTTGGCAAATGCGGATTTTTGTAAAACTCAAGTAGAATCTATTCCTTATAGCCAAAATGTGACGGGAATATAGATGAAATGACATTTTTTGTGCATCGAGACTTCAAGGAGGTAACCAGAGCATTATATGTGTGTATGTATATATTTTTTCAAAATATATATATTTCTAAAGATGCTGTGGAAAATGAAATTCTCACCAGATGTCGGTAGCAACCCATGCAATCCACAAAGCCAAAGAAATCAAACCAAAAATGTCCATAAATTAAGTTATGTACAGTGTTGAGCATTCCGATACCGCAAGTATCGGGTATCGGCCGATATTTGCGGTATCGGAATTCCGATACTGAGTTCCGATTCTTTTGTGATATCGGGAATCGGTATCGGGATCTATATTCATGTGTAAAATAAAGAATTAAAATAAAAAATATGGATATACTCACCCTCTGACGGGCCCTGGACCTTACCGATGTAACCGGGAGTCTCCGTTCCTAAGAATGAGCGTGTGAAGGGTCTTCGATGACGTCGTGGCTTCTGATTGGTCGCGTGACCGCTCATGTGACCTCTCACGCGACCAATCAGAAGCCGCGACGTCATCACAGGTCCTTCACGGGCTCATTCTTAGGAACGGAGGCTCCCGGTTACATCGGTAAGGTCCAGGGGCCACCGGAGAGGTGAGTATATCAATTAAAATAAAAAATATGGATCCTCTCCTTCAGACCCTGGGAACCATTCCGATACTTTGCGTCCCATTGAAATGCATTGGTATTGGGTATCGGCGAGATCCGATATTTTGCCGGTATCGGCCGATACTATCCGATACCCATACCAATGCATATCGGAAGGTATCGCTCAACACTAGTTATGTATAATAATGAGAAATGACACAAGAAAAAAAGTAATGAACACATGAAGCAAAAGAGATGCAAAAAGCCGTGAAGAGTCATGGCACCAGCTGAGATCTATCAGTAATTAGAAACCAACCCTGCCACTTGTAGTGAGAAATAATATCAGCTGGTTCAACTGATTATCTATCATATTCCAAGTAATATCAGGAATAAAATGAAGCACAATCTGGCAATTTTTGACTTGGCAACATGTACTCATACATTCCATCAGCTGACATACAAGTATTTTGCTAATTTTTTGCCATGTCCTGCTGATCAGCAGCACATTTATAGGGGCCAATGAGCTCATGTTTTCTTGTCTTGATTATTGTGAGCCTTTGCATCAACATGTAGCGTGTGTTAGGGGTCGAGTTCCTGCCTCTGCACAGGGGGAATCTCGGATCATCTCTGCTGCGGTCTCCCATTCTTTCCAGCCGCAGTGGAGCCTGCTCAATGGAGACATCAGTCCCAGCGTCTGGCTCTGCCTGATACTGTGCGGATGGTTACTGCTGCCTTTCCAGGCTCAGCCATTGTAGCCAGTACTGGTCAGCGGCGATCAGACATCTCTGGGACTAAGTCCTGCTTTTCCCCTTCTGAGCATGCCCAGGGTAAGACCTCTCATTGGAGGTCGGGGGTCTCATGCTCAGGTACTGTGGCAGCTCCCATTGGTACTCTAGAAAGGTCCTGAAGTTGATCAGGTACTGTAGCAGCTCCCATTGGTCCTCTAGGAAGGTCCTGAAGTTGCTGCAGCTATAAAAGGTTTGCATGGCCGCATGGCCAAGCTCTAGTATCAGCTCATGTTATGAGCTTTAGCTACTCAGTGGTTTTGTCTGCTTATGGTCAGGGTCCGGCTTAAATAAGCCACTAGAATACCGGCACCTCCGGTGAGGAGTTTTGTATGGTGAAATCAGGGCTGGCATAAAGCCATTAGAATTCTGGCTCCACCGGAGTGGAGGTGTTTGTGTGCTTGCTACTCCCTGACCACTGATTGCTTTTGATCTGTTAAGCAGCTGTGTTCCCCTGTGACGCTAACAGGGCACAGCAGTTTCCCTTCTGTTCAACTCTGTGAAGTAACAGAGTTTGCTTCTACCGCCATATTGTGCCACCATTTGCTAGCAGCAGGTTGGTCTCCTGCACGATGGACCCCGGGCTGCGAACGCAATTATATCTAAATATACCTGGTGCATTCCGCTACCCCTAACGGCATGTTAGTTGCATATTTTACATCATTTTTGTAACAGAAAAATCACAGCACGTTACTGTATCAGATCAGTACATGAGATTTTACTATTTCTTATCGACACACACAGCAGTTATTTTCCTCTTGGAAATGTTGCCCTCTGCAGCAGGCCAATTCTGTCTGTAGATTTGCTCCACAGATTTCACCTACTTGAATGCAGAATAGTGAAACCCACAGCAAAATTTTCATCCGTGCCTTGGGGGGGGGGATGAAGACCTGTAAACCGCATTCCCACCTTTTCTGATATGTACATTACTGGCTACTAATTATAGTTAATGAACTTGAGATATTGGAATATTCCAATGATCAATACAAGACATTGACCTTCCCAGATAGGTTTCCACGTGTACGTAGCCTTGAAAGCTTTTAGCTCTACAATATTGAATTCTGGACCGATTTCTTACTTTGAAGGATTATTTATTGATGTTCAGGGTTCAGATCTGATGACAAATTGTCAGTGATTTCATGTATGATGAATGGGATTTAACTTTGGTAATGAAAAACATGCAGATGATGAAATAAACCCTATGACCTTTTTCTCATTTTTCAATATGTAATATAATTACAAAAACACTTACCTTGGGAATAAGCTTATTACACAGACAGTGGGAAGTTACACATATTTCTTTAGAGTCAATTAAGGCCTTGTTAATTAGTGGGACGAATATTATCATTTTTATGTGAAGTATTTTTTTCAAGCTGCATCCTGTGGAGTTGACAATACTAGACTGGATCTTAGATTACCCAACAGAGTGATAATGAAATCCACAGAGAACAAAATTAATCACCATCATCATGTGCTCATGCTCGTGGCTGTATTTAGCCTTCCTTTGCACAGCCTTTTTTATATGCACTCACCCATATGGATATTTTTGAACTACACAATACGTATTAATAATTATTTTTTTGGAAGATGCAGATTTTGACAAACTATGTTTGTGAAGGCTAAAATGTGAGTCTTTTCTTTTTCTTCCTTCATCATGAACATATACGTTGGAGAAAGGAGTGTGGTATACATGTATATGATGGTAATTGTGGTGTACAAATGGAATTACTCTGTTGGAAGACAGGAAACCAAGTGGGTGATCCCAGCCATTTACCTTTACAGATCGTGGTCCTGACAAATGACAAAAGCTTTCTTTCTTTGTCAGGTAATTTAAATCCCCAAGTATTGCAATTGATGGGGATGATATTTTTTTTTCTATTAGCTTGGATGCTAACGAGCTTAAAATTATGATCTACCATGCTTGTAAGCAGATTATCAGCTTTTGTGAATTTGTTGGCTGCCACTCAATGAACATGGAGAATGCTCATTTGTTGGATTTTTTTTAGATCGGTCATGCTGACCTTAAAGTCATCATTCGCGGCACCACATTGTCCTGAGTAAACAGAAGAAGTGCTGCTGATGATAATCTGTGCACACAGAATTTTCACATTAGTGTACTAAATGACAGCCAATTGGCATGTATGTAGCAAATCGGTAGTGATGAGTGAATATACTCGTTACTCGAGATTTCCCGAGCACGCTCGGGTAACCTCCGAGTATTTTTTAGTGCTCGCTTGGAGATTTACTTTTCTTCGCCGCAGATGAATGATTTACAGCTACTAGCCAGCATAAGTACATGTGGGGGTTGCCTGGTTGCTAGGGAATCCCCACATGTAGTCAAGCTGGCTAACAGATGTAAATCATTCAGCTGCGGTGAGGAAAACTATCTCCGAGCACTAAAAAATACTTGGAGGACACCCAAGTGTGCTCGGGAGATCTCGAGTAATGAGTATATTCGCTCATCACTACTAATCGGTGGTCATTTTATGACTTCAGCCTAAATTCCCTGTTATTTTGAGGAGTGGGAATAAATGGATGAGGTGTAGAACTTGATCTCTAGACTAAAACAAAAGAGGTATCCAAATTGATCCTTGAATAGAGTTGAGAATATTGTGGCCAAAAAGGAATAAACCAGAGTTATTGCCATACAAAACATGCATTAATGTAGATAACTATATTCCTACTTTCTCTACCACTTACTAATCTTGGAGAACAACGAGTCAAAAAATGGCCAAAAAAAAAATAGCTTTAAAAATATCTTTATTCGTAGTTTAGTTTTACATGTATGCGTATAGATAATACATATAGAAAAACTTCATATGAAAAAGTAGTAAATTGTGACTGTGTCCTTAGGTGCAACCAAAAAACACCCGGTTCACAGATCAGGGCACGGATGTAGTGATGGTATAAATTATATGGTGCAGCAATATATGGAGATAAACTCCATATCAACTCCATGTAGGTAAGGAGAATTGTATCCGACGCATGGCAGCTAAAAACAAATATTGGCAGCTAATAGTAATGCCGATCATGTGCCCATGCATATAAATGTGTCTTGCAACATATAAAGCATGAAGAAATAAGAGCTAATTACCCATGAGAGTTCAGATGTGCCCGACTGGATCCGGGATGTAGACCCCAACGCGCGTTTCGCGTCTATGTGTAGCCGCTTCCTCAAATAACTGAATAAGCATGTTTCCTGTCACGCACTTTTTGCACTTTGTGTTATGCATGCGATGTTCCCAGGGATGATTCTGTGTATCTCGATTTGGTGGACACGGGTTTAACCTGGGAACTTAGTAATCTATTTTATATATCTTTAGTATCACTGCCCATGCATTTGCACTTTGATATAATGCCTAAATAAATTAGGCTCTTAATATTATTTTAAAGCACAGAACCAATTACCTCACGAGCACTATGTCACTTTATACGTGGAGGCGCAGTCCCTGCTGCTCTGAGCTTCCTTCCCGGCGGCGATCCTGTGTTGTGTGTTGTGGGCGTGGCGCCCGCCCGCTCACATGACCGGGCTCTGCCGCTGGGTCTGAGGCTTGGAATGCAGCAGGGAAGTAGTTTCTGCGTTCCACGGCAGCACACCGGGTAGTCACATGACCGGACTTGGTCACTATTTATTGGATCAAGATTCCGTATTAGCCACGCCCCCTGAGGAAGCGGCTACACATAGACGCGAAACGCGCGTTGGGGTCTACATCCCGGATCCAGTCGGGCACATCTGAACTCTCATGGGTAATTAGCTCTTATTTCTTCATGCTTTATATGTTGCAAGACACATTTATATGCATGGGCACATGATCGGCATTACTATTAGCTGCCAATATTTGTTTTTAGCTGCCATGCGTCGGATACAATTCTCCTTACCTACATGGAGTTGATATGGAGTTTATCTCCATATATTGCTGCACCATATAATTTATACCATCACTACATCCGTGCCCTGATCTGTGAACCGGGTGTTTTTTGGTTGCACCTAAGGACACAGTCACAATTTACTACTTTTTCATATGAAGTTTTTCTATATGTATTATCTATACGCATACATGTAAAACTAAACTACGAATAAAGATATTTTTAAAGCTATTTTTTTTTGGCCATTTTTTGACTCGTTGTTCTCCAAGATTAGTATCATGATTGTGAGTCGGCTTATTCTTATATACTTACTGACGACCGTGTTAATATTTCTCTACCACTTATAGCTCAGAATTTCCTAATACCTGTAACCTCATTTGGAAATATGTTCCCATTCTACATCAGGACCCCATAGTATCTAACATTCTTGACAGAGGTTTTAGGTGTGTGTATCGTAGGGTTATTGGGCAATGTGTTATCACCAAGTCTGTTAAATAGTGAGACTTCCAAAGCATAAAACTGGCTATACAGTTGTTCTCAAAAGTTTGCATACCCAAGCAGAATTTTTGCTTTCTTGACCTTTTTTCAGAGGGTATGAATGTTAACACCAAAACTTTTTCTCCACTCATGGATAGTGGTTGGGTGAAGCCATTTATTGTCAAACTACTGTGTTTTCTCTTTTTAAATCATAATGACAACCCAAAACATCCAAATGACCCTGATCAAAAGTTCACATACCGTGGTGATTTTGGCCTGATAACATGCACAGAAATTGACACAAATGGATTTGAATGGCTACTAAAGGTAACATCCTCACATGTGACCTGTTTGCCTGTAATCAGTGTGTGTGTGCATAAAAGCTGAGTGAGTTTCTGGGATCCTGACAGACTCTTTCATCCTTCATCTAGCCACTGACTTTTCTGGATTGGGAGCCATGGGGAAAACAAAAGAATTGTCAACGGATCTATGGGAAAAGGTAGTTGAACTGTATAAAACAGGAAAGGGATACAAAAAGTTTTGGTGTTATCATTCATATTCTCTGTAAAAAGACCAAGAAAGCAAAAATTCTGCCAAGGTATGTAAACTTTTGAGCACAACTGTAATTAAAGAGATCAGTTTATGATATACAACAATATATCAATTATAATGCCCTTTTTGTTGTTTATCTAATTTCATGTTCCACATGCCATATACAATATGTTGGCTGTACCACAGGTCAACTAAATATTAGAATCTAAAGACATTTGTCAGATGCAGAACTGCAATATATATGGGGTACCGCAACATTTCATCAAGGTGTATAAAGGTAAAATTATAACCTCCTTTGTGAAATCAATTCATGCCCCTTTGAGAGGTGGTAATCATCAATGAAAATTGTTTAGCAGACAGGTTGTTAGGGCTGGCGATACCAAATAATATAGAGGAAGATATAAGGTGCGTTCACAGCCTAGGGTCCATCGTGCAGAATTGACGCCTGCTGCTCGGTAATGGCGGACAGTATATGGCGGTATAATGAAAACAGACATGGGTTAACTTCCCCCAGTATGTAAAGAAGCGAACCCTGTTGCATCACAGGGCTGCAATACTGCTGAGTGAACGCTAGTGTAAGGTCACAGGACTCTTCCCCAAAAACACAGGGTTAGAGTCCCTCTAGACCCAAAACCGCTCGGTGCTGCAACTGTGGTGCCAGGGAGTAACAATAGATTTAGCTCCCTTGGTGCATTCAGCGATTCAGCGCTGCTCTGGCACACACCACTAACCACCCTAACTTGGGCCTGGAAAGCGCACTAATTGCGCATGGCGCCACACTGATGGACGCTGCTATTTGACGCTGTATGCTCGTGCCTAGTGCTGGATGGCACAATCTGGTGCTAGTCGGCTCAAACACCCGACCACATGCAACAACGCTAGGGAGGGGGATATTTAGGAGCTTTCACCAGATATCTGACACACATCCACACACACACGATTTTAGTTTATACTAGCACATGGCCGAGCGGCCATACAAACCTGTTATAACTGCGGCCTTCAAGGATCTTCCCAGTGGTCCAATCAGAGTCGCTTCAGGACCTGAGTATGTGACCTCCAACCTCCAATGAGAGGTCATTTCACGGGCATGCTCAGTAGACAAAAAGTCTCTCGAGACCACTACATCATCACAGGTCATTGCTCGCAAGGCACTACTGGGAACGGGAGCTGCCGGCAGCATCGCGAGCATCGGGAAGGCCGCGTGTGACGCCGGAAAGTAAGAATATCACAATTTTTTATTTGTTTTTATTATTTTTAACATTATATCTTTTTACTATTGCGTAGGCAGCATCTATAGTAAAAAGAGAGCGAGAGAGAGAATTTCCCTGACGGGAATTTCTTCCGCTCATGCTCAGTTTCAAAAGATGGCATCCGTCGCTGGATTCCTGCTTTTGACAGTCAGCGTCCATAGGCTTCCATTATAGCCAACGACGGATGCCGCAGGATCCGTTGCTGAGCGATTTTCTGGCGTATAGAAAAAATGTTTCTATGTGCGTTGTCTCCGCCCGACGGACAGCAATTTTACGACGGATCCAGTGCACGACGGATGAAATGGAACGCCATCCGTCACAATCCGTCTCTAATACAAGTCTATGAGAGAAAAACGGATCCAGCAGAAACATTTGCTGGATCCATTTTTTTCCCTAAACAACGCATTGTGATGGAAAAAGAAAGACAGAAGTGTGAAAGAAGCATGGTCCCCTGACGGCTTTTCAAAGTATGTATAGACCATACATGAATGCGATAATGCTGCCAGGGTCTGATTCATTTGCAATGAAAAAAGATTGTCTGGAAAGTCTATTTAAAATTTCTTAATTTTATTGATAAATCTATTAAAATACTGGCATGTCTGGAAGGAAAGTATACCATTGATGCATTTTGACATGCCTGATGATAGTAGTTATAACTAATGCCACACAGGTCGGAATGCGTCAACGGTATACTTTCCTTCCTGCCATGACACTAATTTGGATTTATCAATAAAATTAAGAAATTTTGAACTTTCAAGACAATTTTTCTTTCTTGCAATTGGCCTTCCTGCACAGCCAGTGGGCTAACTGGAACTTCTGCTTACATATGCAGTACTGGAGGGTACTAAACTGGTGGGCCATTTTGCTTTACTTGCTTCAGTGTCTGATTCATGTTGGCCATAATTCAGGCAGCATAAATCAGTTGACAGCTTCCCTTTAAATGCCTTTATTGTAGTATCATACAAAGAGTATCTAGAGTAAAACTCCTTTCCCAAAACTGTTCACGAGTTTCATTAGGGTAACTATACAGCAGGAATGACGTGCTCTGCAGGTTACTGCCATAAAAATTAATATTTCACCGAAAGAACACCTGAGATAATTAATTACCCCCAATGCACATATTTCATGAATGTGCTCAATAATAAAGGAATTATATCAGTGCAAGGACTGATCAATAGAAAGCAAATTCAGTAGATTGCAAAATATAGCTGCAAACTAATAGCTATTTCTATATGTGGTTGTCATCGCGTCTAAGGCTGCAGTCCTGTGATTTCATACAATATATACCACTTCTCTTACGCCTTGATGTATTTGTTTATTAGGCCTGTAAGTACTTTAATTTTTCATCTGCTATCTAATAAATGATATGAATCAGTTCAGTGATTTTAATTTCCTTTATTCTTGGCCTACATCATATTTTATAAACTTGGAATTAAAGATTTAAGCAGCATGGCAGCTATTTTTGATATATAGAGTTAATAAAATAATATGTAATCATTTCTCACTTACGTTTCTGCAACATAACTTTGCTGGTCATGTTAAAAATGTTGCCAATTTCTTTACTAATCACTTCTATGCAGCTACACAGTTTGTCAATGGTAGAGAAGATAGAAATAATTTTATACTGCTATCACTTCAAATAGTATATTGGATGACTTCCAGCAAATAGAATTGGTAAAAATAATTTTGTGCTACAATTTTCCTTAAGGGTAGGTGAGAACTTGCAGAATTTTGTGGTCCTAAAGCCTGGACTTAAACCAGTCCTGAAAATTTGGCTCTGAAATGCGCGTCGGGGCTGTGCTGGAGGGTTATCTTGATCCTACCCTACCATGGGTAAGTAATATCACCTAGAATCTCCCCTCTCTGTTTTATCTTCTTACTCACAGCTATCTGTGCTTTGTTATTATTTATGGTGTTCAGAGACTGTTTGTATGCAGGGAGTGTGCACCTTGAGGGCTGTATGATACATTTCAGAATCTATTCATTGCCCGCCACTCTTATTCCTCCTTATTAGACACATTTTAGAAATAATGGTAATTGGTTTTATGATTTTTTTCAATAAATGGTAGTTTTAACTTTGTTGGTGGTTTATGGCTACTCTAATTTTAACTGCGCTTGGTGTTGACTCTATATTGTCAAATTACTAAGGCTCCTGTCAGGAGCCAAAAAACAGTTTGTGATCTGTGTACCACAGACTTCCAATAATGGTAACTCATAATTCACTGAGTTTCATACCTTTTTATGGGGCAGAGCACAGACACCTTCCCGTGTCATTAATACTGTACAGAGGCCGCATAGGGGGACATTGCTACTATATGGTGGAAGAATAGGAGGACATTGTCAATTAATAGAACCAAAATTGTGGTACATAGTGTTAGGTGTCGAGTTCCTGCCGCTGCACAGGGGAAATCTCAAACCATGTCAGCTGCGGTCTCCCATTCTTCTCCATCCACAGTGGAACCTGCTCAATGGAGACATCAGTCCCAGCGCCTGGCTCAGACAGATACTGCACGTTTGGTTACTGCTGCCCATCCAGGTTAAGCCATTATAACCAGTACTGTTCGGCAGCGAGCAGGCACTCCTGGGACTAAGTCCTGCTTTTCTCCTTCTGAGCATGCCCATGCTCTCATTGGAGGTCGGGGGTCACACGCTCAGGTCCTGTAGCAGCTTCTATTGGTCCACTAGGAAGGTCCTGGAGAGCTACAACTATAAAAGGTTAGCATGGCCACACGGCCATGCGCTAGTATCATTTGTGTTTGGCTGTTGCCAGTGGATACTCTGCCACTCAGTCTATATGTGGTGTGAGTCTGTTTAGCTTTTGGGCTGTACACTCAGGCAGGCAGCTAGCATCAGTGGGGGCTATTAGCCTTGCATTAGCATCTGGTTCCTTCATGTGTGCGGTTAGCACAGAAGAGTTGCAGAGCAAGCACAACCCTAGTTAGGGTATTATTTCTCTGTGTACAGCGCAACTCTGTGAGGCAACAAAGCTCGCTTTCATTTCACACGGGGTGAAGTTTAACCCACATGTGAGCTCAGTGTCCATCCGCCATTACATTGCAGCAGGTATCTCTGCACGGTGGACCCAGGGCTGCAAACGCACCTCGCATCAATCTCTCTATTACTTGGTGCGTTATGCTAGCCCTAACAGTATACTAGTGCCAGGGTCTGGCTAGTAATGGTGGATGAACAGCAACTGCTGCAGTACATCCAGCAGCTGGAGGGCAGGTTGGCGGCTCTCGAGCGCACAACCTCAGCTGTGGATGTTACCACCGTAGCTGTTCAGGCTGCTACTGTGGCTGCAGCAAGTTTGTCCACTGCCACCCCTGTTCTGACCTTATCGCACCTCCCGCTGCCAGTTAAATACTCTGGTGATAGTAAATCTTGTAGGGGTGAGCCAGTGCGCAATACACCTCGAGCTCCTGGCTGCACGTTTTCCCACAGAGCGGGTAAAGGTGGGATTTATTATATCTCTCCTGTGGGACAGGGCGTTGGAGTGGGTTACGCCACTGAGGGAGCATGGCGATCATGTGGTGCAGAGTGCTCCGCTGTTCTTGAGCACTCTGAAACAGTTCTTTTTAGGACCTCGAGTCACCCATGATACGGTGCTCCAACTGTTGGCATTGACTCAGAGCTCATCCATGGTCAGCCATTTTGCCATCCACTTCCGGAATTTAGCATCTGAGCTGGAGTGGTCGGATAAAGCCCTCATCCCTGTATTTTGGAGGGGGCTGGCTGACCATGTGAAGGATGCTTTGGCCGCTAGGGAGAATCCCGCCACACTGCAGGAGCTAATAGCTGTATCTACTCACATAGATCTTCATTTTAACGAACGAAGGTTGGAGCAAGCCCAGTGTAGGCAGAAGTTTCAACTGGCTCCCACCTTCGCCAAACCTTTGGACTCTCCGGTCCAGGCCCCGAGTCACATGAGGCCATGGAGGTGTCACGAGTGGGATCTAAGTCCCGGACCGCTCGTGCACTTAAGGTCTGTCATGTTTGCTGGCAGTCAGGACATCTTGCCTCCAGATGTTCCCAGCAGTCGGGAAAACGTCAGCGTCTAGTGGTTGTAGGAGGAGGTACACTAGACATGGCGATGTTTTCCTCCAAACTGTCCTTTAAGGGAACAATTACCATAGGCTCATCCACTCATTCTGTATAGCTTTGCATGGATTCTGGGGCGGAGGGCAATTTTATGTCATCTGCCTTCGCCCAACGACACGCAATACCCCTGGTGATGCTCGCCAAACCATTGACCGTACGAGTGGTGAATGGGTTGACACTGCCCTCACAGATAACACACCAGACCATCCCATTTACTCTATCTATGTCGCCATCTCATCAGGAGATTATTTCTTTACTCATCATTCCTGAGGGAATTGATGAAGTCCTGTTAGGGATACCTTGGCTACGGTACCACTCACCTCATATAGAGTGGTCCACAGGCAGAATTTTGGGAAGGAGTGAATCTTGTGAGGGTAGATGTCAGAGGGAGTGCGTTCAGGTTGCTACTACTGAGGTACCCGAAGATCTTTCCTCTCTCCCCAAGCAATATTGGCCCTATGCGGACGTGTTCTCAAAAAGGGCTGTGGAGATCCTTCCGCCTCACTGCCCCTATGACTGTCCTATTGACCTCTTGTCTGGTGCTAAGCCTCCCTGGGGTTGAGTTTACCCATTATCTCTCCCGGAGATGGAGGCAATGTCTCAGTACATCCAGGAGAATCTGGCAAGAGGATTCATTAGGAAGTCAGTGTCACTTGCAGGGGCTGGGCTCTTCTTCATGCAGAAGAAGAATGGAGAATTACATCCTACTACAGGGGTCTTAACGCCATCACCGTTAAGAACAAGTACACACTGACTCTGATATCCGAGCTCTTTGATAGGCTTCAGAGCAAGAGTATTTACTAAACTAGATCTGCAGGGTGCTTACAACCTGATTCGCATCCGTGAGGGGGATGAATGAAAGACAGCTTTTAACACCAGGAAGGGGCACTATGAATACCTGGTGATGCCCTTTGGGCTCTGTAATGCCCCAGCCATTTTCCAAGATTTTATGAACAATATCTTAAGGGATATGAATTCCACCTTGGTTGTAGTCTATCTGGATGTTATTCTCATCTACTCTCCAGATATAGACTCCCACTGGAGAGATGTTTGCAAAGTCTTCGACCTCCTATGGGTAAACTCCCTCTATGCCATGTTGGAGAAGTGTGTGTTTGAGCCGGAGTCGTTGCCTTTCCTGGGCTATATCATCTCAGCCCAAGGATTGGCTGTGGATCCCGCTAAGCTACAGGCTGCTATGGACTGGCAGGAACCCCATTCTCTCAAAGCGGTGCATTGCTTTATGGGGTTCATCAACTATTATCGCCAGTTCAGTCCTCACTTCTCAACTTTGGTAGCTCCCCTGGTTGCCCTCACCAAGAAGGGAGCAAATCCCAAAGCCTTCCTCTTTAGTAAGTCCCATTTTGCTAGCGCTCCCATTCTACATCGTCCCGATGTAGATAAGCCATTTATAATGGAGGTGGATGCCTCATCTGTCAGTGCAGGAGCAGTCCTCTTCCAGAAGGATGCTCAAGGTCGGAAGCATCCTTGCTTCTTTTTCACCAAGACCTTTACACCCGCGGAGAGGAATTACTCCATCAGGGACAGGGAGTTGCTAGCTATGAAGTTGGCTTTTTCAGAATGGAGACACCTTCTGGAACGGGCTCGCTTTCCCTTCCAAATCTACACTGACTAGAAGAATTAGGTATATTTGCAGTCAGCCCAGAGGCTGAATTCTCACCAGGCCAGATGATCCCTGTTTTGCTCCCGGTTCCACTCCACCCTTAATTTCCTATCTGGGGAGAAGAACATTTGCGCTGATGCTCTCTCCCGCTTCGTGGTATCATCAGAGGAGGAGGAGCCTTGGCTAATTGTTCCCTCTGAGATTCTGAGAACTGTGGCTCCGGTGTCACTAGAGTCTGTCCCTCCGGGCAAGACTTTCGTGCCATCCAATTTGCGACTGGAGGTTCTCCTTTGGGCTCAATCGTCCAGGGTGGGTGGACATTTTGGGATCAAAAGGAATCGGAGCTTCTGGCAAGGACGTACTGGTGGCCGCATATGGCCCGTGACGTTAGAGACTATATTCAGGTGTGCGTCTCCTGTGCCAAGAATCGGTCTCCTTGGCAATGGCCTGCTGAGCTACTTTACCCCATGCCGGTAGCAGACAGGTCCTAGGAGATGGTCAGGATGGACTTCGTGGTGGGCTTACCCAAGTCTCACAGCTGCACCATTATTTGGGTAGTCATTGACCATTTTTCTAAAATGGTGCACTTGGTGCTGCTTCCACGGTTACCTTCTGCATGGGCCTTGGCGGCGTTGTTCATTAAACATGTTTTCCGTCTACATGGCATGCCTGACAAAATTGTCAGGACTGGGGTCCCCAGTTTGTGTCTTGCTTTTGGAGAGAGCTCTGCTCTTTACTCAGCATTGAGCTGAATCTCTGTTCTTCGTACCATCCCGAGACCAATGGTTTGGTAGAGAGGGCCAACCAGACTCTGGTCACATATCTGTGACATTTTGTCTCCGCCAGGCAGGATGACTGGGCATCTTTGTTACCTTGGGCAGAATTTGCTTTGAACAATGCCGTAGCCGACTCCACTGGGCAGACTCCATTTCTCCTTAATTACGGCCAGCATCCGTGTGTCCCTGTGCCCACGCACGTATCATCCACAGATTCTAGGGTGGCAGACTGGGCGGTGGAGGCACGGGACATTTGAGACTGCACACAGGATGCCATCCGGGCCTCCAAGGAGAGAATGAGGGTTTCTAATGACACCGGCGCCCCGCTCTGACCTTTCCTCCTGGCGACTTAGTGTGGCTCTCTGCCCGTTACATCAGGCTACTAGTTGAGTCCACTAAGTTTGCGCCCCGCTACATAAGCCCTTTCAAGGTTCTGGAACAGGTTAACTCTGTGGTCTACTGTTTGGCTATTCCACCGCGCCTAGGTATCACCGACACTTTTCATATATCCCTCTTAAAGCCCGTATATATGTCCCGGTTTTCCGAGTCATCTGCTGGGACATCGGGTTCGTCCACGGATGAGTACGAGGTGAACTCTATCTTGGGGTGCAAGGTGGTACGTGGCAAAAAATACTATCTGGTGGACTGGAAGGGTCACTGCCCAGAGGACAGATCCTGGGAACCTGTGGAACACATACGGGCTCTGCTGCTCATTGCAGCCTTTGAACATAGTGAGGCCCAAGGAGGGGGGCCTAGGAGGGGGTAATGTTAGGTGTCGAGTTCCTTACGCTGCACAGGGGGAATCTCAAACCATGTCCGCTGCGGTCTCCCATTCTTCAGCCGCAGTGGAACCTGTTGAGTGGAGATGTCGGTCCCAGTGCCTGGCTCAGACAGATACTGCACGTTTGGTTTACTGCTGCCCTTCCAGGTTCAGCCATTATAACCAGTACTGTTTGGCGGCAAGCAGGCACTCCTGGGAATAAGTCCTGCTTTTCTCCTTCTGAGCATGCCCATGCTCTCATTGGAGGTCGGGGGTCACACGCTCAGGTCCTGTAGCAGCTTCTATTGGTCCACTAGGAAGGTCCTGGAGAGCTTCAACTATAAAAGGTTTGCATGGCCGCATGGCCATGATCTTTTATCATTTGTGTTTGGCTGTTGCCAGTGGATACTCTGCCACTCAGTCTATATGTGGTGTGAGTCTGTTTAGCTTTGGGGTCGTATACTCAGGGAGGCAGCTAGCATCAGTGGGGGCAATTAGCCTTGGCTTAGCATCTGGGTCCTTCATGTGTGCGGTTAGAACACAAGAGTTCCAGAGCAAGCACAACCCTAGTTAGGGTATTATTTCTCTGTGTACAGCGCAACTCTGTGAGGCAACAGAGCTCTCTTTCATTTCACACGGGGTGAAGTTTAACCCACGTGTGAGCTCAGTATGCATCCGCCATTACTTTGCAGCAGGTATTTCTGCACGGTGGACCCCGGGCTGAGAATGCACCTTGTATCAATCTCTCTATTACTTGGTGCGTTACGCTAGCCCTAACACATAGTTACTGTATGGAGGCCACATAGTAATACTTTTTAAATATATGGGGGCCACAAGTGAGGACGTTATAAATTTACTATGGAGCAGAATTGGGGGACATTTTTGGTATATGTGGGACACATAGTGGACCATTATTACTATATAAATAGAATTAGGAGAAAATTATTAATTTATGGGGGACAGAATTGGGGGACATTACTATTATATTGGGGCCACATAGCAATACTTAGTCTATGTGGGCAATATAGGATGACCTTACTACCATATGGGGCGACAAAGAAAGGCATTAGTACTATATACAGGCCACTGTTAATTTATGGAGGTAACAAATGGGACATTATGAATATATCAGGGCCAAAAAGAAGAACTTTAGACCTGTATAGTGGAATAATAGGTGGACAAGACCTCTGTACATGTACTATGGTGGGAAAATTCTACAGTATATGAGCACTTTCTGAATATAAGTTCTGTATTGTATTTTATTTTGGGGAATTTTAGAGTGATTATTATTGTTATTATTATATTGCTGTATAAAAAATCAGTGATCAAAATATTGCATGGTCATGTCCACTAATGGGACTGAAATAATGAAAAGTAAAATAAAAAAACTACTTTTTAAGATTAAAAAAATTAAAACTTCAAAATTTGAATTACCTCAATTTTCCCTAGTTTAAAGCGAAGAAGAAATGTATTTTTTTTTCTTAGTTGCTGTCATAACATCTGTAAAAGTCTGATCAAAATATAAAATTAATGAAGCAAATCGGAAAATGCAGTAAAGACGAGAAAAAGCAAAATGCCAGAATTGTGGTTTGCAGTTACCACAGTACAACCAAAATATGCAATAGGACGAAAACAAAATGTTATATACAGTATACCCCAAAAAGGTATCAATAAAAACAACAACAACTCGCCATGCAAAAAAGACCACACACAGCTCCAATGACTGTAAAATAAGACAAATTATAGGTCTTGGAACTTGATGGCAAAAAAACTATTTTTTTTACAAAATTCTGTAATTCTGATGACCTTATTTATTATGCTGCTTAAATAGAACATACATATTTCACAGTGCTGTACAGATATTATTATCACTGTCCCCATTGGGACTAACAATCTAAATTCCCAATGGGAGTGTGGAAGGCAATTGGAGAACCTGGAGGAAACCCACATACCGTAAATTCTTTACAAATGTCTGTTGTGGGATTTTAAACCCAAGACCAAGCAACAGTGTTAGGGCTCGCTCACACTAGCGTGTAAATCGGATGAGTGCAATCTGAAAAAAAAGGGATTGTACTTGGACCAATCTTATTCAATGTGTCAGTGCCGGTCTTGATTGTTTTTCTTAACTGTAGGGCGTATAATTTATTTTTTTAAATAAATGTCTGTCCCATTCTCACCCAGGAAAATGGAATGATTTATTTCTCCCTTGTCAACTGTGTGTTGTCCGTATGCATTCCATTTTTTTTTACTCAGTAGCCAATAATCTTTTACAGGATTGTTTACAGTTTCCTATGCTATGGAATTGTATTGTATCTGTAAAAGTTGACAGACATACTGATGATCCCTAAGACATGCGTCTTTTTTCTCGCACGAAAATGACTTTGAAGGGAAATTGCAGTGATTTTTTTCGCACGTCGAAAACAGCTGAGAAAAAAAACACAGATCTGCACTGCCTCACTGAATAACATTAGTCTGAGTCCAATCCATTGGTTTCATAGGATTGCACTTGTCCAATTTATATGCTAGTGTCGGCAAGCCCTTATTTGTCATGAGGAAAAATTTGCAGCATGCTACGATTTGACTCCGAAATCAGATCAATGACAGAAAAAAATTTGATGCCATATGGACCATCAGTATGGCATCACATTTTTGGAAATATATTGCAATTCTGTGAGATGTGAAACTGTAAAGATCCTTTAAATGATTAATAGTAAGAAAAAAAAAAAACACTTTTCTGGATAAAATTGCGACCAACTTTTTTTTATAATTGTGAAACCCCAGCCTAAATCAATGAGCCAACTATCTGCCCTATAATAGACCTGACATTTTTTTTAGGTCATTTTTAATGCACAATGAATGATGTAAAAATAGAACCCCAAAAAACATGGTGGAGTTATATTTTTTCACTATTCCACTGCACTTGGAATTTTTATTTTTGCCATGTTCTTTTATTTCATTTGGTAAAATGGATGATGTAATTCAAAACTACAACTAATCTCACACAAAAAAACAAGCTTTCAAATGTCTATGTTAGCAGAAAACTTAAAAGATTATGACTATTGAATAAAGGAAAGGAAAAAATGTAAATGCAAAAATGGAAATTTTCTGTCCTTAAAGGGAATCTGTCAGTACAATCAACCTTCATAATGCTTTTATATGGGCAGGTAAGTCACAGAAATTAAAATGAAATGATACCTTGATATCTGTGATCTGATGTCTTATTCCAATAAATCTACGTTTTTCTTAATATGTTAATGAGCTGTTCATGACTCATGCTAATCTGCATGACAATCTGCCTTCTTAGGTTATTTTAAAGTGAACCTATCACCAGGTTTGGCCGATGCGAGTTATGGCCACCACCTTTCAGGGCTTATCTGCAGCCTTCTGTAATGCTGTATTTAAGCCCCCAACCAGACCTGTAAGAGAAGAAAAAATAAATGTAATTATACTTACCTGTGGGGTGGTCCAGTCTGGTCCGATAGATGTCACAGGTCCAGGTCTGGAGCCTACCATCTTCTTGCCCTCCTGCTTGCTTCACAGGCTTTCCGCCGGGAAAGGTAAGAGAGGCCCAGCGCCTGCGCACTGCAGTACTTTGCTCTGCCATCAACAGGGCAGATAAGTATGCCTGTGCAGGAGCATGATGCCAGGGAGCCATGAAGCAAGCAGGAGGGCTGCATTGCAAGAAGATGGGACTTGCGACACCCATTGGACCGGACTGCTCTGCAGGTTAGTATAATAAAAGTAATTTTTCTTCTCTTGCATGTCGGATCGGGGGCTTATCTACAGCATTATAAAATTCTGTAGATAAGCCCTCAAAGGCAGTGGCCAAACTTGATCACAGGTTCCCTTTAAATGAAAGACGGGCATTATCAGTATGTGAATGTAATGACTGACAGTCTGCTCTCCTGATCTCACTGCCAAGCTGCGTGCAATTATAATTCACACAGCACAGCAGAGCTGAGCTGTGTTTCATTCCAAACACGTCCACAGTCATGATTCTCTCACAGTGCTGTTAGCTCTGCTGCAGGTGTTTGTAATAAGATAAAAATTCTACGGTCCTGCCCTCTCTTCTCTCACACTGCCTGCCTGGAAACTGTAGCAGTGTGAGTTTTAATCAGGCATAGCTCTGCTCAAGAGAACAGACTCTAGTGTGTGAGACTTTTAATGTCAGACAGTCTGCTCTGCTCATTGAGCTTGGTCCCATTACAAACACTTTTAGCTGCTCTCCTCACTGTGCTGTCAATTCTGATGTACTGCCTCTACTCCAACACTGGCTGTATGAGATGAAAGCTAAAGATGTCTATATAGTCACACTTTTGGCTGCTCCTTTCTGGGCACTTTATAATCACAAAAAACTCTTCATCGAGATCAGGAGAGCAGACTGTCAGTCATTACATGTTTTACACTGGTAATGCCCTTTTTAATTTAAAATAAACTCTGGAAGCAAATTCTCTGCAAGATCTATGTACAACCTATAGATCTACACAGGTCATGTACATATTAAGAAACACGTGAAATTCTCTGGTACAAAATATCGGATCATGGATATCAAGGCATCATTTTATTTAACATTTTCTGACCTGCATACCCATAGAAATGGCTTAGGAGGTTTATCATACTGACAAATTCCTTTTAAGAGGTTAATATATTGTAGCTCCTTAAAATTCTGCACATCAGTAGGAGTTAGATTCCTAAGAACATTATTAATTGCTTAAATCTTCAGGCACAAATACCAATTTTTGCATAAAAAATAACAATGAACCAAAAAACTTTATTTTGAGCCCATATACTTCTGTACACAAGCTCATGTTTGGTATAAAGCACTTATTTCCTTGGTTTGAGTGATGGGTGATAATCTTAGGACTTGGCCTCCTACTAATGAAACAATTTAAAAAGTTTAGCTACACTTTAAATAAAGGTATTTGTCTCAATTCAAACTGGCAGACATTCTCATTGTAGTGCCCATTAGAAGCAAAGCAAATTATTATATGTGGCCGTTCAAGTGAATTTCTAAATGTCAAGTACACAGGAGAAAACGATGCAATTTGTTATTGGATCTCGCTTTTTGCTCCTCGAAATGATCTCGCGTAGAGAAACAGTCATTATAAACCACAAAAAATGTAAGATATTAATTCAGTTTCTCATACAAATAAATGGTCAAACCATTATTGCTCATCCAAAAGAGAAATGTGCATATATATATATATATATATATATATATATATATATATATATATATATATATATATATATGAGTTTCTAACACAAGATTATAACGAGTGACCATTTCTACATCCACCATTTTCTATTAATTACTCTCCCTTCTTTGACTGCAGTATGATGCAAAGATTTGTTCTTTCTTCTTTTGTTTTATATTTGATGGACCAGTATTGAGACTCTGGCATACCTTAGCATCCTGGCACAGCCTACCAACTCATTTGGCTTCATTGAACCGTGGCTGTTTGCCGGTTAAGCCGCTTCGAGAGCAAACACAAAGAATTTACTTGCATCAATGATATCACCTGTGAGCAGAATTTTAGAGGTCTATGGGCAGACGTTGATGAGCAAATATTTCCCTATTTGTTGGGACCGGAAAGCAAATTATATGCGGAAATTGTCTCCATGTTTCATGTTGATAAGGTCTACAGAATGCTTTTAATTTAGAGCAAAGCGGTTCTCTAATAGCTGCATTAGGAAACACTTCATACATACAAGTCTAATCAATGTGCTACAGCAACTCTTCCACATAGACACAGCTTAATAAATAGACTCATCTCTCCCTCTCTGTACAGTATTCAGTATATATTAAATTATGAAATGAGAGAGGGAGCCCAGACCAGGCTGACTGCATCCATTTTCCATAAGCCTCAGAAACAATGAAAACTAACCCAAGGATCATGGGAAGATGATACTCTAGTATCAGTGCAGTGCAGCTCTGTGCCATAGACTCAGAATGGAGCAATACTATGCATGCGGAATCAATTTCTACATTCATAAAGTTGATAGCGTCTGTGTCATAAAAAAATACAAACACTATATATTTAAAGCTGACAGAGAAACACGGCAATAAGATTATTTTCTGAACAATACTTCTAAATAATAAAGTCCTACAGTTATCGAATAACAAATATTATTCCAATACTATTACTATTATAATTACCACATACAGGAAACAAAAACACCATGATCACTTATTACTACCACATAGTGTGTCAATAAAATCACCATCCTACCACTGAGCAAAACTCCCTATAGCAAGGCCGATATACCAATAATACCACACACTATATAAATACCACATACGCCATGACCAGACCCCATATTACCACCACATAGTGACCAAATAATAACACCATGTTGAGCATTAATAAAAATTACAGTAGTAACACTACTATTATCCCTATACAATGACCATATCGTGAAAAATATCCATATACACAGTACAGGTAGCTCCAGATACTCACCAATTGAAATAAATTATTTTCTCTCTTCTTTTTCACTTGGAGCAGACCGGTATGTCTTCTTTCAATCATGACTCATCTTTTGCGCAATGAAACACACAGATATCTATATCTGATCACTTCCCCACTTTCCCTCACTACTACAATAAAAAACATCCTTTTTGTCCTTTAGATTTCCCAAGAATAAGATACAATATACTAGTAATACTCTCCTGTGTCCAAAATACAGTAGTAAAATGCTTATGTCCTCTTTATGCCCAAATACAGTACAATTTCCCATACTGTGGCACCCATACAGTGGCAGTGTCCAACTAATAAACGTCCATAAAAATATAACATCCTTCTTTGTGGTCCTGATATAGGAGTAATATTCACTTATAAAGCCTGATCATTACATAGTTACATAAGTTAAAAAAAGACCTGGGTCCATCAAATTCAACCTTTCACCACCAATTGTGCACTAAATTATCTATAACTCACAATATAATGTGTATTGAGGAAATCATCCGGCCCTTTTTTAAAAGCTGTTATAGTGTTGGCCATTACTACCTCTTGTAGGACTTTCCACATTGTTATAGCTCGAACTGTAAAGAACCCTTTCCTATTTAGCTGCCAGAATCGCCTTTCTTCCACCTGTAATGAGCGCCCCTTGGTCCTTAGTATGGTCCTTAAAAGGAATAAGTCATGTGCCAGTCCTTTGTACTGACCACACAAAAATATTTCAACATGAAAATGAGATCTCCTCTGAGGCCTCTTTTTCTAAGCTAAACAAGCCCAACTTTTCCAACCTCTTATCATATGAGAGGCCTCCTTCATTTGTAATAATCTAGTTGTCCTCCTTTGAAGAGACCCTAGTTTCTGAATATCCTTTTTTAAATGTGGATTCCAAAACTAGATTCTATATTCTACATGTGGCCTCACAAGTGATTTATAAAGGGGTAACAATATGTTGGGATTTCAGGATTTTCTCCCTAAAATTTTGTTGTCTTTTGCAGCTGCTACCTGACATTGAGTAATGTTGCTTAGCTTACTTGTAACTCACCCACAGGGTCATTAATAAAGAGGTTAAAAAGAATCAGTCCTAGCACAGATCCCTGTGGTACCCCACTGCTGGCTATAGCCCATTTAGAGAACGTACCAATTTTGACGACTCTTTGTTTCCTGTCATTTAGCCAATTCCTTACCCAGCTGCATATAGTTTCCCCAGTCCCTGCTTCAGTAGCTTCAGTATAAGGCTGTTATGTGGTACAGAATCAAATGCCTTTGCAAAGCCTAGATAAATCCCATCCCATCAGCCACATTACCAATGTCAAGTCTAGTAGCACTTTCCTCCTCATAAAAACCCAACATGTTAGTTAGACATGACTTCTTCTTCATGAATCCATGTTGGTTGTCATTGAATATATTATTCTGTACAATATATTTCTGCAGGTTATTTCTTAGAATGCCCTAAAAATTTTTGCACACTACTGATGTCAGGCTTACTGGACGGTAGTTGCCAGGATCCACCTTCTTATATATAGGTTGGTACCTATATATAAGAAGGTGGATCCTGGCAACTACCATCCTTCAATCCTGTGGCACCATCCCTGCTACAAGAGAGTCTAAGAATATAAAATACAGTGGATTGTCTATTACTGATCTTAATTCTCCCAGTATCCGTGGATGAATGCCATCTGAGCCGGGGCATTTGTCAATGTTTAATTTGCTCAGACGCAGGCGTATTTCTTCTTCTGTTAACCTAGTTATATCAGGTGGTGAACGTTTATTTTTGCCTTGTTAATTGATTCCTGGAACAGTCAGTTCATTGGTGAATATGGATGAAAAGTGCCTGTTTAATATCTCAGCCTTTTCTTTGTAACCTATTCGTATTATCGTCTTTTTAGGGGCCTACACCATCTATTTTTTCCTTTTTGGCATTGATGTATTTATAAAGAAATTTGGGAATTATTTTAATGTCACTGGTGATTTGTTTCTCTGTAGATAACTTTCCTAGCATGATTTCTTTTTTTACATTTCTTATTGAGATCTCTATACTCCTGAAATGCAACTTCTGTATTTTCGGCCTTCAAGACTTTGAATGCCCTTTGTTTTTGTCTTGTTAAACTTATTAGACTTTGTGCTGTCTTATTTATATACAATAGTTTCCTTTTATTCCTAGACATTTTATTACCAGAGGATATAAGTTTTCTACAGGATTCTAGTAATATATCCTTAAAAACACGCCACATTTATGGCCGGTATCCCCAGATGTCAATAGATGGTCCCAGTCTATACAACTAAGCTCTTCCCTTAATTTGCTGAAATCAACTTTCCTAAAGTTCCAGGTTTTTGCATTTCCCCTTTTGAATGTTTGATTGAAAATTACTTTGAGACTTATCATATTATTGTCACTGCTTCCCAAATGTTCCCTGGCCTGTAGATCTGAAATTGTATCTGGTTTATTTGACAGAAGCAGATCCAGCAGATTATCTCCCCTTGTTGGTTCATCTACCACCTGAGAGAGGTAATTGTCCTGAATTGTGTATAAGAACTTGCAGCTTTCAGCACAACCAGAAGATTATATGTCCCATTGAATGTCTGGATAGTTAAAATCCCCCATAATAAGGACCCTATTATTTGCTGCCTTTTTAATTTGCTTCAGCATTTCCTCCTCTACCTGTACAGCTATATTAGGAGGCTTGTAGCAAACTCCAATTAGCAGCTTTCGATTATTGCCATCCCCATGTACATTTACCCATACTGACTCTATATTGTCGCAGCTCCCCCGAATATCGTCATTGAACACTGGTCTTAGGTTAGATTTAATAAAAATGCACACCCCTCCACCCTTTGTCTTTCCTGTCCTGTCTAAATGTAGTGCAACCATCTATGTTTGTCATCCAGTCATGGCTTTAGTCCAGCAAGGTTTCCGTAATGCCCACCACATCGTATTCTGCGGCTGACATAAGGGTCTCCAGTTCATTCATTTTGTTTGCAAGACTTCTTACATTTGCCAGCAGACATTTAATACTATTATCACATTTATTACTCCTTTTCACCTTCCTATGTTCCTTGCATGTCCCAGCCCCTTTGAATCCTCATTAACCCCCAAGTGTCTCACTCTTTCTGTGTACTCTATCTATCCCCTTATTAACACAACTACCCTCCCTCACCCGAGATCCTAGTTTTAAAGCTCCTCCATCTGTCTGACAATTTTTCCCGAAGCAGAGCTGCACCCTCCCCATTGAAGTGCAACCCATCGCTACCATAGAGCCTGTAACCGACAGAGAAGTCATCCCAGTTGTCCATTAACCCAAACCCTTCCTTCCTGCATCTATTTCTAAGCCACTTATTTATATCCCTATGCTCCTGCTGTCTTCCTAGTGATGCTCGTGGCTCTGGAAGTGTGTCCAAAAACACCACCTTGGAGGTCCTGGCCTTCAGCTTCTCTCCTAGTTCCCTGTAATCGTTTTTAAGGACCTTCTACCTCCCTCTAACTTTGCCATTGGTACCAATGTGTAACATGACCGCTGTGTTTTCCCCAGCCCCACCCAGAAATCTGTTTATTCCGAACCCGAGCACCTGGCAGACAACACACTGTTTGGCAATTACGGTCGCAGAGGCAGATGACCCTATCTGTCCTCCTAATTATAGAATCCCTTCCCGCGAACATATGTTTGGCCTATGCTGCACTCCTATGTTCCTCCTTCCTACAGCAGTCATTTTTCTGGCTGCTGGGAGTAACGCCTGCTGTAGTTATCCCAGTCCTGGGCTTATATTCCTATTATCTACCATGCAAATTGCCTCTTCTGAGAAAAAGAGGACTTAACTCTATAGCGCCACCTGTTGGAAGTAGCGATCCTACAAGTCACAATCAACCCTTTAACGAGTCGTGCAATATGACTTAGGATAAAAGCCAAACCAGTATCTCAATTCGCAGACACGGTGTTTCGGGCTGTTGGCCCTCGTCAGTGTGAAGCATGAGAACTGATTTGGCTAGGTGAGGCTATTATCTACCAAACATTCATATTTAGTAGGTTGTGCCAGATCAGGATCCCTAGCCCTTACCCCCCTACCCCTAATTGTAACTATTATCCAGCTACCTACTTCTGAGTCCTGATCACCTCCACCCTTCTCCACATCACTGGCCCCAGCCAGCGCTTGTTTAGTGAGCTCTAAGCTCCTCTCCAGGTTTGCAATGCTCCTGAGTCCTGAGTGTTGCCAGCTGCACATTTAGATCCATTATATGGGCTTCCTAACATGTAACTCGCTGACATCGAGTGCAGATATATTCTCCCTCAAACTGTTGTTCAAGGAATGCATATATCTCACAAAATGCACACCTCGTAGCATTGTCCGTGGTGCTCATACTAATGGGGATAAACCGTAAAAAGCTGAAAAATATCACCAATACTCTTGCGCTAAACTATGATATTGTGTTTAACTATTCACATACCTGCAGCCCTGCACTGAAAGGCAGCCCTCTCTCTGCTCAGCAACCCTTGCTTCCAGTATATGGCATTTTTAGTCCTCCAACCAGCAACCACAGATGTAGCTAATAGAAGCTACTTGAAGCTTATACATCACAGATACTTAATACATTAATACGATTCCAAAAGTGGCATTGTATCTACTATATAATTGTCTAAGGGTACTTCCGTCTGTCCTTCTGTCTGTAACGGTTATTCGTTCGCTGATTGGTCTCAGCAGCTACCTGTCATGGCTGCCTCGACCAATCAGCGACGCGCACAGTCTGGAAGAAAATGGCCGCTCCTTACTCCCCGCACTCACTGCCCAGCGCCCGCATACAGCGCTCAGACAGGGTTAATGCCGGCAGTAACGGACCGCGTTATGCCGTGGGTAACGCACTCCATTACCGCCGCTATTAACCTTGTGTGTCCCCAACTTTGTACTATTGACGCTGCCTATGCGGCATCAGTAGTACAAAATGTAATGTTAAAAATAATTTAAAAAACAAAAAACCTGCTATACTCACCCTCTGTAGTCCGCTGAGCTGCTCGCGCCGCCCGCCATCTTCCATTGCAGGTTGCGGTGGCAAAGATGGTATGGCAGAAGGACCTGCGATGATGTCACGGTCATGTGACCGCGACGTCATCACAAGTCCTGCGCGCCTGCGCAGAAAGGACCTGCCATGACGTCACGGTCATGTGACCGCGACACGGTCATGTGACCGCGACGTAATCACACCCTGCGCCCGGAAGCTGCCGCCTGCACCCCAGACAGGAGATAGAGCTACAACGCGCCTGCGGAAAGGTGAGTATATGTTTATTTTTTATTTTTTTAACCTGTGTCATACATAGCTGGGCAATATACTACATAGCTGGGCAATATACTACATAGCTGGGCAATATACTACGTGGCTCTGTGCTGTATACTACATCACTAGGCAATATACTACATCACTGGGCAATATACTACATGGCTCTGTGCTGTATACTACGTCACTGGGCAATATACTACGTCACTGGGCAATATACTATGTTGCTGGGCAATATACTACGTCGCTGGGCAATATACTACGTCACTAGGCAATATACTACGTGGCTGGGCAATATACTACGTGGCTGGGCAATATACTACGTGGCTGGGCAATATACTACGTGGCTGGCCAATCTACTACATGGACATGCATATTCTAGAATACCCAATGCGTTAGAATCGGGCAACCATCTAGTTTTTTAATAATATCCTCCAGTCCTAAATTAAAAATAATATAATACAAATCTCACCTGTCTCCGCTCTGTAATTGAATGGTGATGCCCTTGTTCTTTCTCTTGGCTGGCTCCCTGCACCACACTTACTCTACAGCCTGATGTCTATGAGTTGTAGCTGCAAAACACATCAGCATCTTGTTTTAGGTAAGATAATGACATCATATCTCAGGTGGGGTAATGGCATCATTTCGCAGGACTTGCTTGCCATCATTATGCTGGAGTGCTCTGCAGCTGCTAATGACCTCTGATAGGCGTGAGGTTGTTAATTAAGTGTGGGGCAGGGAGTCGATGTCTCCCCACTCCGCAATAGCTTTTAAGTGGAGATGCATTGGAAGACACACCTCCAGTTGAAAGTATCACTGACCCTGCCAAGTTCTACTCGCTCACAGGCCCGATCCTGGTTGCAACCTCTGCAACCATAGTCATTACACCCTTGATTCACCTCCTCCTTGCTGTGGTCTTTTGGTCAGGGACAAAATGTAGGAGATGTGTTATTTTCATTTTTCCCTGTCTGTCTTTTCTTGTTTGTCTGGTTAGTGTATATTTTGGCTTCCCACCTCCCTGGGTGAGGGAGGGAACAGATAAGGGTTGATAAAAGGCATATGAGGTTGACTTCTCCACCTTCAGGAGTAATCTGGGGGACAGGGATAGACTAGAGAGCCCACAGACCTAAGGCTCTGTGTGACAGTGATATTATATCAGATGTAAAAGTACTTCTGTATTTCTGTGTTGACAAAAGCTGAAAGACACATTGTGTGCTTGCTTTAAATGTATGGTCTCACAACCTTTCTGAATAACAAGAAATTTAATAACCTGAATGATGTTAACAAATATTCCTATAAGTAATTTTAACAGGGAAGAGTGATTTTCTCACCAGAATAGCATTGTGATGCCTGCAAGAAACCACTAGAGTGCAGCACATGATAAATGTTCAGGAGCTGTGCAAGCTTTTTTTTTAAAAAAAGCACATAAAGAGAGATGTGTAAAATGCTATTTAAACAAATCGGACAGTAAAATATGCTAAAAATGTCAATTCACTGCATAAAAGGTTTACAGCCTTCTATACAGGTTTTTCATCACTCGTCTCAGGCTTATTTTGAGCTTGAAGTAGATAAAGATGATTGATATCGGAAACATATCCTACAAGATTTTTGAATTTATATCATAGTTTAGATCAACAGACATTTGATATTATTACAAAGCATTTTATGTGATTTAACATTATCTTTTCTGCTATCCAATGAGGATTTTCACACAAATAAATAATACTTTTACATTTTTTGTGCATGTATAACTTTTAAGACACTTCAAAGAGGACCTTTCATTAGTTTGAGCATGTTAAAATGGCCACATCATGGAATAGTGGCTGCAGAGCTGAGTAAAACATTATTTTATTTTTTTTAATTTCTCCACTCTGCTGCCCAGATATTAGCTTGTAAAGTTCAGATTACAATTTATGTAAAGTACATCTAGGCATTGTCACTGGAGTAGTGTACTTCTCCTGCATGGGGTTTTCCAGTCATAGGCAGGACGCATAAAGCAGGGGAGGAAAAAAATACTCTTCTCAATGATCTCTGCAGCTTCTGTGTAGAGTTACCAGTGTGAGACACGTAGATTAGAAGAATAGACTGTCAGTCATTACATGTCTCACACTGGTAACACCTCCATTTAAATTAAGCTCTGGGAGATCAATGTCAAGATCATAGATCTTAACAGCCCATTATTAGTGTTGAGCGATACCGTCCGATACTTGAAAGTATCGGTATCGGAAAGTATCGGCCGATACCGGCAAAGTATCGGATCTAATCCGATACCGATACCCGATACCAATACAAGTCAATGGGACTCAAGTATCGGACGGTATCCTGATGGTTCCCAGGGTCTGAAGGAGAGGAAACTCTCCTTCAGGCCCTGGGATCCATATTAATGTGTAAAATAAAGAATTCAAATAAAAAATATTGCTATACTCACCTCTCCGACGCAGCCTGGACCTCACCGAGGGAACCGGCAGCGTTCTTTGCTTAAAATGCGCGCTTTTACTTCCTTCCATGACGTCACGGCTTGTGATTGGTCGCGTGCCGCCAATGTGGCCGCAACGCGACCAATCACAGCAAGCCGTGACGTAATTTTCAGGTCCTCAATGCCTAATTCTAGGCATTCAGGAATTTAAAATTACGTTCCGGCTTGTGATTGGTCGCGTCGCGGTCACATGGGCGACGCGACCAATCACAAGCCGTGACGTCACGGGAGGCAGGAGACGCGCGCATTTTTAAAAATACATCACGGCTTGTGATTGGTTGCGTGCCGCCCATGTGACCGCGACGCGACCAATCACAGCAAGCCGTGACGTAATTTCAGGTCCTGATGCCTATTTCTGCATTGAGGACCTGAAATTACGTCACGGCTTGCTGTGATTGGTCGCGTCGCGGTCACATGGGCGGCACGCAACCAATCACAAGCCGTGATGTAATTTTAAAAATGCGCGCGTCTCCTGCCTCCCATGACGTCACGGCTTGTGATTGGTCGCGTCGCCCATGTGACCGCGACGCGACCAATCACAAGCCGGAACGCAATTTTAAATTCCTGAATGCCTAGAATTAGGCATTGAGGACCTGAAAATTACGTCACGGCTTGCTGTGATTGGTCGCGTCGCGGCCACATGGGTGGCACGCGACCAATCACAAGCCGTGACGTCACGGAAGGAAGTAAAAGCGCGCATTTTAAGCAAAGAACGCTGCCGGTTCCCTCGGTGAGGTCCGGGCTGCGTCGGAGAGGTGAGTATAGAAATATTTTTTATTTTAATTCTTAATTTTACACATTAATGTTGTTTCGATACCGATACCCGATACCACAAAAGTATCGGATCTCGGTATCGGAATTCCGATACCCGCAAGTATCGGCCGATACCCGATACTTGCGGTATCGGAATGCTCAACACTACCCATTATATATTAAGAAATACATGGATTTCTCTGCCATAAGACATTGGATAGCAGATATCGAAATATCATTTAATTCAACGTTCTATGATCTGCATGCCCATGTAGACTATGTAGGAGGGTTGACCCTACTGACAGAATGTGAGGTATCCTTCTGTAGCAAGTTGTGAGTATTGTTTATTTAAGATAAACTATGCTTCTGCTGTGTGTTCACAAGACTGTTGATAGCTATCTGATCGCTGAGGGCCTCTCTCTATTCCAAGATTGGGGATTTAAAATAGTCAATTAGAATGAAGCTCATGAGCACCACCGCTACATTCGTTGTCTACATGAGCAGCATGCTTGGCTATCTCCAGCAGAACAATAGACTGTGAACATAGTGGAGCGTACATATGCTAGCATCAGTTTATTTTAACAGGACATTTCAGAGCCACATTCTTGAGATCGGTGGGGGTCATAGTTGACAAACTGTAAAGTTATCATTTATATTGTGCAAGGGTAATACAAAATTGTGCTTCTCACAAAATTAGTTTATCATCAAAAAGTTAATTTATTTTAGTTCTTCAATACAAAAAGTGAAACTCATATATTATATAGAGTCATTACAAACAGAGTTATCTATTTCAAGTGTTTATTTCTGTTAATGTTGATGATTATGGCTTACAGTTACAGCCAATGAAAACCCAAAAGTCATTATCTCAGTACATGAGAATACTTTATAACACCAGCTTGAAAAATAATTTTAAAATCCAAAGTGTTGGCCTACTGAAATGTATGTTCAGTAAATCCACTCAATACTTGGTCCAGGCTCCTTTTGCATCAATTACTGCATCAATGTGGTGTGGCCTGGAGGCGATCAGCCTGTGGCACTGCTGAGGTGTTATAGAAGCCCAGGTTGCTTTCATAGCAGCCTTCAGCTCGTCTGAATTGTTGGGTCTGGTGTCTCTCATCTTCCTCTTGACATTAACCCATAGATTTTCTATGGGGTTAAGGTCAAGCGAGTTTGCTGGTCAATCAAGCACAGTGATACTGTTGTTTTTAAACCAGATATTGGTACTTTTGGCAGTGTGGACAGGTGCCAAGTCTTGCTGGAGAATTAAATTTCTATTTCCAAAAAGCTTATCGGCAGAGGGAAGCATGAAGTGCTCTAAAATTTCCTGGTAGACGGCTGCGCCTACTTTGGTCTTGATAAAACACAGTGGACCTACACCAGCAGATGACATGGCTCCCAAAACCATCACTAGCTTGGATTGTGTGCCTCTGCACGCTTCCTCCAGTCTCTGGGACCTTGATTTCCAAATGAAATGCAAAATTTACTTTCATCTGAAATTAACACCTTAGACCACTGAGCAACAGTCCAGTTCTTTTTCTCCTTGGCCCAGGTAAGACGCTTCTGGTGTTGTCTATTGGTCACGAGTGACAAGAAATGCGATACTTGTAGCCCATGTCCTGGATACGTCTCTGTGTGGTTGGTCTTGAAACAATGAATCCAGCAGCAGTCCACTCCTTGTGAATCTCCCTCAAATTTTTGAATGTCCTTTTCATAACAATCCTTTCCAGGCTGTGGTTATCCCGGTTGCTTGTGCACCTTTTTCTGCCACACTATTTCCTTCCATTTAACCTTCCATTAATATGCTTGGATACAGCACTCTGTGAACAGCCACCTTCTATAGCAATGACCTTTTGTGGCTTACCCTCCTTGTGGAGTGTCTCAATGACTGCTTTCTAGACATCTGTCAAATCAGCAGTCTTCTTCATGATTGTGGGGCTACTGAAACAGACTAAGGGACTTTATAAATGCTTAGGAAGCCTTTGCAGGTGTTTTTGTTAATTATTCTAATTTACTGACATAGTGAATTTTGGGTTTTCATTGGCTGTAAGCCATAATTATCAACATAAACAAAAATAAACACTTGAAATAGATTACTCTGTTTGTAATGACTCTATAGACAAGTTTCACTTTTTGTATTGAAGATTAGAACTGAAATAAATTAGCTTTTTGATGATATTCTAATTTTGTGAGTAGCACTTGTAACTTGGATAATTTGCTGAGTTGAGACAGCCTCTTTAAAGGCTAACTCCAATTTAAATATATAAAAATGATAGCATTAAGTATAAAGTCAATAAAAAATAGGATCCTTCTAAATATATAAGGCTGTTAAGAAAGCTGCTTAAAGAGGACCTGTCCCCATGTCCAAAGTGGCCAGTTTATAATTTTATTGTATTTTCACTGCTACTGTGAGCATTCAGGCTTGTTTGATTTTTTTTTTGCTTGTTTTTTTTTTATTTGCCATATGGTTCCAGAGATATAGACTTTTTTATATAGTCTCTGTAAGCGGGGTGTGGCTCAATGGATTCCTTGGGGGCACGTTTTTAGGCTGCTTTGCATTATTACCATGTAAGCCATGGCCTTTTGTAGACCATAAAAATTAGCACTGAATAAAAATGCCAATATCTGTATAAAAAAAAAAAATGATGATTTGCATTTTATAGCAAAGGCCTGCTACACATTGAACAGAGGTTTTTTTACACCCAGTCGGAACCAAAGACAATAACAGTTTATTGGTAGAGGTGCCATGTGTTGGACCACCCAACCATCTAATCGTGATGCCTATCCTAACAGTAACGAAATATAAATTATACCTTTTGTTTTTTTGTTTTTATAAGTCGAAGGCTAGATCATGAATATATAAAGTGATCTGTCCTGTCCTTTGTCTAAGGATAGGTCATCAATATATTGTTATTGAGCAACCCCTTTACTCTACCAATAATTTGTTAGCCAGTGATAATATCCTATACACCTACTGTAAGTGACCGCTTAAACAAATTAACAGTTGTACAAAAACTTCACTTAACACACAGTTACATATAGTTACATAGTTACATAACTTGAAAAAAGACCTGGGTCCATCAAGTTCAACCTTTCTCCACCTATTGTATTTTCTGTCACTAAATTAACTATAACTCACAATGTTATGTGTATTGAGGAAATAATCCAGCCCTTTTTTAAAAGCTGCTATAGTGTCGGCCATTACTACCTTTTGACGTAGGGCATTCCACAGTCTGACTGCTCTAACTATAAAGAACCCTTTCCTATTTCACTGTATAAGATATATGTATGTTCAGTTAAATTGTAAATAACAGAGATGATCAAGTCTGCAAAGATTTGAATTTTGGCAAATTTCTGGAATTTTCCAGTGAAATTTGATTGGTATAAATTTTATTTTCTGTGAATTGAATGCTTCTTACTATGTTTTTGGGAACTCTACAGATCCCTGAGCATAATAAACATAGTATGTTAAAAAAAGGAAAAAAAATCAAAACTCACCTATCCTGCCACCCCCGCAGCCCACCGTTCAGTTGTCCACATCTCTTCTTTTCACACCTAGGCATGCATATCTTTTTTGGCCTGCTCACTCTGTGATGTGGTGTCCAGCATGTGGCGTCATGCTTTTGATGTTTATACGCATCATACCATTGCGGTACACACTGTGATGTTGCAACACACATTTCCCAAGACGTAGCCAATGCTTTGGGAGACACACTTTGTGATATCACAACTTGCATTGCAATGTCATGATGAGCATGGATGTTAAAGGCCCAATTGTGCCCCAGTGTGAAAAGCAGAAGATGTGTGCGCTGGGAGAAGTCGAAAAGAAAAGGTGCAAAGGATGATGAGCTGCAGGAGTGGTTGGACAGATGAATTGGTGAAACTAGTATTATTTTTACCTTTTAACAGTCCTCTATGACTGCCATTTTGATAGCAAATTGCAAAAAAAAATATTCTAAAGAATAAAATTTGTTGTAAACTTCATGAAGAGTTAAATTCCACTCAAATAAATTTGCTCATCTTTAGTAGATATACAGATAATATTTATAGTAGTGGCTTGTCAAAAAGAAGAAAATGCAAAGGCTCTATACTATATTATACAAGAATAAGTGGGAAAGTTAGGTCATAGTAAGGAAAAAGGTGTGATATAAATGAAACCGCACTATTGCATTGCTCTTAAAGTAAATGCTGCCTGGTATTCGTCTTCCTCCATACTGTAGGTTAGTGGCAGCCTAACTGGGAAGCCAAAAATGGAAATGTGATGGTGACAAATGCTGAAAACCCTGGTTACATATGAATACCATGAAGACAGATCAGAGATATACAAAAGGCCTTAGGATTTTTATGTTCATTTTATTGATAACCTTCAACAAAACTATGCATCTGGGTCTCATGGCTCCTTATTCAATGACATAGAGATGAATCATCATAACATCCATGTACAGGCTATTTAATTGAAAAAAAAGTCACCAATAATGTAGTATTTCAGATTATGCTTTTTTGGTGCCATTTTTTAGTTGAAAAAGCCTTTAAATTGATAAAAGTGTACTGGACCCAAAAACATATAGTTTTACTGGAGTTTCTCAATTATAGGAGCCTAACAGTCACTCCTATGGTCTTCAGAGGATCTGTCCACGATCTTCAAAATATTCACATTAGTCACAATCACATTTCCAAATTGTAAATATATAAATGGTAGACTACATGGAATTCCAGACTGCTCCAGTAAGCTTTGAGATACATGGCATCATTCATAGTGTCAATTCTTGTTTTACCAAGTGAAGCCAGAACCTGACTAAATGCTATATGTAACTCTAGTCTAGTGGGTTGAATGCCTTTCATTATCTTGGTTCATTCGTCATATATGTAACCATTTGCCTTTTATGTCTTGTTTGCTGAAGGTATAAATTATATTTTGTGACTGATGATTCCGTTTATCAGTGAGCGGCTAAGCATGAGGTTTAGGCAAATGCTTGGCAGATACCATATTATTTATGCTCATAGTGACAGGTTTTCCGACAAGCAAAGACAATCTTGTACATGGTTTCCAGTTTCACTTGAGTATTGAGTGGAAAGACAGAACATACGACAAAATGCCTTCCTGACTTTTGTTTTAACAAAATGATTGAAGCAAGTTTCATATAAGCTTTTAATTAGAGACGTCAGAAAACTGCATTGCAGACCTTGTAATATCATCACAAGAAAGGCTGGACTGTTACAAGGTAGCTATGAAGTCCGTCCCTATTCAGAATGCATACAAAGCAGCTTTAAAAATCTGGCAAAAATTATAATTTAGCAAAATAATTGTTCAAATTTTTTCGTGTAATTTTCATGCAGATACAGATGGATTATTCATTTGGTAAAACTCCATAGTGTTTTATTACTGTTGCATGAGTGGGTGCAGAGGCAATAATCTCACATAGACTCTGCTGAATCAAATGTCCAGGCGCAACATAATTATTATACATATAACATGGTAGATGGGAGACCTCTTTAAAAATTTGCAGTCATGCAAATGAGGTCCAACAAGAGAGGGCCAAAGTAATTCTTCCATCCCTCATTAGAAGGAGAGTGCTACAGACGGTATTTGAAATCTTTGCCTATTTGAAGGTCAAAATTGGGGTCTTAGAACTTTAAGCTTCAACTGAGTGTGACCTGAGCGTAAGTGTGGACGGCGGTAAGTGTGACTTGTGATTCAGTGACTTTGGAATCAGGGTGTTTCCAAGGGAGGAATTGCTGTCTGTTTTTAATTAATACTTTGTATTTATTTTTTATATAACGTTTCTGTCTGGTGCAATCCCCATTAGGAAATGTGCTCCACAATTGTTAATGCCATCCAGTGCACATCTTGCCTCATGTATGCAGTCCTTGATCAGCCGGTCGAGGGTGCATACTGCTGTGCGAGATGTGAGCACGTTGTGCATTTGGAATCCCAGATTCTGGATCTACATGTGCAGCTGGCAACACTGAGATCCATAGACAATATGGAGAGGAGTCTTCTGCTCACAGAGCAGACGCTCAATGGGATAGATGAGGAGGGGGATGGTAGGATGGAGCTGCAGGACAGTAAGGCAGTTAGCTGGGTGACAGATAGAAGGCGGGGTAGAGGGAAGAGTGCCAGGGAGGCTAGTCCTGATCTGGCACACCCCAATAAGTTTGCTAAGTTGGCAGATGAGGGGGGTGCCAGTACAGGGGTAGCACTGCTGCAGCCAGGCATGTCCTCTGAAAGCCGGAGGAGTGACTGCTCCAGTAAGGAGGGAAATAGGAGAGCAGGGCAGGCCAGACAGGTGCTGGTAGTGGGGGACTCAATTATTAGGAGAACAGATAGGGCAATCTGTCACAAAGACAGGGATCGTCGAACGGTGTGCTGCCTACCTGGCGCTCGAGTCCGACACATCGCTGATCGGGTGGACAGATTACTGGGAGGGGCTGGTGAGGACCCAGCGGTCATGGTGCACATTGGCACAAATGACAAAGTTAGAGGTAGGTGGAAGGTCCTTAAAGATGATTTCAGGGTATTAGGCTGCAAGCTGAAAGCAAGGACCTCCAACGTGGTATTTTCCGAAATACTGCCTGTACCACGTGCCACGCCAGAGAGGCAACGGGAGATTAGAGAGGTTAATAAGTGGCTCAAGAATTGGTGTAGGAAGGAGGGGTTTGGGTTCCTGCAGAACTGGGCCGACTTCTCAGTTGGCTACAAGCTCTACGCTAGGGACGGGCTGCACCTCAATGGGGAAGGTGCAGCTGTGCTGGGGGAGAAAATGGCTAGAAGGTTGGAGGAGTGTTTAAACTAGGGATTGGGGGGGAGGGTATTCATTTTATAGGAGGGGAAGATAGTGCAGATAGAGACCTAGGCACAAATAAGGAAGTTGGGGGTGGCGGTGGCATGGGGGGTGGGGTTAGAACAGCTAATAATTTAAGAAAGAATAGAGGTACAGAGAGGAACATCAAGTGCATGTATACTAATGCCAGAAGCCTCGCCAACAAAATGGACGAATTAGAACTAATGTTGTTGGAACATAATTATGACATGGTGGGAATATCTGAAACATGTCTGGATGAGAGCCATGACTGGGCTGTTAACTTGCAGGGCTATAGCCTTTTCAGAAATGACCGTACAGATAAGCGAGGGAGAGGGGTGTGTCTGTATGTAAAATCCACCTTAAAACCCATCCTGCGTGATAATATAGGTGAATCTAATGAAAATGTAGAGTCCCTGTGGGTGGAGATAAGGGGAGGGGGAAAAAATAATAAATTACTGATAGGGGTTTGTTATAAATCTCCAAAAATAATGGAAGCAATGGAGAATATCCTCGTAAAGCAAATAGATGAATGTTGTGAACTGTGTTTCTGGGCTCCCTCTGGTGGTCACTAACGGTATTGTGTTAGGCATGTCTTGTTGCAGGCCTGAGCTCCAGCTGTGTCGTTAAGCAGCGGGTGTTCCCTATTTAAGTCTCCTCTGGACTCAGTCTCTTGCCTGGCATCGTTGTATCCAGACCTATATGGTCTCCTCCGGATTCCTTTCAGTCTGCCTCATGCAAGAAAAGCTAAGTCTGTTTTGTACAATTTGGATCGTTTGCATTATTCAGTGTTTTTGTCCAGCTTGCTTTACATTTGATTTTCTTACTCGCTGGAAGCTCTAGGGGGCTGATATTCTCCCTCCACACCGTCAGTCGGTGTGGGGGTTCTTGAATGTTCAGCGTGGATGTTTTTGTAGGGTTTTCTGCTAACCGCATAGTCCTCTATCTATTTTCTGCTATTTAGACTATTGGGCCTCACTTTGCTGAATCTAGTTCATCTCTACTTTTGTGCTTTCCTCTTGCCTCACCGTTATTATTTGTTGGGGGCTTTCTATATCTTTGGGGTTCAATTTCTCGGGAGGCAAGTGAGGTCTTATTTTTTCTCTCTAGGGGTAGTCAGTTCTCCGGCTGGCTCGAGACGTCTAGAACCAACGTAGGCACGTTCACCGACTACTTTTAGTTGTTTGTGTTAGGATCAGGTATGCGGTTAGCCCAGTTTCCACCTCCCTAGAGCAGTATTTATATTTTTGCTATCTTGCCGGAATATCAGAGATCCTCTGCCATTGGGATCATAACAGAATGCCAGGCCTAAAGAAAATGTTTAATGCATCGCAGAAGCGGGATTAAAAAGAAGTTCTGAGTTTTTTGGGGTTTTTTTTGCTGCAGTTTGCCTAGCTTCTTCCATCCCCTTTTTCTCTGAGTGGCTGAAACTCTGCTGCAGATATGAATGTCCAGACTCTGACTTCTAGTGTGGATCAGCTTGCTGCTAGTGTGCAAAGCATTCAGGATTTTGTTATCCATAGCCCTATGTCTGAACCAAAAATACCTATTCCTGAGCCGTTTTTTGGAGATAGATCTAAATTCCTGAATTTTAGGAATAATTGTAAATTGTTTCTGTCTCTGAAACCTCGTTCCTCTGGTGATTCCGCTCAGCAAGTTAAGATTGTTATTTCCTTCTTGCGCGGCGACCCTCAGGATTGGGCCTTCTCTCTGGCGCCAGGAGATCCTGCATTGGTGAATGTTGATGGGTTTTTCCTGGCGCTTGGTTTGCTTTATGAGGAGCCTAATCTTGAAAATCAGGCTGAAAAAATGTTGCTGGCTATCTCTCAGGGTCAGGACGAAGCTGAGGTATATTGCCAACAATTTCGGAAATGGTCCGTGCTTACTCAATGGAATGAGTGTGCACTGGCCGCAAATTTCAGAAATGGTCTTTCTGAAGCCATTAAAGATGTGATGGTGGGGTTTCCTATCCCTACAGGTCTGAATGATTCAATGGCTCTGGCCATTCAAATTGATCGACGTTTGCGGGAGCGCAAATCTGTTAATCCTTTGGCGGTGCTGTCTGAACGGTCACCTGATTCTATGCAATGTGACAGAATTTTGACCAGAGCCGAGCGACAAAATCATAGACATCAAAATGGGTTGTGTTTCTACTGTGGTGATTCAACACATGTTATCTCAGCATGCTCTAAACGTTTAAAAAAAGAAGTTAATCCTGTCGCCATTGGTACTTTTCAGCCTAAGTTTATTTTGTCGGTGACTTTAATTTGTTCATTATCTTCTTACTCAGTAATGGCTTTTGTGGATTCTGGTGCTGCTTTAAGTCTGATGGATTTGTCATTTGGATTTGTCATTTGCCAAGCGCTGCGGTTTTGTCCTGGAGCTTTTGGAAAATCCTATTCCTCTTAGAGGAATTGATTCTACGCCATTGGCAGAGAATAAACCTCAGTATTGGACGCAAGTGACCATGTGCATGACTCCTGTACATCAGGAGGTGATTCGTTTTCTGGTACTGCATAAAATGCATGATGTTGTCGTTTTGGGTCTGCCATGGTTACAGGCCCATAATCCAGTTTTAGATTGGAAAGCTATGACTGTGTCTAGTTGGGGGTGTCATGGGATTCATGGCGATTCTCCATTGGTGTCTATTGCTTCTTCTACTCCTTCTGAGATCCCTGAGTTTTTGTCAGACTTTCAGGATGTATTTAATGAGGCCAGGTCCAGTGCCCTTCCTCCTCATAGGGACTGTGATTGTGCTATAGATTTGATTCCTGGTAATAAGTTTCCTAAGGGACGACTCTTTAATTTATCTGTGCCAGAGCATGCCGCGATGCGGAGTTATATAAAGGAGTCTTTGGAGAAGGGACATATTCGCCCATCCTCGTCCCCTCTTGGTGCAGGATTCTTTTTTGTGGGCAAGAAAGACGGGTCTCTGAGACCTTGTATTGATTATCATCTTCTGAATAAGATCACGGTTAAATTTCAGTATCCTTTACCATTGTTGTCTGATTTGTTTGCTCGGATTAAGGGATCCAGTTGGTTCACCAAGATAGATCTTCGTGGTGCGTATAACCTTGTGCGCATAAAGCAGGGAGATGAATGGAAAACGGCATTTAATACGCCCGAGGGTCATTTTGAGTACCTGGTGATGCCTTTCGGATTATCTAATGCTCCTTCTGTGTTTCAGTCCTTCATGCATGACATCTTCCGGAAATATCTGGATAAATTTATGATTATTTATCTGGATGATATTTTGTTTTTTTCTGATGATTGGGAGTCCCATGTGAACCAGGTCAGGATGGTGTTTCAGGTTCTGCGGGAGAATGCTCTATTTGTGAAGGGCTCAAAATGTATCTTTGGGGTACAGAAGGTTTCTTTTTTGGGTTTTATTTTTTTCCCCTTCTACTGTGGAAAGGACCCAGTCAAGGTCCGTGCCATTCATGACTGGACTCAGCCCACGTCTGTTAAGAGCCTGCAGAAGTTCTTGGGCTTTGCTAATTTTTACCGTCGTTTTATCGCTAATTTCTCCAGCGTGGTTAAACCTTTGACAGATATGACTAAGAAGGGTTCTGATGTTGCGAACTGGTCTCCTGCGGCCGTGGCGGCCTTTCGGGAGCTGAAGCGTCGGTTTGCTTCAGCGCCAGTCTTGTGCCAGCTGGATGTCTCTCTTCCCTTCCAGGTTGAAGTTGATGCTTCTGAGATTGGTGCAGGGGCTGTTTTGTCGCAAAAAAGCTCTGATGGCTCCGTGATGAAGCCATGCGCCTTCTTTTCAAGGAAATTTTCGCCTGCTGAGCAGAACTACGATGTTGGTAATCGGGAGTTGTTGGCTATGAAGTGGGCATTTGAGGAGTGGCGACATTGGCTCGAGGGAGCTAGACATCGTGTGGTGGTCTTGACTGATCATAAAAATCTGATTTACCTCGAATCTGCCAAGCGCCTGAATCCTAGACAGGCTCGTTGGTCGTTGTTTTTCTCCCGTTTTGACTTTGTGGTCTCGTACCTGCCTGGTTTGAAGAACGTGAAGGCTGATGCACTTTCTAGGAGTTTTGTGCCTGACTCTCCGGGAGTCTCTGAGCCGGCTGGTATTCTCAGAGAGGGAGTGATTTTGTCTGCCATTTCCCCAGATTTGCGACGAAGGCTGCAAAAATTTCAGGCTGATAGGCCTGATCGTTGTCCACCGGAGAGATTGTTTGTCCCTGCTGGATGGACCAGCAGAGTTATTTCTGAGGTTCATTCTTCGGTGTTGGCGGGACATCCTGGGATTTTCGGTACCAGAGATTTGGTGGCTAGGTCCTTTTGGTGGCCTTCCTTGTCGCGTGATGTGCGTTCTTTTGTGCAGTCCTGTGGGATTTGTGCTCGGGCTAAGCCTTGCTGTTCTCGTGCCAGCGGGTTGCTTTTACCCTTGCCTGTCCCAAAGAGGCCTTGGACGCACATTTCCATGGATTTCATTTCGGATCTTCCGGTATCTCGCAAGATGTCTGTCATCTGGGTGGTGTGCGATCGTTTTTCTAAAATGGTCCATTTGGTGCCCTTGCCTAAGTTGCCCTCCTCCTCTGATTTGGTCCCTTTGTTCTTTCAGAATGTGGTTCGTTTGCATAGCATCCCTGAGAATATTGTATCTGACAGAGGATCCCAGTTTGTGTCCAGATTCTGGCGATCCTTTTGTGCTAAGATGGGTATTGATTTGTCTTTTTCGTCGGCTTTTCATCCTCAGACTAATGGCCAGACCGAGCGAACTAATCAGACGTAGGAGACTTATTTGAGATGTTTTGTTTCTGCTGATCAGGACGACTGGGTTACCTTTTTGCCACTGGCCGAGTTTGCAGTTAATAATCGGGCTAGTTCTGCCACCTTGGTTTCACCCTTTTTCTGCAACTCTGGTTTTCATCCTCGTTTCTCCTCGGGCCAGGTTGAACCTTCTGACTGTCCTGGGGTTGATTCTGTGGTGGATAGGTTGCAGCGGATTTGGAACCATGTGGTGGACAATTTGAAATTGTCACAAGACAAGGCCCAGCGTTTTGCCAACCGCCGCCGCGGTGTGGGTCCCCGACTTCGTGTTGGGGATTTGGTTTGGTTGTCTTCTCGGCATGTTCCTTTGAAAGTCTCCTCTCCTAAGTTCAAGCCTCGCTTTATCGGTCCTTATAAGATTTTGGAAATCCTTAACCCGGTGTCTTTTCGCTTGGACCTTCCAGCGTCATTTGCTATTCATAATGTGTTCCATAGGTCCTTGTTGCGGCGGTACGTGGTGCCTATGGTTCCTGCTGTTGAGCCTCCTGCCCCGGTTTTGGTTGAGGGCAAGTTGGAGTACGTGGTGGAGAAGATTCTGGATTCTCGTATCTCTAGACGGAAACTCCAGTATTTAGTTAAATGGAAAGGCTATGGTCAGGAGGATAATTCCTGGGTTGTCGCCACTCAGATGTTCATGCGGCTGATTTGGTTCATGCCTTTCACGCTGCTCATCCTGATCGCCCTGGGGGTCTTGGTGAGGGTTCGGTGACCTCTCCTCAAGGGGGGGTACTGTTGTGAACTGTGTTTCTGGGCTCCCTCTGGTGGTCACTAACGGTATTGTGTTAGGCATGTCTTGTTGCAGGCCTGAGCTCCAGCTGTGTCGTTAAGCAGCGGGTGTTCCCTATTTAAGTCTCCTTTGGACTCAGTCTCTTGCCTGGCATCGTTGTATCCAGACCTATATGGTCTCCTCCGGATTCCTTTCAGTCTGCCTCATGCAAGAAAAGCTAAGTCTGTTTTGTACAATTTGGATCGTTTGCATTATTCAGTGTTTTTGTCCAGCTTGCTTTACATTTGATTTTCTTACTCGCTGGAAGCTCTAGGGGGCTGATATTCTCCCTCCACACCGTCAGTCGGTGTGGGGGTTCTTGAATGTTCAGCGTGGATGTTTTTGTAGGGTTTTCTGCTAACCGCACAGTCCACTATCTATTTTCTGCTATTTAGACTATTGGGCCTCACTTTGCTGAATCTAGTTCATCTCTACTTTTGTGCTTTCCTCTTGCCTCACCGTTATTATTTGTTGGGGGCTTTCTATATCTTTGGGGTTCAATTTCTCGGGAGGCAAGTGAGGTCTTATTTTTTCTCTCTAGGGGTAGTCAGTTCTCCGGCTGGCTCAAGACGTCTAGAACCAACGTAGGCACGTTCACCGACTACTTTTAGTTGTTTGTGTTGGGATCAGGTATGCGGTTAGCCCAGTTTCCACCTCCCTAGAGCAGTATTTATATTTTTGCTATTTTGCCGGAATATCAGAGATCCTCTGCCATTGGGATCATAACAGATGAAGCTGCGACTCAAGGAGAAGTCATTATTATGGGGGACTTCAACTACCCTGAAATAGATTGGGGAACAGAAACCTGCAGTTCCAGTGAAGGTAATCGGTTTTTGGCAACTATGAGAGACAATTACCTTTCACAACTGGTTCAGGACCCAACAAGGAGGGGGGCACTGCTAGACCTAATGTTAACCAACAGGCCAGACCGCATATCAAATATAAGGGTTGGGGGTCACTTGGGGAATAGTGATCACAAAATAATAAGTTTTCAGGTCTCCTTTAATAAGATGTGTAGTTGAGGGGTGACAAGGACACTAAACTTCAGGAGGGCAAATTTCCAACGGATGAGAGAGGATCTTGGTGCAATTAACTGGGACTATATCCTGAGACATAAAAGTACACAAAGAAAATGGGAGACGTTTATTAGCATCCTAGATAGGACCTGTGCACAGTATATACCGTATGGGAATAAACATACTAGAAATAGGAGGAAACCAATATGGCTAAATAGAGCTGTAAGGGGCGCAATAAGGGACCAAAAGAAAGCATTTAGAGAATTAAAGGAAGTAGGTAGTGATGAGGTATTAAATAAATATAGAAAATTAAATAAATTCTGTAAAAAGCAAATCAAGGTAGCAAAGATTGAGACAGAGAGACTCATTGCCAGAGAGAGCAAAAATAACCCCAAAATATTCTTTAACTACATAAATAGTAAGAAACTAAAAAATTATAGCATTGGCCCCCTTAAAAATAGTCTGGGTGAAATGGTGGATGAGGATGAGGAAAAAGCCAATATGCTAAATGACTTTTTTTCATCAGTATTTACAAAAGAAAATCCCATGGCAGCCAATATGACTAGTGATAAAAATTCCCAATTAAATGTTACCTGCTTAACCCAGCAGGAAGTACGGCGGCGTCTAAAAATCACTAAAATTGACAAATCTCCGGGCCCGGATGGGATACACCCCCGAGTACTGCAGGAACTAAGTACAGTCATTGATAGACCGTTATTTTTAATCTTTAAAGAGTCCATAATAACAGGGTCTGTACCACAGGACTGGCGTATAGCAAATGTGGTGCCAATATTTAAAAAGGGGACAAAAACTGAACTCGGAAATTATAGGCCAGTAAGCTTAACCTCTACTGTGGGTAAAATCCTGGAGGACATTCTAAGGGACGCTATACTGGAGTATCTGAAGAGGAATAACCTCATGACCCAGTATCAGCACGGGTTTACTAGGGACCGTTCATGTCAGACTAATTTGATCAGCTTCTATGAAGAGGTAAGTTCCGGACTGGACCAAGGGAGCCCAGTGGATGTAGTGTATATGGACTTTTCAAAAGCTTTTGATACGGTGCCACACAAAAGGTTGATACATAAAATGAGAATAATGAGGATAGGGGAAAATATGTGCAAGAGGGTTGAGAGCTGGCTCAGGGATAGGAAACAAAGGGTGGTTATTAATGGAGCACACTCGGACTGGGTCGCGGTTAGCAGTGGGGTACCACAGGGGTCAGTATTGGGCCCTCTTCTTTTTAACATATTTATTAATGACCTTGTAGGGGGCATTCAGAGTAGAATTTCAATATTTGCAGATGACACTAAACTCTGCAGGGTAATCAAGACAGATGAGGACAATTTTGTATTACAGGATGATTTATGTAAACTAGAAGCTTGGGCTGATAAATGGCAAATGAGCTTTAATGGGGATAAATGTAAGGTCATGCATTTGGGTAGAAGTAATAAGATGTATAACTATGTGCTTAATTCTAAAACTCTGGGTAAAACTGTCAATAAAAAGGACCTGGGTGTATGGGTGGATGACAAACTCATATTCAGTGGCCAGTGTCAGGCAGCTGCTACAAAGGCAAATAAAATAATGGGATGTATTAAAAGAGGCATAGATGCTCATGAGGAGAACATAATTTTACCTCTATACAAGTCACTAGTGCGACCACACTTAGAATACTGTGCACAGTTCTGGTCTCCGGTGTATAAGAAAGACATAGCTGAACTAGAGCGGGTGCAGAGAAGAGCGACCAAGGTTATTAGAGGACTGGGGGGTCTGCAATACCAAGATAGGTTATTACACTTGGGGCTATTTAGTTTGGAAAAACGAAGGCTAAGGGGTGATCTTATGTTAATGTATAAATATATGAGGGGACAGTACAAAGACCTTTCTGATGATCTTTTTAATCATAGACCGGTGACAGGGACAAGGGGGCATCCTCTACGTCTGGAGGAAAAAAGGTTTAAGCATAATAACAGACGCGGGTTCTTTACTGTAAGAGCAGTGAGACTATGGAACTCTCTGCCGTATGATGTTGTAATGAGTGATTCATTACTTAAATTTAAGAGGGGACTGGATGCCTTTCTGGAAAAGTATAATGTTACAGGGTATATACACTAGATTCCTTGATAGGGCGTTGATCCAGGGAACTAGTCTGATTGCCGTATGTGGGGTCGGGAAGGAATTTTTTTCCCCATGGTGGAGCTTACTCTTACCACATGGGGTTTTTTTTGCCTTCCCCTGGATCAACATGTTAGGGCATGTTAGCTTAGGCTATGGGTTGAACTAGATGGACTTAAAGTCTTCCTTCAACCTTAATAACTATGTAACTATGTAACTTAGCATAGTAAAACTTACTTATTTACTAAGGAAGATCATATCACAGTATAAGGTATCATCTTTCTTTATTAGCCTGATACAAGACATCCTATCCAAAGACATACTGATAGGGAATTTAGATTGTGTGCCCCATTTGAGACAATGTTGATAATGTCTGTAAAGCGCTGCCGAATAAGATATCGCTATATAAGCAAAACATAATAAATAAATAAATAATAAGATATTTCTCAAATTTATGTAGAGAAATAGGGTCTCAAAGTGCTTAGAATATGAACCCTGTTGAGTTCCCAGAGAGTGTGGCCTAGCATGAAATCTTTAGTTTGACCTTTAGTAGAGTCCTGTTGTAATAAGGAGCTTGGTTTTCATGGTAGACAGTCGAGTTGCCATGATAAGGAACCAAATTTTCAAGGTAGAGAATTCAGTTGTCATGGTAAGGAATCTAATTGTCTTGATAGTGAGTTGTCATAGTGGGGAGTTTATTTTTCATGGCAGGAGTCTAGTTGTTAAGGTAGAGAATTTAGTTATTTTGGTGGTGAGGCCTATTCACATTGTAGAGAGTCCAGATCTTTAATGCATATTATAGAGATGGTAGAATTAATTTGTAAACTTCAAAAGTGAATTAGAGTGGAGGACTTTTTTTGCAGAATCAAATATGTTAATATTCAGTTATGTATGGTTAGTGATTTATAATATCTTGTAAATAAAAAAAAAATCACATTTTGATGGGGGAGCATCATAATGGAGCAGAGAATGTTATGCTTCCAGGTATGTTAAATTGTTATAAAATGTCATATAAACATTATATTTCCAGCTGTCCTATAAGTGCTGATGTTCTATATGTGCTGACAATATTGCCAGATATAAAAAACAAACATAAAAGTCTAAAATTAATTTTGCTATTTTAGTTACCTAACAGTTTTAGACTATAGACCAACAAGCCATCTATTCTGCCATACACAAATATTTAATTTGTAAAATTTATTTTAAATGCACAAAGGCCTTGGAGTCTGGGAAGGCACAATGGCTTTATGCTGAGTAAGGGTACCGTCACACAGTGGCATTTTCATCGCTACGACGGCACGATTCGTGACGTTCTAGCGATATCGTTACGATATCGCTGTGTCTGACACGCTACTGCGATCCGGAACCCCGCTGAGAATCGTACGTCGTAGCAGATCGTTTGAAACTTTCTTTTGTCGTCTAGTGTCCCGCTGTGGCGGCATGATTGCATCGTGTGACACAGGTTGTATACGATGTGCACACAGTAACCAATGGCTTCTACATCGCAAATACGTCATGAAATTATCGCTCCAGCGCCGTGTATTGCAACGTGTGACCGCAGTCTACGACGCTGGAGCGATAATCATACGACGCTGCAACTTCACGAATCGTGCCGTTGTAGCGATGAAAATGCCACTGTGTGATGGTACCCTTACACTGAGCCATCAACAGATCATCAATGGATCCTTTAGGCCTTAACCCCTTCATGACCTTGGGATTTTCCGTTTTTCCGTGTTCGTTTTTCACTCCCCTCCTTCCCAGAGCCATAACTTTTTTATTTTTCCATCAATATGGCCAAGTGAGGGCTTATTTTTTGCAGGACGAATTTTACCTTTGAATGACATCATTGGTTTTACCATGTTGTGTACAAGAAAATGGGAAAAAAGTTCTAAGTGCGGTGAAATTGCAAAAAAAGTGCAATCCCACACTGGTTTTTTGTTTGGCTTTTTTTGCTAGGTTCACTAACTGCTAAAACTAACCTGCCGTTATGATTCTCCAGTTCATTATGAGTTCATAGACACCAAACATGTCTAGGTTCTTTTTTATCTATGTGGTGAAAAAAAATTCCAAACTTTGCTAAAAAAAAAAATATTGCGTCTCCATTTTTCTTGATTTCGGGTCGGGTTAGGGCTTATTTTTTGAGTGCCGAGCTGACGTTTTTAATTATACCATTTTGGTGCAGATACGTTCTGTTGATTGCCCATTATTTCATTTTAATGCAATGTCACGGCGACCAAAGAAATGTAATTCAGGCGTTTCAAATTTTTTTCTCGCTACGCCATTTAGCGATGAGGTTAATCCTTTTTTATTGATAGATTGGGCAATATGTGTATAATTGATTTTTTTTTATTGTTTTATTTTGAATGGGGTGAAAGGGGGGTGATATAAACTTTTATATATTTTTATTTTTTATCAGATTTTTTTTTTACTTTTGCCATGCTCCAATAGCCTCCATGGGAGGCTAGAAGCTGGCACAACTGGATCGGCTCAGCTACATAGGAGCGATCATCAGATTGCTCCTTTGCAGCTGAATTACAGGCTTGCTATGAGCGCCGACCACAGGATGGTGCTCACAGCAAGCCAGCATCAACAACCATAGAGGTCTCAAGGAGTCCTCAGTTTTTCATGCCGATGCATTGCTGAACCCCGATCATGTGATGGGGATCAGCGATGAGCTCATTTCCAGCCCAATGGCCGGAAGCGGTAGTTAAATGCCGCTGTCAGTGTTTGACAGCGGCATTTAACTAGTTAATAGAGGTGGGTGGATCGTGATTCCACCCGTCGCTATTGCGGGCACATGTCAGCTGTTCAAAACAGCTGACATGTCCCGACTTTGATGTGGGCTCACCGCCGGAGCCCACATCAAAGCAGGGGATCTGACCTCGGACGTACTATCCCATCCGAGGTCAGAAAGAGGTTAATATAATAATGCAGTCTAAGCATCCAGCAGATTACAACAAATTTGTAGTTGCTCTTGGAGCCAATCAGTTGCCAGCAGCTGTATTGATAATAAATTAAACATTTGTAATGAAATTGTAATTGGAAATAACTGTGTTACTGGGGCAGGATCGAACATCAAAATTACTTCTTCTGGTGGGCCTCGAAGAAAACCATTCAAACACTACATCTAAAATTTTTATAATATTTATTTTGACATATTTGGGTTTCTTAGTTAAAATTTTAAACACATAAAAAACCCAAGGTGCACATTTTGAGTTGTATTAATATTTATGTAGGTATTACATTACAAGAACAGTTCTCCTCTTTTTGGACAGTGGGTCGTGCCATGACACTATATTGTAGGATATACATTGTGCTGCCTTTCACATTTTGGTTTATTTTCATTGGAAGGACTTGGTTGTGAAGTTCAGTTTCTAACATAATATCAATTTTAAAAATCAGTTGTGTAAGTTCATTTTAGTTTATCCTTTGTACAGTCTAAATGATACACGATCTCCCACAAAAGCAAGTCTTCTCTGTGGTTGCACTAGCAAAATAAACTTGGATGTTATACTTTGTTTAACATAGAAGCATTTGAAATATAGACCACTTGGACTTAAAACCAACTTTACACGCTTGTAGACCTTCGAAGGGTTGTTTGTTTTTCCCAATTCTACAAGTTTTATTTGAAGTTAATTAGAAAACCATTTGATGTTGATCTCTGGTGACTTATTTATTGAGGTGCGGTAAGCCATTGACTATGACATCACATAACAATATGATTAAAGTGTACTAGTATGAGGTAAGGTACAAGAACATTTTTTTGTCCCTTGTCTTATGGGTTTTTATGTTATTTACTTTGATCTATATTCTACAAATACTGAAATCTACATAGTTTTTACCTTTTTTTATTCAAGGTTGGACAAATAAACTTTTTCGGAATAAGAACCCTACAGACATCAAATCAAGAAAAGAAAAAGAAAAGTTAAAACCAGTAGCAATTTTCGATGCTCAATAGCTCTTTTATTCCAGAAATTTTTTGGCCCTGGCTTATAAAAAATTCACACAAAGCTTCAGCAGTTATAAGTATATCGTGGAGAGAAATGAATGAATTGACTATTGGGTTAATTTCTATAGTCATCCAAACTAGATAATCAGTCAAACTACATGAAAGTATAGCTAACCTCATGAGCTAAGACTTGATGATCCGGTATTCTTGTGGAAACAGTCTAGCAGTAAATTACTGTAACTGGGAATGTCCAAGTCCACCTTTGTTCTTAAGGTCTAAATGAGAAAGTAAGAGAGCAGGTTCATTTGATGGTAACATCAGATGACTAGCTGGATAGGCACTTATGCATCATATGAAGTTTAATTGTGACAATCTAAGATTTTTTTACCACTCAAAACTTTTACAAGATCTTATCTGTATTAAACATGATAGGGTTATAATACTTTGTGTTCTTCACCTTATGACTTCCACAACATGATGATCAAAAGGTTCCTCCTAGACTAGGAAAAACTTGAATAGCGGAAACCTCCAGGAAAGCAGCATTTCCAGGTTTCTTTCAATGAAGTGGCATGGAAGAGAAGTGAAAGGGTTATAAAATAAAAGTGGAGTGGTCTGAGAAAGAAATGAGGTTGTAAGAAGAAAATTTTGATTACGATGTTGCATGCAATATCCTCTTTGATGGGATTGGCAAGCATGAGATTTGACCATTTTAAAAAGGGATGACGCATTGCTATATATGTGATTACTTGTGATCATTAGAGGTCTGTGATTCTAAGTTGATCCTGGGAATATGCTATAGGTCAGTTTAACTCTGTGTCCACTTACATTTAAGGATGTTCAGCTACGCAGATAACAGCATAAAGCCCCATTCACTTGAACGGAGAAGTGCTGCAGTTCCTTCACTGAAGGCAGGTCGCACTAGGCAGGAAATAAAAGTGAAGCGGCACAATGACAAATCAAATCTGTGGTCCCTTGATTTTCCGAATTGCCATTTCTTTATAAAATAGGAATATCCTTTTAAAGCATTTAAAGAGATTTTATACCATTTTTTTCTTAAGAAATTTTGAAGAACATCCATGGAAAATAAGCTGTGGTTGATTTAATTTAGAGTAGCAGCGTAAAAAATTAAATAACGCATATCCTCATTTTAGTACTTATTAGAAAAGCATCAGAAACTTAAATTGCATTATGTTCTTACTTAAACTTTGATTTAAAAACATTGAGGAAGAGAAATTAAACTCATAAAGTGAGCTATCCACTTCTTCAAGATGTTAAAGTCTTTCTTCGTTTTCATATTTCAGCCTTCACATTAAGCAATTTGATTTTCTGTAACTATTTTGATGTATTGGTATGTTATTTTTCCGCAACCAATTGTGCAAGACTTATGAAATAAACTTCTTACAAGGCTAAATTTGCTTTATCAGCACAAAAGTCTCTGGTAAGGTAGTGTTCACAGCTTGTGTTTCCTGAAATTATATTTTAAAAATAAACTGTATAAAAAAGGTTGCAATACCTTAAAGCTGTAACTTCTAATTTTCCAACAGCATGTCTTAAATGCAGTATTTTAAGTTTCTCAAGATGTTATACTTTCATCATAATATAGAACTTCCACAATTTACATTATGTCATTTTCAAGTCCAAATAACATATAAAATAAATGCAAATAAATCAAATTTCATAACATATCTTATAGAAGTCAAAGAAACGCTATTCTGCTACAAATCTCTAACACCTTAACACTAAAAACATGTTGGCTACTTGTAGTCGCCTTCGCTCAATATTTAGAAATTTACTTTTTCTATTGCTAGCATTGAAGACAAGGAATAAACGTATATTACAGGAATGGAGATATTTAGAGAGATTATCCGAAAGAAAGGACTCAGTGTTAATGCTGCTATGATTACATGACTTTGTTGTTAGCAAATTCACAACTTTAGTATTTTCAAAGTAATCACAAACTATCTGGCAAGAGCAAAGCCAGGGGATGTTTGATTAGTAGAAAATTTAGGATAGAGGGGTATTAAACTGCCCTCCTTGTTTACAGTATCTGAAGAATAAAAAAGTACAGCTATTAAAGTGATGTTATTGCAGTGTATCTCAGATAAAATAACTCATAGTCACACAGAGTGATTAAACAGCTGTGGCACGCTCCTATATACCACCTAAATCTTTGTATTAGTTTTCACAGTCACAGACTGATAATATCAATGCAATCTTCAATGTGGTTCCGCACTGCAGTAATATACCACAACAAGATTAGGCCTTTTTCTATCCCTACGTGGAATAAATTGTGTTCTCTGACTTCCGATCTCTACACTGTGAAACCCTAAAATTACTGCTGCTTGGCCGACCCTCATCTCTTATAGTCCCTGTGGTAGGCCCCCTGATTGGCTGCCCTAGACCATGTGATGTGATAGCTGTAAGGCATTATGGGGATGTCTTCTCTCTACAAAGTGAAGCTGAACTTCAGAACTATCCAATAGTCCTTAAAAACAGCATTCATTAATTCTTAAAAGGGGATTACTACTATTCACAGCATTGGTGAGGAAGGTGAGTATAAATATGATTTTTTTCATTATTTCCTATATAGTAATAATTAGTGTTGAGCGATACAGACCGATACTTGAAAGTATCGGTATCGGATAGTATCGACCGATACCCTAAAAGTATCGGATATCGCCGATACCGATACCCGATACCAATACAAGTCAATGGGACACCAAGTATCGGAAGGTATCCTGATGGTTCCCAGGGTCTGAAGGAGAGGAAACTCCCCTTCAGGCCCTGGGATCCATATTAATGTGTAAAATAAAGAATAAAAATAAAAAATATTGATATACTCACCCTCTGACGCACCCTGGTTGTAACCACCAGCCTCTGTTCATAAGAATGAGCGCTTGAAAGTCCTTAGATGACGTTGCGGCCTGTGATTGGTCGTGGAGCGGTCACGTGACCGCAACGCGACCAATCACAAGCCGAGACGTCATCTAAGGTCTTTCAAGCACTTGAAAGTCCTTAGATGACGTCGCGGCCCGTGATTGGTCGCGGAGCGGTCACGTGACCGCAACGCGACCAATCACAAGCCGTGACGTCATCTAAGGTCTTTCAAGCGCTTGAAAGTCCTTAAATGACGTCGCGGCCTGTGATTGGTCACGGAGCGGTCACGTGACCGCTCACGCGACCAATCACAGGCCGCGACGTCATCTAAGGACTTTCAAGCGCTCATTCTTAGGAACAGAAGCTGGTGGTTACATCGGTAAGGTCCAGGCTGCGTCGGAGAGGTGAGTATATCAATATTTTTTATTTTTATTCTTTATTTTACACATTAATATCGATCCCGATACCGATTCCCGATATCACAAAAGTATCGGATCTCGGTATCGGAATTCCGATACAGCAAATATCGGCCGATACCCGATACTTGCGGTATTGGAATGCTCAACACTAGTAATAATGCATTCAAGAAGAGGCTATTCAAGTAGTGCACACAGTGGACACCACCTATAAAATAAAGCTGTATTCATACTAGAATTCTTCCAGCTCTGTGAGATTCCTGAGTTGTCTTGCATGTATTGCAATTTTGCTTTGTCTTCCAGGGATTACCTTGACCTTCCAGACACTGTCTCGTTAACTGCCATTTCTTAAATACATTTCGAACTGTGGAAAGGAAAACTTGAAAATGCTTTACTATCTTCTTATAGCCTTCTCCTGCTTTGTGAGCCTCCACCATTTTCATTTTTAGAGTGCTAGGCAGCTGCTTAGAAGAACCCATGACTGCTGTTTTTTGGTACTAGGTTATAGGAGGCTGAGTCTTTATAAAGCTGAGAAATCTGAATCATGTCGCCTTTCCTAACAATGATAGTGAATAAACCATAATCCTAACAGACTAATTAAGGTCTGAAACCTTGTTAAAGTGTTCTGAGAACACAGAATGTTAAAAATGACTATATATATACTAGATGGTGGCCCGATTCTAACGCATCGGGTATTCTAGAATATGCATGTCCACGTAGTATATTGCCCATTGATGTAGTATACAGCACAAAGCCACATAGTATGGGGACGCAGGCATGCGCCCCATGCAGGGAGACGCAGACATGCACCCCACGCAGGGAGATGCAGGCACGTGCCCCTCGCAGGGAGATGCAGGCACGCGCCCCATGCAGGGAGATGCAGGCACGCGCACCACGCAGGGAGGAGATGCTGCCCCACACAGGGAGATGCCGCCCATACAGGGGGCCGCAGGCACGCACCACACACACACACAGGCCCACACAGGGAGAAGACGCTGCCCTACACAAGGAGGAGACGCCGCCCCACACAGGGAGGAGATGCCGCCCCACAATGGGAGGAGACGCCGCCCCACACACGGAGGAGATGCCACCCCACACAGGGAGGAGACGCCACCCCACACAGGGAGGAGATGCCACCCCACACAGGGAGGAGACGCTGCCCCACACAGGGAGGAGACGCCGCCCCACACAGGGAGGAGACGCTGCCCCACACAGTGAGGAGACACCGCCCCACACAGAGGAGACGCTGCCCCACACAGGGATATGCCACCCATACAGGGGGCCGCAGGCACGCCCCGCACACACACACATTCCCACACAGGGAGGAGACGCTGCCCCACACAGGGAGGAGACGCCACCCCACACAGGGAGGAGACGCCACCCCACACAAGGAGGAAACGCCCATACAGGGGGCCGCAGGCATGCATCGCACACACACACAGGCCCACACAGGGAGGAGATGATGCCCCACACAGGGAGGAGATGCCACCCCACACAGGGAGGAGACGCCACCCCACACAAGGAGGAAACGCCCATACAGGGGGCCGCAGGCATGCATCGCACACACACACAGGCCCACACAGGGAGGAGATGATGCCCCACACAGGGAGGAGACGCCGCCCCACACAGGGAGGAGATGCTGCCCCACACAGGGAGATGCCACCCATACAGGGGGCCGCAGGCATGCACCGCACACACACAGGGAGACATCATTGGCGGCACTTGATGAAGACACCGCCCTACACAGGGAGATGCCACCCATACAGGGAGATGCAGGCACGCACCCTACACAATGGCGGCACTTGACAGCAGTGGAGGACAATGATGATTCCAGAATTCGCGGCAGACTGTGCCCGTCACAGATTGGTTGAGGCCGGCTGGCCTCGACCAATCAGCAAGGCGGGATTTCCGAGACAGACAGACAATTACACCCTTAGACAACACAATGTCGGCACTTGACAGCAGAGGAGGACAATGATGATTCCAGAATTCGCGGCAGACTGTGCCCGTCGCTGATTGGTCGAGGCCTGGCGGCCTCGACCAATCAGAGACGCGGGATTTCCAGGACAGACAGACAATTAAACCCTTAGACAATTATATATATAGATACTGTATATATATATATATATATATATATATATATATATATATATATATATATATATATATATATAGTATATATATATATATATATATATATATATATATATATATATATATATATATATATACACAGGCGCATCTCACAAAATTAAAAGTAAGATGATTATGGCTTACAGCGAATGAAAACCCCAAACCCATTATTTCAGTAAATTAGAATAGTTAAAAAATATATACACTGGCGCTATAACCACAATTGTATGCTGCACAAGTGCTGCCAATATCACAACCGGATTTTGTGCCCAATCCGATAATAGGAGAAACCAGTATAAAACAAACAAAGATATGGCGCTACGAGTGGCTGCAAACTGACCGTATTAGCGGTACGGTTAAAAGTATGTATAAAAATATATATGCACACAACTCCCTTACAGGCGTGTTACACCTAGTGCTGGCTGCGTCAGCCCAGCCTCAGTAAACTAGCACAGTGATAAACAATAGCTGATGCTAATGACAAAAGATCACCTGCTATATGTATAACCTTGCCGGCTAGACTACTTGCTTAGAGACTTAGGTGTCCGGTACTCATGCATAGATGTACGCTCCGGTTCAGAGCAGTTCCCGTCCACACGGGAGGTAGGTGTATAGATGTCAGCGTTAGCCCAGGTCGGTGGCTACGGGTGCTGGCGGTGAAGATCGCAAGTGCTACGTGTAGTGCCAGAGACGTCCCGGCCGGTGGCGTCCCTGGATACACGTGGAAAAAAGGCCGGCACTGCAGAACAGTGAGTGACGTCACTGGCCTATGGGGGCCTGTATGGGCCAATTCTAACCTACGCGTTTCAAAGTGACACGCACCCTGATGAAGAAGTGCCGGCCTTTTTTCCACGTGTATCCAGGGACGCCACCGGCCGGGACGTCTCTGGCACTACACGTAGCACTTGCGATCTTCACCGCCAGCACCCGTAGCCACCGACCTGGGCTAACGCTGACATCTATACACCTACTTCCCGTGTGGACGGGAACTGCTCTGAACCGGAGCGTACATCTATGCGTGAGTACCGGACACCTAAGTCTCTAAGCAAGTAGTCTAGCCGGCAAGGTTATACACACAGCAGGCGATCTTTTGTCATTAGCATCAGCTATTGTTTATCACTGTGCTAGTTTACTGAGGCTGGGCTGATGCAGCCAGCACTAGGTGTAACACGCCTGTAAGGGAGTTGTGTGCATATATATTTTTATACAAACTTTTAACTGTACCGCTAGTACGGTCAGTTTGCAGCCACTCGTAGCGCCATATCTTTGTTTGTTTTATACAATTAGAATACTTTATAACACCAGCTTGAAAAAAGATTTTAAAATCTGAAATGTGGGCCTACTGAAATGTATGCTCAGTAAATTCACTCAATACTGGGTCGGGGCTCCTTTTGCATCAGTTACTGCATCAATGCGGCGTGGCATGGAGGCGATCAGCCTGTGGCACTGCTGAGGTGCTATAGAAGCCCAGGTTGCTTTTATAGCAGCCTTCAGCTCATCTGCATTGTAGGGTCTGGTGTCTCTCATCTTCCTTTTGACAATACCCATAGATTCTCTATGGGGTTAAGGTCAGGCGAGTTTGCTGGCCAATCAAGCACAGTGATACTGTTGTTTTTAAACCAGGAATTGGCACCGAACCCATCATTGATTGTGTATACTTCACACTAGACCTTGGAAATCAAGGTCCCAGAGTCTGGAGGAGGAGAGGAGAGTCCACAATCCAAGCTACTTGAGGTCTAGTATAAAGTTTCCACAATTAGTGATGATTTGGCGAGCCATGTCATCATCTGGTGTAGGTCCACTGTGTTTTATCAAGACCAAAGTCAGTGCAGCCATCTACCAGGACATTTTAGAGCACTTCATGCTTCCCTCAGCCAACAAGCTTTTTGGAGATGGAAATGTCATTCTCCAGCAGGACTTGGCACCTGTCCACACTGCCAAAAGTACCAATCCCTGGTTTAAAAACAACAGTATCACTGTGCTTGATTGGCCAGGTGTGCCCAAACTTTTATATACCACTGTATATATATATACATACACGGAATTTAGGACTCTATTTCTGGAACCGACATATTCAAGTTAAAGGGTTTTTACACCACATGTATATTCTGCAAAATGGACCCACCAGCTCTAAAAAAAAAGCACACAAAAACTGTCACTTAGAGATCCTGATCTGCTCCTCTTATAGCTGATTTGGTATTCTCCTCTCTTCCTCTTCATGTGTTTCTATATATTTTTTTTTTTTAAAACACACTGAGGTAGTTTGTTTTTAAAATTGAAAACAAATAGATGGACCTTTAATTACTTATTTTTAACTTTCTCTATTAGTAAAGTGTAGTATTATTCTAATCTCCTACTCTGACCCATATTGATAGGGAAGGACTGTGCCTCCTTCAAATAAATAAAGCTGATACACAGCACTGAGCACGCTATTTCTTTATTCTAGGTGACAGTCTTGAATTTACCCACAAAGTTGAATATGTTACGAGGTTTCTAAATAGATAATTGAAAGCACTTTAAACCATACAGTACATACCAGTACATACCAAATGTCCGAATTCACACAACATACTCGATCATTCAGGCTTACTACAGAAAATGAACTTGCTTTATAACAATGAGTAAATGTCAGTGTGTTGAATGTTAATGTCCTTGGTGCTTTCCTGGAAATTAGTGGTCAATAAATCTAACATGCTGGCAGTAATGAATAAAGATTAATTCCATCCTGTACCTAAAACTTACAACGATAGTACATTAGCAAAACAATGTAGAGCAAATACAATGACGTGGATAAAAAATCTATATCCTCAGGAAAAAAATATGAACATGTTAAATAGCACTAATAAAGATGATTGCAGACTCCGCAGATTTGTAGCAGCACATAAATTCTTAGTACACATTTAAAACAAATGCATAAAATCCGCTGTCCTTGATATAAAAGAGAAAATGTTTGGATTGGCAAAATTTGCAGACTTGACATAAACACAAACATAAACATAAAGAACAACATTGCTTCAGTCTCAAATAGTTAAGTGATGTGATATATAAAGGGAAGACATTCTATAGCATCTATAAAATGATTTCTGAAGCCAATGTAAAGGTTTAGCAATGTAGCAGAGATTAATTTTTCATTTGGCTATGTGGATATCTGTGTACATTATCAAAGAATTAAAGAGGGTTGTTTAGCTGCAGCCCTATGTAAAGTTACAAATTACACATTGTGATATTCAGATATTTTGAGCCAACATCTGACAATATACAGCTCTGGCAAAAATTAAGAGACCACCACATCAAAACCTTGTCATGGGCAGCCCAATCTCCAGACCTGAACCCCATTGAAAACCTCTGGAATGTAATCAAGAGGATGATGGATAGTCACAAGCCATCAAACAAATAAGAACTGATTACATTTTCGTGCCAGAAGCAGTGTGAAAGACTGGTGGAAAGCATGCCAAGACGCATGAAAGCTGTGATTAAAAATCATGGTTATTCCACAAAATATTGATTTCTGAACTCTTCCTGAGTTAAAACATTAGTATTGTTGCTTCTAAATGATTATGAACTTGTTTTCTTTGCATTATTTGAGGTCTGAAAGCACTGGGTTTTTTATTATTTTGACAATTTTTCTGTGTCAGAAAAAAAATACAAAATGTATTGCTTGGAAATTTGGAGACATGTCAGTAGGTTATAGAATAAAAGAACAATTTACATTTTACTCAAAAATATACCTATAAAGAGAAGAATCAGACAAACTGAACATTTTGCAGTGGTCTCTTAATTTTTGCCAGAGCTGTATGTATGCAGTATATCCTGTTATAAAGTTTATGTTTGTTAATTTCTTGGTAAATAATATTGTTTATGCAAATATCAAGACCCCTAAATAATGTCCAAATATCTATAGCAGCCAGTAGTCCGAATATTGCCAGGATGCAATAAGTTATTTTGGAGCATCCGGGGCAAAAACCCTCCATCTTAAAATAGGAGGTCCATTACAAATTAAAATGGACGACCCCCCACTACACAACTCCAGCTTTTCAATGGGTTTTACATGAGCTCTGCCCTTTTTCTAGCTGTGGCGGTGAGATTACCCTGACGAATTTGGGTCTAACCGCAAATACAATGTCACTCCAACTTCCAAAAACAGTAAGGTCAATGAAAAATGACAAACTGATAGAGACACAAGCAAGCACTAGCTAGGTAGGAGACCATGAACCCTCTGTGCACCATCCTAATCCCAAAATGCAGAGTTTGACTCTGCCAATGAGTACAATTAGACCCTACTTAGGTACTTTAAGTTAATCATAAACAGATGCTCAAAAAAGTATTGCAGTACACTGGTCCTGTGGCCATTTACTACAGATGGGTGTATCAATACATAGTTGTTGACTTATTTATTTTTTGCTATTCTCTTAAAGGAAGCTTCCAACCATGTTCCATAAATGGGGTAACTGACAATCAGACACTAAGAAGCATTTTTCCATTAATAGATTTGAGAAAAAAGCTCCTTGGTCCAGAAGCCAATCCGTATTCCGTAGCTGCCTACCATAGCCCTGTGAACCTCTTCATCACCACCTGAATCCTTGATGCGTCTTCTCATTTGTAGGTCTAGTGCATCGTCAAAGGTGTCGTGTAATGTGTACAAGTCGCTCTGGACCTACTAATCAGGAGAGGCGCTGGGCATGCTGGCAGGTAGGAAGAAGTTCATAGGATTCTCCTCAGTGCCCACAGACCACCAATTTGGATGCTGGACCAGGGTACAGCAAATCTTTTTGCTCAACTCTAGTCATGAAAAATGCTTCTTAGAATAAGAAAGTCAGTTACTCCATTTATAAAACATGGCTGGAAGCTTCCTTTAAGAGAATAACAAAAAAAAATACTGTAAGTCAACAACTATGTACTGATACACCCATCCATAGCCAATGGCCACAGGACCAGTGTACTGCAAATCTTTTTTGAGCATTTTGAGTATTGGTTGAAAGTTACCTATTAGAAGATGGTAAAAAAAAATCTGACGAAACATATACTGCTCTGCTAGCACTCTCTGAGTTCATACAGAATAGCAGCATTAAATGTATGCTATAATTTCACATTTTTTGTCATTTCTATACAACTTGCTGAGCTCGATTTTCTTGTTATTGCTTTTCCCCCGCTGAAGCCAGAGACCTGTATTGACTTTGATGTTACATGTTATTTGTTTTTATGATTAAGGTCAAAGAACGATGTTACGGCGCTTACATTTATATTCTGCAAGGTGGTAATTCAAGCCTGTGTTCAGGTTAAAAAAATCTACTGGGTTTATTTGGAAAGACAATGAATGCATCGTGAACATAAAAAGGACATAGTACTGCGCATCTGTCGGTTCTAAAACGTCTGCAAACATTTTAATCAGTAAATTAATTAAAGCCTTTAAAGAGGCTTATTTTTAGTAAATAGTTGTATTCTTCATGAAATCACAACTTTAGGGCATGTTTTCTCTAGATCTGTGTATTTTGTGCTGATCCTCAGTTATCTCTTATGTAAAAGTTGTTGGGGATGGGTTCCTACACTGTCCAGTCAAAGCGGCATCCAGATATACTCTTTTGACAAGAGGAAATGGAAAAATCCAGTTGTTGTTTTGTATAAGGAGGGATAACAAAGGATTGGCACAATGCAGTTTTTAATAAAATACTCTCTTGATTTGTTATTTAAAGGTAATCTGACAGTAGGATCAATCCTCCTAAGCCATCTATATATGAATGCAGGTCATAGGAAGCTGAATAAAAAGATACATTGATATCTGCAATCTGATGTCATTCCAAAGGAATCCACATTTTTCTTATATGTAAATGAGCTCTTCCAGGCTATGGAGAGGATGTTGCGTGGAAGATAAATCTACCTCCAGAGCTTATTTTACATGAAGGGAGAGTTACCAGTGTGAGTCAAGTAATTAACACAGATCAGGATAAATGTAATTTGTCTTTTTGCAAACACATTTTTTGCAGCTACCTGAGCTCTGCTTTATTGGAACAATATATTAAACCTGTCTGCCTGTGAGATGGAATCTGAAGCTGAGAGTAACCTGCAGATGTGTCAGGTATAATCACACACAGCTCTGCAGTGAGATCAGGAGAGCAGAGAGTGGCCATTACACAACACAGTGGTAACTCTCCCTTAAAGGAAATCTGTCACCCCATTTTTTGTCTATAAGCTAAGGCCACCGCCATCAGGGGCTTATCTACATCATTATGTAATGCTGTAGATAAGCCCCCAATGTAACCTGAAAGATAAGAAAAACAAGTTAGATTATACTCACCCAGGAGCGGTCCCTGTTCAGGTCCGATGGGCATCGCGGTCCAGGTACAGCGCCTCCCATCTTCATGCGTTGACATCCTCTTCTTTGCTTCCTGTCATGCTCCTGCCCAGGGGTACTGATTTGCCCTGTTGAGGGCAGCGTAAAGTACTGCAGTGCGCAGGTGCTGGGCCTCTCTAACCTTTCCCAGTGCCTGTGCACTTCAGCACTTTGCTCTGCCCTCAACAGGGCAAATCAGTACCCCTGGGCAGGAGCACGACAGGAAGCAAAGAAGAGGATGTCAACGCATCAAGATGGGAGGTGCTGGACACGGACCACAATGCCCATCAGACCCAAACCGAGCCGGGACCACCCCTCAGTGAGTATAATCTAGCGGATCCCTTTGCTGAAAAACATTTCAACTGAATGTGCATCCTTGAATGGTAGGCATTGGCATCAGCAGACCCTCCTACTGCACATGCCCGGTTGTGGTTGCACCCACTGTGACGGCGAACATTATGCCTCTCTCCAGCATCATTCATCCACAAATTGCACAATTAAGGTTTTTTTTAAGTCTTCCCTTAAAGGGAATATGCAACCAGGTTTTCACTAATTTATCTGACAGGACAGCAGCATAACTTAGGGGCAGAGATTCTAATTCCAGTCATGTGTCACATACAAGGCTTCTTTCTACCATTTTGATCAAATCATTGTTTTATCTGCTGCAGATCCAGCAGTTCTCTAAAAGTTGAGCTCTGTATAACTCCGCCCACACCACTGATTGACAGCTTTCTGCCCATGCATAGTGTCTTTAGAAAGCTGCCTATCAGTGGTGGAGGCCAGGTTATTAACAACTCATGCATATGTCTTACGTCCCCTGTAATCCTTTATACAGTTGTATCTATTTTCTTCCTGCAAGGAGTATACCTGTTAAATTAAACCCCACATTAGCGCTTGCTCTGCCTCCGACCCGTTACTGCATCTTCCTACCTGCTCACAAGGGACTGAGATCAGTGCTGGACTAAAGGAAGGAAAGTTTATGACAACTTTTTACTTGATACATCCCTAGATCAGTGCTCTAAGGAATCACCTTTAAAAAACAAACATCATGTTGCGATAGTTTGCAAGATGTTTATGGTATATGTGTCTATGGCCGCCAAGTGATTGTGATGTGCTTAATGACCTATTGCATTTTTTTGTAGCATGTCACGATAATGTATTAACTTTGTGTTTTGAGAAATTAGAATCTGTATACAAATTTATTAAAATAGGGATGGACACATCTGTAAATAACTCATTGTTATTCTTGATGGACATTCCCTTTAACTATCTTCTTTCACTGTGCCCAGATTTTTTAACAGTGCGTCCTATCCAGCTATTGTAATGGTAAAGACTGCAGCGATTTCTTTTACATATGGTACAAATGTCTTTGTCAGGGTGTGGAGAACATCTGTTGCCTTCTTTGTAATGGTTAAACTAAAGAACCGGATCAACATCAGCTTACAGTTTAGCTTTGTAGCATATAAATTTAAGTCACAGATGGAATAGCATATTTTATAGCTTATTACTTTAACCTTTTCTGAATGTCACACATGAAACAAATGTGCTCATGAAATCTATCGACAGTCCAATATAATGAATGGGCCTACAATTTCCTATAAACAAGTTAAGGGAATAAATCACATTGGATTCTTTGGGTTTCTCTCTATTATTTTTTCTGCTGCACCCTTAAAGAGATGAGTGATAGACTATAAAATTACAACTGCCTTTACCTTACAAAACCAGGACAGTAGGGTTGAACTGTTTAATGGGTTTTATCTGGAGAGAATCAACACATAATGGTGGAAATGTACTTAGACTGGGTTTAACATTTCAGTCTTATAGGGATCCTATCATCAGTTTTGGCCGATATAAGATGTGGCCATCACCTTTCCAGGCTGATATACAGCATTTTATAATGCTGTATATTGGCCCCCAACCTGACCTGTAAGAGAAAAAAAATAACTAACTTTAATTCTACTCACCTGCAGGGCAGTCCGGTCCGAGGGGTGTTGCTCCTTTTGGTTCGGCACCTCCAATCTTCTTGCGTTGCCGTCCTCGTTCTTGCTTTGTGTGGATGACGCATCTCCACATCATCTACACAGACTCTTTGGCATCACGCTCCTGCGCAGACATACGTTGAGGGCAGAGCAAAGTACTGCAGTGCGCAGGAGCTAGGGCTCTTTGACCTTTCCCGGCACCTGTGCACTGCAGTACTTTGCTCTGCCGTCAACAGGGCAGATAAGTACGCCTGTGCAGGAGTGTGGTGCCGAAGCAAGCAGGAGGGCGGCATCGCAAGAAGATGGGAGGTGCCGGACCAGGAAGACCATCACTCCTCGGACCGGTCCGCCCCGCTGGTGAGTAGAATAAAAGTTATTTTTCTTCTCTTCCAGGTTGGGTTGGGGGTAGATATACAGCATTATAGAATGTTGTATATCAGCCCTGAAAGATGATGGCTGTAACTTATATCTGCCAAAACTGGTGACAGGCTCCCTTTAATCTGACTTGGGCTGGAGTAAAACGTTCCATGTTTTTGAATGAGAGCACATCTCTTATTAAATATGGCACAAGTTGGACAATTCTTATGCCTAAAAATTATATCTATACCTGCAATGAACGATTCTTAATAGTTAATTTTTATATAGAAATTATGTCTGGAAAAAGGATTTTTTGACACTTCGATCCATAAAATTAATCTTTTTATTAGCAATTCATTTGAAACCAGGAGGATCCATCATGAGAACAAAACCTTGGATATATCTCATGTACACGACGCCCTTAGTCATAGGGACGTTCTTATGATTAAGCGAGTAGTGTGCGCCTGAAACGCGTAAGGCTTTATCCTCATGATAGACCCTCCTGTTTTTAAAATCATTTCCAATTAAAAAGATTAATTTTATGGATAGAAGTGCCGGAAAATCATTTTTTCTTCTTCAGTCCTACAATAGGTGAGCTTCATCAGCAGGAATTGGCACCCATTCATCAACTTTCTGGTGTATCCAGAACAATATTGGTGCGGCAAGCTTCTCTATTTCTTTTTTCTATATGTCATCATATAGATATGACCAGATGTGTAACCGGTAACCCTGGGGTCCTGTACCTATTATTGGAATTTGCTATGACCCATGTAAGGAGAGAGATAAAATTAAGACAAGAAAAGATGTCTATTCTGCTCTTTGCGAATGAACCTTTTTGAAAGTCTTCAAATATCAAGAGCTCGTCGAAAAATGGCAAAATATATATTTTTTTTTTAACAAACTCCCAATTTTTTCCAACTCTTAAGCTAAAAAAAGCTATGCAAGTTTGATGTTGGCGCAACCATTCTGATCTGGAAAATCATCTTGCCAGGTCATTGAATGGCAAGATGAATACCTTAAAAGCAAATGAATACCATAATATGAATTAATGAACTCAACTCACAATGAATGTCATAAGAATAAAACTCAAAACAATGGCGGAATTGCACGTTTTAGCCATTTCATTGTCCTTGAAATGTTTTTCCTTTCTGTAATAGATCCAGGAAAATGCAAGTCCTCATATGGTAATGTTGATGGAAAACTAAAAATGTTAACGCTTTTGGAAGAAGGAGAAGAAAAAAGTGCAAAAACTAAACTTGGCCTTGGCAGGAAGGATTAAACAGCTGTCAAGAAATACTACACCTATTCATATACCTGGGTGATCGGTTGATAGCCACTTGAAGGGAATTTGTCAGTAGGTTTTTGCTGTTTCATTTGAAGGCAATATAAAAACAAGGCAGTTTGCTATAATTTCAATAAAATCGATGTTTTATTAGCAGGAGATTATCACTAGAGGACTAGTTGTCTCGTGTTATGTAGTCTTCCTGCTATCCGTATCCCTGCCCCTACCAATGAATAGTGTACACATGAAGCTGCCAATCAGTGATATGGATGGAGTTATACATATCTCAAGATTAAGAGGATTGGTAGATCCGCAGCAGAAAAAACAGTGATTTTATCAGAACTACAGCAAGCAGCCCAGTAAATGATACATCTCTACTATTGGTTTCTATATCATGTTGCAATTGGATTACATAACGAAAACTTGATGACAGATTTCCTTTAATGCATACATAAGTAGCAGAACTGGATAAAAAATAGGTGCGTGAATAGATTTCCCACCAAAATAATTCATCCTGTCTCCTTAAAAGTCAATATATAGACTGCAATGGATGCGAGCTACCGCAGTTTTGGGGCTCATTGCAGTTACGTCACCGATGTCCTGTGTGGCCGATACTGTTCAAAAAAATGTTTAACTCATTTATTTATTTTCTCATTCACATCAATCTAAGCAATTTTTTAAGCTTCCCTTTTACAGTATTAAACCCCCAGCTCCGACCAGTGATCCATGAGTGTAATTCATCAATAAAACTATAGGACTTCTGTTTTATAAAAATCTATGACATTCGCAGGTGGTTTTCATCCAGAACCTGTCAGCTCTTGCTCTTGATTATATCATTGACTGACAATCTGGTGTGTAACTTCCAATAAATCATTTCCAACTCCTCGTACTGTGAACGGCATAGGATTTCATGGGACATGCTATACTGGAAATCACGCTCATGCTATTCCGATGTGTAATGGAAACTGCATAGCTGGAACTTAGATCACCAATACATTAGATACCCATAATATGGGAGTGAAGTCATCACTTTCAAAGTCTTTAAGGAAACAAAAAAAAGTTTTAAGTTTTATGTTTAGAACAATTTAGATATCTTAATTGTTTATGTCCAGTAGCAATGAGCTCAGTTTATCATATTTTATATACAATTACTGAACACTACATTATAATTAAATAGTGTTTAGTCATTTGTAATATATTCTTGTGTTGTGTAATTTGTTCCATTTTCAAGTCTTGGCAAATAAGGAAAAAATGGAAATACTATAAAAAAAATACATGAATATTATCGAAATCCAAAAATTATGATTCTAATTAATTAGAGTAAAGTGCCAGTTTAATAGTACCACTGCATAAATATAGTATGTGCCTTGTTTCTAATGTTGCATTTAAAAGATTCAGGTCAACAGTGGGCACAATTTTTCTTCTTTTATTCCCACTGCTCTCCTGAGCTTTATTTTCTTTAATGGGAACCTGTCACCAGGTTTCGCCACCACAAACTACTGCTACCACCTTTAAGGCCTCTTTTACAGCATTCTTTTAAACTATATGTATGTAGTCAATGTGCAAAGCACAAAAAAATAATTTATTATACTCACAGATGACACAATCTGGTCTGATGGGCATCTTTGGTCTTCATCTGGCGCCTCCTCTCTTCCCACAATCGCCGTCCTCCTTCTATGCTCTATGTGGATGATGCATCCTGCGTAGTGTTGAGCGATACCGTCCGATACTTGAAAGTATCAGTATCGGAAAGTATCGGCCGATACCGGCAAAGTATCGGATCTAATCCGATACCCGATACCAATACAAGTCAATGGGACTCAAGTATCGGACGGTATCCCTGATGGTTCCCAGGGTCTGAAGGAGAGGAAACTCTCCTTCAGGCCCTGGGATCCATATTAATGTGTAAAATAAAGAATTAAAATAAAAAATATTGCTATACTCACCTCTCCGACGCAGCCTGGACCTTACCGAGGGAACCGGCAGCGTTCTTTGCTTAAAATGCGCGCGTTTACTGCCTTCCGTGACGTCACGGCTTGTGATTGGTCGCGTGCCGCCCATGTGGCCGCGACGCGACCAATCACAGCAATCCGTGACGTAATTTTCAGGTCCTGAATGCCTAATTCTAGGCATTCAGGATCTGAAAATTACGTTACGGCTTGTGATTGGTCGTGTCGCGGTCACATGGGCGACGCGACCAATCACAAGCCATGACGTCATGGGAGGCAGGAAACGCGCGCATTTTAAAATTACGTCACGGCTTGTGATTGGTTGCGTGCCGCCCATGTGACCGCGACGCGACCAATCACAGCAAGCCGTGACGTAATTTCAGGTCCTGAATGCCTAAATCTGCATTCAGGACCTGAAAATTACATCACGGCTTGCTGTGATTGGTCGCGTCGTGGTCACATGGGCGGCACGCGACCAATCACAAGCCGTGACATCACGGGAGGCAGGAAACGTGCACATTTTAAGCAAAGAACGCTGCCGGTTCCCTCGGTAAGGTCCAGGCTGCGTCGGAGAGATGAGTATAGCAATATTTTTTATTTTAATTCTTTCTTTTACACATTAATGTTGTTTCGATACCGATACCCGATACCACAAAAGTATCGGATCTCGGTATCGGAATTCCGATACCCGCAAGTATCGGCCGATACCCGATACTTGCGGTATCGGAATGCTCAACACTAATCCTGCGTCATCCATTCACTGTCCTCCATCACATTCCTGCACAGGCATATTTCTCTCTGCCCTACCAGGGGCATAGCAATAGTACTGTAATGCGCATGCGCAGGGAAAGGTTAAACAGTGCCGATGAGGGTAGAGAGAAGCGCGCCTGCGCATGAGCACTATTTTAAGACAATGGATGGATGATGTAGGACACGTCATCCACATGAGGCAGGGAAGGAAGACGGTGATTGTGGGATGAGTGGAGGCGTCGGATCAAGACCAGAAATGACCATCGAACCGGACTGCACTATTTGGGGGTATAATAAAAGCTTTTGGGGGGAATTGGGGACTTACATACAGCTGTAAAAGAGGCCTTAAGGGTGGTGCTCATACTTTATAATGGGACAACATGGTGACAGGTTCCCTTTAAATCTACCATACAGTTCCAGACATATGGGTCTCTATATTTAGTGCAACTTTTTATTGTCTTTACCAAGAAGGTGTGGCTTACATGACTCTCTGTCTCTAGGCTGCACTGTCTTATCACCCTGTGAACAACACCCCATCGGTACCATAAAAAATTAGCACTAAATGTAATTCTCTTTCAAACTGAATGTTGGACTTAATGGGGCTGTCCATTACTGAGCAACCCCTGCATAATCACTTCAGAGCCCCATATAAAATGAAAGCCGTCAATACTCCCCTGTTACCGATGGGCTGTTCCTGCAATGTTGATATTATCTATACATTGGGTTATTTGTCTACTTTTTCATCTAGGTTCCTTGACCATGGTGTCACTCTCAATTGAATGAAGTCTTTGTATGATGAGTCCAAAGTAAGCAAGTCATAGCTTGATGATCTTTGCTTCAAGTGACATGTCTGGCTTGATTTATCCTTGGTATTGATAACATCCTTCTGCAACACCATATTTCAAAGGCGTCGATTCTTCTTCTGTCTTGTTTCTTTATTGTCCGGGTTTTGCATTCGTATGTTACCATAGAAAAGACCAAACTATGTACAAGCCGTGTTTTCATCACCAGTGAAATGTTCCTCGATTTGAAGACTTTGTCCAGTGACTTCATTGTTGATTTTCCCATAGCTATTCTGTTGACTTCCAGTCTCATTGCTGCATCTTGAGTGACCATTTATCTAAGTAGGTTGTGTGATGCAACTGCACACAATCTCCCCAGGGGTGCAGGTAAGGGGAACAAGGTAGCACTCACCGTGAGGCACCACAGTGCAAGGCGCGGAGCTCCACAAAGAGGTGGCAGAGTATTCAGACAGGCCAGTCAGCAACAAACAGGAGACAAAGTACCAGAAGTCACAGCAAAGAACATAGTCAGAGACAAGCCAGAAGTCAGAGCCAAATGGGAGCACGGTATCCAAAGCATGAGACGCAACATGAAGTCGGGGTACAAGCCAGAGAGTCAAAAGCTTGTCGGAGAATGTGGTACAGAGATGGAAAACAAGAGGCGGGGTCAGAGTTCAGGCTGATATAAACACTGTAGGGAAACCATCAGATGAACACTAAATCAGGGATAGGGAACGAGTCTAATGCAAATACAGGAAATCAGAGGCAGAAGGAACACCAGGGTATACGGGTCAGCATCTCTTGCCTGGAAGCATGAACTATCACTGATGCTGGCCAGCAGACTACACATGACTTAAAAAGCCCAGCTAGCTCCAAAACGAGGCTGAGGGGATTAACCCCCACATGACCAGAACTGGATCACGACAGGTTGAAGTTCATCTCATCAAATGTGCAGTGAATTTTTCATAAAATTTGAGAATTCAATTTCACTTGAATGAATATATATATATATATATCAATTGCGTTTTTGTGTTTTTCTCTCTCCATTCTGGATTTCCGTTCAATGAAGATAATCTAAGGAGAGTTAAAGAAATAATTCAGGGTCCTAATATTGCTTTTTTCCAGCCTTGAATTCCATACTTCTTTAAAATAAATGTGTTAATGTTGTTTTTGGTGTTGTTTGATTTAAGTAGTAGCAGGTCAAGTGCTCAAGTGCGTGAGATATAATCATGAGCCGGAGCCAATATCCCTGCCACATTATTATTAAGAGTACGTGATTGATGTCGCCATTATTCCTGTCTATCACATGCCCATATCTGAACATTTGGATTTTGCAAGTTGCTTTTCTGTGTTTATAATAAGACTTTTATTACATTACAGAAAAGTCACGCAGCCGTATGAATGTTAATTGGCAGTATATTCTTTAAATACATGGTTTTTCTAAGAGTAAGGTCTTAAGAAGGACATTCCAAAAGCTTAATGCAGGATGATTTAGGCCAAAAACAACACTTGTAGAATTTCTTTTGGTTTCACAGAAGTACGGGCCAAATTAGAAAAATGTCCAATTTGAGGATACACGAAAATTCACTGAAAGGTAAAATAACTGAATGTTTGACTGAAGCCGACCGTAAAGAAGGTTATAACATTCATTTACATTCCTGTGAACCTGAACAATGCACTTCAAGTCTCTTGAGATATATTTCATATTCTGGCTCCAGGAGTTATCTAAGTGTTAAAATAATACAGGATGCATAATTATTTTTTTTACTGTGACCCTATAGCTTTTACCTTTTACCTTTAAAATTTATACTGCGCTAGTGTCAAATAAGTCAAGTATGAATTCTATGCGGAACCTAAATTTTTTTCTCGTTTTTAATGTCTCACAATTCGTGGTAAATGTCTTTTTCCATGTCTCATTTAGTATTCACATTTTTTCTTTTTTTTACAAAAGTAAGATCATTTCAAAATATTTTACCTTATTTGTTTTACCTAATTTATTTTACATTACTTCGAGAGATTTTATACCGATACAATTCTTTTCTTTTTATTCTTTGTCAGGAAGCTAAGATCCAGTTCTCAAGTATAAAGGGAAAATGGAGAAATAAATGTCTCCATCTTCTCCATTCTGTGAAGCTGCAGAAATCGGCCTGCACTCAAATGTCATCCGAATGCAGTCCGATATTTTCCTTGTGCTCACTTACTTGCAGGCTGAGTGCAGTCCAAATTTTGGAACAAGCTCGTGTATGCAGCCAAAATCAGACACATGCACGGCCTCAGACTAACAATCTAATGTTTTGTCGGGTTGCACTTCTTGACAGATATGCAACAGATACAGACTTATTTGTGTGCAGGAGAAGTTTACAATTCTGACAGTAGATGGCGATGTTGTTACTGTTATATGCTTAGTTGAATGTAATGCATATACTTATTGTAATTTGACTTCACTTTCTCTCTGGTAAAAGATCCTTCAGACTTCCTGTTATGCTGTATTAAGAAGCTGATGCATGTACCTCATGTTATATGCAGATAAAAGTTGAATTACCCCATATAATCTACTCTCACAAGTTTCTTCTGGGACCAAACTATGCAACAGCACTTAGACTGATAATACCATCATCTGCATCTGCCCTTAGGACGTATCACTGCTGGGATTTCCAATGATTACCCATGATCTTTGAAGTTTTATTTTTTATAGAGGTTTTACTATTACATACAGCACAGTGGTGACATATTGCTGGGACATTACACCGCCCACACCAGTGATTAACAGTTTTCTGTGTACACTGTATATTGACAGAAAGCTGCTAATTAGTGCTGAGGACAGGGTTGGACTAGGAGGCATGAGACACTAAAGGTACCGTCACATTAAGCGACACTGCAGCGATATAGACAACGATGCTGATCGCTGCAGCGTCGCTGTTTCGTCAGTGTGTGGTCGCTGGAGAGCTGTCACACAGACAGCTCTCCAGCGACCAATGATGCCGAAGTCCCCGGGTAACCAGGGTAAACATCAGGTTACTAAGCGCAGGGCCGTGCTTAGTAACCCGATGTTTACCCTGGTTACCAGTGTAAATGTAAAAAAAAAAAAACACTACATACTTACATTCCGGTGTCTGTCGCGTCCCCCGGCGTCCACTTCCCTGCACTGTGTAAGCGCCGGCCATAAAGCAGAGCGGTGACTTTACCGCTGTGCTCTGCTTTACGGCCGGCTGGCGCTGACACAGTGCAGGGAAGCGGACGCCGGGGGATGTGACAGACACCGGAATGTAAGTATGTAGTGTTTTTTTTTTTTACATTTACAATGGTAACCAGGGTAAATATCGGGTTACTAAGCGCGGCCCTGCGCTTAGTAACCCGATGTTTACCCTGGTTACCAGTGAAGACATCGTTGAATCGGCGTCACTCACGCCGACTCAGCGATGTCAGCGGGTGAGCCAGTGACGAAATAAGGTGCTGGCCTTCTAGTTCCGACCAACGATGTCACAGCAGGATCCTGATCGCTGCTGCGTGTCAAACACAATGATATCGCTATCCAGGAAGCTGCAACGTCACGGATCGCTATCGTTATCGTTGTTAAGTTGTTCAGTGTGAAGGTACCTTAAGTCCTGTAATGATAATCTCCTACTTATAAAACACTGATTGTATTGAAACAGCAAAACTGCCCAGAACGCGATGCACTGCTGGAATCAGGCTCTTTTCCTCTACATCATAGTACTCTCAGATTTCATAGCAAAAACCTGGTGACATATTTTCTTTAATATAATACACAATCGCATAATCATCAATCCTATAATATAATTTAAAGATAAAGTTAAATTAAATCGCTCTGGTCTTACCTGCTGCCTCTCAGTGGATGGAGGATTTGTCTGCTTTTTTCTGATATTATGAGTATGATCTAATTTAGAATCTTTCTTCCAGCGGGAACCACTATAATGCCGGCATGATGTACTTGTATAATACAATAGTCCTTCCACTGGCCAGAACCACTAAAGTACCCGCATGATTTACTTGTGTATGTGTCAACAAGCTTGTATCTGCCAGCTTACCTGTGTATGTATTGGTCGCTGCAGTATACGGTGCGATGCTGGATGACAGCTCACTTGCTTGGTGTAGATAACCGGGGCTGCGACACTGTCTGAGTCAGATGGTGGGACGCAATGTAGAGCCAGGGATGCTCCGGCCGGTAGCGTCCCTGGATACCACTCAGAGAAAAAAGATGGCCGATAGGCTCCACCTTCTGGTGATGTCACGTTCAGGAACGAGCGCTGAGGCACTCAAAAAGGGGGAAGGAATCTAACCAACATGTTTCAAAGAGCTGCTCCAGCAGACAAGGCCCACCCTTAGTGGTATTAAAACGATCAATGTACCAAGAGGAGTCTATTAGACTCCTCAGTGACGAAATTACATACAAAAAATTAAGAAGTGATCCAGCAACATCTTTTGCAAAGAAATTAAACATCCTATGTTCCAAAGGGAAATCTATGGGGATTCTAAGCAAAAAACAGTTTGAATTTGTGATGAACCGTACCCCAAGTATAGCAGTTTACTACCATATTCCAAAACTACATAAAAATCCAACGTGTCCCCCCGGGAGACCAATCATTTCTGGCATCAATAGTCTCACAGCAAATTTAACAAGGCATGTGGACATTCACCTGCAGAAATGCTTTTCCCTAATACCGGCATACCTTAAAGATACAGGACATGCACTACAAAACTTAGAGAAGGTTAGTTGGAATTCTAATTACATTCTAGGTACGCTAGACATCAAGTCTCTATATACAGTAATTGATCAGGATATGGGCTGCCAAGTGGCAGGCCATTACCTTGAATTGTTGGGCATCTACACGCCAACCCAGGTCCAATTTATTCAGGAATGTAAACAGTTTATTTTACAGCATAACTATTTCCTATATGAGGAACAATTCTTTTTGCAAAAGTGGGGCACAACTATGGTGACATGGTTAGCTCCGAGCTATGCCAATATTCCGATACTGCAAATATCGGGTATCGGCCGATATTCGCTGTATCGGAATTCCGATACCGAGGTCCGATATTTTTGTGATATCGGAAATCGGAATCGGAAGTTCCTATAACTTCCCAGTGTATGGTTCCCAGGGTCTGGAGGAGAGGAAACTCTCCTTCAGGCCCTGGGATCCATATTCATGTAAAAAATAAAGAATAAAAATAAAAAAATATGGATAAACTCACCCTCGGATGGGCCCTGGCTGTCACCACTGCAAGCGTCTGCCTCCGTTCCTAAGATTGCAGTGAGTGTAGGACCTGCGATGACGTCGTGGTCTTGTGATTGGTCGCATGACCGCTCATGTGACCGGTCATGTGGCCGCGACTAGGGTTGAGCGAAACGGGTCGATCATTTTCAAAAGTCGCCGACTTTTGGCTAAGTCGGCGTCTCATGAAACCCGATCCGACCCCTGTGCTTGTCGGCCATGCGGTACGCGACTTTCGCGCCAAAGTCGCGTTTCAATGACGCGAAAAGCGCCATTTCTCAGCCAATGAAGGTGAACGCAGAGTGTGGGCAGCGTGATGACATAGATCCTGGTCCCCACCATCTTAGAGAAGGGCATTGCAGTGATTGGCTTGCTGTCTGCGGCGTCACAGGGGCTATAAAGGGGCGTTCCCGCCGACCGCCATCTTACTGCTGCTGATCTGAGCTTAGGGAGAGGTTGCTGCCGCTTCGTCAGAAGCAGGGAGAGCGTTAGGCAGGGTCCACTAACCACCAAACCGCTTGTGCTGTAGCGATTTCCACTGTCCAACACCACCTTCGGTGTGCAGGAACAGTGGAAGCTATATATTTTTTTTTTTCCTCAGCGCTGTAGCTCATTGGGCTGCCCTAGAAGGCTCCGTGATAGCTGTATTGCTGTGTGTACGCCACTGTGGAAACCAACTGCTTTTTTCAAAGCACATATCCTCTTGTTCCTTTCTGCACAGCTATCTTTTTTGTTTGTCCACAATTTTTATTTAATTTGTGCATCAGTCCACTCCTATTGCTGCCTGCCATACCTGGCTTAGATTACTGCAGGGAGATAGTAATTGTAGGACAGTCCCTGTTTTTTTTTTTTTTTTTTGTGGGAGATTAAGATTGGCATTTCTGCTACAGTGCCATCCCTGTGTGTGCCATCTCTCACTGAGTGGGCCATAGAAAGCCTATTTATTTTTTCCGTGATTTGTGTTCTAAATTCTACCTCAACACAAAAACACTACATCAATCAGTGGTAGAAAAATATTGGCCTCAGTCAGGGCTTGTGTGCCACTGCTGTGTGTGCTATCTCTTATTCAGTGGGCTATAGAAAGCCTATTTATTTATTTATTTTTTTTCTTATTATTTGGTTTCTAAAGTCTCCCTGAAAAAAAAAAAAATAAATAAAAAAACAGTGGGAGAGTAATATTGCCCTTTCAGCTTGTGTGCCAGTCTTGACTCCTGGGTGTGCCACCTCTCTCTCTAATTGTGGGCCATAGAAAGCCTTTTTTTTTTTTTTTTAAATATTATTGGGTTTCTAAAGTCTCCCTTAAAAAACAAAAAATACATAAAAAAACAGTGGGAGAGTAATATTGCCCTTTCAGCTTGTGTGCCAGTCTTGACTCCTGGGTGTGCCACCTCTCTCTCTCATTCAGTGGGCCATAGAAAGGCTATTTATTTTTTTGGTTTTTTTAATATTATTTGGTTTCTAAAGTCTCCCTGAAAAAAAAAAAAACATAAAAAAACAGTGGGAGAGTAATATTGCCCTTTCAGCTTGTGTGCCAGTCTTGACTCCTGGGTGTGCCACCTCTCTCTCTCATTCAGTGGGCCATAGAAAGGCTATTTATTTTTTTGTTTTTTTTAATATTATTTGGTTTCTAAAGTCTCCCTGAAAATAAAAAAAAAAAACTTAAAAAAACAGTGGGAGAGTAATATTGCCCTTTCAGCTTGTGCGCCAGTCTTGACTCCTGGGTGTGCCACCTCTCTCTCTCTAATTGTGGGCCATAGAAAGCCTTTTTTTTTTTTGTTTTTTTTTTAATATTATTTGGTTTCTAAAGTCTCCCTTAAAAAACAAAAAATACATAAAAAAACAGTGGGAGAGTAATATTGCCCTTTCAGCTTGTGTGCCAGTCTTGACTCCTGGGTGTGCCACCTCTCTCTCTCATTCAGTGGGCCATAGAAAGGCTATTTATTTTTTTGGTTTTTTTAATATTATTTGGTTTCTAAAGTCTCCCTGAAAATAAAAAAAAAAATACTTAAAAAAACAGTGGGAGAGTAATATTGCCCTTTCAGCTTGTGCGCCAGTCTTGACTCCTGGGTGTGCCACCTCTCTCTCTCTAATTGTGGGCCATAGAAAGCCTTTTTTTTTTTGTTTTTTTTTTATATTATTTGGTTTCTAAAGTCTCCCTTAAAAAACAAAAAATACATAAAAAAACAGTGGGAGAGTAATATTGCCCTTTCAGCTTGTGTGCCAGTCTTGACTCCTGGGTGTGCCACCTCTCTCTCTCATTCAGTGGGCCATAGAAAGGCTATTTATTTTTTTGGTTTTTTTAATATTATTTGGTTTCTAAAGTCTCCCTGAAAATAAAAAAAAAAAAACTTAAAAAAACAGTGGAAGAGTAATATTGCCCCTTCAGCTTGTGCGCCAGTCTTGACTCCTGGGTGTGCCACCTCTCTCTCTCTAATTGTGGGCCATAGACAGCCTTTTTGTTTTTGTTTTTTTTTTAATATTATTTGGTTTCTAAAGTCTCCCTTAAAAAACAAAAAATACATAAAAAAACAGTGGGAGAGTAATATTGCCCTTTCAGCTTGTGTGCCAGTCTTGACTCCTGGGTGTGCCACCTCTCTCTCTCATTCAGTGGGCCATAGAAAGGCTATTTATTTTTTTGGTTTTTTTAATATTATTTGGTTTCTAAAGTCTCCCTGAAAAAAAAAAAAAACATAAAAAAACAGTGGGAGAGTAATATTGCCCTTTCAGCTTGTGCGCCAGTCTTGACTCCTGGGTGTGCCACCTCTCTTTCTCTAATTGTGGGCCATAGGAAGCCTTTTTTTTTTGTTTTTTTTTTAATATTATTTGGTTTCTAAAGTCTCCCTTAAAAAACAAAAAATACATAAAAAAACAGTGGGAGAGTAATATTGCCCTTTCAGCTTGTGTGCCAGTCTTGACTCCTGGGTGTGCCACCTCTCTCTCTCATTCAGTGGGCCATAGAAAGGCTATTTATTTTTTTGGTTTTTTTAATATTATTTGGTTTCTAAAGTCTCCCTGAAAATAAAAAAAAAAAAACATAAAAAAACAGTGGGAGAGTAATATTGCCCTTTCAGCTTGTGCGCCAGTCTTGACTCCTGGGTGTGCCACCTCTCTCTCTCTAATTGTGGGCCATAGGAAGCCTTTTTTTTTTTGTTTTTTTTTAATATTATTTGGTTTCTAAAGTCTCCCTTAAAAAACAAAAAATACATAAAAAAACAGTGGGAGAGTAATATTGCCCTTTCAGCTTGTGTGCCAGTCTTGACTCCTGGGTGTGCCACCTCTCTCTCTCATTCAGTGGGCCATAGAAAGGCTATTTTTTTTTTGGTTTTTTTAATATTATTTGGTTTCTAAAGTCTCCCTGAAAATAAAAAAAAAAAAACATAAAAAAACAGTGGGAGAGTAATATTGCCCTTTCAGCTTGTGCGCCAGTCTTGACTCCTGGGTGTGCCACCTCTCTCTCTCTAATTGTGGGCCATAGGAAGCCTTTTTTTTTTTTGTTTTTTTTTAATATTATTTGGTTTCTAAAGTCTCCCTTAAAAAACAAAAAATACATAAAAAAACAGTGGGAGAGTAATATTGCCCTTTTAGCTTGTGTGCCAGTCTTGACTCCTGGGTGTGCCACCTCTCTCTCTCTCATTCAGTGGGCCATAGAAAGGCTATTTATTTTTTTGGTTTTTTTAATATTATTTGGTTTCTAAAGTCTCCCTGAAAAAAAAAAAAACATAAAAAAACAGTGGGAGAGTAATATTGCCCTTTCAGCTTGTGCACCAGTCTTGACTCCTGGGTGTGCCACCTCTCTCTCTCTAATTGTGGGCCATAGGAAGCCTTTTTTTTTTTGTTTTTTTTTTAATATTATTTGGTTTCTAAAGTCTCCCTTAAAAAACAAAAAATACATAAAAAAACAGTGGGAGAGTAATATTGCCCTTTCAGCTTGTGTGCCAGTCTTGACTCCTGGGTGTGCCACCTCTCTTTCTCATTCAGTGGGCCATAGAAAGGCTATTTATTGTTTTGGTTTTTTTAATATTATTTGGTTTCTAAAGTCTCCCTGAAAATAAAAAAAAAAAAACTTAAAAAAACAGTGGGAGAGTAATATTGCCCTTTCAGCTTGTGCGCCAGTCTTGACTCCTGGGTGTGCCACCTCTCTCTCTCTAATTGTGGGCCATAGAAAGCCTTTTTTTTTTTGTTTTTTCTTTTGTTTTGTTTTTAATATTATTTGGTTTCTAAAGTCTCCCTGAGAAAAAAAAAAAAATAAATTAGGTGGGAGATTAATATTGACATTAGTGCTTGAGTGACAGTCCTGCGTGTGTGTCATCTCTGTGATTTTGTGCCACAGAAAACAGAGTGTGTAACATTGTGCCTGATTTTCCTTGTGGTCTCACCAACCTGTTAAGGGATATTGAAATCATACTGAAGTTATAGCTCACCGTGTAAGTTGTTTGACAGCAACAAATAAAGTTACTTTGGTTAAGATTTTAAAACAATGAGGAAGTCTGGTGCAAGAGGTCGTCGTGGGCGTTCATTGTCAGCTGGTAATGATGGTAGTGGTAGTGGAGCATCAGGTGGTCGTGGGGATAAAAATATTCCACCTAAGTCTGGAGTTGTGGAGCCAGTTTCGTCGTCAGGCTACACAAGGCCTCGAACGCTCTCTTTTCTGGGAGTAGGAAAACCGCTTTTAAAGGCGGAGCAGCAACAGCAAGTTTTGGCTTACATTGCAGACTCAGCCTCTAGCTCTTTTGCCTCCTCTTCCGAAACTGGTAAATGTAAAAGCAGCGCGTCGCTTGTGGATGTTCACGGTCAGGGACAAGTCGCTTCCTTGTCCTCCTCAGCAAAAACTACAACAAGAGAGAAGGATGCAGCAGGCGACACAACGGGTCACTCCATGGAGCTCTTTACACATACCGTCCCTGGCTTAGAAAGTGAAACATTTAACAGGCCATGCCCATTACAAGTATATTCTGACATGGAGTGCACTGATGCACAGCCACAGCCAGAGTACTATGCTGCTCCTTTGACTCAGACCACCACATTGCCCTCTCAGGGTACAGATCCACAATCAGACCCTGATGAGACTATGTTGCCCCGCCACGAACGCTATACCACCGACCAACACAGTGACACAGACGAAGTTGCACACGAGCTCGAAGAGGAGATAATAGATGACCCAGTTATTGACCCCGATTGGCAGCCATTGGGGGAACAGGGTGCAGGCGGCAGTAGTTCAGAAGCGGAGGTGGAGGAGGGGCCGCAGCAGGCATCAACATCGCAACAGGTTCCATCTGCCGGGCCCGTATCTGGCCCAAAACGCGTGTCAAAGCCAAAACCTGTTGGAGGACAGCGTGGCCATCCGGTTAAAGCTCAGTCTGCAATCCCTGAAAAGGGATCCAAGTCTAGGAAGAGTGCAGTCTGGCATTTTTTTAAACAACATCCAACTGATCAGCGCAAAGTCATCTGTCAAAAATGTTCAACTAGCTTAAGCAGAGGTCAGAATCTGAAAAGTCTAAATACTAGTTGCATGCATAGACACTTAACCACCATGCATTTTCAAGCCTGGACTAACTACCAAATGTCCCTTAAGGTTGTAGCACCCTCGGCCAATGAAGCTAGTCAGCAACGCAACATCCCTTCCGTCACTGTAAGGCCACCATTTTCCGCACCACCGGCAGTATCTGTGCAGGTTTCTTTGCCAGCCAAAAGCAGTCAGGGTCAGGGAACCACCAGTTTTGTAGGAGGAAATATTGCATCTAGGGCACCGGCGGAAACAATACCGTCTCCAACCGTCTCTCAGTCTGCCATGTACACCGGCACACCCGAAAGTTCCACGACCTCCAGCTCTCCAGTCCAGCTCACCCTACATGAGACTCTGGTTAGAAAAAGGAAGTACTTATCCTCGCATCCGCGTACACAGGGTTTTAACGTCCACATAGCTAGACTAATCTCGTTAGAGATGATGCCCTACCGGTTAGTTGAAAGCGAAGCTTTCAAAGCCCTGATGGAGTACGCTGAACCACGATACGAGCTACCCAGTCGACACTTTTTTTCCAGAAAAGCCATCCCAGCCCTGCACCAGCATGTTAAACAGCGCATCGTCCATGCACTCAGGCAATCTGTGAGTACAAAGGTGCACCTGACTACAGATGCATGGACCAGTAGGCATGGCCAGGGACGTTATGTGTCCATCACGGCACACTGGGTGAATGTGGTGGATGCAGGGTCCACAGGCGACATCAATTTAGGGACAGTTGTGCCTAGCCCACGGTCTAGGAAACAGTTGGCTGTAGGCGTTCGCACCCCCTCCTCCTCCTCCTCCTCGTCCTCCTGCAGAAGCTACAGCTCTTCCACAGAACGCAGTCTGCCAACCACTCCATCGGCAGATGACACTGTTGCACACCAGTTGTCCCATTATGGGCCAGCTACTGCCAAGCGTCAGCAGGCTGTATTGGCTATGAAGTGTTTGGGCGACAACAGACACACCGCGGAAGTTCTGTCCGAGTTCTTGCAACAAGAAACGCAGTCATGGCTGGGCACAGTAGATCTTGAGGCAGGCAAGGTAGTGAGTGATAACGGAAGGAATTTCATGGCTGCCATCTCCCTTTCCCAACTGAAACACATTCCTTGCCTGGCTCACACCTTAAACCTGGTGGTGCAGTGCTTATTGAAAACTTATCCTGGGTTCTCCGACCTGCTCCTCAAAGTGCGTGCACTTTGCTCACATATCCGACGTTCGCCTGTACACGCCAGCCGTATGCAGACCTATCAGCGGTCTTTGAACCTTCCCCAGCATCGCCTCATCATAGACGTTGCAACAAGGTGGAACTCAACACTGCACATGCTTCAGAGACTGTGCGAACAGAGGCGTGCTGTTATTTATTTGTGGGAGGATACACGGGCAGGCAGTAGGATGGCAGACATGGAGTTGTTAGGTATGCAGTGGTCTAAGATACAAGACATGTGTCAAGTCCTTCAGTGTTTTGAGGAATGCACACGGCTGGTTAGTGCAGACAACGCCGTAATAAGCATGAGCATCCCCCTAATGCGTCTGCTGATGCAAAGTTTGACGCACATAAAGGAGCAGGCGTCTGCACCAGAGGAAGAGGAAAGCCTTGATGACAGTCAGCCATTGTCTGGTCAGGGCAGTGTACAGGACGAGGTAGCGGGCGAAGAGGAGGTGGAGGACGAGGAGGATGATGGGGATGAGTATATTTTTAATGCCGAACCTTTCCCGGGGGCACAGGAAATTGGTTGCGTGTCACGGCCGGGTTCTGTTTTTTTGAGGGACACAAGTGACGTAGATTTTCCTGCAACTGCCCCTCAACCAATCACAACCGGAGATTTGACAACTGGAACTTTGGCCCACATGGCGGATTATGCCTTACGTATCCTCAAAAGGGACACACGCATTACGAAAATGATGAACGATGACGATTACTGGTTGGCCTGCCTCCTTGTTCCACGCTATAAAGGCAAATTGCAAAATATTATGCCACATGAGAACTTGGAACTAATATTAGCAACCAAACAATCAACTCTTGTTGACCGTTTGCTTCAGGCATTCCCAGCACACAGCGCACGTGATCGTTCTCACACGAGCTCCAGGGGGCAGCAGACTAGGAGTGTTAGGGGTGCACACATCAGAAGTGGCGTTGGACAGAGGGGTTTTCTGACCAGGTTGTGGAGTGATTTTGCTATGACCGCAGACAGGACAGGTACTGCTGCATCAATTGAAAGTGACAGGAGACAACATTTGTCCAGTATGGTTACTAACTATTTTTCATCCCTTATCGATGTTCTCCCTCAACCGTCATTCCCATTTGATTACTGGGCCTCCAAATTAGACACCTGGCCAGAATTGGCAGAATATGCATTGCAGGAGCTTGCTTGCCCGGCAGCAAGTGTCCTATCAGAAAGAGTATTCAGTGCTGCAGGTTCAATATTAACCGAAAAAAGGACTCGTCTGGCTACCCAAAATGTTGACGATCTAACATTCATTAAAATGAACCACAACTGGATTTCGAAATCTTTTGCCCCACCTTGCCCGGCCGACACCTAGCTTTCCTATGAAAAGCTCTTGCCTGTGAATTACTTTTCTAATGTCTAATTTGCTGCAGCTGATTGTACAGCATACGACATGTTTACACCTCCCTAAATGGCAAAACTCCCCACACGGGGCCGTGGTATCGCGACTTGGCGCAAGCACCCGTGAGACTGCTGTTTGTCTGAAGAGGTGGGTGTGCTCGCTTTTGGTTGACGGCATTGCTACTGGGTCCCTCATAGTACAATGTAGTGTCTCTGGCGGTGGCGGTGCGCACCCAACGTCAGACACACCGTTGTAACATGAGGGGCCCTGGGGCGGTCCCGCCGGCCTCAAGAGAGTTCCCCCCTACCCCAGCTCAAAATGTGCTCTACCACGTGCAAAATTATGTCGCACAGCTCCACCAATCTTTAGTCTATTCGCTGACATCATTCAATGTCTGGCACTGACAATACAAATTTGTAGACATCTATGATGCAACTTAAAGTAGTCTGTGTCTGTGTCCTATATTGGCACCATTAAATAGTTACTGCCAAATTACTATGTCAGAAACTCAGTAGATGAGCCCACCCCTGTACCTAAGTATGCCACCTTTTTTTTTGTTTTGGTTGTTTTGCGAGACATTAACATCTATTTATATTTTGGGAGTACTGGGACAGACACTCCTTGCACTACTCCTCCACTCACCACCAAGCTGCCTGTGTATCCATGTAACCGCTATAAAGCTGCCATGAGCCTATTGTTTGTTATTTTAGGCCTTTGATAGCCTGTCTGCGGTCCCTACTTTAAATACTCCTCCACTCACCACCAGCTGCCTGCCCGTGTATCCATGTAACCGCTGTAAAACTGCCATGAGCCTATTGTTTGTTATTTTAGGCCTTTGATAGCCTGTCTGCGGTCCCTACTTTAAATACTCCTCCACTCACCACCAAGCTGCCTGTGTATCCATGTAACCGCTGTAAAACTGCCATGAGCCTATTGTTTGTTATTTTAGGCCTTTGATAGCCTGTCTGCGGTCCCTACTTTAAATACTCCTCCACTCATCACCAGCTGCCTGCCCGTGTATCCATGTAACCACTGTAAAACTGCCATGAGCCTATTGTTTGTTATTTTAGGCCTTTGATAGCCTGTCTGCGGTCCCTACTTTAAATACTCCTCCACTCACCACCAAGCTGCCTGTGTATCCATGTAACCGCTGTAAAACTGCCATGAGCCTATTGTTTGTTATTTTAGGCCTTTGATAGCCTGTCTGCGGTCCCTACTTTAAATACTCCTCCACTCATCACCAGCTGCCTGCCCGTGTATCCATGTAACCGCTGTAAAACTGCCATGAGCCTATTGTTTGTTATTTTAGGCCTTTGATAGCCTGTCTGCGGTCCCTACTTTAAATACTCCTCCACTCACCACCAAGCTGCCTGTGTATCCATGTAACCGCTGTAAAACTGCCATGAGCCTATTGTTTGTTATTTTAGGCCTTTGATAGCCTGTCTGCGGTCCCTACTTTAAATACTCCTCCACTCATCACCAGCTGCCTGCCCGTGTATCCATGTAACTGCTGTAAAACTGCCATGAGCCTATTGTTTGTTATTTTAGGCCTTTGATAGCCTGTCTGCGGTCCCTACTTTAAATACTCCTCCACTCATCACCAGCTGCCTGCCCGTGTATCCATGTAACCGCTGTAAAACTGCCATGAGCCTATTGTTTGTTATTTTAGGCCTTTGATAGCCTGTCTGCGGTCCCTACTTTAAATACTCCTCCACTCACCACCAAGCTGCCTGTGTATCCATGTAACCGCTGTAAAACTGCCATGAGCCTATTGTTTGTTATTTTAGGCCTTTGATAGCCTGTCTGCGGTCCCTACTTTAAATACTCCTCCACTCACCACCAAGCTGCCTGTGTATCCGTGTAACCGCTGTAAAACTGCCATGAGCCTATTGTTTGTTATTTTAGGCCTTTGATAGCCTGTCTGCGGTCCCTACTTTAAATACTCCTCCACTCATCACCAGCTGCCTGTGTATCCATGTAACCGCTGTAAAACTGCCATGAGCCTATTGTTTGTTATTTTAGGCCTTTGATAGCCTGTCTGCGGTCCCTACTTTAAATACTCCTCCACTCATCACCAGCTGCCTGCCCGTGTATCCATGTAACCGCTGTAAAACTGCCATGAGCCTATTGTTTGTTATTTTAGGCCTTTGATAGCCTGTCTGCGGTCCCTACTTTAAATACTCCTCCACTCACCACCAAGCTGCCTGTGTATCCATGTAACCGCTGTAAAACTGCCATGAGCCTATTGTTTGTTATTTTAGGCCTTTGATAGCCTGTCTGCGGTCCCTACTTTAAATACTCCTCCACTCATCACCAGCTGCCTGCCCGTGTATCCATGTAACCGCTGTAAAACTGCCATGAGCCTATTGTTTGTTATTTTAGGCCTTTGATAGCCTGTCTGCGGTCCCTACTTTAAATACTCCTCCACTCACCACCAAGCTGCCTGTGTATCCATGTAACCGCTGTAAAACTGCCATGAGCCTATTGTTTGTTATTTTAGGCCTTCGAAGCCTGTCTGCGGTCCCTCCTTCCACTAGGCCTCCACTGACCAGACCACTGCTGCCCGTGTACCCCTGGAACCAATTTTAAAGTGCCTACAGCCAGCCCATTTTATTGTGTTAGGCCTTCGAAGCCTGTCTGCGGTCCCTCCTTCCAATAGGCCTACACTGACAAAGGTACACCTGACAACAGACACATGGACCTGTAGGCATGGCCACGGAAGGTTACGTGTCCTTTGTGGCTCAATGGGTTAATGTATTGGATGCATGGTCCACACAGGGGACAGCCTGCTAAGTCTGTATGCAGTCCCTAATTCAAGTTGTCCTCAACTGAATAAAGCTGAGCTTCTACCTTCTGGCTCTCATTAAGTGTTTTTTAAAAAACAAAATGGTGGTTAGGGCCTACTAACGGCTTCTGCCCCTCCCTGGTGTTGCCCTCAACTGAATAAAGCTGAGCTTCAACCTTCTGGCTCTCATTAAGTGTTTTTTAAAAAACAAAATGGTGGTTAGGGCCTACTAACGGCTTCTGCCCCTCCCTGGTGTTGCCCTCAACTGAATAAAGCTGAGCTTCTACCTTCCGGCTCTGATTAACTGCTGTTTTTAAACACATTGCTGGTTCCGGCCTACTAACGGCTTCTGCCCCTCCCTGGTTTTGCCCTCAACTGAATAAAGCTGAGCTTCTACCTTCCGGCTCTGATTAACTGCTGTTTTTAAACACATTGCTGGTTCCGGCCTACTAACGGTGTCTGCCCCTGCCTGGTGTTGCCCTCAACTGAATAAAGCTGAGCTTCAACCTTCTGGCTCTCATTAAGTGTTTTTTAAAAAACAAAATGGTGGTTCCGGCCTACTAACGGTGTCTGCCCCTGCCTGGTGTTGCCCTCAACTGAATAAAGCTGAGCTTCAACCTTCTGGCTCTCATTAAGTGTTTTTTAAAAAACAAAATGGTGGTTAGGGCCTACTAACGGCTTCTGCCCCTCCCTGGTGTTGCCCTCAACTGAATAAAGCTGAGCTTCTACCTTCCGGCTCTGATTAACTGCTGTTTTTAAACAAAATGGTGGTTCCGGCCTACTAACGGTGTCTGCCCCTGCCTGGTGTTGCCCTCAACTGAATAAAGCTGAGCTTCAACCTTCTGGCTCTCATTAAGTGTTTTTTAAAAAACAAAATGGTGGTTAGGGCCTACTAACGGCTTCTGTCCCTCCCTGGTGTTGCCCTCAACTGAATAAAGCTGAGCTTCTACCTTCCGGCTCTGATTAACTGCTGTTTTTAAACACATTGCTGGTTCCGGCCTACTAACGGTGTCTGCCCCTGCCTGGTGTTGCCCTCAACTGAATAAAGCTGAGCTTCAACCTTCTGGCTCTCATTAAGTGTTTTTTAAAAAACAAAATGGTGGTTAGGGCCTACTAACGGCTTCTGCCCCTCCCTGGTGTTGCCCTCAACTGAATAAAGCTGAGCTTCTACCTTCCGGCTCTGATTAACTGCTGTTTTTAAACACATTGCTGGTTCCGGCCTACTAACGGTGTCTGCCCCGCCTGGTGTTGCCCTCAACTGAATAAAGCTGAGCTTCAACCTTCTGGCTCTCATTAAGTGTTTTTTTAAAAAACAAAATGGTGGTTCCGGCCTACTAACGGTGTCTGCCCCTGCCTGGTGTTGCCCTCAACTGAATAAAGCTGAGCTTCAACCTTCTGGCTCTCATTAAGTGTTTTTTAAAAAACAAAATGGTGGTTAGGGCCTACTAACGGCTTCTGCCCCTCCCTGGTGTTGCCCTCAACTGAATAAAGCTGAGCTTCTACCTTCCGGCTCTGATTAACTGCTGTTTTTAAACACATTGCTGGTTCCGGCCTACTAACGGCTTCTGCCCCTCCCTGGTGTTGCCCTCAACTGAATAAAGCTGAGCTTCTACCTTCCGGCTCTGATTAACTGCTGTTTTTAAACAAAATGGTGGTTCCGGCCTACTAACGGTGTCTGCCCCTGCCTGGTGTTGCCCTCAACTGAATAAAGCTGAGCTTCAACCTTCTGGCTCTCATTAAGTGTTTTTTAAAAAACAAAATGGTGGTTCCGGCCTACTAACGGTGTCTGCCCCTGCCTGGTGTTGCCCTCAACTGAATAAAGCTGAGCTTCAACCTTCTGGCTCTCATTAAGTGTTTTTTAAAAAACAAAATGGTGGTTAGGGCCTACTAATGGCTTCTGCCCCTCCCTGGTGTTGCCCTCAACTGAATAAAGCTGAGCTTCTACCTTCCGGCTCTGATTAACTGCTGTTTTTAAACACATTGCTGGTTCCGGCCTACTAACGGCTTCTGCCCCTCCCTGGTGTTGCCCTCAACTGAATAAAGCTGAGCTTCTACCTTCTGGCTCTGATTAACTGCTGTTTTTAAACACATTGCTGGTTCCGGCCTACTAACGGTGTCTGCCCCTGCCTGGTGTTGCCCTCAACTGAATAAAGCTGAGCTTCAACCTTCTGGCTCTCATTAAGTGTTTTTTAAAAAACAAAATGGTGGTTCCGGCCTACTAACGGTGTCTGCCCCTGCCTGGTGTTGCCCTCAACTGAATAAAGCTGAGCTTCAACCTTCTGGCTCTCATTAAGTGTTTTTTAAAAAAACAAAATGGTGGTTAGGGCCTACTAACGGCTTCTGCCCCTCCCTGGTGTTGCCCTCAACTGAATAAAGCTGAGCTTCTACCTTCCGGCTCTGATTAACTGCTGTTTTTAAACAAAATGGTGGTTCCGGCCTACTAACGGTGTCTGCCCCTGCCTGGTGTTGCCCTCAACTGAATAAATCTGAGCTTCAACCTTCTGGCTCTCATTAAGTGTTTTTTAAAAAACAAAATGGTGGTTAGGGCCTACTAACGGCTTCTGCCCCTCCCTGGTGTTGCCCTCAACTGAATAAAGCTGAGCTTCTACCTTCCGGCTCTGATTAACTGCTGTTTTTAAACACATTGCTGGTTCCGGCCTACTAACGGTGTCTGCCCCTGCCTGGTGTTGCCCTCAACTGAATAAAGCTGAGCTTCAACCTTCTGGCTCTCATTAAGTGTTTTTTAAAAAACAAAATGGTGGTTAGGGCCTACTAACGGCTTCTGCCCCTCCCTGGTGTTGCCCTCAACTGAATAAAGCTGAGCTTCTACCTTCCGGCTCTGATTAACTGCTGTTTTTAAACACATTGCTGGTTCCGGCCTACTAACGGTGTCTGCCCCTGCCTGGTGTTGCCCTCAACTGAATAAAGCTGAGCTTCAACCTTCTGGCTCTCATTAAGTGTTTTTTAAAAAACAAAATGGTGGTTAGGGCCTACTAACAGCTTCTGCCCCTCCCTGGTGTTGCCCTCAACTGAATAAAGCTGAGCTTCTACCTTCCGGCTCTGATTAACTGCTGTTTTTAAACACATTGCTGGTTCCGGCCTACTAACGGTGTCTGCCCCTGCCTGGTGTTGCCCTCAACTGAATAAAGCTGAGCTTCAACCTTCTGGCTCTCATTAAGTGTTTTTTAAAAAACAAAATGGTGGTTCCGGCCTACTAACGGTGTCTGCCCCTGCCTGGTGTTGCCCTCAACTGAATAAAGCTGAGCTTCAACCTTCTGGCTCTCATTAAGTGTTTTTTAAAAAACAAAATGGTGGTTAGGGCCTACTAACGGCTTCTGCCCCTCCCTGGTGTTGCCCTCAACTGAATAAAGCTGAGCTTCTACCTTCCGGCTCTGATTAACTGCTGTTTTTAAACACATTGCTGGTTCCGGCCTACTAACGGTGTCTGCCCCTGCCTGGTGTTGCCCTCAACTGAATAAAGCTGAGCTTCAACCTTCTGGCTCTCATTAAGTGTTTTTTAAAAAACAAAATGGTGGTTCCGGCCTACTAACGGTGTCTGCCCCTGCCTGGTGTTGCCCTCAACTGAATAAAGCTGAGCTTCAACCTTCTGGCTCTCATTAAGTGTTTTTTAAAAAACAAAATGGTGTTTAGGGCCTACTAACGGTGTCTGCCCCTCCCTGGTGTTGCCCTCAACTGAATAAAGCTGAGCTTCAACCTTCTGGCTCTCATTAAGTGTTTTTTAAAAAACAAAATGGTGGTTCCGGCCTACTAACGGTGTCTGCCCCTCCCTGGTGTTGTCCTCAACTGAACAAAGCTGAGCTTCCACATTCTGGCTTTCGGCCTATACTATCAGATATTAAACTGCATTTGGCCTACTAGTGTGGTTAGGCCCTTGAAACAGTGTCTGCTGCTCTTGAGTTTGCTACTCCACTGAACAAAGCAATGCCGCCTGTTTAGTCCTGTTACCAATTTTGATCTGCATTTAGCCTACTTTATTCTTTGGCCCTATATCTGTTTCCTCATCATCCTGCCCATTGCCCAGCCACTGCTAGATGAGTCTGCTGGTACATTGACCTAGACCACTACATTCCCCTTGTACTCTACACAGCCAGAATCTGACCCTGCTGAAAGTAAGGTTCCCCTTCCCGCATATTATACCACCTTACACAGGGACAAAGAGGAAGGTGCAGATGAAAGTGCAGGTTCCTTCATCAGGTGGGGGGGCATACTCGTTGGCGACGTCACTGGCACAGGGCCACTCAGAGTACGCAAAAGTGTCGCTGCTGGTGGGAGGCGCCCCCGCCATGCAAACACACCGCCGTACTTTGAGGGGCCCTGTGCCAGTGCCAATGCGAACGAGTGGGCCCCCCCTGCTTGCTCAGGATCACAGCACTTGCAACGTTGAAATACTTACCTCTCCCTGCTCCACCGCCATGACGTAGTCCATGTTTCCTGGGCCCACTAAAACCTTGAACCAGCCCTACCCCCACAACTTTTGCCAAATGACCCCCAATTTCCAGTGCCCAACTATTATTATAAAGTTAATTAAGATTGACAAGCTTCAGAAAACAAGAATGGATGTTTTTGGCAGTAAAATGTGCACTGTAGGTGTTTTCCTGGCCTCCACTCACTGCCGGCTATGCTTCCCCATTGACTTGCATTGGGTTTCGTGTTTCGGTCGATCCCCGACTTTTAGCGATAATCGGCCGACTTCACTCGACTCGACTCTGGACTAAATCGGGTTTCACAAAACCAGACTCGATCTTAAAAAAATGAAAGTCGCTCAACCCTAGCCGCGACGTCATCGAAGGTCCTTCACTCTCTGCATTCTTAGGAACGGAGGCAGACGCTTGCAGCGGTGACAGCCAGGGCCCGTCCGAGGGTGAGTATATCCATATTTTTTATTTTTATTCTTTATTTTTTACATGAATATGGATCCCAGGGCCTGAAGGAGAGTCTCCTCTCCTTCAGACCCTGGGAACCATCCAGGATCACTTCCGATATTTGTGTCCCATTGACTTGTATTGGTATCGGGTATCGGTATCGGCGATATCCGATATTTTTTGGATATCTGCCGATCCAATCCGATACCGATACTTTCAAATATCGGAAGGTATCGCTCAACACTACTTACTAGGTGTTACTGTAAAGAAGTGGATGCAAATAGTTTCATCCACATAACTAGTTGCCATCTCCCTGGTTGGCTCACTAATATCCCTAAGAGCCAGTCAACACGCATAAAACGCAACTGTACCAAAAATGATGATTATATTGGAGAATCAAAACTCTTGACACAGCAATTCCTGGATAAGGGCTTTCCGGAATCCCTATTGGAATAGGTGAAACTTAACATGGAAATTATACTGAGGAACGAACTAGTACATCCCGTTAAACTAACCACTACAGAATCAGTTAATATCAAAGACCAAATACAGTACAGACCAAAAGTTTGGACACACCTTCTCATCTTTTCATGTAAAGATTTTTCTGTATTTTCATGACTATGAAAATTGTAAATTCACACTGAAGGCATCAAAACTATGAATTAACACATGTGGAATTATATACTTAACAAAAAAGTGTGAAATAACTGAAATTATGTCTTATATTCTAGGTTCTTCAAAGTAGCCACCTTCTGCTTTGATAACTGCATTGCACACTCTTGGCATTCTCTTGATGAGCTTCAAGAGTTAGTCGCCGGGAATGGTCTTCCAACAATCTTGAAGGAGTTCCCAGAGATGCTTAGCACTTGTTGGCCCTTTTGCCTTCACTCTGCTGTCCAGCTCACCCCAAACCATCTCGATTGGGTTCAGGTCTGGTGACTGTGGAGGCCAGGTCATCTGGCGTAGCACTCCATCACTCTCCTTCTTGGTTAAATAGCCCTTATACAGCCTGGAGGTGTGTATGGGGTCATTGTCCTGTTGAAAAATAAATGATGGTCCAACTAAACGCAAACCGAATAGAATAGCATGCCGCTGCAGGATGCTGTGGTTGCCATGCTGGTTCAGTATGCCTTTAATTTTATATTATTCTAAGTCTTCAGGTCCCGGTGTCCCTCCCTGTATCTATAACTATGGCTGATGTAAGAGGGGCATTTGAATTTTTATAAATAAACATAATTTTCATAAATAAACCTTGTTTTTAAATCACATAGATGCACCCACTTATACCATAAACCATTGGAATCAAGTATGGAACAGTATGTTTAATGCATATCTCTTTAATTTTGGGCAAAAACCCTAGCCTTGTATCAAGCATATAGGAGGAATGCATGGATACATGAGTACTTGCCGGGCAGTCTGGGGTTAAAATGATGGGCGGCACACAAACATAGCTGGAGAGTATATATGGCAGGGGGATTCTAAGGAGCGGTAACCCTGATGAAGAAAAGCGCAGCTCTTTGCAACGCATTGGTTAGATTCCTTCCCCCTTTTTGAGTGCCTCAGTGCTCCTTCCTGAACGTGACGTCACAAGAAGGCGGAGCCTATCAGCCATCTTTTTTCTCCGCGTGGTATCCAGGGACGTTACCGGCTGAAGCTTCCCTGGCTCTACATCACGTCCCACCATCTGACTCAGACAGCGCCGCAGCCCCGGTTATCTACACCAAGCAAGTGAGCCGTCATCCAGCATCGCACCGTATACTGCAGCGACCAATACATACACAGGTAAGCTGGCAGATACAAGCTTGTTGACACATACACAAGTACATCATGCGGGCATTTTAGTGGTTCTGGCCAGTGGAAGGACTATTGTATTATACAAGTACATCATTCGGGCATTGTAGTGGTTCCCGCCGGAAGAAGGACTATTATATTATATTATAGCATATATTTTTTAACTATTTTTTAACTATTTATATGGTCACCCCATCAACATGAGTGGTATTGGGGTCCTTTTAAGGTTATTTTTACTTTGGTTCCCCCGCAATAATTGTTCTTCATTTATCCTCAAGCGCGGCATCGATTTGGTATTATTAGTTATATATAGACAAAGGTTGGCACTACTTTGTCCGATTCCAGCAGCTGAGGATTATTGTCTTTTAGGGAGAGCGCCAGTGTGATCCCTTAATATAATTTAGAATCTTATTATGTAGGTTATACCCAGCCCACATTTCTTCTTCTTGGCATGCTGTACTTACCCCGCGCTCATTTTTTCTCAGTCTGTTTCATCCAAGCAGAACGTATTGTTCCATGCAGTAATCACATCCACACTGCTTAGCATCATGTACAGTAATAGTACATTTATTAAGAACAAACATTCACTATCCGTGTCCTGTGAATCGTGTGAACAAGACTTGGCTTGTTGATGGAGTCAGAGAATGTGTTACATTTATGGCGAGTTCAGGAAATAAATCAATGTCTTTATATTAGTCTTTACAGCTTCATTTTGATATTACTTGCATTCAGCACAACAGCATTGAACTTTATGATTTGGACTGCTGTAAGGAGGGAACTACGAAGGAGAAAGGCCTTGTCCTTAACTCTCTAAAGAAGAGAAAGAAAGCCAAAAACTGCCCAAGGGGTATTTAGTTCTTAAACCCGTCCTTGCAAAAGGGCGTATGCTCATCCAGGGAAGAGGTCAGCATGTGTGGTAGGAGCTTAGCATTTGAACTCCCGCCTCACATGACAGATACAGTTATTATGACAAAGCTGTCATCAGTCCCTTACAGCTGCAGTTGGTGCAGAGTTTTGGCCGCAGCTGTTAGCTTTACATCCCACAGTCAATCTTTCACAGCAACATTTAGGCACTCGCGCGCTCTGACCCCTAACGATCCACCACACTGCAATTACGGGGTATGGATGAGATACTATGAGAACAGGAGATCTGCTAAAGAAACCCTTAACTGCCAAGTCAGTCCTCCTATGAAGCTCAGTCATAGGTTGAGCTCCATAGCAGATGGAAATTTTCACTATATACTGCAATACTATGGTATAGCAATAAATAGTACACTGTAAGCATTGGTGGATTATAATGAAGTCAATCTAGGCTACCACCCGGGACCTAAGGGTCCGAGGGCCTCATGTACAGATTGCACTTAGTATAATGTTTTGTGCGCCGCCATCAGCTTCCATCGCATCCTCTGTGATGGGCCGCGATGTCATCACACCAGCACCAGCATGTACACACTGCCATAAGAACTGGAGCCCCAAGGATAGGAGCAGAGCACCAGGGGAACAAGAGATGGGTGAGTGTGTGCTATTTACATATATACTGTATATAGTGTGCCTGTATATAGGAGGTCATGTGGGAGCTCATCTTGAAAATAGGGGCTATTTGAATGTCTGTAAAGCCCTGCTGAGTTAATGGCATTATATAAGTGAGTAACATAAATAAATTAACTAAATGTGAGACCTCATATTTGATATAGGGAGTTATGTAGGGGCTCATCCTGTATGTAAGAGTTATGCTAGACTTCATGATGTGTATAAGGAGCTATGTAGGGGATCATATAGAGGTTATATGAGACCTCATATTGCATATAGTATAGGATGCTATGTGAGAGATCATACTCTACATAGGGAGCTATGTAGAGGCTCATACTGTATCTAGGGGGCAATGTAGGAGCTCACCGAATATATAGGGAGGCTATGTGTGAGCCCATACTGTATATAGAGGCTATGTGTTGCCTCATTCTGTATGTAAGGGCTATGTGAGAGCTCATACTGTATTTAGTGAGCTACATGGGGGCTTGTGCTATATATAGGGGGCTGTGTGTGGACTCATACTTTATATAGAGGGCTTTGTGTGGGCTCATAAGGATATATAGTGGGATGCTACGCCACTGGGGCTATTGAAGTCCTTTTGACAAAAATTGGAGTGCTGCCTTTTTATTCTATTTGTATCTATCTATCTATCTATCTATCTATCTATCTATCTATCTATCTATCTATCTATCTATCTATCTATCTATCTATCCATCATCAGAGGTTTAGCAATTTCTTGAAGGGTCTAATTTCTTTTGATGAAGTCTATTTCCAGCCAAAATCATCTGTAATGATTTATTTATTTTTCCTTTGTACTTTTATATTTTCACTTGAGGAAGGTAATTAATTCCAGCTCCCCGAATTCCAAGCATTTCCTTCAGTCAGCAGCATAAGACAACACCATATCTAAGCTTCCCACATTAAAGCTCCATAGGGCCAATTCAAATTAAGAAATGAGAACATTTTATCTGTGCTTCTAAAAATACAGCACATGTGCAACATATAAGAAAGGAAATCTAACCCCATGACTGCAACATTTAAGACATGTTGTGTAGATTTAGGTATTTTCCTTTTACAATATCAGAAATCCATTGGGTGTATAAGGGATGTTTTATTTCATATTTAATCAACATGTTGGCACTAGTGATGAGCGAATATACTCGTTACTCGAGATTTCTTGAGCATGCTCGGGGGTCCTCCAAGTATTTTTTAGTGCTCGTAGATTTAGTTTTCTTCGCCGCAGCTGAATGATTTACATCTGTTAGCCAGCATAAGTACATGTGGGGGTTGCCTGGTTGCTAGGGAATCCCCACATGTACTTATGCTGGCTAACAGATGTAAATCATTCAGCTGCAGCGAAGAAAACTAAATCTCTGTGCACCAGTTACAAATACTCGGAGGTTACCTGAGCATGCTCAGGAAATCTCGAGTAACGAGTATATTCACTCATCACTAGTTGGCACGTGATTTTTAATTGTGTGTTTTATTTTTGTTCCACGAGAACTTTTAGAAGACAATACCTTTCATTCAAATCACTTCAATTTTTGTAGTCATTTATGTAATAAAGCTCAAAATTGTAACTATATCCAGACCTGGGCAGGCCAGACAGGTGTTGGGAAGGGGAGATTAAATAATTACAGAACATATAGGGCTTTTAGTCACAAAGAACGAGATTATTGAAAGATGTGTTGTTGTCTTCCTGGTTTTTGAGTTTTGCAAATCATAGATCAGGTTGAAAGATTATCAGGAACGGCTGGTGAGGACTCAACAATCATGGTGCACATTGGCACAAATGAAACAGTTAGAGGTAGGTGATATGTTCTTTAATATTAGTTTAGAGAGTTAGAGAGCAATCTTATGATAAAGATATGTAAGGTAGTATTTTCTAAAATACCATGCCAGAGATAAGAGAGGTCAAGACGTATCTTCGAAATTGGTGTAGGAATGTTCTGGGTTCCTGGAAAACTGGGATGACTTTTCTTGGATACAGGCCCTACACTAGTAATGAGCTGCTCCTCCATATGTAGGTTACATAGTTTGGGAGAAAGAATGGCTACAAGGATGGAGGAATTTTTAAACTAGAGACTGGGGGGAGGCAATAACTTTACAGAAAATAGTGTAGATAGTCACCTGGGCCTAAGTAACGAAAGTGTGGGTGGCATGGGTGGAGGGATCTGAAAGTTATGACAGAGAGGAGGAATAGAGGTACAAAAGAATATATAAGCATATGTCTAATGCCAGAAACCTCACTAATAATAGAGAGGAATTAAACTTAATAATGAAAATTTAGAAAAAAGGAGTATAAACAAGCCACAAATATAGATAAAAAATAGTATTTATTATCAAAATCACAATTAAAACAGGTAAGACAAATCTAAATCACATATATAGATGGAGGAGACACAAAGGTAGACAGGGGGTGGATGAAGGGTCACACAAAGTTAAATGGGATGGGAAAAGCTGGGTGAATGTATATCAAGGGAGCACACGGATTACATAAAGTATTAATCAAATTATCAGTACACAGTATCCATATCACAGCAGCCCTTAACATCTGAGCAGTAACATACCAATACTGAATGTGACGGGGTGTACAGCAGAGCAAGAAGGGACAACAGGCCAAGGGATGATTCCACAGATTTATTATCAAGAACGCTGGAACAACACATGCAGGTAGATCTACAGAGTCCACAATTAGTCCAACAGAACAGGTTCGGGGGCACCTCCCGATAATCCTTGTGCCAGCTAACAAAACAATAGTCCACACGAGTCCAAGGGATCCCAAAACAATCCCACGAACGACGAGATATATCCTCAGCTCAAGTCTCGCCCCGTTCGCTTCCGCAGTCACAGATGGACATAGGGTCTTGCCTCAGCTAAGAATCCCCACTCCTCCTTCAAGGATCAACTCACCTCTGATCTCAAAAATAAGAATGGATTGTCTGAGCTCCTGGGATCCGCCCATGAAGGGGGTAGGGGTCACACCTTCTATCAATGGTTGGGTCCATCAGAAGATTCTATTCTGGTCGGCTCCACTTAGTCTACGTAGTATGTACATTTGACTAGCTACCTGCTGTGAGGAAGAATAGCTATTCCACTAGAGGTGTTGACAAAGCTTAATTACATTATAGCTTAGGGCTGCAAGTATTGGGGGAAGGAGACATTGTTACAGGTGAACTCCCAGCACAAGAAAATACATAAATTACAGCTTATAGAAACCAGAGAACAGTTACATACATCAAATGGCATATTACTCAAATACAGGACCGGGCAAAAGTACATACCATGACACTGAATCCCTACCACACCAGCACCCCCAGGACAGCCCCTGAGGCGCGTTTTGCATTTCTTGACTTTATCAAAGGGGAATGCGTAATGTTGGAAGAGAATCATAATATAGTGGAGGTAATGGAGATACGAATGGATGACAGCTATGACCGGGCTGTTACATCACAAGGCTACAGTCTGTTCAAGAATGACCATATAAATAAGCAGAGGGAAGGGGTTTGTTTCAATGTAAAACATCACCTAAAACTCAATCTGCATGGTAATATATATAATGGCAATGCATATTCCCTGTGGGTGGAGATGAGGGGAGGGAGAAATAATAACTAAATACTGATAGGGGTCGATATAAGTATCCAAGTATAGTGGAAGCATGATTAGTGGAGGGACTACAAGGACACTAATCTTCAGGACAATGTCCTCAAAAATAAAACTGCCCAGATAAAATTGAAAACTTTAATGAGCTTATTGAGCAGGTTCTGTGCACAATAAATACCTTGTGGGAATATAAAAGATAAAAATAGTAGAAAATCACTTTGGCTAAAGAGAGCTATAAGGGACAATAAGAAAGTGTTTAGAGAACTAAAGATAGAAGGTGGTGATGAAGCATTAAATAAAGAGAAAAAAATCAAAACAAATCAAAGCTGCAAGGATTGAGACAGAGTGACTTATTAAAAAAAAGAATAAAACTATTCGAAAAATATTTTTCAAGTATATAAACAGTAAAAAACTCAAAGATGATAGTGTTGGCTGAAAAACAATCTGTGCGAAATGGCAAAAGAAGATGAGGCTTGTCATTGGTGCAACCTGTGCAGCTGCGCAGAGGTCCGAGAGGTAAAGGGGCCCACTTCCACTTCCAAAACATGTGAACTGTGCCTTATGATGAGCTATTTGACTGCAAAGGGCCCATATATTGCTCTTGCACGATGGCCCTTGTCTGTCTGTGTCCACAAGTGTAATGGTCGATTTACTAAAAATGGGTGGCTTGGATAATGATGAGGGCCTGGAAAATATTCTGGAACAATATGTTATCAGTACTAAATTTTGGAGATGGAATGTTCGTCTGATTGCTATATATTGAGTTGGGAAGGAATTTTGCCCTATAGGGCAATTAATTAGCACTTGTCTCATAGGGTTTTTAATTTCTGAAATCTGCTGCCTCGGGGCAACTCTCGACTCTGCCCTGTCCTTCAAACCACACATCCAAACTCTAGCCACCTCCAACTCAAAAATATTGCCAGAATCCGTCCCTTCTTCAGCCCACAATCTACTAAAACGCTTGTGCATGCCCTCATCATCTCCTGCCTCGATTACTGCAACACCCTCCTCTGTAGCCTCCCCATTAACTCTCTTGCACCACTCCAGTCTGTCCTCATCTCTGCTGCCCAGCTAATCCACTTGTCTCCTCACTACTTCCCTGTTTCTCCCCTCTTCAAATCCCTCCACTAGCTCCCAATTCCCCAATGAATCCAGTTCAAACTACTAACACTGATGTACAAAGCCATCCACAACCTGTCCCCTCCCTATATCTCTGAACTAATCTCCCACTGTCTTCTCTCACGTAGTCTTCGATCCTCCCAAGACCTCCTACTCTCCTCCACACTTATTCGTTCCTCACACAACCACCTCCAAGATTTCTCCTGAATAGCCCCCATCCTCTGGAATTCCACGCCTCAACACGTCCGATTATCCACCACCCTCAGATCCTTCAGACGGAACCTGAAAACCCATCTCTTCAGGAAAGCCTACAGCTGCATTCTGCTGCCTCACCACCACCCCAGCTGCCACCTCACCAACCACCTGAGCTGCCGCCTCACCAACCACCAGAGCTGCCGCCTCCCCACCACCAGAGCTGCCACCCCACCACCACCAGAGCTGCCACCTCACCACCACCTGAGCTGACGCTTCACCACCAACAGAGCTGCCGCTTCACCACCACCAGAGCGGCCGCCTTACCACCGCCAGAGCTGCCGCACCCCTGACCTTCTGTCTCTTATCCATTATCCCATAGAATGTAAGTCCGCAAGGACAGGGTTCTCTCCCCTATGTAGCAATCTGTCATTGTGAATTTGTTTACTGTAAACGATATCTATAACTCTGTACGTAACCCCTTTTCTCATGTACAGCACCATGGAATTAATGGTGTTATATAAATAAATAATAATAATAATTTCCTCTAAATCAACATGTTAGTGTATAGGTTGAACTTGATGGATTTGTGTCTTCCATCAAACAAACTATGAATGCCATCTTTGTATTGCATTTATTGAATAAAGGTGCTTTTTATGCAATTTGCACTATTGGTGATGGGATAGCCTTGAACTCTTGGATAAAATGACAAATTGATTAGTTTTGTAACTGTATACAGTTAATATTGATTCTAGTATGAATATAATCATATTTTATCTATGAAAATAAAAAGAACAGATGGTCAAACAAGAAAATAATGGATTAGACTAAGTAATTGGAGCCTGGGGCTGAGTATGCAATATGCATAAACACATACATATATACAGACTAATGCATCTGGAAGCGCAGCGAGGAACACCAGAAAATAGAAGAGAGGTAGGAGAATGCATGCAGGCACTGAGTGTGCGCACCTCTGCACACGCTGACTGCATTCAGACAGTGCTTGCTCTGGGAAGCAAGCACTATCAATAAGAGAAGAGGACGGCCTCCAATGAGGTGGTGCAGTGGGGCACACAACTCTTGGCCACATCAGATGTGTTCTGAAGCCTTCTCAGTTTCATACGGATAAATGATATTTTCTCAGGCGTTGCACCAGTTACAGATACAGTGCTAATATGGTTGTTATAGGGGCTACATCCCATTCAACACTGTATAGCCAATTTAAAATGCATTTTGGGGGCAATGAACTCCCTTTAAGCTTAGTGATTACATAAAGACTTGCAATAGGCAAAATTGGCATGTGTGTCTTATCATTTTTAATTCTGCAATATTCCATAAAGATTACCATGAGGGTAATAAGCTGAGCAGCATTTTCACATTGAGCAAGGTATCTGCTTTCAGAAAACGTAAGGTTATTGGGGATATATTATGATTTTTTTTAAGCTTTTGATTGAGTTTATTTGTGTATGTCAGAAGTGTGAGAAGTGTCCTGAAACCCCCGCAGTGAGAAGGCTAAAGGACATCTTGACCTTGGTCAAACATTGCTGAACATGTGTACAAAATAGCTGAAACCGTTCCTTGGAGAGAGTCACATTTGTGTCAGCATATTACTTACAACTCCAGAAGGCCCGATAGATGACCTCTCCAAAAATTTTAGGCTAATGTAGTGAAAGTTAACCCATTAGTAAAAGTTCTGCCAGAGAAGCCGACGTCGCATTTCACAGTAACTGTGCAACGTCTTGATAGCTGCATTTTGATGACCGTTAATGGCTTTTATTATTTAATTTGTCTTAATTATTTTTTGACTCTTGACTTCTGTTACCAAAAAACCTATTAAAACTTTCTTCTATACAATGTTCTCATTTTGAAAATTATAGCAAGAAGTAAAACTCTTTCAGCTTCTGAAGACGTTTCTTTTTCCTCTCTTATGAATAATATGATATTGTAATAACAAGACAATGCATGGCTTACTCATATGCCATTTTTCTCCATCTATATCATGGCTCATTACCAAGAAGTGGCCATAAACAGTTGGTCTCATCTCTTGCTAAAAGTTTGCTGTCTCACTATGTGATTGCAGTCTTCTGAATCCTCAGCGTGCAGTGTGCACACTCTCAGGATTCTCTGGTTTCTGCACGCAAGTATGCAAATTGTATGTTTCTGGCCATATTCCAACTAGACGTGCGCAGCCTCACCCAATGCAAGTGAATTAAACAAGGCCGGAAATGTCTAGTTGGAATGTGGCCGGAAGTATGTCAATTGCATTCTTGTGGTCACGTGACTGCCTGCTATCTCTGCCAACACCAGAAAAATCCAGACAGCGTGGGGTGTGCATACTGTAAGGATTCAGAAGTCTGTAGTCTCAGAGGGACTGTAGACTTTTAGCAGAACACCAGACAACCACTTTCTGGAAAGCCAGTCTTCAAAGATGTCAAGGGCACCTTATTTAGATTGCCAAACTTTACTTTAAAGAGGTGCACTGTCTCCTCAATACCTTATACAGTTGTTAATGAGAGAGAAAAAAGTGAGATACTCTTCATTCTTTACAGTAGAGCGCTCTTTTGTATACTTTTTCCCCATCATTTTGTATCTCTGGTAGCACTTTCTTTATACTAAGGATAAATAAATCTGCAAAAACTTGAATTTGCTAAAAAAAAAGTTAATGAAACTCGATAAGCGTTACATTTATTTGAAGCATTTTCAAATTGAATGGCCATTATTACAACAGGGGTCTCCAGGGGCATTAGGCCAGAGTATAATAAATATGAGTAAAAAAATATAAATATATTATGGAAACCCAGCCTTTCTGCGTACTTGTCATCTTCTTCATTTTATTTTTTACTGGTCTTCCAGCAGCTAGGTATCTTTAGCATCTTCCAGAGCCCACCATCTTCAGGGCATATTGCGCTTATTAAGACTCAGGATGATGAAGCAAATCAAAGTCACCTAATCGATATCCATCATATTTTTTAACCATATTTTTGTCTACTGTTATTTGGTGGTTTTTAATACAATTTATAGGGGTTCTCCTATAGTCATTCCCTATCAAATTGGAAATTTTTAAAACATGGATATTGGCAGGCCAACGCGTTTCAGCACAAAGCCTTATTCCATGTAAGCCTTTGTGCCAAAAAGTGTAGGTTTGCCGGTAGCCATGTAAATTTGCCATCATCCCTAAATGACATTTTAATCATTTCCGATAAATGTGAAGTGTTATCTACCTTTTCAACTCTAGAGTATCCCCTTTATCATATTTTAAGAATATGCATGAGTGGAGTATTTCTTATACGTTTCAGTTTACCTTTTTATAAATCTGTGCACTAGTCCAAATAAGAACAATAAATTGCTGAAAAAAAATATATCAGGCGCATTAAAAGAAATAGGACTGGTTAATGAGATTTGTGCTGTGTTAGTGTTTTTCTGGCACAGAAGTACCCCTGGTGACTCGTATAAGATAAGTGGGCCGTATGTATCCATTAAAATTGGGCCACTGGTGTTATAAATCGCCTCTCCGCTCCTTTATTGCGCTGTTATTATTACATCTCAATTTTCTGATGTTTGGGAGGTGATTACATTGATACTTGTCCTAATAGTTTTTTTTAACACTTTTCTTCTTTTATCTCTATGACAGTGTTTAAGTGTTAAAAGAAATCTGCGCTGCTCTTTTGTTTTGGGCAAGTGCAATGACAGACATGAGACTGAAAATGTTTGAGCCGGCTCTGTCCTCACTTCCAGAGCTGTGACAAACCTTGATAAATATTTAGAGGCTCCGAGACAAGGCGAGCTACACAGAGACTTGTTGTCGCTGATAAACCGGAGAAGACTGTCAGCTCTCCTCTTCTTGCTAGTTCATGGAATAATGATCTTTTCCTTCTCACTTCAATAGAGATGTAATTATTCTGCCTCTATTTATCATGCATCATGCTCGAAAGGAAATATTAGAGATGTCATCTCTACTCTTACATATCTTTGAGAAGAAATATTTTTCGGTGTGATTGTCCCAGCTTCTCAGAAAAGATTTATTATGCTTGTTCTCTAACCGGGCATGGCTTTACTGGTTCCACTGCTGCTGCTTACGTGGATGATGCAGATAGCAACTCCTGTGGATATTAAAGCCAAACCAGGGTCAAGGTGGAGAGGGGACAAGAACCGTGAGTAATACAGAAATTATTTATTTCCTTCCTATGCTTTATCATCTCAATAGAACATATTTTTTTAGCTAAATAGCTACCAAGAAAATAGAAAGAAAAAATTATAGTAATAATAATAATATAAATAAACACTTGATAAAAGGGTCATTGACAGAGCCGAAGCTTTGCTAACCTGGGCTTGAAATAAATGCAATGTTTCACTTTTTAGAAATTTGAGTTCTTCCATTCTTTATTGATTGTATTTTATAATCCATTGTCCCAGACTCTGCAGTTGGCACTAGCACTTTTTAATTGGCGTCACCTTATCCCCTTTTTTACGGTATGATAAATATATACATACAGTATATATATATATATATATTGGCTTGAATAAGGTTCTGTAATTGTACTGAAACATTGCCACATGGGCTAATAAAAGTCCACTTTTTTTATATGTGTGTATATATATATATATATATATATATATATATATATATATGCAATTTCAAAGTACTGATAATAGTACTAGTGATAGCAGTGCGAATAACAAATATATATATAAATACTGTATATATATACATATATATGTATAATTAAATATATTAGTTATCCCTACTACTATTATCGTTGTCATCAAGTTGCTCTAAGTCCTTGCGTCCTTGTGATATTAATATTGTTTCTTCAGAATGTCCTGCCTTTTATTTATCTCCCAAATAATTTAATATAAAAATAATAGCAACATGTCCGGACCCTTAAAGAAAAAGGATCTTGTGTTAAGCTCTGTTCACACTTACACTCGGTTCTGTTCCATCTCACTTCTAATACTTTTTGACAACAAGAATAGCATCGTCGACTGAGTAATGTATTTTTCAAATGAAAAACCATTTGCCCATTTCAGAGACAAAAGCTGATTGTATATGACTTCCCCGTAGAAGGATGTAGGGACACAATATAACCCCCTCCCCAAATGTACAGTTTTGATCCGATTTGCGGATCAAAGTCGCTTTTTCAAGTGAATGGGGCTGTGAAAAAAGTGAAAAATTACATGATAGAAACTTTGATTTTTTTTTCCATACAAGAAAAACAAAAGACACATAGATTGTAGAACTGTCACATGGATAGAAAATGGATCCATTTTATCTATTAATAAATATATTTTTGTGACTAGGAGCAACACAAGAATCTATGGGCTCTAATCACAAAACTATGGAAATGTCCTGAATAGATTATGACCATCTTGTGCAAGTGAGTGAGTTCAGACTACGGAAAATGTATACAGTAATTCTGCAATCCTTTAAACACTACCACAGACTACAGTAGTGGCTTGTTTTTTTATAACTTTGGTTACTGCTGCAAACAGAGCTGCCACTAGAAATTTCGGGGCCCCATACTGGCAAAATTTTCGGGGCCCCCTTGAGACTCCGCCCATGCTCCACCCCAGCCCTGCCTCCACGCTCCACCCCTCAAACTGTCCACAGTCCCACCGCTCTCTCTTGGAAAATCTCCACTTCTCACCTATCACACACTGACAGTTCCCATCACCAGATCACACATATAGCCAGCAGCTTTTGTTTTGGCCAAAAGATTTTTTAAGCCACAAAAATGACAAGGTAGACACTTTTGGCCAGGCCCTACTCTACTGTAACCTATTAAATATTTGTTAAAATATGCAATACAATATAGGTATATTTTTATTTATTTTTCAATTTTTAAAATGACCTATAATACCACATACAAGGAACAAATACCACAGCACCATGACCAGATGACATATTACCACTACAGTGATTGAATAATATAAAATACAAGGAACAAATACCACAACATCATGACTAGACCACATATTACCACCACATAGTGACTGAATACTACAATACTGATCAATAATAAAAAAACCCACAATACTATCACCATCAACGCCATTATACACAGGAGATCTGTACTTAGTATGCAGTGTCTGTGTACAGGTAATACAGTGATCACCAATGACATTATACACAGGAGCTCTGTATATAATGTATAGGTAATACAGTGATCACTGGTGACATTATACACAGGACCGGTGTATATAGTATACAGTGTATAGTGTCAGTGTATAGGTAACACACTGACTCACCAGTGACGTCTCTAGGTGAAGTCCTTCATCTTTCATCCAGCACAGACCGCCATCACTTCATCCAGCCAGGACTCGTCTCTGCAGGAAATAACACCGTTATCTCGAGTTCCACTTGCAGAACACATTACTTAATTTTCCCAACTTCTACATTACACCACATGAAGAAAAAAAGACGATATAGTGTCACTCTACACAGTAACAGGACCGCCCCCCCATTTAAAACAGTATACTCAAAAAATAAAATAAATACATCACTGCAGTAATAATATCCCTTAATTAGCCCTTATGATAATAATATTCGCCATCCCAGCCCCGTTTATCTCATTCCTGGCTCCAGCCATATGTTCTCCCATCCTGCCCTAATGAGTATCCATTCTGCCCCATATGATCTCCCCATCCTGCCCCATCTGTCTCCATCGTATCCATCCTGCCCCATGATCCTGCACGATCTCTCCAACCCTGCCCCGTCTCCAATCATGCCCGTATCACCATTCTGCCCTGTCTCCAATCATGCCCCCATGTCTGCAATCATGCCCCCTGTGTCTCCATTTTGCCCCATCTGTTTCCAATCCTGCCCCATCTGTCTCCAGTCATGCCCCAGTGTCTCCAGTCATGCCGCCATGTCTGTCATCCTGCCCCGTGTCTCCAATCATGCCCCGTATCTCCATACTGCCCCTGTGTCCAGCATTCTGCACCAGTGTCCAGCTTTCTGCCTGTGTCCAGAGTTCTGCCCGTGTTCTGCTTCTGTGTCCAGCTTTCTGCCCCTGTGTCCAGCATTCTGCCCGTGTTCTGCTTCTGTGTCCAGCTTTCTGCCCGTGTTCTGCTTCTGTGTCCAGCGTTCTGCCCCTGTGTCCAGCTTTGTGCCCCTGTGTCCAGCTTTGTGCCCCTGTATTCAGCTTTGTGCCCCTGTGTCCAGCTTTGTGCCCCTGTGTCCAGCTTTGTGCCCCTGTGTCCAGCTTTGTGCCCCTGTGTCCAGCTTTGTGCCCCTATGTCCTGCCCGTGCAGGCAGCAAACAAACCCCCCCACCGGGCCCTGTTTGAATCCGTGCAGGTGCGTGCAGCCAGCAAACAGCCCCCCAGCCCTGGGCCCTGTTGAAATCCATGCAGGCAGCAAACAAACCCCCCCACGGGCTCCGGGCCCTGTTTGAATCCGTGCAGGTGCGTGCAGCCAGCAAACAAAGCCCCCCACCCCTGGGCCCTGTTGAAATCCATGCAGGCAGCAAACAAATCCCCCCACCGGGCCCTGTTTGAATCCGAGCAGGTGCATGCAGCCAGCAAACAAAGTCCCCCAGCCCTGGGCCCTGTTGAAATCCATGCAGGCAGCAAACAAACCCCCGCACGGGCTCGGGGCCCTGTTTGAATCCGTGCAGGTGCGTGCAGCCAGCAAACAAAGCCCCCCACCCCTGAGCCCTGTTGAAATCCATGCAGGCAGCAAACAAACCCCCCCACCGGGCCCCGGGCCCTGTTTGAATCCATGCAGGTGCCGAGGTGCGTGCAGCCAGCAAACAAAGCCCCCCACCCGCCCGGGCCCTGTTTGAATCCGGACAGACTGGTACTTACCCTGCTGGCCCACCCCCTCCACCTGCTCCTCCGGTCTGCACAGCTGCTACAGCAGCCTGCACGTCATGTCAGTGTCCCCACTCCCCCGTCGCCTCATCCGGTGGTCCCCCGCTGCCGACTTTGTCTGCTCCTCCGGGTCCTCCGCCGTCTGCTGCTCCTCCCGGTCCTCCGCCGTCTGCAGCCACCCACGTGGCACACCGCACGCTGCTCTGCTCCGGATAGAGGAAGTGGAGCAGGGCAGCGTGTGACGTCACTGGCCCATGATGCACCGGGCCTTAAAGCTACAGCGCTCATTTAGGCTGCTGCGCTGCGCCGCTGCAAACATAACGGTGACGCCGGCGCGGCGGCGCAGCCTGAATAAAATGTCAGGGGGGCCCGAGTGGAGCGCGGACCGGGCTGCCAGCTTGCTCAGGCCCCCCTTTTTGCTCCTCATCACCGGGCCCCATACAGGTGTAATGCCTGTCATGCCCTGATGGCGGCCCTGGCTGCAAAATGTGATTATATTCTCTCCACCGAGCACAGATACAACACTTCCTAAAAACTGATCCTAATAGGAGCATCTGCAGGTTCATCTGGGATTTGTCTTGTCGGTATGAGGTAGTGGCAGTTGTGTCTTTATTTCCTTCAATAGCTTTGCTTTACCGACATTATCATCTCTGTCCCCATTGGAGCTCACAATCTAGAATCCCTATCAGTATGTCTCTGGAGTGTGGGAGGAAACCAGAGAAACCAGAGGAAACCCACGCAAACACGGGGAGAACATATAAACTCCTTGTAGATGTGTGATTTGAACCCAGGTCCCCAGTGCTGCAAAGCTGCAGTGCTAACCGCGATATAATTATTTTAGCCTACACCGATTTACTTTCTGTAACTCTTACTTAGACGGGAAACTCAGTTACAATATTATACCTATGCAGTTTGTTTCATCCCAGCTCAACTACATCCATACATTGTAAGATGGTCATTATGGGCAGCTTGTGCCACATAATCTCCATTCTCACAGTGTTCCCCTTTGAGATAAAGCTTCAAAAGAGCAGGCAGGGAAACCTATCACAAGCAGGAGGCAAAATTACATGGGATACACTGAGACTTTGCAGTGCAAGGGGACAGAAAATTGGAATGTAATTAGGCATCATGGGAAAATATAGTCTACAGTACATTACTCGAATTATATCAAAGAAAGGAAAACAAAGAAGAAAAGATAGTAGAAAGACCAGAAATTGAACATTAGCTAAAACAAATATACACAAGACATCCTTTATCTTTATTCTTTATAAATATAAGGATATTACTAATTACAAAATGATGCAAAATATATAGAAATAAAAATCGCGGAACACAGTTTTAATACCTTAACACTCCATGGTGTACAATTACATCATGGAGCATATCAGGGACTTTGGAAAGGGCTTAGAAGCAGAGTTGGCTTCACACAGGACAGATGCCAGCTATATTATATAGCTTTTAAATGCTTCTGTCAAATTCTGACTGTGTCATTTAGACGCCGTGATCCAGCCTCGAGATTAGTTCAGCTACTATTCAGGACCTCAGCAATGTGATTGCAGGGAACTGATGAGTTGCTATGACAGCCGGGACCTGGATGAATGCCCCCTGCCTGTCATGTGACCTTTTGGGATGTCCAGCCTGTGGCTGGGCATCATAATAGACTATCATTTTCAATAGTTAAAAACAGATGGATCCGCGCTGCAGTGATATTAAACAAGCAAAGATATACATGGGTGTATACTAAAATGTCTAAAAGGTGCTCCGCTAAATGGATGCACAGTGTGTCAGCAAAAAAATATAGTTGCAACTCGATGTGTGGTAGAGGGTGTTGTCCGGATAAGGTGGCGGGGTCCGTCTGGTGGGTGTGCAGGCAAGCAAACGGGCGAGCAGGAGAGAACAGCCGCAGAGTAGCGTGTGTTGCAGAAGCTGCGTAGAGCCAGGGACTATTATACTACAGACTATCATTTTCACTATGCAGTATTGATGAATATAGTACAAGTCTCTTGAGATGACTAAGGCCTCATTCTCAAGTCGTTTTTTGTGTCCTTATTTGGTCCATTTTTTTAAGGTCCAAAAATATGGGCACACGCACACCTATTGTATTCAGTGGTGGTGCACACATGTCAGGTTTTTCACATGGACTGTGTGTAAGTGTGAAAAACCCGCAGACATGTCAGCAGCATGGACAAAATGCATGCGGCACCCATGCACATTGATGACACACGGATGATATCCATGTGTCATCAGCATGACATGTACCAGCACCTGGGAAGAAGCGGTACAGTCTGCGTTGCTCCCAGGTGCCGGCTGCTAAAGGGAGCTCTCATCATTGTCTCCTGGTCGCTCTGAGATCAGTGCGACTAGCAGACAATGATGGAAGTTGTAAAATAGGGAATTAAATTAAAAAACAAAACAAAGTGGGCTCCAGTACAATTTTCATAACCAGCAGAGGGAAATCCCATGGCTGGTGACTGATGTTAATCAAAAAGAGGCACTATTCCAAAAGGTTCCCAGTTAATTAATAACAGCTCACAACTATTTGCTTAGCCTGTACTGATGAGTTTGAGGGACCCCAGAAAAAAAATGATATAGGGTCTTTCTATAAATTCAAACCAGCAAAGGCTAAACAGACAGCTGTGGGTTGATATTAATAGCCTAGGAAGGAGGCATAGATATCGCCCCCCCAGACTAACGACATCAGCCCTCAGCTGCCCCAAAAACCTGAGCTCCTCATGCAAAAAATAAGCCCCACATAGCTCTACTTATGGTAATATTAAAAAGTTACAGTCTAAGGAAATGCCGACAAATTATTATTTTTTTTGCAAAATGTAGAATTGTTTAAGCCAATAAAGCAGTTAAAAAAATAACTACATGTGTTCAGTGTTCTCTGTAGTCATGCATACTGTAAAAATAAAACCCCAAAAAATCCATTTTTCTCAGCGCTTGGAATTTTTCTTTACCCAGTTTTTCTTATTCTATGTGGTAATATGAATTGTGTCATTCAAAACTTTATCTTATCCTACAAGTAAACAAGCCCTAGCATGTCTATATCTGTGCAAAAAAAAGTGATGGCTAGTTAAAAAGGGAGAGTAAAAATATGAAAACTCAAAAAAAAAAATTGTCTGGTCTGATGAGGGAAGAGGTTAAAGTAGATGTTGTTCAGCATGTAGGACCCTTGATTCCACTGACAAAAGAATTACTTCTTATAATGATCTGATCTCAGTGGAGCGGCTGCTGAAATCCCTGACAATTAGCTATTATCAACAGGGAAGATGTTGGCAGGTTCCTACAGTGCTATATTCTGCCAGGGAAAGTCAATAAGCAATCAGACAGTACAGTTCTCTAGGCCAACACACAATCTTTGCAGACACTCTGCATTTTAGTAAATATAATGGTTATTCCAAGCTTGATGATACACTTTATGACATCTAAGGATTACAGAAATGTGTGAAGATGAATATTCATGATGAAGAAATTAATAATTTTGGAGTGATTTTGGAGCAATAAATGACAACTGTATCAAACACTGCTTTTTTGTAGTTCTGACCTTAAAGATTAGCAGGAACGTGGTCCATCACTCACACCAGCTGTCTGCAAAAACTAGTCCAGAGCACTGCAAACTTCTTACTACCTGTGACATCCCTCTTCTGATTACTAAGTCCCAAGATATCATTATGTTCTGATCCAACCAAGAGAAGGCACAGACAAGCCTATTTTCGGTCCAAGAAAATATCAGATTGCACTTAGGCATATGTTATGGGGCTGTACACACGTCAAGCATTTTCCTCAGAGACTGCCCTAGGAAAAAATAAATTACTAATTGGCTTGAATTTGATCTGATATTTGGATCGCTCTCGGACATACAAGTCAATGAGTGCATAGAAAACATCAGACTGGACTCAGATAACATCTGAGTGTAGTACGGTTCCGCTCACTGATAGAATGGAGAAGATGGAAACATTTTTTCTCCTTCTTCTTATCATCTGAGAGAAATTGATCACAGTATGATCAGAGTGTCATTTACATAACTTGCCCGATTTTCTTGGTTGAGACCATGTACGATCATCTGCACCTGCCCTTACTCATGATGTTGCTGGGACTTACTAATCATAAAAGGCTTTCGGGATGTTGATGGTAGTGGGAGGCTAGCCAACAATTATATGTTTTCCTTACGACCTCCATATACACATGCAAGCTTGGTTCAGCCAAGCATGCATGTGATTTCAGTGGGAGAAGAAAGAAAGCCATTGCGAATATAAAGATTGCCAATGAAATTGAACATACTAGATTCTTCTTTACCCATCATCATCTACTTGGGAAAAGTCGGATGACCCCTATGCCCATAAGAGCGTCAGCCAGTGCCTCCATAACTGGTGGCTTTTACTAATGTTGCCCTAATGTGGACGGACATTTTAACATTTTAATATAGAGACATCTGATTTCTCAAAATATGATTAGAAATTCTACAAAATATCTTGTTAAATGTATTTTTTCTACTCAAAATAAAAGTAAGTACAATAGTCTTTGTTTAAGGACACCAAAAACAAGAACTTTCATCTCTGCTCAAAGAAAATTGTGAAATAATAGAACAAATATCATTTTAACTTCCATTAAAAATCTTTCACCGTAGAGAATATAGCAGGAGCAAAGAAGAGAAAAACACAGGAAGAGAGGAAAAAAAGAAATGAGACTTTTGTTTTTCTTTTTATAAAATTGCTTCTCAGAAGGAACCAAGAGACTAATAGCTTGTCAAAGAAAATCATAGGGCGTTCCACAAGCTTCCTTGTTGCTACATAGGCAATACAAGAAAATAAGAAATATTGTTTGTTCTAACTGTCTGGGAGCAATGGTATTAAGTTAAATGCACTCTTACCAAGAATGTTCGGTGTTTGGGAAAATTACCTGTAATCTTGAAGGGTTTTTGCGAACAGTGACAGGTCAGCCTTCACATATTACTATAATTGTCTCTGGAAAAAAACCATATAGTTCTGGAAAATTGATGGCTCTGTGTACATATTTCATGATGATTAGAACATTTGTTAAGATATATTCACTGAGATCTATCATAACCAAGAAGCCAATTGGTGCTGGGCCATGTTTATATCTGATTTCTATATTTCTGATCCTCACTGGGCTGATAAAATATAATTCACTGTAATGCAGATCTGTTTCATGATGGACACCAAGAGTACCTGATTGCCCTAATGACTTAAAGTGGTTGTCCCATGAACAAAGTTAATTTTAATCAATATTTTAATGAATAGAGCTTTGAAAAGTAATAAGTTACACAATTGGGTGCAGAATCTACTGAAAAGCTATATCATATATTTCTGAATTTGGAAGCTCACTTACAAAATGCTAAAACTTAACCTTTATTAAAAAAAACTAAATACATAATAATACAGAAAATATACACACAATTCACCCCCTAATGGTTAGTCAGAGAGTGGCTAATAGAAAAACATACCCCAGGTCTCAATATATAGGGTGAGGTGACAAACGCCCTCAATATGGAAGTCCCTTGTCTCTACGCATTTTGTCATCCTCACTAGTGATGGGTGAACCCCCCGATGATCGGGAACAGCAGGTTCACCAAAGTTTTTTGTAAAGTTCGAGCTGGGGTCTGGACATGACACAAACTTGTGTCCGAACCGTGAGCTTGGACTTTACAGATATGGGATGGGGCGGGGGGACTGTGAAACAAAGCATAAAAATAATAATAAACATTATAATTATACTTACCTGTCCAGCGATGCGTCCTCCCGTCCCACTGTCTCCCAGCCACATTTACTTCTGGGGCCGCTCATTAACTCCCGACGGTATTCACTGCACTCGGCAGTCTTCGGCTTTTTCCAGCGGTGTTCATGCGGTGACTGACCACACAAACACTTATGGAAAAAGCCAAAGACTGCCGAGCGCAGTGAATACCGCCAGAAGGTAATGAGCGGCCCTGGAAGCAGATGCGGCTGGGAGACAGCGGGACAGGAGGATACGTTGCTGGACAGGTAAGTATAATTATAATGTTTATTATTAATTTTAAGCCTTTAAAAGTCTCTGGACCCGAACTGGACCCGAACTGTAACAAGGGTTTCCCATGGAAATCCATGTTCGTGACTTTGTAACCGAACACTATGTGTTCAGTACGGGTCCAGGACTTTACAGTTCGGGTTCGCCCATCCCTAGTCCTCACCAAAGACTACTCATCAAGAGACAAATTTGTTTGAACAAGACTAAATATAAACATCTAAAACAGTATATTCATACAAATTATTATGTTCACTGAACCAGTCATAAAGTTAGCAACAAAAAGGCAAAAAACATACTCAAAACTACTCATACAGACTTATATGCCCCTCTAGTCACGGTTGGTGAACTGTAGGGTATATACAGGGAGGAAGAGTTGTGCTTTACCAATCTGATAATATAGTATTCAGGATAGATGTTGTATGTTATATTCCTCACTGATCATAGTCAATATCTGTGTCACGATTTCTCTGCTCGAAGTGTCTGGGACTCTGTGATGGACAGCTCTGTCATCATATCCTGTGCTGGGGTGTGCTGAGCTGTCAGTGCTTTGACTGACAGCTCAGTTGACCTATCTGACTGGAAGGTGCAGAGATTTCCACAGGTGCTCCATGTTCTTGGTAATTGCCCTGCTATTTAGGTGAGCTGTCTGGCTCAGATCATTGCCAGTCAAAAGCTTGTTCTAAGCTTGTGCTCTCTGGTGTGTTTGCCTGTACCTTGTGCTGTAAATTCTGATCTTCTTCGGCTGCTGACCTTTGGACCGTGTTCAGACTACCCATTTGTTATTGCCCCTTTGCATCTGATATTCCGTTGCTGACCTTTGAACTGTGTTCAGACTACCCGTTTGTTATTGCCCTTTGAATCTGGTATTCCGTCGCTGACCTTTAGACCATGGTCAGACTGCCAGTTTGATATTGCCCATTTGCTTATCTGCTATTTCTCTGATATTCTGACCCTGGCATGTGACCTGATTTATGACTTCATATTTTCCCTTGGTTTACTGCATGATCTTTTGGTATTGACCCTGGAACGTCTGACTGCGCTGATTCACAGTCTAGCCGTGGGCTGTGACTAGCGTCACAATATGTCCTCGTTTGGTCTTTTAGCAGCTATCCTCTTATAAGGTGAGTAGTTCAGCGCAATGGAGCACATCACATTCCAATAGACTCTTGCACCTTACTCATTCTTAAACGTAGAGCCTGGTAAATAGATGGGAGTACATCCCCCTCAAATCTACTGATACTTTAGACCCACTATTCTCTCAGGTCATATACATATCTTCCTCTAGATGTGCAATCCTTCACCCATCTGCCTAGCTTTGATTGCTAACATCTATGAGATGACTGTTCGATGTGCAGCATTTCATTACATGCTACATGTGCGTCCTGTACATAAGCTTTACATTTGTTTATTGGGTTTCCAACATGACATCCACCATTTGTCCAGAAAAAATGCTGTATGCTGTGATATTATCTAACATTTTTATGTAATCTTAGACAAAAGCTACAATACAGATTTGAAAACCGTGAACATCTCTAGGGAGATTTCCATGGTGTTTCCTTCAAATCCAACAGGCTTTCAAACTCAAAATAATAAATTGGTAGAAAAATATTACACCAAATATTGGAAACATTCAGTTGAATACCAAGAAATTCAGAACAATACCTTATCTATTGCAAATGAAATATGATGTTATGTGTCCTAACTAGAGATGAGCGAGTATACTCGTTGCTCGGGTGGTCTCCGAGTATTTGTTAGTGCTCGGAGATTTAGTTTTTGTCGATGCAGCTGCATGATTTATGGCTGCTTGACAGGCTAAATACATGTGAGGAATGCCTGTTTGTTAGGGAATTCCCACATGTATTCAGGCTGTCCAGCAGCTTTAAATCATGCAGCTGAGGAGATGAAAACTAAATCTCCGAGCACTAACAAATACTGGGAGACCACCTGAGCAACGAGTATAGTTGCTCATCACTAGTCCTAACCTGAGATAATAATGAGTCTTGTGTTAGTGATTGGGGACAATAACAGGTTTAGATTAGGTACATATTGCTTCTTTATATACAGTCCTCTTCCTTACTTTCAGACAATAAAAGAATAAATGCAAACAATAAAAATGAGACATGGTAACAGAGTCAGAGATTGTAGAGCCCTGCAATACTTTTAGTTCAAGGTGGGTTTGAACGTTGAGCCTTTACTTTCATATCTACATCCCAGGAATTAGATGCATTTCCCAAATGTGATGATGTGAAGAACTGATTCTACTGTAAATAGAAGAGTTCTGGACACTGGGAACAGTAGATGCAGATGTTTTCTTCCTTAACTTTCTAAAAGTTTGGTTGAAGACTCTAATATATTACTAAACAATTTCAATACAAAGAATGGAGAGGTCAGTAATTTTTATCGTAGGTACACTTCACTTGTGAGAGACATGATCTTTAAAAAAAATCCAGAAAATCACATTGTATGATTTTTGCATAATTAATTTGCATTTTATTGCATGAAATAAGTATTTGACAAAATAAAAAAATAAAAAAACGATACAGAAACCTTTGTTTGCAAATACAGAGGTCAGATGTTTCCTGTAGGCCTTGACGGTTTGCACACACTGCAGCAGGGATTATGGCCCACTCCTCCATATGGATCTTCTCCAGATCTTTCAGGACTGTTGTTGGGCAACATTGAGTTTCAGCTCCCTCCAAAGATTTTCTATTGGGTTAAGGTCTGGAGATAGGATAAGGCCATTCTAGTACCTTGAAATACTACTTACAGAGCCACTTCTTAGTTGCTCTGGCTGTGTGTTTCGCGTCATTGTCATGCTGGAAGACGCAGCGATTACCTATCTTCAATGCTCTTACTGAGGGAAGGCGGTTGTTGGAAAAAAACTTGCGATATATGACGTGATTCATCCTCATAGAGATTAAATTCTGTCTCTCACAGTTGAAGTGTACCTACAATAAAAATTACAGACCTCTCCACTCTTTGTCGGTAGGAAAACTTGCAAAATCGACAGTGTATCAAATACTTATTTTCCCCACTGTATGTAAACCTATCAAGATATTTAAAAAATATTCAGACTATCAAATGCTAAAATATGTAGTTTATTAGCAATAAAATGCAGTAATTACAATATCATAGAACAAAACAGAAAGAAAGAGGGCAAAAGGAGAAGGGAAACTCCTACAGATAAGTGGACTAGAGCCTCACAAATTCGACCATATGGATACTAAAGTGCATCAAATACAATGGACTCATTATTGTAAAAATGTATAACTGGAGGACGAAACCCCAGTGCAGCGGTGAAACGCGCGTCAAGGCTCCTTAGTTCCTCACTTAGTGATCAGGAGCTCTTAAGGCATTATTGGAAGGCTACTTGTTTCACTATTTGGCACTTATTACATAGTTCTACCTCCGCAATGCAATTAGATTATTTTTGAAATCCTCTTTTGATACTTTGTGCAATTATTAGGCTGCATGACAATTGATGTAAGTATGCGCTAAGCACTTTATAAAGTACTTTCTTATCCATTGTGGCTGACATGCCCAGTGGGAGCTGAATATTTTTGTATTCATTCAGTTATACATTTTTTACTATGTGTTCATTGTATTTGATGCACTTTACTAGTTGACTGTGTATATAAAAGTTTCCCTTCTCCTTCTTTCTTTCTTTCTTTCTTTCTTTCTTTCTTTCTTTCTTTCTTTCTTTCTTTCTTTCTCTTTTCATATGTTTTGCACTATGATATTGATTGCTCTTTTTCATTACTGTATTTTATTGCTAATAAGTAATAAACTGCAATATATATTTTAGCATTTGATAGTTTGCATATTCTTGATATATCTTTATAAGTTTACATTATTGGTACATGCAATTGACATCACAATCATTAGGTTGCCACACAGACACATATAACAAATATCTCCTGACACTGTATAATAAAGTTAAAATTGGACCAAAAACAAAGATATGTTCACTTTCAATGCTGTAAATCAAAATTGTCCCCACACTATCCTATACTTAATAGGTATCAATGTCTGTATGTATAACAAGGGAAATGTATCCACATTTATATCCTGAGATATAAAAAACCCTTAATTAGCAGATATGTCATAAGGCTAAGTAGTCCCTAATGTTCATGAATAATCAAACAATTAACTGGATAATAAAGGCATTTTTTTCTGTTTTTCAAAGCTGATTATCTCCAAAATAGTTTTCCGGTCTCTAAAACCATCTTTGATTTCTGAAACAAATGAGTTACATGTTTATTTGATGTCTCCTGACCCTATCCAACTCTAGCTAAAATCACAGATGCTCAATTTTTTAGCTAAAATCATACATGCTCAGTTTTCTGAGATTCATCTACATGTAGACCCCAATTTATAAAGATGAGTGTTGTTCATCTCAATCTTGATGAGGAGCCGTGCTGAAGTCAGAGACGAGTGACTAATTTAGAGACGCATACATCTTAATTGTGTCTTAAAGGAAATCTATCAGCAGGTTTTTGATATGTGATGTGAGGACAGCATGAGGTAATGGCTGACACACAGATTTCAGGGATGTGTAACTTATAAGGTGGTGTATTGTTGTTTCCTTTCAATTAATGTTTTATCAACAGGAGATTATCACTGTCCAGACTAGCCACATTGTTCTAAGCGGTCTGACCACGCCCCCTTCTCTGATAAGCAGCTTATTGTCACTATACAATGTACAATGTACACAGAAAGCTGTGGGGCAGGCGGGATTAACTTTTTGAGCTCTTCTACATATTCCACCTAACAACTCCCATTGTATCATAACTGCCACAGTTGTTGGAATCAGGGTCACTATTCCTATATTTGGCTCTTCCCAGATGAGGTAGCAAAAGCCCGGTGACAGATTCCCTTTAAAAGTAGTGTGTGTCTCTGTGCACCTCGCCACAAATCTTACTTCAGTCATAGACTGGAGTGAGATTTGTACAAAAAAGGAACACAACAGCTCTTCATGAATTAGACAAATAGGCATCACTACGCCCCGTCCTGCCCCTGTCCCATCCCGGCTTCTCCCATTTCAGTTCTGCTGGCTTAAAATGCAGTGAAAACGCCCAAGGTCACAAAATGTTTCACAATGCAAACATTTTTCACATTTTCGAAACATTTTATGAAAGTTTTTCGGCATAAAAGCTTGATGAGTCAGGGCTATTATTTTCTTTTAGTTTGCATTTTTTTTCTTAAGTTATTTATGTGTGTTCTAGATTAAGGCAGTCATACCTAGGACCGACTGGAAGGACACCTCAACTACAAGTATGGATGTGAATTGAGTGCAAGCTCCATATACAAACATACAGTTGTGGCCAAAAGTATTGACACCCCTGCAATTCTGTCAGATAATACTCAGTTTCTTCCTGAAAATGATTGAAAACACAAATTCTTTGTTATTATTATCTTCATTTAATTTGTCTTAAATGAAAAAACACAAAAAGTGTCCTAAAGCCAAATTGGATATAATTCCACACCAAACATAAAAAAGGGGGTGGACAAAAGTATTGGCACTGTTCGAAAAATCATGTGATGCTTCTCTAATTTGTGTAATTAACAGCACCTGTAGCTTACCTGTGGCACCTAACAGGTGTTGGCAATAACTAAATCACACTTGCAGCCAGTTGACATGGATTAAAGTTGACTCAACCTCTGTCCTGTGTCCTTGTGTGTACCACATTGAGCATGGAGAAAAGAAAGAAGACCAAAGAACTGTCTGAGGACTTGAGAAACCAAATTGTGAGGAAGCATGAGCAATCTCAAGGCTACAAGTCAATCTCCAGAGACCTGAGTTTTCCTGTGTCTACCGTGCGCAGTGTCATCAAGAAGTTTAAAGCCCATGGCACTGTGGCTAACCTCCCTAGATGTAGACGGAAAAAAAAAATTGACAAGAGATTTCAACGCAAGATTGTGCGGATGTTGGATAAAGAACCTCGACTAACATCCAAACAAGCTCAAGCTGCCCTGCAGTCCGAGGATACAACAGTGTCAACCCGTACTATCCGTCGGCATCTGAATGAAAAGGGACTGTATGGTCGGAGACCCAGGAAGACCCCACTTCTTACCCCGAGACATAAAAAAGCCAGGCTGGAGTTTGCCAAAACTTACCTGAAAAGCCTAAAATGTTTTGGAAGAATGTTCTCTGGTCAGATGAGAAAAAGTAGAGCTTTTTGGGCAAAGGCATCAACATAGAGTTTATAGGAGAAAAAAGTGGCATTCAAAGAAAAGAACACGGTCCCTACAGTCAAACATGGTGGAGGTTCCCTGATGTTTTGGGGTTGCTTTGCTGCCTCTGGCACTGGACTGCTTGACCGTGTGCATGGCATTATGAAGTCTGAACTACCATTAAAATTTTGCAGCATAATGTAGGGCCCAGCGTGAGAAAGCTGGGTCTCCCTCAGAGGTCATGGGTCTTCCAGCAGGACAATGACCCAAAACACACTTCAAAAAGCACCAGAAAGTGGTTTGAGAGAAAGCACTGGAGACTTCTAAGGTGGCCAGCAATGAGTCCAGGCCTGAATCCCATAGAACACCTGTGGAGAGATCTAAAAATGGCAGTTTGGAGAAGGCACCCTTCAAATATCAGGGACCTGGAGCAGTTAGCCAAAGAAGAATGGTCTAAAATTCCAGCAGAGCATTGTAAGAAACTCATTGATGGTTACCGGAAGTGGTTGGTTGCAGTTATTTTGGCTAAAGGTTGTGCAACCAAGTATTAGGCTGAGGGTGCCAATACTTTTGTCTGGCCCATTTTTGGAGTTTTGTGTGAAATGATCAATGTTTTGCTTTTTGCTTCATTCTCTTTTGTGTTTTTTCATTTAAGACAAATTAAATGAAGATAATAATACCAAAGAATTTGTGATTGCAATCATTTTCAGGAAGAAACTGAGTATTATCTGACAGAATTGCAGGGGTGTCAAAACTTTTGGCCACAACTGTACATGCAGGGGTGGACACATCATTGGTGCAACCTGTGCAGCTGAACAGGGGCCCAAGAGGTAAGATGGACCCACTTCTACCTCCAAAACATGTGGAGTTGTGCATTACGATAAGCTATTGATCTGCAAAGGGCCCGTATATTGTTCTTGCAAGGGGATTCTTTTCTGTCTGTGTCCGCCAGTGCATACATGCTATGTCTGGAATTAAAACCACTGGTCCCAATGCATAAGTATAGAAAGTCGCCCCAATGTAATATTGAAAACACCTATATGTAAGTCAGAACCATTTTCTTAGACAGTGTTGGAGTCAAAAAATAGTTTTCCAGTCTCAGTAAAGTAAAATTGTGATCTCAATGTGTTTTTGTGTGATTTGTCACTTTATACTTGTGGATGTAAGAAGTAACACCACATCACATTATCCTCTCTGAGTATTAGTTTCTACATGTTCGGATCTGACTGACATCATATTTCATTATGTCACATGTGTCTATTTTTATCCTCACCACATAAAAAAAATAATTTACACAACATTTGGGCAAGTTAAGCTAGACGCGTTTGTCTGGAAGAGAGAAGGAGATCTGCATTTTTGGGTGACTTTCCTTTAGTTAGGATCGGAGTGGCCCATAAGCTTATTCATGGATCTTCAGTTGGATTCAGGCTCTGACATAAATCATTAGGGATTCAGAGATTCAGTGTAGGCAACAAATATAACGCGTGCTGAACATGCAGCCAATCATATATTACAAATACTCTAAGAAATTATTATGATTTCTTCCAAGTTTGCAATGATGCTATAGGGGGTTCATAATATAATTTACCTCTGTACCCAATAAACGTAAATGACTGGCAAGTGTTTGTTATTGGAATATGAGAGGGAATGAAGGGGCTGTCAAATTGTTCGCGCATCAGTTAGAACTTAAACCATCTAGCCTTTGTTTTTTCGGTTGGTAAAAATGGGGTAAAACACCAAGACATGTTAATCGCCACATCAGAAAACTAAAAAAAATTTTGCTGATGGCAGTACATGGATAACGCCAGTATTACGACGGCTTCTGTCCCATCTTCTAAAGGGATGACATATTCCTAGGTTATGCCATTACTTTATGAACAATGGTAACGCAACACCTGTGATCCATCACTTAGAAAGAAGAAGATACAGTATAGCTCATACATTGCTGTTTATCCCTTGGATTATGTTCCCAAATCACCTTGTTGAGCAGAATACTGCAGCATAACCCTACTGATGAAAACAAGGCAAGATGGAGATTCCTACACAATCAGTTGGCTGGGTAAATGATGCTAAACAGGGAAAAATTAGACTTTACACTCCACGAGCATTATGTTAATTTCATTCATACGACAGTTGGTAGTGTCCTATGTATTATAAGTAGTGTTGAGCGATACCGTCCGATACTTGAAAGTATCGGTATCGGAAAGTATCGGCCAATACCGGCAAAGTATCGGATCTAATCCGATACCGATACCCGATACCAATACAAGTCAATGGGACACCAAGTATCGGACGGTATCCTGTATGGTTCCCAGGGTCTGAAGGAGAGGAAACTCTCCTTCAGGCCCTGGGATCCATATCAATGTGTAAAAGAAAGAATTAAAATAAAAAATAGGGATATACTCACCCTTTGACGCAGCCTGGACATTACCGCCGTAACCGGGAGCCGTTGTACCTAAGAATGCGCGCTTGAAGGGCCTTAGATGAGGTCACGGCGCTCTGATTGGTCCGTAGCGGTCGCGTGACCGCTACGCAACCAATCACAAAGCCGTGACGTCACCTAAGGTCTTTCAAGAGCTTGAAATACCTTAGAAGACGTCCGCAGCTTCTGATTGGTCGCGTAGCGGTCGCGTGACCGCTACGCGACCAATCACAAAGCAGTGACGTCACCTAAGGTCTTTCAAGCGCTTGAAAGACCTTAGGTGACGTCACTGCTTTGTGATTGGTCCATAGCGGTCACGCGACCGCTACGGACCAATCAGAGCGCCGTGACGTCATCTAAGGCCCTTCAAGCGTGCATTTTTAGGTACAACGGCTCCCGGTTACGTCGGTAAAGTCCAGGCTGCGTCGGAGAGGTGAGTATATCCCTATTTTTTATTTTAATTCTTTCTTTTACACATTGATATTAATCCCGATACCGATTAACAATACCACAAAAGTATCGGATCTCGGTATCGGAATTCCGATACCCGCAAGTATCGGCCGATACCCGATACTTGCGGTATCGGAATGCTCAACACTAATTATAAGTGAAGGGTGCTTATCCTAGTGATATCAGGCAGAGATGTGGGTATCCTTCGCTGCTGGTAATGTGTCTACAAATAACAGTAACAGGTGACAATGCGGTTTATTCTCAACGTGTTTCGAAGTTCTCAAACCTCTTCAGGAGAACCACAATAATTCAGGAGAACCACACTATTGTGGTTTTCCTGAAGAAGAAGTTTGAGAACTTCGAAACGCATTGAGAATTGACCATACTGCTACCTCCATACCGCATATACTGGAATTATTTGTGGACACTCTACCAACAGCACAGGTTACCCACATCTCCGATTTCCTGATTGCCATGTTGGATCTGCTAATCTGTGGAGATGCAGCAGCTGGAAAGCCTCTAATTTGAAACTTTACTAGTGTTGTGTATCACACAACTACAGTAAGTGAGCAACTACTGCTTTATTCTATACACTTATGTGGATAATACAGTGTTGCGCTCAAATTGTCCCCACATCATTTGGTTATCCTATGATGTACCACCTCTATATAATCCCTGTACAGTAGGATTTGGATCTTACACCTTGTTTGGGTGCTATGATGGGATATTATTTGGGATGTATAGAGCAATACTATAGGGAATGAAATGATAAGAAAAAATGTCTGAAATGATAAATGGGTAAGCCCAACTTTGGTTGTTTCTTAATTCCTTAATTTTTATAAAGCCAATGCTGATTGTTTCTTTCAAATGGAGACAACGAGGTATAAGTTAGTCGATAACCTTGAAGAGTCCTAATGGAAAATGTGCAACAGGGTCCTCAACTATCATGTATCACTTTATCAGCCTGAGGTTTAGGATTTTTCAAGCACAAGTGCAGTGTCGGACTGGGATGCCAAAGACCCATCCGTAACCAACTCCAGGGCCCCACTTTTCAGCTACATGCAAATGTGACATTATCCTCAATCACAGATTTATATAACAATGAACTCTGTAGATTATTACATGAATAAGATACTGCCTTTGTCTGTACATAGTGATTCAGGTATATAGTGCCGAGTACTGTTCATATAAGAGGGTGGTGGGGGGCCCACTTTTGAACTTTAATCCAGTCCAATCCCGTAAACGTGTCTATGTGCAGCTGTTACACCTACACTAGTGTTGATTAATTCAGTTCACATTGACCTTTGTCTGGTGTCTAGTGTTGAGCATTCCGATACCGCAAGTATCGGGTATCGGCCGATACTTGCGGGTATCGGAATTCCGATACCGAGATCCGATACTTTTGTGGTATCGGGTATCGGTATCGAAACAACATTAATGTAAAAATGTGTAAAAGAGAGAATTAAAATAAAAAGTATTGCTATACTCACCTCTCCGACGCAGCCTGCACCTTACCGAGGGAAGCGGCAGCGTTCTTTGTTTAAAATTCGCGCTTTTCTTTCCTTACGTGAAGTCCCGGCTTGTGATTGGTTGCGTGCCGCCCATGTGACCGCAACGCAACAAATCACAGCAAGCCGTGACGTAATTTCAGGTCATTCAGTATTTTAAAATTACGCTCCGGCTATGTGATTGGTTGCGTCGCAGTCACATGGGCGACGCAACCAATCACAGCAAGCCGTGACGTAATTTCAGGTCATTCAGTATTTTAAAATTACGTCCCGGCTTTGTGATTGGTTGTGTCGCAGTCACATGGACGACGCAACCAATCACAAGCCGTGACGTCACGGGAGGCTGGACACGCGCGCATTTTAAAATGCGCGCGTGTCCAGCCTCCCGTGACGTCCCGGCTTGTGATTGGTTGCGTCGCTGTCAACCAATCACAAGCCGGGAGGCTGGACACGCGCGCATTTTAAAATGGCTTCCCGGCTTGTGATTGGTTGACAGCGACGCAACCAATCACAAGCCGGGACGTCACGGGAGGCTGGACTCGCGCGAATTTTAAAATGCGCGCGTGTCCAGCCTCCCGTGACGTCACGGCTTGTGATTGGTTGCGTCGCCCATGTGACTGCGACGCATCCAATCACAAAGCCGGGACGTAATTTTAAAATCCTTAAGGACCTGAAATTACGTCACGGCTTGCTGTGATTGGTTGCGTCGCCCATGTGACTGCGACGCAACCAATCACAAAGCCGGAGCGTAATTTTAAAATACTGAATGACCTGAAATTACGTCACGGCTTGCTGTGATTGGTTGCGTTGCGGTCACATGGGCGGCACGCAACCAATCACAAGCCGGGACTTCACGTAAGGAAAGAAAAGCGCAAATTTTAAGCAAACAACGCTGCCGGTTCCCTCGGAGAGGTGAGTATAGCAATATTTTTTATTTTAATTCTTTATTTTACACATTAATATGGTTCCCAGGGCCTGAAGGAGAGTTTCCTCTCCTTCAGACCCTGGGAACCATCAGGAATACCGTCCGATACTTGAGTCCCATTGACTTGTATTGGTATCGGGTATCGGTATCGGATTGGATCCGATACTTTGCCGGTATCGGCCGATACTTTCCGATACCGATACTTTCAAGTATCGGACGGTATCGCTCAACACTACTGGTGTCCAATCCAGTCCTCTGTCGCAACCAGGCAAAGACTGTCATCACTTCTGTGTCTTGAACTCTCAGGCTGCATCTTGGACACCTCTTCCCCTTAACTAAGCTTCTCAACATCATGATGTTTTTGCAAGCCCTCTTCACTAGACATGTGTCTAGTGGCTCAAGAATTGGTGTAGGAAGGAGGGGTTTGGGTTCTTGCAGAACTGGGCCGACTTCTCAGTGGGCTACAGGCTCTACGCTAGGGATGGGCTGCACCTCAATGGGGAAGGTGCAGCTGTGCTGGGGGAGAAAATGGCTAGAAGGTTGGAGGAGCGTTTAAACTAGGGATTGGGGGGAGGGTATTCAATTTATAGGAGGGGAAGATAGGGCAGATAGAGACCTGGGCACAAATAATGAAGTTGGGGGAGGCGGTGGCATGGGGGGTGGGGTTAGAACAGTTAATAATTTAAGAAAGAATAGAGGTACAGAGAGGAACATCAAGTGCATGTATACTAATGCCAGAAGCCTCACAAACAAAATGGACAAATTAGAACTAATGTTGTTGGAGCATAATTATGACATGGTGGGGATATCTGAAACATGGCTGGATGAGAGCCATGACTGGGCTGTTAACTTGCAGGGCTATAGCCTTTTCAGAAATTACCATAAAGATAAGCGAGGGGGAGGAGTGTCTATATGTAAACTCGTCCTTAAAACCCATCCGGCATGATAATATAGGTGAATTTAATGAAAATGTAGAGTCCCTGTGGGTGGAGATAAGGGGAGGGGGAAAAATAATAATTTTCTGATAGGGGTTTGTTATAAATCTCCCAAAATAATGGAAGCAAGGGAGAATATCCTCGTAAAGCAAATAGATGAAGCTGCGACCCAAGGAGAAGTCATTATTATGGGGGACTTCAACTACCCTGAAATAGATTGGGGAACAGAAACCTGCAGTTCCAGCAAAGGTAATCGGTTTTTGACAACTATGAGAGACAATTACCTTTCACAACTGGTTCAGGACCCAACAAGAAGGGGGGCACTGCTAGACCTAATATTAACCAACAGGCCAGACCGCATATCAAATATAAGGGTTGGGGGTCACTTGGGGAATAGTGATCACAAAATAATAAGTTTTCGTGTATCCTTTAATCAGATGTGTAGTAGAGGGGTGACAAGGACATTAAACTTCAGGAGGGCAAATTTCCAATGGATGAGAGATGATCTTGGTGCAATTAACTGGGACGATATGCTGAGACATAAAAATACACAAAGAAAATGGGAGACGTTTATTAGCATCCTGGATAGGACCTGTGCACAGTATATACCGTATGGGAATAAACATACTAGAAATAGGAGGAAACCAATATGGCTAAATAGAGCTGTAAGGGGCGCAATAAGTGACAAAAAGAAAGCATTTAGAGAATTAAAGGAAGTAGGTAGTGATGAGGCATTAAATAAATATAGAAAATTAAATAAATTCTGTAAAAAGCAAATCAAGGCAGCAAAAATTGAGACAGAGAGACTCATTGCCAGAGAGAGTAAAAATAATCCCAAAATATTCTTTAACTACATAAATAGTAAGAAACTAAAAAATGAAAGTGTTGGCCCCCTTAAAAATAGTCTGGGTGAAATGGTGGATGAGGATGAGGAAAAAGCCAATATGCTAAATGACTTTTTTTCATCAGTATTTACACAAGAAAATCCCATGGCAGACAATATGATCAGTGATAACAAAAATTCCCCATACAGGGTATGTGCACACGTCAGGATTTCTTGCAGAAATTTCCCGAAGAAAACCAGAAATTTTCTGCAAGAAATCCGCATGTTTCTTTTTGCGTTTTTTTCCCGTTTTTTTCGCGTTTTTTTTAGCATTTTGCAAGCGTAATTAGCTTGCAGAATGCTAAAGTTTTCCAAGCGATCTGTAACATCGCTTGGAAAACTGATTGACAGGTTGGTCACACTTGTCAATCGTAGTGTTTGACAAGTGTGACCAACTTTTTACTATAGATGCAGCATCAATAGTAAAAGATAGAATGTTAAAAATAATAATTAAAAAAAAAAAAAAAAATGGTTATACTCACCTTCTGCAGACAGCCGATCTCCTCAGCGGCGTCCGTTCCTATAGATGGTGTGTGCAGGACCTTCGATGATGTCATGGTAATGTGACCGCGACGTCATCGCAGGTCCTTCACACACACCAGGAACCGAAGCGGGAAGACTGCGGGGGCCATCGAAGGTGAGTATATGACTATTTTTTATTTTAATTATTTTTTTTTTACCAATTATACGGTGCCCAGTCCGTGGAGGAGAGTCTCCTCTTCTCCAACCTGGGTACCAACCGCACATGATCTGCTTACTTCCCGCATGGTGGGCATAGCAACATGCGGAAAGTAAGCAAATCAATGCATTCCTAGTTGCGCGGAATCCCCACAATTCCACAAATTTAATGAACATGTTGCTTTTTTTTCCGCGATGCGATTTTTTCGCGGAAAAAAATGCAACATTTGCACAAGATATGTGGAGTACACTGAAAATAATGGGAGGCATATGTAAGCGTTTTTTTCGCTTTTTTTGCGTTTTTATCACGTTTTTATAGCAAAAAAACCGCGAAAAATACTGAACGTGTGCACATGGCCTAAGTGTCACCTGCTTAACCCAGCAGGAAGTACGGCGGCGTCTAAAAATCACTACAATTGACAAATCTCCGGGCCTGGATGGGATACACCCTCGAGTACTGCAGGAATTAAGTACAGTCATTGATAGACCATTATTTTTAATCTTTAAAGAGTCCATGATAACAGGGTCTGTACCACAGGACTGGCGTGTAGCAAATATGGTGCCAATATTCAAAAAGGGGACAAAAACTGAACTCGGAAATTATAGGCCAGTAAGCTTAGCCTCTACTGTGGGTAAAATCCTGGAGGGCATTCTAAGGGATGCTATACTGGATTATCTGAAGAGGAATAACCTCATGACCCAGTATCAGCACGGGTTTACTAGGGACCGTTCATGCCAGACTAATTTGATCAGCTTCTATGAAGAGGTAAGTTCTGGACTGGAACAAGGGAACCCAGTGGATGTAGTGTATATGGACTTTTCAAAAGCTTTTTCATACGGTGCCACACAAAAGGTTGATACATAAAATGAGAATAATGGGGATAGGGGAAAATATGTGTAAGTGGGTTGAGAGCTGGCTCAGGGATAGGAAACAAAGTGTGGTTATTAATGGAGCACACTCGGACTGGGTCGCAGTTAGCAGTGGGGTACCACAGGGGTCAGTATTGGGCCCTCTTCTATTTAACATATTTATTAATGACCTTGTAGGGGGCATTCAGAGTAGAATTTCAATATTTGCAGATGACACTAAACTCTGCAGGGTAATCAATACAGGGGAGGACAATTTTATATTACAGGATGATTTATGTAAACTAGAAGCTTGGGCTGATAAATGGCAAATTAGCTTTAATGGGGATAAATGTAAGGTCATGCACTTGGGTAGAAGTAATAAGATGTATAACTATGTGCTTAATTCTAAAACTCTGGGTAAAACCGTCAATGAAAAAGACCTGGGTGTATGGGTGGATGACAAACTCATATTCAGTGGTCAGTGTTAGGCAGCTGCTACAAAGGCAAATAAAATAATGGGATGCATTAAAAGAGGCATAGATGCTCATGAGGAAAACATAATTTTACCTCTATACAATCACTAGTACCACACTTAGAATACTGTGCACAGTTCTGGTCTCCGGTGTATAAGAAAGACATAGCTGAACTAGAGCGGGTGCAGAGAAGAGCGACCAAGGTTATTAGAGGACTGGGGGGTCTGCAATACCAAGATAGATTATTACACTTGGGGCTGTTTAGTTTGGAAAAACGAAGACTAAGGGGTGATCTTATTTTAATGTATAAATATGTGAGGGGACAGTACAAAGACATTTCTGATGATCTTTTTAATCATAGACCTGAGACAGGGACAAGGGGACATCCTCTACGTCTGGAGGAAAGAAGGTTTAAGCATAATAACAGACGCGGGTTCTTCACTGTAAGAGCAGTGAGACTATGGAACTCTCTGCCGTATGATGTTGTAATGAGTGATTCATTACTTAAATTTGAGAGGGGACTGGATGCCTTTCTTGAAAAGTATAATGTTACAGGGTATATACACTAGATTCTGTGATAGGACGTTGATCCAGGGAACTAGTCTGATTGCCGTATGTGGAGTCGGGAAGGAATTTTTTTTCCCCCCAATGTGGAGCTTACTCTTTGCCACATGGGTTTTTTTGCCTTCCTCTGGATCAACATGTTAGGGCATGTTAGGTTAGGCTATGGTTTGAACTAGATAAACTTAAAGTCTTCCTTCAACCTTAATAACTATGTAACTATGTAACTATGTTGTGGTGCTTAAGAGCAAGAGGCCTCAAGGAAGCCAGACATTGAACTGTAGACTGCCTCAGAGGACAAGACTGGTTGCCGGAGTAGGGTAAATGTGAATGTTTTTGCTTAACTCTAATCAGCACCCTTTCCAGTAACGACCCTAAGTATAGTCAGTCTATATTTACAGATGTTTCCTTGCTTATTTCTCCTGATGGCTTGAGATATCATAGAATGAGTTGCGAAAGACAACTAGCTAAAAAGAAGGCCACAGGGTAACACAAAAAAAGTTTTCCTTCAAAGCTTTTTATCTCATGCAAGTAATTTTAGGATTCCTCAAGTCAAAAGAAAAGGTAAGGAATGACACATCTGTACACATTACATTGTCTGGGGCAATATCTAACACAGGCTTCCAGTCTCAACTTCTGTAGGATGCTAATTTGGTGTTTTCCAATAATTTTTATTAAGAAATGTAAGAAGTTCACATCTCTGGTAACATCTGGCATACAAGCCCCAATTTAAACAACGAGCCCCATCTAAAGGAGAATAGATCGCGGCTGAGTGTTATTAGCTGAGAATATGGTGAAAAGTTGCTGTTAGTTTTGATAAGGTCAGCATGTTACATTGCATTTATGGTTTTCACTTCTTCACAGACCACAGTATGTTCTGAGTTTTCTCTGGATTGTCAATGTCACGCGGCCAGCTTGTTTCTCTATATCATTTAGGTCTAAATTGCAGGGAAGCAAAACAAGGTTTTTTTCCTTGAGGTGTCAGTTTTAGCCACTTTTGATCTGCCACAAGCACTAGCCAATTTAGGGCTTAGACGTAGCTGCATGTAAAAATGTGCAGTATGTCTAACATATGTAAGTGATTATCAAGATGAAGAAAATAATTAGCCGTCCTTGACAAATCTAGAAAATTGATCCCTTATAAAGTTACTAAAGGTTAGATTTGTTCATTCAACACGCTCCGTGGGAAAGGTTTACGTAAATAGGCCTTGTGTTTTGGAATGAACGACTTTAGCATCTGCTACCAATAATCTGTGTATAAATCTTAGTACATCACATAAGGGCTACTCTGTAATTAATCTATTTGTGCAAAACAAAAAGACCTAAAAGGTTCCGTGTGCATACCTGGAAACTCATTTTCCATATTAAACAGCTATTCTGAAATGCCCCCTACAGTGCAGATACACATGCAGCTTCGCTTTTTAATGATATAGTCATGTTTCAGGAAAAAAAATTGTCCCACAACAATCCATAAGGTTTAGTGTAGTATAGAATGTACATTTTGCTTTTTTCCTAATCATTTGTGGAATGGACGAGTTATCAATAAAATGAAAACGGCAGTTGTGCACCAAACACATTACATATATATAATATTTGTATTGCACTTGGTTGACTTTGCCTTAGCCCAAAGTGGCTTAAAGAAGATCTGTAAGTGTATAAGAAGGTATTCTGGAGCATCTTTTCCTTCGAACTGTATACTGTACCACTCCCAGTATTTACTTAATAAGATCAGACTGTGCAGCAACACATCCCCAACTTGTAAGTGTCAGTTATCAATTAAATTAAAGCATCACTACAGCGTTTTTTATTTATTATTGCACCGCTGGAGTGGTGCTTTAAATATAATTCGCCTGCTCCCTGTCTGACCATCCCCTGCCGCCACCTTCATCATTTTACAGCATCTCTGGTGAAAAGGGATTTTTCGGCAGCTCCAGTGTTTCATGGAGCTCCGTGCAGGTCACTTTTCACTTCAAGTCTACGAGATCATCATTCTGGCTTCGTTCTGGCTCTCATAGACTTGCATTGAGAGCTTGTGATGTAGCTTCTGAGTTCCGGCCAGTCCGATGCTGCGCTCTGAAGATGACATTGTGGTACCGGTGCAGCACCGAAAAACAGTGAAGGTGCCAGAGGGTGAGTATATGATCAGGGGCAGGGGGATTATATTTAAAGCACAACTAAAGTGCTGAAACAATGCTGGAGTGGTGCTTCCAATTTCTAGGTAAAATATATTGTAGATCTTAAGCTTGCGACCAGGGCTCTCACTCCTCCTGTAACTGTGGAACTATGTGTTATTTTGCATTGTCTTTATTGTCTGTACATGTCCCCTCGTAATCATGAAGTCTTGTGGAATGTGTCAGAACTATATAAATAAAATTATTATTGTAAAATAACAAATGAACGGTACAACATATAGCTTTTTGAAAAGATGCTTCAGAATTGTTATATTATGGGGAATATAAGCATTTTTTTTTAAAATAGGCATGTTCAGAAGGTTGGCAAAGGTCGACAACAAAGGTTGTACATATATCCAAAAATTTTACTCCAAGGTTGATATAAATCAATTGCTCAGTTCTCTGAAAAAAGTTGTGCTATTTGATCCTCTTATAGCTCCGCCCACAGGTAGTAGAGCTCCACTGATTGGAGGAGAGATGACTACTCACAGGGGACTCGCCCCTGAGGAGCTGCCTTTCAGAGCACGGAGTAAATAACTTACAGCAGATGTGGCCTACAGTTCAGGGGTCCATACAGTGGGAATCTTATAGTTGCTATTCTAATTCCCAATAGATTTGCATCTAATGTGTATGGGGCAGTCCCATAATGTCTTAATGCCAAATAAATGTAGGCAATCCCATAGGAGGCGTCTGGCTACAATCAATTTCAATGTTCCTATTGAACAAAGCATGTTGAGTTGTGAAAGACAGCTGTCAATTTTTTGTATGCCAAGTGTAAAACTAGAAATAGGTGAAATTATTTACAGATTAATATAATTAGTGGTGAGCAGAAAAAGGAAAAAAGATACAATGATTTTTAGGAGTTCCAAACTTGAAGAAGAAGTGATCTGTATCATGATTGAAGAAGGCATTATTACATTTTGCAGCCTTTAATTAAAGAACGCTTTAATTATTTTTAATTTCACCATCTCATAATCAATTTTAGCTTTACCTCACTCTTGTTGTTCTGAGAGTTGATTTAATTGAGTGCTAATTAACTTAATACATTTCCTTGGGATATCAATATGTATCATCAATATATAGAAAAGCTGGATTGTGAATATGGGACTATCTAGTCATTGTAGATAAGGAACTCTATTTTACCTATGTTGTAGCATGGAAATATAGAGAAGGTTGTCAGCTTGTTAAATCAATGCTACAATGCTGAGCCGGGAAGTGAATCAATCAGAGGCATGAAATTGGCGCTATTGCAAAAGTGGTTTCTGCTACATACAATACAATTGACTACTTTCTGTCCCGGTATCTAATCATTGTTTCAGAAATGAAACAAGGCCTGAAGGTGGACAGATGATTGCGCCTGCATTCCTCAGATAGAGCGGCCCTGCTACTAACCATTGTATATCTGATGGGCTGTACCGCATGGATGGAATTGTAACGAGAGATAACACCAAGCGCTGCATTCACATGACTTGTCTATAAATGAGAGATAAAAGGAACAAAAAATTACAGAAATGGAAAGCAGGCCAAGGGGTGGACATAGGTAATGAAATGCAAACAATATCTTATATACAGTATATATATATACAGTATAAATGTGTAAATATCTATCTATCTATATATATATCTGTAACTAATTAAGAAGATACAGTAGATAAATAGACATCTGAAAACGTTCAATTTTCTGGACAGATAATTTTTTTCTTCTCATACATATCTTCATATTTGCCAGCAGCCCCAATTTTGCTGAGACAGTCCCAAAAAACGGCACCACAAAGAAGGGTGGTGCAGAACAAAATCACTCCAAAAGTGGTCAGTATGCAGATGTTTTATGACATTTTAGGAATTGCCTTTATATATCCTAAATTTGCTTGGTAATGGTCTTGTGTGTGCTTTTTTTGTGATTGATGCTCTGTTTGAGTTTAAAATTCCTTACAAATAAATGAATGTAAATGTTAAAATACTATTTTTAAAGGATAACTTGATGAGATGGATCCTCTCAGAAGTAGATTAGAGTGAGCAGAACGTACCGAAGGTGATGTTGCAGTGGTGCAGGCCTGGGTGGTCAGCATGAGGATCAGTGAAGACTAGGACAGCAGAATATGAAGATGTGCAAAGAGACAAGCTGAGCCAGGAATATAAGATGAAGCAGGGCTAGGTGTGCAGATACATATGGCAACAGTAGCTATCTAGACAACTCGCAGCTTGCAGCACAGATCATAAATGGTAACAGCAGAGACATATGCAGTGAGGGACTTGAGGTATACAGATGATAAATGGCGCAGTTGTAGACTTGCAGCATACAAATGGTTAATGGCAGAGTTGTATGCTTGCAGCAGGAAGATGGTTAATCGCATTACAGAATAAATAATAATAGGCAAACTGGTTGAGTTGCTTATAGTGAAAATACTGAAGAGTAAACAGTGCTGAGAACAATTACAAGACCTTTGCAATCTGGGAACTTTATTTGTAGAGATAGATCTGGGGCTACACTTGGGTAACCTGGACTATGATTGGAAATAAATGCTGCTTGTTTAATGGAAGAAAGGAGTAGCAATAGATAACCAGACACTTGCCTGGAGCTTGAACCAATCAATCATTGGACCCTGGCCTAGCTGCCACATCGGTTGTTCATAGCGTCTGGACCAAAGAACTGCAAACTTCCCTCGATTCGTGACATCCGCTTGACTTCTTAGTAGGCTGCCATGATGTAATTATGTTGCGACTCAACACATGCATTATATAGTGAGGGGCTACTAATCAGAAGAGACATGGAGATGTCAAGGGAAATAGAAAGTTTGCAGTGCCCTGCGACCAATGTGGCTGCTAAACTAAGGTCCTGAAAATCTTTTTGCTCAACTCTATAGGAGAGAGTTAGGAGCTCTCTTTATACATTCACTAAAGTATGGCTGAGCTGTAATACTAAAAATAGTGAATATAATGAAATTGTATATTGTTTATACGTGTTCACGGGTAGAATGCATTATGTAGTAAGGTCCACTCTTAAGCTCCCTCTTGTGGTGACTGGAGAAAGGCAGGATTTTATCATTTAAAGGGAATCTGTCACTAGGTTTTTTTCTTTCCCATCTGAGAGCAGCATAATGTAGAGACATGTAGAGTCTATGATTGCAGCGATGAAGCATTGTTCTAGTTTCTGCAATTTTGATTAAAAATAGTTTCATCTGCTGAAGATCTACCAGTTTTCTGAATGATGTGCTCTGTATAACCCCACACCACTACTTGTCAGATTTCTGTGTACACTGTGCATAGGCAGAAAGCTGCCAAAGTGTTGGGGGTGGCGATATACAGAAATCATGAATATGGAGAACAACATAGCAGCAGACCAACTAGTTCTGTAGTGATAATGTCTTAATGATAAAACACTGAGTCTATCAAAACGGCAGCAAGCAGCTCAGTAAGTGATGCATCACTGAATCAGGGCTTCCTTTTAATTATAAAGTGATGTTCAGACCACTACAGAGATATATTAAGGGAATAATAAATACAGAATTTTGGCGGTAGAAATAAAATAATGCTAAGAAGATTAAAATTGCAAGACTTTGCAAGATTTAAGGTCTAGTCTGTTCTTTCTATATAGCACTAACATCAGCAGGAAGAAGGCCAAGCTTCATTCTTCTCCAGGACATGTGATACTCTAGAGCTGAATGGCAGGAATGTAGACTACCCCCAGCCAATGTGTCTGCTCGGCAGGGCTGCAGTTAAAGCTGACAATGATTATGCATTGTACAAGTCATATTAGCTACACAATTAGGCTATATTCATATGGATGGACTGAGAGATGAATTCACACCAAAACTTATTTTCACAGGAGGAGTTCAGTTATTTATTATAAATGAATCTGAACTTATTAAAAGAGTTTTTCTTCCAAGTCTTTCACCACTGTGATAATATTGGCACAGCAAATTATGAAATATATTCAGTGGAACATGTATAATGTAGCATTTATTTTATGTAAAATTTAGTTTGGCAAGGGGATCAAAATCATCACACGGTATAGGACGATGGGGCAATAAATAGACTACGGAGGACTAGAGCGATCGTACAGAAATATATGAGTAGATTGGTCAAATTCCCACAATAATAAATCAGAGCATTTAGACTAAGTTATAGCAGTTCTCATATTAATATCTGGCATTATAGGGAACATGTGTCAGACCATTTTTAACACTTTACCTGCAAAAGGTTCCTTTAAATGAAGAACTGGTATCAGTTTGTTGAAATCTGCTGGGAACAGTTTCATAACATAATGGTAAGGGTCGATATTGACTTTTAGGCTACTTCCAATAGCTGGCACTTTCTGCTTCCTCAGTTTGCATATTTTGATTCCAAGTGGAACATTGCATGGTCTATAAGTCTCCCTCAACACACCAACTTGGTGATCTCCACAAGGAGAAGTGTTACCCCTTAGATCCTACGTCAGAGGCCTCTTACCCAGAAAAAAATATTGATTTTTGCTTTTCACTCTATGAGGGGCGAACACCCTGAAACACATATCTACAATTGGAGTTTCTGGCTTGGACTTCTTATCATAGGTCATATTTCAAAACTCTTTAAAGGGTCAACATTGAGTTTTAGGATTGCTACTTCAAGTCGGTGATGTTAGAACTCAGTACTCTTTCTTAAGAGGAGATTTACCTGGTGCCGGCACTTAGACCCCCACTGTCGGGAGGAAATTAACTTTATTCCTCCAGCATCATTCCAGTTTCAGTCACAATGGCGGCACCGATGCAGATTCAATCACCGCTCTGTGTATAGAGAACAGTGGCTGTAACCACTCCCCCGGCACTGATTGACAGACAACCTAATGCTGAGCTGCTGTCGGTCAGTGCTGGGGTGCACGGTTAGTGCTCTCTATACACAGATAAGTGACTGAAATCACACAGGTACCACCTCGGTGACTGAAACTGGAATGCTGCCGAGGGAATAAAGTTCATTTGCTCATGGCAGTGTAAGTCTAAGTTCCAGCGCCGGGCAGGTTTGCAATGTTATTAAACCTCGTTTTGCCGCTATAAGATGTGGCCACTGCCTTTCGGGGCTTATCTACAGCATTCTATAATGCTTTAGATAAGCCCCCGGTCCGACCTGAAAGAGAAGAAAAACAAGTTTTATTATACTCACCCGGGGTGGTCCAGCCCGATGGGTGTCGCAGGTCCTGGGTCCAGCGCCTCCCATCTTCATGCGATGTCATCATCCTGCTTGCTTCATGTCACACTCCTGCGCAGGCCTACTGATCTGCCCTGTTGAGTGCAGAGCAAAGTACTGCAGTGCGCAGGTGCTGGGCCTCACTGACCCCTCCTGGAGCCTACACACTGCAGTACTTTGCTCTGCCCTCAACAGGGCAGATAAGTATGCCTGCGCAAGAGCACGATGCCGGGGAGCAATGAAGCAACAGGAGGGTGGCATTGCAAGAAGATGGGAGGCGCCGGACCCGGGCCTGCGACACCCATCGGACTGGACCGCCCCCAGGTGAGTATAATAACACTTGCTTTTCTTCTCTTTCAGGTCATATCGGGGGCTTATCTACAGCATTGTAGAATGCTGTAAATAAGCCCTGAAAAGCAGTGGCCGCATTTTATAGCAGCAAAACGATGTAACAGGTTCCCTTTAACCTCCAGATTGAGCCCATATCTGCATGTTAAAAGTGTTGTTTTCAGGTGACAGGTTCCATTTAACCTCACATCGACAGAGGAACGTCTGCTTTTCTGATCTGCAGTGTTGACCATTGGCTTCCCACAATTAGCATGATGTCGGCAGTGATACCCTGTCAACAGAGCAGAGCAGAAAAGAAGAAGCTGCTCTACTGACGTGAGGTCAAAGGAAACAGAAGAATTGCTCTAAGCCTAAAAAGATCATAGCAGGGCAGAACATGCAGTTAAATTAATAAAAAACTTGGCACTCAAGAGTTCTTTTTGAAAAATGAAGAAATAATTGTTCGTTTATTGGTGCAACCAGTTCAGTAATTGATGATGTATAAACGTTTTCGGTCACAAGACCTTCATCAGAAACATCATATATGAAACTGGAAGCAGGGCTGCAATAATGTATAGGCACAAAAGGCCTGCGTACAGGTGTTACCGGGCAGATGAACCTGGAGGCTCCTGGGGAGACTGTGAGGTGGGGCGCACTGGGGAAGCAAGGTCCCGCTGTAAAGGACTAGCGCTTATGTATCCAGGTCCAGGGAACGCTGTGTAGCTGGAAGAACCAGAAGACGCTCTTCTGGTTCTTCCAGCTACACAGCGTTCCCTGGACCTGGATACATAAGCGCTAGTCCTTTACAGCGGGACCTTGCTTCCCCAGTGCGCCCCACCTCACAGTCTCCCCAGGAGCCTCCAGGTTCATCTGCCCGGTAACACCTGTACGCAGGCCTTTTGTGCCTATACATTATTGCAGCCCTGCTTCCAGTTTCATATATGATGTTTCTGATGAAGGTCTTGTGACCGAAAACGTTTATACATCATCAATTACTGAACTGGTTGCACCAATAAACGAACAATTATTTCTTCATTTTTCAAAAAGAACTCTTGAGTGCCAAGTTTTTTATTAATTTATTGACGGGTTGGAAACCTTACTTGAGCACCACCCAGGAGCCTCGAGTGCCGTGTATAATTCCTGTACAGAACATGCAGTTAGTTAGCAACTACAGTACCTTCTGGTAAGTTCTTACCCCAACAGAAAAAACACCAAAGTCCTGGATAGCCCCTTGTTATATCGAGGCTTGGAGCTAATAATCTACCAATACAGCATGCAGAAAACGTTGTGTGCCCTACATAACCTGTCTTCCTTTTCCTATACCCCATATAATGTATGTTCAGCTGGAGAACCACCAGGGTCCACAGATATAAATGCTTAATTTTCATTGCAGCCGTGCCATATGTAAGATGATTAGTGCCAGTGCACCAGTCAAAGTAGCTTATCTGGGGGCTCACGGAAGTGGTGCCCCCCTACTTGGCTAATTCCAAACTCTTTGAAATCTGTAAAGTTTAGGAAAGAATATCATCCCCTGCCATCATTTTGTCTTGTATGCACACCTGGGAAATTTCCATTTATATTCTGTATATATTTATGTAGCTCTTTTATGTTTACATTTTACTTTACTTTTAATGGTCTTTTAAAATGTACCACATTCCTCCTATAATCACAGAATTACTGTCTTCTCTGTAATGTTTAAAATGCAACTTGACTCCAATTGCTATCAGCTGTTTCATTATGTTCCCCTAAACCCACGTATGGAATAAAGCAAATTGACCATATGCAGCAATGACGTTCTCGTAATTCAATATGTATGGTTGCTCTGCCGTCTACTGTTGCCTTTTTTATCCAAACTTTGCTTAAAATCCCCAGCAGGATCTCTGCATTTTACTTAACAAGCAAATAAAAAAGCTGTCTATACGCTACGTATGGCATTATAATATCCTGTGTGGTGCACTTGTGTGAAAAACTCATTCTTTTTGATGGCTCTGTTTGTTGTCTTGGGGTACGCTGTTTAGTTTCTTGTAGCGCCTTGATGTTAATGCATTTTTAATGACTACTAACTCGTATTTTCCACAAGGCTCATTTCAACAGAGAGAGAACAATTTATAGGCTGGGTCTCCAAGAAAAAATCCCATTATGTACATTTTGGGGCTACCAGGAGCAATGATGCCATTGTGTTTGATGTCTCGAATTTCAGCATGCCCTATCAGATATTCTCCTAGGAATGCCTGCTATTTTTCAGAGCCTCATTTTACATGAAGTGTTAAAGAAGTATGAAAATGATGAGGCAGGTGCCGAGTCGAACCTTAAACAGATATCGATTCCCACATGGCTGGGGTTTTTTTTTTCCCCTGTCAGGATCAGAGCTGCAAGTTTAACCTGTCTTGACAAGAAAATCCTTTGATATATATTTCTGAACTGACGAGCTTCAAGTGCTGCGAGCAATCCACCTCCTTTGTGTTTAACAGCATTAGAATCCTTCAAACATTTCAAAAAGGCGGAAAAGTATGTCCAACCTCGGTTTCCTAGGTAACTCTTTCACCGGAGATCTTTTGGCTCCATTGTTTTAATGCATTAAAGAAGGGGATGCTCATTAGCCTCCATCTTCCTTTTAGTCGGTGCTAGAGTGAGCTATGAAATGTGTTTCCGTGACTGCACTAAAATGACAGAGTTAAGATGAAGAGACCAACAAATCAATCCTAAATCAATCAGTTTTGTTACTAAATGAAATCATATTCCATAGCCCATTGCTTAGGATGAGCAGCCATGAGTTTGAATCCCACCAAAGGAACATATGCACAGATACTGAATAGTCATGGCCAATAATTTCTAGACTGACACAAATTTTGTTTTTCACAAAGTTTGCACTTCAGCGTTTTTAGATCTTTTAATCAGATGTTTCTGTGGTTACTAAAGTACAATCAAAACCATTTCATATTTTTTTAAACTTTTATTGAGAAATACATTCATTTTTTGCAAAGCCTCATTATGTACAGTGTTGAACCTTATTTTTCAAGACTTGTGAAATTCACCACACCATCTGGGCCAAATTCCGACTAACAACAGATTTTTTTATCCACCCACTTTTTGAGGATTGACCCCATATTCTCAATGGATTGAGATTTGTAAAGTTTTCTGCACATCAACCCAAAATGTCAACATTTTGTTCCCTGAGCCACTTAGTTGTCATGTTTTACTTGTGCCATGATGCGCTATCATGCTGGAAAAAGCATGCTCCTGGATCATTGAGAGAAGTTGTTCTTACAGGATGTTTAAATACCATGGTTTATTTATGGCTGTGTTCTTAGGCAAAATTGTTAATGGTTTCAGGATGCTTTACTTTTGGCATGACACAGGATTCATGGTAGTGCTCACCTTGTCTTCTCTGGACAATCATTCATCCAGAAATCCTGAACAATCTGAAGGGGGGGTCCATCAAAGAATATAACTGCACTGAGAGAATGGAAATTTGACTAGTGAGGACTAAGGTAAAGTTATTTTTTCTAATGAAGCCCTTCAGACTGTTTGGTACATTTGGAAGAACTATTGTCTGGAGAAGAAGTCAGCACTACCATGAGCCCTGTGTTATCCTAACAGTAAAACATCCTGAGAGACCATTGGATTCTCCAATGGATTGAGCGCATCACTATTTTTTTCCCAAGAACACTGCTATGAATAGAGAACATAATCTAAACATCTTCTAAGAGCAACTTCTCACTATGAGCCAGAGGCAATTTGGTGATGAATAGTGATGACTCTGAGCGAATATACTCATTACTCGAGATTACCCGAGCACGCTCGGGTGTCCTGTGAGTATTTTTTAGTGCTTGGAGATTTAGTTTTTATTGCTGCAGCTGAATGATTTACATCTCTTAGCTAGCATAAGTACATGTGGGGATTCCCTAGCAACCAAGCAACCCCCACATGTACTTATGCTGGCTAACAGATGTAAATCATTCAGCTGCGGCAATAAAAACTAAATCTACGAGCACTAAAAAATACTCGCAGGACACCCGAGCGTGCTCGGGAAATCTCGAGTAACGAGTATATTCGCTCATCACTAGTGATGAACAATGTTTTTTTAAGCATGAACAAGCACCAATTCACAAAGCAAACGTGATAACTAAGTGGCTTGCTTGGTGCCCAAAATGTTTACATTACATTACATTACATTACAGATGTTAGTCCTACTGGGAACCTGTGGTCAATCCTCAAAAGAAGGACAAACATAAAAACAGAAATTGTGATAATCTGCAAGCACTTTTTAGGCACAGATGGGCAGTTATCATTCAGGCATTGGTCCAGAAGCTGATATCCAACATGTCAGGGCAAATCGAAAAAATCTTTAAAAATCAGGTTCAACACTCAAAATATTGAGTCTGTACATAAACTTCATGCATTTGTTGATAAAGGTTAATAACTTATAAAATGCTTATATTTGTACTTCACTAACCACATAAACATCTGACTGAAAGATCTAAAATCAATGAGGCAGCAAACTTTGTGAAAACCAAAATTTGTGCCAGACTAAAGGTACCGTCACACTTAGCGACGCTGCAGCGATATAGACAACGAGCTGATCGCTGCAGTGTCGCTGTTTAGGTCGCTGTAGAGACGTCAAACACAGCAGCTCCAGAACGATGCAGGAGCGATCCAGTGACGTAACGGTGACTCACTTATCGTTCTCACAGGTCGTTAGCTCCATGTAAAACATTGCTGACATCGTTGCTTTTGCTGTCAAACACGACGATACACGCCGACCTGATGACCTAATAAAGTTCTGGACTTCTAGCTCCGACCAGCGATATCACAGCAGGATCCAGATCACTGCTGCGTGTCAAACACAACGAGATCGCTAACCAGGACGCTGCAACGTCACGGATCGTTGTCGTTCTCGTTGGAAAGTTGCTCAGTGTGAAGGTACCTTAAACTTTTGGCCATGACTGTATGTTGTAGGTAACCCCATAAAAATTACCTTCTTATGAGTCATTGTTATATGAGAAAAGATCATGTTGGAGAAGTCTATGTAATGACCCCTCACTGATTTCCTCAATTTAACATATCTTTAAAAAGGTCGTTTGCCACTGTGCAGAAATTTCTGATAGTGGGAAACTGACAAAACAATCTAACGATAAGGCTATTAAAATCAATATTAGGATTCCTAAAGGGTTGTCTCGTGATCAACTATTTATGGATCCAAGTTGTTTACTACTGGAACCCTCATCAATCGCAAATTTGAAAGTCTTAAGTTTTTTTTTATTTACTGGTGATCAAGGATATGCACTGCTGATCCATTCAACATCTATGTGAATGACAGGGGCCTGCAAACATTGTACTAAACTATCTCCATTAGTCCCATATTAAATAATGTATGCTCAAACCAGGCTCTGTTAAAGCAGGAAGTTCAGTACTCTTAATCTCACAATCATTGTTGGTCTATAGGACTGATGCTACAGGATGTTGACACCACAGTGGTCCCCCCACATAAATTATGATGATGCCACAGTAATCTCAACACAGTTTAATATCTCCCACAGCAAGAGGGAGATGTCCCCATGATGGCCTCACAACCCACTATACACAGTATCAGGGTCCCAAAGTGCAAGTAAGAGGGCTTCCACAGTACCACAAACAATATGTTGTCTTTACAGGCATTTTGAGAGTCCCATACAGTATGAGGCCGCCCACATACAATATGATGTCTCCCACAGATACTATAGGCAGCGTGAGTGCCCCCACAATATGATTTCCGCTGCAGACCCAACATGCAATATAAGCACCCTCAACAGCCCTCCATTCGGTATGAAAGCCCTCTCATCCCCCACACAGTATATTGTCCCTCACAGTCCTCACTCAGTGTGAGGGTCCTCACAGCCACCAGCACAGTATGAGTAACTATGTACAGATTGTGAGCCCTGAAGCTCACACAAAATTTTTGATGTCCCCACAAAGCATCATGTCTCCCACAAGTACTGATAATAAAAATAAAAAACTATAAGCTGCTCACCTTCCACCGTTCCCCCGATGTCTGTTCTAGTCACTGCATTGTGCAGAATAAAGATTTGAAGATTGCTCTCAGAGGGAAAAACAAGATAGTCTTGTCATTATGGTACCTTTTTGTCTTTTGTACAGACTGAGACTCGATCTGCACAAGAGGCACGATCTAATGCGTTAATCCTGAATGCTGTACTGAGTCACTCAGACGCACAGGCTGAATGGTGCAGCATGGACTTATCGGCTCCCCAGTGCGCCATTATAGTCAGTAGCATCTGAATCTTTGGATGAAGATACTGTTGGAATTGTGACGACAGATTGAGAGGTAGAAGGGGCAGCTTATGGGCCTCATGGTAGTTGTGTGGTCTGCCGCTATGGATGGTACACCCCTGGACAGGAGCTATAGAGAAGCAGACAACGTTATGAGTGGTTCCATAGTAGGAAACTATTTGTACTTTACATACTACTGTATGGTGCTGGACTACAGAAATATTTTACCATCATAACGTCTCATCCCATAAGAGATGACATGATTTTTGTTCTGTTCCATTCATATCTTAATCTACTAGAACTGAGGAACCTTTACAGCATTCTAACAAGAATAAGTACATATGGTCTTCGTAAGGTCAAGAATTCGTTATTCACAGCTGAGTTTATTAAATTGTACTGTACGTTAAATGCTTTTATAAACGGTATATTTTTTTTTATTTAAATCTACAAATAAAATCTTTATTATTTATGTAAATATCTAATTTAGAACTAGTAACATAAAATAAATGTTAATTTGTTTATAAGTGAAAGAGCTCCAGGCTTTATTTCAAACAGAATGTTTTAATGATTTGATAAAACATTGAAGCACTTGATGCATGTACGTTGCAAGTTAAATCAACATTTCACAAATAGTTTAGGTTCACACACCAGAGTTTTATAAAGTAGATGTTAAAATTAATTAGAAGTTTGTGTATGTTATTTGAATTACAGATTAATTAAAGTTTGCAAGTGCAAGTCTGTAAAAAAATATATAAGGAAAGTGTGGAATGGGTAAGGCTTAGGTCCGGTATATTTTTTTTTAACTGATTTACAAGGAGATTTTGGCAGGAAAAATCTATCAACCCCCCTCCCCAGGCAAGGTGAGCTCATACTAACTTCATTCATTAATGTGTTTTTATAAACATGGCTTTGGACAATGCTTATATTGAGAAATAATACGTGAATCATCTAGACTAGAAATTCCTTCCATAAAAAATTATTTATATAAATGCAATAGAAAAACAAAAAAATAATGTGCTAATAAGAACACACCGGAGATCGGAAGCTAACCAAATGGGCTGAATATTTGAAAATATCAACATAGATATGAAACATAAAAAAATAATGGCCAGCTCTCAAGCATGCCCTATTGCGATAGATAGATGGATAGATAGATAGATAGATAGATAGATAGATAGATAGATAGATAGATAGATAAAAAAGAGAGACAGAGGCGCTCCAAGTGTGTTACCACAAAAATAGGAAATACAGGTCCTTCTCAAAAAATTAGCATATAGTGTTAAATTTCATTATTTACCATAATGTAATGATTACAATTAAACTTTCATATATTATAGATTCATTATCCACCAACTGAAATTTGTCAGGTCTTTTATTGTTTTAATACTGATGATTTTGGCCTACAACTCCTGATAACCCAAAAAACCTGTCTCAATAAATTAGCATATCAAGAAAAGGTTCTCTAAACGACCTATTACCCTAATCTTCTGAATCAACTAATTAACTCTAAACACATGCAAAAGATACCTGAGGCTTTTAAAAACTCCCTGCCTGGTTCATTACTCAAAACCCCCATCATGGGTAAGACTAGCGACCTGACAGATGTCAAGAAGGCCATCATTGACACCCTCAAGCAAGAGGGTAAGACCCAGAAAGAAATTTCTCAACAAATAGGCTGTTCCCAGAGTGCTGTATCAAGGCACCTCAATGGTAAGTCTGTTGGAAGGAAACAATGTGGCAGAAAACGCTGTACAACGAGAAGAGGTGACCGGACCCTGAGGAAGATTGTGGAGAAGGACCGATTCCAGACCTTGGGGAACCTGAGGAAGCAGTGGACTGAGTCTGGTGTGGAAACATCCAGAGCCACCGTGCACAGGCGTGTGCAGGAAATGGGCTACAGGTGCCGCATTCCCCAGGTAAAGCCACTTTTGAACCATAAACAGCGGCAGAAGCGCCTGACCTGGGCCACAGAGAAGCAGCACTGGACTGTTGCTAAGTGGTCCCAAGTACTTTTTTCTGATGAAAGCAAATTTTGCATGTCATTCGGAAATCAAGGTGCCAGAGTCTGGAGGAAGACTGGGGAGAAGGAAATGCCAAAATGCCTGAAGTCCAGTGTCAAGTACCCACAGTCAGTGGTGTGGGGTGCCATGTCAGCTGCTGGTGTTGGTCCACTGTGTTTCATCAAGGGCAGGGTCAATGCAGCTAGCTATCAGGAGATTTTGGAGCACTTCATGCTTCCTGGCACCTCCTCACAGTGCCAAAACCACTGGTAAATGGTTTACTGACCATGGTATTACTGTGCTCAATTGGCCTGCCAACTCTCCTGACCTGAACCCCATAGAGAATCTGTGGGATATTGTGAAGAGAAAGTTGAGAGACGCAAGACCCAACACTCTGGATGAGCTTAAGGCCGCTATTGAAGCATCCTGGGCCTCCATAACATCTCAGCAGTGTCACAGGCTGATTGCCTCCATGCCACGCCACATTGAAGCAGTCATTTCTGCCAAAGGATTCCCGACCAAGTATTGAGTGCATAACTGAACATTATTATTTGATGGTTTTTTTGTTTGTTATTAAAAAACACTTTTATTTGATTGGACGGGTGAAATATGCTAATTTATTGAGACAGGTTTTTTGGGTTATCAGGAGTTGTATGCCAAAATCATCAGTATTAAAACAATAAAAGACCTGACAAATTTCGGTTGGTGGATAATGAATCTATAATATATGAAAGTTTAATTGTAATCATTACATTATGGTAAATAATGAAATTTAACACTATATGCTAATTTTTTGAGAAGGACCTGTAAGCATTTGGAGGTGTTCATTCGTGGCAATAGATAGGCTGCTGCTCTGGAGGTAAGAAACTTGAGAAATGACAGAAGGTGATTCCAGGAGGCTGAGAAGAAATACTGAGACTGGATGTGCGTTATTTGTGATCTTTATTCACACAAAGCATTTTAGAATAGGGATGACTTTTTCTTCAAATACCTGAGGAAAGAGTTGCCTTGTTCCCGAAATACGGTATCACAATAACGCACAGTCTCAGTGCGTTTTGGCACCGGCCAGAAATCATCGCTCCTGTTTCTCTCTTATTTCACAAGCTATACAGTACAGACCAAAAGTTTGGACACACTTTCTCATTTAAAGATTTTTTTGTATTTTCATGACTATGAAAATTGTACATTCACACTGAAGGCATCAAAACTATGAATTAACACATGTGGAACTACTGTATATACTTAACAAAAACGTGTGAAACAACTGAAAATATGTCTTATATTCTAGGCTCTTCAAAGTAGCCACATTTTGCTTTGATGACTGCTTTGCACACTCTTGGCATTCTCTTGATGTGCTTCAAGAGGTAGTCACCGGAAATGGTTTTCACTTCACAGGTGTGCCCTGTCAGGTTTAATAAGTGGGATTTGTTGCCTTATAAATGGGGTTGGGACCATCAGTTGTCAGAAGTCTGGTGGATACACAGCTGACAGTCCTACTGAATAGACTGTGTTTCCTCTCCTTCAGACCCTGGGAACCATTCCGTTATTTTGTGTCCCATAGATATGCATTGGTATCGGGTATCGGTATCGGCGAGATCCGACATATTGCCGGTATCGGCCAATCCAATCCGATACCGATACCTTTGCATATCGGAAGGTATCGCTCAACACTAGTGGCCATCAATACTTTAAGAAATGAAGGTCAGTCAGTCCGAAAAATTGGGAAAACTTTGAAAAGTGTTTCCAAGTGCAGTTGCAAAAACCATCAAACGCTACAAAGAAACTGGCTCACATGAGGTCCGCCCCAGGAAAGGAAGACCAAGAGTCACCTCTGCTTCTGAGGATAAGTTTATCCGTGTCACCGGCCTCAGAAATCGCAATTTAACAGCAGCTCAGATTAGAGACCAGGTCAATGCCACACAGAGTTCTAGCAGCAGACATCTCTGCAACAACTGTTAAGTGGAGACTTTTTGCAGGAGGCCTTCATGGTAAAATAGCTGCTAGGAAACCACTGCTAAGGACAGTCAACAAGCAGAAGAGACTTGTTTGGGCTAAAGAACACAAGGAATGGACATTAGACCAGTGGAAATCTGTGCTTTGGTCTGATGAGTCCAAATTTGAGATCTTTGGTTCCAACCACCGTGTCTTTGTGCGACGCAAAAAGGTGAACGGATGGACTCTACATGCCTGGTTCGCACCGTGAAGCATGGAGGAGGTGTGATGGTGTGGGGGTGCTTTGCTGGTGACACTGTTAGGGATTTATTCAAAATTGAAGGCATACTGAACCAGCATGGCTACCACAGCATCTTGCAGCGACATGCTATTCCATCCGGTTTGCGTTTAGTTGGACCATCATTTATTTTTCAACAGGACAATGACCCCAAACACACCTCCAGGCTGTGTAAGGGCCATTTGACCAAGAAGGAGAGTGATGGGGTGCTACACCAGATGACCTGGCCTCCACAGTCACCAGACCTGAACCCAATCGAGATGGTTTGGGGTGAGCTGGACCGCAGAGTGAAGGCAAAAGGGCCAACAAGTGCTAAGCATCTCTGGGAACTCCTTCAAGATTGTTGGAAGACCATTTCCGGTGACTACCTCTTGAAGCTCACCAAAAGAATGCCAAGAGTGTGCAAAGCAGTCATCAAAGCAAAAGGTGGCTACTTGAAGAACCTAGAATATAAGACATAATTTCAGTTGCTTCACACTTTTTTGTTAAGTATACAATTCCACATGTGTTAATTCACAGTTTTGATGCCTTTAGTGTGAATTTACAATTTTCATAGTCATGAAAATATGGAAAAAGCTTTAAATGAGAAGGTGTGTCCAAACTTTTGGTCTGTACTGTATATATATATATATATATATATATATATATATATATATATATATATATATATATAGATGTGTCCACCCTTACTTTTTCTTGAATGTGGTTAAGAACTCCAATTTCTTATGAAGCAAATTCAATGCAATTTTGAGACATGATAACAAAACCCCCTCCACATGCTAAAAATCCCCTCCCAACCACTGGGTGGCCACATGGAGACACAAAGAATAAAAATATGCAGGCAAGATGACAGGCAAGGATAAAAAGAGAAAAAAACAACCTTCATTTTAAAATAAAGACTATATAACTCGTTGTAACCCTATCTAAGAAAGTGGTTACCTGAAATGGTTGTGCTAGCTCAATACTCTTTAACTTGAATTTGCTGGTGTTGAGCAGCTGCCAACCGGTCTCTTTAGTACGGATGCAAGACTTTTATTGGAGCAGGGTAGCAGAACAAAAAAATATGATTGGTGCTGTTTCTCCAACTTAAGTATATATTCACATTTTGGGTTCGAGATTCATAAAGCACTTTGAAAAAGTGCAACCTTTTGTGCAACGCAAAGTCAAACAACATTTTTAAGACTTTTACCATTTTTTCAGCCAGCTTTGCCAAAATTGGCAGAATATATATGGGGTGGGGCATTGCGGTGCCTGTCCAACAAATTCATCAAATATTAGTGGGATTTATAGACTTGTGCAAGGAGGCAAATGCGACCAAGAAGATGCGCCAGATTAATTAAGTGAATACGGTGTATGTATATATATATATATATATATATATATATATATATATATATATATATACTAGCTATTGAACCCGTTCTACGCCCGGGTGGCGAGCATTTATATTGGTATATGGTCTCCATCCTGGTATGTGCTGCTCCCATCTTGCTCTCCCATCCTGTCATGTGCTGCTCCATCCTGCGCCCCCATCCTGTCATGTGCTGCTCCACCGTGTCATGTGCTGCTCCATCCTGCATCCCCATCCTGTCATGTGCTGCTCCACCGTGTCATGTGCTGCTCTATCCTGCACCCCCATCCTGTCATGTGCTGCTCCACCGTGTCATGTGCTGCTCCATCCTGCATCCCCATCCTGTCATGTGCTCCCATCCTGCGCCCCCATCCTATCACGTGCTGCTCCATCCTGCGCCCCCATCAGTGCGGGCGGCTGTGCGGACTGCGGGCGGCTGTGCAGAGTGCGGGCGGCTGTGCTGAGTGTGGGCGGCTGTGCTGAGGGCGGGCGGCTGTGCTGAGTGCGGGCGGCTGTGCTGAGTGCGGGCGACTGTGCTGAGTGCGGGCGGCTGTGCTGAGTGCGGGCGGCTGTGCTGAGTGCCGGCGGCTGTGCTGAGTGCGGGCGGCTGTGCTGAGTGCGGGCGGCTGTGCTGAGTGCGGGCGGCTGTGCTGAGTGCCGGCGGCTGTGCTGAGTGCGGGTGGCTGTGCTGAGTGCGGGCGGCTGTGCTGAGTGCGGGCGACTGTGCTGAGTGCGGGCGGCTGTGCTGAGTGCGGGCGGCTGTGCTGAGTGCCGGCGGCTGTGCTGAGTGCGGGTGGCTGTGCTGAGTGCGGGCGGCTGTGCTGAGTGTGGGCGGCTGTGCTGAGTGCGGGCGGCTGTATGTGGCGTGGCTGTGCTGGGTGCGGGCGGCTGTGGGTGGCTGTGCTGGGTGCGGCGGCTGTGGACGGCTGTGCTGGGTGTGGTGGCTGTGCTGGGTGCAGCGGCTGTGCATGGCTGTGGGTGGCTGTGCGTGGCTGGGTGCGGCGGCTGTGCGTGGCTGTGCTGGGTGCAGTGGCTGTGGTGGGTGCAGCGGCTGTGGATGGCTGTGCTGGGTGCGGTGGCTGTGCTGAGTGCAGCGGCTGTGCGTGGCTCTAGGTGGCTGTGCGTGGCTGTGGGCGGCTGTGCGTGGCTGTGCTGGGTGCGACGGCTGTGGACGGCTGTGCTGGGTGCGGTGGCTGTGCTGGGTGCAGCGGCTGTGCGTGGCTGTGGGTGGCTGTGCGTGGCTGTGGGCGGCTGTGCATGGCTGTGCTGGGTGCGGCGGCTGTGCTGGGTGCGGCAGCTGTGCGCGGCTGTGCGTGGCTGTGCTGGGTGCGGCGGCTGTGCTGAGTGCGGGCGGCTGTATGTGGCATGGCTGTGCTGGGTGCGGGCAGCTGTGGGTGGCTGTGCTGGGTGCGGCGGCTGTGGACGGCTGTGCTGGGTGCGGTGGCTGTGGGCGGCTGTGCGTGGCTGTGGGCGGCTGCTGTGGGCGGCTGTGCTGGGTGCGGCGGCTGTGCTGGGTGCGGCGGCTGTGCGTGGCTGTGCTGGGTGCGGTGGCTGTGGTGGGTGCGGCGGCTGTGCGTGGCTGTGCTGGGTGCGGCGGCTGTGCTGGGTGCAGCGGCTTTGCGTGGCTGTAGGTGGCTGTGCGTGGCTGTGGGCGGCTGTGCGTGGCTGTGCTGGGTGCGGCGGCTGTGCTGGGTGCGGCGGCTGTGCTGGGTGCGGCGGCTGTGCTGAGTGCGGCGGCTGTGCGTGGCTTTAGGCGGCTGTGCGTGGCTGTGGGCGGCTGTGCGTGGCTGTGTTGGGTGCGGCGGCTGTGGACGGCTGTGCTGGGTGCGGTGGCTGTGCTGGGTGCGGCGGCTGTGCGTGGCTGTGGGTGGCTGTGGGCAGCTGTGCGTGGCTGTGGGCGGCTGTGCGTGGCTGTGCTGGGTGCGGCAGCTGTGCGTGGCTGTAGGCGGCTGTGCGTGGCTGTAGGCGACTGTGCGTGGCTGTGCTGGGTGCGGCGGCTGTGGACGGCTGTGCTGAGTGCGGCAGCTGTGCTGGGTGCGGCGGCTGTGCGTGGCTGTGGGCGGCTGTGCGTGGCTGTGGGCGGCTGTGCGTTGCTGTGGGCGGCTGTGCGTGGCTGTGCTGGGTGCGGCGGCTGTGCTTGGTGCGGCGGCTGTGCTGGGTGCGGCGGCTGTGCGTGGCTGTAGGCGGCTGTGCGTGGCTGTGGGCGGCTGTGCGTGGCTGTGCTGGGTGCGGCGGCTGTGCTGGGTGCGGCGGCTGTGTGTGGCTGTGCTGGGTGCGGTGGCTGTGCTGGGTGCGGCGGCTGTGGACGTAAGTGGCGTAAGTAACAAATAGCTGTGGCATGAAGTGCCACAGCCTCATGGCACAGCAATTTGTTACTTGAGGTACCTTATTCATTTCCGGCGCCATTTTCTGTGTCCCCCTGGTGCCGGAATCAGCGCCTGCACAGTCCGCGCTTTCCGGCGCCATCTTCTTGAAGACACACTGCAATGTGTCTTCAAGAAAATGGCGCCGGAAAGCGCGGACTGCGCAGGCGCCGATTCCGGGAGCAGGGGGATATTCATGGCCTGGAATGGCGTCGGTGGAACGGGACAGGTAAGTATACTCACCCTCCGCCTCCTGGCTCGTCCCTGTTTCTCCGTTGGAGATCGCGGTGTGCGTTCAGCGCTTACGCATACCGCGATCTCCTGGGAGCGTCGCTCTGTGGGGTCCAGACTGCGCCGGCGCTTGCGCTTGCGCAGTCTATAAAGGCTTTGGACAGAGTGACGCTCCCAGCGTTATATTATAGATATATAAATAACGCATTTCGTGTTCAGACAGAGCACTTCTTTATACAGCGCTGTAGCTAAAAGATATATTTCTGGATACCCAGAGTAAGCTTAGAAATGATCCGCAAACCTTTTAGAATCATTGTGATGCTCCTGGTTGTCAATACTACAAATTAATAATTGAAATAAAAGTTGCTATAAATAAAGCAAATTCAGCATTCAGCATTCAATTGCAGTCACAGCAGATTTTCAACTAACCGTATATTTCATTTTCTCAGGAGTTACAGAATAACTTTTTCCTAAAAAATAAATAAGATAAATAAAATCCCAAGATGATCTGTTTTGCAAAAAAATGTAATGGACCATTAGCCATCATAGTCATCATCATACATATATGCATGTATATAAATATTTGCTGAGCAGCACCCATCTGATATTAGTGTAAACTTAGTGTCCCCAGTGTGTGATTTCTGTAATTTATATATTGTAATAAATTGTATTTCCAGGTTCTTAATTTTGCACGGTGCTGCTTAGTGCACACAAAGTCTGCAGTGTAAACGCAATAGTGCAAATATTACGGCAATCATTTATGCCATGGGAACGCTTTGCTTCATTTGTTGCACATAGCGAGAGGTGCCACCCATTAAAATATCTCATGCCTCAGCTCACAAGAAATTAGATCTGCCGTGTTTGAAAGCTTTGAAATAATGTTTACACTGATTTAACAGCTGGACCTGCAGTGAATCTGAATAGGTCAGAAACTGTCACGTATGGAGCCAGAGAAAATAACAAGAGCGGCTCACATTGCCTGCTCCACAAAGTGCAATAGTGTTACTTCCAACACCTTTATCTCCAGTGAATCTGTCTATTTATTTTCCATATATGACGAAGAATATGAGCAAGCTTTGCACACACTGGTGAAACACCAGCAGTGTTATGTATTTAAACCGAATGGTGTTAACCTAGGACTGTTATTGATACTCAGATATTATAAAGGGGCCATTACTACATTACTAGAACTTTATTTTTTCCACTTCTATTATTTTGTTAGAGGATCTGCTCTGTCGATGTGACGTCACATGAAGCCGGAGAATTGCTAGCAGGGGCGATATGTGACAGCTCTGAGCTGCGAGAGATCATCACAGGACAGCACAGGCAATAAGTGTCTAACCTGGATAATTCCTTTAATGGGTTCAAGCTTTTTTTTATAGTTTTGATTTCACTGATTTTGCCACTGAGACTCTTAGTAGAGAATCTAATGTAGCTCACATCAGTTAATCATTATAATTATTTAACTAATAATTATTATCATTTAATTATTATTATTTATTAATCATAATTATTAAATAGTAATATTTATTATTTTTACATAAAATAATAATCTAATAATTATTTAATAATGATACATTTAAAATAAAAATGATACTAATATTTTTAGATTTCTTTATATTAAATAATAATAATAATAGTATTATATGAAATTTTATAATCAGTGAGAAATGTATGATTCCTTACTGTACTGCCTAGGTTGTTTTTTCGTGACATATTGGGCTTCATGTTAGAGGTAAATTTAGGTCGATAATTTCTGAGTTTATTTGTGAAAAAAAACGGAAATTTGGCGAACATTTTGAAAATTTCGCAATTTTCACATTTTTAATTTTTATTCTGTTAAACCAGAGAGCTATGTGACACAAAATAGTTAATAAATAAAATAACATTTCCCACATGTCTACTTTACATCAGCACAATTTTGGAAACAAATTTTTTTTTTGCTAGGAAGTAGTGATGAGCGAACGTGTTCACTCGAACCTGGTGTTCGATCGGACATTAGGGCGTTCGAAGGTGTTCGGTATTCGGCCGAACATCTCGCGGTACTCGAGTGAAATCTCGTTTTTGTTTTTCTCATTTTTGGCGGTTTTTCAAGGAGCCAATCATGTTAGGTGAGCCTTCTAAGCTACTAGCATGACGTAGGGACATGTACAAGACGAGAGCAGTGAGTGGCTGGCCAGATCAGGTGACCTGACCAGCCAATAGACTGCTTTCATTATGTTCGGCGCTTTCAGCCATTTGCAGTGTGAAAGAGCATAGGGACAGACGTGCTGGGGGGACTGGGAATTGATAGGGACTAGAGCAGGGACAAAGACCAGAATTAATCAGGCAGGCAGGGTGCAGAAATCAACAGCCCTTGTCAGGGCTAATCTACGTTTACTACTACTAGTCCTCTCTTGTATTTGCTGGCTAGCTGTGTGGCAGCTGGGACCAGGAGTGCAGCGGCCGCCATCTTAGCTGCGCACTCACTGTCTCAGTGCCAAGTCTCAATCTCAGTCTCCAAGTCAATCTTTATAGGCATTAGGCAGGGATCGTGTGTGCATTAGGCTGGGCTTTATAGTGCGGCGTCCGCCATTTTGGGCGAACGCCGCACTATTAGAATATCGGCTGCTGGATGTTCCTCAGACTCCATTTAGCCTCCAGCACACGCTGTCTGTAACCTCATTTGTGCTGCTGTCTGGGACTTGTAGTGCCTCAGACTCCAGCACACGCTGTAACCTGATTTGTGCTGCTGTCTGGGACTTGTAGTGCCTCAGACTCCAGCACACGCTGTAACCTCATTTGTGCTGCTGTCTGGGACTTGTAGTGCCTCAGACTCCAGCACACGCTGTAACCTCATTTGTGCTGCTGTCTGGGACTTGTAGTGCCTCAGACTCCAGCACACGCTGTAACCTCATTTGTGCTGCTGTCTGGGACTTGTAGTGCCTCAGACTCCGTAGAGTGGTACAGCACACGCTGTCACCTCATTTAATAATAATAATATTAATTAATAACAATAATTAATAAATTAAAAAAGGAAATATTTGCGGCCTAAAAATAAAACCGCATAAGATATAAAAATGCATTTTTGAGTGATACAGATATACCACACCTGGCCCAAAAATATTTGTTTAGCGTACACATAAGCGCAGTGTACAGAATACGCAATTCTGCCACATATATAGTATATATATATAGTATAGAATACCCTACATTCTAATCCAAGGTTTTGTGTGTCCAAAAAACCGCATTAGATAAAAATTGCATTTTTATAGCACGCCATATCTAATAGTTAAAGAAATAAAGGGTATTTGATGTGAAGAAATACCACAAATATAAACACAGTTTTATATCTGTTACTGGTACCCAAGTTTTGTGGTTCAAAAATACGCTCTGTATTTAGTGACTAGGCCTGTTGCCAGATTTGTGCACGCCATATCTAATAGTTAAAGAAATAAAGGGTATTTGATGTGAAGAAATACCACAAATATAAACACAGTTTTATATCTGTTACTGGTACCCAAGTTTTGTGGTTCAAAAATACGCTCTGTATTTAGTGACTAGGCCTGTTGCCAGATTTGTGCACGCCATATCTAATAGTTAAAGAAATAAAGGGTATTTGATGTGAAGAAATACCACAAATATAAACACAGTTTTATATCTGTTACTGGTACCCAAGTTTTGTGGTCCAAAAATAAGCTCTGTATTTAGTGACTAGGCCTGTGGCCAGTTTTGTGCACGCCATATCTAATAGTTACATAAAGAAGGGGTATTTGATCTGAAGAAATACCACAAATATAAAACACAGTTTTATATCTGTTACTGATACACATCAGTTTGCTGTAAACCAAGGTTTGGTTGCATAAAATACGCTCTTTACCGAATAGTCCTTTTTGCAACACGCAATATATCCTCTGTTTGGACAAATAGAGTGTATTTCACCTTCATAACTAGCTTTTCTAGCATAACCTTTACAATGGTGAACCCCAGGGGTAAGGGACGAGGACGAGGACGTGGTCGTGGGCGTCAAAGTGAGGTTGCAGGCAGAGGCCGTAGTCCTGGGCAGGGTGACACAGTACCTGCTTCTGATGGAGCACTGGAACGCCGCAGAGTACCCTTTTCTAGCTTCCTGTCCCAATTTACAGTGTCACGTGGCACACCCCTATTGGATCCCCAGCAGTGCGAACAGGTGATCAACTGGATAGCGGATAATGCATCCAGTAGTTTATCCACTGCCCAGTCTTCCACGCAGTCCACCAACGCTAGCCAAGGGAGTGGACCTCAGGATCTTTCAGCTCAACCTCCTCCCGCCCAGCCTGGCCCCTCCTTGGAAATTAGTGATTCAAATCCTGCATACTCCCAGGAACTGTTTTCCCAACCCTTCCTAGATTCACAAAGCACTGCTGAGCAGCAACCTGACCAGTGGGTCTGTCCCGATGCCCAAAATAGAGAGCTTTCCCAGTCTGTGGGTGATGAAAGTGGGGATTTACAAATAGTCTGTGGAGAGGTGTCTGAGGATGAGACACGGGTGTCAGACAGTGAGGTGCTTGTCAGTGCAGTAATTCCCAGGGGGGAGCAGGCTGATGAATGGGAGGAGGAGGAGCCGGTGGATGATGAGGTGACTGACCCCAGCTGGGTTGTTAGGCCTAGTCAAGAGAGTGCTTCGGAGGGGGAGGCAAGTGTAACATCAGAAAACGTTGCAAGAGGTAGACGTGCGACCAGAGGGAGAGGCAGGGCCAGAGTAATTTCATCAGACAGAGGTTCAACAAGTGAACCAGTTTGGTCGAGGCCTCGGTGTTCTAAAGTCTGGAGCTTCTTTAAAGAAAGTGAGGAGGACCGACGGACTGTGTTGTGCAACCTGTGCCACACCAAGCTCAGTAGGGGAGCCACCACTAGCAACCTAAGCACTACCAGCATGCGCAGGCATATGAGTGCTAAACACCCAACTCATTGGAATCAAGGCCGTTCACCTCCTTCTGGTCGCACCGCTGCTCCTTCCCCTGTGTCACATGCTGGCTCTGCCAGTAACTCCCCAGCCCAGGAGCCCGGCACCAGCGACTCCCGCCATGCAACCACCCCTGCACCTTCACCATCCCCCCCACAATCCACCAATGTGTCCCAGCGCAGTGTTCAGCTGTCTTTGCATGAAACATTTGAGCGCAAGCGCAAATATGCCTCCACCCACCCACATGCACAGGCCTTAAATGTCCACGTCTCCAAACTCCTGAGTTTGGAGATGCTGCCCTACAGGCTGGTGGAGACGGAGGCATTCTGCAACCTGATGGCGGTGGCTGCCCCTCGCTACTCCGTCCCAAGCCGCCACTATTTTTCTCGATGTGCCGTCCCAGCACTACACCAGCACGTGTCTCAGAACATCAACCGTGCCCTGACCAACGCGGTTACAGAAAAGGTCCACTTAACCACGGACACGTGGACCAGTGCTGGGGGGCAGGGACACTATATCTCCCTGACGGCACATTGGATTAATTTGGTTGAGGCTGGGACAGAGTCTGAACCGGGGTCAGCTCATGTGTTGCCCACACCCAGGATTGCGGGGCCTACCTCGGTGACTGTTTCCCAGGATTACTATACTTCTCCCCCCTCCTCCTCCTCCTCCTCCTCCTCCTCCACAAACACCACTTGTAAATTTCCATCCGTGGACACGCCACCTTCAGTCGGCAGCTGCAGTCGCAGCAGGACCGCAGTGGGCAAGCGCCAGCAGGCGGTGCTAAAACTGCTGAGCTTAGGTGACAAGAGGCACACTGCCCAGGAGCTGTTACAGGGCATGACGGCTCAGACGGATCTTTGGCTGGCGCCGCTGAACCTGAAAGCAGGCATGGTCGTGTGTGACAACGGGCGTAATCTGGTGGCGGCTCTGCAACTGGGCAGACTCACACACGTTCCATGCCTTGCCCACGTGTTCAATCTGGTGGTTCAGCGGTTCCTCAAGACCTACCCCAATCTGTCAGATTTGCTCACCAAGGTGAGACGCATCTGTGCCTATTTCCGCAAATCCACCACTGATGCTGCCACCCTGAGGGCAGTGCAACGGCGCTTACAACTGCCAGCTCACCGACTGTTGTGCGACGTGCCAACGAGATGGAATTCCACCCTACACATGTTAAACAGGGTTTACCAGCAGCGCAGAGCCATTGTAGACTGTCAGATGACCACTTCCACCAGAACCGGTAGTCAAGTTAGTCAGCTTCCTCAAATCTACAATGAGGAGTGGACGTGGATGTCTGATATATGTAAGGTGTTAAGCCACTTTGACGAGTCAACACTGATGGTCAGCGGGGATGACGCCATAATCAGCGTCACCATCCCGCTGCTTTGTCTGCTGAAAAAATCATTGCTCAGCATGAAGTCTGAGGCGCATCGATTGTCACAGGAGATGGGGGAAGAAGAGTTGACTGAGAGCCAGAACACCAGCCAGTCTGTTTCTCAGAGTGTAACTGAGGAGGGGGAGGAGGAAGATGAGGATGAAGAGGAGGAGACTGTGGGCGAGACTGAAGACGGTACCCATTCCCTCTTCTCAGTTCAGCGTGTTTGGGCTGAGGAGGAGGAGTTGGAAGAGGAGGAGGAGGAGGAAATGGAGAGTCGGCCTGTTGCGGAGGGGGAATTCTTACGTGTTGGGACTCTGGCGCACATGGCTGACTTCATGTTAGGCTGCCTTTCCCGTGACCCTCGCGTGAGAAAAATATTTTCCACCAGCGATTACTGGGTGTTCACCCTCTTGGACCCCCGGTACAAGCACAACTTTTCCACTCTAATTCCTATAGAGGAAAGGAGTATGAGACTGCATCAATACCAACTGGCCCTGGTGCACAAGCTGAAAATAGCCTTCCCATCTGACACCGCTAGCGGCAGAGGACGTGGTTCTGAGGGCCAACAAGCGAGGGAGAGGAGGGGAGCAGGCAGCTTGTCAAGCGCTGGCAGAGGATCAATCTCCAAGGCCTTTGCCAGTTTTATGTCACCCATGCAAGAGTATGCCACCAATCCACAGTCTAGACAGAGTAGAGGCGAGATTTACAGAAAGATGGTGAAGGACTACCTAGGTGACCATACCAACGTCCTGCATGATCACTCTGCTCCATACAACTACTGGGTTTCAAAGCTGGACACGTGGCCAGAACTGGCACTGTACGCCTTGGAGGTGCTGGCTTGCCCTGCCGCTAGCGTGTTGTCAGAGCGGGTCTTCAGTGCAGCTGGTGGCATCATCACCGATAAGCGTACACGCCTGTCAACTGACAGCGCTGACAGGCTGACGCTTATCAAGATGAATAAAGCATGGATTTCTACAGATTTCCACTCGCCACCGTGTTAAAGCAGCTCAAACTGAAGTCTGTCATGTCACCGTGCCACTCTCCGTGCTGACGCTGCTGACGCCTCCACATGCTGGGTCTTCGCTACCTCCAAACTATGTAATTGTGCCACTCTGTGGCCTCAATGTGTAAGGAATGATGCTGCTGCCGCCTCCTCAAGGGTCCGTCACCGTGCCACTCTCCGTGCTGACGCCTCCACATGCTGGGTCTTCGCTACCTCCAAACTATGTAAATGTGCCACTCTGTGGCCTCAATGTGAAAGGAATGATGCTGCTGCCGCCTCCTCAAGGGTCCGTCACCGTGCCACTCTCCGTGCTGACGCCTCCACATGCTGGGTCTTCGCTACCTCCAAACTATGTAATTGTGCCACTCTGTGGCCTCAATGTGTAAGGATTAAGGAATGATGCTGCTGCCGCCTCCTCAAGGGTCCGTCACCGTGCCACTCTCCGTGCTGACGCCTCCACATGCTGGGTCTTCGCTACCTCCAAACTATGTAATTGTGCCACTCTGTGGCCTCAATGTGTAAGGAATGATGCTGCTGCCGCCTCCTCAAGGGTCCGTCACTGTGCCGCTCTCCGGCCTGATGCTGCCTCCGCATGCCGTGCCCATAGCTGCCATGCTGTGTCAGGCTCAATTTCGGTGTGTTTCACCTGCTACCTCATCAAAGTGGGTCACTCTGTCACCACAAAGCTGTTGGCCATAATTTGGCGTAATGGTGCATTTGGGCAGCCTCAGAGGCAACTATGCATGCTGCCCCTGCTGTTTCCTGTCCATTCCAGTGTTGTTTCCATCATTTTCTGAGCTTCCCAGGTTTTTAGGCGACCTTCCCTGTGCAGAGCTTTGGTCCCGCTGAAAAATGTTCGAGTCTCCCATTGACTACAATGGGGTTCGTTATTCGAAACGAACACTCGAACATCGGGAGATGTTCGACTCGAACAACGAGCACCCGAACATTTTAGTGTTCGCTCATCACTACTAGGAAGTTATAAGGGTTAAAATTTGACCAGTGATTTCTCATTTTTACAACAAAATTTACAAAACCATTTTTTTTAGGGACCACCTCACATTTGAAGTCATTTTGAGAGTTCTATATGGCTTAAAATACCCAAAAGTGACACCATTCTAAAAACTGCACCCTTCAAGGTGCTCAAAACCACATTCAAGAAGTTTATTAACCCTTCAGGTGTTTCACAGCAGCAGAAGCAACATGGAAGGAAAAAATGAACATTTAACTTTTTAGTCACAAAAATGATCTTTTAGCAACAATTTTTTTATTTTCCCAAGGGTAAAATGAAAAACTGGACCACGAACGTTGTTCTCCAATTTGTCCTGAGTACAATGATACCTCATATGTGGAGGTAAACCACATTTTGGGCGCATGGCAGGGCTCGGAAGGGAAGGAGCGCCATTTGACTTTTTGAATGAAAAATTGGCTCCAATCTTTAGCGGACACCATGTCGCGTTTGGAGAGCCCCCGTGTGCCTAAACATTGGAGCTCCCCCACAAGTGACCCCATTTTGGAAACTAGACCCCCCAAGGAACTTATCTAGATGCATAGTGAGCACTTTAAACCCCCAGGTGCTTCACAAATTGATCCGTAAAAATGAAAAAGTACTTTTTTTTCACAAAAAAAATATTTTAGCCTCAATTTTTTCATTTTCACATGGTCAACAGGATAAAATGGATCCTAAAATTTGTTGGACAATTTCTCCTGAGTATACTGATACCTCACATGTGGGGGTAAACCACTGTTTGGGCACATGGTAAAGCTCGGAAGGGAAGGAGTGCCATTTGACTTTTTGAATGAAAAATTATCTCCATCGCTAGCGGACACCATGTCACGTTTGGAGAGCCCCTGATGTGCCTAAACATTGGAGCTCCCCCACAAGTGACCCCATTTTGGAATCTAGACCCCCCAAGGAACTTATCTAGAAGCATAGTGAGCACTTTAAACCCTCAGGTGCTTCACAAATTGATCCGTAAAAATGAAAAAGTACTTTTTTTCACACAAAATTTCATTTAGCCTCAATTTTTTCATTTTCACATGGGCAACAGGATAAAATGGATCCTAAAATTTGTTGGGCAATTTCTCTTGAGTACGCCGATACCTCATATGTGGGGGTAAACCACTGTTTGGGCGCACGGCAGGGCACGGAAGGGAAGGCACGCCATTTGAATGGAAAATTAGCTCCAATCATTAGCGGACACCATGTCGCGTTTGGAGAGCCCCTGTGTGCCTAAACATTAAAGCTCCCCCACAAGTGACCCAATTTGGAAACTAGACCTCCCAAGGAACTAATCTAGATGTGTGATGAGCACTTTGAACCCCCAAGTGCTTCACAGAAGTTTATAGCGCAGAGCCATGAAAATAAAAAATAATTTTTCTTTTCTCAAAAATGATTTTTTAGCCCACAATTTTTTATTTTCCCAAGGGTAACAGGAGAAATTGGACCCCAAAAGTTGTTGTCCAGTTTCTCCGGAGTACACTGATACCCCATATGTGGGGGTAAACCACTGTTTTATCACACGTCGGGGTTCGGAAGGGAAGTAGTGACGTTTTGAAATGCAGACTTTGATGGAATGCTCTGCGGGCATCAGGTTGCATTTGCAGAGCCCCTGATGTGCCTAAACAGTAGGAACTCCCCACAAGTGACCCCATTTTGGAAACTAGACCCCCAAGGGAACTTATCTAGATGTGTGGTGAGCACTTTGAACCCCCAAGTGCTTCACAGAAGTTTATAACGCAGAGCCGTGAAAATAATAAATGTGTTTCCTTTCCTCAAAAATATTTTTTTAGCCCAAAATTTTTTAATTTTCCCAAGGGTAACAGGAGAAATTTGACCCCAAAAGTTGTTGACCAGTTTCTCCTGAGTATGCTGATACCCCATATGTGGGGGTAAACCACTGTTTGGGCAGATGCCGGGGCTCGGAAGGGAAGTAGTGACGTTTTCGAATGCAGACTTTGATGGAATGGTCTGCAGGCATCATGTTACGTTTGCAGAGCCCCTGATGTGCCTAAACAGTAGAAACCCCCCCACAAGTGATCCCATTTTGGAAACTAGACCCCCCCAAGGAACTTATCTAGATGTGTGGTGAGCACATTCAACCCCCAAGTGCTTCACAGAAGTTTACAATGCAGAGCCGTGAAAATAAAAAAATAATTTTTCTTTCCTCAAAAAAGATGTTTTAGCAATCAATTTTTTATTTTCACAAGGGTAACAGGAAAAATTGGATGACAATATTTGTTGCCCAGTTTGTTGTGAGTACGCTGGTACCCCATATGTTGTGGTAAACCACTGTTTGGGCGCACGTCAGGGCTCGGAAGGGAAGTAGTGACATTTGAAATGCAGACTTTGATGGAATGGTCTGCGGGCGTCATGTTGCATTTGCAGAGCCCCTGATGTGCCTAAACAGTAGAATCACCCCACAAGTGACCCCATTTTGGAAACTAGATGCCCCAAGGAACTTATCGAGATGTGTGGTGAGCACTTTGAACCCCCAAGTGCTTCACAGAAGTTTATAACGCAGAGCTGTGAAAATAAAAAATCATTTTTCTTTCCTCAAAAAAGATGTTTTAGCAAGCAATTTTTTATTTTCACAAGAATAACAGGAGAAATTGGACCCCAATATTTGTTGCCCAGTTTGTTGTGAGTACGCTGATACCCCATATGTGGGGGTAAACCACTGTTTGGGCGCACGTCAGGGCTCAGAAGGGAAGTAGTGACATTTGAAATGCAGACTTTGATGGAATGGTCTGCGGGCATCACGTTGCATTTGCAGAGCCCCTGATGTGCCTAAACAGTAGAAACACCCCACAAGTGACCCCATTTTGGAAACTAGACCCCCCAAGGAACTTACCTAGATGTGCAGTGAGCACTTTGAACCCCCAAGTGCTTCACAGAAGTTTATAACGCAGAGCCGTGAAAATAAATAATAATTGTTCTTTCCTCAAAAATTATGTTTTAGCAAGTAATTTTTTATTTTTGCAAGGGTAACAGGGGAAATTGGACCCCAACAGTTGTTGCCCAGTTTGTCCTGAGTACGCTGGTACCCCATATGTAGGGGTAAACCACTGTTTGGGCGCACATTGGGGCTTGGAAGGGAGGGAGCACCATTTGACTTTTTGAACGCAAGATTGGCTGGAATCAATGGTGGTGCCATGTTGCGTTTGGAGACCCCTGATGTGCCTAAACAGTGGAAACTAGGGTTGAGCGACTTTCATTTTTTTAAGATCGAGTAGGGTTTTGGGAAACCCGATTTTGTCCAGAGTCGAGTCGAGTGCAGTCGGCCGATTATCGCTAAAAGTCGGGGATCGACCGAAACACGAAACCCAATGCAAGTCAATGGGGAAGCATAGTCGGCAGTGAGTGGAGGCCAGGAAAACACCTACAGTGCCCATTTTAATGCCAAAAACATCCATTCTTGTTTCTGAAGCTTGCCAATCTTAATTAACTGTATAATAATAGTTGGGCATAGGGAATTGGGGGAAAGTTGTGGGGGGAGTAGGGCTGGCTCAAGTTTTTCGTGGGCCCAGGAAATGCGGACTACGTCACGGCGGTGTTGCAGGGAAAGGTAAGTATTTAAAAGTTGCAAGTGCTGTGATCCTGAGCAAGCAGGGGGGGGGCCCACTCGTTCGCATTGCCACTGGCACAGGGCCCCTCAAAGTACGGCGGTGTGTTTGCATGGCGGGGGCGCCTCCCACCAGCAGCGACACTTTTGCGTACTCTGAGGGGCCCTGTGCCAGTGACGTCGCCAACGAGTATGCCCCCCCACCTGATGAAGGAACCTGCACTTTCATCTGCACCTTCCTCTTTGTCCCTGTGTAAGGTGGTATAACATGCGGGAAGGGGAACCTTACTTTCAGCAGGGACAGATTCTGGCTGTGTAGAGTACAAGGGGAATGTAGTGGTCTAGGTCAATGTACCAGCAGACTCATTTAGCAGTGGCTGGGCAATGGGCAGGATGAGGAGGAAACAGATATAGGGCCAAAGAATAAAGTAGGCTACATGCAGTTCAAAATTGGTAACAGGACTAAACAGGCGGCATTGCTTTGTTCAGTGGAGTAGCAAACCCAAGAGCAGCAGACACTGTTTCAAGGGCCTAACCACACTAGTAGGCCAAATGCAGTTTAATATCTGATAGTATAGGGCGAAAGCCAGAATGTGGAAGCTCAGCTTTGTTCAGTTGAGGACAACACCAGGGAGGGGCAGACACCTTTAGTAGGCCGGAAAAGCCTATTGCATTTTTTAAAATGGTAATTTGGAGCAGAAGGTTGAAGCTCAGCTTTATTTAGTTGAGGGCAACACCAGGCAGGGGCACACAGACAGACACCTTTAGTAGGCCGGAAAAGCCTATTGCATTTTTCAAAATGGTAATTTGGAGCAGAAGGTTGAAGCTCAGCTTTATTTAGTTGAGGGCAACACCAGGGAGGGGCAGAAGCCGTTAGTAGGCCCTAACCACCATTTTTTTTTTTTAAAACCACTTAATGAGAGCCGGAAGGTTGAAGCTCAGCTTTATTTAGTTGAGGACAACACCAGGGAGGGGCAGAAGCCGTTAGTAGGCCCTAACCACCATTTTTTTTTTTAAAACCACATAATGAGAGCCGGAAGGTTGAAGCTCAGCTTTATTTAGTTGAGGACAACACCAGGGAGGGGCAGAAGCCGTTAGTAGGCCCTAACCACCATTTTTTTTTTTAAAACCACATAATGAGAGCCGGAAGGTTGAAGCTCAGCTTTATTTAGTTGAGGACAACACCAGGGAGGGGCACACAGACAGACACCTTTTGTAGGCCTGAAAAGCCTATTGCATTTTTCAAAATGGTAATTTGGAGCAGAAGGTTGAAGCTCAGCTTTATTTAGTTGAGGGCAACACCAGGGAGGGGCAGAAGCCGTTAGTAGGCCCTAACCACCATTTTTTTTTTTAAAACCACATAATGAGAGCCGGAAGGTTGAAGCTCAGCTTTATTTAGTTGAGGACAACACCAGGGAGGGGCAGAAGCCGTTAGTAGGCCCTAACCACCATTTTTTTTTTTAAAACCACATAATGAGAGCCGGAAGGTTGAAGCTCAGCTTTATTTAGTTGAGGACAACACCAGGGAGGGGCACACAGACAGACACCTTTAGTAGGCCTGAAAAGCCTATTGCATTTTTCAAAATGGTAATTTGGAGCAGAAGGTTGAAGCTCAGCTTTATTTAGTTGAGGGCAACACCAGGGAGGGGCAGAAGCCGTTAGTAGGCCCTAACCACCATTTTTTTTTTTAAAACCACATAATGAGAGCCGGAAGGTTGAAGCTCAGCTTTATTTAGTTGAGGACAACACCAGGGAGGGGCACACAGACAGACACCTTTAGTAGGCCTGAAAAGCCTATTGCATTTTTCAAAATGGTAATTTGGAGCAGAAGGTTGAAGCTCAGCTTTATTTAGTTGAGGGCAACACCAGGGAGGGGCAGAAGCCGTTAGTAGGCCCTAACCACCATTTTTTTTTTTAAAACCACATAATGAGAGCCGGAAGGTTGAAGCTCAGCTTTATTTAGTTGAGGACAACACCAGGGAGGGGCAGAAGCCGTTAGTAGGCCCTAACCACCATTTTTTTTTTTAAAACCACATAATGAGAGCCGGAAGGTTGAAGCTCAGCTTTATTTAGCTGAGGACAACACCAGGGAGGGGCACACAGACAGACACCTTTAGTAGGCCTGAAAAGCCTATTGCATTTTTCAAAATGGTAATTTGGAGCAGAAGGTTGAAGCTCAGCTTTATTTAGTTGAGGGCAACACCAGGGAGGGGCAGAAGCCGTTAGTAGGCCCTAACCACCATTTTTTTTTTTTAAACCACATAATGAGAGCCGGAAGGTTGAAGCTCAGCTTTATTTAGTTGAGGACAACACCAGGGAGGGGCACACAGACAGACACCTTTAGTAGGCCTGAAAAGCCTATTGCATTTTTCAAAATGGTAATTTGGAGCAGAAGGTTGAAGCTCAGCTTTATTTAGTTGAGGGCAACACCAGGGAGGGGCAGAAGCCGTTAGTAGGCCCTAACCACCATTTTTTTTTTTTAAACCACATAATGAGAGCCGGAAGGTTGAAGCTCAGCTTTATTTAGTTGAGGACAACACCAGGGAGGGGCACACAGACAGACACCTTTAGTAGGCCTGAAAAGCCTATTGCATTTTTCAAAATGGTAATTTGGAGCAGAAGGTTGAAGCTCAGCTTTATTTAGTTGAGGGCAACACCAGGGAGGGGCAGAAGCCGTTAGTAGGCCCTAACCACCATTTTTTTTTTTAAAACCACATAATGAGAGCCGGAAGGTTGAAGCTCAGCTTTATTTAGTTGAGGACAACACCAGGGAGGGGCAGAAGCCGTTAGTAGGCCCTAACCACCATTTTTTTTTTTAAAACCACATAATGAGAGCCGGAAGGTTGAAGCTCAGCTTTATTTAGTTGAGGACAACACCAGGGAGGGGCAGAAGCCGTTAGTAGGCCCTAACCACCATTTTTTTTTTTAAAACCACATAATGAGAGCCGGAAGGTTGAAGCTCAGCTTTATTTAGTTGAGGACAACACCAGGGAGGGGCACACAGACAGACACCTTTTGTAGGCCTGAAAAGCCTATTGCATTTTTCAAAATGGTAATTTGGAGCAGAAGGTTGAAGCTCAGCTTTATTTAGTTGAGGGCAACACCAGGGAGGGGCAGAAGCCGTTAGTAGGCCCTAACCACCATTTTTTTTTTTAAAACCACATAATGAGAGCCGGAAGGTTGAAGCTCAGCTTTATTTAGTTGAGGACAACACCAGGGAGGGGCAGAAGCCGTTAGTAGGCCCTAACCACCATTTTTTTTTTTAAAACCACATAATGAGAGCCGGAAGGTTGAAGCTCAGCTTTATTTAGTTGAGGACAACACCAGGGAGGGGCACACAGACAGACACCTTTAGTAGGCCGGAAAAGCCTATTGCATTTTTCAAAATGGTAATTTGGAGCAGAAGGTTGAAGCTCAGCTTTATTTAGTTGAGGGCAACACCAGGGAGGGGCAGAAGCCGTTAGTAGGCCCTAACCACCATTTTTTTTTTTTAAAACCACTTAATGAGAGCCGGAAGGTTGAAGCTCAGCTTTATTTAGTTGAGGACAACACCAGGCAGGGGCACACAGACAGACACCTTTAGTAGGCCTGAAAAGCCTATTGCATTTTTCAAAATGGTAATTTGGAGCAGAAGGTTGAAGCTCAGCTTTATTTAGTTGAGGGCAACACCAGGGAGGGGCAGAAGCCGTTAGTAGGCCCTAACCAAAGTTGAAGGCCAAATGCAGTTTAATTTCTGATACTATAGGCCGAAAGCCAGAAGGTGGAAGTTCCGATTTAGACAGTGGAGGACAATTTGAATTAGGGACTGCAGACAGACTTAGTAGGCTGTCCCCTGTGGACCATGCATCCACCACATTAACCCATTGCGCCGTAATGGACACGTAATCTTCCGTGGCCATGCCTACAGGTCCATGCGTCTGTTGTCAGGTGCACCTTTGTACTCACAGATTGCCAGAGTGCATGGACAATGCGGTCTTCTACATGCTGGTGGAGGGTTGGGATGGCTTTTCTCGCAAAAGAAGTGTCGACTGGTTAGCTTGTAGCGTGGTACAGCGTAGTCCATCATGGCCTTATTAATAGTAAATAAAATATATAACTAGGCTCTATGAACTTTTAAATAGGTTCCAGGGGTACACGGGCAGCATTGGTGTGGTCAGTGGAGGAGTATTGCAAGTAGGGGCTGCAGACAGGCTATCAAAGGCCTAAAATAACAAACAGTAGGCAGTCATGGCAGTTTTACATCGGTTACATGGATACACAGGCAGGCACTCCAGGCAGCATTGTGGTCAGTGGAGGAGTATTGCAAGTAGGGGCCGCAGACAGGCTATCAAAGGCCTAAAATAACAAACAATAGGCTCATGGCAGTTTTACAGCGGTTACATGGATACACGGGCAGGCAGCTTGGTGGTCAGTGGAGGAGTATTTAAAGTAGGGACCGCAGACAGGCTATCAAAGGCCTAAAATAACAAACAATAGGCTCATGGCAGTTTTACAGCGGTTACATGGATACACGGGCAGGCAGCTTGGTGGTCAGTGGAGGAGTATTTAAAGTAGGGACCGCAGACAGGCTTCAAAGGCCTAACATAAGAAAATGGGCTGGCTGTAGGCACTTTATAATTGGTTCCAGGGGTACACGGGCAGCAGTGGTCTGGTCAGTGGAGGAGTATTTAAAGTAGGGACCGCAGACAGGCTTCAAAGGCCTAACATAAGAAAATGGGCTGGCTGTAGGCACTTTATAATTGGTTCCAGGGGTACACGGGCAGCAGTGGTCTGGTCAGTGGAGGAGTATTTAAAGTAGGGACCGCAGACAGGCTATCAAAGGCCTAACATAACAAACAATAGGCTCATGGCAGTTTCACAGCGGTTACATGGATACACGGGCAGGCAGCTTGGTGGTCAGTGGAGGAGTATTTAAAGTAGGGACCGCAGACAGGCTATCAAAGGCCTAAAATAACAAACAATAGGCTCATGGCAGTTTTACAGCGGTTACATGGATACACGGGCAGGCAGCTTGGTGGTCAGTGGAGGAGTATTGCAAGTAGGGGCCGCAGACAGGCTATCAAAGGCCTAAAATAATAAACAATAGGCTCATGGCAGTTTTACAGCGGTTACATGGATACACGGGCAGGCAGCTTGGTGGTCAGTGGAGGAGTATTTAAAGTAGGGACCGCAGACAGGCTATCAAAGGCCTAAAATAACAAACAATAGGCTCATGGCAGTTTTACAGCGGTTACATGGATACACGGGCAGGCAGCTTGGTGGTCAGTGGAGGAGTATTGCAAGTAGGGGCCGCAGACAGGCTATCAAAGGCCTAAAATAACAAACAATAGGCTCATGGCAGTTTTACAGCGGTTACATGGATACACGGGCAGGCAGCTTGGTGGTCAGTGGAGGAGTATTTAAAGTAGGGACCGCAGACAGGCTATCAAAGGCCTAAAATAACAAACAATAGGCTCATGGCAGTTTTACAGCGGTTACATGGATACACAGGCAGCTTGGTGGTGAGTGGAGGAGTAGTGCAAGGAGTGTCTGTCCCAGTACTCCCAAAATATAAATAGATGTTAATGTCTCGCAAAACAACCAAAACAAAAAAAAAAGGTGGCATACTTAGGTACAGGGGTGGGCTCATCTACTGAGTTTCTGACATAGTAATTTGGCAGTAACTATTTAATGGTGCCAATATAGGACACAGACACAGACTACTTTAAGTTGCATCATAGATGTCTACAAATTTGTATTGTCAGTGCCAGACATTGAATGATGTCAGCGAATAGACTAAAGATTGGTGGAGCTGTGCGACATAATTTTGCACGTGGTAGAGCACATTTTGAGCTGGGGTAGGGGGGAACTCTCTTGAGGCCGGCGGGACCGCCCCAGGGCCCCTCATGTTACAACGGTGTGTCTGACGTTGGGTGCGCACCACCACCGCCAGAGACACTACATTGTACTATGAGGGACCCAGTAGCAATGCCGTCAACCAAAAGCGAGCACACCCACCTCTTCAGACAAACAGCAGTCTCACGGGTGCTTGCGCCAAGTCGCGATACCACGGCCCCGTGTGGGGAGTTTTGCCATTTAGGGAGGTGTAAACATGTCGTATGCTGTACAATCAGCTGCAGCAAATTAGACATTAGAAAAGTAATTCACAGGCAAGAGCTTTTCATAGGAAAGCTAGGTGTCGGCCGGGCAAGGTGGGGCAAAAGATTTTGAAATCCAGTTGTGGTTCATTTTAATGAATGTTAGATCGTCAACATTTTGGGTAGCCAGACGAGTCCTTTTTTCGGTTAATATTGAACCTGCAGCACTGAATACTCTTTCTGATAGGACACTTGCTGCCGGGCAAGCAAGCTCCTGCAATGCATATTCTGCCAATTCTGGCCAGGTGTCTAATTTGGAGGCCCAGTAATCAAATGGGAATGACGGTTGAGGGAGAACATCGATAAGGGATGAAAAATAGTTAGTAACCATACTGGACAAATGTTGTCTCCTGTCACTTTCAATTGATGCAGCAGTACCTGTCCTGTCTGCGGTCATAGCAAAATCACTCCACAACCTGGTCAGAAAACCCCTCTGTCCAACGCCACTTCTGATGTGTGCACCCCTAACACTCCTAGTCTGCTGCCCCCTGGAGCTCGTGTGAGAACGATCACGTGCGCTGTGTGCTGGGAATGCCTGAAGCAAACAGTCAACAAGAGTTGATTGTTTGGTTGCTAATATTAGTTCCAAGTTCTCATGTGGCATAATATTTTGCAATTTGCCTTTATAGCGTGGATCAAGGAGGCAGGCCAACCAGTAATCGTCATCGTTCATCATTTTCGTAATGCGTGTGTCCCTTTTTAGGATACGTAAGGCATAATCCGCCATGTGGGCCAAAGTTCCAGTTGTAAAATCTCCGGTTGTGATTGGTTGAGGGGCAGTTGCAGGCAAATCTACGTCACTTGTGTCCCTCAAAAAACCAGAACCCGGCCGTGACACGCAACCAAATTCCTGTGCCCCCGGGAAAGGTTCGGCATTAAAAATATACTCATCCCCATCATCCTCCTCGTCCTCCACCTCCTCTTCGCCCGCTACCTCGTCCTGTACACTGCCCTGACCAGACAATGGCTGACTGTCATCAAGGCTTTCCTCTTCCTCTGGTGCAGACGCCTGCTCCTTTATGTGCGTCAAACTTTGCATCAGCAGACGCATTAGGGGGATGCTCATGCTTATTACGGCGTTGTCTGCACTAACCAGCCGTGTGCATTCCTCAAAGCACTGAAGGACTTGACACATGTCTTGTATCTTAGACCACTGCACACCTGACAACTCCATGTCTGCCATCCTACTGCCTGCCCGTGTATCCTCCCACAAATAAATAACAGCACGCCTCTGTTCGCACAGTCTCTGAAGCATGTGCAGTGTTGAGTTCCACCTTGTTGCAACGTCAATGATTAGGCGATGCTGGGGAAGGTTCAAAGACCGCTGATAGGTCTGCATACGGCTGGCGTGTACAGGCGAACGTCGGATATGTGAGCAAAGTGCACGCACTTTGAGGAGCAGGTCGGAGAACCCAGGATAAGTTTTCAATAAGCACTGCACCACCAGGTTTAAGGTGTGAGCCAGGCAAGGAATGTGTTTCAGTTGGGAAAGGGAGATGGCAGCCATGAAATTCCTTCCGTTATCACTCACTACCTTGCCTGCCTCAAGATCTACTGTGCCCAGCCACGACTGCGTTTCTTGTTGCAAGAACTCGGACAGAACTTCCGCGGTGTGTCTATTGTCGCCCAAGCACTTCATAGCCAATACAGCCTGCTGACGCTTGGCAGTAGCTGGCCCATAATGGGACAACTGGTGTGCAACAGTGTCATCTGCCGATGGAGTGGTTGGCAGACTGCGTTCTGTGGAAGAGCTGTAGCTTCTGCAGGAGGACGAGGAGGAGGAGGAGGAGGGGGTGCGAACGCCTACAGCCAACTGTTTCCTAGACCGTGGGCTAGGCACAACTGTCCCTAAATTGATGTCGCCTGTGGACCCTGCATCCACCACATTCACCCAGTGTGCCGTGATGGACACATAACGTCCCTGGCCATGCCTACTGGTCCATGCATCTGTAGTCAGGTGCACCTTTGTACTCACAGATTGCCTGAGTGCATGGACGATGCGCTGTTTAACATGCTGGTGCAGGGCTGGGATGGCTTTTCTGGAAAAAAAGTGTCGACTGGGTAGCTCGTATCGTGGTTCAGCGTACTCCATCAGGGCTTTGAAAGCTTCGCTTTCAACTAACCGGTAGGGCATCATCTCTAACGAGATTAGTCTAGCTATGTGGGCGTTAAAACCCTGTGTACGCGGATGCGAGGATAAGTACTTCCTTTTTCTAACCAGAGTCTCATGTAGGGTGAGCTGGACTGGAGAGCTGGAGATCGTGGAACTTTCGGGTGTGCCGGTGTACATGGCAGACTGAGAGACGGTTGGAGACGGTATTGTTTCCGCCGGTGCCCTAGATGCAATATTTCCTCCTACAAAACTGGTGATTCCCTGACCCTGACTGCTTTTGGCTGGCAAAGAAACCTGCACAGATACTGCCGGTGGTGCGGAAAATGGTGGCCTTACAGTGACGGAAGGGATGTTGCGTTGCTGACTAGCTTCATTGGCCGAGGGTGCTACAACCTTGAGGGACGTTTGGTAGTTAGTCCAGGCTTGAAAATGCATGGTGGTTAAGTGTCTATGCATGCAACTAGTATTTAGACTTTTCAGATTCTGACCTCTGCTTAAGCTAGTTGAACATTTTTGACAGATGACTTTGCGCTGATCAGTTGGATGTTGTTTAAAAAAATGCCAGACTGCACTCTTCCTAGACTCGGATCCCTTTTCAGGGATTGCAGACTGAGCTTTAACCGGATGGCAACGCTGTGCTCCAACAGGTTTTGGCTTTGACACGCGTTTTGGTCCAGATACGGGCCCGGCAGATGGAACCTGTTGCGATGTTGATGCCTGCTGCGGCCCCTCCTCCACCTCCGCTTCTGAACTACTGCCGCCTGCACCCTGTTCCCCCAATGGCTGCCAATCGGGGTCAATAACTGGGTCATCTATTACCTCCTCTTCGAGCTCGTGTGCAACTTCGTCTGTGTCACTGTGTCGGTCGGTGGTATAGCGTTCGTGGCGGGGCAACATAGTCTCATCAGGGTCTGATTGTGGATCTGTACCCTGAGAGGGCAATGTGGTGGTCTGAGTCAAAGGAGCAGCATAGTACTCTGGCTGTGGCTGTGCATCAGTGCACTCCATGTCAGAATATACTTGTAATGGGCATGGCCTGTTAAATGTTTCACTTTCTAAGCCAGGGACGGTATGTGTAAAGAGCTCCATGGAGTGACCCGTTGTGTCGCCTGCTGCATCCTTCTCTCTTGTTGTAGTTTTTGCTGAGGAGGACAAGGAAGCGACTTGTCCCTGACCGTGAACATCCACAAGCGACGCGCTGCTTTTACATTTACCAGTTTCGGAAGAGGAGGCAAAAGAGCTAGAGGCTGAGTCTGCAATGTAAGCCAAAACTTGCTGTTGCTGCTCCGCCTTTAAAAGCGGTTTTCCTACTCCCAGAAAAGAGAGCGTTCGAGGCCTTGTGTAGCCTGACGACGAAACTGGCTCCACAGCTCCAGACTTAGGTGGAATATTTTTATCCCCACGACCACCTGATGCTCCACTACCACTACCATCATTACCAGCTGACAATGAACGCCCACGACGACCTCTTGCACCAGACTTCCTCATTGTTTTAAAATCTTAACCAAAGTAACTTTATTTGTTGCTGTCAAACAACTTACACGGTGAGCTATAACTTCAGTATGATTTCAATATCCCTTAACAGGTTGGTGAGACCACAAGGAAAATCAGGCACAATGTTACACACTCTGTTTTCTGTGGCACAAAATCACAGAGATGACACACACGCAGGACTGTCACTCAAGCACTAATGTCAATATTAATCTCCCACCTAATTTATTTTTTTTTTTTTTCAGGGAGACTTTAGAAACCAAATAATATTAAAAAAAAAAAAAAAAAAAAAAAATAGGCTTGCTATAGCCCACTGAATGAGAGATAGCACACACAGCAGTGGCACACAAGCCCTGACTGAGGCCAATATTTTTCTCCCACTGATTGATGTAGTGTTTTTGTGTTGAGGTAGAATTTAGAACACAAATCACGGAAAAAATAAATAGGCTTTCTATGGCCCACTGAATGAAAGGGAGAGAGGTGGCACACCCATGAGTCAAGACTGGCACACAAGCTGAAAGGGCAATATTACTCTCCCACTGTTTTTTTATGTATTTTTTGTTTTTTCAGGGAGACTTTAGAAACCCAATAATATTTAAAAAAAAAAATAAATAGGCTTTCTATGGCCCACTGAATGAGAGGGAGAGAGGTGGCACACCCAGGAGTCAAGACTGGCACACAAGCTGAAAGGGCAATATTACTCTCCCACTGTTTTTTTAGGTTTTTTTTTTTTTTTCAGGGAGACTTTAGAAACCAAATAATATTAAAAAAAAAATAAAAAAAAAAAAATAGGCTTGCTATAGCCCACTGAATGAGAGATAGCACACACAGCAGTGGCACACAAGCCCTGACTGAGGCCAATATTTTTCTCCCACTGATTGATGTAGTGTTTTTGTGTTGAGGTAGAATTTAGAACACAAATCACGGAAAAAATAAATAGGCTTTCTATGGCCCACTGAATGAAAGGGAGAGAGGTGGCACACCCAGGAGTCAAGACTGGCACACAAGCTGAAAGGGCAATATTACTCTCCCACTGTTTTTTTATGTATTTTTTGTTTTTTCAGGGAGACTTTAGAAACCCAATAATATTTAAAAAAATAAATAAATAGGCTTTCTATGGCCCACTGAATGAGAGGGAGAGAGGTGGCACACCCAGGAGTCAAGACTGGCACACAAGCTGAAAGGGCAATATTATTCTCCCACTGTTTTTTTAGGTTTTTTTTTTTTTTTTTCAGGGAGAATTAGAAACCAAATAATATTAAAAAAAAAAATAAATAGGCTTTCTATGGCCCACTGAATGAGAGGGAGAGAGGTGGCACACCCAGGAGTCAAGACTGGCACACAAGCTGAAAGGGCAATATTACTCTCCCACTGTTTTTTTAGGTTTTTTTTTTTTTTTCAGGGAGACTTTAGAAACCAAATAATATTAAAAAAAAAAAAAAAAAAAAAAAAATAGGCTTGCTATAGCCCACTGAATGAGAGATAGCACACACAGCAGTGGCACACAAGCCCTGACTGAGGCCAATATTTTTCTCCCACTGATTGATGTAGTGTTTTTGTGTTGAGGTAGAATTTAGAACACAAATCACGGAAAAAATAAATAGGCTTTCTATGGCCCACTGAATGAAAGGGAGAGAGGTGGCACACCCAGGAGTCAAGACTGGCACACAAGCTGAAAGGGCAATATTACTCTCCCACTGTTTTTTTATGTATTTTTTGTTTTTTCAGGGAGACTTTAGAAACCCAATAATATTTAAAAAAAAAAATAAATAGGCTTTCTATGGCCCACTGAATGAGAGGGAGAGAGGTGGCACACCCAGGAGTCAAGACTGGCACACAAGCTGAAAGGGCAATATTACTCTCCCACTGTTTTTTTAGGTTTTTTTTTTTTTTTCAGGGAGACTTTAGAAACCAAATAATATTAAAAAAAAAAAAAAAAAAAAATAGGCTTGCTATAGCCCACTGAATGAGAGATAGCACACACAGCAGTGGCACACAAGCCCTGACTGAGGCCAATATTTTTCTCCCACTGATTGATGTAGTGTTTTTGTGTTGAGGTAGAATTTAGAACACAAATCACGGAAAAAATAAATAGGCTTTCTATGGCCCACTGAATGAAAGGGAGAGAGGTGGCACACCCAGGAGTCAAGACTGGCACACAAGCTGAAAGGGCAATATTACTCTCCCACTGTTTTTTTATGTATTTTTTGTTTTTTCAGGGAGACTTTAGAAACCCAATAATATTTAAAAAAAAAAATAAATAGGCTTTCTATGGCCCACTGAATGAGAGGGAGAGAGGTGGCACACCCAGGAGTCAAGACTGGCACACAAGCTGAAAGGGCAATATTATTCTCCCACTGTTTTTTTAGGTTTTTTTTTTTTTTTTCAGGGAGAATTAGAAACCAAATAATATTAAAAAAATAAAATAAATAGGCTTTCTATGGCCCACTGAATGAGAGGGAGAGAGGTGGCACACCCAGGAGTCAAGACTGGCACACAAGCTGAAAGGGCAATATTATTCTCCCACTGTTTTTTTAGGTTTTTTTTTTTTTTTTCAGGGAGAATTAGAAACCAAATAATATTAAAAAAAAAAAATAAATAGGCTTTCTATGGCCCACTGAATGAGAGGGAGAGAGGTGGCACACCCAGGAGTCAAGACTGGCACACAAGCTGAAAGGGCAATATTACTCTCCCACTGTTTTTTTAGGTTTTTTTTTTTTTTCAGGGAGACTTTAGAAACCAAATAATATAAAAAAAAAAAAAAAAAAAAAAAAATAGGCTTGCTATAGCCCACTGAATGAGAGATAGCACACACAGCAGTGGCACACAAGCCCTGACTGAGGCCAATATTTTTCTCCCACTGATTGATGTAGTGTTTTTGTGTTGAGGTAGAATTTAGAACACAAATCACGGAAAAAATAAATAGGCTTTCTATGGCCCACTGAATGAAAGGGAGAGAGGTGGCACACCCAGGAGTCAAGACTGGCACACAAGCTGAAAGGGCAATATTACTCTCCCACTGTTTTTTTATGTATTTTTTGTTTTTTCAGGGAGACTTTAGAAACCCAATAATATTTAAAAAAATAAATAAATAGGCTTTCTATGGCCCACTGAATGAGAGGGAGAGAGGTGGCACACCCAGGAGTCAAGACTGGCACACAAGCTGAAAGGGCAATATTATTCTCCCACTGTTTTTTTAGGTTTTTTTTTTTTTTTTCAGGGAGAATTAGAAACCAAATAATATTAAAAAAAAAAAATAAATAGGCTTTCTATGGCCCACTGAATGAGAGGGAGAGAGGTGGCACACCCAGGAGTCAAGACTGGCACACAAGCTGAAAGGGCAATATTACTCTCCCACTGTTTTTTTAGGTTTTTTTTTTTTTTTCAGGGAGACTTTAGAAACCAAATAATATTAAAAAAAAAAAAAAAAAAAAAAAAAATAGGCTTGCTATAGCCCACTGAATGAGAGATAGCACACACAGCAGTGGCACACAAGCCCTGACTGAGGCCAATATTTTTCTCCCACTGATTGATGTAGTGTTTTTGTGTTGAGGTAGAATTTAGAACACAAATCACGGAAAAAATAAATAGGCTTTCTATGGCCCACTGAATGAAAGGGAGAGAGGTGGCACACCCAGGAGTCAAGACTGGCACACAAGCTGAAAGGGCAATATTACTCTCCCACTGTTTTTTTATGTATTTTTTGTTTTTTCAGGGAGACTTTAGAAACCCAATAATATTTAAAAAAATAAATAAATAGGCTTTCTATGGCCCACTGAATGAGAGGGAGAGAGGTGGCACACCCAGGAGTCAAGACTGGCACACAAGCTGAAAGGGCAATATTATTCTCCCACTGTTTTTTTAGGTTTTTTTTTTTTTTTTCAGGGAGAATTAGAAACCAAATAATATTAAAAAAAAAAAATAAATAGGCTTTCTATGGCCCACTGAATGAGAGGGAGAGAGGTGGCACACCCAGGAGTCAAGACTGGCACACAAGCTGAAAGGGCAATATTACTCTCCCACTGTTTTTTTAGGTTTTTTTTTTTTTTCAGGGAGACTTTAGAAACCAAATAATATTAAAAAAAAAAAAAAATAGGCTTGCTATAGCCCACTGAATGAGAGATAGCACACACAGCAGTGGCACACAAGCCCTGACTGAGGCCAATATTTTTCTCCCACTGATTGATGTAGTGTTTTTGTGTTGAGGTAGATTTTAGAACACAAATCACGGAAAAAATAAATAGGCTTTCTATGGCCCACTCAGTGAGAGATGGCACACACAGGGATGGCACTGTAGCAGAAATGCCAATCTTAATCTCCCACAAAAAAAAAAAAAAAAAAAAAAAAAAAACTGTCCTACAATTACTATCTCCCTGCAGTAATGTAAGCCAGGTATGGCAGGCAGCAATAGGAGTGGACTGATGCACAAATTAAATAAAAAGTGTGGACAAACAAAAAAGATAGCTGTGCAGAAAGGAAGGAACAAGAGGATATGTGCTTTGAAAAAAGCAGTTGGTTTCCACAGTGGCGTACACACAGCAATACAGCTATCACGGAGCCTTCTAGGGCAGCCCAATGAGCTACAGCGCTGAGGGGAAAAAAAAAAAAAAATAGCTTCCACAGTCCCTGCACACCGAAGGTGGTGTTGGACAGTGGAAATCGCTGCAGCACAAGCGGTTTGGTGGTTAGTGGACCCTGCCTAACGCTCTCCCTGCTTCTGACGAAGCGGCAGCAACCTGTCCCTAAGCTCAGATCAGCAGCAGTAAGATGGCGGTCGGCGGGAACGCCCCTTTATAGCCCCTGTGACGCCGCAGACAGCAAGCCAATCACTGCAATGCCCTTCTCTAAGATGGTGGGGACCAGGATCTATGTCATCACGCTGCCCACACTCTGCGTTCACCTTCATTGGCTGAGAAATGGCGCTTTTCGCGTCATTGAAACGCGACTTTGGCGCGAAAGTCGCGTACCGCATGGCCGACAAGCACAGGGGTCGGATCGGGTTTCATGAGACGCCGACTTAGCCAAAAGTCGGCGACTTTTGAAAATGATCGACCCGTTTCGCTCAACCCTAGTGGAAACCCCTCAATTCTAACTCAAACACTATACCCAACACACCCCTAACCCTAATCCCAACTGTAGCCCTAACCCTAATCACAACCCTAACCCCAACACACCCCTAACCACAATCCTAACCCCAACACACCCGTAACCCTAATCCCAACCCTAACCCTAATCCTAACCCTAATCCCAACCCTAATCCCAACCCTAACCACAACTGTAACCCCAACACACTCCTAACCCTATCCGTAACCCTAACCACAAACCTAATCTTAACCCTATTTCCAACCCTAGCCCTAATTCCAACCCTAACTCTAATTCCAACCCTAACCCTAAGGCTATGTGCCCACGTTGCGGATTCGTGTGAGATATTTCTGCACGATTTTTGAAAAATCTGCAGGTAAAAGGCACTGCGTTTTACCTGCAGATTTACAGAGGATTTCCAGTGTTTTTTTGTGCGGATTTCACCTGCGGATTCCTATTGAGGAACAGGTGTAAAACGCTGCGGAATCCGCACAAAGAATTGACATGCTGCGGAAAATACAACGCAGCGTTTCCGCACGGAATTTTCCGCACCATGGGCACAGCAGATTTGGTTTTCCATAGGTGTACATGGTACTGTAAACCTGATGGAAAACTGCTATGAATTCGCAGCGGCCAATCCGCTGCGGATCCGCGGCCAATCTGCTGTGGATCCACGGCCAATCCGCTGCGGATCCGTGGCCAATCCGCTGCGGATCCGCGGCCAAATCCGCACTGTGTGCACATGCCCTACCCCTAACCCTAACCCTACCCCTAACCCTAACCCTAACCCTACCCCTAGTTCTAACCCTAGTTCTAACCCTAACCCTAGTGGAAAAAGAAAAAAAAATATTTTCTTTTTTTTATTATTGTCCCTACCTATGGGGGTGATAAAGGGGGGGTCATTTACTATTTTTTTTATTTTGATCACTGTGATAGGTTATATCTCAGTGATCAAAATATACCTGGAACGAATCTGCCTTTTGGAAGATGGCGGCACCCATGGAGAAGACGTATGGACACCGGGAGCCTCGGTAAGTATAAGGGGGTGGAGATCGGGGCACGGGGGGGCGTCGGAGCACGGGGGTGGCATAGGAGCACGGGGGGAGCGGACAGGAGGACGGGGGAACGGAGCACAAGACGGAGGGGAGCGGAGCACAGATCGGTGGCTTGGGGGGGCGATCGGTGGGGTGGGGGGGTCACATCAGTGTTTCCAGCCATGGCCGATGATATTGCAGCATCGGCCATGGCTGGATTATAATATTTCACCAGTTTTTTAGGTGAAATATTACAAATCGCTCTGATTGGCAGTTTCACTTTCAACAGCCAATCAGAGCGATCGTAGCCACAGGGGGGTGAAGCCACCCCCCCCTGGGCTGAAGTACCACTCCCCCTGTCCCTGCAGATCGGGTGAAATTGGAGTTAACCCTTTCACCCGATCTGCAGGGACGCAATCATTCCATGACGCCACATAGGCGTCATGGGTCGGATTGGCACAGTTTTTCATGACGCCTACGTGGCGTCGTGGGTCGGGAAGGGGTTAAAGGCATTGTCTGGTCAAGACTGATAAGTCTGCAATCACTCTGCGAGACTGCAGACTTATGAATCTCCCCCAGAGCATGCACTATGCGCTATGAGGATTCACCAATCTCTGTGCCGAGACTGGAGGGTATGAATGTGTCATACATACCCCAGCCAGTGGGCGTAGCCTCGCTCTCTATACCCTTGTATGGAGCAAGGCCACACCCACTAGTTAGCCACGCCTACTAGACAGCAGCATCACTAGGCGGGGCTTAGCCTCAGCTTAATACAAGTGTCACTGGCCGGAGTGTGCACTGGCCGGGAGCATGTATAACGCATACATATCCTCCAGTTCGGGGTCTGAAACCAGCGAATCCCCGCAGCGCACGCACTGTGATTCATAAGCCTGTGGTCACTCAGAGTGACTGCAGAGTTATGGGTGTTGACTGGACAACCCCTCTAAGGCCTCATTCACTTGTCATCAGAGTTTTTCATCAGTGTGTCATCAGTGTAACCGTTTTTACCATCAGTGCTTTTCACGGATGGATAAATAAAAAATCTACCAAGCAATGTTAAATACGGACAGCAAACATGTGGGACACTGATAGGACACGGAGGACCCGTGTGCTGCACAGGTTTTCACAGACCCATATTCTTGTATTGCGCTTTTCATCCGTGATACCGTAAAAAACAATGGATATGCCTCCGTGAGTTTTGCACAGACAAACGGTCTGTGAAAAAACATTGACATTTGAATAGCACCATAGATTATAATGGGTACGTGTTCTGCCCCGGGAAAAGCTACAACACGTACTAGCAACACACACGAATGTCTCAACAAGGCTTTATATTGCTAAATCCAAGCTAATGACATTGACAATCTTTTCATTGGGTAAATCACAGGTTGTATTTTTTATTGTAATAAAAATATTTTGCTTTCCTTTGATTAATAGTTTATTAAGTCTGCAATATTTATCTTATCATCATTCAATGATGTGTTCCACAATTAAGACTATGAATAGTCACGCCACGAGAAGGAAAATGAAAGCATTATTTATTACAATCTGCTCTCCAAATAAACAGCCTAATAATATGTATACAGTAGGTTTTCCAAAATACAAAACCAAACATTTTCAGATTAACTTGAAAAATGACTTCAGAACTGCAGAGGTAAAAGACCTCTTCCAAATAAACGAACAACAACGTCACATGATATCGCATTAATGATTGTCACGTTGAAGTCCTAACTGCTAATTTCTACTGAAACTGCTTTATTTCACCATAGGGTTCTGTAGTAAACAATTTAGTGGACCCACGAGTGGTCCGCGTCCAGCAGACAAAGCTAGAATGAGCCCATATTTTCATATCACCACGGTCTGATGCTCTCCTAATTCCTTAGAATTTTAGTTTTTATTTTATTATTTTATTTTTATATTTTTAATTTTCTCTGATTTCTTTAGACCCCGTTTTAGATTTAGTTTTCTTTTTATAAATCGAAACTTGAGCTATTAAATTCAAAAAGCTTCATTGTGTTTGACTGTGCAAATATTAAATGAGTCTGATGAAACCAATTTTCTTTATGGCCTACAGATGGCAGAACAATATAGGTGATGATGAACGTCTGTCTCTAGCTCCAAATCCCAAGATTGAGTTTTATATTTTCTTTAAGGGAAGGAAAAGCAAAACTGAAAAGTAAATGTTATTTAAAGGGGTTGTCCACTACTGGATATTCTTTGCTTAATTAATTTTAGGACCACAATTAAAATAAAAGCAATGTATATTCACCTCCCGCAGTGGCGCCATTCTAGCATTGTCGGTGCCGCTGTTCCCAGAGAGTAACATAACTCATTGTGTCACAGGCTGCAGCCAAGGAGCAGACACTGATTGGCTGCAGCTCATAGATCTTCCATCAGAAAGGACGTCCTCTATGACAAAATAGTAAAGGCCGCTGTTGTCACATGACATAATAAGTCGCGTCACTCTCTGGAAACTATGGCGCCGACATTGCTGGAATGACACCGTTGTGGTAGATAATAATAATAATAATAATTTTATTTATATAGCGCCAACATATTCCGCAGCGCTTCACAAATTATAGAGGGGACTTGTACAGACAATAGACATTACAGCATAACAGAAATCACAGTTCAAAACAGATACCAGGAGGAATGAGGGCCCTGCTTGCAAGCTTACAAACTATGAGGAAAAGGGGAGACACGAGAGGTGGATGGTAACAATTGCTTTAGTTATTTGGACCAGCCATAGTGTAAGAATAGGGTGTTTATGTAAAGCTGCATGAACCAGTTAACTGCCTAAGTATGTAGCAGTACAGACACAGAGGGCTATTAACTGAATATGATGAATAGATGAATATATATTGCTTTTATTTTAATTTGGGCCTTGTATTAATTAAGCTGGGGTTGCCCAGGTGTGGACTCCCCCTTTAAGTCTTGGATAATTGTGGTTTATTTAAGTCAAACATTAAAGAGAATCTGCATATTTTGTCTTCATGTTTTTAGGTTCATAGTTCTTTGCTAATTCATTTCTTGATTTATTTTATAATAATTGTTGCTTTCTTTTTTTCTAATACAGATCCTTTACACACACATAGATTTAAGGAAGTCACCTCTAAATCTAGATTAAAACTACCTGTACAGTTGTATAGGGGACTTAACCGCTACAAATTTTGTCCCTTGACTGTAAGGGTATGTGCACACGTCCGGATTTCTTGCAGAAATTTCCTGAAGAAAACCGGAAATTTTCTGCAAGAAATCCACATTTTTTTTTGCGGTTTTTTTCCGTTTTTTTCGCGTTTTTTAGCATTCTGCAAGCGTAATTAGCTTGCAGAATGATAAAGTTTTCCAAGCGATCTGTAGCATCGCTTGGAAAACTGACTGACAGGTTGGTCACACTTGTCAAACATAGCGTTTGACAAGTGTGACCATCTTTTTAGTATAGATGCTGCCTATGCAGCATCTATAGTAAAAGATAGAATGTTTAAAAATAATAAAAAAAATTAAAAAAACGGTTATACTCACCTGCTGGCGTCCGTTCTTATAAATGCCGGTGTGGTTCAGGACCTTCCATGATGTCGCGGTCACGTGAGCGGTCACATGACCGGTCTCGACCAATCACAAGACCGTGACGTCATCGCAGGTCCTTCACCGCACACCAGCTATAGAAACCGAAGCGGCAGCATGCAGCTGAGAGGCGGGAAGACATCGAAGGTGAGTATATGACTATTTTTTATTTTAATTCTTTTTTTTTGACCAATTATATGGTGCCCAGTCCGTGGAGGAGAGTCTCCTCTCCTCCACCCTGGGTACCAACCGCACATAATCTGCTTACTTCCCGCATGGTGTGCACAGCCCCGTGCGGGAAGTAAGCAGATCAATGCACTCCTAGGTGTGCGGAATCCCCTGCAATTCCGCATTTTAATGAACATGTTGCTTTTTTTTCCGCGATGCGATTTTTTCGCGGAAAAAAAGGCTACATTTGCACAAAAAATGCGGAATACACTGAAAATAATGGGAGGCATATGTTAGCTTTTTTTTGCGTTTTTATCACGTTTTTATAGCGAAAAAACGTGAAAAAAACGCGAAAAATACTGAACGTGTGCACATGACCTTAATGTCCCATATATAACTGTACAAAAAAAACCATTTCATTGCATGTGTAAATGAAGTCTCCTTGGTTTTGCCAAGGGCTAAGTACACTGGTCCAAACTCCTCAATAAACACCTCCCACTAGCTTGATTGACAGCCCTCACTTGCCCAGAGCGAGCTCTGCCCAAATTGAATCTGAGGCCATTTACATCTACATCTACACTGCAGGAGCCTGGGAGTGAATCACATAGTAGTGAGAAGCTGCTGTGTGATCCTGTGGGTGCTGCAGACAAGAATGCAGGATAAGAGTGTGCCCGCACTGACACTGTGTGTGCGACTATGCAGCTTCTTCATTGTCACTGTGTGTGCACCTATGCAGCTCCTTCATTGTCACTGTGGATGTGCAGGCTGGGGATTCAATTCAGTATTCTGTATGAAAAATAAAAATTAGAAATCATGCAATTTCACCCTGGCCGTTGGGCTATTTTACTAATATTTCAGGAAATTCACATTTTCACATCAATGTTTTGATCCAAAACTGTATTTTATATTGAAGCATCAAATGAGCATGTGCAAACATCATTGTGAAGGGAGGAGGAGCTGTGACATTATCGTTTGTGAATTGTGATGTTGAGGATGAACTGCTTGTGGCGCCTGGCATCCCATACTAGGGCATCCACAGACAGACTTTACACAAGTCACTCCACTTAGCTGATTACAAAGAAACCTTGACCTCCACCATTTAACCCCTCTACAAAATTCAGGACATATAACAGGTTCCCCTGGGGGTCACTACGGAATAGTTTCAAACCAGTGGATCAAGTTTGCACAGGAGGGTCAACCAGGTCCAAGCAGATCCAATGCAAAGTCAGGAGATGGGCAAATTCAGGAAGCCAAGGTTGTAATTAGGAGGACAGAGTTAACGGGAATCTGTCACCTCAATTTCTGCATATAAGTTGCAGCCACCGCCATTAGGGGCAAACAAGTTAAGGCTGAGTCACACATAACGATATCGTTAACGATATCGTTGCAACGTCACGCTTTTGGTGACGTAAGCAACGATCCCGCTAACGATCTCATTATGTGTGACAGCGACCAAGGATCAGGCCCCTGCTAGGAGATCGTTGGTCAATGGGAATGATCAGAACCTTTTTTTGGTCGCTGGTCACCCGCTGTCATCGCTGGATCGGCGTGTGTGATGCCGATCCAGCGATGTGTTCACTTGTATCCAGGGTAAATATCGGGTTACTAAGTGCAGGGCCGCGCTTAGTAACCCAATATTTACCCTGGTTACCATTGGAAAAGTTAAAAAAAACCACTACATACTCACATTCTGATGTCTGTCACGTCCCCCGGCGTCCACAGGGTTGACTGTGTCAGCGCCGGCCGCAAAGCAGAGCACAGCGGTGACGTCACCACTGTTACTGCCGGCGCTGAGACATTCAGTGCAGGGAAGCTCTCGGCAGCAGCGCGTGCATATTAGCAGCGCTCCTGCCGAAAGCAGTTTTAACCCTGTGGACGCTGGGAGACGTGACAGACATCAGAATGTGAGTATGTAGTGGGGTTTTTTTACTTTTACAATGGTAACCAGGGTAAATATCGGTTACTAAGCGCGGCCCTGCACTTAGTAACCCGATGTTTACCTTGGTTACCCGGGTGCTGCAGGGGGACTTCGGCATCGTTGAAGACAGTTTCAACGATGCCGAAGTCATTCCCCTGATTGTTGGTCGCTGGAGAGAGCTGTCTGTGTGACAGCTCCCCAGCGACCACACAACGACTTACCAACGATCACGGCCAGGTCGTATCGCTGGTCGTGATCGTTGGTAAGTCGTTTAGTGTAACGGTACCCTTAGATCATAGAGCAAACAAAGGGTTAAGTCAGTCCAGGGTCAGCAAAAGGTATCAAATAACCTGGGACAGATAGCTGGGTAACACAGGAATACAGACAAGGATCAATATAAAACTTATACCAGGCAACTCCCAGCAGTAAGCGCAAGGAGTAATGATGGGAGCTGATTATTTTTGCCAAGTTGCTGGACATCACGAAAGCCCCATTGTGCCAGACTGAGCAGCACCATAGGTCCCAGAAAAATAAGTATCCCTAGCTAAATAGTGCCTGCACCACCCAAAGTAATTATCCATGATGTTTCCACAAACATCATTGCCACACCCGCAAAATAAATGTGATGGCGCCTGGTGACAGAAGCAGATGTTGCTGGAGCAGGTCCGGGTGGATATATGAAAGGTGAATCCTGTGATATTAGCTGAGTACAGAGGACCTGCTATTTTAATTATTCTTCTAATGAGAATAAACCTGCTGAAATGTCCTTCTGAAAGTGAGAAGGATGAGTTTAAAATAGTCTCATCGCTAATTTTGTTTTTCTATTCTAACAGTTCTTTCTTCACTTGGCAAAGGTTTCTCTTGCGCTGCACCTTTTTTGTGGAATGGTTTTTCTTCATCCATAAGGCTTAGCAAAAAACGTTTACAATTTTTAACATCTGAATGCCTACATCCATAAAGAATATAGAATGCCATTTTATTAATCTTGGAATAATATACAGGGAGATTCCCTAGAAAGAGACATTGAATATTCTGTTGTACCTCCCATTAGGATGAAGGAATCTGAGTCAAAAATTACATACCTTGAAGCATGTGTAATAGATTGCATTACATGTGATGCTGGAAGTGATTTCCATGTTCTGCTAGACATAGCAGCAAGCATGTCATGGGGAATAACAGCAATTTTACATTGGAAGATTTGCAGTAAAACATCCAAAGTGAGAGGCTTATTCTGATAGGTTTTACCTTTGAGCATATCGCAAAGCAACCATGGAGGCCAAAGCCCCTTTGACATTACACTGTTGCGAAAAAGGAGTAAATTTTTGCAATGCTCTTTTGTAATGAGTTGCTCCATATTGCTGGAAGTAACCATCCATTAGATCACAATCTTCCAGTTCATTCACAAACTGTTCAAAAATGTCCAGATACAAAATGGTGTTGACAGTAGTGTCAAATAAAATGGAGCCTATGATGCCCAACCGAGACATTGACTACCATACACCAACTTTTTATTCATGAAATGGCTTTTTATGAGTGGCAAATGGATTTTCAGTGGCCTATAAACTGTTGTCCAGTGCCTACATTATCGCTCCGACCCAGGGGAATTCTGGCTTGTTCAAAGTTCCATTGCATTCAGATTGTTATGTCGTAGCCAGATTTTTTTCCAGAAAGTTTGAGGCCTCTCTCTATTAAACCTCTGTGTACCATGACCACTATGTCACTGGTAAATGGCAACATTTTACCTGTTCATATTCAGACCTAAGTGCATAGTAGTATACTGTATATGGCTAGCCCAGTATAGAACATAAAAACTTCTTCCCAAGTGGGGCGGACATATTATTGGTGCAATTTGCTCAAAAGGAGCACATTTTTTGGTGTATATCATTGGTGCAAAAGGTGAAGACGCACAGAGGCCCAAAGGTAAGGATGTTCATTTCCATCTCCAAAACATTATTATGAACTATTGGACTGCAAAGTGCCCATATACTGATCTTGCATTTGGCCCTTTCCTACCTGTGTCCACCAGTGCGTCCCAATGTATGACTACTCTATATCTTCTTAGGCTGTTAAACGCAAATAGATGTCTTCTTGTGTCTCATTGTCTGCAGAATATTTGGAACTTAGATCATCTATCATTTGCACGCAATTTGTCTTCTTTGAGTGTAAATTTTGGAAGAATATATTGAATTTATATACAAATTGTTCTCATTTACAATAATAACACTAATGATATCATTACTACCACTATATTTTTTCTAAAGACTGTAAAAGTAATTGAGATGGTGGTAAATTTTAATTCACAGTGTCCAACAAAGTTCCTATTTATTTTCTCTATTACAGCCTTGCATTCCGGGTTTTCCTTTTCGAAAGTGAAAAAATTGTTTATAAGGGAAAATATAAGATTGCAGACCAGTCTGTTGAGTTTTATAACAACTTTACAACACTTTACATTTTGTTTCTATATTTGTCATTCAGTAGAGTTTTTTTTACAACCTATGTGGTAAGTTTCTAAGGGTTATTTTATAGTTCAGCAAGTCCAGCCTTGTGCCGTTGAAAGGATTTGTAAGCAATGGCACCATACCAAGTAAGTCAAAGAAATTGCCACCTGGATAAACATTTCAGATACGAGTTTCCGTTAAGCAGTCAGTGTTGTATGAGTCCACTGTGCTGTAGGCAATCGCTGAAAGTGAAACGCCAAGGGAAAAATATACATTTCATTTTCTGATATTCATGAACATGTCGCCAATCAAAGTACATTTAGTGTGAATCTGATGCATCAAAGAGGAATATGCCTTTGGAGATGAGCATTATGTATTCAGTATGTTTTTTTTCTTACTCTTCTCATTTTCTGTGACTTTATTATATGCATTCCAGTGTGTCAAAGTAATTAAAAGTTTTGCAAGTTGATTTACATTCTTGAATTGAATTTAGATCAAAGAGATTTTCTAAAATAAGTCAGTGGAGTTTCCTTGTCCTATATAACATCTTCCAATGGTCTCGAAATGCCCCAAAAAATAACATAATCACTCTTATGCCGGGGTCACACTTGCGTGTGCAATGTGAGAAGCTCGCACGAGTCTCTCACATCAATACCTGGCACTGCCACCGGCGGTTTGGACTGGAGCGTTCAGCTGCATAGAAATACATGCAGCTGAAAGCTCCAGTCCCGTGTGTTTACAGCAGTGCCAGGTATTGATGCGAGAGACTTGCTCGAATTTCTCACATTACACACGCAAGTGTGACCCCGGCCTAAAGAATCATCCAAACTTTGCAAGTTATCATTCATCTGCAGGATAGAATATCTAGCTTTAGGGTTTCACCCTATTTACCTCCACTGATCCCAAGATCAAGGTTCTTAAATGTCCTGATATAATGAAGTTGGGACTGCATATGTGGTCAAGGCTCCATTCTTTGTCCATGTGACTGCCTTGGATAGCCCAGCTCTATCTCGAGCAGTACATGTGGATAGGGGTTTGTTGGGACAGCATTCCCATCTAATAAACCAACAATTTCTGACTTTTGTCTTGCAAAATGAAGATAGTTTCCAGGAAATTATTATGGCACATGATGCAAAAAGTAAAAAAAAAAAAGTTTTTAAAAATATTGAAAAAATAAAAAAATATAAAAGTTCAAATCACCCCCCTTTTGCCCTATTTAAAAAAAAAAAATCAAATATACACATACTTGGTAACGAAACATTCAGAATCGCCCAATCTATCAATATAAAAAAAATTACCTGATCACTAATCGGCGTAACGAGAAAAAAATTAAAAACGCCAGAATAAATTTTTGGGGGTCGCCACTACATTGCAATAAAGTGCAATAATGGGCTATCAAAAGATTGTGTTTACACCAAAATGATGTCAATTAAAACATCACCTCGGCATGCAAAAAATAAGCTCTATCTCAGCCCCAGATCATGAAAAATAGAGATGCTACAGGTCTTGGAAAATGATGCCATTTTTTTTTAACACATTATGTATTTTTTTTCACCACCTAAATAAAAATAACCTAGACATGTTTGGTGTCTGTGATCTTCTAATGACCTGGAGAATCATAACAGCAGGTCAGTTTTAGCATTTAGTGAACATGGTAAAAAAAAAAACAACTGTGGAAGTGTACTTTTTTTTGCAATTTCACAGCACCTGGAATTTTTTCCCGTTTTCTAGTACACGATATGTTAAAACCAATGGTGTCTTTCAAAAGTACAACTTGTCCCACAAAAAACAAGCCCTCACATGGCCATATTGACAGAAATATAAAAAGGTTATGACACAGAAGTTCAAAAACTGAAAGACCCCTGGTCGTTAAGGGGCTAAAGGCGTTGTCTCAACTCGATAATTTACCATCTAGCCACCTATTCACTGGAAAGGTGACATGTTGCTGATCTCCACAACTGTCCCGGTTTCTGATTGTCTGCTTCCTTTGAGTATAGGACTTCCATTGTATTCGACTATCTTCAGCAGTGCTCCTGTTTTCTGTTTCAGTGGAGGTCCAAGCGATCAGAAATGTATCACAGTGTTTCCTCACGACTCCCCAGCAGAACGTGTTTTCAGGAGGTCCATAGTATTTCACTAGTGATGGAGTTATTATCAAAACATCAGAAGTTACCACAGCTTCTCTTTCCTATGTAAGGGCTTGAGCAGATGGCTACATTATCGATCCAAATGCGATCCAACAAAACTTTGGATTGCACTCAGACCAATATTAGTGAATGGGGCCATGCACTTGCCCGATTTTTTCCTTGGACAGAGTTTGTCCGAAGAAAAATATATGCAGCATGACCGAATTCGATTTGCTATTTGGATTGCACTCAATGAGTCTGTGGAAACCATCGGACAGCACTCAGATGACATCTGGGTGCAGTCTGATTTCCGCGCACTGACACGATCGAAAAGATGGAGAAATTTTGTTCTGAGAGAATCAGATCACACTATGCTCACACTCCGATCAGAATTTGTTCAGTGTCATTTGCATAATTGACAATTTGCACCAACTCCCTTAATGTTCATCTTATAATCATTATTGACATTTGGATAATTAATCGTATTATGGACTTTTCATTGTATTTTACTTTCTAAGTTAATTTTTCTTTTTATTTTATAGGAATTATTTTTATGGCTATCTGATATGAATTACATTCACCAGCATCAAAAAGAAAATTAACTAGTTTCTAAACTGAACAATATTACAAATAAAGAACACCCTCTCTGATACCTAGAAAACATGAACCAAATGTCATATGTGCATTTAGGAGCATCGTATTTAGCATGTTCATATTGAAATAAATGTTTCAATATATGTAGAAATTTAAAAGAACATATTTTTTAAAAATCCACTCATTTTCTTCCAGATGTGTTTAATTGTCTGCATTTTTGACCCTATGGCAGAAGTTTCACATGCATTTAAGCATGCCCAGTTATTGGCGTTACCAGACCCATGGTTCATTGATGACATTCATGGGAAAGTTACTGCGATGTAGCCTATTACTGGAGTGTGTAGGAAATACAAACAGTATGCAAAGCCTTATTTGCATTGAGACTCTGTTGGCTAATATTTTCACATATTTTTCCTCAAGCATTTCATTGCATTGCCATGGTAGAACACTAATGTAGTAAGCCGACACAGTTGGATTGGAGTATTTCTCTAGTGCAATGTAGCACATTAAATATATACAGTCAAGAGGTCCATAGGCTCTGCTCTTTTATATAACTCATAAAATAGATTTTTTAAATTATTATTTACTTTTATTATTTTGTTTGGTTATGTTTTGTTTTAACCCCTTTCTGACATCGGACGTACTATCTCGTCATCGCCAATCAGCCTATCATGGGGGGAGCGTGGCCGATTTGGGCCGGGTGACAGCTGACATCCAGCACTATGTGCCATGAGCGGTCTCGGACCACTCCTGGCACATTAACCCCCGGCACACTGCGATAAAAGATGATCGCAGCTTTCCGGAGGCACAGGGAAGCATACCACAGGGAGGGGGCTCCCTGCGTGCTTCCCTGAGACCCTTAGAGCAACGTGATGTGATCGCGTTGCTCCGAGGGTCTTCTATCTCCTCCTCCCTGCAGGCTCGGACCAAAATGGCCTCCGGGTCCTGCAGGGAGGTGGCTTTAAAGCACCTGCTCAGAGCAGGCACCGGGAAGCCTCCCTGCAGTGCCTGTCAAATCGCTGATCTGACACAGTGCATTGCAAAGTGTCAGATCAGCGATCTGTCACTTTACTGTGATGTCTACCCCTGAGGCAATTTAAAAAAGTCAAAAAATATATATTTACATGTGTAAAAAAAAAAAAAAAACTTCCTAAATAAAGAAAAAAATAAAATATTGTTCCAATAAATACATTTCTTTATCTAAATTTTTTTAAAAAACAATAAAAGTACACATATTTAGTATCGCCACGTCCGTAACGACCCGACCTATAAAACTGTCCCACTAGATGACCCCTTCAGTGAACACCGTGAAAAAAAAAATCGAGGCAAAAAACTACGCTTTATTATCATACCGCCAAGCAAAAAGTGGAATAACACACGATCAAAAAGACAGGTGTAAATAACCATGGTACCGCTGAAAACGTCATCTTGTCCTGCAAAAAACAAGCTGCCACACAGCGTCATTAATGAAAAAATAAAAAAGCTATAGTCCTCAGAATAAAGCGATGCAAAAATAATTACTTTTTATATAAATAGTTTTTATCGTATAAAAGCGCCAAAACATAAAAAAATGATATAAATGAGGTATCGCTGTAAGCGTTCTGACCTGAAGAATAAAACTGCTCTATCAATTTAAAAAAAAACGTGGAACAGTATAAGCGCCCCCCCAAAGAAATTCATGAATAGCTGTTTTTTGTTCATACTGCCTCACAAAAATCGGAAAATAAAAAGCGATCAAAAAATGTCACGTGCCCGAAAATGGTACCAATAAAACATAAACTTGTCCCACAAAAAACAAGACCTCACATGACTCTGTGGACCAAAATATGAAAGAATTATAGCTCTCAAAATGTGGAGACGCAAAAACTATTTTTTGCAATAAAAAAGCATTTTTTTAGTGTGTGACAGCTGCCAATCATAAAAATCTGCTAAAAAACCCGCTATAAAAGTAAATCAAACCCCCTTCATCACCCCCTTAGTTTGGGAAAAATAATACAATTTTAAAAAATGTATTTATTTCCATTTTCCCATTAGTGTTAGGGTTAGGGTTGGGGCTAAATTTAGGGTTAGGGTTAGGGTTGGGGCTAAAGTTAGGGTTAGGGTTGGGGCTAAAGTTAGGGTTAGGGCTAAAGTTAGGGTTAGGGCTAAAGTTAGGATTAGGGTTGGGGCTATTTTAGGGTTAGGATTAGGGTTGGGGTTAGGGTTAGGGTTGGGGTTAGGGTTAGGGTTGGGGCTAAAGTTAGGGTTTGGATTACATTTATGGTTGGGATTAGGGTTGGGATTAGGGTTAAGGGTGTGGTTAGGGTTATGGTTGGGAATAGGGTTAGGGGTGTGTTTGGGTTAGAGTTTCAGTTAAAATTGGGGGGTTTCAACTGTTTAGGCACATCAGGGGCTCTCCAAACGTGAAATGGCATCTGAACTCAATTCCAGCCAATTCTGCGCTGCAAAAGTTAAACAGTGCTCCTTCCCTTCCGAGCTCTCCCATGCGCCCAAACAGGGTTTTACCCCAACATATGGGGTATTAGCATACTTTTGGTCTGTACTGTACATCAGGGGCCCTGCAAGCGCAATGTGATACCTGCAGACCATTCCATCTAAGTCTGCATTCCAAACGGCGCTCCTTCTTTTCCGAGCTCTGCCATGTGCCCAAACGGTGGTTTCCCCCACATATGGGGTATCAGCGAACTTTTGTTGTCCAATTTCTCCTGTTACCCTTGGGAAAATACAAAACTGGGGGCTTAAAAATAATTTGTGTGGAAAAAAATAATTTTTATTTTCACGGCTCTGTGTTATAAACTGTAGTGAAACACTTGTAGGTTCAAAGTTTTCACAACACATCTAGATAAGTTCCTTAGGGGGTCTTCTTTCCAAAATGGTGTTGCTTGTGGGGGGTTTCAATGTTTAGGCACATCAGGGGCTCTCCAAACGTGACATGGTGTCCTATCTCAATTCCAGTCAATTTTGCACTGAAAAGTCAAACGGCGCTCCTTCCCTTCCGAGCTCTGCCATGCACCCAAACAGTAGTTTACCCCCACATCTGGGGTATTAGAATACTCAGGACAAAGATTGTGCTGATGTAAGGTAGACATGTGGGAAATGTTACTTATTAAGTATTTTGTGTGATATATCTCTCTTATTTAAGGGCATAAAAATTCAAAGTTGGAAAATTGCAAATTTTTAAAAATTTTCAACAAATTTCCATTTTTTTTCACAAATAAACGCAGGTAGTATCAAATAAATGTTAAACTATCATGAAGTACAATATGTCATGAGAAAACATTGTCAGAATCATCAGTATCCGTTGAAGCGTTCCAGGGTTATAACCTCATTAAGGGACAGTGGTCAGAATTGTAAAAATTTGCTGGGTCATTAACATGCAAACCACCCTTGGGGGGTAAAGGGGTTAAATAACCCTTTTTTATGATCAATGTTTTCCATTTTCTCTTCTCTTTGTTTTGCCGATATATTTTGAATTTTTTTTGAGTCATTAAATCAATTCTGCCAGAATTCTGATATAAATTGCCTTGAAAAGTCACAAGATGTTGGTGCAACTCAGAGTTGTGCAAAATTGTTGTAACTTTTGGCATTCTCATGCCAAAATTGGTTGATCAGGAGTGGGACTAGGACACGGTGGAGGCATTATGCCACAACTTGTCTAATTCATGACAAACTGTGGCATTCCCTAAGCAAGAAATCTCACTCCAGTCAGAGACTAGACTAAGATTTCTGACGTGGTACATGCAGGCACATGCCTATCATCAAATGCTCTAGATTCATGAAGAGTCATGCCCTCAGTCATAAATCAGGAGTGTCTGACTTCACCACACTCCCTTATGAAGACCGAGAAGAAAATCGCTGGTCTTAATGAATAGAGACCTTTATTTTTTAGCATTAGTAGAAGCCTGGTAATTGTTGAGTAACCTTTTATCCCTTTCATTTAATTTTAAATTTACATTTTTTACAGCTTTTAATAAGCACAACCCATTTTTTTACTGTAATTTTTAAACATTTTGGTTAATATTTCCTTAACTTAGTTAAAAAAAATCACTGCTCACAGAGCATTAAAGAGATTTTGGAGCTCTAAAAACATGGCTGCGTTATTTCAGAAACATCACCTCACCTGTACATTGGGTGAATCATTTAAAGAACACCGTGCTACCTCTTTTTTCAACTTAAACTGGCTCCATAATGATAAGAGGACTGAAAAGCTGAATAAAATATCTTTCATCTTCAATTTCTTTTTTCCGTTAAAGATATATTAGCTTCTAGTCTTTAGGGCTCTTAATATGCTAGTTTTCTGGTTAACAAAGGGGGCTTTAGCAGGTATACTTATCTGAGGGCATTTACTTTTTTCCCCATATGACGTTGCCCAATCATAAGAGAGCGGCATCATGCAAGAGAAAAAAGAGCTAATGCATCCAAAGGAGCTTAAAACTGACTTTGTCACTGTGATCTGGTGAGACTGATGTGTTTAACTTTCTCACAATGAGAACTTCTAACTCCTAGATTTTACAGTCATTACAAGTGCTGGGAGAGGAGATCTGCATCATAATGTCATTACGAACAGTACTCTGGTCTATCTGAGGTATCAGAGAATAATATCCAGTTACCTAACATAGATACAGAATATTGTCTGTGATAAATGCAACTCCCATGATGCAGCTCTCCTCTGCCAGCACTGTTATATCAAATAATGACATGAAAGCGTTGGAGGAGAGCTGCAGTGTGCGAGCAGCATTTGTTACATAAAGTGTTCTGGATCTAGAATAGATAGAGGTAGGTCTCAGAAAGATCCAGAATGTTGCATGTAATGACATTAAAGCATAGCTATCCTCTCCCAGGACTATAGCCACTGCCATTGCTGTCTGGCATTTGCCTACTACCATCTCCATATCAAAAGCACATGCATCCTCACCTGAACCAAGCTTCCATCTGTTTAGGATGTGGGGGGGAGCAGGAGGAATAACTGTCCGTCTATCATGCTATAATGTTTTCAGCTACTTCATAATTTTTACATTTTCATGTACATTCTCCTATACATTGCAATGTTAATCAATGAGCAATCTGTGTTCTGTCCTTAATTTTCAATTACCTATATAGACTGGTTATTTTTAACCACAACGCAAATCTAAAGAAGCCTGCCTCCGTGTTTTTTTTTCAGAAAAAAAACATGGAAATGTGAATAGCCACTATAAACTATAAGGCCGGCGTCACACTTGGCGTAAGACAATATGCCACGTATTATACGTCCGTACTACGGCCGTAATACGGAGAAATGTTCCCAAAATAGTGATCCGTAGTCAGGGTGTGTCAGCGTATTTTGCGCATGGCATCCTCCGTATGTAATCCGTATGGCATCCGTACTGCGAGATTTTCGCGCAGGCTTGCAAAACCGACATCTAATGGATTTATGTGCTCAAATGTTCATTAAAACATATATACAGTAAATATATATATATATGTCATTGAGACACATATATATATATTCTATATTTAGATTTCATTCAGCGCGATATCTGTGAAAAGCCGGTAATTCAATTGCCGGCTTTTCATTTCTCCTGCACAAACCCGACAGGATATGAGACATGGTTTACATACAGTAAACCATCTCATATCCCCTTTTTTTTGCATATTCCACACTACTAATGTTAGTAGTGTGTATGTGCAAAATTTCAGCGCTGTAGCTGCTAAAATGAAGGGTTAAATGGCGGAAAAAATTGGCGTGGGCTCCCACGCAATTTTCTCCGCCAGAATGGTAAAGCCAGTGACTGAGGGCAGATATTAATAGCCAGGAGAGGGTCCATGGTTATTGGCCCCCCCGTGGCTAAAAACATCTGCCCCCAGCCACCCCAGAAAAGGCACATCTGGAAGATGCGCCTATTCTGGCACTTGGCCACTCTCTTCCCACTCCCTGTAGCGGTGGGATATGGGGTAATGAAGGGTTAATGCCACCTTGCTATTGTAAGGTGACATTAAGCCAGATTAATAATGGAGAGGCGTCAATTATGACACCTATCCATTATTAATCCAATTGTATGAAAGGGTTAAAAAACACACACACATGATTTAAAAGTATTTTAATGCAATAAACACAGCGGTTGTTTTACTAATTTATTGCTCTCTCAATCCATCAGCAACACCCTCGCTTGGAAAAATAATAAACGCACAAGATACATACCCTCAGCTGAACCGTCACGTCCCACGAGGTAATCCATCTGAAGGGGTTAAAATATTTTACAGGCAGGAGCCCTGCAAATGCAGCTGTGCTCCGTGCCTGTAATCCCCGGCGAATGAATGAAATGTAGGTCATTGACCTACATTTCCTTCAGTCGCGGTGATGCGCCCCCTGGTGGATGTCCTCATATGACCTGGAGCGTGGGAAAAGGTTCCCAGGCTGCAGTTCATGAGAACATCCAGCAGGGGCGCATCACCGCGACTCAATGTAAGTACAGATCCAGCTTTCCTTTCAGCACCCGGGGATTACAGGCACGAGCGAGTGGTTTATCGCAGCTCGTGCCTGTAATATTAGTTAACCCCTTCAGATGGATTTCCTCGTTGGATGTGATAGGACATCAGAAGGCATGTATCTTGTGCGCTTATTATTTTTCCAAGCGAATGTGTTGCTGATGGATTGAGAGAGCAATAAATTATTAAAACAACCGCTGTGTTTATTGCATTAAAATACTTTTAAATCATGTGTGTGTGTGTTTTTTAACCCTTTCATACAATTGGATTAATAATGGATAGGTGTCATAATTGACGCCTCTCCATTATTAATCTGGCTTAATGTCACCTTACAATAGCAAGGTGGCATTAACCCTTCATTACCCCATATCCCACCACTACAGGGAGTGGGAAGAGAGTGGCCAAGTGCCAGAATAGGCGCATCTTCCAGATGTGCCTTTTCTGGGGTGGCTGGGGGCAGATGTTTTTAGCCAGGGGGGGCAAATAACCATGGACCCTCTCCTGGCTATTAATATCTGCCCTCAGTCACTGGCTTTACCATTCTGGCGGAGAAAATTGCGTGGGAGCCCACGCCAATTTTTTCCGCCATTTAACCCTTTTTTTTAGCAGCTACAGCGCTGAAATTTTGCACATACACACTACTAACATTATTAGTGTGGAATATGCAAAAAAAATGGGGATATGACATGGTTTACTGTATGTAAACCATGTCTCATATCATGTCGGGTTTGTGAAGGAGAAATGAAAAGCCGGCAATTGAATTACCGACTTTTCACTAACACCGCTGCGTATTTCTCGCAAGTCACACTGCTGGTCCGTGTGGAATCCGTATTTTTCTCGCCCCCATAGACTTTTATTGGCAATTTTTTTGCGCAATACACTGACAAACGCAGCATGCTGCAATTTTGTACGGCCGTAGAAAGCCGTATATTACGGATCCGTAATATACGGCTGATAGGAGCAGCCCCATTGAGAATAATTGTGCCGTATGTTATGCGAGTTTTATGGACGTAGTTTCTGCGCTCTTACGTCCGTAAAACTCGCCAGTGTGACGCCGGCCTAATGAGTGCATGGCGTATTCATGAAAAGACAGGATCTTAAAGATAAAAATCAGCAAGCCAAATTTGCATCTAATGCTTATTTTTTGCATTTATTCAGCTGATATAAACTGTGAAATGTAAGAAGGGAGTGAAACGTCACCTTTTATTTTACTTTGGTTACAATTGTCAGCACATATAAAAAAGGTTAAAAAAAACCTTGCATTTTTGGAATAGATCCACTTTTGTTTTAGTTTTCCCTTCCATCTTTTCAACTCTTTACCGATATCTGCCATACATGAACAGTGCAAGTCGGTAGTGGGTGTTGGAAAAGGGGTGAGCTCACATCATACCTGGAAGGCAATGGCTGTGTGTCTAGAATACCCTGGTCAGTGTCACTGCTGGATAGCAGACTGTATAGTCGCATCATGCATCAATGCAGCCTGCCATCTAGATGTAGCAGAGCCAGACCTGTCACGTGCAAAATGGATTATTATTAGTGATGAGTGAGTGTACTCGTTGCTCAATATTTATGACTGCTCAGAGATTTAGTTTTCATTGTGGCAGCTGAATGATTTACAGCTACTAGCCAGCTTGATTACATGTGGGGATTCCCTAGCAACCAGGCAACCCCCACATGTACTCAGCCTGGCTAGTAGCTGTAAATCATTCAGCTGCCGCAATGAAAACTACATCTCCAAGCAGTCATAAATACTCAGAGGTCATCCGAGCAACGAGTATACTCGCTCATCACTAATTATTATCTTCTCCGTGGAAAGGTGAGGAATATTTTGTTTATTATTTTAATTCTGTTACAGGAGACATTGGCTTCTGTTGACTGAAAGTTGTCTAGAGTATGGTTTAACTTAGATTCATTAAAGGAGTCTGTGTCATTCTTTCAATTAAAGGACTTTATTATGGGTGTGTGTTTTAATACAATATTTATTTAAATAAATCATTTAAAAAAAAAGGCGTGTAGTCCCCCCCGTCACGATTCACTCCGTGACTGTCACCAATTGTCAAGATCCCTTAGCCGCTGCCCACAATATGTCACGGATTGGGGTGACTTTAGACCAGCAGACGGCTATCACATGTGCAGGGGGCTTATCTTAGTTATCCCTCCACTGCCACAATGTGATGAAAAAAAACACACACGAGGCTATTGACCTCTTGTTTCCAGCAGGGGCTTATTTTAGGTATCCCACTGCTCTTCAGTATACCATGAACTGCAGGGATTTGTGTATATCCCGCTTACAGTTCCACTTAAACCTTGCAGCTCTCTGGCGCCCCCCTTTCTGTCAGGTCAGATTAGGTACTGCACCTAGGGTGATTAGTCGCCAGAAACGCTGCCTGCTATGTACTGGCTATTGGGTGCACTGCAGCGACGCGATAACTACTCCCACTCAGGCAGGAACAATAATTATCAAGCCGCAGTCGCTACAGTGACCCCCAAAAGCCGGCACACGGTCGCTGCCACCAGCTCCAATTGAACGGGTCTGGAGCCAACCCCAAAACAGTAGCGTAATTCCCTTCAGAGACAGGGTACGGTTTAGGGCAGGAAGAACGAACTAGTATTAAATATTATACCCCATAAATGATTTTTAGGCAGTGTTTATAAAATATTTTACAGAGATGTTACAAATGAGACAATTGCAAATATGTACAAGGTAATTATAAAAATAAAAGGATTAAATGAAGAAAAGGTAACACTCACATATTCTCAGATCATTGCATTGCAGGCAACAGGCTATGATAGCTTTCCATCTATCCCAGTGCATTTGCACTCGCAGTCTGGTCACTTCAGGTAAAAACTCACAACTCCCCCCCTGGAAGCCTGCCAGCAACTTTATAACCTACAGCCTGTGACCTCACAGAAAGGGCTGGTTTTTCCAACCCCTCCTACTTCTTCAGTATTACTCACTGGGCATTAAATATATCTGATGCCCGTAACTTCGCTACAGAACATAAAATAATCGCACCATACCCATCATTCATCTCGTAGTATCGTGGGCATTCCGATGAGATCAAATATGTCCTATTTGTCACGCACACTGACAGAGAAATCCCTACCTCTGTACCAGATGGAGCTAGAAACCTGTGTTTCGAGGGATGGGTAGATCCTCCGAGTGTGATTATGACGATATATTTTTGTGTTCGTATTTTAAATCGTTTGCCTAATATCTTCCAAAAACAGAACAAAAGACTTTCATGATTCTAGAAGCTTCTAGTCCAGGGATAGCTGGACAAGAGCTTACGCGGCAGGAAATGCCGGTCGTAAATGCCTTTCTTCAATAAAACTCCCCTCTCACATACATTGGCAAGGCAGCTCTACTCTGAAGTAAAAGACAAGGGGGGTTTCTTAGCCCACATCCTGGGCTGACAAGAGAACTAAACTTATGATATTTCATACCATATCGTGACACCTCCCCCTTTTTGCGTGCGCTACGGCGGCAGAACCTCTCGGTATGCCTCCATGCGCACCTCCGTGGGTTCACCCTGGCGGGAGAGTCCATCTGCATTCCCATGCTCTTTGCCCGCTTTGTGTTTAATGGTGAAGTCAAATTGCTGAAGGGCAAGGCTCCAGCGTAGCAACCTGCCATTGGTTCCACACATGGTGCTTAGCCAGCACAGAGGGTTGTGGTCGGTCACCACGGTGAAGGTGCGACCGTACAAGTAGGGCTGCAAGCGCTGCAGGGCCCAGACTATGGCCAGGCACTCCTTCTCAATGGTGGAGTAGGCCACTTCCCTCGGCAAAAGTTTCCGGCTCAGGTACAACACGGGGTGCTCTTGGTCCTCCGAGTCAACATGGCTGAGCACAGCACCAAGGCCAAACTCACTGGCGTCGGTCTGTACCAAGAACGGTCAACTGCTGTCGACTGCTTTCAACACAGGGGCGTTGCACAGTGCTGTTTTCAACGCCTGGAAGGCCCCCTCACAGCCATCTGTCCGGTTGATGATGTGGGGTAGCTTCTTCCTGGTGAGGTCCGTCAAAGGTTTTGCCAGGCTACTATAGTGCTGCACGAAGCGCCTATAGTACCCTGCAGTGCCCAGGAAGGACATCACATGTTTCTTGGTCCTGGGAGTGGGCCAGTTCACGATCACGCCCACTTTGTCAGGCTCTGGTTTTAGGGTGTTTCCGCCTACCCGGTGCCCCAGGTAGTGAACCTCCCTCATGCCCATCTGGCACTTTCCCGGCTTGATAGTCAGGCCTGCTTGGTGAATTCGCCTGAGCACCTCCTCGAGATGCTGCAGGTGTTCATCCCAGGAGGGACTGAAGATGGCAATGTCATCTAAGTACGCCACGGCGTACTTCTCCAGTCCCTGAAGCAGGAGATTGACCATCCGCTGGAAAGTGGCAGGGGCATTCTTCATGCCGAAGGGCATGACCATGGACTCGTACAGTCCAAAGGGTGTGATAAAGGCGGACTTCTCCTGCGCCTCGGGGCTCAGGGGAATCTGCCAGTATCCGCGACTCAGATCCATGATTGTCAGGTATTTTGCGCCAGCTAACTTCTCGAGCAGCTCCTCGATGCGCGGCATTGGGTGCGCGTCAGAGGCGGTAATGGCGTTGAGCCCCCTGTAGTCCACGCAGAACCGGGTGGTCCGGTCCTTCTTTGGCACGAGAACTACAGGTGAGGCCCACGCGCTCTTTGACCGTCGAATCACCCCCAGCTGTAACATCTCATCGATCTCCTGGCGCATAATCTGCTGCACCTGGTCAGAGATTCGATAGGGTGTTCGCCGTAGTGGGGCGTGATTCCCGGTGTCCACCTCGTGGACGGCTAACTCAGTCCTTCCAGGCCGGTTGGAGAACACGACCCGGAAGGGTTCCAGCATGGTTTGCAACTGCAACCGCTGTGGTTCATCTAGCGAGGCGCTTACCTCCACGTCCTCAATGGACCCATGGGCCTGGGCTTGGGCCAGCATGTCCAGGAGGGTGTCTTCCTCCCCTTCTTCGGGTGCGCTGCAGACCGGTAGGACGAAAGGTTCACGTTCGTGATGAGCCTTCATCATGTTGACGTGAAAGGCCTTTCGCCTACCCCGAGTGTGGTCAAGCGTGACCACATAGGTGACCGGGTTGAGCTGTTGGTGGACGACGTACGGGCCCTCCCAGGCTGCCTGAAGCTTATCCGTTGGTACAGGAACCAGCACCCACACCTTTTGACCCACGTGGTAGGTCCGCTCCCAGGCGTTCTGGTCGTACCAGTGCTTCTGATCAGCCTGAGCCTGCGTCATGTTGTCATGCACCAACTGCGTCAAGGTCTGCATCTTGTCACGGAAGCGCATGACATACTCTACTATGGACACTTCAGAAGGGTTCGGCTCCTCTTCCCAGGATTCTCTTACCAACCCAAGGGGTCCCCGGACTCGCCTGCCGTACAGGAGCTCGAAGGGGGAGAACCCCGTCGAGGCCTGCGGAACCTCTCGGTAAGCGAATAGCAGGTGTGGGAGATACTGCTCCCAGTCGCGCCCTTGTGTCTCAACCAGCATGCGTAGCATCTGTTTGAGGGTACCATTGAAGCATTCACACAAGCCATTGGTCTGTGGGTGATATGCACTCGATACCAGGTGCTTCACCTGCATTTTCTTACAGAGAGCCTCCATTAGGTGAGACATAAATTGGGTCCCTCGATCAGTAAGCATTTCCCTGGGAAATCCTACCCGTGAAAAGATGGCCAACAGGGCATCCGCCACCTTATCTGCCCTAGTTGACGACAGAGCTACTGCCTCTGGGTACCGGGTAGCGTAGTCTACCACAGTAAGAATATATCGCTTTCCAGAGCTGCTGGAGACGGCCAACGGGCCCACAATGTCCACCGCAATCCTCTGGAAAGGCTCCTCTATCACTGGCAAAGGGATCAGGGGAGCCTTAAGAGCAGGCCCCGCCTTCCCCACTCTTTGACAGGTGACACAGGAGCGGCAGTAGTTTGACACATCTGTCCCCATCTTAGGCCAATAGAAGTGTTGAGACAGCCGGGCCTTAGTTTTGCTGATCCCCAAGTGTCCAGCTAGCGGGATCTCATGGGCAATCCGCAACAACTCACCCCGGAATTGCTGTGGGACGACCAGCTGTCTTTCCCTCAACCACTCCTTTTGTGATTCTCCGGGTACTGTCTCCCGGTACAACCTTCCTCCTTCCCAGAACACCTTCTCCTTATCAGTCTCGGAGAATGACGTCCCGGCGAGTTGTCTCAAACTCTCTAGGCTCGCATCTGTGTGCAGAGCGGCCTGAAACTTCTGGCTAGGGGAAGCCAGAAGCGATGTCAGGGTCCCTTCCCCACGGGAGCCCTCTGGGACCTGCTCTGGGTCCACCTCTGGTTCAGTCACACTGATGACTGAGGAGGGTCCGGAAGGCAGACAGGTATCTGCGTTCCGGGCACTCTGACTGCGGGTGACAGCAGCTACGTAGGCTGTCTCCCCGGGGGTTTCTACAGACCCATCAGCCGACGCTGCTATGGGCTCTACCTCCCCATCCACCCCCATTACCTCAGGAGCATTGCTACTTATGGGCCAGTTACCTTCCTCGGTGGCACTGGTCAATTGCATGGCATCACCTTCCTCACGGTTCCCATGTATCTCCCCATTTCTTGTAGCACCGACACTTGCCCCTGCTAGGGGTTCCTCAGCCGTCTCACTCCACAGAGGGACTTGGCTGAGCACTCCTGTACCTATGGACACATCAACTTTCACAGAAACATCATTATCAGATACAGTTGGCTGTTGTGAATTTGCTTTTTGCTCCCTCTAGTGGTTACTAGTTTTTTGACTCTGGTTTTTCTGTCATTCCTTTTATCCGCACCTGGGTCGTTAGTTAGGGGTGTTGCTATATTAGCTCCCTGGACCTTAAGTTCAATGCCTGGCAACGTAGTTATCAGAGCTAGTCTGCTGTGCTCTTGTCTACTGATCCTGGTTCCAGTTATATCAGCTAAGTCTGCCTTTTGCTTTTTGCTATTTGTTTTGGTTTTGTATTTTTGTCCAGCTTGTTCCAAATCTATATCCTGACCTTTGCTGGAAGCTCTAGGGGACTGGTGTTCTCCCCCCGGACCGTTAGACGGTTCGGGGGTTCTTGAATTTCCAGTGTGGATTTTGATAGGGTTTTTGTTGACCATATAAGTTACCTTTCTTTATTCTGCTATCAGTAAGCGGGCCTCTCTGTGCTAAACCTGGTTCATTTCTGTGTTTGTCATTTCCTCTTACCTCACCATCATTATTTGTGGGGGGCTTCTATCCAGCTTTGGGGTCCCCTTCTCTGGAGGCAAGAAAGGTCTTTGTTTTCCTCTACTAGGGGTAGCTAGATTCTCCGGCTGGCGCGTGTCATCTAGAATCAACGTAGGAATGATCCCCGGCTACTTCTAGTGTTGGCGTTAGGAGTAGATATATGGTCAACCCAGTTACCACTGCCCTATGAGCTGGATTTTTGTATTCTGCAGACTTCCACGTTCCTCTGAGACCCTCGCCATTGGGGTCATAACAGTTTGCCAGGCCAGTATTAAATGTTTAATGCATTGCAGAAGAGGGATTATAAGAAAGAAGATTCTGAGTTTTTTTTTTTTTTTCTTTCTCCTTCCCCTTTACCTCAGAGTGGCTATGCTTGCTGCAGACATGAATGTCCAGACCTTGATTACAAGTGTGGACCAGCTGGCTACTCGTGTGCAGGGCATACAAGACTATGTTATCAGAAATCCTAGGTCAGAACCTAAAATACCGATTCCTGAACTGTTTTCCGGAGACAGGTTTAAGTTTAGGAATTTCGTGAATAATTGTAAATTGTTTTTGTCCCTGAGACCCTGTTCATCAGGAGATTCTGCTCAGCAAGTAAAAATTGTTATTTCGTTCTTACGGGGCGACCCTCAGGATTGGGCTTTTTCGCTGGCGCCAGGAGATCCGGCATTGGCTGATCTTGATGCGTTTTTTCTGGCGCTCGGTTTACTTTATGAGGAACCCAATCTTGAGATTCAGGCAGAAAAGGCCTTGCTGTCTATGTCTCAGGGGCAGGACGAGGCTGAAGTGTATTGCCAAAAATTTCGGAAATGGTCCGTGCTGACACATTGGAACGAGTGTGCACTGGCCGCTAATTTTAGAAATGGCCTTTCTGAAGCCATTAAGAATGTTATGGTGGGTTTTCCCATTCCCGCAGGTCTGAATGATACTATGGCACTGGCTATTCAAATTGACCGGCGGTTGCGGGAGCGCAAAACCGCAAATTCCCTCATGGTGTTGTCTGAACAGACACCTAATTCGGTGCAATGTGATAGAAAAACCGCAAATTCCCTCATGGTGTTGTCTGAACAGACACCTGATTTAATGCAATGTGATAGAATCCTGACTAGAAATGAGAGGAAAATTCATAGACGCCGGAATGGCTTGTGCTACTACTGTGGTGATTCTACACATGTTATCTCAGCATGCTCTAAACGTATAGCTAAGGTTGTTAGTCCTGTCACCGTTGGTAATTTGCAACCTAAATTTATTCTGTCTGTAACTTTGATTTGCTCACTGTCATCTTATCCTGTCATGGCGTTTGTAGATTCAGGTGCTGCCCTGAGTCTCATGGATCTCTCATTTGCTAAGCGCTGTGGATTTACTCTTGAACCATTAGAAAATCCTATTCCTCTTAGGGGTATTGATGCTACACCATTGGCAGCAAATAAACCGCAGTATTGGACTCAGGTTACCATGTGCATGACTCCTGAACACCGCGAGGTGATACGTTTCCTGGTTTTACATAAAATGCATGATTTGGTCGTTTTGGGGCTGCCATGGTTACAGACCCATAATCCAGTCCTGGACTGGAAGGCTATGTCAGTCTCAAGTTGGGGCTGTCGTGGTATTCATGAGGATTCCCTGCCTGTGTCTATTGCTTCTTCTACGCCTTAGGAAGTTCCGGAGTATTTGTCTGATTATCAGGATGTCTTCAGTGAGTCTGAGTCCAGTGCACTGCCTCCTCATAGGGACTGTGACTGTGCTATAGATTTGATCCCAGGCAGTAAATTTCCTAAGGGAAGACTGTTTAATCTGTCGGTACCTGAACATACCGCTATGCGTTCATATATCAAGGAGTCTCTGGAAAAAGGACATATTCGTCCGTCTTCTTCCCCTCTTGGTGCGGGATTCTTTTTTGTGGCAAAAAAGGACGGATCTTTGAGACCTTGTATTGATTATCGGCTTTTAAATAAGATCACTGTCAAATTTCAGTATCCTTTACCGCTGTTGTCTGACTTGTTTGCCCGGATTAAGGGTGCCAAGTGGTTCACCAAGATAGACCTTCGTGGTGCGTACAACCTTGTGCGCATTAAGCAAGGTGATGAATGGAAAACCGCATTCAATACGCCCGAAGGTCATTTTGAGTACTTGGTGATGCCTTTTGGGCTCTCCAATGCGCCTTCAGTTTTTCAGTCCTTTATGCATGACATTTTCCGGAAGTATCTGGATAAATTTTTGATTGTTTATCTGGATGATATTTTGGTTTTTTCTGATAATTGGGATTCGCATGTGGAACAGGTCAGGTTGGTCTTTAAAATTTTGCGTGAAAATTCTTTGTTTGTCAAGGGCTCAAAGTGTCTCTTTGGTGTACAGAAGGTTCCCTTTTTGGGGTTCATTTTTTCCCCTTCTGCTGTGGAGATGGACCCAGTCAAGGTCCGAGCTATTCTTGATTGGACTCAGCCCTCGTCAGTTAAGAGTCTTCAGAAGTTCTTGGGCTTCGCTAACTTCTACCGTCGTTTTATCGCTAATTTTTCTAGCATTGTGAAACCTTTGACGGATATGACCAAGAAGGGCTCCGATGTAGCTAACTGGGCTCCTGCTGCCGTGGAGGCTTTCCAGGAGTTGAAACGCCGGTTTACTTCGGCGCCTGTTTTGTGCCAGCCTGACGTCTCACTTCCCTTTCAGGTTGAGGTGGATGCTTCGGAGATTGGGGCAGGGGCCGTTTTGTCGCAGAGAGGCCCTGGTTGCTCTGTTATGAAACCTTGTGCCTTTTTCTCTAGGAAGTTTTCGCCTGCCGAGCGAAATTATGATGTGGGCAATCGGGAGTTGTTGGCCATGAAATGGGCATTTGAGGAGTGGCGTCATTGGCTCGAGGGTGCTAAGCATCGTGTGGTGGTCTTGACTGATCACAAAAATCTGATGTATCTCGAGTCTGCTAAACGCCTTAATCCGAGACAGGCCCGCTGGTCATTGTTTTTCTCCCGCTTTGATTTTGTTGTCTCGTATTTACCAGGTTCAAAGAATGTGAAGGCCGATGCTCTTTCTAGGAGCTTTGTGCCTGATGCTCCTGGAGTCGCTGATCCTGTTGGTATTCTTAAAGATGGAGTTATCTTGTCAGCTATTTCTCCGGATCTGCGACGTGTGTTGCAGAGATTTCAGGCTGATAGGCCTGAGTCTTGTCCACCTGACAGACTGTTTGTCCCGGATAAGTGGACCAGCAGAGTCATTTCCGAGGTTCATTCCTCGGTGTTGGCAGGTCACCCGGGAATTTTTGGCACCAGAGATCTGGTGGCCAGGTCCTTTTGGTGGCCTTCCTTGTCAAGGGATGTGCGGTCATTTGTGCAGTCCTGTGGGACTTGTGCTCGAGCTAAGCCTTGCTGTTCTCGTGCCAGCGGTTTGCTCTTGCCCTTGCCTGTCCCGAAGAGACCTTGGACACATATCTCCATGGATTTCATTTCTGATCTTCCGCTATCTCAGGGCATGTCCGTTATCTGGGTGATATGTGATCGCTTCTCCAAGATGGTCCATTTGGTTCCTTTGCCTAAGCTGCCTTCCTCTTCCGATCTGGTTCCTGTGTTTTTCCAGAACGTGGTTCGTTTGCACGGCATCCCTGAGAATATTGTGTCAGACAGAGGATCCCAGTTCGTTTCCAGGTTCTGGCGATCCTTTTGTAGTAGGATGGGCATTGATTTGTCGTTTTCGTCTGCTTTCCATCCTCAGACTAATGGACAGACGGAGCGAACCAATCAGACTTTGGAGGCTTATTTGAGGTGTTTTGTCTCTGCTGATCAGGACGATTGGGTGACATTCTTGCCGTTGGCTGAGTTTGCCCTTAATAATCGGGCTAGTTCCGCCACCTTGGTTTCGCCTTTTTTCTGCAACTCTGGTTTCCATCCTCGCTTTTCTTCGGGTCATGTGGAGCCTTCTGACTGTCCTGGGGTGGATTCTGTGGTGGATAGGTTGCAGCAGATCTGGAATCATGTGGTGGACAACTTGAAGTTGTCACAGGAGAAGGCTCAGCGCTTTGCCAACCGCCGCCGCGGTGTGGGTCCCCGACTACGCGTTGGGGATTTGGTGTGGCTTTCTTCCCGCTTTGTTCCTATGAAGGTCTCCTCTCCCAAATTTAAACCTCGTTTTATTGGGCCTTACAAGATATTGGAAATCCTTAATCCTGTATCTTTTCGTCTGGATCTTCCTGTGTCGTTTGCTATTCACAATGTATTTCATAGGTCCTTGTTGCGGCGGTACATTGTGCCTGTAGTTCCTTCTGCTGAGCCTCCTGCTCCGGTGTTGGTTGAGGGCGAGTTGGAGTACGTGGTGGAGAAGATCTTGGATTCTCGCCTCTCCAGGCGGAGGCTTCAGTACCTGGTCAAGTGGAAGGGCTATGGTCAGGAGGATAATTCCTGGGTGGTCGCCTCTGATGTTCATGCGGCCGATTTAGTTCGTGCCTTTCATGCCGCTCATCCTGATCGCCCTGGTGGTCGTGGTGAGGGTTCGGTGACCCCTCACTAAGGGGGGGTACTGTTGTGAATTTGCTTTTTGCTCCCTCTAGTGGTTACTAGTTTTTTGACTCTGGTTTTTCTGTCATTCCTTTTATCCGCACCTGGGTCGTTAGTTAGGGGTGTTGCTATATTAGCTCCCTGGACCTTCAGTTCAATGCCTGGCAACGTAGTTATCAGAGCTAGTCTGCTGTGCTCTTGTCTACTGATCCTGGTTCCAGTTATATCAGCTAAGTCTGCCTTTTGCTTTTTGCTATTTGTTTTGGTTTTGTATTTTTGTCCAGCTTGTTCCAAATCTATATCCTGACCTTTGCTGGAAGCTCTAGGGGACTGGTGTTCTCCCCCCGGACCGTTAGACGGTTCGGGGGTTCTTGAATTTCCAGTGTGGATTTTGATAGGGTTTTTGTTGACCATATAAGTTACCTTTCTTTATTCTGCTATCAGTAAGCGGGCCTCTCTGTGCTAAACCTGGTTCATTTCTGTGTTTGTCATTTCCTCTTACCTCACCGTCATTATTTGTGGGGGGCTTCTATCCAGCTTTGGGGTCCCCTTCTCTGGAGGCAAGAAAGGTCTTTGTTTTCCTCTACTAGGGGTAGCTAGATTCTCCGGCTGGCGCGTGTCATCTAGAATCAACGTAGGAATGATCCCCGGCTACTTCTAGTGTTGGCGTTAGGAGTAGATATATGGTCAACCCAGTTACCACTGCCCTATGAGCTGGATTTTTGTATTCTGCAGACTTCCACGTTCCTCTGAGACCCTCGCCATTGGGGTCATAACAGTTGGCACAGGTACAACATTTCCCCCATCAATCCTAGGGAAAAAATGGTTATCAGATGCAACATTACAAGATAAAGCATGGTCAGGTAACACATGCGATTTCCCATCATCATCATCATCAGGGTTTTCCCCGGAATGATTTCTTCAGGGGCCGCCAGTTCGGGTCGGATGAGGGTTCGTTCAGCCCCGGTGTCTTTGAGGCCTGTAGCAACATGACTCCCCACAATGACATGCTGTACGTTATCACACCCCCTCCCAGCCACACCACCCACCAAAAGAACGGCTGCATTAGGCCCTGGGGCCTGGGATGAGGGGTTCTTCTGCTTGGCTGGACATTGGTGACTGAGGTGTCCAGTCTGCCTGCAGTGGTAACACTGGCGAAGTTCGGTGGTGGGTCTGGTGCTGTTGGCCACGGGGACAGGACCTCTGGTAGGTTGGCTGGCAGGGGTACTGGCGTTGGATGCAGGCTTACCCCCTCTCCAGCTGGTGGTGACTGGCTTCCGCACTTCCGATCTACGGTTGGCCTCATAGGCATCGGCAATCTGCGCTGCTTTCGTCACGTCTTTGGGTTCTCTGTCCATCACGAACTGTCGCACCTCAGTTGGGCAAAGACGGAAGAACTGGTCTTTGATCATCAGGTCTCGCAGCTGTGCAAAGGTGGTCACTGACAGTCCTTGGGTCCACTGGTCAAAGTGGGTCCCCAGTCCATGCACCACATCACTGTAACTGTCGTGTGGGCCACATTGGAGGGTCCGAAACTTTTTACGGTACACCTCGGGTGTAAGCTGGTACTTGGCTATGAGGGCCTGCTTGATAGCCTCATAGTCACCATCTTGTTCTTGAGGGAGGGCAGCAAACGCCTCCAGAGCTTTTCCTCTCAGCCCTGGTGTCAGGTACCGTGCCCATTCTTGTGTAGGCAGCTGGTACTGTCTGCAGGCTTTCTCAAAGGCCCGCAGAAAAGTGTCCAAGTCCCCATCCTTCTCCATAACAGGAAAGTGGTCAGGCCGGGGCTTCGGTATCTGAGCGCTGCTGGGCTCACGACTGGACTGGGACGACCCCTGCATTTGTAGTTGGGCCATCTGCAGCTGGTACTCCCTCTCCGCTTGGGCCTCTCGCTCGGCTCGCTGGGCCTCTCGCTCGGCTCGGGCCTCTCGCTCGGCTCGCTGGGCCTGGGCTTCTCGCTCGGCTCTCTCTTGGTATCGCTGGATCAGCTGCAGACGTCGGTCCAGGTCATCTGCGGAGCATTGTTGCAGAGCCAGCTGCAGGAGGAGGTCTGCGCCCCCTTGGTTGCCAGTAGGGCCCGTATTCAGGGGTTGGACCTCTGCGGCAGCACCATGCTCGCTTGTGCCAGCTTCTGCGGCCTCTGGGCTCTGTGAGTGGTCTAGAGCGGCTTCCCATTGCATCAGGGCTGCGACCAGTTCGCTTTTGCTTTTGCTTGCATAGTCAATGTGCTGTGACTTGCATAAGGCAACAAGTGTGTCTCTGGTCTGCTGTTCATAAAAGGCTTCTCCCAGCCCAACCATGGTTGCCAAATAAAAGAGAGAATAGAAAAACGAAGAGAAAGGGAGGGGATAATTACCAGTACACAATTGTCTCACAACTAATAAACACTGAGTTCGTTCTCCAACCTTATTTGCGCAGAGTTCTCGCAAGAACTTTCTGCAAGTTTTTAGTGAGAGGAATGATTGCTCAAACCAAATCACTAATGCTCTAATATCCCACCGCCTTGCCACCAATATGTCACGATTCACTCCGTGACTGTCACCAATTGTCAAGATCCCTTAGCCGCTGCCCACAATATGTCACGGATTGGGGTGACTTTAGACCAGCAGACGGCTATCACATGTGCAGGGGGCTTATCTTAGTTATCCCTCCACTGCCACAATGTGATGAAAAAAAACACACACGAGGCTATTGACCTCTTGTTTCCAGCAGGGGCTTATTTTAGGTATCCCACTGCTCTTCAGTATACCATGAACTGCAGGGATTTGTGTATATCCCGCTTACAGTTCCACTTAAACCTTGCAGCTCTCTGACGCCCCCCTTTCTGTCAGGTCAGATTAGGTACTGCACCTAGGGTGATTAGTCGCCAGAAACGCTGCCTGCTATGTACTGGCTATTGGGTGCACTGCAGCGACGCGATAACTACTCCCACTCAGGCAGGAACAATAATTATCAAGCCGCAGTCGCTAGTGACCCCCAAAAGCCGGCACACGGTCGCTGCCACCAGCTCCAATTGAACGGGTCTGGAGCCAACCCCAAAACAGTAGCGTAATTCCCTTCAGAGACAGGGTACGGTTTAGGGCAGGAAGAACGAACTAGTATTAAATATTATACCCCATAAATGATTTTTAGGCAGTGTTTATAAAATATTTTACAGAGATGTTACAAATGAGACAATTGCAAATATGTACAAGGTAATTATAAAAATAAAAGGATTAAATGAAGAAAAGGTAACACTCACATATTCTCAGATCATTGCATTGCAGGCAACAGGCTATGATAGCTTTCCATCTATCCCAGTGCATTTGCACTCGCAGTCTGGTCGCTTCAGGTAAAAACTCACAACTCCCCCCCTGGAAGCCTGCCGGCAACTTTATAACCTACAGCCTGTGACCTCACAGAAAGGGCTGGTTTTTCCAACCCCTCCTACTTCTTCAGTATTACTCACTGGGCATTAAATATATCTGATGCCCGTAACTTCACTACAGAACATAAAATAATCGCACCATACCCATCATTCATCTCGTAGTATCGTGGGCATTCCGATGAGATCAAATATGTCCTATTTGTCACGCACACTGACAGAGAAATCCCTACCTCTGTACCAGATGGAGCTAGAAACCTGTGTTTCGAGGGATGGGTAGATCCTCCGAGTGTGATTATGACGATATATTTTTGTGTTCGTATTTTAAATCGTTTGCCTAATATCTTCCAAAAACAGAACAAAAGACTTTCATGATTCTAGAAGCTTCTAGTCCAGGGATAGCTGGACAAGAGCTTACGCGGCAGGAAATGCCGGTCGTAAATGCCTTTCTTCAATAAAACTCCCCTCTCACATACATTGGCAAGGCAGCTCTACTCTGAAGTAAAAGACAAGGGGGGTTTCTTAGCCCACATCCTGGGCTGACAAGAGAACTAAACTTATGATATTTCATACCATATCGTGACACCCCCCATTTTTGAAAACCAGCCAAGCTAAAGCAGAAAACTTGGGGCTGGTATTCTCAGGCTGGTAAGAGGCCATGGATATTGCCCTTCCCAGCCTAAAATAACAGCATGCAGCTGCCCCAGAAACAGTGCATCTTTTAGATGGTCCAATTCTGGTGCTTTGCCCAACTATTCCCACTTGCCCTGTGGTGGTGACTAGGGTTGAGCGACTTTTATTTTTATAGGATCGGGTCGGGTTTCACGAAACCCGACTTTCTCAAAAGTCGGGTCGAGTGAAATCGGCCGATCCTATAAAAAAGTCGGGGTCAGGGTCGGCCGAAACACGAAACCCAATGCAGTGCAATGGGATACTATGGTTCCCAGGGTCTGAAGGAGAGGATTCCTATAAGGTATATACTCACCCTTGGACACGCCCTGCTTCTTTCTGGCAGCCTTCCTTCCCAAGAATGAGCACGTGAAGGACCTTAGATGACGTCGCAGCTTGTCCATGTGACCGCTCGCGACCAATCACAAGCCGCGACGTCACCGCAGGTCATTCACGCGCTCATTCTTAGGAAGGAAGGCTGCCGGTTAGTACCAGGGTGCGTCCGAGGGTGAGTATATCAATATTTTTTATTTTGATTCTTTATTTAACACTTAAATATGGATTCCGATACCGATTCCCGATATCGCAAACATATCGGAACTCGGTATCGGAATTCTGATACCAGATTCAGAAGATCGCCGACCTCATGGCCGACCCCACACAGGGGTCGGGTCGGGTTTCATGAAACCCGACTTTGCCAAAAGTCAGCGACTTCTGAAAATGGCCGACCCGTTTCGCTCAACCCTAGTGGTGACAAGTGAGGTTCATATTTGTGGGGCTGATGACAACTTTGTATTGTCCAGTGACATCAAGCCCACTGCTTAGCAATGGAGAAGAGTCTATAAGACACCTGTCCATTACTAATCCTTTAGTTACATTGTAAATAAATACACAGCCAGTATAGTCCTTTATTTGAAATTAAAACAAGACACATGTTTCCTTTTTTATTTAAAAATAGCAAACATAATTATACTCATCTAACACTCTTTCCATTAAAGCCCTTGTCTCCCATAATAAAACAAAAATAAAAAACAACCATATCCCTCACCTGTCCGTCATTCTGTCAAAAGCAGTAATCCTTGTCTGGAGATAAACAGATGTGATCATACAGGCTGAGAACTACTGACTAAAGAGCTGCTGCGAGTGCAGGTTCAGGACTAGCTTTGATGTTGAGGTTACTGACAGTCACTAACTGTATTCCCAGCAGGGCCCCTGAACTGTGGTACCTCAGCACTGTGATAGAAAGTAAGTGAGTTCACCGCGGTTCAAGCTCAGTTACTTCACCTCATTACAGCTCAGAGAGTTCTTCATGGTGAACTGTGGTGAACTCACTTTTTCTCACGGTGTTGAAGTCAAAACAGTTCAGGCACTTTGACGTCTTGTAGAAGCCTCTCCATTACTAACCTATAGATTTGATGTCACTGAACAATGCAAAGGTGACATCAACCCCACAAATATGAACCCCATTTGCCACCACCACAGGGCAAGTGGGAAGAGACAGAATTGGCACAACTAATATATGCATTATTTCTGGGTGGCTGCAGGCTGCTATTTTTAGGCTGAGGGGGCCAATATCCATGGCTCCTTACCAGCCTAAGAATACCAGCCCCCAGCTGTTAGCTTTAGCTTTGCTGGTTGTCAAAAATTGGGGGACCCCATGCTGTTTTTTAAAATACTTTATTTAAATAATCAAAAAAACAGCATGAAGACCCCTCTATTCTTGATAACCAGCATTGACAACACTGACAGCTGAAGGTTGCAGCCCTTAGTTGTCAGTTTTGAATGGCTGGTTATCAAAAATACAGGGGAAACCACATACATCTTTTTACCATTTATTTATTGTGCAATTGATAGGTCAATTGATGCCACTTTTCCTGGTGTCTGCCCAGAATTTGAGCTGCTTGGCAGCTTTTTGCCCCCCCTGAAGGTGTTGTCTATGCCTTTGGTTTTGCCTCCCACTGAATGTAATGGGGTTCGGATATGTTCGTCGAACCGTTCGCCGAACATGTTCAGCGAACATCGAGATGTTCATTTTTCTGCATCGAATACAACAAAAAAAGTACTGCTGTTCACTGATCTCCTTTTTATCTTTCTATTCTGAACAGACCAGAAACAAACTAAATAAATTTACACTCCAGGGACATTTTTATAGTTTGCAAAACAGATCTGTTGTGCTAAGGTCATCAAATAAACCAAGGCTGTAAATTTTTTCACTTTTATTCCTTACCCACAAGTTTTCAAGGTCTTCTATACTCTTGGTATTTATCTCAACAGACTTTGACAACTATTCCTGCAAGGACAACTTCCTCTCGGATATCACTTCCCACTCTGCCGCTATTGGCCAGAATTGCTCCACTCAGACTTTCTACTCTACCTACCTCCTTCATGCATCTCCATTAGTAGAGTGCTCCCAGCTTCATTAAACTAATTTCCAATGCATTTGGACTGAGTACACAGGAAAAATGACCCTAAAGGGAGTAGAAATCTCCTAGTAGGAACACTATTATGTGCAGAGTCTATGCAGGCAGCAGGTGGAGAAGAAAAAGTATGAGGTGCATAAAATGTCAGCAAGGGTCATAAAGCAGTAGTTTGATATTATAGATCTATGGTGCACCTTAGAAATTTGCATTTGGGGAAACAGAATAAGGTAATTAATGATCATATAGTTAGAGATGAGCAAATTTATTCAAGTGGTGTTGAATTCTTTTCGAATTTTCCAAAAATAAATATTCGGATTTTTTGGCGATTTGCTCCACATGAATGCATAAAGTTTTGCTGAACCATAAAAAGTTGTGCAATTGGTTGAAAAAACCCTTCACCTGTCCCACCGTCACTGCAGCCCGCTTTCCAGTTATCTGTGTCTCTTTTTTCCCTTTGTGTATATCCTTTTCGGCCTTGGCTTCCGGCTTGACAAAGTCTCAGACGTCATTGTATGGAATGTTGTTGCACTATAGTACATCATGATGGCTCTATGTTGCAATCCACATCACATGAGTGGTGTGGTGCACCGTGACATCTGAGGTCTTGTCGAGTCAAAAGGCAGAGCTTAAAGTGAACAGGCAAAGTGGATGCATGTGAAGATGTGAGGGGCAACGAAGATGTGTGGAGGACAGGACAGTATGTTGCAGAGGTGGACGGGCAGGTGAATGGTGAGGTCAGTATTAGTTTTTCTTTTTACATCCCATGATTATTATTAGCTGGGGGTCTGAAGAGCCCACAGAGTATAGAATATGGAACATTCAGGTGCAAATCGAATTTCCCTGTAAAATCCTCACAATATGGCCAGGGTCAGACTGCTGTATATTCTCTCATTCGAGAGAATTGTGCCGATTATGCAAATGACAATCAAAGTTTGATCAGAGTGTCATCACAGACATCACTGTGCGATACGATTCTCTCAGATGACGATAAGATGGAGAAAAAGATTCCTCCATTTTCTCCATTGTGTCATCTGAGCGCAGTCCAATGAATTGTACACACTCATTGATGTGCATAGTCAAGTGCAATCCTATAAATGGATCAAAATCAGACATTCTGTAATTTTTTCATCTGACCCGGCTTGTTCGAAGGAAAAAATCAAACATGCGCACAGCCCAATAGTCTAACATTGGTCCAAATGCGATCTGATGCTTTGTTGGATAGCACCCAAATGGAAAGTATGATGTTGTGCAACTGGCCTATGGTAAATTAAAATCTGGGCAGATTTGATCATCTCTAGTCTTGGGATGTTTTTACTTTATAGGGGAAAGAATAACTATAATAAAAATACGAGATACATTACAATGATGCACAAAATATTTTTTATAGAATCAATATAAAGTGGGTTTAATGAACTTTTCAAAATTTCCAGAATGAAGTGAGTGTAGCTAAAAGGGCCACTGATTGGTTGCAGCAATCAGATGACTGGAGTTGATCATGTCCCAACCGGTGGCCTCATTGGTTTGGTAACTGATGGAAGGGACTTCACTCCGAATCTTGGCAAAGACAAGCAGGATCTGAGTGATAAGTAATACTTTGTTTATTTTATGTTTCTGTTACTTTAGCAAAGACCTGAAAACTTGCAACTGTCCCTTAAAAGTTTTAGATGGAAATATTAATGCTTCTACTCATAGTAGGTTTCCAAATCACAGAAATCTGAGCAATACGTTTCCAGTCAATTAAATCCAACAATAATTAGAGTCATAAATAAGGTTCACACAATCGTACATCCTGCAGATTATAGGGGGAAAATAACTCCTGAGTGGAGATTAGCAAAGAAAAAGTCATGTAACCTTGTGCAATTTTCCTTAGGAAGATTGATGCTTCACCCACAACTTTAGAAGTGGTAGTTAATGTTGATTTATGGTATGTCAAATGGAAAATATTATAAAGATCCCTGTTCCACTGCCAAATAAAGTATTTATGGCTATGATCAGGCTACTGTTGGCCTTCACTGTTCAGATTTATGCTAGGAGACCCCATTTGAGGTTCTCGAAAAAGAATGACGCAACAATCAGGGTATGAAGGCATTAATTACCCATGAACATAATCTGCTTCATTATGAGGATGCATGCGTTCAGCAATATTAAGTCATCGGTGTTTATTTCTATTCCAAATGAGAGAAGACAAGACTTTACATTGTTTCTTTGCAAGAACTTTCATTTTTTTTTTTTTTTTTACCAAGGAACAGATTTATTAATATATAAACGCCAATGTCCTTCATAAGCGTACTTGAAAATATAGTGCTTAATATGTCAGGACAAACGTCGTCAAAATTTATTGAATACATTTTTTTATCACTTTTTTTATTAAAAAAGTTACTGAAAATGATGGTGGCATATTTAATGAAGCATTAAAATAGTTTTCATAAATTTTTGTACTGTGTAATCAACACCTGGGGCTAACTTGTAGGGCTGAATAATAGACGGCATGCAAAACTTTTGGAGAAATGAGCAAACAACCTACAGCAAAAAAAAGAAAGATGTCTCATCAGCATCAGTGGTACATGAGATACCTTCTGTACTTAAATCTCAAGGTCTTTCGGAAATGTTATGCTACTTTTTCCAACTTTTTAATGGTTCATTACAGATTTAGGCTGCATTTATACATTCATGAGACATGGCCATTTGCAGTTTTTTTTTTTTTTTGTGGACTTCAAACTGATCCATAGAGTTTCATTGATCCATCCTGACACCAGTCGCAAAAAAGGGTCCGTGTATCCCATCCGTGACACTCAGAACATGGCCCATTCTGATGTGAATTGTGGATCAGACTTGGCCATAAACGTCTATAAGGATCAGTGAGACATGGATGAATCTGGGAAGATAGACTTTTTTACTTTACAGTACCATCTGAGTTTCATCCATATTTAAATTTATTAAGACTCCATGGATAAATAAAGTTCAGACAGTGAACAAGCTTAAAAAGAACATATCAGCATAATTTTACAATGTAAAGACATGACTGTAATCCTCTTTTTGGTTCTTTTTCATTCTCCATTTGAAGTTTTCTGCTGATTAGATTTTGGTGCACAGGGGCAGAGCTGTGCACTTGTCTTCTCCTCCCTGTAAGTGATTCCCTGCCTCTCAGCCTGCCTCTGATCATTAATTTAGTTCCTCTTAGCTTGAAATATCACAAAATGAGTAGTCCAGATGATCAGATTAAAAAAAAAAAGATTTTGAGATATTCTGATGGGAGATGTTTATGCTACACGTGTTTGTCTGTGGCCATCCAGTGGTGGTGATGTGAATTGCAGCTTGTAGAGTGCCACCGCATCACAAAGATGTATTCAACTAGCATTATGAGAATTCAGAATCCATAACCAAATTTGCGTTTGACACATCTATGGCAATCGAGTCTGATGGTATCAAACATCACAATTAAGGCCGGGTCACACTTGCGAGTGCAATGCGAGAAACTCACTAGAGTCTCTCGCCTCAATACCCAGCACTGCCGCCGGCATTCGGGACCGGAGCATGCGGCTGCATGTATTTCTACGCTCTGGTCCCGTGTGTCGGCGGCAGTGCCAGGTATTGAGGCGAGAAACTCTCGCAATTTTCTTGCATTGCACTCGCAAGTGTGACCCCGGCCTAAGAGGCCTTCTCTCATGGATAATTGCAAAGGAAACAATGTCTTCCTGTTTCAGCAGACCAACTTGTGGAATGAGGGTATGAAATAGACTATAATTATTTTATTTTGAATTATTAATTCTTTATAGTGTTAGACGGCTTATGTGTTTTCCTGGTGGGTTCACGTTAAGACATGGAGGACTTCTTGCTACTTCAGTAGCCATTGTGTCCTTCACGGCTCAAGACAAAGAAAGTGGAATTAATGTGCTAAGTCCCGAAATGCCTAAACATTTCCGCAACAAAGGGACATTATACTAAGTACTTATGATTAAGTGCTCATACAGTACACATAGCTGTGCAACTATTAGTATATTTAGATGTTACGGAATTACAATTTTTACATATTCATAGTCTTTTGTAGCAGACTGCTCTATCATTAAGAGGCTGTAAATGATATTTCAGGAAATACTCTAAACCCCCGCTGTTATGATTTATGATATAATGCAACAATAATCCATCCATTTATGGTGGTTAAAGATATAAAAAATGCATTAACGGTATATTATGTTGGAACGACTCAAGACCAAAACGTGGTGTTATTCTAAAATGTATCGCGCAGGGCATTGAACAAATCCCACACATATTAGTTGCTATCTGTGTATTTAGAAGGATTTCCGACCCATTATCCTCTCTTCAGTATTGACACAAGAGTCCGTCGCTGCATTTATTCCTAAAGCGTGAAATGCAGAAAATGAAGGAGGCATTTGTAAGGATTCCGATATTTTACTTATAGAATGGGTTACATATTGGTGGCGTGCCAGCTACGTGTTTATTTATGGTTTGCTTTGTATGATATATTACACAGATTTAGGTGTAATCTGTGTAATCTTATTAGCCAACTAAGTGAAACTGGACGTAAAAAGTTTCAAATATCTGTTCTTGGTTTTTAGCAATATCTTTACACCGGTGAAGAATCGCGTATCCAAAAAAAAGTTCTTTTCTGCAATGACTTCACCTCTTGTCAGCAGATTAAATGCTGAGTGTAACTTTGATATCATTTACAATGTTTTCTTTTTGAGATCACTGAATTTCGTCTTGCTTTAGCTTAGCCTCAATATACTTGGAATAATAAGAGTCCAAAAATTCAGAGATATTTAGTGCTAGAGTCGTTCTTTACCAGTACTCTCTTGGCTGGATATATCCTAAGATAATTGATTCAATACAATAAGTGTTTTATCAGTAGGAGATTATCACTGCTGGGCTAGGTGTCATCCTGGTCCAACCACGCCCCCAGCACTGATTAGCAGCTTACGGTCAATATACAGTGTACACAGATCTGTGATGTGGGCGGGGTTAGCTTTCTGAGCTCTGCTACACACTACATCTAAAATCCCTGGTTGTGTCACATCTGCTGCACCCCATAAACTAAGGGATACATCGTTGGAATAAAGGTGTCTTTTCTTACATTATACTGCTCTCAGATGAGGCACCAAAAACATGTTCCCTTTAATTAATTTGCTGCACCTTAAAACTGTTGTGAACCTCTTCCACAAATGTTACTCCAGCCAGTGACAGGTGTATATTTCTTGTGTAATATGCGCCACTTTAAAGAAAAAACAAATGATGAATTTGTTGGGCAGGTTTTATCGCTCCTCGTTTCGCCAACTTAGGCAGATCTGACCATGGATTGGCATAAAACCGCCAAAAGCCACAATATTTTGCATACTTTTGAGTGAATCAAAGCCAATGTGTCTTTATACAGCCAAGCAATGGTTGTGATGTGACTTAAATCCTGTTTTGTTAAACTGTCATGATAGAATACTGCTTTATTATCATGAGAAATTGTCCGTAGATCAGCCCAGATCAGATAAGTCCATGCTGTTTCCTTATTAAAACTTCTACGTTAATAACCATTCACTTAGGAAAATAAATTCAGCAAGGCAAATGGCATCCGGCTTCTCAAATTTAGGAGAAAACGCATTTTTTTCAAAATTGGAGATAAATTCAATTGCTATCAAATATATTTTACTAATCTCTAGTAAATGATTGTAGTAAATTAATATATCTAGCATAGAACTAGTGGGAGCAAGGACTAATGTTCACTTTGCTTCAGCCTCGTATGTGATATGGTTAGGAAATTTTCTAAGCATTCTGATCTCACGATTGTGTTGAAATGAACCTGGTGAAGGATTACAGTGAGGCAGATTTACTTCTGTGGGATCTCTTCAACTTGGAGCAGTATTATATAAACTGTAGCATTTAGTTTTAGAACTATTACTTGGTGTATAAAGTGGTGTAGGCCCTTAGCATGGATGTGCTTAAGGCCCGGTGCACGTTTATACATGCTCTTCAAATAAAAATGTGGTTCATGTGGAACCCCAACATAGGCCTGACGAAGCCATTCAGTAATATGACGCAAATAGAGTCCCTTTGGACTCCATTTGGCTTCTGTTGAACTATTTCCGATATTTTAGGTGGACATAAAACCATAGTCTACCATCCTTTTGTGTCCCTATAAAAATATGGACATCATCAGAACAAAGGCCAAAGTGACTCCATTTTCTTTATTATACTGAATGGCTTCATCAGGGGGTCTTGTGTGTGAAACTTCATTTTTGGGGGATTTAACTGTGTCACTGATACATTGTATAAATTGAATTAGTCTTTACCTCGCAAACAATAGAGCGTCATTGAGTGCCAAAAATTTGTGATAAAAATTGGTATAAAAGTATGTCATCTAAACAACAGTATGAAATAAAAAGATGCATAAGTGAGTATGATATATTTGGTGCTTTTTTAGACATTGTATTCCATATTTATACAGTCTCGAAAGTCAGCAATGATTAGAATATAATTAGAAAATCAGCCTCATTGTGTTTTTTGCTCTAGGTCCATGTTTCTTTTATGTACAAGCTCTATCTAAAATTCACTAAGTGTTGCTCAGAACTGAATGCATTCAATTTGAATTGTGTTATTTAATGAGTTAATAGAAAAGCTCCAGATTCATCTCTGTTAATCATCACACTCCCGCCGAATTATGCTAAGCATTAGCGCTATCTCCTGTTCTTAACATCACCCTTCCTAATCTCTTGGTTTGGCAGCTGCTGGAGTCTGCTCCGATGATCTGCGTAGACATAACTATGTTAGAGAATCCTCCCCAAGGTTTTGACAGTCTCAGTGCTTTTCCAGCTGTTATCTATACTTCTCATATCAATTAACTTTATTTCCTCAAAAACATGTAAAAATTAGTCATGCTGTTATGCGAAACCTGTACCCAAGTGTCTTCTCTGTTTTATATCATTATTGTGTGTTAGAGATATAAATGTCATTATTTATTCAATAATAATATTTTTGTTATAATTTTTCAGTTTTATCAAACTCTAATTTCATGTTTTTATTCCTGTCATTCATTCATTCGCGTCAACAATATTTAAAAAATGTTTTTGAATATTTAGTAACAATGTACAATAACTTTGGCCAAGCAATAGAGTTGATCGAATTTTTCAATATTCGATTCAGATTATGATCGACGGCGAATATTGCAAATACAACACAGCCAAATGCCATGGGAGTCAAAGGGAGTAGAAATGAGCGAATATGTTCGGAAACGATTGTCAAACATAAATTCAGCAAGAATAGGGTAGCAATATGGCATGAATATGGCAAATTCTGATTATACGATCGTTTTGGAACATATTTGCTCAACTCGACCAAGCAAGTTCTAAAGTCAGGTTATGTGAGACATTTGATTCAATTTAAAGATGTTGCCTAATATTTTTTTCAGAATTGAACCACTCCACTGACTTTAGGATTCAGCATGCCAGGGGGCAGTGGACTCCTGAAGATTGACAGTTCTGACCATCGACATGGCTGCGCCTGATGGTCTACAACGTCTGGTTGGTGCACGGCCACTAACTATGACCAGATCCAATGAACATGCAAGCTGTGTAGCAAATACTTTACAAGTGTGCACGTCTTGCATAGTCTAATAGACTGTACAGGTGGGTACCTGACAATTGGAGGATTGTTGGCACACTACCAGGGAGAATGGTGAAGACAAGGCAGGTAAAAATAAATACAATTTATTGGAAGTTTTCAAGATCACAAACCAGTTTTCGGCTCTGGACCGAAGCCTTCATCAGGTGATAGGTGATGACAGCTTCGGTCTGGAGCCAAAAACTGGTTTGTGATCCTGAAAACTTCCAATAAAAGTTATCTACTTTTACCTGCCTTGTCCTCACCATTCTGCTTGGCAGCACACCTACAATACTTCCATTGTCAGATGCCCATGATACCCCATCTCACCTTGGACCCATCTGCGACTCACTGCACATATGCCCTAACAGCGCACCATCAGAACAATTTGCTGTTTCAGCACCACCATCACCTTGATAATCTTTTTAGTCTGTAGTGGTATCTGATTAAATTAAACTGCAGAATTAATAATTCCTCCATTACTAAGAATTAGTGCCTGTGCGCAGATTTGTGGCAGATTTGTTGCATTTTTTTCTGCACAGATTTGTCACAAACCCAGAAGGATTTCCTGATGCCAACAAAGAGAATGAGAATCCTGAAGAATCATGCACACGTTGCTTGTGACTTGCAGATTTGGTGCAGATTTACATCTGTGGTATGCCAATTCTTTCTGCATTTTCGCGGCAGATTTCACTCCTAGAAATGAGTGAAAAAAATCTGCCGCTAAAATATGTGTAAAAAATGCATCAAACAAGTGAAAAAAATGCACCTATTTTATAAAAAAATGTTCTTGCCAAGAGATACAAAAATGGTGCAGAAATTTCTAAACTAAATACTTAACGTGTGCACATACCCAAACAGTTACCAATGCAATGTCATCCTAATAAATAATAAAAGAAACAATACTTATCCTGGAGCAGTAAAGGGTCCTATATTTGCTACTGGACCCCTTCTTCTCTATGTCCACCAGTGCATATAAATAAAGTATTAAAGGGTTCTTCCATGCATATATTATTGTTGGGCGATCCTTAGAGTTGGTCTGGTCATGAATGTCAGAGTAGTAGGCATACAACACTCCGCAACCCCTCCTATCAGACGTGATTAGTTTTGGTGGCCAGACATAAACTTTGATCTCAGCAACCTCCGACAGAGCTGCTAGTAACTGATCGGTGGGGGTGACTTAAATTGATGTATTTCAGACTCCCACCGACCTGATATTGATGACCCAACCTATCCTAAGGATATGTTATCAACAGCATAGTCCCGGGAAACCCCAAATAAAAAATACTAAAAATTAACAAGCCAAAATGAATATTAATTTTAACTAGTCGTTAACAAATATCCCATTTTGTATTGTCTTTCTCCCAATAAATTATTTCTCTTATTGACATTCCAGTACTGTATATTCAGTCATATTAGGAAAAAAAAGAGAAGCACGAATTAAGTAATTATCCCAAGAGCAAGACACAGGTACATTGGAAATAGGATTAACGTAGAAGTGTCAGATTAGCAATGCCATGTAGGCATGCATATCTTATCTGGCTTACTATGCTAAATCCTCATTGATGTATTAGTCATACAGTCTAAATTCAATCCTTCAAACATTGCAGTACTTGATCATACTTCCATGACAAGAGAAATGTAATGTTGAACTGTGATAGAAGACAGATCTGCAATAATCTACTACCGTAAAACAATGAAATGTATGCAAATGTGGGACTCAGAAATGGATCATCATAGATTCCATGATTTGTCCAGAACAATGGACATTAAGCAATCCTGCATCATTAAAAGGAGTATTTCAGTTCCAAAATCCGTAAATACTCATCTTGGTACGGGACCTTACTCTAAGAACAGCCATACTTTTATTTTAATAAACTGCTGGACAGTTTGGGAGAGAACTCATATGCAAATGAGGCTTTTGGAGTACTATGGCCAAGTCAGCACAGTGCACAGAACCCTTCCTTCCCTAATTTTCCCAGCTAGCTCAGTGCTGTCAGTCAGTGCAATTTGGATGGAGCTGGTTAGATGGGGCCCTATAGCAGAAGCTCTAATTGGGCCCTCCCTCTCTCCCACCTCCCCAACAAGTAAAAACAAAGAATATTCGGCGAGGTCATAGAAGAACATTTTTCACAACTTTGCAGCCCTTACAAAGTAATTTTCCTCCTACTGAAGCCATAGATCCTCTTTAATTGACCCCATAAATTATGAAGCCAAACAAAAATGTATGAATTCCTTCACAATACCCTTCACATGCACAGTATGATGACTCTACTGTACGCCCACCGCAACTACCCCAAGAAAGTATGGTGATCCCAACACAGTATGATCTCTTACACAGCCCTCCATACAGTATAATGGGCCTATATACAGTATAATAACCCCACACCTCACCACACTTATACAATGGCACCCAGATACTATAATGGCCCCCACACAGCCTTCCGCACAGTGTGATGGACCCCACACAAACCTTCACACTGTATAATTGATTGCATACAGTATAATGGCCCCCACATAGCCTTCCATAAAATATAAAGGCTCCCATGCAGCCCTCCAAATATTATAATGGCCCCACATAGCCTTCCAAATATTATCATAGCCCTCACATAGCCATATCGTTTATTCCACCCCCATAGTACTCCATATAGTATACTGCACCCCATAATCCTCCCTATAGGATTTTGCACTCCACAGTTTTCCATATAGTATAATTCACTTCACATAGTCCTCCATATAGAATAATGCACTCCACATAGACATTAGTTTACAATAATGCATCCTCCATAGTCCTCCATACAGTTTAATTAACTCCCTATAGTCCTCCATATAGTATAATGCACTCCCCATAGGCCACCTTATAATATATTGCAGTCCCCATAGTCTTCCATATAGTATTATGCACTCCCCATAGTCCTACATATAGTATAATGCACTACCCATTGTCCTCCATGTAGCGTGATGCACTCTCAATGGACCTCCATATAGTATAATGTACCCCAAAGTAGTCCATATAGTATAATGCACTCCTTTAAGTCCTCCATATTGAATAATGCCATCCCCACAGTCCTTCAGATAGGCCAAATGTGGCACCCCAGGAGTCCGGTTGCCACAGAGGCATTGCCTCCCTCACATGGAGTAATGTCATGCCTGGATGCAAGGAGGGGTCCTCTTACCAGGTGTCAGTAGGAGAGAAGTAGAGCAGATCTTGGGGAGTGGAGCTGTGATTAAATTCGCCCCAGAGCTGAGAGCTAGGAATCGGATATTGGAGTTCGTGGTTGAGTGGGTATTGAAGTCCCGGCAGCTAAATCCGGAGGGCAGGGGACTGCAGGTCTCCTGGCCCAATCTAATACCCGGCGGCACAGCAGCATACCAGAGCCTGGAGCTGACACAAAGGAGTGGCACCTGTGATAGGCTTGAGCTGGCTGCCATGCAGGCAACAGTTTGTTTTTAAAAACAGAGTGACAGCTGCAGGAGGATGAGCGGTGAGGCAGCAAGGAAAAAGGGGGGACAGCGCAGAAGGAAGGACTCCATACCTACCTGGTCAGGTGTATCTAAAATTGCTTCCAGGCTGCTCGGCTCTCCATCACAATCTGTTACCAGTGCCCTGGTCTGTACTAGCAACCATCAAGTAAAGGAAAAGAAAACTACAATCCTTGTGTCATCCAGTAATCTCTTGCGCCATGAGTCCTGCACCACAAGGTACACGAAGCCTGACATAAACGGGACTGGTAGCCCAGGGGCCCCACTCCACCTGTGGGGAGCAGAACCATCCCAGCTGCATCACCATCAGCCCCAGCAGTCTCCTTTAGCAGCATCACAGATGGCGTTACGTTAATTCCCATATGCATGTTCCCCATTTTACGGCACTGCAAGGGCCACGGAGTCGGGTCACGGCCCCATGACTTCCCCAAAGAACTCTCTGACCCGGTTCCGAGTACCCCACATCTCTGATTGGCGTGTCACACAGATGCTGCAACACCATTAAGCAAGAGGCACCACTAACCAAACAACACCATGAAGATCAAGGAGATCTCCAAACAAGTCAGGGAAAAAAGTTGTTGAGAAGTACAAGTAAGGGTTGGGTTATAAAAAAAGTATTTCAATCTCTGGTGCTTCCACGGAGCATCAATAAATCCATTACCATCAAATGGATATAACATGGCACCACAACAAAACTGCCAAGAGAGGGCTGCCCACCAAAAACTATTTTTAAAATTCTATCTTGAAAACAACATTACAATGGGTGAAATCTGATGTGGAAAAATGCAGCATATATTGACATGCTAACAATTTAGAATCTCCACCAGAGGTCACTTTATGCTGCAGAATTTTTTGCAGTGTGTGTATGCAATTTTGAAATATCTCATTCATTTTGCTGCTACTGTAATATACAGTGGATTTTAAAGGAGTTGTCCTTTAAACAAAGTATATCACCTATACACAAGATAGATCATACATTTATGATTGTTTGAGGCCTTGCAGTGCTATGTCCTCACTAATCCTGAGAGGAGCTGAAATCATCTTTGTGAAAGCAGCATTACTTAGAAGGGGCAACCACTAGTGCTTAGCAAAATGTTTTACAAGACCTGCGTCTAGAGGCTAAGTCAGGAGTCCATGGTCACCTCAGCATCCCCACAATGATGATATTGCACCAGTCTATCAATCCGAAGAGCAAGGAATGCCATCAGAGAGGAGGTCCATCACAGATTTCTTGTGCTTTGACTACAGACTATTAACGAAGCAGTTGAACCAAGGTCTTACAAATCTTTTTGCTCAGCTCTAGCCACCACTTCTCCATTTACCATCTATATTAGCCTTAAATCCATTACTTAGACATTTATGTATGCCAACCGTCCTGAATTTTCAGATACAGTCTTGACAAATGTGGCCAATGCGTATGGTTTAACTAGACCCTACCCAAAAACAGCATCAACTGGTTGGAGCATTCTCCATAGCGTTTGGCGTTTTGCAGTTGAGACTTAAAGGGGTTGGCCAGTACATTTTTACTGATAGCCTATCCTTAGGCACAGAAAAAGCTGCAGATCTGCAGGAAATCTGCAACGTGTGAACATACTCTTTATATGAAGAACAAGCAAATAGGACAGTAGTGACTGTGCCCTGGTGTATGCTAATTGACTATGCAGACATGGCAGTATAAATGACTTATGGCAAAATCAGAGGTGCTACCTGTGCAGGCAGGTGGGTGTAAGCAGGAACACACCCCAACGCGCGTTTCCGAATAAATCCTTCATCAAGGGATTTATTTATCGATTTTTTATTAGTTTTGTTTTGTGGTTGCAGGTACTTTTTGTGCTGCAAGTGCCATTCATTGCCTAACTTTTTTAATATTGTCTCAATAAACATTGTTTTTTATACCTTCAATTTTTGTCCTACCACTTTTTATGACCATTATGTTCGGTATGTCCCCTTTTACACTAGCTGATTATTCGAATGGTCTGCCTTTCACCCTTATAGCAAGAACATAAGTATAACACTCTATCTATTTTACTTTTCTAAGTTCACTTCATATATATGGTTGCTTTGATTCAGTGTGTTTTTGTTCTTAACATCTGGGTACTGCAGATACCCCCCTATGTATTCACTATAGAAATAACAGAGCTGTGGTGTTCCAGCAACATGTGAGAAATTCCGGATGCAACCAGTAAGAGCTGATCGGTGTTGGTGCCGGGTGTCCTAACTACAATGACCAGATATTGATGGCCTATCCAAAGAAAAGGCCATTGATAAAAAAGTAGTGGCCAACCCCATTAAGTGTTTCTAATTCCCAGTTGGTAAGTACTTTTATCATCTATCTCATGGATAGATGATAGATGTTATTGAGATAGAACATTTAAAGGGAATCTGTCACCCCATTTTTGGCCTATAAGCTGCAGCCACCGCCATTAGGGGCTTATCTACAGCATTCTGTAATGCTGTAGATAAGCCCCGATGTAATCTGAAAGATAAGAAAAACAAGTTAGATTATACTCACCCAGGGGTGGTCCCGATGCGGTCCAGTCCGATGGGCATCGCGGTCCGGTGCCTCCCATCTTCATACAATGACATCCTCTTCTTTGCTCCCTGTCTCGGCTCCTGCGCAGGCGTACTGATTTGGCCTGTTGAGGGCAGAGCAAAGTACTGCAGTGCGCAACCACCGGGAAAGGTCAGAGAGGCCCGGCGCCTGCGCACTGCAGTACATTGCTCTACCCTCAACAGGGAAAATCAGTACGACTGTGCAGGAGCCGTGACAGGAAGAAAAGAAGAGGATGACATCGTATGAAGATTGGAGGTGCCGGACCGGACCGCATCCCCCGTCAGACCGGACCACACCGGGACCGCCCCTGGATGAGTATAATCAAACTTGTTTTTCTTATCTTTCAGTTCACATTGGGGGCTTAGCTACAACATTACAGAATGCTGTAGATAAGCCCCTGATGACGGTGGCCACAGCTTATAGGCAAAAAATGGGGTGACAGATTCCCTTTAAGGCTCTGTCCTCTCTATTATACACTATGATATCTTTCCACCTCTCGTGTCTCCCCTTTTCCTCATAGGATGTAAGCTTGCGAGCAGGGCCCTCATTCCTCTTGGTATCTATTTTGAACTGTGATTTTTGTTATGCTGTAATGTCTATTGTCTGTACAAATCCCCTCTATAATTTGAAAAGCGCTGCGGAATATGTTGGCGCTATATAAATAAAAATTATTATTATTATTATTATTTCTTTTAGACTACTTCTGCTCTGATAGTATATTATTCCCTGTCCACTAAAGCTAAGTTCGAATGTTGCTGGAGGAGTTATGAAAATTAGCTCCGGGCCAAACAAATATTTTTGGCTAGTTTAGTTTTCATGTCCTGACAATTTGTTTGCAGTTGATTATATCACTCTTATTTATTTTACCATATTAGAAATACAGATAAACAATACATGAGCAGATGTCATCTATAGGAATACTATTGTCTATATCTGTCAATGTGCAATGATAGACACAGAGGACTGCAAGATTTTTTTCTGTTTAACATTGGAAAATCTATGAGCTGATGAGCAAACGAGCTTGGATTAGGTGCTATCTTTTGGAGTGTCCAAAAAATATGCTGTAGTCCCCGCACCTGCATGTCTCACTGGCAGCTTTTCGACAGAAGCAACACATGAAGGTATTGTCTGCTTGTTAGGAAATCCCTGCTTGTGTTGTGGCTGTAGCTCATGATAACATGTTACCCTAACACATTTGCTCATCACTAGTGCTGATTTCTGTACAGATGTCTCAAGTAAGCTTTCTACTCCAAGCTTTCAGTCCTACAGCAAATGGTACTACTCATTTATCATGTAAACTTGTTTGACATTTCTGGCAATACACTGTACATATAGTATATATACACTGCACATCTACTGCTATACAGGTATACATATGTATATGTATGCTCAATGGTTAGTATTGCAACCCTGCAGCACTGGGGTCCTGGGTTAAAATCCCTCCAAGGACAACATCTACGAGGAGTTTGTATGTTCTCCCTGTGTTTGCGTGGGTTTCCTCCTGGCTCTCCGGTTACCTCCCACATTCCAAATACATACTGATAGGGAATCTAGATTGTGAGCCCCAACGGGGACAGTGATTGTAATGTCTGTAAAGCGCTGCGGAATAAGTGAGCACTATATAAGCAAAGCATAATAAAAAAATAACAAATGTTTACACACACATGCATTATTATTAACACTGCAAAGGGTGCAACATTTCAGCTTGAGAATGAACACACATATATATATATATATATATATATATATATATATACAGTGGGGCAAAAAAGTATTTAGTCAGTCAGCAATAGTGCAAGTTCCACCACTTAAAAAGATGAGAGGCGTCTGTAATTTACATCATAGGTAGACCTCAACTATGGGAGACAAACTGAGAAAAAAAAATCCAGAAAATCACATTGTCTGTTTTTTTATCATTTTATTTGCATTTTATGGTGGAAAATAAGTATTTGGTCAGAAACAAAATTTCACCTCAATACTTTGTAATCTATCCTTTGTTGTCAAATGTTTTCTGTAAGTCTTCACAAGGTTGCCACACACTGTTGTTGGTATGTTGGCCCATTCCTCCATGCAGATCTCCTCTAGAGCAGTGATGTTTTTGGCTTTTCGCTTGGCAACACGGACTTTCAACTCCCTCCAAAGGTTTTCTATAGGGTTGAGATCTGGAGACTGGCTAGGCCACTCCAGGACCTTGAAATGCTTCTTATGAAGCCACTCCTTCGTTGCCCTGGCGGTGTGCTTTGGATCATTGTCATGTTGAAAGACCCAGCCACGTTTCATCTTCAATGCCCTTGCTGATGGAAGGAGGTTTGCACTCAAAATCTCACGAAACATGGCCCCATTCATTCTTTCATGTACCCGGATCAGTCGTCCTGGCCCCTTTGCAGAGAAACAGCCCCAAAGCATGATGTTTCCACCACCATGCTTTACAGTAGGTATGGTGTTTGATGGATGCAACTCAGTATTCTTTTTCCTCCAAACACGACAAGTTGTGTTTCTACCAAACAGTTCCAGTTTGGTTTCATCAGACCATAGGACATTCTCCCAAAACTCCTCTGGATCATCCAAATGCTCTCTAGCAAACTTCAGACGGGCCCGGACATGTACTGGCTTAAGCAGTGGGACACGTCTGGCACTGCAGGATCTGAGTCCATGGTGGCGTAGTGTGTTACTTCTGGTAGGCCTTGTTACATTTGTCCCAGCTCTCTGCAGTTCATTCACTAGGTCCCCCCGCGTGGTTCTGGGATTTTTGCTCACCGTTCTTGTGATCATTCTGACCCCACGGGGTGGGATTTTGCGTGGAGCCCCAGATCGAGGGAGATTATCAGTGGTCTTGTATGTCTTCCATTTTCTAATTATTGCTCCCACTGTTTATTTCTTCACTCCAAGCTGGTTGGCTATTGCAGATTCAGTCTTCCCAGCCTGGTGCAGGGCTACAATTTTGTTTCTGGTGTCCTTTGACAGCTCTTTGGTCTTCACCATAGTGGAGTTTGGAGTCAGACTGTTTGAGGGTGTGCACAGGTGTCTTTTTATACTAATAACAAGTTTAAACAGGTGCCATTACTACAGGTAATGAGTGGAGGAAAGAGGAGACTCTTAAAGAAGAAGTTACAGGTCTGTGAGGGTCAGAAATCTTGATTGTTTGTTTCTGACCAAATACTTATTTTACACCATAAAATGCAAATAAAATGATAAAAAAAGAGAGAATGTGATTTTCTGGATTTTTTTTCTCAGTTTGTCTCCCATAGTTGAGGTCTACCTATGATGTAAATTACAGACGCCTCTCATCTTTTTAAGTGGTGGAACTTGCACTATTGCTGACTGACTAAATACTTTTTTGCCCCACTGTATATATATATATATATATATATATATATATATATACTAGAAATAGACCTGATGCTATCGCATCGGGGGTGCGGAGAAATTAACATCTGTGTATGCTTAGTGGTGCTGACAGGAGCAGCGGACATGTCTTACATCATTTGCGCTTTCCAACATATCTGTTCTATATGATCACTCTGCATTTTTGTATTTTTGCGCAGGAACAAGTGACACTACCGTGCCTTATGGGATTCGGGGACAGCGGCTGGAAGTCCCAACTGGGGATTATTATTTAGGATTGCCAAAAAGTTCGATTTTGGTTTCATTTGACCAGAGCGCCTTATTCCACATGTTTGGTGTGTCTCCCAGGTGGCTTGTTGCAAACTTTAAACAACACTTTTTATGGCTATCTTTGAGAAATGGCTTTCTTCTTGCCACTCTCCCATAAAAGCCAGATTTGTGCAGTGCACGACTGATTGTTGTCCTATGGACAGACTGTCCCACCTCAGCTGTAGATCTCTGCAGTTCATCCAAAGTGATCATGGGCCTCTTGGCTGCATCTCTGATCAGTCTTCTCCTTATTTGAGATGAAAGTTTAGAGGGACGGCCAGGTCTTGGTAGATTTGCAGTGGTATGATACTCCTTCCATTTCAATATGATCACTTGCACAGTGCTCCTTGGGATGTTTAAAGTTTTGGAAATCATTTTGTATCCAAATCCGGCTTTAAACTTCTCCACAACAGTATCACGGGCCTGACTGTTGTGTTCTTTGGTCTTCATGATGCTCTCTGTGCTTCAAACAGAGCCCTGAGACTATGACAGAGCAGGTGCATTTATACGGAGACTTGATTACACACAGGTGGATTATATTTATCATCATTAGGCATTTAGGACAACATTGGATCATTCAGAGATCCACAATGAACTTCTGGAGTGAGTTTGCTGCACTGAAAGTAAAGGGGCCGAATAATATTGCACGCCCCACTTTTCAGTTTTTTCCATTGTTGTTGATTCTTCACCAACAATTTACATTTGGTATCTTTATGCTTGAAGCATGATATGTGTGAAAAGGTTGAAAAGTTCCAGGGAGCTGAATACTTTCGCAGGGCACTGTATATATATGTATATATATATATATATATATATATATATATATATATATATATACTTCCTTCTCACCCCCCAATGGGGGTGGTGTTTTTGACCTTTATCATTCTCGGGTCTCCTACCAGAGGCCTGTGAGTTTGAGGGTCCTGCACAGGATCTTAGTTGTTCCCAGCATTGCACACAATGGACCTACACCAGCAGATGACATGAATCTCCAAACCATCATTGATTGTGGTAACTTCACACTAGATTAGACCCTGTAAATCAAGGTCCCAGAGTCTGGAGGAAGAGTGGAGAGGCCACAATCCAAGCTGCTTGAGGTCTAGTGTGAAGTTTCCACAATCAGTGATGGTTTGGGGATCCATGTCATCTGCTGGTATAGGTCCACTGTGTTTTATAAATACCAAAGTCAGCACAGTCATCTACCAGGACATTTTAGAGCACTTCATGCTTCCATCTGCTGACAAGCTTTTTAGAGATGGAAATTTCATTCTCCAGCAGGACTTGGCATCTGTCCACACGGCCAAAAGTACCAATACCTGGTTTAAAAACAACAGTATCACTGTCCTTGGTTGGCCAGCAAGCTTGCCTGACCTTAACACCATAGATAATCTATGGGGAATTGTCAAGAGGAAGATGAGAGACACCAGATCCAACAATGCAGACGAGCTGAAGGCTGCTATCAAAGCAACCTGGGCTTCCATAACACCTCAGCAGTGCCACAGGCTGATCGCCTTTATTCCACGCCGCATTGATGCAGTAATTGATGCAAAATCAGCCTTGACCAAGTATTGAGTGCATTTACTATTACTGAACATACATTTCAGTAGGCCAACATTTCGAATTTTTAAATAATTTTTCAAGCTGGTGTTATAAAGTATTCTAATTTACTGAGATAATGACTTTTGGGTTTTCAATGGCTGTAAGCCATAATCACAAACATTCACAGAAATAAACTCTTGAAATAGATCACTCTGCTTGTAATGACTCTATATAATATATGAGTTTCACTTTTTGCATTGAAGAACTGAAATAAATTAACTTTTTGATGATATTCTAATTTTGTGAGATGCACCTGTATATACAGACACATGAAGATGCAATTTTTAAGAGACTGTTATAAATGTAGAAATGGATTCTATCTACCAATATTTAAATAATTGAAGAAAATATAATTATTGAAGCTGTGATTGATTTTGTCTATAGACATTATTTTACATGCATTAGTATTTTCATAGTTGCACAATTTTTATGACTAATAAATATAGATTGCCCATAATTTCAGAATACATATAAAATAAATAAAAAGAGACGTTTCTGTTTAATTCACCTTTTTGCAAATATTTTCAGCATTATCAGTCTTACATGTGAGTCTGATGAGCTGCAATGGTCTCCAAATGCAAAAAAACAAATACTAGAGAGGCCACGTGGGTATTGTGCATTTAGTAAAATCTGGCGTGTGATTGTCCCGTATAGAGCGGACGATGACAGCAGGGCTGCTCAGGTTAGGGAGGTCAGAGTCTGGTGAGTTTGTGAAAACAAACCAGTGTGTGGGGTTTAATTTTTATTTCAATGCACCAGTGACAGCGGAAATATGTGCGATCTCCATCACCTTTAGATTGATTTGTATCTATTTAAAAAAAATGTATCACTGCACACAAAGATTCCTCTTCCTAAAATGGTTATTTGGCTTCACTGAGTTTTACGTGTTTTTTAACTTTTTAATATTGTGTCTTACGTATCCTAACCAGCATCACTTATGTATCATCTTCTGTGGTTCAATTGTAAAAGATTTAACTTCTTAACAACCAGAGTTATTTTCATTTTTGCTCCGCTTCTTCCCAGAGCCATAACTTTTTTATTTTTTGGTCAAAATGGCCATGTGATTGCTTGTTTTTTGCAGGACATGTTGTACTTTGAACGACACTATTGGTTTTAACATATCAGGTACAGGAAAACAGGCAAAAAATTTCAAGTGAGGTGAAATTGCAAAAAAAAGTGCAATTCCACAGTTGTTTTTGGAGATTTTTTTTACCTGCCATTATGATTCCCCAGGTCATTACGAGTTCATAGACACCAAACATGTCTAGGTTCTTTTTTCTTTAAGTGGTGAAAAAAACAATCCAAACTGTGGTAAAAAAAAAAAAAATGACGCTATATTCCGAGACCTGTAGCTTCTCCATTTTTCATGATTGGGGGTTGGGTGAGGGCTTATTTTTTGCACACTGAGCTGAAGTTTTATTGGCACCATTTTGGTGTGGATACACTCTTTTGATCGCCCGTTATTGCGGTTTGTTGCAAAGTAGTGGTGACCAAAAAAACGTAATTATGTTGTTTTGAATTTTTTTCTCATTATGCCATTTAGCGATTGGGTTAATTTTTTTATATTGATAGATCGGGCGATTCTGAATGTGGCGATACCATATATGCATGCATGTTTGATTTTTTTAATTGTTTTATTTTGAATGGGGCGAAAGGGGGGTGATTTGAACTTTTATATTTTTTTATTTCTTTAATATTTTTTAAAACTTTTTTTACTTTTTGCATGTTTCAATAGTCTCCATGGGAGACTAGAAGCTGCAGTTGTCTGATCACTTGTGCCACACAAAGGCGATGATCAGATTGCCTTTGTGTAGCAGAAATGCTCACTTGCTATGAGCGCTGACCACCGAAAGCGCTCATAGCAATGTGGCTATGACAACCATAGAGGTCTGCTGGAGACCTCTGGTTGTCATGCCAACCCATTGGTGACCCATGATCGTGCGAGGGGGTCACCGATGGGCGGGATTTCCGATGTGCTTACGGTAAGCGCGAGTTAAATGCCGTTGTCAGAGATTGACAGCGGCTTTTAACAGATTAACAGTCGCAGGTGGATCGCGATTCCTCACGCAGCTGTTAGAGGCCCATGTTAGGTGTTCAAAACAGCTGACATTTGCCGGGAAAGATGTGGACTCAGCGACAGAGCCCACATCAATGGGAGGGTGTCCAACTTGGGTGTATTATTACGCCCAACATCAGAAAAGGGTTAAAAGGAACTTGTCGCTCGATTTTACCCATAAAAAGTACAGGCACCACCATAAAGGCTTTGATTTCAGCATGCTAGAATGCTGTAAAAAAAAGACCACAAGCTCTGCTGCAGATCCAAAATAGACCTTTTATTATACTCACAAATGGCAGAGTCTGGTGCAATGGGCTCTGGTTTTGATCCAGTTCCTCATCTCTTCTTCTGATTGTCGTCCTCCTGCCCTACTTCATGTGGATGCCACGTCTTGCGTCACCCACAGTGTCCTCCATCATGCTCCTGCGCAGATGCACTTTTCTCTGCCCTGCCTAACGCAGAGCACAGTATTGAAGTGCGCATGCGCCAGTGTTATTTCTGGGTCATCAGCACTCTTTAGCCTTTCTAGGGGCACTACAGTGCTTAGCTTTGCCATCCGCAGGGCAGAGAGAAGTGCGCCTGTGCAGGAGCGCAATTGGGGACACTTTATGGATGACATAAGATGGGTCATCCATAGAAAGCAGGGAAGGATCACAGTGATTGAAGGAGGAGGTGCCGAATCAAGGCCAGAGACGTAAATTGGACCGGACTGCAACTACGTCGACTAGTATAATAAATGGTCTTTTTTTGGGGTCCGCAGAGGGGATTGGGGACTTTTTTACAGTATTCTAGAAGGCTGAAAAAGGTCCTTAATGGTGGGCCATACTTTACATGGGGAAAGCCTACTGACAAATTTCCTTTCAGTAAAACAGCAGCAAGAAAATATGTTATTTATTATACTTTAAGGTGGATCAGTCATTAGATCTCACAATAAAAACGTCATAAAACAATAAAGAGATATGTTAGACCTGATGAGGCTGCTGTACTTCAAATTTCACAATTTGCTCAAAATTGGCCTTGAGATTAGTTACTTGTTGAATTTATTCAATGCAAATCAAATGTACATCATTATACTCAGAGACCCCGTAGAATAGTAAACACATGTGAGTATATATATATATATATATATATATATATATATATACACATACTCACCAGGCACTCAGCTGTCCTGCCGTGTGGTCTGGTTATCCTCTTCAGACCAGTATAGTTTTCGCTGGGACATCTTTGGCATAATCCAGCACCCGGCATCTTAAGCATTTTCTATGTTGACCAGGCTGTAGTGTTATGACTTTGTGCTGCCTGTTTTCTGGATTCATGTAAATAATTTTGCAAAACAAAAAAAAATTATAATTGAGGAATCTGAATATTTTTGTAAAATTAGAAACTAATTCGATTCCTCTTGAAGTGACTCACTTGTCATTATTGTGAACTCCATGTCAAAATGACGACATCTTACTTTATAAAGATGTTCTAGCATCTTATTTCATTTTAATTAGCATTTCATGAATCTTGGCTTATTTTAATATAAAACCGGGGGAACTGTAAAAAAGAATTATGCACCCATGCTGACATACACATTCAAAGTAAGTACACCAGCCTGATCAGGTCTAACTTTCTAAGAGATCTTTCTCATAATGTATCCATTATGTGTTTTGAAAACCTGGTGTCATATTCATTTTAAATACATTTTGGGTTGAGCTGGTTAATCTCTTTACTTGACGGATCAATCCCTTACACAAGTTGCCTATGTAGCAGTGAGTCTGTAATTAAACCTAATGCCATTTGTTCGATATCCATCCTGTAAGTCAGTGCAGTTCTTTAGAACCTATTGACCCGCTGTAAAAAAACCTGACTTTGCTGACATCGATACAGCATATCAATATTTTGTGGGGGCGCAGGTCATTATCACATCATGTAACACATACATGCATAGCGAACACTAGATCTGATCAGCAAACCATTATACCTTCTTATTTCTACAGTAAATCCCCAGCTCTCCATATTTACTATTTTCTGGATTTTAAGATGTTTTACAGAAGAGCCATACACAGCTTGTGATTAACACGGCCTTTGTTGCTTTTCATTAATTTTTCATGCATGCAATTCTGAAGATTAAATACACAGAAACCATTTTCTCATGCTATATATAGTCCCAAGTCGACTATTAAATGTCACGGAAGATCCGTTTTATGGTTTATTAGAGGAAAGTAATATATTTTTGGGTAAGACTTTAATTAGATTACCAGATCCAGTCTTATTATAACTCATCTTCCTATGACGGCCCCGTATGCTGTATTTCAATAGGTATGTGTCCCTCTTGTTAGATTTGTACATTTTTTGATGACACAGATTTAGAGACTATTTTGCTAGTTGGAAAAATATGTGGAAGTATAAAATGCACCATATTGTAAAGAAGAAGCCACAAGCCTTAAACGGGTATTCCCATCTCCAGGATCCTATCTCAATTTATAATGGGTGTAATAATAAAAAGATTAGCAAATACCTCCCAGTAGAAATGTAGTATAGTTCGTCTGATTAGCTATGTCGCTTACCCCATGTTCGGAGCATTGCAGCTGCTTGGGTATTCGTGTTTACCACCAATCATATAGTAACAGTTAGTTAGCTGTTAGCGGTCATAACCATGGATACCTAAGCTGCAGCAATGCCCTGAACATGGGGTAAGTGACATAGATAATCAGAAGAACTATGCTGTATTTCCAGTTGGAAGCATTTGCAAATATTATTGTTTTTACATATATTACTTATTGGAATAGGATATTATGAGTTGGAATACCCTTTAAATTAAAGAGGACCTGTCACTAAGATTGTGGCTGCCTGAGCCACGGCCAGTATGAATTAGCACACTTGCAGTCAAGTTTGTTTAACTCTGCAATGTTTCAGAAAAGCATAGACTTCTCCCTTGCCCACTCTGGTTGTTTGACAAAAGTCTCTCCCATGTGTATATATAGGCAGAGAATAGTCCATCCAGTGTAATGGGGCAGGGAGAAGTCGGCCAGGGACATCCTTGGACTAGTCCAGTTTCTCTCTATATTCCACAACCACCAGCGAGAATCTAATGACACATATGTATATATATATAGAGAGAGAGTCAAAGTCACTGTAGGGCTGGAGGGGAGATATGTTTCACTATGCCTTCTTCCAGCACATTAAGTGCTGTGAGGGCTAGCTTTTATGTGGACATTCATAGAGCGGATGGGAGAATGTCCACCTTATCTCCACCTGCAGGGTCGGCACCGCCATGTTCTGACAGGTCCTGTGTGATGTCACATGGGTGAGGAGTAGTGATGAGCGAGTGTGCTCGTTACTCGAGTTTTCCGACCATGCTCGGGTGTTCTCCGAGTATATTGGGCATGCTCATAGATTATGTTTGTGTCCCTGCAGCTGCATGATTTACGGCTGCTAGACAGCCTTAACACATGTGGGGATTGCCTGTTTGTTAGGGAATCCCCACATGTATTCAGCCTCAAATCATGCAGCTGCAGGGACACAAACATAATCTACAAGCACGACCAAGATACTCAGAGAACACCTGAGCATGCTGGGAAAACTCGAGTAACGAGAACACTCGCTCATCACTAGTGACGAGTCATATTGTTTGGGCTTAAGTAGCTGTGCTCCAGAGGCAATCTGGGTGTTGAGGTTCTGGAGAGGAACACTCCAGAGAGGGGGTTTGTGCTGTGGTTTAGGCCTGAACCATGGGTCATGCTGACCCCGCTACTGCAAGGACTGTACCTAGAGCTACCGTTTTCTTTTGTTTTGCTGCCTTGTTGTGCTGCCATATTAAGAAAACCTACACAGAAATATGTAAGGATTAGCAGCAATAAAAATATTAATAATTTACTACATAATAATTAAAAAACAATAAATATAGGCATAAAAAGTCAAGATTGTAAATACTAAAGGCATGTAACCAATTATAGCAGACTCCCTGGTACAATGACCACAAGTCTGTATAGGGTAAAATTGTATACAGTCTAGGCATTAAGGGCAAATACTCAAAAAATACCCCCTTGATGTAGCTTGATGCCAAATGCACATTGGCTGCATTGTGATAATTATACCATGGATTCTGCTATCATTACTTACCTACATTTAGTAGATTTCATTTTGTAGGTCTATTTTTATTGTGTTTTAATTATTATGTAATTAATTTAAATATATACCGTATTTTCCGGCGTATAAGACGACTTTTTAACCCCTGAAAATCTTCTTAAGAGTCTGGGGTCGTCTTATACGCCGGGAATCGTCTTGTACGCCGGGTGTATATGGTGGGTGGGGGGGGAGTGGTCCTGATGACAATGAGGGGGCTTCTCACAGGAAAGTGAGTATCCCCCATTACCTGATCGTAGCGCTGCAGCGTGGGGTCTCTGCTGGGAGCGGCGGCTGCTGTGCTGTGGTGCGGCGGCTCCTCTTCTGCAGTGTGGGGCCTCTGGTGCTGTGGGGCGGTGGCGGCAGCGTATCTTCATGCAGTCGGAGCTCCTCCGGCATCTCAAAGCCTGGAAGCCCCGCCGGCAACTCCATCGGTGTAATGCGGTGGCCTCCGGGAAAATGGCCGCTGCTTAGATTCAGATCTCGTGTCCCGAGATTTCGGGACGAGATCTGAATCTGAGCATGCGCAGCCCCCAGCGGCCATTTTCCCGGAGGCCACCGCATCGCACCTATTGAGCTGCCTCCGGGAAAATGGCCGCTGCTCAGATTCAGATCTCGTCTCCCGAGATCTCGGGACGAGATCTGAATCTGAGCAGCGGCCATTTTCCCGGAGGCCACCGCATTGTACCGATGGAGTTGCCGGCGGGGCCTCCAGGCTATAATGAGATGCCGGAGGAGCCCCGACTGCATAAAGATACGCCGCCGCCACCCCACAGCACAGAGGCCCCACACTGCAGAAGAGGAGCCGCCGCACCACAGCACAGCAGCCGCTGCTCCCAGCACAGAGACCCCACGCTGCAGCGCTATGATAAGGTAATAGGGGATACTCACTTTCCTGTGAGACGCCCCCTCGTCGTCATCAGGATCACTCCCCCCCCCAAAAGGCACATATTCACCGGCCCTATAAGACGACATACGGTGTATAAGAAGACCCCCGACTTTTAAGAAGATTTTATATTTTAACTGGTAAAGTTGGGGGGTCGTCTTATACGCCCAGTCGTCTTATACGCCGGAAAATACAGTATATTTTTTCATGGTACTGAGCCTTGCATCTTTCTATAAAGGTTTTGAAGTTTATATATACAGCAAAACTAGTTGACAGAATAGTTAAATAACTATCTTAGTACATTTCTTTACTTATCTTGTAGGAATCTCAAGCAAAGGGGGGTTGTCCAGAGAAACTAAATTATTGAGGACATTTCTCGGTCAGTTGAGCAAAAAAAACAATGCTTGCCCTCACCTATCCTCCACCGATCCCGGTCAAGTGCTGCAAGCTGCCTCTTCACTCTGGACCAGTACTTCTTGCTGAAGGTAGGCTCCAAAGCCCTGGCCAAGTGTGAAGAGGAAGTGTGCGATGGCCATAAGAAAAAGCGTTTAGGACTGTACTGGGGAGGGTGAGCAGTGGGGTGATCAGTGAAATAAGTATAAATTGTTTTTTTTCTGCGCCTTAAATTTATTATGCTCTGGGGTCATTAAATTTCCAGCAATCGATTCACCATGGATATTCTTATTTCTTCCTTCTTCCTTCTTCCTTCTCCTTCCTTTTTCTTTGTTCTTCCTTTTCCTTCTTCTTCTTCCTTTTTCTTTAAGCACTTTTCACCTATTGTGTCCCCCCCATTTCCTTGTAGATTGTAACCTTGCGAGCAGGGACCTCACTCCTAATGTCACGGTTTAAATTGTCTTAACTTGTATTGAATTTATTGTCTGTACATGTCCCCGCTTAATTGTAAAGTGCTGCGGAATATGTTGGCGCTATATAAGTAAAAATTATTATTTTCTTCCTTCTTCTTCCTCTTTTTATTTATTCTTCTTCCTCCTTCTTCTTCCTTCTTCCATCATCTTTGTTCATCCGTCTTCCTCTTTCTTCTTCCTTCTTCTTTGTTCTTCCTTCTTTCTTCTTCTTCTTCCTCCATCTTCTTCCTTCTTCCATCTTCTTTGTTCTTCCTTCTTCCTCCTTCCATCTTCTTTGTTCTTCCTTCTTCCTCCTTCTTCCTTCTTCCATCTTCTTTGTTATTCCTTCTTCCTCCTTCTTCCTTCTTCTTCCTTCTTTCTTCTTCCTTCTTCTTCTTCTTCTTCTTCTTCTTCATTAGATGGGACTACCTGAGCTCCTGGTTCAACCATAAACTATGTATAGGTCTCCCACTACATGAATCTTGTTTTAGACCTTCTATAGGTCGAGATCTGTCAGATTACAGTCTAAAGGCAATGATATTAGGCACAGCTGGACACAGCCAGCCGTAGCCCTAATATTAGCTGGAGTTGATGAACTGCCTCCTTGCTATGTGCGGGAAGGTGAATAAGACGCAGCTATCACCTGGCTGAATTACGTATAAGGATCAGCAAGGACAGCAGCTGCCAAACAGGCGAGCCATCATAGCTCTTGTTAGAATCCACAAAGGGGACTCAACCCTGAACTAATGTGCTTTAATTAAGACAGACATGGCATGGTCCAGCAGATCTGGCAGGGTCAGTGCTCACGCAGATCCAAATGAGGCACATTATAATTAGAATCTAATTGAAAATCTCTTGGAGAAGCAGAACTTGAACCTTGCAGGCCTCGAATGTTAAGCTGATGTTGTGATGTGTAGTTTATTAAATTGTTACTGCTCAATTAGACCATTATGTAAAAAAGAGGATGAAAAGTTAGATAAATCTTATTAAATAGTTTGGAGATGTCTCACATCAGCACAGAACATCTGTTTGGACTCACTTCAAAGAAACTTTCTTAGAAGAAAGATCTGTTCTTTGTTGCAGGGTTTCTGGTACTGTACACAGGTGAATATTTCCACATCAAGTCATCGTTTCAGGTTATAGTCCTGTGTCTTGTCATATGCAGATGTAGAAGAGCTGAAATTGTCATTTACCTGCATTAAGATAGATTAGATATATAAATAGATAATAGATAGATAGATAGATAGATAGATAGATAGATAGATAATAGATAGATAGATATGAGATAGATAGATAGATAGATAGATAGACAAAACAACTTTTTTTCACTAAAGAAATGGTGTGCTGCTTCCATATAAGGCCGAAACATTGGATCTATGGCAGTGGTAAACATATGGCCAGAGATGTAAGAGGGCCATTCAGGGGCATGTATAGAAATCATTTGGCTCCATAGCGCAAGTTTTATTTGCCCGCCCCCCTCAACAACAACAAAAAAACATGTGTTGGGGTCACAGAAGAGCATATGTAACAACTTTGTAGCATTTACAAATTAATTGGCTTCCTTCTGCAGCCTTAAATAAATTCCTTTTTCATTGAACCCATAAAGTATGATGCCAACAGAAGTGCACCACAATCACTGTATCATACCCACACAGTGAATTCCTCCACACATACAGTTTGTTAAGCCTACCTCCAATTTCCTTGCAAAGTATGGTAACCCCAATACAGTATGACCCCCCAACTATGACCCCACACAGCCCTCCATGTAGTTCTGAATGATGGGCCTCCACACAGTATGATGGACCCCACACAAACGTTCACACTGTATAATTGCTTGAACATAGTATAATGGCCCCCACATAGCCCCCCAAATATTATAATAACACCCACATAGCCCTCTATATAGAATAATGGCCCCACATAGTCCTCCAAATATTATAATAACTCCCACATAGCCCTCCATATAGTATAATGGCCCCTACATAGCCATCCAAATGTTATAATAACTCCCACATAGCCCTCCATATAGTATAATGGCTCCTACATAGCCATCCAAATGTTATAATAACTCCCACATAGCCCTCCATATAGTATAATGGCCCCTACATAGCCATCCAAATGTTATAATAACTCCCACATAGCCCTCCATATAGTATAATGGCCCCTACATAGCCATCCAAATGTTCTAATAACTCCCACATAGCCCTCCATATAGTATAATAATCTTCACTCGAAAATACCAAATGGTTTGGGATTATTTTCAAGCCTCTATCTGTTTATCATCTAATATCTATCTATCTATCTATCTATCTATCTATCTATCTATCTATCTATCTCTCTGTCTATCTAAGGATCAAGATTTTTTTCATTCAAACCTAATCATACCATACATTTTAGATTTGCCATTTACGTCTATATTGCAAGCTTCTGTGCTGGGTTAGTAGCCAGTCAGTCCAGATGGTCATTCACTCAGTGAAATTGAATTTTGCTCATCAATCATGGTGGCAGGCAGCTCGGCTCTCAGCTTGCTTGCTGGTACATAGTTCACTTTTCTTAGTCAAAACTGATGTTGCATAATGTGAGTCACTGGTGTCTGCTAATAGGAAGTAACCTTGTGTGATCTGTAAAGCATACGGATGTCGAGCAATATTCAAGGTGCCGCAGGAGAAAGATAAGATTGTTTCGTAAGACTTTTGTTCAATATATATTTTTCAAATGTTTCTGCATTAGTGACATAAGCAACCAAAAACATTTGGAATTCTTAAAGATATTACGTGATAAAACACACATTTCCATACATTCTTTATATGTAACGTTCCTTCTTTTAAAAACAGTAATGGCACGTAAAATGTCATGAATCACTTCCAAAGACACACTGATAGGGAATTTAGATTGTGTGAGCCCCGTTGGGACAGTGTGTGCAAAAACTGTAAAGCGCTGCGGAATATGTTAGCGCTATATAAAAATAAAGATTATTATTATTATTATGAGGTGTTTACCTTTAGAAAGTTTTCATAAATTGTTGCATGAATGATGTAATAGAATTTCATAAATGAAGTAAATTCTGAGTGAACTCTAAAAAAATTCAGTGTGTGGTGGGGGGGATTATTCTGGATGAAACGCCATTCTGAGCCTAACAAGACCATCCCCTACATGGGTTGACTATGTTACACATTTTTCTACTAGCATGCCTAAAAATATATGATCCCTCAGTAATCAAGTGCAGTGCAAATGGTGGTCATTGAATTTAATTAACCTCCCTTGAACGGTGCTGGGTCCTCTAGACAGGTTGCACTCTATCTAGGTAATTCACATTCTCCTTAATTGATGGGTGTTCTAAAGGTACCTTCACACGAAGCGACGCTGCAGCGATAGCGACAACGATGCCGATCGCTGCAGCGTCGCTGTTTGATCGCTGGAGAGCTGTCACACAGACCGCTCTCCAGCGACCAACGATGCCGAGGTCCCCGGGTAACCAGGGTAAACATCGGGTTGCTAAGCGTAGGACCGCGCTCAGTAACCCGATGTTTACCCTGGTTACCAGCGTAAAAGTAAAAAAAAAAAACAGTACATACTCACCTGCGCGTCCCCCTGCGTCTGCTTCCTGACATTGACTGAGCTCCGGCCCTAACAGCACAGCGGTGACGTCACCGCTGTGCTTTCACTTTCACTTTAGGGCCGGCGCTCAGTAAGTGTCAGGAAGCAGACGCTGGGGGACGCGTAGGTGAGCATGTACTGTTTGTTTTTTTTACTTTTACGCTGGTAACCAGGGTAAACATCGGGTTACTAAGCGCGGCCCTGCGCTTGGTAACCCGATGTTTACCCTGGTTACCAGTGTAAAACATCGCTGGTATCGTTGCTTTTGCTTTCAAACACAGCGATACACGGCGATCGGACGACCAAATAAAGTTCTGGACTTTATTCAGCGACCAGCGACATCACAGCAGGATCCTGATCGCTGCTGCGTGTCAAACGAAACGATATCGCTAGCCAGGACGCTGCAACGTCACGGATCGCTAGCGATGTCGTTTCGTGTGAAGGTACCTTAAGTAAGTGTCCCCTCTATTGACTCGAAATGTTTTAATGGGGTGTTTAAAAAAATAATTAATTAAACCGCAATTTAAAAACTGTTTTAGAGCCTAGAACCGAACCTAAATTGGCAGCTAACCTAATATTTAGCCACCGAAGGATAAAGACTCAGATGTGCTTCAGACACTTTTCATAATCCTTCCTTACTAACAGAGCACACCCTATAGGCAGGGAGGCCTTGAGTACTTTCCCGCATCCCAAAAGAGTCTTATGCTGGCCATTCAAGTGAGACAGATATTGGCTGAATGGTCGATCACAGAAAGTCATGTCTCTCAATTCCATCATATACATAAACACTTGGCTTCTACAGGAAAGAAGGAGAAAGCCTTGGCTAGACACATATGGCAGAGGCTTCCATTTGGTGAACCTAAGATTGGGCATTGAAATTCCAACTGCTCCATAATTCTCTGCCATAATTTTATTTGTCTGGGAATAAGCCCCATGCACAATCGGTAGAGAGTTGGCCCCACCAAATCAGTAGGTTTGAGTAACTTTTATACAGTGGATATGGTGGTCTTTATATACATTATATATAAAAAAAGTATTTCATCTTTTTTTAACAGATGGAATAAATATTTGTTGTTTTCAATCTTTTTTGACAATATTCCATAGAACCTTTCTCTGCAAAACTACTTTATTGCTACCAACACGGGATTTACGCTGACCACTGCCTCTGTAATGAAGATAGCTGTTCCAGGAGAGAGTGTGGTTAGCCAAAATTGTTTTCTTGTTATAAATCTTGCAACCCAATAGAAAATTAAATGACGCAACTATCCCTGGAGCCCCTCTCTCCAAGAGGCCTATATTAACCATGCGGTCATCCTTTATAGTATGTATGCTCTTGATTGTATGTAAGACACTTATGATAGCTTTATAAGTTATATTCTTATTACAGTTTAGGTGGAAACATTGTTACCATTGTTACAAAAAAACAAATAGTGCACAAAATAAATCCTTCCTCTGTTTGTCTTTTTTTCTCTTTCTTGCCCTTTATCTCCCCTTCCTTCCTTCATTTGCTTTTTGTGTCTCCCTTCCTTCTTCCTTCCTTCCTTCCTCTCTTCCTCTCTCACTATCTTCCTCTTTCATTTTTCAGTACATATTCTTTATCCCCTGCCTTCCTTCCTCCCTTCCTCTTTCCATTCCTTTGCCCCTCTCTCTCTCCATTCCTTCATTCCTTTGATCTTTCCTTCCTTCACATGTCTTTTTTATATCTCCTTCTCTCTTTCTCCTTCCTTCATTTGCTTCTTGGTGCCTTCCTTATTCTTTGATTTGCTCCTTCCTTCGTTCCTTCCTTCCTACCATTCTTTGTTACTATCTTCCTTCCTTCCTCCTTCCGTATGTCTTTTTTAAATCACTCTCTCCCCTTCCTTCCTTCTTACTTTTTTCCTTCCTTCCTTCCTTCCGTCCTTTCTTCCTTCCTTCCTTCCTTCCTTCCTTCCTGCCTTCCTTCCTTCCTTCCTCCCTTGCTTCCTCTGTCCATTCATTTCTCCCTATTTCCCTCCATCCCTTGTTTCATTCTACTGCATGGCTTTTTTTCTCCTTCCTTCCTTGTCTCTCCCCTTCCTACTGTCATTCACTTCTTTATGTTTCCCTTCCATTTTTCATTCATTCCTTTTTCCTCTCTCCTTCTATCACTTTCTTCCATCCTTCCATCCTTCCTTATTTTGTACATTCATTTTCTCCCCATCGTCTCTCATGTTCCATCCATTCTTCCTTCCTTCCTTTCTTCCCTCCCTCTCTCTGTCCCTTCCTTTCTACCTCCCTCTCTCCCTCCATCCCTCACTTTCTTCCCTTATTTATGGACTTTTATATTGTACTCATTAGACAATAAACTTACCTAACACAATCTGGAGCTTCCAATGCATAAAGCAGTCTGTAATCAGCCGCCCTGGTTTCCAATGAGTGACAGATAAGCAGAGTTATGTAAGCATGACATGCCTGTAGATGAGCATTTTGGGATTCACTTGCCGTGAAATTGACCTTTGATATTTATTAAAAAATATGAAACTATTTTCTACCTACAAGAATTCTTCATTATAGGTAAAGTATGTGTGTGTCACCCACTGATAAACCTCAGAATTACTTATTTTCCACTTGATTTGTCATTATCGTTAGAGACAATACTTTTATTTTACATATTTTCTATGACCTTCTCTTCTCCTGTTTGATTTAGCTCTCTGGATTTACATAAAACTTCATATTTTGTATCGCCTTACACTTTGTCAGATTTTTCCCTTTAGATAACATTCTGCTTGTAATTTTTGATTTAATATCTAATATATTCATAAAAAAGCATTGTAATCCAGATAACTTAAATGATTTATTGAATGAGAAATCCATTTTTAATTGAACTATTCGGGCTACAAAGGTCATTTTGGAGGACCAAAACCTATTCATAAACCTTTGCGTTCATTGAGAAGTGTGTAATACTTTGATTCACCTGCGGTGATGTTGTACTTGATATTATTGTTCGCTAGTGGCCCCAACAAAAGGACACTCAATGTTCAATTTATCTTTTGGAAATATTTCCAAAGGACTTATTCAGACGTGCATTTTTATATACACATTGGATCCATGCATTTCACACATAGAAGCTCGTACACATTATAGTCTTTTGGTGATTTTCACATGTCCATGTGTTGGCAGACCAAATGACCCATCAAAAATAAAGTAATTCCCATTTTTTTATTTGAGTCATGGATTAAACTCGCCAGTACAAGTCTATGAAAAACTTGGACAGCACACTGATGACATTCTAGATATTTCATAGTTTTACTTGTTTTTCACTGACTGTTAATAAAATCTTGTGAAAACGGCATCATTTTTTGCATAGCAGAATGTCTCTATGATGGTAAAAAATGACATTGACTAAACACTTTTGAAAATCTGATTCAAAGCTTCGATGAAAATCGGTGCATACACTAGATAAAAATTAACATGATATCTAAACAATAGAGAATTGTCAAAAGCATTCAACCCTGTAATATCTATAATTTACCCCAGATCTTGGGTGTTTGTCTCCATTAAGATATAGGTGGGAATCTATATGAGATATGGAGAATTAACATTTCCAAAAGTTAGAAGTTTGTACATATATGTAGTCAGGGGCATACCATCCATAGCAGCAGCAAAAGCGACCATTATGAAGCCCATGATGAGTCGGGGGGCCCAGTGCAGCTCAGCATGGGACCCCTTCCCCTGCCATCACCATTTCAGCAGTATCCATATCCCCAGGACATGGATACCATTAAATAGAATGGTGAATTAAGGAGCTGAGAGCTTCATGATCCAAAATTGAGCCAGTGTCTGTATCTGAGATTCCATACACTGCAGGCACAGCACATCACTCCTCTAGTGTGGAGCCTCAGTTCTCACATTGCACATACCAGGTCAATGTGTTGGGGGTTGTCAGTAATTGTGGGGGGCGTCATAATGAGTGAGGAACTGCAATGGCCCTTATACTGAAGGAGAGGCTGGTGGGAGCGCTCATACTGAGTGGGCCATTATAGTGAGTGGGGGTTAATGAGATCAATACTACTAAGTGGGAGGCTGGGGGGGCCATTATACTAAGTGGCAGTTGTGGGGGGACTGTGAGGACCCCCAATCTGAGTTGGGGACTGTGTGGGCTCCCATACTGAGTGAAAGTTCTCATACTGAGTGGTGTACTTTGGAGGTTCTCATTCTGTGTAGAGGGCTGTTGTGGCCCTCATACTGTGTGAGGCACTGTGAGGGTCTTTATGCTGAGTGGTGGGCTGTTGGGACCATGATACTGTGTGAGTGTCTGTGGGGGCCATCATACTGTGTGAGTGGCTGTGAGGGTCATACACTGAGTGCCGTTCTCTGGGGGCTTCTATACAAAGTAGGGGGCTGTGTGGCCCTCATTCTGTGTGGGGACCATCATTATATGATACTGTGTGGGGGCCATGATGATGTGTGTGTGGGGGGGACTATGGGTGTGTGTGGTGAAACTGTGTGGAGAATTCACTGTGGGAATACCATACTCAGTGTATGTGGATGGGGGCGTTTTTGGAAGCATAATATCTTATAATGGCCATAAAAGGGGTATCACTGGTTAGAACACTAAGGGGCTTCATTATTAACATAATTACTGCGTTCATAGACTCATAGAATGTTAGAGATGGAAGGGACCTCCAGGGTCATCATGTCCAATACTTGTCCTTCCCCTGGTTTACAAAAGAGAAATTACTCTGCCTAATATATAGAATATCTTTTGTGCGTGTGGGGAGGGGGGCAATAAGACCTTTTGCTATGGTGGTCCCGTGATTTATATGTATGCCCCTGTCTGCAGTCACAATATGCTCCTAAACGAGGAACTAGAACTTTTATGACTCTACTCTCTTTTGCTCAACTATTCGGTTTAATTTTTTGTAAAACCACCTCATTCAATCTATAAAAATAACCATCTCAAAATTTGCATGTGTAATGTATAATTAGCAGTAACACGGGGGAAATCTTGGCTTGCTAAAGATTTATTTTAATAACTGGCTGGTCACAAGCTTTTCTTGGCTCTCCAATATGATTTAACTTGTATGGTGTGATACAACTTTTACAATGTCACGCAGCCTACCAGTAGGAGGTTTATGTATCCTCTGGATGATATACTTGGACAACCTTGCTTTCTGATTATTTGGAATCACCACATTTTGAAGGATTTTGCTATTCTTGTGCTATGATAAATTCCACAAAGCAACCAATGCATACAATTATGGATGTTTTTCTGGAAAATCAAATTTTCTAATTATGATCAATCCTCTTTATTAGGATTCATTATTGCTTTTGAACATTTTTATAGAAGTATTTTTATAGCTATTTCATATTACAAGATTTTTAATAGGAGGTTGATTTTCCAGAAGCCTAGTGAACTTTTTTTCAAACGTTTTGATATCATTTTGGAGGTTGTCTATCAATTGGGACATTCATAAACCCAAGAAGATAATGCCCAGTTCACTGTTTAAAGCCGAAAAGTGGTTGAGTGATAGTACAAAAGGGGATGCTGAGCAATATTGGAGTCTCCAGCAATCAGACCTCTACTGTCTGACAATGTTATATCTACTTTTAACCTTTTTTCATATAAAACCACCATATGATAATCTGCAATTTTTTACATTTAGTGTTATTCGGAGAAATAAGGTCCGTATCCACTGCCATAGCTCTCATATATTGGAACTGACAGACCACTTTTGGCTGGATATGGAAGCCAATAGCTTCCTTCGCTTTTTGAATGGGTGATGGGTAAATCCAATTCTTCAGACAAGTAGAGGCCTCAGTTATTAGGAATTTCTGACATATGCTTTGTATATAACATAAATGTTAAAGATAAAAAAACCACTGAGGCTAACTACTGTGTTTCTCTGAAAATAAGACAGAGTCTTATTTTTTTCTCCAAAGTATGTTATACGGCTTATTTTCTGGGGATATCTTTTTTTCATGAACAACAATCCACATTTATTCTTGAAAAAAAAAAAAATATTCAAATAATCATGTTCTCACACACACCCCACATACACATGTACATACACACACTGCACATACACATGTACATACACACACTGCCCATACACATGTACATACACACACCCCACATACATATGTACATACACACACCCAACATACACATGTACATACACACACTGCACATACACATGTACATACACACACCCCACATACATATGTACATGCACACACTGCACATACACATGTACATACACACACTGCACATACACATGTACATGCACACACCCCACATACACATGTACATGCACACACTGCACATACACATGTACATACACACACTGCACATACACATGTACATACACACACCCCACATACATATGTACATACACACACCCCACATACACATGTACATACACACACCCCACATACACATGTACATACACACACTGCACATACACATGTACATACACACACCCCACATACATATGTACATGCACACACTGCACATACACATGTACATACACACACTGCACATACACATGTACATGCACACACTGCACATACACATGTACATACACACACCCCACATACACATGTACATGCACACACTGCACATACACATGCACATACACACTGCCCATACACATGTGTATACACACACTACACATACACATGTGTATATGCACACAGCACATTCAGATGTGTATATACACACTGCACATACACACTGCTCTAACACATGAAAATATACACACACTGCACATATGGTACATACCAGCCTGTCTCCTCTTAAATCCCTCCTGCAGTTAAAGAACTTTTGGTGACATCATGGTCACATGACCATGATTCACCAAAAGTCATAGACACTTTTATCCTAGGAATAGAAATGCTGGGGGCCCTTAAGAGAGTGGGGACCCTGGGAAATTGGCCAGTTAGATCACTCCAAGTGTCGTTTCAAGGGCATATTTTCAGAGTAGGGCTTATATTTCAAGCATACTTCAGAAATACAGTAAAATCATGCTATGGCTTATTTTCATGGAAGGTCTTATTTTCAGGGAAACATAGTAATCCACTCACATATGTTTGTGGACAATATGAGAAGCTAAAAAAAAAGTAATTTTCAAAACAAGATTAGTACAAGTGTATTATGTCAGATCATTTATCTTCACTATTGTGTGAAGCTTCATACATGGTGAAAGATTACTTCTAACGATGAGCAAACATCGCAAAATTTTAAATTTGCTCAAATTTGCCCAGGGAAACTTCATATGCATCAATTTTATTTGAAGCAAGTCAAATTAATATTATCACATTTTGGGGTCTCTCAAGATCATGGGGCACTGATGAAGCCCCCTGTTCGATCTTCCATGCAGTTCCCTCTTGCTTCTTCGTTATGTCTCCATGGCACACATCTTCTTCCTTCAGTTTCACTTTGAGATTGGGCTTCTGCCACTTGGTAGGTCTGTAGTAGTGGGACAGTTGAACATAGATGTACACTATCATTCAAAAGTTTAGGGTCATTTAGAAATTTCCTTATTTTTGAAAGAAAAGCACAGTTTTTTCCAATGAAGCTAACATTAAATGATTCAGAAATACACTCTATACATTAGTAATGTGTTAAATGACTATTCTAGCTGCAAACGTCTGGTTTGTAATGCAGTATCTTCATAGGTGCATAGAGGCCCATTTCCAACAACCATCACTCCAGTGTTCTTATGGTACTTTGTGTTTGCTAACTGTGTAAGAAGGCTAATGGATGGTTGCAATACCCTTGAAAACCCTTGTGCAAGTATATTAGCACAGCTGAAAACAGTTTGGCTGATTAGAGAACCTATAAACCTGATCATCCTTTGAGCTAGTTGAGAATCTGGAGCATTACATTTGTTGGTTCCATTAAACTCTCAAAATGGCCATAAAAAAAGAACTTTCATGTGTAACTCGACAGTCTATTCTTGTTCTTAGAAATGAAGGCTTTTCCATGCAAGAAATGGCCTAGAAACTGATGATTTCCTATAACGATGTGTACTACTTCTTGCAGAGGAGAGCACAAACAGGCTCTAACCAGATTAGAATGAGAAATGGGAGGCCCTGCTGCACAACTGAGCAACAAGACAAGTACATTAGAGTCTGTAGTTTGAGAAATTGATGCCTCACAGGTCCTCAACTGGCAGTTCATTAAACAGTACACGCAAAACGTCAGTGTCAATGTCTACAGTAAAGAGGCGACTCTGGGATGCTGGTTTAAAGGGTAGAGTGGCAAAGAAAAAGCCATATCTGAGACTGGCTAATAAAAGAAAAAGATTAATATGGGCAAAAGAACACAGACATTGCACAGAGGAAGATTGGAAAAAAGTGTTATGGACAGATGAATCCAAGTTTGCGGTGTTTGGATCACACAGAAGAACATTTGTGAGACGCAGAACAACTGAAAAGATGCTGGAAGAGTGTCTGACGCCATCTGTCAAGCATGGTGGAGGTAATGTGATGGTCTGGGGTTGCTTTGGTGTTGGTAAAGTGGGAGATTTGCACAAGGTAAAAGGGATTTAAAATAAGGAAAGCGATCACTCCATTTTGCAATGCCATGACATACACTGTGGACAGCACTTGATTGAAGCCAATTTCATCCTACAACAGGACAATGACCCAAAGCACACCTCCAAATTATGCAAGACCTATATAGGGAAGAAGCAGGCAGCTGGTATTCTATCTGTAATGGAGTGGCCAGCGCAGTCACCAGACCTCAACCCCAAGGAGCTGTTGTGGGAGCAGCTTGTGTTGTGAATTAGACTTTTTGGCTCCCTCTTGTGGTCACTAGTGATATGACTCTGGGATTTTCTTAGGTCTTTCTTTTCCCTTCTAGGGTTAGTTAGTTCTCCGGCTGGCGCGAGACGTCTAGAACCAACGTAGGCACGTTCCCCGGCTACTGCTATTTGTGGTGCTAGGATTAGATATATGGTCAGCCCAGTTACCACTGCCCTATGAGCTGGTTTTTTGTGTTTGCAGACTTGGTTTTTATTCCTGAGACCCTCTGCCATTGGGGTCATAACAGTATGCCAGGCCAACATTGAATGTTTAATGCATTGCAGAAGTGGGATTATAAGAAAGGAAATTCTGAGTTTTTTTTTTTTCCTCTCTTCCTCCCCTTTACCTCTGAGTGGCTTGAGCTTGCTGCAGACATGGATGTCCAGACCTTGATTACAAGTGTGGACCAGCTTGCTGCTCGTGTGCAAGGCATACAAAATTTTGTTACCAGTAGTCCTATGTCTGAACCTAAAATACCTATTCCTGAACTGTTTTCTGGAGATCGATTTAAGTTTAGAAATTTCAGGAATAATTGTAAATTGTTTCTATCTCTGAGACCCCGTTCATCTGGAGACTCAGCTCAGCAAGTTAAAATTGTTATCTCTTTTTTACGGGGCGACCCTCAGGATTGGGCTTTCTCGCTAGCGCCAGGAGATCCGGCATTGGCAAATATTGATGTGTTTTTTCTGGCACTCGGATTGCTTTACGAGGAACCCAATCTTGAGGTTCAGGCAGAAAAAGCCTTGCTAGCTATTTCTCAGGGCCAGGATGAAGCTGAAGTGTATTGCCAAAAATTTCGGAAATGGTCCATGCTGACTCAGTGGAATGAGTGTGCTCTGGCCGCAAATTTCAGAAATGGCCTTTCTGAAGCCATTAAGAATGTGATGGTGGGTTTCTCCATTCCTACAAGTCTGAATGATTCCATGGCGCTGGCTATTCAAATTGACCGGCGTTTGCGGGAGCGCAAAACCGCTAATCCTCTGGTGGTGTTGTCTAAACAAGCACCTGATTTGATGCAATGTGATAGAATTCAGACCAGAAATGAGCGGAAAAATCATAGACGTCAGAATAGGTTGTGTTTTTACTGTGGTGATTCTACACATGTTATATCAGCATGCTCTAAACGCCTAACAAGGGTTGTTAGTCCTGTCGCCATTGGTAATTTGCAACCTAAATTTATTTTGTCTGTGACTTTAATTTGCTCATTGTCCTCTTACCCTGTTATGGCGTTTGTGGATTCAGGTGCTGCCCTGAGTCTTATGGATCTGTCATTTGCCAAGCGCTGTGGTTTTGTTTTGAGCCGTTGGTAAATCCTATCCCTCTGAGGGGTATTGATGCTACGCCATTGGCGGAAAATAAACCGCAGTTTTGGACACAGGTAACCATGTGCATGACTCCTGAACATCGGGAGGTGATTCGTTTTCTTGTTCTGCATAAAATGCATGATTTGGTCGTTTTGGGTTTGCCATGGTTACAGACTCATAATCCAGTCTTGGATTGGAAGGCAATGTCTGTGTCAAGTTGGGGCTGTCAGGGTATTCATGGTGACTCCCCACCGGTGTCTATTGCTTCCTCTACTCCTTTGGAAGTTCCGGAGTATTTGTCTGATTATCAGGACGTGTTCAGCGAGTCCAGGTCCAGTGCTCTTCCTCCTCATAGGGACTGTGACTGTGCCATAGATTTGATTCCAGGTAGCAAATTTCCTAAGGGAAGACTATTTAATCTGTCTGTACCTGAGCATACTGCAATGCGTTCGTATATCAAGGAATCTCTGGAGAAGGGGTATATTCGTCCATCCTCTTCCCCTCTTGGTGCGGGATTCTTTTTTGTGGCCAAGAAGGACGGATCTTTGAGACCTTGTATTGACTATCGGCTTTTGAATAAAATCACTGTTAAATTTCAGTATCCTTGGCCTCTGTTGTCAGACTTGTTTGCCCGAATTAAAGGTGCCAAATGGTTCACCAAGATAGATCTTCGTGGTGCGTACAACCTTGTGCACATTAAGCGAGGAGATGAATGGAAAACCGCGTTTAATACGCCCGAAGGTCATTTTGAGTATTTGGTGATGCCTTTTGGGCTCTCTAATGCTCCTTCAGTGTTTCAGTCCTTTATGCATGATATTTTCCGGAAGTATCTGGATAAATTTATGATCGTTTATCTGGATGATATTCTGTTTTTTTCTGATGACTGGGACTCGCATGTAGAGCAGGTCAGGATGGTGTTTCAGGTTTTGCGTGAGAACGCTTTGTTTGTTAAGGGCTCAAAGTGTCTCTTTGGAGTACAGAAGGTTCCCTTTTTGGGGTTTATTTTTTCCCCTTCTGCGGTGGAGATGGACCCAGTCAAGGTCCAAGCTATTCATGATTGGACTCAACCCACGTCAGTTAAGAGTCTTCAGAAGTTCTTGGGTTTTGCTAACTTCTACCGTCGTTTTATTGCTAATTTTTCTAGCATTGTTAAACCTTTGACGGATATGACCAAGAAAGGTTCTGATGTTGCTAACTGGGCTCCTGCAGCCGTGGAGGCTTTCCAGGAGTTGAATCGCCGGTTTACTTCGGCACCTGTTTTGTGCCAGCCTGATGTCTCACTTCCCTTTCAGGTTGAAGTGGATGCTTCTGAGATTGGGGCAGGGGCCGTTTTGTCGCAGAGAGGCCCTGGTTGCTCTGTGATGAGACCTTGTGCCTTTTTCTCGAGGAAGTTTTCGCCTGCTGAGCGGAATTATGATGTTGGCAATCGGGAGTTGTTGGCCATGAAGTGGGCATTTGAGGAGTGGCGTCATTGGCTCGAGGGTGCTAAGCATCGTGTGGTGGTCTTGACTGATCACAAAAATTTGATGTATCTCGAGTCTGCTAAACGCCTGAATCCTAGACAGGCCCGCTGGTCATTATTTTTCTCCCGTTTTGACTTTGTGGTCTCGTATTTACCAGGTTCAAAGAATGTGAAGGCTGATGCTCTTTCAAGGAGCTTTGTGCCTGACTCTCCTGGAGTCGCAGAACCTGTTGGTATTCTTAAAGAGGGAGTTATCTTGTCAGCCATTTCTCCGGATTTGCGACGTGTGTTGCAGAGATTTCAGGCTGGTAGACCTGACTCTTGTCCACCTGACAGACTGTTTGTTCCTGATAAGTGGACCAGCAGAGTCATTTCCGAGGTTCATTCCTCGGTGTTGGCAGGGCATCCGGGAATTTTTGGCACCAGAGATCTGGTGGCTAGGTCCTTTTGGTGGCCTTCCTTGTCACGGGATGTGCGGTCGTTTGTGCAGTCCTGTGGGACTTGTGCTCGAGCTAAGCCTTGCTGTTCTCGTGCCAGCGGGTTGCTCTTGCCCTTGCCTGTCCCGAAGAGGCCTTGGACGCACATTTCCATGGATTTCATTTCAGATCTCCCGGTGTCTCAGGGCATGTCTGTCATCTGGGTGGTATGTGATCGCTTTTCTAAGATGATCCATTTGGTACCCTTGCCTAAGCTGCCTTCCTCTTCCGATCTGGTTCCTGTGTTCTTTCAGAATGTGGTTCGTTTACACGGCATTCCTGAGAATATTGTGTCTGACAGAGGATCCCAGTTTGTTTCCAGGTTCTGGCGATCTTTTTGTGCTAGGATGGGCATTGATCTGTCGTTTTCGTCTGCCTTTCATCCTCAGACTAATGGACAAACGGAGCGAACTAATCAGACACTGGAGGCTTATTTGAGGTGTTTTGTTTCTGCGGATCAGGATGATTGGGTGACCTTCTTGCCGTTGGCTGAATTTGCCCTTAATAATCGGGCTAGTTCCGCTACATTGGTTTCGCCATTTTTCTGCAACTCTGGTTTCCATCCTCGTTTTTCCTCGGGACATGTGGAGCCTTCTGACTGTCCTGGGGTGGATTCTGTGGTGGATAGGATGCGGCGGATCTGGAATCATGTGGTGGACAACTTAAAGTTGTCACAGGAGAAGGCTCAGCGTTTTGCCAACCGCCGCCGCGGTGTGGGTCCCCGACTTCGTGTTGGGGATTTGGTGTGGCTGTCTTCTCGATTTGTTCCTATGAAGGTCTCCTCTCCTAAATTTAAGCCTCGCTTCATCGGTCCTTACAGGATATTGGAAATCCTTAATCCTGTGTCCTTTCGCTTGGATCTTCCGGTGTCGTTTGCCATTCACAACGTGTTCCATAGGTCTTTGTTGCGGCGGTACGTTGTACCTGTGGTTCCTTCTGTTGAGCCTCCTGCTCCGGTGTTGGTTGAGGGCGAGTTGGAGTACGTGGTGGAGAAGATCTTGGATTCTCGTCTCTCCAGGTGGAGGCTTCAGTATCTGGTCAAGTGGAAGGGCTATGGTCAGGAGGATAATTCCTGGGTGGTTGCCTCTGATGTGCATGCGGCCGATTTAGTTCATGCCTTTCACGCTGCTCATCCTGATCGCCCTGGTGGTCTTGGTGAGGGTTCGGTGACCCCTCCTTAAGGGGGGGGTACTGTTGTGAATTAGACTTTTTGGCTCCCTCTTGTGGTCACTAGTGATATGACTCTGGGATTTTCTTTCTTCAGTTTGGCACTCACCTGGGCCATTAGTCCAGGGGTGTCGCTATATAAACTTCCTGGATCCTTAGTCCAGTGCCTGGCATCGTTGTATTCAGATCCTTCTGTTGCTCCTGTCTACTGGTCCTGGCTCTTGCAAAATTAAGCTAAGTCCTGCTTCTTTGTTTTTTGAGTTATTTGCTTTGCTCCTATTTTTGTCCAGCTTGTACTAAATGTGATTTCTGACCTTGCTGGAAGCTCTAGGGGGCTGGTGTTCTCCCCCTGGCCGTTAGTCGGTTCGGGGGTTCTTGAATATCCAGTGTGGATATTTTAATAGGGTTTTTGCTGACCATATAAGTCATCTTACTATATTCTGCTATTAGCTAGTGGGCCTCTCTTTGCTAAATACCTAGCTCATTCTTATGTTTGTCTTTTCCTCTTTCCTCACCGTTATTATTTGTTGGGGGCTTGTATCCAACTTTTGGGGTCTTTTCTCTGGAGGCAAGAAAGGTCTTTCTTTTCCCTTCTAGGGTTAGTTAGTTCTCCGGCTGGCGCGAGACGTCTAGAACCAACGTAGGCACGTTCCCCGGCTACTGCTATTTCTGGTGCTAGGATTAGATATATGGTCAGCCCAGTTACCACTGCCCTATGAGCTGGTATTTTGTGTTTGCAGACTTGGTTTTTATTCCTGAGACCCTCTGCCATTGGGGTCATAACAAGCTTGACCGTATGGTGCAAAAAGTGCCCATCAAGCCAAACCAACTTGTGGGAGAGACTTCTGGAAGCATGGGGGGGAATTTCTCCAGATTACCTCAGCAAATTAACTGCTAGAATGACAAAGGTCTGCAATGCTGTAATTGCTGCAAAGGGAGCATTCTGTGACGAAAGCAAAGTTTGAAGGAGAAAATTATTATGTCAAATAAAAATCTTTTTTTCAAACCTTGTCAATGTCTGAACTAGATTTTAAATTCATTTGGCAACTCATTTGATTAATAAAAGTATGAGTTTTTATGGAAAACACAAAATTGTCTGGGTCACCCTAAACTTTTGAATGGTAGTGTATGTCATATTTTTTTTATTCATAACTTTCCCAACTGTCTACAAATCAGCAGAATGGAGGCTGGCCACCTTTTTGTACAATTCACATAAAGCAAATCACAAAAAAAATTAGATTGAAGAGAGTCTAAATTTTTGCAAAATTCAATTTAGTCTCAAACCTATTTGCTCATGTCTAGCTACTAATTAATAGTGTTGAGAAATACCTTCCGATATGCAAAGGTATCGGTATCGGACTGGATCGGTCGATATCCAAAAAATATCGGATATCGCCAATACCGATACCCGATACCAATACATATCAATGGGACACAAAATATCGGAATGGTTCCCAGGGTCTGAAGGAGAGGAAACTCTCCTTCAGGCCCTGGGATCCATATTCATGTATAAAATAAAGAATAAAAATAAAAAATATATACTCATCCCTCTGACGGCCCCGGCTCTCACCGGTCCAAGCGTCTGCCTCCGTTCCTAAGAATGCAGATTGAAGGACCTTCGATGACGTCGCGGCTTGTGATTGGTCGCGTGACCACTCATGTGACCGCTCACGTGACCAATCACAAGCCGCGACGTCATCGAAGGTCATTCACTCCCTGCATTCTTAGGAACGGAGGCACCGCTAAGAGCCAGGGTCCGCCGGAGGGGTGAGTATATCAATATTTTTTATTTTTATTATTTATTTTTTACATGAATATGGATCCCAGGGCCTGAAGGAGAGTCTCCTCTCCTCCAGACCCTGGGAACCATACGCACCGCACACTTCCGATTTGCGATTTCCGATATCGCAAAAATATCGGAACTCGGTATCGGAATTCCGATACAGCAAATATCGGCCGATACCCGATATTTGCAGTATCGGAATGCTCAACACTACTAATTAACCCTTGTATGTCTATAAATATAGAATTTACATGAGCATAAATATAATGTCAATTGTGATACCAGTCCAATTCAGTGCTGTCGATGATGTCATGCAGGCCGTGGAAGTCTTGTGTGACCATATACCATTTGTTCACGGAGTATCTACCAGCTAATAAAATATATTACTGTGCCTTTTTTCTGATTGGGGTGGTCCATTCTTTCTGTATGAAAACAAAATTATTTAAAGATATATTCACCGCAAACATTTTTGTTGTTTTCCAGCAGTAGAAACTTTCCAGACTAGTCTGGAAGGAAACCACATAAATGGGAATTATTTAATCCGTGCTCTACCAACTGTACTCAATACAGAGATAGCAAGGAAATTTACATTTTAGTAGCCGACAAAGGAGCTTGTAATGAATCACAGGCTTCAAACAAAAACTGCGAACAAAGAGTTGGTTTTATTCAAACTATAAAATGATAGAATGTCTGATTTTGATTAATCTATTTTTTAAGCAAAGAGCTAGGAATATTTATCATATAAATGAAGTTTCCGGAAAGTTCTTTTGCTGCAAATCAATGTGTTATGAGCACCAGACATCATTCTAGATGCTTGATATCTACCATTGTTGCAAAAGACGCCATATAGGTCTTCAATATTTAAATTATATACTCCAGTATAATATCTAATATAAAGGAAAAAAAAATTGACAGACAAAAAAGAAAAAGAAACAGTTTTAATGAAACATGCTCGTCCTACAGTTCACTATGTGCCACTAACAGGGGTGTAACTACCGAGGTTACAATTTTAGGTTTATCTAAGCATCTTAATTAGGAAGTAAAGTGAAATTGCTGATGCTGATAATTTGGGTAATTTTGGTAATTGTAGGAAAGGTTGAGAAAAGAATAAAGATCACTGATAAAAATGAGTGGATCGATTCATGACAAATCTAAGTCATTTTTCAAGATTCTTTTAAGTATAAAATAAAACTGTTATAGCCATCTGTCCTTGGGCTGCCAGCACCTGTCTTACTTTCCGCCCGGCCTTCAGCTCATCCTCTCTGGTCCTCAGATCTGTCCTTGGATCTTCCACTTTGACTAGGTTTGGACGTCAATAATGTCCATCACATAGCACAAGCTCTATTTGGTTGCTGTACATCGCTGTTGTGCATAGCTCCTCAGTTGACTGCATTGATCACTAGTCAGCACCGGATAATCCTAAGACCTATCCAAAGACTTTTGGGAGAAAGTGGAGGACCCAGTGAGTAACCGTGCTGAGCAGGTCTATAATTTTGTTTCCTTTATTTTTTTAACTACTTCCCACCATTTATTATGCTTTGTGTTCTGGAAAGGCCTAAAAGTATAATACATGTCTTCTGGAGATTTACTTCTCTCTAATCACTAAGAGGACAGGAAAAAAATACAAAAGGTCAGATAGGAGACCAAAATTGCATAAGGGTCTCATGATCTAATTAAAAGATTTATTATCAGCTCCCATAATTATATGTTACACCACTGGGTTACTCCATTTTATTTCCCCTTCCCAGTTGAATAAATGGATACACCATTATGACATTTGCAATGAACCTCCAAGGACAAAATCTTCTAGAAATAACTATTCATATAATCTTGAATAGCCATTGAAAATTTGCTTAGCCAACAATTCTGCAATTTCAAAACTCAGATTTGATTTGCTTCAAACAAGCAGATGGCAAAACATGTAATATGGCACCTTGCTCTGTTCAGTTGATGCCTGTGTGGAGCATTCATATTTACATTCACCTAAGGCAAAATGATGAATATTTCTAAATGCCAATGTACGGTCATTTTTATTCCCTTTCTTTGTTTTATTCTTAATGGGAGTTTTACCCTAAAGTTTCCATCTATGAGCATTTCTGAGCTCACTTTCGACTATTGGAAAAAATACAAATGTTTATTGTCTCAACTGAAGTTGACCTTCTATTGATATGTAAGGGGAGAGCAAGGATCCATATTTTATCTATATATACCAAATATTTTATCTCTGCCCTCTCCTAGTGTATCATCACCCATCCCCTGCAGATTGTGAGCCCTCGCGGGCAGGGTCCTCCCTCCTTATGTACCCGTGTGCCTTGTTTTTTTTTTTTGCTCATGTCTAATGTATTTGTCTATATTTGCCCCGTATTTCACATGTAAAGCGCCATGGAATAAATGGCGCTATAAAAATGAATAATAATAATAATAATAATAATAATATAACAGGCCATAAGGAAGTGCAACCAGTGCAGGTTCACACGATACATCCACATCAACTACTCCAGTATGGCGGACACCCAAGGCCAGAGATCACCACAAATCTTAATATTAATTGTGTAACGGTATTTTGATATTGAACACCAATATTATTAGTTGTTTTTATGCATGGGGCTGTTGTTTGGTCTCTATATGAGTATGTTATATAAGCAGCAAACAACAAAAAAATGCCTTACAGAAAATCACAATTCAAATGCCCTAGCAGGATGCAAGCGACCTCCATGATAAAGGTGGGGGAAGCATTGGTGCAAAACATTAATAAAGTCACCACTTAGAAACCTAGCAACACAGATAAGGCATAGGGCATGTCAAAGAGGTAGGTGTGGTGCACACTATCTGGTCAACAGCCTATTGATGCCCATAATTTTAAAACAGGCAGTCTGCTCAGTATTATAAGTGCATCCGCAGAAGGGCAGCACCCTCTTTTACCCAGCCAACATTTGTGGGGACTAGCTACTGTACATACTTAATCCTGCAGAAAATAGATAAAACCAAAGATTTGAGTAGGAACATAAGTTGGTATACATGCAATGCCATTTCAAAGATAGTATCCAAGAATAAAACAAAATGAGCATATACTCTATGGTCAGTAAATAATTAAATAGTAATAGTACATGCAAATAACATAGGGTACTTAGTCAACACTACTTTAATTTTAAAAAAAGCGTAAAAGCCATCCCACTGCAACAACGTGTCTCCAGTATTGAAAACCTTATCTTGTGTCACATGACCTCAATGTGAATAAAGGCAGAGCAGGACTGGGGCCCGACTGTTCAGACACCCATCCATTGGAAGACATATAGATGAAATACCTAGCTCAAAAAGGGAGGGTCACACAACTGTTTGTACAAAGTGCAAGAAATTACATCAAAACCAAAGAAATGAGCCGGAGCATAAGTTGGTATAAGTGCAATATACAGTATAAGAGCACATTCACACTGTGGCCATTTCACAGACAAAACCCAAGAGAAAAATAGTAATAGTATATATAAATAGTGTAATATAGGGTACATAGTTAACACTATTTTGATCATAAAAGCGTAAAAGCCATCCCACGGTGACAAGGCATAAAAATACATAAATCTGCAAAATGATGAAAAAAGATATAGATTACTGAGGTATTGGTACATATACTGGCCAAAATATGCAAGCTTGAAACCTCGTCAAAGGTCCTCATTGTTTTGGGAGTCCCTAAACTACATAAAATTTAAAAAAACTTTTAGTTTGATTAGTTTAAGGACTTGCAAGATAATTAAGGCTATTGATGTGGGTTCGAGCTTGCATATTTTGTCCAAAATATTCACCATTACCTCAGTTATATATATCTTTTATCATTATGCAGATTTATATATTTTCATGTAGATTGCAGCTAGACCCGGCTACATATGTTACTGGCCCTTGGACCCCAACATCCAAGGTAATTTCACTTTGTGTTTTTTTTAATTCATGGTATTCCACTGCTTGCAATTTTAAAATTTTCATTAATATATTTTCACCTTGCTGATTTGCGGATTAGTTGTAGGACAAATCGAAGGACATAGAATGAAATACACATTCTCTCTTTTTAATATATAATTATATTTATTAGCACTAATTAAAAATTACAAAATGGAAAATGGGCTGATGCAAAAGTTTGGGTTAGTACCTGGTACCTACTAGCACCCCCTTTTGTAAGCATCATAGCTTGTAAACGCTTTTGCAGACAACCAAGAGTTTTTCAATTCTTGTTTGAGGGATTTTCATCCATTCTTCCTTGGAAAATTCTTCCAGCTCTGTGAGATTCCTGGGTCGCCTTGCATGCACTGATATTTTGAGGTCTAACCACATATTTTCAATGATGTTCAGATCAGGGGACTGTGAGGACCATTGTAAAACCTTCAGTTTGCACCTTTTGATGTCATCTATTGTGGATATTTGTGTTTTGGATCTTTATCAATTTGGAGAAGCGATCCTCTTTTTAGCTTCAGCTTTTTTACAGATGGTGTTATGTTTGCATCAATAATTTGCTAAAATTTCCTTGAATACCTTCTTCCCTCTACTCATGAAATGGCCCCTTGCTATTGGCTGCAACACAACCTGAAAGCATGATTGATCTTCCCCCTTAATGGTTGGCGAGATGTTCTTTTCCTGAAATTCTGTGCCCTTTTTTCTCCAAACATCGCGGGGGTTCTGATTTGCCTCTGTAGCAATCATACGAGCAGCTCTCACAGAAATTTTGCTGGGTCTTCCAGACTTTATCTTGACCTTCACTGTTCCTGTTAACTGCTGTTTATTAATTACAATCAAAACTGAGGAAAGGGTAACTTGAAAGCGCTTTGTTATCTTCTTGTAGCATTCTCCTTCTTCGTGGGCATACACCATATTCAAGGCAGCTGCTTAGAAGAACCCCTGGCTACTGCTTTTTGGAACAAGGCTAGAGAAGGCTTGGTTTTTATAAAGCTGGGATATTTGCATCACCTGTCCTTTCCTAATGATGGTGGTTAACAAGCCATGACCCTAACAGGCAAATTGAGTTTGAAACCTTTGTCAAAGATATCTAAGCACACAAATCTCCAAGGGTACCCAAACTTTTCCATAGGCCCATTTTCCTTTTGTACTTTTAAAAATGTAAAAGATGAAAATATATATCTATATATTTTGGGCTAAAATTCAAAGGAAATGTATCATCTTTAACCCCTTTCCGACCTTGGGTGTAAATGTATATCGATGTTTGACTCCATCCCTTTGATGTGGGCCCGGCACTGAGCCCACATCTTTTTCAGCACATGTCAGCTGTTTTGCATAGCTGAGATGTGCCTCTAACCCATCAAATGCTGCTGTCAATCTCTGACAGCAGCATTTAACGCGCGCTTCCAGCAAGCGCGCTGGAAATCCTGCCCAGTGGTGACCGCATCACTTGATAGTGGGTCACCAATGGTTTGGCATGACAACCAGAGGTCTCCAGAAGACCTCTAAGGTTGTCACTGCCGGATTGCTATGAGTGCCGCCCAGTGGTCAGTGCTCGTAGCAAGTGAGCAATTCTGCTACATATAGGCGATCTGATCATGGCCTGTATGTAGCAGTGCCAATCAGATTATGGCAGCTTCTAGTCTCGCATGGAGATTATTGAAGCATGCAAAAAGTAAACAAAAAAAAAAAATAAAAAAATATATAAAAGTTCAAATCACCCCCCTTTCGCCTCATTTAAAATAAAGCAATAAAAAAAATCAAATATACAAATATTTGGTATCGCTGCATTTAGAATTGCCTGATCTATCAATATAAAAAAAGAATTAACCCGATTGCCAAATGGCACAATGAGAAAAAAAGTCAAAATGCCAGAATTACGTTTTTTTGGTTGCCAGAAATGCAATAATGTGCGCTCAAAAGATCATATCTGCATCAAAATGGTATTATTAAAAACGTCAGCTCAGTGCGCAAAAAATAAGCCCTCACCCAACCCCTCCGTCCCACTTCTATTACTATCCTTATTTCTCTACACCTAAGATCAGCCATACAAATGGCCCCTTTCAGGGGACTTATTAAACATGGTTGCCAATGTCTTGCTGCTTTGTGAAGCCATTAGTACTGCGACGGGCATCTGTCAATGACGTCATTGGGCTTTGATTACCTGACATGCGCATGCTCGCCATTATGGCGGCAGGCGGTAGCAGACATCGATGATGTAGACAGCAGTACCCTTGCACCTCTCTAATTGGCACTAGAGGAATGTAATATAGATAGTTGGCAGGACAGCAACCCAGTGATACTTCCCCTTGAGAAAGCAAATATGTGAAACGCACATTGGGAGCATTGTAGTGAGCTCATCTATCCTCCCTTATCATGCGTAAGCAACTTATATTACATTACACAGCATGTGTCACTTAAGGCCCTGTCACACTTAGCGATGCTAAAGCGAGCCCGACAACGATACGACCTGTCAGGGATCGTTGCTGCGTCGCTATGTGGTCGCTGGTGAGATGTCAAACAGTGAGATCTTCCCAACGACGCAGCAGCGATGCGGTGACCTGTAGCGACCTGTACAACGATGTTGTTGGTCGTTGTGACCCTGTCACATGGCAGCTATTATGACGATTCAGACCTCGATGAGGGACGTCCTGTGTGACGTTGTAGTCACACAGGCGTGCATTTGCGTTGCCTTTTCCGCGCCCATTCAGTTCCGATTGGTGGTCGCTACTGCGTTCTGATTGGTGGCGGCCTTGCCTTATGAGGCGACACATGTCGCCTTCTGTTGAAGGCATGACCGCCAATCAGAACGCAGTAGCGACCACCAATCGGAGCGGAGGGGTGCGGAAAAGGCAACGCAAATGCACGCCTATGTGTCGGTATCTGAGTCGTCAACGAGGTCGTTGGTAAGGTGTCAAACACAGCGATGTGTGCTACCCAGCGGGACCTCAACGACCAAAAAAAGGTCCAGGCCATTCCGACACGACCAGCGATCTCACAGCAGGGGCCTGGTCGCTGCTACGTGTCAAACATAGCGAGATCGCTACTGAGGTCGCTGTTGCATCACAAAACTTGTGACTCAGCAGCGATCTCGCTAGCGACCTCGCTTAGTGTGATGGGGGCTTTAAGGTCATCATGGGTACTTACTTTAATGTTATCATTGAATGATTCCCCACCTGGACTGCTCATTTGGTGTGTGCTAGTTCCTGTATGCAAATTTTGGTTATTGATGTTTTTCCTACCATTTCCTCCTTTCTAGACTGATATGTATATAATGGTAACACTTTTTAGTATTTCTTATTAGACTGCTATCTTTATATCCTGATTGGCGGTCAGTGTCAACTCCATCAGTTGGTTCTTTTTGTGTTCATAGACCCCACAAATGTTGTCTGGGTAAAATAGAGTGCTGTCCTTGTGTGGGTGTACTTATATATGAGCAGACTGCTTGTTTTAAAATGATGAGCTTCATTAATAGGCTGTGGAGCAGATACTGTGCACCATACCTACCTGTGTGACTGATGCCCTATGCAAGCCTTATCTGTGTACATTTATATCACTAGGCAGCCATCCCCTCAATGGTTGGTAGGTTTCTGATTGGTGGCGTTATTAATGCTTTATATTTGTGCTTTCCCTGCCTTTATCATGGAGGTCACCTACATACTGCTATGGCATTTAAATTGTGATTTTTCCATAAGTACGCCGCTTTTTTGTGTCTGTTGATTTCATGTCCCTTCGTTTTTTGCTGTATCTTAAAATATGGCACAGGGCACCATTTAATGTAAAGACAGCTCTAAAATTAGAGAGTTTGGAAAATAAACCATCAAAAATACCAAATATATAGCTTATTCTTAACTGGGTGTGAATGGAAAATCTAGTGTAGGTCACAATACCTGATATAAATGAGAAATGTGGGTCACCATGCAGCTGTGTTGCGTATGCTCATGCCTATGTTATGCTCATGTTACAACCTAAACATGACTAAAGTATCTCTGGCACCTTACTAAATCTAACCCTCGTAGTTCCAAATATGAAACAGTCACATGTTTATTTTTAAGATCAGTAGACCTGGGTTCCTTTGGTTTCAGCATATTGTTCTCATCATGGTTTATATCCATGTAAGCTTCTTGATCCCGTGTCACAAAACAGCTGTAAGCAAAAAATGTGTTGCATCTGACGGGGCTGCATGCTTGGAAGACAGACAATGAGCGTCACCCTTGCCAACTTTCTGGAAATTCCTGCTGCTGAGAGCAGATTGGGATTGATCCCCAGACACAGACGTGACAGAACTTCCATGTAGAAGAACACAATGGATGCTATCTCCATAACTGTCAGCGTCGGAGTTAACAACTCGTAGCTGCAAACACGCCACATGTCAACAATGCAGTGTTCCCGACTATAAATATTAATGCCGCAAGCCCGTAATTGGAAGACTTGACAGTAAAACTTAATTTCCCTTTTACAAAGTGGAATTGACACCATAAATATCACATCGGACCCAATATTTCAGTTACAAGCAAGAACCGTAGAAATTAAATTGTTTTGTCTTGTGTGTGGATATTTAATACCGAGCTGCTGATTACGGGTATTGAGTTACATTACCTAAAGCAAGCTTAACTTTATTACAAATTGGGACCCAGGGATTTCTAGATACCAGATAAAGGATAATAAAGGAGCTCCAGTTAATGAAAAAGATGTAAGTCAATAAAATATATGAATATTAAAATTTATCTGGACTTGGTAAAACTGATAAACATATTCTCGTCTCATTAGTTTGAATATAAATTGGAGGGCAATATCTATGGAGTCTTGAAAATAAATGTTTTGGAGAGAGATATGCAGTTTTAATATTTCCAGTGGTAATAATAAAAAAAACATCCAGATAATTGGTAGACAATGGCTGATATTTCTCCGTAGAGAATAGTCAAATAAGCTGTGCTGTATTGTTTAAAGAGGTTGTCCAATGTCTACCCAAAATTTTGTTAAGGCAGAACATGTGATAATATAACATTATGAAAAATAATCACCAATTCTAAATCCCATGGCCTCATTGCTTGCCATTTCGGGGGTGTCCACTGGGACATAAAGCAATGACGTGACATTCATGGAGACCTATGATATACAGATGTACCTCAGGAAGAGATAGAGAGTTTAGCCTTTTTGGAAAGTTGGACAAACCCTTTAGTTGATAGCATGATGGTAATTTATCTACTGTCTAGCATGACCTGAAGGTTCAATATCTATTTTATTTTATATTTTATTTATAGAGTATCATCATATTCCATTGCACTTTGCATACAAGTGTTCACACCACATTTGCACCATGACCAGTTCACATAGTCTGTTAAGAACTCCAATTTCTCATTATTCATATTCTATACACTCCCTGAATGTGCTGGCAAATCCCTCAGCAAACTACAGTTGACATTACAACCTGTGGTTGACCATATATAAACACAAGCGATGAGATGAGCGGATTGATCCCTCGGGAATTGAGTTAGAATGACATTTCTTGAAATTCAGGGTTCCACAGAAATTCTAACAAAAAAAAATTTGACTAGTATTATTTTATTTATTATGCTTTTCTTCATTAGCACCATTGTATTATGCAGCACTTTAGATACATTATCATTGCTGTCCCTATTGAATCTAACAATCTAAATTCCCTATTAGTATGTCTTTGGATTGTGGGAGGAAACTCACGTGAAAATGGGAAGAGCATACAAACTACTTGAAGATGTCATGAATGGCAGGACTGAACCCATGATCACAATGATTTAAAGCAACAGTGCTAATCACCGAGCCACCATGCTGCCCTAACAAGTACAATTTCCTACATTGATGAAGTATCGGTGAGCGGGCTAATGTTGTTTTGAGTGGCCGCGGTTGCTTAATCATAAACAATATTCTCTCTCTCATGAAAGCCCCTACAGTCATACTGCTAGGCAAAAGACTGCAGTTTTCAAGAGGTGTCGATCCTTGTAAATTGCCTCACTTAGGCTTGATTGCTGCATTAGAAAATGGTAACTATTTTTCTCTGGTGAGTGGATGCAATGGCAGTGCCAGCTCGACCCCTTTGAAAAATTACAATAAAAAAAAACAAAAACAAAGAACCAAAGGAGATCACTGCCTGCCTGACTGTTAAAAAACTTAGCAATTAGTGTACATTTTGGTGTGAAACTACCTAGTGCCACACATTTTTTTCCCAGTAGCGACTGATCCCATTCATATTATTGGGTGCAATAAGAAGTTAAGCTAAAGATGGCTTCATACCAGCTGAATGGTGGTATTAAATCACTGCCAATCATCAACATATTTGCCAATGGGTCGTTTAATATCTTGTTCTGCAGACTGCTCTTCAAATGCTCCCTAAATGATCAATAACCAATCCCTTTATGCATAAAGGCTACCATTGTTTGTTCTCGGCAGCACGTGGTGTTTACATATGACGATGTGCTGCTGATAACAATAATATTTTAGCTAAGACAAAATATTGTCTCACATGAAGAACAAGCATTTTGATCATTCATGTGGTGTTTGGAAGCCTTTTTACAATGTACAATCATCTGGAAATAGCATTTTAAGATAATCATATATTGTAAATGCACCTTAAAGTGAACCTGTTAGCAGGATTTTGCTAAGTAACCTACAGACACTGTCAGATTGGCAGCATTAAACTGATTAAAATGATACCTTTGGTGAAGAAATCCATCCTGTAGTTCTTGTGTTATCATTGTTAGAAGTTTTCAGTTAATGAGATGCTTCTCTTCCTGCTCTATCCTGCTCTGAGACAGAGAAACCTAGGGAAGACCTGCCCACAGGCCACCCAGAAGCACAAACAGTCTATCTCTATGATTAGGAACATGTTTGTGCTTCGGGGCAGCATGTGGGCAGGTCTCTCCTTAGTTTCTCTTAGAGCAGGATAGAGCAGGAAGATAAGACTGTGCCTATAGTCCTGCCCCAAAGCACAAGCTTCTCATTAGATTCAAACTTCTAACATTGATTACACAAGAACCACAAGACAGATTTCTTCACTCCAGGTATCATTTTAATTAATCAGTTTAACACTGCCAACCTGACAATGCCTGTAGTTTACTTAGCAAAATTCTGCTGTCAGGCTGATTTTAAGTCTTACAGAGTGAAAACTGCTTACTATAATGGCCCTTCTAGCATCTAGATCGAGACCTCATTCATAATATGGTGATTTGTCATGACGGATGAGGTTCATAATGAGACAAAACCTTTAAAACAATAATGTTCAAAAATAAGTTGCAAAGAAAAAAGTTATTTGGTTTGGAAATTACTATTGTCCATAAAACTAATTCTATCTGCAATAAACATGCTAGTTTCTTTATTATTATAATGACCACTTATTTTCCTTCTGACTTGATGACCACACGTGAGATTCTTGAAAACCAAACACAGTACACCGCTTAGGTTATCTTAGTTGTCTTTGATTTCTGTACTTTCAAGTGTGACTGTTCTTTAGCCTTAGCCTTGATTGTAAAGGTTTATGTGTATGATTGATTAACCCCTTCACCCCCAAGGGTGGTTTGCACGTTAATGACCGGGCCAATTTTTACAATTCTGACCACTGTCCCTTTATGAGGCTATAACTCTGGAACGCTTTGACGGATCTTGGCGATTCTGACATTGTTTTCTCGTGACATATTGTACTTCATGTTAGTGGTAAAATTTATTCGATATAACTTGCATTTATTTGTGAAAAAAACGAATATTTGGCGAAAATTTTGAAAATTTCGCAATTTTCCAACTTTGAATTTTTATGCCCTTAAATCACAGACATATGTCACGCAAAATACTTAATAAGTAACATTTCCCACATGTCTACTTTACATCAGTACAATTTTGGAACCAAAATTTTTTTTTGTGACGGAGTTATAAGGGTTAAAAGTTGACCAGCAATTTCTCATTTTTACAACACCATTTTTTTTTAGGGACCACATCTCATTTGAAGTCATTTTGAGGGGTCTATATGATAGAAAATACTCAAGTGTGACACCATTCTAAAAACTGCACCCCTCAAGGTGCTCAAAACCACATTCAAGAAGTTTATTAACCCTTCAGGTGTTTCACAGGAATTTTTTGAATGTTTAAATAAAAATGAGCATTTAACTTTTTTTCACACACAATTTATTTCAGCTCCAATTTGTTTTATTTTACCAAGGGTAACAGGAGAAAATGGACGCCAAAAGATGTTATACAATTTGTCCTGAGTACGCTGATACCCCATATGTGAGGGTAAACCACTGTTTGGGCGTATGGCAGAGCTCGGAAGGAAAGGAGCGCCATTTGACTTTTCAATGCAAAATTGACTGGAATTGAGATGGGACGCCATGTTGCGTTTGGAGAGCCCCTGATGTGCCTAAACACTGAAACCCCCTACAAGTGACACCATTTTGGAAAGTAGACCCCCTAAGGAACTTATCTTGATGTGTGGTGAGCACTTTGACCCACCAAGTGCTTCACAGAAGTTTATAATGCAGAGCCGTAAAAATAAAAAATCATATTTTTTCACAAAAATGATCTTTTTGCCCCCAATTTTTTATTTTCCCAAGGGTAAGAGAAGAAATTGGACCCCAAAAAATGTTGTACAATTTGTCCTGAGTACGCTGATACCCCATATGTGGGTGTAAACCATTGTTTGGGCGCATGGCAGAGCTTGGAAGGGAAGGAGCGCCATTTGACTTTTCAATGCAAAATTGACTGGAATTGAGATGGGACGCCATGTTGCGTTTGGAGAGCCCCTGATGTGCCTAAACATTGAAACTCCCTACAAGTGACACCATTTTGGAAAGTAGACCCCCTAAGGAACTTATCTAGATGTGTGGTGAGCACTTTGACCCACCAAGTGCTTCACAGAAGTTTATAATGCAGAGCCGTAAAAATAAAAAATCATATTTTTTCACAAAAATGATCTTTTTGCCCCCAATTTTTTATTTTCCCAAGGGTAAGAAAAGAAATTGGACCCCAAAAAATGTTGTGCAATTTGTCCTGAGTACGCTGATACCCCATATGTGGGTGTAAACCATTGTTTGGGCGCATGGCAGAGCTTGGAAGGGAAGGAGCGCCATTTGACTTTTCAATGCAAAATTGACTGGAATTGAGATGGGACGCCATGTTGCGTTTGGAGAGCCCCTGATGTGCCTAAACACTGAAACCCCCTACAAGTGACACCATTTTGGAAAGTAGACCCCCTAAGGAACTTATCTTGATGTGTGGTGAGCACTTTGACCCACCAAGTGCTTCACAGAAGTTTATAATGCAGAGCCGTAAAAATAAAAAATCATATTTTTTCACAAAAATGATCTTTTCGCCCCCAATTTTTTATTTTCCCAAGGGTAAGAGAAGAAATTGGACCCCAAAAAATGTTGTGCAATTTGTCCTGAGTACGCTGATACCCAATATGTGGGTGTAAACCATTGTTTGGGCGCATGGCAGAGCTTGGAAGGGAAGGAGCGCCATTTGACTTTTCAATGCAAAATTGACTGGAATTGAGATGGGACGCCATGTTGCGTTTGGAGAGCCCCTGATGTGCCTAAACATTGAAACTCCCTACAAGTGACACCATTTTGGAAAGTAGACCCCCTAAGGAACTTATCTAGATGTGTTTTGAGAGCTTTGAACCCCCAAGTGTTTCACTACAGATTATAACGCAGAGCCGTGAAAATAATTTTTATTTTTTTTCTCAAAAATGATTTTTTAGCACCCAGCTTTGTATTTTTACAAGGGTAACAGAATAAATTGGACCCCAAAATTTGTTTTCCAATTTGTCCTGAGTACGCTGATACCCCATATGTGGGGGGGAACCACTGTTTGGGCGCATGACAGAGCTCGGAAGGGAAGGAGCGCCATTTGGAATGCAGACTTAAATGGATTGGTCAGCAGCCGTCACGTTGCATTTGCAGAGCCCCTGATGTACCCAAACAGTACAAACCCCCCACAAGTGACCCCATATTGGAAACTAGACCTCCCAAAGAACTTATCTAGATGTGTTTTGAGAACTTTGAACCCCCAAGTGTTTCACTAAAGTTTATAGCGCAAAGCCGTGAAAATAAAAATTCTTTTTTTTTTTCACAAAAATGATTTTTTAGCCCCCAGTTTTGTATTTTCACAAGGGTAACAGGATAAATTAGACCCCAAAAGTTGTTGTCCAATTTGTCCTGAGTACGCTGATACCCCATATGTGGGGGGGAACCACTGTTTGGGTGCATGACAGAGCTCGGAAGGGAAGGAGCGCCATTTGGAATGCAGCCTTAAATGGATTGGTCTGCAGGCGTCACGTTGCATTTGCAGAGCCCCTGATGTACCCAAACAGTACAAACCCCCCACAAGTGACCCCATATTGGAAACTAGACCTCCCAAGGAACTTATCTAGATGTGTTGTGAGAACTTTGAACCCCCAAGTGTTTCACTACAGTTTATAACGCAGAGCCGTGAAAATAAAACATCTTTTTTTTCCCACAAAAATGATTTTTAGCCCCCCAAATTTTTATTTTCCTAATGATAACAAGAGAACTTGGACCCCAGAAGTTGTTGTTCAATTTGTCCCGAGTACGCTGATAACACATATGTTGGGGTAAACCCCTTTTTGGGCGCACGGGAGAGCTCGGAAGGGAAGGAGCACTGTTTTACTTTTTCAACGCAGAATTGGCTGGAATTGAGATTGGACGCCATGTCGCGCTTGTAGAGCCCCTGATGTGCCTGGACAGTGGAAACTCCCCAATTCTACCTGAAACCCTAACCCAAACACACCCCTAACCCTAATCCCAACGGTAACCCTAACCACACCCCTAGCCCTGACACACCCATAATTCTAATCCCAACCCTAATCCAAACGTAAATGTAATCCAAACCCTAACCCTAACTTTAGCCCCAACCCTAACTTTAGCCCCAACCCTAACTTTACCTCCAACCCTAACCCTACCCCTAACCCTAACCCTAAACGTGACTGAAATACGTGGCACTGAAATACGTGGCACTGAAATACGTGGCACTGAAATACGTGGCACTGAAATACGTGGCACTGAAATACGTGATACGTGGCACTTAAATACGTGGCACTGAAACACGTGGCACTGAAATACGTCATACGTGGCACTGAAATACGTGGCACTGAAATACGTGGCACTGAAATACGTGGCACTGAAATACGTGGCACTGAAATACGTGGCACTGAAATACGTGGCACTGAAATACGTGGCACTGAAATACGTGGTACTAAAATATGTGGCACTGAAATACGTGATACGTGGCACTGAAATACGTGATACGTGGCACTGAAATATGTGATACGTGGCACTGAAATACGTGGCACTGAAACACGTGGCACTGAAATACGTGGCACTGAAATACGTGGCACTGAAATACGTGGCACTATGACTGTCAGAAAATGTTCATTAAACGGTTAGGGGTGAGGTTAGGGGTAGAGTTAGGGTTAGGGTTTGGATCCCTTTATCACCTTGATGGTGGTGGGTGGCTTTTCAGTGTGTTTAAATGCATGCGTTTTTAACGCAAACAAACGCATGTGCTTAAAAACGCAAGAAAATACTGCAGGTTGTATTTCTGAAAATGAACGCATGCAGAAAAAAACCGCATGCGTTTGAAAACGCGACCAAACGCGTACAAAAAAACCGCATGCGTTTTCAATGTTAAATATAGGGAAAAAACGCATGCGTTTTTTTGTGCAAAAAACGCTGCAGACAAAAACGCAAGTGTGAAACGAGCGACGCTTTTTATAGCAAAAAAGTTTTTGCGTCTCCACATTTTGAGACCTATAATTTTTCCACATTTTGCTCCACAGAGTCATGTGAGGTCTTGTTTTTTGCGGGACGAGTTGACGTTTTTATTGGTAACATTTTCGGACACGTGACCGTTTTTGATCGCTTTTTATTCCGATTTTTGTGAGGCAGAATGACCAAAAACCAGCTATTCATGAATTTCTTTTGGGGGAGGCGTTTATACCGTTCCGCGTTTGGTAAAATTGATAAAGCAGTTTTATTCTTCGGGTCAGTACGATTACAGCGATATCTCATTTATATCATTTTTTTATGTTTTGGCGCTTTTATACGATAAAAACTAAAATATAGAAAAAATAATTATTTTCGTATCGCTTTATTCTCAGGACTATAACTTTTTTATTTTTTTGCTGATAATGTTGTATGGCGGCTTGTTTTTTGCGGGACAAGATGACGTTTTCAGCGGTACCATGGATATTTATATCAGTCTTTTTGATCGCGTGTTATTCCACTTTTTGTTCGGCGGTATGGTAATAAAGCGTTGTTTTTTGCCTCGTTTTTTTTTTTTTTTTCTTACGGTGTTTACTGAAGGGGTTAACTAGTGGGGCAGTTTTATAGGTTGGGTCGTTACGGACGCGGCGATACTAAATATGTGTACTTTTATTGTTTTGTTTTTTTTATTTAGATAAAGAAATGTATTTATGGGAATAATATATATTTTTTTTTTATTATTTATTTAGGATTTTTTTTTTTTTTTTTTTTACACATGTGGAAAAAATTTTTTTTAACTTTTTTACTTTGTCCCAGGGGGGGACATCACAGATCATTGATCTGGCAGTGTGCACAGCACTCTGCCAGATCGACGATCTGCTGTGCAGGGCTGCAGGCTTACCAAGTGTCTGCTCTGAGCAGACACTCGGTAAGCCACCTCCTTCCCTGCAGGACCCGGATGCCGCGGCCATCTTGGATCCGGGACCTGCAGCCAGGAAGGAGGTAGGAGACCCTCGCAGCAACGCGATCACATCGCGTTGCTCCGGGGGTCTCAGGGAAGCCCGCAGGGAGCCCCCTCCCTGCGCGATGCTTCCCTATACCGCCGGTACACTGCGATCATGTTTGATCGCGGTGTGCCGGGGGTTAATGTGCCGGGGGCGGTCCGTGACCGCTCCTGGCACATAGTGCCGGATGTCAGCTGCGATATGCAGCTGACACCCGGCCGCGATCGGCCGCGCTCCCCCCGTGAGCGCCGCTGATCGGTGATGACGTACTATCCCGTCGGCGGTCATACGGGCCCACCCCACCTCGACGGGATAGTACGTCAAATGTCGGGAAGGGGTTAATATAATTGTCTGCTGCATGATCAATATTCTATTAGCTCCAGTCCCCCTATAGCTATGCAATGAAAGTCTTTCAATATTTGCATCTACCATAAAAGTCATTAGTGTAGGACCTGATTTTAAAGGTAAGGTACCGCGTTTGTAGATCATTCATTAATCAATGTAATGTAGCATAACATGCTGCTATAACCAAGATTTGAATGCATGTAAAACAGATTTTGTGTGTTATACCAGTAGAAAGAAGGAACTGGGGGCTGACATCTTGGTTTCACAGCAGTAGCACGACACTAGCAGTGTCATTTTACGGCACCCCATGGACATAGGAGATAATAGACCGCCGCGGACCCTATCTATAACATTGAAGAGGCATTAGCAGTGAGCTGGACACGCCTCTGTGGGCTGTACAACTCACTGCTGTAGGTGTGACTAGCCGCCATTTTACTATAGCCCAGTGCTATCTGCCGAGCTCCACTTGCTCTCTATCGCTGCAGGACAGAAGCACTGACTGGAGCCAGGAGAGTGGGGAGTGCGGGTGATTTACCTCCCTGCTCCTCTGTCTGTACTCCAGGCACTGCACGTTCTGGGCAGACATCCTCTGCTCTCACACGCTGCCCTGTCTGCTTCTCCTGCTCTGTCTCCGCCTCCCCCCTCACACACAGTCCCGGAGATCTCCGGTAAGCTGCACTCTCCCCCTGTGTCTCTCTCCCTCTCTGTGCAGCGTGGGGGGGTCTCTATGCATGTGTGCAAGCATCGTCCAAGGGGACTACAAGTCCCATTAGACGATGCCTGCTACACTGACAGTGATTGACACATTAGCCAATTATGGAACAGTAGTAGTCCCATCATCCGGCTAATGTGTTGAATAAAAAAAAAAAAATACTCCATACATACATGCTACATAAGTAAGAAGCCAATCACCAAGACAAAGGATGCACCAGGAGGACCAGGCTGAATATATATATATATGCCTTTATTAATTCTTAAGTGGCAGTACAGTATCAGATAGTATATTACAACCAAACAGTTAATACAAAAAGTGTGCTATGCAGGACGGCAGTAAATCAAATCAAATAAGCGGAAACCCTATTGCACATATGAAGATCTTAAAAAAAATTTTTTACCAGTATTTCTGTGCCAGGTAATGATTTCCAGAATGAAGATAAAAATTCCCAGAAGCAAAAGTGTGAAATTTATATATAAAAATTTAAAAATTTAAAAAAGTGTATGTGCAAAATACAAAAAGTGCTTTATAGTGCAATCAATTGGAACAATGCAAAGGTGCACAAAGACGGGGCTATCACCCTTTTAGTTTCACATAAAATGCCAAATAAAAAAGTGCAAAGTGCTAGAGAGCAGGGAATATTTATAAACATTACCTGTGGGTACCTCGCCGTCCTGAACACGCACACTCCCGACACGTGTTTCGGAAACCTAGTTCCTTCGTCAGGGGGTGACCCACGTTGTGAAATTTGTGCCCGACGTGGGCAGCGGATGCAGTTTTTCAACACATCCGCTGCCCATTCTGAAGTCTGGAAGGAGGGGGCGGAGTTTTGGCAGCGCATGCTGTTTTTTTTCCGCCAGATCTGTTTTTTTCACCGGATCCATTTTTTTACGCTGGATCCATTTTTTCCCACCGGATCCGTTTTTTTTTCGCCTGATCCATTTTTTCCACTGGATCCGTTTTTCCACTGGATCTGTTTTTTTCCCGCCGGATCCGTTTTTTTCCCGCCGGATCCGTTTTTTCCCACCGCATCCGTTTTTCCATCGGATCCGGTTTTTTCCCACCAGATCCGTTTTTTTCCCGCCGGATCCATTTTTTCCCACCGGATCCATTTTTTCCCGCCGGATCCGTTTTTTCCCGCCGGATCCATTTTTTCCCGCCTGATCCGTTTTTTTTCCGCCGGATCCATTTTTTCCTGCCGGATCCGTTTTTTGTCGCCGGATCCGGTTTTTGATCTGATGCTGCTGCTCTCCACGGGAGATCGTCGTGGGACACTCGTGGAATTCTGCGGACGAGTAGTATATTGGTTGTTTGTTTTTTTCATATTTTTTACAGATGACACTGGCTTCGGGGAACAAAGTGACAAGTAACGGTGAGTATATACTCTATGTTATATGTACTGTATGTCTATATGTATGTCATGTATGTCATGTATGTCATGTATGTAATGTATGAATGTACTGTATGTATGTAGTATGTATGTATGGAGTATGAATGTAGTATGTATGTGTGTAGCATGTATGTAGCATGTATGGAGTATTTTTTTTTAATATTCAACACATTAGCCGGATGATGGGACTACTACTGTCCCATCATTGGCTAATGTGTCAATCACTGTCAGCGTAGCAGGCATCATCCGATGGGACTTGTAGTCCCATCAGACGATGCCTGCACAGACACAAAGACCCCCGGCAGGCCGTACAGACCCCAGAGACGCCGTACAGACCCCCCGGAGAGGCTGTACAGACCCCCCGGCAGGCCGTACAGACCACCCACGGTCCCACAGACCCTGGAGAGGCCACACAGACAGCCACGAACAATCAATGACCGGCACAGTCCGGCGGAAAAATGGCCGCTCCTTCCTCCCCGCAGTCAGTGCCCGCTTCATACTCCCCTCCAGTCAGCGCTCACACAGGGTTAATGCCGGCGGTAACGGACCGCGTTATGCCGTGTTTAACGCACTCTGTAACCGCTGCTATTAACCCTGTGTGTCCCCAACTTTTTAATATTGATGCTGCCTATGTGACATCAATAGTAAAAAAAATGTAATGTTAAAAATAATTTAAAAAACCTGCTATGCTTACCCTCTGTTGTCGCGTCCTCTCCTCGGCAGTGCAAGCGGCAGGCTCCAGTGCCAAGGATGGTATGCAAGAAGGACCTTCCATGATGTCACGGTCATGTGACCGCGACGTCATCACAGGTCCTGTGCGCATCAAACCCTGGGACAGGAAGCTGCCGCGTGCACCGCACACAGGCGACAGGACTACAAGGGCTCCCTCGGAAGGTGAGTATATGTTTATTTTTTATTTTAACTCTTTTTTAACCTGTTACATACGTGTCTGGGCAATATACTATGTGGGCTGTGCAATATACTACGTCACTGGGCAATATACTACGTGGGCTGTGCAATATAGTACGTGACTGGGCAATATACTACGTGACTGGGCAATATGCTACGTGGGCTGTGCAATATACTACGTCACTGGGCAATATACTACGTGACTGGGCAATATACTACGTGGGCTGTGCAATATACTACGTCACTGGGCAATATACTACGTGGGCTGGGCAATATACTACGTAGCTGGGCAATATACTACGTGGCTGGGCTATATACTACGTGGCTGGGCAATATACTACGTGACTGGGCAATATACTACGTGGGCTGTGCAATATACTACGTGACTGGGCAATATACTACGTGACTGGGCAATATACTATGTGGCTGGGCAATATACTACGTGGACATGCATATTCTAGAATACCCGATGCGTTAGAATCAGGCCACCATCTAGTACCGTATATGTATATATGCCATGGATGAGGCCACAGTAAAGTGTATCTTTATTTGGGACAAAAGGTAACTCACAGGTCATTGCAGATGATGATGATGAACATACAATTTGTCATTCCTCCTACACAGTCACATACCAGGGAGGAAGCCACTCACGCCAGTGTAATATTGCGCCTTTCTTTGGGTCACATGGTAACTCACATGCATTTATTTACAGTCCACAGACTCCACTCTTCCTCTCTGCTGTCTGCTCCTCCCACAGGAGTCACAGTCATACTTCACTGGCTGAATCTGAGAAGCTGCCAGGCCCAGACAAGAAAGAAAAAAAAAAAAAAGACTCGGCTCACTCACGCTGCAGAGCCGACTCCTTTCATTCACAGCAGGGAGCCGGCTCTTTGTATCGGCTCGTTCACGAACGACACATCACTAACACACACACCACTTCACTCTTCCTCCAGTCCACCATGCTGCTGAGCCCACTGTGTTCTGCTCCTCTGTATACAAGCTGTGCTTCTAATGCAGTAACTGCTGGTGATAGCAGATCACAGGGCAGTCACACACAAAATGCCCTGTGATGCTGCTCTTCATTCTGCCCCAGGGATATTAGACCACCCAAAAGGGGAGGGAAATGGTGATGTCAGCAGTTACTGCCCCAATTTTCCAGCTAACAGTAGAGCTGGTAAGTAGTGTTGAGCATTCCGATACTGCAAGTATCGGGTATCGGCCGATACTTGCTGTATCGGAATTTCCGATACCGAGATCCGATACTTTTGTGGTATCGGGTATCGGTATCGAAACAACATTAATGTAATAATGTGTAAAAGAGAGAATTAAAATAAAAAATATCGCTATACTCACCTGTCCGACGCAGCCGGGACCTCAGCGAGGGAACCGGCAGCATTGTTTGTTTAAATTTCGCGCTTTTACTTGGTTACGTGAAGTCCCGGCTTGTGATTGGTCAGGGCGGCCATGTTGCCGGGACGCGGACCAATCACAGCAAGCCGTGACGAAATTACGTCACGGCTTGCTGTGATTGGTCCGCGTCCCGGCAACATGGCCGCCATTAACCAATCACAAGCCGTGACGTCACGGGAGGCTGGACATGCGCGTATTTTGAAAAGCGCGCGTGTCCAGCCTCCAGTGACGTCCCGGCAACATGGCCGCCATTAACCAATCACAAGCTGGGACGTCACAGGAGGCTGGACATGCGCGTATTTTGAAAAGCGCGCGTGTCCAGCCTCCAGTGACGTCCCGGCAACATGGCCGCCATTAACCAATCACAAGCCGGGACGTCACGGGAGGCTGGACATGCGCGTATTTTGAAAAGCGCGCGTGTCCAGCCTCCAGTGACGTCCCGGCAACATGGCCGCCATTAACCAATCACAAGCCGTGACGTCACGGGAGGCTGGACATGCGCGTATTTTGAAAAGCGCGCGTGTCCAGCCTCCAGTGACGTCCCGGCAACATGGCCGCCATTAACCAATCACAAGCCGGGACGTCACGGGAGGCTGGACATGCGCGTATTTTGAAAAGCGCGCGTGTCCAGCCTCCAGTGACGTCCCGGCAACATGGCCGCCATTAACCAATCACAAGCCGGGACGTCACAGGAGGCTGGACATGCGCGTATTTTGAAAAGCGCGCGTGTCCAGCCTCCAGTGACGTCCCGGCAACATGGCCGCCATTAACCAATCACAAGCCGTGACGTCACGGGAGGCTGGACATGCGCGTATTTTGAAAAGCGCGCGTGTCCAGCCTCCAGTGACGTCCCGGCAACATGGCCGCCATTAACCAATCACAAGCCGTGACGTCACGGGAGGCTGGACATGCGCGTATTTTGAAAAGCGCGCGTGTCCAGCCTCCAGTGACGTCCCGGCAACATGGCCGCCATTAACCAATCACAAGCCGTGACGTCACGGGAGGCTGGACATGCGCGTATTTTGAAAAGCACGCGTGTCCAGCCTCCAGTGACGTCCCGGCAACATGGCCGCCATTAACCAATCACAAGCCGGGACGTCACTGGAGGCTGGACACGCGCGCTTTTCAAAATACGCGCATGTCCAGCCTCCCGTGACGTCACGGCTTGTGATTGGTTAATGGCGGCCATGTTGCCGGGACGCGGACCAATCACAGCAAGCCGTGACGTAATTTCGTCACGGCTTGCTGTGATTGGTCCGCGTCCCGGCAACATGGCCGCCCTGACCAATCACAAGCCGGGACTTCACGTAACCAAGTAAAAGCGCGAATTTTAAACAAACAACGCTGCCGGTTCCCTCGCTGAGGTCCCGGCTGCGTCGGACAGGTGAGTATAGCGATATTTTTTATTTTAATTCTTTATTTTACACATTAATATGGTTCCCAGGGCCTGAAGGAGAGTTTCCTCTCCTTCAGACCCTGGGAACCATCAGGAATACCGTCCGATACTTGAGTCCCATTGACTTGTATTGGTATCGGGTATTGGTATCGGATTGGATCCGATACTTTGCCGGTATCGGCCGATACTTTCCGATACCGATACTTTCAAGTATCGGACGGTATCGCTCAACACTACTGGTAAGTCTTACTATAGCTGCTTGAGGTCTAAAACGGAAAATGCTCCCCCTAGTGGTAAATATATATATATTTGTAAGAAAATATATAATATTTTTCATATAGAAATGTTTGCAAACAGTGCAAACATTACATTAGTACATTTTATTTACTATTTTAAGCTTAATTTCACAAAAAAAAAAAAAATGCAAGAAAACTGGTGGCACCTTCCCTTTAAGGAAATAGAATCAGGAGTAGCAAATATAACGTTGCCAAGTGTTTCTTTGTGCATGTTCACATGCAGCAGATCTTGTTTTTAAAATTCCCATGCCTGAATAATTCACTTTATCTAAAAGGACATGGGTTTCTGCAAGTTCCATCCAGATCTATAGCACAGTCATACATACAGTAGGTCTGTCACAAATTTGCTGAGTACAGTTTGACATTTCACTGCAAAATTGTCATTAATTATTCATTTACATACAAAAAAAATTGAACCTAATGTTATTTCATTCTGAGAATTACTAAATTGTGTTTTCCTGATTTGTACTAGTCAGTCATACCCAGGAAGGACTCACGACTCAATAGAAACTCTCAAATTTCACTTTTTGTCCAAGAACTTCAGATTTTATACAAGGGTATGAGCACATTACATCTTTTACACATGAGCAAGCCTGTGGAGTTCTCTAAGGGAAAGACCCTTCAGAAAATGCTGGCAATGTTTTCCTGAAGCATCTTTTTTGCTCACTTCCTGATTGATTTTTTGCAGTTTTTTGCTGTAGGTGATTTTTTGAGCCATTCCGTTGCCTCACTTCTTTTAAGCATTTGGCATCTTTGGAAATGTGAAATGATTAAAAGATGGTGCATTCTCGCGATTCGGGAGCACCACCGGAAAAAGATGTTGTGTGATAACACACTTAGAATTCTGACTTGAGAAAAAAACTAAACTTTTTTTTTAAACTTTGATAATCTGAGATTAAATTAAAAAGTTCTGAAATAAAAAAAAGGAATTCTTAGATCATTATTTTGACATGATCTCCTGTTTCAGATTTGTTTTTAGGACTTTAGAAGACATTTATTAATGGTCCTCCTACACCAGAAGCTTTCAAATATTTTTGTAGAAGCCAAACTTTCATCAAAAATAGCGACTTGCTGCCCTTATTGCAGGACACTGACGTATCCTAGGTATCCATGGCTACGACCACTCATATAGTGACAGTTAGCTGGTAGTGGTCATAACCATGGATACCTAAGCTACTGGAGCACCACTGGAAAAAGATGTTGTGTGATGGACCTATTTTTAATTAGCAGATTTTTTGTTAACCTGTTTTTTGTTACAGGTGACTTTTCTAATTGCTTCTTGTTGATGAGCTTGATGAAGCAATTTGACAGCAGATACCCAAATCTTAATCATTGTCTATGTGACATTTTACCACATTTTTACATCAAATTTCTTGCCATGTTCAAGATCTCTGCAAAAATAAATAAATAAAAAAATAGGCAAAAACACATAATGATAATTTCTCTCTAAGTATCGCTGCATGGTCTAATGTGAAATTGCATTCCAGCCAGTAGCCCGCTTGTTCTCAGTGATGAATCACAAAGTGGGATCCATTTGTAATCCATTGCTAAGACGGTAATAGAGGAATGTACAGCCATGGCACAGCGTGGCATGTGTTAATAGTTTGTTCTTGTCATTTTAACAAATATGTGTCTGACAACAATTATTTCTCTTTAGGAATTCTTTTCAAAAACATTAACATGGCCAAAAGTAATGTCATCCTTGTTTTATCACAGCATGAAGGTTTCTGTTAAGCCAGCAGCACATCATCTGTAAAGGAGCACGCACGGGCCCGATGGCGGTGCTGCATTACATTACAGAACAAAAGGCTGTTTTAAATACACTAAATGTATTTATATTAGGTGACTCGGCTATAATGGGCCATGGCAAATCCATCTTTTGGAAAATATGTGTCTCTTTCTAGAGTGCACCACAATTGTTTCATGTATTTGCTGGTAAGAAAACTTTCGTATTTATACAACACTCTATGATTTGCATCCTGATTGATAAATGTGAATCCCCAGGAAATTGTAAGCAAAAAGTACAAAGTTGCTTGTCATTAAGAGAAAAAAAATATGCAATACCAAAGCAGAAGTGAGTTAATTCAATCATAATGATTTTCAGAAACTCAAAAATATAATAGTCATTTGGGTTCAAAAATAATAAAATATTATACTCACCTGTCTTAAGTCTGCCCCTTACCCATCCTGTCACCTCTGCTCTTTGCCCAGCCCTTACCTCCTTCTGGTTTTAGATCTTTCAGCGCTGATTAGGTCTCAAGCAGTCACATGGAGCCAAATTCACATCAATGATGTGCATTGTAACCCAAGTAACTACTTAAGATCTACTCAGCACCAGAAGAACCAAAGGCTAGAGAGGCATGATGACCGAGCGGACAGTCGCAGTAGCAGGACAGATGTGGGGCAGGACTAGGAAGGGTGAGTAAATTTTTTTTTTTTTTTTAAACATTTCCCTCAACCTGACTTTTATTTTTCTTTGGGGGTCTGGAGAAACTTAAGAACATAATAATCACCTTTTCTGGAATTTGGACTGAATTTATTTGCACCGAATCAAATCGTTATCCAAATCAAGAGAGTCTACTAAAAATTAATTTTGAGAGATTGAATCATCTCCTAGATGTATTACTACATACAAATATATACATAAGCTTTATTTACTAGCTAAACTATGTTGACCAGCCAACCAGGGAAGTCAAAAGGCGTATTCTGCTATCAGTGTAGCATGAAGATGATGACTGCTACATCTGTTTGTGTCTGAAGATTGGATTGGTAAAATTTTTTGCAGCCTTAAATCAGCAGTAATTATCAGAATGAAGGAGCTCCAGTAGCCTATAAAGTGTCTAAGTCCCTTTGTCCCTGCTCTAAGATTTTAGTTACTCGACAACGCTAACTAAATATCAATTCATTTGATTGAATGTCCAATTTATTATCCTAGCACGGTAATGCAGTTTAAGACAAAAAAAACCCTATTTGTATATAAGGAAAAAATATCCTTCCCAATTCCTAACACAGCACCCAGAATAAAGCTGGATCATCTAAACAGATCTAGTACCTTGAATATTATATTTTTCAAGAAAAGCACTCAGCTCGTCCGTAAACTTGTCAACCATTACAAAATCTTGAGGCAGAGATTTGCGCAAAAAATAATAACATCAGTGCTCAAAGAGAATAGAATCCTTAATCTCACAGCTCGTACAGTAAAGAATCAAAAGTCTTGAGTTTTGTACAATAAAAAATCGCTATGTGCGATGATAATAAAACCTTTTTTCTAGTTGTAGAGGATGTCCCCTTGTAATTGTTGCAGATCCAAGTGTAAATAGAACATTTGAAAGATACAAATACTGTCCATTCATATATTTTTATATTGTAAGTAGGTTACCCCAAAGCTTCTTAATATATTATTATATGGCCTAGGAGGTCCCTTCCAACTCTACCATTCTATGATTCTATGAGATTGCTGTCAATATTTTGAGTGATCTCTGTAATCCTAACCATACTCATTAGCTCAAAAACATTGGAACCAAACAAATAGTTATTAGTGATGAGCGAATGTGCTCATTACTCGAGTTTTCTGAGCATGCTCGGGTGATCTCTGAGTATCATGGGCATGCTCGGAGATTATGTTTGTGTCCCTGCAGCTGCATGATTTGTCTTGATTGTCTGTTTGTTAGAGAATCTCCACTTGTATTCAGGCTGTCTAGCAGCCGCACACTTGCTCATCACTAGTAGTTATGTTATGCGAATAAATGCAGGGAAATGAAATCCACAGTATCTGCCAAAACAATTTTGACCATACACATGAGACAAGCATCTTTCCCAGACACCCCAAACTTATGCCCGATCTACTAAACCTACATATGGTTTGTTTGGGAGAAATTAGTGTCTCTTGGCTCAATCCACTGTTTACAAAAGGAATGGCCATTGAATTTTAACATTCCAAATCCTTCTTTTTCCTCAGAGCATCTGCTGGAAAAAAAAGTTGGGAGCCCCAGTACACATTAGATGGTTGTCTAGTCATGCCGAAATCAGTGGGATCAACCTATTTTAATCAAACATGGGTTTATTTTATGGTATTGAATAGTCTGTTCCACATTTGCAAACTAGAAGGTGTAACCTAAAGACTGTTCATTCAAAAATGAATCTTCTCTTGTTAGATCTCTCAGACTGCTAATAGGAGTTAATGTGATTTGTTTTTGTATCACAATGACATAAAGATTGTTACCTATATATGTATTAAAGAGCTGAGTCCATTAGATCAACAATTACCTGTATGATCTATTAGGTATAAACCAACATTTGGAGCCAAAATGCTGTCCTATTCTTGCATTTTGTTTGAATGACTGGCATAAAATTCTACTTTACAAATAAATACCTAGACCCAGTTTACCTGAGATATAGAGTCTCTAGAACTCTGAACAGAATCATGTTTAACTACTTTTGGACAGCCCATAAGCTTACAGGTGGTTCCCATGACCAAGAAGCTGACTGGTACAGCCAGACTCCCCCTCAGAGATAGATTATTACCAACTTTGCCATCCTAGACACTACATACACAATACCAAACAAGCACTGTATATACAGTACAGGATGCGCTTATAGTGCTTCCTTCACTGAACCCAGGGATTATGTGATTGTTGGGTGTGGGGACAGTGCAGGAGCAACTGGCACTAACAGAGCCTGATCAGCTCTGCTGCAAAGCTGGGAGGCTGAATTTGTTCTGTAACTGGGGCTAATACAACATGCCCAATTACAGGGGAAATCATATACGAGATGTTGAAATGCTCGCCAAAGTTTTTTCATGACCTTTTGATGGGTAAAGATGGGGAGATATAATGTTTGAAATGAATAAATAAAAAGCGGAAAAAATAAATTAAAAAGCCGCTGACTGTCCAAATTGCTTTCATTAGCTCTTGTTAAAAAAAAAGATGTATCTGAATAAGAATAGATATTTGAGAATAAAATCTGAAATATTTTTATTGGTTCTTTGTGGTTATAAAATATATAACTTAAAAAAAAGTAAGAAATAATTTGAATATCTGAATAAAAAAATAATTTAGAGCACATGAACGGTAAAGCTTAAATATATACCTAGTCAGGAATGGGGGAAAGTGGCCCGATCTTGATTGGTTAAAAATAAGTTGATTTCTTAAGACAATCCCTTAAAGGTAACCTATCATCAGGAATGTGTACCTTAAAGTAATGGCATTTATTAAAAGGTGCTTTATTTCTAATGAAATGCCTACTTTATTACTTGAAATCTGTTTTGCTGTTTTAGAGAAATCCATAATTGTAATTGTATGCTAATTTGCAGCTTTTCTGCCTCTTTCCCCATTTCCCTCCTGTCTGTGACTGACAGATCTTGGGCAAATGAGTTGTCTCGATTCCACCACTCATGGTATCCTATGGACGCTGTGACTGACAGCTCTGCTAACCAATGGGATCTAGATCTGAGCTGTCAGGATTGTCAATGACAGCTCAACCACCCAATCTGAGGCTGAGGTGTGAGTATTGTGAGTGACAGCTCAGCCATCCTATCTCGTTGAGTCTGTGGGATTTCCTCTAGTTATCATCTGTTCTGGGTTATTACACGGCTATTTAGCACTTTGACAACAGTCAGACCATTGCTAATTGTAGTTTTGCTCAACTGGTGTGTGTGATAGCTCTGTACTCTGAGTTTTATTCTGATGTCTGTTGCTGACCTTGGATTTACCTTTGACCATTCGGTTGGCTTATTGATCTGCAACATTTCTTATACTCTGACATAGGACTGTGACCTGACTATGCTATTTTCTCTTACTTTTGTCTATAATGAGCCCTCTTGGCATTGACCCCGGATCTGTTGATTGCCCTGCCTTACGGCAAGTCCGTGACTAGTGACTAGCGTCACATTGAGTAGTGACTAACATCACAGGAGGTTGATCACTGAAAGAAGAGTGACCTGTCGATTAGAGACTGTAGGCAGCTGGCTGGTGGAGAATAGGGAGAGAGGCAGAAGAGTTACAAGTGCACTGCACGCCTCACTGCATGGCTCACTGCATGCCTCACTGCACTTGCAACTCATTAGCATAGAATTTCAATGACGGATCTATTTAAGAGGTCAAAATGAATTTCTTCAAGCAAGGTAACGATTTAATCAGCTTTAAAGTGTTTTTACATACATGCCATTAGTTTGGGATATAAAATCCTTATGACATGTTCCCTTTAAATTCCTACATTATTAGTATTGTGTTCACATACTGAATGGAACAGAGTAAAGTAGAGAAGTTTTAATCCAAAGATTTTCAATAACAATAATTTCAGTTGATTAAAAAATTCTTCCGTTATCATTAAAACTTCCTAAGAAGAATTATCATCCCACAGAACTGAGAACATAAAATATAAAACACATTTGCCAACTCACTCAACCCTTTATTTGCCAGCTCACCGTCCAGCGTCTTTAGCCCACGTACTGACATTCTATCCACATTTGCAGATCTGTGGATGTACGTGACCATCCCAACCATTCTGGATGCAATGGATGAGACATTTGCACATCATTACATGGGATTTATCCTCCGTTCTCATGCAGGACTGTAAGAAATAGTTACTTAGGGATTACTATGTTCCTTCTTTCCTGCCTCTCATGTTCACAATTTGGGAGTTACTGGATTTTATTACTTTATGCCAACAACTACAAGAAGGACTTTTATTGCCGTTCTGTTGTACATCATGACAGATCTTTAAAAAAAAAAGAGATAATGTGATAGAATTGTAAAACTTTATAAAAAGGATGAAATATTTGGCTTTGTATGTAAAAGTATGCTTGTCATCACTGGTGATTTCTATAGCTATTCTATAGGGATTACTCATATTGTATTTGCTAAGAAAAAGATGGCATCAGCTCATTCCCAATATTGTATGGTTTCCAGGTTCTGCAGAAGTACTCATTGCTGTGAAAGATAGTTGGCCTTGTTAAAAGTCTGAATTGTGCAGAGCTAAAAAGAGCACGACTCATAGTATCAATGGGAGCCAAGTGGTATTAACACTATTTATTGTTCCATTGTATTTTCATATTATGTTACCGTAAAGTTTGAGTACAGACTGGACTTTTTTTTTAATCTTCTGTCAGAGAATATTTTAGGCATTCAGCTCTGTCCCCAGTGAAGCGTAATGTTCCATAAATTTAAGAAAACCATATATCATCTTAGTAAATAGTTTATTCAAATGTGGAGTAAAATATAACAGAAAAAGGTTAGCTAAGGTCATACGCTTATCACCAATTACATTTTATGCAAAGTGGGTATTCGGCAGATATTACAGATTTCATATAGTGAAAGTGACATTTTTTAGAAATAATAATTAGTAACTACAGGAATATCACAAACTTTAGGCTATGTTCCAATGAACATTGATATTCTTAGACCACTCGCATCCACAAACTAAGGTCATCACTGGGTCCACATGCAGCACTGTCTCATCTGCAAAATGTATGATGTGGGTATTTTCCTTTATGGACTCATGTGCACTAGGACACTGACTATGGCCCTGTCACACGTCCTTGTTTCTAGTATGTGTGGTATCCGTTTTTCACAGATATCAGTGTTTTTACATGGACAAAGCATCCATGCAAAACACACACAGACGTGTCCAGTTTTTTCCCGGTCTCAGGCTATGTGCACACATTCGGAATTGCCGTGGAAATTTCCGCGGCCATTCCGCAACTCCCTACTGCGGGAAATACGCATGCAGAATTGGCATGCGTATTCTCGCTAAACACTAGCATTTTGTAAGTGTAATTAGCTTGCATAATGCTAGCGTTTTTCAAGTGATCTGTAGCATCGCTTGGAAAACTGATTGACAGGTTGGTCACACTTGTCAAACAAAGTGTTTGACAAGTGTGACCAACTTTTTACTATTGATGCTGCCTATGCAGCATCAATAGTAAAAAGATAGAATGTTAAAATAATTTAAAAAAAATAAAAAATCTTGATAATCTCACCTTATGGTGGCCCCCGCAGCCTTCCCGAACCTTGCGACGCTCCTGGCAACTCCTGTTCCTAGCGATGCCTTGCGACAATGACCCCAGATGAAGTAGCATCACGCGAGACAACTACGTCATCACAGGTCATTGTCGCAAGGCATCACTGGGAACGGGAGCTGCCGGGAGCATCGCTAAGGCCTGGGCTGGGTCTGGGGGCTGCCAGAAGGTGAGTATTATAGCTATTTTTTATTCCCAGGGCCTGGAGGAGTGTCTCCTCTCCTCCACACCCGGGTACCATCCGCACATGATCTGCTTACTTTGCGCATGGTGGGCATAGCCCCATGCGGAAAGTAAGCGGATCAATGCATTCCTTTGTGTGTGCAGAATTGCCACGATTCCGCACAAAGAATGAGCATGCTGCGTATTTTTCCGCGATGTGATTCCATCACGGAAAAATATGCAGCATTAGCACAGCATTGCGGAATCCCATTGAATTCAATGGGTTGTGTTGTGTATGCTTTTTCGTGGCAAAAGCGCATACAATCTGCAAAGTGTGCACATAGCCTCACAGATGACAGTGACCAATACAAGTCTACGAGTCCATGAAAAATATGTACAGCACATGGATGGCATCCATGTGCCATACGTGTGCTGCACATGTTTAACATTGCAAAGTATAGGGAAAGTTTTGTAACTTTATTCTTCCTATATCCATCCTGGAAAAACACTGATGACATACTGATGACACAATAATGACACACTGATGACACACTGTTGACACTCTGATGACATAATGATGGCATACTGATGACACACTGATGACACACTGATGACATACTGATGACACACAGATGATAAAACACAGTGTACCTATGCCAGCACATGACATGGCTCCCCAAACCATCACTGATTGTGGAAACTTCACACTAAACCTCAAGCAGCTTGGGTTGTCTGTCTCTCCACTCTACCTTCACACTCTGGGACCTTGGTTTCAAAGGTCTAGTGTGAAGTATCCACAATCAGTGATGGTTTGGGGAGCCATGTCATCTGCTGGTGTAGGTCCACTGTGTTTTATCAAGACCAAAGTCTGCGCAGCCGTCTACCAGGACATTTTAGAATACTTCATGCTTCCCTCTGCAGACAAGCTTTTTGGAGATGGAAATGTAACTCTCCATCAGGACTTGGCACCTGCCTGTCCACACTGCCAAAAGTACCAATAACTGGTTTATAAACAACGGTATCACTGTACTTGATTGGCAGCAAATTCGCTTCACCTTAACCCCATAGAAAATCTATGTGGTATTGTCAGGAAGAAGATGAGAAACACCAGACCCAACAATGCAGACGAGCTGAAGGCTGCTATCAAAGCAACCTGGGCTTCCATAACACCTCAGCAGTGCTACAGGCTGATCGCCTCCATGTCACGCCGTATTGATGCAGTAATTGATGCAAAAGGAGCCCCGACCAAGTATTGAGCGCATTTACTGTACATACATTTCAATAGTCCAACATTTCAGATGTTAAAATCATTTTTTCAAGCTGGTGTTATAAAATATTCTAATTTACTGAGATAATGACTTTTGGGTTTTCATTGGCTGTAAGCCATAATCATCAACATTAACAGAAATAAACACTTGAAATAGATCACTCTATTTGCAATGGTTCTATCTAATATATGAGTTTCACTTTTTGTATGGAAGAACTGAAATAAAATAACTTTTTGATGATATTATAATTTTGTGAGATTCACCTGAATATTTCCAAGAGAATTATTAAAATAATAGCACAATGCAATGAGAAAAAGGGATTCTGATTTTATCAGAAATGTATGCATTTACTAAGTACAGTAGACATATAAGCCAAGCTCACATAACAGGCAAAAGTGATATAAAATGAGATAAATCCTCTAAGGCTCTGCATTCATGGTGCTCGGCTTACAAAAATCTATTCCTAATGAGTCAGTGGGCACAATGTGTATGTGTAGTTGGCATTGATTTCTCTCTTTTAACCATCATGGCTCTTCGTAAACTGATCAATATCAGCAGCAGAAGAGTTCTTGAAACATAATGTAGGAATAAAGAGAAATAAATGTGTTGCCTGTATGTACATAATTACTATGTTTGTAACCCGGGCTTAATTATATTCCAAGCTCTTTGTGATGCACTGCTAAAATGATGCAAGGAAAAAGAACAGACCCATTAGCCATCTCAAGCTCGTGTTCAGAAACCCATCTTACAATAACATGGAAATTATATTCCCTATTTGCTCGAAAATCACTGAGGCTCTGCCAAGTTTTTGCTGGAGCAGAAAATGTTTTCCTCGGTCCAGACAATGCTTCTAACAGCGTTATCCCTGTAATAATAATAAAACTGACAGAAAGTCACCAATACCTCATCATACAAGAGAATATCAGCAGCCATTAAATAGGAGGGAAAATACCAGAAGAAGTGTTGCTTTTATTGAGGATCTAAGCACTTTACCACAACAAATGTAACCAGAAATCAAAGAAAACAGCCCAAGATAAACTTGTCATAAACATAACTAATTTTGTGTGTAGCAATCCTTCCCTGATTGCTGCTGGAAGAGGTCAAACATCTGCATTTCGCGGTAGCAGCTCCAGTAGACTCCATGAAAGTAGATTAATGTTTCTAATAGGCTTGGACTACATAGAGATGCATGTATTCTCGTTGGCTAACATCTACCATCGTTTGCTAATAGTGTTGGCAATGGCCATCGTTTACAGACTGGTTTTTTCATTCTCCACTCGGAAAGGTGACCTTGGAAAAGCAGGGAACCAAAGATACAAAAGAAGGTGAAAAGTTACCAGATGACAACTCCAAAAAAAAATAAGCTGTTTTTATGCTATGGCCAGATGGAAAATAGGCACGGATGAATGCCTCATACATTTTATAATTGTGCCGTCACATGAGGGAACATTCGTTGGTGCCAAGAACTTTTCAATAAAAGCCACATTGAAAAATTTGAAACCAGAGCTAAATATAGAAAACTAGAGAATCAGTGATGTGAGCACTAGTTATTCTATGTTTATGCTTTGGATGCTATGACAATGACATTGTGTGGCTTAAAGGGGTTGTCCACTACTTGGACAACCTCTTCTCATTCCTCATGTTTGACCCCATTAAAATAAAAAACACTGGTGCCTGCGCAGTTCCAGCAGTGTCAGCACTAGTGTTCTCGGGGCTCATGTGAAGTTGTGAGGTCACCTGAGTCCTGTGTCCAATCAGTGATGTCATCAATGACCCCACCTTTGGATATTTTGAACATCAACAGGAAGTCAAGGCTGCAGCTGCTCTTTGACTTCCTCTTGTTGTTTTCTTTCTCTGAAGGTGGGGACAGTAACACTAGCGCTGGTATGGTGTAGTGCTCATGTGTCATAACACCCTCACATGACCCCGGGAACACAAGTGCTGAAATATCTGAAACGGCACTGGAGGTGAGTATATATCTTTTTATTTTAACTGGGCCAAACATGAGGAATGAGAATGGGTTGTCCAAGTAGTGGACAACACCTTTATGGTGCAATATATGTATTTGATTGATCATTTTAAGTCAGTTAAATCCACCTTTAGTGAAATGTATGTGTTTGAAAGGGTTGTCCCCCTAATTTTACGTAAAATGCATACCATGCTGTATACGCTGGGCGCCTAGCTGCACCGTTTTTCCTTGCAAGATGTAATATCGAAGCCCCACATCCCTCATTGGCCTCTCCCCCTCACATTTCATTATTGTTCTCTCCCCCTTCTCTATCATTGTCCTCTCATATCACCACCGCTCACCTTTCAGCACGTTCCCCCAGCATCATTTTCTCTGCATGTTGATGTCATCCAGCCACGTGCCTGTGTCAAACTGGAAGCACAGGGCAGGAAGCAGAGGACAGATCCCTGCAGCTCTGTTCTGCTGCCATTTTTTCATGTAGGCAGCGGAGCTGTAGGGATCGCTCCTTGCCCGTCGCACATGAGGGCAATCTGGCTATGGGCTCCCGGAGCCTCGGGGCCAGAGAAACAGGCCAGAATGCCTTCATTATTAGCCACCCTGCAGGGGGCCCTTCCACCTCCTGGCGCCGGTGCAGAGGCACCGGCTGCACGGAAGGTATGTTCATCCGACTTTATATCTGTACTACATGTGCTGTACTGTTTGATATCTGTAGCACACATACTGTACTACTTTCTAGCTGTCCTGTGTACTGTACTAACAAACATACAGGTGCTTTTCACAAAATTAGAATATCATCAAAAAGTTAATTTATTTCAGTTCTTCAATACAAAAAATGAAACTCATATATTATATAGAGTCATTACAGAGTGATCTATTTCAAGTGTTTATTTCTGTTAATGTTGATGATTATGGCTTACAGTCAATGAAAACCCAAAAGTCATAATCTCAGTAAATTAGAATAGTTAACCAAAACACGTGCAAAGGCTTCCTAAGCATTTATAAAGATGTCTTAGTCTGTTTCAGTAGCTCCACAATCATGGGGAAGACTGCTGACTTGACAAATGTCCAGAAGGCAGTCATTGACACACTCCACAAGGAGGGGAAGCCACAAAAGGTCATTGCTAAAGAAGCTGTCTGTTCACAGAGTGCTGTATCCAAGCATATTAATGGAAAGTTGAGTGGAAGGAAAAAGTGTGGTAGAAAAAGGTGCACAAACCACTGGGATAACCTCAGCCTTGAAAGGATTGTTAAGAAAAGGCCATTCAAAAATTTGGGGGAGATTCACAAGGAGTGGACTGCTACTGGAGTAACTGCTTCAAGAGCCGCCACACACAGATGTATCCAGGACATGTATACATATTAGTCCTCAAAAAAACCTAAACATCCATAGGTCATACTCTGTATATATCCCATAAACCCAGAACCACTCAAGTAACAAGGAGTGTATATATAAAATCAATAAAGTTTATTTGCAAAAATACATTAACCCCTTCATGACCCAGCCTATTTTGGCCTTAATGACCTTGCCGTTTTTTTCAATTCTGACCAGTGTCCCTTTATGAGGTAATAACTCAGGAACGCTTCAACGGATCCTAGCGATTCTGAGACTGTTTTTTCGTGACATATTGGGCTTCATGTTAGTGGTAAATTTAGGTCGATAATTTCTGAGTTTATTTGTGAAAAAAATGGAAATTTTGCAAAAATTTTGAAATTTTCGCAATTTTCACATTTTGAATTTTTATTCTGTTAAACCAGAGAGTTATGTGACACAAAATAGTTAATAAATAACATTTCCCACATGTCTACTTTACATCAGCACAATTTTGGAAACAAATTTTTTTTTTTGCTAGGAAGTTATAAGGGTTAAAATTTGACCAGTGATTTCTCATTTTTACAACAAAATTTACAAAACCATTTTTTTTAGGGACCACCTCACATTTGAAGTCAGTTTGAGGGTTCTATATGGCTGAAAATACCCAAAAGTGACACCATTCTAAAAACTGCACCCCTCAAGGTGCTCAAAACCACATTCAAGAAGTTTATTAACCTTTCAGGTGTTTCATAGCAGCAGAAGCAACATGGAAGTAAAAAATGAACATTTAACTTTTTAGTCACAAAAATGATCTTTTAGCGAAATTTTTTTTATTTTCCCAAGGGTAAAAGGAGAAACTGGACCACGAACGTTGTTGTCCAATTTGTCCTGAGTACGCAGATACCTCATATGTGGGGGTAAACCACTGTTTGGGCGCACGGCAGGGCTCGGAAGGGAAGGAGCGCCATTTGACTTTTTGAATGAAAAATTGGCTCCAATCTTTAGCGGACACCATGTCGCGTTTGGAGAGCCCCCGTGTGCCTAAACATTGGAGCTCCCCCACAAATGACCCCATTTTGGAAACTAGACCCCCCAAGGAACTTATCTAGAAGCATAGTGAGCACTTTAAACCCCCAGGTGCTTCACAAATTGATCCGTAAAATTGAAAAAGTACTTTTTTTCACACAAAATTTCTTTTAGCCTCAATTTTTTCATTTTCACATGGGCAACAGGATAAAATGGATCCTAAAATTTGTTGGGCAATTTCTCCTGAGTACGCCGATACCTCATATGTGGTGGTAAACCACTGTTTGGGTGCACGGCAAGGCTCGGAAGGGGAGGCGTGCCATTTGACTTTTTGAATGGAAAATTAGCTCCAATCGTTAGCGGACACCATGTCGCGTTTGGAGAGCCCCTGTGTGCCTAAACATTGGAGCTCCCCTACAAGTGACCCCATTTTGGAAACTAGACCCCCCAAGGAACTTATCTAGATGCATAGTGAGCACTTATAACCCCCAGGTGCTTCACAGAAGTTTATAACGCAGAGCCGTCAAAATAAAAAATAATTTTTCTTTCCTCAAAAATGATTTTTAGCCCAGAATTTTTTATTTTCCCAAGGGTAATAGGAGAAATTGGACCCCAAATGTTGTTGTCCAGTTTGTCCTGAGTACGATGATACCCCATATGTGGGGGTAAACCACTGTTTGGGCGCACCGCAGGGCTCGGAAGGGAAGGCACGCCATTTGGCTTTTTGAATGGAAAATTAGCTCCAATCATTAGCGGACACCATGTCGCTTTTGGAGAGCCCCTGTGTGCCTAAACATTGGAGCTCCCGCACAAGTGACCCCATTTTGGAAACTAGACCTCCCAAGGAACTAATCTAGATGTGTGGTGAGCACTTTGAACCCCCAAGTGCTTCACAGAAGTTTATAACGCAGAGCCATGAAAATAAAAAATAATTTTTCTTTTCTCAAAAATGATTTTTTAGCCCACAATTTTTTATTTTCCCAAGGGTAACAGGAGAAATTGGACCCCAAACGTTGTTGTCCAGTTTCTCTTGAGTACGCTGATACCCCATATGTGGGGGTAAACCACTGTTTTGGCACACGTCGGTGTTTGGAAGGGAAGTAGTGACGTTTTGAAATGCAGACTTTGATGGAATGCTCTGCGGGCATCAGGTTGCGTTTGCAGAGCCCCTGATGTGCCTAAACAGTAGGAAATCCCCTCAAGTGACTCCATTTTGGAAACTAGACCCCCAAGGGAACTTATCTAGATGTGTGGTGAGCACTTTGAACCCCCAAGTGCTTCACAGAAGTTTATAACGCAGAGCCGTGAAAATAATAATTGTGTTTCCTTTCCTCAAAAATATTTTTTTAGCCCAGAATTTTTTATTTTTTCAAGAGTAACAGGAGAAATTTGACCCCAAAAGTTGTTGTCCAGTTTCTCCTGAGTATGCTGATACCCCATATGTGGGGGTAAACCACTGTTTGGGCACATGCCGGGGCTCGGAGGGGAAGTAGTGACGTTTTGGAATGCAGACTTTGATGGAATGGTCTGCGGGCATCATGTTACGTTTGCAGAGCCCCTGATATGCCTAAACAGTAGAAACCCCCCACAAGTGACCCCATTTTGGAAACTAGACCCCCCAAGGAACTTATCTAGATGTGTGATGAGCACGTTCAACCCCCAAGAGCTTCACAGAAGTTTACAACGCAGAGCCGTGAAAATAAAAAATCATTTTTCTTTCCTCAAAAAAAGATGTTTTAGCAAGCAATTTTTTATTTTCACAAGGGTAACAGGAGAAATTGGACCCCAATATTTGTTGCCCAGTTTGTTGTGAGTACGCTGATACCCCATATGTGGGGGTAAACCACTGTTTGGGCACACGTCAGGGCTCGGAAGGGAAGTAGTGACATTTGAAATGCAGACTTTGATGGAATGGTCTGCGGGCATCACGTTGCATTTGCAGAGTCCCTGATGTGCCTAAATAGTAGAAACACCCCACAAGTGACCCCATTTTGGAAACTAGACCCCCGAAGGAACTTATCTAGATGTGTGGTGAGCAATTTCAACCCCCAAATGCTTCACAGAAGTTAATAACGCAGAGCCGTGAAAATAAAAAATAATTGTTCTTTCCTCAAAAATTATGTTTTAGCAAGTAATTTTTTATTTTTGCAAGGGTAACAGGAGAAATTGGACCCCAACAGTTGTTGCCCATTTTGTCCTGAGTACGCTGGTACCCCAAATGTGGGGGTACACCACTGTTTGGGCGCACGTCGGGGCTTGGAAGGGAGGGAGCACCATTTGACTTTTTGAACGCAAGATTGGCTGGAATCAATGGTGGCGCCATGTTGCGTTTGGAGACCCCTGATGTGCCTAAACAGTGGAAACCCATCAATTCTAACTTCAACACTAACCCCAACACACCCCTAATCCTAATCCCAACTGTAGCCATAACCCTAATCACAGCCCTAACCCCAACACACCCCTAACCACAACCCTAACCCCAACACACCCGTAACCCTAATTCCAACCCTAACCCTAATCCTAACCCTAATCCCAACCCTAACCCTAATCCCAACCCTAACCACAACTGTAACCCCAACACACCCCTAACCCTATCCGTAACCCTAACCACAAGCCTAATCTTAACCCTATTTCCAACCCTAGCCCTAATTCCAACCCTAACCCTAAGGCTATGTGCCCACGTTGCGGATTCGTGTGAGATTTTTCCGCACAATTTTTGAAAAATCTGCAGGTAAAAGGCACTGCCTTTTACCTGCGAATTTACAGCGGATTTCCAGTGTTTTTTTGTGCGGATTTCACCTGCGGATTCCTATTGAGGAACAGGTGTAAAACGCTGCGGAATCCTCACAAAGAATTGACATGCTGCGTAAAATACAACGCAGCGTTTCTGCACGGAATTTTCCGCACCATGGACACAGCGGATTTGGTTTTCCATAGGTGTACATGATACTGTAAACCTGATGGAAAACTGCTACTAATTCGCAGCGGCCAATCCGCTGCGGATCCGCGGCCAATCCGCTGCGGATCCGCGGCCAATCCGCTGCGGATCCGCGGCCAAATCCGCACTGTGTGCACATGCCATAACCCTAACCCTACCCCTAACCCTAACCCTACCCCTAACCCTAACCCTAACCCTACCCCTAGTTCTAACCCTAGTTCTAACCCTAACCCTAGTGGAAAAAGAAAAAAAATATATTTTCTTTATTTTATTATTGTCCCTACCTATAGGGGTGATAAAGGGGGGGGTTTATTTATTATTATTTTTATTTTGACTGCTGTGATAGAACCTACCACAGCGATCAAAATGTACTTGTAACTCATCTGCCGGCCGGCAGATTCGGCGGGCGCACTGCGCATGCGCCCGCCATTTTGGAAGATGGCGGCGCCCAGGGAGAAGACGGACCGACTTCGGGAGGCTCGGTAAGTATGAGGGGGTGGGGGGGGGGTGGATCGGAGCACGGGGGGGGGATCGGAGGACGGGGGGAGCGGACAGGAGCACGGGGGAGCGGATAGGGGGACAGAGGGGGGTGCCGGACAGAACGGAGGACTGGGGAGGAGATCGGGGGTGGGGGGGGGCAAAACATGATTTCCAGCCATGGCAGATGCTATTGCAGCATCGGCCATGGCTGGATTGCAATATTTCACCATTTTCATAGGTGAAATATTGCAAATTGCTCTGATTGGCTGTTGCACTTTCAACAGCCAATCAGAGCGATCGTAGCCACGTGGGGGCAAAGCCACCCCCCCTGGGCTGAAGTACAACTCCCCCTCTCCCTGCAGATAGGGTGAAATAGGAGTTAACCCTTTCACCCGATCTGCAGGGACGCGGTCATTCCATGACGCCACATGGGTCGGATTGGCACTGACTTTCATGACGCCTACGTGGCGTCAAAGGTCGGGAAGGGGTTAAATTACACAAATATATACAGTATTGGATGCCTCAAGCCAAACTAGAAGACCAGCAATTGATGACACACCACACTTCTATAGCATTGAAAAATTACTATGAGATAGAGTTATATATTCCTTACTGACAACAACCAAAATTCATGAAGGAATCTGAATTTAGCCATATGTACTTATACCATACGTATAGTTATAGTATTATGAAGGTTGTTTCACTAAGTTCCCATGTAAAAGTCTAATCAAAATCGATGACTATGTGCATAGTGCCAACTACTACCTCTAAAGTGCATACAATCACATGAATACTTGAGTGGCGTGTCCTCTCTGCTGCGTCTCACCCCAACGCGAGTTTCGCCTATTCTTCTTCCGGGGGTCTTCTAGTTTGGCTTGAGGCATCCAATACATACTTGTGTAATTTTATGTATTTTTGAAAATAAAGTTTATTGATTTTATATATACACTCCTTGTTCCTTGAGTGGTTCTGGGTTTATGTATCCAGGACATGGGCTACAAGTGTCGCATTCCTTGTGTCAAGCCACTCATGATCGGTAACGCCAGAAGCATCTTACCTGGGCCAAGGAGGAAAAGAACTGGACTGTTACTCAGTGGTCCAAGGTGTTGCTTTCAGATGAATGTAAATGTTGCATTTCATTTGGAAATCAAGGTCCCAGAGTCTGGAGGAAGAGTGGAGAGGCCACAATCCAAGCTGCTTGAGGTCTAGTGTGAAGTTTCCACAATCAGTGATGGTTTTGGGAGCCATGTCATCTGCTGGTGTAGGTCCACTGTGTTTTATCAAGACCAAAGTCAGCCGTCTACCCGGAAATTTTAGAGCACTTCATACTTCCCTCTGCTGACAAGGTTTTTGGAGATGGAAATTTCATTCTCCAGTAGGACATGGCACCTGTCCACACTGCCAAAAGTACCAATACCTGGTTTAAAAACAACAGTATCACTGAGCTTGATTGGCCAGCAAACTCTCGTGACCTTAACCCCATAGAGAATGTATGGAGTATTATCAAGAGGAAGATGAGAGCCACCAGACAGAACAATGCAGACGAGCTGAAGGCTGCTATCAAAGCAACCTGGGCTTCCATAACACCTCAGCAGTGCCACAGGCTGATCGCCTCCATGCCACGCCACATTGATGCAGTAACTGATGCAAAAGGAGCCCCGACCCAGTATTGAGTGCATTTCAGTAGGTCAACATTTCGGATTTTAAAATAATTTTTCAAGCTGGTGTTATAAAGTATTCTAATTTACTGAGATAATGACTTTTGGGTTTTCATTGACTGTAAGCCATAATCATCAACATTAACAGAAATAAATAATTGAAATAGATCACTCTGTAATGACTATATAATATATGAGTTTTACTTTTTGTAGTGAACAACTGAAATTAACTTTATGATGATATTCTAATTTTGTGAGAAGCACCTGTACATTTTACTAAATAAATATATAAATATAACCTAGAATAAAAAAAATGCATAGAAACCTTTCATTGAGTAAATAGTAACGCAAATTAAAAAACATAAATTGAGTAGAAAAAGGTGCACAGACCAAGGAGGCGAACACACAACAAAATGTGCATATTTACACTGCGACTATTAACAGACAAGGGTAACATAGAATAAAAACATAATATAAAAAACCCTATAGTAAATAAATTGTAACCTAAAAAAAACACAGAGTACTTAGCTAACATTATTAACAAATGCTTGTTTTTTTTATTTCAATATGAAATCATTATTTTAAGAAAAGAACACCAAACTCCAGAGGCGCCGTATGTGGGGCGTACATCGCATACATATAGTACATAGAAATGTCGAACATCCTATAAAACAGATACTATAATGTCGCCATACACACCAAATGTTACATCACCAGAGGACGACACCTCTGTACATTGTTTACATAAGTATCAAAGACGTTGAGTATAGATAATACCGACCCTAATCTAAGGAAGCAGCACACTCACGTGTTTTTCGCCATTTAGTTTTTTAGTTCATGTACTGTACTGTCCTCTAATTGAACTATGTGCACTATAGTGCCCTCTATCTGTACTATATGTATGCTGCGGCTCTCTACCTGTGCTTCATGTACTGTACTGACATATATCTGTAGTACATGCATTGTGCTTGAGTATACCTGTACTAACTGTACTGTAGTTCAACTTTTACTCCATATACTGTGCAATCTACTTGAATTACATGGACTTTACTGCTCTCTACCTGTACTACATGTACTGTACTGCTATCTATCGGTAGGACATGTACAGTCCTTCTGTCTACCTGTACTAAATACAACACAGGGGCAGGCATGTAATTGGTGTAACCTGTCCAACCACAGAGAAGCCCAAGCAGTAAGGAGGCCATGCTTTACACCATGTTCCAAATTATTATGCAAATGACATTTTTCTCGGATTTTCCTAAATGGTTGGTGCAAATGACAGTCAGTCTAATAAAAGTCATCACCCATTAGCGTATACATTGAATTTTATTGAAGAAACCTCCCAATGATAACAGTATATTCTCCAAAATGAATAAAACCTCAAAATGCACTGTTCCAAATTATTAGGCACAGTAGAATTTCTAAACATTTGATATGTTTTAAAGAGCTGAAAATGCTCATTTGTGGAATTTGCAGCATTAGGAGGTCACATTCACTGAACAAAAAAACTATTTAACGCCAAAACATCCCAACAGGCCAAGTTACATGTTAACATAGGACCCTTCATTGATGTCACCTTCACAATTCTTGCATCCATTAAACTTGTGAGTTTATGGAGAGTTTCTGCTTGTGTTTCTTCCCTCCCAGAGCTGCTGTTTTGATGTGAACTTCCTCCCACCCTCATAGATATTTTGCTTGATGATGCTCCTAAGGATCTCTATAGGGTTGAGGTCAGGGGAAGAGGGTGGCCTCCTTTATGCCCATAGCAGCCAATGACTCAGAGGTATTCTTTGCAGCATGAGATGGTGCATTGTCATGCATGAAGATGTTTCTGCTCCTGAAGGCACATTTCTGCTTTTTATACCATGGAAGAAAGTTGTCAGTCAGAAACTCTATATACTTTGCAGAGGTCATTTTCACACCTTCAGGAACCTTAAAGGGCCCTACCAGCTGTTTCCACATGATTCTGGCACAAAACATGACCCCTCCCCCTCCTTGCTGACGTCGTAGCCTTGTTGGGACATGGTGGCCATCCATCAACCATCCGTTTCTCCATCCATCTGGACCATCCAGGGTTGCTCGACACTCATCAGTAAACAGGACTGTTTGAAAATTAGTCTTCAGGTATGTCTGGGCCCACTGCAATGGTTTCTGCTTGTGAACACTGTTTAGACGTGACCGAATAGTAGGTTTATGCACCACAGCAAGCCTTTGAAGGATCCTACACCTTGACGTTCGAGGGACTCCAGAGGCACCACAGCTTCAAATAACTGTTTGCTGCTTCTTAATGGTATTTTGGCAGCTGTTCTCTTTATCCAATGAATTTGTCTGGCAGAAACCTTCCTCATTATGCCTTTATCTGCATTGACTCTGTATTTGCTCTGTTTCAGTCACAAATCTCTTTGTATGATGATCACTCTTAAGTTTTCGGGAAATATCTAATGTTTTCATACCTTGTCCAAGGCATTGCACTATTTAACGCTTTTCAGCAGCAGAGAGATCCTTTTTATTTCCCATATTGCTTGAAACCTGTGGCCTGCTTAATAATGTGGAACATCGTTTTTAAGTAGTTTTCCTTTAATTAGAATCACCTGGAAAACCAATTATTACATGTGTTTAAGATTGATTTCAGTGATTCATTGAGCCCTGAGGCACAATACCATCCATGAGTTTATTTGAAAAAAAAAACTATTAAATGTTTATGACACTTAAATCCAATTTGCATAATAATTTGGAACACGGTGTATATCTCTATATAGCTGTACAACATGTGTTATACAATGTACTGTGCCATTCTGTATCTGAACTACATGTACTGTACAATCTGTAGTAGACATACTTCACTTCTATGTGCCAGTACTACATATATTTTACTTCTATTTGTAATTCATGTACTGTACCATCTACCTGTACTATATGTACTGTACTGTTCTCTACCTTTGTTATTTGTACTGAACTGATATCTCCCTGTATTATATGTACTTATTGCACTCTACCTGCACTATGTATACTCTATAGCACATGTACTATATACTACATGTATACACTGTACTATCTACTTGAAGTAAATAAATTAGCTGTTCTATGCTATCTATAGGTACTGCATGTACTGTACTGATCTCTGTCTCCACCACAAGTACTGTACTGATCTATAGCTCTACTATATGTAATGTACTGCTCTCTGCCACTATTACATGTACTGAACTTTCTCTACTTCCACATGTACTGTACTGATCTATATTTCTATTATATGTACTGTACTGTTCTCTTCCAGTACTACATGTACTGTACTGATCGCCATCTCTGCCACATGTACTGTACTGATCTCTACCTGTACTACATGTACTGTACTGCCATCTGTCTGTAAAACAAATTTTTATGTTGTATATTGGAAAAGCTATAAAATAGAAAATGATACACAAGCTTGCAGGAGTAAATTTTAGAATCTTTTGGTCCAAAAATTAACTAATTGTTTTCTATAGACTTCGAGTTCAATTGGTAACATCAAAACAATCATAATAAACTACAACAATAACACAAAGTAAAATATATTATACAATGTCAAGGAATAAATATTTTTTATTAAATTCCACTTTTTTATAGCATTTTTTTTTATCAAACTACTTCATAAAAAAATATACTTTGCTCAAGAAAGTGTTTCAGTCACAGACTATATACTGTATAACTTCCAAGAAAAGCTAATGTCCGGCAAGAGTGAGTACATTTTCTGGTTCTTTTAGGGCAAAAATTTGTAATTGCTTTTGAAAGCAGTAGTTGTTCCAGGACGCAGAACATCTTTAAATTTTACCTTTTAACCTTATGTCAAAGAGGCAGCCATTGTTCTTCCGCTTCCTATTTACAGAATCCTGAAGGAAACATGCTACGGTAGACTGAAGTTATTGGAATGGAAGAATGCACAGAAGCGTCTTCCATATTTTCACTTTCGCTGAGGCATTACCATTTGCAAGGAACATCTGTAAAATCTACAGATCCCCCCAGATAACATATTGACAAATAGTAACAAATATTGTCCATGATCTTTCCACTTTTTGTGGAATCTTAAGAATGATAAAATGTCTTGAAGTCTCTTTCTCCGCAAGTGCAGTTAAGCATGGAGGAAAAGTGTGAAACCGATCACAGTAAGGGCACAGTAATCTTAGATGTGCTGCAGAAAGCTGTTTATTCTTGAAATTCGGCCACGATGGAATATGGCACACACTATGGAGATTAAATGACAAACTGTCAGGAATATGAAGTATAGTGTGTATTTACCTTAAAAAAATGGATATTCCACATTTCGGGTATTTTCCTTTATGTGGTATCTTTAAGCTTTGACATATATTTGGCAAAGATCCGCTATGATTCCTATGTCTAAGAATTACAGCAGCTGCTAAAGCATTAGATTAGAACACCCGGGTTTCATTGTGCTCAGCTCATACTTATACCCCCAGGGGGCCGCCTTAACTATCCTCTGATGTAACATAGATTCTGAAAGAAAATTTCAGCAAGTTCCCTTCTCCCAGACAATGTTTGGATAACGCTAAGTGATTTCCTGTACTGTTTCTCAAATTGTAATATCTGCTAAATCAGCCTTGTCTTTGTACAGATAAATGTCATTGTTTTCTCAAATATTTTTAGTAGTAGTATTATTTTTTATATAGTCCAGTAATCGATCTCAAACTTTCCCAACATTTAAGATCTAATCTTATCAAACTTATCAATCTAATTTATCCAAACCAACAAATAGAGTATTAATGTTTCGCAGTATAATCTTCAGGGGACTACAATTAGATTCTTCTTTTTCATTCCCATCCTTCAACTTTCCTTGGACGATTACATATATTCATTTAGATGTGTCCTATATCTATGGGCAAATATTTTGCTCATCCTGCTATACTCCCACATATAGAAACTCCATGTATTTTTATGAAGTGTAAATATTGCATATGGCCGCTTAGTAATGTCATTTTCATTAATTGAGCCTCATATGCATATGCTTGACACTGCTCAATACTCAATCGAGCTATTGATGTCCTCTCACTATCCAAAATAGCTGTTGCATTTCCTTCTTAGGCTTTTATACTGGCTATAATAGCCCTTTTGATTAGCTGTGTTGTATTATGAAAAGCATTATGAGGAAGCCGACACAAGATCATTAACGGAATTGAATTTGCCCAAAATTAATTTTGCTAGATCCATTGAACTCTACACATCTGTAGTCAAACCAGTTTGGGGGTTAGTGTTTATATCTGTGAGTGTGTAGATGGGAAATAAAGTAAAAGAAGTTATTTAATACGTACATGGATAAACACATTCAAAATATATATACTCTACACAAACCATTAGTAAATCTTGACTACATGAGATATTATCTGTAATGTTCATTCTTCATTTGTTTTGTGACATGGGAAGTTTTCATAGTTTGTTCTGTTTCTTTCCTAAACTCCTTCAAATTCATAGAGATTCCAAAGGTCAGAGTTGTATTCCTCTTTCCGGGAGTGATAAATGGTTCATTTAATTTGTCTGAATTTATCTTGTTCTGTAAAATGTTACCCAATAACACAATTTTACTCAATCTGTGACCTGCATTTCATTTTCTAATCCATTATTGCTTGTCTGAACAGTTATTATTAAAAACTGAACAGAAGTGAAGTGGGTGATTTCAGCGGTCTTTTTGAAGATTTTGTCCAGCAAAGTAAAATAAATAGCTTTAATTCCCGTTCTTTCCCTTGAACCCTGTTAACTACATGCTCCTAATTGACTTTAACTGCATTCCAGCATGTGTCTGCGCTGTATCCAAAATCCATCAGCTGCCAGCTACCAATATCTCACATCTCCTTTAATGTTTATTTCGGTTGCCTCTTATTAAAGTGATTCCCTCACTACTTAATGGTTGCATTACGCTCTAATTGATGCTATTTTTCCACACATTTCTATACTACACAATTAAAATGGTCAATTAATCTAAAAAAATGACTCTGTACAAATATACCAACAGCCAATAAAATGGAAAGTAGTTCTTTGAAGGAAAGTTTGCTGACTACGAAAATGGATGGACTTTATGAGCTAAGTGGAGTTTGGGACACTGGACAAATAACTGGCTAGACATTTTATTTGATCCCAAGTTCAAGTCATCATACCAAACGATTAACGTTTTATGGTTCCCTCATATAGTCCAGTAGGTAATAGAAATGTCTTATTAATACCATGAGCCTAATATCAATTAAATGGAGTTTAAGCAAAACATTTGCTAAGGACCACGAGTGGTCATTTGTGGTCCACCACTGCTCAATTGTCTCTGATCAACTCAACATGATCAACTCTATGGCTACCCTTACCCACAAGGGGAAGTTGATTCAGCTGCAAGGCATCTCTCAGGTAACAAACCCCAACGTGGCCTCTTAAAGGCAATAGTAGAAGGAATATGATCAAGCAAGAGTAGTCCGTAACATCTAGTGAACTGCATCCAGATGCAAACGTAAATGGATTACACATCCAGATGTACCAAAAGATTAGCACAAACATTTTTGGATCACTATAAAATATGTATCTAAAGAAACATTACAGTTAGAACAATTAAAACAAATATCCCGTGATATGGACAGATTGCTCTAACGTAGGAAAAACAATATGCACAGAACAATCCCCAGTGAGTAAGATACAAACAATTATGAAATATACACAGTGGAAAATAATCTACTGTAATTAGAAGAAAATAATTGTGCAGTATCAGATATTCAACCAAGGAAAATATATAATAAGGACGGAGGCGGTTCAGGAACGACCATGTGGGTTAAGAAGTCTCAGTGGGCCTTGTGTCCATAACATGTAAAAGTAACAGCCCATCAGACAAACTCACAGTCAAAGGTGAATTATAACAGTTAGAGCAAATCAGGATGAAAAGAGAGGTCACAGTAAAATGCAAGAAGCTAACCAGGGCCAAATCAACGACAAAGAACAGAGTTGAGGAAATACCAAAGATTTTTCAATATTGGCAAGATAATTAAGTGGTTAACTTGTTTATGGAGTTTTTAAAAACCTGCCCTAGCAGGTTGTCAGAGTTCGGACACCTTATTTTTGAGAGTTTAGTTTTTCTACATAATTTAGCGGGTGCAAATCTTATGTATTTGACAGTAGGTAGAATTTACTAATATTTGACATCAGAAAGGGGTGGTCCTAAATGTATGTCTCTTTCAAGTCATTATCTAATCTCTTTCCTAATATACCTTAATTAAAAGGTCCCTACCATTCCCTCTATACGCTATCTAGCTGCTTTATTTTTTTAACTACTTCCTGTTTGATGACGTTTCATTTGAGAGCCCCCAATGCATGCTGGGATACTCAAATTAGTTTCCCCCTTACAATGGACACTGACTGTGCGCTCTCTTGCCAGCTCGTCGGTGAGGGAGCGCACTGTCACTGTATATTTTTACACAATGACATGATTTTACTGAGCACATGTGGGAATTGACAATGGGCGCATGTTCAGAAGAGCAGGAACAAGGCCAGTCAATGAATCGGTGCTTCTTTTCAGTGTGGGGACAGAGGCTGTGATAGTGAAAAAAAAGTAGTTACATTACTTTTTAATTAAAGTATGTTAGAAAAGAGATTAGATTATCACATTAAATAGACAGACATTTAAGATTAAAATAAATGTCAGTTTCCTTTACATTTGTATGAATTCAATTTTTTTTAGCTCCATTCCAATTAATATCTGAAAAGTAAGCATAACTCAGTCATTAATGTATGGACTAACATCCCCAATTAAGAGTTTGTTTAGTCTATCATGAATGCATGTCCAAGCTATTATCCGTTCATAACAAGCTGTTTAAAATTGCATGCTCCACGGAGAAGTTACTACAGCTAGAGTTGAATCCATTGTCCAGAATTTTATTTTATCTCATAAGATCCCTAAAAAATAATATAAAATATTTGTAAGCAATATAAGTGGAAACAACAGGTGAAAAGTTAAAATTTTACTTTACTTTAAATTGTACCTTTTAGTGAATGTTCTCACGGTGTCTTTTTCAGATAGATTTTGACTGGAAACCATGTGAAAAAAATCCTAAAAAAAAGCCAAAAAGAATAAACTGCAATGTCTAATTACTTGCTTTTAAAGCCATAAAGTAGCTAAAAGAAGTGACTGGTCCATTCTTCTGGTAGCTTCCTCTTGGAAACCACCATGTTATATAGAGAATCTTACAAAAAATTCTGGCAGCAAAGCGTGTGCAAAATATCTCCTAAAGGACTTCAGAAAAGGCATTACTGGGAACACACCAGTTGCGTTTTCTTGAAGCATCTTCTGCTTCATAAACAATGTTGGAACGTCGAATTATTGAATAGATCTATTAAACCTGAGGACGATGTACTTACTTTGACAATCTATGAAAAGTACACCAAACTCATCAGGTCTAAATGATCAACATGATAATAAATACAGTTTTTATTGTGAAATCTGGAGATAGAGTTGCTTTGAAGGGGTTTACTAGGATCAAGAAACAATGTTCTTAAAGAAATAACAAATCTAATCAACTATTTTTTCTCTGCAGCTGTGCCATATACACATGTGACCGCTGCAACCAATCACCAGTATCAAGTTCGATAGTGTGGTTGACAGAACAAGATCTCTGAGCAAGTGATTGGATGCAGAAGTCATGTGTTGTGATGTCACGTGACTGCTGCAGAGAAGTAGAATGAGATAAGCAGAGAATATTAGGTAACTGTTGCTTTTTTATGACTTTTTTGCTTTCTGGTTCATACTTTAGACACGTTTTTGTTGCTCCTGGAACTCTCCTTAATACAATAATAGTTTGACAGTCACCATTTAACTTCAGACGGTCGATTATGGAAATGCTATCCCTCGCTACCGCAAAGCTATGTCTGCATGGACGCTTTGAAAATATTATTATGGAATATTTTTGAAAAACATAGCAGTCGGTTAACTCAGCTGAAAAGTCCAATTCATTAAATGATATGGCTTTTAATCCCACAGGTCAAACAGTTAATTACACCGAGAATTGGTTTGAGATACAGCATGTCACAACTCGGTCCCTTAAGTCCCCTGAGGAGCCGGCAGGTCACAGTCGATATCACACTTTACAGCACTTGAAGACTAATGCCGGCTAATCCTTTTAGCAGATATAATGCGGCATCTTGAAATCTCCATTGCAGTAAAAGGAACCTCAACATCAATATATATTTACTCTTCTTCTTCATGCTTCATAGAAGGGAAATTCTGTGTCAATATCTACTTTTTTTCAAGGATTTTCATGAGTTGCAATCAATACTTTCTGTGAAGGAAACATCCATAAATCAATTGCTATGTACAGTAGGTATGTGTATATACATATATTAACATGATTTTTGATTAGATGCATTTTTCAGTAATTGCGGTCTCTTCTTTTTCTGAAAATTTTAAGGAAATTGCACATAATGGCAACATTTCAATAATATGGCAGGTACATATGTAATCATAAAGCACCGTACAGAAGAAAACTTTTATTTAGGCAGAAAGGCCATATTAACTGTAAGAACAATTGTGAACGTTGTCCTGTAGATACATTTGTGATGTGCAGCGCCCCAGAGTCCTGGTCGTTGCAGTAGCATGGTTCAGCCACTAAGGGGGGCCATGCTGCGTTCGATGGCACGGAAGGAGTTCTCTGAGCAGGTATCACAGTCACCAATACATTTCACAGCTGGGCCTCCGGGGGGAGCTAAGGGTGCTATTCATTAGGCCACTCCCCACCATAGTGGGTAAACTGGGGGTCAGGCAGGAAGTTAGAGAGAACGCTGACGGGATTGAACGGAGCAACACCTGGTGGCAGAGGGTGTTGTGAAGGGAGAGACTGTAGGGTCTCTGCCAGGGGTGGGATCCTGGCAGAGGCTTGGCATGGAAAGAACGTAAAGGGACCGTGCCTGCTCAGCATAGCGGCGGTGCCCAAGGAAGGACTAAGAAGCGAGATAGATTGTGCTGAGTGAGAAACGAAATCAAGCGAAAGGAGATACCAGTGAGGGTTGTGCTGAAAGAGGCAGCACCTTACTGAGGCGCACTACCGGTGGCCGGGACGCCGAGGAGGTAAAGAGTTTCAAGCCATACCTCAGACCTACGGCAGGGCAGTTAGCTTGAGGCGGACTGTCTCACGCATCACCCAGGAAGGCAAAGGGGGGTACCAACAGGAGAGGGGCGCAGATAGAGTCCCGGAAGATCTCCGAGCCTCCCCGTCATACGGGTGCGTTCCTACCATAGTATCTGGAGGGACGAGGAAGATCATTGCGAATTAAGTTGTTGTGAGGGAACACGAGAAACAGACACAACAGTTGTGGGGTACTTTCCGTAAGCACAGCAGGGAAGGACTGCAACACATAGCGCTAGAAGGAAGGCACCGATTTCCACCTGCAAGGAGAGCTCTGGAAGTGCCATTGGACCGGCCGGACTTGCGCAGCCTGGTGAGCCGTATTCCGGACTGAGGACCCAGAGAGCTTCAGTAAAGAGGTAAAGAGACTGCAACCTGGTGTCCTCGTTATTTACCGCGACCTGCACCCCATAACTGCACCGCTACAACATCACTTATTGCACCGGACGTCCCCCACTGACAGACAGGGCCACGGACCGGGTCTAGCCACCGTGACAACCCCAGGACTGAGACCTAGAGGCCCGGCTCCGGGTACCCCTCGGCCCTGCGGCGGTGTGGGGGCGCTCCAACTTGGCGTCACGAACAGGATCTACTTAAGCCTGAAGAATCAGGTCATGTGTGCCTAGAGACTGTGATTTACTGTACTTAAACCGTACTTTATTGGAAAGACTGTGCTGCGCCATTAGCCGCCAAAAGTTCCCGCCAAAAGGCGCCGCCATTGCTACACCCAAGGGGAAGGAGGGCGTGTTATGGGCGGAGACTCCCAGTGTGGCGCGAGAAATGGCTACCGCCCCCTGCACTTCTGGCTGCAGAGGAATGACCTGCCCCAAAGCAGAAGAGAAACACCCCTTGATATGCAACGGCGAGAGGCTGGTGACGGAGAAGCCCAACCTCAGAGAAATGGCGGAGTTAGGTGCATGCACTGCCAGCGACTATCAGGCGGCGATGATGAACAGCGAGTGCCTGAGCGAGGAAGAAGCAGTTCCGGCCTGCCCTTCTTCACCGGAGATGGACCGGAAGCCTGCGGACCCGACAGCGGAGTTACGTCCACCAATCCCGACCTCGGAGTTAGAGGAGGAGGAACCACAGCCAGCGGAGCCGAGTCCGAGCATCCCATTGGAGGAGCCCCGGTCCGGGCTGCAGCAGACTCCAGCGTCCTCGTTAACGGACCGGAGCGACACCGATGGAACCACATCAGGCGCAGGTATGGGCGGCGCCCCTACTCCCCTGGACGGTTCTGCTCTCCCGACCGAGCCTCCCCACAACAGTAACCCCGCGTTTACAATCGACCGAGCGGTTCTCACCCCCGACGCGTTGGGGAAGTTGTTACCACCATTGCCAACCAGGTGGGGAGAGCCCATAGAAATGGACCCAGGAGGGGTGATGTTCCGATGGGATGTTCCCTGGGTCAAGCAGGATGGGATTCCAATGGAAGGTCTCACTATTGCGATACTTACCTGGGACCAATACAAACAATGTGTGCTCCAGCATTGGGGACAGCGCACTGAAGTTGAAAGACAGGAACTGCAGAGCAAAAAAATGATCTATGATGGGACGGATGCTGTCAGGCGAGGGACGGTGGCGGCATTCCACCCAAAGAAGGGGTGGGGTTCCATTTGGGAGTCGGGTCTACCTACTGGCATCTTCGTTGCCGGCTATGATGTGGAGACTCCCTGCTGTGATCGAGAAGGTGAACCACTCCGGGAGGGGGATCAGGTGACGTATACCCATCACTGGAACACACAAGGATGGCATGCCCGGAAAGTTCAGCGATACGAGTCTGAGAGAATGGCACCTGTGGCCCCAACTGTGGTCAATCCAGGGCTGCCAGATCTTGTTACTGTTTCTACTGTACGCTTTGTAGCAGCTCCTGAACTTGCCGACAGAGTTAGGCTTCAAATTCAGACAGCAGGCGACCGGGTGGTACCTGCAGAGCTTGCCGCTGGTGTCCGTGCTACAGTGGCTGGGGTTCAGGAACCCAAGCCCCCAGAAAAAGAATAAACCTCGATACCATGAAAATGTAAATAGTTAACTGTTCATTCCTTTAACTGTTCTTTTGAGTTGCTGCTAAACCCGCCCAGGGTTAATGGATCCCTCTGTTAAACCGGGATCCTCTTTGTTTGTTTTCCTTTTCTGAAGTTGTTGCACAAAAGTTACACAAACTGCAGAAATCATGGACTGTGCATGATTCGAACTTCCCTTGTAAATAGTTTGCACCTTCTTAAAGGTGCTCCATACTGGTTTTAGCCAAAGACACTTTGCGAAGATATTTGCCCTATTGGTTTGAGCCAAAGACACTTTGTGAAGATACCTTTCCTACCGGTTCTAGTTAAAGACACTTTGCGAAGATACCATACCGGAACCTTTGCATGGACTGGTAGGCTGAGAAGACGAGCTACCTTAGAAAGACTTGGTCTCCTCTTAAAGGGGATGTGAGAAACTGAACTTGAGAGAGATACTGTTGCAGAACAGTAATGCCATAATGATGCCTTGAAAAGAAATGTAACTGTTTTACATGCTAAGTTATATGTGTTGAATTTGTTGAAATGTCTAAATAATGTTTTGCAGAAAGAAAAGATGCAGAGAGCCCGTAGGGGTAGAAGTAGAGGTCTGCATAGTTGAAAGTAAGAGAAGTAATAATGAGGGTGAGGATAGAAGGTAAACCCTGCGTCCCCATTGAAAAGTTACTTTATTGCTAAGGACAGAGAGTGAACCCGTAGGGGTTAGAGAGTGAGTCCTTAAAGGGGCCGAGTAGAGCTGGCTCAGAGTTCTTCAACCGAAAGGAATGTTATGTCTATACTGTGTATAGTAGCGAAAGGCAGTAGGCCCTGGCTGAACAGGGCGGTCCTGTAGAAGAAAGGAGAGGCAGTAGGTCTGGTGCCGTAGGGACAGGTGGTCCTGCAGGTTCACAAGAAGGAGAATGTAAAGTTGAAATGCCTTATAATGTGATTATAGGAAGGCCTTTGATAGACTAAGAGTGTGAGTTTCTTATAGGCAATGTTAAGTTATTATTTCAAAAATTGCACTAAATAGAATACCCGGTTGGGTAACAGAAGTTATTTATACTCTGTAAATTATAAGGTTAATTATGTTTGTAACGTTACAAGTGTCCTCATCTCCCATAAAGGGAAGCCTACTTAAGTATACTTATTGTTATTTGCACTCAACAAAATTGTATGTCTTTTTGCTAACCTGTATTGTTGTTTTTCTTCCCAGTCCCGGAGTACTGTGTTTCACCAGGGGGGAGTGCAGCGCCCCAGAGTCCTGGTCGTTGCAGTAGCATGGTTCAGCCACTAAGGGGGGCCATGCTGCGTTCGATGGCACGGAAGGAGTTCTCTGAGCAGGTATCACAGTCACCAATACATTTCACAGCTGGGCCTCCGGGGGGAGCTAAGGGTGCTATTCATTAGGCCACTCCCCACCATAGTGGGTAAACTGGGGGTCAGGCAGGAAGTTAGAGAGAACGCTGACGGGATTGAACGGAGCAACACCTGGTGGCAGAGGGTGTTGTGAAGGGAGAGACTGTAGGGTCTCTGCCAGGGGTGGGATCCTGGCAGAGGCTTGGCATGGAAAGAACGTAAAGGGACCGTGCCTGCTCAGCATAGCGGCGGTGCCCAAGGAAGGACTAAGAAGCGAGATAGATTGTGCTGAGTGAGAAACGAAATCAAGCGAAAGGAGATACCAGTGAGGGTTGTGTTGAAAGAGGCAGCACCTTACTGAGGCGCACTACCGGTGGCCGGGACGCCGAGGAGGTAAAGAGTTTCAAGCCATACCTCAGACCTACGGCAGGGCAGTTAGCTTGAGGCGGACTGTCTCACGCATCACCCAGGAAGGCAAAGGGGGGTACCAACAGGAGAGGGGCGCAGATAGAGTCCCGGAAGATCTCCGAGCCTCCCCGTCATACGGGTGCGTTCCTACCATAGTATCTGGAGGGACGAGGAAGATCATTGCGAATTAAGTTGTTGTGAGGGAACACGAGAAACAGACACAACAGTTGTGGGGTACTTTCCGTAAGCACAGCAGGGAAGGACTGCAACACATAGCGCTAGAAGGAAGGCACCGATTTCCACCTGCAAGGAGAGCTCTGGAAGTGCCATTGGACCGGCCGGACTTGCGCAGCCTGGTGAGCCGTATTCCGGACTGAGGACCCAGAGAGCTTCAGTAAAGAGGTAAAGAGACTGCAACCTGGTGTCCTCGTTATTTACCGCGACCTGCACCCCATAACTGCACCGCTACAACATCACTTATTGCACCGGACGTCCCCCACTGACAGACAGGGCCACGGACCGGGTCTAGCCACCGTGACAACCCCAGGACTGAGACCTAGAGGCCCGGCTCCGGGTACCCCTCGGCCCTGCGGCGGTGTGGGGGCGCTCCAGATACATTTGTGATGAATAATTGCCTGCGTACTCATCATTTCCATAAAGTAATGGCTACCTAGAGAGTGCACCTACGCTGAGTGCAAAATTCAAAAGGTAATCTGTTTTAGTAAATACATGCATTCCCCCAAGGGTGGACATATCAGGGGCCTGAGAGGTAAGGGGGTGCATTTTGACCTCCAAATCAGGAGGAATTAGGCATTACGATGAGCTATTGGACTGCAAAAGGACCATTTACTGTTCTTGAACAGGGGCATCTTCCATTTGTGTCTGACAGTAAATTCCCCAAATATCAATTTTGATTAATCTTTTCCTGCAACTCTGCATTTTTCTATTCCTCTGTTATTCCTCCTTTTAATGTATAAAAAAATAACAACTGGGTTTGACCTGTTGGATAAGTGTCCCGTACACACCCCTAAATGACCAATCAGTGCTGACAAAGCCTGACCTTGTAGGTTCACACCACCAACCGGTAACGCCCAACTTTCTATTTATCCACAAATTTAAGTATTGCGCAATGCTGACTCATGAGAAAAAATGTTTAAAAATATTGCTATTTCATGGAAAATACAAGTTTTTATTAACCCCTTCACCCCTGAGCCATTTTTCATTTTTTCATTTTAGCTTTTTCCTACCCTTATTCAAAAGGCATAACTTTTATACATGTCCATCAATATAGCCGTATGAGAGCTTGTTTTTTGCACGATGAGTTGGAGTTTTTAATGACTCTATTGATTTTACCATATAGTGTACTGGAAAATGGGACAAAAATTCCAAGTGTGGTGAGATTGCAAAAAAAGTGCAATTCCACATTGTTTTGGAGGGAGAGTATTTACCATGTTCACTATAGTTTAAAACTGACCTGGCAATATGATTCTCCAGGTTAGTATGAGTACATAGAAATCAAATGTATAGTTTACTTTTCATTTACGTGGCAAAAGATTCTACATTTTTCATGAAAAAAAGTTTTTTGCTGTTGTCACCATTTTACGAGACTCATAACATTTTTTTTTATTACACCTGGGGCTGGTGAGGGCTTAATTTTGCACCCTGAGCTGACATTTTTATTGATACCATTTTTGGTGTAGATACAATGTTTTGATCGCCTTTCAGTGCATTCTATTGCAATGCTGTGGAGACCAAAAAACGTCATTCTGGCATTTCGATTTCTTTTCTCACTACACGGTTTACCAATCGGATTAATTTTTTTTATATTTTGATAGATAGGACATTCTTGAATGCAGTTATAACAAATGCGTGTATTTTTAATTTAAATGATTTTATTTCCAATCGGGCAAAAGGAGGGTGATTTTCATATTTTTAAAAACTTTTTTTCAGTTTTTACTTTTTTTTTAGGAGACTTGAAGCTGCGATCGTCCGATCGCCTTTGCTATACATGGCAATGCTTCAGTACGGCAGAAATAACAATCATGTATGAAGCTGACGTTCACAGAAGTATCATAATGGCAAATATGGAGGTCTTCAGCAGACCCTCAGCTGTCATGACAACTAATTTCCTTATATAAAAACTAATGAAAAAAAGAAAAAATCAAGACACATTTTACCATTTACAAAAAAAAATCATTAACAGGCGCCTGATAGCAGAGTCATGCTGCCTGAACTATGGGCAGCAAGAATCAGAGACAGGCTGTATGACTGCACCCATGTATGTTTTAACCTTAATCGTTGCGGCTTTTCTGTAGAAATATATTTTGAATAGCTGGCCAGGGTCTTTACGACTCAGCTGACTAGTCCAAGAGGCACATCCTGGAGGTTCTCCCAACCCTGTTCCCCTTAACTAACAAGTCTTTTCTTATATATACACATTGGAAGAGATCTGTTGTCAAGGGGAGCGGGATAGAGACTTGCCTTGAATTGGTCATCTCAGACGCATAGTCCCTGGCCAACCAACTTTTCAAAGTATGTTTTTTTTCCAAAATGTCTCAATGATTTAGAGTAAAATTTACTTGGTGGGAAAAATGCAACCAGTGTTTCATTCAAGGTTTGAGCAGTATGAATTTACTGTCGGGTTCCCTTTAACGCCTTAAGGACCAGGGGTATTTCCGTTTCTGCGCTTCCACCTTTTGCTCCCCTTCTTCCCATGGCCATAACTTTTTTATTTTTCTGTCAATATGGCAGAGTGAGAGCTTGTTTTTTGTGGCACGAGTTGTACTTTTGATTGGCACCATTGATTTCACCATATCATGTAATGGAAAATGGGAAAAAAATCCATCTGCGGTGAAATTTCAAAAAAGTGCATTTCCCCAATTGTTTTTTGGATTTTTCTTTACAATGCTCAAAAAATGCAAAAACTGACCTGCCAATATGATTCTCCAGGTCATTATGAGTTCACAGACACCAAATATGTCTAGGTTCTTATGTATTTAAGTGGCAAAAAAAAAAAAAAAAAGTTTGTAAAAAAAAAAAAGTTGACATTTTCCAAGACCCATAGCATCTCCATTTTTTCATGATTTGGGGTTGGGTGAGGGCTTATTTTTTGCAAGCTTATCTGACTTTTTTATTGGTACCATTTTGGTGTGTATACGATTTTTTATCCTATGACGGATATATCAGTCATTGGACATTAAGGGGTTAGATTTGAACAAATAGTCATTTAGTCTTATGCACTCCCTTGGTTGAAAGAAAGTCTGCGGGCTTATGTACTGTACATGGCAGAATATGTGTACAGAGCTTGTACAGCCTACATGAACTTTCATGCCGGCTACATGTGTGCAGAGATATTCCCCATTAGAAGCTAAAGAACAAGAAAATCCCCTAGGGGCTAATATAGCATAATCACTCCTTAATTTATTATTTACGTATAAAAAAAAATCATGGTAAAATATATACAGCTGAATAAATAAATCAAGATTGACGCTCTCTGAACTTCCTAGACATAATTTGAAACAGTATTTTAGGACAGAAGAGGAAAGATGAAAGCAGGAACAATGAAATGCGATAGCAGGATATACAGCGTGATGACAATTTTATGGTTGGTATGAGGCTCAATGAATTGTGGACATCCTTTTTCCAGTTTTTTGCTTGGAAATACAAGAGCAGAAAACAGTGGCAAAAAGCCTGCATTAAGATCACTCAAGTCATTAAGAGGAAGGAGAGATTCACATATGTAATTGTGTTGTGCGATGTCATTCTCATCTCTAAACTCACACTGAAAGCTATGTCTTCTCTTCAAAAACACAAAAAAAGTTTACTTTAATTGAATTCAAGGATGATTTGCATTGTGAAGCGTAAGAATTTGACACGGTTACATTACTACACAAAGACATACAGCTGTTCTGACAGTCATCGAAAAGAATGTGTCATTCAGACAAATGGAACATTTAGAAGAATGGTGTCTCAGAAATGAACAGAATAATATAAAGTTTTATTAATATATCCTATGAATCTGGAGGATGCATATTGTATTTGCCTTGGGGGAAAGACCATGGTGAAGGGTTCGGTTAAGTTTTAAAACAAGAAGAGATGATTGAATCTAATTTTGAGCAGATTCGCTCTAATCATCCAGCAATTTGGTCTGAACCTGTCTTTGGCATGCATTGCACCCCATGTGACCACCTGAAGCCTAGTTGACACCACGAAATCCAGACTGAAGATTAAGGAACAAAGAGAAAAGAACAAAGTCTGATTAAAAACTAGTAGAGTTCCCAGCAGGGAGATGTTTTGGGGCACGCCTAGGACAGTTGAGTACAATATTTTATTATTTTTAATCCACTTCTGGCCTTATAAAGAATCCAACAAAGTGGTGGTCGACTGGCCTATAATAGCCATTGATGGCATATTTCCAGGATATTCCATAATTGATAGATACAGTCCCACACCTGGAACTTAGTTTCATTTCTATTACTTATTTTTAGAGCACAATTGATTCCATGGTGAACATGGGGTTACATACAAAACACAAATAGAAAATACAATGAGTAAACTAATAATTACAGACTGGTACAGATGGGAGAGGGTCCTATGCTTGCAGGATTACAGTCTACAGGATTTTGGGGAAGGAAACAGTAGGTTGGTGGGGTTGCAGAAGCTCCGTTGGTATTGAGGTGACAGGAGGTCATTGCAGGCTGTAAGCTTTCTTGAAGAGATGCGTTTTCAAGTTCCATCTGAAAGTTCCTAATGTGGTGGATAAACAGAAGTTTTGGGGCACAAAATTCCAGAGGATGGTGGATACTCTGGAGAAGTTTGGGTGAGGAACTTATAAGTGTTGATGAGAAGAGAAGGTCTTGGGAGGACCAGAGATTATGTGTGGTAAAATATCAGGAGATAAGTTTGGAGATATACAGATTATAGATGGCTTTGTAGGTCAATGTTAGTACATTGAATTGGAGTGAAAACTCAAGTACAGACCTAGTGGGGACAGCCACTAGGAATGTTCAGCACTTTCCACAAATATCATAAAAATGAATGGAGAGAGCCATGGCTTCCATTCTTTTAATCTCCGCTTTGCATACACAGGATGGTGACTATATTGATCTTTATTGCCTGCTGAAACAAAATACAATTTCCTAATATATTCTCTAGTGTTTCTGCTGTATCCACATTACCATCGAGACTTCTATATTGGACAATGCTATTATAGATTCATACAGCTCATAAAAAATCCTGATGGATCTTTTTGACTTATAATCGTGTCCATAAGGTTTCCAGTGTGTTTCCAACAAGAAAAGTATGTCAGACCAAACTTCTTCTGTTATCAGCACACCCTAATACCCAGAAGAACTTAGAGCAAGAGGGAATGGAGCTTTACTTTTCCTTTAAAGATCAACATAAAAAGTTTGTATTTGGAAAAAAAATGTTTTTTGTTTTTGTTTTTTCCTTCATCCTATTTGCAGTTTAGTTATAGAAATATGAGTCTCCACGTTCATAAATATTACATTTTAGATTTCATGTTCTGCAGATCTTGCATTGTAGAGAAAGCTCGTACATTCCGTTTCACCTGTAGCTATAGATGCATACTGGAAGCTGTTGGACATTATTGAACAGTTGTAACTCTGCGGGGATTTCTAGCCATAAAATGCAAGACAAACATTGTTTGAACTCTATCACAGAACATAAACCAGGCACGTTTTAGACAGGTGGTTGGACAATGGTAAAGCCAATATCTAAAGAACAAGGAAAGATATTTCTGGAACTTGTTCTCAGCCAGATCAGTTGTCCAGCTGTAGGCAAGTTCACACTTCAAAACAAGACTGTGGTTACCCAATATAGGCTGCCTGTTTAACCCTTGATGAATAGTACTCCTCATAGAAACAAAATAATTATTTCCTGTGTGAGTCTCAGTGGAGATTACGATTGGCACAGGTTGACTGTATTTGCAGAAATACAATAGTTTACACAATTATATTTCCAATTTCTTTAAAAAAATTATTATTGGTCCAAAAACATTTCAAGCTATGTTATGTCTCTAGAGTTGCCTCAACCTCCACAATAAGTAGAACATAGGTGAATTTTGTGTAACTCTTAAACCGGTGCTATGGAAATACTGCAACCCTTGAGATGGTTCCCCGCAAAGCTAGGAGTGTCACAATGCAGAAGGAAAGTTAAAGTGGACTTGTCTCTTTCAATGTAAGTTGAGTCCCCAAAATTGGTCAGCTTGCTATCCCAAGTGGCAAACCATTTAATGACATAGCTAAAAAGTGGCAGGAAATAAGGAGCTCCAGAAAATAGAGCTCAGACTTTGCAAGACCTTACCTGTCTCCTGTCCCTTGTACTCCTCATGTCCTATTAATTGTAGTGGTGGGACTCACTAACTATAAACCACATTGAAGAGCAATTCTGTAAAAATGGGTGACATGTAATGCTACATTTATCCACAGTAATCTGAAATGTTTGGCTAGATACTGTAATGAGGCTCTGTCAGTTGCTCTAGCAGCTCTAAAATGGCTATAATGGACAGGCTTAGTGCAAGCTACTCTGCTTTCCACATCCCAGGGGTTGCCCCGGCCTGCACCCTTTAACCCCTGTACAGGAATCTGGACTTAAACAAGGGTCCCTGGTCAGGGGCCATTACATAAGCAGCCATTCAGTGGTGCAGGCTGGCAGAGTGGTCAGGTAGCCAGGTCAGAACAAATATGCCAGATAAAGTATAAAATAAGAAGATATAAGAATTGTCAGTAAAACAAGCTCAGGTAAAAAAGGAAACAAATACACAGGTGGTGAACAGACAGGAATAAACAACAGGAGCACAAGACTATGTCTGGCAGCTTCCAGCAGTAAGCTGTAGGGTGTGGTGCTTTCATAATGGCTGGAGCAGGGAGCTGTTAAATCCTGATGAACAGCACACACACACCCATACTGTCACACTGGATGGCACTGCAGGTCCCAGACACCCTAATCCTAGGGGCTGAACAGAACCTGCACCATCCAGAGCTTATGGTTCTGATGTCTCTTCTATCATTAGTGAAGCCCACAGAATAAATACGACACCTGGTGACAGATGCAGACGTGAGAGGAGCAGGTCCTGGTGGAGATGTGACAGATGCATCTTACCCCAAAGTACCACGCCAATATGTAGAAACCCCCCTTTTAGGTTGCGTTTAGGCTTTATCCTTTCAAAATTTACTTATGCTCCATTCACATGTTCATTAGAATTTTGCTGGAAGCCTCTATTGCAGATTCTGAGAAAAGTGTGTTGTCCCTTGATGGAAACTTGACAAACCCTATTATAGTATTTTTTATCTTATAGGTACACCAGTTCAGTTATTTTATTGTAGTGCTCCTGTGACACAAGTAAAGACTAGAAGCAATGGGATGAAACTGAATGGGAGGAGTCACAGATTAGATATTAGAAAAAACTTTTTTGACAGTGAGGGCGATCAATGAGTGAAACAGGCTGCCACAAGAGGTGGTGAGTTCTCCTTCTATGGAAGTTTTCAAACTGAGACTGGACAGACATCTGTCTGGGAGGGTTTAGTGGATCCTGCTTTGAGCAGGGGGTTGGACACGATGACCGAGGAGGTCCCTTCCAACTCTATCATTCTGTGATTCTATCATTCTATGACATAGCAAAATAATGGTAAAAAAAGGTAAAAAGATAATGCACATGCAAAGATAGCCTTAGTAGAAAATAAATTATCACAATGTATGCAGAAAATATTAGATACACTTTTTCTTTTCATTATTTTTGCTACATTTTGTTTTATTTTAATATTATAATAATACAATTGCATTTATTGCATGTCTATAGCGTCTAGTCGCATGAAAAAAGTAATGTCTCCGCCTTGAACATATTTTATCCGAATTAACAAATTTCGATAATAATAGCTAATCTCCTACAATCCCAATGTTGACGTTGTTCTCCGGATTTAAGTTACATTAGAGCTATTAGTTCCATGTATTCCTAAATTAGACAACAAAGACGCGGGCCACAGAGGAAGAGGAGCATTTGGGGGGATTAGAGCCGTCCTATCCTCATTGGAAGCAGAGTGACATCTGAAGTGATTTAGTCATGGCTATTCGCTTCCACCACTATAAAGAACACTGATAGTAGCAGCTCACTGCATGACTCTGAAAAGTGACTCATAAAACAAATCTTTGAAAATCTTTCCTCCAAGAGCAGTTTTTTTTTCTTTCTATAAAGCTGGAACTCTACACAATACAGTGATCAAGGGATTTGGTTTATTCTATATCTACAAGATATTTTTTACTGATACGTTTCTGAAATGGGGAATATTGGCTCACAGGCTTTTGGGCATGGTACGATTTGTGTAAAATGAATTTTAATCATTGAATAAAATACTTAGATATTTAAAAAAAGTTGTTAATACTCTAGAGGCATTGTAAAGACTCCGTAGTCCCCAGTGGTGGGTGACATGGTGGGCACCAACACTCTACTTTGCCCAAGGAATTAGAAACAGACTGTAGAGTAAACACTTGCTCCAGAAGGTGGCTTATGACTTTACTTGGGCTTGTGAAATAACAAAAACATTGCTTAACAGTTTTGACCACAGTATTAGCAAAATGCAAATCCTTACTGATTTGCATACACTTTAATTTTCGCAGAAAAGTTTTTAAGGACATTCTGTCTACCGTAAGTACTTTGGTTAATTTGATATGAAGTTTCAATATTGAGAGTTCTTCTTGGGAAACTGAGAACAATAGAGAACAGTTAATCAAAGTTGCAAGATTAAGATACTGTGGTGTCCTTTGTGACAATTCAGATGTTTGCTGGTAGTCTAAATTGAAATACTGCTCTAGAAATAGTTTTTGTAGGACATTTTACACCCATAAGCCTCATTCACACACTTTTAATGCATTTGTATCAGAAATTCTCATTGTTAGAGATGGGAAAATTGATTATCAGACCACATTTTTGTCCATGGTCAACAGACAGGTGCCCTGATGCTTGCTAGAGACTCATGTGTCTAATTTCTGATTTGTTGGCCTGGCATGACATTATGCATAATTAATGCCTCAATGATGATATCATGCTGGGCCTACAAATCAGAAGAGGCTTCAGGTGTTTTGGCAGGTAGAGGAGATGGGTGACAGGGCTCCTGTCTGCTGACCACGGATAAATGACAAAGCTTCTGGACCAGGGTCCTTCTCTCATTCACTCACTCACTCATTGTTTTAGATACACATAATCTTCCTTTTCTATAGTAAAACCTATGACAAAAGTCATGAAAAAAGCCACACATGCATCATTTGGAAAAAATGTAATGGATTCTAAAAACATCACAAAAACTAACCATAGTGCACAAAGAAACAAGATTGTTGCAGTGCATTTCATATTTTCAGCCAACATTTGGCAACAGATTTTTTTTTGTTGAAAAAAACATCAGAAACTAAGATGCAGAAATGCATGTGTTTCTTGTGTATGTAAAATAAAAAAGCAAATGAAAAAGATGTATCCTGGGTTGCATTTTTTGAAAAAGTTAAAGGCTTTAGGCTACTTTATGTGATGGCAGACTTGTGAATCTTCACATCGCGCGCACTACGCGCTTTGAAGATTCTCAAGTGACGGCGCCACAAGAGGCAGGCGCATAACCGCCAAGTATGCAATTTGTATACATTCGGTGATGTGCCTACTAGGCGTGCGAAGCTTCACTCAATGCAAGTATATTGAGGGAGGCCGGACATGTCTAGTCGGAATGTAGCTGGAAGTGTGCAAGCCTCCTACATGCAGTCGCATGACTCCTGACACCAGCACCGGAGATAGGGTGACTGCAGACTTGTAACCTGAGGCCAGACAATCCCTTAAGATTTTTATCTGAAGGATACCTAACATACTGAACCGTATTGCCACAAATGCCACACAGGAATCCTGTATGGGCAAGCTTTAAATATTTAGCTGCATTGCAAAAACTTTATTAGCATTCATATCAGTATCTTTCCCCAACTGGGCTCTTGACTATATTTTCAAATTTCAGATACACATGCTAGGGACTGCCCTACATGGAGCTTTATATTATTACTAGATTGTGGCCCGATTCTAATGCATCGGGTATTCTAGAATATGCATGTCCCCGTAGTATATGGACAATGATGATTCCAGAATTCGCGGCAGACTGTGCCCGTCGCTGATTGGTCAAGGCAACCTTTATGACATCATCGTCGCCATGGCAACCATTATGACATCTACGTCGATACTGTGCCCGTCGCTGATTGGTCGAGGCCTGGCGGCCTCGACCAATCAGAGACGTGGGATTTCCATTATGACATCATAGTCGCCATGCTGTGCCCGTCTCTGATTGGTCGAGGCCTGGCGGCCTCGACCAATCAGAGACGGGGGATTTGCAGGACAGACAGACAGACAGAAAGACAGACAGAAAGACAGAGACGGTAAAACCCTTAGACAATTATATATATAGAAGATGACGAGGTCCACTTTATTACTACGCAGATTTATATATTTGGAAAACAATACTACTACTTTTCTTTTTGTCACCCGGTTTTCGATAGAATTTCCAGACATATGCCTTCACACTGGGAAGTGAAACATTAAGAGGTCCATAGGATATCATGTTCAAAAATAAAGACCACACAGCATAACTTTTTTTTATAGGAATCCACTGTATGGAATATTCCAGCAGACTATCCTACACCATGTTTTTTTTCTTACAAAAGAACCCAAATGGCTTGCAAGAAAAACTTTTCCCATTCCCATGCCTTGCTACCTCCGCACATAGGTCAAAGGAGGTCCATCTATCATACTTGAGCAGGAAGCGTTCGGTCACTCGATGAGTTAGTGTTCCTCATGTCTCTCCAGCTCCAGTATGCTATGGGATAGAAAGATTCAATTCAGTACTTACTTCTGCAACTAACAGTATACACTGCAATTTATATTCCAAATATACAAGTATTGAAGTCATCATAGACCACAATAGGTTTTTTGATCTCCTATACACAAGCAAATAAAGTCATAAAGATATCCCTAAGAGTTTGCAATCTAAACAATATACTGGGAAAGCTCCAGGACACAGTAGGAGGTTTCCTCCACTTTTAATCTCTGTCTCCTTTGTGAACTAAGTCAAACAATTTAATTTCCCAATTGAGAAGAATGTTTTTATTAGAATGCTGATAATTTATACAGGAAATTGCATAACTTACTGTTGTCCAAGAGAGTTAACTGACTGTGTAACGTTAATGACATGATGTTATTTGGGTTTGTGCGGTGAGAGCCTTATACGGAATGAATGGTCTCGCCTCGGTCTCCGGGGAGAAACAATCCTCTTGTATGAAATTGAGTACAAAATTTAGCAAAAACATTTTTTTTATATATTTCTATTTCTTGCTCAAACATTTATTATATAGTGCTAAAGGTAGAAGTCTATATAACAATGTTTTTATTTATTTTACATCCTTATGCAACCTTTACACAAAATTTTTTGTCAACTTTTTTGGTCTAAAGGCTCTTATAAGATGCAAGTATTTTTTGCGTGATCTTTTTCTGACATATTCTAGTTGTTCTAGGGTGCTTTTTTAAAGTGTGTTTTAATACCTGCATTTTTTTTCATGCACCTGGATGATGAACGCTATTTTTTTTTTCAAAACAATAAGATATACAGTATGTGAAATAGGAGGCAGGTGAGGGATCAGTGACCTGTCATAAGACATAGAGACAGTGGCGGACACTGACAGCTTTGGGCCCCTGTGCAAGAAATGTGTCTGGGCCCCCCTCCCTGCCCAGCATCATACCTCCCAAATTTTGAAGATGGGAAAGAGGGGTAAAGCTTGCGCCGCGGCAAATTGTAGGCCACGCCTCTGGCCACACCCATTCATAACTAGTCACATCCATATGCACGTCCCAACCACACCCATTTAGCACTGCTGATCACACTTTCATAAAGAATAATTATAAACAAAAAAATATGGCCACACAGTGCTCCATACTGTATAATGGCCCCATATGATGGTCAATACTGTATAATGGCCACACATGATGCTCCATACTGTATAATGACCACAGATAATGTTCCATACTGTATAATGACCCCACATGATGCTCTATACTGTATAATGACCGCACATGATGCTCCATACTGTATAATGACCGCACATGATGCTCCATACTGTATAATGACCGCACATGATGCTCCATACTGTATAATGGCCACACATGATGCTCCATACTGTATAATGACCGCACATGATGCTCCATACTGTATAATGACCGCACATGATGCTCCATACTGTATAATGGCCACACATGATGCTCCATACTGTATAATGACTGCACATGATGCTCCATACTGTATAATGACAGCACATGATGCTCCATACTGTATAATGACCGCACATGATGCTCCATACTGTATAATGGCCACACATGATGCTCCATACTGTATAATGACCGCACATGATGCTCCATACTGTATAATGACAGCACATGATGCTCCATACTGTATAATGACTGCACATGATGCTCCATACTGTATAATGACCGCACATAATGCTCCATACTGTATAATGACTGCACATGATGCTCCATACTGTATAATGACTGCACATGATGCTCCATACTGTATAATGACCGCACATAATGCTCCATACTGTATAATGACTGCACATGATGCTCCATACTGTATAATGACCGCACATGATGCTCCATACTGTATAATGACCGCAGATAATGCTCCATACTGTATAATGACCGCATATAATGCTCCATACTGTATAATGACTGCACATGATGCTCCATACTGTATAATGACTGCACATGATGCTCCAAACTGTATAATGACCGCAAATAATGCTCCATACTGTATGACTGCACATGATGCTCCATACTGTATAATGACCGCACATGATGCTCCATACTGTATATTGACCGCAGATAATGCTCCATACTGTATAATGACCGCACATGATGCTCCATACTGTATAATGACCGCACATGATGCTATATACTGTATAATGACCGCACATGATGCTCCATACTGTATATACTGTGCACTGTACTATGTGCACATATATAGTGTTATGTGTACTGAGCACTGACCAGGCTGCAGGAACTCACATTATAATATACTATATTATAATGTGAGTTCCTGCAGCCTGGTCAGTGCTCAGTGCATATAACACTATATATGTGCACATAGTACAAATATATATCTGATATATAATGTGGGATGTCCTGGAGCCGGGCTCAGGGTCGCACAGTGCAAGGTGAGGATCACTGTGACTTATTGCTGCAGCTTCAGCTTACATGCAGATCGGGTGAGGCTGGAGCCGGGACCTTATCTGTATGTAAACTTAAGGTGGTGCAATAAATCTCCCAGTACAGAGAGATCCTCTACAGAAAGCAGATAAGAGAGCAGGAGTGAGATGAAGCCCGTCACATACCTCCTGCCCGGGACCCCATGGCTTTCTACTAACTTCATCTCTCCTCTCCGGCGCGCAGGTGACGTCAGATCAGCAGACACACAGCCTGCTGTCTGCAATAGGAGGATGCCGGCCGGCACTTGTACACCCGTGCACCGATCTACTGCAGCAGCAGAAAGCCGGGCCCCTGTATGCCCCTGCCTGCAAGGGCCCCCCTCCACCTCCGGGCCCCGGTGCGGCTGCACCGGTTGAACCGGCGGTAGGTCCGCCCCTGCATAGAGATGAATATGTAAGCAGAGAAGTCCCCCCCGCAGGTTACCCCAAAGCACGAGCATATCATTAAATGAAAACTAAATATGAAGATTAAACAACAACCACTAGACGGATTTCATCAACCAAGGTATCATTTTAATCAGTATAATGGACCCAACCTGTCATTGTCCGTAGGTTACTGTGCACAATCCTGCTGAAGGGTTCCTTTAAGAATTGGAGGCTAGAAGGGATGGCTCTGGGCATTCCAAAGTTAAATAAATCCATTATGTGACTCATTCTACCTCCACAGTATGCTGAGCGAACCATGAAGCGGTGTGGTACCAGTGTCAGCACCTGTAACATTATTGACTGTACGATAGTCTCAGGATAGAAAATACTAGTTAAATTTATGTTAACAATGAGAAACTGTGTAGCGATTTATCCATCTTGAGACTGCATAGGAGTCTCAGGATGGTGCTTTGTAGGTGGTGCGTGGTGGGGACTGAGGGTGGTAGTGTATGAGCTATGGGGCAGATATAGCTTGGTTAGAGAGGCACTGTAGCACAGTAACAGACCACAAGGATGGCTGCATGTAGCCTTAAGGAAACAAAAAGAAACTAAACCGTAACAGATTGCACTGACAGCCAGATATTTTATTTTGTGCCTGAAGAGAGTTACACAGCTGCCAAGTACATGCATTTCTATGGGACAGTAGGGAGGAATAGCTGTTGGCCAAACATACTATATACATATAAACAGCTGCACTTTTAGAGGATATGATACGGAATCACAGTAATATTTATCTTCTAGCACAAGTCTCATTTTAAGCACATTCAGATGGATTTCTTGTTCATCAGCCTTCAAACCCAGGATAAAGTATCTGACCCATGTAGAGGAAGGGCATTTTAAATTGTCCTAATCTTTTTCAATTAGATGATGTGTGGAGATCACTGTCCACAAACACAGTAATATTTCCAATCAATAAATAGGGAGAACCAGTCTGACAGTCACACAGACTTCAAAAAACTGACCATCACATCCAAACATAGGCTAAGTGTGAACAGGTGCTGAACCTAGAGTCACCAACTCATATACTCTCAAAAAAAAGGCAGCACACTGTAGCGCCATAGCATGTAAATATGAAATATGAAAATTGAATTGCATTACTGCATTAGAAATATGAAAAATATAAAAAATGAAATATGAAAATTTGAGAACGTTTAGTAAATTGGCCAATTCATGTGTACCTGGAAGCCACGATAAGGCATTTCTTGTTTTCAGGACCTAGCAATGCCTTTCCTCACTTAGAATAAAGTCTTCATCTGTATCGAAACATAAATCCTCTGTTAGATTAAAATCTATATTTCTGTGGAGAGATGTAGATTTTAGTCTAGCAGAGGATTTATGTTCCCATACAGATGAAGACTTTATTCTAAGTGAGGAAAGGCATTGCTAGGTCCTGGAAACAAGAAATTATTGTGGCTTCCAGGTACACATGAATTGGCCAATTTATGCGCTAAACTTTCTCAAATTTTCATATTTCATTTTTTATATTTTTCATGTTTCATATTTTTCATATTTCTAGTGCAGTAATGCAATTCAATTTTAATATTTCATATTTACATGCTATGGCGCTACAGTGTGCTGCCTTTTTGTTTGATAGTCATACAGACTTGTCATGGGGTGAAAGGAGAGAGAACCAGTTAAGATTGTGAACTACACTGGGAAAACGGCTGTTGTCATTGTTGACCATCTCAGTTCTTTAATATAAAAGCGAGATAAAGTTAACGAATAGGACACGTTGCACAATGGACTAACTTTGAGAAATTTTCATATTTAACGTTCTTCTGTTCACAATATTTGGTTCATCTGAAATCCTTTATTGTGCTATGTTCCGCACCTGTTCTCCATTTGTTCCACGACATAAACTATCACATGGATTGTAGCTCACCGCGAAAATATGAGCAAATGCGGCTCTAAGAAAGAAATAAGAGGTTTAATGGAAGAAATTTTCTGGGCTTCAGATGTAAATGTAATTAGCCATTACCTCACAGATGAAAATCTTTTGATGTGCTGAGACCCTTCATCAAACCTAATAAGGAAACAGTTCAGACTGAAGGCTGATTTTTCTCATAATTTCAATAGAGATAGTAAAATGGAAGAAAACACCAGGTTATCAGACTACAGCGGAGCTGCATAAATCTTTCTGTCTGCTGGAGGTGGCATAATTACCAGCTAAACAGAATCCTAAAAATGCTTATAACCATAAAAGATAGATTTATGAATGTAGCATTTAAATCCCCATTTTGCTAACAGACTACTTCTTCATAGCTCTGTCTGATAAGTGGAAACAAAATAAAAGAAGGTACTTGATAAGAGGAACCATTTCCTGAGCCGAGTAAATATATGAGTCGAATTTAGAAGATATCGCTTTGGTGAAGGTCATTCTGCAGCATTCTTTATGATTCGGTGCTATGAATTTAATCTGTAGTTGCCTCCTGTTTCACTGATGGAATTCTTGACATTCCAATTCTGCATAAGACCCCAAGAGAGAAAATACAAACTTTATCGCATCAAAAAAACAAAAATACAACACCGATCATCTCTATTATTGGTGCATTATACTACTAAATGGATTGTGCAAAATTGCATTTTGTACTGTTTACATTTTGTAAGAATTTTTACTGGCACCAAATTGAAGTTATTTGTAAGGGGTGCCATGCTGTCAACAATTATCTGCTGGGGGATGCCAAAATGTTTGCAAAAAATTGATTAATTAAGTTCTTTTTATTGAACTCAATGGTCTATTGTGGGGATAAAATTGAGTGGAATTGAATACTACTTGAATTTTACAACAATCCATATTTGCTTCTGCACTCACCTCTCCAGCCTATTCTCTGCTATTCTCTGCCACCCATCCAGTACTTGTCGCATCTTTGGATTGATGCTGTAATCCCCTGAGGCTCTTGAGTTTTCTAGGCTCAGGAGGGTTCTGTGCATGGACCCGTATAGGTCTCTGCCATAACGTCATCCTCCTGGGTGCATGCTCTGATTTCCCCCTAACCTAGCAAGCCTGGGAGCCTTGGACTAGCAACCAAGGCCCTGGGAATTTCATTGCCTTGGACCCTGATACAAAGATGCAAAGAGGTCTGGACAAGTGTCAATAGGTAGTGCAGAGCCTAGTGAGGTCAGTATAAAGATTTGTATTACTTTTAACATATTACGGTTATTATGCTTTGGGGTCTTAAATGAAATAGAGCATAATGAGGGAAGCCACATATTAGGCGTCGGGATCTTCCCACTGCGCAGGATAGATCCCGAGCCTCGGCCACTGCTGAGCATAGACATTGGTCCCAGCATCTTGCTCAGGCTCACAGTGTTTGTTTGTTTGGTTACTGCTGGCTCTCCAGCCAAGTCTATAGCAATCAGCGATAGGCAGCTGAACCTGAAGCTCTGGCGTTTGTCCAGAAATCACCTTACTGAGCATGCCTGTGAGGTGTCGTCCTCTCATTTGTTGATGGATGTCAGCTGTTCTGGTGATGTGGCAACTCCCAAGTGGTCCATGGACAAGGTCCTGTCCATCTGGACATGAGTCTAGTGTATAAAAGGCTCTCAGAGACGCACGCCGGTGCGCTAGTATCATTTTTGTGTGGTTATTGCCAGTGGATACTCTACCACTCTGCCTGCATGTGTTGTGTGTCTGTCTAGCCTTGGGACTGAACACGTAGGCAAGCAGCTAGCATCAGTGGGGGCAATTATACATTGGCTTAAGCATCTGGTTCCTATATGTGTGCGGCTAGAACAATAGAGTTCCAGAGCAAGCATAACCCTAGTCAGGGTATTATACTGAGCATCTGTTCGTTTCTGTGTGCGAGTGACACAGCTCAGTTCCAGAGCATCTGTTCCATTTCTGTGTGCAAGTCACACAGCTCAGTAGCAGAGCATCTGTTCCGTTTCTGTGTGTGACACAGCTCAATTGCAGATCATCTCTTTTGTTTCTGTGTGCGATTGACACAGCTCAGTTGCAGAACATCTCTTTTGTTTCTGTGTGCGAGTGACACATCTCAGTTGCAGAGCATTTATTATGTTTCTGTGTGCAAATGACACCGCTCAGTTGCATGGCACCTCTTTCGTTTCTGTGTGCGAGTGACACAGCTCAGTTGCAGTGCATCTCTTTCATCTCTGTGTGCAAGTTCAGTTCATGTGCTGTTCACACTGTGAGGCTTTAGCCCAGTGTGTACAAGTAATCGCTCGCCGTGTGTTCAGTCATGTTTCACTAGCAGCAGTTTTCCATCTCTGCATGGTGGACCATGGGTTGCGATTGCACTTTATTATTTATTTTATTTAGCGCAATCTGCTAACCCTAACACCCCATTTACGGAGAATAACTTTTCCGTAAATCAAATTTCCCATGCAAAAACATACAGATAGGCAAAATCGATGTTTGCTTGATCTGCTCATCTCCAGGTTCGTGTAACGTGGCACAGACTTGCTCAGACCCATTAGGATATTATATATTCCCACACAACAAAAACACCAGAGTTTCTGCTGTATTACTTACAGTACTAACATTGTACTTTAAGATTTTAAAGAATCACATACACGTGCTGTGAAAAAAAGCTGCAGCATATTAATACATCTTTCTGATATAAGTATGTATTTCACCACGTTCAATAGACAGAGTGAAATGAATTACCTATTAATTATTAAAGGAAATCCGTCAGCAGGTTTTTGCTATGTAATCTGAAGACAGCATGCTGTAAGGGTTAAAACACAGATTTCAGTGATCCCTCTCTTATCTGTTGTTTACTTGCAAGGATGGTTTTAGCACCAGGAGATTATTATTGCTGCACACAGCAGCACTGCCTCATGGTCTCACTCCACCCCCTCCTGTGATAAGCAGCTCAGTGTCTATAGACATTGTATACAAGGACACTAGTGTGGGTGGGGTTTACTTTCTAAACTCTGCTGCAATGCTAAATCTAATAACTCTGATTGTGTCAAAATGGCTGCACCAAGTAATCTAAGTGATACATCGCTGGAATCAGGGTCTCTTTGCCTACATCAGGCTGCTCTCAGATGAGGTAGCAAAAATCTGCTGAAAGATTCCTTTTAAAGTAATTTAGGAAAATGCATTAACACAATCTATCTGGCAAATAATGCAGTGCACTGTTGAAATGCAATTGCAAATATAATTCAATGTTTTAATGTAGCATCGTTTGGCACTAAGGTAAAAAAAAATATGTGGACCCTTAGTATTTTATACAAGGCTTCCTTACTTAATACATATAAACACATAATACATATAAACACATAATACATATAAACGCATAAAAAGTGATGCGCTGTCACAGTACAGGATAATAAAAGCTGTGATGTCACAGAAAAGGGATAAAAACACAGTGATGTCAAAATACATAGGTAATGGACACAGTAATATTAGAATGCAGAGATAATAAACACAATGATGCCACGTTACTGGGATAATGAATATAGTGATATCTCAGTACAGGAATAATTAACACAGTGATGTCACATTACTGGAATAATGAACACAGTGATATCACAGTAAAAAGATAATAAACACAGTGATGTCACAGTAAAAAGATAATAAACACAGTGATGTCACAGTAAAAAGATCATAAACACAGTGATGTCACAGTAAAGAGATAATTAACACAGTGATGTCACAGTAAAAAGATCATAAACACAGTGATGTCACAGTAAAGAGATAATAAACACAGTGATGTCACAGTAAAGAAAAAATAAACACAGTGTAGAGATAATAAAAACAAATGTGTCAGAATAAAGAGATAATAAAGAGTGATGTCACAGTAAAGAGAGAATAAACACAGTGATGTCACAATAAATAGATAATAGACGCTAATCTTAGAGTACAGGTGTCAAAAACACCAATGTCACAGTATAGAGATAATAAACACAACAATGTGACTGTAAAGAGATAATAAACATTGTGACTTCACAGGAAAGGGATAATAAACACAATGATGTCACAATAAATAGATAATATAAACTAATATTAGAGTACAGGGGTAATAAACACAGTGATGTCACAGCACAGGGATAATACACATAGTAATATCACAGTACAGGGATAATACACACAGTGATGTCACAGCACAGGGATAATACACACAGTAATATCACAGTACAGGGATAATACACATAGTTATGTCACAGCACAGGGATAATACACACAGTGATATCACAGCACAGGGATAATACACACAGTAATATCACAGCACAGGGATAATACACACAGTAATATCACAGTACAGGGATAATACACACAGTGATGTCACAGCACAGGGATAATACACACAGTGAGGTCACAGCACAGGGATAATACACATAGTAATATCACAGTACAGGGATAATACACACAGTGATGTCACAGCACAGGGATAATACACACAGTAATATCACAGTACAGGGATAATACACATAGTTATGTCACAGCACAGGGATAATACACACAGTGATATCACAGCACAGGGATAATACACACAGTAATATCACAGCACAGGGATAATACACACAGTAATATCACAGTACAGGGATAATACACACAGTGATGTCACAGCACAGGGATAATACACACCGTAATATCACAGTACAGGGATAATACACATAGTTATGTCACAGCACAGGGATAATACACACAGTGATATCACAGCACAGGGATAATACACACAGTAATATCACAGCACAGGGATAATACACACAGTAATATCACAGTACAGGGATATTACACAAAGTGATGTCACAGTACAGGGATAGTAAACACAGTCATGTCACAGTACAGGGATATTAAACAGCAATATCACAGCACAGGGATAATACACACAGTGATGTCACCGCAAAGGGATAATACACACAGTGATGTCACAGTACAGGGATAATACACACAGTAATATCACAGCAAACAGGGATAATACACACAGTGATGTCACAGCACAGGGATAATACACACAGTGATGTCACAGTACAGGGATAATAAACAGTCATGTCACAGTACAGGGATAATACACACAGTTATGTCACAGTACAGGGATAATACACACAGTGATGTTACAGTACAGGGATAATAAACACAGTAATATCACAGCACAGGGATAATACACACAGTGATGTCACCGCACAGGGATAATACACACAGTGATGTCACAGTACAGGGATAATACACACAGTAATATCACAGCACAGGGATAATACACACAGTGATGTCACAGCACAGGGATAATACACACAGTGATGTCACAATACAGGGATAATAAACAGTCATGTCACAGTACAGGGATAATACACACAGTTATGTCACAGTACAGGGATAATACACACAGTGATGTTACAGTACAGGGATAATAAACACAGTAATATCACAGCACAGGGATAATACACACAGTGATGTCACCGCACGGGGATAATACACACAGTGATGTCACAGTACAAGGGATAATACACACAGTAATATCACAGTACAGGGATAATACACACAGTGATGTCACAGCACAGGGATAATACACACAGTGATGTCACAGCACAGGGATAATACACACAGTGATGTCACAGTACAGGGATAATAAACACAGTCATGTCACAGTACAGGGATAATACACACAGTGATATCACAGCACAGGGACAATACACACAGTAATATCACAGTACAGGGTGTGAGGCTGTGGCCTCTGATACAGCTAGGGGGCGCTGTTTGTTCTCCCCAGAAGGTGCATGCAGACGGCTGAGGTCCATAGGTGTGCATGAGAGTCACGGATTTCCGGCCCGGGTTTTCCAGGTGGCTGAAGGCCACAGGTTTGTGTGTGTTTAAAAGCCCTGCAGTAAGGGGTTTGGGTGTGTCAGGCCGTGCAGGCCATGTCAGGTGTCTGGCCAGATGAGGCCAGGTGCACGTCAGTGTCAGTCTGGTGTGTGCTGGTCTGCAGAGTGCATGGAGGCCAGCAGAGCCAGCACCCAGGGTAGCTGAATAGCCTGGCACCCACAGCATACACAGAGATGCAAGTCGTCCATGGTACTGGTCTCGGAGGTGGACAGTCCTGTGCCCGGAGGTGGACAGTCCTGTGCCCGGATGTGGATGTCCTGTGCCCGTAGGAGTCGGATGTGGACAGTCCTGTGCCCGGAGGTGGATGTTCTGTGCCTGGAGGTGGATGTCCTGTGCCCGAAAGAGGACTAGCATGTGCAACGATTGCAAACAGGTGGATATGGTGCCCGGCTGCTATCCGGAGGATATCCTGAACTGTGTATGACTGTGTGAGTAAAGAGTCTGCAAGAGACTGTGATACAGCGATGCAGGACACCCACGAGAACTAGTCAGAGGAGGGCTGGCGTCAGTAGTGTGCAACATATGAGGCTGTTTGTATGGAGACGTATAGAGACTGAGTTGGCGTGCGGTCGCCCAGGGAAACTGGACAAGGGAAGTCTGGCCTGTTTAGGGACCGCAAAACTAAAGCCATGAGAAATGTATTGCATTGAACTGGTGTAAACTGATCACTGAAGTTATATGCATTTATATGTACTCGGCTGCACTCCAGAAGATAAAGAGTGCAGTGCGCTGAGTGAGTACAGAGGACTGACACCCTGCGTCTTGGGCTGTCTTATGTGTATCCGGCTGCACTCCAGAGGATAAAGAGTGCAGTGTGCTGAGTGAGTACAGAGGACTGACACCCTGCGTCTTGGGCTGTCTTATGTGTATCTGGCTGCACTCCAGAGGATAAAGAGTGCAGTGCGCTGAGTGTGTACAGAGACTTGTTACCGGCGTGCGGTCACCCAGGGAAACTGGACAGAGGGAAGTTCGACCTGTGTATTGACTGCGTCATATAACCATGCATTATTAATGGACTGTATGAAGAAGCCGTTTACTATATAGACTGTGTGAAGTAACACAATAAAAGAGACTTTTGTGTTTGAATTTGTTGGTCACTGCTTCTTCACTGCGTACGAAGCTACTGCAGCTTTACAAGGGATAATACACACAGTGATGTCACATGTTGTGAATTCCGTTCTGGAGCTCCTTCCTGTGGTTGCTAATGGTATTTTTGTGAGTTCTGCCCTTGGGCTCCCTCTGGTGGTTTCAAGTGGAACTGCTGCTCCTTTAGGTAGCTGTGGCAGCTGCCTTCACTAATCGCCTTGCCTGGGTTTGTTATTTAAACCTGCTCTGGGCTTTAGTTCATGCCAGCTGTCAATGTTCTTCGTTGGATTTGGCTCTCTCCTTGGATTTCTCATATGGCCTGTCCTTGTCAGCAAAAGATAAGTTTTTGCTAGTTTTGTTTGTCCATTTGCTTGGACTCTATTGCTCTGCAAATATGTCTCTTTTTGTCCAGCTTGTCACTATGTCATATTCAGGCTAGCTGGAAGCTCTGGGAAAGCAGATTTGCCCCTCCACACCGTGAGTCGGTGTGGAGTTCATTTTTGTAAACTCTGCGTGGATTTTGTAGTTTTTAATACTGACCGCACAGTATCCTTTTCTCTCTGTCTATCAAATTAGTATTGGCCTCCTTTGCTGAAATCTGATTTCATTTCTGTGTACGTCATTTCCCTCTTCACTCACAGTCAATATTTGTGGGGGGCTGTCTTTCCTTTTGGGGTTTTCCCTGAGGCAAGATAGCTTTCTATTTCCTTCTTTAGGGGTAGTTAGTTCTTAGGCTGTGAAGAGGTGTCTAGGGAGAGTCAGGAACATCCCACGGCTATTACTAGTGTTGTTGTTAGGATTAGGGACTGCGGTCAGTAGAGATACCACCTTCTCAGAGCTCGTCCCATGTTGCGTTTTAGCCACCAGGTCATATCAGTGTGGCCTCTTAACCACCAGGTCATAACAGTCACAGTACAGGGAAAATACACACAGTGATGTCACAGTACAGGGATAATACACACAGGGATGTCATAGTACAGGGATAATAAACACAGTAATATCACAGCACAGGGATAATACACACAGTGATGTCACCGCACAGGGATAATACACACAGTGATGTCACAGTACAGGGATAATACACACAGTAATATGACAGTACAGGGATAATACACACAGTGATGTCATAGTACAGGGATAATAAACACAGTAATATCACAGCATAGGGATAATACACACAGTGATGTCACAGTACAGGGATAATAAACATAGTCATGTCACAGTACAGGGATAATACACACAGTGATGTCACAGTACAGGGATAATAAACACAGTAATATCACAGCACAGGGATAATACACACAGTGTTGTCACCGCACAGGCATAATACACACAGTGATGTCACAGTACAGGGATAATACACACAGTGATGTCACACTACAGGGATAATACACACAGTAATATCACAGTACAGGGATAATACACACAGTGATGTCACAGTACAGGGATAATAAACACAGACATGTCACAGCACAGGGATAACACACACAGTGATGTCACAGTACAGGGATAATAAACAGTAATATCACAGCACAGGGATAATACACACAGTGATGTCACCGCACAAGGATAATACACACAGTGATGTCACAGCACAAGGATAATACACACAGTGATGTCACAGCACTGGGATAATACACACAGTGATGTCACAGCACAGGGATAATACACACAGTGATGTCACAGCACAGGGTTAAAACACACAGTGATGTCACAGTACAGGGATAATACACACAGTGATGTCACAGCACAGGGATAATACACACAGTGATGTCACAGCTAGTGTTGAGCATTCCGATACCGCAAGTATCGGGTATCGGCCGATATTTGCAGTATCAGAATTCCGATACCGAGTTCCGATATTTTTGTGATATCGGAAATCGGAATCGGAAGTTCCCAGTGATCCATATTCATGTAAAAAATAAAGAATTAAAATAAATAATATGGATATACTCACCCCTCAGGCGGCCCCTGGACCTTACCGATGTAACCGGGAGCCTCCGTTCCTAAGAATGAGGAGTTTAGGACCTGCGATGATGTCGCGGCTTGTGATTGGTCACGTGAGCGGTCACATGAGCGGCCTCGCAACCAATCACAAGCCGCCACATCATCGAAGGTCCTTAACTCCTCATTCTTAGGAACGGAGGCTGCCGGTTACATCGGTAAGGTCCAGGGCTCGTCAGAGGGTGAGTATATCCATATTTTTTATTTTAATTCTTTATTTTTTACATGAATATGGATCCCAGGGCCTGAAGGAGAGTTTCCTCTCCTTCAGACCCTGGGAACCATCCAGGATAGCTTCCGATACTTGTGTCCCATTGACTTGTATTTGTATCGGGTATCGATATCGGCGATATCCGATATTTTTCGGATATCGGCCGATACTATCCGATACCGATACTTTCAAGTATCGGAAGGTATCGCTCAACACTAGTCACAGCACAGGGATAATACACACAGTGATGTCACAGCACAGGGTTAAATCACACAGTAATGTCACAATATAGGGATAATACACACAGTGATATCACAGCACAGGGATAATACACACAGTGATGTCACAGCACAGGGATAATAAACACAGTAATATCACAGTACAGGGATAATACACACAGTGATGTCACAGCACAAGGATAATACACACAGTGATGTCACAGCACAGGGATAATACACACAGTGATGTCACAGCACAGGGATAATACACATAGTGATGTCACAGCACAGGGATAATACACACAGTGATGACACAGCACTGGGATAATACACACAGTGATGTCACAGCACAGGGAAAATACACACAGTGATGTCACAGCACAGGGTTAAAACACACAGTGATGTCACAGTACAGGGTTAAAACACACAGTGATGTCACAGTACAGGGATAATACACAGAGTGATGTCACAGCACAGGGATAATACACACAGTGATGTCACAGCACAGGGATAATACACACAGTGATGCCATAGTTTTGGAGTGATAAACACTGATGTTAGAATAAACGCTGGCATTTGCTCATTTGGCAGAGTGACAGCTTTCTGCTAACACTGTGCACAGACAGTGCTCATTAAAGGGAATCTGTCACCATGAAAATGTCGTCCAATCTGCATGCAGCATGTTATAGAGCAAGGGAGCTGAGAAAAATTCATATATAATTTTGTGATTTAAGTCTCAGTATAACTTGTGTGTTCATCACTTAAACTTCTGCTCTCTCTAGGATTTTTGGTCCAGTCGGCTGTCCTATCAGTGACTGACAGCTATCACTGTATGCACACTTATATAAACAGCTGTCAGTCACTGATGCGATGATCTACTAGACCAAAAATCCAAAAAAGAGCGGAGGGTTAAAGGATAAACACACAGGTTATACTGAGACTTTACTCACAAAACTCACTCACTCTGCCCTACAACTTGGTGCCTGCAGATTGAAAGCATGTTCATGATGACGGGGTTTCTTTAATATCAAAGATTACATGTCAGGAGATCAACATTGAGAAGACTAGCAGATATGCAGCAGATTAAAAAGTGTTTTCTCTAAACTACAAAAGACCAGTCAATAATTTAATAAATAATAATAATAATTTAATAAATTTTTTATAAATTTTGCTCTCAGATGAGGCAACAAAATCCTGGTAACAGATTCATGTTAAGCCCAATAATCACTGCATTTTTATTTATCGTAAACAAAATTTTGGTGCTAAAATTGAGAACTATAAATTATTACTTAGTTATTGATACAGGAAAGAAATATATCTTGGTTTAGTCTTGCCTGATGAAGAGACGTATGTAGTCTCGAAAGCTTGCAATTTGTTACCATCTTTTCAGTTAGCCATTAAAAGGTATCAACCACTGAGGACTCTCAATTCTAAATATTTTTCTACTTAGTTATTGATATCTCTTAAAATCTAGTCCTGATTTTGCTACAAATTATAGCTCTCCGAACTGCCCTTTGGCGTCTGGTACAACGGCTGGTACCTCACATGTTTCAGACCAAACATCTTAGAACTCCCCAAATAAAATATTAAAAACCCTCATGCAAGAGAAGTCTTGTTTGTGTAAAGGTAGTAAATTATTTGTGAAGAACATGGCTCTGTAATCTATGCAAAATATGTCAATTGGAATGTAGAATCCAGGAAATCATAATGTAAAGAGGAACCAGTTAACTTATATCAGAATAACAGTATTATTGGCAGGTTGGCTGAAAACATTGAATCTGCTCTCGCTCGGTCTGGCAGCCCTCGCTCCTGTTTTTTCTATTGATATTTATTTTGGCATACTGTTACAGGTGTTTGCAACAAATGTACAACAAATGAATCTGCTGCTCTGCCAAATCCCAGGGTAAGTTGTCCGCAAGCCTCTTCCAAACAATTTATGAATTGTAATGAAATGGATTTTGTACTTCTATTGGCAAAGATTATTCATAGCACAACATACTGATGATATTCACTGGTGTTGGAGTTGTAAAATGTCTCCATACACAACACAGGCGTCACTGTCCCTCCGTCACTGATTTATTGCAAATATATTCTCCAGTTTTGAAAGATGAAAATTGCAAAGTTCTACCCTGGAGTGTTTCTATGTAGGTCAGTATTTTCATATTTTGTTTGCACAATTATTGCAACCTTTTAAGCAAAACATTGAAAGACAAAAAAAAACAATTTTTCGTTTGTGCAAATGTCACGAACTGCATGTGTAATAATGAATTTGGTGAAAAGAACATCAGTAATGACTACAAGGCAAAGTAAGAAAAGTTACTTAAAAAACACAAATGATTAATTGTACTCTATGTGTTTTCATGGGCGTAAGTGGTTAGCAAAGATTAAAGAGGTCGTCCAGGACTTTAACATTGATGGCCTATTCTTAGGTTGGTCATCAAGTGCCTTTAACAGCGGCGGGTGGATCTGAGATCCACCTGCGACTATTAACCAGTTAAAAGCCGCTATCAATCACCAACATGATCAGTTATATATATATAGTTATATGAGGTTTTGTGTACCAATGTAGTTCACGGGGTTCTTTCATTTTTAATTAGGCCATATGTTTTTAATATTGCATGATTGTACATATATTAACCCCTTTCTGACAATTGTTGTAATATTACGTCCTTGTGCCCTGGGCTTATCTGACCAGGGATGTATTATTACTGCACAGCGATCGCCTGCGCACACGGACTGTGTGGGACAATTGCCAGAAGCAGTGAAACAGCACTTCTGGCACTTTAACCCCCTAAGTGCTGCAATCAAAAGCGATTGCAGTACTCTGGGAGCCAGCAGAAGGATGATAGCCCCTCTGCCTTTGGATCGGAGACCCCGCAGCATGACGCGCAGTCCCGATCGTTGCCATGGTGACCCTATGTCATCATGACGACATCTGGGTCAACAGAGCTAGGAAAGTTGCTTGATTATGTGCAGTGCATGATCAGCAACTCTCCCTGTCAGTGCAGAGCTGACAGTTTCTACAGTATGGGAATGCGGCTGTATTCCCATGCTGTACAAGCGATCAGCCTGCAAAAAATGATAGTCCCATATTGGGAAAAAGTAAAAAAAAGTTAAAAAGAAAAAATTAAATAAAGTCAACTTATCCCGCAAAAAACAAGCCCTCACATGACTCCGTGGGCCCAAATATGGAAAAATTATAGCTCTCAAAATGCAGTGATGCTAATACAATTTTTGGCAATAAAATGTGTCTTTTAGTGTGTGACAGCAGCCAAACATAAAAATCTGGTATTGCAGCGTAAAAAATAAAAAAAAACAATTCTTCACCTGCTGTTGATTTTTTCATACTGCCTCCCAAAGATCGGAGTAAGGCTTGGAGCACATTTATCCTGTGCACTGTGCTGAGTGCTTGCAGTGGTATTTAACTGGTTAAATGCAGCGGGTGGATCTCAAAGGCAGAGACATGACCTTTGTTGTACCTATACATCAAAGGTTGTGAATGGGTTAAAACGTGAAAAAATTGTATTGTTTTATCTCAGGAGAAAGTGCTCAAACAGTAAAGTAAAAAAAACATTTACTGTAAACTGTGTGGAAAGGAGAAGGGACAGGATGTCACACAAGCCTAGTTTATAGAACTTTAATCTGCATGGCTCCATTCATTAGCAGGTATTTTCTGATGTAAATTCATCAAAGCCACTTTCCTCTACTATACAGAGCATTGTAGAAAAATCTGTCATTAATGCATTACCTTTTCTGGTGTAGAGCTTTGATCTCTATCTCTACTTCCAGTATGTTTTATGTACAGAAGTCGTATAGATAACCAAATAATTCAAAGCCACAAATACAAATGGTACAAATATAACTGGGGTTTGGTTAACCCTTTAGGTGGCAAAAAAGATCACCATATACTGAATTTAGTGCCCAAATCATTAGCGTTATCTGGGATTTAAAGATGTTTTCCCACTAACAAGGAACATTTTAATTAATAGATCTAATAATTTCCACAATTGGCTGTGTTAAAAAAAATGTCCCTGTGCTAAGATAACCTTATAAATGTGCCCCTGCTGTGTACTGTGTAATGGCTGTGTCTGACCGTGCAGGAACATGGTCGGATCATACCACAGCTCCTCGGCAGGGGAGTAAGCAAAACAGAGTATACAGACAGGACAGCATGAGATGGCAGTCTCCACTCACAAAATTACAAGTGAGAGAGGCTAGAAGTGGTGGAAGGACACAGAGCAGTCTTAGTCAGTTCAGCCGATGCTTTTGCAAAGCACAACACTGTGGATTAAAAAGTTCATGAGATCTTCATTACCTTGGTCAATATTCTGAGCTCAGCAGCTGATGCCAAACTAATTGCAGCTGATGCGCTCTGCATATGTATCTTTGTCACCTATCAAGACGTCAAAGTAACTTCTACATACTTGTATCATTTAGTTCAATTGCTAGGCACTCATTGCACCACTACAATAAAGTTAAGCTCCCAGAGCAACTATTCGTGAGGCTCCCCCGGTCTTTGTCAGAGAACTAAATCATGCTTACAGCCCATATGCAAAGGTACAGATCTGTCCTTCATTACTTTTCCTCTTGGCTCAAGAGATCCCAAAACAAGTGGTGCAAGATGTTCGGCTTTGGAAAAAAAATGTGATTTTCATGGAAATACTGTATTGGCAGAAGTTTATGCTATAAGTCAACAGACGCTACAGTATATGTGGCCACTAAGTGGCTGTGATGTGATTTGGAACCAGCTTAACAAAAGTTTTGTTAGCACAAGGACCAGCAACCTTCAGCACTCCTACTGTAGTGAACCTACAATTCCCACCATGCCCCAATAGTGTCCTAGAAGCCTAATAATGTCGAGGAACATTGAGAGTTTTAGTTTCTCAACGGCTACAGAACGGAAGGTTGCTGACTCCTAGGTTAGCACATTGCAATTATAGATTTGATTAGCATCACGAGAAACTGCGGCAAAAAAGATATGTGGACAACTGAGGGTGGAAACATTTTTTTGTGTCCAAACAATACTCAGCTTCAACGCTTCCCGTAGGCCAGGTTCTTAGTATTTACTTAGTCTCTGCTGGCCTTTGTTTCCTGGTCTCTTGTGAATTACCTATTCAGGAAATCACCGGCTACTGGTCAGTGATTGGCAGAGCTGGTTTGTCAGGAGCCAGGCAATTTTTAGAAAAACTAAAAAATAGATCATAGAAGGTCTATAGAGCATCTTTGCCCCTTGCATGTCCTTAGCTGAGAGTCCATTTCGCTTAAAGCTATCTCCGGTAATTGGTCTATGGTGGTGACATTGTAAGGAAACCTCTACTAAAGGTCTATTTCCAGCAACCAATCTGTCTGACAGGAGGCATTTTCCATTCAAGCCAGTGTAAGATGTAAAATTCTTAATCAGGAATTTACATATTATTACACTACAATACAGAGGTTAAAAAAAGTGTTCCTAATTGAATTGAAGAAGACATTAATGTACATTAACCAAAAATTGGAAGCTCCACTTTCTTTCTTTTGTTCTGAAAATCAAACATGTAACTCGCTCTTATCTCTTGTTTTTTATCTTCAAAATTTTAAGTGACAATTCTTCAGAAAGAAAATTCCGCATTATGTTTCTTTCTTTTTATGTTAAATCTATTGCCTTTGAATCGACCAAAAAAAAAAAAAAAAAGAATTCTGAAATGTTATTATTCAGCCCCAGAATTAATTATTATAATTAGGATGTGCAATTTGTAAAGTTGGCTCTCGCATTGTGGCACATTTTGCATAATTCTCTTTCTCTTTCAAATTAAGCAGGTTTAATCAGTTTCTCTAAGACAGTGTCTGGTCATGTCTCTTTGCTATAGTCTTTGATTCTGACATTGAATGCAGGTCCAGACTCCTCCATAATTAGCAGGTTTGATATGTTTAACTTTCATGAAGCTTTTATCTTATCATTAATCCCTAGCATCTGTGATGGACACATTTGGGATCTCCCATTGTACTCATCCAGAAATTTTTTTTAAAAAACCTCAGCCGTTGCATGCCTATAATTTAACCCCAGCCTTACCAGTTGGCTGTATTTGGTTTACCTCGTTACCTTCTGCCTCTTCCCATGATATGTAGATTTTTCAGTAATAGCTTTCTGGGCAGACTTGGCCCCAGTTTCTTTAATATTGCCATCTGTCTTACATTATCATGCAAAGTGAGCATATTTCAAAAGGAAATGGAGTCATTCACTAAAAACAAATGCCAGTTAATTAATAAAATATAAACATTAAATTAGATCTCGGGATACCCCACATTTATTGTATTAGCAGTGTCGTTTATATTGCATCATTATATTTACACATCAATATTTCTTTGTATTTGATGTTTGTTTGGATCGCGATGTTTTCCGTTCTCCGGGACACATCATCATCTGCGTTCACGAGGACAGTTACGAGTACATGTAAATAATGTCTCACCACTCAAAAGCAAACATAAGCAAGAATCTAAAGAAGAAAGCAATAGATGATAAGAGATTAGTCTCCAAATGGCCTTTATTACAGTGTGTTTAGACATCATAAAGAATAAAAGATCATAAAACCAATGGAGATTAGCTGAAGCATGCTTAATGGTTCTTTCTGCCACAAATAGAAAAAAAAAAAAGTACTTCTATCAAAATTTTATTGGTCATTTACACATAGTTTAGCAATTACGGTATGGAAATGTTATCTTTAGCTTATCAATAAAACATAGTATCCGTCAGTTCATGCTCGCCCTAATTACTTTTAATTGGGCAGTGGTCAGGCATTATTTATGGATAAGAGCGAAGGTAATTGAATTAATTCTAGCTGTTTCTCTGCCCTTGAACTCTTAAACTGGCGCATTAGAGAACAAGGAATTATGGTGGTTTTGCAAATTTGCATATTTTACTTCTGCTGTGAGAATTAGTTTTTTTACTTTTTTTTTATTATACTAATATTCTAAACATAATTTGTTTTGCCTTAAATGGTAACATAGATGATAAGGTTAAAAAAAAAAGAGCACATAAAGAGGAAGAAATCCAGCTCAACGAACTCGTGAACAAACTTCTTTCCTTATTCCCCAAACGTGATCAGTGGAGGATAAAACAGAATCAGCGATGTAAGTTACATGGTATGGGAAATCGACGCGTTTCAGATGACTGCGCAGCCTTAATCATGAGGAAAGAAAAGACACAGGTCTATCAAGAACAAATTATAATTCTGGCATGTTGATCCAAAGTAAGGCAAAAAAAACATAGTGAGGTCAATGTCATTCATACGGATGAATAGATGGAGGTCAATACCCTCATCCAACGGTCATCCAGAGCATCTACATGTAGTTACCCAATCTAGAAGGTCATGCTTTTAATGGAAATGGTGCTCATTGAGCAATTCATACAGCACCACTCGAGTTTTGTTTTTTGTTGCATAACTGGAGTGGTGCTTTAAATATCTCCTGTCTCATACTCACCTGCTGCCATTTTCATCATTTTCCAGCATCGCTCTTGTTGGTCTCTGGCAAAAAGTGATTTGCCGGCAGCTCGAGTGTTTCATGGAGCTGCATGGAGGTCACTTTTCAATACAAATCCATGAGAGTCTCGTTCTGGCCTCATTTTGGCTCTTATAGACTAGCATGGAGAGTTTATGAAGTAGCTTTTGATTTCTGGCCAGTCAGAAGCTGCACTCACAAGATGGCACTGAGGGACTGGAGAGGCCCTGAAAAATAGTGATGACTAGGGTTGAGTGACTTTTGCTTTTTTAGGATCGAGTCGGGTTTCATGATACCCGACTTCCTCGAAAGTCGGATCGTGTGAAATCGGCCGATTATTGTGAAAAGTCGGGGGGCTGACCGAAACACGAAACCCAATGCAAGTCAATGGGGAACATTTTTTTTTTCCTCCTCCTCCTCCTCCTTTCTGTGCAAATCGCTGCATTCCAAACGGTAAAATGGCTCTGTTACGCCGCAGAAAGCAAGCCGGAAACTATGTCATCACGCTGCCCACACTTCATTGGCTGAAAAAATGGCGTGGAAAGCGTCATACGAAACGCGACTTTGGTGCAAAGATCGCCGACCACATGGCCGATCCCACGCTCGGGTCAGGTCGAGTTTCACGAAACCCGACTTTGCCAAAAGTCGGCGACTTTTGAAAATGACCGATCCGTTTCGCTCAACCCTAGTGATGACACCGGAGGGTGAGTGTGTGACCGGGGGCAGGGGACTTACATTTAAAGCGCAACTCCAGAGCTGAAAAAAACAAACGCTGGAGTGCTTTAAAGCATGCTGGTTTTATGATTGCATCCTAATTTTTACACCTTTTACCCTCTGCAGGATTTGACTTTAATTTTCAGTTGTCTATTACCTAGTGGGTGAAGGTTGGCTGCACATTTCATAGCTAGAAACAATTTCTTGCTCTTCTGTCTCTGTACAGCACATAGACAGAGGCAGCAGCACCACCATGGAAGATATTACTCAGCAAAACTGACCAGTATAGCTGTGAATACAGCACTAAATTGGATTAAAATAATTTGCCAGATGATGCTTCCCCCTTCTTCCCTCTCTCTCCATACATCTTAAAGAGAATTTGTCACCAAGTTTTTGCCATCTCATTTGAGAGAAGTCTGATGTAAAGCAGAGACCCTGATTAGAGCAATATTATTGGAGGGCTGTTTGATGCAGATTTGATAATCTAGCTGTTTTATCTGCTGTACATCTACCAGATCTCCGAATACTGAGCTGTGTATAACCTGATCCACACCACAAATTGGCAGCTTTCTGCCTATACAGTGAGTAGGCAGAGAGCTGCCAATCAGAGGTTGGTAGATTATACAGAGCTCATGAATATGAAGGTCAACATGGTAGCAGGTTTACTAGTTCTCTAAAAATGATCTGATCATAAGACAGTTATGTTATCAAAAGTACAGGAAGCAGCCCAGTAAATGACACATCGCTGGAATCAGGGTCTCTGTCTCTGCGTTATGCTGTTCTCAGATTGCGTGTCAAAAACCTGGTAATAGATTCTCTTTCATTGAAACTATAACCTGATTCCTGTTTACAATACACAGTACACAGAGAGAGGTATTCCTGCTCTTCTTTTTCTGTGTAGCACACAGGCAGAAGCAGAAACACTCTGCAAGATATTAGACAGCAAAACTCTGTCTCTACTAGAGATGAACAAACTTTTCAAGGTTCAGTTCAGTTCAGATTAGCGAATGTCCTCATGTTCGACAAACATACCTGAACCCCATTGACTTCAATGGGAGGAAAAACCAAACGCATAGAAAACTGTCATGATTCCCAATGGCAGGGACATGGGCAAAAACGGACTAGCTCTAGGAAGATGGTATCTCAGGTAACCGCGATGCTGAACCTAACACGCAAATAAAAGTAGCCAGGGGGTGTGCCTACGTTGTATCCCTAGAAACCTCGCGCCAGCCGGAGAGCTAACTACCCCTATAAGAGGAATACACAGACCTGGCTTGCCTCCAGGGAAACCCCAAAAGTTATAGTAGCCCCCCACATGTAATAACGGTTAGGTAAGAGGAAAACACAAACGCAGTATGAATATAGATTCAGCAAAGAGAGGCCCTCTGACTAGATAGATGAAAATACAAAAGAGGACTTCGCGGTTACCTCAAAACCTTAAGCAGCCATCCTGAAACTACCTTAACTCCGTTATCAACTCATGACACCGGAGTAGTAATTTCAGATCACTAGAGCTTCCAGCAGCACGAGAAATATAAATGCATGCTGGACAAAACAAACACAAAAAAGCCAAAGATTTCAACTTAGCTGAATTGCAGACTTGGAGCAGGTAGCAAGCAACAGAGATGCTCTGGTAACATTGATTGCCGGCACTAGAGTGACTGAGAAGCAGACTAAATAGGAAACTCCCAATTTCCTGATGAAAACAGGTGCACTGGAAACACAAGACCAAAGTCAACCAGTACCACCAGTAGCCACCAGAGGGAGCCAAAAACAGAATTCACAACAGAAAACATCTTCAAGGGGGACAAAAAGCTGCCAAAACAGCTAAAATTAGGGGCAGACACCAGAAAAAGCGGCATAAATTGACCCATCTATTGTGCTATAAATAAATAATTTAAAAAACAAATTGACATGGGTTCCCTGGTATTTTTGATAAACAGCCAGGCAAAACTGACAGCTGCGGGTGGCAACCCTCAGCTGTCTGTGTTAACAAGGCTGGTTATCAAGAATAGAGGGGTATCCATGCTGTTTTTTAATTATGTAAATGAAAAAAATAAAAAATGATGTAGCGTCCCCCCATTTTTGATAACCAGCCAAGATAAAGCTGATTGGTATTCTCAGACTGATAAGGAACCATTGATATTGGCCTCCCAGACTAAAAATAACTGCCCACAGCCAATCTCAGAAAAAGTGCATTTATTAGATATACCAATTTTGGTGCTTTGCCCAGCTCTTCCCACTTGCCCTGTGGCGGAAGCAAGTGGGGTTAATATTTGGGGGGACGACATCACCTTTGTATTGTCTGGTGACACCAAGCCCACGGGTATGTAATGTAGAGGAGTCTACAATATGCCTAACCATTACTAATCCTATAGTTATATTATAAATAAACACACATTCAGAATAAAGTCCTTTAATTGAAAGAATGACTCAGACTCCTTTAATGAATCTAAATTAAACCATACTCACGTCATCACCCATTCCATTGAAGTCATGATCTCCTGTAATAACACAAAATTAAAAAAAACAATATCCCTCACCTGTCGGTCATTCTAGCCGTAATCTTTCTCTAGGGATAAGCAGTTTTCAACCTGGACAGTGCCAAAATGTGATGGTCCAGACTAAGACCCACTGAGGAATGAGCTGCTGAGATCGCAGCATCCATGACTAGCAGTGACATCATCGAGGTTTCTACCGGTAACTGAGGCTGCGTTCCTAGCTGGGCCCCTGAACTGCGGTGACCTCAGTGAGATCACCACTAGCACAGTGAGAAAAATGAGGCCCCATTTCTGGGATGGCTGATGGTTGATCTTATTAGGCTATATCCATGGCCCTTTCCGGCCCTTTAATATAAGCTTCCTGCTGTCTGCTTTGCCATAGCTGGTTATTAAAAAATAGGGGGGACACCACATCATTTTTTTAGGGTCCCCCATTTTTAATAACCAGCAAAAGGAAAAGCAGAAAGCTGTGGGCTGATATTAATAGGAATAGGAAGGTCAATGGTTATTGGCCCCTTCCTAGCATATTAAGACCAGCTCCCAGCTGTCTGCTGTCCCTTGGTGAGCTATTAAAAATAAGGAGACGTTACGTAGTTTTTTGAATTATTTATTTATTAATAAGTACAGTAAAACACACACGAAAGGCACTGCTTCACTTCTCCACTTTGACATCCACCTCCTGGTTCAAGATTATTTTTTATTTTGTTAGTCTGTTATTTTAAGTCATTTTCCTATCCACATTTGTTTGTGGGGCAATTTTCCAGCTCTTATCCCCATTCTGTTCCTTTTGCAGCCCCTTAGCCCTTGCTATGACCATTTTACAGCACAAAAGTTCTTATATGGGGTTCAGGTCTGGATTTAAGTTCAGGAACCTGAGCAGAACTTTGGACTCAAGTTTTTTCATCCCTTGTTATTAAATAGGAGGACAGACTAGGGTTGAGCGACTTTTGCTTTTTTAGGATCGAGTTGGGTTTTGTGAAACCCGACCTTCTCAAAAGTCGGATCGTGTGAAATCGGCCGATTCTACTGTAAAGTCGGGTTCCGGTCCCGGAACACGAAACCCAATGCAAGTCAATGTGCATTCATATCTCTCTCTCTCTCTCTCTCTCTCTCTCTCTCTCTCCTCCGTGCATATATTGTATTTGACTCCGGAAATCACTGCAGCCCAAACGGTAATATGGCTCTATGACGCTGCAGAAACCGGGCCGGAACCTATGTCATCACGCTGCCCACAATTAATTGGCTGAAAAAATGGCGGGGAAGGTGTCATTCAAAACGCGACTTTGGCGCCAAGATCGCGTACCGCATGGCCGACCCCACGCTGGGATCGGATCGGGTTTCATGAGACGCCGACTTTGCCAAAAGTCGGCGACTTATGAAAATGACCGATCCGTTTCGCTCAACCCTAGGACAGACTAATCTTTCAGGTGATTGACAAGTATTTTCATGTACCCATGAAAGATTCATCAATCACCTATAGTGGCAAAGGAAAGAGCCAGATGGTGGTGGCATGGACTAGTCTGGTCTCTGGCTATGGTACCTGGCCAGATCTTCAAAGTATATTCTCTCTGAAATATCTGAGAGTTTCACAGAATAATATACATGGCTGCAATTGTGCAGCCATGCTGAAATTCATGCTGCCCGTGGTTTAGGCAACATGAATCACCTGACAGGTTTTATTAAAGCTCCTTTTAGGGACAACACCATGACTAAAAAAATTACATTCTTTATCAGAAATTATGTCTTAAGCCTGACATGTTTCTTTAATGTGTCACTCACTAGATGCCTGCCTTCTGTATAACATGCTTGATGTCCTTTGTAATTTGTTTCTAATAGTAGAGTCACAGAATAGGATTACAGGAAGTGGGGGGTGGGTTTTTTCTTTTAACAGGAAATAGGGGCGAGTCTTTGCCTCTCTTCCTGCTCTAATGCCTGCTCTACTGTATGCCGCCATTATGAGGAATTGGAGGGTGGTTGTTCAGTTCAGTACAGACAAGCTACTGGACAGTGCATGCTTTGAAGGGAGGTAAAAGAAGTTCCAACACCTATAGTGCTGGCAAAATGCTGAGCTAGAGGGACCACCCACTGAAAAGAGTGAAAGGAAAGTTATGGAGCAAGAGCAATATGTGCACTTAACGGTTTGTGGGAGTGTGACCCCAACATAATTTAGACTGATGAAACCCTTAAAGCTTTGGCCTTTGAACAAAAATGAAGCTGAAGTTTATTTTCAGCACTTATTCAGGGTAATCTCTGAAATCTAAATGTAACATGGTTAAATAAATAGAGTATTAACAAATGACTCTTATTGAGCTTGTTTTACATGGAGCACATTTATAATGGCAGATTTGCCACCAGCAGTAGACTTCTTTTCCCACATATGTTAACCTTGTTTAATTAAATTGTGTTCATTTGTTCATTATTATCTGCTCTCCATGTACAAGTCCTGAGAAAGCTCGAAAGAATGTATAATGCTATAAAATAGGAAAAATCACTTTCCCAGATGCCAGAGCTGGTAAAGGCTAATGTTTGGCAACATGACTGCAGATTATGAACGTCCTTAATGGATGTTCAAATACTGACGATAATTATCACTGTTTAGTCAAATAGGAAATAATGTCTGCTTAGCAATCGTGGGCAAATAGAAATACTGCAAAAGATAAGGTATTATGGGGAAAGGACAATGTAGTCATACTAAAGCACAACCCTCACTGACTGACACATTGGGAAAGATTATTTTGAAGGAACCATTATGTTGGCGCACTCTTAAAATATGCAGAGTAAAAATGAAATTTTCAGCACACATAGTAAATCATAAATCTATGAATATGTGTTTGCACCCTTCCAGGTATCCATCATTTTTACATATGTTTTATAAAGCATATGTTCACATATTCTTGTAAAATTGCTATACATTCACCTTTGGTCCTGCAAAAATTTGCATGGAGAAAAACATACCAAAACTGTGTCTTGTGAATGCATAATGTTTTTCAACTTTATGACAAAGAAGTTAGCGATAAGACAGTAATATGATGAGAAAAACACATTTAATACAGGATATTCACTCTCGATTTTATGCAGAAAAATTGCTGTAACTTCTAAAAGAGATGGTAAGCCGTACTGAAATTTGGATGGTACATACTTTGGTTCATGAGAAGCTAGAGTGCAATAAACGTAGTCACGCCGAGTGATCTCGCCAACTTGTCACACTGCCGGTCTTCTCCACTACTAGATAGACTTGTTATCTGCCTTTCTGCACATTAGTAGTTTACGTCTGGTTCTTGCATTTCACTCCTGCCGAATTCCTTCTTCACTTTTTAACAATGTTCAGATACAGTTTGGAGGAGCGTGTTTAGCATGTTGTCATTGTGAAAATGTATTGGAAAACTGAGTCCTGAAACAGGTGCCAAAGTGAGTTTCCAAAAAAGTTTGGAGATTAAAATCCAAATGTTTTTTGTCATTAGTGAATAAGCTGAAAAGTACAGGAACATTACTGGATAATTGAGGACATACAAAATGTCTGAGGAAACAATTCAAGATGTGAAACAGCAACTTCTAGCATCTCAACGTATATCGTTGCACAGGCTTTCCCAGGCATTTCATTTCCCACATGTCAATGAGAGGCCAAGAAAAGTTGTGTTCACCCGTACAGAGTCATATATATATACTGACCAGAAAAGGTAGCAATATTTGGAACTTTTGACTTTTAGGCCCCAGCATCTCACCACCCACTAAGGCTTCGAACGTGACACAGCCATCATTTTAAAGACAATTATTTTGGCTATCTCATACAGAAATTTTACTTGCAGCTATTAAGTATATCATTAGTTGTACAGATTCTGGTCATGTCACTCTTTTATTATTTTGTGAATATTATATAAAACCACCTTTGGTTTTCAATACTGCCTGAATCCCTCTGGGCATACTCTCAATCAGATTTAAACATGTCTATATAGAAATCTGATCCTAGGTCTCTTCTACACATTCCGAAAGTTGGTGCATACTGATCGACTTAATTGTGTATGTATACAGGTTTTTCTTCAACTCTACACACAAGTGTTAGATTGATGTCTGGGGACTGTAGATGCCAATCCAGTATCTCTACTTTATTGTCATTGAACCATTTTTTCACCAATCTCGACTTATGCCATGGGTAGTTGGCCTGCTGGAACACTATGTTGTCCTTTTCATACCCATAGTACTCGAGTGTACAAAGTAACTCAACTTGTAGGATACTCACATATACCACATGTAGCTCCGCATTGAAACCACCATCGATCCTGGTCCAGTATCCAACGCCTCTGGCTTTGAAACAACACCATATCATCAAAGTTCCTCCAATGAACTTGACTTCAATTTCTCAATCCATTAGCCCCTTTTTCCCTTGTTTCTTCTAGATCCATTTGCATTTATCACAGCCTAGTCTATTGACTTTCATCTCATTGCTATAAACCGCCCATTTCCAATCTTCTACTGTCCACTTTTCGTACTCGAGCCTTCACTTCACATGACGATATTGAAGTTGTGGCTTCTTCAACCTTTTTTTGAGCCACCGTTTCAGACTTGTGTAGCATGCATTGCATGGTGGTTGCATGAATATCTTTGATCTCACTGTTACGAAGCATATTAGCCACCTCCACTGCCAGTTTGTTGCGCCAAAACTGAAGAGACCTTGTGATGAGTTGACTTGCTGACTTCAATATATTTTGCCTGGACATCCACCTCTTGGCTTTTGAAGGGATGGATGGACATCATTTCTTATTCTTCCAACTGTCATTGCAGTCAAATGATGCAGTTTGGCAATTTTCTTGACCAAGAGACCGATATCGATGAGCTGAATGATGCTGTTTCTCTTTTCTTCGGAAATCTTCATTGGTGCTCCTCGATTGAAACAAATGACCTTTTGCTAGGTAATCAATCTACTAACAGACTAAGCTATTAGGGAATGTGAAAACAGGTCATATTTTGTAGTATACAGGAAGAAAAAGATATTTCCACCACCAAGAGCAAAACAGTAACAATGCAGCGACATGACAAGAATCTGCTTACCTAATCATATGCTAAATAGTTGCAAGACAAATTTATGAGTGAGATGGCCAAAATTATTGTCTTTAAAATTATTGTAGTCTCATGTTAGAAGCAGTAGTGGATGGTGAGGTATGGAGCCTGAAAGTCAAATGTTTAAAATATTGTTACCCTTTTGCTCGTCATTGTATGTGTATATATATATATATATATATATATATATATATATATATATATATGTATATATACAGCTGGTGAAATAAGTATTGAACACATCATTAATTTTCTATGTAAATATATTCTTAGAGATGCTTTTGCCATAAAATTCTAAACAGATTTTGGTAATAACTAGTGTTGAGCGATACCTTCCCATATTCAAAAGTATCGGTATCGGATTGGATCGGCCGATATCCCAAAAATATCGGATATTGCCAATACCGATACCCGATACCAATACAAGTCAATGGGACACAAATATTGGAAGGTATCCTGGATGGTTCCCAGGGTCTGAAGGAGAGGAAACGGAACGGAGGCTGCGGTTGCACCGCTAAGGTCCAGGGTCCGTCGGAGAGGTGAGTATATCCATATTTTTTATTTTTATTCTTTATTTTTTACATGAATATGGATCCCAGGGCCTGAAGGAGAGTCTCCTCTCCTCTAGACCCTGGGAACCATACACTGGGAACTTCCCATTCCGATTTCCGATATCACAAAAATATCGGAACTCGGTATCGGAATTCCGATACCGCAAATATCGGCCGATACCCGATACTTGCGGTATCGGAATGCTCAACACTAGTAATAACCCATCCAATCCACTCAGACAAAGAAGTTAAACCATAGATGTCCATAAATTAAGTTATGTGTAATAATGAGAAATGACAAAACACTTACTGAAATTTATTTAATACATAGACAAAAGCCTTTGCTATGGATTACATCTTCAAGACGCCTCCTATGTGGAGAAACTAGTCTCATGAATTGCTCAATGTGCATTTGGCTCATTCTTCCACACAAACACTCTTCAATTACTGAAGGTTCTGTAGGCTCCTTCTATGAACTCTGAGCTTTAGTTCTTTTCAAAAAATTTCTATTGATTTTAGGTCAGTTGATTGCTAAGAATTGTACATCTGATTCCCAGTATTTCTGTAGCTCTCCACAGGTGGTCATTGGCTCTTGGACAACTCTTCTGAAAATTATTTTCACTCCTCTGTCTGAAATCTTTTGTGGGGCACCCAGCCATGACAGTTTATGATGAATTTATGTTCTTTCCACTTCCAGATTATGGCCCCTACAGGGCTCACTGGAACCCCCAGTAGTTTGGAAATTCTTCTGTAACCAATGCCATCAGTATGTTTTGCATCAATTAAGGTGCAAAGGTCTTGAAACAGCTCACTGGTTTTTCCCATCATGAGATTTTTCTTGTGTGGCACCTTGGATTGGAATATTAGCACCTTTAGAAATACATTTTCTTAGAAAATTGGTGACGTTTTCAATACTTATTTCACCCTCTGTATCTTCAAAGTGTATCTGCCATTGGACCTTCTGTTAATAATAATGTTCTATTTTGAAGAAAAAAATTGTTCCTTAAAGTCTGTAATCAGTGACAACCTAGATGCATCATCTCTACCATAGCATTCTCTCTCCTAACATCTCATTCAAAGGCTATTCTCTTATATAGTAAACTAGATGGTGGCCCAATTCTAACGTATTGGGTATTCTAGAATATGCATGTCCACATAGTATATTGCACAGCCCACGTAGTATATTGCCCAGCCACGTAGCATATTGGCCAGTCACGTAGTATATTGCCCAGTGACGTAGTATATTGTGCAGTGATGTAGTATATTGCCCAGTGACGTAGTATATTGCCCAGCCACGTAGTATATTGCCCAGTAACATAGTATATTGCCCAGTGATGTAGTATACAGCACAGAGCCACGTAGTATATTGCACAGCGATGTAGTATACAGCACAGAGCCACATAGTATATTGCCCAGCTACGTAGTATATTGCCCAGCCACGTAGTATATTGCCCAACCACATAGTATATTGCACAGCGACGTAGTATATTGCCCAGTTACGTAGTATATTGCCCAGTGACATAGTATATTGCCCAGCCACGTAGTATATTGCCCAACCACGTAGTATATTGCACAGCGACGTAGTATATTGCCCAGTTATGTAGTATATTGCACAGCGATGTAGTATATAGCACAGAGCCACATAGTATATTGCCCAGCCACGTAGTATATTGGCCAGTCACATAGTATATTGCCCAGCTACATAGTATATTGCCCAGCCACGTATGTCACAGGTTAAAAAATAAAAAATAAACATATACTCACCTTCCAGGGCCCCCTGTAGTCCTGTCGCCTACTTCTCGCGCAGGTGCGCAGGACCTGTGATGACATCGTGGTCACATGACCGTGACGTCATGGCAGGTCCTTCTCGCGCAGGCGCGCAGGACCTGTGATGACGTCGCGGTCACATGACCGTGATGTCATGGCAGGTCCTTCTCGCAGACCATCCTTGCCACCGGAACCTGCCGTTTGCATGGAGTGGTCACCGGAGCATCGCGAGGAGCGGGAAAGGTATATAATGATTTTTTTTTATTATTATTATTTTTAACATTAGATGTTTTTACTATTGACGCTGCATAGGCAGCATCAATAGTAAAAACTTGGTCACACAGGGTTAATAGTGGCGGTAACAGAGTGAGTTACCCCCAGCATAACGCAGTCCGTTACCGCCGGTATTAACCCTGTGTGAGCGGTGACTGGAGGGGAGTATGGAGCGGGCGCCGGGCACTGACTGCAGGGGAGTAGGGAGGGACTAATCGGACTGTGGCCATCGCTGATTGGTCACGGCAGCCATGACACGCAGCTGGCAAGACCAATCAGCGACTTGGATTCCATGAAAAACAGAAGCCGCGACCAATGAATATCCGTGACAGAAAGAAACACAGAAGGACAGAAAGACGGAAGTGACCCTTAGACAATTGTATAGTAAATAGTGATGGGTGAACTCGAGTAGTAAAGTTTGGTGATATAAAACTCACCCACCCTTTTAATCATTTATTTAAAAAAATTAAAAATGAAAAAGTAAAGTTATACTCACCTGTCTGACAAGAAGATGATCTATATTTGTCCCACGATAATCCAGATTATTTGGAGAGCAGTCGTATCAGTGATGTGACTACTTTTTACGCCAGCTGGAACACACTGAACAGAGTGTCATTGATGTGACTGCTCTCCAAATCATCCGGATCGTCGCAGGACAGATATGGAGTATCTTTTCATCAGACAGGTGAGGAATATGGTGCTTTGTTATTTTTTGTCTTTTACAGGGGACATGGGCATTGATGAATTATCTAGTAATTTCTAAAAATAAATGAGTAAAAGAGGGTGAGGAGTATTATTTAAAATAAAGGACTTTATTCTTGCTGTGTCTTTATCACAATTTGACTATGGGGTTAGTAATGTGGGCGTCTTATAGACACTCCTCCATTACTAACCGGTGGACATGAAGTCAGCTGACATTACAAAGCTGACATCAAACCCACAGCCATTACCCCACTTGCCACCCCATCAGGGCAAATGTGAAGAGTGAGGCTAAGTGCCACAACTGGCGCATCTAATTGTTGCACCATTTCTGGGGTGGATAACAGTTGATGTTTTTAGTCTGGGAGTGGGCAAATGAACCGTGCCCCCATCCTTGGCTATTAATATCAGCTAGCAGCTGTCTGTTTAGTCTTTGCTGGTTATTGATTACTAGATTGTGGCCCGATTCTAACGCATCGGGTATTCTAGAATATGCATGTCCCCGTAGTATATGGACAATGATGATTCCAGAATTCGGGGCAGACTGTGCCCGTCGCTGATTGGTTGAGGCAACCTTTATGACATCGTCGCCATGGCAACCATTATGACATCTACGTTGATACTGTGCCCGTCGCTGATTGGTCGAGGCCTGGCGGCCTCGACCAATCAGAGACGTGGGATTTCCATTATGACATCATCGTCGCCATGCTGTGCCCGTCTCTGATTGGTCGAGGCCTGGCGGCCTCGACCAATCAGGGACGCGGGATTTCCAGGACAGACAGACAGACAGAAAGACAGACAGACAGACAGACAGATGGAAAAACCCTTAGACAATTATATATATAGATGGGGGGACCCCATATCATTTTTGGAGGAGTCTCCCCTTTAATAACCAGTAAAGGCTAAACAAACAGCTGTGAGATGATAATAATAATAGCCTAGGAACCATTATAGCAATTGGCCCATTCCCAAAATATTAACATCAGCCCCCAGATATCGGCTTTCCCTCAGCTGGTTACGAAAATTACACGGGAACCCATGCCATTTTTATCATTCAGTAAGAGCAGGTGTAGGATGATGAAAGTAATATTCCCATCAGCCGACACCTGTGACTGGCGGTAAAAAGGGGAGGATGAAGCCCTTAACATCTTAATCATTAATTATTTTTTCTTTCATAGCAGAGGTACTGTAAGTGTTAAAGGACCAATGTAAAAAATTTATTGAGTTGTCCAATTTAACCCTGTATCATAAAATGATGTACATGTGCATTATTTCCAGAATATATTTCCGTTCGCACAGGGTGTCATTGGGGATTGCTCAAGTAAAACAGTTGAGCCATACAAGAGTATGAGTAAGGCTGTATTTAAAATCCACCATCCCACAATCTCGCAAATTCCATTATTGGGAATTCTCTGATCGTGGACAATCTACCAACCTTATAAGCCATGAGTCCCATAAATGAAGAGTCCTGTGCACATGCTGTACGTTTAAGGATAAGGACTCTTCTACCTCTGTTCTTGACATAAGTGGGGTTTCAGAACTGGGATCTGCACCGTCCATCATTTATGGCATAAACTATAAATGGGAGATCGTAATATCCCTTAAGGTGTTAGGTGACTATTTTTAAACTAATGTTTTCCCTACTTTAATGTTTATAAGGGGATCGCAATGATTTAGTGAAGCCCCAGTGGCAATTCTTATTTCCATTTCAATAGCAATGCATAGCATGGTACAACGGTGGCACCAACTGAAATTAGTAGTTTGACGTATTGAACCCACTTGCTCTTGGACCACTTATTTTTAACTAACAGATACAAAATGTGGCTTATTATGCTTATTTGTGTCCCAGTGAATGTTGACTTTTTCCAATGTGGTCTAGTAACCATTATGTTCAATATACAATTTATTTTTTATTTTTTTTGTTGGGGAGTGAGGCTAATATGACTATTGCATAATTTAGCACATGGTATGTAGATATCGTACATTACATGGATATGGCTTGCTAAAGAAGACGTAGAATCAAAATCCCTTATATATTTTAGCTCTGCCATATCTGCAGGTCTCCTGTCTACATGCCGGTGGGTTTCGGTCTTTTTGTTTCATCCGAGATGCCTTTGATTAATGCTCACATTGTGCTTGAGTTACAATATTTAAATGTCCCCTTAGCTTTCCTCTATGTTATTAAAACCTGCTCAGCTGGACTATTCTGATTCTTTTTCTGTCCTTCACTGTGATTGATTTCACCCTTTCAAAGTTTTCAGATCCACCATATATCTCTGAGATGTATCACAAGAAAAACTGACTGCTCCTGCACATCCACAAGATATATATAGAACTTTCACATTTATTTCCTAATATGAATGCCGAGGATTAGGGTTGAGCGACTTTCATTTTTTTAAGATCGAGTAGGGTTTTGGGAAACCCGATTTTGTCCAGAGTCGAGTCGAGTGCAGTCGGCCGATTATCGCTAAAAGTCGGGGATCGACCGAAACACGAAACCCAATGCAAGTCAATGGGGAAGCATAGTCGGCAGTGAGTGGAGGCCAGGAAAACACCTACAGTGCCCATTTTAATGCCAAAAACATCCATTCTTGTTTCTGAAGCTTGCCAATCTTAATTAACTGTATAATAATAGTTGGGCATAGGGAATTGGGTGAAAGTTGTGGGGGGAGTAGGGCTGGCTCAAGTTTTTCGTGGGCCCAGGAAATGCGGACTACGTCACGGCGGTGTTGCAGGGAAAGGTAAGTATTTAAAAGTTGCAAGTGCTGTGATCCTGAGCAAGCAGGGGGGGGGCCCACTCGTTCGCATTGCCACTGGCACAGGGCCCCTCAAAGTACGGCGGTGTGTTTGCATGGCGGGGGCGCCTCCCACCAGCAGCGACACTTTTGCGTACTCTGAGGGGCCCTGTGCCAGTGACGTCGCCAACGAGTATGCCCCCCCACCTGATGAAGGAACCTGCACTTTCATCTGCACCTTCCTCTTTGTCCCTGTGTAAGGTGGTATAACATGCGGGAAGGGGAACCTTACTTTCAGCAGGGACAGATTCTGGCTGTGTAGAGTACAAGGGGAATGTAGTGGTCTAGGTCAATGTACCAGCAGACTCATTTAGCAGTGGCTGGGCAATGGGCAGGATGAGGAGGAAACAGATATAGGGCCAAAGAATAAAGTAGGCTACATGCAGTTCAAAATTGGTAACAGGACTAAACAGGCGGCATTGCTTTGTTCAGTGGAGTAGCAAACCCAAGAGCAGCAGACACTGTTTCAAGGGCCTAACCACACTAGTAGGCCAAATGCAGTTTAATATCTGATAGTATAGGGCGAAAGCCAGAATGTGGAAGCTCAGCTTTGTTCAGTTGAGGACAACACCAGGGAGGGGCAGACACCTTTAGTAGGCCGGAAAAGCCTATTGCATTTTTTAAAATGGTAATTTGGAGCAGAAGGTTGAAGCTCAGCTTTATTTACTTGAGGGCAACACCAGGGAGGGGCAGAAGCCGTTAGTAGGCCCTAACCACCATTTTTTTTTTTTAAACCACATAATGAGAGCCGGAAGGTTGAAGCTCAGCTTTATTTAGTTGAGGACAACACCAGGGAGGGGCACACAGACAGACACCTTTAGTAGGCCTGAAAAGCCTATTGCATTTTTCAAAATGGTAATTTGGAGCAGAAGGTTGAAGCTCAGCTTTATTTAGTTGAGGGCAACACCAGGGAGGGGCAGAAGCCGTTAGTAGGCCCTAACCACCATTTTTTTTTTAAAACCACATAATGAGAGCCGGAAGGTTGAAGCTCAGCTTTATTTAGTTGAGGACAACACCAGGGAGGGGCAGAAGCCGTTAGTAGGCCCTAACCACCATTTTTTTTTTTTAAACCACATAATGAGAGCCGGAAGGTTGAAGCTCAGCTTTATTTAGTTGAGGACAACACCAGGGAGGGGCACACAGACAGACACCTTTAGTAGGCCTGAAAAGCCTATTGCATTTTTCAAAATGGTAATTTGGAGCAGAAGGTTGAAGCTCAGCTTTATTTAGTTGAGGGCAACACCAGGGAGGGGCAGAAGCCGTTAGTAGGCCCTAACCACCATTTTTTTTTTAAAACCACATAATGAGAGCCGGAAGGTTGAAGCTCAGCTTTATTTAGTTGAGGACAACACCAGGGAGGGGCAGAAGCCGTTAGTAGGCCCTAACCACCATTTTTTTTTTTAAAACCACATAATGAGAGCCGGAAGGTTGAAGCTCAGCTTTATTTAGTTGAGGACAACACCAGGGAGGGGCAGAAGCCGTTAGTAGGCCCTAACCACCATTTTTTTTTTTAAAACCACATAATGAGAGCCGGAAGGTTGAAGCTCAGCTTTATTTAGTTGAGGACAACACCAGGGAGGGGCACACAGACAGACACCTTTTGTAGGCCTGAAAAGCCTATTGCATTTTTCAAAATGGTAATTTGGAGCAGAAGGTTGAAGCTCAGCTTTATTTAGTTGAGGGCAACACCAGGGAGGGGCAGAAGCCGTTAGTAGGCCCTAACCACCATTTTTTTTTTAAAACCACATAATGAGAGCCGGAAGGTTGAAGCTCAGCTTTATTTAGTTGAGGACAACACCAGGGAGGGGCAGAAGCCGTTAGTAGGCCCTAACCACCATTTTTTTTTTTAAAACCACATAATGAGAGCCGGAAGGTTGAAGCTCAGCTTTATTTAGTTGAGGACAACACCAGGGAGGGGCAGAAGCCGTTAGTAGGCCCTAACCACCATTTTTTTTTTTAAAACCACATAATGAGAGCCGGAAGGTTGAAGCTCAGCTTTATTTAGTTGAGGACAACACCAGGGAGGGGCACACAGACAGACACCTTTAGTAGGCCTGAAAAGCCTATTGCATTTTTTAAAATGGTAATTTGGAGCAGAAGGTTGAAGCTCAGCTTTATTTAGTTGAGGGCAACACCAGGGAGGGGCAGAAGCCGTTAGTAGGCCCTAACCACCATTTTTTTTTTTTAAACCACATAATGAGAGCCGGAAGGTTGAAGCTCAGCTTTATTTAGTTGAGGGCAACACCAGGGAGGGGCAGAAGCCGTTAGTAGGCCCTAACCACCATTTTTTTTTTTTAAACCACATAATGAGAGCCGGAAGGTTGAAGCTCAGCTTTATTTAGTTGAGGGCAACACCAGGGAGGGGCAGAAGCCGTTAGTAGGCCCTAACCACCATTTTTTTTTTTTAAACCACATAATGAGAGCCGGAAGGTTGAAGCTCAGCTTTATTTAGTTGAGGGCAACACCAGGGAGGGGCAGAAGCCGTTAGTAGGCCCTAACCAAAGTTGAAGGCCAAATGCAGTTTAATTTCTGATACTATAGGCCGAAAGCCAGAAGGTGGAAGTTCCGATTTAGACAGTGGAGGACAATTTGAATTAGGGACTGCAGACAGACTTAGTAGGCTGTCCCCTGTGGACCATGCATCCACCACATTAACCCATTGCGCCGTAATGGACACGTAATCTTCCGTGGCCATGCCTACAGGTCCATGCGTCTGTTGTCAGGTGCACCTTTGTACTCACAGATTGCCAGAGTGCATGGACAATGCGGTCTTCTACATGCTGGTGGAGGGTTGGGATGGCTTTTCTCGCAAAAGAAGTGTCGACTGGTTAGCTTGTAGCGTGGTACAGCGTAGTCCATCATGGCCTTATTAATAGTAAATAAAATATATAACTAGGCTCTATGAACTTTTAAATAGGTTCCAGGGGTACACGGGCAGCATTGGTGTGGTCAGTGGAGGAGTATTGCAAGTAGGGGCTGCAGACAGGCTATCAAAGGCCTAAAATAACAAACAGTAGGCAGTCATGGCAGTTTTACATCGGTTACATGGATACACAGGCAGGCACTCCAGGCAGCATTGTGGTCAGTGGAGGAGTATTGCAAGTAGGGGCCGCAGACAGGCTATCAAAGGCCTAAAATAACAAACAATAGGCTCATGGCAGTTTTACAGCGGTTACATGGATACACGGGCAGGCAGCTTGGTGGTCAGTGGAGGAGTATTTAAAGTAGGGACCGCAGACAGGCTTCAAAGGCCTAACATAAGAAAATGGGCTGGCTGTAGGCACTTTATAATTGGTTCCAGGGGTACACGGGCAGCAGTGGTCTGGTCAGTGGAGGAGTATTTAAAGTAGGGACCGCAGACAGGCTATCAAAGGCCTAACATAACAAACAATAGGCTCATGGCAGTTTCACAGCGGTTACATGGATACACGGGCAGGCAGCTTGGTGGTCAGTGGAGGAGTATTGCAAGTAGGGGCTGCAGACAGGCTATCAAAGGCCTAAAATAACAAACAGTAGGCAGTCATGGCAGTTTTACATCGGTTACATGGATACACAGGCAGGCACTCCAGGCAGCATTGTGGTCAGTGGAGGAGTATTGCAAGTAGGGGCCGCAGACAGGCTATCAAAGGCCTAAAATAACAAACAATAGGCTCATGGCAGTTTTACAGCGGTTACATGGATACACGGGCAGGCAGCTTGGTGGTCAGTGGAGGAGTATTTAAAGTAGGGACCGCAGACAGGCTTCAAAGGCCTAACATAAGAAAATGGGCTGGCTGTAGGCACTTTATAATTGGTTCCAGGGGTACACGGGCAGCAGTGGTCTGGTCAGTGGAGGAGTATTTAAAGTAGGGACCGCAGACAGGCTATCAAAGGCCTAACATAACAAACAATAGGCTCATGGCAGTTTCACAGCGGTTACATGGATACACGGGCAGGCAGCTTGGTGGTCAGTGGAGGAGTATTGCAAGTAGGGGCTGCAGACAGGCTATCAAAGGCCTAAAATAACAAACAGTAGGCAGTCATGGCAGTTTTACATCGGTTACATGGATACACAGGCAGGCACTCCAGGCAGCATTGTGGTCAGTGGAGGAGTATTGCAAGTAGGGGCCGCAGACAGGCTATCAAAGGCCTAAAATAACAAACAATAGGCTCATGGCAGTTTTACAGCGGTTACATGGATACACGGGCAGGCAGCTTGGTGGTCAGTGGAGGAGTATTTAAAGTAGGGACCGCAGACAGGCTTCAAAGGCCTAACATAAGAAAATGGGCTGGCTGTAGGCACTTTATAATTGGTTCCAGGGGTACACGGGCAGCAGTGGTCTGGTCAGTGGAGGAGTATTTAAAGTAGGGACCGCAGACAGGCTATCAAAGGCCTAACATAACAAACAATAGGCTCATGGCAGTTTCACAGCGGTTACATGGATACACGGGCAGGCAGCTTGGTGGTCAGTGGAGGAGTATTGCAAGTAGGGGCTGCAGACAGGCTATCAAAGGCCTAAAATAACAAACAGTAGGCAGTCATGGCAGTTTTACATCGGTTACATGGATACACAGGCAGGCACTCCAGGCAGCATTGTGGTCAGTGGAGGAGTATTGCAAGTAGGGGCCGCAGACAGGCTATCAAAGGCCTAAAATAACAAACAATAGGCTCATGGCAGTTTTACAGCGGTTACATGGATACACGGGCAGGCAGCTTGGTGGTCAGTGGAGGAGTATTTAAAGTAGGGACCGCAGACAGGCTTCAAAGGCCTAACATAAGAAAATGGGCTGGCTGTAGGCACTTTATAATTGGTTCCAGGGGTACACGGGCAGCAGTGGTCTGGTCAGTGGAGGAGTATTTAAAGTAGGGACCGCAGACAGGCTATCAAAGGCCTAACATAACAAACAATAGGCTCATGGCAGTTTCACAGCGGTTACATGGATACACGGGCAGGCAGCTTGGTGGTCAGTGGAGGAGTATTGCAAGTAGGGGCTGCAGACAGGCTATCAAAGGCCTAAAATAACAAACAGTAGGCAGTCATGGCAGTTTTACATCGGTTACATGGATACACAGGCAGGCACTCCAGGCAGCATTGTGGTCAGTGGAGGAGTATTGCAAGTAGGGGCCGCAGACAGGCTATCAAAGGCCTAAAATAACAAACAATAGGCTCATGGCAGTTTTACAGCGGTTACATGGATACACGGGCAGGCAGCTTGGTGGTCAGTGGAGGAGTATTTAAAGTAGGGACCGCAGACAGGCTTCAAAGGCCTAACATAAGAAAATGGGCTGGCTGTAGGCACTTTATAATTGGTTCCAGGGGTACACGGGCAGCAGTGGTCTGGTCAGTGGAGGAGTATTTAAAGTAGGGACCGCAGACAGGCTATCAAAGGCCTAACATAACAAACAATAGGCTCATGGCAGTTTCACAGCGGTTACATGGATACACGGGCAGGCAGCTTGGTGGTCAGTGGAGGAGTATTGCAAGTAGGGGCCGCAGACAGGCTATCAAAGGCCTAAAATAACAAACAATAGGCTCATGGCAGTTTTACAGCGGTTACATGGATACACAGGCAGCTTGGTGGTGAGTGGAGGAGTAGTGCAAGGAGTGTCTGTCCCAGTACTCCCAAAATATAAATAGATGTTAATGTCTCGCAAAACAACCAAAACAAAAAAAAAAGGTGGCATACTTAGGTACAGGGGTGGGCTCATCTACTGAGTTTCTGACATAGTAATTTGGCAGTAACTATTTAATGGTGCCAATATAGGACACAGACACAGACTACTTTAAGTTGCATCATAGATGTCTACAAATTTGTATTGTCAGTGCCAGACATTGAATGATGTCAGCGAATAGACTAAAGATTGGTGGAGCTGTGCGACATAATTTTGCACGTGGTAGAGCACATTTTGAGCTGGGGTAGGGGGGAACTCTCTTGAGGCCGGCGGGACCGCCCCAGGGCCCCTCATGTTACAACGGTGTGTCTGACGTTGGGTGCGCACCACCACCGCCAGAGACACTACATTGTACTATGAGGGACCCAGTAGCAATGCCGTCAACCAAAAGCGAGCACACCCACCTCTTCAGACAAACAGCAGTCTCACGGGTGCTTGCGCCAAGTCGCGATACCACGGCCCCGTGTGGGGAGTTTTGCCATTTAGGGAGGTGTAAACATGTCGTATGCTGTACAATCAGCTGCAGCAAATTAGACATTAGAAAAGTAATTCACAGGCAAGAGCTTTTCATAGGAAAGCTAGGTGTCGGCCGGGCAAGGTGGGGCAAAAGATTTCGAAATCCAGTTGTGGTTCATTTTAATGAATGTTAGATCGTCAACATTTTGGGTAGCCAGACGAGTCCTTTTTTCGGTTAATATTGAACCTGCAGCACTGAATACTCTTTCTGATAGGACACTTGCTGCCGGGCAAGCAAGCTCCTGCAATGCATATTCTGCCAATTCTGGCCAGGTGTCTAATTTGGAGGCCCAGTAATCAAATGGGAATGACGGTTGAGGGAGAACATCGATAAGGGATGAAAAATAGTTAGTAACCATACTGGACAAATGTTGTCTCCTGTCACTTTCAATTGATGCAGCAGTACCTGTCCTGTCTGCGGTCATAGCAAAATCACTCCACAACCTGGTCAGAAAACCCCTCTGTCCAATGCCACTTCTGATGTGTGCACCCCTAACACTCCTAGTCTGCTGCCCCCTGGAGCTCGTGTGAGAACGATCACGTGCGCTGTGTGCTGGGAATGCCTGAAGCAAACGGTCAACAAGAGTTGATTGTTTGGTTGCTAATATTAGTTCCAAGTTCTCATGTGGCATAATATTTTGCAATTTGCCTTTATAGCGTGGATCAAGGAGGCAGGCCAACCAGTAATCGTCATCGTTCATCATTTTCGTAATGCGTGTGTCCCTTTTTAGGATACGTAAGGCATAATCCGCCATGTGGGCCAAAGTTCCAGTTGTCAAATCTCCGGTTGTGATTGGTTGAGGGGCAGTTGCAGGCAAATCTACGTCACTTGTGTCCCTCAAAAAACCAGAACCCGGCCGTGACACGCAACCAAATTCCTGTGCCCCCGGGAAAGGTTCGGCATTAAAAATATACTCATCCCCATCATCCTCCTCGTCCTCCACCTCCTCTTCGCCCGCTACCTCGTCCTGTACACTGCCCTGACCAGACAATGGCTGACTGTCATCAAGGCTTTCCTCTTCCTCTGGTGCAGACGCCTGCTCCTTTATGTGCGTCAAACTTTGCATCAGCAGACGCATTAGGGGGATGCTCATGCTTATTACGGCGTTGTCTGCACTAACCAGCCGTGTGCATTCCTCAAAGCACTGAAGGACTTGACACATGTCTTGTATCTTAGACCACTGCACACCTGACAACTCCATGTCTGCCATCCTACTGCCTGCCCGTGTATCCTCCCACAAATAAATAACAGCACGCCTCTGTTCGCACAGTCTCTGAAGCATGTGCAGTGTTGAGTTCCACCTTGTTGCAACGTCTATGATTAGGCGATGCTGGGGAAGGTTCAAAGACCGCTGATAGGTCTGCATACGGCTGGCGTGTACAGGCGAACGTCGGATATGTGAGCAAAGTGCACGCACTTTGAGGAGCAGGTCGGAGAACCCAGGATAAGTTTTCAATAAGCACTGCACCACCAGGTTTAAGGTGTGAGCCAGGCAAGGAATGTGTTTCAGTTGGGAAAGGGAGATGGCAGCCATGAAATTCCTTCCGTTATCACTCACTACCTTGCCTGCCTCAAGATCTACTGTGCCCAGCCACGACTGCGTTTCTTGTTGCAAGAACTCGGACAGAACTTCCGCGGTGTGTCTATTGTCGCCCAAGCACTTCATAGCCAATACAGCCTGCTGACGCTTGGCAGTAGCTGGCCCATAATGGGACAACTGGTGTGCAACAGTGTCATCTGCCGATGGAGTGGTTGGCAGACTGCGTTCTGTGGAAGAGCTGTAGCTTCTGCAGGAGGACGAGGAGGAGGAGGAGGAGGGGGTGCGAACGCCTACAGCCAACTGTTTCCTAGACCGTGGGCTAGGCACAACTGTCCCTAAATTGATGTCGCCTGTGGACCCTGCATCCACCACATTCACCCAGTGTGCCGTGATGGACACATAACGTCCCTGGCCATGCCTACTGGTCCATGCATCTGTAGTCAGGTGCACCTTTGTACTCACAGATTGCCTGAGTGCATGGACGATGCGCTGTTTAACATGCTGGTGCAGGGCTGGGATGGCTTTTCTGGAAAAAAAGTGTCGACTGGGTAGCTCGTATCGTGGTTCAGCGTACTCCATCAGGGCTTTGAAAGCTTCGCTTTCAACTAACCGGTAGGGCATCATCTCTAACGAGATTAGTCTAGCTATGTGGGCGTTAAAACCCTGTGTACGCGGATGCGAGGATAAGTACTTCCTTTTTCTAACCAGAGTCTCATGTAGGGTGAGCTGGACTGGAGAGCTGGAGATCGTGGAACTTTCGGGTGTGCCGGTGTACATGGCAGACTGAGAGACGGTTGGAGACGGTATTGTTTCCGCCGGTGCCCTAGATGCAATATTTCCTCCTACAAAACTGGTGATTCCCTGACCCTGACTGCTTTTGGCTGGCAAAGAAACCTGCACAGATACTGCCTGTGGTGCGGAAAATGGTGGCCTTACAGTGACGGAAGGGATGTTGCGTTGCTGACTAGCTTCATTGGCCGAGGGTGCTACAACCTTGAGGGACGTTTGGTAGTTAGTCCAGGCTTGAAAATGCATGGTGGTTAAGTGTCTATGCATGCAACTAGTATTTAGACTTTTCAGATTCTGACCTCTGCTTAAGCTAGTTGAACATTTTTGACAGATGACTTTGCGCTGATCAGTTGGATGTTGTTTAAAAAAATGCCAGACTGCACTCTTCCTAGACTCGGATCCCTTTTCAGGGATTGCAGACTGAGCTTTAACCGGATGGCAACGCTGTGCTCCAACAGGTTTTGGCTTTGACACGCGTTTTGGGCCAGATACGGGCCCGGCAGATGTAACCTGTTGCGATGTTGATGCCTGCTGCGGCCCCTCCTCCACCTCCGCTTCTGAACTACTGCCGCCTGCACCCTGTTCCCCCAATGGCTGCCAATCGGGGTCAATAACTGGGTCATCTATTACCTCCTCTTCGAGCTCGTGTGCAACTTCGTCTGTGTCACTGTGTCGGTCGGTGGTATAGCGTTCGTGGCGGGGCAACATAGTCTCATCAGGGTCTGATTGTGGATCTGTACCCTGAGAGGGCAATGTGGTGGTCTGAGTCAAAGGAGCAGCATAGTACTCTGGCTGTGGCTGTGCATCAGTGCACTCCATGTCAGAATATACTTGTAATGGGCATGGCCTGTTAAATGTTTCACTTTCTAAGCCAGGGACGGTATGTGTAAAGAGCTCCATGGAGTGACCCGTTGTGTCGCCTGCTGCATCCTTCTCTCTTGTTGTAGTTTTTGCTGAGGAGGACAAGGAAGCGACTTGTCCCTGACCGTGAACATCCACAAGCGACGCGCTGCTTTTACATTTACCAGTTTCGGAAGAGGAGGCAAAAGAGCTAGAGGCTGAGTCTGCAATGTAAGCCAAAACTTGCTGTTGCTGCTCCGCCTTTAAAAGCGGTTTTCCTACTCCCAGAAAAGAGAGCGTTCGAGGCCTTGTGTAGCCTGACGACGAAACTGGCTCCACAGCTCCAGACTTAGGTGGAATATTTTTATCCCCACGACCACCTGATGCTCCTCTACCACTACCATCATTACCAGCTGACAATGAACGCCCACGACGACCTCTTGCACCAGACTTCCTCATTGTTTTAAAATCTTAACCAAAGTAACTTTATTTGTTGCTGTCAAACAACTTACACGGTGAGCTATAACTTCAGTATGATTTCAATATCCCTTAACAGGTTGGTGAGACCACAAGGAAAATCAGGCACAATGTTACACACTCTGTTTTCTGTGGCACAAAATCACAGAGATGACACACACGCAGGACTGTCACTCAAGCACTAATGTCAATATTAATCTCCCACCTAATTTATTTTTTTTTTTTTCTCAGGGAGACTTTAGAAACCAAATAATATTAAAAAAAAAAAAAAAAAAGGCTTTCTATGGCCCACAATTAGAGAGAGAGAGGTGGCACACCCAGGAGTCAAGACTGGCACACAAGCTGAGAGGGCAATATTACTCTCCCACTGTTTTTTTATGTATTTTTTGTTTTTTCAGGGAGACTTTAGAAACCCAATAATATTTTAAAAAAAAAATAAATAGGCTTTCTATGGCCCACTGAATGAGAGGGAGAGAGGTGGCACACCCAGGAGTCAAGACTGGCACACAAGCTGAAAGGGCAATATTACTCTCCCACTGTTTTTTTAGGTTTTTTTTTTTTTTTCAGGGAGACTTTAGAAACCCAATAATATTTTAAAAAAAAAATAAATAGGCTTTCTATGGCCCACTGAATGAAAGGGAGAGAGGTGGCACACCCAGGAGTCAAGACTGGCACACAAGCTGAAAGGGCAATATTACTCTCCCACTGTTTTTTTATGTATTTTTTGTTTTTTCAGGGAGACTTTAGAAACCCAATAATATTTAAAAAAAAAAATAAATAGGCTTTCTATGGCCCACTGAATGAGAGGGAGAGAGGTGGCACACCCAGGAGTCAAGACTGGCACACAAGCTGAAAGGGCAATATTACTCTCCCACTGTTTTTTTAGGTTTTTTTTTTTTTTTCAGGGAGACTTTAGAAACCAAATAATATAAAAAAAAAAAAAAAAAAAAAATAGGCTTGCTATAGCCCACTGAATGAGAGATAGCACACACAGCAGTGGCACACAAGCCCTGACTGAGGCCAATATTTTTCTCCCACTGATTGATGTAGTGTTTTTGTGTTGAGGTAGAATTTAGAACACAAATCACGGAAAAAATAAATAGGCTTTCTATGGCCCACTGAATGAAAGGGAGAGAGGTGGCACACCCAGGAGTCAAGACTGGCACACAAGCTGAAAGGGCAATATTACTCTCCCACTGTTTTTTTATGTATTTTTTGTTTTTTCAGGGAGACTTTAGAAACCCAATAATATTTTTAAAAAAAAATAAATAGGCTTTCTATGGCCCACTGAATGAGAGGGAGAGAGGTGGCACACCCAGGAGTCAAGACTGGCACACAAGCTGAAAGGGCAATATTACTCTCCCACTGTTTTTTTAGGTTTTTTTTTTTTTTTTCAGGGAGACTTTAGAAACCCAATAATATTTTAAAAAAAAAATAAATAGGCTTTCTATGGCCCACTGAATGAGAGGGAGAGAGGTGGCACACCCAGGAGTCAAGACTGGCACACAAGCTGAAAGGGCAATATTACTCTCCCACTGTTTTTTTAGGTTTTTTTTTTTTTTTCAGGGAGACTTTAGAAACCCAATAATATTTAAAAAAAAAAATAAATAGGCTTTCTATGGCCCACTGAATGAAAGGGAGAGAGGTGGCACACCCAGGAGTCAAGACTGGCACACAAGCTGAAAGGGCAATATTACTCTCCCACTGTTTTTTTATGTATTTTTTGTTTTTTCAGGGAGACTTTAGAAACCCAATAATATTTTTAAAAAAAAATAAATAGGCTTTCTATGGCCCGCTGAATGAGAGGGAGAGAGGTGGCACACCCAGGAGTCAAGACTGGCACACAAGCTGAAAGGGCAATATTATTCTCCCACTGTTTTTTTAGGTTTTTTTTTTTTTTTCAGGGAGAATTAGAAACCAAATAATATTAAAAAAAAAAAATAAATAGGCTTTCTATGGCCCACTGAATGAGAGGGAGAGAGGTGGCACACCCAGGAGTCAAGACTGGCACACAAGCTGAAAGGGCAATATTACTCTCCCACTGTTTTTTTAGGTTTTTTTTTTTTTTTCAGGGAGACTTTAGAAACCAAATAATATTAAAAAAAAAAAAAAAAAAAAAAAAATAGGCTTGCTATAGCCCACTGAATGAGAGATAGCACACACAGCAGTGGCACACAAGCCCTGACTGAGGCCAATATTTTTCTCCCACTGATTGATGTAGTGTTTTTGTGTTGAGGTAGAATTTAGAACACAAATCACGGAAAAAATAAATAGGCTTTCTATGGCCCACTGAATGAAAGGGAGAGAGGTGGCACACCCAGGAGTCAAGACTGGCACACAAGCTGAAAGGGCAATATTACTCTCCCACTGTTTTTTTATGTATTTTTTGTTTTTTCAGGGAGACTTTAGAAACCCAATAATATTTTTTAAAAAAAATAAATAGGCTTTCTATGGCCCACTGAATGAGAGGGAGAGAGGTGGCACACCCAGGAGTCAAGACTGGCACACAAGCTGAAAGGGCAATATTACTCTCCCACTGTTTTTTTAGGTTTTTTTTTTTTTCAGGGAGACTTTAGAAACCAAATAATATTAAAAAAAAAAAAAAAAAATAGGCTTGCTATAGCCCACTGAATGAGAGATAGCACACACAGCAGTGGCACACAAGCCCTGACTGAGGCCAATATTTTTCTCCCACTGATTGATGTAGTGTTTTTGTGTTGAGGTAGATTTTAGAACACAAATCACGGAAAAAATAAATAGGCTTTCTATGGCCCACTCAGTGAGAGATGGCACACACAGGGATGGCACTGTAGCAGAAATGCCAATCTTAATCTCCCACAAAAAAAAAAAAAAAAAAAAAAAAAAACTGTCCTACAATTACTATCTCCCTGCAGTAATGTAAGCCAGGTATGGCAGGCAGCAATAGGAGTGGACTGATGCACAAATTAAATAAAAAGTGTGGACAAACAAAAAAGATAGCTGTGCAGAAAGGAAGGAACAAGAGGATATGTGCTTTGAAAAAAGCAGTTGGTTTCCACAGTGGCGTACACACAGCAATACAGCTATCACGGAGCCTTCTAGGGCAGCCCAATGAGCTACAGCGCTGAGGGGAAAAAAAAAAAAAAATAGCTTCCACAGTCCCTGCACACCGAAGGTGGTGTTGGACAGTGGAAATCGCTGCAGCACAAGCGGTTTGGTGGTTAGTGGACCCTGCCTAACGCTCTCCCTGCTTCTGACGAAGCGGCAGCAACCTCTCCCTAAGCTCAGATCAGCAGCAGTAAGATGGCGGTCGGCGGGAACGCCCCTTTATAGCCCCTGTGACGCCGCAGACAGCAAGCCAATCACTGCAATGCCCTTCTCTAAGATGGTGGGGACCAGGATCTATGTCATCACGCTGCCCACACTCTGCGTTCACCTTCATTGGCTGAGAAATGGCGCTTTTCGCGTCATTGAAACGCGACTTTGGCGCGAAAGTCGCGTACCGCATGGCCGACAAGCACAGGGGTCGGATCGGGTTTCATGAGACGCCGACTTAGCCAAAAGTCGGCGACTTTTGAAAATGATCGACCCGTTTCGCTCAACCCTACCGAGGATTCATAATAAACAAAAACCTGAGGTCAGAGAAGGAAAATGGAAGACGTACAAGTGATCTTGGAGATTGGAGGTGTTGGAGGTGACTTATGAGGTCATTAAATCTCACTGCCGAGCTGTAACTTTGCAGGAATATCAGAATATTAAGTCTGGAAGGAAAGGGATGGACTGAAATGAATAATATGGAAGCTCCACAGCTTAAAGAAACACTCAACCTAAAGACAGAACAAATGCAAACTTTCAGTACTTTTACCTAGTTCCATCTATCGTAGACAGGTTGGAGAATTATTGCAGCGTTCTTCAAAAGGATTATGAAAATAAAAACCAAAAATAGTTCTGCTTCATGATCATTGCTTATTTCTCATACATGTAATTCTGAAAGCCTTCAGAAATCTGGATATAAATGGCTGACTTAATTTAAAGGGATTATCCAACCAGGCAAAGTGATTTTGTATGGAGCTTAGAATATGTTAGAATGACAGAAGATATACTCACCTCACGGATCCCCCTTGTCTCTGGTCCCTACTTCCTGCTACAGCAATCATTTCCCCAAAATGTGAGTGTGTAAACACTGAACTGGTACTTCTGGTAGATATAATCAAGCCTGTGATGTCCCTGTTGGGGGCATAATTCCTGGACCAGAAAGTTGAGACTAGTCAGGGACCAGAGAGTCTCAACAAGAGATATGGAAATTCGGTAAAGTAGTACAAAAAAATAAGTAATTTTCATTTACTTGTATAAGTCTTGGTCTTTGAGGGACACTGAGAATAGTTCTCAGACTAAACATCATAGACAAAACTCACCTCCATTTATGAGGGCCCTTTGGTGACTTTTCAATATTTTTTCTGTTTTGGTGTTCACCAAATGGGATATAAATAAAATACTTTATTAGTTACGCATGCAAGGATTCCAGACGTGTTATGCAGATTTTTTTAGAGGTGATATGAACTTTTATATATTTTTGTAATTTTTCATTCTTATTTTACAGTTTTTAAACACTAGCCTTTAGGAAGGGCACCCAACTGTCACCAACCTAGTTTAGGGGTGTTATGGGGGTCAGAGGGCTTACCTTGCAACATTTCCAACTTCTGAAAGGGAATCTGTCAGCAATGTTTTCCTATATAGTCTGACAGTAGCAAAATATAAGACAAGAAAGCCTGATTCCAGGGATGCATCACTTACTGGGCTGCTTTGTGTAGTTTACACAGAATATCTGTTTTGCCTGATGGAGATTTAGCAGAGCTAAGATTACAAGTGTACAACCCCGCCCACACCCCTGGCTGACAGCTTCCTGTGTGCACTATGAGAAGGCTGCCAATCATCGGTGGGGGCGGAGTTACACAGATCAGCCTGACTGGGCTGCGCTTGACATGTAGTCCTGGAATAATAATCTCCTACTGATCAAATGCTGTTTGTAGTGAAACTAGACACACAGCCCAATAAGTGACACATTCATGGAATCAGGGTCCTGTGCACTAAATTATGCCACTATTAGATTAACCCCTTACCGACATCGGGCATAATAGTACGCCGATGTCGGTGTCCCCCGCTTTGATGTGAGCTCCAGCGGTGAGCCCACATCTTTTTCAGGACATGTCAGCTGTTTTTAACAGCTGATATGTGCCATCAATAGCCACAGGTGGAATCGCGATCCACCAGCTGCTATTAACAAGTTAAATGCCAATGTCAAACTGTGACAGCGGCATTTAAATCACGCTTCCGACCACCGGGCCGGAAATACATGCACCGGCGACCCCCATCACGTGAGCGGGGTCATCGGTTCATCGGCATGACAACCAGAGGTTTGTGAGCGCAACCCAGTGGTCGGCGCTCATTGCAATGCAGTTATTCTGCTACATAGGGGCGATCTGAGCATCGCCTCTATGTAGCAGATCCGATCGAGTTGTGCCAGCTTCTAGTCTCCTATGGAGACTATTGAAGCATTTCAAAAGTAGAAAAAAAGTGCTTAAAAATATAAACAATTTAAAAAAAGGTCAAATCACCCCCTTTCCCCCCATTCAAAATAAAACACTGAAAATAAAATCAAACATACACATATTAACCTGATCGCTAAACGGCGCAGAGAGAAAAAAGTCAAAATGCCAAAATTACATTTTTTGGTCACCGCGACATTGCACTAAAATGCAATAATAGGCGATCAAAAGATTGTATGTGCACAAAAATGGTATCTTTCAAAATGTCAGCTCGGTGCGCGAAATATAAGCCCTCACAAAACCCAAGATCACAAAAAATGGATACGCTGCAGGTATCGGAAAATTGCGCAATTTTTTTTTTCTTAACAAAGGTTGGATTTCTTTTTCATCACTTAGATAAAAAATCTAGACATGTTTGGTGTCTATGAACTTGTAATGACCTGGCAAATCATAATGTCAGGTCAGTTTTAGTATTTAGTGAACCTAGCAAAAAAGCCAAACAAAAAGCAAGTGTGGGATTGCACTTTTTTTTGCAATTTCACAGGACTAAGACTAAGCCCTCACATGGCTCTGGGAAGGAGGGGAGCAAAAAACGCAAAACACAAAACCGAAAAAAGCTCCGGGAATGAAGGGGTTTAATAGCAAAAGCCTACTGACAGATTCCCTTTAAATGATGCTGTAACAATTGACAGTGGAGTCTAGGAGATCAAACTGCTGCAGTTGGAGATAGTATAACACAGCTGGCACCAGTACTGTATGGAGCAGGCAATTGCATGGGTTTCTACAGGACTGGCACAAGCCCAGATCATAGGTCAGAGATTGACTCATCTAGATAGATAGATGGATGGATGGATGGATGGATGGATAGATAGATAGATAGATAGATAGATAGATAGATAGATAGATAGATAGATAGATAGATAGATAGTGGCAAAAGGATGAAAATCCAAAAGCCCCCGTGCCATAATCTAAACAAAAAAAGAAAGAAATCTAATTAACGTCGTATACATCTGAATTGACCTTCAGTTTGGTTCCTGATTTCTTCTCCTGGGTTCCCATTGTTACACAACCCTCCTCTTATTTATACGGGCACACGTTTGCTAATCTATGACTATTTTGTGGTCACTTATATCAATTACCAAAATGTGCCTTGCTTTAACAAATCAACAGCTTTTCCTATTCTGCTAAATGTTCTTGGCACCACAGATGGAGAAGACAGCAGTCAGGGACAACGCTCAGAGGTGTCAGATAACAAAATTGCCGCTGCCATTTACGCCAGTATGCTCTCTTGGCAAAAAGCCCTGCTCAAGGAATACAACTGGTGCGTCTGCCATTTGTTAATTCTGCATAATTAAGCAGCAATTATACATGGCATTGTGCAGTCGCAGGCTTATCATCTGGCTGTCCCCTAATGGAGCTTCATGCCAGTTTGGCTATTAATGTGCAATAAAATAAAGTTTTAAATGATTGAGCTATAACATTATCATGTTCCCAACTACAGATGTGTAACATGGTTTCATAAGTAAAACAAATCCATTCACAATCTTTTCCCCTAGGCAGATTTTTTTTCATTACTAGATGTTCTTCCCATGCTCTCTTTTATTTTGTTGTTTTCTGAGTTATTTTTGCCATGTACTATACATATAAATATTCATTATATTCTTGGAAACCTTCCAAGACCTCAATAAATGTGTTTATCATATTCTATAAAGAAATTATCGTTGCTTTATAGGTAAAATATCACAAATCTGTCCAAATAGGAGGGGGTTATGTCTGGAATGGCTTGGAAGAGGATTGATTGTGTGCTCCATTGTTCCCCTCCTGAAATACATTCCATATCAAGCATTTTATGGACAAACTTTAAAGGTTTGTCCTGGTTAAATACTGTAGTTCGCCATGTTAAATAAAAAGACTTGTACTCCCACAATGGCGTTGATCCAATAATGTCGGCACTGGGTCTGCAGGCCCTCACATGACATAGTTATGCCATACAAATACTGCAGCCTATGAGCAGCGGCGGACAAAACTGCCCACTCCACTAGGACAAAATTTGGATTTCCAAGGGAGGTGTGAGCACTGCAGGCCATCAGCGTTGATCGGTAGCAGAGCTCGCGTCAATTCAATTCAATCTTCCTGACCAAATTCAAGCAAGATGCTAAATTCAAATTTTTCCAAATTTGCTCATCACTATTGAAAACTTCATTTTTGTGAGATTTAACTTTATTAATTAAAAATAAAAATATTATTTTATTTAGTGAATCGGGTAACAAATTCACTCAACTCCTAATGTATTTGTTACAGCTAATAACTTATATCTGGATAATTGAATCAATCGTCAAAATGGGGTCCTATCAAAGCTCTGATTCTTCTTACTATCATGTTTCATATCCTGTTAAAAAAGATCCATTGATCATTGATCATTCAACGCAACATCTTTTCTTGTGGTGGAGATACTTGACCAGTTCAATTCTCCACATTTAACACTGTTGTGTTGGTTGTAATGAGGAGAAGCCCTAAGGCGATAGGTTGATGAGTAGAGATGAGAGAACGCAAACTGTAAAGTTCGGGGTTTTAACTCTGGACAGTTAGTGTCCGGTGCTGAACTCCAAACACGGACTTCTCCTAGAAGTCGGTTTTACAGTTGGGGAGAGAGAAACAGAGATGGATTTTCCAGCTACAAAGTTCGAGTCATCATTGATCTCTGTGGGGTTCAGGTTCAAGTTTGGGTACAGTTCTGATACCTAATCCGAACATTGGACTAAAGTTCAGTCGAACCAGAACTTCTAGGGGTCTGCTCATCCTTAATGATGGGATGAGAGAATCCTGGATTCTTATCTCCTTATACAATATTGTTAAAAATTATAAGAAATTCTTTGGTGGCACAAATAGTCTTCCTTCTTTTATTCCCTTTAATCTAGGTTAGGTCATTTTTAGTGGGTAAGATTCTATTATTCTTTGTATCTACTCCAATGTGTAGTTGTCCTCTTATGAGCTCTGCAAACTGATTTATAAGTTTAAAATAAAATGGAAACAAGTTAAAGAAATGGCATTTTTGAGAGAATGGAAAAATAGATAAGATGTAAATGTCATTAAGATGTCCACACGCATTACCCTGCACACAGCCTGAGGCTCGCTTGTACGTGGCCATCAGTATGCATACAGTAATTCTGATGACAGCGCTGAACACAGTAGGTCGGATCTGAATTTCCCTTAATGAAAAATAAACATTCCCTTAGTTGATTGCTTTTCTCCCACTTGTTCCTGTCTTTATACCGCAATGTGGAATAATATACGCCACGGCGATAGATATTAGGTTTTCTCATCCAATCTCCAATCACCCATTGTCACCTAATGGAAACAAACGCTCTTTCAAGCTCTCTCCACGAGCTCTTTCCTTCACCATGATTAATCCAAATTTCAAAATACCTTACGTTAGTTTAATACACACTCTTGTGTTATTTATTGTATCTGTATGTGACTTAGAAGAGCGTAGTTTGTTACTCATCACAATAAACCATCATATGTAAATACTTCATCTGTGGTTTACGGCATAGGTAGCCGTCATTACTATGTGATTTGTGACACATCCGAATCTGGACATGTATCTATGTGCATGATTTGACTATGACACTGAAAGGTTATGGCGTCTGCTGCTATCCAGAAACCAAACATATTTGGGTCATTGTTTTAAGAGACAAATAAAAAAGAAGTAATTAAATTAACAATTCTGACGGAAACACGTTTTTAGAGTGCCTAAATAATTATTTAGATTTTTTTTATCATTATTTTTTTTCTTGCGCCTTTGAAGTTGTATCAATTAAAATTTAAATTTTGAATTGCTCATTTGCTTCCTAATTACAAAGTTAGCAACTTTCTTAGTACGTAGACTTCATTATGATGTTTTTTACGCGTTGCTGCAGATTGTTTGTTTTTTATCCAACCACATGCTTTTGCATAAGGGATACAAATCTATCAGAGATCTTGCTCAGTTTTGACTACTTTCTCTGCTCCCCCAACTTTCTCTCTGTGTTAAGCTAGGGTCACACAACCATATTCTGCACATTTGAGAAAATCGGTCCGATTATGCTAATCACACTTTGATCAGAGTTTGATCAGAGTGAGAATAGTTTTTCTCAGATGTGGAGAATAAAAAAAAGTTTCTCCATCTTCTTCATTCTGTGAGTCCGTGAAGATCCGACCACACTCAGATGCCATCCGAGTATGCTCTGATTTTTTTCATGGACCCATAGACTTGAATGGCCGAGTGTGCTGCGATTATCTAAGGAGCAATTCAGTCAGAGGAAAGAATTGGACATGTGCATATCCTCATTTAATAGCATTGGTCTGAGTTTGATCATCCAATGTTTTGTGGGATAGCACTCGACCCAAAACTACCATTGTCTGCACAAGCTGTTAGAGATATCTGAAGGGATATGGAAGCAGTTGTACCCAGATGTAGAGAAGGAAAAAAGCATATTTAGTCTTGAGAAGGGAGAGAAAACAGGCAAACAGCTAGGAATAAAAATACAACAAGAGGAAATAGGTACAGCATAGAAGTTGTGCTGTTATGAAAACAAGAGTATCCCTGATGCTCACAGACCTCACATCCAGCCTATTTTACTGGGAGAGACACTCCCACAAGAGAAAAGTCTGAGATTTGTATTAGAATGCAAACTGCATATCAGAGGGTGTGAAAATGATTGAATGAATGAATGTTGTAACTGAAGCATGCAAATCAGCAAGCTGGCAACTCATTTTGTAATTGTAAATCAACGATGTCCCAGATGTTGTTGATAGAAGATTAATCCAGATACCTTTCAGGTCATGGTAGCACGTTTAGGCCATGCAGGCTGCTCACAGTGGCAGAACAGCCTGTGTTGAAAAATGGCTCTTGGGACACTTTGGAGAAATGACTGTACCACTGGTCACATGACCAAATCAATGTAGCACTGAGCTGTTGATATATATCAAAGACCAGGAGGGTTCCACCTACTGTACATTATACCACTCCACACCATAATCCAGGGGGTGGGGTAGGGGTGGGATTGGTGGGATGTTCTCTTGTGAAGACCTCTTCATGGTGTTGCCCTAGACCAATCTCAGACAAGTCAAAAGTGGGACTCATCTCTAAATAGGCAAAACTTCCATCCCAGCCTTTATAGCTCCATTCCAGTTTCCGGTCTCCATCTGTAGACCATTACTCAACCTTTCAAACTGCTCCTACGTCTGGGTTTATGGTGTATGGTGGAATAATGTGCAGTAGCCAGACCCTCCAGTCTTCATCTCAGGTACAGCTGGCAGTTAGATTGATTTGATAGCGGGACCAGTGGTACGGACATTACTCCAAGGTGTCCCAGGAGCTGTCTTTCAACATGACCACACCAGGCTACATGTTTTTCATGCTACTGTGAGCACCTTGCATGGTCGTCTAAAACGTGCCAACAGGTCATGCAGCGTGTCCGGCATGTCTCCTGTTGAATACATATGGGATGTCATTGTCATTGGTTGGCAATTATTTCAAGAAAAAATAAATAATATAGGTCTGGCAGGCCACCATATGCAAAAGTAGCTAAAAAGTGTGATGTGATATCAAAATCCAAACCAAAATCAACTTGACTGAAATATGTTACATAGTTTTTATGTCTGACAATAATCACTTACAGTAGATTATAAGATTTAGAGACACGGAAAAATGTAAATCTTAGTTTTTACCAGTAAGAAGCAAAAGAGGTAATTGTGTTACAGCAGAAGAAATAAGGAGACTATTGAAGTCTGGCCGCGGAGCCTCAAGTTTACATTAATTTATCTTCTATTAGTAAGTGCAAGAATAACCTTTATGTTCTGCCTTCCTGATCCCCTTTTCTCTTCAGCTGTTTTAATGTTTTGTTCCTTGTTCCCAGCTGACATTTTCATTTCTTAGTTTTTCATTTTTGTGCCAGAATTCTTTGCTAGCTTAGGTATAAATTGACTTTGTAAACATACGAAAAACTCCAATATCCTTGCACTGAGAGGAACACAAAGGCAGACAGAGTAACATATTGGAGAAAATCAAAAGATCTATGACCAGACTAATTCTTCATGGGAGGAGAACATAACCTGTGGAGACACATTTTTGCTTGTACTTGAGCGGCAGGGTTCTCGGCATCGTGCTGTGTAGACATATAAGGTGTTATTAACCTTAGCGGTCCTCTTACTTTCCTTGAGCAGCATACATCAATCTTCTTTTAGCGATCCAGAGGATCTGTCTGTTGACCGCTATTAAGGTATATGCTGCAGAAAAAAGAATTATATTGATTCATAACAAGTATGTTATTTTTGCTTACTCCAGTGCTCGTGGCTGAAAGTAAAACCTGAAATAAAAAGTGAATTATGTGCATAGTTAAGTGTATTTTTCCCAGAACCAGGGTGCAATTTTCTTAATCGAAAGGCTGAAATACTCCTTTGACTCATGCAGAGTCATTTTATTAATAGATGTATTAGGAGCACACTCTACAAGTCATTGCTTCACACACTCAACTGAAAAAAGCTTAACTGCAAGGTCCACTGAGATACAGTGAATATAGAATTTGAAGAACTGAATATGCAAATATATTTACTAAGAGAAGGTCACCATGTAGAGAAGGTCACAATGTTTTTTCTCTAAAAAATACAATGATTTTTTAAGTTGGCAAACACCTCTATTTGGTTGGATGACCAGTCATTAAAGAAGTCGTCCACCACTCGGCCAACCCCTTCTGAAATGCTATGTTCCCCAGGGTAACAGAGAATGCACAGATATCCACCTCCCGCTTCCACCACATTCCTAGTGTGAGGTATCCCAGGGTTCTCACAACATTATTTTGCCACGTAAGCACTTCAGCCAATCAGGGGTCACTAATGGGCTACAGTGCTTTAACCTCCCTTGGACGTCTGAGGTTCACATGAAGAAAGTTGGACCTAAGCAGTTCATTAGTGGCCACTGATAGGCGGCAGTGCTCACGTGGTACAAGAATGTCACGCGAGCCCCAGGAGACCAGGTGCTGAGGTCATTGGAAGGTGCAGGAAGTGATTATGTATTATATTATACAGGGGAATATAGTATTTAAAAAGGAGTTGTCCATGTCATGGACATCCCTTTTAAGACAAAATCTCCATAGTATCCTAGACTGGGATATTTATTTAGTAAAAAGTGGTTGTGTGGTTAAGAACTTAATAAGATGCTTGATCTTCAGCTGTTAGCTTCAGTACAAGGCTCGGCAACTAAACTTTCAGCCTTGTGCTCTACACAGTGAAGAATTTTGTGGCCCGATACATCAGAGTTCTTTGAGAAAGGGAGCTCGCTGACCGCTCATTTAAGTAGCTGTCAGTTGCCTTCTTTGTTTATTCATTGGCCATTCTAGAATAAGGGAGTGCCTTAGATATTAAAATAAGTGAGGCAGGCAGACCCTTTTAAACACACCTCTAGTTACTTGGAGACATAATTGTTGTGATTTGTGTTCAGCTTTAACTGGAGTTGCAGCGAGCTTTAAAAAGAAAATATATTACATTTATTTTTTATTATTTTTGAACACATCTGAAAGTAATTTTATGTCAAGTTAAGTTAACTTTAAGGGAAATCTGTCAGCAGGTTTTTGCTATGTAATCTGAGAACAGCACGATGTATGATTATGGTTCTTTATCACAAGGAGAGAATCACTGTTGGACTACACTGCACATGCGCCCTGGTCCAACCATGTCCTCTCCTCTTACTATCAAAAGACAATGTACATAGAGAGCAGTGATGTGGGTGGAGTTAGCTTTCTGAGCTCTGCTGCACTCTACATCTAAAAACTCTGATTGTATCACAGCTGCTGAACCCAGTAAACTAAGTGATAGATCGTTGGCATCAGGGTCTCTTTTCCTACATTATCCAGCACTGGTTCAAAAACCTGGTGACAGATTCCCTTTAAGAAGTTGTCTAAGCATAGAATTTGGTGGAATGTCTTAGAGATATGCCACTATTGTCCAATCAGTAAGTGTCTAACATTAGTAATTGTCACTGGTCACTGTAACAAAGTAGGTATGGTATCTCCTGTTTGTTCTGCTTGTCTTTTTTCAAAAGCTTATTGGACATTATAGTCATTTGCCAACCCAATGCATTTGTTAGTCCAAAAAAAATGCAGCCAGCATGATATAAAGTAGCCTTATTTCCTACCACTGCCACTTCATTCTAGAACAATTGGCTTTCCGACAATCAGATTTTCCAATTTGTTTAGTTTGTGAAACTCTAAAAATCTCTTCTTGCTGTCTAACAGTAGGCACACAAGGGCGGATGTCTCACCAATAGCAAAGGTCAACATCTGGCCATCATGTGTTAGAAAAGGGAGGAATCGCTTATGCCATCATCTTGGGAAGGATGAATGTGTATATCAAGTGCTGACGATTATTAGTCTTAGCTTGCCTTCATTGTCCACTTCCTTGACGATGCATGTATCAAGAGCATTGTAAAAATATGTGCACAAATCTACAAGCATTTTATGGCATGTCAGCATTTACTACTGACTAACATCTCGAGTGTACTGCAGTTTCCTTTCATAATCTGTTGAGCTTCATGCCTATTATTATTTTCATCTGTTTTTTTTTTAAATTTGTGGCTGCACTTTGCTTCTAATTATAGGTCAACAAGTCTTTTTTCAGTGATTTATTGGTCATATTTTAGTGGTAAGAGGTTAGTCTGCCCCTACGCTGTATTCGAGAGATTTATCTTTTTAATGGGATTTAGATTAAAAAATGAGAATAGATTCCCTTCTAAAAGAGGAAAAAAATTCCTAAACTTTCTATTATGCTTCATACTATTTTAAGATCTCCAGATGCTGTGGACATTAATGAGCATGTCCTCTTCTTCAGGATATGCTATAAACATATGGTAGATATGGATCCCACCGATGAAACCTGCATCTACCTCGAGAATGGTGTCCTGGCATGATCAGTCACTGAAAGCAGCGCGCGATGGGGTCCCAGTCTTAAAAATGTACTCAAAGACCCACATTTACTATTCATTTAAAACATATCTTTTGCATATGCAGTAAATGTATGAGATGGGAATACCCCTTTACACAATGTTTTTGTTTTTTTTTGCAACACTAAATAAGCGAAATTTCCAGAACGTTGACTTATTTCACTCCTTTCAAGAAAGTTGGGCAAAGAGTGTCATGGAGGACAAGATGTCATTATCTAAATAGATTGAGTGCCTTATTTTAGAATGGGTTGTTTGTAAAGTTGAGCACATGTCCTAAAATTTAATATTCCTTTTAGTCCAGAATTTTTCGCAGCTAATTAGGTTCCGTATTGATCTGTCCGGTGCGACACATCATTGTCATCAATATTGGATGTGTTTGAATCGAATTCCCCCCCGCCCCCAAAATATTATTCATTAGAATCCAAAGTTTTGTCAAAATTCAAGCGAAAACTATTCTGTTAGAATTGGTTCACTCATCTCTATGCTTATTTTATTTTGATTATTGATATTTTTGGAAAATATTCACAATTTTTATGCAAAATTTGATAAATTACAAGCAAATATTTTCTGTTCAGAGGTGATGGGATGTGTGAATGGACTGATTCATTCATGATGGATTTTCATTTCTGGATTCCCTTGTGACTTTCATAGACATTATTTTCACATGTGTAGGCTGGAGGTACAAAAAAGAGGAGTATAAGTGCTAGATAAGTCTGGGCTACTGAGAAAATTCCCAGCTCTTAGCAAAATGAGGGGACAAGTTTCAGCTTTGTTTTAACTCTTTAGTTGACACTTTTGGCTCCATCACTAAAGCAGCAACGACCTTGTCTGGCTGCTTGCTGATAATTTGTCTTTATCATATGGAAAATTAGCTCAGACTCTCAAACCAGAACCTTTCCCTGGAGGATCTTTGCAATGATGCCTTGACAAAGATAAATGAGCTGTTGAAATTTGGGTTTGTAAAACATATATATAGTAATATACAACTTTCCAAACTATATACAGTAGCTGCCGGAATCTCCATAACAGTTTTCTCATTGTCTGTGAATGGTTTATAGTTTACAATAAACACATAATCCAAATGCTTAAATGTCCTTCCGAGTTCACTTTTAACAAGTGAGGAAATGTCATTAATTTTGAAATCCTGTTATTTCTGATGTTGAACCGATTTACTTGCTTATCTATGTGTCTGTTTGCATGTAATTAGTTTTGGCAACATTTTCTTGGTCATCCATACAAAAGCATAGTCCTTTGTCTACATATCACAGAATCCCAAAAAATTATTGACAAGTTATTGGAAAAGGGACATCCAGAGGCGATAGCCATTGAAGTTTGCTTTGAAGTCAAGACTCACTGCCATGGAAAGCTGATTAAAGCTGGATAATTGCGGTCTCCAGGATGAGCTTCATTTCATCAAAACATCTTTGGTAGCCAGCCCGGCTCTGATACCAAGGCCCAAACCTCACAATAACACTCTGGTACCTGCTCCAGGTCAGTAACTGGGTGATGAGGGTCCAGAAGGCAGTGCGCTACCTGCTTTCTGGGCTATTGGGCTGCGGGTGACAGCAAATACATAGGCTGTTTTTCTGGGAAATAACAATGCTTTCCCATATGTCAGACAGGTTGCAGACCCAACTTTTTCACCACCCTGACCAACTGTGAATACTACATTCCTGCCACTCAGACAGGCTGTAAGACATATTTCCCACCACCCTCACTGGCTGGTAATCCTGCTTTCCTGGCACCTCAGATAGGCTATGGATACCGCTGTCCCACCATCTTGACAGGCTGTGGACTGTAGTTTCCCACCCTCCAGACAGGCCATAACACCTTTCCCTCACCTGACCAGCTGTGGGACACACTTTCCCACCATCCTGGCAGGCTGGGGATGCAACGTTCCTAATCCCCATGACAGTCTATGTGTATCATTTTCCTATCATCCTGACAGATGGTAGGACACACTTTTCCCTCACGGTAACCAGTTGTGGGACAACTTTTTCACCTTCCCTGCCTCCCTTGTTACTTTAGGAGCTGTGCTAATTATGGTGCAGCTGCCATCGGCCATGTCACGGTCCATTGTTATGATCCTAGTGGCTTAGGATCACAAATCTAACCAGCTAAGTAGAAAATAATAGGACGAGCTCTGGGGATGTGGTAACTGGACTAACCGCAAACCTGATCCTAACCGCACACACTATAGGCAGCCGTGGAACGTTTCCTGAAATCCTAGACGTCTCTTCACGGCCTGAGAAACTGACTACCCCTAAAGAGAAAGTAAAGACCTCACTTGCCTCAGAGAAATCCCCCAGAGATATAGATGCCCCCCACAAATAATAACGGTGAGTTAAGAGGAAAAGACAAACGCAGAGATGAAACAGGTTAAGCAAATGAGGCCCGCTAACGCTAGATAGCAGAAAATAGCAAGGGATCTGTGCGGTCAGTAAAAAACCCTATGCAAAAATATCCACGCAGAGAATGCGAGAACCCCCACACCAACTAACGATGTGGGGGGAGCAACTCAGCACCCCAGAGCACCAGCAAGCAGGGAAATCACATATTAGCAAGCTGGACAAAAACTCATCATATACTAGGAAACATCTTGAACACAGATGAGCAAAAAATAAGCAAACAGAACTTAGCTTCTCTTGGAGAGACTGATAGCGGATGTAGACAGGAGCAATCAGAATAGCACTGAATACAACGGCAACAGGCAAGGAATGAAGGACCAGGTGGATTAAATAGGAAACCTAACTAGCAGATGACGAGACAGCTGATCCTGCCAGAAACCTGCAAAATAACAAAAAGAGCCACCAGGAGGAGCCCAAAGAGAGAACTCACACAGTACCACTCATGACCACAAGAGGGAGCCCGGAAACAGAGTTCACAACAGTACCCCCCCCTTGAGGAGGGGTCACCGAACCCTCACCAGAACCCCCAGGGCGATCAGGGTGAGCCACATGGAAGGCACGAACCAAATCGGCCGCATGAACATCAGAGGCGACAACCCAGGAATTATCCTCCTGACCATAGCCCTTCCACTTAACCAAATACTGAAGCCTCCATCTTGAAATACGAGAATCCAAGATCTTCTCCACCACGTATTCCAATTCTCCCTCAACCAGCACCGGAACAGGAGGCTCAACAGAAGGAACCACAGGCACCACATACCTCCGCAACAAAGACCTATGGAACACATTATGGATGGTAAACGATGCCGGGAGGTCCAAGCGAAATGACACAGGGTTGAGGATTTCCAAAATTTTATAAGGACTGATAAAATGAGGTTTAAACTTAGGAGAAGAAACCTTCATAGGAACATAACGAGAAGACAACCACATGAAATCCCCCACACGAAGTCGGGGACCCACACAGCGATGACAGTTAGCAAAGCGCTGAGCCTTCTCTTGTGACAACATCAAATTGTCCACCACATGGTTCCAAATCTGCTGCAACCTATCCACCACAGAATCCACCCCAGGACAGTCAGAAGACTCAACCTGACCCGAGGAAAAACGAGGATGAAAACCAGAATTACAAAAAAAAGGCGAAACCAAAGTAGCCGAACTAGCCCAATTATTAAGGGCAAACTCGGCCAATGGCAAAAAAGCCACCCAATCATCCTGGTCAGCAGAAACAAAACATCTCAAATAAGTTTCCAAGGTCTGGTTAGTTCGCTCGGTTTGGCCATTCGTCTGAGGATGGAAGGCCGATGAAAAAGACAAATCAATGCCCATCTTAGCACAAAAGGACCGCCAAAATCTGGACACAAACTGGGATCCTCTGTCAGACACAATGTTTTCAGGGATGCCGTGCAGACAAACCACATTCTGAAAAAATAACGCAACCAAATCGGAGGAAGAAGGCAACTTAGGCAAGGGCACCAAATGGACCATTTTAGAAAAACGATCACAAACCACCCAGATGACAGACATTCTCTGAGAGACCGGAAGATCCGAAATAAAATCCATGGAAATATGCGTCCAAGGCCTCTTAGGAACCGGCAAAGGCAAAAGCAAACCACTGGCACGAGAACAGCAAGGCTTAGCCCGAGCACAAATCCCACAGGACTGCACAAAGGAACGCACATCCCGCGACAAGGAAGGCCACCAGAAGGATCTAGCCACCAAATCTCTGGTACCAAAAATCCCAGGATGACCTGCCAACACTGAAGAATGGACCTCGGAAATAACTCTGCTGGTCCATCTATCTGGGACAAACAGTCTCTCTGATGGACAATGGTCAGGTCTATCCGCCTGAAATTCCTATAACACCCGTCGCAAATCTGGGGAAATGGCAGACAAAATTGTTGTGAATTTGCTTTTTGCTCCCTCTAGTGGTTACTAGTTTTTTGACTCTGGTTTTTCTGTCATTCCTTTTATCCGCACCTGGGTCGTTAGTTAGGGGTGTTGCTATATAAGCTCCCTGGACCTTCAGTTCAATGCCTGGCAACGTAGTTATCAGAGCTAGTCTGCTGTGCTCTTGTCTACTGATCCTGGTTCCAGTTATATCAGCTAAGTCTGCCTTTTGCTTTTTGCTATTTGTTTTGGTTTTGTATTTTTGTCCAGCTTGTTCCAAAACTATATCCTGACCTTTGCTGGAAGCTCTAGGGGGGCTGGTGTTCTCCCCCCGGACCGTTAGACGGTTCGGGGGTTCTTGAATTTCCAGTGTGGATTTTGATAGGGTTTTTGTTGACCATATAAGTTACCTTTCTTTATTCTGCTATCAGTAAGCGGGCCTCTCTGTGCTAAACCTGGTTCATTTCTGTGTTTGTCATTTCCTCTTACCTCACCGTCATTATTTGTGGGGGGCTTCTATCCAGCTTTGGGGTCCCCTTCTCTGGAGGCAAGAAAGGTCTTTGTTTTCCTCTACTAGGGGTAGCTAGATTCTCCGGCTGGCGCGTGTCATCTAGAATCAACGTAGGAATGATCCCCGGCTACTTCTAGTGTTGGCGTTAGGAGTAGATATATGGTCAACCCAGTTACCACTGCCCTATGAGCTGGATTTTTGTATTCTGCAGACTTCCACGTTCCTCTGAGACCCTCGCCATTGGGGTCATAACAGTTTGCCAGGCCAGTATTAAATGTTTAATGCATTGCAGAAGAGGGATTATAAGAAAGAAGATTCTGAGTTTTTTTTTTTTGTTTTTTTTTTCTTCTTCCCCTTTACCTCAGAGTGGCTATGCTTGCTGCAGACATGAATGTCCAGACCTTGATTACAAGTGTGGACCAGCTGGCTACTCGTGTGCAGGGCATACAAGACTATGTTATCAGAAATCCTAGGTCAGAACCTAAAATACCGATTCCTGAACTGTTTTCCGGAGACAGGTTTAAGTTTAGGAATTTCGTGAATAATTGTAAATTGTTTTTGTCCCTGAGACCCTGTTCATCTGGAGATTCTGCTCAGCAAGTAAAAATTGTTATTTCGTTCTTACGGGGCGACCCTCAGGATTGGGCTTTTTCGCTGGCGCCAGGAGATCCGGCATTGGCTGATCTTGATGCGTTTTTTCTGGCGCTCGGTTTACTTTATGAGGAACCCAATCTTGAGATTCAGGCAGAAAAGGCCTTGCTGGCTATGTCTCAGGGGCAGGACGAGGCTGAAGTGTATTGCCAAAAATTTCGGAAATGGTCCGTGCTGACACATTGGAACGAGTGTGCACTGGCCGCTAATTTTAGAAATGGCCTTTCTGAAGCCATTAAGAATGTTATGGTGGGTTTTCCCATTCCCACAGGTCTGAATGATACTATGGCACTGGCTATTCAAATTGACCGGCGGTTGCGGGAGCGCAAAACCGCAAATTCCCTCATGGTGTTGTCTGAACAGACACCTAATTCGGTGCAATGTGATAGAAAAACCGCAAATTCCCTCATGGTGTTGTCTGAACAGACACCTGATTTAATGCAATGTGATAGAATCCTGACTAGAAATGAGCGGAAAATTCATAGACGCCGGAATGGCTTGTGCTACTACTGTGGTGATTCTACACATGTTATCTCAGCATGCTCTAAACGTATAGCTAAGGTTGTTAGTCCTGTCACCGTTGGTAATTTGCAACCTAAATTTATTCTGTCTGTAACTTTGATTTGCTCACTGTCATCTTATCCTGTCATGGCGTTTGTAGATTCAGGTGCTGCCCTGAGTCTCATGGATCTCTCATTTGCTAAGCGCTGTGGTTTTACTCTTGAACCATTAGAAAATCCTATTCCTCTTAGGGGTATTGATGCTACACCATTGGCTGCAAATAAACCGCAGTATTGGACACAGGTTACCATGTGCATGACTCCTGAACACCGCGAGGTGATACGTTTCCTGGTTTTACATAAAATGCATGATTTGGTTGTTTTAGGGCTGCCATGGTTACAGACCCATAATCCAGTCCTGGACTGGAAGGCTATGTCAGTCTCAAGTTGGGGCTGTCGTGGTATTCATGGGGATTCCCTGCCTGTGTCTATTGCTTCTTCTACGCCTTCGGAAGTTCCGGAGTATTTGTCTGATTATCAGGACGTCTTCAGTGAGTCTGAGTCCAGTGCACTGCCTCCTCATAGGGACTGTGACTGTGCTATAGATTTGATCCCAGGCAGTAAATTTCCTAAGGGAAGACTGTTTAATCTGTCGGTACCTGAACATACCGCTATGCGTTCATATATCAAGGAGTCTCTGGAGAAAGGACATATTCGTCCGTCTTCTTCCCCTCTTGGTGCGGGATTCTTTTTTGTGGCAAAAAAGGACGGATCTTTGAGACCTTGTATTGATTATCGGCTTTTAAATAAGATCACTGTCAAATTTCAGTATCCTTTACCGCTGTTGTCTGACTTGTTTGCCCGGATTAAGGGTGCCAAGTGGTTCACCAAGATAGACCTTCGTGGTGCGTACAACCTTGTGCGCATTAAGCAAGGTGATGAATGGAAAACCGCATTCAATACGCCCGAAGGTCATTTTGAGTACTTGGTGATGCCTTTTGGTCTCTCCAATGCGCCTTCAGTTTTTCAGTCCTTTATGCATGACATTTTCCGGAAGTATCTGGATAAATTTTTGATTGTTTATCTGGATGATATTTTGGTTTTTTTCTGATAATTGGGATTCGCATGTGGAGCAGGTCAGGTTGGTCTTTAAAATTTTGCGTGAAAATTCTTTGTTTGTCAAGGGCTCAAAGTGTCTCTTTGGTGTACAGAAGGTTCCCTTTTTGGGGTTCATTTTTTCCCCTTCTGCTGTGGAGATGGACCCAGTCAAGGTCCGAGCTATTCTTGATTGGACTCAGCCCTCGTCAGTTAAGAGTCTTCAGAAGTTCTTGGGCTTCGCTAACTTCTACCGTCGTTTTATCGCTAATTTTTCTAGCATTGTGAAACCTTTGACGGATATGACCAAGAAGGGCTCCGATGTAGCTAACTGGGCTCCTGCTGCCGTGGAGGCTTTCCAGGAGTTGAAACGCCGGTTTACTTCGGCGCCTGTTTTGTGCCAGCCTGACGTCTCACTTCCCTTTCAGGTTGAGGTGGATGCTTCGGAGATTGGGGCAGGGGCCGTTTTGTCGCAGAGAGGCCCTGGTTGCTCTGTTATGAAACCTTGTGCCTTTTTCTCTAGGAAGTTTTCGCCTGCCGAGCGAAATTATGATGTGGGCAATCGGGAGTTGTTGGCCATGAAATGGGCATTTGAGGAGTGGCGTCATTGGCTCGAGGGTGCTAAGCATCGTGTGGTGGTCTTGACTGATCACAAAAATCTGATGTATCTCGAGTCTGCTAAACGCCTTAATCCGAGACAGGCCCGCTGGTCATTGTTTTTCTCCCGCTTTGATTTTGTTGTCTCGTATTTACCTGGTTCAAAGAATGTGAAGGCCGATGCTCTTTCTAGGAGCTTTGTGCCTGATGCTCCTGGAGTCGCTGATCCTGTTGGTATTCTTAAAGATGGAGTTATCTTGTCAGCTATTTCTCCGGATCTGCGACGTGTGTTGCAGAGATTTCAGGCTGATAGGCCTGAGTCTTGTCCACCTGACAGACTGTTTGTCCCGGATAAGTGGACCAGCAGAGTCATTTCCGAGGTTCATTCCTCGGTGTTGGCAGGTCACCCGGGAATTTTTGGCACCAGAGATCTGGTGGCCAGGTCCTTTTGGTGGCCTTCCTTGTCAAGGGATGTGCGGTCATTTGTGCAGTCCTGTGGGACTTGTGCTCGAGCTAAGCCTTGCTGTTCTCGTGCCAGCGGTTTGCTCTTGCCCTTGCCTGTCCCGAAGAGACCTTGGACACATATCTCCATGGATTTCATTTCTGATCTTCCGCTATCTCAGGGCATGTCCGTTATCTGGGTGATATGTGATCGCTTCTCCAAGATGGTCCATTTGGTTCCTTTGCCTAAGCTGCCTTCCTCTTCCGATCTGGTTCCTGTGTTTTTCCAGAACGTGGTTCGTTTGCACGGCATCCCTGAGAATATTGTGTCTGACAGAGGATCCCAGTTCGTTTCCAGGTTCTGGCGATCCTTTTGTAGTAGGATGGGCATTGATTTGTCGTTTTCGTCTGCTTTCCATCCTCAGACTAATGGACAGACGGAGCGAACCAATCAGACTTTGGAGGCTTATTTGAGGTGTTTTGTCTCTGCTGATCAGGACGATTGGGTGACATTCTTGCCGTTGGCTGAGTTTGCCCTTAATAATCGGGCTAGTTCCGCCACCTTGGTTTCACCTTTTTTCTGCAACTCTGGTTTCCATCCTCGCTTTTCTTCGGGTCATGTGGAGCCTTCTGACTGTCCTGGGGTGGATTCTGTGGTGGATAGGTTGCAGCAGATCTGGAATCATGTGGTGGACAACTTGAAGTTGTCACAGGAGAAGGCTCAGCGCTTTGCCAACCGCCGCCGCGGTGTGGGTCCCCGACTACGCGTTGGGGATTTGGTATGGCTTTCTTCCCGCTTTGTTCCTATGAAGGTCTCCTCTCCCAAATTTAAACCTCGTTTTATTGGGCCTTACAAGATATTGGAAATCCTTAATCCTGTATCTTTTCGTCTGGATCTTCCTGTGTCGTTTGCTATTCACAATGTATTTCATAGGTCCTTGTTGCGGCGGTACATTGTGCCTGTAGTTCCTTCTGCTGAGCCTCCTGCTCCGGTGTTGGTTGAGGGCGAGTTGGAGTACGTGGTGGAGAAGATCTTGGATTCTCGCCTCTCCAGGCGGAGGCTTCAGTACCTGGTCAAGTGGAAGGGCTATGGTCAGGAGGATAATTCCTGGGTGGTCGCCTCTGATGTTCATGCGGCCGATTTAGTTCGTGCCTTTCATGCCGCTCATCCTGATCGCCCTGGTGGTCGTGGTGAGGGTTCGGTGACCCCTCACTAAGGGGGGGGTACTGTTGTGAATTTGCTTTTTGCTCCCTCTAGTGGTTACTAGTTTTTTGACTCTGGTTTTTCTGTCATTCCTTTTATCCGCACCTGGGTCGTTAGTTAGGGGTGTTGCTATATAAGCTCCCTGGACCTTCAGTTCAATGCCTGGCAACGTAGTTATCAGAGCTAGTCTGCTGTGCTCTTGTCTATTGATCCTGGTTCCAGTTATATCAGCTAAGTCTGCCTTTTGCTTTTTGCTATTTGTTTTGGTTTTGTATTTTTGTCCAGCTTGTTCCAAAACTATATCCTGACCTTTGCTGGAAGCTCTAGGGGGGCTGGTGTTCTCCCCCCGGACCGTTAGACGGTTCGGGGGTTCTTGAATTTCCAGTGTGGATTTTGATAGGGTTTTTGTTGACCATATAAGTTACCTTTCTTTATTCTGCTATCAGTAAGCGGGCCTCTCTGTGCTAAACCTGGTTCATTTCTGTGTTTGTCATTTCCTCTTACCTCACCGTCATTATTTGTGGGGGGCTTCTATCCAGCTTTGGGGTCCCCTTCTCTGGAGGCAAGAAAGGTCTTTGTTTTCCTCTACTAGGGGTAGCTAGATTCTCCGGCTGGCGCGTGTCATCTAGAATCAACGTAGGAATGATCCCCGGCTACTTCTAGTGTTGGCGTTAGGAGTAGATATATGGTCAACCCAGTTACCACTGCCCTATGAGCTGGATTTTTGTATTCTGCAGACTTCCACGTTCCTCTGAGACCCTCGCCATTGGGGTCATAACACAAAATTACCCCCTCTTTGAGGATACCAACCAGCTCAGAAACTCCAGGGGAGTCAGGCACAAAACTCCAAGAAAGAGCATCAGCCTTCACGTTCTTCGAACCAGGAAGGTACGAGACCACGAAATCGAAACGTGAGAAAAACAACGACCAACGAGCCTGTCTAGGATTCAACCGCTTGGCCGACTCAAGATAAATCAAATTTTTATGATCAGTCAAGACCACCACACGATGCTTAGCTCCCTCTAGCCAGTGTCGCCACTCCTCAAATGCCCACTTCATTGCCAACAACTCCCGATTACCAACATCATAATTTCGTTCAGCCGGCGAAAATTTTCTTGAAAAGAAGGCACATGGCTTCATCACAGAGCAATCAGAGCTTCTGTGTGACAAAACAGCCCCTGCTCCAATTTCAGAAGCATCAACCTCGACCTGGAAGGGAAGAGAGACATCTGGCTGACATAAAACTGGAGCCGAAGAAAACCGGCGCTTCAGCTCCTGAAAGGCCTCAACGGCCGCAGGAGACCAGTTAGTCACATCAGAACCCTTCTTGGTCAAATCCGTCAAAGGTTTAACCACACCAGAAAAATTAGCAATGAAGCGACGGTAAAAATTAGCAAAACCCAAGAACTTCTGAAGACTCTTAACCGATGTAGGTTGAGTCCAATCATGAATAGCCTGGACCTTGACTGGGTCCATCTCAATAGAAGAAGGAGAAAAAATAAAGCCCAAAAAGGAAACTTTCTGGACTCCGAAGAGACATTTGGAACCCTTCACAAACAAGGCATTGGCACGCAGGACCTGAAATACCATCCTGACCTGCTTCAAATGGGATTCCCAATCATCTGAAAAGACCAAAATATCATCCAGATACACAATCATAAATTTATCCAGATATTCTCGGAAGATATCGTGCATGAAGGACTGAAACACAGAAGGGGCATTAGAAAGTCCAAAAGGCATCACCAAGTACTCAAAATGGCCTTCGGGCGTATTAAATGCTGTTTTCCATTCATCGCCCTGGTTTATACGCACAAGATTATACGCACCGCGAAGATCTATCTTGGTGAACCAACTAGACCCCCTAATCCGAGCAAACAGATCAGACAACAATGGCAAGGGATACTGGAATTTGACCGTGATTTTATTTAGAAGGCGATAATCTATACAGGGTCTCAACGAACCATCCTTCTTGGCCACAAAAAAGAATCCCGCACCAAGAGGGGACGAGGAGGGGCGAATATTTCCCTTCTCCAAAGACTCCTTTACATAGCTCCGCATAGCGGCATGCTCTGGTACAGACAAATTAAACAGTCGTCCCTAAGGGAACTTACTACCAGGAATCAAATTTATAGCACAATCACAATCCCTATGAGGAGGTAGGGCACTGGATTTGGGCTCATCAAATACATCCTGGTAGTCCGACAAAAACTCAGGGACTTCAGAAGGAGTAGAGGAAGCAAGTGATACCAAGGGAGCATCGCCATGAATTCCCTGGCAACCCCAACTCAACACAGACATAGCTTTCCAATCCAGGACTGGATTATGAGCCTGCAACCATGGCAGACCCAACACGACAACGTCATGCAAATTATATAACACAAGAAAGCAAATCACCTCCTGATGTGCAGGAGTCATACACATGGTCACTTGAGTCCAGTATTGAGGTTTATTCTTGGCCAATGGTGTAGCATCAATTCCCTTCAATGGAATAGGGAACTGTAATGGCTCAAGGATAAAACCACAGCGCTTGTCAAATGACAAATCCATCAGATTCAGGGCGGCACCTGAATCTACAAAAGCCATAACTGAGTAGGATGACAGAGAGCAAATCAAAGTAACAGACAAAATGAATTTAGGCTGTACAGTACCAATGGTGACAGATCTAGCAAAGTTTTTTGTGCGCTTAGAGCATGCTGAGATAACATGAGCTGAATCACCACAGTAAAAGCACAACCCATTCTGACGTCTATGATTTTGCCGTTCAATTCTGGTCAGAATCCTATCACATTGCATAGACTCAGGTTTCTGTTCAGAAAACACCGCCAGATGGTGCGCAGGTTTGCACTCCCGCAAACGCCGATCAATCTGAATGGCCAAAGCCATTGACTCATTCAGACTCGCAGGCGTGGGGAACCCCACCATAACATTCTTAATGGCTTCAGAAAGACCTTCTCTGAAATTTGCAGCCAGGGCACACTCATTCCATTGAGTAAGCACCGACCATTTCCGAAATTTTTGACAATACACCTCAGCTTCATCCTGACCATGAGAGAGAGCCAGCAAGGCCTTTTCTGCCTGGTTCTCCAGATTAGGTTCCTCATAAAGCAATCCAAGCGCCAGAAAAAACGCATCCACATTCAGCAATGCAGGATCTCCTGGCGCCAGGGAGAAGGCCCAATCTTGAGGGTCGCCACGTAACAGAGAGATAACAATTCTAACTTGCTAAGCGGAATCACCAGAGGAACGAGGTCTCAAAGAAAGAAATAATTTACAGTTATTCTTAAAATTCAGAAACCTAGATCTATCTCCAGAAAAAAACTCAGGAATAGGTACTTTTGGCTCAGACATAGGACTGTGAACAACAAAATCCTGAATGCTTTGCACCCTTGCAGCAAGATGATCCACACTTGAAGTCAGACTCTGAATATCCATGTCTGCAGCAGAACTCAAAGCCACCCAGAGATTAAGGGGAGGATAGAAGCAGGACAGACTGCAGAGCAGAAAAAAAAATTGAACTCAGGATTTCTCTTATCCCACTTTTGCGATGCATTTAACACTTTTGGCCTGTTGCACTGTTATGATCCTACTGGCTTAGGATCACAAATCTAACCAGCTAAGTAGAAAATAATAGGACGAGTTCTGGGGATGTGGTAACTGGACTAACCGCAAACCTGATCCTAACCGCACACACTATAGGCAGCCGTGGAACGTTTCCTGAAATCCTAGACGTCTCTTCATGGCCTGAGAAACTGACTACCCTGTTGTGAATTTGGATTCTGGGCTCCCCCGGTGGCCGCTTGTGGAATTGGACTTGTCATCCTCTTTCTTGTTTCACCTGGTTCCATCAGTAGTGGGTGTCGCTATTTAAGCTCATTTCTCTGGTGGTTTCTTGCCGGTCAACAATGTTATCTGATGCCTCTCAGTGCTTGTTCCTGCTTCTGACAACTACTAGATAAGTTGGACTTTTGTCCATGTTTCGTTTTGCCTATTTGTTCCAGTTCACAGCTGAAGTTTTGTTACTGTGTCTGGAAAGCTCTCGTTGATCAGGGATTGCTACTCTGGCGTTATGAGTTAATGCCAGAGTTTAAGGTAATCTCTGGATGGTGTTTTGTTAGTGTTTTTCTGCTGACCATGAAAGTATACTATCTGTCTTCTGCTATCTAGTAAGCGGACCTCAAATTTGCTAAGACTATTTTCCTGCTGCGTTTGTTGTTTCATCTGAACTCACCGTCATTATATGTGGGGGGCTACTGTCTTCTTTGGAATTTTTCTCTAGAGGTGAGCCAGGTCTTATATTTCCCTCTGCTAGCTATTTAGGTCTTAGGCCAGAGCTGGGCATCTAGCAATAAATAGGAAATGCTACCTGGCTATTTCTAGTTGCGCGGCAGGCTTAGTTCATGGTCAGTATAGTTCCATCTTCCGAGAGCTTGTCCCTCTATAGGCTTGCTATGATCTCTGCCTGCAGAGATCATGACAGTTTGACCGGCCAATAAAGTGTTAAGGACCCAGGTTGAGAAAGGAGAGTTATAAGAAGTCTGCTGGAATTTTTTTTTTTTTTTTTTTTTTTTTTTCCTCCAGTTTGCCTTGCTGCAGTCTTTTTTCTCTCTCTCCTCCTAATCTCTGTATGGCTCTGTGTGCACCTGACAATAATGGATCTTCAGAGTGTAACTGCGGGTTTGAATAATCTCATCACGAAAGTACAAAATTTACAAGATTTTGTGGTACATGCTCCAGTATCTGAGCCGAGAATTCCTTTGCCGGAGTTCTTCACAGGGAATAGAGCTAGCTTCCAGAATTTCCGAAATAATTGTAAGCTTTATTTGTCCCTGAAGTCTCGTTCAGCTGGAGACCCTGCTCAGCAGGTTAGGATTGTGATTTCCTTGCTCAGGGGTGACCCTCAAGATTGGGCCTTCTCATTGCCAGCAGGGGATCCTGCGTTGCGCGATGTGGATGCGTTTTTTCTGGCCTTGGGCTTGCTTTATGAGGAACCTCATTTGGAACTTCAGGCAGAAAAAACTTTGATGGCACTATCTCAGGGGCAAGACGAAGCTGAGGTTTACTGCCAAAAATTCCGTAAATGGTCTGTGCTTACTCAGTGGAATGAGTGCGCCTTGGCGGCAACTTTCAGAGAAGGTCTCTCTGATGCCGTTAAGGATGTTATGGTGGGGTTCCCTGTGCCTGCAGGTCTGAATGAGTCCATGACAATGGCTATTCAGATTGATAGGCGTCTGCGGGAGCGCAAACCGGTGCACCATCTGGCGGTGTCTATGGAAAAGACGCCAGAAAGTATGCAGTGTGATAGAATTCTGTCCAGGAGCGAGCGACAGAATTTTAGACGGAAGAATGGATTGTGCTTCTATTGTGGGGATTCTACTCATGTTATATCAGCATGCTCTAGGCGTACAAAGAAGCTTGATAAGTCTGTTTCCATTGGCACCATTCAGTCTAAGTTTATTTTGTCTGTAACCCTGATTTGCTCTTTGTCATCCATTGCCACGGACGCCTATGTTGACTCTGGCGCCGCTCTGAGTCTTATGGATTGGTCCTTTGCCAATCGTTGTGGTTTTGATTTAGAGCCTTTGGAGACTCTTATTCCTCTGAAGGGGATTGACTCCACCCCATTGGCTAATAATAAACCACAATACTGGACACAAGTAACCATGCGTATCAATCCGGATCACCAGGAGATTATTCGTTTCCTGGTGCTGTATAATTTACATGACGATTTGGTACTGGGATTGCCATGGTTGCAGTCTCACAATCCAGTCTTGGACTGGAGAGCAATGTCTGTGTTGAGCTGGGGATGTAAGGGTATTCATGGGGACTTACCTTTGGTTTCTATTTCGTCGTCCATTCCCTCTGAAGTCCCTGAGTTCCTCTCTGATTATCAAGACGTCTTTGACGAACCCAAGCTTGGGTCGTTACCTCCGCACCGTGAGTGCGATTGTGCCATAGATTTGATACCGGGTTGCAAATATCCAAAGGGTCGTTTGTTTAATCTGTCTGTGCCGGAACATGCTGCTATGCGGGAATATATAAAGGAGTCTTTGGAAAAGGGACATATTCGTCCATCTTCTTCTCCCTTGGGAGCTGGGTTTTTCTTTGTCTCAAAAAAGGACGGCTCTTTGAGACCATGTATTGATTATCGGCTTCTGAATAAGATCACTGTTAAGTACCAATACCCATTGCCATTGCTTACTGATTTGTTTGCTCGTATAGAGGGTGCTAAGTGGTTCTCTAAAATTGATCTTCGTGGGGCGTATAATTTGGTGCGGATCAGGCAGGGGGATGAGTGGAAGACCGCATTTAATACGCCCGAGGGCCACTTTGAGTATTTGGTCATGCCTTTTGGTCTTTCTAATGCCCCTTCAGTTTTCCAGTCTTTTATGCATGATATTTTCCGCGATTTTCTGGATAAATTTATGATAATATATCTGGATGATATTCTGATTTTTTCTGATGACTGGGACTCTCATGTCCAGCAGGTCAGGAGAGTTTTTCAGGTTCTGCGGTCTAATTCTTTATGTGTGAAGGGGTCTAAGTGCGTTTTTGGGGTCCAGAAAATTTCCTTTTTGGGGTATATTTTTTCTCCCTCTTCCATTGAGATGGATCCCGTCAAGGTGCAAGCTATTTGTGACTGGACTCAGCCCTCCTCTCTTAAGGGTCTTCAGAGATTTTTGGGCTTTGCCAACTTTTACCGCCGATTTATTGCTGGTTTTTCGGATGTCGTTAAACCACTGACTGATTTGACCAGACATGGCGCTGATGTTGCTAATTGGTCCCCTCATGCTGTAGAGGCCTTTCAGGAGCTTAAGCACCGTTTTGCCTCTGCCCCTGTGTTACGTCAGCCTGATGTGAATCTGCCTTTTCAGGTTGAGGTTGACGCTTCGGAGATCGGAGCTGGGGCAGTGTTGTCGCAGAAAGGTTCCGACTGCTCCGTCATTAGGCCTTGTGCCTTCTTTTCTCGCAAATTTTCGCCCGCAGAGCGGAATTATGATGTTGGGAATAGGGAGCTTTTGGCCATGAAGTGGGCGTTTGAGGAGTGGCGCCATTGGCTAGAGGGGGCTAAGCATCAGGTGGTGGTATTGACTGACCACAAAAATTTGATTTATCTTGAGACTGCCAGGCGCCTGAATCCTAGACAGGCGCGCTGGTCTTTATTTTTTTCTCGCTTTAATTTTGTGGTGTCATACCTACCGGGTTCTAAGAATGTTAAGGCAGATGCCCTTTCTAGGAGTTTTGACCCGGACTCTCCTGGTAATGCTGAACCCACAGGTATCCTTAGGGAGGGAGTAATTTTGTCGGCCGTTTCTCCTGATCTGCGGCGGTCCTTGCAAGAGTTTCAGGCGGATAGACCGGATCGTTGTCCGCCTGATAGACTGTTTGTTCCGGATGATTGGACCAGTAGAGTCATCTCTGAGGTACATTCTTCTGCATTGGCAGGTCATCCCGGAATTTTTGGTACCAGGGATTTGGTGGCAAGATCCTTCTGGTGGCCTTCCCTGTCACGAGATGTGCGAGTCTTTGTGCAGTCATGTGACATTTGTGCTCGGGCCAAGTCTTGTAGTTCTCGGGCTAGCGGACTGCTGTTGCCCTTGCCTATTCCTAAGAGGCCTTGGACACACATCTCGATGGATTTTATTTCAGATCTGCCTGTTTCCCAGAAGATGTCTGTCATCTGGGTGGTCTGTGACCGTTTCTCTAAAATGGTCCATTTGGTTCCTCTGCCCAAGTTGCCTTCTTCTTCTGAGTTGGTTCCTCTGTTTTTTCAGAATGTTGTCCGATTGCACGGTATTCCTGAGAATATTGTTTCTGACAGAGGTACCCAATTTGTGTCTAGATTTTGGCGGGCATTCTGTGCTAGGATGGGCATAGATTTGTCTTTTTCATCTGCTTTTCACCCTCAGACTAATGGCCAGACCGAGCGGACTAATCAGACCCTGGAGACATATCTGAGGTGTTTTGTCTCTGCTGACCAGGATGATTGGGTTGCTTTTTTGCCATTGGCAGAGTTCGCCCTCAATAATCGGGCCAGCTCTTCCACCTTGGTGTCCCCGTTTTTCTGTAATTCGGGGTTTCACCCTCGATTTTCCTCCGGTCAGGTGGAATCCTCGGATTGTCCTGGAGTGGATGCGGTGGTGGAGAGATTGCATCACATCTGGGGGCAGGTTATGGACAATTTGAAGTTGTCCCAGGAGAAGACTCAGCGTTTTGCCAACCGTCATCGTCGTGTTGGTCCTCGGCTTTGTGTTGGAGATTTGGTGTGGTTGTCTTCTCGTTTTGTCCCTATGAGGGTCTCTTCTCCTAAGTTTAAACCTCGGTTCATCGGCCCTTATAGAATATTGGAGATTCTTAATCCTGTTTCTTTCCGTTTGGACCTCCCTGCGTCCTTTTCCATTCATAACGTTTTTCATCGGTCGTTATTGCGCAGGTATGAGGTACCTGTTGTACCTTCAGTTGAGCCTCCTGCTCCGGTGTTGGTTGAGGGTGAGTTGGAGTACGTTGTGGAGAAAATTTTGGACTCTCGTGTTTCCAGACGGAGACTCCAGTATCTGGTCAACTGGAAGGGTTACGGCCAGGAGGATAATTCTTGGGTCAATGCATCTGATGTTCATGCTTCTGATCTTGTTCGTGCCTTCCATAGGGCTCATCCTGGTCGCCCTGGTGGATCTGGTGAGGGTTCGGTGCCCCCTCCTTGAGGGGGGGGTACTGTTGTGAATTTGGATTCTGGGCTCCCCCGGTGGCCGCTTGTGGAATTGGACTTGTCATCCTCTTTCTTGTTTCACCTGGTTCCATCAGTAGTGGGTGTCGCTATTTAAGCTCATTTCTCTGGTGGTTTCTTGCCGGTCAACAATGTTATCTGATGCCTCTCAGTGCTTGTTCCTGCTTCTGACAACTACTAGATAAGTTGGACTTTTGTCCATGTTTCGTTTTGCCTATTTGTTCCAGTTCACAGCTGAAGTTTTGTTACTGTGTCTGGAAAGCTCTCGTTGATCAGGGATTGCTACTCTGGCGTTATGAGTTAATGCCAGAGTTTAAGGTAATCTCTGGATGGTGTTTTGTTAGTGTTTTTCTGCTGACCATGAAAGTATACTATCTGTCTTCTGCTATCTAGTAAGCGGACCTCAAATTTGCTAAGACTATTTTCCTGCTGCGTTTGTTGTTTCATCTGAACTCACCGTCATTATATGTGGGGGGCTACTGTCTTCTTTGGAATTTTTCTCTAGAGGTGAGCCAGGTCTTATATTTCCCTCTGCTAGCTATTTAGGTCTTAGGCCAGAGCTGGGCATCTAGCAATAAATAGGAAATGCTACCTGGCTATTTCTAGTTGCGCGGCAGGCTTAGTTCATGGTCAGTATAGTTCCATCTTCCGAGAGCTTGTCCCTCTATAGGCTTGCTATGATCTCTGCCTGCAGAGATCATGACACTACCCCTAAAGAGAAAGTAAAGACCTCACTTGCCTCAGAGAAATCCCCCAGAGATATAGATGCCCCCCACAAATAATAATGGTGAGTTAAGAGGAAAAGACAAACGCAGAGATGAAACAGGTTAAGCAAATGAGGCCCGCTAACCCTAGATAGCAGAAAATAGCAAGGGATCTGTGCGGTCAGTAAAAAACCCTATGCAAAAATATCCACGCAGAGAATGCGAGAACCCCCACACCAACTAACGATGTGGGGGGAGCAACTCAGCACCCCAGAGCACCAGCAAGCAGGGAAATCACATATTAGCAAGCTGGACAAAAACACATCATATACTAGGAAACATCTTGAACACAGATGAGCAAAAAATAAGCAAACAGAACTTAGCTTCTCTTGGAGAGACTGATAACGGACGTAGACAGGAGCAATCAGAATAGCACTGAATACAACGGCAACAGGCAAGGAATGAAGGACCAGGTGGATTAAATAGGAAACCTAACTAGCAGATGACGAGACAGCTGATCCTGCCAGAAACCTGCAAAATAACAAAAAGAGCCACCAGGAGGAGCCCAAAGAGAGAACTCACACAGTACCACTCATGACCACAGGAGGGAGCCCGGAAACAGAGTTCACAACAGTCCATCCTGACTGTGGTCAACTGCACGCTACCACCTTCCTTATCCCCATGCTTCTCCCCATCCTCCCCTGTTACCTCAGGTCAGTGCTTATCATGGGTCAGCTACCACCAGCCATATCATGCATTATCAAATTTGTTCATGTGTCTTCATGATTTTGTGCAAACCACTTGGTCTGCAAAAATGCAAGGACATCTGAACAGATCCATAGACTGTAATAGGTAAGAATTAGACCTGTGAAAAACACAAATACAACTCGTACGAGAAAAAATGAGTCCTAGGTACATATTCCCCAGTGTTAATTGGAAAAATGTCACTGCAATTTCTCACGAGGTAATTATTCAATTTACCAAATGTTATTTACTTAGTATAGAAAATATGAATCCATCTAAGGAACTTTACCCATGAGGAAGCAACAATATGTGGTCATACACATGGGGTCTTCACACCCACATGATGCATCTTGGATGAACCATCTAATATTAGTGACTCAAATATGACTCATTACAGTTTTATAGTTCACACTGTTTCTTGATATTCCATTATTGAGGTTTTTTGTTTGCAGTGACTTGTCATGTACTATAAGAGAGCTAATCAGAGGTGTATCTAGGTTTTCTGGCACCCGGGGCAAGAATTCAGTTTGGCGCCCCCCCCCCCACCTCCCCCCAGCACATACGCGATTTGTACACTTAGTCACGCGCCAACGAGCTGCTCTCCCTAATTCTCTCAATGTTCAGTGAAAAACTGAGAGAAGCAGGAAGAACACCTCATTGTCACATGCCAGCAAATATGAAAATCACATATGAGTGAAGTGGCCATGTGATGACTGCTGGAACCTGAAAGCAAAGCTTAATCCTGACAGTTAGGATATTACACGTTGTTAGGACTGGCTACAGGGCTTCATTTTATAATTAAAGGGTGCGTCCAGGTTTGAGATGAAAGTCTGCAGTCATTCTATGTGACTGCAGGCTTCTGAATTCTCACAGTGCAAGCACTGCACACTTTTAGGATTCTCCCTTGCCGGTGGCTAGAGTGGACGGTCATGACAGCACAAGTATGTGATTTGGATACTTCTGCCCACATTCCAACTAGACGTGTCCGGCCTCAGTCAATTCATTTTCATTGAATGAGGCCACACATGTCTAGTCAGTATGTGACCGCATGTATGTAAATCACCAACATCAGAGAATTATGATAGCAGTGTGCACTGTGAGAATTCAGAAGTCTGCAGTCACATAGTATGACTGCAGACTCATCACAACCTTGGACATCCCCTTTAATGTTCCTAACATAAATAAAAATATGAGAATTAGTATCACAAAAAAAACACATTTACATTCAGGTACCTGATAGATGACGTTGTTTGTGGAGTCGCCTCTTTCTTTTCATCTTCATCTTGTCCAGATGCCATGATGACTCTTCTCATCCGCCGGCAGAGCTCGTTTCTGCAGACTTCCATCTTCTCCTGTCTTGTGCAGCACATCCCGACACAACACCCTTAAAGATAGCAGTGTTATTATAATGCTCCGGAATAAAAATATCTGCCCTAGGCTGAGCCCCTGAGTAAATAATTGCCCCTCACTTTATTCCCAGCACATAATATGACCCTCACTGTCCCTCTTATGGTACATGCCATCCACACCGCCCGCTCTCTTTTCCATACTTCACACTGCCTTCTCATACTGTGTCCCTCCTAGAGAGCCCAGTCTCTCTACTGTGCCTACTTGGCATACTGTCCTACTTGGCATACTGTCTCCTCCTGGCTGTTACCCTCACACTACTCAGTATCTATTCTGTGTCCACTCACACTTTCCTCCCCCCATACTGTCTGCACACATTTCTAATAGCCTCCTCATGTTCATCCCCCCTACTAACATACCCCTTTGCTCTCCATATTTCCTCCTCACACATTCCCCCGACTCCCCATAATGTCCTCACACATCCCATCACCCTTGCTCCCAATACTGTGTCAGCACACATTTTTCCCTTCGCTAATGTGTCCACCCCCATTTCCCCACTCACCCCTACAGAATATATCCACTCCCCTTCCGACAGAATAAATCCATCTCCCTCCACACAGAATAAATGCACCCTGCCCCACACATGCTAAATAAATTCCCGCCCCCCCACATACACACTGAATAAATCCCCACACTGAATAAATCCCCCACACACACACACTGAATAAATCCCCACACTGAATAAATCCACACAAACACTGAATAAATCCCCCCACACACACTGAATAAATCCCCACACTGAATAAATCCCACACACACTGAATAAATCCCCCCACACACACACTGAATAAATCTCCCCCACACTGAATAAATCCCCCCACACACACTGAATAAATCCCCACACTGAATAAATCCACACAAACACTGAATAAATCCCCCACACACACACTGAATAAATCTCCCCCACAATGAATAAATCCCCCCCACACACACTGAATAAATCCCTCTACATACACTCTGACTAAATCCCCCCCACATACACTGACTAAATCCCCCCACAGACTAAATCCTCCCATACACTCTGACTAAATCTCCCCACATACACTGACTAAATCCCCCCCCCACATACACTGACTAAATCCCCCCACATACTGACTAAATCCCCCCACACACACTGACTAAATCCCCCCACGCACACTGACTAAATCTCCCCCACATACACTCTGACTAAATCCCCCCCATACACTCTGACTAAATCCCCACACACACTGACTAAATCCCCCCACACACACACTGACTAAATTCCCCCCACATACACTGACTAAATCCCCCACACACACACTGACTAAATCCCCCCATACACTCTGACTAAATCCCCCCACACACTGAATAAATCCCCCAATACACTGACTAAATCCCCCCCACACACACTGACTAAATCCCCCCATACACTCTGACTAAATCCCCCCACACTGAATAAATCCCCCCCAACACAGAGAATAAATCACCCCCACACACATTGAATAAATCCCTAACCCCCCAACACACTGATTAAATCCTGACTCCCTAACACACACACTAAATAAATCTCCCCCCAAATACTGAATAAATATTCCCCATAAACCCACCCCAAGCTGAATCTTCGGTGTCTTCAGCTCCACAACTACAGGAGCACTTACCACCAAGTCTCTTCTTTCTCCTGCGCGCCGGATAGTGACATCAGCAGCGTGATCACATGACTTGATCACGCTGCTGGCGTCGCTCTGACCCAGCGGCCAGAGCCCCAATTGTACTCGCAGCTGTTAGATGTGAGTACAACTGATCTCTGGGAGCCGGCGTGCTGCAGCTTCTCTGTGCCGGCTGTCAGCTTGACAGGCAGCACAGAGAACAGCTGACTCCCAGTCCAGGGGGTGGCAGAATGCAGCCGCCAGGGGAGACACTTTGGACCGCCGCATTAGGCGGCCCAACTGGGCCCCCCTGCCGGCTGCGCCCGGGGCACATGCCCCGGCTGCCCTCCCTAGATACGCCACTGGGGCTAATGTTTGCACACGTTTTCTACATCTTTTGGACTTTGCTATATGATTTTTGATATCATGACAGTCTTTATTTTCCTATATATTTGTCCTGTGGATTAGGCTTGTGAAGCAGTGTGCACATTTTAAATATTTTAAGTGTTGTTTCTAAGTTTTGGTTATTGGAAATTAGTATGTCATAACATTTTAGGATGTGCCATCCTTGTGTTTTTTCTTTGCACAAGCTTTTTCTTTTTTGTTTATATGCATTTGTGTTCTGCATATATTGCTCAGCACTCCATTAAATCATTGGCTCCCACTCCTCAATTATTTTTGTCTACTGAGTCTAGGAACATGAGCAGTATCTTAGGAGTAAAAAGCAATGTAATACCCACAGACGAGAGAGTATGCAAGTGTACAGATATGCAAGTGAACTTTTTCTGGGCAAAACAGTGACCTAAGGGATATGTATAGATGTCAATCAAGCCCAAAAATTGATGTGCTAGGTCGAGATTACTGTGGAAAACCAAGTTATTTGCTAGATGGAGATTGCCCTAAGAGTATGCACAGCTTAATTTGTATAAAGTATCAAAGTTTTGCTTCTTTGCACTAGAAAAGAGTACCTGACCCAATTATCACAAGATCATGAGGTCACTGTTCATGGTCACTTGGCAGCTCTAAAAATGGCTACCAGGAAAAGTCTTGGTGCTAGCCATTCCAATGACCAGATTCCAGGTGTTGCCCTGCCCTTCAATCTTTTATCACTCTGCAGGAATCTGGACTTATGCTGGGAAACCTGGGTTGGGGCCACAAAGTCGAATGTGGTTTGGTATTGCAACTGAGAAGAAGAGCAGTCAAGTAGCTAGGTCAGAACCAAGAGGTATAAGTAGATGCAAAATTATCAGGCATGAGAAAAAGTCAGTAAAGAAACCAAAGTCAGAATTGGGTAAACTCACTAAGTCACCGGAGCTGAGAAACACACAACACAAGAGCTGGTTAGGCCATAACTGGCAGTGGGAACTGATTATTAGGGGTTTAAATAGCTATGAGCTCCACCAAGGGCTGACAGTGGTGAGAAAGACAAATAAGCTAGGATTTAACCCTAAAGGTTAAAAACATCAAGACCTAGGAATAAGACAAGATTTCCAAATGGTGGCTTTGAGTGAACCAATCATCGAAGTGATAGTAAATAGGACAGGCACTAATTTCACACACAAGTCTTTAATAGTATTGTTTTTTTTATATGGGACAAAAGAACATTTTTGGGCCCATTTGATTTCAAGGTCTGGGTGCAAATGCAACCATTGCACGCACTCTGGTTGAAGAATCACTCCAGCATTTTTTTTCTATTTCAGTGATGGAGTGGTGGCACTAATGTAAATTCCCTTCTCCTAGCACTATGTCCACCAGCCATCATCTTCAGCTGTTACTGGCGCTGTTCCAGACATGCTCTGCAGGTTGAGACCTGTCAGATTGCTCCAGTGTTTGCTAGCCGAGCTGGAGGTCAAAACTCACTGTAAGTCTATGAGAGCCAGAACGAGGCCAGAATGAAGATCATACACTTGAGAGTTTGTGACCGTTACCTCTGACTTCCGGTCAATCAGAAGTTGCAGTCACAAGATGGAAGATTGGGACCTGAGCAGATCTAGAAAGAGCAGAAGATGGAGGATGGTAAGTATAATACTAGGGGCAGGAAACTTACATTAGTGCCACCACTCCAGCTCTGAAATTTAAAAAAAAATGCTGTAGTGGTGCTCTAAGTCCCTTTTTGAGTTATGTTTTACTATCCTTCCCTACTCTGAAATTGATGTGGATTACTTACTCCCCGAAAATGAAAAAAAATTACATAAATAAAAATAGCAAATACCATAATCTGAAACAAGGCTAGCGCTGTACACTTACAACAGTTTGTATGATGTCAACATCAATGTATAGTTTTGTGCTTACTCATTATTAATCAATTAACAATTAAGGCTACGTTCACATTTGCGTTGTGCGCCGCAGCGTCGGCGCCGCAGCGCACAACGCAAACAAAAACGCGGCAAAACGCACGCTAAAACGCTGCGTTTTGCGCCGCATGCGTCGTTTTTGCCCGCAAGTTGGACGCAAAAAAAATGCAACTTGAAGCGTTTCTTGCGTCCAACGCTTGCGGCCATGCGGCGCAAAACGCAGCACAACGCATGTCCATGCGCCCCCATGTTAAGTATAGGGGCGCATGACGCATGCGGCGCCGCTGCGGCGCCCGACGCTGCGGCGCTGACCGCAAATGTGAACGTAGAGTAAGATTAGCTTTAAATATAATTTGCCTTCATACTATGTCAATCAATGTATGTTTTTTTTATTTTCTTTACTTCTAAGAGAAAAAAAGTTTTAAAAACAGGGAGGAATGGTTCTGCACTTACAGCAGGTCTCATTTTGCTTGGATCATATGAGTTTCCATTATTCTGTATTGCACAACCATAGATACAATTTTAAGGAATGTCTGTCCACACTAAGTGACTGTTTAATTTGCAATTTCTTGCTTACTTCTTTTTTCTTATATCTATGTCCTCTTTTTCTTCGATTCACTGCTCTGGCTTTACAGAAGCCAGAGGATGGCACAGATAGATGGAGATAGAAGTAGGTGGAAAATTGACATTGCATTAATGTCAATTTGGAGAATTTGTGATATAGAATGTTATATGAACCTATGTTTGTGCATGTCAGATTATATTTATGTTTTGCTTTTACTGCAAGGCAAAGGGCCATTTTTTGTAATGGCTGTGACTCGATCTCGAGCCATGGTGACTGGATGAAAGCTCTGTAGAAAGATCGATCTTGTGCAAGCCTAGATAGGTCCACAAGGGTCTTCTCTGTTGTTATCTTGATAGTAGCAAGCCATCAGGTTTTTAGTATTCCGCTTTGCCTTGTTCCTTCTATTTGCCCAACCATGATGTCCTTCTCCAGTTACTGCTCTCTTTACATGATGTGTTAAAGTCGCAGCTTGGTGATCCTTGCTTCACGTGACATGTCTGAATTGATTTGTTCCAAAATGGATATATTTGTTCTTCTTGCCATCCATGGTATTGATAACATCCTTCTCCAGAACCACATTTCAAAGGCATCGATTCTTCTTCTGTCTTGTTTCTTTATCGTCCAGGTTTCGCCTCAGAATGGACCATTACATGTGGCAAAATACTATTACTGTATTGTGGCTTGAAAAAACTGTGCTTTTAGAATAGTTACTACATTTTAAAGCTGTATTACATTTTGACTAAATAAGGTTAGATTTAATATAATGAAAAGTTATGCAAATCCCAACATTCTGTTTGTATCGATCAAGTAATGAAAATCTCAGCTTACTGCTATTCAATATAAACCTTCATAGTGGATAAAATCTGTCCTGTCCATGATCTTCTCAGTATATTTTTTCTTTTTTTAACTTTTGCTTACTAAGTATATGCACATCTTTCACCACTGTGAATGGTCTATGTAGGATTGCTGCTTCTGTTCATTATGGAACCTCTGGCTCATACTGATCTGTGCTGTGCAGGATGATTTATGGTGCAATAAGGGATAGGGACCTGGTAAGTGCATGTGTTATTGCGGTTGACCTTGGAGTCATGGCACAATATGACTCTGAACTTTATGGTAACTTTTATACTTTCCCATCTTCTGTGTTGTTCTCTGTGATTTGCTGTTAATCCACTTTCTTGGTCTAAACTTATAGTCTACTAATCAGTCTTCAATTTTCCCCTCATCATCCTGTTATAATGGAGCATATTATCCCACAGATGTCCTGGCCTGCTGCCCTCCCTCTTTTGTATATTTTTACGTTGCTACAAAAAGGTGCCCATTTTCCGCTCTTTCTTGCTTCACACGACCCTATTTTTCCCCCTGTTGTCCCAACAAAGGGTTACTCCCAAGAGACTCCAATTGTCAGGAGATGGAGCGATGATGGTTAGTGATCACAGTCAATAGCTTTGATTAACAATAAGGTAGAGAATTAGCAATGCTAGCATTGAGCCATCCTGCCTTCCCCTCTCCATATGCTCAGCACAGCCTATACTGATTGCCTCCCAGCATGTACTCCGGGCAGTCTACATGCTGAGAGGTAGCGGACAAGGTGCACTGGAGAGGTTACAATTAACACAGTAGAAGCATCAAATTAGTCTGAAACTGAGAAGACCAAGAAAGCAACTATTGGGGGTTCCTGAACGAGATGCTTTACCGAGGGGCTTCATGCTCTCTCTTCCTGTTTGTCTTTTTGACTTTATTCTTGGATTTACTTGTGTCTGGAAATGTGATGAAAAAAATGACTTCCGTAACCACTATGACCCCATCTGCAGCTGTGATGTTATTCTCAACAGACTCGGATGACCCAGAGAGGGGGAGCAATGGAGTCACACCGCCGCCTACGTCCGATAATGATGACAACTCTCTGGTGTATACAGGTACAGTTACTGCATCTTCTAAAACTTCCAACTGTCCCATTACTCCTGTGTTTGCTTTTTAATTCCTTTTTTTATTTTGCTCAAAGTGTTGAGCGGTTGTTTCTTTTACGCATCCCGAAAGCCGTAGAAAATGCACTGTGACGTCACAGCTCTGTGTTACTCACATGTGCGTCTTTGGCAAACCTGGCTCTGCTACACTTGGAGCATTTATTATGGCTTGTGATTGCCTCTAAGAGATAAAAGCATCATGAGATATATGAGGTATATGCTTTGCATGCTGGAGACGTCAGCAGGTTGCCATTCATATCTGTCAGGCTGCGGCCGAATGCATTATGAATGGCAAAGCAAATGAGTCGTTGTTAACGTCTTATCTCTGCACTGTCATACCGCTCCTCATATCGCCGCCTGCTCTGTACTATTGTCAGGAGCACTAAGTACAGACACAATTCTTTGTTGGTAAAGGTGCATTAGATGATTCTCACCGTGCAATTTGCATAGGATTTGATGTAGTACCAGGATGAAATGAGGTTTAGATACTATTTGCAGATATAGCAGAGCAAAGTTTGTCATGTAGTTATTTTCCAAACAATATATAATAGATAAGGAACTATGTAAACAAGTCAATTCGTAGACTTCAAGCTAACCATGAGCTAATATCAAACTTCATCTGTATCCTTATATATTAAAGGAGTGGACTGAGTTTTATTGTGTGCTACCTACTGAATGAATCAGATTTAGATGGAGTCTTTGTATTTGGTATAACTAGACAATAACCAGCTATCTGCAGCTTTTCCTGACCTCACGTTGAAAAGGACTAAAACGAAGGAACCACTTAAGCCAGGAGCGAGGTTAGATGGACGCTTCTATTACGCAGCAGGTGACTGTTCACAGAGCTCGGCTTTTATTTTAAATGCCGGTGTCCTACAAGCAACCTGTTTGATAAAGATGCTTTTTATCATGTTACCTGCAGTGGAAAGTGGAAAAAGCACTCTTGTCAAACACCGTTCTACAGGAATCCATCTTACGATGGCGGCCATGTCACATGCAGAGCTCTGTCTAAAAGAAGTGTCATTTAAAAGTTTTTCCTGCAGTGATTACATATAATTTCCATAGCTACAAAGTGCACAATGCTACAAAAGAAGAATAGATATGATGTATACATAGAGAAAGAGATAAGCGAGAGATTGCTGTAATATGGACAGATAAAGAGATATAAAGATAGATAAATAGATAGATAGAAATAGGTAGATGATAGATAGATAGATAGATAGATAGATAGATAGATAGATAGATAGATAGATAATAGATAGAAATAGGTAGAAGATAGATAGATAGATAGATAGATAGATAGATAGATAGATAGAGAGATAATAGATAGATAGATAGATAGATAGATAGATAGATAGATAGATAGATAGAAATAGGTAGGCATAGAAACAGATAGAGCGGCCATTATCATTGCACTCCTTTAATACACCTCTCAGCCTTTTTAGTCTTATACTCACCTGCCTCCTTCTTTACCTTCTATCATCTCCACTCCGGTCGGTCTCCAGCACCTTTTTACCTGCCGGATCACTCTAGTGTTTTCTGGTGCGCGCCGGCAGTAACTTTTTAATGCAAGTCTATGAGAGTTTAGTTCTGGCTCTCATAGCCTTGCATTGAGAGCTGGGGACCGGTGCATTCTGACTTTCGGCAGTCAAAAGTTGTGGTCACAAAATGGCAATGCGGGACCGGAGTGTCGCAGATAAAAAGTGAAGATGGCGACAGGTGAGTGTAGAGGTCCTTAGGCTATAAACACCACTCCAGCACTGAGAAAAAAAACCCACTGGAGTGGTGCTTTAATGTAGTGTCAAATCACTCTTAATACACAAGTGATATGTTCACACATAACATATCCGATGTGGTCTATGCTAAAAGACTGCAGTGCAAATTAAGCACAGTTTTGATGAATATTTATGTGGTTTTTGTGCTTAGCCAATTTAAACTCACTGGGAAAAATAGTAAATTAAAGCAAAGAAGTAAAAATGCACACAAAAACCTGCATCAAAACAGTTACGTGTGAACAAGGCACTAGTTAACAATCGCAGAATGAAGACAATGTGGCAGATGATCAAGGCATTATAAGACTTGGTGGCTGCACATTATAATGCAAAATCAAGACTGCTTTAGAAAGTTTTGGCAAAAGTTTCAGTCTTCACCTGACATGGCTGTGTTTTTCTAATCAGAATTTCAAAATAACGTAACCTTTTTCCGCTAAATCTTACCACTTACACCTGTCAAAGTTATTGCTTGTTTCCATAGCAACAGGGTTTTTTGCCTGCTAGAAATATTCAAAACCAACTATTTATCAATATCTTTTTGTAGATGGTTAGATGGATAGATTGCTACATATATAGAAGAATGAGAGAAAGGAAGGGAGGGAGAAAGGGAGGGAGGAAGGAAGGAAGGAAGAAAGGGAAGGAAGGAAGAATGGAAGGAAAAAAGGAAAAAGGAATGAAGGAAAGGAGGTAAGAAGAAAGGGAGGGAGGAAGAAAAGGAGGAAAGAAGGAAGGGAAGGAAGGAAGGAAAGGAAGGAAGGAAGAAAAGGAACGAACGATGGAAGGAAGGGAAGAAGTTAGGAAGGAAGAAAGAGAGGAAGGGAGGGAGGAAGGAAGGAAGGAAGGAAAGAATGAAAGGATGAAAGGGAGGAATGGAGGAAGGGAGGAATGAAGGAAGGGAGGGAAGAAGGAAGGAAATAAGGAAAGGAGGAAGGGAGGGAAGAAAGGAGGAAAGAAGGAAGGGAAGGAAGGAAGAAAGAAGGAAGGAAGGAAGGAAGGAAGGAAGGAAGGAAGGGAGGGAGAGAGGGAGGAAGGATGGAAGAGAGGAAGGGAGGAAAGTTGTAAGGAAGCAAAGGAGGAAGGGAGGGAGGAAGGAAGGGAGGGAAAAAGGAAGAATGGGAGGAAGGAAGGATGGAAGGAAGGGAAGAAGGAAGGGAGGAAGGAAGGAAGGAAGGATGGAAGGGAGGGAAGACAGAAGAAAGGGAGGGAAGAAGGAAGGGAGGAAGGAAGAAGGAAGAAAGGAAAGAAGGGATGGAGAAGAGGATGGAAGGAAGGAAGGATGGAATTGAGGAAGGGAGTAAAGGAGGAAGGAAGAAAGGAAGGAAGAAGAAGACAGTTAAAAAAAGAAGAAAAGAAAGAAAGAAAGAGGACGGACAAAGAAAAGTGAAAAAAGGAAAGAAGGATTGGAGAGAAAGAAAGAAAAAAGGATCAAAAGGGATGAAGAAAGAAAGAAAGTGGATGGACAGAAAGAGAGAGAAGGAATGGGAAAGAAAGAAAGAAATAATAATAATATTTTTTATTTATATAGCGCCAACATATTCCGCAGCGCTTTACAAATTATAGAGGGGACTTGTACAGACAATAGACATTACAGCATAACAGAAATCACAGTTCAAAACAGATATCAGGAGGAATGAGGGCCCTGCTCGCAAGCTTACAAACTATGAGGAAAAGGGGAGACACGAGAGGTGGATGGTAACAATTGCTTTAGTTATTTGGACCAGCCATAGTGTAAGGCTCGGGTGTTCATGTAAAGCTGCATGAACCAGTTAACAGCCTAAGTATGTAGCAGTACAGACACAGACGGCTATTAACTGCATAAAGTGTATGAGAACATGATGCGAGGAACCTGATTAGGTTTTTTTTTTTTTTTAATAGGCCACACAGGGATAGTTAGGTTAATGCATTGAGGCGGTAGGCCAGTCTGAACAAATTAGTTTTTAGGGCACGCTTAAAACTGTGGGAATTGGGGATTAATCGTATTAACCTAGGTAGTGCATTCCAAACAATCGGCGCAGCACGTGTAAAGTCTTGGAGACGGGAGTGGGAGGTTCTGATTATTGAGGCTGCTAACCTGAGGTCATTAGCGGAGCAGAGGGCACGGGTAGGGTGGTAGACTGAGACCAGAGAGGAGATGTAGGGTGGTGCTGAGCCATGGAGTGCTTTGTGGATGAGGGTAGTAGTTTTGTACTGGATTCTGGAGTGGATGGGTAGCCAGTGTAATGACTGGCACAAGGTAGAGGCATCGGTGTAACAGTTGGTGAGGAATATGATCCTGGCAGCAGCATTCAGGACAGATTGGAGCGGGGAGAGTTTGATAAGAGGGAGGCTGATTAGTAGAGAGTTACAATAGTCCATAAGAGAATGAATGAGTGAAATAGTAAGAGTTTTTGCAGAGTCAAAAGTAAGAAAAGGGCAAATTCTAGAAATGTTTTTGAGATGCAGATATGAAGAGCGAGCCAGTGATCGGATGTGGGGGGTGAATGAAAGCTCGGAATCAAGGAAGACCCCAAGGCAGCGGGCCTGTTGCTTTGGAGTAATGATGGAACTGCACACGGAGATGGCAATGTCAGGCAAAGGTAGGTTAGTAGAGGGAGAGAACACGAGGAGTTCAGTTTTTGACAGGTTCAGTTTCAGATAGAGGGAGGACATGATGTTAGAGACAGCGGTAAGACAATCACTGGTGTTTTCTAAGAAGGTCGGCGTGAAAGCAGGAGAAGAGGTGTATAATTGGGTGTCGTCAGCATAGAGATGGTACTGGAAACCAAATCTACTGATTGTTTGTCCAATAGGGGCAGTATACAAAGAGAAGAGGAGGGGGCCTAGGACTGATCCCTGAGGAACCCCAACAGTAAGGGGAAGGTGAGAGGAGGAGGAACCAGCAAAACAAACAGTGAAGGATCGGTCAGAGAGATAGGAGGAGAACCAAGAGAGAACGGTGTCCTTGATGCCGATGGAGCGGAGCATAGTGAGGAGGAGCTGATGATCCACAGTGTCGAATGCTGTGGAGAGATCCAAGAGAATTAGCATGGAGTAGTGACCATTAGATTTAGCTGTTAGTAGGTCATTAGAGACTTTAGTGAGGGCAGTTTCAGTAGAGTGTAAAGAGCGGAAGCCAGATTGAAGAGGGTCGAGAAGAGAGTTATCTGAGAGATAGCGGGTAAGACGGGAGTGGAAAGAAGGAAAGAAAGAAAGAAAGAAAGAAAGAAAGAAAGAAAGAAAGAAAGAAAGAAAGAAAGAAAGAAAGAAAGAAAGTGAAGAAACAAGGAAGGAATCGTGAGAGAAACATTGAAAAGGAAATAAAAAAGGATTGAAGGGGAGAGACAAAGAAAAAGAAAGAGACAGAAAAAAGAGAGAAGAACAAAAAAGAAAGAGAAAGAAAGAAAATGGACAGAAGCAAGAATATAGATTGAAAGATACTGTAGGTATATAGATAATAGTTAGATATGAGATAAATAGATATGATAGATAGATAGATAGATAGATAGATAGATAGATAGATAGATAGTGGATTGATAGATAGATAGATATGAGATAGATAGATAGATAGATAGATAGATAGATAGATAGATAGATAATGGATAGATAGATATGAGATAGATATTAGATAGATAGATAGATAGATAGATAGATAGATAGATAGATAGATAGATAGATAGATAAATACGGTAGATAGATAGATAGATAGATAGATAGATAGATAGATAGATAGATAGGAGATTCATAGATAGATAGATAGATAGATAGATAGATAGATAGATAGATAGATAGATAGATACTACACTGCAGTAAGTCTATGAGTCCAGTCTCTGTTGGCCTCATGTTTTATGAAGGCACTAGAACCCCTGTAAATCTTTTGCATTTAAACACATTTATAGTCACAGACCTTCAGCTAATAATGGTTTGGGGACGGCTGGATATACTTGGATTTTTCATTAATGGGATGCTCTTTAAAAGTCAATCAAGCGTACTCCCTGCCTTGTATTTGCATCTTACAACTGAATAATATGAATAATACAATTTGCATGAAAATTTGACCACAAGAGGAGGGTTTACTTTGGAGATGACAAAAAAGGAATTACTATGGCAACCTTTACATGCTATAATGAATGGAAATGTATGGAGAACTAAGTAAAGCCCAATAGGTTGCTAACCATTTATAAAAGAAAAAATCTAAAAAAACCCTACTACTACTACTAAAAATAATGATAATAAAAGCTAATTATAATAACAATAAACCTGCATATTTTCCTTGTGGTTTCTGAATTCTTACTGTGCGTTCTTCTGGCACGGTTCATTCTTACTGACAGTTTAGAATTATTGGAATTTGGATTTGGATCATTGTGAATGAAGCAGGATCTCTGTCCATTAGTCTTGGTGACATAATAGAAAAGCAGCGGATGCCTGACATGATGGATGTGCCCCTTTGTGCCCATGGCCGGGGCAGTGCCCTGACTATTCTCTTTGGCATTTCCTCATCATGAAGTGGATTAGATCGTCGTGTAATCTGCTTAATGTGTTTGCTCTATTTTACTTCTTGTTTCCAATCATTTGTCCCCAGAGCTGCAGGGTTGGGTGCTCGGGGCTGTCCAGCATCTCTGCCCCAAAGGCCCCGGCGTACATTACGTTGATTGCGCTTCCTCCCAAGTCACTGCGACTTTTTCCCATCCTGATACTAATGTTGGAAGAGTGGAAGAAAAATGGTGACGTTGCAAACAGTAGCAAGTTATTTAATGCTGGGAGGGACTCCATTCGATCATTGTGCCAGCACACTTCTGTTAATCTGTCACATGCCCATCTTTTATAGCTGCGGCACGGCCGGTTCCCATTCTTAGCTTGGAATTGTCCTCTGGCAGATGAAAGCTTTTGTTATTTTGCAATGTATAATGCTCGCTGTACAGACCGGGTCACAGGGAGCAAGGAAACATGATTGACAATATTTAGATTGCTGCATTCAGCTCAGCTGACAATAGGAACCTGACTGCTTTTGATCTTGTCTCTGACACATGGTTTCTTAACCCTTTCCTATACAGAATATATATGTCAGGCCATATAAAACATAATTTTAGGGACAAATGTTTTCCCCGTTTGTAGACGTTGATGTAGGAAAAAAAGCCAATCTGCTAAATGACTTTTTTCATGAGTATTTACAAAAGAAAATCCCATGGCAGACAATATGATCAGTGATAACAAAAATTCCCCATTAAGTGTCACCTGCTTAACCCAGCAGGAAGTACGGCGGCGTCTAAAAATCACTAAAATTGACAAATATCCGGGCCCGGATGGGATACACCCCCGAGTACTGCAGGAATTAAGTACAGTCATTGATAGACCACTATTTTAATCTTTAACCCCTTCACCCCCAAGGGTGGTTTGCACGTTATGGACCAGGCCAATTCTTACAATTCTGACCACTGTCCCTTTATGAGGTTATAACTCTGGAAAGCTTCAACGGATCCTGGTGATTCTGACATTGTTTTCTCGTGACATATTGTACTTCATGATAGTGGTAAAATTTCTTTGATATTACCTGCGTTTATTTGTGAAAAAAATGGAAATTTGGCGAAAATTTCGAAAATTTCGCAATTTTCGAAATTTGAATTTTTATGCAATTAAATCACAGTGATATGTCACACAAAATACTTAATAAGTAACATTTCCCACATGTCTACTTTACATCAGCACCATTTTGGAACCAAAATTTTTTTTTGTTAGGGAGTTATAAGGGTTAAAAGTTGACCAGCAATTTCTCATTTTTACAACACCATTTTTTTTTAGGGACCACATCTCATTTGAAGTCATTTTGAGGGGTCTATATGATAGAAAATACCCAAGTGTGACAACATTCTAAAAACTGCACCCCTCAAGGTGCTCAAAACCACATTCAAAAAGTTTATTAACCCTTCAGGTGTTTCACAGGAATTTTTGGAATGTTTAAATAAAAATGAACATTTAACTTTTTTTCACACAAAATTTACTTCAGCTCCAATTTGTTTTATTTTACCAAGGGTAACAGGAGAAAATGGACCCCAAAAGATGTTAAACAATTTGTCCTGAGTACGCCGATACCCCATATGTGGGGGTAAACCACTGTTTGGGCGCATGGGAGAGCTCGGAAGGGAAGGAGCGCCGTTTGACTTTTCACTGCAAAATTGACAGGAATTGACATGGGACGCCATGTTGCGTTTGGAGAGCCCCTGATGTGCCTAAACATTGAAACCCCCCACAAGTGACACCATTTTGGAAAGTAGACCCCCTAAGGAACTTATCTAGATGTGTGGTGAGCACTTTGACCCCCAAAGTGCTTCACAGAAGTTTATAATGCAGAACCGTAAAAATAAAAAATCATATTTTTTCACAAAAATGATCTTTTCGCCCCCAATTTTTTATTTTCCCAAGGGTAAGAGAAGAAATTGGACCCCAAACGTTGTTGTACAATTTGTCCTGAGTACGCTGATACCCCATATGTGGGGGTAAACCACTGTTTGGGCGCATGGGAGAGTTCGGAAGGGAAGGAGCGCCGTTTGACTTTTCACTGCAAAATTGACAGGAATTGAGATGGGACGCCATGTTGCGTTTGGAGAGCCACTGATGTGCCTAAACATTGAAACCCCCCCACAAGTGACACCATTTTGGAAAGTAGACCCCCTAAGGAACTTATCTAGAGATGTGGTGAGCACTTTGACCCACCAAGTGCTTCACAGAAGTTTATAATGCAGAGCCGTAAAAATAAAACAAAAATTTTTTCCCACAAAAATTATTTTTTAGCCCCCAGTTTTGTATTTTCCCGAGGGTAACAGGAGAAATTGGACCCCAAAAGTTGTTGTCCAATTTGTCCTGAGTACGCTGATACCCCATATGTGGGGGGGAACCACCATTTGGGCGCATGGGAGGGCTCGGAAGGGATGGAGCGCCATTTGGAATGCAGACTTAGCTAGAATGGTCTGCAGGCGTCACATTGCGTTTGCAGAGCCCCTAATGTACCTAAACAGTAAAACCCCCCCACAAGTGACCAACATTTTGGAAAGTAGACCCCCTAAGGAACTCATCTAGATGTGTTGTGAGAGCTTTGAACCCCCAAGTGTTTCACTACAGTTTATAACGGAGAGCCGTGCAAATAAAAAATATTTTTTTTCCACAAAAATTATTTTTTAGCCCCCAGTTTTGTATTTTTCCAAGGTTAACAGGAGAAATTGGACCCTATATATTGTTGTCCAATTTGTCCTGAGTACGATGATACCTGATATCTGGGGGGAACCACCGTTTGAGCGCATGGCAGAGCTCGGAAGGGAAGGATCATCATTTGCAATGCAGACTTAGATGGATTGGTCTGCAGGCGTCACATTGCATTTGCAGAGCCCCTAATGTACCTAAACAGTAGAAACCCCCCACAAGTGACCCAATATTGGAAACTAGACCCCCCAAGGAACTTATCTAGTTGTGTTGTGAGAACTTTGAACCCCCAAGTGTTTCACTACAGTCTATAACGCAGAGCCGTGAAGATAAAAAAAATAAAAAATTTCCCCAAAAAATTATTTTTTAGCCCCCAGTTTTGTATTTTCCCAATGGTAACAGGAGAAATTGGACCCCAAAAGTTGTTGTCCAATTTGTCTTGAGTACGCTGATACCCCATATGTGGGGGGGAACCACCGTTTGGGCGCATGGGAGGGCTCGGAAGGGAAGGAGCGCCATTTGGAATGCAGACTTAGATGGAATGGTCTGCAGGCGTCACATTGCGTTTGCAGAGCCCCTAATGTACCTAAACAGTAGAAACCCCCCACAAGTGACACCATTTTGGAAAGTAGACCCCCTAAGGAACTCATCTAGATGTGATGTGAGAGCTTTGAACCCCCAAGTGTTTCACTACAGTTTATAACGCAGAGCCATGCAAATAAAAAAAAAAAAATTTTTCCACAAAAATTATTTTTTAGCCCCTAGTTTTGTATTTTCCCAAGGGTAACAGGAGAAATTGGACCCCAAAAGTTGTTCTCCAAAGTGTTCCGAGTACGCTGATACCCCATATGTTGGGGTAAACCCCTGTTTGGGCACACGGGAGAGCTTGGAAGGGAAGAAGCACTGATTTACTTTTTCAACGCAGAATTGGCTGGAATTGAAATCGGACGCCATGTCACATTTGGAGAGCCCCTGATGTGCCTAAACAGTGGAAACCCCCAATTATAACTGAAACCCTAATCCAAACACACCCCTTACCCTAACCCCAACGGTAACCCTAACCACACCCCTAACCCAGACACACCCCTAACACTAATCCCAACCCTATTCCCAACCGTAAATGTAATCCAAACCCTAACCCTAACTTTAGCCCCAACCCTAGCCCTAACCCTAATGGGAAAATGGAAATAAATACATTTTTTAAATTTTTTTAGCTTTTCCCTAACTAAGGGGGTGATGAAGGGTGGTTTGATTTACTTTTATAGCGGGTTATTTAGCGGATTTTTATGATTGGCAGCCGTCACACACTGAAAGACGCTTTTTATTGCAAAAAATATTTTTTGCGTTACCACATTTTGAGAGCTATAATTTTTCCATATTTGAGTCCACAGAGTCATGTGAGTTCTTGTTTTTTGTGGGACGAGTTGACGTTTTTATTGGTAACATGTTCGGGCATGGGAGATTTTTTTGATCGCTTTTTATTCCGATTTTTGTGAGGCAGAATGACCAAAAACCAGCTATTCATGAATTTCTTTTGGGGGAGGCGTTTATACCGTTCCGCGTTTGGTAAAATTGATAAAGCAGTTTTTTTCTTCGGGTCAGTACGATTACAGCGATACCTCATTTATATAATTTTTTTTATGTTTTGGCGCTTTTATACGATAAAAGCTAATTTATAGAAAAAATAATTATTTTGGCATTGCTTTATTCTGAGGACTATAACTTTTTTATTTTTTTGCTGATGATGGTGTATGGCAGCTAGTTTTTTGCGGGACAAGATGATGTTTTCAGCGGTACCATGGTTATTTATATCCGTCTTTTTGATCGCGTGTTATTCCACTTTTTGTTTGGCGGTATGAGAATAAAGCGTTGTTTTTTGCCTCGTTTTTTTTTTTTTTTTTTTACGGTGTTCACTGAAGGGGTTAACTAGTGATATAGTTTTATAGGTGGGGTCGTTACGGACGCAGCGATACTAAATATGTGTACTTTTATTGTTTGATTTTTTTTTATTTAGATAAAGAAATGTATTTATGGGAATAATTTTTTTATTTTATTTATTTATTTAGGAATTTTTTTTTTTTTTTTTTACACATGTGGAAATTTTTTTTAAACTTTTTTACTTTGTCCCGGGGGGTCATTACAGATCGGTGATTTGACAGTGTGCACAGCACTCTGTCAAATCGGCGATCTCACTTAGAGTGCAGCAAGCTTACCAGCGCCTGCACTGAGCAGGCACTCGGTAAGCCACCTCCCTCCCTGCAGGACCCGGATGCCGCGGCCATCTTGGATCCAGGACCTTTGGTGAGGAGGGAGGTAGGAGACCCTCAGAGCAACGCGATCATATCGCGTTGCTCCGGGGGTCTCAGGGAAGCCCGCAGGGAGCCCCCTCCCTGCGCGATGCTTCCCTATACCGCCGGTACACCGCGATCATGTTTGATCGCGGTGTGCCGGGGGTTAATGTGCCGGGGGTGGTCCGTGACCGCTCCTGGCACATAGTGCCGGATGTCAGCTGCGATAGTCAGCTGACACCCGGCCGCGATCGGCCGCGCTCCCCCCGTGAGCGCGGCCGATCGTGCTGGACGTACTATTCCGTCCTTGGGAAGTAGGGCCCACCCCACATGGACGGAATAGTACGTCTAATGACAGAAAGGGGTTAAAGAGTCCATAATAACAGGGTCTGTACCACAGGACTGGCGTATAGCAAATGTGGTGCGAATATTCAAAAAGGGGACAAAACTGAACTCGGTAATTATAGGCCAGTAAGTTTAACCTCTACTGTGGGTAAAATCCTGGAGGGCATTCTAAGGGATGCTATACTGGAGTATCTGAAGAGGAATAACCTCATGACCCAGTATCAGCATGGGTTTACTAGGGACCGTTCATGTCAGACTAATTTGATCAGCTTCTATGAAGAGGTAAGTTCCGGACTAGACCAAGGGAACCCAGTGGACGTAGTGTATATGGACTTTTCAAAAGCTTTTGATACGGTGCCACACAAAAGGTTGATACATAAAATGAGAATAAAGGGGATAGGGGAAAATATGTGTAAGTGGGTTGAGATCTGGCTCAGGGATAGGAAACAAAGGGTGGTTATTAATGGAGCACACTCGGACTGGGTCGCGGTTAGCAGTGGGGTACCACAGGGGTCAGTATTGGGCCCTCTTCTTTTTAACATATTTATTAATGACCTTTTAGGGGGCATTCAGAGTAGAATTTCAATATTTGCAGATGACACTAAACTCTGCAGGGTAATCAATACAGAAGAGGACAATTTTATATTACAGGATGATTTATGTAAACTAGAAGCTCGGGCTGATAAATGACAAATGAGCTTTAATGGGGATAAATGTAAGGTCATGCACTTGGGTAGAAGTAATAAGATGTATAACTATGTGCTTAATTCTAAAACTCTGGGCAAAACCGTCAAAGAAAAAGACCTGGGTGTATAGGTGAATGACAAACTCATATTCAGTGGCCAGTGTCAGGCAGCTGCTACAAAGGCAAATAAAATAATGGGATGCATTAAAAGAGGCATAGATGCTCATGAGGAGAACATAATTTTACCTCTATACAAGTCACTAGTTCGACCACACTTAGAATACTGTGCACAGTTCTGGTCTCCGGTGTATAAGAAAGACATAGCTGAACTGGAGCGGGTGCAGAGAAGAGCGACCAAGGTTATTAGAGGACTGGGGGGTCTGCAATACCAAGATAGGTTATTACACTTGGGGCTATTTAGTTTGGAAAAACGAAGACTAAGGGGTGATCTTATTTTAATATATAAATATATGAGGGGACAGTACAAAGACCTTTCTGATAATCTTTCTAATCATAGACCTGAGACAGGGACAAGGGGGCATCCTCTACGTCTGGAGGAAAGAAGGTTTAAGCATAATAACAGACGCGGATTCTTTACTGTAAGAGCAGTGAGACTATGGAACTCTCTGCCGTATGATGTTGTAATGAGTGATTCATTACTTAAATTTAAGAGGGGACTAAATGCCTTTCTGGAAAAGTATAATGTTACAGGTTATATATACTAGATTCCTTGCTAGGTTGTTGATCCAGGGAACTAGTCTGATTGCCATATGTGGAGTCGGGAAGGAATTTTTTTCCCCAATGTGGAGCTTACTCTTTGCCACATGGGTTTTTTTTGCCTTCCTCTGGATCAACATGTTAGGGCATGTTAGGTTAGGCTATGGGTCCTCTCTCCTCCTGTACCAGTTATGAATTGCATTGTTCAAGATTATTGTACTTGTTTTCATTATGTATACCCCTCCTTACATGTAAAGCGCCATGGAATAAATGGCGCTATAACAATAAATAATAATAATAACAATAATAATAATGGGTTGAACTAGATGGACTTAAAGTCTTCCTTCAACCTTAATAACTATGTAACTATGTATGTAACTATGTTTCTCCTGCTATTTTCATATAATTATGTGAATTGAGTTGTCAAATGTTTTATAAGCAAAATTGTAAATATTGTTTTTTATTACATGGATAATACGGTTGACAAAAAGACACAAGTTGTTCAAGTCCAACAGATGGGAAAGGATAGCTCAAGTAATACATCTGTTTTACTCTTTGAAAAATCTTCAATGTCAACTAGAGATATGTCTTGACAGCTAAGTACCTAGCCAACCTTTAGATAATTACATCTATGGATTTAGAGTGGCATGTAAAAGTTTGGGCATCCCTGGTCAAAATTACTGTTACTGTGAACAGTTGAGCAAGTTAAAGATGAAATGATCTCTAAAAGGCCTGAAGTTAAAGATGAGACATTTCCTTTGTATTTTAGGAAAAATATATGTATATTTTCATCTTTTAAATTATAAAAATTATAAACAAGAAAAAAGCAGAGGAAAAAGTTTGGGCACCCTGCATGGTTAGTAACTACTAGCACCCCCTTTTGAAAGTATCACAGCTTGTAAACGCTTTTTCTAGCAAGCCAAGAGTCTTTCAATTCTTGTTTGAGAGTTTTCATCCATTCTTCCTTGGACAATTCTTCCAGTTCTGTGAGATTCCTGAGTCGTCTTGCATACACTGCTATTTTGAGGTCTAGCCACAGATTTTCAATAATGTTCAGATCAGGGGACTGTGAGGGCCATCGTAAAGCCTTCAGCTAGCACCTTTTGAGGTAGTCTATTGTGGAGTTTGATAGGTGTTTAGGATCATTATCAATCCTCTTATCAATTTCAGCTTTTTTACAGATGTAAATGTAAATGTAGTTGTTAGGGTTGGTGGAACACACCGAATATATTTATTAGGTGGGATAGGTGTGTTCGCAACCCGGGATCCACCGTGCAGGAAAGAACCTGCTGCTAAGTAAGGCGGTGAAGTAAATTAGTATAAATGAACTCTGTTACTTCACAGAGTCCGTAATAAAGAGAACGCTGTGCCCTGTTTAGCTCACAGGGGACACAGCTACTGAGTAGAGCCGACAGTGGTCATGCAGTCCAAACCAAACATGCAGCTCCTCTCCGGTGGAGCCGGAATTCTAATGGTTATTAGCCAGCCCTGAATTCAGTCATAAGAAACTCCTCGCCGGAGGTGCCAGCATTCTAGGTGCTTATTTCAGCCGGGTCCCTGACTGCATACACACAAAACTCCTTGCTGGAGGTGCCAGCATTCTAAGGGCTTATTTCAGCCGGGTCCCTGACCACACACACGACCACACTGGCACTCAGCTCATACATATTTGATACTAGCGCATGGCCGTGCAGTCATGAGAACCTTTTATAGCTGCAGCAACTTCAGGACCTTCCCAGAAGGACCAATGGAAGGCTGCCACACAACTTGATCAGGTACAAGACCTTCCTGGAGGACCAATGAAAGTTGCTGCAGTACCTGAGCATGTGACCCTTGATCTCCTAACAGATGTTATGTTTGCATCAAGAATTTGTTAAAGCATGATTGATGAGATGATCTTTTGCTGAAATCGTGTGCCCTTTTTTCTTCACACATACCTGTGATCATTATGGCCAAAGAGTTCTATTTTATCCTCATCAGTCCACAGGACTTGTTTCTGAAATGCATCAGGCTTGTTTAGAAGTTCTTTTGCATACTTCTGACGCAGAGTTTGGTTGAAGACACCAAAGAGGTTTTCTTCTGATGACTCTTCCATAAAGGCTATATTTGTGCAGATGTCTCTGAACAGTAGAACACCTCCAGAGACTGCTAAATCTTTCTGAAGGTCTTTTACACTCAAGCGAGTATTCTGATTTGCCTCTCTAGCAATCCTACAAACAGCTTTCACTTAAATTTTGCTTGGTCTTCCAGACCTTATCTTGACCTCCACTCTTACTGTTAAAGGGGTTTTCCCATGAGCAAAAATTTATTTTTATCATTAGATCTTGGAATAATAATAATTTCCACAATTGGATGTGTTTAAATATAAGATTATCTCAGTGCAGGAACATTTTAAATGTGCCCCCGCTGTGTCTGACCATGTTCTTGCACGGTCAGACACAGCCATTACACAGTACACAGCAGGGGCACATTTATAAGATTATCTCAGCACAGGAACATTTTATTTAAACACATCAAATTGTGTAAGGTACTATTATTCCAAGATCTACTGATTAAAATGAACTTTTGTTCATGGGAAAATCTTTTTTACCCCTTCGCAACCACCGATATGCCTTTTAACGGTGGCAGTTAAGGGTACTTTAAGCACAGCGCCATTAATTAACGGCGCTGTGGAAAAAGTGAATAGCACCCCCCAGAGTCAAATTTTCTCTGGGGTCTCAGTTGCCGAGGGTAGCCGAGACCCCAGAGAACATGATTCAGGGGGGTTTACCGACCCTCGGGTTGCAACCGCCAGTAATTAACCGTTTACCGGTGGCCACAAAAAACATGATTTCCAATTTAATTTCTCTGTCCTCTGATATGATCGCACATCAGAGGACAGAGAAATAGGGTCATTCAGGGACCTTATCATACTTACCGGTGTCCCTTTGTCCTCCTCTGTCCTCTCCTGGCTGCCGGGAAGAAAATGGCGGGCACATGCGCAGTGCGCCCGCCATGATGTGCCAGCCGGCAGAGGAAGATTCTTCCTCTTGTTTTATTTTGGTCACTGTGAGATCCTATCACAGTGATCAAAATAAAAAAAATAGTAAATAACCCCCCCTTTATCACCCCCTTAGTTAGGAAAAAATGATAAAATAAAAAAGTATGTATTTCTATTTTCCAATTAGGGTTAGTGTTAGGGCTGGTAACCGCTGGTAACCGGCAGCCTTCTTTGCTTAAAATGAGCGCGTTCAGGGCCTTAGATGACGTCACGGCTTGTGATTGGTCGCGGCCGCCCATGTGACCGCCACGCGACCAATCACAAACCGTGACATAATTCTCAGGTCCTAAATTCCTAATTCTAGGAATTTAGGACCTGAGAATTACGTCACGGCTTGTGATTGGTCGCGTGGCGGTCACATGGGCGGTCGCGAGCAATCACAAGCCGTGACGTCATCTAAGGCCCTGAACGCGCTCATTCTTAGGAAGGAAGGCTGCCGGAAAGAAGCCGAGGGTGAGTATATTCCTATTAGGTATATACTCACCCTCGGACGCGCCCTGCTTCTTTTCGGCAGCCTTCCTTCTTAAGAATGAGCGCGTTCAGGGCCTTAGATGACGTCACGGCTTGTGATTGGTCGCGGCCGCCCATGTGACCGCCACGCGACCAATCACAAGCCGTGACGTAATTCTCAGGTCCTAAATTCCTAGAATTAGGAATTTAGGACCTGAGAATTACGTCACGGTTTGTGATTGGTCGCGTGGCGGTCACATGAGCGGCACACGACCAATCAGAAGCCGTGACATCATGGAAGGCCGTAAACGCGCTCATTTTAAGCAAAGAAGGCTGCCGGTTACCAGCGGCGATGTCCAGGGGCCTCCAGAGAGGTGAGTATATCAATATTTTTTATTTTAATTCTTTATTTTACACTTAAATGTGGATTCCGATACCGATTTCCGATATCGCAAACATATCGGAACTCGGTATCGGAATTCCGATACCAGATTCAGAAGATCGCCGACCTCATGGCCAACCCCACACAGGGGTCGGGTCGGGTTTCATGAAACCCGACTTTGCCAAAAGTCGGCGACTTCTGAAAATGGCCGACCCGTTTCGCTCAACCCTACTAGGGGGTTCAAGGTGCTCACCACACATATAAATAAGTTCCCTAATGGGTTTAGTTTCCAAAATGGGGTCACTTGTGGGGGGTTTCTACTGTTTAGGCACATCAGGGGCTCTCCAAACGCGACATGGCGTCCGATCTCAATTCCAGCCAATTCTGCATTGAAAAAGTCAAACGGAACTCCTTCTCTTCCAAGCTCTGCCGTGCGCCCAAACTGTGGTTTACCACCGCATATGGAGTATTGACATACTCAGAACAAATTGCACAACAACTTTCATGGTCTAATTTCTCCGGTTACCCTTGTGAAAATAAAAATTTGGGGGCGAAAAGATCATTTTTGTTTAAAAAATGCGATTTTTTATTTTCACAGCTCTACGTTATAAACTTCTGTGAAGTACTTTGGGGTTTGAAGTGCTCACCACACATCTAGACAAGTTCCACAAAGGGTCTAGTTTCCAAAATGGGGTCACTTGTGGGGGGTTTCTACTGTTTAGGCACATCAGGGGCTCTCCAAACGCGACATGGCGTCCGATCTCAATTCCAGACAGTTCTGCATTGAAAAAGTCAAACGGTGCTCCTTCTCTTCCAAGCTCTGCCGTGCGCCCAAACAGTGGTTTACCCCCACATATGGGGTATCGATGTACTCAGGAGAAATTGCACAACAGCTGTAATGGTCTAATTTCTCCTGATACCCTTGTGAAAATAAGAATTTGTAGGCGAAAAGATCATTTTTGAGTAAAAAATGCAATTTTTTTTATTTCACGGCTCTACGTGATAAACTTCTGTGAAGCACTTGGGGTTCAAAGTGCTCACCACACATCTAGATAAGTTCCATAAGGGGTCTAGTTTCCAAAATGTTGTCACTTGTGGGGGGTTTACACTGTTTAGGCACATCAGGGGCTCTCCAAACACTAGATATCATGATTAAGGGTGCTGTGCCACCTGAAACGCGTAGATAGTGTTTTTATTATATTGTGCTGATGTTTTATCCTCTGCTTCCGATATGAAGTGAATAAAGTACCCAGTTTTTACTTTTTCACCGTCTCGTTGAGCTGGAATCCTTTCTTTATTTTCGGCTTCTTCACGCCTTGACACAGCGTTTCCGTGCTCCGAGTTTCTTGGGACAACGACTATGGTGAGCTGGACTTTTCTTTTTGCTATGCTCTCCAAACGCGACATGGCGTCCGATCTCAATTCCAGCCAATTCTGCATTGAAATAGTCAAATGGCGCTCCTTCTCTTCCAAGCTCTGCCGTGCGCCCAAACAGTGATTTACCCCCACATTTGGGGTATTGGCGTATTCAGGAGAAATTGCACAACAAATTTTGTGGTTCGTTTCTCTTTTTACCCTTGTGAAAATAAAAAAAATTGGTTCTGAAGTAAAATGTTTGCAAAAAAAAGTTAAATGTTCATTTTTTCCTTCCACATTGTTTCAGTTGCTGTGAAACACGTCAAGGGTTAATAAACTTCTTGAATGTGGTTTTGAGCACCTTGAGGGGTGTAGTTTTTAGAATGGTGTCAAGTTTTGGTATTTTCTGTCATGTACACCCCTCAAAGCGACTTTAAATGTGAGATTGTCTCTAAAAAAATGGTTTTGTAAATTTTGTAGTAAAAATGAGAAATCGCTGGTCAAATTTTAATACTTATAACTTCCTAACAAAAAAAAATGTTTCCAAAATTGTGTTGATGTAAAGTAGACATGTGGGAAATGTTATTTATTAACTATTTTGTGTGACATATCTCTCTGATTTAACCCCTTCCTGACATCCGACGTACTATCCCGTCGAGGTGGGGTGGGCCCCCATGACCGCCGACGGGATAGTACGTCATACGCGATCAGCGGCGCTCACGGGGGGAGCGCCGCCGATCGCGGCCGGGTGTCAGCTGATTATCACAGCTGACATCCGGCACTATGTGCCAGGAGCGGTCACGGACCGCCCCCGGCACATTAACCCCCGGCACACCGCGATCAAACATGATCGCGATGTGCCGGCGGTGCAGGGAAGCATCGCGCAGGGAGGGGGCTCCCTGCGGGCTTCCCTGAGCCCCCCGCAGCAACGCGATGTGATCGCGTTGCTGCGAGGGTCTTACCTCCCTCCCTGCAGCTCCCAGACCCGGATCCAAGATGGCCGCGGATCCGGGTCCTGCAGGGAGGGAGGTGGCTTCACAGAAGCCTGCTCAGAGCAGGCACTGTGAAGCAGCCTGCACTTTCCTCAGATCGGTGATCTGTCAGAGTGCTATGCAAACTGACAGATCACCGATCTGTATTGTCCCCCCCTGGGGCAAAGTAAAAAAGTTAAAAAAAATTTTTTCCAAATGTGTAAAAAAAAAAAAAAAAAAATATTCCAAAATAATGAAAAAAAAAATAAAATATTATTCCCATAAATACATTTCTTTATCTAAATAAAATAAAAAAAACAATAAAAGTACACATATTTAGTATCGCCGCGTCCGTAACGACCCAACCTATAAAACTGCCACACTAGTTAACCCCTTCAGTAAACACCGTAAGAAAAAAAAAAAAAAAACGAGGCAAAAAACAACGCTTTATTACCATACCGCCGAACAAAAAGTGGAATAACACGCGATCAAAAAGACGGATATAAATAACCATGGTACCGCTGAAAACGTCATCTTGTCCCGCAAAAAACGAGCCGCCATACATCGTCATCAGCAGAAAAATAAAAAAGTTATAGTCCTGAGAATAAAGCGATACCAAAATAATTATTTTTTCTATAAAATAGTTTTTATCGTATAAAAGCGCCAAAACATAAAAAAATTATATAAATGAGATATCGCTGTAATCGTACTGACCCGACGAATAAAACTGCTTTATCAATTTTACCAAACGCGGAACGGTATAAACGCCTCTCCCAAAAGAAATTCATGAATAGCTGGTTTTTGGTCATTCTGCCTCACAAAAATCGGAATAAAAAGTGATCAAAAATGGTCACGTGTCCGAAAATGTTACCAATAAAAACGTCAACTCGTCCCACAAAAAACAAGACCTCACATGACTCTGTGGACCAAAATGTGGAAAAATTATAGGTCTCAAAATGTGGAGACGCAAAAACTTTTTTGCTATAAAAAGCGTCTTTTAGGCTGGTTTCACACTTGCGTTTTTATCTGCATGCGTTTTTTTAAAAAACGCATGTGTGAAAAAACGCATGTAAACGTGGTAAAACGCATGCGTTTTTAGACGCATGCGTTTTTATAGAAAAACACAAGAAAACAAACAAACAAAAAAAACCCTACCCCTAACCCTACCCCTAACCTGAAATACGTGGCACTAAAATATACGTTTATATACGTATATAAGTGCCACGATATTTCAGTGGCCACGTATATAAGTGCCACGTATATAAGTGCCACGTATATAAGTGCCACGTACTTAAGTGCCACGTACTTAAGTGCCACGTACTTAAGTGCCACGTACTTAAGTGCCACGTATTTACGTGCCACGTATTTACGTGCCACGTATTTACGTGCCACGTATTTACGTGCCACGTATTTAAGTGCCACGTACTTAAGTGCCACGTACTTAAGTGCCACGTATTTACGTGCCACGATATTTCAGTGCCACGTATAACCACATAGTTATAGTATTTATAGTACGTGGCACTGAAATACGTGGCACTGAAATATCGTGGCACTGAAACACGTGGCACTGAAACACGTGGCACTGAAACACGTGGCACTTAAATACGTGGCACTTAAATATGTGGCACTTAAATACGTGGCACTTATGACTGTCAGAAAATGTTCATTAAACGGTTAGAGGTGAGGTTAGGGGTAGGGTTAGGGTTACCGTTGGGATTAGGGTTAGGGGTGTGTTTGGATTAGGGTTTCAGTTATAATTGGGGGTTTCCACTGTTTAGGCACATCAGGGGCTCTCCAAACGCGACATGGCGTCCGATCTCAATTCCAGCCAATTCTGCGTTGAAAAAGTAAAACAGTGCTCCTTCCCTTCCGAGCTCTCCCGTGCGTCCAAAAAGGGGTTTACCCCAACATATGGGTTATCAGCGTACTCGGGACAAATTGAACAACAACTTCTGCGGTCCAAGTTCTCTTGTTATCCTTGGGAAAATAAAAATTTGGGGGGCTAAAAATCATTTTTGTGGGAAAAAAATATGTTTTATTTTCACGGCTCTGCGTTGTAAACTGTAGTGAAACACTTGGGGGTTCAAAGTTCTCACAACACATCTAGATAAGTTCCTTGGGAGGTCTAGTTTCCAATATGGGGTCACTTGTGGGGGGGTTGTACTGTTTGGGTACATCAGGGGCTCTGCAAATGCAACGTGACGCCTGCAGACCAATCCATTTAAGTCTGCATTCCAAATGGCGCTCCTTCCCTTCCGAGCTCTGTCATGTGCCCAAACAGTGGTTACCCCCCACATAGGGGGTATCAGCGTACTCAGGACAAATTGGACAACAACTTGTAGGGTCCAATTTATTCTGTTACCCTTGTAAAAATACAAAGCTGGGGGCTAAAAAATCATTTTTGTGAAAAAAAAAAGAATTTTTATTTTCACGGCTTTGCGTTACAAACTGTAGTGAAACACTTGGGGGTTCAAAGTTCTCACAACACATCTAGATAAGTTCCTTGGGAGGTCTAGTTTCCAATATGGGGTCACTTGTGGGGGGGTTGTACTGTTTGGGTACATCAGGGGCTCTGCAAATGCAACGTGACGCCTGCAGACCAATCCATTTAAGTCTGCATTCCAAATGGCGCTCCTTCCCTTCCGAGCTCTGTCATGTGCCCAAACAGTGGTTACCCCCCACATAGGGGGTATCAGCGTACTCAGGACAAATTGGACAACAACTTGTAGGGTCCAATTTATTCTGTTACTCTTGTAAAAATACAAAAGCTGGGGGCTAAAAAATCATTTTTGTGAAAAAAAAAAAGAATTTTTATTTTCACGGCTCTGCGTTATAATCTGTAGTGAAACACTTGGGGGTGCAAAGCTCTCAAAACACATCTAGATAAGTTCCTTAGGGGGTCTAATTTCCAAAATGGTGTCATTTGTGGGGGGTTTCAATGTTTAGGCACATCAGGGGCTCTCCAAACGCAACATGGCGTCCCATCTCAATTCCAGTCAATTTTGCATTGAAAAGTCAAATGGCGCTCCTTCCCTTCCAAGCTCTGCCATGCGCCCAAACAGTGGTTTACCCCAACATATGGGGTATCTGCGTACTCAGGACAAATTGCACAACATTTTTTGGGGACCAATTTCTTCTCTTACCCTTGGGAAAATAAAAAATTGGGGGCGAAAAGATCATTTTTGTGAAAAAATATGATTTTTTATTTTTACGGCTCTGCATTATAAACTTCTGTGAAGCACTTGGTGGGTCAAAGTGCTCACCACACATCTAGATAAGTTCCTTAGGGGGTCTACTTTCCAAAATGGTGTCACTTGTAGGGGGTTTCAATGTTTAGGCACATCAGGGGCTCTCCAAACGCAACATGGCGTCCCATCTCAATTCCAGTCAATTTTGCATTGAAAAGTCAAATGGCGCTCCTTCCCTTCCAAGCTCTGCCATGCGCCCAAACAGTGGTTTACCCCAACATATGGGGTATCTGCGTACTCAGGACAAATTGCACAACATTTTTTGGGGACCAATTTCTTCTCTTACCCTTGGGAAAATAAAAAATTGGGGGCGAAAAGATCATTTTTGTGAAAAAATATGATTTTTTATTTTTACGGCTCTGCATTATAAACTTCTGTGAAGCACTTGGTGGGTCAAAGTGCTCACCACACATCTAGATAAGTTCCTTAGGGGGTCTACTTTCCAAAATGGTGTCACTTGTAGGGGGTTTCAATGTTTAGGCACATCAGGGGCTCTCCAAACGCAACATGGCGTCCCATCTCAATTCCAGTAAATTTTGCATTGAAAAGTCAAATGGCGCTCCTTCCCTTCCAAGCTCTGCCATGCGCCCAAACAATGGTTTACACCCACATATGGGGTATCAGCGTACTCAGGACAAATTGTACAACAACTTTTGCAGTCTATTTTCTCCTGTTACCCTTGGTAAAATAAAACAAATTGGAGCTGAAATAAATTTTGTGTGAAAAAAAATTAAATGTTCATTTTTATTTAAACATTCCAAAAATTCCTGTGAAACACCTGAAGGGTTAATAAACTTCTTGAGTGTGGTTTTGAGCACCTTGAGGGGTGCAGTTTTTAGAATGGTGTCACACTTGGGTATTTTCCATCATATGGACCCCTCAAAATGACTTCAAATGAGATGTGGTCCCTAAAAAAAAATGGTGTTGTAAAAATGAGAAATTTCTGGTCAACTTTTAACCCTTATAACTCCCTAACAAAAAAAAATTTTGGTTCCAAAATTGTGCTGATGTAAAGTAGACATGTGGGAAATGTTACTTATTAAGTATTTTGCGTGACATATGTCTGTGATTTAAGGGCATAAAAATTCAAAGTTGGAAAATTGCAAAATTTTCAAAATTTTCGCCAAATTTCCGTTTTTTTCACAAATAAACGCAAGTTATATCGAAGAAATTTTACCACTATCATGAAGTACAATATGTCACAAGAAAACAATGTCAGAATCGCCAAGATCCGTTGAAGCGTTCCAGAGTTATAACCTCCTAAAGGGACAGTGGTCAGAATTGTAAAAATTGGCCCGGTCATTAACGTGCAAACCACCCTTGGGGGTGAAGGGGTTAAGGGCATAAAAATTCAAAGTTTGAAAATTGCTAAATTTAAAAAATTTTCGCCATATTTCAGTTTTCTTCATAAATAATCGCAAGTAATATCAAAGAAATGTTACCACTGTTATGAAGTATTATATGTCCCGAAAAAACATTCTCAGAATCAGCGGGCTCTGTTAAAGCGTTCCAGAGTTATAACCTCATGAAGTGACAGTGGTCAGAATTGTTAAAATTGGCTCGGTCATTACGTACCAAATTGGCTCTGTCCCTAAGGGGTTAACTGCCATTTCTTAATTACATTTCAAACTTAAGAAAGAGCAACTTGAAAACGTTTTGCTATCTTCTTATAGTCTTCTCCTGCTTTAAGGGCCTCCACCATTTTTATTTTCAAAGTGCTAGGCATCTACTTACAACAACCCATGGCTGCTGGTTGTTGGGTCAAGGTTAGAGGAGCCTGGGTTTTTATAAACCTGGCAAATTTGCATCACCTGTTCTTTCCTAACAATGACAGTGAACAAGTCATAACCCTAACTGGATAATTAGGTCTGAAAAACCTTGGTCAAAATTATCTGAGCACAAAAATCTCCAAGGGCGCCCAAAGCTTTGCCCATTTTCCTTTTTGTAATTTTTTAATTGAAAAAAATGACTATATATATATATATATATATATACATACCAGTGGGTATTGAAAATGTTCATACTCCTTTAAATTTTCACTCTTTGTTTCATTGCAGCCATTTGGTAGATTCAAAAATCTTCATTTTTTTCACATTGATGTACACTCTGCACCGCATCTTGACTGAAAAAAAAACAGAAATGTGGAAATTTCTGCAAATTTAATAAAAAAGAAAAAGTGAAATATCACATGGTCATAAGTATTCAGACCCTTTGCTCAGTATTGAGTAGAAGCACCCTTTTGAGCTAGTAAAAAAAAAGGTGCAATACACACAAAACTATTCAAAAAACAGATGCAAAGCCAATGATGAATCCTCTGGTGTTTCACAGGAAAATATACCAGGCTGTTGTTGTGCAATTTTTATGAGCCCATTTATTAAATAAAATGAAGCACCTGTTGGCTCAAGGTGCTCATTATACAACAAGATGAATTCCTTGACAAGTGTAGTCTCTAAATGTGGTCATATGTGGGTAGCTTGACATGACGCCCTCAGTCTATTCCAGCCAAAAATTATGCTCCAAAAGTCATTTAGAGCTCCTTTCCTTTTGAGTCCTACTGGGTGCCTAAAACAGTAGTTTCCAAAATATGTGGGGTTCTGGCATAGATCATATTGGGAGGTCCCTTTTTTCCTGCTACCATTATTAAAATGAAAAATGTAGCACACTTTGGTAAAAAAAAAAGAATAATTTTACACATTTTTCTTTCACTTTGCATTACTTACTAAAGAACACCTGAAGGGCAAGCAAACTTCATGGATGGGGGTTTGAATAGGATGAAGGAAGTTGTTTTTTAAAAAAAAAATCTTTGTCAAATTTCATACGTTTTCACAAATGCATGCAAATCATACTGACCTAACTTTAAAGGGCCACTGTCACCCCCTCCAGCCGTTATAAACTAAAAGAGCCACCTTGTGCAGCAGTAATGCTGCATTCTAACAAGGTGGCTCTTTTAGTTTTAGGTGCATGTATTACCAAAATAAAGGGTTTTATATTTTCCTTAAAATACCTTTCTTTAGCCAGGGAGGCAGGTCCACACCCCCCTGCTTGTAACGCCACATTGACGTCACTCAAATCTTCAGGGGTGCCGGGCACCGCCCCCTCAGCGCTGTTTACCCATGAAATCCGGCGCCTGCGCTGTGTATCGCTGTTTGGTGCAGGCGCAGAGAGCTCTGGCCGTCTGACGTCACAGCCATGGCTCGCAGACTGCGCCTGTGCTGTCAGTGCAGCCACCCACCTTGATAATCCTAGCCCCGCAGTGTGTTATGCATTATGCAGAATGCGGGGCTGGGATTCACAAGCAGGGCGGCCGCACAGGCGCAGTCTGCAAGCCTGGCTGTGACGTCAGATGGCCAGAGCTCTCTGCGCCTGCACCAAACAGCGATACACAGCGCAGGCGCCGGATTTCATGGGTAAACAGCGCTGAGGTGGCGGTGCCCGGCACCCCTGAAGATTCGAGTGACGTCAATGTGGCGTTACAAGCAGGGGGGGGAGGACCTGCCTCCCTGGCTAAAGAAAGGTATTTTGGCGAAAATATAAAACCCTTTATTTTGGTAATACATGCACCTAAAACTAAAAGAGCCACCTTGTTAGAATGCAGCATTACTGCTGCACAAGGTGGCTCTTTTAGTTTATAACGGCTGGAGGGGGGTGACAGTGGCCCTTTAACACTAACATAAAGTACAATGTGTAAAGTAAAATCATTCTCAGGGGGGTTAAAGAGGACCTTTCACCAAATTCTTCATATTGAACTGGACACAGGATGCAATAGTGGTTGCTGATTCCAATAAATCTTTTTTTTTAATTTCCCCATGTGGTTGCAAAGATCTTAGTAATCAAAGTATTTGGCACCCAATACATTAACTTTTTTTTAAGTCCAAATAGGTGTTGTATGATGCTCACCAGTCAAAAGCAGACAAAAACACTCTAAGGAAAAAGGAAACAAGAACACCCCCACCATAGCATAGATTTCTCAGTGTGTGAAATGTATTGATACAGTTCTGATCTCCTGTTCTTATGTCGTGCATGAGTCAGTGTGTGGGGAGGGGCAGTGCAGCTGAGTTTAGCTGTGTCACATTGCAAACCCCTCTATCAGCATTTCTAATTACTGGATATGTAGTCACACTTATGTATGTTGTGTTTAGGGAGCTTGCAATCACTCTGCAATGAGATCAGGGCTGTCATTATATCTCAAACAAGAGAAGCCTGTTCTAGACTACTCCAGTTTTTGATGTGAAGAGACCCTGCTCTGATTTCACTGCAGAGTGAGTACAAGTTGATTATCGCAGACATATGTGTGATTACTGAGAGATAGTGTGGAGAGAAAGGCTATACAGCCCAGCTGAAAGTGTTATGAGAGCAGAGAAGCTGATGTAAGGGTTTGTAATGTGACATAGCTAAACTCAGCTGTACTGCCCCTCTTCCCATACTGGCTCATGCAGGAGGTTAGAGCAGGAGATCAGTACTATATTATTACACCTCACACACTGAGAAACCTGCTCAAAACTATTGTAGAGGCGTGTTCTTCTTTTCTTTTTGGGATGCTGTCTGCTTATGATTGGTAAATATCATTCAGAGGAAGAAGTACACGCCCCAGTGAAAACTATCTGATAACAGCCACTTGAACTTAAAAATATTAACTCATTAGTGTCAAATATTTTGACTGCTAATATCTCTGCAGTAAACAGGTGAAACTACAATAAAAAGACCATTTTATTCCGCTGTGCATCCACTATTACATCCTGTATCCAGTTTAACATTAAACATTTGGTGAAAGGGCCTCTTTAACAAAGAAAAAAATAGGTTCTCTGGCAACGTTGCATCTATCACTATTATAAAGGTCTTTTCATAGTTACAAGGTTGATGGAACTCACAGATTCAGATTTGATGTACAGTGAAGAGGGACAGGAGAGGATACAGAATGTGGCCTGTACAGCAGCATGCATGTCATAGGCAATGTGCCAATCTGCCCCAGTGATGGGAAGAGCAGAAATAACATGCAGGCAAAAGTCTTCAATCATTTACAGTAACCTGCCTGGGGAAAAATTATTGACAGCAGAAGAATATACAAGGCTATAAAGATTTGCAATCATCCCCCAGTGAATTTCATAATTGTAGAAATCCTGCTACAATTTTTTTTTCGATGTGATGTTCAAATGTGTATTTTACTGGAATTGGTATACACCGTAATTCCTTTATAGTACTGCTACAGTACTATAAAATATTTGTCTAGTTACCATGTAGATTTCACATTTTGACTCGTTGATATTTCTCGGTTGATCCTAGAATTGTTGCGGCAGGGCTGCACTAACAAGAGCCTTGATCATTATGTGTCCATGCTCCTTTATTGAACATCTGTAAAGGAAGATGTGAAAAATGCCTTTTTGCTTAATATGCCCATTGGATTGAATTGTTAAAGCCACAAATCTTGGCACTTATTATATCAGGCAGTCGACAATAAGTATTGACATATGTCAAAGTTAATGTTAATCTATATGTCTCAGGTCTTCAATCATATCACTGCTTCTGGTCATCTGTATTAGCATGTTTATCTTCATGGGAACTCTAGTAATATTGTATAGATCGGTGTCATTTATAGGATCTGTAAGAGGAATAATATTTTTAAAGAGTGAAAATTTCAAATTTTCATTCCAAAATATAACATTCTGCTATTTGTAGAATTTTAAAAAGAATCCATTATGTCCAAATTAATGGAACTATCTCATGAAGGCAACCTTTGTCCATATCCCCATGAGCAAAAGCAGATTCTGGCAAAAGTAGCTTTTTGCAGGGTTCTGGTGGGCCTGATGCTGACAATCAGAAAAAAGGGAACTTATCAAGAAATTCATGCTGCACTAACATAGGCATTACCACGGAATACCTACTGGATGCATTGCTAAAATTAACTACACTCACTGGCCACTTTATTAGGTACACCTGTCCAACTTCTTGTTAACACTTAATTTCTAATCAGCCAATCACATGGCGGCAACTCAGTGCATTTAGGCATGTAGACATGGTCAAGACAATCTCCTGCAGTTCAAACCGAGCATCAGTATGGGGAAGAAAGGTGATTTGAGTGCCTTTGAACGTGGCATGGTTGTTGGTGCCAGAAGGGCTGGTCTGAGTATTTCAGAAACTGCTGATCTACTGGGATTTTCACGCACAACCATCTCTAGGGTTTACAGAGAATGGCCCGAAAAAGAAAAAAAATCCAGTGAGCGGCAGTTCTGTGGGCGGAAATGCCTTGTTGATGCCAGAGGTCAGAGGAGAATGGGCAGACTGGTTCGAGCTGATAGAAAGGCAACAGTGACTCAAATCGCCACCCGTTACAACCAAGGTAGGCCTAAGAGCATCTCTGAACGCACAGTGCGTCGAACTTTGAGGCAGATGGGCTACAGCAGCAGAAGACCACACCGGGTACCACTCCTTTCAGCTAAGAACAGGAAACTGAGGCTACAATTTGTACAAGCTCATCGAAATTGGACAGTAGAAGATTGGAAAAACGTTGCTTGGTCTGATGAGTCTCGATTTCTGCTGCGACATTCAGATGGTAGGGTCAGAATTTGGCGTAAACAACATGAAAGCATGGATCCATCCTGCCTTGTATGGAGCATCTTTGGGATGTGCAGCCGACAAATCTGCGGCAACTGTGTGATGCCATCATGTCAATATGGACCAAAATCTCTGAGGAATGCTTCCAGCACCTTGTTGAATCTATGCCACGAAGAATTGAGGCAGTTCTGAAGGCAAAAGGGGTCCAACCCGTTACTAGCATGGTGTACCTAATAAAGTGGCCGGTGAGTGTATATACTGCTCTTATACACAAATAGAATGGAAAGAGCTATCAAATAAAGGCAAGTCGGGAGAAGAGCGTTCCTATGAGAGCGACTCAGCATAGACTTTTCTCTGTGCCCAGACTCTCTTTATGTGATTATTTTGATATTTCAAGTGTCCATGAATAAAGTTTGTGAATGTAAAGGGTATATCTCACGTGAACATGGCTCATGATGTCTACATCGGTAAGGGTATGTGGAGATGGCATCTGTTACACGGAAGCATACCCGCATCATTTTTGCTGTACGAAGATGCCTTAGGAAAACATTGGCTTTTTTGTATGTCTTTTGTCACAGCTTTCTACTGGCATCTTTTTTTCGTTTTTTTATATCTTACTTATAATATTGTGGTGACTTCCAAGTCACCATAAGAAAGTACTGGTCACTTCTTTTAGCTGCTTCTTGACTTTTGAAGCCTGAAGTGGTTTAAAGAAGTGACAAAAGACTAAACGAGTCATTTTGATATCGCAATTCCTTTAGATGATTTTTAGCACTTTTTAAGGAAGGAACCAGGTGGAATCTGCTTGAAAAAGACTTGATGTTCTCCAACCCCTGCTATGTCTTCAGCAAAGGCAACACATGAAGGAGGTCATCAAATCATTGCAAGAGACTGTGCACAACGTTAGAAAATCTCACACCATATTGAGTGCTTCTTGCCATGAGATTAAGGCCTATGATTCAATAAATTATAGATAATGGACAAAGGGAAAGAGGCACAAATGACTAATTCCTACCAAGAGCTAATAATTGTTGAAAAGGGTAAGTAATTTCTACAGATACAAAATGCATTTTTTTATGGTACTAAATCTTGATTATTGAATATAGGCAACATTGGTAGCCCTGAGACACAAGAAAACATAAAATAGGCAATAAATAAGAATAATGTAATTCTCATTACCAAGATCAAGTCACATTCTTCACTGGAAAGTTTACAATGGGAGTACAACTATTCGCCATACAAATTATTGGAGGTTGTGATTCTTTATTAGAGATCTCTATTCTGCCATCATTTGCAGTGAAATTCTTTTAAAATTTTACGTCAACCACTAATAGTGATTAAATCAATTTTTTATACTTAGGTATATTTATATAGGAAGGGATCACGCACACTTGCACTTTCAATAAACCTACAGACACTAATAGCCACATCTCTGCAAACAGCTGCCATCTCCCTAGCTGGCTGACTAATGTCCCCAAGAGCCAACTTATGCGGGCTTACCGCAACTGTTTGAAACCCCAGGATTTTGATCACGAGGCTAAAACACAAACAAATTCTTTAAACAAGGGTATGATATTCACCTCCTCTCAAAAGCCAGAAAAACAGTCGAAGAAATATCCAGGACAGATCTCTTTTACGGAGACAAGGGAATCAAAGGCTCCACAGACTCAGTGGATATACCTATTATCACCTAGAATAATTCTAATATCCAAATATTATCAAGGATTGTAAAAAAAAAACACTGGGATATATTAAAAGATGACTAAGTTATTGGGGAAGAATTATCCACTCTCCCTAAATTTGTATACAAAAAAGCCCGTAATTTGGCAAATATTACTGCTCCATCGGTCCAGGAAAACCACACCAACAAATCCATGTCATTTTCCCAGAGAAATCTTACTGGCTTTTTTCCATGCCATAAATGTAAAACCTGCCAGACGTTGAACACTAAAAAACAAGTGACTATCACTAAAGGGGGTACAGAACACCAAATCTGGGACTTTATTACATGTACCACTTCTGGGGACATTTATGCACTAGAATGTCCCTGCAACAATTATATGTCGGACATACTAAACGTCCCCTTAACATAAGAATTAATGAACATATACAGAACATCAAAAAGAAATTTGTGGGACATCCTGTGTCCAAACAATTTACGGAACACCATTGAGGATTAGTGCAAGATTAAATTAACTGGCATGGAACTGGTTAAGAAACATTGGAGAAAAGGTGATTTCATTAAACAAATGTCTCGGGCATTGAGCCGCTGGATATTTCTACTGGATTCTCTGAAACCAAAAAGGTTAAACAGTGAGGTAGAACTGTTCGACTTCTACTAACCCACACCTGACAGGCATCAATTAGGGGATTTAAAGGATCCACGTCTTGAGGACGACCACCCCTGATGAAGGAAACCGTTGATTTCCAAAACGCGTAAGACAGATTGGTCCTCGGAGCGCCTCTCACCAGCACATGTCAAGTGAGCTACTCGTGACAACTGACGTCACACAGGTCCTGCAACACTGGTCTCTATCTATGCATAGGATCCCACTGCAGCATCAGGACACCCACACTAGACCGGAAGAGCCGAACGGAGCGCCTGTCACCGGCCAGGACAGGGCTCCACTCCTCTACCTGTCTGTACAGATCCACCAGACATTCAGGAAGCAACATACCACTGTCGCCCTCGCATCTGTGATGTGGCTATTTCTCCGATGGAAGAAAGGTAACTGCTGCTCTTAACCCGATATATGCGGCTATCATCCAGCAGAGCTTCCGTTTTACTGCTCTAGGAACTTTGCAACCCATAGACTTTACTGACTCATCCTTTAGCGGGACATTCTATAGACCACCGAGGTTTTCAAACATTCCATACACACATGTGCTCCCTCTCCTCTTTTTTCCACTGAGCGCCCAGTTCTCTCTCTCTCGCTCTCTCCCCCTGGTGCCCTTACCTCTCTAGAGTATCCTCCTATTTAAAACAAACAATACTGTCACTGAACACTTATTCCCTTCTTGTGTTACTCATTGTCATTAACATCTCATATTCACTTTTAGGTGCACCAGGGTATTACTCTCCCTTTCATTCACAGTCCATTCTACCTTTTTCCCTCCCAGGTAAGATTTTTAGGACAAATATTGATTCACATATATGAAAACAACTTCTTATCATAAAATTCCATCTCTTATCCTCATGTTAAAAGGAGTTGGGTCACCATATAGATAAAGGTTGTGTTTTTTGGACAATTCTTTTTTGATGGAAGTGCCCAATGCATCAGCCCATAACAAGAAAACCAGAGAGCCCAGAGGAAATCCAAGAAAAACCAGGGAGAACATACAAACTCTTTGCAGATGTTGCCATTGACAGGATTTGAACAGGACCCCAGGTCAACAAAACATCAGAGCTAGCCACTGAGCCACCATACCACCCAAATAATGATGTTGTGCCAGGTTGGCTAATCAATAGAAGAGCTATGTCACATATTACTGAAGTGGCTCATGGTCTGGGTCTTGTGAATTGGTTTGCATCAACCCTAGTAAAAAGTGTAGTATAAGTAGGACCAGTTCATTAGTTCAAAATGGTACTAGATTTTTTGGTGATAAATAATATGTTTCTTATGTTGTTCTTGAGACTTGGAAAAGTTCATACAATATAAAAATATTGCTGTGTAATGCTAGCAAGCATATTACTACAAGAGGTGCAAAAGTATTAGTTGTACCTAGGTTCTGATGCCTCATGGAGCCAAAAGCAACATAAAAAATTAATGGCACATGGTAAGAAGAGAGCTCGGGAAAAGATTTTCATTGGAGCCTAAAGCTGGCCATATAAATGAGATAGATGTTGGCTACTTGGCAGAACACCATCTATTCCAACTTCCCCATCCACACAAGTGTCTGTGTTTTCAATGATGAAAAATTGATTGTCAGACACCTCTGGCAGTGGCTTATCTCTCTGAACACAAAAGGGTTAAACTTTTAAAGTTCAATAGCCCGATCCTTCTCCTCCTTGAGATTATCTGTTGGGAGAGAGCCGGAATTCCCCATGCACATCTGCCAAAATAGGAATGTTTAGCCAACTTTCAATTAATATATTTGAGGGCTTTAGAGCTTTAACTTACATTCTGAGTGCCGCAGTTAAGGGAAACTGAAAGCCGATTTATGAGCAGCAGGTATCAGCATGTATCAGATACTGGCTGCATGATATCAGCCAAATACAGTACATCTAACTCTGAAACGCTGAAGTGTTTCCGAGAAGAACATAGTTTAATAGCCACCAGAGACCAAGTTAGATACTAGCTGGATAGGTGGGTCCCGATGCAAGTTCTCCCCATTTGCTCCCCTTGAGTGATAGATCCCTCCCTACACTTGTATGCAGGGGGAGACCTGTCAATTAAGAGCTGCTGGAGATCCGCCTTTCTGACCAGTCTCCAGTGCTCCTCAGTCCCCAGTGGCTTTTAAACTACTTTTTTCTCTGAAATGTTGCATTATTTCAGAGTCAAACATCCATGGCTGAAATCACAGAGCCAGGAGCTGCTTGAAGAACGGACAGCGTGTATCAACTGTCAGGTTCCTTTTAAGATCATCACCGCTTGAGATTTAAGAAAAAAACAAGGATGTCAGATCGCCCTTTTCTCAGTCTGACCCATGAGAATAATTTGTATAAGATCAAAAAAAAGAAGCATATCAGCAATTTTATATATGCACTCATCCTCTATAATGTACAAGCATCACCTAGACCATTGGTATCCAGCCTGTAGCTCTCAAAAACATATAAAAATACAATATACGACTCTTTGTATGCTGGTTAGAGACATACAGCTCCGTTTCACATCTGCTTGCTTTCTCCCTCTATAATGCCTGGCCAAACCTTCTCATACCCGCCTGTGAAAGTTTACTTCCTGACTTGCTCGAGTTGGTGTGCTGACGTTGGAGTTCATAGTTACTGCTGGTGATTGTTGGATGCTGTTTTTGGGTGTATGCTCTCTTCACTATCCTATTCCCATTTGGTTAGTACCTGCCAATCCTTTCCTATATTCCTCCCTACCCTTGAAGAGTGTTTTTGTATGTTAGCTGTTCTTTTTTTCCTATTTGTCTTACTTGTTTATACACTAACATATCTCTCCCAGGCCTCCTGGGGGAGGGGACAGCTTAGGTCACATCAGGAGCACAGTAAGGTCAGAGACTGGGGCCTCTCTATCATCAAGAGTACCCCTGGGAAAGGGATGGTTAGTTTGATGCTCTCTTCTTTTATTGCATCAGTACATATCATTGCTAGCATTACAATGATAAACTATAAACATATTATGCAGATTATTCCATGTCTCCTGCTTATTTGTAATAGCAATAACTACTGTAATAAAATATCATTTTTTACAAATTACCAGTTTTCTTACCACAATTTATAGTAATCACTTATCCGCTGCTGTTTTTTTCTTCTCCCATACCTCCTTTCACAAGGAATTTTGCAGCCCAAGCACTATGCTGTGCACTGCTGACAATTAAGTGATGCTCAGTCATGCACTATTAATTAAAATTTCCTGATTAGAAAATTGGAAGAATAACATTAGGAATCAATAACTGCAGTGAAAAGAGGGAAGGTTTTGCACAAAAATCCCCTGATTTTGCATCTGTAAAGCCATGACAAATTACCCTGAACATAATAGGCATGCAAAAATCTATAGTCACGTAAACATGTTCACTTCTCTGAGTAATTCATGAGCACAGTTCAATGTTTTCATATGTATCTGAGAATGATAGATGGATGGTCAGATGGACAAACGAACAGACAGATAGATAGATAGATAGATAGATAGATAGATAGATAGATAGATAGATAGATAGATAGATATGGGATAGATAGATAGATAGATAGATAGATAGATAGATAGATAGATAGATAGATAGATAGATAAAATTTAAATAGATAGATAGACAGATAGATAGATAGATAGATAGATAGATAGATAGATATGGGATAGATAGATAGATAGATAGATAGATAGATAGATAGATATGGGACAGATAGAAATAGATATGAGATAGATAAATAGATAGATAGATAGATAGATAGATAGATAGATAGGAGATAGATAATAGATATATAGATAGATAAATAGATAGATAATAGATAGATAGATAGATAGATAGATAGATAGATAGATAGATAGATAGAAGATAGATAGATAATAAATAGATAGATAGATCGATAGATAGATAGATAGATAGATAGATAGGAGATAGATAGATAATAGATAGATAGATAGATAGATAGATAATTTCTATGTTCTTGAATTGTTCTTTCCAGCCAATTACTTTGCACATCCACTAGGAATGCCATAGGGAATTATTTAGTGCCTAGGTCACTACTAGTAGACCCACAATCCGGGGAATGGGGTCACCACTACTTTTCTGAGTTAAGGGGACACACATACAATATGGACAACACCTGTTAGATATACAGTAAATGGCATTTAAATAGTCGTTATGGGCAGCAGCTTAGATCAGAATACTGATGGCTGTAAAAAAAATAAAGTCATAGAATGTTCAATCATTGAAGGAGAATTCAAAGCAAATCATTCAAAATTCAAAAAAAAACTCTTTATTGTGGCGCCAACAGAAATTAATTCTGGTCCATTTTTTGATGTCACGTTTTAATGATAACATTTGGACATGTTGCCCGTGGATATACTCTGAAGACTCCCCATTACGTAAAACAAGGTTAACCCCTTCAAGGACATTTGGAGTTCTTGTAAAACAGATGAGAATGACAATGAACATTGTGCTGACAACGGATCATTCATTATGGATGGATGACGACTGATTTGATCTCGCTTGTCACACTTTGATAAACAAAAAGCAAAACTTACTGTAAATTTATCCGAAAACATTCCCCAAAATACCCACCCACTGCAGCCTAACGGACCAAGATGAGTCTGAACCATTATTTTACTGTGCCCCCCTCCGTGTTCCACGCTTCCCCCTCTAGTGGACATTCTGGAAACTTCACGAACTGCCATTGAAGCTCATTTTACTAGTTCGGATAGAAGCAGGAACCGCAGCAGTATATATTTTACATTAGTAATCATAATTGTCATTTTTTTCCATTTTCAAATTATATGCAGTTTAGAAAGACTGATGATTATTCAGCGCTCTTCCATCCTCCTGCAAGTCCAGGTTGAGTGCAGCCGCCATTAGTGTTGGTTTACAGAGAGCAGGCGTTCATTTTATTTTTCAATGCATCAATTACATTTCAAAGTAAAAGTCTGCAGCAGAAAATCATGCACATAATTCACTCTCCTATGTGCATGCTGAGACTTACTGAAATACACAGTTCTGAGGCCCGGAATGGAAACACGGCCTATTTACACATATGTATGACATTACTCTTAGGAAGGAAGTGTTTCAGACACATGTGCTTTGGCTCGGGATCTTATTTTTTATGAATTTGGCAGAAAGCAAGAACGCAGCTTTCTGCCCACTTTGAGCCTCAACCCTTTTATGCTGAAAAGATTTTGACTACTTTGTAACATCAATCTCCATCATGTAATAAAACCATGTAGAGAAAGATTAGACTGTGAAAGAAAAGTAAAAGAATTTTCTTGAAATCCTCCGCCATCTTCAACTTTATTTTTAAAATAAAACAAGTTCCATGAAAGTTCCACAAAGCTCTTATTTTATTTTTAAGAAAATAAAAGTCTATGTCATTCCGCCGACTAATTAAATCGTAGAATGTTTATCACTCCTCGGAGATCTGTAATCAGTCAGGATCAGGGCACCGGGCTGAGATTCACAATATGAAATTAAACCTAAATATTTTTCATTTGGATAAGTATCTTTTAGCTTCCATATAACTTAACGCCAAGTAGTTTAGTTGGAATTTATGAAAAATAAAGATTTAACTGAGGGTGAGTTTTAATTGTTTCTGCCATTCATCCCTGTAAAATTATTGGCAACTGTCAGATTAACACAAAATGACAGATTGCTGAATTAACCCCTTTCCGACATCTGGCGTAATACTACGTCGATTTCGGACTCCCTTCCTTTGATGTGGGCTCCGGTGCTGAGCACACATCTTTTCCCGCACATGTCAGCTGTTTTGAACAGCTGACGTGTACCTCTAACAGCCGCGGGTGGAGTCGCGATCCACCCGCGGCAGTTAACTAGTTAAATGCCACTGTCAAACACCAGCGGCATTTAACACTCATTTCCAGCAAGCTTGCTGGAAATCCGTCCCATCAGTACCGTGTCACATAACCACGGCTCGCTGATGGGTTGGTATGACAACCAGAGGTCTCCAGCAGACCTCTGTGGTTGTCACTGCCAGATTGCTGTGAGCACCGCCCGGCGGTCGGCGCTCATAGCAAGTCAGCAATTCTGCTACATATAGGCGATCTGATCATCGCCTGTATGTAGCAGAGCCCAGCGAGTTATGGCAGCTTCTAGTCTCCCATGGAGCCTATTGAAACATGCCAAAAGTTAAAAAAAAGTTTAAAAAAAAATGAAAAATATATAAAAGTTCAAATCACCCCTCTTTTGCCCCATTCAAAATAAAACAATTAAAAAAAATCAAACATACACATATTTGGTATCACCGCTTTCAGAATTGCCCGATCTATGAATTTAAAAAAAAGAATTAACCCTATCACGTAACGAGAAAAAAAGTAAAAATGCCAGAAAGTTTTTTTAGACACTGCAGCATTGCATTAAAATACAATAACGGACGATCAAAAGATCATATCTGCACCAAGATGGTATCATTAAAAATGTCAGCTCGGCGCGCAAATAATAATCCCTCACCCAACCCGAGATCACAAAAAATAAAGACGCTGTGGGTATCGGAAAATGGCGCAATTTTTTTTTTTTACAAACTTTGGAATTTTTTTCACCACTTAGATAAAAGCAACCTGGACATGTTATGTCTCTGGGAAGAAGGGGAGCAAAAATCGAAAATGCAAAAGGTCATATTTTCAGGATTTCCTTAGTATTGCACAGGTGATTGAATGCTTGCCTGTCCAGGTGATGCAATTATCACCTGTGCAATACTAAGGAAATCCTGAAAACATGACCTGTTGGTAGGCCTTGAGGCCCGGAGTTGGGGAACACTGAGTTAAGGGAACACCGAACCTAAAAATAAATTAGTAAATTAAACAAGAAATGTAGTTGTCCTCATAGAGTGTTAGTCTTTAGCATTTTCTGCATGATATAGGAATGGTCAGATTTGTAGAAATCATGCAAAGAACACAAGTATAAAAGGGGCTCTCCGACCTTAGGCTACAAGTCTGCAGTCACTCTTTGTGACTGCATACTTGCGAGTAGTCAAATCGCGAGTAGTGCACGCTGTTAAGATTTTCACATGCCGGCTGCAAGACTGATGAGCATCTGACCAAGTGTATGATTTACATAAATGCAATCGCATGCAGACTATATGGGCTCTGCACTACCAAGGGCAGAGCAAAGTACTGTAATGCGCATGTACTGGGAAAGCCCAAAGAGCGCAAATGACCTAGACGTAAATCCGGTGCGTACACACTGCAATACTTAGCTCTCCCCTCAGCAGGGGAAAGAGAAGTACGCCTGGGCAGGAGCACAGTTGGTAGACTTTGCTTGGATGATGTAAGATGCGTCATCCACATGAAGCAGGGCAGGAGGATGGAGATTGTGAAAAAAGGGGAGGCGCCGGATCAAGACGAGAGATGCCCAAGAAACTGGACAGCACTGAATGTGGGTATAATAAAAGCTCTTTTTTGTGCTATGCAGAGCGGATTGTGGACGTTCATACAGAATACCAGAATGTTGTAAAAGAGGCCTTAAAGGTTGTGGCTGTACTTTATATTGAGAAGGCCTGGTGATAGGTTCCCTTTAAAGTGAACCTGACAGATGACACATGCTGCCCAAACCATGCGCAGCATGTATCAGACACTGGCTCTACAATCACAGCCATGCATGCTTCACTCTGTGGTGTTTCAGTTAGAAACAAACTTTTATTAGCTGGCGGGGACTGAGCTACATGGGTGACGAGTCATACAGGCGGGTCCTTGGTGGCTTCTCCCCACCCACTAACAGTTGCTCTAAAGCCTCTGCCTACTTGCGCGTATAAGCATGCAGCAGAATTCTCCTCTATATGAAAGCTAAGGCAAATATGCCCACAACCAACGTGACCATAGCCTTCTATGGGTGTGGTAGTACAGTTCTATACACCTTTCACCTTGTATGCATCCATTTTATGGTTATGTGCAGGAACCATTACAGCTGCCGCCATTAACAATGATGAGATGTCAGTCTCTATGTGCACTGATCGCATACGGGCGGTCCATTGACGATTAACCACAATCCCAATAAGATATTCAATCGTAAGAAAATACAAACCTAATAAGATATGTGTATACATTCTGTAAATTGTATTTTTGAAGCGCTATTTCATTTGCCCTTATATAAACTTCCTTTCCATTCCTGACATGTGGATCATTCCTAAAATGCAAGGTGACTATGATGTTAACTCAATAACATGAAGTTATTCATCCTGTCATTCCCTGTATACGGCTGAAGGTTCTGTTCTGACGTTATAGAACGTGTACGCTTTCATTATGAACCCAGGGGATATTCAAAACCAAAGTCCGCTTACAAGACCTTGAAATGACTGGAACAGGTTTAGCATGATTAAATATTTCACTGCGTACATGTCAGCGCTGGAGTGAACATTTGAATTGCAAAACCATTCGTATTACAAAAGAGGAGAGATTTATAAACAGGAATATTTCATTTCTGTGCGGCCTCTAGAAACACAACTCCAGGACGTACAAAAAAATACACAAAATAAAAATCTGAATGTCGGAATGTTAACCCCTTCACCCCCAAGGGTGGCTTGCACGTTAATGACCGGGCCAATTTTTACAATTCTGACCAGTGTCCCTTTATGAGGTCATAACTCTGGAACACTTCAACAGATCCTGATGATTCTGACACTGTTTTCTCATGACATATTGTAATTCATGATAGTGGTAAAATTTCTTTGATATTACCTGCATTTATTTGTGAAAAAAATGGAAATTTGGCGAAAATTTTTAAAATTTTGCAATTTTACAACTTTGAATTTTTATGCCCTTAAATCAAAGAGATATGTCACACAAAATACTTAATAAGTAACATTTACCACATGTCTGCTTTACATCAGCACAATTTTGGAAACAATTTTTTTTTGTTAGGGAGTTATAAGGGTTAAAATTTGACCAGCAATTTCTCATTTTTACAACACCATTTTTTTAGGGACTACATCACATCTCATTTTGAGGGGTCTATATGATAGAAAATAACCAAGCGTGACACCATTCTAAAAACTGCACCCCTCAAGGTGCTCAAAACCACATTCAAGAAGTTTATTAACCCTTCAGGTGTTTCACAGGAATTTTTGGAAAGTTTAAAAAAAATGAACATTTAATTTTTTTTCACAAAAAATGTAATTCAATTAAATTTAAAATTTGTTTTATTTTCCCAAGGGTAACAGGAGAAATTGGACATCAAAAGTTGTTGTGCAATTTGTCCTGAGTACGCTGATACCCCATATGTGGGGGTAAACCACTGTTTGGGTGCACAGCAGAGCTCGGAAGGGAAGGAGCGCCATTTGACTTTTCAATGCAAAATTTACTGGAATTGAGATAGGACGTCATGTCGCGTTAGGAGAGCCCTTGATGTGCCTAAACATTAAAACCCCCACAAGTGACACCATTTTGGAAAGTAGACCCACTAAGGAACTTATCTAGATGTGTGGTAAGCAATTTGACCCACCAAGTGATTCACAGACGTTTATAACGCAGAGCTGTGAAAATAAAAATTCCTTTTTTTTCCACAAAAAATTGTTTTTTAGCTCCCAGTTTTGTATTTTACCAAGGGTAACAGGAGAAATTGGACCCCAAATGTTGTTGTCCAATTTGTCCTGGGTACGATGATACCCCATATGTTGAGGGGTACCACCTTTTGGGCGCATGGCAGAGCTCGGAAGGGAAGGAGCGCCGTTTGGAATGCAGACTTAGATGGATTGGTCTGCAGGCGTCACATTGCATTTGCAGAGCCTCTGATGTACCTAAACAGAAGAAACCCCCCATAAGTGACCCCATATTGGAAACTAGACCCGCTAAGGAACTTATCTAGATGTGTTGTGAGAACTTTTAACCCCAAAATGTTTCACTACAGTTAATAACGCAGAGCTGTGAAAATAAAAAATCTCTTTTTTTTCCACAAAAATTATATTTTAGCCCCCAGTTTTGTATTTTCCCAAGGGTAACAGGAGAAATTGGACCCCAAATGTTGTTGTCCAATGTGTTCTGAGTATGCTGATAACCCATATGTTGGGGTAAACCCCTGTTAGGACGCACGGGAGAGCTCGGAAGGCAAAGAGCACTGTTTTACTTTTTCAACGCAGAAATGGCTGGAATTGAGATCGGACATCATGTCGCATTTGGAGAGCCCCTGATGTGCCTAAACAGGGGAAACCCCCAATTATAACTGAAACCCTAATCCAAACACACCCCTAACCCTAATCCCAATGGTAACCCTAACCACCCCCCTAACCCTGACACACCCCTAACCCTAATCCCAACCGTAAATGTAATCCAAACCCTAACTTTAGCCCCAACCCTAACCCTAACTTTAGCCCCAACCCCAAACCTAACTTTAGCCCCAACCCTAACTGTAGCCCTAACCCTAAACCTAGCCCTAACCCTAACCCTAGCGCCAACCCTAACCCTAGTCCCAACCCTAACCCTAGCCCTATCCCTAACCCTAGCCCCAAACCTAACCCTAGCCCCAACCCTAACCCTAGCCCCAACCCTAACCCTAACCCTAGCCCCAACCCTAGCCCTAACTCTAGCCCTAACCCTAACCCTAATGGGAAAGTGGAAATAAATACATTTTTTAAATTGTATTATTTTTCCCTAACTAAGGGGGTGAGGAAGGGGGGTTTGATTTACTTTTACAGCTGGTTTTTTAGCTGATTTTTTTGATTGGCAGCTGTCACACACTAAAAGACGCTTTTTATTGCAAAAAATAGTTTTTGCATCTCCACATTTTGAGAGCTATAATTTTTCCATATTTTGGTCCACACAGTCATGTGAGGTCTTGTTTTTTGCGGGACGAGTTGACGTTTTTATTGGAACCATTTTTGGGTACGTGACATTTTTTGATCGCTTTTTATTCTGATTTTTGTGAGGCAGAATGACCAAATAACAGCTATTCATGAATTTCTTTTGGGGGGGGCATTTATACCGTTCTGCATTTGGTAAAATTGATAAAGCAGTTTTATTCTTCGTGTCAGTACGATTACAATGATACCTCATTTATATCATTTTTTTATGTTTTGACGCTTTTATACGATAAAAACTATTTTATATAAAAAATAATTATTTTTGCATCCCTTTATTCTGAGGACTATAACTTTTTTATTTTTTTGCTGATGACGCTGTATTGTGGCTCGTTTTTTGCGGGAGAAGATGACATTTTCAGTGGTACCATGGATTTTTATATCCTTTTTTTGATCGCGTGTTATTCTACTTTTTGTTCGGCGGTATGATAATAAAACGGTGTTTTTTGCCTCTTTTTTTGTGATGGTGTTCACTTAAGGGGTTAACTAGTCAGACAGTTTTATAGGTCGGGTTGTTACGGACGTGGCGACACTAAATATATGTACTTTTTTATTGTTTTTTTTATTATTTAGATAAAGAAATGTATTTATTGGAACAATATATATATTTTTTTTTTGTTATTTAGGAATTTTTATTTTATTTTTTTCGCATGTAAATATTTTTTTTTTTACTTTTTTACATTGCCCCAGGGGAGAACATCACACTATAGTGTCAGATCGCTGATCTGAACTTTGCACAGCACTGTGTCAGATCAGCGATCTGACAGGCAGTGCTCCTGGCTTACCAGCGCCTACTCTGAGCAGGCACTTGTAAGCCACCTCCCTGCAGGACCTGGAAGCAGCCCCGCTGCCATTTTGGATCTGGTGCCTGCAGGGAGAAGGAGGTAGGAGACCCTCGGACCAACGCAATCACATCGCGTTGCTCCGATGGTCTCAGGAAAGCACGCAGGGAGCCCCCTGCGTTTGATCGCAGTGTTCCGGGGGTTAATGTACCAGGAGCGGTCCGTGACCGCTCCTGGCACATAGTGCCGGATGTCAGCTGTGATAGTCAGCTGACACCCGGCCGCGATCGACCGCTCTCCCCCCGTGAGCGCGGCCGATCGCACATGATGTACTATCCTGTCGGTGGTCATACGGGCCCATACCACCTCGACGGGATAGTACGTCTAATGTCAGAAAGGGGTTAAGGAAATGGGAACAAAAATTTAAATTTTGATAGATGAGCTTTTATTTGTTTCTTTAGCCTGTTTGTACCTAGTATAGTCTTTCACCTTTTGTAGTATTTTATTTCCTTTTTCTGTTGGTTTTCAGGGAAAGTTATAAAGTTCCTTAAATTTCCTTGTTTGCTTTATTTTTTTGTATTTTTGTATTATTTGACTTTTGCTTGCTTTTTTATGATGTTATTGGTCCAATGTTTTTACGTATTTTTTTTAATATACAGTTATGTCAAAAGTGTTTCCCCCTTCCTGATTTCCTATTCTTTTGCATGCTTGTCACACTTAAATGTTTCAGATCACCAAACAAATGTAAATATTAGACAAAGATAACACAAGTAATCACAAAATGCAGTTTGTAAATGAAGGTCTTTACTATTAAGGGAAAAATGAAATCCGAACCTACAGGGCCCTGGAGTGAAAAAGTGATTGCTGCCCCCCCCCCTTAAAACATAAATTAATTGTGGTTTATCACATCTTTGTGAAGCTGAGTTCAAATTCCCTAGTCACACGCAGGCCTGATTACTGCCACACCTGGTCTCAATCAAGAATTCACTTAAATAGGACCTGCCTGACAAAATGAAGTAGACCAAAAGATCCTCAAAAGCTAGATGTAATTTAAGTGAGTTAATATGCAAAATAATAGTAAAATAGGGAGGGCACAAACACTTTTTCACACAACTGTATAACTATGGGCCAGATTATGCCGTTATCTGGCGCAATTTACTATTTTATTAGTGTCACAAGTGGCAAGTTATAGCTGGAAGCCCTGTTGCAGGTTTTACATTGAAGCTCAAGGGCTTCAGTTTTAAAGGACCCATACATCTTCCATAGCTCATGGTTCAGCTACTGCTATTACACCAAGGCGACAGATAACCATTTCCACTCAGTTTGGTCGGTCGTGCATATCAATCCAGGAGCGTGGGGAGTAAGACACTTTAGCGGCTTAACTTCCCTGAAAAAGGCAGCAGCTTATCTTCCCTAAAAACAAAAACATTGCGTGTTTAAAATGATCAATTGTTCTTTTTTTGCATTATCAATTGGGGGAAGAGTCATAAGAGCCCCAAAAATATAAAGCTGTCCTGCCCAAACCTTGCTCTTTTGCTCAACTTATCATTGTAATCCTGCCTGTGATGATAATGAGACTGCTGAAAAGTCTTCTTAAGAGAACACAAAATTTAAGTCCAAAATTTCCACAGCGGCCAATGGGGATCTGCAAGATGTTTTATTATTATTTTAAACAAAATTGACATTTTTATTAATACATTTAACCCAAAACTTGATTTATGCAGTCGGCTGTTTTTCTGATGATACATTTGCTTTAACCCTTTGCTGTCATGTTCACTTTACTTTCACTCTATTTCATTGTATATACTTGTCTACATGACTTACATATATATTCGTCAGCAGTATTTTCAATACAAAATAATGAATAAATTAAAAATAAATAATGTGCAGTATAACAATACAGCTTATCACTTCCCCAGCACAGAACCACAGCGAAACATTTAATTTAACAAAGTATTGATGGTACGGTTATAAAATGAGGATCTAATAAAATTTATTCTATAAAACAAGGCAGGGATTTGGCGTTGTTTGTAAATGCTCAGCAATAAGTTACAATCACAAAAGCACAGTTTTAATACCTAATAAATAACCTTGTGTTAGTTGGAAAGTGGAGGAGAATTATGGATTAATGGTTGACTTTTCACCTTTGAGATCTGAAATTCATCCATTTTTCTGTGGCGACAATGAATCATTTGGATCAATATATTGTAGAGATGCTTTATGCAAATTGCTGTGATGACCCGAGCATGGTGTCCAGTGTTCTATGTCCAAGAGAGGAAGGTGTCCTATACGTGTGGAATAATGCATTGCTATTATGAAAGCTTGAAAATATACATGACCACAAATGTTACTGGTGAGATAGACACACAGACGATAGATAGATAGATAGATAGATAGATAGATAGATAGATAGATAGATAGATAGATAGATGGTGATAGATAGATAGATAGATAGATAGATAGATAGATAGATAGATAGATAGATAGATAAATATATGATAGATAGATAGATAGATAGATAGATAGATAGATAGATAGATAGATAGATGAATGGATAGATGATAGACAGATAGATGATAGATAGATAGATAGATAGATAGATAGATAGATAGACAGATAGATAGATGAATAGATAGATAGATAGATAGAAGGTGATATATAGATAGATAGATAGATAGATGATAGATAGATAGATGAATAGATAGATAGATAGATAGAAGGTGATATATAGATAGATAGATAGATAGATAGATAGATAGATAGATAGATAGATAGATGATAGATAGATAGATGAATGGATAGATGATAGACAGATAGATGATAGATAGATAGATAGATAGATAGATAGATAGATAGATAGATAGATACACAGACGATAGATAGATAGATGATAGATAGATAACAGATAGATAGATGATAGATAGATGATAGATAGATAGATAGATAGATAGATAGATAGATGATAGATAAATAGATAGATAGATAGATAGATAACAGATAGATAGATGAATAGATAGATAGATAGATAGATAGAAGGTGATATATAGATAGATAGATAGATAGATGATAGATAGATAGATGAATGGATAGATGATAGACAGATAGATGATAGATAGATAGATAGATAGATAGATACACAGACGATAGATAGATAGATAGATAGATAGATAGATAGATAGATAGATAGATAGATGATAGATAGATAACAGATAGATAGATGATAGATAGATGATAGATAGATAGATAGATAGATAGATAGATAGATAGATAGATAGATGATAGATAAATAGATAGATAATAGATAGATGATAGATAAATAGATAGATAGATAAATAGATAGATAGATAGATAGATAGATAGATAGATAGATGTAGATAGATAGATAAATAGATGATAGATAGATAATAGATAGATAGATGATAGATAGATAGATAGATAATAGATGGATAGATAAATAGATAGATAATAGATAGATGATAGATAGATGATAGATAATAGATAGATAATAGATTGATAAACTTTAAAGGGGTTGTCCAGTCTTAAGCTACATGTCTTCAGTCACTCTATGTGTCACTTTATGTGACTGCAGATTTGTGAATTCTCACATCGCGTGCACTGTATGCTCTGAGAACTCTCTGGTTCCGGTGCGGGAGTGAGCTGTCATGTCCCCACAACTATGTGATTAGCATACTCCCAGCCACATTCCGACTAGACTGCTACACTTGCATTGAGAAAGGCAGGACCCATCTAGTTGGCACGTGACCACATATATGCAAATCACTTACTTTTGGTCACACGATCACCTTTTCCAAGCACCGGCACCATTTAGGTATCAGCAGTTTGTTCTGACTCTACACTGTTATCACTGTATTTATACATATAGATGACAGGGCATTTGAACTAGTACCGGAATTCAGAAAGAATCACGATTAGGAGCCCTGCTCTGAGAGAAGACAAAGCTGCCGGCTGGTGATTTTGCAAGAATTACACCTGCAGCTGGTAGCTAACTATTGTATAGAAATTAAAGGGCTGGCGAGAGATATCTGGGATTTTAAGAGCTAACCTCTCCCATGGAATGTAGCCACTGCACACTCTGGGCCAGGGTCTAGGCAGGCATTAGTGGTCAAGCTCTATGGAAACCAGCTGTACACTATAAAAGATGAAAGCTCTTACAGCAGGAGAATTATAACAGAAAGGTAAAGCAAGTCAGTTATAAGCATGCTTATTTTCAAGCTAACTAATTAATGCAATTAAACAACTTGAGAATACCCCTGTAAGCTACTATCCACATTGCAAATACACATAGTATAATGGACGCACTAAATTCCCTATCGATATATTTGGAGTGTGAGAGGAAACTGGAGTACCTGGAGAAAGCCCAAGCAAATACATGGAGAGCATACAATTTCCTTGCAGATGTTGTCCTTGGTGGCAAATGGAAAGGACCACTGAAAGACCATGGTAACACAGAATTAATACTGGATGGAAATGGTGGCTCAGTGGTTAGCATTTACTGAGCCACCATGTTGCCCCTAACATCAATTCTGTGTTACATGGTCCTTCAGTGGTCCTTGACGTCTGCCAAGGCTGAAGCCTATATTTGCTAAAAAAAAATATAATAAGTTATTTATTTCTAAAATAAAAACCTAGGATTTTAGAAGCTTAATATTACTTAAAATCTTTGGCAAGTTGAATCTTTTCCTTAATATTTCAGCAGTCATTTCTGAAAACTCGTGACGGAAAAGTGAAAATGTTCTTTGTTTGAAAAACTGCGTTCAGTAAGAGAAAATAGAATTCTTTGGGCTATGCTTCAGGGTATAAATGCCAATAGGTCTTTGCAATTCTTTTCCTTACGCAAATGAACATAGGAAATTCTTTAATGTGAAACAGTAGTTGTCTGTGCACTTGTGTCTTATGTGTCTACTGATCTCGAAAGGTGAAGCTGAGACTCAATGCAATATTGATCAAAGCTGCAATACTTATGGAAGGAGATAGAACCAGGAATAGAATCTGCGTTTTTTGTACTTCTGTGTTTCTTAGATATATGGATATCATCGAGTTTACAATTTACATGTCCTAAGGTAGCTCCAGATCTAATAGGTGGGAGATGATGACGTTTATATTTCACCATGAAGATAGGCAGATGTGAAAGTCTTCAAACATTGTTTTAGAGTTGTTGGGTTTAGGATTATAAGACTCTGAAACTTAAAGGGTATTATTATTATTATTATTTATTGTTATAGCGCCATTTATTCCATGGCGCTTTACATGTGAGGAGGGGTATACATAATAAAAACAAGTACAATAATCTTAAACAATACAAGTCATAACTGGTACAGGAGGAGAGAGGACCCTGCCCGCGAAGGCTCACAATCTACAAGGGATGGGTGAGAATACAGTAGGTGAGGATAGAGCTGGTCATGCAGCGGTCTGGTCGATCGGTGGTTACTGCAGGTTGTAGGCTTGTCGGAAGAGGTGGGTTTTCAGGTTCTTTTTGAACCACCAAATCGCCAGTAGCGTTCTATCTGCACAATTTTCTTCTTGTATGTGCATTGCAGTATTAATGCTGGTTCTTTAGTATTACAGACAAGAGTGGAAAACCTTTTCAAATGTTATTTATACCTTGCATAATCATCTAAGATAAGTTGAATGTGCTCAAACATGAAAGAGAAAAGTTGGACGAACCTGGTGACTTCAGCTTGACCCGCTAACTATCTTAAGTCTCATTCAGACGTCCGAGCACATTGGTCCAAGATCGGACTGCTAATGAATGGACTGGCTGTAGGTCTCCCGATCAAAGCATGACAGCTTCATGTATTTTTAAAAAGCAGTCCCACTCAGGTCGAGAAAGACACAGCCAGACCATCATTGCGGTCTGATCTCGAACCCATTTGCAAGGATGTCTGCATGAGCCCATTTTTGAATAAGGGTCTCCCAGCCATCACCTAATGAATCATAATGTTGGATTTCAGTGTGTGATCCTTTTTTTTACCATGAGATCTGCCACTGTACATACGTTAAGTATTTGTTTCAGGCATTTCTGCATCAAAAATGTATCTCTCGGCAGGAGAAATGCCTCCATTGAAATATATGTGTTTTTTGCACTTTTTTTTATACATTTTTCCATGTTTTTTTGAATGGGTGAAAAATGTTGCAAAAACGCTAAAAAAATGACATCCTGCAGATATGAAACTGCTTCAAATCAGCAAAGAAAAAATAAGCAACTTGTGCATGAGATTTCAGAAATTTCATTAACTTTGCTGGGACAGTAAAATGCTGTGTTTTTCATGGCAAAAACTCTCTGAAAAAATGTGAAAAACATGGCAAAAATTCTACTTGTGAACATGCCCTTAGAGTTGTCTGGCAGTGGCTCACTTTCTTCTCTACAACACATGCATTGTTAGTAGAGACGAGAGTGCATGTGAGATGGGGGAGGTCCCAGAGGAATATCTATAATAGTATTCGATCAATAGTTAAGTGTGTAGTTGAAGGTGTACAAGTAACATAAGAAACTATCATATACCTTAATAGTGAATTCTAAGTTAATAGATAGTAGAAGGTTCTACTTTCAGGACCCTCATCAAATGGTTTCAGCATTTTTGCATCAAATGGTTTCAGCATTTTTGCTGCGGTTGAGCCATAACATCCCTATGGGATTAGACAGTGCACTGATTTTAAAGACAACTGTGTAATTCCTAATTTCTCCTCCGGAGGTGCTGCAGAGAAATAGTACACTCTTACCCCACCCCTCCATAAATTATATTTAACTACTGACTGTACCAGCACCAAGCAAGACACCCTTTGGTCAACTTATTTTCAATGGACCCATCAAACAAAAAAGGGCTTGTCTGTAAAAGGTAACTCCTTAAAATAACATAAAACATATTCTGCTGAATAATGTAAAGAGCAGAACATCCAAGAGAATACTAACATAAAACTTTAGCTACCAAAATAGTTAACTGTTCCATTTAGGCTTGTTAGCCCTATTCTTTGAGCTGTCAATACTCGCAGCTTTAGATTTTGTAGAGGCTTGCCTCCAAAAAAAAAAAGTTGTTACAATCTATAGTCTGAAACTCACAAGTTTTTTTTTTTTTAAAGGACACATTAAAATAGTTAAAATCCCCAAGGCAAAAGAAGAGATTAAGTAGCCTTCTCCCGGAACAGAGGCCCTGACAGACAAAGCCCACTATTGTGTATTCAGTACACTATCTCTTTTCCAACACTAGACTTTACTTTAAGCTTGGAGATTCTGGTTTACAAAGTGTTTGGGGACTCCTTGCATAATGCTCTCTTGGCTCACTACATTGCAGAGCGATTGGAGTGTGGGAAAAGGTTTAGAAAAAGGTATCCTGTTTTTACTTAATTTCTTCACATTCTATAGGAATGTTCTACAACCTCCACTCCTTGTGCAAATGGATAATGGCTCCCACTACTACCCCCACTGTGGAAATAGATACTAGGCTATACCTAAATGTTTTACCATTACCAATAGACAAATGGCATAAAGTTTTTATTGTCTGGCTGAAAGAAGAAAAAAAAAAAGGTTTAACGCACCTCTTGGATCTCGTTACGTATCCCGGGGGGGAGATTTGTCACAAGTTGTGAAGCACTCTCCTATAGATAGAGACTGGTCAAAGATTTTACTGCAGTTTTAGTTTATCTGTCCGCCCAATAAAATTGTATTAATCCATATTTATTATTTTAAAATCCTGCCATTTGTTTGACGCTAAGAGACTGGATGTAGGAGATTGCATTAGATTTCTAACTTCGGGATTTTTACCTATGAAATATTATTTTTTTTACTGATATTTAAATGTCTTTTTATTTTCTTTATGATAGTAATAGTAAGAGCAAAATATAGAAAATAGGGCATAGAGTAGTCTCCGCACTATTAAAGGGAACCTGACAGTTGATACATCCTGCCCAATCCACAGACAGCAGGTATCAGGCATTGGTTGTATGATTTTACCCATCCTTGTTTGACTCTTACAACCTACCAGAACCAAACCACACGGATGACTAGTCAAGAAGACCAATCCCCAGAGGCTTCTCCCCATTCTGCTCGCCTTGGGAGAAAGGATTCTCACTGTTTGCGCGTATAGGGAGATATCTATCACTCAAGGGGGAATGAGGAGAAGTCATGAGGGACCAGCCTTTTTGACTAGTCTCACATGCAAGAAGTCTATGGGCAGTTTTTTAATGTTTTTCCATGACCCCTGGATGAAGCTTTCCATAGCGAAACACATGTCGGATATGGCGGGTCTCTGTTCCTCTGCATTGCTGGTAACTCTTGCTTTATTTTGTTGTTTATTATGTCTGCTGTTGTGAATTCTGTTTTTGGGCTCCCTCTGGTGGCTACTGGTGGTACTGGTTGACTTTTGTCTTGTGTTTTCAGTGCACCTGTTTTCATCAGGAAATTGGGAGTTTCCTATTTAGTCTGGCTTCTCAGTCACTCTAGCGCCGGCAATCAATGTTATCAGAGCACCTCTGTTGCTTGTTACCTGCTCCAAGTCTGCAATTCAGCTAAGTTGAAATCTTTGGCTTTTTGTGTTTGTTTTGTCCAGCATGCATTTATATTCCTCGTGCTGCTGGAAGCTCTAGTGATCTGAAATTACTACTCCGGTGTCATGAGTTGATAACGGAGTTAAGGTAGTTTCAGGATGGCTGCTTAGGGTTTTGAGGTAACCGCGAAGTCCTCTTTTGTATTTTCAGCTATCTAGTCAGAGGGCCTCACTTTGCTGAATCTATATTCATACTGCGTTTGTGTTTTCCTCTTACCTAACCGTTATTACATGTGGGGGGCTACTATAACTTTTGGGGTTTCCCTGGAGGCAAGCCAGGTCTGTGTATTCCTCTTCTAGGGGTAGTTAGATCTCCGGCTGGCGCGAGGTGTCTAGGGATAAAACGCAGGCACACCCCCTGGCTACTTTTATTTGCGTGTTAGGTTCAGCATCGCGGTTACCTGAGATACCATCTTCCTAGAGCTAGTCCGTTTTTTGCCCGTGTCCCTGCCATTGGGAATCATGACAGTCTGCCTTCTAATGTCATTGCTTGGTCATATGTTGCACTCTGCCCATCATTAGACTTTAAGGGGTCAAGTAACAAATTAAAGCTGTACTCTGAGACACTATAATATGTAAGCATTGAATAATACTGCTGTAGAAAACATGTTAAATATTGAAGGTACTCAGTGCACAAATTGGCCAAGTCATGTGAGCACAACAGCCAGCGACACAGCGTACTCCTTTGTTGGGAACCCAAACCTAACACGATACCACTTCCAGGGTAAAAGTCTACAATTATATCGGCAGGTAGGATCAAGCTCTATTTAAAAATGCCTTAGGCTGAGGGGCAGAGGAGTGCTCAGTCAGAGGGAGTGTATTGCAAATATCAAAAAACTGACTGACACGTCCAAATAGAAAAAGTCAAGTGTTAACAGGTTCAGGCTAAGAGAGCCACTCTATATAACTAACAAATAAAAGCTGCACTCGGAAATGCTATAATATGTAAACATTGAAAATATGAAATTGCACCCGCATTATTGCTGTAGAAAACATGTTACAAAATACAGAATTCATACATGCAAAGTTTGCGTATTATAGCATAACAGAGTGCAGCTAAAACCCCTTAATGACTGAGCCAATTTGCAGCTTAATGACCAGGCCAATTTTTACAATTTTGACCACTTTCAATTAATGAGGTTATAACTCTGCAACGCTTTAATGGATCCCACTGATTCTGAGAATGTTTTTTCATGACATATTGTACTTCATGATAGTGGTAAAAATTTATTCGATATTACTTGCGTTTATTTGTGAAATAAACAGAAATATGGCGGAAAATGTTAAAATTTTGTTTTTTCGTGACATATTGGGCTTCATGTTAGTGGTAAATTTAGGTCGATAATTTCTGAGTTTATTTGTGAAAAAAATGGAAATTTGGCAAAAATTTTGAAAATTTCGCAATTTTCACATTTTGAATTTTTATTCTGTTAAACTAGAGAGTTATGTGACACAAAATAGTTAATAAATAACATTTCCCACATGTCTACTTTACATCAGCACAATTTTGGAAACAAATTTTTTTTTTGCTAGGAAGTTATAAGGGTTAAAATTTGACCAGTGATTTCTCATTTTTACAACAAAATTTACAAAACCATTTTTTTTAGGGACCACCTCACATTTGAAGTCAGTTTGAGGGTTCTATATGGCTGAAAATACCCCAAAGTGACACCATTCTAAAAATTGCACCCCTCAAGGTGCTCAAAACTACATTCAAGAAGTTTATTAACCCTTCAGGTGTTTCACAGCAGCAGAAGCAACATGGAAGTAAAGAATGAACATTTAACTTTTTAGTCACAAAAATGATCTTTTAGCGAAATTTTTTTTATTTTCCCAAGGGTAAAAGTAGAAACTGGACCACGAACGTTGTTGTCCAATTTGTTCTGAGAACGCGGATACCTCATATGTGGGGGTAAACCACTGTTTGGGCGCACGGCAGGGCTCGGAAGGGAAGGAGCGCCATTTGACTTTTTCAATAAAAAATTATCTCCATCGCTAGCAGACACCATGTCACGTTTGGAGAGCCCCTGTGTGCCTAAACATTGGAGTTCCCCACAAGTGACCCCATTTTGGAAACTAGACCCCCCAAGGAACTTATCTAGAAGCATAGTGAGCACTTTAAACTCTCAGGTGCTTCACAAATTGATCCGTAAAAATGAAAAAGTACTTTTTTTTCACACAAAATTTCTTTTAGCCTCAATTTTTTCATTTTCACATAAGCAACAGGATAAAATGGATCCTAAAATTTGTTGGGCAATTTCTCCTGAGTACGCTGATACCTCATATGTGGGGGTAAACCACTGTTTGGCTGCACGGCAAGGCTCGGAAGGGGAGGCGTGCCATTTGACTTTTTGAATGGAAAATTAGCTCCAATCATTAGCGGACACCATGTCGCGTTTGGAGAGCCCCTGTGTGCCTAAACATTGGAGCTCCCCTACAAGTGACCCCATTTTGGAAACTAGACCCCCCAAGGAACTTATCTAGATGCATAGTGAGCACTTATAACCCCCAGGTGCTTTACAGAAGTTTATAACGCAGAGCCGTGAAAATAAAAAATGATTTTTCTTTCCTCAAAAATGATTTTTAGCCCAGAATTTTTTACTTTCCCAAGGGTAATAGGAGAAATTGGACCCCAAATGTTGTTGTCCAGTTTGTCCTGAGTACGATGATACCCCATATGTGGGGTAAACCACTGTTTGGGCGCACCGCAGGGCTCGGAAGGGAAGGCACGCCATTTGGCTTTTTGAATGGAAAATTAGCTCCAATCATTAGCGGACACCATGTCGCGTTTGGAGAGCCCCTGTGTGCCTAAACATTGGAGCTCCCGCACAAGTGACCCCATTTTGGAAACTAGACCTCCGAAGGAACTAATCTAGATGTGTGGTGAGCACTTTGAACCCCCAAGTGCTTCACAGAAGTTTATAACGCAGAGCCATGAAAATAAAAAATAATTTTTCTTTTCTCAAAAATGATTTTTTAGCCCACATTTTTTTATTTTCCCAAGGGTAACAGGAGAAATTGGACGCCAAAAGTTGTTGTCCAGTTTCTCCTGAGTACGCTGATACCCCATATGTGGGGGTAAACCACTGTCTTGGCACACGTCGGGGTTTGGAAGGGAAGTAGTGACGTTTTAAAATGCAGACTTTGATGGAATGCTCTGCGGGCGTCAGGTTGCGTTTGCAGAGCCCCTGATGTGCTTAAACAGTAGGAACTCCCCACAAGTGACTCCATTTTGGAAACTAGACCCCCAAGGGAACTTATCTAGATGTGTGGTGAGCACTTTGAACCCCCAAATGCTTCACAGAAGTTTATAACGCAGAGCCGTGAAATTAATAAATGTGTTTCCTTTCCTCAAAAATATTTTTTTAGCCCAGAATTTTTTATTTTTGCAAGGGTAACAGGAGAAATTTGACCCCAAAAGTTGTTTTCCAGTTTCTCCTGAGTACGCTGATACCCCATATGTGGGGGTAAACCACTGTTTGGGCACATGCCGGGGCTCGGAAGGGAAGTAGTGACGTTTTGAAATGCAGACTTTGATGGAATGGTCTGCGGGCATCATGTTACGTTTGCAGAGCCCCTGATATGCCTAAACAGTAGAAACCCCCCACAAGTGACCTCATTTTGGAAACTAGACCCCCCAAGGAACTTATCTAGATGTGTGGTGAGCACGTTCAACCCCCAAGTGCTTCACAGACTTTTACAATGCAGAGCCGTGAAAATAAAAAATCATTTTTCTTTCCTCAGAAAAGATGTTTTAGCAAGCAATTTTTTATTTTCACAAGGGTAACAGGAGAAATTGGACCCCAATATTTGTTGCCCAGTTTGTTGTGAGTACGCTGATACCCCATATGTGGGGGTAAACCACTGTTTGGGCACACGACAGGGCTCGGAAGGGAAGTAGTGACATTTGAAATGCAGACTTTGATGGAATGGTCTGCGGGCATCACATTGCATTTGCAGAGCCCCTGATGTGCCTAAACAGTAGAAACACCCCACAAGTGACCCCATTTTGGAAACTAGACCCCCCAAGGAACTTATCTAGATGTGTGGTGAGCACGTTCAACCCCCAAGTGCTTCACAGAAGTTTATAACGCAGAGCCGTGAAAATAAAAAATAATTGTTCTTTCCTCAAAAATTATGTTTTAGCAAGTAATTTTTTATTTTTGCAAGGGTATCAGGAGAAATTGGACCCCAACAGTTGTTGCCCAGTTTGTCCTGAGTACGCTGGTACCCCATATGTGGGAGTAAACCACTGTTTGGGCGCACGTCGGGGCTTGGAAGGGAGGGAGCACCATTTGACTTTTTGAACGCAAGATTGGCTGGAATCAATGGTTGCGCCATGTTGCGTTTGGAGACCCCTGATGTGCCTAAACAGTGGAAACCCCTCAATTCTAACTTCAACACTAACCCCAACACACCCCTAATCCTAATCCCAACTGTAGCCATAACCCTAATCACAACCCTAACCCCAACACACCCCTAACCACAACCCTAACCCCAACACACCCGTAACCCTAATTCCAATCCTAATCCTAACCCTAATCCCAACCCTAACCCTAATCCCAACCCTAACCACAACTGTAACCCCAACACACCCCTAACCCTATCCGTAACCCTAACCACAAGCCTAATCTTAACCCTATTTCTAACCCTAGCCCTAATTCCAACCCTAACTCTAATTCCAACCCTAACTCTAAGGCTATGTGCCCACGTTGCGGATTCGTGTGAGATTTTTCCGCACGATTTTTGAAAAATCTGCAGGTAAAAGGCACTGCGTTTTACCTGCGGATTTACAGCAGATTTCCAGTGTTTTTTTTGTGCGGATTTCACCTGCGGATTCCTATTGAGGAACAGGTGTAAAACACTGCGGAATCTGCACAAAGAATTGACATGCTGCGGAAAATACAACGCAGCGTTTCTGCACGGAATTTTCCGCACCATGGGCACAGCGGATTTGGTTTTCCATAGGTGTACATGGTACTGTAAACCTGATGGAAAACTGCTATGAATTCGCAGCGGCCAATCTGCTGCGGATCCGCGGCCAATCCGCTGTGGATCCACGGCCAATCCGCTGCAGATCCATGGCCAATCCGCTGCGGATCCGCGGCCAAATCCGCACTGTGTGCACATGCCCTACACCTAACCCTAACCCTACCCCTAACCCTAACCCTACCCCTAGTTCTAACCCTAGTTCTAACCCTAACCCTAGTGGAAAAAGAAAAAAAAATATTTTCTTTTTTTTATTATTGTCCCTACCTATGGGGGTGATAAAGGGGGGGGGTCATTTACTATTTTTTTTATTTTGATCACTGTGATAGGTTATATCTCAGTGATCAAAATATACCTGGAACGAATCTGCCTTTTGGAAGATGGCAGCGCCCATGGAGAAGACGGATGGACACCGGGAGCCTCGGTAAGTATAAGGGGGTGGAGATCGGGGCACGGGGGGGCGTCGGAGCACGGGGGTGGCATAGGAGCACGGGGGGAGCGGACAGGAGGACGGGGGAGCGGAGCACAAGACGGAGGGGAGCGGAGCACAGATCGGTGGCTTGGGGGGGCGATCGGTGGGGTGGGGGGGTCACATCAGTGTTTCCAGCCATGGCCGATGATATTGCAGCATCGGCCATGGCTGGATTGTAATATTTCACCAGTTTTTTAGGTGAAATATTACAAATCGCTCTTATTGGCAGTTTCACTTTCAACTGCCAATCAGAGCGATCGTAGCCACGGGGGGGTGAAGCCACCCCCCCTGGGCTGAAGTACCACTCCCCCTGTCCCTGCAGATCGGGTGAAATTGGAGTTAACCCTTTCACCCGATCTGCAGGGATGCAATCATTCCATGACGCCACATAGGTGTACATGGTACTGTAAACCTGATGTAAAACTGCTACGAATTTGCAGCGGCCAATCCGCTGCGGATCCGCGGCCAATCCGCTGCGGATCCGCGGCCAATCCGCTGCGGATCCGCAGCCAAATCCGCACTGTGTGCACATGCCATAACCCTAACCCTACCCCTAACCCTACCCCTAACCCTAACCCTACCCCTAGTTCTAACCCTAGTTCTAACCCTAAACCTAGTGGAAAAAGAAAAAAAAATATTTTCTTTATTTTATTATTGTCCCTACCTATGGGGGTGATAAAGGGGGGGGTTTATTTATTATTTTTTTTATTTTGATCGCTGTGATAGAACCTACCACAGCGATCAAAATGTACTTGTAACGAATCTGCTAGCCGGCAGATTCGGCGGGCGCACTGAGCATGCGCCCGCCATCTTGGAAGATGGCGGCGCCCAGAGAGAAGACGGACCGACTTCGGGAGGCTCGGTAAGTATGAGGGGGTGGTGGGGGGGTGGATCGGAGCACAGGGGGGGGATCGGAGGACGAGGGAGCGGACAGGAGCACGGGGGAGCGGACAGGAGCATGGGGGAGTGAACAGGGGGACAGAGGGGGGTACCGGACAGAACGGAGGACTGGGGAGGAAATCGGGGGCGGTGGGGGGGGGCAGAACATGATTTCCAGCCATGGCAGATGCTATTGCAGCATCGGCCATGGCTGGATTGCAATATTTCACCATTTTCATAGGTGAAATATTGCAAATTGCTCTGATTGGCTGTTGCACTTTCAACAGCCAATCAGAGCGATCGTAGCCACGTGGGGGCAAAGCCACCCCCCCTAGGCTGAAGTACAACTCCCCCTCTCCCTGCAGATCGGGTAAAATAGGAGTTAACCCTTTCACCCGATCTGCAGGGATGCGATCATTCCATGACGCCACATAGGCGGGAAGGGGTTAAATCAGAGAGATATGTCACACAAAATAGTTAATAAATAACATTTCCCACATGTCTACTTTACATCAGCACAATTTTGGAAATACTATTTTTTTTGTTAGGAAGTTATAAGGGTTAAAATTTGACCAGCGATTTCTAATTTTTACAACAAAATTTACAAAACTATTTTTTTAGGGACCATCTCACATTTAAAGTCACTTTGAGGGGTGTACATGACAGAAAATACCCAAAAGTGACAACATTCTAAAACCTGCACCCCTAAGGTGCTCAAAACCACATTTAAGAAGTTTATTAACCCTTTACATGCTTCACAGGAACTGAAGCAATGTGGAAGGAAAAAATTAACCAAAATCTTCCTATTGTTGCCGGGTGCCAGCCGGCAGATCTCGGTGGGTACACTGCGCATGCGCCCACCATTTTCTTTCCTGAAGAAGATGCCAGCGGCCGTGGGGGGAAGCAGGAGGAGCCAGGGACACGGGGAGACACTGGTAAGTATTGGGGGGATCGGGGACCCTTTTTCTCTGTCCTCTGATGTTCGATCACATCAGAGGACAGAGAAATTAAATGGCAAATTGCGCTTTTTTTTTCTTTTACGGTCGCCGTTATACGGTTAATAACGGCGATTGCAACAAGGGGTCGGTAAACACCAACCAGAATCATGTTCTCTGGAGTCTCGGCTAACCCCACCAGCTGAGACCTGGAGAAAATCTGACTCATGGGGGTGCTATGCACTTGTTCCACAGCGCCGTTACGGCGCTGTGGTTTAAGTGCCCTTAATTATCACTGTTAAAAGGTTATCTGCGGTCATTAAGAGGTTAATATGTTAGTTATATAGAGTGGCTCTCTTAGCTTGCACCTCTTCACACTTGTCTTTTTTCTGTTTGGAAGTGCCAGTCAATTTTTATATATCTGTAGGTCCTCTTTAAGTTATATTTTATATGAATATATGTGTGTATACATGTATGTATGTATATGGATTAGTTGTAATAGCCTAATATTAAGTGAGTAAATCGCTCATTTTAGGAAAAATCTGTCACTAATACATAAAGACCATCCCCTTGTTTTCTCTTCTGAATGGTGACCTACGACAGTAGTCAATGAACTAAAGGCAATGCTGCCACTAGGAATTTCGGGGCCCCATACTGGCAACATTTTCAGGGCCCCCTTGAGACTCCACACAGGATCCACCCCAGCCCCACCTCCACCCCGTGTACCTTCAACAGTCCCACCACCCACTCATAGAAAAACACATCTGCACCACATCCTCACCAATCACACATTAACAGTTCCCATCACCGGATCACACGTATAGTCAGCAACTTTTGTTTTGGCCAAAAGATTTTTTTAAGCTGCCACCACAACAAGGTAGACTCTTTTGGCTGGGCCCTACTCTACTCTAACCTATTAAACATTTGTTGGAATATGCAATACAATTTAGGTATATTTTTATCTATTTTTCAATTTTTAAAATGACCAATAATGTCACATACAAGGTTACAACTACCACCACACATGACCAGACCACATATTACCACCACACAGTGACCAAATAGTAGCATATACAAGAGACAAATACCACCACACCATGAACATACCACATATTACTACCACACAGCGACCAAATAGTAGCACATACAAGGGACAAATACCACCACACCATGACCAGACCACATATTACCACCACAAAGTGACCAAATAACAGCACATACAAGGAACAAATACCTCCCCACCATGACCGGACATCATATTACCACCACATAGTGACTGAATACTACAATACCGATCATAAATAAAAAACACAATACTAATATCACCATAAGTGCCATTATACACAGGAGATCTGTACTTAGTATGCAGTGTCCTGGTACAGGTAATACAGTGATTACCGGCGATATTATACACAGGAGCTCTGTTTATATTGTATAGTGTACAGGTAATACAGTGATTTCCGGTGACATTATACACAGGAGCTCTGTATGCAGTATCAGTGTACAGGTTATACAGTGATCAATGACATTATACACAGGAGTTCTGTATATAGTATCAGTGTAAAGGTAATACAGTGATCACTGGTGACATTGTACACAGGACCTCTGTATATAGTATACAGTGTATAATGTCAGTGTACAGATAACACACTGACTCATCAGTGATGTCTCAGTGAAGTCCCTCATCTTCACTTTTCATCTTCATCCAGCACAGACCGCCATTACTTCTTCCACCCAGGGCTCATCTGCAGAAAATAACACAGTTATCTAGAGCACCGCTTGCTGAAAACATTACTTAATTAATAATATAATATACTGTAATTAGGCCCTATGATAATAATATCCCCCCATATGTCTTATTCCATGCTCCAGCCATATGTTCTCCCATCCTGCCCTCATGAGTATTCATTCTGCCTCATGTGATGTCCCATCCTGCCCCATCTGTCCCGTGATCCTGCCCCATCTGTCCCATGATCCTGCCCCATCTGTCCCATGATCCTTCCCCATCTGCCCCATGATCCTTTCCCATCTGTCTCCATCGTATCCATCCTGCCCCATGATTCTGCACCATGTGTCTCCATCCTGCCCCATGTCTCCATTCTGCCCCATGATCCTGCACCATGTATCTCTATCCTGTTCCTACCTTTGCTCTTGTCAAATAAGAACAAGGGGTTGTGGATGCATTTTTCCAGCTTTCTGTTCCTCATCGCCATCAAAAATATTCAATAATAACATTTTCTAAATCTATTCCTTTCTCTGACATATGATATATCCAACATTAATATTTGCTTGTGGCTATATTTTGTAGTCCTGTATCCATTTACTATATGATGCTGTATGTCCAATATTAATATGAGGTTCCGAGTGTATTATCCAGTGAAATAGCCACCTATCCCATATTGTGTGTCTAATTAAATCTAACTAAAACAAAGGACTTATTACATAACATTATTGATGCAGTTGAGGCAAGGTCTGATTTATGTCATAATATTATCAAGGCTGTCTGACATTATTAATGGTTGGCAATAATGCAGAAGTGTAAACTGTAAGCCATATGCATTCCTCAGGCGAGTCCTCCTTTAGGTGTTCAATCAGTGGAATAATGCGGAGTGTGAGGGAGTCAGGTCATCCGATCTCTCCGAAGATTTCTACTAGATTTCTCTCATACTCTGTTTGGGTTACTGGTTGTAGGATTGAAAAGACTCTGCCCCTGGTTGACCTCCATGTCTGTGCAGTGATTTGTTTTGTAAAATAAAAGTATCCATTTACACAAAAATATATATTTTTCTTGCTATAGAATAAATTTAGTTGTTGAAACCCTTCCAGGCATAGGAGACCTACAACAAAGATCACAAATTATTTTTACGATGCAGGAATATTTTGTTCTCATTTTTTAAATTAAATCAAATATGTGTGATTTAAGGAACTTGGTAAAGGTGCCAAAGGGTATAAGAAGCTACTGTATGTTAATATTAACTTTATGAGTATAGTAGGATAGAACCATCTATCATGATTTTTTAATTGGTTGTATGTATGTGTAATATCCATATACATGTACAGTTGAAACCAGAAGTTTACATACACTATATAAAAAGACACATGCATGTTTTTCTTAATATCTGACATGAAATCAGATTAAACCTTTCCCATTTTAGGTCAATTTGGATTACCATAATTATGAATATTTGCCAAATGCCAGAATATTGAGAGAGAAAATGTTTAAGGCATTTGTATTACTTACTGCAAGGTCAATACATTTCATTAGTATTTGATACCATTGCCCTTAAACTGAAGGACTTGGGTCAAACGTTTGGGTTATCTTTCCACAAGCTTCTCCCAATAGTTGGTCGGAATTTGGGCCCATTCCTCCTGACAAAACTGGTGTAACTGATCCTGGTTTGTTGGTCGCCTTGCTTGCACCTGCCTTTTCAGCCTTGCCCATAAATTTTCAATAGGAATGAGATCAGGGCTTTGTGATGGCCACTCCAAAACATTGAGTTTGTTATCCTTAAGCCACTTTTTTTGTTTTTTGTTTTTTAGCAGCATGCTTTGGGTCATTGTCTATTTGGAAGACCCATTTCCGCCCAAGCTTTAACTTCCTGGCTGATGTCTTGAGATGTTGCTTCAGTATTGCCACATAATCTTCTTTTCTCATGATGCCATCTTTTTTTTTAAGTGCACCAGTCCCTCCTGCAGAAAATCAACCCCACAACATGATGCTGCCACCCCCGTGTTTCACAGCTGGGATGGTGTTCTTAGGCTTCCAAGCTTCTCCCTTTTTCCTCCAACTGTAACAATGGTCATTATGCCTAAAAAGTTAAATTTCAGTTTCATCAGACCACAGGACATGTCTCAAAAAATTAAGGTCTTTGTTACTGTGTGCATATGCAAACATTAATCTGCTTTTTTATGTTTCTTTTGGAGTAATGGCTTCTTCCTAGAAGAGTGGCCTTTCTGCCCATGTTGATACAGTACTTGTTTCACTGTGGATATTGACACAATCTTACCAGCTTCCCCCATCATCTTCACAAGGTCTTTTGCGTTTGTCCGTGGGTTGATATGCACATGCCAGACTAAAGCACGTTCATCTCTGGGACACAGAACCCGTCTCCTTCCTGAGCCACATGATGGCTCAACATTCCCATCTTGTTTGTACTTCCGTATAATTGTTTGTACAGATGAACGAGGTACCTTGAAATTGTACCCAAGGAAGAGCCAGACTTATGCAAGTCCACAATTCTCGTTCTGATATCTTGGCTGATTTCTTTAGACTTTCTCATGATGCTACACAAAGAAGCAGTGTGTTTCAGCTGTGCATTAAAATACATCCACAGGTGTGTCTCTACCTCAAATGTTGCCAAAAAACTTATCAGAAGCTTCCAAACACATGACATCATCATATTGGCAATATAGTAGAATGAAAACCCTATGGCACCAAGTGTATATCTTTGCAGAACTCATATTTATTCTGATCAAGGATCAGTCAACAGAATCATCATATCGGCAGTCCAGAATTGTTTAAAGGCATAGTAATCTTAGTGTATGCAAACCAAACTTCTGACTTTGCAGTAAGCAATAAAAATGCCATAAAACATTCTCTTATTATTCTGGAATTTGGCAAATAATAATAATTATGGTAATCCTATTTGACCTAAAATGGGAAAGGATTATTCTGATTTCATGTCAGATATTGAGAAAAATATGCATATGTGTTTTTTTTTATTGTGCATGTAAACTTCTGGTTTCAACTGTATACATATATATATATATATATATATATATATATATATATATATATATATATATATATATATACTGTGTATTTATGTGTGCTTGTGCACATTACATTACATATGTGCTTGTCGTAGATATGGAAATTAGAATATGTGGAAATAAGGTTTATATAGAAATCTACAGAATACACTGACATTCTGACTGTATCCCATTGGCCAAATAAAATGACGTCACAACCACCAGTGATCTGACTACTAAGAGTGCAGGGTCAACTGACTGGCCATCATGATAGTATCTCTTCTATTCTGGTGGACACCAAGAAAGCAGCCGTGTGATGGATGCCTGATGGAAGCCTTTAAGGGAATCTATCATTTAAGAAGATACAGGGTTAATCTGCAGGTTAATTCCATTAGAAAGGTGTGTGGCTGCAGTACTGAAAGTGTGGCTCTCGAATGAAAATTAACTTTATTTTTCCCAGACGTCATCTACTCACAATCGTACAGATGTGCCGGTGAGGCTAGAGTCACTGCTCCGTGAGCGGCAGATGTAAGGATACCCTGGCATTTTGATTGACAGCTGTCTCTGTGTTGCATCAGTACACAGCGAGATGTCAATAAAATTGCCGGGGTGTACTTTAACTTTAGTCTCCCACGTACCCCTGTATAATTATAAGCTGCTAGCTCCCTGGAGGAAAAGAGTTACTTTTAACCATAGGAGCCACACTTTTAACCATAGGAGACACACTTTTAGTATGGTTGCCCGGTACCGTTCTAACCTCCAAATTTACCCTATATCTGAAGGTTAATAGCATTATCTGATATGATAGGTTCCCTTTAAAAGTGCCATAATAAATACTAAAGCTGCAGTACTCCTACTTTTGTACTACTAAAAAATGATATACCGTAATAAACATTAATAAAATAACCATTGTAATATTGTCCTGCTACAAACACAGTAGTCTACAGTAGTTGTATAGACGGAGAGCATCTGGCACAGTATGTTAGGCTCTATAAATCTACAATAGCTAATTTGGATGATAAATGTAGGAAAATTGGAAACTAATACAGTAATCATATCCAAGCTAGCCGCGTAGTTTATCCTAAAGTTTAACTTGAGTTCACATAATGCTTAGCAAGCTTAAACAATAGAATGGGTGGATATTATATTTTTCAATCTAATCCAGAAAATGCTTGGGCTTCAAAAAAGTAAAATATAGAATGTCCAGGCTCAATACTTTCTATCTAGAATATCACGGAACCCAAGACGGTGCTGACAGATGTATTGCGTTTTAACTTTCAAATACAAGAACAGAGGAAGAGTATTTCCTTACCTCCTGTTTCCTGAAATGCTCATAAGACAACATTTGTGTTTTCTTAGCTCCTCAAGGCGTTATCATGACTTTTCTGTAAAAGTCATCACATTTCTGTTCTCTCTTACTTTTGAGCACAATTCTTTGAAAGGCTTCTCTGGTATTTTGTTCTTCAACGCAAAAACAAGAACCTTGTAAGATGTGATGTCTGCAGTGTTATCATATGTATCATTTTACAACCACTTGCCTAAATTCGACCCACATCTAAGGCAGCAATTGAGTAGAGGCTCCACTGCTGAGCTTATTATTAGCAAATCGCTTAGACTGAAGCTTGACCACTAGAACCAGCTTAGATGGATAATATCAGCATTTTTTTCCTCAAATGTTTTTGGAGTCACTATTAATTATTAACATTATTTTTTCATCACTCATGCTACTACAAGAAGCAGTTTAGTAATATCTTGGGTATTATTTATTAAATATATAATTGCAGAGGGGAGAGAGATGTTTTTAGTAGAAAACCATTAATTTTTGTGCTCCAAAACAGTTTCTGTACATCTAAATCTAATGTAGACCTGTTGGACATTTACTGTATCTGTGTTAGGGCTAGAGGAACACACCGAGTAAATATAGATGTTATTATTGGTGTGTTCGCAGCCCGGGGTCCACCGTGCAGGCGGAACCTGCTGCTAGTAAATGACGGCACTATATAGCGGTATAAGCGAACTCTGTTACTTCACAGAGTCGCACAGAAAGAAGACACTGTGCACTGTTAACATCACAGGGGAACACAGGTAACTGCTGAGCTGATGGCAGTCAGTCGTCACGGACTCAGTGTTGTGAATTCTGCTCTTGGGTTCCCTCCGGTGGTTGTTGGTGGTAGTGCAGTTGTCCCTGGGTTGCAATCCTGGGCAGGTGTCCCTGCTGATTGCAGCTCTGACTGGGGTATTTAGGTGTGCAGGATTCATTAGCCCTTGCCAGTTGTCCATTGTTCTTGGAGGTTTTGCATCTGTCTGGTTCCTCCTGCCCTACTGCCAAATCAGCAAAGATAAGTGTCTGGTTTTTGTTTCTACAGCACACATGCTGTAATGAAAAATTCAGTGCTATTCATTGTTTTTTCTTGTCCAGCTTAGACTGTGTTTGGATGTTTCAGTCAAGTTGGATTCTCAGGAGATGCAGATATACATTCCATGTCTTTAGTTAGATGGTGGAATTTTTGTATTATCTGCTGTGGATATTTTTAGGGTTTTAATACTGACCGCTTAGTATTCTGTCCTATCCTTTCCTATTTAGCTAGCCTGGCCTCTTTTGCTAAATCCTGATTTCTGCCTGCGTGTGTCTTTCCTCTAATACTCACAGTCAATATTTGTGGGGGGGCTGCCTATCCTTTGGGGTTCTGCTCTGAGGCAAGATAGAATTCCCATTTCCATCTATAGGGGTATTTAGTCCTCCAGCTGTGTTGAGGTGTCTAGGATGTGTTAGGTACACCCCACGGCTACTTCTAGTTGCGGTGTCAGTTTAGGGTTTGCGGTCAGTACAGGTTCCACCTACTCCTGAGAAAGACTCATGCGGCTCCAAGGTCACCGGATCATAACAGTACAACTGGCCTGCAATGAGTTAAATGCATCTCAGATGAAGGGAAGAAAGAGCCATTTTTTTCTGTAGTCTGCTTTGTCTTTTCTTCCCTCTTTTTCTCTGGGTGGCTGAGGAGTCTTGTGCTAGCATGGATGTTCAGGGATTAGCTTCTCGTGTAGACCAGCTTGCTGCTAGGGTACAGGGTATTTCTGATTATATTGTTCAGACTCCAGTTTTAGAGCCTAAGATTCCTACTCCTGATTTGTTTTTTGGGGATAGGTCCAAATTTTTGAGTTTTAAAAACAACTGTAAACTGTTTTTTGCTCTGAGACCTCGATCCTCTGGTGATTCCATTCAGCAGGTTAAAATTGTCATCTCCCTGCTGCGTGGCGATCCTCAGGATTGGGCATTTTCCCTGGAATCTGGGAATCCGGCCTTGCTTAATGTAGACGCCTTTTTTCAGGCTTTAGGATTATTATATGATGAACCAAATTCTGTGGATCAAGCAGAGAAGACCTTGTTGGCCCTGTCTCAGGGTCAAGAAGCGGCAGAATTGTATTGTCAGAAATTTAGAAAATGGTCTGTGTTGACTAAATGGAATGATGATGCTTTGGCGGCAATTTTCAGAAAGGGTCTTTCTGAATCCATTAAAGATGTTATGGTGGGGTTTCCCACGCCTTTCAGTCTGAGTGATTCTATGTCTCTGGCCATTCAGATTGATTGGCGCTTGCGGGAGCGCAGAACTGTGCGCGCTGTGGCGTTGTCCTCAGAGCAGATTCCTGAGTCAATGCAGTGTGATAGGATTCTGTCTAGAACGGAACAACAGGGATTCAGACGTCAGAATAGGTTGTGTTTTTATTGTGGCCATGCTTCTCATGTCATTTCAGTCTGCCCTAAGCGTACAAAGAGGATCGCTAGTTCATTTACCATCAGTACTGTACAACCTAAATTTTTATTATCTGTGTCCTTGATCTGCTCATTGTCATCATTTTCTGTCATGGCGTTTGTGGATTCAGGCGCCGCCTTGAACTTAATGGACTTTCAGTTTGCCAGGCATTGTGGTTTTCCCTTGCAGTCTTTGCAGAACCTTATTCCTTTAAGGGGCATTGATGCTACACCTTTGGCTAAAAATAAGCCCCAGTTCTGGACACAGGTGACCATGTGCATGGCGCCAGCCCATCAGGAAGATTGTCGATTTCTGGTGTTGCATAATTTACATGATGCTATCGTGCTGGGTTTTCCATGGTTGCAGGCACATAATCCTGTGTTGGATTGGAAGTCTATGTCTGTGACTAGTTGGGGATGTCAGGGGGTTCATAATGACGTTCCTTTGATGTCAATCTCCTCTTCTTTCTTTTCTGAAATTCCAGAGTTTTTGTCTGATTTTCAGGATGTATTCGATGAGCCCAAGTCCAGTTCCCTTCCACCGCATAGGGACTGTGATTGTGCGATTGACTTGATTCCAGGCTGTAAGTTTCCTAAGGGCCGACTTTTCAACCTGTCAGTGCCTGAACATACCGCCATGCGGAGTTATGTTAAGGAGTCTTTGGAGAAAGGACATATTCGGCCATCTTCTTCACCGTTGGGAGCGGGATTTTTTTTTGTTGCTAAGAAGGATGGCTCCTTGAGACCCTGTATTGATTATCGCCTCTTGAATAAGATCACGGTCAAGTTTCAATACCCTTTACCTCTGCTTTCCGATTTGTTTGCTAGGATTAAGGGGGCTAGTTGGTTTACGAAGATTGACCTTCGGGGGGCATATAATCTTGTTCGTATTAAGCAGGGTGATGAATGGAAAACTGCGTTTAATACGCCCGAAGGCCATTTTGAATATCTTGTGATGCCATTCAAGCTCACTAATGCTCCATCTGTTTTTCAGTCCTTCATGCACGATATCTTCCGGACTTATCTTGATAAATTCATGATTGTATATTTGGATGACATTTTAATTTTTTCCGATGATTGGGAGTCTCATGTGGAACAGGTCAGGATGGTATTTCAGATCCTTCGTGATAATGCTTTGTTTGTGAAGGGGTCTAAGTGTCTCTTTGGAGTGCAGAAGGTTTCTTTTTTGGGCTTCATTTTTTCTCCCTCATCTATAGAGATGGATCCGGTTAAGGTTCAGGCCATTCATGATTGGATTCAACCCACATCTGTGAAGAGCCTTCAGAAATTTTGGGGCTTTGCTAATTTGTATCGCCGTTTCATTGCTATCTTCTCCAGTGTGGTTAAACCATTGACCGATTTGACGAAGAAAGGCGCTGATGTGACAAATTGGTCCTCTGCGGCTGTCTCTGCCTTTCAGGAGCTTAAACGCCGATTTGCTTCTGCCCTGGTGTTGCGTCAACTGTTATGACCCCAATGGCGAGGGTCTCAGAGGAACGTGGAAGTCTGCAGAATACAAAAATCCAGCTCATAGGGCAGTGGTAACTGGGTTGACCATATATCTACTCCTAACGCCAACACTAGAAGTAGCCGGGGATCATTCCTACGTTGATTCTAGATGACACGCGCCAGCCGGAGAATCTAGCTACCCCTAGTAGAGGAAAACAAAGACCTTTCTTGCCTCCAGAGAAGGGGACCCCAAAGCTGGATAGAAGCCCCCCACAAATAATGACGGTGAGGTAAGAGGAAATGACAAACACAGAAATGAACCAGGTTTAGCACAGAGAGGCCCGCTTACTGATAGCAGAATAAAGAAAGGTAACTTATATGGTCAACAAAAACCCTATCAAAATCCACACTGGAAATTCAAGAACCCCCGAACCGTCTAACGGTCCGGGGGGAGAACACCAGCCCCCTAGAGCTTCCAGCAAAGGTCAGGATATAGATTTGGAACAAGCTGGACAAAAATACAAAACCAAAACAAATAGCAAAAAGCAAAAGGCAGACTTAGCTGAAATAACTGGAACCAGGATCAGTAGACAAGAGCACAGCAGACTAGCTCTGATAACTACGTTGCCAGGCATTGAACTGAAGGTCCAGGGAGCTTATATAGCAACACCCCTAACTAACGACCCAGGTGCGGATAAAAGGAATGACAGAAAAACCAGAGTCAAAAAACTAGTAACCACTAGAGGGAGCAAAAAGCAAATTCACAACAGTACCCCCCCCCTTAGTGAGGGGTCACCGAACCCTCACCACGACCACCAGGGCGATCAGGATGAGCGGCATGAAAGGCACGAACTAAATCGGCCGCATGAACATCAGAGGCGACCACCCAGGAATTATCCTCCTGACCATAGCCCTTCCACTTGACCAGGTACTGAAGCCTCCGCCTGGAGAGGCGAGAATCCAAGATCTTCTCCACCACGTACTCCAACTCGCCCTCAACCAACACCGGAGCAGGAGGCTCAGCAGAAGGAACTACAGGCACAATGTACCGCCGCAACAAGGACCTATGAAATACATTGTGAATAGCAAACGACACAGGAAGATCCAGACGAAAAGATACAGGATTAAGGATTTCCAATATCTTGTAAGGCCCAATAAAACGAGGTTTAAATTTGGGAGAGGAGACCTTCATAGGAACAAAGCGGGAAGAAAGCCACACCAAATCCCCAACGCGTAGTCGGGGACCCACACCGCGGCGGCGGTTGGCAAAGCGCTGAGCCTTCTCCTGTGACAACTTCAAGTTGTCCACCACATGATTCCAGATCTGCTGCAACCTATCCACCACAGAATCCACCCCAGGACAGTCAGAAGGCTCCACATGACCCGAAGAAAAGCGAGGATGGAAACCAGAGTTGCAGAAAAAAGGCGAAACCAAGGTGGCGGAACTAGCCCGATTATTAAGGGCAAACTCAGCCAACGGCAAGAATGTCACCCAATCGTCCTGATCAGCAGAGACAAAACACCTCAAATAAGCCTCCAAAGTCTGATTGGTTCGCTCCGTCTGTCCATTAGTCTGAGGATGGAAAGCAGACGAAAACGACAAATCAATGCCCATCCTACTACAAAAGGATCGCCAGAACCTGGAAACGAACTGGGATCCTCTGTCTGACACAATATTCTCAGGGATGCCGTGCAAACGAACCACGTTCTGGAAAAACACAGGAACCAGATCGGAAGAGGAAGGCAGCTTAGGCAAAGGAACCAAATGGACCATCTTGGAGAAGCGATCACATATCACCCAGATAACGGACATGCCCTGAGATAGCGGAAGATCAGAAATGAAATCCATGGAGATATGTGTCCAAGGTCTCTTCGGGACAGGCAAGGGCAAGAGCAAACCGCTGGCACGAGAACAGCAAGGCTTAGCTCGAGCACAAGTCCCACAGGACTGCACAAATGACCGCACATCCCTTGACAAGGAAGGCCACCAAAAGGACCTGGCCACCAGATCTCTGGTGCCAAAAATTCCCGGGTGACCTGCCAACACCGAGGAATGAACCTCGGAAATGACTCTGCTGGTCCACTTATCCGGGACAAACAGTCTGTCAGGTGGACAAGACTCAGGCCTATCAGCCTGAAATCTCTGCAACACACGTCGCAGATCCGGAGAAATAGCTGACAAGATAACTCCATCTTTAAGAATACCAACAGGATCAGCGACTCCAGGAGCATCAGGCACAAAGCTCCTAGAAAGAGCATCGGCCTTCACATTCTTTGAACCTGGTAAATACGAGACAACAAAATCAAAGCGGGAGAAAAACAATGACCAGCGGGCCTGTCTCGGATTAAGGCGTTTAGCAGACTCGAGATACATCAGATTTTTGTGATCAGTCAAGACCACCACACGATGCTTAGCACCCTCGAGCCAATGACGCCACTCCTCAAATGCCCATTTCATGGCCAACAACTCCCGATTGCCCACATCATAATTTCGCTCGGCAGGCGAAAACTTCCTAGAGAAAAAGGCACAAGGTTTCATAACAGAGCAACCAGGGCCTCTCTGTGACAAAACGGCCCCTGCCCCAATCTCCGAAGCATCCACCTCAACCTGAAAGGGAAGTGAGACGTCAGGCTGGCACAAAACAGGCGCCGAAGTAAACCGGCGTTTCAACTCCTGGAAAGCCTCCACGGCAGCAGGAGCCCAGTTAGCTACATCGGAGCCCTTCTTGGTCATATCCGTCAAAGGTTTCACAATGCTAGAAAAATTAGCGATAAAACGACGGTAGAAGTTAGCGAAGCCCAAGAACTTCTGAAGACTCTTAACTGACGAGGGCTGAGTCCAATCAAGAATAGCTCGGACCTTGACTGGGTCCATCTCCACAGCAGAAGGGGAAAAAATGAACCCCAAAAAGGGAACCTTCTGTACACCAAAGAGACACTTTGAGCCCTTGACAAACAAAGAATTTTCACGCAAAATTTTAAAGACCAACCTGACCTGCTCCACATGCGAATCCCAATCATCAGAAAAAACCAAAATATCATCCAGGTAAACAATCAAAAATTTATCCAGATACTTCCGGAAAATGTCATGCATAAAGGACTGAAAAACTGAAGGCGCATTGGAGAGCCCAAAAGGCATCACCAAGTACTCAAAATGACCTTCGGGCGTATTGAATGCGGTTTTCCATTCATCACCTTGCTTAATGCGCACAAGGTTGTACGCACCACGAAGGTCTATCTTGGTGAACCACTTGGCACCCTTAATCCGGGCAAACAAGTCAGACAACAGCGGTAAAGGATACTGAAATTTGACAGTGATCTTATTTAAAAGCCGATAATCAATACAAGGTCTCAAAGATCCGTCCTTTTTTGCCACAAAAAAGAATCCCGCACCAAGAGGGGAAGAAGACGGACGAATATGTCCTTTTTCCAGAGACTCCTTGATATATGAACGCATAGCGGTATGTTCAGGTACCGACAGATTAAACAGTCTTCCCTTAGGAAATTTACTGCCTGGGATCAAATCTATAGCACAGTCACAGTCCCTATGAGGAGGCAGTGCACTGGACTCAGACTCACTGAAGACATCCTGATAATCAGACAAATACTCCGGAACTTCCGAAGGCGTAGAAGAAGCAATAGACACAGGCAGGGAATCCTCATGAATACCACGACAGCCCCAACTTGAGACTGACATAGCCTTCCAGTCCAGGACTGGATTATGGGTCTGTAACCATGGCAGCCCTAAAACGACCAAATCATGCATTTTATGTAAAACCAGGAAACGTATCACCTCGCGGTGTTCAAGAGTCATGCACATGGTAACCTGAGTCCAATACTGCGGTTTATTTGCTGCCAATGGTGTAGCATCAATACCCCTAAGAGGAATAGGATTTTCTAATGGTTCAAGAGTAAATCCACAGCGCTTAGCAAATGAGAGATCCATGAGACTCAGGGCAGCACCTGAATCTACAAACGCCATGACAGGATAAGATGACAGTGAGCAAATCAAAGTTACAGACAGAATAAATTTAGGTTGCAAATTACCAACGGTGACAGGACTAACAACCTTAGCTATACGTTTAGAGCATGCTGAGATAACATGTGTAGAATCACCACAGTAGTAGCACAAGCCATTCCGGCGTCTATGAATTTTCCGCTCATTTCTAGTCAGGATTCTATCACATTGCATTAAATCAGGTGTCTGTTCAGACAACACCATGAGGGAATTTGCGGTTTTTCTATCACATTGCACCGAATTAGGTGTCTGTTCAGACAACACCATGAGGGAATTTGCGGTTTTGCGCTCCCGCAACCGCCGGTCAATTTGAATAGCCAGTGCCATAGTATCATTCAGACCTGTGGGAATGGGAAAACCCACCATAACATTCTTAATGGCTTCAGAAAGGCCATTTCTAAAATTAGCGGCCAGTGCACACTCGTTCCAATGTGTCAGCACGGACCATTTCCGAAATTTTTGGCAATACACTTCAGCCTCGTCCTGCCCCTGAGACATAGACAGCAAGGCCTTTTCTGCCTGAATCTCAAGATTGGGTTCCTCATAAAGTAAACCGAGCGCCAGAAAAAACGCATCAAGATCAGCCAATGCCGGATCTCCTGGCGCCAGCGAAAAAGCCCAATCCTGAGGGTCGCCCCGTAAGAACGAAATAACAATTTTTACTTGCTGAGCAGAATCTCCTGATGAACAGGGTCTCAGGGACAAAAACAATTTACAATTATTCACGAAATTCCTAAACTTAAACCTGTCTCCGGAAAACAGTTCAGGAATCGGTATTTTAGGTTCTGACCTAGGATTTCTGATAACATAGTCTTGTATGCCCTGCACACGAGTAGCCAGCTGGTCCACACTTGTAATCAAGGTCTGGACATTCATGTCTGCAGCAAGCATAGCCACTCTGAGGTAAAAAGGGGAAGGAGAAAAAAAAAACTCAGAATCTTCTTTCTTATAATCCCTCTTCTGCAATGCATTAAACATTTAATACTGGCCTGGCAAACTGTTATGACCCCAATGGCGAGGGTCTCAGAGGAACGTGGAAGTCTGCAGAATACAAAAATCCAGCTCATAGGGCAGTGGTAACTGGGTTGACCATATATCTACTCCTAACGCCAACACTAGAAGTAGCCAGGGATCATTCCTACGTTGATTCTAGATGACACGCGCCAGCCGGAGAATCTAGCTACCCCTAGTAGAGGAAAACAAAGACCTTTCTTGCCTCCAGAGAAGGGGACCCCAAAGCTGGATAGAAGCCCCCCACAAATAATGACGGTGAGGTAAGAGGAAATGACAAACACAGAAATGAACCAGGTTTAGCACAGAGAGGCCCGCTTACTGATAGCAGAATAAAGAAAGGTAACTTATATGGTCAACAAAAACCCTATCAAAATCCACACTGGAAATTCAAGAACCCCCGAACCGTCTAACGGTCCGGGGGGAGAACACCAGCCCCCTAGAGCTTCCAGCAAAGGTCAGGATATAGATTTGGAACAAGCTGGACAAAAATACAAAACCAAAACAAATAGCAAAAAGCAAAAGGCAGACTTAGCTGAAATAACTGGAACCAGGATCAGTAGACAAGAGCACAGCAGACTAGCTCTGATAACTACGTTGCCAGGCATTGAACTGAAGGTCCAGGGAGCTTATATAGCAACACCCCTAACTAACGACCCAGGTGCGGATAAAAGGAATGACAGAAAAACCAGAGTCAAAAAACTAGTAACCACTAGAGGGAGCAAAAAGCAAATTCACAACAGTCAACCGGATGTTTCTCTTCCGTTTCAGGTTGAGGTTGACGCTTCAGAGATTCGGGCAGGGGCCGTTTTGTCTCAGAGGGATCCTGTTGGTTCCTTGATGAAACCGTGTGCCTTCTTTTCCCGTAAGTTTTCGCCCGCTGAACGCAATTATGATGTCGGCAATCGGGAGTTGTTGGCTATGAAGTGGGCGTTTGAGGAGTGGCGACATTGGCTCGAGGGAGCTAAGCACCGTATTGTGCTCTTGACTGATCATAAAAATCTGATTTACCTCGAGTCTGCCAGGCGGCTGAATCCTAGACAGGCTCGATGGTCCTTGATTTTTTCCCGTTTTGATTTCGTGGCCTTGTATCTTCCGGGTTCTAAGAATATTAAGGCTGATGCCCTCTCTAGGAGTTTTTTGCCTGATTCTCCTGAAGTCCTTGAACCGGTCGGCATTCTGAAAGAAGGGGTGGTCCTTTCTGCCATTTCCCCTGATTTACGACGGGTTCTTCAGGAATTTCAGGCTGACAAACCTGACCGCTGTCCAGTGGGGAAACTGTTTGTTCCTGATAGATGGACTAGTAGAGTGATTTCTGAGGTTCATTGTTCTGTGTTGGCTGGCCATCCTGGTATTTTTGGTACCAGAGATTTGGTTGGTAGGTCCTTTTGGTGGCCTTCTTTGTCACGTGATGTGCGTTCTTTTGTGCAGTCCTGTGGGACTTGTGCGCAGGCCAAGCCTTGTTGTTCCCATGCTAGTGGGTTGCTTTTGCCTTTGCCGGTCCCTGAGAGGCCCTGGACACATATTTCTATGGATTTTATTTCTGATCTTCCGGTTTCCCAGAGGATGTCGGTTATCTGGGTTGTTTGTGACTGGTTCTCTAAGATGGTCCATTTGGTGCCTTTGCCTAAATTGCCTTCCTCTTCTGATTTGGTTCTGTTGCTTTTTCAGCATATGGTTCGTTTGCATGGTATTCCGGAGAATATTGTGTCCGACAGAGGTTCCCAGTTTGTTTCTAGGTTTTGGCGGGCCTTTTGTGCTAGGCTGGGCATTGATTTGTCTTTTTCTTCCGCATTTCATCCTCAAACAAATGGCCAAACCGAGCGAACTAATCAGACTTTGGAAACTTATTTGAGATGCTTTGTGTCTGCTGATCAGGATGATTGGGTGGCTTTCTTGCCATTGGCCGAGTTTGCCCTTAATAATCGGGCTAGTTCGGCTACCTTGGTTTCGCCCTTCTTTTGTAATTTTGGTTTTCATCCTCGTTTTTCTTCGGGGCAGGTAGAGCCTTCTGACTGTCCTGGTGTGGATTCTGTGGTTGACAGGTTGCAGCAGATTTGGGACTCATGTGGTGGACAATTTGGTGTTGTCTCAGGAGGAGGCTCAACGTTTTGCTAACCATCGTCGGTGTGTTGGTTCCCGGCTTCGGGTTGGGGATCTGGTCTGGTTGTCTTCCCGTCATGTAGGTCATGTCTTCCCGTTCCTATGAAGGTTTATTCCCCTAAGTTTAAGCCTCGGTTTATTGGTCCTTTTAGGATTTCTGAGATTATTAATCCGGTGTCTTTTCGATTGGCCCTTCCGGCCTCTTTTGCTATCCATAATGTCTTCCATAGATCTTTATTGCGGAAATATGTGGTGCCCGTTGTTCCCTCTGTTGATCCTCTGGCCCCTGTGTTGGTTGATGGGGAGCTGGAGTATGTGGTTGAGAAGATTTTGGATTCTCGCTTTTCGAGGCGGAGGCTTCAGTACCTTGTCAAATGGAAGGGTTATGGCCAGGAGGATAATTATTGGGTTTTTGCCTCTGATGTCCATGCTGCTGATTTGGTCCGTGCCTTTCATCTGGCTCGTCCTGATCAGCCTGGGGGCTCTGGTGAGGGTTCGGTGACCCCTCCTCAAGGGGGGGGTACTGTTGTGAATTCTGCTCTTGGGTTCCCTCCGGTGGTTGTTGGTGGTAGTGCAGTTGTCCCTGGGTTGCAATCCTGGGCAGGTGTCCCTGCTGATTGTAGCTCTGACTGGGGTATTTAGGTGTGCAGGATTCATTAGCCCTTGCCAGTTGTCCATTGTTCTTGGAGGTTTTGCATCTCTGTCTGGTTCCTCCTGCCCTGCTGCCAAATCAGCAAAGATAAGTGTCTGGTTTTTGTTTCTACAGCACACATGCTGTGTGCTTTACTATTCAGTACTATTCATTGTTTTTTCTTGTCCAGCTTAGACTGTGTTTGGATATTTCAGTCAAGTTGGATTCTCAGGAGATGCAGATATACATTCCATGTCTTTAGTTAGATGGTGGAATTTTTGTATTATCTGATGTGGATATTTTTAGGGTTTTAATACTGACCGCTTAGTATTCTGTCCTATTTTTTCCTATTTAGCTAGCCTGGCCTCTTTTGCTAAATCCTGATTTCTGCCTGCATGTGTCTTTCCTCTAATACTCACAGTCAATATTTGTGGGGGGCTGCCTATCCTTTGGGGTTCTGCTCTGAGGCAAGATAGAATTCCCATTTCCATCTATAGGGGTATTTAGTCCTCCGGCTGTGTCGAAGTGTCTAGGATGTGTTAGGTACACCCCACGGCTACTTCTAGTTGCGGTGTCAGTTTAGGGTTTGCGGTCAGTACAGGTTCCACCTACTCCTGAGAAAGTCTCATGCGGCTCCAAGGTCACCGGATCATAACACTCAGAGAAGCACACAAAACACTCCTCTCAGGTGGAACCGGAATTCTAGAGGCTATGAGCCAGCGCTGAATACATTCATACAAAACTCCCCACCGGAGGTGCCGGTATTCTAGGGGCTTATTTCAGCCAAACCCTGTCCACATACAGCCGTGATCACAATAGCAAAGATCATACACATGTTCATACTAGCGCATGGCCATGCGTTCATGCGAACCTTTTATAGCTGTAGCAACTTCAGGACCTTCCTAGAGGACCAATGGGAGCTGCCACAGTACCTGAGCAACTTCAGGACCTTCCTAGAGGACCAATCGGAGCTGCTGCAGTACCTGAGCATGTGACCTCTGACCTCCAATGAGAGGTCTTACCTTGTTCATGCTCAGAAGGGGAAAAGCAGGACTTACTCCCAAAGATGCCGCTGACCAATACTGGCTATAATGACAGAACCTGGAAGAACAGCAGTAATCAGGCGCAGAGTATCTGCCTGAGCCAGACGTCTCTGCTGAGCAGGCTCCACTGCGGCTGGAAAAGGATGGGAGACCGCAGCAGAGATGGCTCGAGATTCCCCCTGTGCAGAGGCGGGAATTCGACACCTAACAATCTGTTTCCTAAAAGTTCTTCCTGTATAAGAAAACAAAAAATGCATGCATTTAACTTTATACATTTTTACAATATGGTTGTAATTAGAGATGAATGGATCAGTCAAAATTTGAATTTGCCCCTTCATGCGGATTTTCTCTGAAATTTGATTCACTGAAATATATATATATTTTTTAATGTAATGTCTATTATTATGCTCTGGGAACGAGAGAGACCACAGAGTATAATAAATGTATTATATAAAAAATAAAAATAATCCTTATACTTCCCTCTCGGAACCCTATGCTCCTCACCATCTTCCATCCAGTCCTCATCACATTTTCTGATCCCCGCTGTCAGTGCTGAAATCCTTGGGATTTCTGGATATGATGAAGCTCAGGAAGGTTCTCCATGAGCATGTGAAAGGTCATGACATCACAACATGTGATGTGACCTTGCATATGCATGTTCAGAACCGTCTTGGGCTTCATCAGTGCCGGAAGTCCAAGCTTAGTATGAGAGGTTAGGATATTTCTATGCTCATGGCAGCAATCAAAAAATGCAACAAGGACTAGAATTATGATTGTGAGGAAAGTAGGGGCTAGGGTTGAGCGAAACGGGTCGTTCATTTTCATAAGTCGCTGACTTTTGGCAAAGTCGGCGTCTCATGAAAACCGACCCGATCCCTGTGCGGGGCCGGCCATGCGGTACGCGATCTTGGCGCCAAAGTCGCGTTTCGTATGACGCGTTTAGCGCCATTTTTTCAGCCAATGAATGAGCGTGGGCAGAGTGATGACATAGGTCTTAGGGGAGTGAACGGCTATCGTCATGTTATCACTTGTGCGCAGTAGGGATTTGGAATGTGCAATACGAAATTTTCTGTGGTGGGATGGAGGGGAGAGAGAGAGAGAGAGAGAGAAAAAAAAATAAAAAAATATTCCTTCATTGGGTTTTGTGTTTCGGCCGAAACCCGACTTTTCACGGTGGTCGGCCGATTTCACTCGACTCGACTTTTAAGACAGTCGGGTTTCACAAAACCCGACTCGACCCTAAAAGACTAAAGGTCGCTCAACCCTAGTAGGGGCCATAAAAGTAAACAGCAAGGTGAGCAGTAAGCTCACGGTCTGAGCGGAAGCGAATAAGAGAAAAATTGATATCAATTCCATTCAAACGTATTTACTTATCTCTATCTGTACCAGGTGCCTCTAACAGCATTTTGTGACTATTAGTCAGTCATAGGCTCCAACGTTGAAGAAAGTAACCTGTCAGCAAGTTTTTAGGTATGATAATAATGGTATGGTTGTGTTGGAGCTTTTCCCTCAATAAAAACTATACCTATCTATTTAGTTAACCAAAAACACAACTAGAATCAGCATGATAGAGGCGAATCGCCTTCTAAGTTTAAATGAATGAAAACAAATAAATACTACTATGCTGAAGAAGGAAAAGGACTAGATACACGGACTGGTCGCTAAGACAACTATAGCAAAGGATGGGTCACAAGTAGTGTTGAGCGATACCTTCCGATACTTGAAAGTATCGGTATCGGATAGTATCGGCCGATATCCGAAAAATATCGGATATCGCCGATACCGATACCCGATACCAATACAAGTCAATGGGACACAAGTATCGGAAGCTATCCTGGATGGTTCCCAGGGTCTGAAGTTGAGGAAACGCTCCTTCAGGCCCTGGGATCCATATTCATGTAAAAAATAAAGAATAAAAATAAAAAATATGGATATACTCACCCCTCCGGCGGACCCTGGACCTAGCGGTGTTAACCGTCAGCCTCCGTTCCTAAGAATGAGCGAGTGAAGGACCTTCGATGACGTGGTGGCTTGTGATTGGTCGCGTGACCGCTCATGTGACCGCTCATGCGACCAATCACAAGACCGCGACGTCATTGCAGGTCCTTCACTCGCTCATTCTTAGGAATGGAGGCTGCCGGTTGCAGCGGTTACAACCAGGGCGCGTCAGAGGGTGAGTATATCCCTATTTTTTATTTTTATTCTTTATTTTACACATGAATATGCATTCCGATCCCTATTCCCGATATCGCAAAAATATCGGAACTCGGTATCGGAATTCCGATACCGCAAATATCGGCCAATACCCGATACTTGCGGTATCGGAATGCTCAACACTAGTCACAAGGGCCCCCAAAAAACGACCTTCAAGTCCATATGAAACAGTGTTTAAATAACCTTTATTAATCATTAAAATTGCACCTGTCTGTTGCAATTTTAATGATTAATAAAGGTTATTTATACACTGTTTCATATGGACTTGAAGTTCGTTTTTTTGGGGCCCTTTCACCTATCTATTTAGTGTAGAAGTCACATGAAAATCAGACTGGAAGAGGACGTGTCAATGCACATAGATGAACCAGCTATAAAATCAGTAAATCTTTACACTCACTAGGTTCACTTCACCTTTTGGCATATCAATCCCATCTACACATGGCAAGCATTCGCTATTGATGGAAAAATCCTCTAAAACAATTGCAAGGTTTTAGTTCACATAGATACCATGGTATCTGTAACTAAAACATCCAAAATCTGCAATAAAATATCTAAAAAGATAAAAAAATGATATATACATATATCACTTTTTATTCATCTTAGATATTTTATCTATTATATTGTATATATATAAATATACAGTATATACATATATATCTTATACACATAGATGCAGATATTTTGCTCTTACATGTCTAACGTACTAACTTCAACCTTCTGGCTCTTACAGAAAATCTTGATCCGGCAGTTGGACACCACCGCTGCCGCTCTCTCGTTTGACGGGCTGACATTTTCGCATACCTTAAGACTTGAGAACAGACAAGTTGGAGGTGTTGGTCTGCTTCTTTCATCATAATGCGCTTTCCAGGTTATCCTCTCTGGTACCCCCATATTTCCTTCCTTAGAAGTCCACACCGTTAGACTATTCCAACCCTTCTCCTGTCCCTGAGAGAGGAAGTTGTCTATCGTGACATTCCCACTATCATCATGGGAGACTTTAATATCCCCATTGATGATCCCATTTCCCATTCTGCCTCCCATCTACTTTATCTAACGTCCTCATTCGACCTCTCACAGGGGCTATATTTGGCACAGAACTTCCCTTTATTGCCTATATCCAATCACTCACTCATGTTTCCTGCATCTTAAAAACATATTGAGAATCCAACCTTTTCTCACCTTTGAAACTGCTAAAACTCTTAGGGTATGTGCACATGTCCGGATTTCTTCAGGAATTTTTGCGTTTTTTTGGCGGAATTCCCCGATAAAAACACAATAATTCTGCATAAAAAATGCTTAAATTATGCATCCTATCATTTAGAATGCATTCCGCATTTTTTGTGCAAATTTTGCGTTTTTTTCCGCAAAAAAAACTCAATCTGCAAAAAGAAGCAACATGTTCATTCTTTTTGCGGATTTTTTGCGGATTTCCCATGATTTTGGAGTGTCAGGAGGAAATCCGCAAAAAATCCGCTAAAATTCCGCAAAAAAAACGCAAAAAAAAAAATTGCGGATTTCTGGCAGAAATGTCCGGATTTTGTCAGGAAAATTTCTGCAAGAAATCCTGACGTGTGCACATACCCTTACTGTAGCTTTTATTAATTCTCATCTGGATTACTGCAACTCTCTTCTGATCAGTCTCCCTCTAACCAAGCATTCTTCAATCCATCCTGAGTGTGACAGCCAGGGTCATATGCTTGTCCAGCTACTTCACCGATGCCTCCACCTTCTGCCAGCCACTACACTGGTTGTCCATTTTTTACAGAATGCAATATGAACTCATATCTCTCTCACCTACAAAGCTCTCCCCTACTCTGCAATACCCTATATCTCCTCCCTCATCTCTGTCTATTGCTTTATACTTGCCCTCTGTTCTGAAATTGACCTAAGACTAACATCCTCCATAATCCGAACCTCTTACCTCCATCTCCAAGACTTCTCCCATGCTGTGCCAGTACTCTGGTCTGCGCTCCCCCAGATGATCCAACTGATACCTAGCCCCAACGTTTTTAAGTGTGCTTTAAAAACACATCTCTTTAAACGAGCCTATCATCTCAACTCACTAACCTAACTCACCCCTGTTCCCTCCTTCTAAATAGTATTCAGAATCTGCACCCTCCTATTCATCTGTCTCCACACCATCCATGCACGTGATAGCTGCACTGGATAATTGCACTTATGTATTTGTAAAATATATCAAAGTGGTCAGAAGAGTGTCAATGATGTGCCAACACTTCAACGAGCCTTGGGACCAACTCCAAGTAAGATCTGTGAGAATCCAAGAAAACTAAGATCCAACTTCTATTTTTATTCAGAGGTTTCATTCAGATATTTTTTTATAGCAAAGTAGAATAACCAATTAAATTGAACAAATAAGTAAAAATTTAAATAAAATTATCCACATTTATCACTTATTAATCATTATTAATCAGTTTTCAAAAATCAAATATTTAAAAAGTCGACATTAAATATTTAATCAAAGCGTCTTATTTGAAACCTTGTTTAGCCCTATATCCTCTTATATCCTCTTCATTTCTAACTGTACGAATATTCACATAGCCATAAGGAACACAATAGTAATAGATAAAAGACTCTGACTAATGGAAAGGAAAGGCTTTGTATAAATAACAGCCGGCTTTGTATATATCCAGTGGCTTGATGTGTTAAAGATTCTCTACCACTAAATGAGAGATGGCTGGATGAAGTGTATTAATATTGTTAAACATTTCATCTTTGCCACGTTGTGTAGGAGTGTAATGGTAAAACGTTTCAAGCATTAAATTAGTTCAATGCTTGCTATCCAGTGACTAATTATGAATTTTCCAACCTTCCTAGTTAATGACCATTTTCCATACCACTGAAAAGTAGTATTCTTATCATGGGTTGTATTTACATTTATTTTCTATTTTTATGAATCTATGTTAGGAATTTCAAGTATAACCAATTGTACTAGCTTGTTTGTTGCATTATGTGAAACGTTTCATCACTGGCATTCTTTCCATAACTTTTACATTCTCAAGCTAACTCACATGCAAACATTGCAATAGTTATTTGCAATCATGACCATCAATTCCTGCTATAGAGATAGACTTTTAAAGATTTTAATACTAGTAGGCAGGTTAGGACCGTCCCGATGGGTACACCTTGTGGTGGTGCGATGGTTTTTATGCTTTTTGATCAATGTAGTGCTAACTAAGTACCCTCTGTTATTTACTATTACTGGTTTACTTGCTGTAGGTTACAGTATATGCTCATATTTTTTTCTTGTAATGACAGTATTATAAAACGGACACATCACCGATCCCATATATCAATTTCTGCTAGGCAGGAGTCCCACCTCTGGTACGTATTGAGTAAATAGGTATCCCTCATCGCTTTCTGTTCATGCAGCATAGCTGACTTGACTTTGGTTGATCCAAGTAGAATTATATGAATTTATTCAAGTGTAATTGAATTCTACTTAAATCCATATTATCCATAATGGTAATTGTTTGGTAATTCACTTCATGCAAATTTCGCAAAATGATGGCCAACTGGCCACCATTTTGCTGAACCATAGAGGACCAGCAAAAAATTAGAAAGAATACTAATACTCACTTTACCGCTCATCTTTCCGACCACCACCGTGGCTCATTCTACTAATATGGCCCACAATGCATCTTCTTAATGCAGCCGCACACGTCATCTTTTGCTAAGCCCGGACTCCCATATGTGACTAGGCCCGGGGCATCTCTGTGCATGCACGTTATAAGGTTGTAACGACATTTCGATGTGCACTGAGACCTTAAAACATGCACTATTGGCCAGGACTATTCCCTGGATTACACTGTACTTGCACAGGATCACCCTGGGTCTAGTTCAGACTGGATTTCCCGGCCTAGCATGAAGATACAGCGTGCAGCTGTAGTAACAAGATGTGCTGAGGATCATGCGAGGGAGAGTGAACAGAAGGAAGTGAGCAGTGAGATGAGTATCAGTTGTTTGGGTTTTTTCTACATCGTATATTCATTATATTGAAATAGAAGATGAAAACTAGAAAGCGACACTCACCACTACTACATTTGCTACCTGATTTTTTGTTATGCGGCTGTGTTAGCAGTGCCAGTATTTTCTGTTTTTTTCTTATTTTCCACCATTACATTTATTATGCCGTGGGATCTCTCCAGACCCCAGAGCATAATAAAGGACATTCAATTAATTTGCAACTAATCAAATTTCCTGATATATTCCATTCAATTAGATGAAATTTGAATCTCATCAGATCTGCTCAGCTCTAAATTCAAGGTAAGAAAAAATATTAGACAACTATTTATGGCACCAATATTGACTAGTGATGAGCGAGTGTTCTCAGAGAAGGTCTTTTCCAAGTATGCTCGGGTGCTAAACTTGTGTCTTCGGCATGCTCGAAAAATATGTTCGATTTCCTGCGGCTGCAAATCTCGGGGCTGTTAAACACATACATGGATTGCCCAACAAACAGGCAATCCTTTCATGTGTTGGGGCTGTCGAACAGCCAGGAGACATGCAGCTGTGGTGACTCGAACATGTTTTTCAAGCATGCCAAAGACACTCGGTTAGCTCCCAAGCATGATGGGATAAGACCTTATCTAAGCACGTTCACTCATCACTAACATCGACCCATCTGGTTTAGCAGTAAAGTGGGTAAACTATCATCTCCGATATAGCAGCCTGTGTTTTTTCAGATTGATTCTAATAAAAGCCTTTGATTATGTGTTATGCTCTTTTGTCATGTGTGAGTACAACTATTGCCGTATCTCGATCCCTTTTCTCTCTTTTCCTTTATATGTTAAGGTGAGTGGAATTTGTGTGTGGTAACATTATAGATTTGATGAGTGACCACCATATTTATTTTCTAATTCTGTAAAGTATGTAGATGTTCCATAAAAGCTTGAGATGGGAACATTTCTTTAATACCAGTTAGGTTAAGGCAATACCGTAGACTTTAGGTTTTCGACCAACTATGAAACTAGATACATCAGCTCCAAGATGTGGTTGTTGCTCCATAAATATGAAAATGTAATAAAATCTATATAATATTTGCTAGTATTGGCAACAAAGTCGTTTTCTCCATGTATATATAGTGTACTGTATACAGTGCTTGTAAATGTATGCAAAGCTCGCCATCCTGGATCCCCATCACTTATTAACATTAATCCCAAAACTAAATTTAATTCAGTCCTTTATTTATCATTTCAGATTATATGAAGGATTTTATGTCTGTTCGACTTCTTTTCAAGGGCTATATTACCATCTAGAAAATGAAGGTTTTATCATTTTACCTTGGAATATCCACAGACTAGGGAAAATTATTCAAAGACGGAAGAGAATAAAAAAATGTTTATAATGAAATACATTAAACTTCACATCGGAGCTTAAAATAAATCACATGTGGATGATGCCGCCCTTGTAAAGCAACCTGAACTTGATGCTGGGGATTATTTGTCTACTTTTATGTGAGCATTGCTTTGTGCCGATGCTTCTTACTTACATCTGAGTAAAAGTGTTGACAACAGTGGGAGCTATCAGGAGATATCAGCAAGATCTCCTTTTAATCTCTCCAACCAGAATAGGAGCTTAATGCACTAGAGTCCGCTGAGAACCTCGGCTAACTAGAACTAGGCTGGCAATTTCAATTATCTCAGAGGAGGGTATCGGTGTCAACTGCATCACCGCTGTATATAATATAACAAAGATGTGTTCATTATATGGGAGGAATGAGAGGGTGAGAAGGATGGAAAGAGCAGGAGATTGAGAAAGGAAAAACAGTGAGAAAAGTATGAGTCCTTCCAAGGTGGTCATTCTTTAATGACTCCATCAACCTTCAGATATGGTCTTCCTTAGCTTTCCTCTTTTGTTATCACAAGAGTGATATCTCCAGTAGCGAGATGAACAGCTTTAAAAAAAAATCAAAACCTTTTGCGTTGGGCTATTTTTACATATACAGTTGTCATTTCCAGTTTCGATTCATTTTGGGATGAAAAGGGATGGAAATATCCCAAAAAGTCTTCCTTTGACTTCACTCCAGCAGTTATCCGTTATGTATGCTGAAACAGAAAACGCAGTCTGCACAACCATTTTGTTCAGTAATTGGATTCATTTTTATTTCTAAACATTGAATTCTATGGGAAACAGATCATGATGGATGGTCACTAGTGATAAGCGAGTGTACTCGCTGCTCGGATTTTCCCGAGCACGCTCTGGTGACCTCTGAGTATTTGTAACTGCTCAGAGATTTAGTTTTCATCGCGGCAGCTGAATGATTTACAGCTACTAGCCAGGCTGAGTACATGTGGGGGTTGCCTGGTTGCTAAGAATCCCCACATGTAATCAAGCTGGCTAATAGCTGTAAATCATTCAGCTGTCGCGATGAAAACTAAATCTCCGAGCACTCACAAACGAGTATATTCGCTCATCACTAATTGTCACCTGTTATGCCATCTGTTAAAAAACATTAGAAGTTTTCTGAGACATCTCTAGTAAATCAGATCCGATACACACAAAACAAAAAACAAATGCAAAACGTAAACCAAAATATGCATCAATATATGCTCCATTTTAAACAGATCCAGTGGGGCTTTTATTTTAAAGGGAATCTGTCAGCAGATGTTTGCTATGTAATCCGAAGGCTAAAACACCGAATTCAGCGGTGTCACTTATCAATCTGTGTGCTGTTGTTCACTTTTAATGAAGGTGTCATCACCAGAAGATTATCATTGCCAGGTCTGATGTGTACGTGACTGTCAGTCTGACTCCACCCCCTCCTCTGATAAGCAGCTCACTGTCAATAGACATTGTACGCAGAGCTGTAGTGTGGGCGGGGTTACCTTTCTGAGCTCTGGTAAATGCTGCATCTAAGAACTCTGATTGTGTCACAACTGCCGCACCCAATAATCTAAGTGATACATTACTGGAATTAGGCTCTGTTTTCCCACATTATGCTGCTCTCAGAAGTGGTAGTAAAAACCTTGAGACAAATTACCTTTAATATTGAATCTGTTGCAACTGACAATGGATGACGACTGCACATGTGAGCAGAGCCTTACAATGCTCCATAAAATCTGCTTAACAAAGCTTCAGACTTTTCATATTTCAGAATAAAAATGTGTTGGACATATGATCCATGTAAATATATTTTGCAGGGATAAAACTGGGAAAAATATTGTACCAAAGTTTTAACATTTTCCAATATTTAATGTGTAGAAACTACTAGAAAGCATTAAAGCAGTTGCCTACTACTGGACAATGCCTTAAAAATTTCCAAAGGGTGCAGCATAAAATTAAAAAAAAAATATATATATATATACTTACTTCCCGGTCTCCCAAACATGTACGTCTCCTCAGCTCTCAGCTAAATGTCCCTATGTCAGTCTCCTGATTGGATACAGAGGTCACATGATGTTGTTTATCTCAGTAGACTAGTGGGGGACTTATGCTTGAGAGCAATGGAAAAGCAACAATCCAGGATGTAATTATAAGTTTTTTTTATGTAGCACTCTTGGGCCATTGAGAAGGGGCTTTCCAGTAATGGACAATCTTGTTCAATAAAGTATTTTTTTGAGGAACTTTTCAGAGAGTCATATATGGTTGGATGCCTTCATAATCACCATAAATTCAATTTAGAATAGAGACACAGCAGCTTAGTATGATGCGTTTCCAAACGGGTATCAGCAAATGATGGTGGATGCCATTGACCCTATTATTTGTCATATTGCCATGAATAAGACTATAGGTTTCTCTAGTCTAGCTATTAAATATACTGGAAAGCCGATCAGGAACAGTGTAGAGTTTGTCAAGGGCTCTCAGGATCTCTTTCAAGAACTCTCTCTAATATATATAGTCACAAGCTGTTAGAAGCACTTCTCTTGGCTTTGTACTACCACGGATGTCAATCACAATGATTGAAAATCTATTAGTTTAAATAGGTTTTAGAAAATGCTTAATGTTCCCTGAAATAGCACACAAAGTGAAAAAGGCAAACTAAACCTTCATCATCTCGGCATCAGGAGGACTCAGGTTCAGTTTATCTACTCTGGGCAAACAACAACCTTTAACTCAGATCCATGTGAATTATTATTTAATATACCCATACTTAGTAGATAAACAACTAAAGCCTGCCTTTTATACCCAAAAAGCAATATATAATTTGGATAAACTGTGCCGGCAATGCTGGGAAATTAGCTCGATTATTGTAGATGTCCCCTTGCACCTCACGACCTGTCAATTCCATCCATATGAACACAAAGGCCAGTGGTAGGATAATCAATGTATTTAGGAGGACTAATAGATTGGAGTCATGTTTCTAATTCACGGGTCTCTCAGCAATTGGCTTTTCAAAAATAGCAGTTTGTGATTGCCAGATGGTTTGTGTATGCTACAATATTGATGAAATTCCATACATCCAGAGGATCTTTTACCATTAAGGTCTAGTCATTAAAAAGACTGCTAAGCACTGGCATTAATAAATCCTGCGCTTCTCCTTTCAGCAAAAAAGAAAGGTATGCCAAAGTATGCGAGACTTAAACGAGCCCAAGAAGTCTGTTTTGACTTCTGCTGGGTGAATGGAACCCTATGGATAAATTTGGCATATACGCTGGGACAAGGAAAAAACCATCTAGCTTCCAGATCCAATTGGAGATAAAATTGTGATTTTATTGTTAAACCTTTAAAAATATATACAAATCTCAATAAAAACCTCAGTGAAACCAACGTGTTTCGAGCGCCAAACGTTCTTAATCCTGATATACAAATACATGTGGTGTGTTGCAATGTACCCTATATATTCATGTGCTTCATTATATGGGACTGTTCATATTTCCACATACCCTATTTTCCAAAATCTAGAAATGATAGAGCACGGGAATCACAGAATAAAAATAAGTCATATTGAACAATTGAAATGATCATAACAAATGTACCGTAAAAAGAAAAAAGGAGAAAAGATGGTCATAATTGATCATATTGAATAGAAAAAAACTGTATAAATTTGCCGTGTACACTGGGAGGCCTTCCTCGAGTATTTGAGAAACTTAGAGCTCAAATATCATCATGTCAACAGGACCTAAGTGTGATCGGTATGTTGCTAATCAAATCACTTTGGATGAAAAAGCAGCTGGTAGACATAATTGGCATTAGCATTATCCCTATCTCGTAAACGTTTGTCACCAGTGGCTAGGGTCATGACGAACCATAAAAGTACTGAAATGTTTAAATTGCTCCAATAATGTTAAACTGCTCCAATTAAGCAAATTGCCAAAAGGTAAGAAAATGCATGAAATATATTTTTAAAAAATCCAGTACTCACCTAATAAATTCCTCACTGCTCCATCACCTCTCCTGATTCCCAATGGTCCATGCCTGCTTCCCCGTAATGATAACATTCTATCTACCCACATGACCACTGCAGCCAATCGCAGTCCTCAGTAGTGATGACTGAGTGGTATGGCAAGATACTACTGAGGCCAGTGATTGGCTGCACAGATCATGTGAGTAGACAACAGTATGGTAAGCAGATGCAGTAGAAAGCAACGGAGCAAAGATAATAGAGTGTCAGGGAATTTTCCAGGGAAGTTCTGGTTCTTTTTTATATTTTTTGAAACTCAGAAAACCCCTTTAAGGCTTGTAAGCAATATAATTACAAACTTTATGTCTCCTCCTCATAAAGCAGATGTGTTTTTATTACCCTTGGCTGAACTAAAATGAAAATCTTTGTTTACCAGGATTACAGAAAACCACAACTCTTCACATTTCAATGTATTTATACAGTATCTATCTATCTATCTATCTATCTATCTATCTATCTATATACAGTGCCTTGCAAAAGTATTCGCCCCCCTGGAACTTTTCAACCTTTTCCCACATATCATGCTTGAAACATAAAGATACCAAATATAAATTGCTGGTGAAGAATCAACAACAAGTGGAACACAATTGTGAAGTTGAACGAAATTTATTGGTTATTTTTAAATTTTTGTGGAAATTCAAAAACTGAAAAGTGGGGTGTGCAATATTATTCAGCCCCTTTAAGTTAATACTTTGTTGCGCCATCTTTTGCTATGATTACAACTGCAAGTCGCTTTGGATATGTCTCTATCAGTTTTGTACGTAGAGAGACTGAAATGAAATATGTATATATACATATATCCCAGAAATCAGGAATGTCAATCTTTTAAGACTGTAATTGACCTACATTACTTTATCAGTTTCTTAATTGTTTTTCCAAACTCCTTTGTGTTGAAACTTTTTTTTGCAGCATCTCGTAAATCTGTCAGCATCTCCATTAAAGATTTTATCACATTCCTCCTGTCCTTCCTACCTTTCCTCTGTAAAACTTAGTATATTCTAAAAAAAAACATTTTCCACTTAGCTAGATCTCATCAACTTCCATATCGTTAAAAATTACTCCCTAGTTCTAAAGTTTGCATTTTGAAAAGGGACAGTTCTTCAACTATAACTTAGAGAAAGTTTTTCTCGGTAGGGTGTGCCTTTGGGTGAGGAAGACACAGCAGTGAAATTTTACAAGAAATCCGGCATAAGTAACTTGAGACGTGCGCTAGAGAAATGTGAATCCGTTTTTCTTTCTTTCTCTTAAAATACATAAAAGTCAACAGCAGCTTTAGACAAGAATGTGCAGAGATTAAGGTTCGGATGATGCATGTCTTTTAAGATTGATTCTGCTGGCACCAACAGTGAATAAGGGATTGATCTGTACAAGTATTTGGAGAAGTCATGCCGGCTTTACTCGCTTTTTATTCTAGAGAATTTTCTTAGCAGAAACAAAGTCACATTTCTTTATTTTTGTGCTCAGAGGAGTAAAATACAACATACTGTATGTACATAAAAAATTACAAATTTTAATGAATCTGTTAGTAAGTCTAGGGACTCTTGCTAGGAATACGTAGGATCAACGATGTGTAGACAAAGCTCCCGATGCAATAATGACATTTAGGGAAGAGTTAGAGGGCGGTATAACTCGCACTAGGATAGCAATGCAGTCTTCAGACTGACTCACAGCTCTTCCTTCCTGAGCGTGACAGCATGTAATTGTATGGAACTTTCACACTTGGGTCGGGAAAGCCGTTAGCCAGTCCGAGCATTGCATTGTGATCCTCGTCCGAGTTATGCCGCCGTCTTACTCTTCCCTTAATGTAAGACCTTAGCTAATGATGAGTTAACGGATGTCAAAAGTATAAGGAAGAAAGGCAAACTATGCATTCTAATATATATATATAATTTGGGCAACTTTTTCCTCTTCGTCAACACTACTGCTTGAATGGCACCAAAAGCTTCTAAGATATAGACAGGACTTCCCAATCTTTTAGTCTACCTAATCTTGGAAAATCCTCCTACTTAAATACGTTTTTAGTGGTGCCAGAATATATCGGCAAGGGAAGTATTGTCCTTCTCATATTGCCATTATCTATTGCTTATGACCCCAAGCCATCATGACTACACAGATGTAGTCAACTATGTAAGTATTAGAATAAAGAAATAATATTAGTAGATTATATTCTCCAATCCTGCCATTTTTGCACCCACAATGCACCAAAGATAAATATTTTATTGTAAAATAATATTAGAGAATCTTTTATCTTTTGGACATCTTTGTAATATTTAAAATTATAAAACCTGAAAAAAATTGAAATCAAATGTAGTCTAATCATTAGGATTTTTAACATACTGCAGAAAACACAATGTTTTCTGTGTTTCTTGATGCTAGGTCCAGACGAGAGTGTATTCTCTCATTCGGGACATTTGCAAATGACACTGATCAGAGCGAGATCATAGTGTGATCCAATTCATGGATTCATGGACTTTCAAAGTTTGCCCAATTTTTCGGACTGACTGACCTTCATTTCGCAAAGTAATGATAGCCACTTGTTTTTCTTTACTTAGCTGCTTTTTTCTTGCCATAATAAAAATTCTAACAGTCTATTCAGTAGAACTATCAGCTCCGTGTCCACCAGACTTCTGCACAACACAACTGATGGTCCCAACCCCATTTATAAGGCAAGAAATCACACTTATTAAACCTGACAGGGCACACCTGTGAAGTGAAAACCATTCCCGTTGACTACCTCTTGAAGCTCATCAAGAGAATGCCAAGAGTGTTCAAAGCAGTTATCAAAGCAAAAGGTGGTTACTTTGAAGAACCTAGAATATGAGACATAATTTCAGTTGTTTCACACTTTTTTGTTAAGTATATAATTCCACATGTGTTAATTCATAGTTTTGATGCCTTCAGTGTGAATGTACAATTTTCATAGTCATGAAAATACAGAAAAATCTTTAAATGAGAAGGTGTGTCCAAACTTTTGGTCTGTACTGTATCTTACCTGCCACGATGGAGCAGAGTCCCAGGGTCTCTGCTGGAGGAGGCAAGAGTGGAGCGCTGAGATCTCATTTCCCAAGATCTTGGTGCTGAGATCTCCATCTGCGCATGCGCTGCCCCAGGCAGCCATTTTCCCGAAGTCCACCGCATAGGAAACAATGTAACTGCGGGGACTCTGGGCTTTCACAAAATTTCAGCAGAGCCCCACCACCGAACACCGGCAGCGGCGCACATCCTAACACCCCTCATCCCAGCCTGCAGCCTGCAGCAATGCTCCAATCTTGTCTCATCCAGAAGCAACTCTGGGACCTGGCTTCACCGCGGCCACCACCCCCGGTAAGGAATAAGACGCATGGATTATAAGAAGCACCACCATTTTATTAAAAAAAAAAGTTTTTTTTCTATTTTTCTCCTCAAAATTTGGGGTGCGTCCTATAATCTGGTGCGTCTTATAGTCTGCAAAATACGGTAATTAATTTGTCCATATATACTTTGCACAATATATACATTGAAAATTAGGATAGAATTGGAAGATTGAGGATCACCCTAAGAAGCTTGGGGAATAGTGGCACTAATATTCACAAAAAAGGTTGGTTAGAAAATGTTTATTTATTGAACAATTGTTAAACTGTATAAAAAGTAGTTAAATATATTGGAAACGAAAACTCTTGATGGCCATCTCTATAGATTTTACTTTTCCACTTATTGCAATACTTACACAGCGCTAATTTTTATTTCCTTTTTTTAGCTCCTCATTTTCACTAAGATATCAGTTGAAGAATTTATTAAAGAACAGCATAAACTGAGTAAGCAAAATCCATATATATATATATATATATATATATATATATATATACATACTCTCTCTCTCTCTCTATAAATATATATATATATATATATATATATATATATATATATATATATATATATATATATATATATATATATATATATATGTAGTAAGCTATGGTATCAGTGATAACACTGAGTGGTTGACAAAATCAAGTTTTGCTTCAAACGATTGGAAACCATGAAATTATGGATTTAGATAAAGTTTGATATTTCATCTAATATTACCATGAAGTGAAGAATCCAGAAAAGAGACAGAAACAGCCAAGAAAGCTCCTGATAATGGTCTAATCACTGTTATTTTTTTCAGTCTTGAAGATGAAAATGACTTTTTGGAGGTTCTATGTAGTATTTTAGGTAGTGTGTACCCTTATATTTACAGTGCACTCCATATTTGCCTCAGAGATGGCTGGCAAGGTGGAAAACCAAAATAGTCTTTTGAAGCAGATCAGATCAAGCAGATAAAATAAATCATTGAGTGGTTTTCTGGGAAATAATGGAATGGATACATTTTAATAGACTTCTTTTTCTTATCTGTTCATTTTAAAAAGTATTTTTCATAAACATATTTTTATTGATGTTTTGAAAATAAAAATTTGCACAAAAGTAAACTCAAATATCAAATAATAGTAATACTATTTATTATTAATATTATTATTATCATCACAATAAACATATCCAATATCAATATTTCAGTATAGAAATACAGTAATATGCTCCTTTATCATTCATAGCTGTAAAAGTAAATTGATAATATATGGGACAAATCTCTAAAGAAGTGGTACATCTATAGGTACATCAGTTCGGTTATATAGCATTCCGAAAACTTCACCGTCTGTAGGCTTCATCAAATGAATAGAAAGGACAAAGGGAGATTATGAAAAGGAGAAAAAAGAAAAAGAGAATAGAAAACGAGGTGAAATAGGAACAGTGAAAAGGTGAATAAGTAGAAAACCTACCACTGCTATGGCCCTTCTACTCTAGATCAGGCGAGTCTCAGAACTCTGACATTCACGGTCTATAGAAAGTAGGTTAAGGCTATCGGCATTCCTGTCGGGTTAATGTTGAAGAAGGGTTCCACTTCATTAAAAGCGGCTTTAAAGCACTTGGCACTCATATTAAAATATATGCAGATTATGGCTTTATTATAGGCAATAATAAAACCATAATCTTAATATATTCTATTTTGAGTGCAAAATACTTAATAACACTATGGTCCATAGATTGTCTGGACCGGCCACATGTCTCCATACCTGAACTTCATAGTCTCATTCTATATATGCCTTTGAAGCTTTCAATTTTGGGTCAGGAATCCTTTGGCCAATCTGGAAATCATGGCCTGCGCTTGAACTTAGACTGTTGGACATGTGTCCTAGAATTTTATTGCCAACCATACAAAGCATATTTAACTGCGGCCAATGGCCTAAAAAAAATAATGTTTGTTGTAGAAAATTGTACAACTGGTCCATTAATCTCAATTCATCTGATTGCAAAAATATTTTGATGAGTCTGCCGTGTATCAGCTTAACAGGCTTTAGTTTCTTCTGCATGTCAATACCGTTGTCAGGTTTTGGGAATCTGTAGGAAATCTGTCATGCTAGCCTGGGCTAGTCCTGTTTTTGAACTGCGGAAGAAACATATGAAGTGACTGTGTTGAATTGTGATTGGTAATTGCACTTATTTGACATAATTACTCGTCACTGACGTCAACCAGAGGAAAAACATGGAGCAGGAGCAGCAGTAGTGGATGATGGGTTTTGAGGTTGTTGCAACGCTTTGGAAATGGATCATCATTTGGAAATATTTATATAATATTTAACATCCAGTGAGAATACCTATAAGGTGCCTTGGCACAATGTGATCTGTGAGACTAAATTTGCAAGAAAAAATAAATAACATTATCTCCTTAAAGTCATTCTGTACGGACAAAACTTTTTCACAGCTTTCCGTTGCTAACTGTGACTATATTGGCATCGTGCCTGCCTGCAGTACAGTAGGATTCTAAACCGTTGCTTGTAAATTCCCTTTTTTATCATCACATACTTTGTTGTGAAAACCTTAATCCATTTTGTGTTTTGAAGAAATCCGTTTAAACATATGGATGTTTTGCGTCTTTTAAGAGATTTGGAAAAGAATGCTGTACTATAGAGCGAAACACATCTGCGTCGCTAAGACGGCGCTTACTAATGTGATTACATGTACAGCAAAATATACAAATGCAACTCTGCCAACACATCGTTATCTACTGGAGACTGCCCACTCTATATCAAATTGCCAAAACTAAAGCCACATTTTAAGAGTTTTACTTTATAATATAAAATTTAACTCAATGTTGTTTAAATGAAATGTATTATTTTTAAAAAAGAGTTTAGAGAGATGTCTCTTGGGGTGCATTATATAATCCAGGTCTATATTTTATTTCAATATGCGTAGTGTGACCGTTGCCCAACTCTTTCTCCCCAGCAGTTGAGGTATTGCCAGCAGTGGTTGCCAGTTGGATGTTGACTGGCAACTGGCTCATGACCATGCTTTTAAATTGTCATTGCCAACAGGAGCTTCAGCTGTGGCCTAGAATAGGACAGTGGTGGCTCTCTAGGATGGCGTCATTCATGTACTGCAAGTGAAACTTTGGCAGTATGCGTGGCTTTATAACTCAGGACAAGGGTTTAAATTTCAATTGTAGCTTGAAATCACAGATCATACATTTCCAGCTAATATACAGCTTTAAGTAGGGTCGAAAGTCAATAGGCCGACAGCAACCAGCTAGACGAACAACAGTAAACACGAGGGAGGGAGCTCTATCCCATAGGAATAGGCGATATGCATAATAGATAACACTTATGATACAAATAAATTGCCATACATTGATCCTTACAATAAGAGAAAATAGTAATAGATATAAAGTTCAGGATATTATACTAAAAATATCGCTGTGGTGTCCTCCCTACCAAACCCTAAGATCTCTATCAGACCCCATTGTGAAATTGAAAAAACTAATCTTTGAGATACTGGGGTGATCACAAAAAATATGAGAAGAGAACTCTGTAATAATATTAAAAAGTCCAAGTTTATTATGAATAAATATAAAAAACATGGAGATGAAAAGCTGTATGAACATGGAGTACCTCTACTTGAAGGACTCTAAGAGTGTCTTGGCTAAAACAATCAGTATAATAGACTAATTTGCAAAGCAATGAAGGACAGGGGATAATATACTACAAGTGGATATAAATGAAAAAAAACTCCACTCACAAAAGTATATACTAGCCTAAGTCTTTATATAAGGACAGTATCCCTAACAGCCCCATATAACCTGTCAATTATTTAATATAATAGGTACAAGTACCTTAAATAGGGAATTTACTGCTGCTATGGATAAGTCAGGCTCTGTGACCCTCCACCCCGACGCGCGCTTTGCCTTTTTTGGGCGTGTAACCCTTAGATAATATTGCTCATTGGAGCTTTATAGCTTGTGTATCAGAGCAATATTATCTCAGTGCCACTTTATCCTTATTTGCAAATGAATTAATATAGGGTAAAACATGAGTACTAGAACCAGCCATCAGTGAGAGGGGGCTCCATTATGCTAATCTAGAGTGCCAACATGCACTGTTAGGCAAAGTCACAATAGAGCCTAATAGAGAATTTAGGGCTTGATATTTTTTTTATATCATACCCGTACTCTGTGTCAAGTATGCATATCCCCTATTCTTATGGGATAGATCCCTTTATCTATTGTTTACTATTGTGCATCTTGCTTTATAGTGTCTTTATCACCTAAGTGGGTTTCTTAATAGCTACAGTATCTAACATAACATATTTTAAGTGTCTATAGATGACTCTACTTATATAGTATATACTGGTTTAAATCAATTTCTCAGTGTAATAGATCTTCTTTGGGCCCATAGCAACTTGCCTGTTGCAGATTACTCAACTTTTAGTTTAAAGTGGATCTGTCAACTTAATACGGTTTTCTACTTAAGGGAAGCATAATATAGCTACAGATAACCCTATTGGCAAAAATGGCACAAAATGTTTTGAAGTCTAATTTCCATAAAAGCTGAAAGCATACACGACTAACAGCTAACGAGGCCAGAGTATTAATGAGAAAAGGGCTCCTCCCTCTACAGTTACTGGCAGAAGTGTTTATGTACATATACTCAAAGCAGTCAGTCTCCCATCTGAGTGGCAGGAAGAGGCAGAAAGAGGTGGCGGGATTGCACTCCTCATGGATACACTGAAATCATGAACAATGGCCCGATTCATCAAGACCGCCATTGTTCATGAGGAAGCGGGGTGGTTTATAAGTTGTCGGATTCATTAAGATTGTGTAAATCTAGAAGTGGGAAACACAGCGCACAATAGGGTGATACCCTATGGAGGGAGAGTAGGAGAGTGCTGGTTACGCTCCCCTGATGGGAGTTGTGGCAGGCACAACTCCTATGTAGGCATGAAGAAAAATAGCTGTTGCTGCCCCGTGGCTGGTGGATAAATTCTCAAGGAGACATTGGATCCAATTGGAAATACATGTGGGTGAGAGTGAATCCATTTTTCCAAAAAGATGATGAGGAAAAGGCTTTTTATTCACATGTTTCAACACCGTACCAGTGTCTTTTTCAAGTGACGAAACCAAATGTGAACACATACCTCTTAATGAATCAGGGGCGGCACGAAGTGGCGTTTGCCTCCGAGTGCGCCTCGCCACAAATTCTACTTCAGTCAGTGAAGCCATTGCACCTCATGAATTTGACAATTGGGGATCCCAATCACTTCCAGGCCTCCATCCCGCCTCAGAAACACCTACTTTGTCAGAGTTGGGAGAAATAGATATATACTTTAAAACCTGCAAAGTTTTTTGAGACTTTTCCAAGCTTTTTATACCTGAATTCTATCACACAAGCTTTGATGGATTTGGGCATATGTTTCCAACCTATTCTTTTGAGAAACTCTGGAGACGGACAGGAGCACACACAAACTATGGCAGTACTGCCAAGGAGCAGATAAGTATAAGGCTAGGTTCACATTGCGTTAGTGCAGTCCGTTCAGCGCATACGCTAACGGACTGCGCTAGCGCAAATGCCAACTTTGGCACAGCACTAGTGCAGATGGAGCATCTGCTAGCTCCATCTGCGCTAGCAGTGACGGACCCAGAAACGCTGCAGCCCGCGTCTCGGGTCCATCACTCAATGATGGCACATCGCCTAGCGCACGCCCATTGTGGGCGTGCGCTAGCGATGCGTCCGACATTGCTTTCAATGGCGGCGTTAACGGACTATGTTACACCACATTATGCCATGGTGTAACGTAGTCCGTTTAACGCACCGCCATAATGCAATGTGAACCCAGACTAAGCGATGACAGCGCTCACCTGAAGGTGTTGTGTGCTGGCACATCACCTATAAAAGCTATAAAAGTTTTGCACTATGACTGGAGGAAATGGTTCTTTCAGATGTATAATAATGTAATAAATTGTCACGTTTTGGTGGTATGCGCTAAGGGAACGAAAAGCCTTGATAGTCCAAATCAGTTTGTATTAACACCAACATGTTTCAGCGCAGAACCAGCATCTTTCTCAAGGTAAAAATGCTTTTTATACCTTGAGAAAGGTGCCGATTCAGGACAGAAATGTTGGTATTAAAGAAAATCGATTTGGAATCCAAAGGCTCTTTATTCCCCACAATCCATCCCGCCTAAACGTTACTGTTTCCATTTTTCCCAATCTATGCCTTTCACAGCAGCCAAACTTTATACTATTTTTTATGCCATTTTGGCTACTGGGAGAAAAGACTTGTAGCTTTAATATGCAAAATTTATCTGACAGATCGGCATAACATCGTATTGGCTTCCATCTATTGGCAAATAAAGCAAAAGGAAACTTGGTGGCACTCAATTCACAATTTCCTGCATTTTTATTTGCTTCAATATTCAGATTTTTGTAAAGTTAATCTTTAATTAAAAAATGTCCTTCCTGTCATGTGTTTTTTTGCACTGTAGGAACAATTTAAATTTTTAGCCTGTTATTCTTCCTGATAACAATAAGAATTAGCCGCAGAATATATTCCTGGAATGTAGAAACTTCCCTATTTCGGAACTATGATATTTGAGCCCCCAGTCCCAAAAAATAAAAGTGTTATTATCCCAGATGTGGTTTAAAGAGTATCATTTTTTTTTTATGCTACCTATTCCCTATATTTTAATTGTACCCCGATGTGTCTTGAAAAGTTAAGAAGGTTTTCTTTGCTCTCCGGTTTAATGAGCCAGCTGTTGTTTTAAAATGTAACTTCCTGTACAGGCAGGTGGTACTTTGTTTCCAGCTAAAAAACGAATGTAATGTTTTGATAAATGTGTTATTGAAGTATGCTTCACTGGAAATTCGGATACTCCTAGAGCTCATTGACTTTCTAAGTGTCAGTAGATTACATTTTTTTTTCTAAAAATAAAACTAATAGTTTCCGTAAGAAAATGTAATGCAGATGACATGACTTTATTAAACACTTATGACTACGTGTTTATAGCATCTCAGATACGTTTGCTTTGTATCTTAGCCTTCGATGTTGGAATATAACTTAATCCGCGATATTTACTTTTCAAGGGGCAACTTTATTAGAATCAAATAAAACAATTTACTGTGTGGTTATCAGTACAATTAGGCATATGGAATGGAAAGAAGAAATTAAATTAGCTTTCTCATTTTACCAAATTGCTTTCATTTAGCATAGTGCATGAAATGCTAAATAGCCAAATGGCTTGAGTCCAATAGATTCCCATGATTATACAATTTTTTCAGTGTTGCAAATTATGCAATTGTCTAAAGTTTCTACCTCTCTTGTGAATTGGGCAAGCCAAATTTATCATTGTCCTCTTTAATGCCCTCAAATATTCTCGATTTATTGTATTTATGACCCGGTGGGTACATGCGTTGTCTTTTGGGGGTACTTACATCATTCTTTTAGTATGCAGCTCATTAGATGATCAGTGTTGTGCTTTTTTTTGTTTAAACAGGGACTACTTGACATAGGACATTGAGAAAGTTTGAGTCATTAAGTTTTTGTCCTTTACCCCCAAAGTATTTAAAATTAACCTCTTCTTTAACCACTTAACTGAGAACATTGTGGATTTTAAAGTTGCAATAAAATAGTAAATGAGGTCACAGTTTTCAGAAAAATTAACAAGTTCAAAAATAATATTCCCTGCTGAAAGGTATAGCTATGTGTACAATCATTGTGTCATGATTAGGCTTGGTTCACACGTTGTGTTTTTTATGCATTTTTTTTCCGCAGGCAAAACCTGTGTTCTTGGCTGTTAGAAACTTGCTGCAAAAAAGCAGGTTTTGCTTAGTTTTTGTTGCATTTTTTTTTGCTGCTTTTTATGCAGGATACATTTGTGTCTTATGCATGCTGAAGTTTAGTGCAGGAAAAAATCTTATTCTACTTCATCAGGTTTTGGCACAAAAAACGCAGCAAAAACTGATACCTGCAACTTTTTTTCACCATTACTTTCAATTGGTGAAAAATGCAGAAAAAAATGCTGAAAGAAGTGACATGCTCCATTCTGGCAAATCCGAGGTTTTGCACAAAATATTAAGGACTGAAAAAACCAAGCTGTATGCGTGAGATTTCTGAAATATCATAGACTTTGTGGTACTGTGAAACACAGGTGAAAATTTGCATAAAAACACACATCAAAAAAACGCTGAAAAAAATGCAACGTGTGAACATAGACTTTCATGATGAATCTGGGAGTCTGTCAGGGGCAAAATGACTGAATATCAGGAAGCAGGAAACAAGGCGACATTTTTTTTTCACCAGAAATCTTACGCCGGTGCCTGCTGAAGTAAATTTGATGAGCGGTGGTCGCCATGACCCTGCCCTGCCCCCCAACCACCAACTTTGTCACAGCTAAATGAAAATAATATGAGAATGAAAAAAAAGCAAAAACTTAGCTCAGCCTCGAGCATGTTTTTCAAAGCTTTTTTATACTAGAATACTGCTTTAAATGCTTTGTCGAATCAGGCTCTTATGTTTCTTAACAGCTCAGAAATGTTTTTGTAGACATAAGGAACACAAAATATCTGATAGTTTTAGTATTTTTCTTACCTTTTAATCTGATAAATTCTATGTAAAAATTATAGAGTTAAATATTTTGTTCTTTATTTTCTCCTAAAATGATTCCATATTCGATGGAAATCTTAATCCAGTGTTTTAAATTTGGACAGGGCAGAAAATCAAGAAATAACATTTGAGAAGCGCAATGTGATCTCCACTTGTCTTACAAATTTTAGCCAGAATAGATCATTTCTCCAGAAGAGTGTAACATGGAGCGAGTTTTGATTAATAAGTATATCATTTGTCATCAGCTGTGATGGTCTGCTGAAATATTTCATTAACTGTTCTTTCAAGTTTAATATAACTCACCAATTACCAATTTTCTATCATTTTTTTTCAAATAATTATACATATCATGATTTCCATTATTAAATAAATTATATTGGAATTTGGTCAACACAGTTTCAGCTGAAAAAAATCAAAGGAGATCTTTTATAACTTTTTTCCCACCCATCAGATATTAGATTATTATTTGTACCTTTTCCACTTTGCATGGTCATTTTGTTATTCCTAGGTGGAGCCTAGATAAGGAATAAGCTATAGTGATGGACATATAATGTGGATAACTGTCTTCCAAGCTCTTATTCAGGTATTCCTTCTTACTAGTGATGAGCGAATATACTCGTTGCTCGGGTTTTCCCGAGCACGCTCGAGTGGTCCTGAGTATTTGAGACTGCTCAGAGATTTTTTTGTTTACTCAGCTGTATGATTTACGGCTGCTAGCCAGGGTGAGTACATGTGGGGGTTGCCTGGTTGCTAGGGAATCCCCACATGTAATCAAGCTGCCTAGCAGCAGTAAATCATGCTGCTGCGGCAATGAAAACTAAATCTCCGAGCAGTCAGAAATGCTTGGAGATCACCCGAGCGTGCTCGGGAAAACCCGAGCAACGAGTACACTCGCTCATCACTATTTCTTAGCCCTTATACTCACAAAAGCTAAACTCAGCCAAGAGTGCTAGTGCTCTTAGTGGGTACAAGAGAATAAGCTCTTGCCAGACACCTCTCACGATAGCTTATCTTTTTTGAGAACATGTTGAAAGATTCAGTGGTCATATCGTGCATGCCCCATCCTTCTTTCTTGTCAGGTGATAATTTGGAAACCACCATCTACTTTTAATCAGCCGCAAATCACACCGAAGTGTTAGGTTCTGATGACATTCTCTTGTCGAAGTCTTCCTCATTTCACATTTTTTTTTCTTATCCCCATACTCATCCATTCTCAGCTCAGCCAAAAGTGCATGTGCTCTCAGTTGGAATAGGGGAATAAGCTCTTACCAGATACTTCGGATAGTGGCTTATCTTTTTTGAGAACATGTTGACATATTGAATGAACATAATAGTTTTTCATCACCGGAGGATCAAGTCACCAGTGTACACTTTACATGGGTGGCCAATCTTGCCAAAATATCAGGTTCTGATTATATGCTTTCTATATTATCATCAACCCTAATAGAGATCTACCAAGACTTTTTTGCACTAGGCAGTCTAGGGCAACAAGGTATCTCGAGGTTGGATGAATTTGTATGTTCTCCCGATAATTGCATGGGTTTCCTCCCACATGCCAAAGATATATTGCGAGGGAATTTTAATTGTGGGCCCCAGTGGGTACAGCTATCATAATGTCTGTAAAGCACTGTGGAATTACCATATAAGAAAACATAGTAAATAATAACAAAAAAGGTTGTGTTGCAGCTATGTATACTAACAATATGTTCAAAGAACAGAAGAAAACTTAGTGTTGGGTTATGAGTGTTTCTCATTGTAGTTCTTAAGTGACTTTTATAGTCCAAGTAATATCAGAGTGAATAAGGACCAAGAAGAAAGTTGTGAACTCTCTGTTCACAATACAGCACAAAACTGAAAATCAACTATATTTCTCTAAAGTATTGCAATATTTATGTCTTAGTATGAACAAACAAGAGTCACCCCCAGTAGCAGTGTACCGGACCCATCTTTGAAAAATTTTAAAACAGCTAATTGGTATAAAAACTAATTTAAAAACAGTTTTCAAATGCACTTTTAGGGTATCCTGAGCGGTCTGTCTTTTGTGGACCCTATGTTTTTATCCAACAAGGTAAGTGATTATGAAAATCGATTTTCGTCTGTAGAACCCAACGTCCCCATGCATTACACGGAGAGACCACAGACTTCAGTTGACATTGTTTATTTCCTCATTTTTCTTAGAGGATAACCACCAAGAAGTGGCACTAGAACAAGAGTTTTCCTCCTTCTAGAGAAAAGCTCATGTGTACTATTTTCCAGGAAGCATTTCCATGCCTGTAAGAATATGTATACTAGTCAGGGTTCTACAAGGAGGATCAATACCACCTTTTATTTAACATCCAATTCATTAAAGGAATGATCCTCTCACCTAGCCAAATCAGTTCTCATGCTTCGCACTGACGAGGGCCAACAGCCCGAAACACCATGTCTGCGAATTGAGATACTGATTTGGCATTTATGCTAAGTCATATTGCATGACTCGTTAAAGGGTTGATTGTGACTTGTAGGATCGCTACTTCCAACAGGTGGCGCTATAGAGTTAAGTCCTCTTTTTCTAAGAAGAGGCAATTTGCAATATTAAAACAGTAAGACAACCACTTCCGATCAAAACAATAGAATTTTTTTTGTGTATACAGTGTGTATATATATATATATATATATATATATATATATATATATATATAAATATACTGTATATATAGATATATATAGCTATAGATAAATATTTATATATACATATACTGTACATTGTCTCTATAAGATTATTTTCTTAAATTCGGTCCAATGATTACCCAATAAACACAAGACGTGGGATATACTTTTAGAAACCAGAACCAGTAAACTTTTTTGTACTGTATGGATTGTACATTTAAAGTAGAAAAATGGTCGCTTGTAAAAGTTTATGGGCCCAAGAAAAACATTCTACAAGGAAATCTGGTTTTGTTTCTCGACAGCAACATTTTATTTTTTCTTCAAGTTCCATAACCGTATAGGTTTAGCTGTTTTTTATGTCAAATTGTGTGCCAAAAGAAATAAAGAAGCAATGAAGCCGCTATATCTACATAGTTTTGGCTTTTACTATACATTTTTCTACTTTTCAAAGTATTATTCTGGTTTCTTTTTTTCTTGAAACATGAGATTTTATTTGATGCGTAAATGTCGTAAGCTTTGACAGATCACAATGCGATTGTTTAAATATTTTTGGTGCCCCTTGAAACGACAGGAGAATTTCATATATTATGTCCTGAGTCTAATTGCATTAAAGTATTATTATTCCAAAACCTAGATAAACATTACCAAGCTGTAAAAACAAGGTGTAGGGCTTGGCTATATTCTCTGTATGTCATTTACCATCTGCAAAATCATTAGGACTCTTCAAATGAATCTCATATTAGCTTATTGGTATTCTACTCTGTTCACACATGTTCATTTGGAGCCTCCATAGCAAATTGTTTCATATCTTTTAACAAAAAAAGCACTAAATGCATCCATATTTTACTAGTCAAAACGTGTGACACCGACAGACCTCATTTTAAGCAATGAATCACAAAATAGGAGATAATATACTGATTGTTGGGGGCTCAGACCACTGGAATGGAGTAGTGACAGCGCATGCATAATACTGTACCATTTATTGTCTATACAACAGAAATAGTCAAGAGGATAGTCCCACCGAGAATAAATAGAGCAATAGTGTGCATGCTTTATGCTTTCCAGTTTAAGGGAGGATTTTAGGACTCCATATTCCCAATGTTCGTACTCCGGTGATCAGTAAATTTTCACATATCCTAATGTATCACATTCAGAAGATGTGTCTTGTAAATAGAAATTACTGTGATATACTGGAGCACAGCATGACTCCTTCCCTTCGGAAACTGGGCCACAGGCAGTATTAAAACACGGTAACGACACCAAACATACCTCCAAGATGACCACTGCCTTGCTAACGAAACTGGGGGTAAAGGTGCTGGAGTGCACAAGCATGTCTCCAGACCTAAACCCTATTGAGCATCTGTGGGACATCCTCAAATAGAAGGTGGAGGAGCGCAAGGTCTCTAACATCCACCATCTCTGTGATGTCCTCGTGGAGGAGTGGTAACACCCACCATCTCTGTGATGACAGCAATGAGGATTTCATGAGGATTCCAATGACAAACTGTGAAGCACTAGTGACCTCCATGCTCTAAAAAGTTAAGGCAGTGCTTGAAGATAATGTGGCCACACAAAATATTCACACTTTGAGCACAATTTGGCCATTTTCACTTATGGGATGTACTCACTTTTGTTGCTAGCTGTTTAGACATTAATGACTGTGTTGTTGAGGGTACACACTATTTACCGTTATACAAGCTGTACACTGACTACTTTACATTGCATCAAAGTGTCAGATCCTCAGTGTTGTCCCATGAAAAGATATAATAAAATATTTAAAAACATGAGAGGGGTGTACTCACATTTGTGAGACACTCTATTACCCATCCTCTAGAAGTGTGTTTAATCCAAATGTCATATATGTTCTACCCAGATCTGGATCTTAGGGTGCTTTCAAACTGCTCTTCCTCCTAAATTCAGTGGCCCCATCGGGGCTTATATCCGAACCCCCCAAATGGATTTGAGTGTATGCGCTGTTGTGATCATTGACTATAATTGTGCAAACAGAGTGACCGTGTGCTCTGTCATTCATCATTTTCAGGTGTATACGCCTACTGAAGGCGGACACCCAGACACAATCTACTACATCTGAGTGTCCACCTCCAGTAGGCGTGTACGCCCGAAAATTATGCATGGTAGAGCACAAGGTGACTCCGTCTGCACCATTATAGTGAGTAGTCTATTTGGTACATACATCTAAAACCCATTTTGCAGAGAGTATGAATATAAGCCCCGACCGGACCACTGAATGTGAGGAGGAATGCAATGTGAAAGAGCCCTTAGTCCACTTTATCCACTGCAGGTTCCACAGCTATGATTATGTCAAGTCAACCTTTTATAACTTATTACTAATATTAATACAGTACAAAATAGTTAAAAAATACCACATTTTCTAGTGAAAAATACTAAATTATAAATATTTGTCCTACGGACTTGTTGGATCATTTGGAATGTGATTCAGACAACACAAGTACAAATGTTTATGATCTTGTTGGGGGGCCAGAGGATCACATGTGGATAGGGCAAGCAGAAAGCCTCTGCCTGTTTCCAATTTGAAGATTATATTGGCCCATTTGTAAGCACAGTAGGACTGAAATATCACATTTTCAAGATGTTGGGGGAGAGAAACAATTTGCACAGTGTTCTAGTAAAATGCACGTACATTTGGTGATATTATGTTTGCGCTTATTGTAATAACCTACAGATTTTAGTCTATCAATAACATGGCTACTGGAGACATATCTTTGATGCTGTAAATTAGGAATATACAAAGTAAGGAGGAAATGTCACTTGTCATAAATATGTCATTTTTTTAACCTGATGTAAGTGACGCTGTTTTTCTGAATCCAGCAATGTTTTTCTTTTGTTACTGTGGCTCTCGGCTTGTGAGATATAGCGCCCCCTTCTCTATTTGTAAATCTGATATTTTTAGTCAATTGGGAGAAGTCCTCAACAAATTCACTCCCAGTTGGCCAAAAAAAGATGATATATACATACAGGGAAGATGGGGCCATATCTAAGGAACTAAAAGGCACACAAATAAAAGAAAAACAGCTCCAGATTCAGGAAAACAGTAACATCTATGCCTACGTAAAAAAAAATGTACTTATGTAAAGTGACATATCCTCTTTAAAGGGAAAACCTTCTGTTAAAAAAATGGAAATATTAATAACTAGTTATATGAAGCTTTGTCGTAGTTGGCATATTATGACTTATAAAGTATAAAAGGAGAATGGGACACAATTTGTAAAACAATTTCAAACAAAGTTTAGGGTTTAAATTCCTTAAAAAACAATTATACAAATGATGAAGGCTGTGATTATGAGTATGATGAAAACTTGGTAAAAGTGCCTAATGTACAAAAATAGACTACATCCAATTAGCGCTCTCTGTATGTTAAATCGTAGAAAGTGATTGAAAAAAATGAAGACATTAGAGTAGGGGGTAGCTAGAAAGAGGTGCAGAGGTAGCTGTTACATCTGGGCCCTTATGCATTTAATCTCTCAACATTTGAGACAGTAGATGTAATTATCTGAAATATGCACTGAAATGGAGCATAATAAGCTCATAATTGTGGTCCCATAATTCATATTCTGAATTTGCAGCTTTTGTTAATGTGATATCTTAATTACACATTATTATGTCACTTGGTATTGTGTCGCCTGTTCCTTTGTACTTCCAGCTTTCATGGCTTTTAGCTAAATTTTTTAAGAAAAATATGTTATGTTTAATTATTGTTACAAATGAAATCATTGATCCTAGAAAAGAGCAACCATTGGGAATCACGATCCCCGCAGTCCATCAGCGGACTGGTAAAAGTGTTCCCATAAGCAGATTAACGACTGGCGTAAACCCTTGTAAAGGTAACGACAAAGGGTTCCCGCATATTTTAAACGCTGCTGTGCCCACTGGCGCACACTTCAGGAAAACGCCAGTGGTGTTATTCGTAAAGTGTTTTCATGGGCGTTCTTTCCAACATTTTTGCCGCAGCGCCTGTGTCTTTTTTTTCCTGTAATGTGACAACACAAAGACTGAACATGCTACTTTTTTTATTCACTTCATGACTTCCAAGCCATAGAATGGTTAAAAGAAATTACATAAGCACAGCAAGTCATATTTACATTGCTGTGCATTATGTTCATACTTTTAGAGAATTTTTTAGAGCTTTTTCAGGTGGGCTCCAGGCGGTGTCCGCCTGAAAAAGACACATACCTTGTAGCTTTAAGTTTGTATTTCTTCCACTGTCAGTGTGGATTCTGCACTAAATAGGAAATTGACAGTAAAATTCTATTAATCTGGCATCTGATTACAGAATAACAGCAAGTTTACCAACATTTGTTTCTTAGGTCAGTCTCCGTTCTGTTGTATTGCCAAAAATTATGCCCAGATTTCAGTTTAACGCACATTAGAATAACTTTACCAATTTTGGTAAATATGTAATAATGTAGGAATAGGTTTACACCGTGCAGTGAACCTGGCCTCAATGGGTCCAAAGTTAGAAAAAAAACGATGCTTTATTCTAAAAACTTTATTTAAAGAAGACCCCTTTTTTAATTTAGTCAACTCCTTTTATCTGACAATTGTGCTAAAAAAAGAGTTAAACAATGTAGAGTTTTATGGGTTAAAATCTAGAAAAAGAGAAGAAGCAATCATACTGACCCAATTCATTACTGCATCTGAACTTTTTTGCCTAGTTTTTGGTGTTATTCGCCCGTTTTTTATTTACTCCTTTTTATTTCTTTAATTTGCACCCTTTCTTAAAGCCTATTTTATATGAGTTTGGCTGTTTGTTTTTTATGTTAGTCAATGTAGGTGGAGTTTGAGGTTTCCATATGTTTTCGGGTGATTCGACGATAATGACTTACTAAAAAGTCAAAATACTTGACGTAAATGTATTCTGGTTATACCCCTTGAAGTGGTTTTATGTGCACCAGGTATTTTGTGTCTTCCAGGAAAATGTGACTTTTTGCACTAAAATGTCATAAAATAGGTAAAAGACAAAAAAATAGAGACTATGATGACATTCTGCAACATTCATGGACCACATGTGCCATTTTCAAGAATTTGGCACTAGAAAACGGTAATGAATACCATAAGATTAAAAAGAAAACATGCAAATGATGAATCAAAGCTATAGTATAATTTTTTTTATTTAGGCAAGTTATCATCATTGCTGTCACCTAAAGATGAGCAGATCAATCTGCGGAGGATCGAGCTCAAGTTGAATTACCTGAATTTTTTTGTTTTCATGCAAATTTGATAATTTTTAAATCTGATTTGCGGTTCAGAAAAATAAACCTTGCCCACCACCATTTTCCACACTGCTGAATCATCATAGAGCAGGCTAATGGCTTTTTGTGTATTCACCTGGGCTTCCCCATAATGCACTGCAGCTATGACATCTAGCGGATTATCATTCTATACAGTGGTGTTGAGGTTAGCGGATCCCAATTGAGCACAGTTTGAGTCATTCTCTTTCGGTCACTGGATAAGCCTCTCTCTTCTGCAGAGTGTAAGCGCTTATGGTCATAGGGGTCATCTTTTGCTTTCTCCTGTAGAGTCTCAGCTCTTATGGCCAGCTAGGATTTTCTCTCTCTTCTCTCCTTTCTCTACTTTCTGAGCAATGAGAAGCTTTTCAGTATTTAGATTCACATTAATTTATTCACCACAAATCAAATTTTCGGTGAAAATTCGGTGCTTTCACTGTATTTAAATTTAAAAAGATCCACTCACATCTACTGTAAACGAATAGACAAGTAAATTGTATTTATTATTAATCTAATGATACAGAAAATGTGAAAACATATCAGTCGTGATGTCCTGTTAATGGATTCCACTCAGAATAACAAATTATAATTCGTTGATCGCAGGGACACCACTGACCCAAGAAGATGGCTTTGGAACCCACAAACAGAGCTCTGCAGTCCCACCTTGAATAGAGGAGCGCATCCTTGACCTATGCTCAATTCATTGTCTATGGGACGCCAAGTACAGAGTACCGCTATTCTGTTAGTCGCACAGACAATGAGTGAAGTGGAGCTCAAGCAAGCGCACCTCCATTCCAGTCAAAAAGGGACTGCAGAACTCTCTGCTCTTGTTGTTCCAAAGCCCTGGCCAGACAACCATTGAGTTATTTCTTATTCTTAACTAGCTATATTGAGAATAATGTAACTCTTTAATTCCAGTGTAAAGAATTTTTCTACTTTAGTGTATTTGATCTTTTAGATAATAGTAGACTTTAGAATAACTGAATAAAGATGTGAAGTCACTATCTGTATCGCATACAAATATGTGCCTAATTCTAGGAGGCCCTGGCTGTGCCGTAAAATGGGGAATATGTATATGGGATTTAACATGACGCCACCTGTGGTGTTCGGCAACGGATGGCCGACACTGCTAAAGGAGACCACTGGGGTTGATGGTGACGCAGCTGGGATGGTTCTGCTTCTCACAGGTGGAGCGGGGCCCCAAGGCTACCGGTCCCGTTTATGTCAGGCTTCATGTACCTTGTGGTGCAGGACTCTGGGTGCAAGAGATCACTGAATGACATAAGGGCTATAGTTTTCTTTTCCATTACTTGATGGTTGATAGTACAGACTGGGGTATTGGTAACAGATCGTAAAGGAGAGCCAGGCAGCCTGGAAGCAATTTTTGGATACACCTGGCCAAGTAGGTACGGAGGCCTTCCTTCTGCGCTGTCCTCCCTTTTGCCTTGCTGCCTAACAGCTCACCCACCTGCTGCTCACTGTCTCTCTCTGTTTTTAAAAACTAACTGTTGCCCACATGGCAGGCAGCTCGAGCCTATCGCAGGTGCCGCTCCTTTGTGTCAGTTCCAGGCTCTTGTATGCTGCTGTGCTGCTGCGTTGGGTATTAGATCGGGCCAGGAGACCTGCAGTCCCCTGCCCTCCGGATTTTGCTGTCGGGATTTCAGTACCCACGCAACCACATACTCCGGTATCCGGTTCCTATCGCTCAGCTCAGCTCAGCTCTGGGGCGAGTTTAATCACAGCTCCACTCGCCAGGTTCTGCTCTACTTCTCTCCTACTGACACCTGGTAAGGGGACCCCTCCTTGCTTCCAGGCATGATATTACTCCCTGTGAGGGAGGCAATGCCACTGTGGCAACCGGACTCCTGGGGTGCCACACTATGAAGAGCCTGACTCACACTTTCTCTGCCTTTTAATTACTATGGGAAGACCCATCACCAGTAAAGACAGTGCTCTTTCCATCACACGGCAGCGAACAGGCAGGGGGTATGTAATTTCCATAGAGCTCATCATGCCTCTACAGTATACATTTTGGAGAAGAGAACAGTGCACGTTTTTGCCAACTTTCCTTGAGCGTATCAGGGGCTTGAAAAAAAGACATAATTCTTTTATAACAGGTGGAAAATGAGAGAAAAAGCATCACTCCAAATATGCACACCACATACACAAAAATAAGAGACATGATAATAAATCATGTATGAAAAAACAAGATTTTTATTGACACACAACACACAATATAAAACATAATTAAAAACAGCAAAGAGCCTTGTCCATACACAATCATATAAATCTGAGTATAATAGTGAATACCCAACAAAATAGTGTGATAAGGACTACCTGAATGCAGGCCTGTGCAGCTATAGGCAAAAGGGGCTAATAGAAGCAAGCCAGAAAACAGTCCTTCAGGCTAGCAATATAAAGCCCCCTAGCAACCATGATAGTAACACACTGGGCAATATAACAAGCCAATACCTAGATGGCAAAAAACTGCACCTACGTGGCTCATGGGATAAAAATACACCAAACTATCTAGCAAATAACAGTGGCCAAATGGACTCCAACATAAGTCCCAAGGTCACCATGAATACGGTGAGGAGATGCAGCAATACATAATGAAAGACCCCAAAAATGCTGAGGCCAAGTTACCCAGTGCGAGGTAGCAACCCAAAAGCAGATCCACAGGAAAGCAGGTGAAGAGGACAAGGCCCAGTGCAGCCCCATGCGTATCGCCCTCACTGATAGGGCTTCATCAGGGGAGATGAAGTGCTTTTTTGGTCATAACTGGTGGATGACTCATTAAAAGTTGTCAAGTGTATACCTATCTCATAAAGGGATGGAATAGATCTGGGGACCTGACCTCTGGGACCCCATCGCGAATCATAAGAGGTGCATATTCAACACAGATTGCTGTCAATCAAGACAAGGGAGTGGATTAATATGTAAATAAGAGGGATTATCTGTGCACCAAATGCACAGGCCACACATACAGTAGGTGCACTGAAACGCTCTCATTTGCATATTAAATAAAATTTAATTTTTCAGCAAATATTAGATTACATTGTATATGCCTGGTATGTTTTTTTTTTTATAGGGGCTACATCCCCTATGTAAATGTTTATGCAATTCCATTTCTATTCTGGGGGTGACAGGCTCCTTAAAGTAACTGCCGTATAGTGATATAGAAACCTTACACAGAACACATGTTGCTACAGATTTAGGTTTCTTTGTAGCTAATATAAGAACATATGGTTCTGTAAATCACTGAATAGTACCCTGCTTAATTTGTCCAAGATAAACTGAGAAGCATTGTAGACGAGTGCAGTGAAATCACTAGGAACCCTCGATCATCGGTGACACTCCAGACTGACATGTATGAAAAGCCGTGTCTACATTGCATCTTCATAATAAGCTGTGGTTTCCCTGTAGATCCAAAAATGCTGGATAAAATCAAAGGGCCGTGCCTCTCAGAAACGATGTGTCATATGATCTGACGTGAAACTCCTATATTTGCATTACTGCTTACTGTGGAATTGCCGGCTATGTTACATAGATCAAGAAAAATGTGGGATTTTCAGCTGGTAACAGGCTCCAAACCACAAAGTTTAGAGAGGCGGCTACACCCTTCAGGAAATAACATTTTGTAAGTGAAGGAACCTATCTCACAGAGCTGCACTTAACTTGAAGACATAGCGGGTTGTCATTATCTGAGCGGTATGACTCGGATTGTTAGATTCATTCGCAGCTCGCCGTGATTGCTACTTTCTTTATTCCTTTTCATACAAAAGAGGACAATGCAGAGCACAAAGTTAAAAGGTGGATTCCATCAGGATCTCTTAGTTCTCCTTCTCCATACAAGTGAATAGCTCCACGCTGAGGAGTGCAAGAATGAAAAGGTATAATGAGTAGAGATGAGATAAACCAAACTGTAAAGTTCGGGATTCGTACCGGACACCTAGTGTCCACTTCTGAACTCTGGACACAGACTTCTCCTGGAAGTCCATTTTACCGTGTGGGTGTTAGGGGGGGGAAAGAGAGAGATTTTCCAGCACCAAACTTAGGGTCCACATTGATTTCTATGCAGTTTGGGTCCGCTCATCCCTAATAATGAGCAAATCTGTGGAAATTATGGAAAGATTCGCTTGATTCGACAAGCAGATTTGATTTGGTCCAAATAAATTCGGTCTGAATAAAAGGTGCCTTGATTGCCATGACAAGATGTTTCTTAAGTTGTGAGGAGGGCTCTCCCACAGCATAGGCAATAAAAATGGAAGATGTAAAAAAAAAGGATTAGGAATAGGATATGTTCCCACGATGAGCTTTTGGTGAGTTTTTGATGCTGGAGAATTTCTGCAACTATTATTTAAAATAGGTTACTTGCGTCTTTTCATTGCGTTTTTGTGTGGATTTTTTAACATGTGTTCTTATTGCATTTTTGACGCTGCATGAACAAAAATATACGAAGCGTCAAAAACGCACCAAAAGTTCATTGTGGTAATGTAGCTTTATAGTCGCCTACCCGACCTTCTTGTTGGGTCTTCGCTTTTCCGACTCTGAAGGCAGTGATTGGCCTCACATGTCATTAACAACATGTGAAGTAGGGCAAAGCACACCATTGACATAAGTTGCATCATTGTGGTAGAACTTCTATGTAACTGGAGTCATATTCGGCACATGCTTACAATTCCATAGGAGTTAGATGCATGGACGCTGTAACATATAGTAAAGTTTTGACAAAGCAAAAATACCACTGAAAATGTCACAAAAACAGTGTTTTGCTTAAAAAATATTTTTGCTTGAAACCTGTCTTATGGAATATGTAGTCCATGAGGTTGTGTATGAATACATTAAAAATAAAAGTGTGCGTCTCCATGTGTAACTATAGACAAATGGAGGTACAGTATAGGCTCATAGTAGAATGTGTGGATCCCTAATAAAGCCAATGTGCACGCAGAGTACAGCTGTACTAGAAAATATTACATACCATCTTACAAAGCTGGAGTCTAAAGAAGTTGGCCCCAATAGATTAGATTAGCATAGGCCAAACTAATTGATATTGGAGGTCTCACCTGACATTCTAATGTATATTGGGGCCTCTCGACTGTCTTCAGACAAATGAATTCAGGGGAGATAATGATCTGGCAAGTCAGATTTTATTCTTGGTGAGATAGACTGCTGCTAGAGGAGCTTCCTTGTAAAGATCACAGCAGCACTCGTGTTTAAGGAGAAGTTGGCATAACGATTGGCTCCATGGCCATCTATTGTGCATAGAGCCTCTAACAGATTTGGCATTAAGGTACCTTCACACTCAGCAACTTTACAACGAGAACAACAACGATCCGTGACGTTGCAGCATCCTGGTTAGCGATCTCGTGTTTGACACGCAGCAGCGATCTGGATCCTGCTGTGATATCGCTGGTCAGAGCTAGAAGTCCAGAATAGGGTTGAGCGACTTTTATTTTTATAGGATCGGGTCGGGTTTCACGAAACCCGACTTTCTCAAAAGTCGGGTCGAGTGAAATCGGCCGATCCTATTAAAAAGTCGGGGTCGGGGTCGGCCGAAACACGAAACCCAATGCAGTGCAATGGGATACTATGGTTCCCAGGGTCTGAAGGAGAGGAAACTCTCCTTCAGGCCCTGGGATCCATATTTAAGTGTAAAATAAAGAATTAAAATAAAAAATATTGATATACTCACCCTCTTACAAGCCCTGGTAGTAATCGGCATCTTCCGTTCCTAAGAATGAGCGCGTTCAGGGCCTTAGATGACATCACGGCTTTGTGATTGGTCGCGGCGGCCCGCGTGACCGCTCAGCGACCAAACACAAGCCGTGATGTAATTCTCTCAGGTCCTAAATTCCTCATTCTAGGAATTTAGGCCATGAGAATTACGTCACGGCTTGTGATTGGTCGCTGAGCGGTCACGTGGGCCGCCGCGACCAATCACAAAGCAGTGACGTCATCTAAGGCCCTGAACATGCTCATTCTTAAGAAGGAAGGCTGCCGGAAAGAAGCAGGGCACGTACGAGGGTGAGTATATACCTAATAGGAATATACTCACCCTCGGCTTCTTTCCGGCAGCCTTTCTTCTTAAGAATGAGCACGTTCAGGGCCTTAGATGACGTCACGGCTTTGTGATTGGTTGCGGCCGCCCACGTGACCGCTCAGCGACCAATCACAAGCCGTGACGTAATTCTCATGGCCTAAATTCCTAGAATGAGGAATTTAGGACCTGAGAGAATTACGTCACGGATTGTGATTGGTCGCTGAGCGGTCACGTGGGCCGCCGCGACCAATCACAAAGCCGTGACGTCTTCTAAGGCCCTGAACGCGCTCATTCTTAGGAACGGAAGATGCCGATTACTACCAGGGCTCGTCGGAGAGGTGAGTATATCAATATTTTTTATTTTAATTCTTTATTTTACACTTAAATATGTATTCCAATACCGATTTCCGATATCGCAAACATATCAGAACTCGGTATCGGAATTCCGATACCAGATTCAGAAGATCGCCGACCTCATGGCCGACCCCACACAGGGGTCGGGTCGGGTTTCATGAAACCCGACTTTGCCAAAAGTCGGCGACTTCTGAAAATGGTCGACCCGTTTCGCTCAACCCTAGTCCAGAACTTTATTTGGTCGTCAGGTCGGCCTGTATCGTCGTGTTTGACAGCAAAAGCAACGATGCCAGCAATGTTTTACATGGAGCTAACGACCTGTGAGAACGATAAATGAGTCGCCGTTACATCACAGGATCGCTCCTGCATCGTTCTGGAGCTGCTGTGTTTGACATCTCTACAACGACCTAAACAGCGACGCTCCAGCGATCGGCTCGTTGTCTATATCGCTGCAGCGTCGCTGAGTGTGACGGTACCTTTAGAGTTCAGGTGGTGGCATAGCTATAGGGGGTGCAATTGTGGCAGTCATAGCAGGTCTTTGTTGTCTAGGGAGGCCCCAAATACCTGCTGCCTATTAGGTAGACACCAGAATTAAGCACATCAAAGAAGTGGGATGGAGATGATCCATTGGTGGTTAGGAGCATCAATTCACCCTTCTGGGACCATGATCTTTTGTTTCTAGGGGAGTATACAATATAAAAAGTGGCACATGAGATGGATTGCTTCTAGGAGAGATATCTCTGGAATACGGTGGCATAGGCACTCTATGTCTGCTCTATGCACCTTTGTATAGACTTTTTTGGCATAGAGTCTGAAGCACATCCACATCAAAATCTATGTTAAAAAACTCCATACGACAATGCCTGTTATTATGTGCTAAAACTGTTAGCCAAGAATGATCACAAATGTCCGCCATCTGCACCCCATCCTCCATCATTATTCAACACTTCCAAAAATGACCCCCGAAGGTCAACAAACCCATTAGTGAAACACAACATAATCATATGAAATAACACTGATTCTTGCCTGGTACTTGATATAACCACCATCACCTGCCGGGGCCACAACCTACAAATGGATCGACAGCTCCTAATCCATACATTATTATAAATTGATGGGTTCTCACATAGAAATGTTGTTTTTGCATCTGTCATTTGAATATATTTGTGGTCTGGTTTGCTTCGGGATGGGTTTTAAGTACTCCTGCCATGATGCATTTGTTTATATCCTGCGGCTCTTATTGATTTTATGAATGACCTCCTAATAGATATAAATGGTGTGTTTCACATGTGATAGCTAAAATATCTCTTCATTAAACGTGAAGTATAGCGCTACTCTGTGGGTAATCGTATGGAAAATTAAGTGTATGGCATCTGCAGCTATCTCTGAGCTGCGGCTGAAAGAATCCTCTGAAAGTGTGAAAATTATAAAATGATTAAAACCATGTCCCAATCTATTCTGGGAGTTTTATTATTTTATGACGGAGACTCTTAAAAATTACAGTACAAAATTTGTTGCCTTCCTCTTCATCTTAATATACCGCAAGTCCCTACCAAACCCAGAATAACGGAGAAAATGAAATAATGTACTTTAAGGCTATTTATCTTTTTTTCATCAGATGAAACCTGTAAAGTTGATTTATCTTCAATTATTTTTATTAGATTTAATTAGTTTATTTGTTTTTCGTCTATTAGATAAGAGAAGACATGTAAGATATTGATTTTTTTTTATGCACGATTTTGTGTCTTCCGTTAGTCGACAGGAGCTTTCTTTTAGGTATTGTGAATCCATCTTACCTTCAGACTGAACAAAGCTATAACAGGGTGCCTATATAAAATTCTATGGTATTCTTTCTAACCACGCCATTTTTAACATGTTTCCCAGTGGGGTTGGAATGGTATAAAGCTTTTGAGGCCTCAATTATATATTGTTCATAGAATCCCATCGGAGCTCAGCTTTCATTTCACAAGAGCAGGCCAAAAAATAAATGAGTCCAAAAACAGAGAAAAAAGTGGCACTCACCATCTGGTAAAACATTCCTTTATTTAGTCCATAACACAGGTACAGTGGGAGAGGAGAAGATACCTTCTGTGGACGACGGCTGTTTCGGGCTATCCGTGCTTCAATGTGCCTTATGCATTGAAGTGCAGCTAGTACAAAATGGCCGTTGTCCACAGAAGGTATCCGCTCCTCTCCTGCTGAACCCACGTTATGGACTAAATAAAGGAATGTCTTACCGGATGGTGAGTGCCACCTTTTTTCTCTGTTTTTGGTCTATAATTGATTCATTTTTGGTGTTCACACGTATTCCCTCAGTTGTCTGATGTCCAGCCTACACCCAGGTAGATCTCAATCTCAGCTGAGATAACCACAGAAGTAAGAGCCGGCAACACACCTCTTTTTAATCGGTTCAAGAAATAAATGAGGCCCATCGCATTTATCCCCGCCAGTCTAGTGGTATCCTAGTGGTAGTAGTAGCGTTGTGTGCCTGGGTACAACACTCCAAATTGTGATATTCCAGGACTATGTACACACAGGCTCAATCACAGAAATACAACTGTTTTTAGTGGTCAAATTTCAGTTCTTCCCATTTAAAGGGGTTTGACTACTTTGACTATCTTTGTTATGTACAAGGTAAGCTTTGCTTCATTTATAATCTTTCAAGTGATCATTACATGCACAGGACGTACTGTATCATCTATAAATGTGGAACTTTTTTGTGAACCCTCTAATAAGAAATAGACCCTAGTGCTAATTGATGACCTCGGGGGTCAACTCTATATGTTTACTTCAATTGGATGATTGAAGCTCTGCTGTATTAAGATGCTAATAATGTTTTTGAACTTGTACCAAATGAATGATACTTTCATAGTTTTGTGGTTCAGACTGAACATGCAAGAATTTACATGACTCTTATTACTATTATTATTATTATTATTTATTGTTATAGCGCCATTTATTCCATGGCGCATTACATGTGAGGAGGGGTATACATAATAAACAACAAGTACAATAATCTTAAACAATACAAGTCATAACTGGTACAGGAGGAGAGAGGACCCTGCCCGCGAGGGCTCACAATCTATAAGGGATGGGTGAGGATACAGTAGGTGAGGATAGAGCTGGTCATGCAGCGGTCTTATCAATGTGAGTAATCCCCATCGGAGCTGGGATGCATTGTATGCCCCTAATTATACATATATGATAACATTATTCAAGATGGAAACAGATTATTAATTTGGCTTTAAATCTTACATTAAATAAGAAATATAAATATTAAGGAGAATCACGAGTTTTTACGTATTAAAATATATTTTTTATTACATATAGTATTAATAAATGTTCAACATTACAAATATAATGACAACATGTCAACATGGAGAAAATGGATGATCCAACTTGGTGCTAGCGCAACATGATCACTGAGAAACCAGGATTGACTATGTGCATTAGTTCCAGAGCAATTACCAAATATCAGGTGAGCATGTGCAAAGTAACTCTAAGTAGTCCTGTATTGAGTAAATAAGGCAGCCAAGTAACATATAGCAGTGCTGACCGCGCTTGTGTTAAATTCACAGCGCTAGCCTAACAGTCCATAAGTGTCATACTTAGCATTCACAAAGAGGGAACCGCACAAGAACAATGAAAAAATATTCAGGATTATTTACCCATAGTATAGAGAAGTCAGACCTGGATCCCGATCACTCTCCCCGACGCGCGTTTCGCGAGAAAGATTCTCGCTTCCTCAAGGGGGAATAAGAAATATAGTTGTTTCCATTTTTTTTAATTACCGTAGCATTTGTGCATGATCCTGAAACAATTCGTCTTGCAGAAATCCTGCTAGGAACACAAGGGTTACATTTTTCCTGATAGTTTCCATCTTTAGCTAAAGTCAAGGGGCGGTGCTGAGTGATTATTTGTTGTACTGCAGAGTAAAAAGGGGGAGCTAGTCATTACAGGATAGTGAAGAGGAAGAGGAAAACAGCTGAGTTCCTTAGACACAAATAAATTCTTGATACATTTCTCAGTTTTATTTTTAATGCACGATAAAGATCAGAAAATAAAAGGAAATTATGTTATTATGTTAAGAATACTGTAGTTGGGATGTGTTCTCCAATTTTTAGGCTTTTAGTGTGTTTAGTGTTTTTTTACACACATTACAAATTATTTAAAGGGAATCTGTCACCTCATTTTGCTGCTATAAGGTGCAGCCACCACCATTAGGTGCTTATCTACAGCATTCTGTACTGCTGTAGATAAGTCCCCGATGTACCCTGAAAGGTAAGAAAAGCAAGTTAGATTATACTCACCCAGGGGCGGTCCTGTCCCATGGGCGTTGCAGGTACGGGACCGGCACCTCCCACCTTCATACGATGTCGTCATCCTCCTTGCTTCTTTTGCGGCTCCTGCAGAGGCGTACTGATTTGCCCTGTTGAGGGCAGCGTAAAGTACTGCAGTGTGCCGGCGCCGGGCCTCTCTGACCTTTCCCGGTGCCAGCGCACTGCAGTACTTTGCTGTGCCCACAACAGGGCAGATAATTACATCTGCGCAGGAGCCGCGACAGAGGCAAAGAAGAGGACGTTATCACATGAAGATGAGAGGCGCCGAACCGGGACCACCCCTGGGTGAGTATATCTAACTTGTTTTTCTTATCTTTCAGGTTACATCGGGGGGGGGCTTATCTACAGAATTACAGAATGCTGTAGATAAGCCCCTAATGGTGGTGGCTGCAGTTTATAGTGGCAAAATGAGATGACAGAGTCCCTTTAAATGGATTTTGTGAGACTAGAAAAACCTGGTTGCTTTGCTTGAAACAGTGAAACTTTTAACCACACAATTGAAGCCCAGCCTTATTCACCTACTAGGGGCTGAGCTGCAATATCACACATAAGCCATAGACAAGACATGGACAAGGTTTTTTTCCAGGCAAGTCAACTCAAAAGGGTTTACAGGCATCAACCAGCAACAGGGGTTTTTTTCACTGAAGTGTCTTTTAGGAATTTTTTAGTGATTCTCTATATTTCTCACCAAGTTTTTAATTGTAGAGTAAAAGTTACGTGTTAACATTTTCTCATTGGTGCTGGAGCCCAGTCCTCATGGACCCTTTTTCCATTTCTGAGCTGGATCCCAGCCTGCTGTGTTCCTACACTGCCTGCTCCACGGCCTGACCAAACAAGGTCTACCAGGGTTCCTATGTGAATACGAGTGGATTTCACCTGAATTGTCCTCCCTGGAAGGTGAGCTGATTCCCTTTTTTTCATACTATCCTAAAAATGCCTGAAGAATGGTCCGCTTTCTTTTTTTTTTAACCACTTGGTTTCTTTGGAAACCTGAAGTGGTTAAAAAATTCTGAATAGACTAACCATATGAACCAAAAGCATTTGGAAATGTTGAAGAGCAGAATTTAGTCAATCTCCGGCATTTCTGTGCATTCTGGAAAACTAGATTTGTCTTTATCTGTAATAAATGAATGATAAAGCTAAAAAGAAAAAAGATAAGTAAAAAATAATATTTCTCTAGTTGAATCATTTCTAAATTAAAACCAATAACATTTGATTTTCATTTAATATAAGCTCAAGCTGGAAGCTACTTTCTTGGAGTAAACAATATTATTTTGAGACTTTACTAGAGCGTTGTGGTCATTTATAGAGCGGGGAGATAGACCCTTCCAGTTATAACTAGGATTAGGAAAGCAAACAGAAGTAAACCTAATGCTATAGAAAGCATGAAAGTATATGTGACCTCTGTATTTTAACAGCTGGATCTGGCTCCGCATGAGGCTTTCTCTTACCAGTTGACATGTATCTTTTAATATTAAAGTAAACAGTGCGGAGCGCGTGACATGACACTACATTGTCCGAATAAACAGGGCTCTCCTTGTCCGCTAATAATGCACTTCCAGTCCTTTTGGAAGAAATTAATAAAACGTGGCAATTTTCTGCATCTGTAAAGTTTGTTTTTGTAATAGGGGTCCCTCACACTTCTGCTGAGAAACCAAAGAAGACTTCATACTTTCGTTGATTCAGGAGCAAAAAATAATAGAATTGTGAAGCAAAGGAAGACAGGAGGGTAGAATATATTATTTGTTTTTTGTTTTTTTTCAAAGCATGTTTCGGCCTTATTTCCTTTTATAACTACTCCCTTAACACCTTCAGCAGCAGTCAATTTTTGCCTTTATGGTGGGCATTTTCTTTTCCAATCCATGGTTTCTGAGAGCTATAACCTTTTGATTTGTTTGTTGATACAGCCTCATGTGGCCTTTTTCTTTCTCAGCAGAGCTGTGTTTCTTAAAGGCAATACATATTAATCATTGGTTTTAAAGGAATTGTCCAGCCTTAGGCTGAATATCTGCAGTTACTCCTGGACAATTCGGCACCAGGAGCAGCTGGAGCAGGGTTTCATATGATTTGCATACTTTTGGCCACATTCCGACTAGACTGTGTCCGACCTCACTCAAATCAGTTGCATTGAGTGAAGCTGCAAACGACTAGTCGGCACGTGACCACAGGTATGCAAATCACATACTTCCGCTCATGCACCCGCCGCTCACATAGAGTGATTGCAGACTTGAAGCCTAAGACCGGACAACCTCTTTAATTAATTTGCAGAATATTTAAAATGCCATGGTTATTATTGACTGCAGCATCTAAGGGTATGTGCACACAATGATTTCTTTCAAGCAGATTTAACCATAAAATTTTTCATACAGAAACCATTTCAGGAAGCACGGGAGTTTTTTTCCCGAAGCCTCTTTTTGTACATTTTCACAGCATTTTTTTTCAGAGATTTAAATGTTTTTTGTCTGTGTTTTCGTAATGTTCTTTGTAGTATCTTTTGAGCTTTTTGCAGTGTCTTTAGGGGAGATTTGCAGGCGTTTCTTTAGGTCCATTAACCACTGAGTAAAACGTGAATGTTATTTTAAAACACTCATGAAAATGCTACAAAAGACACCCAGCCATCTTTCAGGCGTCTTTTTAGCCTTCTCATTGACTTGTGTCTTCGGAGCAGAAAATGCTGAAGAGTGATCTGTTCACTTCTTTTAACTGCTTGGCATTTTTGGAATCCTGAAACAGCTAAAAGATGCTCAAAAATTGAACATATGCACAGTCAGTCATTTTTATGTAAAAACTAGTATTACTTCGAGTATTTTCTGGGTAGTTTTTTCAGGTGAACCCGTTCCAAATCCGCCTGACAAAAAATAATGTGAATCTGCCTGACAAAAAGTAGTGTGAATAGGCCCTAAGGGTATATGCACACTGAGCTTTGAGGCGATATAATCAATATATAAATATATATATACAGTATATCTCAATAATGATAAGTTGTTTTTGTAGAAACCATTTTGGAAAACTTCTTCTAGGAAGTTTTTAAGGTAGGTTTATACTTCCAGAAACGGTATTAAGGTTTGTGGACGCTGAGTCTTTTTACTGAGTTTTTTGGAGATGAAACTGAGCAGAAAAGTTTCCGCTTAGTTTCTGCTCCAAACCTCCTCAAAAATCTCATGTTTTACAAGCCCTTAAAGAGTTTTTAAAGTATTTTATTTAGGCACTTTTTCTCCCTTTTCATTGAACAGTTCCTAGTTTGGGGTATTTTCAATCAAGGAGACACTTCAAAGAATTTACATGCACTTTCTATGCTCTCACCTGGCATTCTTCAAAATCTGAAGAGGAACAAAAACTTTTAGAATGACTAGGAAGTTGTCTTACAGTAGAAATGAAGAGGAAAAGTCTTTAAAGCATTTTTATAGCGATTTTCCAGGCGAGGCTTCGTCACAAAAGCCTTCTGATAAGTACTCTGAAATCAGAATGGATAGAACAGCAGATACATTTCTGCCACATATTAGCTGAGGTCTATTGTTTCTGGGTGCCTGAACTTTTATCGTTTAATGGATCCTTGGTAAATAAATTATGATGCATAGAATTCATCGTCAGGAGCCATGCCAAGAACGTCTGTCTGGACAAGAGTGATCCAAGAGAGAGATAAGACATGTTTATTAGCATATGTGACATTTACAATGCCAGACCCTGAATGGCACTCCTCAAATAAATTGGTATTATTTAAATTAGCTACTTTGCATCTATTTCATACATTTATGCCATCAGGGCCATTGTCAGTAACATGAAAATCTGGGTAGATGCCAGGATCAACTGTTCTCGAGAGGCTCATGGTATTCTAGATCATTATCATTGTAGAGCCAAGAGGTGGGCTAGATAAAGGGCTTGTTTTGATTGTCACCCAAGAATATGTCCACACTTGAGCCTGCCCATGTAAAAACAATTCTTCCCTACAAGAACTTAACAATACGCAACAAAGCAATGAAATCCAGAATTACATAAAAATCCCAACTCAACCAAACCAGACATAGACAAAAGTTACAAAAGATAAACCATTGAGTAGAGTTTAGATGGAAAGCAAAAGGTCCAAACCAAAACCCTTTTACATAGGCTAACAATCTACACACAGACTTTCGTGGGGCCGCAGTCAGACGGCAGTATTAATCGGAGCGAGATCTGAACACAGTGCATGGACTGGCCGGCGGCTCTCCCGACACGAGTGTGGCCGCTGCATAGTAATACATGAAGATGCTAACCTCTGGTTGGGAGAGCCGCAGGCAGTCCATGAACTGTGAACTGTGGTCCAATCTCGATTTGATTTACACAGCCATTTGATTGTGCCCTTAAGAAGACTTGTTCCCGATTATCAGCCTGTTTAAACATGTCATCAACCACCTAGTGAACAAGCAGAAAGCTCAACCAACAGGTAATCGGATTGCTTATGCCGGCATCATTATTTTTACTGTCAGCAGTACATTGCCCCATCTACACAGGGGATATTCTCCCAACAACATGGTGCATAGGGTAGAGCGATCACTTTAATGATCATTCTTTCCCATTGCGTTCTTGTGGGCTTATGTGAGTCGGTAAGTAAATGTGAGCTGGGCACTAATTAATGGGCTGAAATCTGCTCCTTTAGAGAGTAAGCATTTTTTTTTCATAAATTAATAGTACACTTAAAATTAGAAATTTTGTAAAATATCTGAGAGAAATCTGCTTCATTCTCTGGAATGATCCTTCATTATCAAAATTCTGAACTCATGGTAAAATCTGTATTCAGTGAAGACAGACATTACAATTACTGTGATAGGAGACGATAGTTGGTGCTGATAAAGTTTTATGGAGAAGTGTAATTATCATTCCAGGAGAACTTGCAGCAGAATGACCATGTCTGCCTCTAGCTCCTCCCTCTTCCCCCTCTCCATAGAACTTTATTAGCACCAACTGTCATCTCTTATCTCAGGATTGGTATTGTCTTCACTGAATACAGATTTTACCCATGAATTGAGAATGAACTATCAGTCAAGGAGGAGAAAGGCATGCATTTCACTGATAAGATACATTACAAAGTTGTTTATGGTGACTCTTTAAATGGGCCTTTAGATGTGTCAGAAATGAAACCCTCTTACATTTAGGCCTCGTGCACACAAATAATTTTCTCTTATGAGTGCTATTCATGGTTTTCATGGATGGCACTCATACCTATGATCTTCTATGGGGCTGTGCACGTCTGATTTTTTTCTGCACAGAAAAATTGGAGACATGACTGATTTTGATCAAAATCACCAATGCAAGTCTATGACAATTTTCACATACTGACAGAATGGAGAACGTGTAGAATTTTTTATCAAAGTTCGATCAGAATAATCAGACCATTTTTCTTGGATGTGAAAAAAACGTCGTGTGAACCTACCCTTAAAGGGCCCATATGTAAAAAGAAGAATAAATCAGACCAGGAAAGATATATATCTTTGTACCGTGTTAGTTACTGAGGACTCTCAATTCTAAATATTTTTTTAAGTCAGACCAAGCACTTCTCTTGTGCATGGACCTTTGGACCATGCCAGGTTTTTCAGCTCCTACCTGCACTCTTTAAATTTAGTCAATGGACAAGAGAGTGCTGTTTATCAAAAATGATTACCTCTACACAGGACAGTTCAGATTTGTCTGAGTGGTGGGAAATTTGACTCCTGAAACACCACTGAACATGAAGACTGCCTTGTGTGAAAGGAACCGTAGTAAACATGGATCATGCACATGCACTACAGCTCCAGTCACACAGGGGACTTGAGTATCCCACTCCTGTGGTCAATATGGGTTCCAACAGTTGGGCCCCAATGATCACATAACTTACCTTTCATGTGTATAATTCATAAGTTTTGATTATGCGAGAACCCCCATTACTGAAGCTCTCCTCCTTCTATCAAAGTATTTATCCTCTTAATATATTGCATCCATCAAATTATCCAGCACTGTGTACTTACAATTGCTCATTTTTCCTTTCTACCCAGTAAATTATTCTCTTTTCTCTGCTCTATGTAAAAGCGGGAAGTCTCTTGTCCCTGCATTTATCATCCCTTTCTTCAACTGATCCAGCTTCTCTCTCCTCCCCCTGCCAGAGACTTTTGCAGTGACTCATGACTCATGCAGGGAAAATTGACCTCCTATTTCTACATAGAGCATAGAAGGATTCAGCTAGTCAGGTTTATGGCATCACGTGATTAAAAACTAATGGAAAAGAGAAGAATTAACTGGGTAGAAAGGCAAAATGAGCAATTGTAAGAACACAGTGCTGTATAACATGATGATTGCAATGAATGATGTTAAGATTTTGTTGTCATTCCATCTTGGATTTTGTTGAGTTTTCAAAATTTTTCACCCCCAATTTTTTGGATGATGTTTTTAGGCCAAATCATGCCTTCTGTATTGCCCGATTGTTTTTATTTTTTTAATGGGCATTTGAATGTATTTTTGCCAATGTGTGCTGTATAACGTTCTATTACAAAAATTATTATTTGTTTGATTAGCTTGGCTGCTCTTGCATTACTGTTGTGTAATACATTGTACATTAAGAAATTCTGTAGGTTTTATAATTCTTATAATTTAAAATGTTATTGTGACTTGCCTTTTAACCCCTTCACCCCCGGAGCTTTTTCCGTTTTTCCGTTTTCGTTTTTCGCTCCCCTCCTTCCCAGAGCCATAACTTTTTTATTTTTCTGTCAATTTGGCCATGTGAGGGCTCATTTTTTGCGGGACGAGTTGTACTTTTGAACAACATCATTGGTTTTACCATGTCGTGTACTAGAAAACGGGAAAAAAATTCCAAGTGCAGTGAAATTGCAAAAAAAGTGCAATCCCACACTTGTTTTTTGCTTGCCTATTTTGCTAGGTTCACTAAATGCTAAAACTGACCTGCCATTATGATTCTCCAGGTCAGTACGAGTTCATAGACACCAAACATGACTAGGTTCTTTTTTACCTAAGTGGTGAAAAAAAATTCCAAACTTTGCAAAAAAATAAATAAATAAAATTGCGCCATTTTCCGATACCCGTAGCGTCTCCATTTTTCGTGATCTGGGGTCGGGTGAGGGCTTATTTTTTGCGTGCCGAGCTGGCATTTTTAATGATAGCATTTCGGTGCAGATACGTTCTTTTGATCGCCCGTTATTGCATTTTAATGCAATGTCGTGGCGACCAAAAAAACGTAAATCTGGCGTTTCGATTTTTTTTTTCATTACGCCGTTTAGCGATCAGGTTAATGCTTTTTTTTTATTGATAGATCGGGCGATTCTGAACACGGCGATACCAAATATGTGTAGGTTGGGCTTTTTTTTTATTGATTTATTTTGATTGGGGCGAAAGGGGGGTGATTTAAACTTTTATATTTTTTTTATTTTTTTCACATTTTTTTTTACTTTTTTTTTTAACTTTTACCATGCTTCTATAGCCTCCATGGGAGGCTAGAAGCAGGCACAGCCCGATCGGCTCTGCTACATAACAGCGATCATCAGATCGCTGTTATGTAGCTAAAATGCAGGTGTGCTGTGAGCGCCGACCACAGGGGGGCGCTCACAGCCACCGGCAATCAGTAACCATAGAGGTCTCCAGGACCTCTATGGTTACAATGCACAAGCATCGCCGACCCCCGATCATGTGACGGGGGTCGGCGATGCGCTCATATCCGGCCGCACGGCCGGATGCGGTAGTTAAATGCCGCTGTCTGAGTTTGACAGCGGCATTTAACTAGTTAATAGCGGCGGGTGATCGCGATTTCACCCGCCGCTATTGCGCGCACATGTCAGCTGTAAAAAACAGCTGACATGTCGCGACTTTGATGTGCGCTCACCGCCGGAGCGCACATCAAAGCGGGGGTCCCGACATGTGACGTACTATTACGTCACATGTCGGGAAGGGGTTAATTAATTATAAAGATGTTTATGATGTCTTTTATGTTATCCTTTTTTTCTCGTGACCCTTCCAAGCAAACTGTGACCAGTCTTAAAAACATACAGACATTTATACCCAGGTCAAATGTAAAAAAGGCACACAAACAAGGAAACAAAAGGGAGGAAAAAAGAAACTGAATATCAGTGTGTGACTCGTTAGAAGAGATAGGAAAAGATGTGCACAGAAGATAAAGCACAGAGGACCTGAAACATGATATCAAGTGACTGCACGTAATTCATGGACAACAAACAAATAATGAAGATACATAACACACAAGATAGATCGCAGCTCACCTCCAAGGAGGATGGGAACAAAAAGGTGAATTGAAATCTAACCATAGGGCATACACTGCTTGGAACCATATGGGTGGTCTAAGGTAAAATTAAACTAGTAGTTATACCTCCCCAAATTCTGCGACATCTACATGTTTCACAACCTATGCTCAGAATCAACAAATAGTGCTAGCTTTCGAAGGATATCTGGAAATCTACATTAATGGCTTTTCTTAAGGCCCCAAATTAGATTAAAGCCAAAGATTTCGGACCCAGTGGCCGGCTGTATATTAAACCTTACAACAGTTTCAATACAGATAATGTGGAAGGAAAGAAGAATCGCATTTCATCTACACATAAAACACATGAATGATCAGCAAAACCTAGCATACCTGAGTACGGAGCAGTTACGAAAGAGATAAACAACTAAGTTGTATAGTCACCTTTAGGGTACCGTCACACAGTGAAATTTCCATCGCTACGACGGCACGATTCGTGACGTTCTAGCGTTATCGTTACGATATCGCAGTGTCTGACACGCTACTGCGATCAGGGACCCTGCTGAGAATCGTACGTCGTAGCAGATCGTTTGAAACTTTCTTTCGTCGCTGGATCTCCCGCTGTCATCGCTGGATCGTTGTGTGTGACAGCGATCCAGCGATGCGTTCGCTGGTAACCAGGGTAAACATCGGGTTACTAAGCGCAGGGCCGCGCTTAGTAACCCGATGTTTACCGTGGTTACCAGCGTAAAAGTAAAAAAAAAAAAAACGTACATACTCACCATGTGATGTCCGTCAGGTCCCTTGCAGTCTGCTTCCCGCTCTGACTGTGAGCGCCGGCCGGAAAGTGAGAGCAGATCACAGCGGTGATCACCGCTGCGCTCTGCTCTCACTGTACGGCTGCACTCAGTCAGAGCAGGAAGCAGACTGCAAGGGACCTGACGGACATCACATGGTGAGTATGTACGTTTTTTTTTTTTTTACTTTTACGCTGGTAACCACGGTAAACATTGGGTTACTAAGCGTGGCCCTGTGCTTAGTAACCCGATGTTTACCCTGGTTACCAGCGAACCTCGGCATCGCTCCAGCGCCGTGATTGCAAAGTGTGACCGCAGTCTACGACGCTGGAGCGATACTCATACAACGCTGCGACGTCACAGATCGTGCCGTCGCAGCGATGGAAATTTCACTGTGTGATGGTACCCTTAGTCTTGATTGTTCTAAAGGCCCTGTGGTGCAGTGACCCATGTTACAGCCTGTGTGTGTACTTCAGGATGCGCTTGGAGGTATCATTATGTTGGTGAATTAGGGACTGGCATTGTTGTAAATGCCTGGTATGTGTCGCAGGGGGTGCTCTGCGCTGTAAGCCCAAAATGATATGGTTATGCTGGGACTTATAGTTCCACAAGTGTTTGTTGTGTTTACTTATAAGGGGGGCTTATAGGGCTAGTTTGAAGAGCTGGGCGGGTTGAACTAGCCACACATACACCTCCCACCCATGGGAGTGGTTACAGCTACATAATGTGACCAGGGTGTGGGTCACATGGTGGAGAGTGTATGGACCTGGAAGGTTCAGAGTGTGAGTCCTGGAATAGCCTGTGTATTGGAATGTCCTGGGATGGACTGGACTCCTGAAAGCACCTGCTGAGGCTATGGACTGAATGGTCAGTGTGTTAGAATGTCCTGGGATGGACTGGAATCCTGAAAGCACCTGCTGAGAGTGTGAGTCCTGGAATGGTCAAGGTGATGGATTGTCCTGGAGTGGACTGAAGTCCTGGAAGCACCTGGTGAGACCATGGACTGATGGCCTGTGTGATGGAAGTGCCTGTGACTGGACTTCCTGGAAAGTGCACAGAGAGGCTGCATCTACAGAGCATGTGATGGCTACTGTGTTGGGGAAGCTACAGTTCCTACTGCGGGTCTGGACCATCTGAGGTGCCCTGGTCACAAGGACAGTGATCCCAGTGAGGCAGCTTTCCCCTGGGAACCAGCACTGACAGGAGTCAGTGTGTGGAGCCAGAGCTCCTGTAAGGTAACTCCAGATAAAGTGGCTTACGGGCAGAGACGTATCTGTCATTGGAACAGACTGTCGGTGGTTAATGTGTTCCATTGATGTGTATAATGAACTGTAATTAACTCTTTGTGATGCGGTTTATGACGTTTAATACACCACAATAGACTGTTTATGTGGAGAAACTGTGCCTGAGTGCTTTAATCCCGTGCCAAGCGAGTGTCCCCCAACCCACTCAGGTAGTGCTATCACCACAGCCCCCATACATGTTAGACTAAAGTTGTACCAAATGGATGATTTCAACAAAATAGGTAATTCATTGTTCGGTTCCTAAGGCAGCAAGCGATCAACTTTTGAGTGTTGAATGTTCATAGTCATCCAAAAGATCTATCTGGCATGTCTGATATCTTTGAACGACTATCACCATGCCATAATGTGTATGTGCTCATTGTTAGACAAATGTATTTCTATAGCCCCATCCCACTGCTTGTCAAACATTTTTGTTCACTAATCACTATATATCAAAAATGTATGTCTTCATCTGAAAGATAATTTTACAATGTAATCGGACATGTGTTTGGTGTAATCGTGCAAGTTTCATACGAACAATGAGTGATCTTTCATCATTCGATTGTCATCTCATGTGAATGGGAGTCTTTATTCTTGAGCAGCAGAAAGCAAAGTCAAAATCTGATTCCATGGTGCCCTTAGTCATGTTTTTGTCATAGCTGTATGGCCTATTTTTCAGTTTAAAGGATAGACATCCATACTAGACAAAGCTACACATATATGAATGTGTGTCAGGTACTGCATGTGTGTCAGGTACTGTATGTGTGTCAGATACTGAATGTGTGTCAGTTACTGTATGTGTGTCAGATACTGAATGTGTGTCAGGTACTGAATGTGTGTCAGGTACTGTATGTGTGTCAGGTACTGTATGTGTGTCAGATACTGAATGTGTGTCAGGTACTGTATGTGTGTCAGGTACTGTATGTGTGTCAGGTACTGAATGTGTGTCAGGTACTGTATGTGTGTCAGGTACTGTATGTGTGTCAGATACTGAATGTGTGTGAGGTACTGTATATGTGTCAGGTACTGTACGTGTGTCAGATACTGAATGTGTGTCAGTTACTGCATGCATGTCAGGTATTGAATGTATATCAGGTTCTGAATGTGTGTCAGGTTACTGCAGTGGATGAACTTTTGTTTCTTAATTTTGTCATTGGTTTTATAATGGTTGGTCATGCAAAAATTATTCCAGAATTCCCCATTCAGAAGATTTACAGATTAATCAGGATTAGGGTTGAGCGAAACGGGTCGGCCATTTTCAGAAGTTGCCGACTTTTGGCAAAGTCGAGTTTCATGAAACCCGACCCGACCCCTGTGTGGGGTCGGCCATGAGGTCGGCGATCTTCTGAATCTGGTATCGGAATTCCGATACCGAGTTCCGATATGTTTGCGATATCGGAAATCGGTATCGGAATCCACATTTAAGTGTAAAATAAAGAATTAAAATAAAAAATATTGATATACTCACCTCTCCGACGCAGCCTGGACATTGCCGCTGGTAACCGGCATCTTCTGTTCCTAAGAATGGCGCTTGAAAGACCTTTCGATGACGTCATGGCTTGTGATTGGTCGCGGCGGCCCACGTGACCGCTCAGCGACCAATCACAAGCCGTGACGTAATTCTCTCAGGTCCTAAATTCCTCATTCTAGGAATTTAGGACATGAGAATTACGTCACGGCTTGTGATTGGTCGCTGAGCGGTCACGTGGGCCGCCGCGACCAATCACAAGCCGTGACGTCATCGAAAGGTCTTTCAAGCGCCATTCTTAGGAACGGAAGATGCCAATTACTACCAGGGCGCGTCAGAGGGTGAGTATATCAATATTTTTTATTTTAATTCTTTATTTTACACTTAAATATGGATCCCAGGGCCTGAAGGAGAGTTTCCTCTCCTTCAGATCCTGCGAACCATAGTATCCCATTGCACTGCATTGGGTTTCGTGTTTCGGCCGACCCTGACCCCGACTTTTTTATAGGATCGGCCGATTTCACTCGACCCGACTTTTGAGAAAGTCAGGTTTCGTGAAACCCGACCCGATCCTATAAAAATAAAAGTCGCTCAACCCTAATCAGGATATCTGACAGAACCAAACGTTAGGTGTCCAAAGAATTTTGCAAAGTCTTTCAGGGTATACAATACAATTAGTAAATATGTAATTATTAGATAAAAATAATGCAATATTAAAAAGTATTAAAACAAATAATAAAAAGTGTATAGATTTTTGTTTATTTTATTATTTTTTAAGTATAATTGAAACTACAATAAATGGATCATTATGTCTCCATCCGACAGGTGCATAATTAGCATAATATTTTAGTTATTCGTATCCTTTTTTCCACCTCTTATGATGCATACCAAATGTAAAAGTCGCCATCAGTGCAACTCCACTGAAAGAATAATGTATTGAGTTTCCACCCGGGTACAAAGGAAAGTACAAGAACCTCACATCAATGTTAAAATGGATTTTCCCTTTGTTTTTCTTATAAAGAAATAAGAGAATTAATATTTTAAAAACCCAGGAGAGCTCCCTATTGTTTGCATGTCACTTTCAGACACTGGTGGGAGACGTAGCCGGCACAAGCTCTACATGCAATTTCCTGAATAAACAATCATGACATCTACTACACTCTATAGAGTTCATGTCATCTTTGTGGAAGGTGAATGAGGTTTGATCTAGAATACAATTGTATTTTAAAACATTGACTTTGTATGCAGAGCTCAATGGCAGGCATAAAAAAGGGGCTGCGCGCAGGTCACCGAAACCTTCTGCCTATATTTCTACTAATAGAAGGCTGATCTCTATGTATTTGTAATAAACCTGGCCGGCCTTTCATGGCAGCGATAAAGTACACTGTAGTAATTGCATTTTGCATGCCTTACTTTGCCTTTTAAAGCAGCTGGTTCCATGGCTTCTTTATTTTATAAAGAATGACGTTTAAGGACGGAGATAGGTTAGAAGGGTTTTCTTTTCTTTCCATTTTTCTATCTTTTATGAAAACACAGCAGTGTAAAGTGAAGTGGAGGATGGGTTCTGGGTCCATGAGAGAACGTGTTAGATTAGTAGACTTCTATAAACGACAGTGAATAAATGTCTCAACAATGCACAATTAACCGATATTAACCAATATTCTGAGATAACTGGATGTCATGCCTGCTATGATGTCGGTGTTGGTGCCCGTCCTTCTTGCTTCTGCTTCTACTGGTCACTGAGGGCAATACAGGTCATCAATGCTAGTCTTGTGTTTTCTGGGGCTTGTAGAACCATGCAGGTTAGGAACCCAGAAGATAACTTATCTTAGTGTTTGCTCCATGCTGCTTAGCCTTGGTGGAATTGCAAGCTATTTAAGCTCCTGAAATCCCGCTATCCACTGCCAGTTATAGATAAACTTGCTCTGGTTTAGACCTGTGTTTTCAGCTTTACTTAGCCTGTTTGTATTCCTTTTCGCCCACTTTTGACCATGCATCAGCCTTCTAATTCTGCTCCTATTTCTGATCTCCCAGTTCTGACGTAGCTTAGTTACAACCCTTTGTCAGCCTACTCTACAAATGCTCATCCTCCAGCCTATTCATTGTCTATGGGACTGCTGAAAAACACCACAGTACATCATACACATATTTCTGCCCCAAAGACAGCCTGATACCTGGGATCCAAAGCCCTGTTGTTGGGATCACTGACGTCCTGACTCAGACCCTTCAGTGATCAGTAAGTCATCCATAAGATAAGGGATAATTTTTTTTTTACACAAAAAGTCTTTTATGTGCCACAGATGTTTCTATTTTTTTAAAGAAATTTTAATCGTCAGCTTGGCCTATGAAAATGAGACAATATTATTGCTTCCTATCCTCTAGGCTAGTTCAACTTCAGATCCTCTAATCATGCCTACTTGGATGTGATTGACATCGGGTATATGATCCCTGTCTTTAATCTTGGACTGTCCCACTGGAGAACAGAAAAATCCTCCGGTGGGCCCCTGTGCAGGAGAAGGCCACCACCCTGTTATATGAGCAGTACTTGGCACTATGTACCTGAATCACTATGTACAGATAGAGGCGGCAACTTATTCATTTAACAATCTGCCCAGTTCATTGTTATATGACTTTGCGATTGATGATAATGTCACATTTGCATGTAGCTGAAATGTGGGGCCCAGTCTGATACTGCCCGTCATGGTCGGATTGAAGGGCAAGAAAGACACTGGGCGCATTCTCAGGATTTCCAATATTCCTACCCTAACCTGAATTATATAGAGGGATAACTATACTAGAAATTAATTAAAACTAGAGGATTTGAGGACAGGCCTGGATGAAGTCACGCCTTGCCGGACTAGTCCTGCCTTATTTGCATATGCAAAGCACAGCAAGCAAAACCCCCAGACTTCTTGCTATATAGAGCTGCTTTTGGTTTTAATTATAGCCTAACTACTAATTTGGGAGACAGATGGCCATGGAGACATGATAAATGCAACTCAATGCTAGTAAAGCTAATAACAATTTTTTTCTAAATGATTTATTCACTTGAGATATTAGTGAATACAGAAATATTAGGTCTGATAATCAGTAAAATGCACTAGAAAAACTATTGGTAAATCACAGACTTTATTCTAACTTTGATCTCCCTGTGATCCTGAGATCTGGGCGTCTATAAAGCTGCTGCGTGTTTTCAGACTCTCACTTTTCCAAGATGTTGATGTGTTTATCATTAAATTATTCAGGAAGGATGCCCATGGTTGTGGATAGAGACAGTGCGTTCTCTTGATCTCTGCATGGCGTCCTCTGTATATGCTAATTCTATTTGATATTTGATACATGCACACATGTACCCAGCCTGGTAGATAAAATCGCTATTAATCTGAAAAATGAAGCACAAAATATCTACAAAGTTTCCATTTCCACTGATGTCTCACTCTAAAACTGGAATAATTTGTTAGAGTCATATTAAGGAACAGTTTCCTGATGGACAAAACACATGAATATTGACATATAAAACCACTCTAATGGTAATGAGATTAGAAATAGAGTCCATTTTCTTCTTTTTTTTATTTCAGAAACAGTGCCACTCTTGACCATGGATATGTCTGGTATTGCAGCTTAGTCCTGTTCAGGTGAGTAACATGCTGCAATAGTAGATACAGCCCATAAATAAGAGTGGCGCTGTTTCTGGTTAAAAAAATAAATAAATAAATGTCAATTTCTGGTAATAAAATTATTTTAATTAGTTAAATGAATTTAAAGGTTTCAACTGGTCTCATGAAAAAAGTTGATTGGCTACATAAGTGCCATTGTTTTATTTCCCCTATTCTGCTTATCAGTACAATCACTGGTCTTGATAAGGGATATATGGAAGAATTCATTTTTCTATAGTAGGCCATTTATGTTACTCTGTTTTTGCAAATTTATACAATAAACCCAATTTTAATTTCTGATCAGTTTAGAGGAGAATAGGTCTCCAAATTTCACAATGCAAAGTGAAAAATATAATAGAATAAGTGTGATTACTGAAAAAACTCTATTTCAGAATGACTTTATACTCTTTTGTTTTAAAGTTTCCTTGTCCAAAATTGCTAATTATGCAAATTGTCTCATCAGAGTGGAAGAGAGCTAGAACTTTATCCTAAGTCATGTGACAAGGCTCGTTAAAGGGTCGACATTGACTTGTTGGATCGCTACCTTCCAATAGGTGGCACTAGAGTTCTAGCTCTCTTCCTCTCTGAAGAGACAATTTGCATAATTAGCATATTTCCCAGAGGAGCATTGCGGCTTTAAGTCTCCTCATCTCGGCATGCTTAGCATGTCGATCTCCACAAGAAGAAACAATATTTCTTGGATACTTGTCCAAAATTAAAATTGGCATTTCATGAGGCCGGCACTATCTGAACTATTAAAATTCTAATTTTAATTTCACAATTATCCAGACATTTGGGCATGAGTTTTTTAAAGTAAGTTCACCGGTCTCGTCAGGATCTACTAAACAAGGTATGCAGTTTATATTGTGAAATCTGGTGACAGATCCACTTTGGAAGTTTGTGCAGAGTTAGAAAAAAAAACATGACTGGTATCCTAAATTAGGCTGATCTGCAAAACAACATGCACAGGCTGTAGAAAAACGTGATGCTGTTTTGGGATTTTTCATCTTATAGTTGTTTTTTTGCATACAATTGACAATCTGGTTGAACGCCCCAATATTGGCAAGATTGGCAAACTATCTATGCGTATGAGGGTCTTTGATATTAACAACCGATCAGTTTGTTCTCCCAGGAGCTAAGTTGTAATCGGCAAAGACTGGCATCAGCTGAGGGTATGTGCATGCAATCAGTAATCACTGCGGGTTTGATGCTGCGTACTTATGCAGCGTTAAACCCGCAGCGGTCATATATTACATAGTGGGTGGGATTTCAAGAAATAAGCCCGGCCCATCCACAGAGGCAGAGATGCGACGTGTCTGTCCAGACCATAGCATATCAATTTCACCAATAGAATGTATTGAACGCGGTGAATCCGCACGGTTGGGTGAACACATGCGGATTGACCTGCGTTCAATAGACAGCAGCAGTTTGAACATAGAGAACTTCCTATGCGTCTGAGGCGCTGCCAGTTTCTGGATTGTGAGCACCTGGCATTACTCCTCTCCTCATCAAAGGCAAAGTCATGCTTGGCCCAACTGAGCATGCATCTCATCTGTTGAAGTGGATTCAGTAAGCCACAGGTCAAGGTGAACACATGTTCCAGTGGGCTGGGCTTGCCAGAAGCTTCTTGAAACAACATAGAAAAAGATGGCAGATAAATGAGCAGAGCAGGACACGTCTGAAGGCACAGAGTCGGGCGTGTGGATTATTTCAGGATCTGAACACGTTCAGAAACAATTTCATAAGTCTTATACCAGATGCAGGGTTGGTCCTAATGAGTAGCCGCTGGCAGTATATGGAAAGGATACAGTCTAATGGAGGAACTTTTGTTGTGTTAACAAGGTCAGATAGCAGTTTGTCATGCTTACAGCAGTCAAAGGGTTGATCAGCAGGTCTGACCCAGGAAATAGATGCAGGTTGCAAAGACCACATGAGCTTACAGAGAAGCTAGCAACCTGGGAAAAGTGGTGAGGCCACCTCTGAAGCATATGCTACCTGATCATTAGCTTAGACACACAGAAAGTCAGCATTATATAGCTTTGGGTAATGATGACGTCATTGGAGTTTGTTGGGCAACCTGTCAAGTGTGGATCACAACAAAGGAAAGCGGCCATAGGAGAAGGAAGCACAGCGCAGTGCCAAAGCTGGGACAGGTGCATAGTAGCATACATGTATATGAATGGAGGGTGATGATCAGAGAGAAAACTTTTCGTATGCTGATTATTACAGGTCTATGGTTACCTTTTAAGGGGCATTTAGATAATTGTGAAAAACCATTGCTGATCATCCAATTAATGAGCAAAGCGTTCTTTCATCGGGTGAAATATGATCTTCTATACAGCATAAAAGATTATCGTTCTCAGGGGTGCAGCATGGTCCTGTGTGAACATGACTCGCACTGCCATGAACAATGGCAGCTATGTGTACAGATAGGTCTGGTATAGCTGTCTCAGCTGCACATCGTTTACTTTGGTCTGCCTGTGTAAACAGACATTCAGACGACTGCCAATCGATAAAAGTTTACTGATTGGTAGTCGTATTGTGCCGCCAGTCCGTCTGTATAAATGGACTCGTAGTCTTCATGCACAGTTGACTTTTGTAGTGATTTTGGTGATCTTGACAATTTTTCCAAAACAAGAAGAGATTCTTTACCGTTTAAAGTATTGAATATTATCCTGGACTTGTTCATATATTCCTAAATGCAACGCTCATAACTAATTAGTGAAAGGATCTATTTCTTCTCTCCATCTATAGTCTAAAAGGATTTTAATATGATTTTCAATAGTGATAATTTAGGTTGAATTCAATCACTGGAGCAGTTTTGTTCTCTGGGACACAAGCTGCTGTCAGGGGTGTCCGGCAGTGGCTTTCTCCTGTGTCCTGAGTGTTCGGATGTGTGGAGGGGTAGGAGAGGTAGCTGTGCAGCTATTGATGTGTAGGATGAGCTAAGTGGATGGGAACCCTTCTTGTATGAACTATATTACTATTGTATGTATGGCTCTTCCAATTGCTTAGAAGTAGTTAGATTTGTCTCGGCAAACACATGGGTAGAAAACTTCTGGAGAACATGATCATTGTGTCATTGTCTGACAATTATCATGTATTCTTCATTCCAAAATTTCCTTTATTGAATCAAATGTAATATTTTTCTAAAACATTTAGATAATATGGTCATATAGACAATTCTACTGTCAAGAAACTGTCAAACTTGAAAATCTCAATGTGCATCCCGAGGTAATGCCTCAGAGGTGGTCTCTGTCAGTGATTTATCAAATTTTTCTCCATAGTTTTATTGGTAAACCATTTGTCACCATAAATCAATCAATGAAGAAATCAAGAAGCTTAATCACTGTGACATCTTATATCGAATGCGCAGTAACTGTCATAGACCAAGGTCATAAGCCTGAAGGCAAAGAATACGCTGCTCTATACAGTCCCCACTTGGTTTAATCAGAGCCTGACTCCACGAGGCATCTCCGTGCTTCATAACATCTATTATCTAGTAAGAACAAATTCTTGATCTTGATGAAGATTCGCTATACATATCCTTAGATCCCAACCTGCTCTTCATCTAATTGGGTCAAAAGCATGAACAGTCAAGATGAAGAACCAGTAGATTCCCAGACAAATTATTCAATGCAGTTACTAATAATGGATGTAGGACCGTAAAACGTGACTTATGGCCAGAACCTATAGACATGGAAAGAATCATCAACATAAAGCCATAGTCAGTGCCTTACTGCTTAGAGGATCCATATAAAAAGTTTACATTATAATGTATCATATAGTTTACCTTGGAGTTTTCTGCAGAGTGTTGGTTCATGGCACCCACTTGGCAGGATGATAAGGATTTTTTTAGCACCCACTATTGATGGTGATGGTGACCAATTTACATATTTGAAATGACAGATAATCTGTAATTCATTTGCCGTCTTCATTAAACACGTATACCATATCAATTCTCTAAGATTCCCTGTTTCTGTACCGAAGGTTCCCGATATATTGTTTTACCTCATCCTTCTGAGTATGACTATGCAATCGTACAGGTGTAAGAACCTTCTCATCTACATATCAATTTATATATTTGCCTATATCCACACTAATCATCACACCAGTGACCCTGTTCATGGATGACAGATATAGCCAGTATACTTAGTGTGCAGGAGGTCTGACTTGATTGGAAAGCCTCTCTGAAGAGGCTTTTGCATATTTAAATTTACTGAGGAGCATTGCATGGCTTATAAGTCTCCTTACGTGGACTTGGAACTCTCCACAAGGAGACTTGACTAGCGGTCTGACTTGATTGGAAAGCCTCTCTGAAGAGGTTTTTGCATATTTAAATTCCCTGAGGAGCATTGCATGGCAGTTTCCACAAGGAGAAATGTTAGCCATTAGACCCCCAGTAGAGGCTTCCCACTCAGCCAAATCAGATCTCCTGCTTTGCACTGATGAGGGTCAAACATTCCGAAACACATGTCCTTAAATGAAGTTTGTGGCTTGGCTTCTCATCCTAAGTCATGTCGCAAAGATTGTTAAAGGGTCGCTATTGACTTTTAGTATTGCTAGTGCCAATAAATGGTGAAGAGGTCCAGTTCTCTTTTTCTCCGAAGAGGCCATTTGCATATTATACAAATAGTGCAGATTGTCTAACGAATGTTCAGCACACTGAATGTAGGTGTAGTCGACTGACCATTCATTTAACACTTGCTACATATGTAAGGAAGTAAACTGAAGTTGTCTTTCATTTATTTTTATTTATTAGGATCATGCATTTATTATTTATGGGCAAATAGTAATTGAGCATCATATATAGTCTAACATGAATTCCATAATGAATCTCTAAGTGAATAGAGCAGTTTTTGCATGTTCGGCCAACCACTTAATGTGTGTAGGGGTTATCCTAAGCCTTCTGAAAATGCAGATGAAGAGGGAAAGAATAGTCAGGCTGTCATATTTCTGGATGCCCAAGTATTTTGCTCTCCTTGGAAATAAGGAAGAATAGCTGTTGACCAAATGAGTGTTTTCTTACACTTATGGGCACCTTATTGAGTTTAAATAATTGTTGTCGCTTTATTAAAAAAAAAACCTTTAGGCACCAACTGTCTCTTCATGTAGTCAGAACCCCTGCAAAAGTTTTGTGGAGTGGTCTGTTCCACAACATTCAGCACATCCCTTCCTACAATCTGGAACAAACCACTGTACACAAAAGGGATTCTGACTACACAAAGAAAAAAATGTCAGATTTTTTCCTCAGTTTTATTTAGGAGCAGCAATATAATAATAAAACAGTGAATAGATTAAATTACCCAACAATATCAAATATAAACACTAATTGACGTATGGTGAGGCATCTAATGCCATTAATGTTTACCAGATTTCATTTGACAGGCAACCAAAATAAAAGATGGGTCATTTCTCTTAACTGGTGTCAGCACATAATATATTCAGTATTTCTGTTAATTATATGCGGCTCATCCACAGATCGGTGCACATATTGATCATTTACACCAGTCTCTGTCCCCAGTGGGGTTCATGATTACATTTCCAAAATGCAATTTTCACTGTAAAGCCTCAACCTAATACTAATGTTTTACATAGTAGAAAGTTCCTGGCAGTTTTTCTTTAGTAAGTCGGCCATACAGGCGCTGAAATACCCGACGATCACAGTAATAGAACCTTGGGAATTATATTATGCAGGGTATATAAAGATAAGAGTTTAGATCAATCACTTAATGATCAGTTACACTTAGTAATCGGATTACATATTCTCCTTGGGATGATAGAGAATAATATGCGAACATGTTTACCGCTCTGGGATGGACTGATTCTTTCGATATTAAAGAATATAGGGCCTTAACCAGACACCATGATAGTAATATACGAGCACACACTTGTATTCTATCATTTTTCTTTATTTTTTTATTTAAATATTAGGTAATAATAGTGTAACGGACTAAGGCCTCACTCAGACATGTTTTGGATCCGAGCTTCATCAGTGTTTGGTCAGTGTGACCATCAGAGCTTTATCTGTGATTTTCCCAGACCCATAGACCTTGCTGGGTAATTTTGATCCGTGACAACGATCAAAACTGAATATGTCACTGTGACTTTATTTTGTTGTTTGACTTTAAAAAGCACAGACATATTAATTTTTTTAGGCGCTGGAGTGTTGCTGCTAATCTAAGAACTCTGACCGTAGACTTATACTTCCCCACCGCTGTCTTCACCTTTTATGATTCTGTGACACCATCTTGTGGAAGCAGCTTCTGACTGGCTGGAAGTCAGACGTGACCGTCACCACCGCTCAATGTAACCGCTCAATGTAAGTCTATGAGAGCCAGGACTAGGCCAGAGCGAGGCTCTCAGAGACTTGCATTGAAAAGTGGCCTCCAGCGAACACTGGGGCCACCCGGCAGGTCACAGACTGATGGGCAATGGAAGTTGAAGACGGCGGTGGAAATGTGTGAGATTGGAGGAAGGGACCTTACATTAGAAGCGCTTTTCTGGAGTGGTATTTTATGAATAATAATAATTATAAATATTAATATTATTATTATTATTAATAATATTATGTTAGTAATAATTAAAAATATTGTTGCTGTTATTATTAATATACCAATAATAATAATAATTTAAATAATGATTATTATAATATTAATAATAAATAATTAATATTATTATTGCTGTTATTATTATTAATATTATTGTTAAAGTACTATTCCAGAAAAGCAACACTTTTAATTTAAGGTCACTGCCTATAATAATAAATTGTTATCATTACTAGTAGTAGTAGTAGTAGTAGTAGTAGTAGTATTAAATAATTAGTATTGATATTATTATCATTACATAATAATAACAATAATAATGATTATTATGTAATGACGATAATATCAATACTAATTGTTTAGTAATAATAACAATAATAATCACAATTATAATAATGATTAATATTAATGATATTAATAATAATGTCAATAATACTTATTTAGTAATATTATTAATAACAATGATAATGATGGCAATAATAATGATTTATTAGTAATAATAATTATTTTATAATAATACTATGTCATTAAGAATTATTGTGTTTGATCACTCTAAACTTGATGATAATGATAGAAACAATGTATATTCATGAAGAGATGAATGCAAAAGTATTTTTGAATGACCTGCAATGCGCTTGTACGACCGGCAGATGGCAGCAACGAGCCTGAATCTCCGCTCCTGAGCTACATGTGTATCAACAACAAAAGAGCAGGAGCCTTGTAGGCGGCCCCTTTAAGCAGAGTTGCATCGCATGGTTAGAATGAAGTGGGGATCTGCTCCGGTCCGAGCAGGAGACAGGAGGGATAAACACAGGACGCCACAAACTTCTCTCCAACAAGCCAGCTAAGAGCAGCGAGACCGGGCGGACCGGGCATCCCCTCCTGTGATCACTGCCTCCTCCTGTGATCGCCGCCTCGGGAGCACTAGGTGCAGCGCAGAAGTTGTGGGATCAGCCTGGAGTGTGGGGTCTGAGGGATGGCAGCCTGCCCCAGTGATGTCCCGAGCAGCTCTCAGTCCCAGCAGTGCTGAGGGTCTCCACACTCTGCTCCCTGGCTGAGGGTCTCCAGCAGTTCGGTCCTTGGCTGAGGATCTCCACACTCTGCTCCCTGGCTGAGGGTCTCCACACTCTGCTCCCTGGCTGAGGGTCTCCACACTCTGCTCCCTGGCTGAGGGTCTCCACACTCTGCTCCCTGGCTGAGGGTCTCCACACTCTGCTCCCTGGCTGAGGGTCTCCACACTCTGCTCCCTGGCTGAGGGTCTCCACCAGTTGGGTCCTTGCTGCCTCCCAGGAGTGGGGGTCTCTGCACATCGCTCCATCTGCTGGGATTCCCGGATTTGTGGAGTACCTGCCTGTGCCCCCCAGACTGGAGTGCCCCTCTCCCTCCTCAGCACCCGCTGCCATCACACTGGGATCTGGCTTATATTAAGCTGACTGGATTTACAATTCTTGCAGAAGGAATTTTGGGGTTTTTTTTATGGTATGCGATCACTATCTGCGGGTCCTGGGCGACAATGATTGCGGCATTTTCTTACTTTTGCCTGCTGTGTGGATCGGTATGCATCTCCTCAGGTAGGACGCTTGGGGGGTGTACTCTTTATTTCTGTCACTCCTTTCTATATGCTTATAGACAGGGATCCATCATGGAAGCAGCAATGTCACCATTGCCATCTAGGGGCTAATGGAATTCGTTTACTGTCCTGGGCTGTACTTTGTTCTTTTCTCAAAGAGGTTCTGCAGCAGCCCTAGGATTGACAAATGACTTTCTCAGATCATTAAATTCACACCAGAGGGGAGGGAGAGCGGCCAATTGACAAGCTAAAGCCTCCAAACTTTTAGCAAGGTGCTATGAATGCGCTATGGCTCATGTTCCCTGGAGCATTGATGTCAGTGTGATAATCCTATAATCAGCGTAATTACCTGTTCAGACCCCGGGCATTAATGAGATGATCCCACCTCAGTCAGGGGCACCGGGCATCGTCACCCACTGGACACAACTCTCCTGCTAGGTGGGGTGGCTTACCAAAACTAACCGCACCTCTGTGCTTTGTGTATATGTGTGTATATATTTGTGTGTATATATATATATATATGCGTGTGTGCGTGCGTGCGTGCGTGCGTGTATATATGTATATGTGTTAGTGTGTATATATTTGTATATGTATATATACAAATATATATATGTGTGTGTATGTATGTATGTATACATATAGATAGATACCTAGACAGACAAATCGATAAGTATATATACACATGATACCATGCATAACTTCAGGTGAGAATAAGAGCGGGTACTGAAGCAGATACTGGAGCTGGTACTGGAGCTGGTACTAGAGCAGATACTGGAGCTGGTACTGAAGCGGGTACTGGTGTGGGTACTGGAGCTTGTACTGAAGCAGATACTGGAGCGGGTGCTGGAGCTGGTACTGGAGCTGGTACTAGAGCTGGTACTAGAGCAGATATGGGAGATGGTACTGGAGATGGTACTGGAGCTGGTACTGGAGTGGGTACTAGAGCAGATACTGGAGCTGGTACTGGAGCTTGTACTGAAGCAGATACTGGAGCGGGTACTGGAGCTGGTACTAGAGCAGATACGGGAGGGGAGATGGTACTGGAGCTGATACTGAAGTGGGTACTAGAGCAGATACTGGAGCTGGTACTGGAGCGGGTACTGGAGAAGATACTGGAGCTAGTACTGGAGCTGGTACTGGAGCTGGTACTGATGTGGGTACTGGAGCTGGTACTGGAGCTGGTACTGATGGTACTGGAGCTGGTACTGATTTGGGTACTGGAGCTGCTACTGGAGCTGGTACTGATGTGGGTACTGGAGCTGGTACTGGAGCTGGTACTGATGTGGGTACTGGAGCTGGTACTGGAGCTGGTACTGATGTGGGTACTGGAGCTGGTACTGGAGCTGGTACTGATGTGGGTACTGGATCTGGTACTGGAGCTGGTACTGATGTGGGTACTGGAGCTGGTACTGATGTGGGTACTGGAGCTGGTACTAAAGCTGGTACTGGAGCAGATACTGGAGCTAGTACTGGAGCTGGTACTGGTATGTGTACTGGAGCTGGTACTGGAGCTGGTACTGATGTGGGTACTGGAGCTGGTACTGGAGCAGATACTGGAGCTGGTACTGGAGCTGGTACTGATGTGGGTACTGGGGCTGGTACTGGGGCTGGTACTGGAGCTGGTACTGGAGCTGGTACTGGTATGGGTACTGGAGCTGGTACTGGAGCAGATACTGGAGCTGGTACTGGAGCTGGTACTGATGTGGGTACTGGAGCTGGTACTGGAGCAGATACTGGAGCTGGTACTGATGTGGGTACTGGAGCTGGTACTGGAGCAGATACTGGAGCTGGTACTGGAGCTGGTACTGATGTGGGTACTGGGTCTGGTACTGGGGCTGGTACTGGAGCAGATACTGGAGCTGGTACTGGAGCTGGTACTGGTATGGGTACTGGAGCTGGTACTGGAGCAGATACTGGAGCTGGTACTGATGTGGGTACTGGATCTGGAACTGGAGCTGGTACTGGTGCAATGGACTTCTATGATTCTATGACTGCGAGGACCACGAGGAGCTGAGATATTTCTGGCTTGAGGTCAGATGATTCGTTCTCTTACACATGTTAGAAATTAGTCTGATTATTACAGAAGATCAGGTTCAGTTAGGAGGAGTGATTGCCTTCTGAGCAGGCAGGGCCGCCCTGGAATAGTTGAAGGGTTTTTTATTGTTTCTTTTTTTTGTTTTTTTGAGGGGTGGAGGAGGGGGGGAATCTTGTAGCTAAGTGGTATCCAATAGACGACCTGGACATGTCCTATTGTTACTCCAACAGCAGGGACACGTTTTAAGCAACAAGCTATCCCTCTGTAGTGTCTGTTGTAGCCCAAGGTTGTAATTAGAGCTCATCAGAAGGGGGCAACAGGAAACCAACCCCCCACTCTAGAAGTTTAGTACTTGGTGCAGAATGTATTGAAAAAAATAAAGGCTGAGGGTATGTTCCCCGAGTAACAATATGGAGTGTATACTGGGTGGTTTCCTTTCCCGTCTCAGTGTAAACTTTAAGAAGTAGGAAAAGTTTAGCATAGTTTAGTCCATGTTTTGGAATGATTTCGGACAGATCATCTTTTGGTTTTCTGGAGTTTCGAGCATTCTACTTCCAGCGTTAAATAATATATTGTGTGTTCTGGTTTGGGAAATTGTTGGCTTGTAGGGAGTTGGCTTCTTGGTACCTGGTGCCAAATCTTAAAGGGAACCTGTCACTCCCAAAATGGAAGTTGAGCTGAGTCCACCGGCATCAGGGGCTGATCTACAGCATTCTGTAATGCTATAGATAAGCCCCCGATGTAACAGGAAAGATGAGAAAAAGAGGTTAGATTATACTCACCCAGGGGCGATATGATCCGATGGGCGTCGCAGTCCTGGTCCTCCCATCTTCTTACAATAACATCCTCTTCTTGTCTTCACGCTGCGGCTGTGGCGCAGGTGTACTTTGTCTTCCCTGTTAAGGGTAGAGCAAAGTACTGCAGTGCACAGGCGCCGGGCCTCTCTGACCTGTCCCGGCGCCTGCGCACTGCAGTACTTTGCTCTGCTCTCAACAGGGAAGATAAAGTAGGCCTGCGCCGGAGCCGCAGCGTGAAGACAAGAAGAGGACGTCATCGTAAGAAGATGGGAGGACCAGGACTGCGACGCCCATCGGATCATATCGCCCCTGGGTGAGTATAATCTAACCTCTTTTTCTCATCTTTCAGGATACATCGGGGGCTTATCTATAGCATTACAGAATGCTGTACATAAGCCCCTGATGCCCGTGGGCTTAGCTCACCTTCCATTTTGGGGTGACATGTTCCCTTTAAGGCTACATTCCCGCGATGAGTTTTTGTTGAGTTTTTCGCTCTGCTTATTTAAAAAAAAAAAATGCAGGTAACTAATTTTACTTAAAAATGGTGCAGAAAATGACCAAAATCTCATCATGGGAACGCAGCTCTAGATGGACAGATATATACTGTAGATAGAAATTAGAAATCAGACCGATATAATGAGATTTAGATACTCAGAGTGTAAGATTATCTTTAAGGCCAGGTTCACATTGCGTTAACAGCAGCCCGTTCAACACATGGGTTAACAGGCTGCTGTTAACGCAAGTGCCGATATGTCAGCGCGCTATCGCAGATAGAGCTAGCAGATGTTCTATCTGCGCTAGCAGTGACGGGCCCGGAAACGCTGCAGCCGCGTCCCAGGGTCCGCCACTCAATGACGGCACATTGTGGTCGTGCGCTAGCAATGAGTCCTCCATAAGAATTAATGGCGGCGTTATGCCGCGGTGTAACGTAGTCCGTCTAACGGACGCCAAAGACGCAATGTGAACCCAGCCTAAGGCTTGTAATAGCAGAGCTTCCATCCTCACCACCCGAATGGCCACCAAATACACCTAATGTAGTGCTATTATCTATTCTAAACATTTTATTTGGAGATTTTATGTTTGGTATAATAATATGTCATATAATTGAGCACAATTTTGTGGCATTAAGTAGACGAATGACCATTGAGGAGAAGCCAAGGGTTTGTAATTGAGTGGAAAGTTGGCCCTCCTGCAGATCCTAAGTGTCACTACTTGGCAGTGCGGAATATTCCGCCATGTGATATGTTATATCTACTGCGTTTGTGATTATCACTGTAGCTATGGGTCCCCAGTTTTGAGATATTTTCGTGATCTGGACCCGGCCCCATTGTATCTTCTCATCAAGGTTCTCTTTGCAGGCTGATATTGTCCACCTCTTATGGGACAGGGCATTCATGTATATGAATATGTTAATCAGTCACCCATTATATCTGTCCCATATTCCACAGCACTGTACAGACTGTGCTCAGCCACATAAGTTAATATACGGTAGTTGTCGTTTTTTCTGTAAATGTAATAAAAAATGTATTTCCCTAAAGTTACGATTTTTTGGTGAGTTTTTAACACTGCATATTTTGGGGGGAAAAAATGCAAATAGCCTATTTTACTTAATGGTTGCAGAAAATCTGCAACATGAAAAACTCACCAAAAACTCATCGCGGAAACAAGGCTTCATTCACACGTCAGTGATTTTTTTGGATATGCAAATCAAAATCTGATTTTTTTTTTTCATCACTATTTGATCAATGCTTCAATTTTTACTATCAGTGTTTCATCAATAATTTTTCTGTTATGACAAAAAATAAAGAAATAAATTGCAAAGCTTCTTCTGCAATGTAAAAAATGGATTGCTGGCGGATGACTAGGTGGGCTGCCAGTGATTTTAGTTTTAGTTTTTGCAGACCCATAACTGTATAGGTTATTTTGATCACTGAGCTACATTCGGACTATAAAACGCACCCCCATTTTTGGGACGGGAAAAAGGTGCGTCTTATAGTCCAAAAACTACGGTATTTCTTTCTGATCCAAGTCCCCAATCAAAATGATCCATACAAGTTTAGGGATCCATGACAGTCACTGGCAGCACAGGGAAGGCATGAAGTCCGAGATTAACCTTGTACTGGAGAGAAGTTTAGTCATTTCTTTATTTTCCCAACGCTGGCCAAACACTGCACCACCGGGTGACACCGAAGATTGAACTTTTTTGTCTTCCTCCTATTGGAATGTGCAATTAAGGAACCTTAGAGAAATAAATAACTTTTTCTTACTTGTATCTCCTGCTCTCCAGCTAATTTATGGCCCTGGATTAAGCTTCAAAAGAATTGGATCACTCTCTGTGTTAAAGTTTATTTGCATGTTTAAAGGCAATTGTCAGGGTGATGTATGGAGGAAGGGAAGATTTGGGGGCAGATAAGAGATTTAGGGGCCATTAGTTTGTGTTTGAATTTGGGTTTCTGAATGCTGAATGTTATCAGGACTTCTGTGCTTGTGTGGATGGATCAGTGTTTGCTCTCAATGCTTGCGACAGGAAAAGGTCATTCACTGACAAAGGGCGCATGTCATCTGTAAGCCACTGGTGCTGCAGAACTAATAGTATCAGCATGCCCTAGAGAGCACCATGCTTATCTCTACTTGTAGTTCTAAAATGACCAAAGCAGCGGTATAGTTTTGGAGGACGCTCCCGTAGCCGTCACATCCGGGCCTTGGTTGCTGAGAAAATCAAAGACAGGCACAAATAATAGATTTTGGGGGAGAGCAGGGGTTTCAGGTTTTGCTGAAGTCATTCGGCCCAAAATAAAAACTTAAGAACTTCAAAGCCTACTTGGAACTGTAGTTCTTCAGGGTTTGTGGGTGACAGATTGGTTTGCCAGATTGTCTTACACTAGCACCAGCCTGAATCTGTGACCTGATTGCCAGAAACCCTAAAACCGAACCCCAATATACATGCAGCTTGGCCAAGTATGGGGTATCAATAGGAAAAGGGGAACAGGCTGCCGGCAGACACACCTAGAAGTGACTTATCTATTGGGATAACGAAGGATTAGGCATGCTGAAATCCAACATGCGTGATCTTTTCCTCTACATCTATTGTCTGGGGGAAAGTTGGCACACCTTAATATACAGTACATTAAGTGGTTGCCTGGTTCAACAATCTAAAGTGAAAGGTGAACTTTATTATTATTATTATTATTATTATTTATTTAGCACCATTAATTCAATCGTGCTGACATGAGAAGGGGTTACATACAGAGTTATATACATCATTTACAGTAAACAAATTTATAATGACAGACTGGTACAGAGGGGAGAGGACCCCGTGCTTGCGGACTTACATTCTATGGGATAATGGGGAAGAGACAGAAGATCGGGGGTGCAGCAGCTCTGGTGGTTGTGAGGCGGCAGCTCTGGTGGTTGTGAGGCGGCAGCTCTGGTGGTTGTGAGGCAGCAGCTCGGGTGGTGGTGAGGCGGCAGCTCTGGTGGTTGTGAGGCGGCAGCTCGGGTGGTGGTGAGGCGGCAGCTCTGGTGGTTGTGAGGCGGCAGCTCGGGGTGGTGGTGAGGCGGCAGAATGGTTATTGTAGACTGTAGGCTTTCCGGAAAAGATGGGTTTTCAGGTTCCGTCTGAAAGATCCGAGGGTGGTGGATAATCGGACATGTTGAGGTGTGGAATTCCAGAGGATGAGGAGTATTCGGGAGAAATCTTGGAGGCGGTTGTGTGAGGAATGAATAAGTGTGGAGGAGAATAGGAGGTCTTAGGAGGATCGAAGATTACGTGAGGGAAGATATTTGGAGATTATTTCAGAGATATAGGGAGGGGACAGGTTGTGGATGGCTTTGTAGATCAGTGTTAGTAATTTGAACTGGATTCATTGGGGAATTGGGAGCCAGTGGAGGGATTTGCAGAGGGGAGAAGCAGGGGAGTAGGGAGGAGAGAGGTGGATTAGCTGGGCAGCAGAGTTGAGGACAGACTGGAGTGGTGCAAGAGAGTTAGCAGGGAGGCCACAGAGGAGGGTGTTGCAGTAATCCAGGCAAGAATTGAAAAGGGCATGCGTAAGAGTTTTAGTAGACTGAGGGTTGAGAAAGGGATGGATTCTGGCAATATTTTTGAATTGGAGACAACAGGAGGTGGCAAGAGTTTGGACGTGTGGTTTGAAGGACAGGGCAGAGTCAAGAGTTACCCCAAAGCAGCGTATTTCAGGTGTGGGAGAGAGCATGATGCCGCTTACCATAATAGATAGATCGAGTAGGGGAGATATGCGAGATGGAGGAAAGATAATGAGTTTGGTTTTGTCTACATTGAGTTTTAGGAAGCGAGAGGTGAAGAAGGAGAATATGGCTGATAGACACTCCAGGATTCTGGACAGCAGAGAGATGACATCTGGGCCAGAGCAGTAGATCTGAGTGTCGTCCACATACAGGTGGTACTGGGAGCCATGGGACTATATGAGTTGTCCTAGTCCAAGGGTATAGATGGGAAGAAGTAGGGGCCCCAGGACAGAGCCTTGAGGGACACCAACAGAGAGAGGGCCTGGATGAGGAGGTAGTGTGGGAGTAGGAAACACTAAATGTGCGGTCAGAAAGGTTTCAGGCAATTCAGGACAGGGCAAGGTCTTTGATGCCAAGGGAAGAAAGAATCTGTAGCAGTAGGCAGTGGTCTACTGTGTTGAGGGCAGAGGACAGGTCGAGAAGGAGGAGGAAGGAGAACTGTCTGTTAGCTTTGTATGTGAGTAGGTCATTAGTAATTTTGGTCAGGGCAGTTTCGGTGGAGTGGTGGGGACTGAAGCCAGATTGGAGGTTGTCAAGGAGAGAGTTAGATGAGAGGTGGGAGGAAAGTTGACCATGGACATGCTGCTCAAGGAGTTTTGAAGCAAACGGGAGCAGTGATATGGGGCGTAACTTACTGCTAGAATTTAGATACCACAGATGAGGTTATGGCCTTCATTTTTGGAGAAGCTGAGAAATAACTGATATGTCCGATACTTGTAAATGGCAGATCTGCCAATTTAGGGCTCAAGTAGCAACTTCTAAATAAAACTTTGTGTGCACATACACTAAAAAGGCTGTTCTATTGTAAGACAACAATTACTGCCAGAGTTGTAATGATGGCTATGTGGACTGGAGTTCTTCTCTCATTCTAGGACACAGTTGAGTAGAATATAAGTATAGATGAGCATATGTAGGAGCTCAGATCACGTAAGACCTCGCTTACTTTGGTCATGTATGTTCCATTCATGGAGACGTTATCAAATATGTTTTTTTCTAATTGATGCAGTTATTCTCATCTCTGTTTCCTTTCTGAAAATCCTTTGGCAACACATGAGGCTAATGTACACATGCACTGCATATTGTCTGCTTCCAATGCCATCTATTTATACACAATGTTGAAGGACACACAAGAAAAACATTTTTTTCTCTCGCACAGATGGAATTGTAGCATGGTGTGGCATAATTTCAGGAATGTGATATGACTCCGAGGGCAGGTATTGTGGACTTACAGAAAGCCAGGCTATTTGGAACAAGGTCAATGTTCTCATTTTATCCTGAGATTTATTTATTTTGTATTCATACACATTGGGCGCTCTGCAGATTGCGTAGATTTCTAAAGGTCTTCAACACGTTAACTTTTAAAGATCATGGCCACTTTTCTATATATGTAATAGAAGTAGTTAAAACATGGAAATAATAATAATAATAATTTTATTTATATAGCACCAACATATTCCACAGCGCTTTACAAATTATAGAGGGGATTTGTACAGACAATAGACATTAAAGCATAACAGAAATCACAGTTCAAAATAGAAACCAAGAGGAATGAGGGCCCTGCTCGCAAGCTTACAATCTAAAAGAAAAGGGGAGACACGAGAGGTGGATGGTAACAATTGCTTTCGTTATTTGGACCAGCCATAGTGTAAGGCTCGGGTGTTCATGTAAAGCTGCATGAACCAGTTAACTGCCTAAGTATGTAGCAGTACAGACACAGAGGGCTATTAACTGCATGAAATACATGAGAACAGGATGTGAAAAAACCTGATTAAGGTTTTTTTTGTCGGTTTTTTAATGGGCCACACAGGGATAGTTAGGTTAATGCGTTGAGGCGGTAGGCCAGTCTGAACAAGTGCGTTTTTAGGGCAAGCTTAAAACTGGGGATTGGGGATTAATCTTATTAACTTGGGTAGTGCACTCCAAAAGAATTGGAGATGAGAGTGGGAGGTTCTGATTATTGAGGATGCTAACCTGAGGTCATTAGCAGAATGGAGAGCACGGGTAGGGTGGTAGACTGAGACCAGAGAGGAGATGTAGGGTGGTGCTGAGCCGTAGAGTGCTTTGTGGATGAGGGTAATAGTTTTGTACTGGATTCTGGAGAGGATGGGTAACCAGTGTAATGACTGGCACAGGGTAGAGGCATCGGGGTAACGGTTGGTGAGGAATATAATCCTGGCAGCAGAATTCAGGACAGATTGGAGCGGGGAGAGTTTGATAAGAGGGAGAATGGTTAGGAGACAGTTACAATAGTCCATAAGAGAATGAATAAGTGAAACAGTAAGAGTTTTTGCAGAGTCGAAAGAAAGAAAAGGGTGAATTCTAGAAATGTTTTTGAGATGCAGATAAGAAGAGTGAGCCAGTGATCGGATGCGGGGGGTGAAGGAAAGCTCAGAATCAAGGATGACCCCAAGGCAGCGGGCATGTTGCTTGGGAGTAATGGTGGAACCACACACGGAGATGGCAATGTCAGGCAAAGGTAGGTTAGTAGAGGGAGAGAACACGAGTTCAGTTTTTGACAGATTCAGTTTCAAATAGAGGGAGGACATGATGTTAGAGACAGCGGTAAGACAATCACTGGTGTGTTCTAAAAAGGCAGGTGTGAGATCAGGAGAGGTGTATAATTGGGTGTCATCAGCATAGAGATGGTACTGGAACCCAAATCTACTGATTGTTTGTCCAATAGGGGCAGTATACAAAGAGAAGAGGAGGGGGCCTAGGACTGATCCTTGAGGATGAAATTGAAATGAGATAGGTTCATAAATACATCTAGAATAGTGATAGCAATAATGAAAAAATCATCCTGTTCTTTGCAATTTTTTTCATTTTTGCTTCTAAATATCCTCTATATTGGAATACCGAGCATTAATTTGTGTCAATGGTTATTGAGGAGAAGGTCTCTGCCCAAAGTGTTTTATCTATCCAGAAAACAAAAGGATCTGGAATTGGAATTGCTGTTGTCCGATCCTTGTCTTCCTCAAAATCGTCTGTTGAGGGAGTGCTGGTAGGTCGTAGTCCCTGTTAGGGTATGTTTCCATGTTCAGGAAACGCTGCGTGTTTGACGCTGCTTAGAGCCGCAGCGTCAAACACGCAGCATCCAGATGTTACAGCAAAGTGGAGGGGATTTCATTAAAAGACGCATGCGGCAGACCCGCGGAAACGGACATGCGGCGTGTCTTTTAAGAATGCAGCATGTCCTTACAATGAGCAAAACACACAAGAACTCCTGATGAAATCCTGAACATGGACACATACCCTTAGGGTCTAGTTTTTCAGGATCATATTATAAATAGCGAGGACAAAAAACTTTGTTAAAACGTAACATTTACTAAATAATTCAATACAATAGTGGAACAATTGGTAATCAACCAAAACAAGTTCAACAAGGGCAGTACCCACACGTTTCTATCTCAGTAATGAGATCTCATCAGGGGAGTGTTTCTCGTATAGGGGAAATCAGAAAAAGAGGCATAATTCTTCCAAGAAAGATTGCCTCCATCCTAGTAAAGTGCTGAGTGACAAAAAGAGATATGTGTCATTCTGCATATAGATACTTATTCATGGTAGTTTAATATGTACATTATTATTATTATTATTAATGCAGTTCTAATAATATGTTTCACTGTTTTCATTACAAAAAGCTGTTAATATAGACAAAGAGTTACAGATAAAGTTGTAAACCTTCTTTTCTCTGAGATCTGCCGCATTTTTCCGGACTGCAGTTGCCGTGTATTTTTGTACACAGTTGGCATAATAAGGAACACATACGCTTCTTCCCAAGTGTTCATTAATTTGTAACATTATCTTGTCCCCGTGCTTGAACTTCACACTGAAATTGGGGCTATAGCTCATGAAACCACCTGTCAAAATGTCAACTGAAAAGAAAAGCCGCCCATAGAATGTGCAAAAATATTTGTCAGCTTATCTCCAAGGTATTTAAGAATCCAAGCATGAAGTGTTGATTGGTATATTTTTGGGCAGATTCGGTCATTAATCTATCAGCATAGTTTTTTTTCATTAGGAATTTCCAAGTACTAATCTTCGGGCCGTTGTTAGAAAAGTAGAATCTGTAATTACCGTAGTTCAGGTTGCATGTCCAAACTTTCTGCTGTATGGACAGGATACACAGGGATGGTCATATTTGGAGCAGTTTCATATTTGAATCTCCTTGCAAGGAAGCCTAAAACCATTCATCAAGACCGGCGTTGTTCACGTGCTGGAGTCAGATGATCCAGATTCATTAAAGGAGCTGTCTGGTCCAAATTGATAAGTCTGCAGTCACTCTGTGTGACTGCAGACTTATGAATCCGCCTGAGTGCACACACTGTGCGCTGCGGGGATTCGTCTGTTTCAGAGCCAGGACCGGACGGTCTGTACATACCTCCAGCCAGTGGGGCAGCCTCGCTCCATACACTTGTATTGAGCCGTGCTCCATCTAGTGATGCTGCCGGTCAGTGAGCATATCTGACTGGAGGGCGCACCCACTAGTGTATGGAGAGCGAGGCCATGCCCACTGGCCAGGGGTATGAATAAGTCGTACATACCCTTCTGTCCCGGGTCTGAAACTGGTGAATCCCACGCCACGCAAAGTGCATGTGCTGGGGGGATTCATAAGTCTGTGGTCACACAGTGACTGCAGACTTATCGGTTTTGATCGGACACCCTCCTTAAGAGGCACCTCTTAATGAATCTTGTGCATCTGAAAAGTAGCATGCGCCTCCATGTCTGCCTCGCAAAACAAATCTTGCCTTAGTTGGGGACTGGAGTAAGATTTGTGGCGTTAGGAACACACTACTTTGTCGGAACTGGGCAAAAATGGCGTATAAATGCAAAAAGTCACACTCACAACATTTTTGGCAAAAACTCTAGTTGCACAAAAATGTTGCAACTTTTCAAAGCTGTTATCTCCAGAATTCTGGAGTAAAGCTTTGATGGATTGGGCCCTGTGATTGCGAAAATTGATCTGTTGCTAGTATAAGAATTATACGTTTTCTATGGTGGTGAAAGCTGTTTTTTATGGACACCATTTAAAGATTACATTGGTATAACATAAGATCAGTTCTAAAATTTGTACCTCCTTTGTAAAATGGCTCATTAGTGTCTTTCAATGGGCCAATATTACCTTCCAAGTGTAACAGTCACTTGCTCACATTACAAGCTGGGAATTGGTTAATTTGAGGTTTCGCTTATTTTCCAATCCATTCACTTTTAGAAGACCTTAGGTGATTGACTCAGTATTTTTTGTGATACATTTTTCAGAATTTTATTTAAACATTCATCCTTTACAGTCTACTGAATTTAGTATATCAATCAGTTCAATCTTCCATCCTAACAAGTGAATAGCAAGAGAAGAGAAGATGGTCAAATTTAGACAACTCTGAAAAATTCACTTATGAATTTCAGTTAGCCATTAAAAGGTATCAACCACTGAGGACTCTCAATTCTAAATATTTTTCTTATGAATCCTATGCATTATACTTGTGCCATCAACTTTTTCCAAATTACTGTCTATGTCTACAAGCATAAGGCCAAAAGAAAACAAGTCAAAGGTCATGGTATGTGTTGAAGGCAGTAATGGTGGAGGTCATGGTGTAAATGACAATGTAGTGGCCACAGCAGCAGAAGCCAATTAGTGCAAGTTTGCCATAGCTGCGATGTAACCCGAAGAGGAAGTGAATTAACATGTGGAAGCACATGACTGTATATATACTCCTTATATGTGGAGGTTCATTAGTGACTAGATTATCTTTCAGATCTTCCATCACATATATCAGATGTGACAAGCAGGAGCAATGTCATTCTTGACGTCCGCTGTACCCATAGTTAAGCTTCTGTTAGGCCACATTGTAGTTCCTTATGTCCAGTAGGCCAGTCCTATCATTTGAATACTGGTCTTCATATCAACCAATCACATCTCATTTTTTATTTGACGTTGTAGAAAAATTGTCCATAATCTGGATTATGAGTAATTTCCATGAAAATAAATTACAGAGTTGCAATATTGCAAAGCTTAGCAGTCCTCACCTTTCACTCTTCCAGCGCTCAAATCTTTGCTGAAAAGTTACAGCACTGACATCAAGACGACAACGCATGTGAGCGCTTCCACCGATCACTGGGCTCAACTGCCTGTGCCATCCACATCGGCACCACTGCTGGAGCCAGCGATTGGCTGAAACACTCATGCGCTCTGTAGTCATGATGTCACTGCTGCAGTCCATCAACAAAGAATGGAGCATCGGCTGAGGAGCAAGGAATGTTTATTGCATCCTGGACAACCCCTATATAAAATAAGCTTTAGTTACAAAATTACCATGTATTTTACTTCTTCTCTTGGCTTACGATATTCCAGTATAAGTGGCATGCTTTGAAAAAAATAAATATGATTTTATGATACTCTGTCAGGAGATGTTCATGCCACGTGTTTTATTTGTGGCCATCCAATAATTGTTACATGAATATCAGCTTGTTGAGGGTTTTCACAGCATGTACTGATAATGTACTGAATTTGTAATCAGAAATTGCCTAAATATCAGACTGACCCCAGACAAAGCATTTCTAGCGAAACACGTGTCTGGTGTGGAGGGTCCCTGACTGCCTGCTTTGGTTCTGTCTCTTACTGTGTGACATACCTGGTAAGGTTTGCTCTTGATGTGCTCAGTATGGTGTGATTCTGCATTCCCGATGTGGTCGGTGGCAAATTTTTTTCTTTGTGGATCTATACCTTCCCATAGTGTCTGTCATTATAGCATCTGAATATTTAGATATCTTATTTATTTTTTTGCTTACCTGTACTGAAAGGGAACCTGTCACCATAAAAAATGCTACTAACCTGTCTATAGATATAGTGTTAATCTGCAGGTTAATGGCGTTTTTAACCTACCCGGTGCTCGCACTTAGCCGAACACTGCAGGGAGAAAGTTAACTTTATTCTCCCTGGCAGCATTCCGGTTTCAGTCACTGGTCTGGCGCCGGCACTGGTCTGGCACTGCTTCCCGACTGACCCTGCTGTCAGTCATTGCTGGGGGCGTGGTTACAGCCGCCGATCTCTATACTTAGAGCTGTGCTCAACCAGTGCCCCCCTCGAGACTGAAACTGGAATTCTGCCGGGGGTAATAAAGTTCATTTTCACCCCCAGCTTTCTGCTAAGTCCGGGTTATCCCTATAATTGCTGGTTATTTTTATTTTTTCTTATGACATGTTCCCTTTAAGTGGTGCTTGGGTTTTTGCTTTTTATATGGCAGTAACTTCGGTATTCTGTGACTGTCACGGTACTTTTTCTGCTTTCCAGGTGTCCCTCTCCAAGTGCTTTTTCCTAATTCCTGACCCTACGTTTGGCTGGCCATGTCAACAGATACAGTATATTTTTATTAATTTTTAATGCTAAATTAATAAAGCTATTATTCTTTTTTGCCTTGCATCAGTTTATAATATGGATCTTCTAAATATTAGGTTAAACTATTGTCTATTCTGTTCCTTTATTTCCGATTCATTCCTATTTTGTGTTCCTATCGTGCGGCCGTAAGAGTCAGACAAGCCGCGTAAGAAGCAGATCAACTATGTTGAGTTTGACACAAAGTTTTCAAATTGATTCAGTTGTCCAAAAACATCTCCACGGGGACTCCTTTCATGAAAGTCGAAAATTAAATGTGCAAAAGTAATTGTACATGTTCTAGTTAGTTGAGAACTGAAAAGAATATGCCAGGGGTGCATTAAAGAGGAATGCTATTGATTTAATATAAGTGACGAGAGCCCAGATGAGCAATTAAGTTATGGGAATGTAACGCACCTGGTCCGCGGATGAATGAAGTTTGTGAAATCTCCAGTTTCATATCGTGCCTGGAGCACTAAATCGCATATCTATCACTTTTTAATGTAACTCTAGTAATATCCTTATATTGCTATTAATGGCTTCACACAAAAAATGAAAATTGGTAATGTTGAGTAACGGAAAGTATTTGAAAGCTCGCTGCTCTGAAATTAGCCATGTCATCGACGCGAAAAACTCTGCTTTTACATTTTTAGAGATTTTTTATCCTTTTGAAATTTTCATTCATCTTTTTTTTTTTAAGTAATCCAGCTGTGATAAATAGTTCTTCCCCATGAACTTTTTGCTTTTAAACTTACCCCCATTCCTCACTATATCATATATTACACCACTTCATGAAACAGTCTACTTACTTTTGTAAATGATTTCTAAATAGGGTTTTCCTTTGCAGAATACTTTTTTTTTTTGTTAGGCAGGGAAGTTTACAAAATAACAAACCGAGGCATACTCACCTTCTTCTACTCTCTTGGAACCAGTGCAGGCTCCTCCAGTGGTCTTCACTAGCTCTAAAAGCTATTTATGTGCTGTCCAAATGTTAACAGATCAGAGAAACATAAAATGACTTGCTCTTCTGGTCACCTGACCACTGCTGACAATCACAGGCTTCAGCACTCCTTTCGACATCCGGACAGTGCAGCCATCACTTCCAGAGTTGGTGCAGACCTTTCCCTGGATCCTTGGTGTTGACAGAAGGCGAGTATGCCTCCATTTTTTATTTTGGAAATATCCATTCCTAAAAAAAATTGTTTTCTTTCTTGGCCAAGCCCTTTAATGTATACCATGTTGGACTGTAATCTATATTCTCCAGTCGTAAATATATACAGTATTTTTTCTAATTTTAACATCAAATGAAAAAAAAATAGAATTAACTTTAATCTGTCACTCCCTAAAAAAGATAACAAAATAAAAACACCTATGGTAACCTCTGAAAGAATAAAGGAATAGTTGAACGTATGTTAAATATAGATGAAATGGTTTTCACTTACGTATATCGTCAGCCGTGACATTGTGCCAGATCAATCATGCAACATATCTCAACAGCAGCCAATGGCAATCTTATGGGTTCAGCAAAGGAATGATTATGCATAGCAACGTCTTGATGATATTGCCAGAGCTGGAATATTCATCAGCACATGTAAATTATGGAAATTATGGCGCCTGCATGAAATCTCGAGTGGGGGAGTAAGTCACAGAGAAGAGTGACCTGTCAGTCACAGACAGGAGGCCGGCGGTAGGAGGAGAAAGAAGGAGAGAGGCTGGAGACTTGTAAGACCCCTGTACTTGTGAGCTCATTTGCATAAACATTTGCCAATGAATTTCTATAAAATGGACTTACAATACAAAGGTATATATTAATCAATATTTCAGATAAATAATGTTAGATTAGGGTGTAAAATTCTACTGACAGGTTTAATGAGTACCTAGTATATGTTTTCCCCAATCCATAGAATAGGAGATAACTTGTTAATTGCTTGTGGTTTGACGTCTGAGACCCCCACTGATCTAAAAATCTGGGTTCTGCAAAGCTCCACCTTTATAAAGTAGTGTAGGTCAAGCATGCGCACCTCCACTCCGTTCATTGTCTAATGAGACCCATTGAGATTTAATGGAGTGGAGGTACACTTGCCCGACCTAGGCTCCAATCTGATGTGGTTCTGGAGAGCTCTGTTCTCAGGATAGATTGGAGTCTCAAAGGTCGGACAAATCACTGTTATCCTCTAAACCAGGGGTGGGGAATCTTTTTTCTGCCAAGGGCCATTTGAATATTTATACCATCCCTTTGGGGCCGTACAAACTCCGCCCACAAAGTACATCCTGACTCTGGCACTGGTTTCATGACTTAATATTTCATTGCATGCCCTTCAGTGTTCAGTAATGAACACTGCATGGGTGTGCTAACAGAGCAAGAAGAAATTAATGAGCTGGTTGTAATCAAAATACACCTCCCTGCCCAAGAATGCGGTCCCTGAGAATCTGCTCGGGGGCTTGATAAAGGTCTTCGAGGGCTGTAAATGGCCCTGGGGCTTGAGGTTCCCCACTCCTGCTCCAAACTAATAATAGAGAATTAGTTATGTACTTAGTACAACCCCTTAAATTTGAGGACAAATTTTAGCGCCCATGCCCTGCGCCAGATATATTAGGCATTTTAGGTGCTATAAAAGTTTTAGATTCTTTACCCCCACTGACTCGGAGACATAACTTAGAGGGAATGGGATGTGGATTAAGGTGTGCTACATTGCACTAATAAGTTTGGCTTAAATACTTGTTCATAGTAAGCCAACCAGGAGGCACTATGTACTTAGACCTAGATAGACCCAACATGCGCTAACTGTATCTTCTAGCTGAAGTCACGGTAGTTTGATTCTAACTTTGGGACTTTTAAAAAATCTACTTGTTGAGTATATTTATATATTTATTAATTTTCTTTTTGTTAATTTGTTGTTTTTTTCATTGTACTTAAAACATAAAAACCACCACGGAATACAAGAGCAAGAACTAAGAGGTGAGGAACACACTCATGCTTTGTATGATGGGTTCAGAATAAGTGAATGGGAATTGTGGTCTTGAACCAACAAGTAAAATAATGCCATATGTCTCCATGGATTTAAGGCTCCATTCACATTAAAGTAATGGTGGTTGAACCAGCCAATTTTGTTGTGTTTAGAAGAGAGTCTAATGTGTTGATCCATTTGTTCTAAGCTTGCGCCATAGGAGTGTGGCAGCTGCTCTCTCGTTAAGAACACTGAATTACCGTATTTGGCAGAGCAAGTATTCCTAATTATGGAAAAGTCAAACAAAATACTGTTGGCCATCCATTAATGTATCATAAAGTAGTTGTCATGTAAAAAGGTATCTTCCTGGATATCAGGCCATCATCATATTCAGGGAAATCATCAGCATGGCAGATAACAGGGAACAATAAATTCCATTCAAGCACACCACAACCTGAAGGGCCGTCACTGATACTGTGTGACGATTTAGTAGATGCAGTGTCCCTCCATTTTCTGTCCACCTTTTCCTCCCTATTGACCATATGGTGTGATAGCGTCTGGTACATTATGTATATTATCCACAAGGTCATCTGGTCTCAGTAATCTGAGAAAGCTCTTCTCATGGCACAGTGATAATCCCATTTAGCACTTATTGAAATTACAATATTAGACAAAACGGTCATTTCTGTAATGGGTTCAAAGCTCAGTTATCTCTCAACCGAAAACCTAAGTGTAAGTGATCACTAACGCCATCACTATAGGGAAAAAGTAGGGCCGGCCAGGAAGAAAGGTCCATGTAAATGTCATCGTGACTCAAAGGCACCACAGGATGACAGATCTGCTGAATCTAGACAAGGACATTTATTTTCACTGAGAGCAAGCAGAGATCTTCAGAATTGTGAGAAATCTTCACCCAAAGTATGATGGTCAGTGATGCTGATGGACAGTGCTTCAGAAGCCGATCATCAGGCCAAATCCACTTCAAAAATTGGTTCTCGACATGAGACATCCTTTCAGCTTTCCCAGAAACTCATAATCCAAACAAAAGTGGAGACATGTTCTCTATAAAGGTCATGACATGTCTTTTGAAGGAAATACTTGCATTCCCTTTTAGAGATTATAGTATTTAATGGGTTCGCTAATGGTCAGTAATCCAGCAAATTGTCATCGAGGCGGCTGGCTTCAGGTCTGGATCTTCAAGGGCTGAATGATTTTTATATAGTGACATTGTTTGGTTTTGTTTTTATTATTTTGCTTGCTAATATGGTGCTAACATATTCTGCGGCACTGTACAGACACTGTCATCACTGTCCCCATTAGGGCTCACAAGCTAAATTCCCTATCAGTATTTCTTTGGAGTTTGGGAGGAAAGCCATGCAAAGATGGGGAGAACATACAATCTCCTTGCAGATGTTGTAAAGGGTAGGATTTGAACCCTCGTGTTGAACTCAGGACCCCGTGCTATCAACTGAACCACAATTTGCCCACAGGGTACAAAGCAGGTCAATGACATGCATCTTATACTTGCAATAGATGAGTCCTGTGCACCACTCTGTTGTCCATGCACACTTGGTGCAACCCTCCACAAGGTTGTAGTAATACAGAGAAATCCAGGAACCAGGGCACCAGATGTCCTCCTTTTGGTAAATTTATTAGTACAAAAAAATCACAACATTTCGGCTGTGCAGGACCTTTATCGAGCTGTACAAAGAGAGATATGGATATCTCTTTTCTTAGGGCTTGATATAGGCCCTGGGTGACTGAAACATTGTGATTTTTCTGTACTAATAAAGTTTACAAAAAGAAGAATGTCTGGTGCCCTGGTTCCTGGATTTCTCGACATATCTTGAATCCTTTGTGACTGCTTGAGGCATAGTCAGATCCAGCCTGGAGACTTATCTGAAGATCTATCAAAAGCGAGCAGCGCTAGGGTCCTGGGTTCAAATCCCACCAAGGACAACATCTGCAAGGAGTTTGTATGTTCTCCCCGTGTTTGTGTGGGTTTCCTCCTGGTTCTCCGGTTTCCTCCCACATTGCAAAGACATACTGATAGGAAAATTACATTGTGAGCCCTAATGGGGACAGTGCCGATAATGTCTGTAAAGCGCTGTGGAATTAATGGTGCTATATAAACAAAGTGTAATAATAACAACATGGGGGAACGGTTGCACCAGAGTTTTGGCTTCCTGAAAAACAAATATTTTTAGTAAAACAGAATGTTGAATAATAATTTCTAGCTTGTTACAAAAGAAAGGCTACTCATTACCCATCCCAACCAGGAGCACAGAGTACAGTAAGTACGGGCTCCTGTCGGGCACCATTGTCCGCCTGGGGAACAGTAGAAGCCCAAAGCTGCGTACACAACACTTGTACCCTCACTTATTGTCTGAGTCTTTCAGCCAGTAATCCTAAAAAACATTTCTTTAGCTTTTAGATTCTAATAAGAACTATAAAACGATCTCGGCATTATATTTTAGCCCGCTAGGACCCGTCGGCAGGGGTCACATAAGTGTACACGTTTAGCAGTCCTGTTTATTTTCGGAAGCAGCCATCCAGAGTTGAAGCAGCATCAGGAATGATTAAACGCTCATTATAGCCATTTTTCATGCAGTTTTCTGTGATACTCCAAATAAAGCCCCACATAAAAGCCCCCTTTCTGCATGATAGCGCACGCATTTATTCAGCTAAGTCTTTCATTCCGGCTCAGATTAAAATAAAAGCTTTCAGGCTCTGCGTTCCTCATCCCCATAACAGAAAGGCTTGAAATCCCTGTCTATGACACTCAAAGCACAAACATTCAGAGGCTCCAAACACCAGGGAGCCCGAGCCAGAGAAAAGTCACACTGTACAGGGAACAGAAGTGCCGCCTCCCAGAAATCACATCTCAAAGGAATAATGATAATAATGATGGCCCCCGACACAAGAGCGGCGCTGCACCCCAAATCTGCAGTCACAGCCGCGCTACTGGTACATCACTTTATACACTTGTAATCTTTTTTTTGAGTTATATACATTAGATAAACAAATTCTACAAGTTTACAGTACAGTTTTATTATATGAATATCTATATTTAATTATGTTATAAAGAACTGAACTATGTTTGATCTATCTATTATCTATCTTTCTATCATCTATCTAATATCTATCTATCTATCTATCTATCTATCTATCTATCTATCTGTCTCATATCTATCTATCAATCTATTATCTATCTATCTAAAAAATGGAACTGCACAATACCAATTGGCGTGTCTCCTCAGGCCTCCTCACCAAAGCATTCAATACTTGCCCCAATCCATGGCATGTGGGTCTGAATAAAATCCACTTTTCTCACCTTAAAATCTATGGAGTGCTGCCTTCCTTTTTACTTCTATCTATCAATCTATCTGTCTATCTATCTATCTATCTATCTATCTATCTATCTATCTATCTATCTATTATCTATCTATTATCTATCTATCTATCTATCTATCTATCTATCTATCTATCATCTATCTATATCTATCTATTACTGTATCTATCTATTATCTATCTCATATCTATCTATCTATCTATCCTATATCTATCTATTATCTATCTATCTATGCTAACTGTTGCTCAATAACTCTAGCATTTATTTTTCCTTTTCCGTCACTCCTTGACTGTTTATTCTTTTCCATTTCTTGGTTTACACTAATAGCTGGTGACATCGTGGCTTTCATTGCCCCAGATTTAATGTAATTAGGAAGCCATCTCTGATCTCTCACTTCTCCTTGTCTCCTCAGGAGCACAGTTTTGTGGCCTGCACTCCTCATTACCAGTGAGTGCACATTGCATAATAAAGACGGGGAGGAACAGGTTTATGCACTTCTGCAAACAATAGCACAGTCTGGACCCTGGGAGCCTTACTAAGCAAATAAGCAGAAACACAATATTACCCCGTCCACAATACAAAACTCAACACCGGACTTTACTTTTATGGCTTTCAGTTTAGTGCATTTGCCAGTATTTAGGGGACTAGGTTTTATTGCCCCCAGTTCCTGATAAAGTATCTGGTTGAAGTTGACCCTGCTCATGAGGGCTAAGAGTCAACTTCCTCTTTGTCTATAAACTGATAGCCTGCGGAGATCAAAAGCCTTCGCCTCCTCCCCTTCCATTTTGAAATAGGGCTGGTAAACAAGCATGGAGCCTGAAGGGTGCTACATGGCATAAGTGGCATGGTGTCGTTTTGCACCTGCATGCTCCCTTTGTCTCCCGTATGACATCTGAGGATGATTTAGTAGCTTTCATTTGCATTATTATCTTTGATGCTCGATTTCCATCAGAGATTATTATCTGCAGGCGGATAAGCAAATATCACTATTTGATCTTGGATTAATGTATAATTTAAGAAAAGATACAAGAGATGAAAATAAAATTGTTAGAATTTGATATAGAAGAGGGGACACATAGTTACATAGTTACATAGTAAGTAAGGCCGAAAAAAGACATTTGTCCATCCAGTTCAGCCTATATTCCATCATAATAAATCCCCAGATCTACGTCCTTCTACAGAACCTAATAATTGTATGATACAATATTGTTCTGCTCCAGGAAGACATCCAGGCCTCTCTTGAACCCCTCGACTGAATTCGCCATCACCACCTCCTCAGGCAAGCAATTCCAGATTCTCACTGCCCTAACAGTAAAGAATCCTCTTCTATTTTGGTGGAAAAACCTTCTCTCCTCCAGACGCAAAGAATGCCCCCTTGTGCCCGTCACCTTCCTTGGTATAAACAGATCCTCAGCGAGATATTTGTATTGTCCCCTTACATACTTATACATGGTTATTAGATCGCCCCTCAGTCGTCTTTTTTCTAGACTAAATAATCCTAATTTCGCTAATCTATCTGGGTATTGTAGTTCTCCCATCCCCTTTATTAATTTTGTTGCCCTCCTTTGTACTCTCTCTAGTTCCATTATATCCTTCTTGAGCACCGGTGCCCAAAACTGGACACAGTACTCCATGTGCGGTCTAACTAGGGATTTGTACAGAGGCAGTATAATGCTCTCATCATGTGTATCCAGACCTCTTTTAATGCACCCCATGATCCTGTTTGCCTTGGCAGCTGCTGCCTGGCACTGGCTGCTCCAGGTAAGTTTATCATTAACTAGGATCCCCAAGTCCTTCTCCCTGTCAGATTTACCCAGTGGTTTCCCATTCAGTGTGTAATGGTGACATTGATTCCTTCTTCCCATGTGTATAACCTTACATTTATCATTGTTAAACCTCATCTGCCACCTTTCAGCCCAAGTTTCCAACTTATCCAGATCCATCTGTAGCAGAATACTATCTTCTCTTGTATTAACTGCTTTACATAGTTTTGTATCATCTGCAAATATCAATATTTTACTGTGTAAACCTTCTACCAGATCATTAATGAATATATTGAAGAGAACAGGTCCCAATACCGACCCCTGCGGTACCCCACTGGTCACAGCGACCCAGTTAGAGACTATACCATTTATAACCACCCTCTGCTTTCTATCACTAAGCCAGTTACTAACCCATTTACACACATTTTCCCTCAGACCCAGCATTCTCATTTTGTGTACCAACCTCTTGTGCGGCACGGTATCAAATGCTTTGGAAAAATCGAGATATACCACGTCCAATGACTCACCGTGGTCCAGCCTATAGCTTACCTCTTCATAAAAACTGATTAGATTGGTTTGATAGGAGCGATTTCTCATAAACCCATGCTGATATGGAGTTAAACAGTTATTCTCATTGAGATAATCCAGAATAACATCCTTCAGAAACCCTTCAAATATTTTACCAACAGTAGAGGTTAGACTTACTGGCCTATAATTTCCAGGTTCACTTTTAGAGCCCTTTTTGAATATTGGCACCACATTTGATATGCACCAGTCCTGCGGAACAGACCCCGTCGCTATAGAGTCCCTAAAAATAAGAAATAATGGTTTATCTATTACATTACTTAGTTCTCTTAGTACTCGTGGGTGAATGCCATCCGGACCCGGAGATTTATCTATTTTAATCTTATTTAGCCGGTTTCGCACCTCTTCTTGGGTTAGATTGGTGACTCTTAACCCCTTCGTGACATGCGCCGTACTAGTACGGCGCTGCCGGCACTGCATTAGTGCCAGCCGCAGTACTAGTACGGCGCATCGATCACCGCGGTCTCACGCTGAGCGCCGCGGTGATCGGGTGCGGGTGTCAGCTGTATATGACAGCTGACACCCCGCAGCAATGCCCATGATCGGCGCTGTCGCCGATCGCGGGCATTTAACCCCTCTGATGCCGCTGTCAATAGTGACAGCGGCATAGAGGGGGATCGCGCAGGGACGGGGGCTCCCTGCGCTCTCCCACCGGAGCAGCGCGATAAGATCGCGCTGCTCCGGTGACCTGGAAGGAGTCCCCGGATCCAAGATGGCCGGGGGACTCCTTCCGGGTCATAAGATGACCCTGCTTGCCGGCGTCTGCTGAGAATCCTCATAGCAGGCGCCGGCAAGCCCCTGCAATGTGCCTGGCACATCGGTGATCAGACCGAGTGCTATGCACACGGTCTGATCACCGATCTGTGATGTCCCCTCCTGGGACAAAGTAAAAAAGTAAAAAAAAAATTTTTCCACATGTGTAAAAAAAAAAAAAAAAAAAAAATTCCTAAATAAAGAAAAAAAAAATAAATATATTCCCATAAATACATTTCTTTATCTAAATAAAAAAAACACCACACAATAAAAGTACACATATTTAGTATCGCCGCGTCCGTAACAACCCCACCTATAAAACTATATCACTAGTTAACCCCTTCAGTGAACACCGTAAAAAAAAAACAAAAAAAACGAGGCAAAAAACAACGCTTTATTCTCATACCGCCAAACAAAAAGTGGAATAACACGCGATCAAAAAGACGGATATAAATAACCATGGTACCGCTGAAAACGTCATCTTGTCCCGCAAAAAAAAAGCCACCATACAGCATCATCAGCAGAAAAATAAAAAAGTTATAGCTCTCAGAATAAAGCGATGCAAAAACAATTATTTTTTATATAAAATAGTTTTTATTGTGTAAAAGCGCCAAAACATAAAAAAATTATATAAATGAGTTATCGCTGTAATCGTACTGACCCGAAGAATAAAACTGCTTTATCCTTTTTACCAAACGCGGAACGGTATAAACGCACCCCCTAAAAGAATTTCAGGAATTGCTGGTTTTTGTTCATTCCGCCTCCCAAAAATCGGAATAAAAAGCGATCAAAAAATGTCATGTGCCCGAAAATGGTACCAATAAAAACGTCAACTCGTCCCGCAAAAAACAAGATCTCACATGACTCTGTGGACCAAAATATCGAAAAATTATAGCTCTCAAAATGTGGTGATGCAAAAACTATTGTTTGCAATAAAAAGCGTCTTTTAGTGTGTGACGGCTGCCAACCATAAAAATCCGCCCAAAAAACGCTATATAAGTAAATCAAATCCCCCTTCATCACCCCCTTAGTTAGGAAAAATAATAAAATTTTAAAAAATATATTTATTTCCATTTTCCCATTAGGCTACTTTCACACTAGCGTCGGTACGGGGCCGTCGCGCTGCGTCGGCCCGACATACCGACGCATACTGTGCAAGCGCCGCACAACGGGGGCAGCGGATGCTGTTTTTCCACGCATCCGCTGCCCCATTGTGAGGTGCGGGGAGGTGGGGGCGGAGTTCCAGCCGCGCATGCGCGGTCGGAAATGGTGGACCGTCAGCACAAAAAAAGTTACATGTAACGTTGGTTGCTGCCGGCTGTCCGCCACAACACGACGCAACCGTCGCACGACGCTTGCGACGTGTGTCAATACGTCGCTAATGTTAGTCTATGGGGAAAAAACGCATCCTGCAGATGACTTTGCAGGATGCGTTTTTTCGCCAAAACGACGCATTGCGACGTATGCAAAAAAACGCTAGTGTGAAAGTAGCGCTAGGGTTAGGACTAGGGTTAGGGTTGGGGTTAGGGTGTCAGTTAGAATTGGGGAGTTTTCACTGTTTAGGCACATCAGGGGCTCTCCAAACGCGACATGGCGTCCGATCTCAACGCGTTTGTTTGCGTTAAAAACGCATGCGTTTTTATAGAAAAAAAACAGAACACACTGAAAAGTCACCCACCACCATCAAGGTGATAAAGGGATCCAAACCCTAACCCTAACCCTACCCCTAAACTCATCCCTAACCGTTTAATGAACATTTTCTGACAGTTATAGTGCCACGTATTTCAGTGCCACGTATTTCAGTGCCACGTATTTCAGTGCCACGTATTTCAGTGCCACGTATTTCAGTGCCACGTTATTTCAGTGCCACGATATTTCAGTGCCACGATATTTCAGTGCCACGATATTTCAGTGCCACGTATTTAAGTGCCACGGTATTTCAGTGAAATACGTGGCACTGAAATATCGTGGCATTTACGTGAAATACGTGGCACTTAAATACGTGGCACTTAAATACGTGGCACTTAAATACGTGGCACTTGAATACGTGGCACTTGAATACGTGGCACTTGAATACGTGGCACTTAAATACGTGGCACTTAAATATCGTGGCATGTACATGAAATACGTGGCACTTATATACGTGGCACTTATATACGTGGCACTTATATACGTGGCACTTATATACGTGGCCACTGAAATATCGTGGCACTTATATACGTATATACGTATATACGTATATAAACGTATTTCAGTGCCACGTATTTCAGTGCCACGTATTTCAGGTTAGGGGTAGGGGTAGGGTTAGGGGTAGGGTTAGGGTTTTTTGTTTTTTTCTTGTTTTCTTGTGTTTTTCTATAAAAACGCATGCGTCTAAAAAAACGCATGCATTTTACCGCGATTACATGCGTTTTTTCACACATGCGTTTTTAAAAAAAACGCAAGTGTGAAACCAGCCTTATCCTTGGGAAAATAAAAACATGGGGGCTAAAATATAATTTTCGTGGAAAAAAATATATTTTTTATTTTCGCGGCTCTGCGTTATAAACTGTAGTGAAGCACTTGGGGGTTCAAAGTTCTCACAACACATCTAGATAAGTTCCGTGGGGGGTCTAGTTTCCAATATGGGGTCACTTGTGGGGGGTTTCTACTGTTTAGGTACATCAGGGGCTCTGCAAATGCAACATGACACCTGCAGACCAATCCATCTAAGTCTGCATTTCAAACGGCGCTCCTTCCCTTCCAAGCTCTGCCGTGCGCCCAAACAGTGGTTTATCCCCATATATGAAGTATCAGCGTACTCAGGACAAATTGGACAACAACTTTTGTTGTCCAATTTCTCCTGTTACCCTTGGGAAAATAAAAATGTGGGGGCTAAAATATAATTTTCGTGGAAAAAAAATTTTTTTTTATTTTCATGGCTCTGCGTGATAAACTGTAGTGAAACACTTGTTGGTTCAAAGTTCTCACAACACATCTAGATAAGTTCCGTGGGGGGTCTAGTTTCCAATATGGGGTCACTTGTGGGGGGTTTCTACTGTTTAGGTACATCAGGGGCTCTGCAAATGCAACATGACACCTGCAGACCAATCCATCTAAGTCTGCATTTCAAACGGCGCTCCTTCCCTTCCGAGCTCTGCCATGCGCCCAAACAGTGGTTCCCCCCCATATATGGGGTATCAGCGTACTCAGGACAAATTGCACAACAACTTTTGTTGTCCAATTTCTCCTGTTACCCTTGGGAAAATAAAAATGTGGGGGCTAAAATATAATTTTTGTGGAAAAAAAAATATTTTTTATTTTCGCGGCTCTGCGTTATAAACTGTAGTGAAGCACTTGGGGGTTCAAAGTTCTCACAACACATCTAGATAAGTTCTGTGGGGGGTCTAGTTTCCAATATGGGGTCACTTGTGGGGGGTTTCTACTGTTTAGGTACATCAGGGGCTCTGCAAATGCAACATGACACCTGCAGACCAATCCATCTAAGTCTGCATTTCAAACGGCGCTCCTTCCCTTCCGAGCTCTGCCGTGCGCCCAAACAGTGGTTCCCCCCAATGTATGGGGTATCAGCGTACTCAGGACAAATTGGACAATAACTTTTGTGGTCCAATTTCTCCTGTTACCCTTGGGGGAAAAAAAATTGTGGGCTAAAACATCATTTTGTGGAAAGAAAAAATGATTTTTTGATTTTCACAGCGCTACATTCTAAACTTTAGTGAAACAACTGGGGGTTAAAAGTGCTCACCACACATCTAAATAAGTTCCTTAGGGGGTCTTCTTTCCAAAATGGTGTCACTTGTGGGGGTTTCCACTGTTTAGGCACGTCAGGGGCTCTCCAAACACGACATGGGTTCCGATCTCAATTCCAGCCAATTTTGCATTGAAAAGTCAAATGGCGCTCCTTCCCTTCCGAGCTCTGCCATGCGCCCAAACAGTGGTTTATCCCCATATATGAAGTATCAGCGTACTCAGGACAAATTGCACAACAACTTTTGGGGTCCAATTTATCCTGCTACCCTTGGGAAAATAAAAAATTTGGGGCAAAAAGATCATTTTTTGTGAAAATTAATATTATTTTTTTTTTACGGCTCTACATTATAAACTTCTGTGAAGCACTTGGAGGTTCAAAGTGCTCACCACACATCTAGATTAGTTCCTTAGAGGGTCTACTTTCCAAAATGGTGTCACTTCTGGGGGTTTCCACTGTTTAGGCACGTCAGGGGCTCTCCAAACACGACATGGGTTCCGATCTCAATTCCAGCCAATTTTGCATTGAAAAGTCAAATGGCGCTCCTTCCCTTCCGAGCTCTGCCATGCGCCCAAACAGTGGTTTATCCCCATATATGAAGTATCAGCGTACTCAGGACAAATTGCACAACAACTTTTGGGGTCCAATTTATCCTGCTACCCTTGGGAAAATAAAAAATTTGGGGCAAAAAGATCATTTTTTGTGAAAATTAATATTAATTTTTTTTACGGCTCCACATTATAAACTTCTGTGAAGCACTTGGAGGTTCAAAGTGCTCACCACACATCTAGATTAGTTCCTTAGAGGGTCTACTTTCCAAAATGGTGTCACTTGTGGGGGTTTCCACTGTTTAGGCACGTCAGGGGCTCTCCAAACACGACATGGGTTCCGATCTCAATTCCAGCCAATTTTGCATTGAAAAGTCAAATGGCGCTCCTTCCCTTCCGAGCTCTGCCATGTGCCCAATCAATGGTTTACCCCAACATGTGGGGTATCGGCGTACTCAGGACAAATTGTACAACAACTTTTTTGGTCCAATTTCTCCTGTTACCCTTGGTAAAATAAAACAAATTGGATCTGAAGTAAAAATTTTGTGAAAAAAAAGTTAAATGTTCAATTTTTTTTAAACATTCCAAAAATTCCTGTGAAGCACCTGAAGGGTTAATAAACTTTTTGAATGTGGTTTAGAGTACCTTGAGGGGTGCAGTTTTTAGAATGGTGTCACTTTTGGACATTTTCTGTCATATAGACCCCTCAAAGTCACTTCAAGTGTGAGGTGGTCCATAAAAAAAATGGTTTTGCAAATTTTGTTGCAAAAATGAGAAATCGCTGGTCAACTTTTAACCCTTATAACTCCCTAACAAAAAAAAATTATGTTTCCAAAATTGTGCTGATGTAAAGCAGACATGTGGGAAATGTTGTTTATTAACTATATTATGTGATATAACTCTCTAATTTAAGGGCATAAAAACGAAAAATTTGAAAATTGCTAAATTTTCATAATTTTCGACAAATTTCTGTTTTTTTCACAAATAAATGCAAGTCATATCGAAGAAGTTTTACCACTATCATAAAGTACAATATGTCACGAGAAAACAATCTCAGAATCACCAGGATCCGTTGAAGCGTTTCAGAGTTATGACCTCATAAAGTGACAGTGGTCAGAATTGTAAAAATTGGCCGTGTCACTTAGGTGAAAACAGGCTTTGGGGTGAAGGGGTTAATATAGGGTTTTCATTGTTTCTTGGGATTTCACCTAGCATTTCATTTTCCACCGTGAATACCGTGGAGAAGAAGGTGTTTAATATGTTAGCTTTTTCCTCGTCATCTACAACCATTCTTTCCTCACTATTTTTTAAGGGGCCTACATTTTCAGTTTTTATTCTTTTACTATTGATATAGTTGAAGAACAGTTTGGGATTAGTTTTACTCTCCTTAGCAATGTGCTTCTCTGTTTCCTTTTTGGCAGCTTTAGGGTATGTGCACACGTTCAGGATTTCTTGCAGAAATTTCCTGAAGAAAACTGGAAATTTTCTGCAAGAAATCCGCATTTTTTTTTTTTGCGTTTTTTTTCTGTTTTTTTCGCGTTTTTTTAGCATTCTGCAAGCGTAATTAGCTTGCAGAATGCTAAAGTTTTCCAAGCGATCTGTAGCATCGCTTGGAAAACTGACTGACAGGTTGGTCACACTTGTCAAACATAGCGTTTGACAAGTGTGACCAACTTTTTACTATAGATGCTGCTTTTGCAGCATCTATAGTAAAAGATAGAATGTTTAAAAAAAATAAAAAAAATAAAAAAATGCTTATACTCACCCAGACATCTCCTCAGCGGCGTCCGTTCCTCTTCCTATAGCTGGTGTGTGCGCACAGGACCTTCCGTGACGTCACGGTCACGTGAGCGGTCACATGACCGCTCACGACCAATCACAGGACAGTGACGTCATTGGCAGGTCTTTCACCGCACACCAGCTACAGGAACCGAAGCGACAGCATGCAGTGGAGGCGGGAAGACATCGAGGGTGAGTATAGGACTATTTTTTATTTTAATTCTTATTTTTTGACCACTTATATGGTGCCCAGTGCGTGGAGGAGAGTCTCCTCTCCTCCACCCTGGGTACCAACCGCACATAATGTGCTTACTTCCCGCATCGTGGGCACAGCCCCGTGCGGGAAGTAAGCAGATCAATGGACCCCTAGGTGTGCGGAATCCCCTGCAATTCCGCATTTTAATGAACATGTTGCTTTTTTTTCCGCGATGCGATTTTTTCGCGGAAAAAAAGGCTACATTTGCACAAAAAATGCGGAATACACTTAAAATAATAGGAGGCATATGTAAGCGTTTTTTTCGCGTTTTTTGTCACGTTTTTATAGCGAAAAAAACGCGAAAAATACTTAACGTGTGCACATGGCCTTAGTTAGTTTTTTAGATAAAGTATTTTTCTCCCTATAGTTTTTTAGAGCTTCAATGGTGCCATCCTGCTTTAGTAGTGCAAATGCTTTCTTTTTACTGTTAATTGCCTGTCTTACTTTTTTGTTTAGCCACATTGGGTTTTTCCTATTTCTAGTCCTTTTATTCCCACAAGGTATAAACCGCTTACAGTGCCTATTTAGGATGTTCTTAAACATTTTCCATTTTTTATCTGTATTCTTATTTCTGAGGATATTGTCCCAGTCTACCAGATTAAGGGCATCTCTAAGCTGGTCAAACCTTGCCTTCCTAAAGTTCAGTGTTTTTGTGACTCCCTGACAAGTCCCCCTAGTGAAAGACAGGTGAAACTGTACAATATTGTGGTCGCTATTTCCTAGATGCCCGACCACCTGCAGATTTTTCTAGGTCCTTTTTAGATCCTTGACAGTTCTAAATCATAAAGATGCTGGTGAACCTAAAAGAAAACGGGTGCAACAAAATACTTGATCCCCCCCTCCCCTAACCTTCACATCATATGTGCAATATGTGGCTGCCATGTTTGCTCACATAGAATTTCCAGTAAAGATGGAAAACCCTGCAACAGTTCACACTCTACCTCTTCTTCACGTGTCCACACTTTAGTCATGTGTCCTCCATAAATCATTCTCACCACTTCATTTGTCTTAAGTGGATAAAAGTTCCTCTACTTTCTGGGAGACTTGGGGATTTGATAACTTGGTTGGGAGGAGAGAAGGTCTGTCTTTTTTTTTCTAGGAGCCCCTCGGACATTCCAGAAGAATAGGAAACTATAATTCTCATGATTGAGGAGCAGTCTGCATGAGCGCACTGCTCCCCTGCCTTCTGGCTTCCTCCTCACCAGGGTAAGGGCAGTGTGCTTCTTAATGATTGACAGCTCAGACTGAATGGTTGTGCTGCTGACCTGGAGCTATGAATTGTTCAGTTGTTCAATAATAAAGACAACTTTGCCTTTGCAATATCGAAAGAGCACAAGGGCACAGATCCAGCGAGCCTGCGATCCAGCCAGCTTCAGAGCAGCAAGCAGTGCGTTCCTTGCCTTGGAGATCGACCACCTCTGAAAGACTTCACTGGGGACCAGTAATCTAAGCAATAAAAGTAGCAAACCGTAGAATTGAAAATCCTTCCTTTTATGAAAAGACATTTTTTACAAGGGTCTGTGCACATGACATCTTTTAGATGGCAGCAAATTTTCGAGAGGAAGACGCTTGAGAAAAACTCAGGCGTTGGTTTTTCTAAAGCGTCTTCTTTGGCATCTCGTTTTGCTTATTTGTGGTGGACTTCTTTCCAAAACTGAAACTGTTAAAATATGCTCAAAAAGATAGAACGTATGCATAGGAAAAGGTTCTGATGTCTCAATGCATATATTTACTTTTAGCATGGTTAAAAGATTTTTCAGGCTGGTTTTGGAGCAGATCCACCTGAAAAAGATGTTGTATGCACATGACCTAAGATATAAGTTGTTTGAAAGTACTTTGAAATTTTACCCAAATATAATAAGAAAATACTTTTAATCCTCATTGGTTGCCACCACCTTCTGTTTAGTAGCCACTTGAAAATATATTACCAAATGTTCTTATGGTTATTTCTCCAGATATGGTTTGTGTGAATGGGGCCACTTGCCATGGCCACTTCCGACTGCTGAATGGTGAGTTTGGGCCACCACTGATCATCAATCTGTGGGCTCGTTCATACGACCGATTAGGATGAGGGCTATCCATGGTTTTCACGGATAGCACTTGTAACCATGACTGAGTGGTTCAAGAAAACAATCTGAGACATGACCCATTTTGAACTGAGTGTCGCCTCAAAATTGGCAATGCTAGTCTATGGCTATGGCTGAAAAACATCGGATTGCACTTTGATGACATCTGAATGTGATCGAATTTTCATGGACTGGCAGAATGGAGAAACTTTTTTTTCTCTCCACATTTGATAAAAACTTATTCCACTCTGATCAAAGTCTGATCAGAATAATCGGACAGTTTTTTTTCTCGGATGGAGAGAAAATGATCGTGTGAATGTTCCCTTATGGATAGACTCGGTTAAAGGCCCTATGCCACCCCTTTAATGACTGCATCTTTATAAACAGCCATAAAGTAACACATTTGAGGCGTGCGGCAAAAAGCACACAGTTTCTTCTCATTGTAGCATCCCCGGGTGGTGTGCACGGTGATGTTTGCCTGTGTGCAAATATGTTACAAGGTCTATTAAGAAACAACACTACTTTACTTGTTAGCAAGATACTTCTCTGTATCTTTGTTCCTGTCATTCAGATGTGTGGCTGCTGTCAAAGTTGCTTCCTACTGTGCAGGAGGTCAAGTGGCTCTGCCATGGCCGCGTCTGTCAACAATGCCTCAAATGTTGAAGGAAGACCTGGCCTGCCGGAGTATCACGGCAAGTGTTTGTTTCGTCTGGGCAGAAAAAAAGGCCCTTTTGTCTAAATACAGATATTTTACTGAACATCTGCTAATAGACTGTTCTTTTATTTGTGCACATCGTGTTTAATGGAGATTTACAAAATAGTATATTTTTTAAAATGTGTCCAATATTTTTTGACTGGCGTGAAGATCCATATTGGAATCACTTTAGATGAAATGTGAAATTTGCTAACATCCTACATTCTCATTGCATTGACTACTTTAAAAGGGTTGTCCATCTTTGACCGACCATTTTTTTTGCTTTTGGATTTCATTACACATCTTGCACCATTTGCGTTCTCCAGCCTTTGTGTTGCACTGTCGATAGCTGGCTGCGGAATGAATTACCGTGACTGAGAATCCAATAGTGAGCTGATTTTATAGAGAGAGTTTGTAACTCTTTATTGCGTCTTTCTGAGTTCCCCTTATCTAATATATGACCGTAAGCCATATCAATGTTAAATGTATATAGAAATGGGCAGAGAAAGGAAGAGCCTCTAAAAACCAAACGGTGACAAATTTACAACAAAATCCAATTGCAAAAATTATTTTTAATACCAAATCAATGCATTTCAGTGGAAAAAATTATAATTGTTCCCAAAAGTTGACACCCCTTTAGGTATAGGAATGGAGTATGTACATTTCCAGGTAGGTGAAAGGAATTAAGTGTTACCAAGTATTAGGCTACATTTATACATCCATGTGAGTGTTGCCAAACAAGAGAAAAGGTCCGATTTTTTTCTCTCAAGTGTTACAATAGTTGCTTCCAAGTTGCATCAGTTTTTTTTTCATCCCTTTTTTTATTCACTAAAGCCGGTGGTCCGTCTGAAGTTCTTTATCCGCTGACTCTTAACAATGGATCAGTTTAAAATGGATGAAACTAGGATGGAGCTCTGAATGTACTATGTACAGTATGTCTTCATACTGTCATCTGTACCTCTTACAGATCATAGGCTTTAATGGCTGAGTCTCATTCGCAACATCAGATGACAAGCTCTGAGTCTTCTTCACTGGAGACACAGATCCATTAGTGTATAGATCAGTGTAATGCTATAGGTCAGTGTGCTGTCTGGTAAAAAACATAGAGCACTAGTACGTGTCACACGAATGTGTGAATGTAGACTTACCCATCAGTACATCGCCGTCTATTGCCGTTTTAGGCCATTAGGTCATTTAGGCAATAGTGATGGGTAACTTTTCTTCCCGTTAGTTACAGGTGATCCTGATCGGCACTGCTCAATACTAGATCGAGCATTGGGGTGCCTAATAGAGTATCGAGCAGTGCCGTGTATTGCGTGGTTCTCAAGTGCTCGGGTCCCGGTAAAAAGCTAATTTTAATCATCTGATCTGCGTGCCACAATGAAGCAGGGTATTCTCGTACTTGGAGGGCAGGGACTCCTCTGTCAGCCAGACTCTCTGTGAAGATCTCTGGGCACGTGTTCACTATACTGTTCTCTCTCTCACCTGTCCGCAAGCTAGAGTCCTCTGAGAAAAATGCTCAAGTTTCCCATCCTTAAAAATACTTGAGTTTCCCATTGACTTCCGTTATGCTCGCTACCCGAGTCCAGCCCGTCCGAGCGTTCGATATACTCGATTTGACTAACTAGCACTTGAGCATTTCATTGTTCGATCATCACTACTTCCCATCTTTGTTGGCGTGGTTATGTTTCTGATGAAGAGATATTAGATAGTAAGTTCCTCTGGCGCCTGTATAGCTAGAGATGTCGTATGTAAATGCAGACACAGAAGGAGAAGAAGTCTATTCTCTTGCCAGTTTACCCGTATAAAAGGCAGCGAACATAATTAGGCACTAAGAATAATAAACTGTGCCAAGTGTAGGAAAAACAGCAGATAAAAATACATATTCATCTATGGGATGGCTGCCAAGTCTGAGACTATGCAGAAATGGGAGATACCCTGCTGGCCCCTTGCCAAGCTTTATATGCACTAGGTGTTGAGTTTCAGGTAAGGCTTCTTTAACAATTGTGTCGGTACGCGGCCGTTGCTAAGCGTCGGCGCGACGTACCGACGGACGTTGTGAAAATTCAGCACAATGTGGGCAGCGGATGCAGTTTTTTAACGCTAAGTCCCGGGGAGGAGGGGGCGGAGTTCCGGCCGGGAATGCATGGTAGGAAATGCAGGATCCAACGTACGAAAAAACATTCCTTTGAACGTTTTTCCGTGACAACAGTCCGCCAAAACACAACGCATCCAGTGTACAACAGACGCGACGTATGGCCATACGTCGCTATCCGTCAGCAATACAAGTCTATGGGAAAAAACGCATCCAGCGGGCACATTTGCAGGATGCGTTTTTTTTCCAAATCGACGCATTGTGACGGAGGCCAAACGACGCAAGTGTGAAAGAAGCCTAAGTGACCAACAAGCCACTGTATTTTGGCTGGGGTATTTAGATACAGGTCTAGGGCAATGAAACAACTATTTGCTTTGGCTAAGGGGGTTTTCCACTAACTGGACAGTCACTTTTTTAAATAACTAGTCCCCCTTGTAAAATAAAAATAACATCTGCTAACCTCCTGGACTGGCACTGATCCTGCGATGTCAAAGATGGGTCTCCCATGGCTCACGTGACATTATTCTCTGCAGTCAATAGTGGGCTCCTGAGCTCTTACTTCCTCTGCTTCCCCAAGGTTCATTTGAGGGAAGACCGTGTGCAACAGTACAATAGTGGCCGCTGATTGACTGCAGTGGTCATGTGTAGTGTTGAGCATTCCGATACCGCAAGTATCGGGTATCGGCCGATATTTGCTGTATCCGAATTCCGATACCGAGTTCCGATATTTTTGTGATATCGGAAATCGGAATCGGAAGTTCCCAGTGTGTGGTTCCCAGGGTCTGGAGGAGAGGAGACTCTCCTTCAGGCCCTGGGATCCATATTCATGTAAAAAATAAAGAATAAAAATAAAAAATATGGATATACTCACCCCTCCGGCGGACCCTGGACCTTAGTGATGTAACCGGCAGCCTCCGTTCCTAAGAATGCAGTGAGTGTAGGACCTGCGATGACGTCGCGGCTTGTGATAGGTCGCGTGAGCGGTCACATGAGCGGTCACGTGACCAATCACAAGCTGCGACGTCATCGAAGGTCCTTCACTCTGCATTCTTAGGAACGGAGGCTGCCGGTTACATCTCTAAGGTCCAGGGTCCGCCTGAGGGGTGAGTATATCCATATTTTTTATTTTTATTCTTTATTTTTTACATGACTATGGATCCCAGGGCCTGAAGGAGAGTTTCCTCTCCTTCAGACCCTGGGAACCATCCAGGATACCTTCCGATATTTGTGTCCCATTGACTTGTATTGGTATCGGGTATCGGTATCGGCGAGATCCAATATTTTGCCGGTATCGGCCGATCCAATCCGATACTGATACTTTTGAATATCGGAAGGTATTGCTCAACACTAGTCATGTGTAATAACAGTGATACACAAGCTCTTTTAGACACAACGTCGTTGGAATAGCACCTGTGCATCAGGTTAGTATATGTTATTTTTGTTTCACAAGTGGGAATACTTATTTGAAAAAGGAGTTTTCCAAGTAGTGGACAGCCCCTTTTAAAGGTAAGCCTAGCTACAGCTCTGTAGATACACCATTCAGTACTGTCGGGTTGTCATCAATGTAACATTTTATGAAATGGGACCTATTAAGAGGTTGTCTATTACCCTTTACCCCTTTATTAATTTGTCCAGGGAGGGGAGAAAAATAAAATAACTGATACTATCCAGACCTCGCTGTGGTCAGTGCTGCATCTGCTCACTTCTTTGAACACAGCAGTCAATTATCAGCCACTGATTGTCTGCAGTGCTCACATATCTTGCCAGATATTGGTACAAGTAGGAGACACAGAACTGAATATGGGGGAGCAGCACTGGTCCTGGTGATAAATATCCTTTTTTTATTTTCTCACCTTCCTGGGCGCATTAGTAAGGGGTTGGCAGTAATGGATAATCCATTTAATACTTCACATTTTTACCTATTGTAGTATAGATATTAGACTTTCACATACTTTACTGTATATTTTGTGATTTTTAAAATAAGAATGTTCATAAAGGAAAGGAGGTCTGCAGGAAAAATGAACTATAGTGCCCTTCTCAGTGCTGGTTTATGCCATGGCATCCTTTCATTAGGTTGTAGGGTGGTTTGGCATTTGTTTGCACACCACTTGTCACCCCTTGCGGAATAAAGGGACAGAAGGAACATGCACGCCTTTTCCTTTTGCCTTGACCCCTAATATCTTAGTGAAGACTTGGACTGGCCCTTAGGGTAACAGGGGAACCCTCTGGTGGGCCCCTGTGCAAATCTTATCCCCCAACACCACTATATGGGCAATATTTGGCATAATTCACTTGATTTACTCTGTACAGAAAAAAAGTAGCATCTCATTATTGATTAACCAAACTACCCAGTTTATTATTATATAGAGATGTAGGTAAATTTGTGAATGAGGGAGGTGTAATATTTGCATGCAGGTAAAAAGTGGGCCCTCAAAGTCAATGTAACTGGTGGGCCCTTGGCACCCCAGTCCGATACTGTCCTGGTGTCTCTGTAGGCGAGAAGTTGTATTCGCTCATGGGAGAACCTACCCCCATCCCTCTCCACTTACACCCTCACTATTCTCCCTGTACAGGGCCCGTGCTGTATAATACATTACAGCTAATTGTTAGAATAATTATAATTTATGCATGCATGGCCAAAGGGAATGTGCAGCATTGAAATCAGAATACAAAAGAAAAGGGAAATTGTCAGTCCTGTGTTAATTATGTTTGCGACAAGAAAAAAAGGCAGAAAACTGTCAGCCTGCTAATTAATAAAATCTCAACGTGACATCAATTAGCGCTCCTGGGTTATGTCTTTTAACAGCGCACAGTCGTTCGTATCACTTCAGATTGTTGCGACTTGTCCTGCTATTTATTTTTGTCTGTAGGATTTGAAGACAATTTGCGCCGACCATTATTTAAAGGATCGTCCTTACACTGGAAGGAATTCTTCACATTCTTTGAATTTGCCAAAAGTGACTGACAGGATATAATGAGGATAAAGAGGAAGAAAAAGCTACAATGCGGCAGCGCAAGACACAAACAGTAATGTGATATTTGTTAACTCAGGGCTCAGACATTTCAGTATGTGCACCAAAATAACTCCGGCTTCACGTTCGTATTGCCATAAGTACAGGCTGGAAGCGTCTGCTGCGCTGGCATGAAATGGAAATGTGACAGGTTTGGCTGCACTCATTCGAGATTGCTGTGGTCCGTGCTTTCGAGATTAGCTTTGTAAGTGATAGGAGTGGTGAGAATGTAGACTTTGCTCTGCTCATGATAGAGGTGAGTACCAGCAACAAGTCCGAGAGATAGTGATTAAAAATAAAAATGTATTATAATTTCATTAAAAGGCAGAAAAAAATAGGGGCAGCCCCCGGGATCTGTGCCATGTTAGTCTGGTAGATCTGACGCTTTTCGAGCTAGGTAGTTCTTATTCTGGCAGACTCTGAGGCAACGTGGACACTTTCATCCCATACACTATTCTATTCAATGGGAGAAAAAAATGGAGGTTGTGGTTCCAGTAACAATGAAGGCCTGTAGGGTGTTTAGCTTATTGGCTCACGTTAGATGATGTCACCATGTGCTGTATGTGTGATGTCATCAACCAAATCCAAGTCAATAGGGCACATTTAGGCTGGCCAATAATTCACGAACGCCAAGTGACCAGCTTCAGTCCCGATTATTGGACTGTCTAAATAAGACGGTATTCACTGGACAAGTAAACAAGACATAAGATGATTTTTAAAGTTACTAAAAGTCACTGTTCTCGACAGCACATTGTTCTGTGTAAACAGGACATGTGCTGGCAATAACAAACTTATCTGTCCACAGGACGATCATACCAACTATCGTTCTGCATATAAAAGTGTGGGTGTTGTCAATCAGCTTGCATGTAGCCGATTGGCGGTTATTTACTAGCCACATTTCAAGAATAAATTTGGAACAAATCAAGCCAGTGGCCTACTTTGGAAACATCAAACAAAAAGAGCAATCATTGGAGAAGGACATCATGGTCAGAAGAATAGAAGGAACAAGGTGGAAAACTAGCTACCTGATGGCTTGATACTATCAAGATAACGACAGAGAAGACCCTGATGGACCTATCTAGGCTTACACAAGATTGTTTATCCTTCAAGTTCCCATGACTCGAGATTGAGCTCAAGGCTGTTAGAAAAAAATAAATAAATCAAAACATCTAAATGGGGCATTGATATAAAGACCCCAATATTCTTACTAGAGTTGACCAAATTTGATTTGAGTCCCTGCTTATTCAGTAAGCTATAGTACGAAAAAGCTGCAGAGGGAACCCGGCTACATGGAGCGCGCCGGCTGATCAGCTGTCTGGCGCCACAGCTGCATGTGTCGCATCTGTATCACTTTCACAGCACATGCATGAAGAACCCAACACACAGACTCTGCATGCATGTGCTGTGACAGTGATCAGCTGCCGCGCTGGACAGCTGATCAGCTGGTGCACTCCATGTATCTGGGTTCCCTCTGCAGCTCATTCGGCGAGCGCTATAGCTTGTCGAATAAGCAGAGACCCAATCATATTCGCTCAACTCTACTCCATACTACTTTTCCATCAAATTGTTTCTTTAGAGAGGAAGAGGACTAGAACCCTAGTGCGACCTATAGGAAGTAAGAATCCTAAAAGTCATTGTTGACCCTTTACCAAGCTTTGTCACATGACTTAAGATAAAAGCCAAAACCAGAATCTCAATTTGCAGATACTGCCCCTCGTCAGTGCAAAGTGTGAGATCTGGTTTGGCTGTGTGAGAGGCGTCTGACCAGAATCCAAGAAGTAACAATTCCCCTTGCGGAGAGTGACATGTTAAGCATGCCGAGATGAGCAGACTTAAAGCTGCAATGCTCCTCTGGGAAATATGCAAGCCTTTTCAGAGAGGAAGAGAGCTAGAACTCTAGTGCCACCTATAGGAAGTAGCAATCCTAGAAGTCAATGTCGACCCTTTAACGAGCCTTGTTACATGACTTAGGATAAAAGTCAAAACCAGAATCTCAATTTGCAGATACTGCCCCTCGTCAGTTCAAAGTGTGAGACCTGGTTTGGCTGTGTGAGAGGCGTCTGACCGGGATCCAAGCAATCCTAAAAGTCAATGTCGACCCTTTAACAAGCCTTTTCTATCAGTTCTCACATGTAAGTTTTTGTGACTTCTGCCGGTGGTTGAGCAGTGATGTCACCTTACAGCTGTGTGTGTCATGTACCTTTTGAAATCCTATTTGAAGTCTCATGTTTTAATTCTACCCTGAAATGATAGCGTGCGTACATGATTTAAGGCCGGCCTTTGAAACATGAAAGAACGCTCTACTACAAAAAGAAGCCTTGAAACGCCATAAAAAAAGAGCAAGCGGTTATTACCTCGCCGCCTCGGTGCATTCAGCCGTGGATCAGGTGCTAGCCGTTTTGTTTATAATGTGTTAGGGTTTAAAGGTGAGATTATTCGGGGGCTCGGCTGGGTGACTCTTACATATTTAACTTGGGCTCTTTCAAACAAAGAATGGCTTGTTTCCTAACTTGCCCATACAATTAGAACAGGGAGTGTGCGCTGCCCGTGACCGTAGAAATGTGTGAATTTGCTTGTTTTACAATAAATTACAATGGCTGACAACTGTTCATTTACATTTCGCATTGTTAGAATAACCTTTTTGTCGGGATTTTGTTGCCTTGTTGTAATTATTAACTATTAAGTATGTTATGTCTGTCGTCGTGATTTGTATTCTTTAGGCGCTTTGGAAAGTTAATTGGCTTTAAAACCAGTAATTATTGTACCTTTCACCAGTGAGTATTACAACGATCTTGCGTCCATGATAAACATATTATAATACATGGATGAAATGAACTGGAAAAGTAAACCAAATCTATTTTGAATACATTGTCATTACATCTAACCCGATAATAGTTTGTGACAGGCCGGAGGCGGAGAAGCTGTTATTACAGGTAAGGGGCGACATCGGTGGATACAGATTTATTAATTATATTTCTGTAGAATATGCATTATGCTAGGCTTAAAGGACAGCTCCACTTCTGTTTTTGCTTTAAAGACTTTTTTATTCTCTCGTATTTGCTTCCTGTTAGATAAAAGCAATGGCATGGAAAAAAAAACAAATTGTCCAAATGGTTTTATTGTTTAAGAGGTTGTCCAGTCTAGATAAACCAAATATCTTATTAGAAAAAGGTGATTCCGGCAACAAAATAGTTGGAAAGGGTTCTTTACACCAGGGTTCTGGAGTCGGTAAGCCAAACATCCAACTCCGACTCCTAAATTTCTATGACTCTGACTCAGACTTCACCAAAATGGGCTCTGACTCTGACTCCACGACTCTGACTCCACAGCCCTGCTAGGGCTGTGAAGTCGGTAAGCCAAACTTCCGACTCCTCAATTTCCATGACACCGACTCTTGACTCCACCAAAATGGACTCCGACTCTGACTCCACAGCCATGTCGGGGCTGTGAAGTCGGTAAGCCAAACCTCCAACTCCGTCTCTTCAGTTTCCATGACTCTGACTCAGACTTCACCAAAATGGGCTCTGACTCCACGACTCCGACTCCACAGCCCTGCCAGGGCTGTGGAGTCGGTAAGCCAAACCTCTGACTCCGACTCTTCAATTTCCATGACACCAACTCTGACTCCACCAAAATGGACTCCGACTCTGACTCCACAGCCATGTCGGGGCTGTGAAGTCGGTAAGCCAAACCTCCAACTCCATCTCCTCAGTTTCCATGACTCTGACTCAGACTTCACCAAAATGGGCTCTGACTCCACGACTCCGACTCCACAGCCAAACCTCCGACCTCGACTCCTCAATTTCCATGACACCGACTCCACAGCCTTGCTTTACAGTTAGAGCAGTCAGACCATGGAAAGCCCTACTGCAAGACTCAATAACAGCAAATTTTATATCAGCATTTATTAAGGGTGATGCTTTTCTGACAGAAAACGGCATTGTAGGATTTTAAAAACCTAGTGGTAGAGAATTTGTAATTGATGGAGAGAGATTGAACGTAATAGAGGGAGTCTTCTGTCCAGAATCCTTGTCTATTATCCATAGTGTTTAGCACTTACAAAGAGCATCTCTCGCTCTGGCGGACCTGACCTGTGCAGCAGTTTATTGATAACCCATTGATAAGAGTGACCACCACTGTGTAATTCCTAATTTCTCCTGTGGAGGTGCTGCAGGAAAATTCTATTCAGAGAACCCTTGTCATGCTGAGTTTTTGCATGCTAAGGAGACTAAAGATGTTTGATGTATCACTGTTTGCTACAGCATAACCCTGTGTGTTATTACCAGGAATATCATGAAGTCAAAGAGATTTTCCATCACTTTGATTTTATTTGAATAGCTGATGGTCTGCAGCATGCAGTGGTAGCTTTTTAACCAGTGGATAGAGCAGTGATTCTCCTCTATTATTTATTATTGTGTTATTCTACTCACTTATATAGCGCCATTAATTCCACAGCACTTTACAGACATTATCATCTCTGTGCCCATTGGGGCTCACAATCTAGATTCCCTATCAGTATGTCTTTGGAGTTTAGGGAGGGAACCGGAGAACTGTCAGGAAACCCACGCAAACACGGGGAGAACATACAAACTCCTTGCAGATGTTGTCCATGGTGGGCAAGAAACACAGGACCCCACCGCTGCAAAATAACAGTGCTAACCACTGAGCCACAGTGCTGCTCTATTCACAGTTTACATCTGGCCTCTGCCACTGGTGAAAACAGTTGATTGTGGGGCTGCAGGGTGTCTGACCCCACCAGTCTGGTATGGATGACCTATCTGGTCATCAGTGTCATATGGGAGGAAGACCACTTTAAAGGCAGTTGTGTCATCAAGGTGCTTCCTTCTCTGGAAACAGACGCCTTTGCAATTGACTGATAGCTGCAAATCCGGTTCCTGACAAAAGCAATCAGTCATACTTTTGTCGGTACAGAAATATCCACCACTGAAGACTGAATGTAATAATACATAGGTTGCAGACAGCAAAGCAAGAGCTGCTCGTAAAGTGTCAATCTTATGCGGAATATCATCTGAACTCTACCTTCACAGATGATTTCTGGATGTTGTGGGTCAGGGAGTCTTAATGTAAAAACCAGAGTCTTTTTTTCTCCAGTCATAAGCCACTGCCAGAGCTGTCTGGCAGTGGCTTTCCCTGCTTTTCTCTTTCAAAACACATAAATGTTCAGACAAAATGCCCATAATCCATGTGTATGAGGGCATTCAGCCCACCGCTAGTACAACGGCCAGCTTTGCTTGTGACAGAGGGAGGTCTCATATGGAAGATCCACCTCCTCTACGACATCTCTGATTGGTTCGTAAGGTTAACGGTTGGGAACCCCTGTAACGAAGATTATTCCAATACTAACATGCGACCTCTGAAATGTTCTTTACTCCTGAGATGAAGTATTTTTTTATGTTTAGGTTAGTAAGAAAGTTACAATAACATTTTGTCAAGAGTTTTAAAGTGGCTGCTGGAGAACAGATATCAATTGTGACAAGAGCAGCACTTGTACATTTTCTGCATCCTTTATTCCAATAATAATTAAATGAACCAGGAACCTTTGCCAGCGTCACCCTCACAATGTTTAGATAATGAAACAGCTGCTCCTCGGCATCATCGCAGTCAGTCATCAAAGAGCTACAAGGAAAGGTGTAATGAACCTCAAGATCAGAGCATTTCAGGAATGCAATATCGTAAAACAGCTAGGCAGTGCCATTATCTTACAGCACAGCATACAATACAATGGCTTCATATTTCCCAATAATTCAGAGACATCGGACTATTTGGTATGTTTATGTCCGGTATGAATAGATATGTTAGATGCAATGGAGAAGGGCACTGATTCTTATTAAAGAGATTCAGCTAAAGTATGATAGTCACAGCTCACCTTCTCCCCCTCCCTACACAATGAGCTTATCACACGCTCATTAGATGCCTCAATACAGAAGAAAAGGTTGGGATCCTCACACAATAGGAAGCTAGAGCTTAAAAAAGTCCCAGCGTCCAGTGTCAGCATAGCAAGATTTATTTTTTTGTTGTCAATACAGATTTCAATTTAAAAAAAAAATTGCCAAAAATGTAATAATTTACTGATCTCACATCCCTTTAAAGAGGATCTGTCACCGGGTCCAAAATGGACACTTTTGCTCTTAATTCTACTGATCCCTTTTTTAAAATTCTTCATATGATTCCTGAAGCATGGGCCTTTTTATTTTGTGACAAGTTTTATTGTCTTTACTAAGTAGGTGTTGCTCAAAAGAATCCTCATGGGCGTGTCTTTAGGCTGCTTTGTTTTATTGCGAAATGAGCCACGCCCCCTTGGAAAAGAACATAACAATTTGCGCTGAATAAAAGTGCCTCTGTTCAGCAGATGTAAAAACAAAACAAAAAAACCTTAATACCCCAAAGAAGTAGGAATAAAATAAGATACAAAATGAGTCACTATAGACTTGATGGCAGCTCCACTTTAAGCTGTATAACGAGTTACAAACGTATTATTCAGGATGAGATGGCTGGACAATTTATAGGCCTTCATACACATTAGATGAATGTCAGCTGAATCCACCCATTTCAGTGGGACTATCTTATGTGTATGGGGTCTCCCTACTCATTCTCAACATATGATCCAATTAGAGTTCGCAGGACAATCCGTATCCTTTTGCTTTCAAAGAAAATGAGCTTCTACCAAAAGACTCTGGCAGCAGCTTTCTCCCAATTTTTTTTCGAAAACCATATGAATGCGACGCCAAAAACAGCGCTCGTGTATGGTGATATCGGAAAAATAGATGATGAATGTTATCTCATGCAGGGGGGTAGAAACACCATTGGTGCAAATTGTGCAGGACCGAGGAGGTAAGTGGCCCACTTACACCTCCAAAGCAGGTGCAATTATGCATTGTGATGAGCTATTGGACTGTGAAGGGCCCGTATTCTTTTCATGCAGAGGGGTTCTTTTCTGTCTGTGTCCACCACTACTCATGTATATGCTCAGTTTTAGTAGTGTATACTACGTTCTACTGCTATCATGTCGTTATGTTGGATCTCTTTATGAAAGGATACAACTCAAGCCTTCCATGTATTACCTGGATGGATATTTATCTGAATGGCTGTCAAGGCATGCTATATTACACCTGCAATGAAACTGACTTAGGTTTCCAGGCAGTGCTGTAACTAAAGTCCCATAGGCCCCAATGAAAAATTTGGACATGGGCCCCACCTGCATGGTCATCGGATGTATGGGCCCTTGTAGCGTTCTAGATTCTATAAAGACATTATACCTCCCATGTTCATATATTTCCCCCATCCTGGTTCCTTCTTGTAATAATCGTCCCTTATCCTGGACCTCTTCTAGTGATATTGTCCCTATCCTGGGTCTCTTCCAGTAATAATGCCCCCATCTTGGGCCCCATGCTGTTACCATTTTCTCTCTTCCTGGGACACTTGCTGGTACAATGTCCCCATTCTGGTATACTGTCCCCATGTTGGAACATGTCCTTATTCTGCTATAATTTCCACCATTATGGTATAAATTTCCCCATTGTGGTATAATATCCCCATCCTGGTATATTGTCCTATATTGTCCCTATTCTGGTATAATGTCCCCTATCCTGGTATAATGTCCCCTATCCTGGGCCCCTCCGTTATTCTCTAGGACATTTTAAAAAGAAACAAAGTATTCCACCCATGTTTCTCCACTCCTACGCCGCATGGTATCCTCTTCTGTAGCTGACGCAGGACCCGGCAGTTGATTTTGGGGTGGCGATACAGGCAGCACATGACATTGCTACTATGCACTGTGCATCACTGGCAAGACGACGTCAGCTGCAGTGCAGGGAGCTGGTGGGTCTCTGCACTGCAATCTGTTTCACCTGAATGTGCGTCCGAGGATCACATCCAGGTGAAATTGGCATCGGTGGGCCACCTTCCCGATTGTGGTTGCATCGTCTGCAACCATGATCATTATACCCCCGATGGAACTGGGACCAACGGACATCAACTGAATGACCCAGAGACCACATTAAACTTTAGTTTATTGATGATGACTTTTTTTTATTACTACTCACCTTTTTTTTTAATGCGGAGGAAGTGTTCCATAATACTTCTTTTCAGTACTTATCCATTGAATGTGTAAATGCTATACTTCCCATAAAAAAAACAAAATCCTACTTATTCCCAAGATCTATTTCCGTATAAGATAATCTTTAATAATAATACCTTGCCTTTCCCCTGTGTAAAGGATTGGAATTTTAATAATTTGTTTGTGATTGTGTTTGAGTAATCCGGCCCCACCCCACGTATCACAACAAAACCTTGAGTGGGTAGGACTTTACCATTATGTAAGACCCAACAGGTTTGAGCAGGAAGCGTAGTGAGTGGGTTAAAAGTGCAGACATTGTCTCAGTGATTAAGTATAAAAGTGTCACAGGAAAAGATTACTTGTATTTGCTTAGTATATTTACCTTTGTATTGTAAGGTCGTCATCTATTCAGCCAGAAGCTAAACCTTTTCTTCCCTTCTTGCACTCAACTAACAATTATACAATTATTATATCTTTGTATGCATCTAACTTCTGCTTACATAAGATCATCTTATGGAAATCAATGACGGGCTTCAAGGAAGAAAGGAATATGGACATGATGTTGGTAGCGTGATACCTTTTACTGAATAAGCAGATCAATGGACTATACAATTACTGAAATAATAGCCCTTCAAGGGTCTCGTTTCTGGTAGAGTACAATCATCAGGAAATTATCCACTGAGCAATTTCCACTGATGTTTCAGATGACATTTTAGGACAATGGTGGAATAAATCTGTACTGGAAATATAGGAGTCTTTTTTTATTGATTTGTCTACAGTGATTATATATATCTTTTTTTTTTTCTCGTAAAATTTATTTAAATATATATATTATATACTGTATATATACTGTGTATATATATATATATATAAATTGTTGGGTCATGTTATAAAAGAGTATAAAGAACAATATTAGCGTTGGTCCATCAGCCCTGTCAGTCTTACATTTCAGAGTGTTGTGAACTTCCTGTTACCTGCTGGCATTGATGGCACCTCCTCTGATTAGCAGGCCAACGCAACGTCATGATATGTGTTGTGCCACAACATCATGACGCTGCCTGACCTAGTAATCAGGAAAGGCGTCAAGGATGCCGGTAGGTAGTAGGAGAAGTTTACAGTGCACTGGTTCAGCTGCTATGGGGTTATGACATGGCCACTGAACCAGGCTACTGCAAATCCGTTAGCTCAACTCTATGGAAGAAACCTCCCGGTTCTCTTCACATATACGTTTCTGACAAAATCATAACCTTACTTGACCCTAAAACGACACTGATGTCTTATCTTATTATCATTGGTTAAAGTGGTTGTAAAGCTAATTGAAGCTTATGTCTTCTGGAGGTCACTTATACCACGTTCACACATTCAGTTTTTCACCTCAGTATTTGTAAGCCAATACCAGGAGAGGAACAATCGGAGGAAAAGTATAATAGAAACACGTCACCACTTCTGTATTCTTCACCCACTCCTGGTTTTGGTTTACAAATACTGAGGTAAAAAACTCCAATAACTGAACGTGGCCTTACAGTGATTATATAGAGCTAAATATATAGATTTATTTTTTTTGGTTGGCCAACGTAACAAAAACTCTCCTTAGAGGGTGGTTAAAAGGTATGTAGCATATAGCCCCTTCTTAAGGAATAACTACAACTAACAGAAAACTATTGACCCCTTTTTCTCATTCCTGATCATCGAACTCTTGTAAAATTGACAGCAATAAGCCAATGAAAGAGCAAAACTCTAGTTTGCCAGTTGATCTGATTACTTATTTGGCTTAAAAATCAGTTGCAGAACATCTACTTGTGTTGTTGCCATCAAAATGTGAAGTACATAGGGACTGGGCTGTTGTATTAGTGATCTATTGATCCCCATACAGCTTGTATCAGCAGTCATTGCTGATTGGAGTTGAGTGAATTTATTCGTTTGAAATTGAATTTTTGAATTTTGCAAAAAAATTGTGTTCTCCACGATGCTGACATTTTGAAATTTGCTCTACGCTAATTCAGCAAATTGGTAGCTAGTTACTATCACCTTTTTTCTGAACCATTGAGGTTCAAGGGTCAGCTGCCTTGTTGTCCCCTCTGCCTGCTGTCAGGTTCTCCACACCCTCTCTTTTTTCCCTCTTTTCTGCCAAACTGTGCATCCATTTTGGCAACTTCACTCCAGGTCAGGATTTCCGGCATGGTTAGATCAGTGACGTCCCTGCTCGCTATGTCGTAGTGTCACGTTACACAGGTAACACAGATAGGACATGAAGCATCAGCAATTATGGATCTGTTGGAAGTACAGTATATCTACCAGTTTCTAATTTCAGCTAAGGAAAAAAGCATTTTTTTGGTAAATCAAGTGGAATATCCTGAGATGCTTAAACCCTTCTTATGCTGAGCCCCTAAGATCCAGAGGTTGCACGAAGACTGATCAGGCCCCAGAGACCCTTTTTGCTCAATAGGAGTAGACTATTTCTATGATGTAAATAATAAGTGATATTTGGGCTGCTGTTACAGGTTTTTTATTGTGCAGATGAATAATTACCTCATAAGCCTACAAGAAAATTACCATTTACAGAAGTGAAAGATAGAGATCGAGCACTCAACTCAAGTATTTAGCATTTTTTTGCCGTAGGTTTCGATAGAACCAATATTGTCATTCATACATGTTGTTAATAATCACACAGAGGTGGGTCTGCTGTACACAATTTACTTCAAGCTTTTTAATAATTCATTAGGTTTTCCAAACTGATAAAGTTCCTCCCCTGATGCTTTTTACTTTTTGTAAAAGTATGACAGGTGTTGCATATAATAAAAACTTGCCTGAGGCCTCTCATCCTTAGATCATTATTATGGGAAACCTTTATGGAAAACTATACACTGCGCCCTGACAGAAGTTTAACAAGATTTTCGGTAATACAACAAAACACTTTATATCTGCAGTTGATTAAAATGATTTTTTATTTTTTGGAATCTCATAAAGTGTAGAAGAATTGTAAGTGCATTTATCTAGTATAAATGTAGCAAGTATGAACCAGCCCAAGACCAGATGTAAAGACTGACCGATATTTGATATTTTTTTGATAGGCATCGTAAATAAAAGTGCATCATCCATTGAAATTAGTATTTAAAATCAAATTAAAAATTCCACTAAATGTACTCTTGCTGTATACAAGTCCAAAATATTTGATCATATTAGAATGTAAGCTTATTGAGATATTTCCATCTTACACATTGTAAGAAAGCAAGAGGTCCTGAATGGCAGATATGTGTAACAAAGGTGTCTGGCCTCTGTGATGTAAGTCCCGGGAGAACATGCATCAGTAACAATAGGATACTGAGATGGTTTTTATTTTGACTAGAAATTGGGTCAGGGATTTAGGAGTGACCAAAAGAGCCTGGGTGGGAAAGGTCCAGTCTGGGACTACAGGCCTTATAACAGGCAGCTGGGAATAGCTCAGCAGTGTGTGTTATGCTGGGGCTGAAGAACTACTGCGCACGGTGGCGCAGTGGTTAGCACTGCAGCCTTGCAGCGCTGGAGTCCTGGGTTCTAATCCCACCCAGGACAACATCTGCAAAGAGTTTGTATGTTCTCTCCGTGTTTGCGTGGGTTTCCTCCGGGCACTCCGGTTTCCTCCCACATTCCAAAGACATACTGATAGGGAATTTAGATTGTGAGCCCCATCGGGGACAGTGATGATAATGTGTGCAAACTGTAAAGCGCTGCGGAATATGTTAGCGCTATATAAAAATAAAGATTATTATTATTATTACTGTTCATAGTGGATAGTCTATGTCAGAAAATGAGAAGTGCCAATGTTATGGCTGGCGGAATGCACCAAATAATAATAAGGATGGTATAAGGTGCGTTCGCAGCCCGGGGTCCACCGTGCTAGCAGTCACGGTGCAGCTGAGAGATGCTGGTGGGATCCCTATGAATCACCCCCACTAGACTGGTGATTGGACTCGCTCTGACCCTTGGTGGCTTTTGAGCCCGCGCCTGAGGACGCCCTGAGTCTGATGCAGAGTCCAAGTGGGAATTCCCACCCTACACTGACCGGTTGTCAGGACAGAACTAGGAATTTACTGCACAAGAGTGCATGCAGCGCCACTCTGGCGGACGCCACTGACCACACTGACCAGGAAAGCACTCTATTAGCGCACGGTACCACACTGGCGGTCACTGCTAACAGACGCAGTATCGTGTGCTAGATGTGCGGGATAGCACTGTCAGGCTCTAGGTAGCTTCCACCATTCGCGAACAGTCAACAACACTAGGGTTGGGAATGATCCAGAGCTTTCATCCATCGACAGGCATACATCCACACACACACATTAGCAAGTTTATACTAGCGCATGGACGTGCGGCCATGCGAACCTTTTATAGCGGAAGTTCTCCAGGACCTTCCTAGTGGTCCAATAGAAGCTGCTACAGGACCTGAGTATGTTACCCCCAACCTCCAATGAGAGGTCGTTCCTTGGGCATGCTCAGAAAAAGAAAAGCAGGACTTAGTCCCAGGAGTGCCTGCTCGCCACTGATCAGTACTGGTTACTATGGCTGAGCCTGGAAGGACAGCAGTAACCAGCCGCACAGTATCATCTTGAGCCAGATGCTGGGACCTAAGTCTCTGCTCAGCAGGCTCCACTGCGGCTGGAGGAGAATGGGAAACTGCAGCGGAGATGGTTCGAGATTCCCCCTGTGCAGCGGTGGGAACTCAACACCTAACAGCCTGTGACAGCAAGTTAGTGAGTTTGTTTGATTTGTTTTGCCATACCGAAAACAAAGGACTGTTTATGAAGGACAATAAACTTTTCTTTGTTTTAATTAAAACCCAGTGCCCGTGTGTGCCCAAGCCACTACCAGAGAGCTGAAAGCCCTACAGCATTTAGACCTTATATAAGGGGTTCTCCTCTGGGGGAAGGTTTGTTCCTTGACCCACTTTTTGTCAACTCAGGAGTAGTGTTGAGCGATACCTTCCGATACGCAAAGGTATCGGTATCGGATTGGATCGGCCGATACCCAAAAAGTATCAGATATCGCCGATACCGATACCCGATACCAATGCATATCAATGGGACACAAAATATCGGAATGGTTCCCAGGGTCTGAAGGAGAGGAAACTCTCCTTCAGGCCCTGGGATCCATATTCATGTATAAAATAAAGAATAAAAATAAAAAATATTGATATACTCACCCCTCGGATGGCCCCTGGCTCTCACCGGTCCAAGCGTCTGCCTCCGTTCCTAAGAATGCAGAGTGAAGGACCTTCAATGACGTCGCGGCTTGTGATTGATCACGTGACCGCTCATGTGACCGCTCACACGACCAATCACAAGCCACGACGTCATCGCAGGTCCTAAACTCACTGCATTCTTAGGAACGGAGGCTGCCGGTTACACCGCTAAGGTCCAGGCTCCGCCGGAGGGGTGAGTATATCCATATTTTTTATTTTTATTCTTTATTTTTTACATGAATATGGATCCCAGGGCCTGAAGGAGAGTCTCCTCTCCTCCAGACCCTGGGAACCATACACTGGGAACTTCCGATTCCGATTTCCGATATCACAAAAATATCGGAACTCGGTATCGGAATTCCGATACAGCAAATATCGGCCGATACCCGATACTTGCGGTATCGGAATGCTCAACACTGCTCAGGAGACTTGGGTTCTATAGATAATGGGGCTCCTGAAGTCAGACGGGAGTAAGTACATATGAAATACATTTTATTTCTTATCTTATTTGTACAAGTACCCTCTGAATTGTAAGGTGCTGTATGATAGTTGGTGCCATACAATAATAATAATTATTGTTATAATTATTATTTCTGAAATTGAAAAAAAGCCTTGATAGTTTCAAGGGTAGGGATGAGCGGACCAATAGAAGTTTGGGTTCTGGTACCTGACCCGAACTTTATTCCAAACCAGATCTGTACCAAAACTTTGGGTCGGGGTAAGAAAAAAAAATCTCTCTCTCTGCAATGAACTTACCCTAGAACTCTACACACTGCAGCAGACTTCCAGGGAAAGTCCATGTTCAGCGTTTAGCACCAGACACTAACTTTCTGGTATGAACGCTGAACTTTTAACATTGGGTTTGCTCATGTCTAGTCAAGGGTCAATGTATTACCACGCTGGTAACATTTTTCCCAGATACTACATTTTTTAATACAGTATCTAATCAGGAAAGTTTCAAATTAAGCAACTAATTACTTTTGAACCATTGTGTATTAGAGTATTGTAATTATTGGATATCTATTTTTAGGGGTGGGGGATTTTTTGTAAATTGATGGGAGAGGTATAGAGTTACATACGAAGTAGAGTTGTCTAAGTTCCCTTTTACCAGCTGGATGCAGTTCATGTTTCAAAGGGAATTGTATTTCTCATCTATCTATCTATCTATCTATCTATCTATCTATCTATCTATCTATCTAATCATCTATATTCAAGTCAGAACACCAGGCAAGAGTTGAGGCCAACTTATAAACCATGATTTGCAACTTTGATACTCGTATATACTAGTAGCTATAGACTTTTTATACTTTATACTTATACTTTAGTAGGGTTTCATCTGGAAAGCTTCCATTTTGCCAACCTCCTCGAGCCATCATCCACACCCACTTACCAAGATGAAGCTTCCAAAAGCACTGATTTGAAGAGGTGTCGGTATGCACACTAGAATTTTGTTGTTTTCTCCTGACGTCCTTTTTCCACGACTCTCCCAAACAATTTTGTAGAGTTTAGATGTGTTGACAGTGCTTTGTAGCTAATGTCCATAAAAGTGACCAGTAAGAGATGATATATCTACAAATTTTCCTATTTTGACTCTTCAAACAAAATCTCCCCTTTGTAATTTCCTATCAGATATCCATGTCTGCAGGGTGCTGTGATCTATCATGAAGACAGAGCTAATATGACAGATCTATGTGTAAACATGTCGGTTGACTATAGAAGCTTCCGTGCTCCTTAGCCTTAGATATTAGTGACACCATCCAGTCCTACCCAGACATTGAGATTATTCATACATGTTCTATTATAATGAACACTTCTTGATCATCTCACATCTTGTGATTCACTTTGTTATATCTAATCAGTATCCAAGACGTGTCCTACCTTGACTGCCGAATGTTTCATCAACAAAGGAAAACAAGATGTGTATGATTACAGATGTAGCATCTACTTTGTGTAGGTTCTGTGTTATCATACAAAACACAAGCTCAAAAGCAAACACATTTTTAATTATCACTCCTACAATATGTATTTGAATGCAAGTAAAGGGATTCTCCCACCATAGACATAAACCAGTCGGTGGAAATTGTCCAGGCGATAGTTTGGGTGTTCAGAGCTATGATTTTATCACATCACTCAGATGTGATAAAATCTTACACTTTATTCTTACACGATAGCTGATAGCAGAATACATACATAGCTGTATAAGTAAAGACACTCTCTAAGAACAAGCAAAGTCTTCCTCGGATGGATGAACACTCTGTAGAAAGATCAATCTTTGTGCTAGTATAGATAAGTCCATCAGGGTCTTGTTTGCCATTATCTTGAAAGCATGAAGCTATTGGGTTGCTGGTCTTCCTCTTTGCCTTGTTCCTTCCATTCTTCCAACTCTGATGTCCTTCTCCAGTCATTTCTCTCTTCGTATGATGTGTTCAAAGTCGTAGCTTGGTGATAGTTGCTTCCAGTGACATGTCTGGCTTGATTTGTTCCAATATTGATTTTATTTGTTCTTCTTGCCATCCATTGTATTGATAACTTCCTTCTCTAGCACCACATTTCTTCGAAGTTACAAGTCGATCGATTGATGGCTTATTTAATATTTTCAAGAAATTTACAATGTGAATTGTATAAAAAAACACTAACTTATCTATATAACTCAAGACTACTATGTTTGGAAAACCAAGGAGGTTAGCCCTGATGTAAAATTAGCAAGCATAGATGTACAAATGTTTCCTTTATGCTCTAGGGTGAGATTAAAATTCAGATTCACTCATGTATAACCCAGACATAGCTCCATATTTTGCATGTTACATACAACTGATCCAGGCTCGTTACCTTCATCAGTGCACTATATCAAAGTAATGACTCCTATTATCGGTGTTGGACTTGAGGAACTCAATGATGGACTGTGAGGAAAGATTGAGTAGGTTATTAGGAACTAAACACCCTGTAGCTCTAGCACTGTAAAGCACAATAAGGTATTTTTGAAAGGATAGTAAATAGTAAATTTTTTTTATGATTTATTGCTCCTTGCTGGGCAACTAGTGTCTTTAAGTCATTAAAAAAAAACAAAGGTCATGTCTCATGTTATCTGATCCTGCTGAGATGACGCACCAGTGTTCTTAGAAATCATGTAAGAAACACATTAATGTTCCTTGGATGAGAGTCAATGGATGTAGATGTCATTTCCCTTGTAGGACACCTCTCTAAACCCTGTATTCGTTACCTCACTGTCTGGGTCCTAATAATACTCCCATAAGATGCTTCATGAATGGAGGAAACTTCTTAGGGTTGTGTCCACCATAGTCATCAGACGTTCCATCACCAGAGACTGACTCATCCTGGCAAATAAAATGACCTGTAATAGATGAGTAAGCATACAAACGAATGTTTTGGAGGCTGCAATCGAGACTATGGATTTTACTGTTTGTAGACACGAATTACTTGAAAAATATCTTCAGCAGTGAAACTTGTCAGTGATCGGCTGAAAAGTTATAATTTATTTCTGCTGCTTTTCTCTAAGGAACCTTTGATGATTTGGAAAACAGAACTCTTGCAGGTGTCGGGTTTCTTCATTTCTCAGGTTTTTTTTTCACTTCTTCCTTAAAGTAATAGCATTTCTACCTTGCTCCACTGAGCAGTAGTACAAATTCGAAACCCTGTACTCACCAAGGGGCATGACTGGAATAATGAAACACGGGGGAGTGTTACATGAATGGAATGGTCTGAGTGTTGATGTTGATAGGGAATGTGAATGAGGATCTGTCATTGAGAAATAAGATGTGTTATATGAGGATGACTGTACTAGTGGAAGAATCGGTCAGTTTACAATCAAAGAACACCACAAGGAAATGAGATATATTGTGTTAAGCTTAGTGCAGTGCCAAAGGGGGCAATAGACGACACCTACCAATGCATCCACCCTTAAAATTCCCCAAAGTTCATTAAAGCTATTTCACTTTGAGTTTTTTTAGAGGCTCCCTTTAAAATCCTCCTCGGAAGCAGATCATAAACACTGGAAAAATCTAAAACTGGGCCAGCTGTTAGCATAAGTGTAATATGTAGGGGCACATTCACACTGTGACCATTAACAGACAAATCCTAGAAGAAAAACAATAACTAGATACCCTGCAGTAAGTAAATATTATTATCGCACTTAGTCAACACCATTTTGATCAAAAGATCATAAAAGTCATCCCACCATGACAAAGTGTACCCAATGAGGATGGTCCCTAACTCTAGTAACTCATCTCGCTATGTGCCAGCAGGCCTCAAAATAAAGAGGGCAGAGCAGGACCTGGGCCTGACTGTGTTTTTACAAACACTTGGAAAACTGTTCCTGTTTGCTCCTGTCCCTTTTATTCCTGATTTGGCCGCTAGGTGGTAGCGCACCTTTGTTGCGGGTGATGGGTGACATCATCAGTCCTCTTTAATTCCTGGGACCTTTGGTGCCTATAGATCAGGGAGCTATGGGGTCACTTATCTGTTTTTTATTACTTCTTTCTGAGAACGTTGGGTGGGGTTACCTATTATTTAAACCCCTAGGTCTCTGACTTCCACTGCCATGTTATTAGTTTTTGCTACCCGACTTGTGCTCTTGTCTTTGCTTGTGGTGTTTTCCTGATTTATGCACACTGTTCCAGACATGATTTCATGGCTTTCACCCTGCTCTGCAACCCTTCCTGCCTCTTGTTTGCTCTTTCGCAGCCCTTCTGTGGTAGCAATCTACTGGACACCATTTTTTGCAAGACCAGATCCCTATATAGGGGTTAAAGGGTGAAGGTCAGGGTTCCTCTGGAATCTATCAGAAAGAGTGGCTTGTGCCAAGTCTGTCTGTGGTAGCCTTTTAGAGCCTGTGGTCTCTGACAGACGTGACACTATTAATTTTTATTTAAAATCCACTTTGCTATTGTAGAGCTTTTTTTTTCTGAAGAGGTTTTGAAGCAGCTTCTGATGGACTCCGCTCCAAACTAGTCACTTTCCATGTCCAGTTAAAGAGCTGAAAAAATAATAATGTTTCAGGAAAAATAACTTTCAAATATTTTCAAAACCACTTCAGCAATTACTACAAGAAATAAAATGTCCAAAAACTCCCCATAAAAAGAGCATTTTTTGAAGCATTTTTCTGTTGAAAATCTAGTTTTTTATACCTCAGTAAGCAAAATTTGACTATGACATCCAAGTTTTACTATAAGGTTCAATACATTTTTGCGGCGTGCTAGCAAAACCCTCACACACTGCAATTCTCATCAGAACCAGTAGGTGACCACATATAGGCCTACATATAGCATAAACATCTCTTGACGGAATATCGCAAAATCATATATATACACTCACCGGCCACTTTATTAGGTACACCATGCTAGTAACGGGTTGGACCCCCTTTTGCCTTCAGAACTGCCTCAATTCTTCGTGGCATAGATTCAACAAGGTGCTGGAAGCATTCCTCAGAGATTTTGGTCCATATTGACATGATGGCATCACACAGTTGCCGCAGATTTGTCGGCTGCACATCCCAAAGATGCTCCATACAAGGCAGGATGGATCCATGCTTTCATGTTGTTTACGCCAAATTCTGACCCTACCATCCGAATGTCGCAGCAGAAATCGAGACTCATCAGACCAAGCAACGTTTTTCCAATCTTCTACTGTCCAATTTCAATGAGCTTGTACAAATTGTAGCCTCAGTTTCCTGTTCTTAGCTGAAAGGAGTGGTACCCGGTGTGGTCTTCTGCTGCTGTAGCCCATCTGCCTCAAAGTTCGACGCACTGTGCGTTCAGAGATGCTCTTAGGCCTACCTTGGTTGTAACGGGTGGCGATTTGAGTCACTGTTGCCTTTCTATCAGCTCGAACCAGTCTGCCCATTCTCCTCTGACCTCTGGCATCAACAAGGCATTTCCGCCCACAGAACGGCCGCTCACTGGATTTTTTTTCTTTTTCGGACCATTCTCTGTAAACCCTAGAGATGGTTGTGCGTGAAAATCCCAGTAGATCAGCAGTTTCTGAAATACTCAGACCAGCCCTTCTGGCACCAACAACCATGCCACGTTCAAAGGCACTCAAATCACCTTTCTTCCCCATACTGATGCTCGGTTTGAACTGCAGGAGATTGTCTTGACCATGTCTACATGCCTAAATGCACTGAGTTGCCGCCATGTGATTGGCTGATTAGAAATTAAGTGTTAACAAGAAGTTGGACAGGTGTACCTAATAAAGTGGCCAGTGAGTGTATTTTTAAAAATGCCTGTCATCTTGTGCCACTCAAGTAAGGAAGGTCGCCTACAAATGGGACCTTCCTTACTTGGCTATATAGGTGGGCTACTCAATTAGGAAATTTGATTGTCCAAAGTGGCCGTGTAAAGGTGCAGTTGGGGAAGAACTAAATGGCTCCTCATTAGCTTCGTTATAGAGCAACCGGATCCTAGTATATTTGAGATTCAGTAAATCCAAGAGTTCCTCATTAGCCATTCTGCAGCCACTAACCGCAGATGTAGCATTGCATGACTGTGTTGAGTTTGTCAAGACAGTTGCCATTTTTCTCAGCAGCTATCGACGCTGTCCCAGTACACAAGGTCCCAATTCCCATTTCTGATGTCCAGTAGTGGGTACATTGGAAAGTGAGAGCACAGTACATGCTAAAGCCCCCACATCATTTTTGGTATAAAGCACAATGAGATTTTGCTGCAATTTTGCTGCATATATGAATGGGTTAATTAACTTGTTATATGTAAATTGCCGCTGTCATCTCATCCCCTCTCCTCCTCCTTTTCCATTCTTTTAAATTACCTTAAGGGTGACTGACTGCTGACAACAAAAGTGGCAAAAAAATGCCGGAGAATGAAATAATGTCAGAAGGAATTATACGTCTGCATTCACGGCAGTATGTGCTGAAAAGACAGAGTTAACTTGTGCTTAGCAGGCATTTGCATTAAAATGTATCCGAAAGCAGCTTTCAAAGAACAGACATAGCAATTAACTTGTACAACACATTTATAAGTGGCGTCATCATTGTTAAGTTGTGTGCGGCAGTGCATCAAGCAAACAGATGTATTCTGGAGCTGTACAGGGATAATAAATGGCATGGGAAGGCTGTTACTGTGGATTGTGCATTAAACCTTATTTTATTCTCCCCATGAAAATGTATGGTGTTCTGCCTGGATGTTAATAGCATGAATGTATACATTTTACATAGCTTTGATGGTTTCCATATTTCTGAGGAGGTTTTCTGAAGGCTTTCTCTTCCAGATCTCACTCATGTGATGGTATCTGCAACTTCCCTTTATTACAGTGAAGATGTACTAATGGTTGTCTTTGTTACTTTGCTTTGTAAAAAAAAGATGTTAGGTTGCGGGTACCATTAATGTTCCTCACTTTCTTCTAAAGGCCATACATCATAATTCAATGTTGGTTCCATCTTGCTTTCCATATAATGTATTTAGTTGTGCGCTGACGATCCCCAATGGCAGTTGTTGTGAACATAAGGGTCAGACATGTTGCATTTCAATATGAATTATTATTTCATTGTTACTGGAGATAAGGTATCTGGCAGTGACTTCTTCTTTCCTTTTCTCTTCATGGTAGAGAGTTAGTGGTTCAAAACCGTAGTTTTACATTGTAGGGATATGTTTAGTCCAACACATAATGTTAGAACGGGGGAGCATGATTGTGTGCAATTTCTAAAATGAATTTTTTTTATTTATTTACTCACTTATATAGCACCATTCATTCCACAGCACTTTACAGATTTTAGTTGTGAACCCATATTATAAAAATACATTTTTAGACATTAGCAGATCAGACAAAATTGAAATATGCCTGATCGTGCAGATTTTCCTGGGGAATTCGATTTGCAGATTATTTATTGTTTTGCGAATTTAATGTCCCTTGTTATGCTATGGTGACTCTCCAGTCCCCAAAGCATAATAAAAATAACATGTAGAAAGTAAAGGAAAATGCCTATATTCACCTTACCTCTATGGTCCATGGACTTCTTGCAATCACCCATCAAAAAGGTTAAAGAAAGTTTAAAAATCCTTATGATCACCACAGTCCCTTCCACTCATTACCATCTCCCACCCTCATTACTTCTAATACCGCCAGAGTGCTGAAATTCCCTGGTGTCTCACACTATGATAGGACTTTCAACTCTGATGAGGCTCAGGGGATTTCTGCACAAGTACGTGAGAGGCCACAAAGTCATGAGGTCAGGACATGAGCCTTGACCTTGTGCAAAAAAACAGTGATTTCACCTCTGACTCCTCAATTTCCCTGACTTCCAACTCCAACTGCACAACTCAGACTCCGATTCCACAGCCCTGCCTCACTACCGAGCATGGAGATAAAGTGCAGCACAGATTCATCTCATCTACGACTCCACAGCCCTGCCTCACTACTGAGCATGGACATAAAGGGCAGCACAGATTCATCTCATCTACGACTCCACAGCACGGCCTCACTACCGAGCATGGACATAAAGTGCAGCACAGATTCATCTCATCTATGACTCCACAGCACTGCCTCACTCCTGAGCATGTACATAAAGTGCAGCACAGATTACTCTCATCTACGACTCCACAGCACTGCCTCAATACTGAGCATGTGCATAATGGGCAGCACAGATTCATCTCATCTACGACTCCACAGCACGGCCTCACTACTGAGCATGTACATAAAGTGCAGCACAGATTACTCTCATCTACGACTCCACAGCACTGCCTCACTACTGAGCATGTACATAAATGGCAGCACAGATTCATCTCATCTACGACTCCACAGCATGGCCTCACTATTGAGCATGAACATAGAGTGCAGCACAGATTCATCTCATCTATGACTCCACAGCACGGCCTCACTACTGAGCATATACATAAAGTGCAGCACAGATTCATCTCATCTATGACTCCACATCACTGCCTCACTACTGAGCATGTACATAAAGTGCAGCACAGATTCATCTCAACTAAAAGCCGAGATCCAAAGATCAGAAACAGAACAGACATTTATAGGACATTTCGTAACTCCCAGTCATATTGTTTAGCTCTCTGTACTTGCAATTGCTCATTCTGCCTTTCTACCCAAATAATTATTCTTGTTTCCATTAGGTCTATGACATCACTTGATTAAACACTGACTAGCTGAATCCTTCTAAGCTCTATGTAGAAACAGGAGGTCAATTTTTCCTGCATGAGTCATTACTGCAAAAGTCACTGGCAGGGAGGAGGAGGAGCAACTGGGTCAGCAGTTAGAGATGGATGACTCATGCAGGTAAAAGAGACTTCCTGTTTCTACATAGAGTAGAGAAAAGAGAAGAATTATCAGGGTAGAAAGGCAAAATGAGCAATTGTAAGTAAAACAGTGCTGTATAATATGATGACTGCAATATGTTAAGGGGATAAACACTTTGATAGGAGAAGGAAGAGTGTTTCTTTAATAATGATGTGCTTGACATTTCCACATCAAAATTTACTAGCTTCAGTGCTTCAGGAATGCCCAATAGAAACATTTTTGTTTCCCACTACCCCAAAAAGCTCTCATCGTAATGACAGTCCTTCCTGTTAACATTAGGCTTTCATTTTAGGTGTTTCTGGAGCTATTAAAGTGCATTTTCCTTCTTAACTTTGTTTAGTCTATGACCCTAGTAAAATTCTCACATGGATCATATTATTGTACTGGTAATTGTAATAATAAATGCTGGTGCGCCAATGTTACTACAATCAGGTAACTTCAAGAACAATGAGAACTAGATGCAAGGTTAAGATTTATTTTATGTCAAGATTTTCCGATTCTAGCCTTATAGTTTGTGCTTAAAATAAATATGGCAACAAAATAATACCTGTAGATTGGAATATCTCAAAGGTGCCCTAAGTCCAGTGGAGTGGTCAGTGCTGGCTGTCATTGAAGAGATTCAACTACGTGTATGTACGGAGACTTATTTTTCAGGCCATGCATCATGGGAAATATATATGTGAAATAACTCTTACCAACCAAGCTAGAGACTGCTTTGTAAGGTTGGCCCTCCCTTCACCCACCTCCCATCCCCCCATATTTACATGTAAGCACCTTGTCCAGCCAACCAGTAAACTGCTCTATACTGATGAGGAGCAAAACCCTGGAACAGTGCTGTATACAGAGAGGTCTTTGTATGGTTTGGTTGGTGAAAATTAAATTGCATTTTTTCATAAAGATGCCTTAAGAAAGTTTTCATTCAAAGAAAAGCTATTATCTGAAAATGATCTATTGTTTAAATCAGGTTTTTGTGTAAAATATATTTTTTAATTACTATTTTCTTAACATCTAAAAATCTTATCTATATTAAAAATAAAAATTTGAAATCTTGTAATTTTCACATCGGCCTCTGAGGCTTTTCTAGACTCTTAACTTTCTTTTGTTTCAGGAAACAACACATGTGCATAGTTACAAAGGTCATAACCTAACCTTATCTTTTATTTTGTAGCATCTAATGAGCATGTGCAAAGGTCATTATGTATGGAAAGGTGGAATAGGTTTAACTACTACAATGTAAATGGTGCATCCTGTGTTATCAGCTGTGTATAGAGGAGTTACCTGTCATTGTAATTCTGCTTTAAATTTTTCCTAAAAACACAGGAATTATAAGTTGAAAAAAGCTCCAGTGGCCAGGGTGAATATTGCACGAAAACTATTTTTTGGGGGGGTTTATTTTTTCTTAATATGATATGAAAAAAATACTATTTTTTAAAAATATATTTTCTACAAAAACCCGATTTAAACAATAAGTAATTTTCTGATGGTAGCTGACATTTTTTTCTGGCGATCCCCAATGGTCTCTCATTTATTCTTTGCAGCAGTGACATTACAGGCATCTTTGTGATGGCTGCAGCCAATAATTGATCTAAGCAGTTTGTGGCCGGAATGTGGCCAATCACAATATTGTCTGTTATGGCCCGATTTTGGAGAATCCAATCCGAGTGTTGAGGGTTCAGAAATCTGCAGTCACATTGGGTGACTGCAGACTTAAATTGTGAACTTGGACAACCCCTTAAAAAAAAATGTATTTGTGGCTAAAAATCAATTTTGTAAATTGGGTTCAATAAAAATTTTGCACCATTTGACCTTTTATAGCCTCCCGAGGTGGACAACTCCTTTAGAGGTGTTGTCAACTACTTTTATACCAAATAGGAGCAATCCTCGACAATTGCTAACAAACAGTAAACAGAGTTGTGCTTTTCTGGCTACAAACACTATCAAATCTCAGATTGATGACCTATCTTGTAAATAGGTATATTTAAGAAGTTGTCCACTACTTTAACATTGATGACCTTTTCATGGGATGGGTCATCAATGTCTGATCGGTAGGGGTGTGACACCCGGCACCCCCCACGACCAGATGTTCTCACTGCTACTGGAAGTGCTCAGGTATGGATCTGCTCCGTATAGTGATAGGGGCCATGGCTGCGTTCCTCAATATGCGCCCCCTATTTAAATCATTAAGAGGTGGATGTGCAGTACCTGCCCACGGCCACTGTCAGTAGAAGGAGAAGCTCTTTAACTTATCATTTCTGGCACCACCAGCATGGAGCAGAGCTGATCGGTGGAAGTGCCTGATGTCGCATCCCCACCGATCAGACAGTGATGACCTCTCCTAAGGAGAGGTCATCAATGGTAAAGTAGTGGACAACCTCTTTAAAATCAAAGTAGTGGTCAACGCCCTTGAAGACAATTTTTTAGGCTAGTGCAATGTTTTCCTCACAGATGTCCAGTATGCCACATCTATTCTTCAGCTGATAATAGTGCAACGACAAAGGATTTGTAAAGGTTTATAAAGTTAAAATAAAGCATTTGACAGCACAGAGCTTTTCTGTGTCCTTTCAAACCCAAGTTTTCTGTTTATTGTGCTGCTTTTCCAAAGTCTTTTATAGGACAAGTCAAAATAAAGGACTCCCTGTAGCCTGTAGGAGCGGAGAATAACAAATGAACTCAGTCATGTTTCATTAAAATAGTTCCGTAGGAATAGAGTTGAAAGAAGGTACTTAGAAAAAAAAATGGCCGATCTTATAAAGCTGATATTTTGGTCCTTTATTTTAAAGATGAAACATTCCCACAGTTACGGGAGCTGATCCGAGCCATAATGGTAGGTGCTCTATGCTTGATCGGTAACGTGAGACGGAGCTTTACCTTTTCTTCGAGGTAGGACCTTCTTTTTTTGAAGGAGGGAAGAATATTTAAACAGTTTCTTTCAGTAAGCCTACATTTCAGCAATTGTTCAGTTCACAGCTTTCAGCACACAGTCTTGGGCTCTTTGGTCAGGAGAAGAACAGCGGCCGGTAATACGAGTAAGGTCCTGTGCATTTTAATTAGTTTAAAAGCCACTGGTGGATAAAAGCTTGGATTTTTCTTCATTTTTATTCCACGTTGACTGGTTTCAGGATGCCTTTGTCAAAGCGATCTGGTTTAACCTAGCCTAAGTGACCATCTTTCTATAGAAGCCGCGTTGCTTAGGCCTACTTTTAGTTGGTTAAAGGGGATTAGAAAAAGCTAATTAACAAGCAGTGAGATCTTTGAGATGTGGGGAGGGATATTGCATCCATCCGTGAGAGCCAAATCTGCTCTGGAGACCATTATGCAGTTCTACCAATTAATGCTACTGGGATATTCTAGGCAGGAAACTGTGATAGTTTACATTCTATTCTCTCCCGAAAATTCCAGCACTGGCTCTAAGCCCGTCTGACAAGTCTGCCCAGTGTATATGTCTCACAGCGTGAGTGTGTATACATATATATTATGGGCCAATCCATACCCAATAGGAGTGGGGTGTCAGCCTTACATTTATTTTGTGACCCTTTTTTATTTTATTCTTTCAACCTTCGGGACAAAAAAAAAATCAGTGTAAAAATATATTGTTGGAATCTCAGTAAATTAATTAATTTTCGGAGTTGATCCTATATCTCTTTCCCCAAAAAAATCTTTAAAGAAGCATTTCCATCAAACTTTTTATCCGCTTACTATATTGCAATCGGCATATTATACAGCCCTGTGTGCTTACAATTGCTCATTTTTCCTTTCTACCCCATTAACTCTTCTCTTTTCCATTAGGTCTATGACATCACGGGATTAAAAACAGACTAGCTGAATCATTCTAAGCTCTATATAGAAGCAAGAAGTCACTTTTATCTGCACGAGTCATCATTAAAACTACAATCACTAAAAAGTCCTTGCAGCCCAGCTCCACTGCCTCTTCAACTGCTGACCCAGCTGCTCCGCTCCTTTTCCCTGGCAGGAAGTTTGCAGTGTCATAGGATTGAAGTTCTAATGATGTCTCATGCAATGAAAAGAGACTTCCTGCTTCTGCATAGAGTTTAGAAGGATTCAGCTAGTCTGTTTTTTATCACGCGATGTCATTGATGTAAAGGAAAAGAGAAGAACTAGCTCCGTAGAAAAGCAAAATGAGCAATTGTAAGTACACAGTGTTATATAATATGATTGCAGTATATTAAATGAGACCTGCCGGTTACCCAATGCGCTACAACCCAGCAGCATTCATATATGTATTTCTAAACTCCCTGCCTAACCAGCCTTTTATCATTTTATTCACTTACCGTAAATCCATTTTTTTTTTTAAATGGATTTAATAGCTCTGTTTTTCTTATGCTAATTATGCCTTTGACTAGTCTATGGTTGGTAGTTTCCCCAGACTATTCGGCCCTCTTTACATGTGATCACACCCCATGATTTGCCAGAGCCGGCATCATCGCCAGCTCCCTGCAAATCCGGTATGCGCACCGCTCTGTTCTTCAGCATCATTGCACCTCTGAGAGCAACTGTACGCTTCCTGGCTTCAGAGGTGCACTGTGCAAGAATGGAGGTGCAGAAGATGGCTCACGCACATCTTCTGCACTTTCGGTTATACACAATGCACCTCTGAAGCCGGGAAGCGTACACCCCTAGTCAGCTGGCGATGCCGCCGCCTCTTGCAAATCATGTTACCATTTACCCATAGGGGCGTGATCACATGTAAAGAGGATTGACCAATCTGGGGAAACTACCACCCATAGACTAGCCAAAGGCCTAATTAGCATAAGTAAAAAGAAGTTTGTGGTTAACTTTTTAAAACATGGATTTAAGTGAATAAAAGGCTGGTTTGGCAGGGAATTTAGTAATACATGTGTGAATGCTGCTTGGCTGTAGGGCATGAGGAACCTGAAAGGTTCCCTTTAAGAGGATAAAAACTTTGATGGGAGTGTTTCTTTAATCAAACCCTCATCCTGTTTGCTTCATATCTTGGGCTTGTAAGTTGAGATTTTAAGCCACTCACTATTGGTACTGTTGCACTGCATATCACAAGTGGCACTGGCACTTTATTATTCACATTTCCTTTGTACTTATATTCAATTATAAGTATAACTTTTACAATCGATAGACGTACTTTCCGCACTATCCATGCTTACTCCGTCAGGGTGAACCCTGCTCAATTTTTTATGACAGTTTTTTAATGTACGGTATATTTAAATAAAAGTTCTATATTTTAAGCACAATTAAGGCACGTGTCTCTTCTTAAAGAAGTTGTCCACCACTTGGATAACGTCTTCTTGTACCCCACAATTGGCCCCAATAAAATAATAAAGCTTATGCTCGACCCTTTGATGAGCCTTGCCACATGAGTTAGGATAAAAGCCAAAGTAGAATCTCAATTTGCAAGCACGGGGTTTCGGGATGTTGGCCCTCATCAGTGCAAAGTATGAAATCCGATTTGACTAGGTGAGAGGCTTAAAACCAGGATCTAAGGAGTAACTTTTGCACTGACGAAGGACAACACCCTGAAACACCATGTCTACAAATTGAGATTCTGGTTTGGCTTTTATCCTAAATCATATGGCAAGGCTCGTTAAAAGCCGATATTGACATTTAGCATTGCTACATCCAATAGGTGGCGCTATAGAGTCTCTGAAGAGGCAATTTTTAATTTTTCAGAGGATCATGTATGGCTTATAAGTCTCCCCACTCTGACATGCCAGGCCTGGCGTGTTAGTCTGCAAAAGGAGAAACGTTACCCCTTAGATCAGTGTTCCCCAACTCTGGTCCTCAAGAGCCACCAACAGGTCATGTTTTCAGGATTTCCTTAGTATTGCACAGGTTATTGAATGCTTGCCTGTCCATGTGATGCAATTATCACCTGTGCAATACTAAGGAATCCTGAAAACATGACCTGTTGGTGGCTCTTGAGGACCAGAGTTGGGGAACACTGCCTTAGATAGACAATCAATCATGCAGTTATTTTGATACATTACGGAAAGGAGCTTATAATAAGGGACCAAATGATGAGGGGAATCTTAGATCATGGACACCATATACTAAAACAGAAAGTCCTCATCCAAGGCCAACCAAGCACTGTATAACTTTGATTTTTTACAAGTTTGGACAATTAAAAGGTTTTTGTAATATTCAATATTCAGGAATAGACCAGTCTCCAGGCTCCTGGCTTTGTATTTGCTGGGGAAGCGATGCACTTTTGCGCATTCCCAAAGTGCAAGCGTTATGCTCCTTACCTTGGAAACCGGCCACTGCTGATTGACTGCAGAAGTGGCTGGTAACTTAGGCAACGAGCCTTAAACCAAAGAATTAAAACAATATCTCTGAGATACATTTTCCAATATCTGACAATTTCATCAATTTCATCAAAGAACCAATGAAGTTATAAATTGGCATTAGCCTTCTAATAAAACAATTGTGGCTAATTTTCCCCGTGGTACATGATATTTTTTTCTTATAGGTAAAAACACATAGACACAAAGTTGCTGAGCAGGCAGAGACTAATTACTATCATTTGCTTCTCAGGCAAGAACAGTTAGGAACGACCTGTCATCAGCCAGGCTAAAGGTTCTAATTAATAGTAAGACAGATGTTGACTGTGTCTACAAAGCCCCAGTGTTTGTACATGGACCGCTTGTAAGAGTTAATAGACCTCTGAACCCGAATTAGCTTACTGTCAATAGCTAATTCACTTGTTCCCTGGCTTTGGCCATACCGCCAAAAGCAAATAGATCTGACAGTTTTATATGGGAACAGACGAACCAGAGACTACAGCAAGATGTTCACGACCAAACGATTGTTTGCTATCTACATTCTTCATAAAAATAATATGTATGGCCGTTATGATCCGCGGGACTCTACAGAACCATTTGGGTTCCACAAATGATGAGCTCTCTGGTAACTATTACACATTTTCACATTTTTTTCTGTGAATATCAATTAATATATGTATTAATTAGAAAGCTCCAGCTTCTACCTCCGTAACACTTTAGAAGAGAGTTATGGCTCATCATCGGTGGCTGTATCTCTCACTGCCAAAATATAATAGTAGAAAACTAAATATTCCCTTAACGGGGTTGTCCACTATTCAAGGAAGGTAAATAAAATTTTGTTGTTTTTTTTTTCAGTTCCCTGACCCCCATTAAAGGTTTTGTTCCAAGATGAGAAGCTATTTCCTGGCCATGGGCTTGGAGAAAACTTCCTGATCACTTGGAACCCCAACAATGCCAAGAATGGGCATCTGAATGGAGCCAAGGTCTGTCATGTGCACCTCCGCTCCATTAACTCGTAAAGGGGGTGTCCACTGCTAGGACAGCGCTACCATGAGTGCTGAAACCGCTGGAATGGTGCCGGCATGGGAGGTGAGTATGACCTTTTTTCAGGGCAAAACATTTAGATCGAGAAGAGGTTGTCCTCGTAGTGGACAACCCCTTTAATCTAAACACCCAATGGTTGGACCCCAACCGATCTGGAAATTTGTCCCCTGCCCTATGGATTAGAAATAACTTCTTATCTTTGCAAAAACCGTTTAACGAGCCCGTTATTAGATATAAAATAATTTTGATAGTTCCCTAAATGACACTGCTCCTCCATTGTTAGCATTGCTTCCCCCATTAGGCTGCTGGGATTACCATCCAGAGGGGTGTATGTGAGAATTGCAATCAATTAGAGGTTGCTGATGGGCTCCAGCATTCACATTTTATTCCCCCAGAAGAAGCATTATTTCACTTTTTACCTCCCTGGGCCTATTATTAAGGTCAATTTAAAGGGGTTGTCCACTACTTGATCAACTCCTTCTCATTCCCTATGTTTCCCCCCAAAGTAAAATAATAACACCTATAGTCACCTTCCAGCAGTGCCAGCACTGGTTCTCAAGAGTTTCTCCAAAATAATGTCATGCGATCTCTGCAGTCAATCAGTGATGGCTTCACTCTCCCCTTCCTTGGATGTAACTGACATCCAAAGGAAGTGAGAGCTGCAGCCAATCTCTCTCTTCCTCTTGATATCTGATTTGTTGCAGGGCTTGCTTGACATTGTTTTGTCACGCCAGCCCTGGGAGAGACAATTCTGACACCTCTGGAATGGTGCCCACGCCGGAGGTGAGTATAGGTGTTATTATTTTTCTGGTGGGAAACCTAGGGATTGAGAAAGGTGTTGTCCAAGAAGAGGACAACCTCTTTAATTATCCTCATGTTAATATTGACAGGTAGGTTCACCTTGTTTATTTTTTTACCCATTGACACTGGCATACCTTCCCATGAGTGTGAAAATGTAACTGTCACTTTTAGGTTGTGACCAACTAGAAGATATCTTGCAGAGAGGGACAGCATGTGACTACTGTCTATCACTTTTAAATAAGGTGCACAGTTCTGATTGGTTCCATCCCATGAGGTGACAACACATTGTGCAGGATGCCCCATCGGCAGACAAGAAGATGAAACATTAACCTCTGGGTCATGAAAGAGGGAGGCAGAAGAAACAAACAAATATCATGCACTTTTGTAGTAGGTAACACAACCTGGTATCATAATTGTGGGCCGAGCTTGAACTTTGCTTTACGGCCTCCTCTCTTCTTGGTATACCAGAGATGCCAGAGATGTTTTGCAGAAGCCTAGATGATGTATTCAGAACACATCTTGTGCCTATTTACAAGTGCAGACAGTGGTCATTAAACGACTGCCGATGTGCCACATGCAAGCCGATCAGTGGTCGTTTACCGATGGCTAGTAACCCTAGCTAACCTGAGAAAAGCTGTGAAGAGCAGTGTCTGAAATGAGTGTACATTTAAAATGTTCATATCCTCCTAATTCATTATTAATCTTACCACCCCAGCGATCATCAAGTTCTCCCCTGCTAAATGGATAGTTGATAACGTCTCATGTTGGTTCAAACCAAAATGGTTTATGTCCAAAGTGGACAAAAAAAAAGTTTTAAAAAGGTTCAAAAAATGTAAAAAAAAAATTTAATCACCGCCCTTTTCTCTTCATTAGGAATAAAGTAAATAAAAAAATAAAACATATGGTATCATAAGGTCCATAAAAATATAAATTATCAAAGCATAAAAATAATTAACCTGATCAGTAAACGTCAAACTAAGAAAAAAAAGATCAAAATCCCAGAATTGTGTTTTTTGGCCACCATACCGCCCTAAGAAAATGAAATAAAAAGCGTTCAAAACGTTGCGTATATGCCAAATTGGTTTCAATATATACCATATAAAAAATAAAGACGATGACTTGGCGTGCATCAGAACAGCGAGCGTTTGGCCTGTCCATGCAAGGTATTAAATGACCAAGAGCAGCACAGCAAACGGAAACAAATTTGGCTTCAGATTGATCTCAGATTTCACCCTGCTGCATTGAAAGTGGTGGAATATGCCATAAGATCAGCCTCGAAAATCAACACGCTGTGGATTTTAAAAACGGTGTTGTGGGCAATTGGAAGCCAGAAATTTTCCCTAGCATGTGGATGAGATTTGTAAATTCTCATCAACTTGCTATTGGAGTCTTCTTTGGATTTTACCTGCATGAATCCACAGCATTTTTGTCGCAGAATGACATATGGAGCCATACTAAACAACTATCTAATGGGAAACATCTGGACCTTTAGGCCTAGCCCCATGGAATGCCTACTTTTGAGCAGGGTTTAGTCTTTAGTTTCTAGGACTGTCTCGGCAAAATCAGGACAGTTGCCAACTATGCCTAACTCTGGCCGGGTTCATTGTGGATGCATAGACCCGCGGCTCAGTTTTTAGTTTTTTTCTTATATTGACTCTTATAAGAAAGCCCAAGGTGTAAAAGATCCAGAACCGCGAAGGTAAAAGCAGGGAAAAGGTAGTAAAGTAATCAAGGGGATTATGCAGAAGAAAGAGCAGAGAAGGAGATACGAAGTCTGTGTGCTGCGCTTACTGTATGTATAGCCTGACATGTTATAACATGGCACTGCGGTTAATCTGCATTCTTTGCGTCTTGTTCTCTCCGTTACCGCGACTTATTCACCCATCGTCTTTGATGCTCCTTCTTGTTGTTATTTGTCCATAACTTAGATTATACATCCCTGCTGTGGGCAGCATTAGTGAGTATGACAATCTGGGGTCCAGATGCTTTGTATTTATTTATTCTCTATATCTATATAGAAAAATGAATCAAAATACATCAGCAGGGGGTCCTGCGGCAGAGGAGAGGGGAACTGTTCTGAACAGTGCAGAATACACAATATTATATTACACCAGACTGAGCCGGTAAACAGATATAATCTGTCTGCTCAATGTGGAATCATTCGGACGTCGTGCTGCGTTCCGATGGGCCCTTACCAGGCAGATTAGGATATGATCTTGCAGTAATGTCAAAACAAAATGAGGACACCATTGATTTCATGTGTCCAGGTGGGGGCACTTTTTATGGGAAGTATTGAGCAGTTTTGTAAACCCGAGTCCCCGTGTGAGGCTTCCCATCTGAAGGATGCTTAGAAGCTACTCAGAAGACCTCTTTAATTGCTCCCCGTGCTCCTCCCCACCTTGTCACTCATCTCAGCTAGAGAAGAGATCTCACAGCTTCCAGGGATGAGTCACAATGGATTTTCCCCATTTTCTTGTTTCACATCCTGTAATGAGGGTTTAGACGGAGTTCATTTAATCTCCTAATAAAACAGTGACAGTAAAAAGACTTGTAGACAGATTTTTAAGACTTTGATAGCTTCCAAGCTTGTCCTGCTTTCTTTTCCTCATCAGCACTTCTGGGGATGAAGCCTCATTCATGATGGCGTAATCAGTCCTGGAAGTATCAATTCTTGGATATTTTGGTCCAAATATTGGTTCAACCTCTGGTAATTTACATGCAATCAGAAGGCAACTTAGTCTTAGCCACATAGTTTTGTCTAAGCACACCATCAGTACTGGGCTAGGTGGACATGGGCGTATTTGTTGTCCAAGGGCAAACCGACAAAACATCAGATCGCCCTCAGACCATTGTTAGTCCATGGGGCCTTGTACACGTCAGATAATGAACCAAGACAGTTCAAGGAAAATATCGTTGCGCGACCGAGTTTGATTAGATATACAGATTGCACTCGACCATGTAAGTCAACGAGTCGTCAAGTCAATGATGACACCTGAGTGCGGTACGATTTTCACCGACTGACACAATGGAGAAGGTGGACAAATATTTTTCTCCTCATCTAAAAGAATCGGATCACACTACGATCACACTCTTGATCACAGTGTCAATTGCATAATTGATCAAATTTTCTCATGTGACAAAAAATACGCTCCTGTGCACCTAGCAAAGGCTGAGTAAGGAGGGACGCACCCTTCATCAGACATTGATGACCTATCCTAAGTGTTAAAGCTCTGGACAACCCCTTTAATATGAAAAGTGTGATTTCGTTCTGTTAATCTTTTGGCCTACAACAACTGATTTTATTGAAACTGTTGTCCAATTAAAATTGTAAAATTGTATAGAATGTGTTTTCCTAATATAATGTTTGGGGTAAGTTCACACTAGGCGTTTTTGCAGCTTTTTTTAATGCAAATGTTCAGCTGCTTTTTACAGTACCAGCAAAGTCTATGAGATTTCAGAAATCTCATGCACACACATCGTTTTATTTTTTGTCGTCAGGATTTGTGCTTTGCATGGCTTTTTGCACAATGGAGCATGTCACTTCTTTTAATTTTTTTTCCAGTGTTTTTTTCAGTGTTTTTCACCCCTTGAAATGAATGGGTGGTGAAAAAAAGCAGGTATCAGGTTTTGCTGCATTTTTTTGTGCTAAAATCTGATTCTAGGACTTTTTATTACCAACACTAAACTTTTGCACAAGAGACAAATTTAGCATGCCAAAACCGCCGCAAAAACAGCAAGAAAAACCAAGCAAAACATGCTTCTTTCCTGCCATGAGATCAGGTGTTTCGCCGGGAAAAAAACGCTGAAAAAATGCCCAGTGTGAACTTACCCTTAGAAAGTCTTGTTTCCTCATAGACAGGATTAAAAGCATCTAGATTTACGGCTTAAAAAAACCCCTACGATATCTTTTTGTTGCACCTAGGAGTTAAGTGAGTGGCTGATCGGCCCACAGTGGGGCCTTGCTGGTGGTGATGTGTTCTATCTCTTCCTGAGTGTTTTATCTGCCATCCCCACCACACTGAATTATGTCCTGCAACCATCACCAGACATTAATGTAAACCCAGGCAAGTGCGGAGATATTTTACAGTGCAGGAGGCATACGTCTTCCTAACAATGCAGCTCCTGTCGGTTGGGAGCCGTCCAGGCTCCACGGACACTTGAAAGTGTTTATTTTTAGTAACTTCTGTCTTTCCTTCTGATGATCCTAGGAGAAGCCAATATAAAGCCTTACTAGAAAACCGCATCCACGCTCGCAGCTCACCGCGGCCGCTGCACATTCCTCTTTCTGTACTACCCCGGATATTAAAACAAACTTAATGAGGACTGACGACAGCAGGAAAGTTTAGAGATCACAAGTTTTTGAAACCATTAAAACTTTTATTTGTTCTTATATTTTCATGATTTTATTTTGCATACTACAAGGAAAGACTGTTTAATGGACTTCTATTATTTAAATTAAAATGTGGGGATTAAAAAGTTGCTGTTTAATTTTGAGAGGAACATAATGAAGAGACAGAAATCCTGACTCCAGAGATGCTCAGCTTCTTGTAGTTTCAATACGATAAGTGTTCTATCAGCAGGAGATTATCATTGCAGGACTAGGTGTCAAGTGCAAGGCAGTCCAGCTAATCTGTGTAACCCCGCCCCCACCACTGATTGCACAGTGCACACCGGAACAGCCAATCAGTGGTGTGGGCGGGTTTATACAGAGCTCAACATTGTTATCACTGCTACATCTACAGCAGAGAAATAGGGATTCTAGCAAAACTACAGCAAGCATCCCAGTAGGTGATACTTCACTGGAATCAGGGTCTCTGCTGTTACATTGTGCCGCTCTTAGATAACATAGAAACAACCTGCTGACAAATTCCCTTTCATGACATATTAGTATCACATACAAGGTCACATTGATCTGAGACAAATGCTGAGATTGCACTTTGTATGTAGATTCATTTCTTCTTAGAATTAACGCCGAAGTTAGTGTTGAGCTTTGTGGATATTTCACATTAAATGGTCCTTAAACTTTCACACAACTTGTTCTCATTTAATGTGACGAATTAGCAATCTGCAAATCATTTTATTTAATCTGTTGTCTAACCCCTAAGAATATATCTCCAAACTGCCGGACACCAGGGGAGGAATTCATTCATCATAAGTGGAAGTTTTGGTGTCTGGCTGCACGGTTGTTATTTGCATCAAATTGATGAAAGTGTCGCCCGATGTTTGATAAACTGTCTGCATCGTTGATCGATTCCCCTACCCCGGCTGCGCCCCTTCTGTCTTCCTTGCTGTCCGCTGCCTGCAGTGAAGTGGGACCAGTCTGTAGCGGCAGAGATCTCCAGATGGATCATAGGAAGTGGAGGAGAGGCTTTGTGTCTCTAATTTTGTTCTCTGTCTAACTGTACACAGGCTTGAGGCTATGTGCACACGTTCAGGATTTAATGCAGAAATTTTCTGAGAAAAACCTGAAATTTTCTCCAGGAAATCTGCAAGAAATCTGCATGCGTTTTTTGCGCGTTTTTACCGCATTTTTGGTGCGTTTCCCAATGCATTATATAGTGGGAAATCCGCAAAAAAACCGCCAAATTAATGAACATGCTGCGTTTTTTTACCGCGATGCGTTTTTTTCGCGGAAAAAACGCATCATGTGGACAAAAATTGCGGAATTCATTCTAAATGATGGGATGCTTAATGTATGCTGTTTTTTGCGGTTTTATAGCGTTTTTATAGCGAAAAAAACACGAAAAATCAGCAACGTGTGCACACAGCCTAACAGAGAGGCTGTTTGTTTTTTTTTTAATTCAGAGCAGACCAGCCAAAAAAGAGTTAAATATGGTTCCAGCTCTTATAGTGCTGCCAGAATGAAGCGGAATAACAATGTAAAGGCAAGTTATAAAGTGTGAGAATCAGGACAGTTTCTGGTCAAATTGGACTGGTAGGTGCAGCAAAGTAGTTTTAAGGAACAAAGGCAGCAAGATACCACGTTTCAGAGAAAGACATACCTTAAGATCCCCACTAGAGACTAGTCCCAGAGGCGGGTCCCCAGAGGCTTCTCCCCGCCCACTGTTGTTGAGTGACAGGCCTCTCCTTATGCCTATGAGATCAGCTGTCAGGTTCTCTTTCGCTGCCAAAAGATCAAATAGCCAAAAGAGTTTTTTAAATTGTTCCATCCTGTGCCCTAATTGTGTCCAATAATGCTCATTTCTTGGCTACTAACAAGCTAACAGGCTTCTAATATCTAAAAGAATTACATCCACAGATACCGATGGTCCGGATGCCACCTGCATTGGAGATTCCTCCGGCCATTGTGCTCTCCTTTTTGATCAATGCTGAAACAATGGCAGTAATTATACCGTATATTGGAAATTCTGACTTTCTACTTTATCTTCTTGAAGATGATGCTGCTCTTGTATCATGATTATGTTCATCGTACAGTTATAAAGAAGACCATTTTCATTCTGCGGAGTCAATGTATCGGCTAGCATAAAACATTTAGTAAGTCCATTGGGTACTACACATAGCAGCTGTGTGCCTACAGGCCTAACTGCACGTAATTAATCCCATAGAAATCCCGATACCTTCCAGGTACGTTCACATGGCTTACAAGACTCGTTTGTGTTGTAGGAATTGTTTAAAGTGCCATTAACGGTAGAGAGGAGCTTTCATACAGAAATATAGTGTTGTTTGAAGGCTCTGTTCACATCTGTATTGTGGTCTCCTCCATGTACGTAAACCACAATGCAGTGCCGAGGGATCTGATACAGAGTGATCACTAGGGCTGACTGGTCTGATTGACTTATAATGAGATCTGTTGGTTGTGCCATAACATCTTTTCTTTTGCTCTAAAAAATAGCTATAAAGGAAAAGTCACGTGGCTTATGACTCGGAGGAGGGTCGCAATGTAATGCTCGGACTGGCCGTCGGCTCTCCTGACCCGAGTGTGACAGCATGTGTTTCTATGAAGCTGTCACGCTTGGGTTGGGAGAGCCAGTGGCCAGTCCGAGCATTACGTTGCGATCCTCGTCCAAGTTATACGCCATCTGACTCTTCCCTAAATGTGAGCATAACCTGAGTTTATATGACTGAAATGCGTATACAAAACCACAATCTCTTCCCAGTAGGCTTTGTGGTCTATGTATTGTTCATTTTAGTAAAACCTTATACATTAAATGCATAGTGAAATGCTATATTTCCTATTACACAGTAAGCTTTATTTTATGGGTACGAAAATATGTAAATGACTCAACCCTCTTTGAACAAGGTTTATATTAACTTTATTTCTTTTGGCCCTGGGTCACATGAATTTCTTGGTGTAACAGGTCAAATTAACCCCTGTCCAGATTAAACCCGGGTATGAGTTGGCCCAAGCCAGAGTATACACAGGGGGGATAAACTGTCCTAGGCCAATCTATTCCCAGGGGTGTAAAATAGCCTAGGCCAAGCTATACCCCTCCAGGCTTCAATATACCCCTCTATTTTATAAGCCCTTATAAATGAGATAGATTTTAGATGACATTTTTTAATAACTTAAACCTGACACCCCCGTAGTGGGAAGGTATTTGTGTTGTTAACCACATGATGAAGATTGATCTTACAATACAATGTGACTGGTAACGGACAACAGTCATTGCATCTGAGATTACTCTGTTGTCCAGTATAATTATTGCTTTGACCTTAGTATACAACTATAACTTGATCTTATCACTTCACTGGTTTTCTGACCCGGTTTTTGATTGGCTGAAAAGTGTGCCAATCTCTTTCTATCATCCTCAGACACACAGCTACTTTTATTGTGTGACTACTGAGAAGTGCAGTAGATCATTTGCCTCATTATATCTTTGTGGAAGTCTAATATGTTTACTGATTTGAAGTTTTTCTGGTTCAATTAATAAATGTCTGTGTGTTTTGGCTATGTGCCCACGTTGCAGAAATGCTGTGTAAATGTCCGCAGCATGTCTGCAATTCCCTGCTGCGTTTTCCCGCAAAACACAAGCGTTTTGCAAGCGTTTTTAGCTTGCAGAATGCTTCTGCTTTTCCAAGCGATTTGGAAAAGTGATTGACAGGCTGGTCACACTTGTCAAGCATAGTGCTTGACAAGTGTAACCAACTTTTTACTATTGATGCTGCCTATGCAGCATCAATAGTAAAAGATAGAATGTTAAAAATACGGTAATAAACAAAATAAAAAATATGGTTATTCTCACCTTCCGACGGCCCACGATCTCCTCAGCGGCGCTCCCAGTACATTCCGTTCCCAGGGCTTCTTTGCACGAAGGACCTTTGTAACGTCACAGTTGCGTGACCGTGATGTCATCTCAGGTGATTTGCGCAATGCATCCCTGGGAACGGAAACCGCTGCGTGTACCGCAGAAAGGCTGGAGGACTGCGGGGGCCATCAGAAGGTAAGTATATCCATATTTTTTATTTAATTCTTTTTTTTACAGGAATATGATTCCCAGGGCCTGGAGCAGAGTCTCCTGGGTACCATCCGCAAGTGAAGCACTCACTTTACGCATGGTGGGCATAGCGACATGCATAAAGTGAGCATTTCAATGAAATCCTATGGTGGCGGAATCGCCGCGATTCCAAAGAAATGATGAACATGCTGCAGATTTTACCGCTATGCGATTCTGCAGCGGGAAAATCCACAGCATGGGCACAGCAACTGCGGAATCCCATAGGATTGCATGGGAATGTGGTTTTTAAGCGTTTTTATGCGTTTCCACTGCGGTGAAAACGCATAAAAAACACAACGTGGGCACACAGCCTTAGATTTAAGTCAGTTATCTTCTCACATAACTTACATTACAAACCTGATAAGATGTTGACAAAAAAATTAACTAATTTTTGTGTATATCACTCAATGCTACTGCTGTCAAGGGGTTTATAATCTGGCTTGAGGGGGTATGAAATGGCCTTCGCCAAATTAGAATAGACCATAATATGCTCGGGTATAATGAAGCCTAGGCCGCTTTAACCTCATGTATAGTCTGGACTCTGGGTATACTATGGTCTGCTACACTGAGTCAGTGTCTGAAAATTTCATCAAATTTGAGAAAATTGACAAATTCAACACATTTTCCATGGAAATTTTATTTGCTTTGTATCAATTTGAGGCAAATTGAAAGTACTCTAAAACCTCCAACTATCTTGAAATACATGTACGACCCCATTCTTTTATCCTCACATACTAATCTTCACTGCCATGCCAGCTGTCTTCGTAAATTGCGGTCTCGTTGCATTATTTTTGCTAAGATCACTGTAGAACTGCAAAGTTTTTGCAACAATTTTTGAAAACTGCAGAAAACGAAGAATTTTACAAACAACACGGCTGCCGTGCGCGAATGCAAGGTTACAGTTTCTTCAGTTTTTATGAGTTTCTACCCCTATCTCTACAATTAGGCTGTGACGTTCTCTTACTATCCAGGTTCACTACAAAATGTCTGCTGCATTACTGCCCTTGGCTTTTATACAGGCTATATTAGCACGAGGTTATGTGATCCTTTTCTAGTTCATGCAATCGTCTGCAATGAGTGAAATGGCAGCAGGTTTTTTAGACGATTCCCCCAAATCACAAATTGTTTGAATTTGCTGGGTTTAGTGAATTCCTAAAAATTTGACACAAATCTTCACGTCCAATCGATTTGCTCATCTCTAGACCAATATTGATTTATTGGTATGCATCCATTTGCATCATAATCGGAGCTTGTATTTAACCTGCCTACATACCGTAATCCATTTCTTCGTTTCTAAGCAGCAAATACCAGAAGGAAACAAATGTCTGGCTCTTACAGTAGTTTCCAGATATCAGGACATTTTGAGGAAGTGCAGTTCTCAACGGGGCTTTCATTCACAGCCGAGATATCTTCCGTACGTGCCAGATAACGCTGTCAAGGGCACAAAGCACAGGAGGCTGGATGGTGTGCGGAGGGGATTGAGTGTCATATCCTGGTGATCCAGGTACTATTACAAGCTTGTTATCAATGGGCGCCGGGAACTTGGGCACACTTGGATCAAGTTTATTAAATCCAAGCAGTTCGTTTCTGTCTCTCTCCACCAGACAAGAGTCTGTAATGCAGCTGCTTACATATTAATAGAACAGACGAGAGAGAAATGTCATCTGTCAGCACGGATCGCTCATTCAAGGATGGAGAAATTCCAATAATCCGGAACACTTGGTGGCAACGATGGATTACTCTGTGTCTGTGTAGTCTATGTACTTTATTAACGGCATTGCTCATCCTTATCGGTAGACTTTCTAATGTTCAGAAGTCTTCTCCCCTTTCTTTTAGCTTCTTGTTACAAGACTGAAAGAATTTTACTTTTTTTATTAAAGAGGTCGTCTCATTTCAAAAACTCAGTTCTGTACCCTTTTCGAGAATTAAACATTTCTCCTATGGTTGGCAGTGCAGAAAAATTAAAGGGAAAAATGTTGTTCAGGGGACTGAAACTGTAAAAAAATAAAATAAACTCATTTATACTTTCCTACTGTCAACCACCTGGGTCCAATACAGGCTACTCCGTGTGTGCAGAGAGAGGAAGCAGTGATGTAACCATTCCACTAGCCGCTGGACCGCTGCAGTATGTGATTAACTGCAGCGTTCTTGGGCAGCACATCATTGAATGTTTTATAATGATTGACTGCTCAAAGTCACCTGACCGCTGCAGCCAATCATAGACCACAGCGATCCACTGGTTACTTCAATGCTTCCTATCTCTTTGCAGAGTACGGAGCCACCTGTGCTTGATCCAGGTGGGTGCTGCTAGGGGAGTATGACTGAGGTTTTTTTACATATTAAGCGTACTGGATACGGATTTAGTTTGCCCGGGTAACCCCTTTAAGAAACTACATCTAGTTTTCACCACAAGTAATGACTAATCACTGAGGATCGCAGAAAGGGGACACTTTTAGATTTAGATTAGATTCATCTTATCAGAGATTTCAGAATAAATGGATGGTTGGTGACCCAGTTAAAGAGGTTGTCTACTACTTTAACATTGATGACCCATCCTTAGGAAAGGTCATTAATGTCCGATCGGCACGACTGCTGATCTGTTGTTCTCGGTGTCAGCAGCTGCCAAAACTGCTCATTTATGGAGCTGTACAGGTATATCGACTATATATTGGCCGTGGCCGGGTTCTGCATATCTGCCCCCTATTGATTTGAATAGGGAGCGGATGTGCAATGCGCAATACCCAGAAACGTTTACTATAGAATTGATTGTGCAGCTCCGCAACTGGGCAGTTCCAGCTGACACCGGGAACAGCTGATTGTTGGGGTGGTTTGTGTCGCACCGCCACCGAACAGACATTGATGACCTATCCTAAGGATACACCATCAATGTTAATGTAGTGAACATCCCCTTTAAGAAGTGGCTGGCCACAGTGTAACATTTCCAGTTTACCCAGTAATAGCCAAATAATCCATTGTGTAATAATAGATGGCTTCCATTGTGGTCACACTCTGATCAATTTAAAGTGTATAGGGGTCCCTGTCAGCGGCTCTCTCATATGCTAATGCTCCTGTATATGAAGAAGTTGGAAGGGGGAGAAATGGCTGTTACCTGAGCCGTCAGACATTGACGGACAGCGATCTATGGAAGGAAGGCATGTGTATGGGGTTGGTCATGTGAAGTAGCTGTCAACTAAGGAGGCATTCAACCAAACATAATGCCATCTTAAAGAGTACCTGTCATCAGAGGACTTTTTTTTAAATTAATTTTGTCATATGGTTCCAGAAAATGTGTGCCTTTTTACTTAATTTTCCCAATATGGTAATTTTGTTGGTGTTTACGATTATTGGTGCTCACACGGCTCCCTGTGGGCGTGTATTCAGGCTCCTCTGCCCAATCACCCGGTGATAATTCTGCCCAGTCCCCCGATGATCTTCACCTCCTTCGTAAATACCATAAAATTTAGCAAAGTGGGTGCACTAAATATAAAGGTTCATATCTCTGGAGAATTTAAAAAAAAAAATAATACTCAGGGGAAATAAAATAGGAGCAGATATCGGTCACTTCTCACGTGGTGTCAAGTCCTCTTGTGGGAATTGACTCTTAACTGCAACTGATTCTGACATTGATTGAAATTTGTTGGTAAATTAAAATATTTCTGATTCTTGCCATAAATGTAAGAAATATTTCTGCCATCTTCTGTGCCTCGGGCCTTGATTGTTATATTTCAGTATTGTCTAAACTTCTGGTTGTCATGAATCCTGTCCATGAGGCTTCTTGCCCCCATTTCCTGAGCTCCGCTCAGTCAGCGAGGACTCTTCATTCATCACTCTCCTCAATCTGATGTTTATTTATTGGACAGTTTTTTCCTTTGCGCTTAGAGCATCTCTGGTGTGGGAAATTATTCGTTTTCTCTGTCACTGTTTATTTCTTTGTTTGCATAATGTTAATTTCAGTTCTCGTGATTGAAAACAAAGTCATGAAGACGAAAGACGAATTCTGCCTTTTATCATGTATTCTCTGTGTAGAGAAACGTCATGATAAATATGTATTATGTTACCCGAATTTGCATAATTGGAGATTGACGCTTCCTTTTTTTTTCTTCCATATTCTGTTTCTGTATCAATACGTAAATATCTAGCACACATTTTCTATACCACTAAAAGTCATTATGAAACTGTACCTAAAAGATGTGATATTTGATCTACTTATCTATTTAGATAGATTTTACCATGTAATGTAAAGTATAAAGGGGAAAAAATTCCAAGGGCGGTAAAAAAAAAAATTGCAATTTCAAATTTTTTTATTTTTGTTTTCACTATGTTTAATACATTTGACCCTCCATTATGATGGGAGTGCCTCTTTACGTAAATACAATCTACAACCGGTAATATGCAGATTAAGTTTAATTGAGACATACAGCCTTGAACGCCAAATGTTGTAAAGTTTTTAATGAAACCCAAATGTAAAAACAACTTTAAGTCCAAAATACATTCATGTAGGTAAAAAAAAGGCCATTGAAGATGTCCACGTCCTCTTAACCCATCTCCAGCCCAAGCAAACATTATGTTTTAAGCATTTACTGATCTTAGGCTAAGTTCACACTAGGAGTTTTTTCAGCAGTTTTTTTATGTTTTTTTGGGGGGACAAATTTTCAGCTGATTTTCAGAAATCTCATGCACACACATTGGTTCTTTTGTCATCAATATTTTGTGCTTTGCATGCTTTTTGGACGTAGAGCATGTCACTTCTTTCAGCATTTTTAAGCATTTTTCATCCATTGATTTGAATGGGTGGTGAAAAAACGCTGAAAAAAAACCGCACCAAAAGTCAGGTATCGGTTTTTGCAGCATTTTTGTGTGCCCAAACCTGATTGTAAGGAATAGGACTCTTTTTTTTCAACACCAAACTATCAGCATGCATAAGAAACAAACCTAGCGTGCCAAAACCGCCACAAAAAATGCAAGAAAAAACAAGGAAAACATGCTTTTTTCTGCAGCTTCTTTCCTGCCAAGAGATCAGGTTTTGCTGCAGAAAAAAAAAAGCTGAAAAAATGTCTGATCTTGTATTGTAGGAAAGCCCCTCTAATTTATAGAAAGTAATTACCCCCCTCCACAAACAAGTCATGTGTGCAGCTTTTCCGCTGTCCTGATAGCAGAAATCATTTTCTGGGCAGAGAGAATGACAACATGACCTATATTTTCCCAAATTTCAGCTGTTGGCAGCGCTGCAGTTACGACAGTTTGGACGCTGCTTGTACGACAGATAGGCTCTTGATGGGCAGAATACCATTTTCTGATTATTATTATGCAGCTGCAACATCTTTAATAAATAGTGTAATTAAAGGGAGAGCTAATTATGAGGAGTATCACCTAATCTGCCCCAGTAATCGTGATATATAAATGTCACCAACTTCCCAGCTGGCTATGGAAATGACAGAAGAATGAACACAAAAAAGTCTAATACTTGGTCACTAAGATCTCTGCAAATAGAGCAACAGAAACATGAGCATCACATACAGAAAGTCAAAATTTGCATTTAGCAATTTTTATGGGAGGATTTCACTGGTTTAAAAAGTCTGATGCTGTGCAGCCATGAGAATAATATGGGAATGTAAAGTGAATGATTTTGAAAAATTCAATAATCTTGTAATTTGATCCAAAGATTTCAAGAATTTGTCCACTACTTTATCATTGATGACCTATTCTTAGGATAGGTCATCAATGTCTGATCGGTCAGGGTCCGTCACCTGTCACTCCCGTCGATCTCGGGGTCAGCGGCCACCAGCCGGAAATGCTCAGTTACGGAGCTGCTCCACTTTCTCATAGTGGCCATGGCAAAGTACTGCACATCCTCCCCCTATTCAATAAGAGGCGGACATGCGATACATGGTCACGGCCACTATTAGAAGAAGGAGCAGCTCTGCAAATGAGCATGTCCGGCTGATGGCCACTGACCCCGAGAACAGCTGATCGACGGGAGTGCCGAGTGACAGACCCTGACCCATCAGACTTCTGACCTGTCATCAGTGATAAACTAAAGGAGAACCTCTTTAAAGCAGTACAGAAATTAATGCAATGATAGATAAAAATGTTTTACCTTTAAGGGGTTGACCCAAGATCCACATATGTCACTTGTTCACAGAATAGGTGTTTAAGAGATTCTGTCAGCACAAAATCACTGTTCTGACCAAGCACCGACACTTAGTGCACACTTGGCGTAGCCAAGCAGCTTGGAGCACCTTTCTTCCCATTGGTCTTCCATATATCTCTGCCATCTCTTCTTTGAGTGACAGTTCTGGCCTAAGGGTACCGACACACAGTGGCATTTTCATCGCTACGACGGCACGATTCGTGACGTTGCAGCGTCGTATGATTATCGCTCCAGCGTCGTAGACTGCGGTCACACGTTGCAATACACGGCGCTGGAGCGATAATTTCATGACGTATTTGCGATGTAGAAGCCGTTGGTTACTGTGCACACATCGTATACAACCTGTGTCACACGATGCAATCATGCCGCCACAGCGGGACACTAGACGACGAAAGAAAGTTTCGATCTGCTACAACGTACGATTCTCAGCGGGGTTCCGGATCGCAGTAGCGTGTCAGACACAACGATATCGTAACGATATCGCTAGAACGTCACGAATCGTGCCGTCGTAGCGATCAAAATGCCACTGTGTGACGGTACCCTTACAAGACAGCCAGGCTTTTGTCTTGACTTTTATCCATTGTCATGCTGCAAGGCTCAATAAAGAATATAACATTGACTTAAGGTACCTTCACACGAAGCGACGCTGCAGCGATAGCGACAACGATGCCGATCGCTGCAGCGTCGCTGTTTGGTCGCTGGAGAGCTGTCACACAGACCGCTCTCCAGCGACCAACGATGCCGAGGTCCCCGGGTAACCAGGGTAAACATCGGGTTACTAAGCGCAGGGCCGCGCTTAGTAACCCGATGTTTACCCTGGTTACCAGCGTAAAATGTAAAAAAAACAAACAGTACATACTTACATGCATCCCCCGGTGTCCGCTTCCTGCACTGTGTGAGCGCCGGCAGTAGCAGGGCACAGCGGTGACGTCACCGCTGTGCTGTGCTTTCACTTTCACTTTGCGGCGCTCAGTCAGTGTGGGAAGCGGACGCCGGGGGACGCATGTAAGTATGTACTGTTTGTTTTTTTTACATTTTACGCTGGTAACGAGGGTAAACATCGGGTTACTAAGCGCGGCCCTGCGCTTAGTAACCCGATGTTTACCCTGGTTACCAGTGTAAAATATCGCTGGTATCGTTGCTTTTGCTGTCAAACACAACGATACACGGCGATCGGACGACCAAATAAAGTTCTGAAATTTATTCAGCGACCAGCGACATCACAGCAGGATCCTGATCGCTGCTGCGTATCAAACTAAGCGATATCGCTAGCCAGGACGCTGCAACGTCACGGATCGCTAGTGATATCGTTACAAAGTCGTTTTGTGTGAAGGTACCTTAACAGGGTAGGTGTCACGTGACTGTAGTTTGATATCCCAGGGCTATGGTCTCCTTCCCTATCCCTAAAGCTAGGGGAGCCCTAGCTATCCCTGCTCCTTAGATTACTTCTAATGTTGAAAATGTTGGGGCCACATACTTTGCTAAGCTTGTGAATCAGCCCTTATCTGCCCCCTCTCCCCCCACCTAGGGAAGTGAAGAATAGTTGCATATAAGAATACACAAACCAAACTAATAAGGGAAGACGTACAGGGATAAATGAAAATGCCAATCATACAAATATGCACGAACAATCAACAGCGTGAAACACCGGAAGGTAAAAGGAAGGAACAACCAAATAAGAGAGGACGAGGATATGCACAAAGTCTTTAGAACAACACTCCAAACACCTCGTTAACAAACACCTCCACATCAGGCAGTATAAAATGAACGCTGGCAATTCTGTTTACCAGAGGCGAGTATGCAGTATATAGCTAAGTGGAGTGGCCTACACTGAACAGCTGAGATCATCAGATCACGAAAGCTTCAGAGATGCTAAACTGAATAGATTTAACTGAGCAGAAGCCGTCACAGTTTAATATGATGGTGAAGTACTACTAAACAGTGCAGGAGTATGTGGAATTGGACACCAAAGTCTTCTGCCCCCTCCATTTCGCGGTAAGCCAGTGACAGTAGCTATCTCTACTAGGTGGAGCTAGTAATATTGGTTTCAATCCTTTCATTTTATTTCTTTGGTTGTAAATTAGAAAAATTGAACCACAGAGTACTAAAAAGCTATATACTTTTTTATGTATTTTGTCAAAATGACAATACTCTTTATTATTATTGTAGTAAAATAAGTGTAGTAAAATCCTTGTATGGAAATATTTAGCAATAGGTCCAAAATCATTAGATCTATTCCCACATTTCTGTATTGTGTCTTGGTAATATGTTCTTCCGTCCACCCCCACCTCCCTGCCTTGGAAAGCCACACCTGCGTTAGACTATAGCCACAAGTTGTGGCCTCCCTGAAGGTCCTATAGATGACATCTCCGGGTGACAGGTGCTCTTTAAAGTGTCTGGATCTGCGTTTCCTGTGTGTAGCTGGAGGCATTTCTCCTTTCTGGCTACATCTGCTTATCGTCTAGTAAATATGACACACCTTGTCAGTTATTAATGCTGAGAAGAAACTCAATCCGTCTTATACGCGCATAGAAAGAAGAGGACTTAGCCGTGTAGATTACCGTGTACTGTTTACTAATGGGGAGCTGGTTGCATGCAAATCTATATCTCTTCATAAAACAACTTTTCAGCCTCCTCTCAAAACCCCGGTGTAAAGAATATATTATCAAATGATTGGTCCAAAAAAAAAACAAGTTACTTCTGATAATTAATGGGTGCAGAGATCTTATTTTTGACAAATATTCTTTAGCGTGTAGCACATTTGACAAGAAAATGATAGGATTGGTGTTGATTGCAGGATTTATATAATATTCCGATAATAAATGGTCTCTTGTTCTGCAAAATGCACATTTAATAGGGCTTAAAAATCTGCCTCAAATGCACTTAGAGTGGTTTTTTTTTTTTTAATAACTTTTTGCATAAAGGGAAAGATTATAATTCACTCGTCAAGGTCATTATATCCCTTAGGGAAATATGTCACCAGCTTTCCTGCTAATGTGGAGTTATCTGCCAATCATGGGAATTTTAGATGTTTGGTGCCTTTTCATTTTCTCCACTATTCCAAGTTTTTTTTTTTTTAATCTGAGGTCAAATTACAGAATGTCATTAATGGAAATAAAGTACTTGTTACATTGTATAATCCTCGAGACGTCAAGGAGGAGGAGAGGCCGAAGCTCCTAGACTCCGATCTGTTTCATGTTCCTCCACACCACCAGGTGCCATTTACAATACTGATGTTTTCTTATGTGGCATTCTCTTTGGACCCCTGCAGGGGCCAGGATCCGAGTGCAATTACTTCCATTGTATTCCACATAGTTACACCCCTGAGGAGGGAATTTGTTTAATGTTGCTTCCATTTTGGATATTTGACTCGTGTTATGATTGACATCCAGCAATAAAAGAAGACTGATCTGATCTTTACATTACTAAACACTGTTTAGACATTAGATACATAGCTGGTCCCAGCATTTTTTTGAAACATCCAACAATTTAATGTGTAATGTGGTTATTAACTTATTGGGCAGCACGGTGGCGCAGTGGATAGCAGCGCTGGAGTCCTGGGTTCAAGCCCCACTAAGGACAATATCTGCAAAAGAGTTTGTATGTTCTCTCCGTGTTTGCGTGGGTTTTCTCCGGGTACTCCGGTTTCCTCCCACATTCCAAAGACATACTGATAGGGAATTTAGATTGTGAGCCCCAACGGGGACAGCGACGATAATGTATGCAAACTGTAAAGCGCTGCGGAATATGTTAGCGCTATATAAAAATAAAGATTATTATTATTAACCCATTGGCACATTCAAAGTAACTGCTCAGGAATCCGCACTTATAGAACAGACTCTGAAGCTGAGCCCAATCCACTCGTGGCTGATGCCAGCTGTACTAACAGCCAGCCTCAGCCTGTAACAGCAGTGACTGGAGCGAGCTCCATTTACTACTGTTTAACCATTTAGATGCCGCTGCCAATCACTGACAGGAGCATTGAAATGGAGCGACCATTGTCGCATTCACACAAAAGCTCCTATCATCCCACCTTCCCCCACAATGAAGAGATTACAAGGTGCCGATGGGTCACCATGGCCTACTGAAGATACCTATGGCTGCAATCTTTGTCCCCTTATGCAAACCAGTTGATGGTTAGGCTTCATAGGAGATGTTAATTTACATTATACACTGTAAGGCAAGAGTCAGACGCCCATATAACACTCGGATGATGATTGCAACACAATACTCAGACAGGCTGTCGGCTCTCTCGGCCTGAGCATAACAGCTGCATAGCAATACATTCTATAGAAAATTAGTCTGCACTCAGCTAATATATATGGGGTGCTGGTGTAACGGACAAGAAGTCCTAATACTAGTAACCAAAATATACACCGCACTCACGGATGGAATATATTGCAAGAAAAAGTCATGTGACAATTTATTTATGTACATATCAGAACAAAATCATATATGATATACAGCGTATATATATTTTTTTAAATAAATAGCGTATACATCATACGTCATCTGTATACGCTATTTATTTAAAAAAATATATATACGCTGTATATCATATATGATTTTGTTCTGATATGTACATAAATAAATTGTCACATGACTTTTTCTTGCAATATATTCCATCCGTGAGTGCGGTGTATATTTTGGTTACTAGCAATACATTCTGACACACTTGGGATGGGAGAGCTGTCGGCCAGTCCGAGCATTGCGTTGCGATCCTTGTTTAAGTTATACGGTCATCTGACTCTTCCCTAATACACTTGTATATTTTTATTGCCACGGGGTTACAGCGACAGAGAGGAGCCAGAAGATTGCAGTGTGTGATTGCTTCTACTCCTGCTCTAAAAAGAAGCACTTCACCTTCTTTTTAAATGGTGTAAATTTATTTTGGCAGTACAGGGGTTAATCGGCCATGTTGAGAGCTCTGGGAGCTAGGGCTCTCAGCTGAGCACAGTTAGCCACTCCTATCCCCTATATAATCTGGGTCCTGACTGGCACATCATCAGAACTAGCTTTTGCTGCATGGCTGGGAGGATAGGTGGTGGTGGTTATATGAGAAGGCGTTTAGTGGGTTTATCTGTAACTGTTGCTTGGTTTAGTAAGTGTCATAATTCCCTTTCCTTCTCCTACTTTGGTTTAACCCATCGCCCACTCCCTGGTGCATTCCTCTGCTATATGTGAGTGAATATTTGTTTCCCTTACTAATCTCACTAACTCACCCCTCCCCCTGTCTGACCACAACCTACTGACATTCTCTTCCCTCTCCTCTCCTAGTGTGCAACCCCCACTCCACGAACTCCCTCGCAGAAATCTCAAACATCTCAACTTACAATCACTCTCTGAGTCCCTTCTCCCTCTTACCGACATAGCCTCCCTTCATGACACAAATGCTGCTGCTGCTTTTTATAACGCCACAATAACAGCAACACTCAATTCGGCCGCCCCGCTCATGCATAGCAAAACTCGTACAGTCAACAGGCAGCCCTGGCTGACCAGCCTGACTAAAGAACTGAGACGGGCTTCCAGGATCGCTGAGCGAAGATGGAAGCGATCCCGCTCTGCTGACCACTTCACCGCATACAAGCAGTCCCTCGCCAGCTTCAAGTCCGCGCTCACTGCCGCAAAACAAACTTACTTCTCATCTCTCATATCCTCCCTGTCTCACAACCCTAAACAGCTTTTCAACACTTTCAATTCTCTACTCCGTCCCCCTGCACCCCCTCCCTCCCCTCTCATTTCTGCTGAAGACTTTGCCTCTTTCTTTAAACAGAAGATCGATACGATCAGAGAAAGCTTTGGCCCACAGCGCCCACTGCCCCTCTTAGCTGCTCACCCCTGCTCCTCCAAAACCAGCTTCTCCACCATGACAGAAGATCAGCTCTCCACCCTCCTGTCGAGATCACACCTCACCACCTGCACGCTCGACCCGCTCCCATCTCACCTCATCCCTAACCTTTCCACGGTCTTCATCCCAACCCTAACGCACCTCTTCAACCTCTCACTCACAACAGGTGTCTTCCCCTCATCCTTCAAACATGCCAAGATCACACCTATCCTCAAAAAGCCCTCCCTCGACCCATCCTCTGTGTCTAGCTATCGCCCGATATCTCTTCTTCCTTATGCCTCCAAATTGCTGGAGCAACACATCCATCTTGAACTGTCCTCTCACCTCTCCTCCTGCTCCCTCTTTGACCGATTACAATCTGGCTTCCGTTCCCATCACTCAACTGAAACTGCCCTAACTAAAGTCACCAATGACCTACTAACTGCCAGGAACAAGCGACACTACTCTGTCCTCCTTCTCCTCGACCTGTCTTCTGCCTTTGACACTGTGGACCACTCCCTTCTGCTACAAATCCTCTCATCTCTTGGCATCACAGACTTGGCCCTTTCCTGGATCTCATCATATCTGACAGATCGGACATTCAGTGTCTCCCTCCGCCACACCACCTCCTCACCTCGCCCCTTGTCAGTCGGTGTTCCTCAAAGCTCTGTTCTAGGACCCCTACTCTTCTCCATCTACACCTTCGGTCTGGGACAGCTCATAGAATTCCACGGTATGCAGTACCATCTCTATGCTGATGACACGCAGATCTACCTATCCGGACCTGACCTCACCTCCTTACTTACCAAAATCCCGCACTGTCTGTCTGCTATTTCAGCCTTCTTTTCTGCTCGCTTTCTACAACTGAACATGGACAAAACAGAATTCATCATCTTTCCCCCATCTCACTCTACCCCTCCACCAGACCTATCCATCAATGTCAATGGCTGCTCACTTTCCCCAGTCCCACACGCCCGGTGCCTCGGGGTGATCCTCGACTCTGCCCTCTCTTTCAAGCCACATATCCAAGCCCTTGCCTCCTCCTGCCGCCTCAAACTCAAAAACATTTCCCGGATCCGCGCATTCCTTGACCGTGACACCACAAAAACACTAGTGCATGCCCTTATCATCTCCCGCCTCGACTACTGCAACCTCCTACTCTCTGGACTCCCCTCTAGCACTCTGGCACCACTCCAATCCATCCTACACTCTGCTGCTCGACTAATCTACCTGTCTCCCCGCTATTCCCCAGCCTCTCCCCTATGCCAAGCCCTTCACTGGCTTCCTATTGCCCAGAGACTCCAGTTCAAAACCCTCACAATGACCTACAAAGCCATCCACAACCTATCTCCTCCATACATCTGTGACATGATCTCCCGGTACCTACCAACACGCAACCTCCGATCCTCTCAAGACCTCCTTCTCTACTCCCCTCTCATCTCTTCTTCCCACAACCGCATCCAAGACTTCTCCCGTGCTTCCCCCATACTCTGGAACTCTCTACCCCAGCACATCAGACTCTCGCCTACCATAGAAACTTTCAAAAAGAACCTGAAGACTCACCTCTTCCGACAAGCCTACAGCCTGCAGTGATCCTGAACCTACTGAACCGCCGCACAACCAGCTCTGCCCTCTCCTAGTGTATCATCACCCATCCCCTGCAGATTGTGAGCCCTCGTGGGCAGGGTCCTCCCTCCTTATGTACCAGTGTGCCTTGTTTTTTGCTCATGTTTAATGTATTTGTCTATATTTGACCCGTATTTCACATGTAAAGCGCCATGGAATAAATGGCGCTATAAAAATGAATAATAATAATAATAATAATAATTCCGTTTCCCCTGTTCGTGTTACCTTGTTTGTCTAGTTGGTGTACTACAGTTCACAACTGCTCCCCTCTTCCCAGGGTGGGGAAAAAGTACAGACAGAGGGCAGATTCAGAAAATAAGGAAAGGTACGTGGCCCTGGCATCTTCACCTTCAGAAGTAACCCAAAAGACAGGGCGAGCTAGGGCACCCCCTTGCATTAGGGACAGGAAAGAGACTGTGGTTCCGGGTCACCCAACAACACAGTAGTGAAATGTATATACTGCCGAGTAAGCAATTAAAGAATCACAGCTTTAGTCACCAAAAGGTACTAGGAAAATAAAGCAAAAAATGTAAAATATACGGTATATATTTTTTTATTCTATCGAGTTAAAAAAACCAAAAAATTTAAACAAATAATCTTGTCTAGCATCTTCATATTTGTAAAAGTACAACCTGTCAAAATCTAAAACGCCATAAAGAAAAAAAAATAATACTGTTTCTACTGGTGAAATAATAAAAAAAGTAATGGTCCCAGAAACTGGCAACAAAACACATTTTTTTTACATTCTGAATATTTTTAATCATTAATATTATAATATTTATTATTATTATTATTATTATTATTATTATTTATTTATTTATATAGCACCATTGATTCCATGGTGCTGTACATGAGAAGGGGTTACATACAAATTACAGATATCACTTACAGTAAACAAACTAACAATTACAGACTGATACAGAGGGAAGAGGACCCTTCCCTTGCGGGCTTACATTCTACAGGATGGTGGAGATGAAGACAATAGGTTGAGGGTTGTAGGAGCTCCGGTGTTGGTGAGGCGGTATCTCCGATAGTGATGAGGAGGCAGCGGGGTCAGTGCAGGCTGTAAGCTTTCCTGAAGAGATGGGTTTTCAGGTTCCGTCTGAAGAATGCGAATGTGATTGATAGTCGGATGTGTTGGGGCAAAGATTTCCAGAGGATGGGGGATATTCGGGAGAAGTCTTGGAGGCGGTTGGGTGAGGAGCGAATAATTGTGGAGGAGAGAAGGAGGTCTTGGGAGGACCGGAGATTCCGTGAAATATATAATAATAATAATAAATAACAATGCTAATAAAGTATGCAGGTTTGGTGTCACCGTATTTGTACATGAAGAATCCTGTTTCCAGATCATTTTTACTATGCAATAAAATTCCTAAAATGGGGGAATTGCATTTTTTCCCACTATTTTATCTCAATTAGAATTCTTTCCCCTCCTTTTAGTATTTTATGTGGTAAATTGAATGGTGTAATTAACAACTGCAAGTCATTTCACAAAAAAATAAATAAATATATCTATATATATAATTGTCTAAGGTCCACTTCCCGTCTGTTTGTCTGTCTGTCGCGGAAATCGCGCATCGCTGATTCCAATCAGCGACAGGCACAGTCCGGCCGCAGATTGGCCCCTCCCTACTTCCCTCCAGTCAGTGCCCCCTCCATACTCCCTTCCAGTCAGTGCCCACATAGCGTTAGCAGTCCGTTAACGCTGCCATTACCCCTGTAAGTGTGACCAACTTTTCACTATTGATGCTGCCTATGCAGCATCAATAGAAAAAACATAATGTTAAAATAATAATTAAAACAAATCATTATATTCTCACCTTCCGGCGTCCACGGCAGCCTTTCTCGCTCCTCGCGACACTCCGGTCCCAAGAATGCATTGCGGCAATGACTTCAGATGACGAGCATTGCTAAAGGCCTGGGCTGGATCCGGGGGCCGCCAGAAGGTGAGTATATAACTATTTTTTATTTTAATTATTTTTTTTAACAGGGATATGGTGCCCACATTGCTATATACTACGTGGGCTGTGTTATATACTGTGTGGCTTTTGTTATATACTGCGTGGGCTGTGTTATATACTATGTCACTGTGCTATATACGTGGGCTGTGCTATATACTACGTGGCTGTGCAATATATTACGTGGCTGTGCTATATACTACGTGGCTGTGTTATATACTATGTGGGCGGTGCTATATACTACGTGGGCTGTGCTATATACTACGTGGGCTGTGTTATATACTGCGTGGGCTGTTATGTACTGTGTGGGATTTGCTATATACTATGTGGGCTGTGCTATATCAACATGGGCTGTGTTATACACAGCGTGGGCTGTGCTATATACTATGTGGCTGTGCTATATACTATGTGGCTGTGCAATATACTATGTGGCTGTGCAATATATTATGTGGCTGTGCTATATACTACGTGGCTGTGCTATATACTACGTGGCTGTGCTATATACTACGTGGCTGTGCTATATACTACGTGGCTGTGCTATATATTACGTGGCTTTGAAATGTACTAGGTGGCTGTGCTATATACTACGTGACTGTGCTATATACTAAGTGGCTGTGTTATATACTATGTAGCTGTGCTGTACTATGTGGCAGTGCTATATACTACGTGGCTGTGCTATATACTACGTGGGCTGTGTTATATGCTACGTGGGCTGTGAGACTCTTTCGCCCGGGGCCCTCAAAAACCTGGAGCCGGCCCTGGCTTCACTGATTGGTCATGCCCAGCCGGCCATGAACAATCAGCGACAGATGCAGTCCGGCCGCGAATTGACACGGGATTTCAACCACGCTTCGCTAATTGGTCGCGCCCGGCCGGCCGAATCCTGTGTATTCATTGCATTATTCTGAAATCTTCATAAATAAACTGCATACATATTCTAGAATACCCGATGCGTTAGAATCGGGCCACCATCTAGTGTATATATATATATATATATATATATATATATATATATATATATATATATATATATATATATATATATATATATATATATATATACTGAATATACAGTATATACAGTATATATTCTGTTACAGTATGTCAATGAATAAAATTAAAAAGTAATGGCTCTTGGAAGAAGAGGAGGAAAAACAGAAATGCAAAAGTGAAAAATTGCCCATTATTGAAGGGTTGAAAAAGAAAAATACATATATAGAGACCACTTGCTATGCCCACCCAAGTGTTTTGGCAACTTTTTCCATTTTTATATTTTGGTTTCCTGACAATGAAGCCTATTCCTACCAATTTATTTACATTGTTTTCAATTCAGTATATACTAATGTGTATTTTGACAAGATTTGTGGTCTTTGAGATGCATTACATTTCTTTTCTAAACGTTTACTTTTTTTTTCTAGGCTCACGTCTGCGCCAAGAAGATTTCCCACCTCGTATTGTGGAACATCCATCAGATCTTATTGTTTCAAAAGGTGAACCAGCTACACTAAACTGCAAGGCAGAAGGACGTCCGGCTCCATCAATCGAGTGGTATAAAGGAGGTGAAAGGGTGGACACTGATAAAGATGACCCACGCTCCCATCGAATGTTACTGCCGAGTGGATCTTTATTTTTTTTACGTATAGTCCATGGACGCAAAAGCAGACCGGATGAAGGGGTCTATGTCTGTGTTGCACGGAATTACTTGGGAGAAGCAGTCAGCCACAACGCGTCTCTTGAAGTAGCTAGTAAGTGAAACTTTGAAATATGAAGGCTCTCAATTGCTTGTCATGAGTAATTTTATTCTGAGAAATAATTAAGTGTTATCTAGTGAGATTTTGAATGTTTTATCTTTATTGGCAAATGACCATGGTCTTGTTTCTGGGCTGTATATATATATATATATATATATATATATATATATATATATATATATATATACTGTATATATAGTAAACAAAAAGGGAAACATTAAAGCATTAAAGTCCTCCTTTTTAGATCTTTTTGTGCTGTTTCCATTTTTGTTTACTGTCTGAAAGGCAATTGGAATGCTGGTCTGGGAAGCGTGCACGCTTTAAGGTATTTTTCTGGCGCTGCTCATATATATATATATATATATATATATATATATATATATATATATATATATATATATGCAATAAAACAGGTTATGCTGCCCTAAAGAAGCAATGAAAGAGGTTGTCCACTATTTTAGCATTGATGACCTATCCTTAAGAAACCCTGTTGATTTGAATAGGGGGCAATGTGCAGTGCATGGCCATGGTCACTCACTATCCGTAAACGGAGCTGCTCCATAACTGAGCACTTCCGGCCACAATCGACACCGAGAACTCCTAATCAGGGGTGCGATTAGCTGACATAACCCATCCCAAGTGTATGTCATCAATGTTAAAGTAGTGAACAACCTCTTTAAATTTCATTACATTTAAAAAAAAATTGGAATAATATTTTTTTTCTATTGTTAAAGTGGTTGTCCAACCATAGGTACTTGATGAATTCTCCCAATCTCAACGCATTTCCACCGTGTTGTGGGGATTCCCTAGCAACCAGGCAACCCCCACATGTACTTATGCTGGCTAACAAAATACTCGGAGGACCCCTGAGCGTGCTCGCGAAATCTCAAGTAACGAGCATATTCGCTCATCACTATTTACAAAACTTATACAAGCAAGTGGTTAATCACAAACCTTCTCCTTTATATCTTGAGTCAAAGGGCCCCCACTTGGTTCAAGATCATGTTGCTGCTCAATAATTAGGCTTAGAATGATCTGTCTGTTCCCTTATGTCATCTTAGAGTGGCCCCTACCATCTCTTAAGGGTCTAACTGGCAGTTTTTGTGACATTTCAGGTAACATTCTCTTGTGAAGTATGCTACATACACAATTATGTTTAAGATTGGAACTAGACGGAAACTTGTGCGGCATGTCTGAAAAAGCAGGAAACAACCTGTATAGCATTGTTTTGTTATTGTATATTGGGAAATCACCCATGAACGTTAAAAAATGTCCATTGTCTTCCAGTGGGTAAGATTTTGTTGCAGTGGTCAAATCACAAGCGCAGTACAACTTTCCTCACCTGCCGTTATACTGAGCCTATGACTAACGTCCCATGTGGACACCACAATGCATTCTTATGAGACACGGTTCGTAACTCAAGTTGGGTCATAATGTGCAGTACAAGTCTCTAGAGAGCTGTTGCCTAAGGACAACTACAGAATAATCATGTTCCTCTCACATATGTATGAAACATGTGAAATAGTTCCCATCCATGGAGCTTTGTAGCTGTGAAGATATTTATCTCTCACTCATAGCAGATTACTCCCTTTGGCCTCTTAAAGTTCCAAAATATATACCAGTTTGATAAGCCATTACCGATACCGATGCATTAATAATCTGTAAGTTCCTTCAGATTAAGGTAGATCAACCAAGTTAAGCACCAGGGATGAGGACATATTGGTCCCAATTAGAGAGATGGTAAGGTATTATTTGTGGATTTGTAAAATCATAGCCACCACTACTGATTTCCGTGTGTGTGACCACTTCGCAGCTTCACCTTAGGGTTGAGTGGTAGAAGAAGGATTGGCTTTGCCGATCAGCTGGGAACAGGAAAACTTCTCAGTGTCTGCAAAACTTTCCATCCACCCTTTCACAGTAATCTTATCAGGGTGGCTCAGAACAGAAGCCACTTGCACATTTAGAAACTGTCAAGTGAATTTAATAAGTTGAAGTAATAACTTTGACTTTCTCACGAGCCAAACCAAACTAGACAGCCGGCATAATCCATAATCACTAAGCTGAGATTGATAGTTCATTCATAAAATAGGGCGTAACATATGTTTCATATCTTAAATAAGCAAAACAGCATTTTTTCTTGATTTTTATTCTAGCATAGTTATTTCCAGAATTTATTTCTTTTTCCGTAATCGCACTAGAAAAACACTAGAAGATCAGAACATTAATATGAAGCTTGAACTCATTTTGTTCCCAAATTAGCAGTGGTGTGTCATTCCACTGATAGAGCGTCTTTGTGAGTCTAAGCCTGCCGACATTGTTATTCTTGGGTTTGTTATATCAAAAAACAACATGAGGGATTTTATCAGTTTTACGACACAAAACATATTTCATTGCATTCATTGCCTCTGCCAAAACAGAAGAAACGGTATGATTTAATAATGATGATTGTATCTAATAGTTTATGGTGGCCAAATACCCTGACCGTTTGGCCATAATTTCCGCAAGCAGAATTTGAACTTTTATATATATTTTTTTAATAAAATTGGAGTTTTAGGGACAGGTGAAATACAATGAATGGTTTCTTCTCTTTCTTGATACTTTAAGGTATGTTTTTTTTCTCTTGAATTGATGGAATATTGCTAGGATATGTCGTTACTTTGTGATTTTGGAGGTTCAATCTTCAGGATCCCACAAATTGTTAGAATAAAGGGGATGCATTAGTCGGTTGTTGTATCCCCTTCTAACTTTTCTCATTCATTTGAATAGGGATGCATTGCAATTTCCTTAAAGGGATTGTCCACTACTATGACAACACCTTTCATTCCTCATGTTATGCCTCATTAAAATAAAAACACCTATTCTCACCACCATTGCCGGCACCTTTCTAGCGGTGTCGACAGTCACGTTCCCGGGGCTCACGTGTGGTTTTTATGACACACCCGATCTGCGCCGGCTATACTATCCCGCGCCTTCAGACATACTGAACATCAACAGGAAGTTAGTGCTGCGGCTGCTCTCTGACTTCCTCTTGATGTTTGATTTGCCTGAAGGTGGGGACAGTGCTGATTGGGTACACAGCCTATGTGCCATAACAACCGCACTTAAGCCCCAGTAATACAAGTGCCGACACTGCTGGAACGGCATTGGCACCAGAGGCGAGTATCAGTGTTCAGCGCTGCAATAAAAAAACACTGAATTGGTGCTTTAATGAACATAAATAGAATATTTTTGATACTCCCAGTTATAATTTAGTACCTTTTATATTAGCTATGCTCAGTGGTGTAAAGGCCCCGTCTCACATAGCGAGATCGCTAGCGAGATCGCTGCTGAGTCACTAGTTTTGTGACGCAACAGCGACCTCAGTAGCGATCTCGCTATGTGTGACACGTACCAGCGACCCGGCCCCTGCTGCGAGATCGCTGGTCGTGTCGGAATGGCCTGGACCTTTTTTTGGTCGTTGAGGTCCCGCTGACATCGCTGAATCGGTGTGTGTGACACCGATCCAGCGATGTCTTCACTGGTAACCAGGGTAAACATCGGGTTACTAAGCGCAGGGCCGCGCTTAGTAACCCGATGTTTACCCTGGTTACCAGCGTAAATGTAAAAAAAAAAAAACAGTACATACTCACCATCTGATGTCCGTCAGGTCCCTTGCCGTCTGCTTCCTGCTCTGACTGAGATCCGGCCGTACAGTGAGAGCGCAGCACAGCAGTGACGTCACCGCTGCGCTCTGCTCTCACTGTACGGCGGCTCAGTCAGAGCAGGAAGCAGACGGCAAGGGACCTGACGGACATCAGATGGCGAGTATGTACTGTTTGTTTTTTTGGTAACCAGGGTAAACATCGGGTTACTAAGCGCGGCCCTGCGCTTAGTAACCCGATGTTTACCCTGGTTACCCGGGTGCTGCAGGGGGACTTCGGCATCGTTGAAGACAGTTTCAACGATGCCGAGGTCGTTCCCCTGATCGTTGGTCGCTGGAGAGAGCTGTCTGTGTGACAGCTCCCCAGCGACCACACAGCGACTTACCAACGATCACGGCCAGGTCGTATCGCTGGTCGTGATCGTTGGTAAATCGCTATGTGAGACGGGGCCTTAACATGAAGCTCATGGATCCCAATGCAAAAGCTCCAAATGGGAGCCTCAAATATTGCAAGTCTTTAAAGCACCACTCCAGCATTAAGTTTTTCACCTCTGGATTGTTGCTTTAAATGTAAGTCCCCTGGACATATACTCACCCTCTAGCATATTCACCATTTTTTGGGACCGCTCCAGTCCCATGATTGCCATCTTGTGACTGCTACTTCTAACTGGCCAGAAGTCAGCAGCTACGTTATAAGCTCTCAGTGAAAGTGTATGAAAACCAGAACAAGGCCAGAACGAGGCTCTCATAGAACTACATTGATTAGTGACCTCCGTGCAGCTCCATGAAACATGAGCTGCCGGCAGATCACAAACTACAGGAGACGGACTGGAGAGGCAGCGAAAACTGATGAAAATGCCAGAAGGTGAGTATCAGACAGTGGGCTGAGGACTTGGATTTAAAGCGCCACTCCAGCGGTGAAATAAAAAAGACCCTGGAGTGCGGTTTTAATAGTACTGGTCTTTGAATAAAGGCCATAGGGACTTTTTTGGGCCACTTGACCTCCAGGGCCTGGGTGTGATTGCAACCCCTGCACCTTCTGTGATTACGCCCCTGCCTATGCCTTCTAAACCCCATGCTATTTTTCTTTAGATTTGGATCCTCTAGTGGCATTTATCAGGTGATAAAAAAATGAATAAAATAACATAATTCTGTGCATCAAGCATGAGCAAAATATCATGATGTAAATTGCAAAATGTTGCCTTGTTTACTGCAATACATCATTTTAGAGCGTGTCCAGATCCTTTTAGCAAAGCGTGATTAAAGCTCTTTGAAATGACTAACATATGTACCGTGTCGTATTATTTCACTTAGAAATTGTTTACGAAGGTGGACAACCGCTGCAGACTAGAACAAGTCAAGGACTTGCCCCGACAATCACTTTGCCTACATTTTTTTTTTTTTACACAAGAAAGTCAAAAAGAACCTGTAGCTCATATAAAAGCTCAATGATGTAAGAGCAATTTAAATGTCACTTACTATGAATAACATGTTACTTCAAAGTGCATTTTCTGCTTGTGAAGACAATTACATATAGTTAGAGAGATCCTATTGTGGATTTTAACGTTTTTCTTTTTTTTTTCCATGATGGATTTGTATTTAGAGGTGTGCGAAGAAGCAGTCATTTTATTCTGCGTGTAAAACGATAATATTTCCTGAAGACCACAGAAATATAAATTCAAGAACTAAAGATAAAGTTTTTGCCCATATTAGATTTTCTCTACTTTTCTAGATGTTGTTGATGCATTTGTTCCTCATGTGCAGTGGACAAGAGAAGGGATTGCTTGCTGACGTGGCCGTACCCAGTGGCGTAACTTGAAGCTGGTCGGCCATAATGCAAAATCGCAAATGGGGCCCTCAACTAACACAGGTCATTAATAGTGATAGTCTTTTTATATGAAGTAAAGGGACCTTTGGGGACCCCTAGTCTCCACTTCCCGGGTGCGATTGCAATCCATGCACCTATAGCGGTTATTCCCTTGTCCCTACCGGCAGCATTATACATGGGATTTATGCCTTGTTCTCTGAATCCAGAGGACAGACCCAAAAGCCAACAATGCTGCCCCATCCCCGCAGTAGCAATGCGATTACTGTAGCTCTTAACCCATTACTTGCCAAATTAAAATTTTTACAAGTATGGATTTTTCAGAAAAGGGCATCCCAATATTCAATTAAAAATGACAATGACATGATTTCCTATTTTGAAAACATTCATTTTACAAACGCAACACAAAAAAATTGGACCTAATTATAAAAATTAAAAAATCTTAGTTGTTAGAAGCTAAAGATTAGGCGTCCCAAAAAAAGGACATTGGTAGATAATGGGTTAAAGACCAAATTGCATTTTCTCAAGACATATTTATCGCATGTACACTACTGTATATCTATGTATGGAAGTTTCACCTGTCTGCTAAAAAAGAGTTTCTTCGAGGCAGATTGAACGGATGACAATACACAGAGAAGATGTTCTTAATATTATCTTAAAAGGGTTTTCCTTGCGGGTTGTATCATAGCGCCAGTTTTTTGCCTAGGAAATGCGTTGTGGCGCAATAGGTGCATTTTCAAATGTTTTTATTTTACTTCTCTGGGTTTTTGTGTTTTGCTACATAATAAAGTTTTACATTGTTAAAAATTATTATTGTAAAGTCAGTGTGTCATCAGAAAATAAACTATTGTTTGTCACGTTCTTATGTTACATTTATTTTTTCAATTTTTTTTTATATTTTTCATATTACTATCTATATTAAAAAAAAAATCTTATAATTTTCACACTAGTCACTAGGTCACTGACTTGGATCCTATTTGTATAGAAATGTTATCTTGTTATCTGAGTTATTTGTGAATGGTAGTTACTGTGTTACCTACTGCACATAGAGTTGTTCCCTGTCGTTGTGTCAGTAATGATAATGAGACCGCTGAAAAGTCTTGTGCATAGAACAGGATATGTACGTCTAGTATCAGACCTAGTGGTCAGTGTGAAAATTGCAGGGTTTCTGATTTTTTTTACAGATAGTAAAATATTAAATAAGAAAAGTCTTAAACTGTTTATGAAGTACATTTAACATAAAGCCGGACTTAAACAATGGATTATATTCGGATGACACAGGTGCTTTATTAGCCTTTGTTGCATGCACACCAGCGTACTTTAAGCCCCATTTATGAATATTTCATGGGGTAGGTAAATATTTTACATTTTTGAGCTCCCTCATTCTATTCTAGCAGGGATCTCTTCTACTTAACGTCATCAGTTAAGCTGCACACATCCAGCATATGGCGGATCCTTTCTCAATTTAAGCCGTTTTCTCCGGAGAAAGGAAAATTCCCCATTGACCTGCCAGACATCTGCTGGTTCTCTTACCAGCAACACCACAAGTACGGCTAATGATATCTTCCCTGTGATTAAAAGAACAGGATCTAAAGAAAGCCCCTGGCTTCTGCCTGATTAATCAGATTGCTCAGGATTTCCAAACCCTACACTGAAACATTTTGTATTTATTTTCAGAGAAATTTAATAAATTAAAATCTGCCTATTTTTATACAACGGAGCATTGAAATTTTATTATTAATGTTCACATAAATCTGCAGGAGAATTTAGGTTGAAATTAACCCTTTGGCCCATTCATTTTGGCTAGGTTCATATTTATAATATAGTTGTGAAAGGGAACAAGTCACTTGAGTCATTTTGCCCAGAAACCTCAGTATTTCAGAGAAAATATACTTTAAAGATTCGGCCAGGGACCATAGCCGGACACTGGACTAGACTAGCTTTTCCCCTGGCCAGCTTTTCTCAGTTCAGATGATTGACAGGTCTCTTCCATAGTGAGAGATCGGTCAGTCACCTGGGAAAAGCCAGGAAGGGCAGTGACGGTCTAGTCTAGTCTCCGGGAATTGGGTCCAGCCGGATCTTTAAAATATTTTTTTCTCTGAAATGACCAACATGCATGCTAAATGTGTCCATAGGTGTAACTTAGCTCAATTAAGGCCAATAGAGCAGAGGTGTCAAACTGCATTCCTCGAGGGCCGCCAACAGGTCATGTTTTCAGGATTTCCTTGTATTGCACAGGTGATAATTTAATCACCTGCACAGAATGATTCCAGCACCTTGTGGAATGCTAAGGAAATCCTGAAAACATGACCTGTTGGCGGCCCTCGAGGAATGCAGTTTGACACCTCTGCAATAGAGTGCCATTTTGTCACCTGTCTGACCGGTATTGTCAACATATATCATAAAAACTATACTAAAGCATAGTAGACCGTGACAAGTAAAAAAACAATTATACATAAAACATGGAACGCTATGGGTGATAATGAGTGCCTTCATTTGGCCTCCATCGTCTCTTACCCGAAATACCACAGCATTTTACATATACTTGCCGATGTATACAGTACATTAAACTTAGGCCACAAATGTGATATCTCCGAGTCCTAAGCTGCTAATTTTCTTCTTTGTCGGTCACTATAAGATCAGCAATTGAAGGCGAGAATATTTTGGGAAAAAAAATACCAGAACACCAGAAAGTTTTCTATCCAAAATGTTGTGATTGTTAATATGAATTACTAGAAAATAGATTGTTAGAATGTAGGGTGTGCCCAAAAGACGCGTCCATTGCTGGTTCACCATCTTAGATTAATATTCTCCTATACACACTTGTCAATTAGAAGTGGTCAAAGAAAACATCGGTTATGAGTTTTTTAATTTTTGCTCCCCCTCCGGCTTCTCCTACCCCTCGGAGCAATGAGGGCAGAGGAGCACTTGTCTTAGGGTACCGTCACACAGTGCCATTTTCATCGCTACGACGGCACGATTCGTGACGTTCTAGCGATATCGTTACGATATCGCAGTGTTTGACACGCTACTGCGATCAGACATCACGCTGAGAATCGTACGTCGTAGCAGATCGTTTGGAACTTTCTTTCGTCGCTTGATCACCCACTGACATCGCTGGATCGTTGTGTGTGACACCGATCCAGCGATGTGTTCGCTTGTAACCAGGGTAAACATCGGGTAACTAAGCGCAGGGCCGCGCTTAGTAACCCGATGTTTACCCTGGTTACCAGCGTAAACGTAAAAAAAACAAACAGTACATACTTACATTCCGGTGTCTGTCCTCCGGCGTCTCAGCTTCTCTGCACTGTGAGCGCCTGCCGGCCGGAAAGCGAGCACAGCGGTGACGTCACCGCTCTGCTTTCCGGCTATGGTGCTTACACAGTGGAGAGAAGCAGAACGCCGGGGACAGACACCGGAATGTAAGTATGTACTGTTTGGTTTTTTTACGTTTACGCTGGTAACCAGGGTAAACATCGGGTTACTAAGCGCGGCCCTGCGCTTAGTAACACGATGTTTACCCTGGTTACCCGGGGACTTCGGCATCGCTCCAGCGCCGTGATTGCAAAGTGTGACCGCAGTCTACGACGCTGGAGCGATAATCATACGACGCTGCGACGTCACGGATCGTGCCGTCGTAGCGATGAAAATGGCACTGTGTGACGGTACCCTTATGGATATGTTGGCTCTTAATGTTTGTAAATAGGGCGTTAGAAGCTCTTTTTAGCCAAGTGGTAAAATATTTTTTTACGCTATTATAGTCTAAAGAAAGCAAATAAGTCTCTAGTCTATGTGCTGCCCAAAGAGGAACATAACCTGGTCAGATTTAAAACGACAGAAGTCTTCACTTGGTGTTGACTCTAGGCCGGGCCTTGTGGCCACAAACAGGCACCCTAAGGTCACTGTGCATGCTCAATGACCTCTGGGGCCTTCTCGCAGCCGGGCATCCTGGCCTGTAGTGAACAACAGGCCAGAAATGTGGCTCAATGGATGTATGGTATACCAGACAGTGGGCAGGGAGCAGGTGGGGCGGCTGACGAGGTGAGTATGATATTTCTCTAGTTTTACATCTTATGTGTATTATATCTCTAGACCCCAGACCATAATATGAAGCATTCAATTTGAGGACAATACTGTAACTTTTTGGAGAATCAAATGTCCTATTAAAATCCGCATGATTTGGCAAAGTCAAACTTTGTCAGATCTCATCATCTCTACAGTCCATATAATTTATGGCCAGCTTGAGTTCAAGGTAGCTGCTCTAAATTCTGGCTCTTGAAGAAGGGGTCCCATGCATAAAACCTCCTCTATCACATAAATGTACCTCAATAGGACAGGAGAAAACATGAGATCTTGTTTAATATATGTTAAAAAAAGGGAAACATCTCTGGTTGAGCAAGTCCTTTAAAATGTTTATATTTTTGAAAGTTTTGTTTGACACTTATTTCAGCACACTGAAAATCCAATTAAAAGAACTGTCCAGGCGAAACGACAATCCCCAAAAAAACCATAAACCTTTCCCAAAATTAAATAAATAAATAAAAATCTACATTGAATAATTATCTTGCCAAACTATTACCATATAGAAAACGGCTGTTGTAATATCTGCAGCACGTATGATTACATGTCACATGTCAGGCCCAAGAACAGACTGGGCCCAATGGGATCATAGCCACTGAGCCATGAGACAGTCTTATTATCTCCTGGCTGTGAAAGCGAGCCTGTCACGAGCGGGCATCATTGTGGGTATATGACCTGCATATACTAATTAAATGATGGATCAGACGGAAAGACTTCATGCTCACTCAGGCATCATAAGATTTGAAGCTTTGCTAAACTGAGGCTGCAGGTGCTTAATGACACCGTGTAGACAGGTCTCCAGAGGGTAAAGACTGTATTTTAATCACACTGAAAATATTATTGCTATACACTTAATTTGTCTCTCAGCAGCACACTCCTGCAGTATATTTGCATGTTTTTATGTGAAATTAAAATAAATTGTCGACACTTTACATAAGCTGCGTTCCTTAGGGAAAAAATATGCTGCAGAAATGGCTTTTCTTGGCTGACACTAGACATCTTAGACAATGGTGGCAGAAGAATAAAATAAATGTAAAGTCTGCTTTCTCCTCATCTAATGTTCTCTGTGTTTCATTTACAATATACATTAAGTTTAATAACTAGTAAGGTTGTTTAACGTACATCACATACAACATCACTTTAGGGCCAAATAGCACAACGTCGGTCAAAATGGGGCACATGTTTATTAACTGTAAGAAAGGAAATGGGTGGCAAATCGATTGACTACATTTTCCAGTTATTATTATTATTTATTGTTATAGCGCCATTTATTCCATGGAGCTTTACATGTGAGGAGGGGTATACATAATAAAAACAAGTACAATAATCTTAAACAATACAAGTCATAACTGGTACAGGAGGAGAGAGGACCCTGCCCGCGAAGGCTCACAATCTACAAGGGATGGGGAAGGATACAGTAGGCGAGGGTAGAGCTGGTCATGCAGCGGTTTGGTTGATCGGTGGTTACTGCAGGTTGTAGGCTTGTCGGAAGAGGTGGGTCTTCAGGTTCTTTTTGAAGGTTTCGATGGTAAGCGAGAGTCTGATGTGTTGTGGTAGAGGGTTCCAGAGTAGGGGTGATACGCGAGAGAAATCTTGTATACGATTGTGGGAAGAGGAGATAAGAGGGGAGTAGAGAAGGAGATCTTGTGAGGTTCGGAGGTTGCGTGTAGGTAAGTACCGGGAGACAAGGTCACAGATGTATGGAGGAGACAGGTTGTGGATGGCTTTGTAAGTCATGGTTAGGGTTTTGTAGTGGAGTTGAGTTGGTCTTCATTTGATGTTGCTTCAGAAGATTCAAGTCATTCAACTTCTATTCATCTTGGAAAATTATGTTAAATTTAACTTGGAATTTTAAGAATGATCTTGAATCTTGAAATGATGATGATGAACTTACACAGTCCATCTTCTAAGTACACCATTTTTCTTTGTTTAAAGCCTACATTGTTAGTTTACACCACTCCCAAGAACTGCAAAAAAATTAAAGCAAACCTGACACTTGCCTTAAATATGTAATTTGTGCACCTAGTCTAAACGCTGCGCTCTTCTGAATCTACCGCTGTTTTTCCTTTGTTCATGATCCTCCCAATTCCTGAGATATACAGTAACCCCCTCTTTTTTTGTATATAAATCTAGTCTTGTTAAACTACTCTGGGTGTCTTCATGGAGACCACTCCCAGTTGGCTATGACTGCTTCCACTTATTTAAAAAAAATACTAGATTTACACATAAGAGGAGAAAAGGCCATATCTCAGAAATTGAAAGGCACAGGAGCAAAAAAGCATTGCTGGATTCACGAGTTGGTAAAAAAGAAATTGACTTATTGATGGAAAGTGACTGGTTCTCCTTAAAGGGAATCTGTCAGTAGGATCAACCCTCCTAAACCATCTATATGAGCCTGGAGGTCATAGGAAGCTGACTAAAATGATAGCTTGCTATCTGCGATCTGATGTCTTATTTCAGAGAAATCTACATTTTTATTATATGTAAATGAGCTAAGATCTATGAGCCGGACATTGATCTTCATGAGAATCTGCCTCCAGAGCTTATTGTAAGTGAAAGGAGGTGTGAGACATGTAACTAATACGGAACAGGAGAACTGAACTTTGTTTCCTTACAAACACATTATCTGCAGTTCTCACAGCTCTGCTGTATTGTAGCACAATCACAACACTGACGCCCACACAGCTCTGCAATGAGATCAGGAGAGCAGAGAGCGGTCTTTACACCGGTAATGCCTCCTTAAATTTCAAATAAGCTCTGAAGGTTGAGTCTATTGCAGAGCTGTGTCCTGCCCATAGCTCTTAACAGCTCATTTACATATAAGACAAACATGGATTTATCTGGAATAAAACACTTGCACTTGCTTATTCTTCCTACACGCCATGCACCACTTCTCCTGACAGTGAAACTTCAGTTGAGCAGCCACCAGTCATGCATGTCTGTGTCGGATGTCCGCTTGGTTTCGGGCCACATAGTTTGGCATAGTGGGCCGCATATGACCTCTGTTCTCGGGTAATGCTATGGACACTGGTAGCTATGGATAGTCCTCGTAGTGGTGACAGTATCACAGGACTCCCAGTACTGCAGCATAAGTGTGTATGCTCATTCCTGAAGACTATTGTTTGCCCAAGACTTCTTATGATGCAGATACTGAGTCATTGGGACTTGAAAGGAAGGTCTTATCTGTGGTTACTGAGATTCCAGGTCCCAATGACTTATAAAACAATACATCTATGAGTAACCAGTACTAATCCACGGACATACAAAGGAACATTTGTGCCCATTGGTTCCCGACAACAGCCGATCCAGACAAAATCTCTGCCAAATTTGACTTAGTCACTATGACAGACACTACTTTAGGTCCGAGCCTTACGGAAGCAATCAGTCATCATAAATCTTTTATTATACATTGTAGAGGTGGTTTCTTATTATAGCAATACTATCCAAAATATGTTTTTTCTGTAAGTATGTGACCCCCTAAAATAGCTCTAGAATGATAAAGGATATCTCTATATGCTAATGGAGGTTTATTCTTTAATATGTCTAATTTCTCAGAGGAAACAGCATCGTTCCACTGCTATACCATGGCCTTATCACTGCTAGATGGTTTTCATTAGAGCCAAGGTCACGATCTGCCGTATGAGCGTCCATACTTCCAGCCATGTTAGGGCTCTGCCGACTGTGTATAAATACACCACAAAAAGAAATAAAATACCCAAATCCAATTAAGTCTTCTGTTCTTCACAACATGTCTTACTAGTAATCCCTCTGCTTGGAAGAGCACACAGGCTAATTAGTATGATGGGATAAGTATATTGATTGCTGTGTAATGTGCCTAGATTTTTCGTTGCACTATTGAATTTTCGGTTATGGCCTAAAAAGTCAATAAATATGACCTGAAAAATGTAGGAGGGATGTCCAGTATTAGATGGTGTCTTCAAGTCCTGTAAGCTATCAATACATGTGTATCTGCTATGTCTTATTATTGGTTGTACACAATTAGCCAGGTAGGTTCCTGGAGCACAAGTCAATCAATTTAAAGGGAAGGTATAACCAGAAAATTACTTAAAGTGAACATGTCATCAGGATTTTGCTAAGTAAGCTACAAACACTGTCAGGTTGGCTTCACAATTATCTGTGCATACACTTATTAGATGCTTCATTACAAAAGATAGGACCAGAGTCTGTGGCTAATGTACATGTGAATGTGAATGTCATAAAACTACAGATATATGTGTCTAGAATAGCTCCAGAGGCCCATGTAAAATAACAAGATTTCAATATATATATATACAGAAATACAGATCATGATATGAAAAATGTAGCATATAAAATAAACCATAAAAATGTGATTTAATCAGTTCATTTCGGATGACACACACCCATTAAATAAATGGGCATCCCCATTGATAGGTAAAACATATCGAAAAACACTTACGCACTCATCTTAGAGGCAAGCCTTCGAAGCTTGGTCAGAAACCATATCATGGAAAAATCTAAGGGCTTGCAGACATCCATGGGTCTTGGTCCGATCATGGACCACAATATACAGACTAACCACGGGTCTCCTGACTGGGACATGACAGCTTCATATATTTCTATGAGGCTGCTAAGCTCGGGTCAGGAGAACCACAGCTATTCCTTTCATTGTGGCCTGTGATCTGACCGAGACTTTTGCATGAGCCATAACTTTTATCTTTTGGATTCTTGGTCTACCAGTAACTCTAAGTTATTGAGTTTTACAGGATCGTCCATCCTAATTTACTATGCTCAATCCTTTGCTTCCCATGGGAAATAAGCAAGCGCCAGAAGTATCTGTCACCAGCTTACTTTCTTCTCCCCATACAGAACCCCTTCACTCTCAGTTAAGCCAATCATGCAGGTGTATGGGGAAGTCAGGAGAGAGCAATTGGCTAACTGATATCTAAGGTGTTTGGGCACCGTAGAACTGACCCCATAGTGGTAGAGTAAATGAGGAAGCCTGTTCTGAAAGCAGCACATGATATCCATACAGTAATGGCTGTCAGATACTTTTCAGGGTTCTCAACTTATGACATGAAGCTCAGAGTGAGTAGTCGTTCTGGTGTAAACATATCACATGGACCACATGAAGAGCCGGAAATTCAGGCTCCGGTCACACATTGCAGCCTTCTGTATCATTGTGTATATGTGCTCTGGGGCAGGAAAGGAATCTGTGTATTATACGCCCTCGACGTCAGCTGGACGCTGGCGGATGTGACTTACAGTAAAGCTTTGTGGTTCTCTAAGAATCCTCAAGGGAAAAACGTGATAAGGAATCGGACCCTGGACCTGAATATTACACTGCACTGAAACCTAGATTCTGGGATGCAGATTTTACTTGTGAGGATAAATAGATATTACAGAGGAGGTGAACAGATATTAGAGAGTAGATAGAAGATAAAAAGATTTTATAAAGAACATTGATAGAAAGAAGGTAAAAAAAAGATAAATAGATAAGTCCAAAAAGGGGACAGCGTTGGGGACAGATGATGCCTGGAAAGTGCTGCAGAATATGAGCATAATAATAAAGAGGAAGAAAGAGAAAGAGAGATGGATTGATTGATCGATATGATAGATAATAGATAGATAATAGATAGATAGATAATAGATAGATAGATAGATAGATAGATAGATAGATAGATAGATAGATAAATAGATAGATAGATAGATAGATAGATAGATAGATAGATAGATAGATAGATAGATAGATAGATAATAGATAGATCGATCGATAATGGATATGTAGATAGATAGATAGATGATAGATGGATATATAATAAATAGATAGATGATAGATAATATATAGATAGATAGATAATAAATAGGTAGATAGATATAATAGATAGATATGATAGATAATAGATAGATAATAGATAGATAAATAGATAATAGATAGATGGATAAATAATAGATAAATCGATAATGGATATATAGATAGATTGATAATAGATAAATAGATAGATAATAGATAGATGGATAGATAATAAATTGATAGATAGATAGATAGATAGATAGATAGATAGATAGATAGATAGATAGATAGATAGATAGATAGATAGAAATAATAGATAGATAGATAACACAGGTCAACAAAAAAAAAATTTTTTTCTGGTGTCCAAAATATTTTAATGAATTTGGGGTATTTTTGGGGTGCTGATTCTGAATATGCTATCAGTTTTGCCAGATTGGCTCAAGTTTTTGAGATTTTTGGTATCTTATTTATAGCACTTGTTGGTAAATGCGACGCATCATCTCATTAATTTCTTTGGATTAGTACTTGAACTGAGCAGTTCTCAATATAGTTTTGTGTTAATTAGTGTTCTAAAAGTTTGTTCATAGCTTGATTTTTGCACTAACTTTATGTTGTTGTCTGTTTTCCAGTGAAAAGCATGAACTCATCAAGAAGAAGTTGTCTTAATGATCCAGACTCATTCTGTTACATTTGTGGTGAATACACACTGCCAAAACATAGAAGAAACATAACAGACTTCGTAAAAAAAGTGTATTTTGCCTATTTTGGGGTTATGCTTGGGGACCAAGACAAGTTTTGGGCACCACACATAGTGTGCAAAGCATGTATCGAATTATTACGAAAATGGAGCAAAGGACAAAGAAAAAGCTTCAAATTTGGTGTTCCAATGGTGTGGAGAGAGCCAAAAAATCATCATGATGACTGTTATTTCTGTGCAGTGCAAGTGCAAGGATTCAATAAGCATAAGAAACGAAAATGGGAGTAACATGGAATCTGCAAGAAGGCCTGTCCCTCATTGTGAAGATGTGCCTGTACCTGTGTTTACCATAAATAACAGTCATCATGATGATTTTTTGGCTCTCTCCACACCATTGGAACACCAAATTTGAAGCTTTTTCTTTGTCCTTTGCTCCATTTTCGTAATAATTCGATACATGCTTTGCACACTATGTGTGGTGCCCAAAACTTGTCTTGGTCCCCAAGCATAACCCCAAAATAGGCAAAATACACTTTTTTTACGAAGTCTGTTATGTTTCTTCTATGTTTTGGCAGTGTGTATTCACCACAAATGTAACAGAATGAGTCTGGATCGTTAAGACAACTTCTTCTTGATGAGTTCATGCTTTTCACTGGAAAACAGACAACAACATAAAGTTAGTGCAAAAATCAAGCTATGAACAAACTTTTAGAACACTAATTAACACAAAACTATATTGAGAACTGCTCAGTTCAAGTACTAATCCAAAGAAATTAATGAGATGATGCGTCGCATTTACCAACAAGTGCTATAAATAAGATACCAAAAATCTCAAAAACTTGAGCCAATCTGGCAAAACTGATGACATATTCAGAATCAGCACCCCAAAAATACCCTAAATTCGATGAAATATCTTTGGCACCAAAAATGCTGTTGACCAGTGTAATAGATAGTTAATTAATCGGTAGATAGATAGATTATAGATAATAGATAGATAGATAATAGATAATTGATAGATAGATATGAGATATGAGATGTGGGTTTCCTAGAAGTATAGGTAAGGAATCCCACAGCTGCTCGGTTCCGGTCTGCACTCGTTCAGTGAATGTCAGACATGTGACTGTTGTGTCTGAAGCCGAATCCTATTAATTCTAGTTTGTGGTTCAGTCGACGTTAACTTAGAATTAATTTTTTTTATATAAAAAGCTTCCAACAAGTGAGGGAACATCTTTCTGATCGCCCCTATCGCCTTCACCAGTGGCTTCCTGTCGCGCACCCTCTCCTCGCCTCAGTAGCTGATCCCTTAAAGAAACACGTCCCCTCTCCTGGGCTCCTTTCCTTTCACTGTGGATGGTTCTGTTGTGACAGCGCTCAATAGGCCGCTATTTGTTTTTCTCTTTCTTTTGCTTGACTGAATTTATGTCATGTAAAAACCGCAGCCAGGCTCCGGCGTATTCTTCTCATGATACTTTTGCAGCCCGGCTGTTGTCAGTGCTCTGTCTATGGGATGGGCTTGGTGCAGGGTTGGAGAAAGAGATACGTTACATGTGAGCGCCATTAGGTTATAGGACACTGTTCACCCATGAAAAGCACCTGATTTACAACCAATTCATATGAAGAGGATGTATGAGGAAGCATGGGGGCAGAAATGTTTATAAAATCAGAGAGTGTGGAGCAAAGATGAAATTTAGTTTGTGACGTTAAAAGACAAAACCCAAGAAATGTTTCTTTTAAAAAATGAGCATATACCCTACAGCAGGTAAACAAGTAAATAGTAATAGCATATGGAAATAACATAGGGTACTTAACACTATTTTGATTAAAAAAAAGCATAAAAGTCTTCCCACCACAACAAGGTGAACCCACCAGGACAGTCCTAACCTGTCTCTAGGATTAAAGCCTTACCATGTTTCAAATGACTTGAATGTGAATAAGGGCAGAGCATGACACGCACCGAACTGAGACTCCCACCCATGGGAAGCTATACAAATAAAAGACCTTGGAGCGCAAGAAATTACAGCAAAACCAAAATAATGAGCCAGATTATAAGCTTGTATACATGGTCACACTGTGGCCATTTCACAGACAAAACCCAAGGGAAAAACCAGTGACTTTTGTGTAAAACTAGCAGGGAAGATATAGATGTGTAGCTGAGCCGAGATTGTGCAGCAGAATAATTTACTATTGCTGCAGTCCATGTAACACTATTGGCAGTATTTATTATAAAATCACATGAGCCTTACTGTCCTACCCCATAAACAAACTCATTGAAGTCATTTGAAAGATGGTAAGGTTTTAATACTAGAGACAGGTTAGGACCGTCCCGGTGGGTTCACCTTGTCGTGGTGGGATGACTTTTATGCTTTTTTTAATCAATAGTTTTAAATACCCTATGTTATTTCCATGTACTATTACTATTTACTTGTTTACTTGCTGTAGAAAACTTATCTCTGGCTCCATAGGTGCTTGAATTTATTTTTTTTAACAAAATTCCACTTTTTTTTCCATTTTTTTTTTTTATTTGTTTGTTTTTGCTGTATTTTGTTGTTTCAGTTGTGCCAAAAAACATTTGAGCCAGATTGTGAGTATGATATATTTTAATAAAAGATGATTGATTTTGTAAAATCAGCCCTAGTCAGTGATTGCAGCCTAATAGACGAGGAGTGATTGCCAGCGAATTAACTGGCCCATTTAGCGCAATCTGTATTCTTTCAAGCTTGTCTGAGCCCTTGTGCCGGTGATGTAGAGGTTACAGCAATGGGTTTTCACAGAGTGAACTACTGGAGTCCCATGAGGGGTCACATTTAGTACAGACCACCACAAATATAACATGTGCATCACACCACATGGCAATAAAAGCTTTCAAAACATTTTAAAAGTGCGATTCAGAAATCTGCCTCTTAGATTGCGGATACGATAAGATGAATATTTATTTATTATTATTATTATTATTATTATTATTATATTCCTGATCTGTGAATATAGGACCAAAATGACAGTGAGGACTGACACACGGACAGAACACTAGAAAAGCAGAAGGAAAAAAGTAATTTATATCTGCATGTAACATATTTATGTAGAATTTAGGGTGTGTGAAAAGGAAGTTCAGCACTTCTTTAGGCAATTTCATGGCTTCCATTACTGGCATAAGAAATATATTGGATATTAAAATACTTTGTATTGTTAGAAAACAATGCAAGGAGTTTCGCTTGCAGGGTTTTGTTATTTAGAATCTGACATTTTGATAGAACTGACTTTTATTATTGCATTTCTTTAAATTAATTTTTAATAGGGGAAAAGAGGAGGGATCCCAACTTTCATATATATATATATATATATATATATATATATATATATATATATATATATATATATATATATATACTCTATATGCAGTATTTTCCAAAAAAAGTTAAAACCTTTCTTGAAATGCACAGAAACAGCAGTGAAGGTTTGAATTGTTATGAGTTACTAATCCGAAAAGGGGAGGCATTGGCACAAAATACTTCTAAAGTGGGCGATATTCTGGATTTTATTAATGAATAAAGAACAGTCAAATGGATTTAATTATAGAAATGATATAATGTATATATACTAACACTTTATCCTTAATAATGGTAACGTTTTTGCTAAAGAACATATATGTTCATTGTTATAAGGTTCTCATGTGATTGGTCCATAGTTACGTGATAAGGGTAGGATATCTCTACAATTGAGGGCATGAATACGCCCGAAAAGCAACAGAGGCAAATATGAAACCACACATCTAACTTTTTACAAATGTACAATTATATACTGTATATATATGATATATTTCAAATTTTCATTGATTTTTTAAATAAATAAATAAATAAATAAATATATATATATATATATATATATATATATTTTTTTTTTTTTTTTTCTTTTTTTTTTTTCAAAAGCTTTATTTCTTTCATTTATTTTTTCGTTTCTTCAGGAGATTTCAACCGATAGTTTGATCACTTTTACTACATAGTGCAATACCACAGTATGCAGTATATAGTGAAGATGCCGGTCTACTTCGAAGCTCGGCATATAGCTCTGCTTCAGAGTCGAACCATAATTGTGGCAATGGTGGGAGTTCAGCCGACTCCCAGATGTCATAGAAATCCATCGGCATCCCAAAATCACATCATGGGGCGCCAATGGAAGCCAATATGTCAGAGGTTGACAGCTGCGTTTAAATGATTAACAGCAGCGATCAGAGCTCAGCTCCAGTTGCTGCTGTCAGAGACAGATGCCGGTTATGTAATGTATCCAGTATCTGCATTGTGTGGAGAGAGCTCATCTGCTGAGCCCCCTGAGCACGCGAGTACCCCCGCAATCACATACATACACGTGATGTTGCGTTAAGGGGATAAACGAATAGTGTGTTGAGTTTTCATCTCACTTTGCTCTTAAAAGATTTTCAGTCCACGCAACACAGTGTGAAAAAAGTGCAGCATTTTGGGAACACGCTGCTGGGAACATGGCCTCATAGGGGAAAGTGATGACATTTTGCTATGATATGCCATGACTTTCTGACTGATGGGGGTCACCGCATTGCTTTAACTCCATGTTCCCTTTCATAGTTCTACCCTCCAGAGCTGCACTCCTGACTGCACACTTCAATGGAGCTGTGCTGCACAGAGGCGCTCAGGACCCCTATAAATTAAGATTTCATGAGGGATAGATGGGGGCTCAGTCCCAGGATGAGAATGTGATGGCATATCCTTGCCACGAGCCATCGCTTTCTTTGGTAGGAATAACCATTTGACGCACATGAGTTCTGCTCACGGTGTATACTCACACTCACGTGTCGGCGGACTCTAACATACAACTTGTGATACAATTTTGTGTCCGATCTTTGACTGTTTACTCGTTAGTGAGGCCGTAGTATAAAATAATTCCGCAGTCTGTAGGGCTTTATATTCACATGTGTTGCTTAATAGTCTTTTTGTTCACTTGTGTACAATACGATCCCACGGGTTAATACCTCGGGAGCCGTAAGCGCCGGAGTTTCAGTCCGGTGGGTGAAATTACTAAAGTAAACAGATTTAAAAATAGATGTATTGTTAATGAAGCCATGGAGATATCTGTTTGTGTGCTATTATAGACTGGTGGGAGTGTGTGAGGCTCCACATAGGGCTCGGTAGAGCTATTATTTCTCTGGATGTTTTACTTTGGGTGTTTTTCGGTATATCACTTTTTTCCTTGATTTAGTAGAAATCCACTTGCATTTTTCCCGAATATTAAAGATAAGGGAGGTTGCATTCACTATATGTATCTATAGATTTTTGCAGTAGCAAGAAGACTTCCTTGGATGGCGCAGGTAAACCAAAATCCCATCCTGGCACCGTTTACTTATGCTATAAGGGCATTTGCATTGAAGGCCGGTCTGTACTCCTGGGCTTCATACACATATGGCATATGACCCAACTCTCACAAGACGTATCGATTTGATACTGCAGCTCCTTTGTTAACTCCTCATGGGCGGGACTTTAACCTCCGTTAATATCACATCATAAGCCTGAAGAGATGTCAGGGAGATAATGGTGTGATAACCAGCCTTTGATAACCAACCATATCAATTATGCCGAGTTTACACCAGCTGACCTGTAACATGTCCTGTTTACTTGAGACAATATGCTGCTAAGAACATGGCTCTTTTAAAGGCTACCTGTCTCAGTAGATTTAAACGACCACCGATTGGCAACATGTTTGCACCGTCCTTTAATAGTCTGCTCAGACAATCAGACTGTGCTTTAGTTGCGCCCCAAATAATCAATAACTGTATGCATAGGCTGTTATTGTTCTCGGCAACACGTTCTGTTTACACGAGACAATATGCTGCTGAGAACAAAGCTCTTTTAAAGGCTACCTGTCTCCATAGGGTTAAACGACCACCGATCGGCAACATGTTTGCCCAGTTGTTTAATAACCTACTTAGACAATCGTACCGTGCTTTAGTTGCGCGCCAAGCAATCAGTAATGGATTGTTCTGTGCACATAGGCTGTCATTGTTCTAGGCAGCACATGTCCTGTTTAAACGACATTATGTGCTGCTGAGAACAAGGATGTTTTAAAGGCTACCAGTCTCTGAAGAGTGCTACATTGACGTTTGCTAGACCCGTACAAGTCCTACAGCATAACAGCAGTGGTTTAATTTCTAAAAAAATCTTCCTTTTTCCCTTTAAACAGTCGGACATGAAGCTTCTGGGCCCTTTGCATAAAGTCCGTAAAAGAGGTTCCACCTTCTGCAACATGTGCCATGTGTCTTCGCATGTGCCACTTAGGCAACAGTGCCAAGATGGAACCACTACCTTTACACCACTTATAGCTACACCCTAGCCATGCTGGAATTAAAATTGTTGCTTTTTTCTCAAGGTGATATGAATATTCATAGTACCCCATTTTATTAATAGGAGCCACCACAGAAAAGAAGACTTGTAGGAAGAGCGGAAGAATAACAAGATTGTGCATGCTCGGATTTATCTATCATTGATGTTAGCGCCTGCATCTGTCTTCTGGTTTTCTACATGTTTGAGCTAACTCTACCTGGCATCAGATGTGTCTGAGCAATATCTTATTGATCTAAGATCATTCTTGTTGATTTAGAAGTCGCTGAGCACCGGCCAGGCTCGTGTCTACTTCTCATAATCTAGTCTTTAAGGAGGTGATTAAGTATTGGGTTCTTGGTGAAGTTGTTACCTCGTGATTAGTGTTTTGATTCCAAGTCGTTAATAATCCAGTAATAGGGATTGTGCTCTCTGCGTGTGATATCACTCTCATCTATTTCACCATACAGATTCTCGATTCTATTAATTGGACTGTAATGATTATTTCCCAATGAATCCTCTACATATGTTTACAATGATACATATTTTCATTACACCTCCCACCAAAGAGTTTTATGTGTTTCCTCCGCACTTTCATATATACAGCTTCTTAACTTTCCCCAGTAACTCAGTTCATGTTACTGTAACAACTGAGTTTGTATATCTGATTGTCACGGTCAATAAAAAAAAATCGAAAGCTCAACATGACACTGCAAACGGATATCATATCATTGCGAACATGTAAAGTAACATGTTTCCTTTCAAGATGACCTTTTCATGCTTTAGCAAAAGGTCAGAGTTTCTGAAAGTTTCTCCTGTAGGTTCTGTATGTATCGATGATGATCTGGAAATCCCTAGGCGGTCATTAACATTTGATACTATAAATATTTACCTAATACAATGCATCATCGGAATAATTGTTCAATAACATAGAATAAAATTTTTTATATGTAATAGAGTGTTGCAAAAATGAATCTAGACTTTTATTGGCAACGTTCAAATGATTATTTGATAACATTAACGGTTTTGGCAAAAAACCTATTGAGTCCGGCCCCCCAAAAAAGTTTGACTTAAATTAACCCCTTCACCTCTTTGGATTTTTCCGCTTTTCAGTTTTCTTTTCAGTTTTTTTTTTTACGTCAATATGGCTATGTGAGGGCTTGTTTTTTGTGGCACGAGTTGTACTTTTGAATGACACCATTGATTTTACCATATCGTGTACTGGAAAATGGGAAAAATATAAAAGTGCAGTAAATAAAAAATGCAAAAAATGTTAAATTCCACAATTGTTCTTTTTTTTTTTTTTTAACCATGTTCACTAAATGATAAAACTGCCCTTATGATTTTCCAGGTCATTACAAGTTTGTAGACACCAAACATGTCTAGGTTGTTTTTTATTTAAGTGGGGAAAAAAATCCAAAGTTTGTAAAAACAAAATGTCGCCATTTTCCGATACCTGTACCATCTCCATTTTTCATTATCTGTGGCTGCGTTAGGGCTTATTTTTCATGTGCCAAGCTGACGTTTTTATTGGTGTAAATACAATCTTTTGATCCCCCGTTATTGCATTTTAATGCAACATTGTGGCGACAAAAAAAACGGTAAATCAGCTGACATGTGCCGGAAAGGTTGCGAGCTCATCGCCGGTGCCCGCATCAAACATGGGAATGCAACGTCCAAGGTCATAAAGAGGGTAAGATCTAATTTTACTCTAGCCTTCTAAAGCACATATTTTTTCTCAGCATCCCACAAAGCCCACAATGTAGAGATCTATGAAGTTCTCCTTCCTTGTTTCCTATAAAGTGTGTCAATTTTATGAAAGGGTATGGAGTCACGAGGGTCAGTGGGTGCTCTCATCCGCTGGCCTGGCTATCTTTAGAAAGACCGCATGGATCAGGTCTCATCCCACTGAACGTCTGTACTCCTTAGCCATGGGTAGAATGCTACTCAGACAACACAGGATAAGAGTAACACACCACTGTAATGATTTATTGGATCACTAATAGTCAATAACATATAGTACATTCCCAACAAGAGCATAAGAGCTGTCTCACTGAAAAATAGAACATCGGTGACTTCGGGGCTTCCAAGGCCAACTACTCCAACCAGTAGCTCCTCGCTTTTGACGGGCACCCACAGGTAGGAGGTAGCTGCAAGCTTAAGAACTGACAGAGTACATTGAGGTCTGTGGCCAGGTGACCTGATTGTTACAACCTAGGTTCTCCAAACATCTCTATGGGTTCAGTGATGGCAGTGGATCAAATCTGTATTCCTCTGCTTGGAGGCTTGGTGCCTTGGCTGCTGTCCTATAGAGTGTCTTTGTAGAATGAGAGAGATCCTTTTTATATCCACAGCTATCTGTCATGGCAGTATCCACACGTTTGGGTGGGAGGAGGTCACCTCTCATTGTTCGAGTGCTCAATTAACCTGTATATTTTGTCTTTCAATTTTTGCAGAACAAGAAGCTTCATGAACTGATACAATAGATAGTCAGCAGGCATTCACCATTTTAACAAACATTGATTATTCAATTAACTTGCTCCTTTGTTGCCCTAGGATAGCAGAACAATAAGTTGTAGGGGCTGATAGAATAGGTAATCACCACTCAACAAAGCAACAAACATCAATTCAACATACAACAAGAGTCAAACTTCAGAATCATAGAAGCAATGGCTTATGTCCAAGGGCCAACTGAATAATACGTCTGGCATAATTAAGAATAAATGCTTTGTTGTCACAAACGTTTATTTAAAAAAAAAATGCCCTATTTATAGGATAGAGGATAACATATTTATCATTGGGGGTCTCACAGACTTCCCAACAATTCCAAGATCAAGGCTCTGAAAATAGCTTCTCTGCATATACACTAATATGTTTTTATAGGGGTGAAGTCCCTTATATCAGGCGTTAGTCTAAAAGGCATTTTGGAGGTGACAGACTCCCTTTAAATCTCCCTTTTACACAACTCGCTAACAAAAGCCTTCCAAAAGAGCTGATGATCAACATTCATCCAGCTTCAGAAAACACCATCAATCACTTGTTATATGGCCAGTAAGACATTTCATTTCCAGCACCCATTACTGGAGCGTTTTAGTTTTACATGGTGCCAAATGAATGGGTGACGATGTAATGAATAGCATGGCCGAGACCAGATCAAAGCCAGTGCCTCATATGGGGTTTCTATTCCGGCTCTATACAAAATCATATACAGTACATAGTATGGGTGAAAATAGCCACATGTCCATCAAGTTCACCTGAAGATTATGAGAGGATATATGGTGTATGCACACGGTTTAGTATTCAGAAAAATGTACTATGTAATTATCAAATAAATTGGGTATGACATGACAACAAATTGATGATATGCAATCACTTTGGATGATAGGGACCTGTGAAATCTGTTGTATTTCTGCCTCTTGTCCAAAGATCTTGTATTGAATATTTGTTTCAAATGTTTTGATGAGCAAGGACATGCCCATGAAAATTCAACTTAAATGTAGTCCATGTTCTTAAAGGGAACCTGACAGAACTGCCATGCCCACCAACCCACCAGCAATTTGTATATGTATTGCTGAATTCCCTGCCTAACAAGTCCTTTATACTCTTAGTCACCTAAAAACATGTTCAAAAACCGTATTGAGAAACTCGGTTTTTCTTATGCAAATTAACCTTTTGACTAGTCAATGGGGCGTTAGTTTTCCCAGACTAGTTGTCAGAGTCATTGCCAGCTCCCTACAAATCTTGCGTATGGGCGCAGCTTTCTTCAGCCATGCTTACAGATAGCTCCTGTTCCTGATGATCTTCGGTTCCTCAGTGTATGTGAGCCGTCTTCTGGACTTTCGCTCATGTGCGATGCGCCTCTGAAGCTGGGGAAGTGTACACCCAATTTCAGAGGTGCAATGACATGGCTGAAGAAAACTCTGCACGTGCGCAAGATTTAGCGAGTGCTGGCAATGACACTGGTTCTTCCCAATCATGTTATCATGCCCACAGGGGCGTGATAACATACAGAGAAGGTTGAATAGTCTGGTGAATTCAACGCCCCTTCGACTAGTCAGAAGGTTAATTTGCATAATCAAAATGGAGTTTATAAATACAGATACTAAATAGCAATACCATACAAATGTTGGTAGGTTGGAGGGCATGCTTAACCTGTCAGGTTCCAGTTAATAGGACATGGGACATACGCATGGGACGTACTTGGACGTTCCAACATGCCAAGGATCCAAAATACATGGCCAAATCAACCTGTCATCGGCTACAGCAGAACAAAGTGAAGGTTCTGGAGTGGCCATCTCAGTCTCCTGACCTCAATATCATTAAGCCTCTCTGGGGAGATCTCAAGCGAGCAGTTCATGCTAGACAGCCCAGGAATTGACGGAACTGGAGGCTTTTTGCCAAGAAGAGTGGGCAGCCTTACCATCTGAGAAAATAAATAACCTCATCCACAACTACCACAAAAGATTTCAAGCTGTCATTGATGTTAGAGGGGGCAATACACGGTATTAAGAAACGGAGTATGTAAACTTTTGATAAGGGTCATTTGGATGTTTTGGGTTGTCATTATGATTTAAAAAGAGAAAACACAGTAGTTTGACAATAAATGGCTTCACCCAACCTCTAACCATGAGTGGAGAAAAGGTTTTGGTGTTATCATTCATATTCTCTGAAAAAAAGGCCAACGAAGCAAAAATTCTGCCAGGGTATGTAAACTTTTGAGCACAACTGTATGGTGAGATAATTAGCACAATATGGCCTGTATATACTGTACAATATATTTTATGGATCACCCTAGTTGTGGCTACCCAGTGGCAGGTGAACCATGAAGTTTTTGCCAGTGTGTTGAGGCTATGTGGCAAATATGTACAGTATATTTAGAATTTGGAGTCCTTAATTTTTTTTACGGAAATGTAACAGTGGACACATCTTAATATATACTTACCTTTTAATGTCTTCACTTCCTGTTCCATCCAGATGTGTCCGGATTAGTGGTAAGCGAGTATACTGGTTGCTCAGGTTTTTCCGAGCATGCTCAGGTGGTCTCTGAGTATTTGTTAGTGCTCGGAGATTTAGTTTTCATTGCCGCAGCTGCATGATTTATGGCTGCTAGACAGGCTGAGTAAAGTACATGTGAGGAATGTCTGTTTGTTAGGGAATTCCCACATGTATTCAGGCTGTCCAGCAGCCGAAAATCTTGCAGCTGAGGTTACGAAAACTAAAGCTCCATGCACTAACAAATACTTGGAGATCACCCGAGCATGCTCGGGGAGACCCGAACAACGAGTACACTCGCTCATCACTAGTCCGGATCCCAGAATGCCAAGGAGCGGAAGTTCACTGACCTCAATATTTGGACACCCAAGTGATGGGTGTCTCAATGTGGAAACTGCTGGTGGTACCAGTCTCTTGCGCGGTACCACCAGCGGAACACCGTCGCACGACACACACACACAGATACTGTATACGCCGTACGCATCCTCTTGCGCGGTACCACCAGCGGAACACCGTCGCGAACATGCCGCCGGGATCAGCCGAATGATTCACTGACTGCTGCCATCTTTGTACAGGAGGAGCGCATGCACACTTTTAATGTGACCGCCGCTATCTGTCTGCACAAAGATGGCGGCGGTCTGATTTACTGCTGATTTATCATTCAGCTGATCCTGGTGGCAGATGCACAACGTGCCTACAGGCAGAGAAAGCCGGTCACATTAAAGAGGTTTTCCCATGAACGAAAGTTAATTTTAAAAATTGTCTGTGTCTGACCGTGTACGGATCATACCACATCTCCTGGGCAGGGGAAGAAGCAAAACACAATGCTGACATTACAGTAGGGGATCACAGAGGATTTCTTTTGTCAGGTAAAATATTTCACTGACTGTTTTTAAACAATATTTACCTCACACAGTGTATCCTCTGCGATCTCCTGCTGTAATGTCAGTATTGTCTTTTGCTTCCTCCCCTGCCCAGGAGCTGTGGTATGTTCTGCATACGGTCAGACACAGAACATTTTTAAAATTAATTTTCGTTCATGGCAAAACCCCTTTTAAAGGGGGATAGCACATGGGGTAGACAGGTCAAACAAGACCGCACAGAATGGAGAAGTCAGCACATGGGGAAAGAGAGAGTGGTTAGGTGGGTGAGTACATGGGGAGGAGAGATTCTCAATGTTGCAAAGCCAGGCCCCATCGTGACATTACCGCCCTCCCAATGCGATAGCATAGGGCCTCCATCTAGTCAGTAAATAAGTAAAATGGTGGATCAAGCCCCTCATTAATTTGGCAGTATTATCTCAGCTGCCGTCTATAGAGAATTTCCATGAAAATCTTTTATCCACCCATTTTAAGAAGCCTCAAATATGTGATCTAACCAGTCTGGCCTCTTAACTCTTATTTCTTGCCAACATTGGTTTCTGTTTCCAACTCTTGGACTCGCTTCCTTATGCTATTGCCAAACTGATTTTCTTGCCGGCACTGTGAATTTGGTTCATGACTCTTCCTAATTAATTTAAGTCCAATTTCCCCATGCTCTAGCGCTTCAACTTTTGTTATTTAAAATTGGGTTTTGTTCACGTTGGCATCTCTGGTCATTGCAGGAGCATTTAACTTCAGGAGATGGATATTTAATCCTCTCGTCTTCACCCTCGAACAATATAAATAGCATTTGTTTGTCAGCAATCTGCTGTAATGTCTCTTCAACTTAATTATACATTAGAGCTGTGATACAAGCAGTAAAACAAGAGAGCACAAGTCGCCCTTTGTTTTCTGACAGCTTAAAAAGAAAAAAGCAAAAGCAATGGAAAAAAATCACTCGTAGTGGTTAAATAGAACGTATGGCAACACATGCTTCAAAAATATTTACAGATTAATTTTTGCCAAAATTTGTGACATTTCAGTGCATCTTGCCAAAAATTTCCCAGTCCGCTGCCAGCAAACTTAATTGTAGGCAGTGTATTTCTCAACTTGTATTTCGAATCATAATCACATTTGTTATGTGGGATATAAACTACGATACTCGGTCTCAGTGGTGTTTTTAGCGTGACGTGAATAGAACGTGAGACAGCAGAAAGAAAAATGGACAAAGCGGTGAGCTCACTCCCGTATAATGTAACAAAGTGTGCGCCCTTCACAATGATGGTTTTTGACGGGAAGCAAAACTAACGTTCTCGAGGCAGCTGAACCCGTCCCAGCATCAGGTCACTTTTATTGGTAAGATTGATGAGTTTAAAAGCATTCTCAATCTTTTGTTTAGATAGCCAGGATATACGACTGCCAAGCTGTATATTATTTCAATAAGCAAATTTTGGCTGCTGTCCCTCTTTTAAGAACAGGGCTCTGGGAAGATAGAGGGAGCAGAGTAGCATTTCTTTCTCTTTGTTTATCTTACCTGCCATTCATTGACATCAAAGTTGTTCTCCAAAAGTAAAGTCGCACAAAACTTCTTTTGAATGACTTTTAATAGTAATGTATTGTTTAAAAGGGTTAGAAAAATAACTTCCACAATCTCGATCCAGCAACCAGCGTAATAAAATACAGTGTGTAGTTAAAGTAAGAGACAAACGTTCCCATGTTATAAATGGACACTTTGTATCAGTCACAAGTCAGAGGATAAATTTATGAATTGTTTAACATCGGAAGGGACAAACTGTTGGAAGTCATCGTGGAATGAGACAGTATTTTTGGAACTCTCCACCATGTTGTTTTGTTGGGATTTTTTGATATCCAATATTTAGCGTAGGTCATTAATGTGTCATTGGAGGTCATCCTAACGAGAAAATCAAAACAATCAGCAAGAAATATCTCTGAATCATTCTGGTCCATGTCCCATTCCTTCAATGTCCATACTCATATGATATAACAACTCAGCTCAACGACTATTATAAAATCATGGAAAATGTGTTGCCATATAATGTGTAGGAGGGAATTGCGACTTTTCCCTGGAAGAAAATGACAGTAGAAAGTAGGATGGACTGGGGGATTTTAGCACACCCAATTTTTTGTTCTTGGTAAAGATAAGCAGCTACTAAAAAAACCTAGATACAGTTTAGCTCCCTTAAGCCTTCCATAGACTAGTGTTGACCTAACCTGCCAGAATTAGTGGGTTTGGATGACAGTCTAATGAATTAAGGGCATCCGGCCAGTTGATTGTCTGGAAAGGTAAGAATCTTGAATGTCTGATTTTCGACTGTCAATATTTTGGTTCTTATGGAGATAATCACTGCCAGCATGTTAGGCAGTTGCTTTTTTATAGTGAACACAGGAGTGCTTGGCCAAGTGAGTACTCTTGTATAGGCAAGAGCCGACCAAGATGACTGCTGGCCGAGCCATCTAAAGTGTATGGTCTAATTTAGTCACCTCTCCACATGCATGCTTTGTGGATCAGAAGGAAATATCTGTTGACCATGAGGATTCAGGTGACAGTTATTGTCTGGTACTGCACTCCAAGCACAGACTTCTCTTGGAAGTCCATTTCAATGTTCAAAGTTCCAGGGGAAGTCCGGGAGGAGACAGAGTGAATATTTTCCAGCTAAAAAGTTCGGTTCACCAATGTTTTTAATGGGGTTCAGGTTCTGGTTCAAGTTCGGGTACAGTTCTGTTAACCATATTGAACTTTGAAATATATTTTGGGTTAAGTACCAGAGCCCGAAGTTCCATAGGTCCACTCATCCCTAACCATTAGCCATAAAATAGAGAAATATGACTCGTGTGCTTCACCACTCCATTTATTGCCATTTATTGGGCTATTGTAAAAAGGTGAGTTCTACACTTGCCAATATCTGGCAGTGCCATAGACACTGAATGGAGCAGTTGACATGAACAGCCACCACTTTTATCTTATCGGTTTTCTTTGGGTTTCATTCTCAGCACTGGTAGGGATCCTAACATTCGAACCCCCACCAATCAGGAAAAAAATCACCAAACTTGTGGTTAGGTAATCTTTCAATAACCCTTTAAATATCAGAACAATGACGATTCAAAGTTTAATTAAAAAATGATGGATCGGTAGAGAATGATAAATGTAAAAAGCACATTGTATTAAATGGGGGACGTTCACTTCAAGTTGTAATAATGCTAAATAGTTACAGCAATTCAGTATCTTTTAGCTTACATTGTGTCTCTGAAATGTCTCTTGGCATCACAAAGTGTTCTTGTGACATGAGTTTGATGGAATCAGCTTATTTTTCAGGATTCCTTTCTCTTACATGGCAAGTGCTGGTTGTTTACTAAGATAGAGCAAACGTGACATAGCTCCATGCTAACCGGTGTTTGCTTTTATTATCAGACCTGCATTCAGGGAGGAATATATATATTTTTTGGTAACTGAGCTTAAAAAAAAATTCTAAACTTTTTAAGTGGAGAGAGTGAACTGAAAAACTGGGGATACGAAATGTAGCGCTGAGTGTAGAATGTATCATCTTGATGAAGGCAAATATTGCAGAGCGCAGTCATTTTTCACTGTCATGTTGTGCTCTCCGCACATCATACTGCGCAGACTGTAATGATAACAGTAATCTGAGATAAGCTGAGTAATAGGGGAACATCCACTCTGATTAATCGCTCAATACATGTTTCCGACAACCACAAAGAGGTCACCAAAAAAAAACAAAATGGTGAAATGTCAATTCTGCCTAAGTGTTCCTTCTGATTATTTTCCAAAATTCTAAGAAGAAAATTATTCCAAAATGTCCTGATATGAATAACTTTAATATTTAAATATAATATATAGTAGCAAATGTTCAAAAACTAAGCCTATAATGGCCATAGAGATGACGATTTTTAAAGTGAATCCTATCTAGAGTATTTGTAAGAGATGTTCCCTAGATGTGAATGCATGGGGAGCATGCATAGCCAACTGGAGCGTCCATATGTGTGGCAAAGTCAGGCAGGATAACTACCAACCCAACACGTGTTTGATAACTGGTTTTCTCTCATTTAAGAAATTCGGTTCAGTTTCGTTAATTACAGTGAGATCTGATTTTTTTTTTAGAGGTGGAGAAAAAAAAAGTTTCTCCAAATTCTCTATATTGTTAGTCCGTGAAAACCGTACTGCCAGTGGATGCCATATGAGTGCTGTCCAATCTTTTTTTTTACCAACAAACCATAGAGTTAAGTGGGCAACTTCCATTTGATTCTCGGATACAAAATTGTTGCCTGCTATGATTATTTTCTCAGTCCATTGAAAAAATCAGTCATGTGCACGGCCCCATAGAATAACATGGGGACGAGTGCAATCAAAATGACAGATATCAGTCTTCTGATTTTGTGAAACTAGGTTTAGTTTTAGGCTGTGTTCTTCTGGAAACTACATGTCACCTCCAATATTGTAGCTCCAGGACACAATGTGAAGGTTAATAATAATTTTATTATCACATGTTAACCAAATGGTTGTGTACCTTGCGTGAAATCTGTAAACAGTAAAAAAAATTAAATATGCCATTATCATTATATAAGGTGGAATTGAATGGGTTAATTCCTGCGATGCCTGGATAGGGAGACCATTGACAGGCAGCTGGGGATTAACCCATTCAGTTCCACCTTTGAATGTCCATATTCCGCTGGTATGAATGCATTAAGTGGTAGTATTAGCACAACCCTGTTAGGTGAGCAAATCTCCCTCTATTAAGAATCTATTATTGGAGTAAGACCCTACTGCACTATTGTCTTACCAGCTTACTCACCCATTATCACTATATACACCTCCTGTAGCACTAATCCTTCTTTGTAGTGGCACTCGCGCTTATTAGGCAGGTGGTTTTGCTCTCTCTTCAATGAAAATAATGTTGCGTTTACTTGGCAAAATCCATACTGTTATACAACCACCAATCAGCTATAGACAAGCCAATCGGCGGTCGTTTATGGCCTGGGCACACAGTGGGCACAGAACGATCGTTAATATGCTCATTCTGTGCCCATAGATATCATGTACTCTGTAGCATGTGTCCTGTTTACACAGGACAATGTGATGCCGATACGACGATTTTTCATCCAACTCAATCACCAGACGTTTCGTTCATCATGCTTGGACAGCTTTGTCTAAATGGGCCACACGTGTGCTTTTCAACTTTTGCATCTCCTATTACTCCTCATCTTGCGTAAGTTTAGAGCACCCATAAAGTCTGAAAAAACATGTATTGTCCTGCAAATTACTGTACATATTGGTGCCGTAGCACACCTACTACACTTTCCTTCTATATTTTGCATTTATAAATGTTTTTTTTTAATTGTAAAAAATAAAAATATAAAGAGTGCGACTATACAACTGCTTGTGTTAATATATTTCCAGCACTTTGCCAGGTGGAGTTAGTGTATTTTACGGTCACGGTCATTCTGATTTAGTAACGTAGGATAAAAGTAAATGATCACAAATCCTGAAAAGTAGAGTAAGGCGTCCATTCTGAATAGGTCCGTGGGTTTAATAGCATCGTGTTAATGCACAATGGCGAACCCTTGAACTCTGGTCAACTGGATTATATGGTTCACTGTGTAACCACAAGGAACAATGAGCTGTGACTCTGAGCATTTTCTTCCATTTCTAGCTGTATCGAATATATGGGAACTTTGATATCTTTGAAAATAGAGTAAAGCCAAAAAGTTCTCAGGAAATGTATTTGCATATAATGCAGACATAATGCCGTTTTCTGACAGTATACATAGAAGAATTATGTCATTGTGCAGGTTATGAAATATCTCCATAAGTAGCAATTTCTTTGTTTCCATCTTTTTATTCTGTAAGTTCTAAAATACACAAACAAGTGTAACTAAAGAAACTACAACCATAGAAATGTATTCAAAAGTGAAATAGAGAGCGGCTCAAGGTTAAAAAAAAGAAATAGAGCACCCTCTACTGGTGTTGACTCCTTCTTCTATGGAGTACTTGAGAGGAAGGTTTCAATTTCCTTCCCCTTCTTAATTCTCCCGCTTTCTGTTAGCTCGCATTGCAGTATCGGCATGTGGAGGGATCCTGTGCAGGTCCTACCAGGGATAAGGACCAGGATAAGACCACCTCTGCATGTGTCCCACCGCTGCACATTAATGAGCTGCCAAAAGTTCATAAAATGTTTTCTACCATCTAAGGCAGTGTTCCCCGAGTCCGGTCCTCAAGAGCCACCAATAGGTCATGTTTTCAGGATTTCCTTAAGGTACCGTTACACTAAACGACTTACCAACGATCACGACCAGCGATGCGATCATTGGTAAGTCGTTGTGTGGTCGCTGGGGAGCTGTCACACAGACAGCTCTCTCCAGCGACCAACGATCAGGGGAACGACTTCGGCATCGTTGAAACTGTCTTCAACGATGCCGAAGTTCCCCTGCAGCACCCGGGTAACCAGGGTAAACATCGGGTTACTAAGTGCAGGGCCGCGCTTAGTAACCCGATATTTACCCTGGTTACCATTGTAAAAGTAAAAAAAAAAACACTACATACTCACCTTCTGATGTCTGTCACGTCCCCCGCCGGCGGCTTCCCTGCACTGAATGTGTCAGCGCCGGCCGGCCGTAAAGCAGAGCACAGCGGTGATGTCACCGGGTTACTAAGCGTGGCCCTGCGCTTAGTAACCCGATATTTACCCTGGTTACAAGTGAACACATCGCTGGATCGGCGTCACACACACCGATCCAGCGATGACAGCGGGTGATCAGCGACGAAATAAAGTTCTGGACTTCTAGCTCCGACCAGCGATATCACAGCGGGATCCAGATCGCTGCTGCTTGTCAAACACAACGAGATCGCTATCCAGGACGCTGCAATGTCACGGATCGTCGTCGTTCTCACTGCAAAGTCGCTTAGTGTGAAGGTACCTTTAGTATTGCACGGGTGATAATTGCATCACCTTCACAGACAATAATTCCATCACCTGTGCAATACTAAGGAACATGACCTGTTGGTGGCTCTTATCTAAGGCCTCATTCAGATATCTGGGGTTTTATTTGCATACAAGCAAACATTAACTGCTTTTCATCAGTGTATTGAATACAACTTTTATTTGTCTTTGGTCCATGTGTCCAACAAAAAAAAACAAATTTAGATAAGTGAAGAGATACCTAAAATGTCCTTTCTAAATAATTTTTTATACCCTAAGCACTTTTGCAATTAACTTTATTGTAAAATTCCCTACACTTCTCTCTATCCTTTTAATCAAGGTAACTATTGGATTAATAATGGATAGGTGACATAATTGACGCCTCTCCATTATTAATCTGGCTTAATGTCACCTTACAATAGCAAGGTGACATTAACCCTTCATTACCCCATATCCCACCGCTACAGGGAGTGGGAAGAGAGTGGCCAAGTGCCAGAATAGGCCCATCCTCCAGATGTGCCTTTTCTGGGGTGGCTGGGGGCAGATGTTTGTAGCCAGGGGGGTCCTATAACCATGGACCCTCTCTAGGCTATTAATATCTGCCCTCAGTCACTGGCTTTACCACTCTGGTGGAGAAAACTGCGCGGGAGCCCACGCCAATTTTTTCCGCCATTTAACCCTTTATTTTACAAGCTAGAGTGCCCACATTTTGCACATACACACTACTAACATTAGTAGTGTGGAATATGCAAAAAAAAAAAAAAGGGATATGAGATGGTTTACTGTATGTAAACCATGTCTCATATCATGTCGGGTTTGGGAAGGAGAAATGAAAAGCCGGCAATTGAATTACCGACTTTTCACTAACACCGCTGCGTATTTCTCGCAAGTCACACTGCTGGTCCGTGTGTAATCCGTATTTTTCTCGCCCCCATAGACTTTCATTGGCGATTTTTTTGCGCAATACGGTGACAAACGCAGCATGCTGCGATTTTGTACGGCCGTAGAAGACTGTATAATACGGATCCGTAAAACACGGCTGATAGGAGCTGGGCCATAGAGAATCATTGGGCCGTGTGTTATGCGTATTTTACTGGTGTATTTTCTGCGCTCATACGTCCGTAAAACTCACCAGTGTGACGCCGGCCTTAGGGTAAGTTCACACAGGGCGTTTTTGCAGCTTTTTTATGCTAATTTCAGCTGCTTTTTACAGTACCAGCAAAGCCTATGAGATTTCAGAAATCTCATGCACACACATTGTTTTATTGTTTGATCAGTATTTTGTGCTTTGCTGCGTTTTTTGGACACAGAGCATGTCACTTCTTTCAGCGTTTTTGCTGCGTTTTTTCACCCACTGACCTGAATGGGTGTTGAAAAAAACGCAGTAGAAAGGCAGGTATCATTATTTCCTGTGTTTTTGCTGCTGAAAATCCAAGGACAGTAGCATGGACAAAGAGAAAAAAAACGCACCAAAAAAAACCGCAACAAAAATGCACCAAATACGCAACAAAAAACGCACCAAAAACGCACCTAAACCTGCGTTTTTGACGCAGCTTCTTTCCTGCCAAGAAGATCAGGATTTGCTGCAGAAAAAAGAAAGAAAAAAAAAAACGCCCTGTGTGTACTTACCCTAAGGTGGATTCATAAAATAACGTGGCCACCTACTGGCTCTACGGACAGGCTGCACTGGTGGATATGTAAAGAGTTGTCTCATGACATCGCGGTACAGCAGAGGTGCATGAGCCTGTTCTGCAGCATACGGGGACTCTTCCACACTCGGGCATCATATGTGAAGAATTTCACTTTTGGCTTATGTTAATGCACTAATAGCTGCTCCCTTAATTCTCCTTAAAAATGTTTTCACCCTCCTTTCATGTGCGTTTTGGTAGGTGATATTTTTTCTTTCAGTGGGAGAGAGAGAACACGTCTTCATATTGAAAGAGGTTGGTTGATCAAGATCATTATCTTGGCTTCTTCACATCTGTAGGGCTTTGTGAATGGCTTTCTGTACCTGGGTGTGGTCCTCAGAAATGAGAGAAGCCTTTTGTGACTTCTACAAAGGAGTGTGTTTTATATTTTTACTTAAGCAGCAATAATCCTTTCTTTGGGAAGCATTTACCTCTGAGAGTTTGGTGCACTTTATAGCAGCAGAAAAATGCCCCTAACTGCTTTTTAATGCGTTTTCTCTTGTAAATTGTTAACGTTAATGCTTACCTTAAGGAAAAAGACCCAAGGACTGAAAAGATAGGTTATACCTTATTAAAGAAGAATTTCAAGAGATCGGGAATAGACAGCTGTAGGCAAATAAGGAAAGGACAGTATATTTCACAGTTGTAAACCATAATAATAGTAATAGTAATTCAGAGCTGAGAGATTAGCTTGGTTTGAGAGATAGATAGATAGATAGATAGATAGATAGATAGATAGATAGATAGATAGATAGATAGATGTGCTATAATAATAAATAATAGTAATAGATAGATAGATAATAGATAGAAGATAGATAATAGATAAAAAGATAGATAGATAGATAGATAGATAGATAGATAGATAGATAATAGATAGATTTATAATAGATAGACAAATAATAGATAATAAAATAGATTGATAGATAGATAATAGATAGATAGATAGGAGATAGATTGATAATAGATAGATAATAGATAGATAGATAGATTGATAATAAATAGATAATAGATAGATTGATAATAGACAGATAATAGATAAAAATTGATAGATAGATAGATGATAGATAGATATATAGATAGATAGATAGATAGATAGATAATAGATAGACAGATAATAGATAGATAGATATGAGATAGATGATAGATAGATAGATGATAGATAGATAGATAATAGATAGATAATAGATAGACAGATAATAGATAGATTGATAGATAGATAGATAGATAGATAGATGATAGATAGATAGATAGATGATAGATCGATAATAGATAGATAGATGATAGATAGATAGATAATAGATAGATAGATAGATAGATAGATAGATAGATAGATAGATAGATAGATAGATAATATATAGAAGATAGATAGATAGAAGATAGATAATAGATAGATAGATAATAGATAGATAGATAGATAGATAGATAGATAGATAGAAGATAGATAATAGATAGATAGATAATAGATAGATGGATAGATAGATTATAGATAGATAATAGATAGATAGATAGATGATAGATAGATAGATAGATGATAGATAGATAGATGATAGATAGATGATAGATCGATAATAGACAGATAATAGATAGATTGATAGATAGATAGATAGATAGATAGATAGATAGATAGATAGATAGATGATAGATCGATAATAGATAGATAGATGATAGATAGATAATAGATAGATAGAAGATAGATAATAGATAGATAGATAAATAGATAGATAGATAGATAGATGATAGATAGATAGATAGATAGATAGATAGATAGATAGATATCAGCCTAGGAGTAATCCACATAGTGATATCCCAGCACTGGATTGATGCAGAATGAAGTGACAGCTGTGGAATAATGCACACAGTGATGTCACTGAAGTAATACACATTAGTGTTTAGTAGAGGAAGCAGAGAAATGAGCAGGAACACATGCTGCTATAAGTGCATTGTGTAGGTGCAGGTTCACACTGAGGCCATTTAACAAACAGAACCTAGGATAAAACAAAATAAGCAAATATCCTACAATAAATAAATCAAAGAATGTTAGAGTTGGAAGGGACCTCAAGGGTCATCGTGTCCAATCCTCAAGTAGTAATAGTACATGTAAATAACATAGGGTAGTTTGTTGACACCATTTTGATCAAAAGAGCATAAAAGCCATCGCACCATGACAAGGTGTACCCAATCAGGATGGATGCTAACCAGAGGCACAACTACAAAAGCTGCAGGGGTTGCAATCACACTTGGACCCTGAACGAAATGGGCCCCAAAAGTCCCCTTTGCCTATATAAAAAAAATGCTATTAAAGTTTTGCAACAATTAGGGGCCCCATTGGAGCATTTGCATTGGGGTCTATGAACTTCAAGTTACGCCACTGACCCTAACTCTTCTAGTTGACCGTGCTATGTAGAGCAGGACCCAGACCTGACTGGTCAGACACCTGCCTGTGGGAAGTTTTTTGTACTTTCTGTACAGGTGTGACTCCTCCTATTTGGTCTGTGCATTTTGTGATCTAGCTTTCCATGGGCAGGTGTCTGAACGATCAGGTTTGGGTCCCGCTTTGCACTCTTCTATTTTGAGATCTGCTAACACATAGTGAGGTGAATTACAAGCGTTACGGTCCATCCTGATTGGGGTGCCTTGTTGCGGCGAGATGTCTTTTACACTTTTTTGATTAAAATAGTGTCAGCCAAGCGCCCTATGTTATTTATTACTATTTACTTACTGCAGGAGGTTTGCTCATTTTATTTTAATCCTAGGTTATATCTATCCAATAGAAACAAATGGCAGCACTCCAAATTGTAATGTAAAATAGTGAATTACTTTATCTCCTCTCCCCCAATACTTTTTTGCCTACTAGGTAGGTAGTTTAGGATGTAAAAGGATATCCTTTATTAGCCCATATCACATGCTATGCCTTGGAACCTTTTTGAAGTGTAGATAGATACCTCAAAACTACTGGAACAACATGTCCATTTCAAAATATCCTCCCACCTCTCTTCCTGCTCCCTCTTCGACCGCTTACAATCTGGCTTCCGACTGCATCACTCCACTGAAACTGCCCTAACTAAAGTCACCAATGGCCTACTGACTGCCAAAGCCAAGCGACACTACTCAGTTCTCATTCTCCTGGACCTGTCCTCAGCCTTTGACACAGTGAACCACTCCCTATTACTACAAACCCTCTCATCATTTGGCATCACAGACTTGGCTCTATCTTGGATCACGTCATACCTAAGAGACCGGACATTCAGTGTCTCCCACTCACACACCACCTCCTCACCTCACCCCCTATCTGTTGGAGTCCCGCAAGGTTCAGTCTTAGGGCCCCTGCTCTTCCCCTTTTACACCTTCGGACTGGAACAGCTAGTAGAATCTCACAGCTTGCAGTATCGCCTCTATGCTGATGATACACAGATCTACCTCTCTGGACCAAATATCACCTCCCTACTAACCAAAATCCCACAATGTCTGTCCGCTATTTCATCCTTCTTCTCCGCTAGATTTCTAAAGCTTAACATGGACAAAGCAGAATTCATCATCTTTCCCCCATCTCACTCAACTCTCCTCAAAAACTTATCCATTAAAGTAAATGGCTGCTCACTTTCCCCAGTCCCACAAGCTCACTGCCTTGGGGTAATCCTTGACTCTGATCTCTCCTTCAAACCACATATCCAAGCCATTTCCACTTCCTTCTGACTTCAACTCAAAAACATCTCTTGGATCTGTACATTCGTCAACCTTGAATCTGCAAAAACTTATCATCTCCCGCCTTGACTACTGCTACCTCCTGCTCTGTGGCCTCCCATCTAACACTCTCGCACCCCTCCAAACTATCCTAAACTTTGCTGCCCGACTAATCGACCTGTCCCCTGGCTATTCACTGGCCTCTCCTCTCTGTCAATCCCTTCACTGGCTCCCCCATTACCCAGAGACTCCAGTTAAAAACCCTAACCATGACATACAAAGCCATCTACAACCTGTCTCCTCCATACATCTGTGACCTTGTCTCCCAATACCTACCAGCAAGCAATCTCCGATCCTCACAAGATCTCCTCTACTCTCCTCTTATCTCCTCTTCCCACAATCGCATACAAGCCATCTACCGTGAATCCCCCCTCCTCTGGAACTCTCTTCCCCAACATATCAGACTCTCGTCTACTGTGGAAACCTTTAAAAGGAACCTGAAGACCCACCTCTTCCAACAAGCCTACAACCTGCAGTAACCACCGATCGACCAAACCGCTGCATGACCAGCTCTGCCCTCACCTACTGTATCCTTACCCATCGCTTGTAGATTGTGAGCCTTCGCGGGCAGGGTCCTCTCTCCTCCTGTACCAGTCGTGACTTGTATCGATTATTGTACTTGTTTTTTATTATGTATACCCCTTTTCACATGTAAAGCGCCATGGAATAAATGACACTATAATAATAAATAATAATAATAATACCTTTCCCATCCGGTGATAGTCCCGTTGTTTGCAGAGAGCCCTTTCCTGTAACCAAAAGGGGGATAAAACGAGCAGGAATTCGACTATATCTGATTTTAGTAAACTGTCCTATACGCAGCTGTCATTAGTACAGTTCTTTTCCATCTGCACAAACCACGATACAGCCATATTTATGTACCCACCGAGGTCAAAACAGTCATGGCCTGTATGGAGAGGAAGGAGCAGTTGTCACAGGGATTAATGATTTCTATGACGTTTACCTACAATGAGCAGAATATCCTATCTGTCTGTAATGACCAGAACATCACCGCTAATTGTAGAGATACCACAGCGTTGTGGTATGTACGTTCACACACCCTCATACAGGATAATGCTAGGTATTTCTCTATGAATTGTGTATTGTGATAGTTGTGGTTATGTTGAGCTATTACCGGTTCATTAGGTGGTTGGACCAGTTTTCTGACAGTTAATACCAAATTGTGTAATGCTGTTGGTGTATGAACAATGTCCTTAGTAATAAATGCAAGAAATAATAAGTAGTATTAAACATAGAGAGAAATTCAATTTTCTGTAACGGCCATGATGGTGCCACACTTTAGGTATGTTAGTTATTTGTATAGAGCCATAATATGAAGCTGCTGGAGCCCAAATCTGAGCCAAGGTCCCGACCCTTCATATGCCAGACATGATATATGAGTTTTTTGAGTTTTTTAATATGGCAGAGGGGCTTTCAGGTCAGATGAGGAACCTTGGCCTGGGAGCAGAAGTTACCTCTTTTTGCCCCATAGATAGACCTCCTTGTAGCGTTAAGACTCTCAATCTAATCTGCCTTTATAACAATTTCTCAAACTGGTAGGGTCAGTTTTATAGGGATCCCACCAACCTACACGCTGTTCTCTATTTGTAAGCACCAGGACTATATTAATGCATTTTGGGGAAATTACTCCTATGTAAACGTAGGAGGAACAACATACAAAGTCTAGATAGGTAAAAGTTACGGAATCACAATGTCTCATGGTGGAAGAAGTTATCATTCATTTTTTGGTTACCGATATTGAAAGTAAATTTGCCGTAATATTTTTTTTTTCAGGTGGATAAAAAGTTTACTTAGATTAAAAATAAAGGAAAGGAGAAGAACATAAAAAGAGCTTTTCAGAGAGAATCTGTGGGCTTTTTGTGTGAGAATATATGTTACCGTATTTTAATTCCTTTTGAGATATTTAAAATATTTGATTTCAAGAGCAGGAAGTATATGAAAACTTTCTACATATTTAGAGGCTTAATTTAATCTGAATAAGTCGTGCTCACACTTAAAAATCCCCTCCTGTAACAAGCAATTATAGGGACGATGCCAGATCAAGATGTCTGTCACTGCAAGCACAAACACTATGTGCACCCTTGACATAGGTGAGCTGTACAGTGCACCTTGCACCTCATTGTTTTCCCTTTATCTCTGCCCCATTTTTGCTTACATGGGTTGTCCGGTCCAAATCGATAGGTCTGCAGTCAGTGCATGCGCTGTGGGGATTCGCTGGTTTCTGTACCAGGACTGGTATGTATGAGTTATACATACTCCTGGGCAGTGGGCGTGGCCTTGCTGTCATACACTTGTATGGAGCGAGGCCGCGTGACTAGTTGAGGCGTGGCCTCGCTCCATATAGGTGTAAGGAGCGAGGCCACGCCCACTTCCTGGGAGTATGTTATATATGCATAACTCAATAACTCTTACATACCCTCCGATTCCAGCTCAGAAACCAGCAAATCCTGACAGCACACAGTGCGTCCACTGGGGGATTCATTTCTGAATGACTGCAGACTTATCAACTTGGACCAGACGACCCCTTTACTTCATAGCTCTGGGCATATAGGAGCAAGAAGAGAGCAGGGATAGGTGGAAAACAAGAAAAAGATGTGTCCATGCAGAGAAAAATGTTGGGTTCAAAATAATCCATATTTATCACAAGTGCATTAAAAACATGGTGGAAACATGCTGTAACTGTAATGTTTTGTAGTCACTCTGTTAAGGAGACCAAACTACATTCCCACAATAAATATTTGTCGATTTTTTTATATTGCAGGTTTTCTGCAGCATTTCTGCACCTATCGGGTAAATTTGATTACTTGCGTTTTTTTCATGCGTTTTTTTGATGCTGCAGTTGTCTCTTTTTGGTATGTGATGTTTTACGGATGCTGCTTTGTTTTTGATACTTCCTGGTGTTTGGCTTTGATACAACTTTTATTGGTTCAGTCATGTTCGGATTACATGCGGTTTTAGTACATTTCCGCACCAGAAACGCACTAATAACATTTATGCATTTCTTACTTGCAAGTTTTCAACATCTAATGCAATTCTAAATCTGCACATAAAACTCAGCGTACCCACAAGAGAAATGAAATGGAGCCTGTCACCATGTTTGGCCGATACGAGTTACGGCCACCGCCTTTCAGGGCTTATCTATAGAATTCTATAATTCTGTATATCGGCCCCCGATCCGACCTGCAAGAGAACAATAACATCTATTATACTCACCTGCAGGGCAGTCTGATCCGATGGGTGTTGCTGGTCTTGATCCGGTGCCTCCCATCTTCTTACGATGCCGCCCTCCTGCTTGCTTCATGTGGATGACGCATCCCTGCATCATCCACACAGGCTCCCAGGCATCACGCTCCTGCGTAGGCGTACTTATCTGTCCTGTTGAGGGCAAGTACTGCAGTGTGCAGGCGCTGGGAAAGGTCAGAGGCCCAGGAATTTGCTCTGCCTTCAACAGTGCTGATAAGTACGCCTGCAAAGGAGCGCGATGCTGGGGAGACTGTGAAACAAGCAGGAGGGCGGCATCGCAAGAACATGGGAGGCGCCGGACCAGGACCTGCGCCACCCAACGGACCGGACCACCCTCCAGATGAGTATAATAAAAGTTGTTTTTCTTCTCTTGCAGGTCATATCGGGGGCTTATCTACAGCATTATAAAATGCTGTAGATAAGCCCTGAAAGGGGGTGGCCTTAATTCATATCGGCCAAAACTGCTGACAGGTTCCCTTTAACATGTCATGGATCTGAAACTAGAACCACAGGTCAGTTTATGCAGTGTAAAAAAAATCCCAGTGGGCAGGAGATTTCTATAAATCGCAATTACTTTACTTGGAGCTGTAAGACGCTGCATTTTTTGCTCAGTGAAAACTCACAGCATCAAAAGCTCATCTTACAGTGTTTGCACCATGTTTTCAATGGATTTACAATAAGGCTGGAAACACACGCAAACTTTTTAGCGCTAGTCTAAAATGTGACTTTTTTTTTTTACCCAATTGCTAGAGTGTCTAATATACACAACAAAGAAAAGAAACATGCAAAGACTGCAGGGATCCACAAGTATAACAATTTTATTGATAACGAATCCTTACACAGAACACTAACAGGTTAAAAACATTTAAAAATAGACAATAGAAGAAATAGACTTTTTGTGATAGGCATTAGCTCAGGACTGTAGAGGTATATTATGTAGGAGGTCAGGCCCCGTGTGAGATTTATTTTCTTGGGTAATTCTTCTATTGTCTATTTTTAAATGTTTTTAACCTGTTAGTGTTCTGTGTAAGGATTCGTTATCAATAAAATTGTTATACTTGTGGATCCCTGCAGTCTTTGCATGTTTCTTTTCTTTGTTGTGTATATTAGGCATACTTTGACATGCAGCAGGTTGAGCCCATAGACACATATAGATAGTGCCCTCTATCTAGTAGTTTTTCAATTGCTAGAGTGTGTTGCAATTTTTTTTTCAGCACTGGTAACTTGCACCAATAAGCCATCAGGGTCTATTGTAACCAACGCTATGGTTGATCTGGTTACAAAGATGCAATCAATTCTATTTTTCTTTCTTATAGATGGGAAGGCAGGAGGGCACCGAACGTCTGCGCTTGATCAGTCAATGTGTGCTGACAGAACCCGTTTAAACCCTCTGTAACCAGAACATGACTATTCAGACAACAAGCGGTCTTAAAAATAATTAGGAACTAAAGCCGTAGCTTTAATAAAGTAAAATAAAAAAATCCATAGTTTTTACCATCAGGAAAATTGATTTTAATAAAAGTATATTGTATAATATTCAACCAAATAGATCAATAATTAGTATAATGACTGTTATGGCGACACAAAAGGTTAATTATTTTTAATAGATATTCATCCAGCAGATTGGGTTAATTTTACCGTCCTGTTCCTAGTCTATGTCAGTGAGATCAGTGTCAGATTGTGATGAAGGTGCTTGAACTTGTTTGCTCAGAGGAAAACTGATCTAACTTGTTAATGCATTTTAGATACACCGTGTGTGAGGACTGGCGGAACGCACCGAGTTAATATGGATGTTACAATTGGTGCGTTCGCAGCCTGGGGTCCACCGTGCAGGAGACAACCTGTTGCTAGAAAATGACGGCACTATATGGCGGTATAAGTGAACTCAGTTACTTCACTGAGTCACACAGAAAAGAACACGCTGTGCCCTGTTAGCGTTTCAAGGGAACACAGCTAACTGCTGAGCTGATGGCAGTCAGTGGTCATGCACACAGAGAAGCACACAAAAATTCCTCACCGGAGGTGCCGGTATTCTAGAGGCTTATTTCAGCCGGGTCCCTGAATACAATCATAGAAACTCCTCACCGGAGGTGCCGGTATTCTAGGGGCTTATTTCAGCCGGGTCCCTGAATACAATCATACAAACTCCTCACCGGAGGTGCCGGTATTCTAGGGGCTTATTTCAGCCGGGTCCCTGAATACAATCATACAGGCGCGACCACAATTAGCAAGCTCATAACAGGAAGTGAACAATTAGCAAGCTCATAACATGAAGTGATACTAGCGCATGGCCGTGTGGCAATGCGAACCTTTTATAGCTGCATAGCTGCAGCAGCTTCAGGAGTTTCCTAGAGGACCAATGGAAGTTGCTGCAATACCAGAGCAACTTCAGGACCTTCCTAGAAGACCAATGGGAGCTGCAGCAGTACCTGAGCATGTGACCCCTGACCTCCAATGAGAGGTCTTACCCTGGGCATGCTCAGAAGAGAAAAAGCAGGACTTAGTCCCAGAGACGTCTGCTCGCTGCTGACCAGTACTGGCTACAATGGCTGAGCCTGGGAAAGCAGCAGAAACCATCTGCACAGTATCAGGCCGAGCCAGACGCTGGGACCGACGTCTCTGCTGAGCAGACTCCACTGCGGCTGGAGAAGAATGGGAGACTGCAGAGGAGATGGCTCGAGATTCCCCCTGTGCAGAGGCGGGAACTCGACCCCTAACACTGTGAATTCAAAATTGCAATGGTCTGTTAAAGGGTGAAGATTTAACAGGATTGGGAACTTATCACAGTAAAAGTTTGATCTAGAGGTCTTTTTTTTTGTTAAAGCATTTTCAACACCGTTTCTGATTGTCTTTTATTCTTTATTACATTATACATTATAGCGCCCAGGCTCGGACTGGCCCACGGGAGAACAGGAGAATCCTCTGGTAGGCCCTCTGTGAAGTAGTTCTAATGAGTAGTGCTAATATATTTGCAGAAATAGGTATAATCTAATCATTCATAAACAAGTTAGCCAAGTTAATATCACATAGAAGCAAAAGTAAATGTGTACTAGTGTCAGGTTATTTTTGCATCTAGCTGAACAGTGGGCCCCAAGAATCAATCATTGTTACTGCGGAGTCTTTGCCAAACCAGTCCGACACTGATAGCGCCCCAAATTTTTGCAAAGTAATATTTAAAACAAGCCATTCTGTATGTTAATTCCCTTATTTGTCAGTTGCCTTCACTTCACCTTGGAGGTAAGCAAAAGTAATTTCCCTTCATTGTACCATTAGTAGATAAAGTCGTTAATTGCAATCTTCTCTGCCAAGAACTGAATGTGTTAATTGTTTCATTATCAAATCGTTACATCTACAACAGATGGAATTCTCCTAAAAAACATGGAGGTGGAAGAATTCCCCCAGAAATGCCAAAACGTGTCTGTCCGGTGCACTTAGTCGTAGGGAGTTTGGAGTCATTAAACAGAAGCTCATTTTGTAACCAAATTGAATAAATTTGGAATATTCTGATTTGTTTAATAAGTAAATGGGTTTTGGATTGTGCGTCATGCATCTGCTGCCGTCTGCTCCTTTCTGTTGTCATCGTCGGAAGAGGATGATTTTTGATCCTTTTGTTTGTTTTTCTAAGCAGATTTATTAACTTTTTGTAAAGGATCACTTCCTCCATTTGAGGATAAAATAAACAAAGTAACATAATAATGTAGAGACAATTACTGGTTGCTTATCCCTTTTAGGACATATTTAACTATTAGGAAAGGTCATAACCCTCTTGGGAGTTTCCTCTGTTGGATCCATCGAGGAGTCACGTTCATCTATTGTGACGAATGAATGGAACTAGCATTCATAGCAGAAATCACTGTGGAATCTGCTATCTGTGTACAAGTAAAGTGAGCTCAAACTTTAAATCGGTTTTTAAGAAAAAAAAGCATACTTATTGATATTATTATATAATTTCTCACTTTAGCAGTAGACTTTTTTTTCTGTAATAGCTTGGCATCCATTTCCAATTTCCATTCCATTGCAATTCGGATCAGTACAGTGGAGCTGCAGCTTAGCCATTGCCATGGTCCCCAGGCCTGCTAGATCATTTCGCATTAGCCTCTGCCTCCTTTCTTTTCTCCTCCGATAGTATATTTCTACATGATTTTTGAATCATTATTGCCTATGCTGCTGTAATCACAAGACTTTATTAACTTAAAAATTCCTTGTACAAATATAAAACCACATCTAATTCCCTATTGTGGTTAGAAATTATTAAGCAGTAATAAGCTAATATATCTCTCTTTATCTGTTCCTGAAGCTACCATTAGCGGGGAAGAAGTAAAGTCTTTTAGTAAACCAATATGTTCCTACAGCCAGTATAGAATACAGCCCTAAATTTATTAATAATTCTCGATCACACAATCAGAAAAACTCTATCTCCATAATGCAAGTCCTTTTTAAAAGATCTACCTGTCCCCATAGACAGTATAGTCTTGGATCCGTAAATATTCCCTATAGAACCACATGACACAACATTGTGTAATTCCATATTTAGCTGTGATATTAAAGCTTTCACCTCTCTCTTTCTCTCTCTCTATCTCTTTCTCTCTCTCTTTCTTTCTCCCTTTCTATCCCTGAAACAGCTATTAGTATGGAGGAAGTAAAGTGCTGCAGTAATCAAGTACTTACTATTATTATTATTTATTATTATGGCGCCATTTATTCCATGGCGCTTTACATGTGAGGAGGGGTATACATAATAAAAAACAAGTACAATAATCTTAATCAATACAAGTCACGACTGGTACAATAAAATAGCAGGGGGAAAGTAAAGTGCTGCAGTAATCAAGTACTTACTACTATCAAATAGCATAGAACACTTTATTAATAATTCTTGATTAGAAAGTTGGATGTTTTCATAATCTTAATTAAAAATAGTAGCTTTTGTCAAAATAACTACCTGGCCCCATAGACAGCATAGTCTTGGATCCTTAAATATTGCCTAACGAAACACATGACACAACAATTTGTAATTCATGTACAGCATGTACAGCACCATGGAATTAGTGGTGCTATATAAATAATTAATAATAATAATAATTCCATATTGAGCCATGATATTAAAGTTTTCTCTCTCTTTCCCTCTATTCTTTCTCCCTCTCTGTCCCAGAAACTGCTATTAGCAGGGCGGAAGTAAAGTGCGGCAGTAATCTAGGACTTCCTACCAAATAGCATAGAACACTTAATGAATAATTCTTGATTAGAAAGTTGGGTGTTGTCATAGTCTTACTCAAAAAAAGTCAAAATATCTGCCCAAATATGATCGTTTCCATAGACAGAATAGCTTGGGATTCTGTCGAGATTCACGTCATTGTCTCCATGTGTATCTGAGAGCGGTTGAACTCTTCGGGGGGCATTGTTTCGTTGTGTACCGTGTGTGATTGTACAGGACAAGGGTTATGATGTAAGGCAATAATTACCTATATTTCACTCATTTTAGTTTGTTCCGTTCACTGTATAGTGTATGACTGCGGCGACTGTAGGAATCGGACGGCGTGCCATGTATTATGTATTAGAAGACAGGACAGCTGGTAATCCGTCTTCTCTGAGCAGAGACAGCTGGTATTTTTGTTTGGCTTCATCAGTGTTGCTCAGGCTCGGCTCTCCTCCCAGCTGATGCTTTGCTTGTTAACATATTCAAAGATATAAATTATTCTGGCTCCCAATTTCCTGATAGTTTGGGCAGAGACCAATATTTCAGAGTATTTATTACGCATGCTTTCATTTAACAGGAGAAATTCTTTATGCTTTGGTTTCCTACATAAATTACAAAAGGGGTTAAGCACCTTCACCGCTGAATAAAAGCTTTTGTCTGCTGATTATTATCGAATAAACTACAATGCAAAACAAAATGGATTGTATCTGCTGACATGAAGCAGAGCTGTTAGGGATGGGATTAACAAAGAGAACGCGTGTTACGTCGATTAACCATGGAGAGACCGACATCAGATTCAAAGGATCAAGTGGCGCGTTTCTAATGTACATTAAATTCATTATTTTGTATCTTTGCTATTATCATTGTTCTATTACTATATCATCATCAATATCAGTCATTGTAATGTTTCTATGATTATTGATAAAGAATCTCTTAGCAATGTGTTTGTCTTTTCTGAAAGTTTCCAAGTAGTGTAATAAAAAGCCCAGAAACAACATATCTCACCCGTTTGCCAACCCATTGGTGTCACACTGACAGCGGAGGTCGATCGGCGGCACTCACATCTCAGTTACCATGGTCTGCGCATCCTCAGGCTGTAGATGTAGTTGAATGTGCTATGGAGCGGAGAGCTGTCATCTCCCTGCTTCACCATTCAGCCTTAGCAGATGAGACTGTGCAACTGGCACAATGACGTCACTAGGTTTCGTCTGCTGTGTGAACACGCAGCCCGCGCACAGCACAGACCGGAGCAGCAGATTGGGGCTGGAGGAGTTTTGTTATTATTTTTGTCAGTCAGTACTTGTGGATGAAAACTGTGGGGGTATCATACTGTTGGATGGTCACTAGAGGTATCATACAGTTTGGTGGTCTCTAGATATGGTGTGGGGGAACTATGGGGGCCGTCATACTATGTGGGCTGCAGTGGCTGCCATCACACTGTATGTGGGGACTATGGGTACATAATACTATGAGGGAGGGCATTATATTTTGTGGGGGCGTCACACTGTGTGGGAGTGAGTTGTGGGTGTATCATACTGTGTGGGGATGTGTCACTGCGGGACCATCCTATTGTGGGGGCATCATACTGTATTGGGTGTTAGTGGGGGCATCATACTTTGTTTTATCAGCCACATGGGGGCCTCATAATATTTGTGGGGCACTGTAGGGTAATCATACTCTGTTATTGTGATGTGGGAGCATCATACTGTATGGGGGGGTCAGTGGGGGCATCATACTTTGTTTTATCAGTCACTGGGGGGCCTCATAATATTTGTGGGGCACTGTAGGGTAATCATACTGATGTGATGTGGGAGCATCATACTGTATGGGGGGGTCAGTGTGGGGGTATCATAATTTGTTTGTGGCCACTTGGGGACCTCATAATATTTTGGGAGCACTGCAGGGTAATCATACTCTGTTATTGTGATGGTGGGGGCATTATACTGTGCTCAAGGGCACTGTGGTAATATCATACTGTGTTGAGTTGCGGGCAGACTTTGGGGTCTTCATACTGTGCATTTTGGGTGTATTTTGAGATAAAATTGCTTGGGGGAATTTATTGTGTGGATATCATATAGTGTGTGTTGGGCCATTTTTGCTCGCCTTATAACTTACGGCATCCGTGAAAGGGGTCTCGTAGTGTGTCTGAACACACAGGAAGTACTCAGAAGTTCTCTCTAAGCCAATCACTGGCTACTGAGGTGACCAGTCTCAGAAAGAGATTGACTAAGCTGTGTTTCCAGCATAGTAAGAGGGACTTGGAAGCAGTTGAGTTTTTTATGACCCTTGGGTTTTTTTTTTTAACTGGTTAGGTGAACAATCTTTAGCAGCACCTAGTTTATAGACATATTATGGATCTGTGATATATGGATCCACAATGCAGTGCCAATAGATAGCTATGGGCCCATACTGCACCATTGTATGCATCTTTATCATATAGAGCTTAGCAGTTATATGGAACCCTTGACATGTTATATCTGATGCAATATTATAGGAGAGAAATCAGTGCTTCACTCAAATACTATATGGCGCAGCGCCGAGAGCTCCTTAATAGGAACCTATAAGGATTCCATGTGACAACATACAGCGTTATAGCCCAGTATTACAAAATTGTCCATTTATTTGAGTTAGCACTATTGTAATACTACATTTTTGAATGGGGTAAACAGACCAGCAATTAGCAGATTCTTAGAGGGTCTTTATCCTGGGTAGGAAATGACTATTTAGGTAAACTACTTTTACTACGTGTATTACCTACATACATACTCTAATGATTTCAAATATAAATGTGTCCGCCCGTAACATTTCAGAATTTTCCTTTTCCAATTTTTTACTCTACAAATTCATTACATTATTGTTATATGCTAGAAAAAAATCCTTGACACACTGCAGTTCCCATCACAACCACTTGGTGGCCAAATATAAACACATATAGCGCAAATGTTTACCGACAGAGTATGACAAAATTAATTTATATTTTTTAAAAAACAGCTGGTCATCTCACAATATCCCCAGCCGGAAGAACACTAAGGCAGGAAATATCTGTACATACAATTGTCAATGGACTTTAGAGTCTTCTTACCTGGAGTATATACTGTCATCCTGTAGGTATGAAAACTTACCGTTACTGCTCTCACTTTAATAGATATTATATATATATACTAAGTATAGTGGCACACTCTCATTACTATCATATATTGCTGCCTAATTACTTGTATATGTAGGAGCAGTGATTGACGGCAGAGGGTTGACGGGAATGTAGACACTCTATATATAGATAGTGTAGAAGTGCTGGAGTATTATCTTTCATCACTGCGGAGATCTGACTACATCAGGCATGACCTGATACAATCTCATGTACATTTCACATTCTTAGTGAAGATGTAATGGTCTGACACGTTTGCATAATGAGCCATGCTTTATCTCACGGCTAAAATAGACTCAGACTTAATGAACCTCCATAGACCTGTGGTCACTGGTGAGATACAGATAATGTTAGGGTTGCCATTGCTTCTGTGTCATTGACTCTATACTCACTAACTCGGGTTCTTATAATATGGCATCTAATAGTCCAGGAAAAAAATACAATATCAAACTTAAAAGAATCCAGTATTAAAAACTGATACACTTGTGAGATAGGTGCAGGACCTGAAGGGGCAGGACCTGAAGGGGCAGGGCATGACACAAAGGTCGGCTGATGATTCTATGAGTCTATCTTGCTATTAGTTGCTCTCTGTGAACCCCATACATTGACTTATTAAATGCAGATGGTGGATGTAAGTTTTCTTCTGACAGTCTCTCATGTTGGATGGATCCTAAAGGGGTTGTCCCATTCACAATATGTACGCTATTCTCAGGATTGGTGATGATCGTGTGATCGCTGGGGATCAGCCACACTGATCATGGAAAGGTGTGTAAGTTACCTGTGTAATTAGAGCGGGTCCACTATTCCACTCCTTTCTATGGAGCTATAGGAGAAATAGTGCACGTGTAACCAACACTCGCTACTGTTACATTCACAGAGGGGACATTGATACCTCCTTTCTCATTATTCTTTTGAAGTCAAACCTCCAGTGATCCTACAGTTAATTCCTGAGTGTAGGGCAAAAAATTGACTGGTTAATATGGCACCCATACACATTTAGGAACACACACTGTAACTCCGTATTGCAGATCGCCTTATACTGGATTTTGCCATTTGAGTTTAGTAGCTCCAATTGTGAAGAAAAATGGGGACATTATTGGCACATCCACTTTCCATGTTTCGCGTTTTAATAGTATTGATATTGAATCGGCCTTGTACCATGGGTGCCGAATACCGCCGGTAAAGGACAGCAATTGTAAAGAAAAAAGGGGAAATTTTCAGCACATCCACTGGTAAAATATTATAACTTTATTGCAGTTACATTAAAAGAGTAATCTCATTTGGTAGAAAACATGGACGCATTCAGAAGCGGGCAGCTTGTCCTACCATATGGGATTACTTCTTCAATGTATCTACAGTGAAGTTCTAATATTTTACCAGTGGATGTGCCGATAATTTCCCCTTTTTTTCTTTACAATTGCTGTCCTTTACTGGCGCTATTCGGCACCCATGCTACAAGGCTGATTCAATATCAATTCTATGGAAACGTGAAACATGGTAAGCTCATGTTGATCTCTTTTTTTTTGTACGACCTCCAATTGTCACTCTTTTGGAAGAGTCAGGTGGCCATATAACACCGATGAGTATCGCAACGCAATGCACAGACTGGCTGTCGGCTCTCCAACATGAGCGCGATAGCTGCATAGAAATACATGTTGTTATGGTCAGGTTGCGTTAGCCGACAACCAATCCGAGCATTGCATTGCGATCCTCATCTGAGTTAGACGGACGTTTAACTCTTCCCATCTGCTGATTCTGGAGCAGTTTTCTTTCTGTGCCTCTCGATTCCTAAGTTATGCCTCCACACAAACCACATAAGGGAGGGCAACAGAACAAAAAGAAAAGCTGTTCAAGAATCAATAAAATGACAGCAATAGGAGGAGGTACTCAATTTAAAAAAAATTCCAGAGAATGGTCCTCTTTAATGCTTGAAGGGTGTCTCCCATTCATAGAAGTTATCACCTTTCCAGAGGTGATTTCCATACAATAGGTGAGTGGTCCAACCCCTTGAATTCCTACCAATACAGAGCCTCATCTGAATAATATGGTGTCCTGGCATGTGCTCCACCACTCCTTTTTCTATGGGACTACTGGAAAACACCATGCTCTGTAAATGGCTAAATGGCTTTTTCCAGTAGTTCCATACCAAATAAATGAAGCAATGGTGCATTTGACCGAACAATGTTACATACAGATGGGGAATTTCAGAGCCCTGTTCTCGTGATCAGTGTTGGTCCTAGCGGCCAGATCTCACATTATTTTATGGAGGCATGTAAATCTAGGTCCTTGAGGTAACGTAATATGGCAGCACGCAGAGGGTCTCCGGCTTCCTGGTACAGTAGAGAGTCCAGTCTTTTCCAGACATGTAATGTCTTATGGGAAGTGATTCCCAATGCTCATGTTATGGTGTTTGACCCCAAAATACCGGATTTAGACTTTCCTTGTTACGTTTGGAAGCACTCAAACCTTTGGCTTGTTATTATGAGTTAAATTTTTATTTTCTTTATTTTTATGTTTGTTGAGGCTGTAGGAAATTTTCGCTGTTCATTTTCTACTTTTTTACATATTGGCCCAATTTGGCGGAAAATGAAAAACATCAGGTATCATAGATCTCCGTTTAACAATGAATTGATCTAATATGTTAAAAAAAATGCTTTAGTGTCATTTGAAGCCTCAGAAATGAGCTGGAACATAAGTTGGTATAAGTGCGTTGTTTAGGAGCATGTTCACACTGTGGCCATTTAATAGACAAAACCTAAGATAAAAGCTGAATGAGCAAATACCCTGCAGTAAGTAAATAATTAAATAATAGTAATAATACATGTAAATAACATAGGGTAGTTAGCCATTCCACATTGCAACCAAATTGGAACGATCTTATATCTAGTATCTCACGTTGTGTCAGCCGACCCAGGTCCGACTGTTCAGACACCCGCCCGCCCGTAGGGGCTATATATACTGTATATGATGCGTTAATCCTCTAGTAAAACACTAGTATATACTATGTTATTCCTAGTGCCGGGTCTGATCCCCCTCAAACCTTGTAACTCATCGCATCATTTTTTTCCCGAATTCCTAAGATGTCTGATTTCTTCCTTTATTTTTCTATAAATTCATACTTTTCCTATAAATTGTTAAAATAACTTATTCTTTTGCAAGTTTTTTTTTTTCCCCATCAACCAGTCTTCAGTGCCTTCAGTATAGCGGTTTGCAGCCATTTCCTCGCTCATGAATCCAGGTTACGAGTCACTGCTTTTCCTACAAAGCGGAACCCAGGCTTCATACTCAAATTCAACTTTTGTCTTTTTATGTGTCCTACAAATCAGGAAACACAAATGAACCATGAACAGAATGAACACAAGCCATGCAAGAGCCGCATGTAAACTGATTTGAAGGTGAAAATGGAATTGAGGTCGACAGTATATGAAGAAGTTTCATGTTGGAAATTGGGCATCGCTTGTATTGGGTTAAATTCCCACTGGGAATTATTGACATTAAAAATACATAAAAATACATAAAAAACACGCTACGTCTTGTCGTTCCAGGAAAGTGAATGGATTTTTAAGAAATCTGATACCCACTGTACTTTTTGTTACGCTGAGTACAACGACCTGCGATGCGTTCCTTCAAATCCGCAAAATGAGCTTTATGTGCAAATTATCCTATTAGAATGTTATGAGATGCGGAAACGCACTAAAACCGCATGGAATCCATACATGACTATATCAATAAGGTTTACCAGAAAGTACCAAAACCAAGCAGCTTAATTTACCACGTGAGATAGCAAAAAGAAACAGAAACCAAAGCATCAAAAACACAAAACACAAATAAAAAAACACTCAAAAACACAATGAAAAAAATGCAAGTAACCCAATTTTCCAAATAGGTACATTATTACCGCCAACGTTTTGCGACATCAAAATCTCACCAAATATTCATCCTGGGAACATATCCTACACTCTCAGTTTTCTCCAATTTCTTAGTAAAATTTTTGTTTTTTCAAATATTTCAATTTCTTTTAGAAGCCTAGCCTATCCAAGCATCTTTAGTATAGGTGATATAGCCAATGGCGGCCATGTCTGACTCACGACTTTTATACTAAACCTGAACACAATTCGGACCCCAAAAGAATATGCAAACTGATCTTATCTTAATAAATAATAAAAACATTGCAGAAAACTGGGAGAATTTCACAAAGGAAACCACCAGCGAGTTGCATAGGATAAATAGTACAAGTACAGAAGATTAAGTTATATTGCAAATCACTCCTGACCACCAGGTAATTTATTCTGTACATACACCTGCACTAGGATAGGAGACTATGAAGACTAGGGGGGTAAAACTTACAAATGTAATTAACCGGCCTAATGCTCTAAAACGTAAGTATTGAGCCCCCTCTTATCAGATATTAAACAGTATAATTAAGGAACCTAGCAGAAGATAGTCAGGATAATGATAGCAACAGAATCAATGCAACATTCTAGTTAGAATATCCAAAAAGTTTGTTGGTGAAACACCATGAGACATGTTTCGCCTTGCTTGACCACAGGGGATTTCTCCCATGTTGAAGCAAGGCGAAACATACATCAAGATGTTCCACCACCACAAGGCTTGTATGGGTATTCTGACTACTGTCTTGCATTTATGATTGTTCTTCTGTGCATAGCTGTGTATAAAGGTGTTACCTGTCAGTATAATCCTACCTCTGATAATAAGGAGCCTCGCTGTAAGAAAGAACTGAAAGTATCAGTCTAAAAAAAGCCCCAGTGGTCAGTAGGAATATTGCAAGATTATTATTTAAAAAAGTGAAAAATATGAATAATAAAGATTGTAATCTGAAAATAACAACATGGCATTTTTTTTTTTAAATACACTTGACACAAAAGCCTGATTTACACAACAGTCCATTTTCTGATGATACGCTCCCTTTAAATGCCAATTATGTGAGATATCCCAGGGGATTTTTTAACTACTCACTTTCTCTTTACGGTTGAAGGTAGTCACCATTATAATATCACAGTACTGATTTTTAAAGGTGTTGTCCCAAAAACAACATACGGTATATGACCTGTCTGCGGGATAGGAGATACATTTATGATCACTGTAGGTTTAACCACTGAGACCTCCACAAGTCATAAGCATAGGGGTCCCCTTTGTGAAATAAGAAGATACAGTTAGGTCCATATATATTTGGACAGAGACAACATTTTTCTAATTTTGGTTATAGACTTTACCACAATGAATTTTAAACAAAACAATTCAGATGCAGTTGAAGTTCAGACTTTCACCTTTCATTTGAGGGTATCCACATTAAAATTAGATGAAGGGTTTAGGAGTTTCAGATCCTTAACATGTGCCACCCTGTTTTTAAAGGGACCAAAAGTAATTGGACAGATTCAATAATTTTAAATAAAATGTTCATTTCTAGTACCGTATTTTCCGGCGTATAAGACGACTGGGCGTATAAGACGACCCCCCAACTTTACCAGTTAAAAAATAAAATCTTCTTAAAAGTCGGGGGTCTTCTTATACACCCTATGTCGTCTTATAGGGCCGGTGAATATGTGCCTTTTGGGGGGGGGGGAGTGATCCTGATGAGGACGAGGGGGCGTCTCACAGGAAAGTGAGTATCCCCCATTACCTTATCATAGCGCTGCAGCGTGGGGTCTCTGTGCTGGGAGCGGCGGCTGCTGTGCTGTGCTGTGCTGTGGCGGCTCCTCTTCTGCAGTGTGGGGCCTCTGGTGCTGTGGGGCGGTGGCGGCGGCGTATCTTCATACAGTCGGGGCTCCTCCGGCATCTCAAAGACTGGAAGCCCCGCCGGCAACTCCATGGGTACAATGCGGTCAGGTGGCCTCCGGGAAGATGGCCGCTGCTCAGATTCAGATCTCGTCCCGAGATCTCGGGAGACGAGATCTGAATCTGAGCAGTGGCCATTTTCCCGGAGGCAGCTCAATAGGTGCGATGCGGTGGCCCGGCCGCTGGGGGCTGCGCATGCTCAGATTCAGATCTCAACGAGATCTGAATCTAAGCAGCGGCCATTTTCCCGGAGGCCAGCGCATTGTACCGATGGAGTTGCCGGCGGGGCTTCCAGGCTGAGATGCCGGAGGAGCCCCGACTGCATGAAGATACGCCACCGCCGCCACCGCCCCACAGGCCCCACACTGCAGAAGAGGAGCCGCCACAGCACAGCAGCCGCCGCCGCTCCCAGCACAGAGACCCCACGCTGCAGCGCTATGATAAGGTAATGGGGGATACTCACTTTTCTGTGAGACGCCCCCTCGTCGTCATCAGGATCACTCCCCCCCCCACCCACCATATACACCCGGCGTACAAGGCGATTCCCGGCGTACAAGACGACCCCCGACTTTTAAGAAGATTTTCAGGGGTTAAAAAGTCGTCTTGTACGCCGGAAAATACGGTACTTGGTTGAAAACCATTTGTTGGCAATGACTGCCTGAAGTCTTGAACTCATGGACATCACCAGACGCTGTGTTTCCTCCTTTTTGATGCTCTGCCAGGCCTTCACTGCGGTGGTTTTCAGTTGCTGTTTGTTTGTGGGCCTTTCTGTCTGAAGTTTAGTCTTAACAAGTGAAATGCATGCTCAATTGGGTTGAGATCAGGTGACTGACTTGGCCATTCAAGAATATTCCACTTCTTTGCTTTAATAAACTCCTGGATTGCTTTGGCTTTATGTTTTGGGTCATTGTCCATCTGTAGTATGAAACGATGACCAATCAGTTTGGCCGCATTTGGCTGGATCTGAGCACACAGTATGGCGGCTCTGAAGACCTCAGAATTCATTCGGCTGCTTCTGTCCTGTGTCACATCATCAATAAACACTAGTGACCCAGTGCCACTGGCAGCCATGCATGCCCAAGCCATCACACTGCCTCCGCCGTGTTTTACAGATGAGGTGGTATGCTTTGGATCAGGAGCTGGACCACACCTTCACCATACTTTTCTCTTTCCATCATTCTGGTAGAGGTTGATCTTGGTTTAATCTGTCCAAAGAATGTTCTTCCAGAACTGTGCTGGCTTTTTTAGATGTTTTTTAGCAAAGTCCAGTCCAGCCTTTTTATTCTCGATGCTTATGAGTGGCTTGCACCGTGCAGTGAACCCTTTGTATTTACTTTCATGCAGTCTTCTCTTTATGATAGATTTGGATATTGATACGCCGACCTCCTGGAGAGTGCTGTTCACTTGGTTGGCTGTTGTGAAGAGGTTTCTCTTCACCATGGAGATTATTCTGCGATCAACCACCGCTGTTGTCTTCCGTGGGCGCCCAGGTCTTTTTGCATTGATGAGTTCACCAGTGCTTTCTTTCTTTCTCAGGATGTACCAAACTGTAGATTTTGCCACTCCTAATATTGTAGCAATTTCTCGGATGGGTTTTTTCTGTTTTCGCAGCTTAAGGATGGCTTGTTTCACCTGCATGGAGAGCTCCTTTGACCGCATGTATACGTCACAGCAAAACCTTCCAAATGCAGCACCACACCTCAAATCAACTCCAGGCCTTTTATCTGCTTAATTGAGAATGACATAACGAAGGGATTGCCCACACCTGTCCATGAAATAGCCTTGGAGTCAATTGTCCAATTGCTTTTGGTCCCTTTAAAAACAGGGTGGCCCATGTTAAGGAACTGAAACTCCTAAACCCTTCATCCAATTTTAATGTGGATACCCTCAAATGAAAGGTGAAAGTCTGAACTTCAACTGCATCTGAATTGTTTTGTTTAAAATTCATTGTGGTAATGTCTATAACCAAAATAAGAAAAATGTTGTCTCTGTCCAAATATATATGGACCTAACTGTATATGTTGTTTATAGGACAATGGCTCTAAAGTTGTCTGTACAGGTCATCTATAGGTTCCGGTGTTTCCCTATACAGCTTTGTTTGGCATGTGCAGGAACAGAGTTAAATGGGTGGTCCGGTCCTAATCGATAAGTCTGCAGTCACGCTCTGTGACCAGAGAGTAGGTATGCAATATCCATACTTCGGGCCAGATACCGTCTAGTGGGCGCGACCTCAAGTCCGCCACACCCACTGGACAACCGTGTCACTAGTCGGGTTGCGGCCTCACACAATACAAGTATATAGAGTGAGGCCGCGCACACTAGACAGGCCCTTGCCGGGAGTATGTATAACACATACATACCCTCTGGTCTCGGGTCAGAAACTGACAAGTCCCCAGAGCGCACACTGTGTGCGCTGGGCTGGGGGGGGATTCATGTGTCTTCAGTCACTTCAGACTTACAAATTTGGACTGAACAACCCCTTTAAGATACCTCTTTTTTACTATATGAAATAACATAGTAGACAAAGCTATTTGACGAGGAGACAACCAGTGTTAACTGCTTACTATTAGTGATGAGCGAGTGTACTTGTTGCTCGGGTTTTCCCGAGCACGCTTGGGTGGTCTCCGAGTATTTGTTAGTGTTCGGAGATTTAGTTTTCATCACCTCAGCTGAATGATTTACAGCTGCCAGCCAGCCTGAGTACATGTGGGGGATGCCTGGTTGCTAGGGAATCTCCACATGTAATCAAGCTGTCTAGTAGCCGCAAATCATGCTGCTGAGGCGAAGAAAACTAAATCTCTGAGCAGTTACAAATACTCAGGGACCACCCGAGCGTGCTCGTGAAAACCCGAGCAACAAGTATACTCGCTCATCTCTAGGTACTATATGATCTATACATTTTTCACCTTAGGGGCGACACATTCCATTGTTGTTAGTTGCATATGTTGGATCAAAGGAATTTTGCAGATTTTCAGATTTGCTGTTTGTGCCTTTAAAAACTAAAAGTTCTTATCTGGAGTTTAAATTGTAAATCGGCAGCTGAAAGATTACATTTATAAATGTGTCTGATATCTGCGTAGTGGTTACACATGCGCATTAAAGTGTCTATAAATACACAGGAAACCTCCATTTTATATAGAGAATAATGAGAGGGAGATTGTTTCGTGTAGGGAAAGTTGATCCACAGTGATGTTCTAGTAAATTGCACTTTCCCTGACAGAGTGGAATAAAGAGGATCTATTGAATAAGCCATGCTTTATGATTCTCCTATCCATCACCGGGGCTTAATATATTCAATGTTAATTGTTATCTCATATTTGGCTGTAATCTTGGGCCGCAGCGTCTGACAGGAATCATCAGTTATCTGTGTTCCATTGTGCAAAAATTGCAAATTCTCCACGTGCTCTCTCCTCGTCTCGGGCTATGTTTAGCATCTCATTAGTTCTTCCGCCCTGACTTTCACTCACAACTTAGATATTGGGGAACGCAATAATTATCCCCATTAATTTCCCGGGGCTGAATCGAACTGCTGTGGTCACAGTGGGGGATAATAATAGGTGCCAATTTTGGCCATGTTCTACGTATGCCATTTCCCATTTTAGGGGTGAGAAATAAATTGTGTAAATCTGCCTTAATTGTATAAAGTTAGGGTATATTCACATTGGACGTATCTTGAGCAGATTTTCTACATTGGAATATCCTCTGCCAAATCCGCAGCAGCCAAAAACCTTGCATATTTTATTGTGGACATGATGTAGATTTGCATTGTAGAAGGTTCAAACTTCCATGCAAATTTTGGATTTTACCTACAAATTCTGGATTTTCACTGCATGCATGATATTTTATGAAATCTCATACAGTAGCATGTAAAAGTTTGGGCACCCCTGGTATATATGTATATATTCATCTTTAACATCTTAAAAATTAGAAAAAGGAAACTGGGTCGATGCAAAAGTTTGGGAACTTTGCATGGTAAACACTTTTTGTAGCCAGACAAGAGTCTTTCAATTATTGTTTGAGGGATTTTCATCCATTCTTCCTTGGAAAATTCTTACAGTTCTGTGAGATTCCTGGGTCGTCTTGCATGCTCTGCTATTATGAGGTCTAGCCACATTGTCAATGATGTTCAGATCAGGGGACTGTGAAGGCCACAGTGAAACCTTTAGCTTGCACCTTTTGAGGTCTTCTATTGTGGATTTTGCCGTGTGTTTTGGATCATTATCCATTTGTAGAAGCCATCCTCTTTTCAACTTCAGCTTTTTACAGATGGTGTTATCTTTGCATCAAGAAGTTGTTGAAATTTCATTCAAATCCTTTATTCCGTCTACCCGTGAAATGTTCCCCGTGCCCCATATTTGTGCAGGTGTCTCTGAACAGTAGAACATTGTACTACAACTCCAGAGTCTGCTAAATCTTTTTGAAGGTCTTTTGTAGTCAAGCAGGGGTTCTGATTGGCTCTTTATCAATCCTACGAACAGCTATCCCTGAAATTTTACTTGGTTTTCCAGACCTTATCTTGACCTCCATTGTTCCTGTTAACTGCCATTCATTAATTGCATTTTGAACTGAGAAAAGTGCAACTTGAAAATGCTTTGCTTTCTTCTTATAGTCTTCTCCTTCTTTGTGAACCTCCACCATTTTGATTTTTCAGTGTGCTAGGCAGCTGCTTAGAAGAACCCATGGCTACTGTTTTTTGGCACAAGGTTAGAGGAGGCTGGGTTTTCATAAAGCTGGTAAAACTGCATCACCTGGCTTTTTATATCGATGATAATGACAAATCCATAACCCTAACAGTCTAATTAAGGTCTGAAACCTCAGTTAAAGTTATCTGAGCACACAAATCTTCAAGGGTGCCCTTTTGCATCAGCCCAATTTCCTTTTTGTAATTGTTAAAAGTAAAAGATAAAAATATATATTACTTTTTTTCCCCTAAAATACAAAGGGGATGTGTCATGTTTAACTTTAGGCCTTTCATCTTCAACTTACTTAACTGTTCACAATAACAGTAATTTTGATCAGGGATGCCCAAACTTTGACATGCCACTGTATATAAGTGATAAGAAGCTTAATAAAATGATACATTGTATCTATGATTTAATGTCTTATTCCTTATTCCTGAGAAATCCATGTTTTTTATATGCTGTTAAGATCTATGAGCTGGACATAGATCTCACAGACAGTCTGCCTACAGAGCTAATTTGAAATGAAAGCAAGCGTTACCAGTGTGAGGTATGTAACTAAAGGTACATTCACACTTAACAACTTTCCAACGAGAACAACAACGATCCGTGACGTTGCAGCGTCCTGGATAGCGATATCATTGTGTTTGACACGCAGCAGCGATCTGGATCCCGCTGTGATATCGCTGGTCGGAGCTAGAAGGCCAGCACCTTATTTCGTCGCTGATCACCCGCTGTCATCGCTGGATCGGTGTGTGTGACACCGATCCAGCGTTGTGTTCACTTGTAACCAGGGTAAATATCGGGTTACTAAGCGCAGGGCCGTGCTTAGTAACCCGATATTTACCCTGGTTACCATTGTAAAAGTAAAAAAAATACACTACATACTCACCTTCTGATGTCTGTCATGTCCCCCGCCGGCGGCTTCCCTGCACTGAATGTGTCAGCGCCGGCTGGCCGTAAAGCAGAGCACAGCCGTGACGTCACCACTGCTGCCGGCGCTGACACATTCAGTCAGTGCAGGAAGCTCTCGGCAGCAGCGCGTAACCCTGTGGACGCTGGGGGACGTGACAGACATCAGAAGGTGAGTATGTAGTGTTTTTTTTTTTACTTTTACAATGGTAACCAGGGTAAATATCGGTTTACTAAGCGCGGCCCTGCGCTTAGTAACCCGATGTTTACCCTGGTTACCCGGGTGCTGCAGGGGGACTTCGGCATCGTTGAAGACAGTTTCAACGATGCCGAAGTCGTTTCCCTGATCGTTGGTCGCTGGAGAGAGCTGTCTGTGTGACAGCTCCCCAGCGACCACACAACGACTTACCAACGATCGCATCGCTGGTCGTGATCGTTTGTAAGTCGTCTAGTGTAACGGTACCTTAACAGAGCAGTAGAACTGAACTTTGTATAATGACAAACACATTTGTAGCTGCAGCTCTCACAGCTCTGCTGTATTGCAGCCCTGTCTGCCTGTGAGATGGAAGCTGAAACACTGAGAGGAGCCTTCAGATGTGTTAGGTATAATCACACACAGCTCTGCAGTGAGATCAGGAGAGCAGAGAGCGGACATTACACGTCACATTGGTAACCCTTTTTATGTATAATAAGCTCTGGAGGCAGATTCTTCTGGGAGATTAATGTCCGGACCATATTCTGAACAGCTCATTGACGTATAAGAAAAATTTGCATTTTCGTAGAATAAAATATCAGATTACTGTTATCAAGGTATAATTTTATTCAGCTTCTAATGACTTGTGTGCCTCTAAATACAGCAAAAGAGGGTTGATCCTACTGATAGATTCCCTTTAAGGGAAGGGAAGCGCAAGGATGGAAATCGGCACTAATGATAAGTCCCTTTTGGCCCTCGCTATTTTCCCACAAGAGCACTGGTGTGTTGGTTTTCCTGATTTTATTTTTTTAAAGTCTGATTTTTATCCATCATAGTATCCTTAGAGAAAAGTGAAGAATTACAAATACATCACAGTGTGGAGAACAATGAATGTTTTTATTCTTGGTCATGGATCTGTTTATTGCAATCCCCGTTGCTGTCTTTTTAAATAGTTTTGCAGTTGTTTGAGATTTAAAACACATGTGCTAAGGTGTCCACATGGATAGAGTTACACGCCGCAAGAGGAAAAGGTAAAAATGCTAGCAATCTGTGCACTCAACGTGTAGAGTAAAACAATTAAGAAATGCTTCCATTCTCGGTTTTCATACCATGGTCATTGGAAACCGTGCTGAAAAAACAAATATAACGTAGGATTTGCCTTTATTATATTTGGGAGGGTAGCGGTCGATTTTCCCCCTTTGTTTAATGTGTAGTTTGGTTTTGGACAACAAGGTTTTTTTTGGGGAGGGAAGAAAACACATGAGGTTTGGCGCTAATAGGAAGCATGCCTACGAGGCCGACTCTGTTATAGGACTTATAAATGGAGCTTATAAAACATGTCTGCTTAGCTTTACCTGACACCGGTGAATGGGGTCTTGTACATACAGGAATGTCTGTCTGCAGACGGCCGCGTATGACTACACTGAAGTCAGACTTGTGATTAGCGCTTCGTTATACACTTTAATGAGCTTCTGATATTTAAGGCAAGTAGCCTAATAAGAGCGGTTTATGATGCAATGGTTTCCATCAAATCTGTCACTAAAAGGAATCAAAGACTTTTAATGCAGACCTATAAAAAACATGGTCGTTTGTAGATACATAAAGAAAGAAGGTTGCAAGTCAGTTTGATGCAGAATTAGTAACAGCATGTAGCTGTCTGCAGGATTGTGTATAAAGCTGGATACTCACATTGTACATGTCGCCGTTGGTTTTTGGTTTATGTGTGTCTTGTTATTTTTATATAAAGGAACCACTTGAAGCTCTTGAATTTCTAAGCAAATTATATAACAGGGACCCCACTTATCCTATGTTATTGATATACTGTTGTGTTATGGGGTAGAGGAGTCCTTAGGCCCCTTTAAATATTAGGGCTTCAATTAAACTGCAATCTTTCTATGCCTATAGACTTATAAATCTGAAGAAAACCAGCACTTGGAATAAAAACTTTTTTGTTGTTGATATATTACATCTTAAGGAGCAATGCATGGCCTATAAGTCTCCATACACTGGAAAGTCACTCTCCACAAGGAGAAGTGTTAGGCCTTAGACTCCCTGTCAGTAACCTCTCATACAGTCAAAACAGATCTCATACTTTGCACTGAGTAGAGGCAACACCCCAAAACAGGTGTCTGCAAATTGAGATTCTCGTTTGGCCTTTATCCTAAATCATCCGACAAGGCTCGTTATTGACTTTTAGGATTGCTAATTCCAATAGGTGGTACTAGGGTTGAAGTCCTCTTCCTCTCTTAAGAGGCAATTTGCATATATCCTTCTTAATAACAACATTTACCCCCATTTCTATGTCTTTCCCTGCTTGATTATTGCCACATCTATACCTTTGGATCCCCACCATCAAATTATCACTTACTGTATTTTTTTCTTTATTTTATCACTGCCTGTTATTTTTATGGCTATATCAGGAGGTCACCCACAACCACTGCACCAGTAAACTACAATGTGCAAATCCCCAGTGAATTAAATAGGTACGGGTGCAAACCACAGATGGAAGCTTATATCAAAGCAAGTGGAAAAGCAGTAACAACCAATAAACCACTGATTACATTAAGTAATTGCAATATGGATAAACAATAAATGATTCTCCCCAATTAAGATAAATTCCAGCACACATAAAGTATCACCATGCTAGTGTAAAAAATGTGCCAAGCACCCAACTTGTGTTTTGACGATCTTCGACAGGTGGTTTCTCCTGACGAAGATCGGTAAAATGCACTTTTATAAAATGGCAATATATTTAAAAGTGGGAGAAATGTTAACTTTATGTAAAATGCATTTTTTTTTTGTCTAAAATGTTTCTAATAATTAAAATGTATTATGTGAAACATTCTAATGTGCAATCCATATTTCAGGACCAAGCAAAATGGCTCGGCTGTCTCTGGCAGTCCCATATGTAATGAGTGGAGTGGTGGTGTACATCCTTGACCTTCACTTCATTCAGAAATGGCTCTACAGAGACTCTTCCTCAGAAAAAGTGGAGCTTCAAACTATGTTATGCCTGTCCTTTGGCTAGGGCATAACATAAAAACATGGCTCAACGCTTGGATACTAAAAAAGAAACTGGCGAGGAATTAGGTGCTATAAATCTATTGCCGCGACTGCAGATCACATTGGGGACACCACAGTCATGATGCCACCAAGTTATGACCATCAGTGGTTCTTTGAATTTGTGAACTACATCCCAGAACTGAAGAATACGTACAGCATCTTTGTAAAAGCGAACCAGTGTGATAGGTGCAGATGATTTCCAGCAGCTGTTTTCCTTTACATACATTAGTCATGTATGTTTCTTATCCCAGCTACTTGATTCACAATGTTTAGACAGTAACGCTCTTTAATGTCTGGATTTTAAGACAATCTTACCATAAAGACTTCATCTGGAGGAACTAACAGTTCAGCTTCAGATGAAGCTAGAAAACTATGGGAGTTTTATTAGCTGGGGTTTATTACTACTTTGTATTACCTTTTATATTGTTATATTAATGGTGTTTTCCCAATAAATAAATTCATAAGTGATCCACAAGGTGATAAATATATGATCGGTGGGGGTTTGTGTGTGGATACCACTATCTTGAGAACAGGGTTCTTTAAGTTTCCTTTGGAGTGCATGAATACCCACAGCTTCATTAACTTTTATGGAACCTATGAAGATGACTATTCTGTCAGTCAAGTAAAAGTCAATCGATCAATGGTCACGCTTGCTTATACCACTCCATTCAGACTGGGTTCTCTGGTAGCCCAGTTCTTGGGATCCATGTGGGTCCTGGTGGTTGGTCCCTCAGGGATCATACATTCATCACCAATACCATTCCTGTATAGATGTATTCAGTAGAACAACCTGTTTAAATAGGTTTATTGCACCTGGAGACGACCATCTTTTCAAGTCGAAAACCTGCTCATGTTCAAAAGATTGATTGAATAATGATGACAATTTTATTTACAGTATATAGTGCCAACATATTCTGCAACACTCTACAATTAAGTGGGGACATGTACAGTCTTAATCGGCAGCTTTAACCCTCAATGGTCAGCTATAATCACTAGGAGAAGTTGGGTCCTAGGAAAGTTCCATGCTATTTCATCTCTGGCTCCACATGACATTTCGAGAATATTTTATGGTTGGTTATTGACTATAATTGGCTGACCATATGGCCTCTATAAAATGTAAAAATGCCAAAAGTTTCTTTACTAAGACCCTTATGCACAATATTATAAATTCCAAAAAGTATAGATAACGATAATTATAGTATTATTAACAAATATACCGATTAACATTGCAAAAAACATCTAGAGTTTTATGTGCGAATTGTTGCTATACAGTTACATTATGGCCTGAACTTATTTACCGGTTTTTACTCATTGCAGAATTGGCACATTATTCGGCTTCCATCCAACACTGAAATAACAGACCATAACAATAATGTACTGTTCTGTCAATCTGCCGAACACTTACTCATTCTGTCACCAACTTCTGCTAGTCTTCAAATCCTTTCTTCCAGTCCACTACAACACTTAATCTTCTCCAAACACCAAGTCCAACTGGAGGGGAAAATGACTAATGTATCACCGATTCTTTACAAATGATTGGAAGGACGAAGGCCGACTGTTTTTTTATATTTTATTTCAATATGTTTGTCATGCTACTCAATGAAATAGATCATTTTATTTTCAAATATTACATGTTTTGCCATATTTTGCAGCTGTGACCTTAGTTAAAATGAATGGAAAACCTTACATTCCAGCTGTCATGTGGGTGTTCTTACTTTGGTTTAGGAAACCTTCCAAGGAGGTACAGAAGAGGTGATGGGGGCATGTCTATGAAAGAGAGCTACATTAGACCATTGGTAAAAAGCTACTTCGAGCTGAACTTTAAAAATGACCAAAGACTAGGTGACCAAAAAAAATCTCATTATTGACACCAGACCATGTATATGCTACAGTAAAGCCTTTGTCCTATAGTAAAGTACGGTATAGACATTTTAAATGTAAAGGGTTTCCTCACAAGGGACATTTATGGCATATTCAAAGGATATGTGAACCCGACCCCTAGGACTTGCACTTATATCCAGAATAGGTGATGCTTGATCCTCTTTTTTGGCCAGCATCCAACTATCAGTGAGTGGACCGGTGGTTACCAAGGAGTAGACCAGCGATGGTGCAGGCGCCTGCTCTCTTCATTCTTTGCTATAGGAGTTCAAAACACAACGAACAGTATGTGCTAGGTTGTATTTGGAACTCTTATACAATGATTGGAGAGTGCAGTCACCTGTGCCGCTACCACTACACTTGTTGGTGGTCGGACTGTGTGGGAAGGTGGAAATCACATGTATCAGACATTCATGGCACGTCTAATTGGTATGCTATGAATGTCTTTCATGAAAAAAATCCCTTAAAATTATATTCCTATATAAATCCTAGTTTAAAAAATGTAATTAAGAGTGTTTTTAGCTACAAATATGCATTTATGAGCTTAGAGTAGTACATTTTCACCAAGTGCCCCAACTGTCAGGTAGCTGACCCTTGTGATGGCAGCTTCAGTGGTAGTTGTTCAAGGTTTAACACTGGCCAGCCTGTTCTGTTTCAGCACCTGACAAGAGCGAAGGATGAAAGGGGCTGATCCATTGGGACCTGAGATGGCATGACTACCTAATGACTGATCACTGGGCATAATCGAACTATATTAATCAGATTTATAACTTACCTTTTATTGGAACCTGTCAGTTGATGCGTGCTCACCAAACCATGATCACAGCCATGTATGCTTTTAATAGAAGACAGGAATCGATGTGCTGTACAGGCGAGTCCCTGGCAGCTTCTCTCAGCCCTCTGACAGTGACTGCCACACTTCTGCCTATTCACACATGGAGGCAGATGCTTGCCAGTCATTGTTAGTGGGCGAGGTAAAGCCACCAGGGACACCCCTGTATGACTAGTTCACAGTGCGGCTCAGTCCATGGGAGCTGTTGAAAACATGTTTTTCTGTGAAACTACCAATCAATTTAAAATGGGGCTCTACATTATTTGGATCCTGGGTTCCAGAGCCCAATTCTTGAGATCCTATGGAAATTCCAGTTGGAAGCCTAGTGATCAGTAAGTTATCTCCTACCCGTAGGTGATAAATTACTGCTTTGGGTATAACCCTTTAAAGTCTTTACTATTGGCTCATGAACTACCGGTATATGTATTTCAATTAGTGGAGCCAATACAAAGAAAGAAAAAGAACATAAACTTCCATGTACAACGGTCTGTTAAAAACTCTTGAAGCACGCTGTTACAACTATTTATTTTCCATGCAATACATTTACTTGAGTGGCTATCGTGTAGTATTACATTTTCCATGTGGCTCACAATAACCCACATAATAACAGATTTCTGTATATGTAAAATCCTGGACCCTCAGCAATCGTCTGATTATTATTCCAACTTCATTACAAAGCGAGGTCTAGATGAAGGATTTCGTGTGTAACATTTATCATGTTTCTTGTTTATCCTCACATTTGGCTTTCCTAGAATTGCAGTTTGCACATTTTGTGGCCTCATGGCCTGTTCCTAATCATTGTTATTGTTGTTGTTGTTTTTAACGTCCTGTAATAAAGATATCACCTGTAAAACAACATTAAAGTAATGATTCCAGGACACATCAATGACGTCACCCGCAGCTGTTTGAGAAATACAAGATAAAACTTAATCCCGGCAGCTGGGAAAATCTCATCTGACACCATCGCGAAAATCTCCAAGTTGATGATTTTGCACCTGGCTTTGGCATTTAGTCTATGAAGGGGTTGCAATTAACAACAGAATGTCCCCGAGTACCTTTAGGGGTCTAAGGCAAAGGGATTTCATGTCTATGTGCAGAGGTTATCATAAAGTTGCTATCACATTTGTATTAACTTTCTGTTCTATGCGAAATAATATACTTTTTTGTAAGTTTTTTTAATATCTTAATGAAAAATGCTAAAGTCCCCCATACATAATAGATCACTACCGACCAATAGATGGTTCATCTGTTTGTTCACCCGACACCTATGTATTCCGACTCCTCTCTTTGCCTTTTAGGCTCTTAAGAGATAGTCACAACCTGATTTCCCTGGTGGCGATTAATCTCACTGAGATGAAAAGGATAAGCAGTGCAAAATCAGATATGTCACATGATTATCTCCCTCAACATCATCAGTCTGGGAAGAATTGAAAGGCTGCCAATATTGGCATCTTTCGCCAATGTTAAAGGGTTAATCCAGGACTTTTTTTAATGGGCTTAAAAACTGTTGTTCTATTCAGCGCCCGCACAGAATGGCTATAGACCGCTCCTGTCAACTACAACAGAGCAGCTCTTCTTCTTCCAGGCTTCTCTGTCAACAAGGTGTGACTGCCAATGTTATGCTGATTGACAGCTGGCTCCCCACACTTAGGCAGCGGGAACCAGCTATCAATCGGCATGACATTGACAGTCATGCCCCATCAACAGAGAGGAGTGGAAAAGAAGCTGCTGCTCTGTCGACGTGACGTCAGCAGAAGCTGCTGAATCACTTGCAAGAGCAGTGTGTGCCAGCAGAGATCAGCACCGGGCACAACAGGCAGGTAGGTAGCACCTACCTGTCTGTTAGGTTTTAGGTACATAGTAAAAAAAAAAGTATTGGATTTAATGTGGGGGCATTTAGAAATTCCAATATCAAGTTATTTTAATGTCAAAAAGTTATTATCTGTAGGGTACCTAAAACCATTATGTAGAAGATGGTAATTTAAATTATTACCTAAATGGGTATTCTCATCTCGTACATTTATGACACATCCATAGAATATGCCATAAATGTATAGTAGATGTGAATCCGACCAATGGATCCTGCATCTATCTCCAGAATGCGAGTCTCATTGTTTTGCTGTTTGGAATTCCTGCACAAATGGATAGAAATTCTGACCACCTCTCCCCTGACAGTAGCGCATGTTTAATCTCATTAGTGGAACTGGTATCTACCGTAAGCCTATGTTAAATCCCGTGGACATGTCATAAATGTAGAAGATGGGAATATCTATTTAACATTACTATTTAATGAGAACAGAAATTACATTTTCATTAGAAGAGATAACTTTAAAGTTCAATTCCAACAATATAATTTTTTGACAACTCAGTAGATCATGTCATTTTGATCATGATTCATTGATGTCCAAGGAAAACCCGAATGAAGACATCCATAGGGATCATTGCTGCTTGTCGCTGTTTTACAATAAGGAGATGGCCATGCATCGGTAGCTTCATCTCTTCAATAAGTGGCCACAGATGTAAAACTTTTTGATAAGTATATAGACCCTCATTTATTAAGACTACTGCTCAGGGTTATACACAGAAATATTAGCCCCCATAGCAGAAGTTCAAATTGCATTCCCATCCCTAAAAAAAAATGAATTTTTGGTGAGGTCACAGAACAGCATATTTCACAACTTTGCAGCCCTTTCAAAATAATTTTCCTACTATTGAATCTCCTAGATTCCTCTCTCATTGCCCTCATAAAGTAGGATGCCAACAAAAGTGCCCTCCAAAGACAATATACCGCCACAATGAATTCCTCCATAGTACACTACACACACAGTATGATTACACTACTGTCCTCCTTGTAAAAGTACGATGGCCCCAACACAATATGATGTCCCAACTTTGATGCAACACAGTTCTTCATACAGTATAATGGTCCCTACACAACCATTTACACAGTATGAGTGCCCCAACACAACCCGCCACATTGTATGATGGCCTCACTAGCCCTCCATACAGTATAATGGCCACCACACAGCCCTCCAAACAGCATACTGGCCACCACTCAACACTAAAAAACATAATGATCCCCACACAGCCCTCCAAACAGCATAATGGCCGCACACAACCATCTACACAGTATGATAGACCCCACACAAACCTTCACACTGTATAATTGCTTGCATACAGTTTGATATCCCCACTAGCCCACCAAACAGTATAATGGCCCCCACATATCCCTGCCAACAGTATAATGGTCCCCACATAGCCCTGAAAACAGTATAATGGCCCTCCAAATAGCCCTGCAAATGGTTTAATGGCCCCCATATAGCCATCCATAAAGTATATAGGCCCACATATAGCCCTCCAGATAGTAATATGCACCTCCCATTGCCCTCCATATAGTATAATTCACCTCCCATAGTACTTCATATAGTAAAATGCAACCACATTGCCCTTCATATAGTATGATATGACAATATTGCCCACCTTATAGTATAATGTTTCCCATTGCACTTTATATAGTATAATGTGCTCCCATTGCACCTCATATAGTATAATGCACCTCCATACAGTATAACGTGCCCCCTTTGCCCTCCATATAGTGTCATGCTCTTCCATAGCACTTCATAATGTATAAGGCACCTCCATATAGTGTAATCTTCCACCATTGCACTTCATGTAGTATAATACGCCACCTTATAGTATAATGCACCACACAATGTACTCTTTGATCAAAAAAGATAATAATAAATACTCCCCTCAGTCCCCTGCTGCTCCATTCTCCTCAGCATGTGGTCTGAAGTGCCTCAGTTCTCAGTCACATGTAGCGACGTCATCGTGCTTGCTACACTGAGACATCAGATCTCAGATGCCGAGGGAGAATGATGCGGGAGGGAGTGGACAGGTTCTCTCCTCCATCATTGCTTTCAACTGTATCAGCATCCACGATGATCCAGTTGAAAGTGCAATACAGCCATATTCCGTCACGATTGGCAGTATGCCACTGCTTTTGCTTCATATGCCAGTCTGGAAAAAAAAGTTAGATGAAATGAATTGGGTCCAAATTGTCAATCAGTGCGATTAAATTCATCTCATTTTGGATTATTTGAAAGTCAGAAAATAAATTCTAGCAGGCTTTGGTTTTCTCAGGATTTGAGTTTCTGGAGAACTGCGTACTTTTTCATAATTTTTTTTGCAAATCATGTCCAATTTTTTGTTGTCCTAATTTATTTTTATTTTTTTTTATTACATATTTTTAAGTCTAAATGGGTCTTAAATATATTTTCTGTTTTAGACGTTCAAGTCCATTTCTACACTTCACGAATCTTTAAATAATACATTTTTGACTACCTACAGCCACCACTAAGAGGAGTTCACTGATGATGGGATTCTCTGAGTTCAGAGATTCTTCCAAGTAGTATCTGAAGGTAGACACAATGTCATAATTTATTCTATGTCTTGGTGAGGGGAACCAATGAATTTAAAGATCTGCTATATATATATATATATATATATATATATATATATATATATATATATATATATATATATATATATATACTGTATATAATGGATTATCCAACTCATATGATAATATGAAAATCATTTTTAATACATTGGTAAAAAATCAGTATGGGATTCAGAGCAGAAGTAAAAAAGCGACTATGTACTACATTTAGGAAAAGCTGCAGGGTAAATAACTCAGTAGCAGTCAGTAGGACAAACCAGTTTAGTTTAGTCACCACTTCCTTTACATAATTACATGTTCCCTAGATTTCCCCAATACGGTATTAATTCTATCTTGGGACTTAATTGCTTCCTCAACTTGGAAGTTACACTTCATTACACATCTCTGCATAATTTATGCAGTTTGTATTTAGAAGGCAGAAAAGCGAAGTGAGTCACGAGGCAGCGTTATCTTTGTTACACCATTAAATAGACTTTTTATCAGTCCGGTGACTCATTGTTGAGGTTGACATTCTGAATGACACTTTTTGGAAAGTGTTTGGATTCGTGTTCCCTGTTGTAGTCTCCCATTAACAACAATAAAATAGATGAAGTTGCTTAGGGCAACAACGAAGAAAAGAATAAAAAAAAAATGAACCAATGTCCTTGTTAATTAACACAATGTGATGAATTCAGATGTCTTGGACATTGAGTTTCTAAAGTCTTTTCTCGAGAAAATCTCCATCTGTTGGGAAGCGAGAGTAAAAACAGAAGTTCCTTATATGGATATTCAGTATTTAGTCCCTCGATATGTTAATGTTAACACCCGTAGTAGCTACAAAGTAGTTATTTAACGCAGAAGCATCTTTAAATATTTATATAACCCAGTCTTTTAGTGTTTGTATTCCGATCCATCACTTTTGCTTTTTACGTTTATTTGGGATTTTTCGTCTTTTTTAAGACAGAAGAGATTTTTCAAAAATATTACCCAGAAAGATGTGTTACTTGCGTTGATGCACTGGTTCAAAGTGGGATTATACCAGTATAAACAGAAACCCTTTTTAGGAATTGGCATATAGTTGGGTTCTGGCCAGTTCTCAGGCACAAGATGGCTTCTAGACAGCCCAATGATAAATCATTGACAGGCTGTAAACCGAGGTTTTTAGGGGCAATCTCTCAACATTAATGATTGTGTACTTTCTGTGACACAGGATTATTTAACAGACGTTTGCACATGGAAATGGCCTTGACTGATCCAGATGGTGCAACTCCTCAAGCTGTGAATCATATTGTTTCTTGTATTATCTTAACATTCTAGGAGATGTTTACACAATCACAAAAATGCAAGTATAAAATAAAATTGTAAATCTGAAATTTGTTTGGTATTTTTTTTTCACATTTTTAACATTGCAGATTTCCAAATTAAACAACTGATTTTGAGCCTTTGCGTTTGGCAAGCTAGTCCACTATGTTAGTACGATTTGTTTTTGGGGAAGATAAAGAATTTCGATCTGTCATCAGTCATATACATTATGTAACATTAAAGCTAGAAAATATTAATATATCATTCACGTATAGTTCCTACTTATGTCAAGGATATTCTAGCCATTGGTTCCAATCCTGTTATAACAGTGAGACTACATGGACGGCTGGTGGCACGCAAACAGAACCCTGCCCATCCCTAGTGGCCAATTTTTACATCCATTGAAAATAATAGATTTGAGGCTGATCAATCAAAGCTTATTTTGACACAAAAATGGTGCAAAAGCTTTGAATAGTTGCAGAATTTTGCGCAATGCAGAGTTGCACAAAAATTAGGCAACTTTTAGTGTTCAGGCGTCACTTTTTTCAACTCTGCCAAAATAGGCAAAGCTGGGGTAGGACATGGCATGGCTACACACCCCCCTGTCGAATTCATCAAATCTTCCAATGTTTTACTCTAAAAATACTTCTTCAGTCCCTAAATGGAGTAACATTTCTAGACAAGTGCTTTGAGGTGCACACCATTACCTAGAGGCACCAAATTCATTAAGTGGCATGCGCCTGTTAATGAATTTGGTATTATAAACCCTATAAAGGCTGGCATAGCGCATGCTATCCCTACACCAGTCTTAACTTTTCTCTCACATGCCATTTGTTTTGCCCCCATTTTACCTTTGTCTTGCATCCTTTTTTTCTCTTCCCTTTTTAAAAACTGAAGGAGGTATACTATCTAAACCTTTTTTTTTGCCATTAACATTCCACTAACAATGGCTCATGTAAAAAACAGATACAAAAACTGATGAAAACATCTTTCATTTTTCTTCCATTTTTATTGGATCCCCAAATATTTGAACAAATTATCTGCAAGTAATGACGAGAAAGAATAGAACATTCATTCAGATTAATGGAACGGGGGCCCAAATCAGTTAAAAAAAAAGCGGATGGGGAATGGTTCTATTAAACTCTATTGGTCAGAGTGCTGTCATTTCTAAAAACAAATAGCAGATGTATGAATGTATCTTGCTTCTTCACAAGGAGGTGGTCTATATGGTAGTGGGGTATATGAGTACATCGAAACCCCAGAATTATCCCAATGTCATAAATCGATCTCAATGATCTGGCTGTCAGACTGCTTCGACTCTACCACAGGCTAGGAAGTGATCGAGATGATGAAGACGATGACTAGAAGTAGAAAGCTAGGCATTAGACTAGTTGTGCATGAACCTTACACAGTAGCTAACCTGAAGAGGGGGTTTTAAAGGGAAGCTATTAGTGATGAGCGAGTGTACTCTTTGCTCGGGTTTTCCCAAGCACGCTTAGGTGGTCTCCGAGTATTTCTGACTGCTCGGAGATTTAGTTTTCCTCGCAGCAGCTGCATGATTTACGGCTGCTAGACAGCTTGATTACATGTGGGGATTTCCTAGCAACCAGGCAACCCCCACATGTACTCAGCCTGGCTCACAGCTGTAAATCATGCAGCTGAGTCAACAAAAACTAAATCTCCGAGCAGTCACAAATATTCGGAGACCACCTGAGCAACGAGTACACTCGCACATCACTAGGAGCTATCATAAAAAATGACCTTTTGTTTAAATGAGATTTCTGTTCTAGATGTGTGTATATATATATATATATATATATATATATATATATATATATATATAGGAACTGTAGCTATTGGTGACAGCTATGGCATGTACCCCGATCGCTGAGAGATTAGGGGTAACATGGGAGGTAGCAAGCCACATTGCCTTAGTCTTGGTAATTAGATACAGGGTAACACTGAGATATAGAGACATATTAAGAATAAATCTACACATAATTTTGTGTCTTGTATTCACTTCAGCCAATCATGAGAGCCATTTCAGCCCGTCTGGTTGTTAATGATGCACGTCCTATCCGATTCACCTGTTATCAGACAGTCCATCACAGCCAGTGTAGGAATACTCATGTCCAGAGATCAAGGCTAAATTGGCTCCCAACCGGTGGTCAAGAAGGATTGCCATGCATCTCTCTATCCTTCATTATGGTGTTATCATAACAGATTTTTTGTAAACCAAACTATGTCAAGAGAGATCCCTTTTTGTTCTATGTTGCTTAAAGATCTGGATTTTGGGTCATGGTGGGATGCTTATATGATCAAAATAGAAAGGCGTCCTTTTTTAGAAAAAAATGTAATCCTTTTGAATAAACAGTCAAACTAAAGTGGTTGTCCACTACTCAGACAAGCCATTCTCCGTCACTATATTTTTCCTATGTAAAATAATAACAGCGATATTCACCTCTTCCGTTCCATCTAAGTCGGCACCTACTGCCCTTTCGACTTTGTTATATCACAGGAGCCTTCCGCCGTTCCACTTTTGCCTTCTTCGCACATAATTAGTGATGAGCGAGTATACTTGTTGCTGGAGTTTTTCTGAGCACGCTCGGGTGGTCTCCGAGTATTTTTTAGTGCTCGAAGATTTAGTTTTTGTTGACACAGCTGAATGATTTACAGCTGCTAGCCAGCCTGAGTACATGTGGGTTGCCTGGTTGATAGGGAATCCCCACATGTAATCAAGCTGCCTAGTAGCCGCAAATCATGCAGCTGCAGCAAGGAAAACTAAATCTCCAAGCAGTCACAAATACTCGGAGACCACCCGAGTGTGCTCTGGAAAACCTGAGCAACGAGTATACTCGCTCATCACTAGACATTGTTGATATCTGTAGGAAGCCGGAGAGTATCAGCACACGTTCACTCCTTCCAGGTATCAGTTTTGTCTACAGCAGATGTGAGTGAAGAGGCCGGTGATTGTCAGTAAGTATTTCCAGGAGAGCTGGTGCCGACATCCCTGGAATGGCGCCTGCCCTGAAGGTCAGTATAGAGGCTGTTATTTTACACGGAAACATACAGTGATTGAGACGGGGAGGTCCGACTACTGAAGAACCCCTTTAATTTAACACCATTGACATTGTCTTCATAGGCCGTTCTTTTGTTATATGGTTTTTGCTTTCGCTTAGTTTTTTTTCCTTTGTTACTTCATGCTTTCTGACAAGTTTTTTTTATTTCTGGCTACTTGCACAAATAGTTTGATTGAGCTTTATAATTGTTAGATAAATTTCCCATTTGCTGTTTTCGAGCAGCCCAGATCATTCCAGTCATTTAATATAGTGAATGGCAGTTTCACAGCGCATTGGACTAATGCCAGGTTATGACAACCGCGTTCGGTACAATGGCCGCATGAATAGAAAACATTTCAAAGTTTTAATAGCTTTGTTAAATATTTTGCTGCCCATAAAATATACATCTGCTATTAGAGCAAATACTTCCTGCCGTATATCTGCTGCGCTTCGTTGTTGATTTCTAGGGAAAAAAAAAGATCTTAAGAACACAACATTAAGCATCCCAGGGACTTTATAATGAGGTTGTAAGGAGTTCACGTAGACAGACATCAAAGCGCATTGCTAACCCACAGCTCTGATGACAAGTGCATTGTGGGCCGGGTGCAGATCGGTACGTAACGTGGGGATATTCTATACCTATGGGAATATTAGGTAGGTGATGGCCAACTGGGAATTTAATAACTAAAAATATCTGAAAAACTAGTAAAAGACAAAAATAATCATACAAACAAAAAGAAGCAAAAACAACAAAAAATTTGGTGAAAGGACAAAATCAAGGATTTTATTTATTTTTGTTTCATTAGATATTGTTTCTAATTATTTTTTGAACACATTAAAATGTCTGTTTTATTTTTATGGATTATTATATTATGAGTTAAGCAGAATCTGACATTTGCTATTTAATCTGAGAGCAGCGTGATATAGTGGAAGAGACCCTGATTCTAGGGATGTGTCACTTACTGAGTTGTGTTTTGCTGTTTCCATACATCCAGTGTTTTATCAGCAGGAGATTATCACCAAAGGACTAGTTATCTCGTGCCTCCTGGTCCAGTCACGTTAGTATGCAGTGTGCACAGAAATCTGCCAATCAGTGGTGTGGGCAGGGTTATAGAAGGCTCTGCTAGATCTGCAGCAGAAAAATTGATTCTAGCACCACTGCTGAACCCAGTAAACTTTGTGATACAACACTGGAATCAGATTCTCTGTCACCACATCATGCTGCTGTCAGATTACATGGCATAAACCTGCTGACAGATTCCCTTTAATCGAGCAAGATCTCCTGTTCAGGAATCGTCAGGCGTGTGACATCTGGGTAGTTGGACAGTGCATTGTTAAATCTGAATATTTTTTCCAAAAATGTTAATGACGTGTGCCTTTTCCCACAGTCTGCGCGTAGGCTGATCAGCAGTTATCACAATTCCTTAGCTGTAATGTTGAAGAAAACTATTGTTCTTCTTTGTCTTCCTTTTACAATTATTTGCTGGGGATAAAGGACTATTTAACCGCTATCTATTTTCCCTACAGGCTTTTGCAGTCTTTCTAGCAATGAAATTGTTGAGTTGTGTCTTGAACTCTCATACTCACAGTCATTCATATGATGTGGGAGCATGTAATTGACAGAACTGCCGATTGTTGTAAGCCGTGGATTTCTCAGCTGGAGAACAATCCGTGGATGCCGCTGTATATGTGGACTTTTGGATGAGAGTGGAGGGGGATACAGCCTAAAGCTAAATAGATGAATGGCATTCTGGGAAATTTCTCCAATATTCTGTTACCATCGGTGATGCTGATATTTGCTTAGTAAATATTTATTTAATGCATACTATATATTTAAAGGGGTTATACAGTGAAAACAAGTTACCACCTTTCCATAGGAGTGGTGATAACTCACTGATCGGTGAGGGTACCAGCACCGATCGGCAGAACGGGACATTTTTATTCCTGATGGGGCACTTTTATCCTTTTTTCCAAATTAGAGTGTTACAAAATGCACGACCACTGCTCCATTCATTCTCTATAAGGCTGCCCTATGGTTAGCATTGCACCCCCGCTCCATTCTAACTTGGATAAAAGTGTTCCGTTCTGCCGATCAGTGCGATTCATGGCGGTCATACACCCACCTATCTATGCGGATAGGTGATAACTTCTTTTAATGGGACAACCCTTTTAATTACATGCTTGCTCCACTTGGTACCAGTTAATTATTAGCCTTGCTGATGGTAACGCCAGAAGACAACATCACCAAGAACTGTCAGTAGAGGTGGCACTGGCAAATTAACTTCATTTGTTTCAGCCAAACATCCACTTTAATTCAGTTTCACCACAGGATAGGTGGTAACTTATTGATCGGCGAGCGGCAGTGTACATGCTCGAACTGCGCTTCATTAATTCCCTATTTGGCTTTTTCCGGCTGCCCAGTAGAGAATGAATAGAGCGGATATTGGGCTTGCATTATGATTGGGCTAAAAGTTCTTTGTCAGGGATAAAATGTTCCCATCCTGATGATCACCGTGGGTCCCAGTTGTCAAACCCCCACCGATCATTAATTCTGTATAGGTGGTATCTCGTTTTCACCAGACAACACCTATTAAGTCTGCTTTATAATACTTGGCATAGGAGAATTCAAGGCAGCCAGGGAAACAACTTGAGGCAGTCTGGTGGGCCACGTGCTCCGAGTCCTGGGTGGCAACAAACCGCTCTGGTCTGTCTACAATATAGACATAGATATAGAGATATAATAAAGGGCTAGGACAGCAAAGTGAATCTTTGCTGGTATAAATATTATCCACAGACACTCTCAAGACATCATCCTCTTACACTTACCTTTCTGAAGCATGTGCTGGTAAAGATCTTGCAGCCATCACTTTGAGAGCTGCGGTGTGCTATGCTGATAGTGGAGAACATCTACTCTATTTTCAAAGCTGGCCACCTACTACACCGATAGTGAGCTGCCTGCCACGGTGGGGTCTTGGTGGTGATAGGTAGATCTGTATAATCTAAAGACTATAAATGGGTGAATCATTGAAATGAGGGTCCCGTGTCCCTCATTTGAATTGAGTCGTGGTCACGTATGCACATTTCCGCTCTATTAATTGTGTATGGAGCTTACTGAGATAGCTGAGTGCACTGTTTGGTCATACTGTCATTCTTATAAATTAGTGTTTCCCAAACCCAATCCTCGCAGACCCCCAACAGTATTACACAGGTGAAAGAATCGATGGCAATTTCTGATGACTTGATAATAATTGCATCCCCTGTGAAATTCTAAGGAAACAGTGAAAATATGATCCATTGGGAGTTGTGAGGACTGGATTTTGGAAATGCTGCTACAGACATTGAAAGATCATTAGTGTTCATGTGCAACCATTGCTCCATTCGAATGGGGAGCACAGACCCTTGGGCTATGTTCCCACCATGAGCTTTTGGTGAGTTTTAATACTGCATATTTTTGAAGAAATGTAATTAACCTATTTTACTTAATTGGTGCAAAAAATCTGCAAAATCAAAATCTCACCAAAAACTCAATGTGGGAACATAGCCTTGGTCTCATAATTACTGGTAGCGCCAATGGTCAGAACAATTGTAAATGTATTATCTATCATAACATCTGTGCCAGATCCTGTTCACCTCTGTTTCCTGTTCGACTGCTGAGGGGCGCCATGCCTTTGTTGCAAGCGACACCTGACATTCCTGTTTTATGCTTGGGACTTTTGGTTGCACTAAATCAGTGAGCTATGAGTTAAATCTTGTCTGGTTTTGATTACTCCTTTCTGAGAGCCCTGGGCAGGCCTGTCTGCTATTAAAACCTCTGAACCTCTGGCTTCCAATGCCAGTCAATAACTTCAGCTCACCTGGTCTATAGTCCTAGTTCTTGCTTATGTTTTGCTTCCAGATTTATCCAGTTTTCTGACCTGGGATTATATTTTGATCACCTGCTTGCTTTCTAATTTTGTCCCTGAAGTGACCTCTTGAAAGCGACCCTGCATGATGACTTTTCTGGCTGCCAGCTTGCTCCATCTGCCAGCAGCTGACTTCATGGCCCCCGCTGAGGGGTCCCTGTTTAAGTCCAGATACCTGTACAGCGATTAAAGGCTGAGGCCAGGGCAACCCCTGGGATCTGAAAAACAGAGTGGCTTGTGTGTCTGTGGAAGCTCCATTAACATCTATTAGGCTTCCACAAACAGTGCAACCATGACATCTATCTTATAGATAGGTGATTAGTGTCTTTCATCGGCCACAAACTTTATGGTAGTGGCCATACCGATTTTGTGGTAGCTTGCACATTCTGATTAGGGTCATTCATTTTATTACCAGACACAGCTCATTAACAAATGGCACAATTTCTATCTAATCTCATACAATTACGTTAAGTATTCCACAATCCTTCAACTCTATCTTCATCAAGTTAGACATATTTTGTTTTCTAAAATTCTCTTCGCTTTCTGTGTATATATAGTTAGGGGTCATGATCTTGATATGTCCCAGGTCTACATCCAAATATTTTCTCTGGGCCTCTGGAATTTTTGACCATTGGTCTCAGTGCTTGTCAATCCATACATTACAGGGCTGAGATATTCAATACTCTTAATGTCTCTCATGAATGCACAGCAATGAAACGAATCGTGAATAAGATACAAAGAAACCATAGAAGAGCATCGGAATAAAACTCTCTTTGTTGTGTTCTTTATATTTTAGATTTTTTTTGGTGCCAGAAATGGAAAAAGCTCCAAACTAATTAGAAACTGAGTTGTGTGCTGAGGCTTAAATCCTTGACTTCTCCCCCATAATCAATAATGGTCAGTCAATAGGCTGCAAAGAGTGTAATCTATTGAGAAATATCAATATGTGTATAAGCGAGTGCATGAGATGAACAAGAGTGCCCAAGGGTGATAGAGAAAGGGGGAGAGAAGTGTGATAAATATAGGGAAGATATCAGCATTTTTCTGTCAAAGAAAAATCATAGTAAGAAAACAAAGCTGAGCATTGACGGGATAATTTTGGTGGAAATATTCTGTTATGACTGATTTTTATGTCTGAACACCATAAACTAGTCATTTTCTTTCATCCAGTAGGACACATTGGATTTTGTTTTGGCTAATAGCATCTTGAAGTCTGGATTTTTGTCCACAGAAAAGGTGATAACTTTCTGATTGGGGAGGGTCCAACCGATGAGCCCCACCACGGCGATCTTGAGAACACAGTACTGAAATGCATCATTAGAACCGAGTGGTGGCACCATACTTGGCTTTCTCAGGTAGATCCACAGACAAAAACATGGAGTGGTGACCCATATGCATTTTAACAATTTTATTCATAGTTGGCATTCAGATGTCAGTCCTCAAGTGTGTTCACAGAATAACTGGAGCACCCAAGAGGTGGATACCCACAGAGCAGAAACTGTCTCCTACCCAACAGATAGGGTGTCATGTTCATGGTTGGAAATAACCTTTTAGCCATCCTTATGTATGGCAATATGTAGTAATGTTATCTGCCAACAGTATTGCTATAAAAGCAGTAGTCAGAAATATAACAACTGTATTACATCTCATGCACATGGCCAAATAAAAAGGTCCATGGACAGATTAAAGCATCTTCTCTGCAGTAGCCACCATCACTGACGGCCATTCAGGTGAATGACTATCTTCTCTTTGTTTTGGCTTATAGTGATGTGTCGCATGCAGGAAGCCTATTAATGGTGTCCCTATGCCTTGGTAGAACATATGGCCATGTATTGTCTACATAAGACAACCCCTTAACGTAGACATGCAGAGGATCAGAGTTGGCGTTGCAGTTGCTTATTATCTGGTGCTGGGCACCAATAAGGGACATCGACAAGAAACTATCTTGTCAAGACTATTTAGCTACAAGTCTAAATCGTCAAATTGAATCCTGATTTCCTGAAGGAAATCCTGGCTACAATTCTATTTTAAAAATTAACTTTTACATATCATAAATTTGTAATTGTTCTACCTGGTATAAATACCTTTATTTTCCTGAATCTGGCAATGTTTATATTTTGTTCCTACGCCTCTCCATTGTTGAGATATGGACCCCTCTTCACTTTTTAAAAACATAGCCTTTTTTATCCAACTGGGTGAAACCCTCAAGAGTTGAAGGCCACACCGACTTATATTAAAAGAATATATTTATAGAGAGGGAAGACAAGGCCATATCTCAGGAATAGAGAGGTGAAGAACAATGCCAGATTCGGGAGAAAAGCAGCATTTACAGCAGGTAAAACAATAATATATTTATGGCAAGGGACAAGAATAACTGGCAGTACCCTTCATGTATGTAACCTTGTTTGCCAACACATCCACATTTCTTGAACTGAACATATGCTCTTACATATTATGGTTTCATAAAGACTTGCTCAACCCATGGATGGATGGAAATTTTGATTAATGGAAGGGGATAAACCATCTTCTCCCATGAAAAAAAAAACACTCTCCGTTATTTTATATGTAACTGAAAACAATTTCCCAATTCTCTTCGAGCTTATGATGTAGCTAGTGAGTAGGGTGTGCCATTAAAATTGATGACATACTCATTCTTGTAACTTAAAAAAAGAAATAATTCAATTTGGTATAGTTATTACTTGCTAATGTTTAACATAGAAAAGCTCACTGTACAGTTATTCAGATTCTTCTGTTCCCTGATAGAAATAATTTGCTACGGATACATGAAAAGCGATTAGGACAAGCCAAAAAATCAATACAAACTGGAGGTTATTAGTTCTGCTCTAATCTGGTCGTTTCTTTCTATGGTGCATTAGACAAACAGAAGAATAAATAAAAAGGGCCCATTTGGAAATAAAGTGCTATATCGTTCCTTTGTTCCAGTGCTCCCTGTAGGCTCCCGTTCACAGTGCTGTATTCTAGTGCTTGAAACGCGTTAAGCTCAATGTAAATTAATATACAGTGCAGCGCGGTAACGTTACATTGAACAGATGTCCATGTTTTATGTTTAAATGTGTCAGCATTAATTGAGTGCTATAAAGGAACAACGCAACTTACAGTAACAGTTTATATTATTTCACCGCCATTTAGAAGCTGTGTCTGCCGCGACACTTTTAAGCCCCGAGACATCAATATGAGTGAGAACATCATAGACAAAGCTATCATTAACATAATATACATATGAAAATGCAAAGACAGAAAGAGAAAAATGCTTTATTTTGTCGTCGCGTGCCACCCTCAGGTGGATCTTCCGCAATGCTGCTCCACTTTTAATTGGGAACATTTATAGCCTGGCATTAAAGGAACTGTGTCTGACGCTCAGGAATTATAAATTACTGTCAAAAATTCTCAGCCTCAAGCAAGTCATTTTATCTTCTGCTGTCTTTTGTTCCATATCCAAAGCATAACTGCAGGACAAATATTAATGGCTGCTTTTCGTGTTTTTTATAATCGGAGTAGATGATTTTGGGGAACAAAATATTCATTCAGTCATTGTTTCATCTGGATAAGTTTAATTTATGGAAGCTGAATATAATATGAAATAAGGCACCTAGAGAAAGACAAGTTATAAGAAAGGAAGAGTTTATGGTGATAGAATGGGATCGGTGTTTGGGAAATTCTTAGATGTTATCGGCGTGTGTACATTTCAGGTTTACAACTATATACATTTTTACATTTATCTTTGTATTGGTTAGAACTCTGTTTTTGATGGAGTCCAAATCCTTACAAATAGATTTATAGCTTAGCAGGGCCTGATTATAAAGAAGGTTCCTGGGACACCACATTGGGATCATAATAAAACTAATACACATTAGAAATGATCAAAAACAATTGCAGGACCCTGGTCCATCAGCAACATCTGCTTTCCGTGACTGCTGGATCATAACCCTGAGAGCCTTCTCCTATCAGCTGACATCCCTAGCACTTCTTCAGATTAGCAAACCCAGCGTAACGTCATGCATGCAGAACATCTTAATATTGATATTGCGCTGGGGCCTACAAATCAGAAGAGGTGCCTCTGATACCGGCAAGAATGAGAAGGTCCGAACCATGGTCAGTTGACTTGGCCGCTGGACCGTGCTCATGCAAATCTATTTCATCTTCTCTAATACACACCCTTTCCTCGGAGACGAGCTATTCCTGAAAAGTTGTTAAAATCAAAACTAGACCGTGTAGGCCACAGGCTTCTTCTAGCTTAAAGCTTCCCGTAGTCCTATTTTCATGAATGCTGGCCATAGTAGGCATCATTTATATAATTATTGTATATACTGCTCACTTTTCAAATAAGCTAAGAACGTCTAGTGGCTGATGGTCATAGTATCAAGTAAAGAATAAGTCTAAAGGTGCCTTTCTCTGTGGATTTGCTGATTCAACACGTTTCAGTTTTTTTCCAAAAAATAAATATAAAATCATGAGTGGTCTCCTTTTCTATGATTATTTTCAATAGCGGATTATATGGGTTCCCAAAGGCTAGGGGTTGGGTTTATTGGCTTTACTATCTGGTCAAGTTGAGATAAAAGGTGGCTTTCCCCATTGTTTTGCTAGCTCATTATTCCTGTAGACGTCAGTGTAGAGGACAATGTGCATCCATGGCCACTTCATCTATGTGTAGTTTCAGTAAAGGATCAGATGAGGTCCTAGAGTTCTGTTAAAGCCTTGGTCAGATTTTTTTTGCTCAGTTGTTCATTCAACCTGGATCCAACCATAATATTTAAAATTATAATTGTTGGTGGCTAAGGAGAGTTCAATGTGTACATATGCCACCTACCCACTAAATAGGTGATAAATGAACAATCACTGGTCAAACCCACTAATCACAAGAACAAGGATTCCATGTCCCCTGCTTAAATGGTGCATTGGTCACTCATGTCCACTCCATTCATTGTCTACGGGACTGACTTCCACAGCAGAGCCCTATGCACATATTTTTGACCCATGTTCTTGTAATTGGAAAGCGTCCCAGTGGTAGGACATCAATAGATCATACGTTTAGATGTATGGGTGAAATATTTTAATACAGGTCCAGCCTCTTTACCTCTATGACTTTGGGAGGTATTCGGAGCTCTATGCCAGATAAATAGAGCTCCCAACCATATAATAATACAGGGTAGGCCATTTATATGGATGCACCTAAATAAAATGGGAATGGTTGGTGATATCAACTTCCTGTTTGTGGTACATTAGTATTTGGGAGGGGGAAAACTTTTCAAGATGGGTGGTGACCATGGCACCCCTTTTGAAGTCAGCCATTTTGGATCCAACTTTATTTTTTCCAATGGGATGAGGGTCATGTGACACGTCAAACTTATTGAAAATTTCACAAGAAAAGCAATGGTGTGCTTGGTTTTAACGTACCTTTATGTTTTCATGAGTTATTTGCAAGTTTATGACCACTTATAAAATGTGTTCAAAGTGCTGCCCATTGTGTTGGATTGTCAATACAACCCTCTTCTCCCACTCTTGACACACTGATAGCAGCACCGCAGAAGAAATGCTAGCACAGGCTTCCAGTATCCGTTGTTTCAGATGGTGCACACCTCCTATCTTCACAGCATAGACAATTGCCTTACGATTAGATAAGTGATGGCTTCTAGAGTTAAGTGGATAACAGCCAAAAATAAAGCAACAACTGACTTTCAGTATATTTCTTTCTCCTGAGATGATTATTTGTATTGTCACCAGTGAGAGGACACATGCTTACTAAGTCCACTCTGTGTTTGTATACCAATGTACGATACAGCCTCAAAAAACCCCAAAAAACAATATTTGCAATGGATGCCTCGATTTTAACCTTTCATATCGACTGAGGTCTTGCACACAACTTTATCTTTGATGTCTTCTGTTTATGTTCGGGTTCCTGTGGCGTTTACTCAGCACCACACTGGCAGCTGTGATAGCAGCGCTTCTCTTCATGAGTTTGGAACATTACAGCAAAAAGCACTTCCATATCTCCTCTATACCCCAGGCTTTTGGGTGGCCTCTTCTTTATCCCTAAATTAAAGTTTTTCTACATTCCATAAATGCTTAAACTGATCATTATTATACTATATAATAAGCATGTGGGATACATGCCAACGTGGTATTCTGTTATGTTCATTAATTACACTGTCTGTCCACCCCCTTATATCGTGATGTATAGTACTTAACATAATGCCGCGGGCTACGTTCTCCTAATAATAGTTTTCGGCAGGGAATTTTGTAGTCGCTTAAACAGGTAGATATTTGAGACATGATTCAAATTACAAAAAAATAAAATGTGATTATTATCTTATGTAAAAGGTATGGTTGGTTCAACAATTACATGGTAAGGAAAAATGGTTCCAAATAAACAAATTCAAAGCAATTATCCCAGCAAAAAACTCTTCTAAAAGTTCAGAGGGGTATGAGGACTTCTGCAGTAACAGTTTTCATTTTTCCTTTTTATTCATTCTATATCATCTCTAGAGATGAGCACATGTCCTCAAATTATTTTCGGGCAGATTCGGGAGAAAATTAACTTTATTCCCCTGCTGTGTTCCAGTTCAAGCCGTAGGGGGCAGCGCCGATGGTGGTTCAGTCACTCGGTAGCTGTAACCGTGCCCTCCCCAGCTGTAACTGACAGCCAGCCCCAATGCAGAGCGAGTGTCAGTCAGGGCTGGGGCACAGTCTCAGTAACGGGGACCGTGCCGGCGCTGGTTCAGTCACCGCTCTGAGAATACAGCGCCATGGCTGTAACTGCACCCCTAGCATTGGGGCAGGTTGCCAGTCAGTGCCAAATATATTGGCGTTAGAGATATCATTCTACGACTTGGATGTGAACACTCAACAGCTGAATTTGTAAGTATTCCTCTCTGTGAATTATGACCCAAAGAGCGTATAGCTTTTTTTCTTTTCTTTTTTTTTAATGGCCTTAATCTCGATCTCGAGCTATAGTGGCTTGATGGATTAACGATCTACAGGAAGCTTGATCTTGTGCAAGCCTAGATGGGTCCACCAGCGTCTCTTCTCTGCCCTTATCATGATAGTAGCAAGCCACCAGGTTACTGGTCTTTCTCTTCACCTTATTCCTTCTATTCTTCTGACCATGATGTCCTTCTCCAGTGATTGCTCTCTTCGTATGATGTGTCCAAAGTAGACAAGTCATGGCTTGGTGATCCTTTAAGTGGTAAACACCCATCTTTTATAGGCTTTCTTCAGTTGTTTATATGATAAATGGATGTTCCTTACTTTTAATAAGCATGTTCCATCTGCTTCGGCTTCATGACAATAGTTTATATTGGAAGTTTTGAGGCTTTTGAAGGCTTTGCTTCTCCAGTATCATCTAGTGTATATTCAACCATCTGGAAATGGGAGACACTATGAAAAGTTTCCAGAAGGATCTGAATCACATCCTGTAACACAGATCTACAATCCGAGCGTCTTCTGATGTGGTAGTCCCGGGTCATTGGTCTGCGATTTTCCAAACATATTAAGTATTCTGCTTATATTTAATATACTGAAAGTATCTAGTAATGCTATACAAAGCAGAGAAAAAGGAACATGCAGTTCCTCATCCACACTGTGTGTTGTCTGTGATTACATAGAGCCTGCTTGTAACTTTTCTTTAAATTAGTCTAAAACAGCCCCAGTGGCCAATGTGAAAATTGCAAGATTATTATCTTTTATGATTATTATTATTAAATAGTTGAGCAATTAAAAATTTCTAATTTGTTTTTAAAAATACATGTGGCACAAAAATATGATTTAAACAATAGGTAAGTTTTTAAATGTAAAATGAGGGTTTTTCTGCATGTCAATCTATTTTTAGTCAGCTAATTACTTTATTTTAATTAACAATATAAAACTACCCTTAAGAGTATGTGCACACGTCAGGATTTCTTGCAGAAAATTCCTGAAGAAAACCGGACATTTTCTGCAAGAAATCCGCATGTGTTTTTTTTTTTTGTGTTTTGCCGCTTTTTTTTGCGCGTTTTTGCCGTGTTTTTTGTGCATTTTTTCACGTTTTTTTCCCAATGCATTAAAAAGCGGGAAAAACATGAAAAATCTTCTAAATTAATGAACATGATGCGTTTTTTTACCACGATGCATTTTTTCGTGGAAAAAAAACGCATCATGTGCACAAAAATTGCAGAATGCATTATGATTGAAGTGATGCCTATGTATGCATTTTTTATGCGTGTTTATCATGTTTTTATAGCGAAAAAACGTGAAAAAAACGCAACGTGTGCACACAGCCTAAAGCTTGTGACCTAACTTTCCTTAGAACTACAGTATATGTTGCACGTCTATTGTTATGTAGATTTACATCCCCTACTGCCTTTTTTCTAAATCTCTGTTTGTGTAATATATATAACTGATGAAGACAACGGGACCGATCAAAAGTCCATAGATCACAGCACAAAAGTAAAAAAAAAGTTTAATCTTTACTGGATGTTGCTAGTAGATCAAGATGAAAAGTTATATATATATAATATATAATAATATAGATATATATATAGATATATATATATAGATAGATAGATAGATATATATATATATATATATATATATATATATATATATAGATATATATAGATATATATATACGGTATATATTCATATGGATATAAGCTTGCAGCAGGGACCTCGCTCCTAATGTCACTGTTTAAATTGTCTTAACTTGTATTGAATTTATTGTCTGTACATGTCCCAGCTTAATTGTGAAGTGCTGCGGAATATGTCGGTGCTATATAAATGAAAATTATTATTTTTACACTGTTAGGCGATATTTATGCTATATGTTTCTATATGTGGCCATCCAGTGGTAGCGATGTGAGTTGCACCCATCTTTAGGAATTACTCAATAACCTTCTTTTTAGCAACATTTGCCCTAATTCGCAATATTTAAAAGGGCTTAACCCGATAATGGGGGAGAGCAAGGATGGGGCATGTGCTTCAGTTTCAATCAATCTTTTTCCTACAGTATTTGTCCTCAGAATCAGGGCTGCGGTGGCATTCTGTCTCTGCTCCTGGAGATGGAAGGTATAACTATGACTCTTATTTTGGATCCAGATATTTAATTTGAAATTCTTTGGTAGCATTCAAATTCTGTAACGTTTTCCCCAAAAGCAAAGAATAATATTACAATGTGAGCGTCCTCAGTGGTTGTTACCTGTCATTGACTAAAGGTACCTTCACACTAAGCGACGCTGCAGCGATATCGACAACGATGCCGATCGCTGCAGAGTCGCTGTGTGGTCACTGGAGAGCTGTCACACAGACAGCTCTCCAGCGACCAACGATGCCGAGGTCCCCGGGTAACCAGGGTAAACATCGGGTTGCTAAGCGCAGGGCCGCGCTTAGTAACCTGATGTTTACCCTGGTTACCAGTGTAAATGTAAAAAAACAAACACTACATACTTACATTCGTGTCCCCCGGCGTCCGCTTCCCTGCCCTGTGTAAGCGCCGGCAGTAGCAGGGCACAGCGGTGACGTCACCGCTGTGCTTTGCTTTACGGCCGGCACTGACACATTCAGTGCAGGAAGCTCTGAGCAGCAGCGCGGACGCCGGGGGACGTGACAGACATCAGAGGGTGAGTATGTAGTGTTTTTTTTTTTTACTTTTACAATGGTAACCAGGGTAAATATCGGGTTACTAAGCGCGGCCCTGCGCTTAGTAACCCGATATTTACCCTGGTTACCATTGTAAAACATCACTGGCATCGTTGCTTTTGCTGTCAAACACAACGATACACGCCGATCTGATGACCAAATAAAGTTCTGAACTTTCAGCAAGACCAGCGATATCACAGCAGGATCCTGATCGCTGCTGCGTGTCAAACACAACGATATCGCTATCCAGGATGCTGCAACGTCACGGATCGCTGTCGTTATCGCTGCAAAGTCGTTTAGTGTGAAGGTACCTTAACTGAAAAGACTGTGACAAATAGCAAGCTTTCGAGACTTCTCAAGTCTCTTCATCAGTCACAGTACCATACTATGCCTGATGAAGAAACCTGAGTAGTCTCGAAAGCTTGCTATTTGTTACCATCTTTCTACTGGCTAACATGGTACAAATTTATATTTTCCTCAACATTAGTTGTGTTGTTTTGTGACATGAAGGCCATTTGGCCATCCCAGGAACCAGAGCTCATGAACTGAAATTTCGACACTTCCTACAGTAACAATTCTGAAAGTCACGGTCTATTTCCGAAAAGTATAGGTCTTCCCTGCAAACATTAAATCTTGCAACTAAAAATTTCATTGACCTGCCAACCAAATAGTACATTATCTCCTAATGCTATAAATTAGAAGATGACCACGTGAAATCTCTCTGCATTAAACCATCCCTGGGTCATTCCATTGGCTTTTTTGATCTTCTTTATTTTTCTTTCTATCAGTGTTTCTTTTATTTTCTATTTGAGAGGAAAATATGTCTTCTCTGCTGGGATTAATTTGCTGTAGACTGCTAAAGCAGCAAGTAGTCACTGGCAGGAGATCGTAAGCTGAGTAAGCAGCGTTTAAGCATCTGTTGACAATATGAAATTGGCATAAAAATAGTTGAAAAGAAATGAACCCAAAGCCGTCATGACTGAAGGCAAACATTGGATATTAGGTAATACCTTTTGTAGATCGTTGTGGCGAAACAATCCTCAATTTCTGGAAGCATAGAACCTCTTATTAAGTTTATTTTGCGGTGCAAGCAGTAGGCGATGCAGCTGATGATAAATGCCATTGTGTTTAGATTTATTGACGAGCCATCTTTTTCTACTCATTTTCTGAATCCAAACCTTTTCTGTATGGAAAGTTTTTGCCCAATATGTCAGTACAAATAAAGATAGCCAATCAGGTGATTAAATGGATGGGGGGAAATAACAGGTCACTGAGATGGAAATATGTCAAGCAATGGTCAACCAACACAAGAAAAAACTCTGACACTCACCGTTTATTCATATTCTGGGCCGAAGCCTTGGAGAAGCGCGTGATAGCGTGAAATGACCATCACTTTTTTCTCTGTATCTTCTGTTTTGCATAGGAATAAAGGACTGTTTTAAGAGTTGCAGGTTGAGTGCCACAGTTTGCTTTTGTATGGGTTGACTTATGAAGAACTTTGTAGCTGTTGAGGATCACCGCAATACTTATCATAACTGCCTCGAAATGTAAATATCTGGGTAGTACTCCATTACTGGTGACTAGTGTTGAGCGATACCGTCCGATACTTGAAAGTATCGGTATCGGAAAGTATCGGCCGATACCGGCAAAGTATCGGATCCAATCCGATACCGATACCCGATACCAATACAAGTCAATGGGACTCATGTATCGGACGGTATCCCTGATGGTTCCCAGGGTCTGAAGGAGAGGAAACTCTCCTTCAGGCCCTGGGATCCATATTAATGTGTAAAATAAAGAATTAAAATAAAAAATATTGCTATACTCACCTGTCCGACGCAGCCTGGACCTCAGCGAGGGAACCGGCAGCGTTGTTTGTTTAAAATTCGCGCTTTTACTTGGTTACGTGAAGTCCCGGCTTGTGATTGGTCAGGGCGGCCATGTTGCCGGGACGCGGACCAATCACAGCAAGCTGTGACGAAATTACGTCACGGCTTGCTGTGATTGGTCCGCGTCCCGGCAACATGGCCGCCATTAACCAATCACAAGCCGTGACGTCACGGGAGGCTGGACACGCGCGCTTTTTAAAATACGCGCATGTCCAGCCTCCCGTGACGTCACGGCTTGTGATTGGTTAATGGCGGCCATGTTGCCGGGACGCGGACCAATCACAGCAAGCCGTGACGTAATTTCATCACGACTTGCTGTGATTGGTCCGCGTCCCGGCAACATGGCGCCGTGACCAATCATAAGCCGGGACGTCACTGGAGGCTGGACACGCGTGCTTTTTAAAATACGCGCATGTCCAGCCTCCCGTGACGTCACGGCTTGTGATTGGTTAATGGCGGCCATGTTGCCGGGACGCGGACCAATCACAGCAAGCCGTGACGTAATTTCATCACGGCTTGCTGTGATTGGTCCGCGTCCCGGCAACATGGCGCCGTGACCAATCATAAGCCGGGACGTCACTGGAGGCTGGACACGCGCGCTTTTTAAAATACGCGCATGTCCAGCCTCCCGTGACGTCACGGCTTGTGATTGGTTAATGGCGGCCATGTTGCCGGGACGCGGACCAATCACAGCAAGCCGTGACGTAATTTCGTCACGGCTTGCTGTGATTGGTCCGCGTCCCGGCAACATGGCCGCCCTGACCAATCACAAGCCGGGACTTCACGTAACCAAGTAAAAGCGCGAAATTTAAACAAACAACGCTGCCGGTTCCCTCGCTGAGGTCCAGGCTGCGTCGGAGAGGTGAGTATAGCAATATCTTTTATTTTAATTCTCTCTTTTACACATTATTACATTAATGTTGTTGCGATACCCGATACCCGATACCACAAAAGTATCGGATCTCGGTATCGGAAATTCCGATACAGCAAGTATCGGCCGATACCCGATACTTGCAGTATCGGAATGCTCAACACTACTGGTGACAGGTCATCTTTTAGGAATATGGTTAAAATGTACAGTTTGGTCCTTCCTTAAATTTTCTCTTGGCTCATATCCCAAAATGAGTGGCATTATGTTCCGCTTTTAAAAAACAAAACAGAACATATTTTGGCAATTTTGGGAGATATTTATGCTATATGTACCTATGTGTACCTATCCAGTGGTTGTGATGTGACTTGCAGTCTGTTGCGAATTTTGCAAACATGCCATCATTATCAAAATAAAAGATGCAATTTTTTATTATAAGAAATCGGATTCGTAACTAGAATATTTGGTATGGTAAAGGTGTGTGTTTAACTATACAATTTTAATGCAGATATGAACCAAGGAATCATTGCTGTAAGCCAGTAGTGCCTAATAGCTAAGTCTCTATATTTTGTCATAGATGAAAAAAAGTGGAACCATGGATTTCATCATTTTACTTAAATTATTAGTTAACAATAGTACAATAATATGACCAATACAGCACAAGTAAAGAAAACAAAATCACATTTTCAAAAAATTCAAGTATCGTATTTTTCGGACTATAAGACGCACCAGACCATTAGAAGGACCCAAAATATTCCTTAGAAAATAGGGAAAAAAATGTAATGCGTCCAATGGGGGTCCATCTTACAGTCCAAATTCAGCTTACCTGTAGGAGAGCTGCAGCGGTGGCAGAGCAGGGTCACAGGAGGTGTTCGGAGGTGCAACACTGCAGGGTGATGCTGTGAGTCCCATCCCAGGCTGATAGAAGGGGGTATTCAGCATTGCTTGGTGTTACTTGGCTGTGCGGGGGCTCTGCAGACATTTTGTGAAAGCCTGGAGCCCCCGCATTTACCTAGTTTCAATGCGATGAACTCCGTGAAAATGGTGCCGATTTTGATCTCCTGACTCAGGAAATGAGATCTCGGTGCCGAGATCTCAATCTGCGCATGCTCCGCATTTTCTTGGAGTTGGACGCTTTTAAACCATTGAAGAGAGGGGGCTACAGGCTTTTACAAAATGATGGCGGAGCCCCCGCACTGCCGAGCACCTCTGAACACACCCTCTTACCAGTCTGGGACTTGCAACATTGCCCTGTAGCATCGTACCTCTGAACACCCGCTCCTCCCACCTCAGGGCCCGCAGCATTGTCCGCAGTATTGCTTGACTCCTACCGTTACCTCCTCCCCCGGTAAGATATATTCAGACTATAAGACACATCCCCATTTCCTACAACAATTTTTGGGGAAAAAGTGCATCTTATAGTCCAAAACTACGGTAAATTAAGACAGAACATGTGTACAAATGTTACCTTAGACTTTGTAGTGTTGAACAGACAGATGCCGCAGAATTAGCATCCATATAACACATTTTAATTGTACCATCTGAAGCTTTAAGCTTATTAAATTTTGATTGTAGCAGAGCCAATGCCGTACCAATTCATGGACAAGTTATACAAGAGGGACAGGTCCTCAAATTTGGCCTTATTTGTGTCAATGATTGAAGAAAGCATCTAGCAGGAGAGCAACCGGCATATTTTATTTCTTGATAATTTTCCGCCTGTTTCCCTATTCTTCCTTTCATGGTAAGAAGCATGTGAATACACATGTGAGCAGAAGAAGAATCTTCCTGGTTTAATCCTCTAATTAGACTGTCCTGCACAGATGGCATTCAGACATATTTCCTTGTAAGGAAGGCGTGTGGTAGTCATATTCATGAATTTTTATAAGGTCTTGCATTTTTTTTTTCAATTTTCCATGTGGGATACAAGATTGTGATATGTTTATATCCAGACTTAAATTTCGACTCCGTAATCAAGTTCATAATGAAGGGAAAAGGCTGCCAATTAAAGTCGTTATCACTCTCACTTAAGCTCTTCTCTCGAGGCTTTTTTATGTCTTATCCAAAAAATAGTTTTGCATAATGGCATACGTATATACAAATTGGGTTCATTGTCCTTTTCTTGCCTTAAGAACTACTAATTACAGACAGGGAAGAGCTCATTAGTTTGAAGTTTTGTTTACTTTAAGACAGTCATCATTTTATATATTTTTTTAAGCAACATCTGTTTCCTTACAGAATTTCCTTGCAATATCGTCTGTGTATTTTTTATAGAATTGTTTTTGTTTTTGTGAATTCAAGGCAAATTAAGACAAAAACTTAAATTTAGTTTATAAAGTATTTGACAATGATATGTCCATTCTGTGCAGCCAGGAAATAGAATCAGTACTTGGCTTGTTGACCACGTCGATGAATTTGATTAACTGGAAATTAAAAAAAGTTCAGGTGATTGGAGTTAAAGAAGTTAAAGAGATTATTCAACTATTATTATTATTTGTTCATGAAAGAGCTGCAAATGGTATAAAACAATTAACAAAATATACTCCGCTCTTCTTTCTATTGGCGATGCACCAACACTATGTTCTTGGGATCCTTCCAGTCTTTGTTTATAAATGGCCACTGATTGTCAGCAGTAGTCACTTTCTGCCTGCTAGGAAACAAAAACGGGGAGAACCCGGTATGTTTTGTTGTTTTAAACATTTGCTTCAAATAACTGTTTCTACTAATTTATGGTCAGGCAAAAGGAAAAAATGTGTCCTGGCTTCATGCATTGAAAATTAGCAAAAGATAGAGTCCAGCTCACCTGCATTCACTGCTTGAAGATCTGGAGTAAAGGAAGCGCCAGTGCCTTCAATGTGAATGATTGCAAAGAAAGAAAAATCCAACTCCATGAAAATCCAAATAGATGGGAAATTACTGTCTGGATTAATTAAAGGGGTTTTCAACTTTCTAAAATGTAGTCTACAACTAACTGGATATTTGTTAAAAAACATGATAATTCTCATGCTTCCTTGGTTCAGCATTGGATCACCACAGCTGCCCCAATTTCTTTGTTTTGGCTATAACAGTGACACCATAACTAGGGATGAGTGGACCTGTGTAAGTCCGAGTTCTAGTAGTTGAATGGTTTGGCTAACAGAACTCTACCCGAACTTTAACTAGAACCCAAATCCCATTGAAATCAATGGCGACATACGAACCCCAACTTTTAAGTTCGGGTTTGGTCATCTTTAGTCATAACTGCAGTGTAGCTCACCACTGTAGCCAAACATTGAGCTAAGTAGCTTGTGCCGCATACATCAGCAGAGCAGCTGAGCTCAGTGATTGGCTGCAGCTGTGATGCGTGCGTTAGTCATGATATCACTCTTGCAACCAAAACACAAAGAGCCGGCACCAGACTGGGGAAGTGTGAGTACTATCTGGGTTTATTTTTGTAAGTATCCAATTCTTTGGAGACAACTTTTTTGAAGGTGAAAAACCTCCTTAATGTCTTCAAGGTATTCTAATGATATACGCTTAAAGTGCACTTACACTGCAAGACTACCATGACTAAGTGTTCTTAGGAACAGTTGTTTTACAATAATCCTGCACTCTAAACAGGATGCCCTTCATCCGACGAACAAGCAAAACAGTTGTTCGTTGGGTGAAATGTTGATGGTTTGTACTGCACAAAAGATCATAGTTCTCGGCAGCACATTGTCCTATGTAAAAATGACCTTTTCAGCCAAAAACAATGTCAGTCTTTGAACTGAATATTGATCATTTAGTGCACATCTGTAAGAGCGGTCTGTACATGTAAACAAATAAACATAATATTTACCAATCAGAAGCTGTTTATTGCCACAGAGTGTGGTATTGTAAACCCACCGATACAGTACGCAGAAGCACCTACATATTCAAAGATGGCAATATGGCTTAGCCATTCTTTAAGAGTGGAACATCAGCATGTATTGTCTTCTATGGAATTGGAGGCATACCAAGGTGCAGAAGGATCCCAATCTCTGAGTTGAAGGATAAGGATAAGAATTGATGTTAGAGAGGGCAGCAGTTTCTTACAGTATTTGCTGTGTTGATTGCCATGGCTTCCTAAATTCAGCAGGATAATTACTTCAAACCGAAGACGGCTATGATCTGCCAAATGTTCCTGTCTTACCATTTGTTCAGCTCTTAGCATAGTTTACTAGTCTTACTTGCCATTGCTTGCTCAGCGATATATGATTTATTTCAATCATTTTAATTACAGGACAGCTGAAAAGTCAAACAATCATCTTTATGTCAGAGGAGGGTGAAAGTGTCTTGACAAAATTTTAGAATAATGATGGCAATACATGAATGCTTGGTGTGATTAAAAAAAGGAGGTAGATCTCTGATCTTTCAGTAAAACAATACCAAATGTCATGATTTCACAAATTGACCAACGGCAGCCAAATGAAAAGATTTCTGTATAGACATTATATCTCTGTCTCATAATGAAGCTGTTCCCAGTTCCTTTCAACTGATATTTTATTGGTTTGTGATTTATTTAAAAAAATGCTTATGAAATGTGTTTACAGGGACATTTGTCTTCCAGACAATGATGGCATATATGCAGGGTATGAAGGCAAAAAACCTCAGCACCGAAATGATGATGGGGAAAGAAGATCTTGATACAATAAGTAAATATTTATTTTAATCCGGTAAGAAAAGGTCCAACATTTTGACCAGCAGCGTTCTTTATCAAGAACATTTGTATTGTAGATGAGCCGGGTATGAGGTAGATATGGCTGCATGTGTTCTACATCATCATTTTGGTGCTAAGGCTGTCTACAATAAGTCAGGACTCTGGTCCTTTCCTCGAGCACGTACACTTCAGGAGCCGTAGCGCCAGTCTTTCCTCCAGAATAAATACAGGTTATGGTATACATGTCTGATATGTTAGAGTCTCACATCTGATCTTCTAACCCCTGCCACCCCAACCAAAACAGGTGGCTACCTCTCATCTGGATGCTGCATGCAGCGAGGTTGGGGAACCCATGATCTCAAAATCAGTGTGGGACAAGCACTTGTCTGAAATGTACAGATATGTCATTCCTTACCTTTCCAGTTGGATCAAAAACACTCAAGATGAGTCGGATGGGATGACATTAAAAATTTGCATTAGTTTTCCAGGCTTTTTTACTCTGTGTGTCTGTATGACAATGTATAAAGTTTGCATTATGAGAGACTGGTTTTCTATATAAATTTGCAGAAAGGCAACTGTTAAATTTGAGCAAAAAGATTTGTAAGACCCTGGTCTTGTGTCCACAATTGTATTCCTTGGTAATCAGAACAGGGTCCTCCAAAATGTATCTCCTGGCACTCGGATACTGATATTCTGGGCAATTCTGGTGTTTACATTGTTATGACATATGTCATGCCGAGACATAATAATTTTGCGGAGGCCTTGTAAACCCCAGAGGCATCCAAGATGCTGACATTCGAGTGCCGGCAGAGGAACTTTGTAGGATCCTACAGTGCACTACGTTGTGGACACCAGATCAGGGTCCTGCAAATCTTTTTACCCAACTCTAGTAAGTTTGGATACATCTATATACCATACCATATCCGTGGAATATGTCATAAAACTTTTATTGACACTATATTATGGCTCCATTCAACTCTTAGCTTGCACCAATCCATAATATTACTGTGAATTTTGAGTCCGTATCCCCAAGCTCACACACTGCCTATTAGAGGAGAAGAAACATTTTTTTGGGGTTGGTAGAATGTTTTTTTTGCTAAATTCTCCTGAGCTTTACACTCAGTACTAAAAATTGTCACTTTTTTGGTTTAATCTTTGTGAAATGAGCACCAAATAATTAAAATAATAAAGAATTAGTACAAACCATTGACGATCTTTGTCCCGTTGGTTCCATGAGTTTGTAAATAGTAAAATGTATGATAAGATAATGATCTAGGTTAGCGAAAAACAAGTTTGTAAAATGTAAGACGTGCTAGAATTTTATTCTATCTCTCATTAATCTCCAGCTGAATATAGTAATCATTTCTTACCTTTCAAATAACATGCATTAAATTGTCTGGGAGCAATTGAAAACAGACATTACCAGAAAGTGCACCATTTTACTTAAGTACGTGCATATTAGGCCTTGGAAGTAATGGCTGGTTTCAAATTTTATAATTTGACATTCATTTTTTGACATGTAGCTGTAATGCACGGAACAAAGCACAAAACTGCCAGCGGCATCATTACAACCCTCCGTTCTTCTTCTCAAAGTCATTAAGGAATTTCTATGACAATTTTAAAAGTGTCAAGCATCGGCACTTATTGACTGCTTTTAGGAAAATACTCTAAATTCAAGGAATGTTTCATCCTGCTACTTTATATTAAAGCCAATTAAGTGGTGGTAGGGTCCTGGCCACGGAGGCCAAGGAAAAATATCCACCGCAGAGTTATAGGAATGTCATAATATTGTGCGCTGCTTAGCAACCCCAAAAGAATTCTTTCTGTCAGCAGGGAGTTCCAAAATACTCAGAAGTCGGGGAATCCGTTCCCCTGATCCAAATCTCTGCTTCAATGGGGTCTCAGATTTTGCCTGCTCATTGGGAATGAAAGAGCAGCATGTTGCACTAATTTACTGATAGTGATAATTATCGTTGCCTTGTTTTATTGGTACGTTAAAGGTGAACTCAGAAACATATTGCCTATGATAATTGTATAGACTGCCCGTGAACCTGAAAGTCAGAAAGAGCAGATAGTGGATGTTTACACTGCCAAACTCCCGGGGAGCATCCCGGCTCTTATTCTGTCACCACCTCATTACCTTCGCAAAGCACATCATCTGCACCGCTACTTCTAACACTTTGTCATGTCCCAAACAAATAGCGCTGTAGCCCGCCACCTGCTTGTCCTGCCTGAAATAAGGCAGGGGGAGAAAACAAAGTTATGTACGCTTAGTTGGCTCTTTGTGCCAAATATCAATATATTTTCCAACTTTATATATAAAGGCTTTATCCATGAAGCAAACCAAACAATATGTAATATATGCTTAAAGGGAACCCGTCACCAGTTTTTTCACTTATATACTATGTCCATCACCTTTAAGATGTGAATGATGTGTCTTCAACCCCTTAATATACTCAGATGTGCCCCTGTATACAACAAAAAAAAGTGTTTTACTCTTCATATAAGTCTCGCGCCTGCACGGTGGAATCAGAGACGAGCACAGGCGCGCCTCACTGGGCTCTATTAAGCAGCCAGTGATTTTACAGCACGGGCGCGACAGAGTAGAGTGTAATTTGCTTTATCAACCCCGATTTTCTCACATGAGAGAATGAACGGCCATGTAAGAGAACCATAAATGTGATGGGCAGAAAACTGGTGACTGAAAAATAACAGGTAGAGTGCCAGGTTTTCTGCCATCATGTTTCATCCATTACATCATTCGATCCTAATGGTCATAATAATAATGAGATCATTATCATCAGTGAATAGAGATTTTAATGGCTGTAGAATAAGGCCTCTTACATATGACAAAGCAGAGATGGACATATCATTGGTGAATGATGCGGTCTCACAGGGGCCCAGGGGGTAAGGGGCCATTTCCCTCTATAAAACAGGTTGAGTTGTGAATTATGATGAGCTATTGGACTGTAAAGGGTCCATATATTATTCTTTGTCAGGGGATTTTTTCTGTCTGTTCCCTATTGCACCAAAGCCATGTGTGCGGGGTCTGCATAGCAGAACGCATGGTTGCCAACAATAAACAACAATAAGTCTCAGTTGGGAGAATCCCAAAGAGGCTAAAAAGGTATTTGATTATTTTTTACTATTAGTATATATATTTACTATACTTATATATTTACCTTCATTAATATACATAGAAATGGTGTAATATATTGCTATATCATCTCCCATATTTTACCTATATACTTATCTGAAGCTCCAATATATCCAGGCTGGTTTATTACAATATATTATGAACACAGTGAGGTTAAACCTTTCATATAATGATATGTTCACACAAGACTATAAAAAGGATATCAAAATTCATCCAAAAAACTCGGGACAATTTTTTTTCTCACTTGCCATCCATGTGCAAGTTCATAGAATCATAGAATGCTAGAGTCGGAAGGTACCTCAAGGGTCATTGTGTCCAACCCCCTTGCTCAATGCAAAGCAGGTTTCCCTATACCATCTCAGACAGATGTCTGTCCAGCCTCTGTATGAAGACTTCCATTAAAGGAGAACTCACCACCTCTTGTGTTCCACTTATTGATCACCCTCACTGTCAAGTTTTTTCTAATATCTAATCTGTATCTTCTCCCTTTCAGTTTCATCTCATTGCTTCTTGTGTTTCCATGTGCAAATGAGAATAAGGATGATCCCTCTACACTGTGACAGCCCTTCAGATATTTGTAGACAGCTATTATTTCTCCTCTCAGTCTTCTTTTTTGCAAGCTAAACATTTCCAGATCTTTTAACCGTTCCTCGTAGGACAAAAATTGCAGTCCGCTCACCATCCGGGTAGCTCTTCTCTGAACTTGCTCGTTTTTCAATATCTTTTTTAAAATGTGGTGCCCATAGCTGGACACATAATTCCAGATGAGCCCTGACCAAGGAGGAATAGAGCAGGTTAATTACTTCACGTGATCTAGACTCTATGCTTCTCTTGATACATCCTAGAACAGTGTTTGCCTTTCTTGTTGCTGCATCACACTATTGACTCATGTGCAGTCTGTGATCTATTAATATACCAAAGTCTTTTTCACAAGTGCTGTTGCTTAATTCTATTTCTCCCATTCTATTGATGTAATTTTTGTTTTTCTTGTCCAGATGTGGAATCTTGCATTTCTCCCTGTTAAATACAATTCTATTAGTTGCTGTCCATTGTTCAAGCTTATCTAGATCCTTCTGAATCCTTTCTTTGTATTCTCTAGTGTTAAGGTACCGTTACACTAAACGACTTACCAACTATCATGACCAGCGATACGACCTGGCCGTGATCGTTGGTAAGTCGTTGTGTGGTCGTTGGGGAGCTGTCACACAGACAGCTCTCTCCAGTGACCAACGATCAGGGGTACGACTTCGGCATCGTTGAAACTGTCTTCATCGATGCCGAAGTCCCCCTGTGGCACCCGGGTAACCAGGGTAAACATCGGGTTACTAACTGCAGGGCCACGCTTAGTAACCCGATATTTACCCTGGTTACCATTGTAAAAGTAAAAAAAAAAACACTACATACTCACATTCTGATGTCTGTCACATTCCCTGGCGTCCACAGGGTTACGCGCTGCTGCTCAGAGCTTCCTGCACTGAATGTGTCAGCGCCGGCAGTAAAGCAGACTGTTTTTTTTTTTTACTTTTACAATGGTAACCAGGGTAAATATCGGGTTACTAAGCGCGGCCCTGCGCTTAGTAACCCGATATTTACCCTGGTTACAAGTGAACACATTGCTGGATCGGCGTCACACACGCCGATCCAGCGATGACAACGGGTGATCTAGCGACGAAATAAAGTTCTGGACTTCTAGCTCCGACCAGCGATATCACAGCGGGATCCAGATCGCTGCTGCGTGTCAAACACAACGAGATCGCTATCCAGGACGCTGCAATGTCACGGATCGTCGTCGCTCTCGCTGCAAAGTCGCTTAGTGTGAAGGTACATTTAGCTATGCCTCCTAACTTTGCAAATTTTATTAGGTTACCTTTAGTTTCTTTATCTAGATCATTTATAAAAATGTTAAACATTTTTCACACACAGATTTGGCCTGTGAAAATCAATGAAAGATCGCTCATCTGCATTGCGCCATTCAATAATATTGGTCCGACTGCGATTTGTTTTTTTAAGAATAGGACTTGCCCCGAAAAGACAGTTGTGTGAAAGAGCTCTAAAAGTTTTCACATTTTGTTCCCTTTTTTTTACATTTTGGACACAACTTATATAGTATACTTTGGATATAGCTTATATTAGATAACTCATAAAAAGCAAAATTTCTACCTTTTGCACCAGCCATCACAACTTATATGCTAGAACAATTCCTCTTTAGCTGTATCGGTTTTTAGAACTTCGACCCTCAGTCTACATAGTATTTGAAGCCGTATGAGGCTCTTGAGATTTTACAAATCAACCATGTTTTATATCTGTCGAAGAATGATTGATGTTAAAGTGAAACAGTGGTGAGTCCATACTATTAACAATTCACAAATTTCCAAGGAAATCAAAACTTGACTTTCTAAAACTATTTGTCTTCTTTGTACCACTAAAAGTGCTGCAAGCTGTCTATGAATGTGAGAATCTAGGATTAATGCTAGTATGGAGTTCAGTTTTTTCTTCTTCGAGAGGAGTCAGATGATCGGTGGTCTGATGAGTACTTTAGACTGAATAATCATGTCTGAGAAGGTCAATGAATGTTTAAGGGTCACTGGATGTCAGACAACTTGAAAATGTTTCAGATTTCTGTGTCTCTTGACTGCTATGATACTTTAAACAACCAACCTTGAACTTTACATGCCCTTTACCTATTTCTATATGTATTCCAATAAGGAACCTTAACATAAGATATAAGAATTCCATTTACATTATTTCTTAATAAATGCTCCTACGTGTAATACAAATCCTATTGTTACATGAGTATTGAGCAGAGTAAGTGGACATATTAAGCATTTTTAACTACGGAAACTGCGCATTTAGCTTTTCGAGATTTTCTAATTTTTTTTTTTAAATATATGAAATCCTTTTCTTTATTCATGTAAGATATGGGAAAATGGCCCAAACAGTAAATAGTAATTGGCAGAGGCAGTTTTGGCGAAGACTAATTAAGTGTAATAATCTAAATCGTTATCACCTTTCATTTGCTGTAAAAGTACAGCTCACAATATGTGAAGGTTGGAAATGGTGGAAGTCATTGTTTCACAACAGGTTGAAGGCCATTTATGTCATGTCTATAGCCAGCTATAAGGCATGCTTGCCAACTTTCAGAAATGTTCCTTTAAGAAAATTGCAAGTACATGTACTTATCCTTGCCCCATTTCTGCCCTGTGTGCTATTCGCTGTCCATGCCCTGTACCTGAATGCATATTTGGATACAAGGGTTGAAGCTGATGATGCTGCATCCTAGCACAATGCAAACAAGTATACAGGGAGTTCAGCTTTTTGAAAGGTTTCTGTTCTCCCCAAAAGATTTGCCAACTCTTCTGAAGTACGAGAGGTCTGCCATTTTTCCATCAGAATAGTTGGGAAGTATGCTATAAAGTGACTATACATAAACACATGGTAAAAGGTATGATCAAAGGGATGCCAAGTCAAGAACCAAGGAACCCTACTTAGTAGCAATTCAGGTATGAAGATTGTCTTTAAATATAAGCAAATATCTGATTATCAATATCATAAGTTATATTATCATAGTTATTCTTTTGAATAATATACTGATTACAGATTTGCAATTCAATTTACACTGCCCTGGTCTAACATCCAGTCTTATTGTCCATGGCAGCTGGTCTTCACTTCTGCATCTGGCATCCTCGGCACTGCATCTTGGTTGCCCCTGATGTTTTCTAGGAGCCCAAGCAACATGATGTCATGTGAGACTAAAGGTCAATTAACACTGCCAGGTTATCTTGAACAAGCGTTCCTGGGATTGCTCATGAACAATAATCTTGCGTTGTAAACAGGCTCACTTTACAGACCGAGTGCTCGTTCATTGGATAAAGTGATCTTTTGTGCTACACAAAAGTTCATCATTCTCGGCAGCTCATCGTCCTGTTTTAGCGTGACTCATGCTGCCGAGAACAATGAGAGCCAATGTGTAATGATCTATTGCAGATGGTATAGTGCGCGTCTAATGCCAGGTCTGCCTGAGTTAACAGAACACTAACAAACCACAGATCAGATGCTTGTTTACTGATCAACAGTCATTTAATAGTGTAACTCAGCCCATGTAAATGGAACCATAGTCACCAGGCCTCATGTGATGTCTTGATGTTGCAGGGCTAAGTAATGTGCAAGAGGTGCCCAGAAGGGACATAACTATGGCAAAGTCTATATCAGTAGAAATAAGGGTGGCACTCACCGTCCCATTAAAAGTCCTTTTATTGGAGTCACACATAAAATTACAGAGGGGTGTGGAGCATACCGGATGACGGCCATTTTATACTGGATGCACTTATATGGGATCTTGTTAGGGGCGTTGTTGGAGGTTTGGATTGAGGCCTACAAACTCCAAGTTATACCACTGGCGCCCAGAATGTCTGACCAAGGTAGCTGGTACAGAATTGAAGACCGGCTGTATTGGAAGATCAGACTGGATACTAGACCAATACCAAATTGCTCATCTGTAGAGCTGGTGTATACTTAGGAGAGATACAAAATGAGCGATGCCCTAGTTCTTACTACATTGGACATCGACAATTATATGTCTTGTATCTGATACCACATCTCATTCCACTGTTTTTGGATATTGATTTAACCACTGTCTTGTGTTACCATTAATAAAGATGCAATGTGTGCACTTTAGTGTCCAATGTCTTTAAACAGAAAAGCTACTTGATATTATATTCATAAGCAAAAGTGCCACAACTCTTTTTCTATAAGCAATCAGTTACAGCTGCTAATAATCATCAAATAATAACTCTCCCCATAGTAAAACAATTCACAGAAGAGATTAATATTATATTGATCTTATGTTCTCTTAAGAGGAAAGAACGAAGAACTCGAAGAAATAAACATATTGGTTCTTTGATAAGAAATATGAGCATCAAAGCACAAAACAAACTGCAAAATTAATTAAATCTTGTTTTGTTTGTTAAAGCAAAACTAATAAATCTTGAAAGGAGCTATATTAAATGATATCAACAAGATAACTTCCGTGGAGTGCTGAAAAGTAATTAAAACCTGGTAATTCCATTATCTAGTTCCTTTTTGTTTTCTATGAGCCCTTTTGGGATAACAGTAGAATATAAAAGAAAGACATTTATCTCTTAATGAGTAAAAACAGAACCTCTGTTCGGAGTGGAAGTAAATAATCTCAGAACTATGGGTCAATTTCATGAATATATATATATATATATATATATATATATATATATATATATATATATATATTTCAGTTGGTTATAAATATAGCACATGTATATTACTAAGTTTGTTATGACCACCAGGGTTTCACGCTGTTGGGGTCCCAAAGAAATAACAAGGTAGAAGAATCTTCAAGAATATAGTTGTGCAGCACCCCTTCAGTTTTTGCATTTACATATTTGAATTCTCAGTGGAGGATTACATGGCCTGTAAGTCTCCTCACAATGGCTTGGCACTCTCTGCAAGGAGAAATGTTCCCCCTCAGACCTCCAGTCAGAGGCTTCTCACCTAGTCAAGTCAGATCTGCTTTGAGCTGAGAAGGGGCGACACCCTGAAACATGTCTGCAAATGGAGTTTCTAGTTTCTAGGCTTGTTATCCTAATTCATGTAGCAAGGATCGTTTAAAGGTCGAAATTGACTTTTAAGATTGCGACACCCAATAGGTGGCGTTAGCGATTAAGCCCTCTTCCTACTGAAGAGGCTATTTACATTTTTTAATTCCCAGAGGAGCATTGGATGGCCTAGAAGTCTCCTTACACCACCTTGGCACTCTCCACAATGAGGAATGTTCCCCTTTAGACCTATAGATTTTGCTGAAATATCCACTAAAGTAAGTAGGCTGTTTATGCACTGCCCGGCCTTCCACAGTGAAAGACAGATTTTGTAGCCATTCTTCCCTCAGTTAATAGATAAACGACATTAAGTAGGGACTTCCAGAACCTGTAGATTTTTGGGGGGATTATTTTCGATTGTGTTTATTTTATAGTCAATGGGTATTTAAATAGGGGCTTATTAAAGGTTATCACCTGTTCAAAGGGTAAGTGATGTCTGATCCCCATCACTAGTACCCCTAACAATATCATGCTCCATTAGCAGCTCCATTTAGAGTCTATGGTACTGACAGATTTTGGCTGCCACTCTATTCATACAGAAGGCTCAAGACTTCTGTTCTCGTGATCAGTGGTGGTCCTTCACCAACAATCAGATGCTTAAAACTTATTCTGCACAGAAAACAACCCTTTTATGAGTTTATGTTTCAACTCTGGTGAAGTTTAGATCCAATGCCCATTCTCTGCACTGCATCTTGTCCAGTATGTGCTTTAACTGGCAATCAACCCCAAGTAAAAAAGTTGGCCATAGAATGTTGTCAGTTGTTAGCCAACCTTTGTTTTTGGACAAGCAATTATCCCTTCTGTTTCCTCCGTTAATATGATCACCTGCAAGACATCACCGATATCTGGGGAAAACAGTGGAGTTGGCTGTTTAAAGAAACTATGGCAGATCTAATCCTCCCAGTGTCGGAGTTAATTTTGGTGCCAACAAAACATCACTAATGACCGTTGGGAGGCTTTACACAGATGTGTGGAAGTTTCTACGGTCTATCCAATGCAAATGAAAGCTGATATCCAAAAAGGTTTTAGGGACAGACAAAATATAATTTAATTAAATTAAAATATTTTTAGAGTAACCAATTGCAGCATCTGTGATTACTTGTAAAATCCCCTTGTCAAAAGTAACTTCTGATTTAGTCACATCCGACCTCGGCTGGATCAACTGCTGCAAACACACATTATCATTCATAATTTAGAATGCCGTTAACAAATCTGGTGTAAGGCAACCTTCTGTAAGCTGCACAAATATCTGCAAAGGCATAAAGCAAACCACAGGGGAGGAAAAAAGTAAAACTCATTTGCAGATTTAAAAAATGAATGTATCCTTCCATGATTTATGACTTGTGTGTAACATGCAAAGTGACAGAAGGAAATAGTTTACTAGATGAAGTGATGGAGGAAAGGGACCTAATGTGGCTCAGTGTGTTAAAACTAGGAACTCAGGCTCGGAGATATACTATGCAATGCACTGTGGGACTGTCGCTGGCTAAACTGTTAAAAAATAAAAAACATGTAACATATAAATAAAGTAATGTAATAACCAGTAGTAAATTAAACACAATGTACAAATGCATACAACTTTTCTCTAACAAAATGTGTAATCTCATATTTTATCTTTTTGTTACTTTTTTTTTTTATTTTGGGTGGAAACTGTTTTATAAACTTGTTTCTCACTTCACGGGTATCAAGAGAAAAGAAGCGAGTGTAAATCAGAAGGAATGTCTGTCAAATGGATTTTACTTTGTGGCATTCTGGCAAATCATCCACACTTAATCAAAGCATTTCAAAGGAGCCTTGTATGGAGTGATTAGGTGGGAAGTATTAAAGCGATTTATGCCACACCCAGTTATGTCTGGCTCAGCTCATTGCTCAGGACTGTGTGTCATTCCACAGCAAAGTTAAATTAAAATGAGACATATCCTTTTGAAGAAATGAAACCTTTATTGATAATATCTTTTTTTTGCATCCGTACCAGGCAGAGGTAACTTGTGACTGTGATCTGCCCTTCCCGTACCTGCTATATACAGCGTGCAGGTCATGGCATTGCATACAGATTTGTGTGTCTCCTTTTTTAAAATTAAAATCAGTCTTGAAATAATCAAGGGCATACATCTCATAGAAGCAAACCATGCAACTGCTATAGGACCCTTGATGAGAAGGGAGTCCAGTTGTGTTTAGTCATGTCTCCTTAGAGTGAATTTATTCTGGACTCCATCTGCTGAATGACTGGATAGTTAGCCAAAAACGGGGTAGAGTATTGGTCAAGGGAGAATTAAAGACAGGAAAATGATTTCTTACCCTCTGTTATGGATGGCAAGAGAAAACCTGTCATTATAAAGGGATATAATCTTGATTTTTAATTTCCCCCTTCATTCCTAATTATGCATGCTATTGTGTACGGTGACATTTTGATCTGATATCTCTAGGATATTCCATGTCTTTCTGATCCTGAGAATGGTGTTGATTTGGTGCTGTGATCCCTTCAAAGGGTCTACTGTGCCAGGGATTGCAATGTGGCACCATTTACCTGAATGGGGATGTCATGGTTCATTTCCGGGGTTCGACCCGGTGACATCTGGCTGTGGGTCACTTTCCCTTTCTGTTGGACCACAGCCTGTATTGTCTCTGTCCAACTGCTGATGCTCTTGTCTTTGCTTTGCTGTGTTGCTTCTAGGCAGGCATTTTCACTTCCTCATTTTGTTTGTCCCATCACATCTTGCGAGGGACAATATATACACATCATGCACATGCAGTCTTTGCTGGCTATATTTCAAGTTAGATGCATGTTTGGAGTCCCAGCTCCCCAGTCAAAGATTATTGCTGGCATTCTCTTTTTTCTAAGAGTCATAAATTAAGGCACCCCACTATTAACATAAAATTCTAAAATACATGTTTAAAAATGGGTTTTCCAACACATTACCCTTTTAATACCACAAACTCTTCTACATTATGCCAAATGGGATCAAAATTATGAAGTTTTCCCAACAAATTTAAACATGTACCTTTTGGTTAAGCCCATGCGTACATCATATCCATCAAATGCTATAGCAGTAGACAATATCATTTAATTTCTTCATCCTTGGCCAGAATATAAAATTCAATTGGAATCTGTTAGTTCTTGACCTTTGTGTCTATAAAAGTCTTGGCTGCCTGTTCCTGTCTCTCATCTGTCGTCCTATTATCACCATCTAAGCTGTCATTTTCATCAGCAAATGGCATATGACAAAAATGTTTTCCCTTAACGTTCCCCTCGTGCTTCATGCGACCGTAATTTGTGTTGCATGATGTATAGGGATTGTATTTTCTAATAAAAAAAAAAGAAAAATACTATTCTGTGCCAAAGGATTTCTAATGTCGCAGGAGGGATACATTGAAAAAGGGGGGGATTAATATTCAGCATTGGAGGGATATTAATGACACTGTATGTTCTTCACGCAAATAGCATGCAGGACAAATGTTTATTTGGAAGCTGAAAAGCTGCCTACAGTCACGGCTGACCAGTAATGACCTGCTGAAAAACAGAATGATCCATCTGTTAAGCTTTTAACCCATAGCATGTGCATCAACAGGAGATTATTAACGCCCAGCAATGGGCAACGGACTAATATTACATAGGTGATATATTTTGCCTATCATTAACTGCTGAAATAATAAGCGTTCTCCCCAGTGAAAAGAGATAATGTCAATGTCAGAACTTTTCCATCGCGAAAGATAAAGATTGTGAACGCCCCCTATCAGCAAGAGCGATGCGGGTGGAATGTTTCATTTTTCAGCAATTTCTTACAAGAAAGGTCTTGATGTATTGAGAAAGCAGCAACATTTTACCAGAGCAATACAAAAATAAGGATAATGACGCAGCGACTTTGTAACAATTGATTTACATCCATTTCAATGACTAATTCGGCACTGTAATAATCCATTATAAAACGTGTCGCACAATTACAATGATAGCTGTGAGCATAGAAAAAAGGACAGTCTAAGAGCATTTAAAAAATTAGCAATAGTAGCAAGAAATTGTTAAAAATTTGCAAAAATTGTTTGGCTAATTTTCAATCTGCACCTTAAAAATTACCAGTCCTAACAAATTTTAGATTAAAGTAGAAAATTGTAACTAATGTCATGAATCCTCAACGATTACTGGTGATGTTCATTGTTGACTAACTTTCAGGCTGTTGGAAGACACTGGAGGATCACATAGAAAAAAGGGTTCAGCTCTTGTTTTTTGTAGTGAGTGCAGAGAACATAAACGTGGATTTATACGATAATTATGAATCGAAAAAACTTATTTAATACCTTTAAAAATGAATTTTGCCAACTTGTTAAGATTTCTACTTAACTATTATATGTAATACATATACCACTGATGCATGCTAGATCTAAACTTCCTAAAAGGGGAACACCCTATAATGGACATGGAAATAACAGGGACAACTCCACTACTGAACAAATCCTACAAAAGGGCTTACGGAGTATGAATAACCCAAACACTCATAATACTATAAAAAAGTAACAAATTTTATTAAATATAATCATAAACAGAACATAACAGACAAGGTACACGTTTTAGTACATGTACGGCGGACCAACCACACTGCAACTAGCACTTAGGGCTCAGAAAATGCAAGAACTAATCTCTATTGGGCACATGTTACTCTAACAATAACTCATACCTGTAAATATAAAGTGCATAGTGCTCCACATGAGTATCAGGTGCCCAATACCATCATGCCTGTTAGCTCATAGGTACATTGTGAAAGTGTAAACCGATTCTGCCAATCTTACCCAAATCAAGTTAGTGCCAGTGTGTGTCCGGCGGCCCCACACTGTTGTGATTGTTTAGCGTCAGAGAAGAAAAAGCAAACGCCCACAGAGAAGTCCTATGGTATACGTCACAATTGGTTGAAGAGAAAATGTTCATGATTATTACTGAGACGCAAAGCAAAATAATTAAGGACCCAGAAGAATAAATGTCTCAAAATTAGTGGAGCAGCACCAATTGTAAGATATGCTTAGTTTAAAGACTTTAACATTGATAACCTATCTTTTTATTATAGATCATCAATGTCTGATCGGTGTGGGGTGCGACATGTGGCTGTTCCAGGTGTCGGCAGCGACCGGAACTGCTCAGTTACGGAATAGTGGCTGTGGCTGGTATTACACACCTGTCCCTTAGAAATTTAAATAGGTAACGGATGTGCAGTACCTGGACGCAGCCACTATACAGTCAATGGATCTGTGCTGTGCAACTCCATAACTGAGCAATTCCAAAACCAGAAGCTAATAATCGGCGGTCAGTGCCGGGTGTCACACCCCATCAATTAGACATTGCTGAACTATTCTAAGGATAGGCCATCAATGTTAAAGTCCCAGACAGCCCCTTTACATTTTTCTAAAAAATCCAGTTAAAGGTCCTTCTTAATGAAAAGAGGGGTTTGAACTGGTGTCAAACACCTCTGGAGACTGCTTATCTCTCCTGACATCAGGCAGGCAAAAATCCAACAGCCTCATTCTTCGTTTTCCTGACATTTGCCATAGGGGAGTATTCTGGACATCCATCTGTACAAGTTAGATGGTTGGTTGGTCCAGACAAAATCAGCGGTGTTGGCCAACCATAAACTGTTTATGACCACCTTTAAACCTGAATGTCCTAGTGTATTTACTGCCTTTCAAATATATATCCAGGTTGTCTTTTATTGTATGGTTGTATATCAGTTAATCTGCAAACGTAAAAAGTCTCAGGTCACAAATGTCCCAATTCAGCCACCGCTCTAAAAGCCTCACAGCATGGAAATGCGTAGATTTCAGGTCTACAGAACATTTCTCTATGACTGGCCTGAGTCTTTGTGGTGTGTTACTCATTATCTGTTAACCATTATAGACTTTTACCTGATCAGTGCTAAAAGGAATTCCTGACACTATGATCACTAAACGCCACAGGAATGTAAACATATCCCTGGCATCCTCTGAGTATAAACACATTTTATAGCCTATTTTACAATGTTTGTTACATGGAGAGGGTAAATTGTGGTATAGACATAAAACCCGTAACCCCGGAAATGGCTGCTTTAGCTTCAAAAACTATATCACATATATTTACTAAAGTGCAGAACATGCCAAGCAAAGGTCCGTATTATACACATGCTGTAGTGGAATTCCTCTAAGAACTATTGTAAAATATACATACAGAGAGTATGTAAAGTATGTGTAAATGTAGCAAGATTTTTTTTTCCTTAAAATCCATTTTCGCGGTCATAAAATGCACATATTCTCTATGGCTTCATTGAAAAAGCTCCGAATTCCCAATTTCTCCTATTGGCCTCTGTTTAACTTATATGTCAGAAGAAGTTCTCAACTTCCCAACATACACTCTAAGGCCATCAGTAGTAGAGATGATCAACTTTGCCATGATTTGAATTTGCCAAACCTTGGATTTTAGAAGAAAATTAAATTTTTTTGTAGTAATTTGAATGTTCCTTTTTATGCTAGGATGTTCTCCAAATCATGAAGCATAAAAAATATTGGAAGTAAAGAAGAAATAATTAACGCTCACCTCACCACTCACCTGGCCCACTGCTCTCACAGCCCGTTGTTCGGTCCTCTAGGCTGCTTCATTTTGCCTTGCTCCATTGCACACATCCTCTTTGGCCTGATTTACTCTATGGTCTTCCGGCACCAACTAGGCCCCTGATATCAATGCGCGATATGCCATTCTGGTGCCGATTGTGACGTTACAAAGTGCATTACTTGTGGGATAATTAGTGCGTAGTGATGTCAGAGACCTCATCGGCTCCAGGAGATCCAGCATAGAGTAAAACGGATGCGTGCTACAGAGGATGGTGAAAATAAGAAGCATGGAGGACAAGGTGACAGTACAATGGCTGCAGGACAGGTGAGTTGTGAAGTATTATATAGTTTTTTGTTAGCTTTTGGGCCTTACAATTCCACTATTATTTACTCTGTGTAGGGAAAGAGAAGTGACAACCTCCAAAAGCCATGTCAGGTTGGATCATTTTCTATAATATAGAGTTTGCGTCATACCTGGATGCCTATGATGCCCCAATGGTTCTTCTGACCCATATGCGTTGACAAGCATTATAAATTACCTATGATAGTTGGGTGCTTTATCCCAGATCCTACATTGGTTCCCAGTATCAATCCATTGCTTTAATAAAGAAATAAAAGAGGAAATTCTTAAAAAAAGACACTTTTGTGTGTAAGATAAAACATCATCTTCTTGTCTTCCAGTACAGAAGGGACAAGTTATACTCAGTTGTATCAATTACGTAAAGAAGTAAGTCCTGCATATAATCAAGTCCTTGGTTTAAATAATGAACATCCACACTTGACTGTTCAGCATTTACAATCCGAGAATGTATAGGTTATGAATTTTCTAGGTTTGTCATAGTATTAGATTATGGGATATATAGACCATTCCTTTACAGGATTTACAGGGATTGTTATCTTATAGAAAACTAACATTTATTCCATTTACTGATATAGTTATTAAAAAAAAGCTAAGCATTACTTACCCTACTGTGTCTATCGTTGGCTCTCTGTCGCTGCTCTGGTATCTGTTTAGTTGCAGCCATGACATTACGTCAAGAGCCCGATGGCAAATTACCGAGCTTAGCGCCTTGGTGGCTCTGCCCATAAAACTCTGGTAAGAAGCATGAGATTTAAGCAGACAGCCAGCACTAGATCCCGGGAGGGTTAGCAATACTCAGTCTTTTTTTTTTGTATTATTATTATGATTATTATTATATCATACAGTTTACAGTTGTTACAGGAATACAGTTTTCTAATAGATGACAACCATTTTAAAAGAGTAAAAGGCCACAATGAAGCCTGTCCTAAAGTATCTTTGTCTATTTTGGGAAAGGTTTCATGTACACATTTTTCAGACTGAGGGGCAAAGCACATTATCACCTTCTCCATCATTGTTGGACGTGTTAAGATCTGAGGCGGCCAGCTGGAGCAGCTGTGATTCCCCTTGGATCATGAAGCTCACAAACTTTCATATCTGTTGCTGTCTCAGCTGCCTGTCTCAGGCAGAGGCTATCCCGTAATTCAATCTCATTTCTAGAATTGTATAACACCTTCATAAAATTCCTCAAGTAGAACATTTTTTCTCAAAATTAAATTATTAGGGGGTATTGTCATTTTTTAAATAGAAATAATAATAAATATTATAAACATATTATCAAACTTCGTTGGGTAAAAGTGCCGCACATTATGAAACGTTTAATTTGACGGGACCAATTTTTTTGCAGGACGAGATGACTTTTTCAGTGATGCTGTTTTTTTTCTCTACAGCTTTTAGATAATTTTTTTTGGAACATTTTTTATTTTTGTGTTATTTTTATTTATTGTTTTTATGATATTTATCGTGTGATCCATGGAACAGTTTTATAACTTGGGTTGTTTCAGATGCGGCAATACCAAACATGTACCTTTTTGGTTTACTTTAGTTGCTACATAAAACATACGGTAATTTTCTGTGGCCAAATATTTTTCCCTTATTTTTTCATACTTTTAACTTTTTAATTTAATTTTTTTACAATTTTCTGTTTTATTTTTCTGTCTTTTACCTGGCCCCTTACAGTAATATTGTCTTGGTAATCAGTCTGGAAATTACGTGGTTAGTATCTGCGCTGCTGTAAAGATGAATGTCCGGACATATTGAAGATAAAGATGATGGTTTATTCTCTCAACGCGTTTCGAAGTCACTAGGACTTCTTCCTCACGAGATGATTTTGTATTTTAGTAATATTTTCTTATAATTGGCCCCATATAGTAATTCTGGCAACCATGCTATAATTGTCCCCAATCCTGGCCTCCATCTTATAATAATGTCACCTATGCTGTAATAATGTCCCCAGTTCTTGTTCCTATTCTGTAATAATGTCCCCCAACCTTTAATAATGTCCCCTATCCTGGCCTCCGTCTAGTACGAATGTCCCCCATTCTGTAGAAATGGCCTGCTTACTGTAGTAATGTCACCCTTCCTGTAATAATGTCTTCAGCCCTGGTTCCCATCCTGTAATAATGTCCCCAATCATGTAATCATGTTTTCTATCCTGGTATCTTGTGATAATGTCCTCCATCCTGCAACACTTCACACAAAAATGAAAAAAAAAATATATTCTTCTCACCTGTGCTGCTTTCCCATGACAAACAGCATCATCTTGCTCCTCTCGAACCTGTGAAGTGTATGACAGTGACATCGTGCCATTCGTGACTGGCACGATGACATCAGCTGCTGGCCTCTGATAGGTCGGTGGCTGGTATAAGTATTGCTGGTATTGCTGTCTGTGCTGCAATACATTCCAATTGAATGTGTATCTGATTAAGTCCAAAATTCATGGTCTAAATACAAACCACACTGTCCAGACCAGCTGAAGGCCTCTTGACCTGAATTCAAGAGCATCATAAGGTTTGGGCCAGTAGACCCGTGGATGGTTCGGGCATCATAGCACATACTCAGACCGTTAAAACCAGATATGTGAAACTGTCCTAATGTTTATTGGAATCTATTACCCCCCCACCAATGATCATATGAATAATGAAGAAAAGTGTAAGGTAGACGGAATGTCAACGTTGGATGTTTTCATTCTCGCAGCAGATAATCCACCTTTAGAGACATCTGGTAGTGACTTAGGGTACCGTCACACAGTGCCATTTTGATCGCTACGACGGTACGATTCGTGACGTTCTAGCGATATCGTTACGATATCGCAGTGTCTGACACGCAGCAGCGATCAGGGACCCTGCTGAGAATCGTACGTCGTAGCAGATCGTTTGGAACTTTCTTTCGTCGCTTGATCACCCGCTGACATCGCTGGATCGTTGTGTGTGACACCGATCCAGCGATGCGTTCGCTGGTAACCAGGGTAAACATCGGGTAACTAAGCGCAGGGCCGCGCTTAGTAACCCGATGTTTACCGTGGTTACCAGCGTAAAAGTAAAAAAAACCAAACAGTACATACTCACATTCCGGTGTCTGTCCCCCGGCGTCTCAGCTTCTCTGCACTGTGAGTGCCTGCCGGCCGGAAAGCGAACACAGCGGTGACGCGGTGACGTCACCGCTCTGCTTTCCAGCTATGGTGCTTACACAGTGCAGAGAAGCAGAACGCCGGGGGACAGACACCGGAATGTAAGTATGTACTGTTTGTTTTTTTACGCTGGTAACCAGGGTAAACATCGGGTTACTAAGCGCGGCCCTGCGCTTAGTAACCCAATGTTTACCCTGGTTACCCGGGGACTTCGGCATCGCTCCAGCGCCGTGATTGCAACGTGTGACCGCAGTCTACGACGCTGGAGCGATAATCATACGACGCTGCGACGTCACAGATCGTGCCGTCGTAGCGATGAAAATGGCACTGTGTGACGGTACCCTTACTCCATTCTCCCCACTAAAAAAAATGCATGCTTTGCCAAAATAAGTGTGCATGTACATGGGGAAACAGGACGAATAGCTGGCAGTCAACAGTTATCTAAGATCTATGGACAACTATAGGCTCTGGGTGGTTTCCTGAATGGTCGTATGTTTAAACTTTGCTGAGTGAAGTACTGCAGTAGAGAGGCCACAGCCTACAGCAAGACTCCCTACCATATTGTTCTGATGATCATAAGGGAATAAAACCACATATTGATGGGCCCATCCAGAAACATTTTCTTAATGTCGTATATTTTCTATAACATATATTTTACAAGATTAGTATGGCATAATTTAGAAATGTCCATGCCCATGCTACACATACTAAGTATACGTATATCTATAAATGTCTAGAAAAAAAATCTCTTTTGATCTCTTCTTCATGCTACATGTATATCTGCAACTCATTTACATTTTGTGTACGTAGATGCCAGACTTTGGAAAGCTGTAATTGCTTCCACTTATAGGATGTAACCATTAAGTGATGGTTACCCCTACTTCAAAGACATCAATGTAAAGAGAGTCCTTGCTGCATGTGCAAACTCTTTATAAGAAGGGCATTTGTGTGGTCATCTGAGCTTTACATCCGTTTTAAGATCTGCACAGTAATGATCTTGTAGCCAAACTTAGTGGCAGTGACCAGAGGGTGTTATCCTCCGTAACTCTCTTTAACCTGACATAGTCAGAAAATAGCATTTTCGAAGAAAAATAGCCATATGGTCTCAGATGTCTTGTCCTTGATCTTCTGTTCTAAAGTAATGGAAATCTGAGGCTGCTTTTCTAATAAGTACATTGTGTGGAAACAACCATATTATGCGATAAATGAATTATGTTTTTTAAAAATGGCGCAGATTTATACAAATTGTCTAAAGAAAAAATAGGCTGTTGCTCATTTCAATCCATAGCTTTCATTTTTAAAGAGCTTGTTTTTATTGGCCACAAAGGCCAATGAAAACAGTTTTTTAGCCAGTCTCAAAAATCTCTTCAGTTATATTTTGGGGACATTATTTCTTATTTAAGGTGCTGATTAGTGTTGAGCATTCCGATACCGCAAGTATCGGGTATCGGCCGATATTTGCTGTATCGGAATTCCGATACCGAGATCCGATATTTTTGTGGTATCGGGTATCGGTATCGAAACAACATTAATGTGTAAAATAAAGAATTAAAATAAAAAATTTTGCTATACTCACCTCTCCGACGCAGCCTGGACCTCACCGAGGGAACCGGCAGCGTTGTTTGCTTAAAATTCGCGCGTTTACTTCCTTACGTGAAGTCCCGGCTTGTGATTGGTCGCGTGCCGCCCATGTGGCCGCGACGCGACCAATCACAGCAAGCCGTGACGTAATTTCAGGTCCTTCAGGATTTTAAAATTACGTTCCGGCTTTGTGATTGGTCGCGTCGCGGTCACATGGGCGACGCGACCAATCACAGCAAGCCGTGACGTAATTTTAGGTCCTTCAGGATTTTAAAATTACGTTCTGGCTTGTGATTGGTCGCGTCGCGGTCACATGGGCGACGCGACCAATCACAAGCCGGGACATCACGTAAGGAAGTAAACGCACGAATTTTAAGCAAACAACGCTGCCGGTTCCCTCGGTGAGGTCCAGGCTGCGTTGGAGAGGTGAGTATAGCAATATTTTTTATTTTAATTCTTTATTTTACACATTAATATGGTTCCCAGGGCCTGAAGGAGAGTTTCCTCTCCTTCAGACCCTGGGAACCATCAGGAATACCGTCCGATACTTGAGTCCCATTGACTTGTATTGGTATCGGGTATCGGTATCGGATTGGATCCGATACTTTGCCGGTATCGGCCGATACTTTCCGATACCGATACTTTCAAGTATCGGACGGTATCGCTCAACACTAGTGCTGATCAGTGCACCATGTGGCCACACATAGAGTCCAAATAATACCATACAGCATCTTTCTGCTTGATGTTGATGGATGAATGATCTGTAAGAAGATCGATCTTGTGCAAGTCTAGATAGGTCCATCAGGGTCTTCTCTGCCGTTATCTTGATTGGGTTGCTGGTTTTCCCTCTCGCCTTGTTCCTTCAATTCTTCCAAGAATAGGTGCTAAAATAATGATTTGTGAGCGTCCAACTTGTGGGACCCCCCACCAAACAAGAACAGGGTCTCCTTCCCCATGTCTTGTGAGTATACGTGACCTTTAACATTGGCCACACATGCACAGTACTGTTTTCATAGACCGATAGAAGTAAATGGAACAATATTCACACATGAGCACTGCTAATTCATGCACATGAGCCTTTGGGACCCCCCATTACCAGGGTAGGTGGGAGGGGCTGGGCCTCCATTGATCATACATTTATCATCTATTCTGTGGATGGGTGATTTATGTTCTGTATACTGTAGAATAACTTTTTTAGTAGTGGTATATGTTTGTTATATTTTTTTTTGCATTTATCAACAGTAACACCATAAATTTCCTTTTATGAAAATCATGTCTTAGCAGCATTTCTGTAGGAAATGAAGGCGGATAGTTTTGTCATATTGTTACAGCTATTCTGTGAACCTTTATGAGCTGTAGCAAGCAATTTGCAGAGACTTCTGAATATGCTTAGTAATCAAGATTGTCTTCAGAGGTGGTCAGTGAACTGGAATAATTGAAGATCCAGACATGTAGCTCCTTAATTAACAGTGGAAAAACCCTTTCTGTTTTATATAAACCAGAGTTGAAGCCTATCTTATTCACTACTCTGTTTCCCTTCAGCGTACCTCCCAACATACGACTCCCAAATGACAGGACATTTTTCCTGTCCCAATCATGGGCACACATGGGCTAATTTCACAGTATGCTAATTTAAAGGACCTTTGAGGTCCCCTGACTGCCCCAAGCCTCTACTAAAGCGGTATACAGCAATTCCTTTATTCTAATGAGGTGTTTAATATGCAATATTAAGTCATTGAACATTGAATTAAGTCTTATGCAGGACTCTTTTGGCATGGTGACTCTTCTCCTGGACTAGTCATGCAATTGGATCTTCTAACCACACCTGGTCATGATTGACAGTCTGCATAATCATCCTACCATAATACGGATTGAATGAAAACTGTCACTCATCCCCAGGAAGGTGTGATTGCATGGTAAAAATGCATTGCTCAAAGTTCACCGCCTCAGTAGTACCCCAAAAATTATCAGAATAGTGAAATTGGCCTGTATACTGCAGTAGTAATGGTTGGAAACTGGCAGGGGATCTGACAAGTTCCCGATGAAGATAGGTATGAGTATGTATTCTTTCTTTAAGAACAATGACCGAAATGTTGGTCGACCAGACATCATAGATATTTCCTCCCTTAAAGGGGTTGTACAGCATCTCTCATTTTTGCATTGATTGCAGGAGACATTTCTGCACAGTAGACTTGACGATTTCCAATGAGGTGAGGAGTCCCTGCACAACATCTTTAACTTTTTGAAAATTCTATTAAAAACTCTTATTTTCCCAAGCTATAATTGACAGGTATGAACTGGCATTACACATATGGCATAAACAACTTCCAACAGTCTTACTTTCATCTTGGCGATATTGGTTACTATGTCAAATTGAATATATGCATTCAGTTTGTGTAGATGCTAGCTTCGTTATCCTTCCGCCATTTCTAATTTCTCTCTAGGCAAATTAAATATGTTATTGCAAAATGATAACGATCCCCTGCACAGGCTGCAATTCACATTACAACCACTTGGTGGACACATATAGACACATTTGGCACAAACATTTCCCAACAGAGTATCGGTAACTGATGGTTTATTTGTTTATTTTCAGAGCTGGTCATCTCATGCCATTTATGGCTATATTGAGCCAAGACTAAGGGCAGATTCAGATGACCGTATTTTCATTCTTAGTGTGATCCGACAAGTCGTCGGATCGCACTCAAACCAATTTTAGTCTATGGGGTCATGCCCATGTCAGACCTTTTCCTCAGACCGTGCTGACCCGATGAAAAATCGCTGTATGCCAGAATTTGATCCAATATTCTGATCTCATTTGGCCATGCAAGTCAATGAGTCTGCGGAAAACATTAGATTCTACTTAGATTACAGCTGAGTACAGTCCGATTTTTCAACAGACTGACAAAATGGAGAAGATGGAGACATTGTTTTCCAATTTTATCCTCAATTGAGTGAATCTGATCCCACCATAATCACACTGTGATCAGTGTGATTTGCATAATCAAACTGATTCTCTCAGATGAGAAAAATATGGTTGCCTGCACCTGCCCTAAAGGAAGGCCACAAGATTAGGGATGAGTTGACCCATGGAAATTCGAGTTCTCATACACCACCCAAACTTTATCCCAAAGTTCAATTCAGGTACCAGAACCCAAACCCCATTGAAAACAATAGAGACACGACTCGCTCTCTTCCCTCGGAACTCCAATCATTGCAACGGGCTTCCAGGAGAAGTCCATGTTTGACGTTTAGCCTTGGACAATGACTGTCCAGTACGAACCCCAAACTTTTAAGTTTGAGTTCGCTCATTTCTACACAAGACAAGTGAATGTGAAACAACCTGAACCTACATAACCTTCAGAATACACTAAATGGTAGATATAAGATTAGAAATAAGCATACGTTTTATAAAAGCTTTATACCAGTTTCACATTTGAGGTGTAAGGTCTCCGCAGTGGAGTCAGACTTTAAGGGTCACTGACAGCACCTAGTAAATTGCAGCATCATGACTGAGAAAAGACTGAGGCTTTACATACGAAATCAACGCACAAAACGGTTTTGTCAACACAACCGTTCAAACATCATCTTCATCATGGTCCTGTTTCTTTCAAAGGCACGTCCTCCCAAACATCAGCTCTGAAGCCGTAGCGTGGTATTGAAAACATATCTGAAATATCTTGATTAAAGACAGGAGGATTGGGATTTTGCCATTAGAATAGAAAGGCTGGATTGTTACAGAAATCCCATAGAGTGAAGGACTCTGGTATTTGTGGTGAAAGGAAATTGAAGAGAAACAGAACATTTGGATTCATATTTCATGAAATAATGTGTGTGACAGAATTGAAAGGCAGACTGGGCAAAAATTGACATAATTTCCCCCCCCTTCCTCGACTGGAGAAGAACAGATAAATATGTCAGTATTAACAAATGCACTATTGTGCTGTGCGTATAATGCATTCCTTTTACTGTATCAAAAATGAATATACCCGAAGAATGCAAACATTGACCCTCCATATGCTTCCAATAGGGAAATGCCGCTTGTTTGTATAAAACATATATAAACAGCTAATAAAACAAGCAGCAGTTCTGTACAGTGCAGTCTCCAGATGGAGGCTGATTTCAGCTTGCATGCTCGTCGGGATCAGTAATGCAGATTATAATGTCGGCCCAGATGTTGGGAATTTTCACTGACAATCACACAAAGTTCGGGAAATGCCTTCTCCAAATATTACTTTTCACTAAATAGTTCTTGTGAACTGCTTTGGGACTGGACTGGGCGAATCTACTAACCATGAGTATGATAAACCTAGATGTATACATTTTATTAATTTATTTTACTCACTTATATTGCATCATTAATTCCACAGTGCTTTACAGACATTATTGACACTGTCCCCATTGGGGCTCACCATCTAATTCTCCTATTAGTAAGTCTTGCGAGTCATCCACGCACCTGGTCGGCGTAAGGGGCAGGCAAACTAGGCATTTGCCTAAGGTGTGCTGCTAAACGTATGGATTGGAATCCTGCTCAGGCACATCATCTGTCTACACTGGAGTGCCTTTCGTGATTTTTCTATGATCCTGTATGTGGACAGATTGATCTACTAGTGAACGTTCCATCCCCATCATTTTTCCTCAGCCGGTATAAAGAGACTGGGAAACAAGAATCAAATGACTTCAATATTGTTGATCATGCTTGTTTAATGGCCTGGACTCAGCGCATATAAATACAACCAAAATGTTTCTGTGTAATGGTGCAATGTGTTAGCATTTGGGGCCCAACTTTAACCTTTTGCCCAAACTCCACTTTGTCTAAAACTGGCCCTGCCCACGCAAACACGGGGAGAAAATACAAACTCCTTGCAAATGTTCTCTTTGGTGGGATTTGAACTTAGGACCACAGCATTGCAAGACTGCAGTTCTAAGCAAAAAGCCACACACATTGTAGTCTTTCCTCAATAATTCCATTTTTTTCACATACTCTTTCAGCTGATTGTATTTGAGATTTTGTGCTAAAGAATCTTATATAGATAGAGTCTGAAGCCTAAAGTGGAATAAAATCTCCTGGGTCCCAAAGCAATAAAACGCCAACAAGGCCCCCAAACCGATGCATTACTTATAGTTTTGACTGCTCAGATCTCAACTAATATCCTTAAATTTTTCCCGTGACAACTTATTTAGGCTAGGTTCACACATATACATCTACGGTGATATGATGTGTACATCGGATGTGTATATATTAAAACACATGCAGGTGTGTGACACATGTTTTACTATGTCTGTCTGAATTTCAGTGCAGATGTTGAATGTATGTAATACTTCTATCTACATCTGTACATATTTTTTTTTTTAAACTTACCGTATATACTCTAGTATGAGATTTTCAGCCCATTCTTTTAGGCTAAAAGTGCCCCTCTTGGCTTATACTCAGTCATTGTCCCAGGGGATCGATGGGGGAGCGCCAGCTGTCACATCATACTCACCTGCTCCCGGCGCGGTCCTTGCTTCTCAGATTGTCTCTGACACCGGCAGCTTGTTCCTGTGTTCAGCGGTCACGTACCACTCATTAAAGTAATGAATATGGACGTGACTCCACTCCCATAGGGATGGAGCGCATGTTTATTACTTTAATGAGCGGTGCCATGTGACCGCTGAACACAGGAACAAGCTGCCGGTGCCAGAGACCATTGCATTGGAGAAGCAGGAACCGTGCCAGGAGCAGTGAGTATGACTGGGGAGGGTGAGCCATGCAATAATCACCTGTCCCTGTTCCACCGCCGGGCTCCATCTTCCACATCCTCTGGCTGTGACATTCAGGTCAGAGGGCGCAATGACGTGGTTAGTGCGCGCCCTCTGCCTGAACAGTCACTGCAGAGACCCGGAAGACACAGCGGCGCCCGGCGGTGGAATGGGGACAGGTGAATATCGCAAGTACTGGGGGCCTGAGCGACGAGAGGTGAGTATGTCATTTTTTTTTAATCACAGCAGTAGCATATGGGGCATAATATTCTATGGAGCATCGTATGGGGCCATCATTAACCTTTTATGCAGCATTGTATGGGGCATATTTTAATATGGAGCATCCTATGGGGCCATCATGAACTTTATGGAGCATGATATGGGGCGTATTTTGTATGGATCATCTTATGGGGCCCATCATGAACTTTATGAAGCATTATATGGGGCTCCTGAATCAATATGGATATTCAAAAACACTTAAACTACTGATGTCTCAATCAATTTTACTTTTATTGGTACCTATTTTTATTTTTGACATTTACCGTTAGCTGCTGCATTTCCCACCCTAGGCTTATACTCAAGTCAATAAGTTTTCACAGTTTTTTGTGGCAAAATTAGGGGTCTCGGCTTATACTCGGGTATATATGGTATACAGTTTTTTGTAATGATTCATTTCTCAACTAGTTTTTATTGGTACAAACAGGAAATACTTGGCTTGTTGTATAGGCGAGTCCTTTCTTCACCAAAGACAATTTTACAATTTATGAAGGTGTTTTTGACTGTTTTCTGGCGTAATACACCTTTGAATGCCGCGAAACGTTGGCGCAAGAAATTTGCAGAGTTTTTACACCAGCCAACTATGCCAAAATGGGCAGAGCATTGGTAGGGCGTAGCTAAACCCACTCATCTAAGTCATCGATATTTACCCCACTATAGTGAAAGGAATTTTGCTAGAAATTTACTCCAGTCCTTGACTGGAATAATATTTTCAACGGAGGCGCATGCCAGTTGTAAGATGCACCCAATTAATTAAGCAACATGCCTCTGAAGTAAATTAGATGCATCTCACTTCCGTGGTAGCCATCATTAAGACTGGTGTGCACAATGGCACGCTTCATAAATTGAGTTCAACATGTGGGTGTGTCTAAAGAATTTTTTTTTCTTCACCAAAAAATAAATAAAAATACATTTTAGATGTATGGAAAGGTGCTGCTATATGATTCAATATGTCTTGCATTGAGAATAATACAGAAAAGCAGTATATATATATATATATATATATATATATATATATATATATATATATATATATATATATATACATATATTTAGGGAGGAATGAAAAAATATGGTCAATTGCATGTTTGCACTTCCAAAAATTTGTTAAAAATCAAAATAACCAGAAACTAGACAAAATGTAGTCAAAAGAACATTGTTTTAACTTTGTCTTGCTCATTTTAGTCTATAGAAATTCTGCCATATACATCTGAATACCATTTATGGTAATTCAGGCATATTTGTCAAGCAGAATGAATGTATTTTATAAATGTGACCTACTGTAGTTGTAGGATTATTCCTATATTTTCAATCTTGAGCAGACCACTACTTAGCCAGCCAACTTTTGGATGGCTGGAGTTGCCTAATTGATGGACAGTTTAGATCAGAATCCTTGTTGCACTAGTTGCCCAAGCTGTGTGCTCTCCGACACTGGTGTTTGAGGCTTCTGCAGAATTGAAAGTGCGTATTCAGTGAGCAGCGCTTGCAAGCTCTATTGAAAGAAAGCTTGTAAGCGCTGCAAATTTAGTGGGGATCAGAGTGTGGGGGCTTCTTCTTTAATCTCATCGGCACCATGAGATCATGATTGCGTGGTCCTGATGTTTGCTATGGCAATTCATGGCCAAATAACGGCCTTAGAGTCTCCCGGCTTCAGTGGCCTGTTCAGAAGTTAGTGACATTTAGGTGGTAAAAATACACTTTTTCTTTCCAGTCACTTTGCATTAATTCCTGAACAGCACCTAAAGGGTTAATAAACTACTTGGCAGAGGTTTTCAATATGTCAGGGGTGCTGTTTTTAAAATGGTCTCACTTTTGGAGGTTTTCCAATATATAGAACCCCCAAAGTCACTTCAAATCTAAATAGGTACTTCAAAAATAGAAATTTTGTAAATTTCCTTGTAAAAATGAAAAATTACAGCTACAATTTTAAACCTTCTAAAATGCTTACAAAATAAAAGAACATTTTACAAATGGTGCTGATGTAAAGCAAACCTGTGGGAAATGTTATTTATTAATGTTTTTTTTCTGTGGTATGATTACCTGGATTAAAGGGATAATCATTCAAAGTTTGAAAATTGCTATTTTTTTTTTACAATTTTGTCAAATTTCTGATATTTTTTATAAATAAACACAAAACATATTGACCTAAATTTACCATTATCATAAATTACAATGTGCCACATAAAAACAATCTCAAAATCATTGAGATTTGTTGAAGCGTTCCAGAGTTATTACCACATGAAGGGACACTGGTCAGATTTCAAAAATTTGGCCCAGTCACTAAGAGGATAAAAGAATGAAGTTAAAAAATGTGCAGGGAAGCTTCTGGAAAACAGCTAGCTGTGGATTCTTTGCACCTAGTTTTGTTTGGTTGTCAGTAGGGATGAGCGGATCTGAGGAAGTTCGGCTTTTGGTTCCAGACCAAACTTTATGTCCAAAGTTCAAGTTCGGGTACCAGAACTTTACCCAAACTTGAACATGAGCCCTAATCCCATTGAACTGTATAGGGACCCGATCTTCGGAGCTGGAAAATTATGTCTCTCTCCTCCTGAAATTCCTCCGGGACTCCGAACATTAAACCGGACTTCCGAGAGAAGTCCATGTCCGGAGTTCAGCATCGGACACTTCAAAGTGTCCGTTACGAAACCCAAACTTTAAAGTTCAGGTTCGCTCATTTCCATTTGCCAGTTCTTTCTCATATTTGCTTATAGAGAGAGACCTGTCCATCAAGTTAAGCTAGGGAGGGAGAAGATAGCATTAGTTGTGTACAGATTCTTCTCCCTCTGCCCAGACTTCTAACAAACAAGTGCCCAACTCATACTCCGAACTAATTGTCGGCCACCGCTGACTTAGCCTTCTCATCCCCCTACAAGTTCAATAAATGTTAAAAATCCTTTAAATACAAGAAACTAAGAAAGTGAATTGTATGTTTGTATGTCCCAATTTGTTATTTACAATCCTTTTGAACAATTTATTGTTGGCATTATTTTTTCTATCTTGTTACACACATTCCTCTATGATGTTCCGGCAAAATAAAGAATAATGAGAGCTTTCTATCTGAACAATAACATTTTACAGTAATGGATACATAATCCAAGGCCGAATGGCAAATCATTATAGTATGTGCACATCTGAACTCTGGATGATTCATGGAGCCTGTAGAGGTTTTGCTTTAGAGCTGAAGTATTGACAGTCTTGTATGTGCTGTTTAATCTCATAAATTATTTAGCTTTTGCTTGTTGACATATTTTGTAAAGACTTTTTGTCGACTTGCCAGCATTTTAGAATATAAAGGAACCTTTGGAATCGCATTGCTGCACGGAGGGAATGACATCATGTCTTCCTCATGGGCTACTTACAATGTTTAAATGTTACAGAAATGGTCAAAGTCTTGATATGAAATCACCAGACAAGTATTTTATATTGATTAAAGCCAGCCTTTACATTGTTAGGGGAGTTTATTTGCGGACTACTGTCTTGAACGACCATGGTCTTTTTATCTAGAGAAGTAGCAGAGATGATTTTGTCACTTAACTATTTTTTTTCGGTGCAATTTAATAATTAAGTCTTGGCAACTGGTCTGGGGTACTCGCAGTTTTCTTCTCTCTACAACTGTCACATTTAAAGAGTTATTGCCAAGATTCAACGTTAGTTCCTATCTCCAAAATAGGAGTTAACTTACTGGTCCCATTTGCCATACCACCAACAGTACCAAGAATGGGTCTCTGAAATGCCACCACTGCGTCCATTGTCTATGGTACATTGTTAGGGGACTTTATTTGCGGACTACCGTCTGGAATGACCATGGTCTTTTTATCTAGAGAAGTAGCAGAGATGATTTTGTCACTTAACTATTTTTTCTTTCTGTGCAATTTAATAATTAAGTCTTGGCAACTGGTCTGGGATACTCACAGTTTTCTTCTCTCTACCACTATCGCACTTAAAGCTTTATTACCAATATTCAACGTTAGTTCCTGTCTCCAAAATAGGGGTTAACTTACTGGTCCCATTTGCCATACCTCCAACAGTACCGAGAATGGGTCTCTAAAATGCCACCACTGCGTCCATTGTCTATGGGACTGCTGATGAAAGCCATGCTCACTTCTCCAGCATTTCCATTTACAAAAAATGAAGCATGCACAATCTTTAGAATTATGGGGGGACCAGTTGTCAGATCCCCACCAATCAGAATATTATTACCTATGCTATGGATTGGTGATAACCTTCAATGTTAGCCATAACCCTTTAATCTGGTCAATCTTGGGTTATGTAGAAAAGATAGAAGGCTAGTAAGAAACGTCAACCACTGTGATACAATAAAACACAAGAAGCAATTATCTCTCTTTTAGACCAACACAGAAATTACTCTTTGGGTAAAGTGATTATTCTGTTGTTCTTTAATGAGTAAAATTGCAAAATGCTTATGAAAACAGTTCAAGGTTTGTCCATTGGCATTGTTGTATTGCTGGCCCAAACTGTCAAGCAGGAAAGAAATGCCCATAGCAAGCTGAAACAAAGGTACTGCTACTACAAAAGATGAGAAACAGCTTTAACATCTTGTGGCTGAACAAGGCACCCTCCTCACACCCATGCACATTCACTCCCAGCTTTGATGAGCATGCTTGTGTTTTGAACGGAAAAGGGAGTAAGTCACTACCAGTCATCTCTAGTAGATGCTTACCCCCTAAGAACAAATTTGATGTTCCCTTACCTTCTTTTATAACATGATTTGTTCAGGGAGATTCCGGATAAAGAAGATAGTTGATTGCCCACAATAGATTAGTGGGTTCGGACATGTTTGCCCTGATGAGACCTTTAGAATAGACCACAGTTAACTGTGATTTATTTCTACTTTATTCAATCATAGTATATTACTTTGCCAAATGTTCTCACTGGCCTTCTAGGATACCTGGGCCAAGAACTACCTGAAAACTCAGCTTTGTCTGAAACCTATAGAAGATTCAGGATAAAGAAGATAATTGGTGGCCCACATTAGATTGATAGGTTTGGCCACTTTTGCCCAAACGGGAGCCTTTATAATAGACCAGAGTTGACTGCCATTGATTCCTACTTAATTCTATGATGAACGTGCCCTTAGGCCATCTAGGATGCCTGGGATAAGCTACAAACTCTGAACCGGTCCTGAAACATCGTGTTTATTCCCCCTCTTCCACTTCATCTTGCTTTACCCAAACTACTACTCTCTGTCTATCATATGAAGTCAAAATACTTATCCCCCAAAACCCCAAGACTGCCAGGACCATATAACGAAAAGTACCCTGCCATGGAATTTCCAAGAGTAAGAAGTTGGTGTATGGTGGCAAGTTGGTGTATGTGGTTCTGATCCTCATCAGAGCGCAATACAGAGAGAATGGACAGAATATTGCAATTCTTATTCCTACATTTTCTCACTTGCTTTACCCACTGGTTCAAATCAATGTAAAAGTGGATACGGCAAGAGGAATTACTAAGTGAGATTTTCTCGTTCCACAAGCCTTTTTTTAGAGACAGGCTGAAACTGTACATCGATTCCACATCCTTTGCAATTGGATGTCTTCAAAGGGATATTTACCGTCCATCTGTACTCATTTATGTCAGTGGCATGACATTTTTCAACAAGACTTGAAGCCAAAACATTATTGGCAACATATGTAATCATTTCACATATTGGAAACACATTTATTTTCATTATCCCCTAATAAGGCCTGCAATTACCGATGACAATGTTCAGCTATCAATGCTTCAATTGGAATATTATGATATGAAATGACTGTGAGTCCTAGGAGATGGCAATTTAGTTATAATAAAATTGCTTCCCCTGTAAGAGAATGATAAGCCTGGTGTACCAGAAGAGCAATCCAACACCATGTATGATGCACATAATGAAAATGACATTTTGTGCCTAGGAATGTAAAAGGTAATATAAAATTACTATATATTATGTGTAAGAAATATAGTATATAATAGCACTCAATCAAATGGAGAGCTACCATGCGGACCGCTGGAGCTAAAGACTCATATTTAAGTGGTTTTGAAAAGCAGACCCTCTTTATGGCTTTTATATGCCCTACTAGGACTGAAGCTGTGTATACACATTACATTAATATTGGCCATGATCATCATTTTGGGGAAGATCAGATGTCCATTTAATGTGTATAAAGGTATCCTGACTTTCACTCAACATTTGTCAGAGAGAAAAGGATAGAGCAGTTGGTTTGCAAGATTCCTGATCACTTGGATTCAGAGAAGATAAGAGGAGTATGATGGCGGCTTAGTCTTAACATTCATATACAGTACAAAAGCTGAAGGACCAAGTGCTCATTCGGTCATTGACTTTTTCTTCTGACTCCCTCATACACCTGAACATTGCTAATGGCCAAGCGATATTGTATTTTCAAAGGGAAGTGTTGGAAAAGCCGCTACTGAGTAATAAAAGGATCGGGCGTTAAATTCCAACTGTCCAACCCTTATCTGTTGGGGGAAAGTCAGGAGCCCCCCCTATACATTAGACTGTCTTGTTGCAGGTTCGTCTAACCTTAGACTGTGTACCCCTTAGACTAAACATGGGCAAAATGTGGCCTTCTGACCACATCCAGCCTTCATCCGGCTGTATTTGTCCAGCCCACGCACATAGACAGCTGAAGGGTTGAAAACAGTGGAACATGGACGTAACCATGCCCTCCACCACTGCGTCCAGATAACACCGCTATCTGCATCTTAAGGATGCAGATAATGGTGATTAAATTGGTGGAGGACGGAGACGCTGGATCCTTCTTCCACCAATTAGCATGTGTGACTGAGACAGCAGACAGACTCAATGACGTCTCTACATTGTGTCTGCTGTAGAGACAATGCGGGAGTGATGTGTGTATGTGTTGTTTATTTGTTTTTATATATGTATATGATGTGTGCCTTATATAAATCAGATGGGGGCTCATACTGTATATTAAGTGCTATATTGGGGATCATATTCTATATAGGAGGCTATGTTCGGGCTCATACTGTATATAGGAGGCTATGTGGGTCTCATACTGTATATAGAGAGGCTATGTGGGGGCTCATACTGTATATAGGAGGCTATGTGGGGACTCACTCTATATAGGAGGAGGCTATGTGGGGACTCATACTCTATATAGGAGGCTATGTGCGGACTCATACTCTATATAGGAGGCTATACGGGGGCTCATACTGTATATAGGAGGCCATGTGGGGGCTCATACTGTGTACAGGAGGCTATGCGGGGTCATACTGTATATAAGGGGCTATGTGGGGGTTTACACTTTATATAGGGGACTGTGTGAGGGCTCACACTGTACAGTTGCTTCTTACAAAAGAAGAATATCATCAAAAGTTAATTTATTTTGGTTCTTCAATACAAAAAGTGAAACTCATATATTATATAGAGTCATTACAAACAGTGATCTATTTCAAGTGTTTATTTCTGTTAATGTTGATGATTATGGCTTACAGCCAATGAAAACCCAAAAGTCATTATCTCAGTAAATTAGAATACTTTATAGCACCAGCTTGAAAATGATTTTAAAATCTGAAATGTTGGCCTACTGAAATGTATGTTCATTAAATGCACTCAATACTTGGTCGGGGCTCCTTTTGCATCAAATACTGCATCAAGGCGGTGTGGCATGGAGGCGATCAGCCTGTGGCACTGCTGAGGTGTTTTGGAAGCCCAGGTTGCTTTGATAGCAGCCTTCAGCTCTTCTGCATTGTTGAGTCTGGTGTCTCATCTTCCTCTTAACATTAACCCATAGATTCTCTATGGGGTTAAGGTCAGGCGAGTTTGCTGGCCAATCAAGCACAGTGATACAGTTATTTTTAAAGCAGGTATTGGTAGTTTTGGCAGTGAGGACAGGTGCCAAGCCCTGCTGGAGAATGAAATTGTTATCTCCAAAAATCTTGTTGGCAGAGGGAAGCATGCAGTGCACTAAAATTTCCTGGTAGATAGCTGCGCTGACTTTGGTCTTGATAAAAAACAGTGGACCTACAGCAGCAGATTTCATGGCTCCCCAAACCATCATTGATTGTGGATACTTCACACTGGAGGCACATAATCCAAGCTACTTGAGGTCTAGTGTGAAGTTTCCACAATCAGTGACTTTGGGGTGCTCCGGTACATATTGAGTATCACGGGTGCCCGAGTGCCATGCTCGAGTACCCAAGGATTGCCTGCCATACACAGTAATGCCATCATGGCTACGGCATTACCGTGTATGGCAGGCAGTCCCCGCATGTTTTATGGTTGTCTAACAGCCGTAAAACATTCGGGGCCTCTGAGCATGACGCTCGAGCATCGGTGATACTCTGTGCGTTCTCTAGCACCCCGATGTCACTCAAGTTGCGAGCACTCTTGCTCATCACTCTCTGAACTCTGGTTACCTGATAAATTACATGATCATCCATCTTATAAGGCTGGCAGCATAACATACTACATTTTCCCTGCAGCTACATCTGCACATATCTCTATATTTTCTGCTCTAAGCGTCCTATCTAATCGCTGGTTCTACACAACACTAAATGGATTGGCAGCAAGATATGTTATCATGTTTACAGCCGTCCAGCCTTTCCCCGGTATAATGGCTCACAAACCAGTGATCTATTATGTGAACCAACAGATCTGTCCAGAAAGCCTTGTTAATTGAATCCACCATGTGCAAATAAAATAGGTGACTATTTAGCTGCAGTCGAGGCCTTGAACCAATTAGTAAATATGCGCGGCTGATAGTCCGCTCTATGAAATGAATCTGCCGGGTTTCTACAGAGGTGAGCTGAACATTGGGAGGCAATGTGCTTTACTGATAAGGATATCTCCTGATTAATGACCATGTACTCCCACTGTTCCAAAGCCGTAGGAGATAAGGAGTGTGAATAGCTGTGTGGTCTAGATTACGCACCTATTGAGTGTGATCTCCAGGGGGTTTCTCAGTAGCAAAGAAATGAGAGATAAGACACTTTTTGATCAGGTAGTATTGTTATCAGTGTAGCCGCCATGGTGACATTATACCAAAAGGTATAGAAATAAGCGGCAATAAATGTCGAAAAAAGAGCCGGTACGGAGCTGACAGCGGACATCATTCAGATTAAAGCCCCCAAAACATTTTGCTAATGTTCCTATGTCCAGTAATTGTCAGTTCGAATGCTTCCAGGAGCAGTCAGTTGGCAAAAAGTTGGGCAGTGTGAAGAATATGGAACTACAATTTCTTGCCAATCAACTATCATATCTGGTTCAAAATTATAGTCCTTTTACAAAGTGTGAAGCTGAGACTGGAAACTATTCTCAATAGGTGGCTGCCGTCAGAAGATAGCTGGGACCAAGCTATTCCTGGCAGGATGGACTCCTATTGTACAACTGTGTCTGGCCGTGCAGGAACATGGTCTGATCATTCGACATCTCGTAGGCAGAGGAGGAGGCAAAAGTGTATACAGACATTACAGCATGGGATCACAGCTGACTCTTTCTTTGAGGTAAATCATTGCTTAAAAACACGCAGGGAAATGTTCTATCTCACAAAAAGAATCAGCTGTAATCCCCTGTTGTCCTGTCTGTATACTCTCTTTTGCTTCCTCTCCTGCCCAGGACCTGTGGTGTGATCAGACCATTTTCCTGCGCGGTCAGACACGGCCATTACACTGTACACAGCAGGGGCACATTTATAAGATTATCTCAGCACGGGAACATTATTTTTAACACATTCTATTGTGAAAGTTACTATTATTCCAAAATCTAATGATTAAAATGTACTTGTTTTTGGGACAAACTCCCATTGCAAATATTAACATAGACAATTGTATTTGGCCTGTTATTATGTTTTAAATTATTGATTTATGAAATGGAAGCCATTTGGATGTAATAAACCAGACATATGGATGATGTTCCCAATCTCCAGTTAACCTGTTTTCAGCAGTTTTTTTTTTTTTTTTTTTTTTTTTAAAACCTCATCCCAATACATTAGCATCTACTTGCCTCTTTCATACCAACATTATTTCAGCACGTTGTTACTCTTGCTATTTCTCTATATTTCCAATAATGTGGCCTTTAATAGTTTTAGAGTATGGAGAATATTTATTATGCTTGATACGGGTCGATATAAAGTTCAGCTCTGTAATTGGAAATGCCAGCTTATAATCACATTAGACAAGATGAATCATCTTGTTTCACATCCTGAGGAACAATGAATGAATCTGATGACGGTGATTACACATATCTAATTAGAAAGCCTCTTACATTTGTATTGTCTAGTACCCATAATGATTTGAGTATGTCTCGGCACTGTTGCAATAACTCTGGTTGGCAGCTGATCTGAAGAGACACGAAGAGATCCTGTTTGATCCTCTCTGAGCACATCTGGGGAGGTTCACGTGGTCATGGACATGTGGTAATAATTTCAGTTTTGGTGTCTGCTGATACTATAAAGATGTGTCTGAGGATTTTGAAAACATCTGCAGGTTCCTTGTGGACTTGTTCTTACATACCATTCATATGCGGATACATACGCTTTCACCTTGAATGGACCTCATATTGATTAATGAATAAATAATGCACCTTCAGGCAACCAGTATGCATCGGCCAATAAATTCTAGTTATAGCTACTTCTGAGTAATCTGCGTTGCAGTTAATGTGGTTGCTCTACTGGCCTAATCACACAGCTTTCCCAGTGTCCTCAATAACAGTGAAACAATGTGATTTGTGACGGACACGAGGTGCTAAACTCCAAACACGGACTTTTCCTGGAAGTCCACTTTATAGTTCGCGAGTTTGTGGAGGAGAGAGAGAGAAATTTTCCAGCTCCAAAGTTTGGGTTCCCATTTATTTCTGTGAGGTTCGGGTTCAGGTTCAAGTTCGGGTACAGTTCTGGTACCCAAACTAAACTTTGGACTAAAGTTATTATTATTATTTATATAGCACCATTAATTCCATGGTGCTGTACATAAGAAAGGGGTTACATACAGAGTTATATATATATCATTAACAGTAAACAAATTTACAATGACAGACTGGTACAGAGGGGAGAAGACCCTGTCCTTGCGGACTTACATTCTTTGGGAAAGTTCAGTCGAATCTGACGAACTCAAGCTTCCACGAGTTCACTGATTCCTAATCATGATTCATCTTTATGTATCTGTAAAAGGACTGATCACCAACCTACCGAGGTAAATCACAATCCAGTGAAAGTCATATTGGATTCTTTTCCGCCCCAAAAAAATAGTTTTGTAGAATATAAAATGACAATTTATATCTATAAGGGAGATCTTGATTTTCTAAGTGAATAATATTCACCATAGATCAGCTGGAGAAGAGGCAGATATAGACATAGGTGACCTCGGGGAGGTATGGTTGTACAGTTCCTCTTGTAATTTATCTTATGAGTTCATATTCTGAATTGTTGAAGACTCAACATAATTTAGAGCTGTATTGTCTACGTGAGTTGATATTGATAAAACTGTAGCATTTTTATCTTTGTCAATAATTTGCCCTTTATGGTATACTTTGACTGCTGTGTACCTGGAATGAAGTCGTGACCTGCATGGAGGTGTCTTGTTATTTTGTAAAAAAAAAATATATCATACAATGTTTTTATCATGTAGAAGTATATTGAACACGTTGACTTACAGTTGTATACTGCTTAAATTATTTTTCAAGTTTTTTGTCTATTAGACAGTAGGTGGCTTATTATCCTATAAGATTGGTTGGCCACTGTTATTTCATTGACCATGCCCATACCTTGGAAACTACCGAAAATACGTCACCACTCAATAGAAAAATATTAAAACACAATAATATATAAATCTGCACTATAGTTCAAATCACAAAGGAAGGAACGTTAAGAGAAAATTCCAAATTCACAATTAGTACTGCTAAGATGTTGTGCTGAAATAGCAATACAAAGTCCAAATGAAATTGAGTTGGTTCAATCAATTGATAACATTATATGCCATATTAATTACATAATGTTCAGGGTGAAGTAGAGGCAAATAGGGCGGAGTAGAGGCAAGCAGGACTGTATCGTTGGTATCTATAGGTAAGTCAAACAATGGTTATTTTAAATATTAGCATAATTTGTTTACCATACACCCTTTGGGTATTGGTAAGGTGCTAGTTAATAGAAGTTCAAGAGGAGTCGCAATAGTCCTCATAGGATGTATGCAGTTCAACCCACTAGCTTAACAAAGTCAAGCATGGTATCCATTAAAATGCCGGAGGAATTAACCTCATAATAGTTGGCTACCTTGGATTCTTGGTCCTGTTAGTGCCTCTTACCAGCTTCCATCACGTGACTATCTGCGTCACGAAGGTCCTGATCCCACGGAATATCTATTTTGGAATAGCCAGAAGAGCTGCACGGAATGTCTGCCACCGGCCAGGACAGTGCGCCGATATCTCACCCAGGAGACTACGTTGACTACAACGACACAAGGTAGCCAACTATTATGAGGTTAATTTCTCCGGCATTTTAATGGATACCATGCTTTACTTTATTAGTGGGTTCAATCATATACATCCTATGAGGACTGTTGCGACTCCTCTTGAACTTTCATTACCCTAGCGCCTTACCAATGAAAAGGGTGTATGGTAAACTAATTACGCTAATATTTAAAATAACCATTGTTTGACTTTCCAATAGAAGCAATACAGTTCTGCTTGCCTCCACTTTACCCTGTTTTCCTGTACTTCACCCTGAACTTTATGTAATTAATATGACATAAAATGTGATCAAGTTGATTGAACCAGCTGAATCTCATTTGGACTTTGTATTGCTATTTCAGCACAAGAACACCTTTGCAATACTTATTGTGAATTTGGAATTTTCTTTTAATGTTCCTTTTATTCCTTTGTGATGTGAACTATAGCGTGAATATATATATTATTGTGTGCCTCAGTTTATAGACTATTGTGGTTGTTGTCCTGTTCGCAGCTAGTTCTCTTTACATATACAAGCGCCACTATTCACATTTTGTGCTACGAAAAATATTAAAATATCAATTTATTTATAACATACAAAAAAGATATAAAAAACTGTTGAAAATTGGGAAAATCACACAGAAAAAATATCATCGAAAAACATATCATATAGACACAATATTTATGTAATATACTACAGTGGGATGAAGTGCAAACAATAGAATTAAGCTGTCAGATGCAAACATAGTATACGCCAAAACAGTAGCTGAACAAAGGGAAGAAGACACAAAACTCCAACATACGTTTCGCCTTTAGCTTTCTCAAGGAGTTCCTGTACCTTGCGCTGCTGCTAGTAGAAACAGAGTGAAAATCTTAAACATATTCAAGTCATTCCAGTGCTTGGACAAGTGACATAGTCCCTCAGCAGCTGATTTGTGGGATGCTGAGAGTCAGTTCATACATCAATACCCTATTCTAAGTAGAACTCCAGAAGTAGAACTCTATGGATTATATTTCTATGGACTGCAGGTCACTTTTTTAATGCAATCCTATGAAATGCTCAATCTGAGTCTCTTAGACTTACATTGAGAAAGTGACTTCCAGTCCATACAGAAATCACTGCCTACGGTCATTGGTGGTCATATTATGCAGCAGAAGACCGGGACAATGCTGACAGCGGAAGAAGATCTGCATATTAATACATGTACTGTGCACAAAATAACTATATAATTAGGGCTAGAAAATAATTAGGAAAAAAAAGTGCTACTTTAAAGGATAAGAGATTTTTTTATTTTTCAGAAACAGTGTCTCTTATGTCCCTAGACTATGGATGATATTACAGCTTAGATTCCTTCAATGGAAAGGGATTCAACTGCAATACCAGACACAGTTCCTGGACAAGGGTGGCAGTGTTTCTATAAAATGCAGTCAGTCCCAGACATCATGTGCTGTAACTTGTAAACTAGGTATTATAATTGCCTGTGAAAAGTTTTACTCAAGGCCATGGCCTTACTGCTGATTTATTGCTAATCACAACAGAGACCTTTCATATTTATTGTTCGGGTCAACTATAAGAACGTTTCAATTAGTTTTCTTCTATTCTTCCTCTGTAAATCAGTATTCAATTAGAAGTGCATGGCCATAACCTTCCGGGACAAGAACCTGTTAGAGGATTGACAGAGCCGCTAGATTTATTCTGCATACATCCTTATCTCTGTTGTGTCTGTCTGCTCAATGGCTACAGACATATTTGTCATACGCTATAAACCTGAGGATAAGCTCTGTAAAGAGGTAGACACAAACGTGGTCCTGGCAAGAACAATCAGGTAGCGGATTATTGCTCTCGTAAACTTAGTGCTACTACGTTACCCTCCCTTCCATTGTAAGGATTTTATAGTCTAAAGTTCAATATGTCACATTAAACAGCCGGATGTGTGGATGTGCAGAAGGGGATGCAACTTTTCTAAAAGACCAATATTATCTCCCTAATATGCAATAATTGAGAAACTGGTTTGTAGGATGACAATGATAACAGATGCATAAGTATCTTCCCGTCGGAAATTAAAGATCCCCTATTTGGTATGTGAGTGAGAGCAAATGAGATTTTATTTGAGAGTCATCTTCTTCAGTAGGGGACACTGTCACCCGTTGTCGTGCTGGGGTGCCAACAGTCCACCATTAAGTTGACTATGTGGGCCCACTGTTCTACTATGTGCAAATATTACAATTCCCTCACACATAAATGTACCTATGATTCTATATAAGGATGATCAGTTTGTTATATGGGTGATGAGATGCTATCTTTGTCTGTACGTAGTGAATTCAGTGTATGGTGCCAACTACTGCTCATATCGGAAGTTGGGGGAACCACTCCTGTATAGGATCCGACACCACCAAGGAGTTCACCTGTCCTGCCGGCTCTCACCTGCTCTTATGGGTAGCCCACATGAGAATCTTTCAGCCCACCGGGATCAGCCCTGATCCTTGTGAACATGGCCTCTTATATTGGCTGGTTCGGTAGCATGTTCAGAAATGTCTACACAACTCATTCAGATGAACAGAGAACACTCAGAAACACTATGTACGGTGTTGAGATAATAATCCAAGTATAGCTAAAGGGTGTGTCCCTTTACGATGACCCTAGTGCATAGACTCCATCATACATCACATGGACATTAATGATAAGCGCAAGTGCACGATACTCGAGTTTGCCTAGGGTGCTCGGATATGCAGATTGAATCTGTGAAAAAAAAATTGGTCATCAGAACTGCTCCATGGAATAATATTCGTCCGAGTGCTATCCAATAAAAAATCAGATAGCACTCATCCGATTTATATGGTGGTGTGAGCGAGCCCATATAAGAACTGACGAGTCTGTGTGTAACTAGTTTTAAAGGTGTTGTCTTATCATAGTGTATTGATCAATGATGATCTATCCGCTAGACAAGTCAATAAATAGAGCTGGGTGAGAATCTGACACCCAACATCCCCACAATCAGTTGTTTCCTGCTCCGGCAGTGGCTGGATATAAGCACAGCTCCATTTACAGTGTAGCGTATGCTGCCGGGTGCTGCAAAACATTTCCAATTCACATGACAGCCTGCCAGAGAGGTTTAGAGGACTTGCAAAAATGGCTTCTACAGTCATGGACACAGTCAGGTCAGACAGACACAGGGCAGACACAAAAGTGTGTCTAACAAAAAATTCAATACTTGTCATTCAAAAACCCAGCGTTGTATATCCTGTCTTACAACCTATATTGTAACCTTTGATTTATTTAATGTGATTACCTTTTTTTTATATATATATAGCAATAGGACAATTGGGTTTCTAAGCCACCAAAACCCCTATATGAAGGCCATGACCAATATGGAGGCAGTTTCTAAAAACGTGGACACAGTTGCAAAATCTAAATTGACTCTCACTCCTATTGCAGTCCATAACCCAATGCACCAATACTTACCATACAACATATGTCCTTCCTAACTCCACCGTACTCTACAGCTACAGACCCAAAAGATAGCCATGGAGGGGATTTAGGTATAGAAAATATTGAAGACTCAACCTAAATAGGTTGTCCAAGATTAGAAAAACATGGCTGTTTTCTTCAAAAACCGCGCACAGCCAGACACAACCATGGACCGGTGTGGCGCAGATTTGGGAAGCACTAGCACTATACATTAAATATTGACATATGAAATATCATTGATAAATATATATGTAATCACATCATTTGTCAATTAGCAATTGGCAGTTTATTCCAGGCCACATATTACTCTTTCTGCACTTAAGAATCATAGATTGTTAGAGATGGAGGGAACCTCAAGGTGTCCAACCCCCTGCTCAATGCAGGATTCACTAAACCATCTCAGACAGATGTCTGTCCAGCTTCTGTTTGAAGACTTCCATTGAAGGAGAACTCACCACCTCTCGTGGCAGCCTGTTCCACTCATTGATCACCCTCACTGTCACAAAGGTTTATCTATTATCTAATCTGTATATTGTCCCCTTCATTGTACATTTAAATGAACTAGCCCCAGAAATAAAAGTATGTGAACACGACTTACATTTCTCACAAACGGACTAAAGCTCAATATTTTACCTTCAATTTATCGGTATTTCTTCTCCAGTAGATACTTTACTTACGCTTCCTGACTTAAATAAATGTCACGTACATGATTTACTTTTTAAGACTTGAGGAAATTAGAATATAGGGTAGGAGACAGAAATTACATATCCAAGCCTGTGGTCAATTTTCGCTTGATCATACGTTTCCATTTCTCCCATTATAATGAAAAATAGACCTTTTCCTATTGTTTGGGAACTTAGTCTTTCGAGGCACTTATAGTCTGCAATATGAACTTTTTTTCTTTATTTTTCACATTTCCTTGGGGAAATAATTATGTCAGGTTCCCGCAGTGTGAAAAAATGCCAGAAGTTTGAATGTGCTTCATATTTTTATGTCTTATGGCATTGATCCCTTGCTACTAATAGCGTGCAGTGGGGGAGGCTCGCTTCCCAGCTCTCTGTAATCTGGAAAAATGTTAATAGGAGGAAGCGGCACGGTTGTTTTTTTTTTTTTTCCTTTCTCTTTTTGTCCATGGCGTGGATGGTACAGGCGGACAAAAGCGTAGTAATTTAAATTTGCTGTGCTAAATCAACCTGACTTTTTGCCTCCAGGATTGTGCGTTTTCACTTTGTTAGCGGGCTTCTAATTGGAACAAATGTTTTTTATTTGGAAAAAAGACAGCTGCAAAGCTAAGGAAACATATTAATTGAGCCCCTCTAATAATAATACATTGTTACGGAGACACTTCTTACCAGTAGCGGAGACGAGATTTTAGCAGTCGTGAGTCAGATAAATTGGTAGCATTATGGAGCCAATTGAAAACACTCATGATTTATTTATTTTCCTTTTTTCTTTTTTACTTTTCTTCTGCTGAAATTGAGGTTGTACTTTTGAATGCAGTTGCTCTCGGTTTTCAGAAAAGGGATCATGTCACAGATAATCATATTTTGGTTAGAACAGAGATTTTACATATTAGATAAGATTGGTTTTATGGTCTGGTGTCTGCAACTGTGAAATGTAACCTTAAGCCAGTCTTGTGAGCCTACAAATTTTGTGGTTTTTATTTTATTTTTTTCTTATCAACTAAAGGTACAAATGCTCTTTTTTTGTTAAACGGCCCCTCTACCCTAGTGTTACAAAGGAACAATACTCTTCTTAGGTATAGTCACCATAGATGATTCCCTCCACTTGATTCCGGTTGCCTATCCCACAAACATTAGCAGCCTGTCCCTCCTTTAGCCAAATAGCCGCTGCAGTGACTTGGGGAGCGTAGTTGTAAGACTGAACAGTGCATTCCCCACTTTTACATCAGATTCCAGGAATGACAACTGGTGCTCAGCTCAGACCTTTGCGTTCTTTGGTGCAGTTTGGTTCTGCGCATGTGACATCTGATGAAACTTTATTTTTTTCTGTTAGATCTGCTGAAATTTGACTTTGAGGGTTGCAGAGTTGCTCAAACTCAGCTGAAAATTTAGATTTGCCCTAATTGCCTGTAGCAAAAAGAATAAAACATATATCACACTCCCCTCACGCTTCACTTGTCCCCCTGCCGAAGTGTGAAGACTAAATAGAAAGTCTGGAGTCAAAGTGAGGACCATCAGAGGACTGGCTTGGGATCTGCAGAGGTGGGACAGGTGAGAGGCAACAAAAAAGTGACCATATGACGGTCCACCATTACTCTGAATTCAATCTAAATGGAAAGCAAAAAAAAAGTCAGAATGTGGCTAATCAAATTTTTTTTGTAAAACTTGTTTCAAATTCGATTTGCTTCAAATTGATATGCTTATCTAGTGAATGTGAAAGATATACAAAATGTTATATGTTTTTGTATGAAATCAGAGGTTTAAGGACCAGTAAAATCCTATGTTAACATCAGAGCCATGTTATGGATGAGTACAAAACTAAGGTATAATAAGATCAAGTGCATAATATAACGCCGCTGGGTTTATACCTTGTTTCTTTGGTGTTACTTTTGCATGTCTCTGCTTTAACCCTTGCTTCTCTCCCCCTAACTTGCAGGGATACTGTAGTCTGTTACCTGTATGGATGCTGCTCAGTTCCCTGTGCTGCTGTGTAGCTGTACATGTGCAGTGATGTCTTTGCTCTGCTGCATGACCACTCGCATGTGCGGTCCCTGGCTGCCGCCGTGGAAGCTATCCGCGGCTTGCATGGTCCTCTGCAGCTGGTGCATGACTTTCCACATGTGTTCAGGCTAGCAGTCACTGCCAGGTGCCCTAAGCCACAGTTCCTGTGCTGTCTGTGCTGTAATGGTTTCTGTCTGTGATTAGGGTGCGCGCGGCCACACCTACCCTGTTTTTATTAGGGTTTGAGTGTGCACCTGTGTTGCTTCCTCAGCCTATTGCTGAGGGGCAGCTCCTATATAAACTCCCTCTTTCCTGTTGGGTGTTGCCAGAGCATTGCATTGTGTTTCTGTGTCTTGCCTTGTGAGTTAGGTATCCATAACCCGTTCTGTCTGCAGTTTGTTCTGGGAGAGCTGATACCTGTCTTCCACCTGTTCTGGGGGCAGAGTACACAGATCCACCTATCCTGGAGGCTTCATATCCAGATCCATTTGTGTTTTGTTTTTCCGCCTAATCTGGGGGCAGAGTACCCAGACCCGCCTATCCTGGAGGCTGCATATCCAGTACCTGACCCTGTCTGAACTGTGTCCTCTGCTATATTCCTGAAGTTCTTTTGTGTCTGACACCCCATACCCAGTGACTGAACTTCCTGGGCTCATCTTTTAAAGATGGAGTCTAGTGTTTATGCTGAGCCTGTGCTACACCTGAGGCCTGAGAGAGAGGCCATCCTAGTAAGCCCATGCCAGATGACCCTGGACTGCATCAACCCGTGATGACCCTTGCCATTGTCAGAAGTCCGTCCGAGGTCAGTGTCTGATGTTCTCCTGCTGAGCTTGTGCTGCACCTGAGGCCTAAGAGAGGCCGTCCTAGCATGCCCGTGCCAGATAACCCTGGACTTCATCAACCCATGATGTCCTCCTGCCTTTGTCTGTTATCCGGAGACGTGTACCCTACTCTGATGTGTGGAATCGGGATCCTGACATCATTATGTTTTGTTATGTACTGTGTTTTCATTTAAGTAAACTTTGTTTCTTCATAAGTGAAGTTGTGCGGTGTAATCTAGTTCTGCATATTGCCATCTTGTTCACATGCCCAGCTGCCACAGACCCTGCTCGCTGCCCTTCCCTAGTCTGGGTAGGTCCAGGTTACTCTATGTGGTCCAGTGGGTCCACATCGCATTCCCATTTGGGACGCTTGCCCGCGTCGTCATGGTTTGGCGACGTGGAGGCATCGGCTCAGCCGCGTTTACGGTCGCAGTCGTAACACATAATATCTTCCAAAAATACAGAAAAAGTTGGACATTCTTTAAATTCACATAATGGCCACTGGATGGCTACACATAGACACCTGAAGCATACACATCTCCCAACATAGTATTGAAAAATTATTATTTTTTAAAATTATTTTAAAGCTGGACGTCTTGTGCCATTTACTTCCTGATATGTTGATCTAAGAAGAAAGGTAAGGAAGGGTACATCTATAGGTGCAAAAGTGCTTATTAGAAGAACAACTAAAACAGTTGTCCCGTTTAGAAAACCCTACTAGGGTATTTTAAATTTATAAAGAAGTCTATGCCCAATAAGATGGAATAGAAAATGTACAGTATAACCGGTCAAACTATTGGTGCCAGCATAAATTAGCTGAATGTAGGAACAAACAGTCAGCTGTGTAATTCTCCTGCAGTGCCCCCACAGGGACAATAATGTATTACAATGTGCCTATTTTAGCCAAAAGTAGTGTGACAAATGCTATATTTCGTTTTGCAGATGATTTACAAGTAGACTGTAATTTTTTCCACCTGTTTTGGCATTAGTAATGAGTTTTTCATAACATAAAATTAAGTTGAAAGGCCTCAATAAGCCGTACAATCAGTTAAATCTGCTTTGAGTGTAGTTTTTCTTTTGATTCACTGGACATATGCACAAACAAATCCGAAGTGATTACTTCCTTTCTACAGGGACCACTGGTTCATCCGAGGCGAACATCTTGCGAGCATCTCATGACATGGAGTGTGCATCTTTATAGGCAAAATTTGTAAATCTAATGGCATTTTTCATACAAATGTTTACTCAATGACCTTGGCAGAAAACTGATTTCAGTATTGTGTACAATACGCGTCTGTTATTATGCGGGTGGAGGACCCCCACTGACCGTAAATAACACACTTTCTTTGATGATGTTAGCTTGTATGCTTTTCAAGTAAATTAAAGATCTTGTCAAAATCTCTGTTGATTACTTACTTATTTCTGAAATGTTCAATTGTAAGAATGTATTCACAGGGTTTAGTTGTTTTTTAAAGTCTTAAAAGATGTAATTATCAACATTTAACGTTTGACTAAAATCGCTTCCATTATAGGCCATGCGAAATGCTTAAAAACAACATTAATCATAAAGTAGTGGAGATTACATTGGGAAGTTATTGCAAAATATTATTTATCAAGGAAAATATTTGGCCAGTAAGATGAGATTTAAGAGTCTAACAGAGAGATTTTCTGCCAACACCAATGGTCCACGAGACATCTGCATGTACAATAAACTCCTAAACTGTGTAATTTATCCTGCCCTTAAACAAAAAAAGTTCTCATCTTTCTGAATTGACCACTACATCATTGCCCCAACAGAGACAAAAATGGTGGAACTGGGTAGACAAGTCATACATTTGGAAACTTTCTAATTTGGTAGTGCTTTGGAGTCTGAAAAACTGCCACCTGTGTAAAATCCAAATACTATGAAATGGACAATTTTGACCATTTTGATGACCGTCATTTGGAAATTTATGTGAACGTTCGTTTGTGATCTGCCAGGTTGGATTTTTTTAAATGCATGTGCATTACATATTTGACCTAATTTGGTCAGTCATTTGCAAGTTTGTGCAACTGTGCTTTATTTTTCTTTGAGATGTGTGCACGAACAATCCAGAAGATGACTGATCGCCTACTGTTTGCCAATCATGTGAAGACATTATTACCAACCCATATACTTGCAAGTATTGCTGTATTTTCTATATTTTGCTCATTGTTTTTTTTCCTATATGTTAAGTCAACTAAGAACTTGTTTAGATCGATAGACATCATCAGAAGTCTTCATGTTTTCTTGAATATCTATGGACAAGTGAGCAAAATGGAAGAGTAATAATTGAGTCTACATCTGTACGTATATACATATGGATCCCGGAATGCATAGCAGAATTCCACAACCATCCATGACTGCTGTCACAGTGAAAAAGTGAGATCTCTCTCTTTGCGCTAAGGCTATGTTCACATGTCCAGTAATCATCCATTAGAACAAATCCAACAGCAATCAATGTCCCAAAAAGTTGATCAGACACAACTTTTTGGTCCGGCTAAAAAATTGGTTTCAACTGGATCTATTTTTTTTAACATTAATGTCTATAGAAAACGGATCTGTTAAATAGTCATCCATTTTCTTCCATTTGAAACTGATCTAGTAAGCAAAAAAACAGATTAATTTCAAATGAAAGAAAAATGGATAGGTACTTAACTTAGAAATGGATTGCTGCTGGATCCATTCCAATGGATGATTACTGGACATGTGAGCGTAGCCTAACCCAACAACTGCCACATCCTGAGCCTTGATGATGATTGAATGGTAACATCATTACCATTTGTAAACTCCTTAGTAAATAATTCAGCAATGCTGGCTTAGTACAAAGATTCCACAAAATATCTCACAAAATCTTGAGCTTTAATTGTAAGAGCATCTGCGGAAGGTGGTGGGATCCCGGAATTTCGAGCCCAACTGTGATAGATACTGGGTGTCTTTCGAAAGGCATTAGGAACAATGTAATAAAATCACTGGTCTAGAGTTTCCCATTCTTTTTTATTAAATAAAAGGGCAGGTCCAGATTGGTGATAGGTCCTCGTTAAGGCTGTTGAAATAAACGTTAGCCAGGTGGTCTTGATGGACAACTGATTCTCCAACTAATTTTATTTCATGACATGTCTGATTACTCATGAAAATTGTTTCTTGGCATGTACCTTTAATATTTAACCAGTACCCAATATGGATCTTGAAAATTAGTCTCTGAATGAGCAGTGGAACAAAAGATAGGTGATGTTATCATGAATCATTGCATTAACACAGTTCAGAAATGATTCATTTTTATTATTATGTGTTGCCCAATTAAAGAAGACAATTTAAAGCTCAAAATGTTACATGGAGGGCTATTAAGAGAGTTTTCTAGGCTGGGAACAGGAAGCATTGTCCTTCCAATTAAACAATTTGGTCTCAAGGTATATCAATAGTCACATTCTTCTTGGTCTATAATGAAGTCAGTTTAGGCAAATGACTTCAGGATGTGTGGCCTCTAGTGGCCTTTCTCATATTTTTTGACAATTACAGGGCTTACGTGCAGTGATAATAATATGATTACTAATATCCTGGTGTTAGTTTAATGATGCCAGATTATCTTCAGATTTCATATCTACCACTGACTGTCAATGTCTTGGTTGGGTTAGATGCTTAAAGAAGATGGTAAAAAAAGACTGTATGGAGTTCATTAGAATTACAAATTATAAACGTAGACAAACATTGAGATATGGATAATAATCCTACTATGTGACTTTTGCATTTTAAAATCTAAGCAGCACTTTCTGTGTTCATCCATATTCTATATTGGGCACATGTGTGGGAACCACTAATGGCCACCATACAACTGCTGGAGAGGAGATTTATTTTCTTTCGCCACTTGAAAAGAGAATGTCACCTATATTATTTTTTTAATTGTAAATACTGAGAAACCTTTTCTTATTTTCTTACTTTTTTATGATTGTAGTTTTTTTTTTCTCTTTTATTTGTACATGATTATGGAGCCTGTCATCGTGTAGGAGCTGCTGTTGACAGCGTTGAGATGCCTTACAGCAGCTACATGGACCCTAGGAACCTGTGGACTTGAGATCTCCATTGGCTTTTATGGGAGAGGTTTATATAAATGTTTTGTAATCTGTGCAGATTATGTGACTGTGACTATTATTTTTTGTGAATGGTATATCCTGTGTTGTTATATTAACAAAAAAAATGTTTATTATAATTTTTCCTGCGATGAAAGTGAGAGGACTACTAAAAAGCAATCTCTACAGAACAGGAAATATCAGCCCAACATTAAACCCTTTATCCAGGACTATTTTATTTTTATTACTATATGCCTAAAAATTAACAGGCAAGTAGTTGCGAACTACCTGCCTGTTCTACCCGGTGCTGGCACAGAGTAGACATTGACCGCTTGTGCCCGCAATTCAGGTGCTCAGTATCAACAGAGCAGCTCTTCTTCCACTTTGTTGACAGGACATGACTGCTGTCGTCATGCAGATTGACTGCCAGCTCCCGACAGTTAAGCAGCAGGGAAGCGGCTGTGAATTAGCATGACTTCAGCAGTTGTGCCCCGTCAATATAGCAGAGCAGAAGAGAAGCCTCTGCTCCATCAATATAACGCAGTAGAAGCCACTGAATTCCCTGCCGGAGTGGTCTGTGACGACTCTGTGCCGGGATGAATCGGCGCCACACAGAACAGGTAGGCAGGCAGCAATTACCTTCCTGTTAGTTTTTAGGCCCTGAATAAAAAAATAAATTCTTTAAGCTTAGTGGTTATGTCAAAATAATTTTTTTTTAAATCCTAAAAATGTTTTAGCGACTTGAAGCAATCTGATTTGTAGATACCTGTGGTTGATGTAGGAGGTATCATTCATGTCAGTCAACCGGGTCAGATAACCTCAGATTTAGCTGTACTTTTATATTATGTTTGCAGAAAAACTTATAAGTTAGTTTTGTTATGTTGTGAATTTATTCTAAATACTTGCTATGGTAGGATAGGAACCGTTTATAGGGGTAAAATCTGATGACCGGTTCACTTTAATTCTTACCATTCTGAATTGTAAAGATGGAGAACCATTTAGCTTATGAATGTAGCTTTATTCAGGTAGCTGAAAAGCCTTTATCCACAAAATAGCTGTAGCAGTCAATAGCTTTCTCTAAATGTTCTAACACTTCTTTATAAAGAAAAAAAAATCACTGCCACTCGTTAAGGTGTCATTAATTAAATCCTTTGATATCCCGCTGCGTTCCAACAAAAGCCATTTTTCAAGCTCACTTTCTTAACTAAAAAGTTATATTTTTGGAAACTCTCAGCTTTCAAGGGGATGGTTTATCTCCTGTCATTTTATATTGAGAGAAGAAATGTTTGACTACTAGACTAAACTATAATTTTTCTGCCTAGCGATCATTCTCGTGAGTAGAGAACAGGCGCTGTTTTAGATCAAATTTCATAATTATAAAATATTATTTTTTTATTAATCAGAGTAATCTAGTGGAAGGGGATTGATTATCACATGTATTTCTTAACTACCTGTAATTTTTATTTGACTTTCCGCAAAGTGGACAATTGAATCAATAAAAAAAGCATGTAATTTATGTGTTGGACACTGATTGCAATAAAAAACAAAATTGCAAACAAATAAACTCTAAATGCGATATGAAAATTTGGCCTTATGAATGGAATTTGGAGCTTTGCTAAATCATTACTTTTAGACTATGTAATTTACAAATTATTGTGCTTATGTAGTTATATCTTTTTAGGAACATTTTTCCTAAGTAAAGATGATTGTGTGGAAGGATTGTGGGCTCACTGAAGCAAGTAAAATTAAGCAAAGGAAAAATAGGAGGCAAAAGGCTTGCAGGGTTGAATCAGTAAGACTAGGATTGCAGCCGCCAGTCTTAATGAAGTGCTCCCTAGAGTACATAAGAATTTTTATTTCTATAGCACCAACATATTCTGCAGCACTTTACATTTGAGAGGGAACCTGTATGGACAATAAAAACTTAACTGAGTAAACATTTAATTCATCAGATACTAAGAGGAGTGAGGGTGCTGCTTGCAAGCTTACAGTCTATGAGTACGATGCACTGAATTAATTAAAGAGCTCACACCACTTAAAGGGAATCTGTCACCCCAAAAATGGCCTATAAACTAAGGCCACCGGTATCAGGGGCTTATCTGCAGCATTCTGTAATGCTGTAGATAAGCCCCCGGTGTAACATGAAAATGAGAAAAAGAGGTTATATTATACTGCAGGCGCTGGGCCTCTCTGACCTTTCCCGGCTCCTGTGCACTGCAGTACTTTGCTCTGCCCTCAACAGGACAGACAAAGTACACCTGTGCAGGAGCCACGGCAAGAAGACAAGAAGAGAATGTGATCGTATGAAGATGGGAGGCGCCGGACCCGGACCGCGACACCCATCAGACCGGACTGCAGTGGGATCGCCCCTGGGTGAGTATAATATATATATATATGTTTTTCTTATCTTTCAGGATACATCGGGGGCTTATCTACAGCATTACAGAATGCTGTAGATAAGCCCCTGATGCCGGTGGCCTTCGTTTATAGGCCATTTTGGGGGTGACAGATTCCCTTTAATATATGGTTTTGCAGCCCATTCCAGCTTTGTGAAGGTCTATGATCTTGCTCCAACATCCTTATAAAGCTCTTTGGTCTTGCCTATGTTGTAGAGGTTAGAAGGTTAGAGTCTGAATGATTGAGTCTGTGGGCAGGGGTCTTTTATAAAGGTGACTATGTAAGACAGCTGTCTTTAATGCAGGTAACGAGCTGATTAGGAACGTCTAACTGGTCTGTAGGAGCCAAAACTCTTAATGGTTGGTAGGGGATCAAATACTTATTTCTCTCTGCAAAATGCAAATAAATTTATATAATTTATACAATGTGATTTTCTGGATTGTATTTTGATATTTTATCTTTCAATGTTAAATGTAACCTACCCTTCAAATTATAGACTGTTCATGTATTTGTCAGTGGGCAAACTTACAAAATCAGCAAGGGATCAAATACTTATTTCCTTCACTGTGTATATATATATATATATATATATATATATATATATATATATATATATATATATATATATATATATATATATATATACATATATTTGAGGTTCTGATTTAGAATTGCGGGTTTTGAATTTTTTATTAAAATTTTTTTTTTTTAATTAAGTCACTAATCTCAACAGTCTTTATTGGACTATTAGCAGTGGCGTAACTACAAAGTTATGGGCCCCGGTGCGAACTTCCAAATGGGCCCCCCCCCCTACCCCCCCACCTTCCCCCGCCCCCGCAACCCCCCCACCTTCCCCCGCCCCGCTTCCCCTAGATACGCCTCGGACTGTTGCAGGAATCTCCTGCACTGCAACATGGTGTTGGGTGCCAGCACAGCCCGCACAGTGGTATATCCAGCACAGCCCGCACAGTGGTATATCCAGCACAGCCCGCACAGTGGTATATCCAGCACAGCCCGCACAGTGGTATATCCAGCACAGACCGCACAGTGGTATATCCAGCACAGACCGCACAGTGGTATATCCAGCACAGACCGCACAGTGGTATATCCAGCACAGACCGCACAGTGGTATATCCAGCACAGCCCTCACAGTGGTATATCCAGCACAGCCCGCACAGGGGTATATACAGCACAGCCCGCACAGGGGTATATACAGCACAGCCCGCACAGGGGTATATACAGCACAGCCAGCACAGGGGGTATATAGAGCACAGCCCTCACAGTGGTATATCCAGCACAGACCGCACAGTGGTATATCCAGCACAGACCGCACAGTGGTATATCCAGCACAGACCGCACAGTGGTATATCCAGCACAGACCGCACAGTGGTATATCCAGCACAGACCGCACAGTGGTATATCCAGCACAGACCGCACAGTGGTATATCCAGCACAGACCGCACAGTGGTATATCCAGCACAGACCGCACAGTGGTATATCCAGCACAGACCGCACAGTGGTATATCCAGCACAGACCGCACAGTGGTATATCCAGCACAGCCCTCACAGTGGTATATCCAGCACAGCCCTCACAGTGGTATATCCAGCACAGCCCGCACAGGGGTATATACAGCACAGCCCGCACAGGGGTATATACAGCACAGCCCGCACAGGGGTATATACAGCACAGCCAGCACAGGGGGTATATAGAGCACAGCCCTCACAGTGGTATATCCAGCACAGACCGCACAGTGGTATATCCAGCACAGACCGCACAGTGGTATATCCAGCACAGACCGCACAGTGGTATATCCAGCACAGACCGCACAGTGGTATATCCAGCACAGACCGCACAGTGGTATATCCAGCACAGACCGCACAGTGGTATATCCAGCACAGACCGCACAGTGGTATATCCAGCACAGCCCTCACAGTGGTATATCCAGCACAGACCGCACAGTGGTATATCCAGCACAGACCGCACAGTGGTATATCCAGCAGAGACCGCACAGTGGTATATACAGCACAGCCCGCACAGTGTTATATACAGCAGAGCCCGCACAGTGGTATATAGAGCACAGCCCGCACAGTGTTATATACAGCAGAGCCCGCACAGTGGTATATACAGCAGAGCCCGCACAGTGGTATATACAGCAGAGCCCGCACAGTGTTATATACAGCAGAGCCCGCACAGGGATATATACAGCAGAGCCCGCACAGGGATATATACAGCACAGCCCCCACAGGGGTATATACAGCAGAGCCCGCACAGGGATATATACAGCACAGCCCCCACAGGGGTATATACAGCACAGCCCGCACAGGGGTATATAGAGCACAGCCCACATCTCATCTCATCTCATCCCCCCCCCCGATAATGGCCCCACAGTCCGGTTAAAAAGAAAAAAAAAAAAAAACTCTCCTCACCTTTCCTTTTGCCCGCGCTGCTCCTGGCGGCTGCAGTCTGCCCAGGACACTGCAGGTGCGTGATGATATGACGTCATCGCGCACCCGCAGTGTACTGTCAGAGGCAGAGCGGGGAATGATGGGAGAGGAAGCGTCAGGTGACGCTCTCTCCTCCATCATTGCATTGAACTATACCGGTGTCATAGACGCCGGTATAGTTAAATGCGGCGGCGGCGGCGGCGGCACTGGGGGGGTTCCGGGGGAGGAACAGTGCAGCGGCCCACTACTGGCATCGGCTCTTCTGGCATTTGCCAGAAGTGCCCGATGGCCAGCCTGGCCCTGCTCAGACCTGCCGGCCCGGGGCCCCTGACCTGCGGGGCCCGGTCGCAATGGCGACCGCTGCGACCGCGGTAGTTACGCCTCTGACTATTAGTAAAGGCTTAGTGTCATTTCCTGGAACACAGGGTTTGTATGGATTTCAATTATGGAGCCAAGGATTAACTTTGAGTCCCAATGTATGGTGCCGTCAATGGCATTACATTACTAGGATGTTTTATATACCTCCAGGGAAGAATATTTATATAATATGGCATCCAATTTAACATGCCTTTTTACATTTTTCACTTATATGAAATTGGAGCTCCATTGATAATTAAGAAGTGTCCCGCAACTTCTATAGATGTACTCACGATACGGGTCATGCTTTATACATTACACTTTGTGCGGATTCAAGAATAGCAAAATAAAAAAAAATGATTTAGATTATTTTTAGATGTGGTATTAATAAATATTAATATCAATGTATATGTATAAGCCATAATTTGAAACATCTGCCTGTGGTTGTTTAAGGGCTAAAGACCAAGAAAAAAAAAATGATTGTGTCCAAAATGTTCTCTGATTCTTTTTGTCACTATGTATAAACCTCTATTCCATTTAAGCAATAAAGCTATTATGAAATTAGGTTTAGATAAAAAATTGGAGCAAGATGCAAAATCAGCAAATAATTAATGTTAACCTCTCATAATGAGTCAGTTAATCTGGCTAACGTTCCATTACCTTGGGATTCACATTTACTTGGACACATTTAATAGGCATTAACACAGCTTGTACACACAGATGCTCGATGCATTGAGCACCATCTGTTTTAATAACTTTACCTAGACTACCATAAAATTGTAAGTGAAACTCAGTACAACATGATCCCTTTGGCTAGTGTGACTTTTTAGAATCCATTGCTTGCGCTAGTAGAATGTTTCACTCTTCCAAGTAATGGATGGGGATGTGCAGAACATTGTAGGGTTGAATGGTTGAACAACTTGAAGTGTTCATTTTTTGTTTTTCTTTAAAGAATATTTCCACTTACAATAAATTAGAAATGGATATTGTGTAATTTCTATTCAGTTTTATCTTAATTACATTTAATTATTGGAAATCTGGATGATAGTAAAGTGAATGTTCAGTTTTGAGCTTTAAAAGTGTATGTACTTGTCAGAGCTTGATTCTGTGACTACAGTTAAGCTACATTGCCTGCAGGAAGTCAGTGTAAAACACACCTCCTGTCTTGTCATTGGTGCAAGCTACTCCTCTTCTCCTTCCCCTCTATACCTCTACCACTTCTGATTGGCTGAAATGTGTAAACACAAATCCTGGGAAAGCTCACCAGGAAGTCAGTGCATGAAAATTTATTAACTCTTAAAACAAGGGAAGAATGAGTATAGAATACAGTCTACTACACTAGTAGTCAGAAAAAAATGGGTACCGTATTTTTCAGACTATAAGACGCACAGGACTATAAGGCGCACCCAGGTTTTAGAGGTGGAAAATAGGGAAAAAAATATTTGAAGCAAAAAAATTTAGTAAAATATTTAATAACATACTATTATATGTGGTGTTATTATACATAATAGTATGTTATTATGTTGGAAGCTGCGAGACCAGTGTGGTGTCTGTGAAGTACTATATACAGATGCTGGAGGGTGAGTATAAGGATGGGGGCGCAGGGCTTATATTGAAAGCACCACTCCAGCACTGTAAAATAACACTGGAGTGCTGCTTTAAAATCCCATGGGAGAACTATAACTCCCAGCATGTCCTGCAGATCTTATGACATGCTGGGAGTTATAGTTCACTAAAGGAGTGGCAGAGTGCTTTATTGTGTTTTGGAAAGACTAACCTCTTAATTATGGCAGCCAGCCAGCTGTGGTGAGGTAAAAGCATCCCTGTTATGATCCTAGTGGCAAGGGTCGCAAGTAGGACTAGCTAAGTAACTAAACCGACTACAAACTCTGGGAAGTGGTAACTGAATTGACCGCAACCTGATCCTATCCGCAAACAACTATAGGCAGCCGTATACGTTACCTGAAAATCCTAGACGTCTCGTCACGGCCTGAGAAACTGACTATTCCTAGAGGGAACGAAAGTCCTCACTTGCCTCAGTGAAATGACCCCAAAGATATAGAATAGCCCCCCACAAATATTAACGGTGAGTTAAGGGGAAAGCACAAACGCAGAGATGAAATTAGATTTAGCAAATGAGGCCCGCTAACACTAGATAGCAGAAAATAGAAAGGGAACTGTGCGGTCAATTAAAAACCCTATTCAAAATATCCACGCAGAGATTGCTCGAGCCCCCGCACCAACTAACGGTGCGAGGGAAGCAACTCTGTATCCCAGAGCAAACCAGAGCAAGAAATCACATATTAGCAAACTGGACTAAACTCATCATACACAGAAATCATATTGCAGACTGATGAGCAAAAAATAATTAAACAGAACTTAGCTTCTCCTGAAGAGACTGAAACCGAAGATAATCAGGAGTAATCAGAATAGCACTGAATACATTGACAGCCGGCAACAAGTGGAAGTGAAACAGAGCTAAATAGGAAACTCCCAAATGAATAACGAGGCAGCTGATCAGCCACAGACCCGCAGGATAACAAACAAAGCCACCAGGGGGAGCCCAAAACAAAAGTCACACAATACCACCTGTGACCACAAGAGGGAGCCTGAAAACAGAGTTCACAACAGTACCCCCCCTTGAGGAGGGGTCACCGAACCCTCATAAAAACCCCCAGGGCGATCAGGGTGAGCCACATGGAAGGCACGAACCAAATCGGCCGCATGAACATCAGAGGCGACAACCCAGGAATTATCCACCTGACCATAGCCCTTCCATTTAACCAAATACTGAAGCCTCCGTCTAGAAATACGAGAATCCAAGATCTTCTCCTCCACGTATTCCAATTCTCCCTCAACCAGCACAGGAGCAGGAGGCTCAACCGGAGGACCCACAGGCACCACATACCTCCGCAACAACGACCGATGAAACACATTATGAATAGCAAACGATGCTGGGAGGTCCAAACAAAATGACACAGGGTTAAGGACTTCCAAAATCTTATAAGGACCGATAAACCGAGGCTTGAACTTAGGAGAGGAGACTGTTGTGAATTTGCTTTTTGCTCCCTCTAGTGGTTACTAGTTTTTTGACTCTGGTTTTTCTGTCATTCCTTTTATCCGCACCTGGGTCGTTAGTTAGGGGTGTTGCTATATAAGCTCCCTGGACCTTCAGTTCAATGCCTGGCAACGTAGTTATCAGAGCTAGTCTGCTGTGCTCTTGTCTACTGATCCTGGTTCCAGTTATATCAGCTAAGTCTGCCTTTTGCTTTTTGCTATTTGTTTTGGTTTTGTATTTTTGTCCAGCTTGTTCCAAATCTATATCCTAACCTTTGCTGGAAGCTCTAGGGGGCTGGTGTTCTCCCCCCGGACAGTTAGACGGTTCGGGGGTTCTTGAATTTCCAGTGTGGATTTTGATAGGGTTTTTGTTGACCATATAAGTTACCTTTCTTTATTCTGCTATCAGTAAGCGGGCCTCTCTGTGCTAAACCTGGTTCATTTCTGTGTTTGTCATTTCCTCTTACCTCACCGTCATTATTTGTGGGGGGCTTCTATCCAGCTTTGGGGTCCCCTTCTCTGGAGGCAAGAAAGGTCTTTGTTTTCCTCTACTAGGGGTAGCTAGATTCTCTGGCTGGCGCGTGTCATCTAGAATCAACGTAGGAATGATCCCCGGCTACTTCTAGTGTTTGCGTTAGGAGTAGATATATGGTCAACCCAGTTACCACTGCCCTATGAGCTGGATTTTTGTATTCTGCAGACTTCCACATTCCTCTGAGACCCTCGCCATTGGGGTCATAACAGTTTGCCAGGCCATTATTAAATGTTTAATGCATTGCAGAAGAGGGATTATAAGAAAGAAGATTCTGAGTTTTTTTTTTTTTTTTTTTTTTCCTTCTTCCCCTTTACCTCAGAGTGGCTATGCTTGCTGCAGACATGAATGTCCAGACCTTGATTACAAGTGTGGACCAGCTGGCTACTCGTGTGCAGGGCATACAAGACTATGTTATCAGAAATCCTAGGTCAGAACCTAAAATACCGATTCCTGAACTGTTTTCCGGAGACAGGTTTAAGTTTAGGAATTTCGTGAATAATTGTAAATTGTTTTTGTCCCTGAGACCCTGTTCATCTGGAGATTCTGCTCAGCAAGTAAAAATTGTGATTTCGTTCTTACGGGGCGACCCTCAGGATTGGGCTTTTTCGCTGGCGCCAGGAGATCCGGCATTGGCTGATCTTGATGCGTTTTTTCTGGCGCTCGGTTTACTTTATGAGGAACCCAATCTTGAGATTCAGGCAGAAAAGGCCTTGCTGGCTATGTCTCAGGGGCAGGACGAGGCTGAAGTGTATTGCCAAAAATTTCGGAAATGGTCCGTGCTGACACATTGGAACGAGTGTGCACTGGCCGCTAATTTTAGAAATGGCCTTTCTGAAGCCATTGAGAATGTTATGGTGGGTTTTCCCATTCCCACAGGTCTGAATGACACTATGGCATTGGCTATTCAAATTGACCGGCGGTTGCGGGAGCGCAAAACCGCAAATTCCCTCATGGTGTTGTCTGAACAGACACCTGATTTAATGCAATGTGATAGAATCCTGACTAGAAATGAGCGGAAAATTCATAGACGCCGGAATGGCTTGTGCTACTACTGTGGTGATTCTACACATGTTATCTCAGCATGCTCTAAACGTATAGCTAAGGTTGTTAGTCCTGTCACCGTTGGTAATTTGCAACCTAAATTTATTCTGTCTGTAACTTTGATTTGCTCACTGTCATCTTATCCTGTCATGGCGTTTGTAGATTCAGGTGCTGCCCTGAGTCTCATGGATCTCTCATTTGCTAAGCGCTGTGGTTTTACTCTTGAACCATTAGAAAATCCTATTCCTCTTAGGGGTATTGATGCTACACCATTGGCAGCAAATAAACCGCAGTATTGGACACAGGTTACCATGTGCATGACTCCTGAACACCGCGAGGTGATACGTTTCCTGGTTTTACATAAAATGCATGATTTGGTTGTTTTAGGGCTGCCATGGTTACAGACCCATAATCCAGTCCTGGACTGGAAGGCTATGTCAGTCTCAAGTTGGGGCTGTCGTGGTATTCATGGGGATTCCCTGCCTGTGTCTATTGCTTCTTCTACGCCTTCGGAAGTTCCGGAGTATTTGTCTGATTATCAGGATGTCTTCAGTGAGTCTGAGTCCAGTGCACTGCCTCCTCATAGGGACTGTGACTGTGCTATAGATTTGATTCCAGGCAGTAAATTTCCTAAGGGAAGACTGTTTAATCTGTCGGTACCTGAACATACCGCTATGCGTTCATATATCAAGGAGTCTCTGGAGAAAGGACATATTCGTCCGTCTTCTTCCCCTCTTGGTGCGGGATTCTTTTTTGTGGCAAAAAAGGACGGATCTTTGAGACCTTGTATTGATTATCGGCTTTTAAATAAGATCACTGTCAAATTTCAGTATCCTTTACCGCTGTTGTCTGACTTGTTTGCCCGAATTAAGGGTGCCAAGTGGTTCACCAAGATAGACCTTCGTGGTGCGTATAACCTTGTGCGCATTAAGCAAGGTGATGAATGGAAAACCGCATTCAATACGCCCGAAGGTCATTTTGAGTACTTGGTGATGCCTTTTGGGCTCTCCAATGCGCCTTCAGTTTTTCAGTCCTTTATGCATGACATTTTCCGGAAGTATCTGGATAAATTTTTGATTGTTTATCTGGATGATATTTTGGTTTTTTCTGATAATTGGGATTCGCATGTGGAGCAGGTCAGGTTGGTCTTTAAAATTTTGCGTGAAAATTCTTTGTTTGTCAAGGGCTCAAAGTGTCTCTTTGGTGTACAGAAGGTTCCCTTTTTGGGGTTCATTTTTTCCCCTTCTGCTGTGGAGATGGACCCAGTCAAGGTCCGAGCTATTCTTGATTGGACTCAGCCCTCGTCAGTTAAGAGTCTTCAGAAGTTCTTGGGCTTCGCTAACTTCTACCGTCGTTTTATCGCTAATTTTTCTAGCATTGTGAAACCTTTGACGGATATGACCAAGAAGGGCTCCGATGTAGCTAACTGGGCTCCTGCTGCCGTGGAGGCTTTCCAGGAGTTGAAACGCCGGTTTACTTCGGCGCCTGTTTTGTGCCAGCCTGACGTCTCACTTCCCTTTCAGGTTGAGGTGGATGCTTCGGAGATTGGGGCAGGGGCCGTTTTGTCGCAGAGAGGCCCTGGTTGCTCTGTTATGAAACCTTGTGCCTTTTTCTCTAGGAAGTTTTCGCCTGCCGAGCGAAATTATGATGTGGGCAATCGGGAGTTGTTGGCCATGAAATGGGCATTTGAGGAGTGGCGTCATTGGCTCGAGGGTGCTAAGCATCGTGTGGTGGTCTTGACTGATCACAAAAATCTGATGTATCTCGAGTCTGCTAAACGTCTTAATCCGAGACAGGCCCGCTGGTCATTGTTTTTCTCCCGCTTTGATTTTGTTGTCTCGTATTTACCAGGTTCAAAGAATGTGAAGGCCGATGCTCTTTCTAGGAGCTTTGTGCCTGATGCTCCTGGAGTCGCTGATCCTGTTGGTATTCTTAAAGATGGAGTTATCTTGTCAGCTATTTCTCCGGATCTGCGACGTGTGTTGCAGAGATTTCAGGCTGATAGGCCTGAGTCTTGTCCACCCGACAGACTGTTTGTCCCGGATAAGTGGACCAGCAGAGTCATTTCCGAGGTTCATTCCTCGGCGTTGGCAGGTCACCCGGGAATTTTTGGCACCAGAGATCTGGTGGCCAGGTCCTTTTGGTGGCCTTCCTTGTCAAGGGATGTGCGGTCATTTGTGCAGTCCTGTGGGACTTGTGCTCGAGCTAAGCCTTGCTGTTCTCGTGCCAGCGGTTTGCTCTTGCCCTTGCCTGTCCCGAAGAGACCTTGGACACATATCTCCATGGATTTCATTTCTGATCTTCCGCTATCTCAGGGCATGTCCGTTATCTGGGTGATATGTGATCGCTTCTCCAAGATGGTCCATTTGGTTCCTTTGCCTAAGCTGCCTTCCTCTTCCGATCTGGTTCCTGTGTTTTTCCAGAACGTGGTTCGTTTGCACGGCATCCCTGAGAATATTGTGTCAGACAGAGGATCCCAGTTCGTTTCCAGGTTCTGGCGATCCTTTTGTAGTAGGATGGGCATTGATTTGTCGTTTTCGTCTGCTTTCCATCCTCAGACTAATGGACAGACGGAGCGAACCAATCAGACTTTGGAGGCTTATTTGAGGTGTTTTGTCTCTGCTGATCAGGACGATTGGGTGACATTCTTGCCGTTGGCTGAGTTTGCCCTTAATAATCGGGCTAGTTCCGCCATCTTGGTTTCGCCTTTTTTCTGCAACTCTGGTTTCCATCCTCGCTTTTCTTCGGGTCATGTGGAGCCTTCTGATTGTCCTGGGGTGGATTCTGTGGTGGATAGGTTGCAGCAGATCTGGAATCATGTGGTGGACAACTTGAAGTTGTCACAGGAGAAGGCTCAGCGCTTTGCCAACCGCCGCCGCGGTGTGGGTCCCCGACTACGCGTTGGGGATTTGGTATGGCTTTCTTCCCGCTTTGTTCCTATGAAGGTCTCCTCTCCCAAATTTAAACCTCGTTTTATTGGGCCTTACAAGATATTGGAAATCCTTAATCCTGTATCTTTTCGTCTGGATCTTCCTGTGTCGTTTGCTATTCACAATGTATTTCATAGGTCCTTGTTGCGGCGGTACATTGTGCCTGTAGTTCCTTCTGCTGAGCCTCCTGCTCCTGTGTTGGTTGAGGGCGAGTTGGAGTACGTGGTGGAGAAGATCTTGGATTCTCGCCTCTCCAGGCGGAGGCTTCAGTACCTGGTCAAGTGGAAGGGCTTTGGTCAGGAGGATAATTCCTGGGTGGTCGCCTCTGATGTTCATGCGGCCGATTTAGTTCGTGCCTTTCATGCCGCTCATCCTGATCGCCCTGGTGGTTGTGGTGAGGGTTCGGTGACCCCTCACTAAGGGGGGGGTACTGTTGTGAATTTGCTTTTTGCTCCCTCTAGTGGTTACTAGTTTTTTGACTCTGGTTTTTCTGTCATTCCTTTTATCCGCACCTGGGTCGTTAGTTAGGGGTGTTGCTATATAAGCTCCCTGGACCTTCAGTTCAATGCCTGGCAACGTAGTTATCAGAGCTAGTCTGCTGTGCTCTTGTCTACTGATCCTGGTTCCAGTTATATCAGCTAAGTCTGCCTTTTGCTTTTTGCTATTTGTTTTGGTTTTGTATTTTTGTCCAGCTTGTTCCAAATCTATATCCTAACCTTTGCTGGAAGCTCTAGGGGGCTGGTGTTCTCCCCCCGGACCGTTAGACGGTTCGGGGGTTCTTGAATTTCCAGTGTGGATTTTGATAGGGTTTTTGTTGACCATATAAGTTACCTTTCTTTATTCTGCTATCAGTAAGCGGGCCTCTCTGTGCTAAACCTGGTTCATTTCTGTGTTTGTCATTTCCTCTTACCTCACCGTAATTATTTGTGGGGGGCTTCTATCCAGCTTTGGGGTCCCCTTCTCTGGAGGCAAGAAAGGTCTTTGTTTTCCTCTACTAGGGGTAGCTAGATTCTCCGGCTGGCGCGTGTCATCTAGAATCAACGTAGGAATGATCCCCGGCTACTTCTAGTGTTTGCGTTAGGAGTAGATATATGGTCAACCCAGTTACCACTGCCCTATGAGCTGGATTTTTGTATTCTGCAGACTTCCACGTTCCTCTGAGACCCTCGCCATTGGGGTCATAACAGGAGACCTTCATAGGAACAAAGCGAGAAGACAACCACACCAAGTCCCCAACGCAAAGTCGGGGACCCACACAGCGACGGCGGTTGGCAAACCGCTGAGCCTTCTCTTGTGACAGCTTAAAATTGTCCACAACATGATTCCAAATCTGATGCAACCTATCCACCACAACATCCACTCCAGGACAATCAGAAGGCTCCACCTGACCCGAGGAAAAACGAGGATGAAACCCCGAATTACAAAAAAAAGGAGAAACCAAAGTAGCAGAACTAGCCCGATTATTAAGGGCAAACTCGGCCAATGGCAAAAAAGTAACCCAGTCGTCCTGATCAGCAGAAACAAAACATCTCAAATTGGTTTCCAAGGTCTGATTAGTTCGCTCGGTTTGGCCATTCGTCTGAGGATGGAAGGCCGACGAAAAAGACAAATCAATGCCCATCTTAGCGCAAAAGGTCCGCCAAAATCTAGACACAAACTGGGATCCTCTGTCGGAAACAATATTTTCAGGGATCCCATGCAAACGAACCACATTTTGAAAAAACAGCGGAACCAACTCGGAGGAGGAAGGCAACTTAGGCAAGGGCACCAAATGGACCATCTTATAAAAACGATCACACACCACCCAGATGACAGACATTCTCTGAGAGACAGGGAGATCCAAAATAAAATCCATGGAAATGTGCGTCCAAGGCCTCTTCGGGACAGGCAAAGGTAACAGCAAACCACTGGCACGAGAACAGCAAGGCTTAGCCCGAGCACAAATTCCACAAGACTGCACAAAGGAACGCACATCCCGCGACAAGGAAGGCCACCAAAAGGACCTGGCCACCAAATCTCTGGTACCAAATATTCCAGGATGGCCCGCCAACACCGAAGAATGAACCTCGGAAATAACTCTGCTGGTCCATCTATCCGGGACAAACAGTCTCTCCGGTGGACAACGGTCAGGTCTATCCGACTGAAACTCCTGCAGCACTCGTCGCAAATCTGGGGAGATGGCAGACAAAATCACCCCTTCTCTGAGAATACCAGCCGGCTCTGAATCTCCAGGAGAGTCAGGCACAAAACTCCTAGAAAGAGCATCAGCCTTTACATTCTTCGAACCAGGCAGGTACGAGACCACGAAATCAAAACGAGAGAAAAACAACGACCAACGAGCCTGTCTAGGATTCAGCCGCTTGGCCGACTCGAGATAAATCAGATTCTTGTGATCAGTCAAGACCACCACACGATGCTTAGCTCCCTCGAGCCAATGTCGCCACTCCTCAAATGCCCACTTCATAGCCAACAACTCCCGATTACCAACATCATAATTTCGCTCGGCAGGCGAAAACTTTCTTGAAAAGAAAGCACACGGCTTCATCACAGAGCCCTCAGAGCTTCTCTGCGACAAAACAGCCCCTGCTCCAATCTCGGAAGCATCAACCTCGACCTGGAAGGGGAGAGAGACATCTGGCTGACATAAGACTGGAGCTGAAGAAAACCGGTGCTTCAGCTCCCGAAAGGCCTCCACGGCCGCAAGAGACCAATTAGTCACATCAGAGCCCTTCTTGGTCAAATCCGTCAAAGGTTTAACCACGCTAGAAAAATTAGCGATGAAACGACGGTAAAAATTAGCAAAACCCAAGAACTTCTGAAGACTCTTAACAGATGTAGGCTGCGTCCAGTCATGAATAGCCTGAACCTTGACTGGGTCCATCTCAATAGTAGAAGGAGAAAAAATGAAACCCAAAAAAGAAACCTTCTGGACTCCAAAAAGACATTTTGAGCCCTTCACAAATAAAACATTGGCACGCAGGACCTGAAACACCATCCTGACCTGCTTAACATGGGACTCCCAATCATCAGAAAAAAACAGAATATCATCCAGATACACAATCATACATTTATCCAGATATTCGCGGAAGATGTCGTGCATAAAGGACTGAAAGACAGAAGGAGCGTTAGAAAGTCCAAAAGGCATCACCAAGTACTCAAAATGGCCTTCGGGCGTATTAAATGCAGTTTTCCATTCATCACCCTGCTTAATACGCACAAGGTTATATGCACCACGAAGATCTATCTTGGTGAACCAACTAGACCCCTTAATGCGAGCAAACAGATCAGATAACAATGGCAAAGGATACTGAAATTTGACCGTGATTTTATTTAGAAGGCGATAATCAATACAAGGTCTCAGAGAACCATCCTTCTTAGCCACAAAAAAGAACCCCGCACCAAGAGGGGAGGAGGAGGGGCGAATAAGTCCTTTCTCCAAAGACTCCTTTATATAACTCCGCATGGCAGCATGCTCCGGCACTGACAAATTGAAAAGTCGTCCCTTAGGAAACTTACTACCAGGAATCAAATTTATAGCACAATCACAATCCCTATGAGGAGGTAGAGAACTGAGTTTGGGCTCATCAAATACATCCTGGTAGTCTGACAAAAACGCAGGGACTTCAGAAGGAGTGGATGAAGCAATTGACACCACAGGAGCGTCGCCATGAATTCCCTGACAACCCCAACTTGACACAGACATTGCTTTCCAATCCAGGACTGGATTATGAGTCTGCAACCATGGCAGACCCAACACGACAACATCATGCAAATTATGCAGTACAAGAAAGCGAATCATCTCCTGATGAACAGGAGTCATGCACATGGTCACTTGTGTCCAGTACTGAGGTTTATTCGTAGCCAATGGTGTAGCATCAATTCCCCTTAGTGGAATAGGGAATTTTAAAGGCTCCAAAACAAAACCACAGCGCCTGGCAAATGACAAGTCCATCAGACTCAGGGCAGCACCTGAATCTACAAAAGCCATAACCGGGTAAGATGACAGGGAACAAATCAGGGTAACAGACAAAATGAACTTAGGCTGTAAAGTACCGATGGTGACAGATTTATCAACCTTTTTTTTGCGCTTAGAGCGTGCTGAGATAACATGAGCTGAGTCACCACAGTAAAAGCACAACCCATTTTGCCGTCTATAATTTTGCCGTTCACTTCTGGTCAGAATTCTATCACATTGCATAGACTCAGGTGTCTGTTCAGAAGACACCGCCAAATGGTGCGCAGGTTTGCGCTCCCGCAAACGCCGATCAATCTGAATGGCCAGAGTCATTGACTCATTCAGACCTGCAGGCGTAGGGAACCCCACCATGACATTCTTAATGGCCTCAGAAAGACCTTTTCTGAAATTTGCAGCCAGGGCACACTCATTCCACTGAGTAAGCACCGACCATTTCTGAAATTTCTGGCAGTACACCTCTGCTTCATCTTGCCCCTGAGAGAGGGCCAACAATGCTTTTTCAGCCTGGTTCTCAAGATTAGGTTCCTCATAGAGCAATCCAAGGGCCAGAAAAAACGCATCCACACTGAGCAATGCAGGATCCCCTGGCGCCAATGCGAAGGCCCAATCTTGAGGGTCACCACGCAAGAAAGAAATTATAATTTTAACTTGCTGAACGGAATCACCAGAGGAACGAGGTTTCAAAGAAAGAAACAATTTACAATTGTTCTTAAAATTCAGGAACCTAGATCTATCTCCAGAAAACAACTCCGGAATAGGTATTCTAGGCTCTGACATAGGACTGTGAACAACAAAATCCTGAATACTTTGTACCCTTGCAGCAAGGTGATCTACACTGGAGGCCAAACTCTGAATATCCATATCAGCAGCTGAGTTCAGAGCCACACCAAGATTAAGAGGAGGAGAGAAGCTAGACACACAGCAGCAAGACACACGGCAAAAAAAAAAAAAAATGTCATGTGCTTGCCTTTTCTGGCATCATCACTGGAAAATCCTGTCACATAATTGCCCTCTTCCAGGGCCAGAACCAGTGCATAGAGTTACTGCAGTCTTGTAGCCTAAGGCTGGACAACCCCTTTAAACATTACAGTCTTCCAGTAGAAATCAATTGGCTGTCCATGTATTTGTGAACATACTTGGTCCTCCTTAGTGGGGCATCTCTCCATGATAGCTAATAGATGAGGGTATTAAAGAAGGGATTTACACATTACATTCCATAATACTGCATTTGAATTTTATTCATTTTTTATTTTCATTTTTTAAGCACGATGAGCACTATTGTCGGTATGACAGAAGAAGAAAATGACTACAAACAGTAGCTCAGGTCTTGGGTCATTGACTGTGATATACATTTTCTGTTATTGATTTTGTCAGATTGTGTGAAATGTGCAAATAATTACATAGCAGACAATGGAACAAATCTCATCTCCTTTCCCAGGGAAGAATGACAATAAATATCCTATGTAAAAAGAAGACATTACGACCAGTGAAAAATGCCTTCATCATGTAGCTCTCCTGCTGTCTGCACGTTACCCCTAATTAATTATTGTTTGTAGGAGGCAGAGCATAGTATTATTAATATTATAAAATCATATGCATCACCTCAGTCTAATCCAGTCTAAGTATAAGTCATATAGAAAGTCTACAGAGGAAGCAAATGAGAAGGTTAATACAGTGAATATTTTTAAGCTACGGTAACTTGTTGCAAAAATGTGATTAAATTTCAGAGCTAATGAGTGTAAAGAGATATCTTAGAATTATTATTATTATTATTCATTTCATAGCATTTACAATACATAACAAGCTGCAAAAAATGCTACTAGAATTTCTTAGTTAATAGTAGAAAACCTCTAATTTGTAACACCATCAATAAACTATTGAAAGGCAGCCAAAAAGAGCCTCTCTTGCTCCGGTAGACCATACAACTCTATGTATTACACACATGCCAGTGATTTCAGTTAGCACTATGTATTACTACATTTCCCCTGTTGGGGGCACTGCAGTGAAATTAAACACAGGTTGACAGTTTCGGCAGCAAATCAGAGCTGATCTCCAAGATACCTTATGATCACCTTATTTTTATGCTCGTCTAATAAAATAGCATTATGCAAAGGGGTAGTCTGCTTCTACATTGATGAGCTATTCTTAGCATAGATCATCAACGTAAGACCACTAGGGGTCCAGCACTGCTCACCACAGCTGATCAGCCATTATCACTCCCAGTGGCAGCTGGATATTATAAGTGTACATAGCGGAACATCACCATACACTGTCTAGTGGCCACTGCTGGTACTGCAGCTCAGATTCTGTTCCCTTCATTGGAACGGATTTTCCGTAGCTGTCAGCGTCCACTAAACAGTGTGATGGAGAAGTGGTGTTCCGCTCCATACACTTTTTACAGAGCCTGCCACTAGAGGTGACAATAACTGGTCAGTGGGGATTTGGGGAATTGGATCAACACCCATCTATATTGATATCCTAGCTTTAGAATAGAAAAACAGTAAAGAGGCGCCCTCTGTGTAACCATGCAAGATAATTGGGTAGGTGATAGGATATGAACCATGCATCTCGTGAGTGGTGTGTGGCACAACTCTGATTTACGTTCGGAAGCAGACACTGGAAGGCTGCTCTTTGGCCACTGCACTCACTCCCGCCCAGGTGGAGGGGGAAATACAAGGTATTGGAGAAGGATTGGTGGTAGTTGATCAATTCCTTCTTCAGGTTGAATTGTACTGGTATATATTATACATAAAGAAGGAGTTGATCCCACTGCGAAACGTGTTGTTTTTAATACGTTTGTTTTCTTCAGTACCTGTGACATACTTGGAAGCGTCTGGACACCACGACCAATTGATTGCCTATACCTTGTATCCTTAGAATAGGTCATCAATATAAATATACAGTGTACAACCTCTTTAAGAATATTCTCTGCTCTACAAAGTCTACCCAATTTTCTTAGATTGGAGGCCATCATTGGCTAAGGATCCACCATGACAGCCCCTAGATTTCAGATACACTCAAGAAAACAACTTGGTACAAATATTTAAATGTCCAGCTGTACTCTTTGTGGCACAAATTGACTGAATTGGAATTTCTATGTCCAAATCTCCAAGACATGTATGCATTACCAAATATCAGAACATTATATTTACCTGGGTTACAGGCATTGTGAGTGTCAAGTCTTGTCGACTGCAGATGGTCAATGACCCCATGAATGTCCAGTCCAATATCCTGCCACCATCCTCCGTTTAGAACCGTCTCACATGGTTATAACATTATCAATCTCAAATTTGTACTCACTGTCAACTTATTTGCTAACATTCATTAACCTGATGGTCACATTTTCTATTGATGATGTCACAGTGATGGATTGTCCATCCAGAGCGCCGGCCACATTAAGACTGTATTAGGATTTTGCTGATTGCGAGAGTCTCTTCATTTGCTCTCCGAGGCTCCTGCTATGGAGCATTGTTGGGCGATGACAGCAGCAAGGTTCATTCTTGCTTTATCCGATTTGCATAGGATGGGAGACAAAATATATGAAATTGTTGCATAATAATGTTGCATTGTTTATACGATTTCTGAATGATAGAGGATGCCGTGAAGTATTTGGTTTATTGATTGTTTGTGAACATGTTGCACTCTTCGTTTGGAGCTTTGTTGCTATAGCGACGAACAAACAAGTTTATAAAGCTCCCGAAGGGTCACGTCTAAAACTTGACAACCTGGTTTTATTTTTTGTTTTAAAATGAAAAGAGTGTAGGAATGAAAGTGCAGGATAGTGTTTACTGTAGGAAATGTGATGCTACTTTCTGCACATTGGCATATGGAAACATTATTAATTTTTTAAATTTGCTTTTTTTTATGACGTGCCATTTGATGTTGGCATTTTTTTAATCGTGCCATCATTTGGAGAAATAAATCAGATGTAGTGAGCCATTCAATAATGGAGTACAAGAGCTCCGTTGGGTTCAATCGCTTACAGTGCTGTTCATTGAGGTCTACATAGATGCATGAATCAGCTGACGGAGTATTTTTTTACTATTTTTCTGTCTTTCATAGACCATAAGTGCCCAAATGGCCATACTTCCAGGAATCACAATTTTTTTAATTAACCTTCCAATATACCTTAAAGGGGTTGTCTCATGACGGACATTGGATGTGACAGATCCATGTCGGTTTTTTGTCAGCACGGTGGCGCAGTAGGGGCAGCACGGTGGCGCAGTGGTTAGCACAGCAGCCTTGCAGCGCTGGAGTCCTGGGTTCTAATCCCACCTTGGACAACATCTGCAAAGAGTTTGTATGTTCTCTCCGTGTTTGCGTGGGTTTCCTCCGGGCACTCCGGTTTCCTCCCACATTCCAAAGACATACTGATAGGGAATTTAGATTGTGAGCCCCATCGGGGACAGCGATGATAATGTGTACAAACTGTAAAGCGCTGCGTAATATGTTAGCGCTATATAAAGATTATTATTATTATTATTTGTCCAGGGCAGACCTCAATGACTTCCACTGATTACTAGAAGTGGCAGCAGAACTAGGAAAGCGCTATGTCACGTTGTCTGTTAATGACACCATTTAGATGTTTCTGGAGGTCAGTAGATTGACTCATAAGTCAATATTGCTTTATTGTAGCAATAGGCAGAGGTCACAGCAGTCGGACCTACACCAATCAAACCATAATGGCATGTTCTAGCGATGCCACTAATGAGACAGCTCTTCCTTTTTCCTATAAAAGAAATTGAGTAATTCTATAAGTTATTGAGTGTGTTTAGGGATTTATTACACTGTTTTATGTCTACCTGATCATGTTTGCCAATCTTCTATTATTTGATATCCTACACAGGTAGACCATGCTTCCGATCTTCATAGAACAATCTATGATAAATCGCTCAGTGCGCACAGTCTGCCCCAGCAAAGCAGATCCTATTTACCCTGGACAATAGGCAATAGAGAACAATGTTCTTTTGTAAAAGCAAAAAGATCATTCCACCAAACGAACAAGCGTTTTGATAATTCGGTGGTTGAAAGGCAGCCTGTTTATGCAAAAATGAACATTCCTTAAAACTCAAAGGCCCTCGATTTTTCCGGACTGGCAACTTGGGTTGAGGGGTCGTGGAGGAGTCAGATTCTTCTGATTCAGTAAGAGGTTCATGCCTCTTAATGAATCATAGACGTGCGTCTATGTGTGCCTCTGCAGAAATCTTACTCCAGTCATTAAGTGGTGTAAGATTTGTGGTGTAAGGTATGCCACATTTTGTCATGAATTAGGCGAGCTATGACATCAGCCCCCCAACACCCTGCCCTGCCGCGCCCCTGTCTTGCCAATTTTGGCAGAGCTGGATGAAACCGGCGTGAAAACACCAAAAGTCGTAAAATTTTTGCACAACTCTGTATTTTGTGACTTTTCAAAGCAATTTAAATAATCACTTTGATGAATTGGGGTCAGAGTTCTTTGTACCTACTTTATAAAGTAACTTCCATGGAAGACAATGCAGAATTACTCTCGCTGTTTGCAAAAAAAAAAAAGAAATCTTAAAAATAGGAGTTAATTTATATTTTCAACTGCACATTTCCTGTTGTCTTGCTTGACTTTTTTCTATCAGGCTACTTTTATAAATGTGCCTGCTTGCTGCATGTCAAACAAGTTTAATAATGTGAATCAAAACGGCAGTGTGCTTCCTGCAGGAGCGAAGTCTGTACAGATAATTGAATACATTTGTTTCTGGTTAGGAGTATGTGTCTCCAAGGCAAATTGGCATTTTCCTTTTTGTGAAACAACAGACAGTCATTAAGTGAGTTTTGATTCTATATGTAGATACAGTAGTTATTTTCTTTCTTTAGCTTGGAATACTAGGCTAAGATTATGAATTCCATTTTTCTTTTTTAATGTGCTTTTGACATTTCATTGTAGGCTTCATTCATATATAAATACGCTCGAGCCTTTCTTGTTCTCTACTCTGTACTTTAGATTCTCCCTAAGCCTAAAATTTAAATAGCTGCCCTGGATGATCCAAACCTCAATGTTTTTTTTTCTTCCAGTCAGTTAAAGTGAATTTCACAGTATAAATAAAAGTAGGACAAATGTTCCGCCATCATTTAAATAGAGTTTCTCCTGAAAATTGCAGTAAATATAATTGAAAGATGATTTTTTTGGGGATGGATCGTGTCAGGAGCTTTAGGATCACCAATGTGATGCTGAGTCACTGATCACAGACAAGCCGTGAGGTGGGGAAGTCAAGGGGTCTGAGGTCAAAAGCCAGGAGGGTACGCCAAAGCCAAAGGGATAAGACAAATGTATAGTTAAGAGAAAGTCCAGGGACTGGTAACTACAATCAGAGTGTGTTAAAGGTAAAAGGGGTAAGGCAAAAGAGTAGTCAAGGGCAAATCGAAAGATGGGCAGAAAAAATCATCAGAATATGCAAACTGAGATCATGGAGCTAACACACCTCTTGAGCAAGGCACAACTGGCAAAGTCTGATAATCAGCCAGCTTAAATAACCAGATAATCATTCCGAACAGGTGGAAGACCTTGCAGGTCCGGCCAGACTGTGCATCTGGGCTGTCAATCACAATACCGACAACCCAGCATACCCCTGCCTCAGATTGGGTGATTGGTATTTCACTCACAATACTGACAGCTCAGCATGTCCCTATACTATAAAGCTTCTGAGCTGTCAGTCTCAGTGTGGTGAAATCGTTACAGTACCCCCTCTTCAAGTGGGGCCATCGGACCCCCAGGTTTACCAGGAAACCTAGAATGGAAGGCCCTGACTAAGTGATCAGCCTTCACAGTTCAGGTGGGAACCCAGGACCTCTCCTATGGTCTATATTCCTTTCAATGGATTTCCTAAAACAGTTGGCGAATCCAAGAAAACATTGCTATACTTTCATGTCAATAGATTGGACCCAACCTATTATGTCTTGCACCTCCCCAAGATCCATCTTAAACCCATCAGCCAAATAAAATGAACCCCAAGATTGAAATCCTTGTAACACTCGTGCCCAGACTGGTTGGCGTGGGCGTCTGTGGGTGTGGCCCCACTGGACCACTGACAAGACTACCCTGGAAGGGGCATAACTAAGTAGCTTCCTAGGTGTTCGCTGGAGCCCCTGATGATGAGGTCAGACTTGTGCAGCAGGTAGCCACCAGGTACCACTCCAGGGTGGTGTCTGGCTGTGGATGCTGATCCCACCGGGGACAGGACACAGGCAGGCAGGCACGGCTGTGACACTGGCTGGTGGACAGGTACGGCAGAGGCCCTGACAGGCAGACGGGCTTGACGAAGACACAGGCGGGCAGGCGGGCATGGCTGGCACTCTGGCAGACAGGCGGGCATGGCTGGCACTCTAGCAGACAGGCGGGCATGGCTGGCACTCTAGCAGACAGATGGACACGGCTGGCACTCTGGAAGGTCAGACATACAGGGCTGATACTCTGGTAGGAACTGGTATACAGGCGGGTGCATGGAAACCGGTAAGAACCTGTTCAGACTGTAGGGTATATGGGAAAAGGTAGGGACCTGTTCGGACTGGTGAATATAAAGAAACAGGTAGAGACCTGGGCAGCAAGTTGCAGAATGGAGATAGAGATAGACCGCAAGAGCGGATGCAAAGCAGAACCACAGGAGGCCAAATCAGAAATGCAGGAGGCGGAGCCAAGAGCAGGAGGCAGAGCTAAGAACAGGAATGCAGCTAAGAGCAGAGATGGAGAAGACAGCTAAGAGCAGAAAAGAGGAAGGTAGAGATAAGAGCGGAGCCAAGAGTGGAGACACTGGAGGCAGGGCCAAGAGCGGAAATGCTGGAGGCGGAGCCAAGAGCCAGAAGGCGGAGAGCCACAGGTTGTGGCGAGCAAAGCAGAGAAGCACAGAACCACAGGTTGTGGCGAGCAAAGCAGAGAAGCACAGAACCACAGGTAGTGGCGAACAGAGCAGAGAAGTGCAGAGCCACTAGTAGTGGCAAGCAGAGCACAGAGATAAGGCAGAGGTACACAGAGCAGAGTGGGAATGACAACAGACAAAGAAGGAACAGGAACGGACATAGACCAGAGTTCAGACAGGGACAGACACAGATACTAGAACTGGACATGGATATAGGCCTGCAGATTGCAGGCCTCAGAGTCTGATGCAGAAGTAACAGAACACAGATTCAGACCAGGGTACAACGCCCCACTGGATGGCGGACACGGATACACAAACAGAACACAGATAAAGGCCTGCGTATTGCAGCCCTCAGAGACAGAGACAGGACACGACCTGGCAGCTCAGTAGCAAATACTAACTGAGGGAAATTGTTTGCTCAGGCATCCTCCAATGGGTGAGGATGCCTTAAGAATCAGAGGCCTCTAGGCCTTTGGCCGTGGACACCATAGGGAAGTGCACACAGTCTCATTAAGAATCTGGATTTGTCAGCGCCGCCCCCTTATGCACACAGCCAGGAAGTGTACACAGAGCAAGCGGCATGGAGCCGGCAGCAGACAGATCTTACAGCATGGCACAGGGTGAGTGAGTTGATGTAACATGCAAGTGGGGGATGGAAGGCCATGCAGTGATGCCGGCAGGGTTGTTACAGTCCTGAACACAAAAAATACATTTCTCAGATTTGGCAAACAAAATAATTTTCCCTCAACCTTTGTAATATTACACGGACATGTTCTAAGTGAGAATCCAAATCAGGAAGAAAAATTAAGATATGAATATCAATCACAACAAATCTCCCAATGGAATCAGAAAAAATATAATTCATAAAGTTTTGAAATACAGCAGGGGTATTGGTTAACCCAAATATCATGACAAGATGGCATAATGGCATGACATGATTTTAGATAGACCCTCGGATGTTAAAAATGCTGGTTTCCATGTGGTTTGATGCATATCAAATTATAAGCCCCTCGATGGTCAAGTTTAGAAAACCATTTACCCCAATAATCTGTTTATATAGGTGAGGGATGAGTGTAAATGGGTAAGTTTTCTTAACTGTGGTTTTGTTCAGTTTTTGGAAATCGAGGCAAGGACGGAGACGAACATCTTTCTATTTTAGGAAGAAAAATCCTGCATCTACTGGAGGAGGAAGGATGGATATGACCCTTCCATAAACTTTCCTTTACATTTTTCACATGCTGATTTTGATGCAGATTTACATGAAAATTTCATGTGGAAATGATGCAGATTTTGCCTTTGGGAATTTCACGATATTTCTAGCCTATCTATTGTTTGACATACCGGTATATCTATTTTTGCTAAGTAGAACACTTTCTAGAGTGAATTTATTTTTTTTTAAGTCGCTAAAGAGTATTTCATTTTCTGCACTTGAAGCTATGCATTTAATGTGCATAATAATGCTTATTACGGCTGTAGCGTTAACTGCGATCACAGCTCTCTTGCTAATGGTATGCAGTGAAGTTTTTTGCTCAGGTAGGTATTCCAAATTTTCATTGTCTTCATTAAGCCGCAGGATCGCTCCCAAATTCTTCTGTATTAGGAGTTAATTAATGAATAACACGACGGAAGCTGTCAGCAATTTGGAGGAATGAAATATGAAACCCAACCTGAGCATATTTTGGCAGCGGCTGTTGACTTCAGTGTTTTCCGTATACCGTAATATATCTTGGATGCGTGTTTGGAATGTACAAATTAAGCAGTTCTAGAAAATTACATTCTGTGTTTTGCTTCAAGGTGATCTTGGGGTACAGATTAGCATATTAACTATTAGTATATTTGTCTTTAGCTTAAATATTTACTCGTTATAGCACCAATTATTTGCATCACATTGTCCACAGTTTCATCACCGAATGGGACCTGACTGATCACTCAGTTCCTTTTGTCAGATCAGAGAATATTTTAGATGAGAAAAATCTGGGTAAATATGGACAGCACTTAAAATTTCATGGAGGTCAACTCTGAACCACCCAGAGATCCAAGACCTGAATGTTGATTGTTGAGTCATCCAGAGATATATTAAATATTGGAAAGGTAATGGCTCGGTTAGATGCCATTGATCTCAGTTAGAAAAAGAAAGGTCATAACATGTGGTGACCTTTAAGTACAGTATGTGGTAGGGGGAGAAAGATGTGACCATGCTCTACTTTCCCTGTTCCATCATCTATTATCGAACACCTTTCATGCAGACCACCAATGTCTCTAAGAAGAGACTGCAATGACATTTTAATTCTCCATTTACAAATTGGGTTTATGAGGTTCTAAATACAGATTTACGAACTACCATAGACTTTTCTGCTGCATGTCTAAAGTTTGAGGATGACATGAAAAATCTGAGAAAATGAGGATATATACAGATATGAGATCTGTTTAGAAGGTTTTCTTACTGGTGGTCTTTCTTTTAAACGTACTGTGTTTGATTATCATAGTATCAAACATCATTTAGGATCACAATATCACCAACAGTTTCTTTTCAACTTTTTGGATGAAATATATAATGTATTTATTACTTCATTAACATGATCATATTTATCTCTTTTTTTTCTCAGTTCTTAGAGATGACTTCAGACAAAACCCTTCAGATGTCATGGTGGCAGTTGGAGAACCTGCTGTGATGGAATGCCAACCTCCCCGAGGTCACCCAGAACCCACGATATCATGGAAGAAAGATGGGACCCCAATAGATGATAAAGATGAACGAATTACGGTGAGAAGTGTGGAGGGTTCCTTATTTTTTTATTTTATAGTAATGGAATTTTTGTAAAGTATAAATTTATCAATCCAAGCAATTGAATGCAATGCAATATCCTACAGCAAACTTTAAAATGTCAACATGACATATGTTGTTTCAACTTATTACCGTATATACTCAAGTATAAGCAGAGACCCTTAATTTTGCCACAAAAAAACTGGGAAAACTTATTGACTCAAGTATAAGCCTAGGGTGGGAAATGCAGCAGCTACTGGTAAATTTAAAAAATAAAAATAGATAACAATAAAAGTAAAATTAATTGAGACATCAGTAGGTTAAGTGTTTTTGAATATCCATATTGAATTAGGAGCCCCATAAAATGCTCCATACAGTTCATGGTGGGCCCCATAAGATGCTCCATATTAAAATATGCCCTATATAATGCTGCCAAAAGGTTGATGGCTCCATAAGATGCTCCGTAGAATATTATTCTTCATATAATGCTGCACAAAGGTTGCACAAAGCACAAAGATGCTCCATAGAATATTAAGCCCCATATAATGCTGCACAAAGGTTGATAGCCCCATAAGATGCTCCATAGAATAATATGCCCTGTATGCTGCTGCAGCTGAGATTTAAAAAAAAAAAAATGACATACTCATCTCTCATCGCTGGATGCCGAGTGCCAGGGGCCTGAGCAGGCGGCAGCGGAGTTGCCGCAGGCTCAGGACAGCGGCACTTGTGATATTCACCAGGTCTCTGCTGTGACTGTTCAGGCAGAGGGCGAGCACTAACCCCGTCATCGCACCCTCTGAACTGAACGTCACAGCAAGAGGATGCGGAAGACAGAGCCCGGCGGTGGAACAGGGACAGGTAAATATCGCATGGCTCACCCTCTCCCGTCATACTTACCCCATGCTGATGCAGTCTGCAAGTCCCTGCTTCTCTGATGGTCTCTGGCGTGCGCCAGCAGATTATTCCCGTGTTCAGCGGTCACATGGTACCACTCATTAAAGTATTGAATATGCGCTTCGCCTATGGGAGTGGAGTCGCGTCCATATTCATTACTTTAATGAGCGGTACCACGTGACCGCTGAACACAAGAAGAGCTGCAGGCACCAGAGACCATCGGAGAAGCAGGGAAGTGCAGAGACTGCGCCGGGAGCAGGTGAGTATGATGTTACAGCTGCCGCTCCCCCTCCCCCGCCGACCCCCTGGAACAATGACTCGAGTATAAGCCACGAGGGGCACTTTTAGCCTAAAAACATGGGCTGACTATAAGGAACCTTTTAAAATAAAAAGTTCCCTAATAAGCATTTTGTGCCTTGTTCTACCCCCGGTCTGCATTTTAATTATTGTCCGTATGTGAATTATTTTCCATGACTACTACAGTTCAGTTTGACATAAGTGTCTCTGTGATAGGAAGTGATGTCATTTGTTTGGCAGATAATATGGAAATCATTGGCCCCCATAGCAAATGTTCTAATTTCCCCCCACCTCAGTCAGTTTTATTGGCATCAACCAGCTCCCCATTTAGTTTGATTGGCCTTCACCAGCCCCCATTTAATAATAATCTTTTATATTTTATATAGCGCTAACATATTCCGCAGTGCTTTACAGTTTGCACACATTATCATCACTGTCCCCAATGGGGCTCACAATCTAAGTTCCTCATCAGTATGTCTTTGGAATGTGGGAGGAAACCGGAGAACCTGGAGGAAAACCACGCAAACATGAGGAGTACATAAAAACTCCTTGCAGAAAGTCTGCAGTGCTTACCCCTGAGCCACCATGCTGCCCCCATTTAGTATAATAGGCTCCACCAGCCTCCAGTTGAGTTTTATTGACCCTTAAATGTCCTCCAATCAGTGTGATTGGCTTCCACAAGCCTTGTGTACTGTTTGATTGGCCCCCACTAGCCCCTAATCAGTATGATTGCCCCTCACTAGCCTCCAATTCAGTTTGATTGGTGAATACAAGCCCTCCTTTCAGTATGATTGGCCCCCACCAGTCTCCAATTCAGTTTGATTGGCCTCTACAAGCCTTTCATTCAGAATGATTGCCCCCCACCAGCCCTCCTCTCAGTATGATTGGCCCCCAGAAGCCCTCCATTCAATTTTATTGGCTTCCACAAGCCTTCCATTCAGTATAATTGTCCCCCAACAGCCTCCAATTCAGTTTGATTGGCTCCTACAAGCCCTCCATTCAGTATGTTTGGCTCCCAAAAGCCTTTCACTTAGAATGATTGCCCCTCGTCCAGTATGATTGGCCCCCACCCGCTCCCCATTCAGTTTGATTTCCACTACAAGCTTTCCATTCAGTTTGAATGGCTTCCATGAGCCTTCCATACAATATGATTGGTCCCCACCATCCTCCATTCAGTATTATTGGCCTCAATCGGCCCCCGATTCAGTATAATTGCCCACAATTCAGTATGATTGACCCTCACAAGCCCTCCATTTGGTATGATTGGACCCCCACTAGCCTCCCATTCATTGTAATTGCCCCTATAATTACTGACATTATAAAAAAGTACACAAAAAACAGGGAACCTTTGTCTCCCTGATCCACCATTCTATTCAATGGTATCCATATCCTGGGGATGCTGATACTGCTGAAATTGTGATTACGGGAGGGAGGAGAGGGGCCCCAACTCATGTGCCCCATAGTGGTCGCTTGGGCTGCAGCTATGAACGGTATGTCACTGCTGTCATGACTGCTGTTGCATTTGCCAGTTTTAATCAATGTACAGGGCGAAAAAACAAAAACCCAACACACTGTTTAGTGGCCACGGGCCGCATACTGTGTCTCATCTTAGACTTATTTTCTTATTAAATTGAATTTGTCACCAGTTTTCTGACAATTGCACAAAGTAAGGACAGGGAACCAATTTCCAGGAGTATGGCACTTACTGTGCTCTTTTTGGTAGTTTTGATAAATTACTGTTTAATTTGCTGCAGCTCTGCTGGTCCTTTCAGTGAAAATTCCTGCTGTACAGTCCTTCTTATTCATAAGTTCAGCGTATGCCTGCCCCCACTATTGATTGACAGGGTCAAGGTAGATAGAGCTCATCACTGAGAGGACTAGCAGAGCTGCAGTTAAAACAGTGATAGCATCAATCTACAGGTAGAAGCCCAGTAAGTGATGCATTGCTGGAATCTTTGTATCTGCCTTTATTTTATGCTGCTCCCAGACTGAGAAACATAACCTTAGTGACAGATTATCTTTAAGGCTATAGACTTGTGTATCTTCAAATTACCAATAATTGTATTTGAAATTTGGTTTTAAATTTCATTGAGAAGCAGACACCTCGGACACATTTAAATGTATTGCTGTGCGTGACTGCTATTCATTTTATGTATTTCCTTGTGGCTTGACAAATTGTATAGAGTCTTAATATAATTTATCCTGTCTTGGTAACAAATGGACTCCTCACTGCGTAGGACTTCTTACCAAATTTAAAGAGACAGTCTATCAATCAACATTTACATTGAATAAGCAATGTGACTTTCTTGCCAGAATTAGGTAAAAAAGTAACGAGAATTATATTGGAGAACGGAAGTAATTTCTCCTGGGGGGTAGATTCGCTATTTTTGTGCAATATTTTCTTTTCCTCCAACTACATTTCAGTCCAAACTTGATTCAACTAGATCCAAATATGTGTAACTCAGCTGATTGTTGATAAGTATTTTTGATTATACTAAATCAGTGTAACAAGATGTTAATCCATATGCTTAGGAAGCAGCAAAATCTAATACTGGGCTTTTTTCACCGCTTATGCCATCTGTTCTAGAATTAGGAACGGCATTATTCTGTTCTGCTGATAAAGGACAAGTAACTGATTTGTAGTTTCTCAATCATTTTAATTAAAATATGTGCAGGTTTGGGGAATCCTGGGATATTTACTAGAGTATATGTCATAGCGGGAGACACGTCATTTCTAATCAATATGTATCGTTTCTGTACTTGGGTAAATTAAAGTGCTACAGTTCAGAAGTGAACGTGAAATACATGCTATTTTGTAGGATTTTCAGAGTTTATTGGATGATTGGAGCATTTTATTGTGGATTACTTTGCTTACGGATGACCTGATTACGTTATAAACCACAGGGTCTATTACAATAGAGGTCATTGATCCTTACGGCAGCAGAGAAAGGACAACATGCTAAGCACAAAATTGAAGGCGATACAATATTATGATACCTTAATCTCGATCATCTCAATGTACAAATCCCATTAAACCAGATTTAACTGGATCTGCTATGTTCAACTATATTATAAAATATTCCGAATGATCAGATTAGAAGTTGTGCCTTATTCTTGTTGACTAGTGATGAGCGAATCAGCCAAAACTTGAATTTAGCAAACTTTATTAGGAAATTACATTTGCATTTAATTTATTTGATGGGAATTGAATAGTGATGGGCGAACCCATGGATGTTCGGAACCGGTGGCCAAACATTTTTAAAAAGTTCTGTTCGGGTACCAGAAATTGAATCCTAACCCAGGCCCTATTCAAATGAATAGGGGGCCAGAACATTCAATATTAAACATGTTGTCGCCTGTGTGACAGAGTGAGAAACACCAGCTCTGATTGACGGTAAGTTCATTACCGCCGGTCAGAGCACTTTGGTTCCCACGCTGTCATACAGATAACAGTGTGTGAGACGGCAGCTGTGACCGGTGGTAAAAAGGTTACCGCTGTCACAGGTGTCGGCAGATGAAAATACTACTCTCAGCATTGTATGACTGGTCTCGATAGCAGCGAGAGCAGGCGTACGATGATAATAGTACTCGTCAGCCGGCGCCTGTGTAATAGATAAATAAATAAAATTTAAAAATGACATGCAGTCCCTCTATTTTTGCTAATCAGCGTAGGCAAAACTGATAGCTGTGGGCTGCAGCCCTTACCTGTCAGCGTTTTCTTGGCTGGTTATCAAAATTAGACAGCCCCCCCAAATACATAATAAAAAAAAAAACAATGGAGTCACCCCTATTTTTGACTACCAACTAAGCTAAAGCAGGCAGATGGGGACTGGTTTTCTTACACTTGGTAGGGGCAATGGATATTGCCCCCCCCCGCATAAAAATAGCAGCCCACAGCTGACCCAGAAAAGGTGCATCTATTAGATGACCCAATATATATATATATATATATATATATATATATATATATATATATATATATATACACTCACTGGCCACTTTATTAGGTACACCTGTCCAACTTTTTGTTAACACTTAATTTCTAATCAGCCAATCACATGGCGGCAACTCAGTGCATTTAGGCATGTAGACATGGTCAAGACAATCTCCTGCAGTTCAAACCGAGCATCAGTATGGGGAAGAAAGGTGATTTGAGTGCCTTTGAACGTGGCATGGTTGTTGGTGCCAGAAGGGCTGGTCTGAGTATTTCAGAAACTGCTGATCTACTGGGATTTTCACGCACAACCATCTCTAGGGTTTACAGAGAATGGTCCGAAAAAGAAAAAAAATCCAGTGAGCGGCAGTTCTGTGGGCGGAAATGCCTTGTTGATGCCAGAGGTCAGAGGAGAATGGGCAGACTGGTTCGAGCTGATAGAAAGGCAACAGTGACTCAAATCGCCACCCGTTACAACCAAGGTAGGCCTAAGAGCATCTCTGAACGCACAGTGCGTCGAACTTTGAGGCAGATGGGCTACAGCAGCAGAAGACCACACCGGGTACCACTCCTTTCAGCTAAGAACAGGAAACTGAGGCTACAATTTGTACAAGCTCATCGAAATTGGACAGTAGAAGATTGGAAAAACGTTGCTTGGTCTGATGAGTCTCGATTTCTGCTGCGACATTCGGATGGTAGGGTCAGAATTTGGCGTAAACAACATGAAAGCATGGATCCATCCTGCCTTGTATGGAGCATCTTTGGGATGTGCAGCCGACAAATCTGCGGCAACTGTGTGATGCCATCATGTCAATATGGACCAAAATCTCTGAGGAATGCTTCCAGCACCTTGTTGAATCTATGCCACGAAGAATTGAGGCAGTTCTGAAGGCAAAAGGGGTCCAACCCGTTACTAGCATGGTGTACCTAATAAAGTGGCCGGTGAGTGTATATATATATATATATATATATATATATATATATATATATATATATATATATATATACTTACTAGCTCCAAAATCAAATCTTCACTTTAAAGTACATGTGAAAATCTCTCCACAAAAGGCAGAAAAATCTGCTTTAAAGCCTATAAATAAACAGAACTGTTCTATCTCATCTTTAATGTGGTTTGGTGCCTTTGCCTTAATGAGGTTAAAAAGTGTTTTTCCCACCTGCTGGAACAAAGACACAAGTGAGATCAAAGGCAGACGTGTTCTGCTCAACACCTGTACCGGCTGAAGAATTTCAATGTGGGCTTATAGCGACAGTAAAATTCTGATTTTAACTCCCTGTAATCGCCTTCCATCCTTTCTATCTGTAATCTTGTTTGACACTGAGGGTCATATTTGTAAAGTGATAACAAGTGGGTCAGAAATGAACAGGTTAAATAAATAAGGTAAGAGAGTAGTACTGAAAACTTGGTAAGTAAACTCTGTAACATTGGCTTTGTGTGCGAAAGAAGAGCAAATATTCTGTAGTAAAACCGCCAGTGAGATGGACGCTTAGTAAGCCAAAAGGATTTTTGTACCTTGGTGGAGAATATGTCAACATTTTTTAGTAATTACATTAATGAGAAGTTACCACTAAAATAAAAAATGGTGGCAAATAAGTCACTTAGTTGTGTTACTTCTTTTGGTGACAAACTATATGGACATTATTATCCAGTTTTCAACTAGTTTTTCCAATATTGTGCCTTGCGCACACAACCGATTTTCTCGTACTAGTGCTATCCGTGGTTTTCACGGATAGCATTCTTACCTATGATATTCCATGGGGCCATCAAGTCTATGGGTCTATCAAAATAATCCAATTGATTTTCATGGGCTGACAGAATGGAGAAGTTATTTTTTTTCTCGACGTCTGAGACAAATTGATGCCACTCTGATCAAACTCTTATCAAAGTCTGGTAAGAATAATTGCACCATTATTCTTGGATGTGGAGTAATCAGTCTTGTGAACCGACGCTTGCTCTGTGAAGGTTGCCATAATACACCCACCTTTCTCTAATGCTGCCTGAGTCTGTTTTCACATTTGAGGTATACACCGGGAGGATTTCGAGATTTTATCTCAGAAGCCACTAATGTACCCTACTTTGGCATAGCTAGAAAATAGGCTCCCACTGTAAAAAAAAAAAATAGAAATTTTTGCTGATGCATTACTGCCATTTGGATGCCCAGTGGCCATAATTGTTGTCTCATAGCTGTTCATATATAGAGTTGAGTAAAAAGATTCTTGCTGTCCTAGTCCAACAGGCGACACCGTTCAGTTTTCGGTATAAGCCAAGACAGTTTTAAGTTCTGTGACTGGCATGGTTTGCCCAGCAACCTCTTACACTTACTAGACTCTGCAACATGCTGACATTGTAGCGTGATGCATATGACAACAATGAATGATGTTGTGGGGCCCCGTAAGAGTAAGAAGTGTCCAGGATGCTGGGATGAGGATGCCGATCACAAGAGTGAAGTTTACCCTGGTCCATCTGCTACGGAGGTACACACTGAGCATTAGACCAGTGCAGCACAAATCTTTTTGCTCAACTCTGATATATATGTTATAGCTGTAAGTTTGGTTTGATCTGCCCCCAAAAAATCAGATTTTGAGATGAGACCTGCTGCATAGGAAAAGGACACTCCTTGATTAAGAGGGTGGCACATGATGGAAAGCTAATATCACATAAAGTCCTCCTTGGGCAGCAAGATGTGATTACTTTGAAGGATGTTTACCCCAATTAATGATAATTTGCAGGAAATCCTTGATACCCTCACCAGCTCTCCTATGTAAATAAAAAACAGAATATATTGGGTCTAAAAGTCTTGTAAGCATTTTGTCATCTGTTTTCTTGGCTCAATTTTTCCCTTTTTATGGTATCGAAAAGCTAGCTAAAACCTAATATGGATGCTTTTATAGTTTCAGAGGCAATTGTGTTTCTTAAGTTTTCAGTTCTTATAATTTTCCCATAATTCTGCACTGATACAGGGAAATATTAATATTTAGAGTCTGGAGAAGCTTAACAACCCTTTTATGTTCTGTGATACAGGACTATTGGGTGTCACCATGAACAGATTTAACCAAGGAGTGGTGAAATACAATTTTTAGTGGCTTAAACCAAAATTCAGTTACTTTTCTAAAAGATCTTGAGCTAATAGAGGACCAAAAATTGTCCCTCTTTAGTTTTGTTTTATTTAACAGCCTTTGGCTCATTTTAAGCCATGGAGACTTGATGGATGAACAATATGTAGGAAGATCGATCTTGTACAAGCCTAGATAGGTCCACCAGAGTCTTCCCCGCTATTATTTTGATACTATCAAGCCATCGGGTTGCTTGTCTTCCTCTTCGCCTTGTTCCTTCAATTCTTCCAACCATGATATCCTTCTCCAGTGACATGTCTGGCATGATTTATTCCAAAATTAATTTGTTTGTTCCTCTCGCCATTCATGGTATTGATAATTTACTTTTCCAGCACCATATTCTGAAGGCCACGATTCTTCTTCTGTCTTGTTGTATGTTCATTGAGATCAGTGGGTACCATCTAAGGCTATGTGCACACGTTGCGGATTTCCTGCAGATCTGCACCTTTTTTTTCTGCGCAGAAATGCTGCAGATGCGCAAGGGATTTACAGTACAATGTAAATCAATGGCAACAAAAAAAATGCTGTGCTAATGGTGCGGAAAAATCTGCACGGAAAATGCAGCAGATTCAAAAACGGATCATGTCAATTCTTTTTGCAGATCTGCTGCGTTTCTGCACCCATTCCATAATAGAAATCTGCAGTGGGGAAAAAAGGAAGAAATCCGCAGAAAAGTCTGTAACGTGTGCACATACCAAAAAAAGGCACAGATTCTGACCTGCGTTTTCCGCCAGAATCTGCGCAGAAAATTCCACAGTTAAATCTGCAAGGTGTGCATATAGCCTAATGTGTCCTTCCTTCTGTTGTGGCAAGAAAATTGATTTCTTATGCTGCTTTGAGACCAACCTTTAATTATAAAGCTACCTAAACAAGCTGGTATTCACCAAACAAATTATCAAAATGCTTGTTCATTGTTAGCAATAATTTTTTTAGCTTGATGAAAAATCATTGTTGTGTGTTGACTACATTGACTGGTGTAAACAGGATGACAAGCGTGGAAGTGTGCGGTTGGCCGATCCACACCGGCCATTAAATGACTGCCAATTAATTGCATGTAATCTATTGACGGTCACTTAAGATCTACTTGTGTAAACCCAACATTGCTGCCAGGTTTGTTGGAAACATTTTGCCCATTTGTGAAGTTTTCATCCTAGAAGGATTTTACGATACACTTGTATATCTTCTTCATTATATGTGTGCTCATGATTCTGTACTCTTTTAATCTTACATCAAACAGTTCTTATCTAGAAGAATCTCCCATAATTCGGTGCTAAAACAAATGCCCTCATAAAGTGTTTAGGAGATCATAAAGACTGCAGTCGCTTTCCTATAAACCAGCGCACTTATCGGGGGGGGGGGGGGGCAAAATAGAAGAGCTTTCACAGTGTGTTGTATTCCCATAGTTTTACAGTCACTGAGTCTCCAGTTCCCTCCACACACTGGTGAAATATTTGATCTGGTCCTGTGATGTCTATCTCATGCTAATAGCTCCAGTCGCGCTTTACATCTACGGCTTCTGAGTCTGGTCACAACCTGTACAAAGCAAATATCAGCTTTAGAAGAATCTCCGCTGCTCTTTTCAAACCCTGCTTCGCTTTCTTCCTTGCTCTCGCCTCCTGATAGCAGAATGGCTTATCTCCAGGACAAAAACTATTTGCATCTGAATAACTTTCTTTCCGGACTATCTCAGTGTACAGTGGAAACATTTTCACATTTTTGATCTTTGCATTTTTCAGTGTTTGTGGCATAGTAATAATGTGATGGATCTCCGTTCTGAAAGATGAGCAAAATCTATAAAGAGCATCCTCCTTATTCACAGATTTGGCACCCTCACTGTACCTGGGTTCTCGTCGTATTTTCAGCTTTTTCCAGGATGCATAACGTGTTTGATTTGTTTGTGCCAAGAATTCTTTTTGTTTATGGCAATGGTCTTAACAAGATACATTTATTAAAGTGTGTTTCTGGCACAAAACATTTTGCACAGTTTATACCAGCACCAACATATAGTGCAGAACACCAAATTTATATCCGCAGTATTAAATCTATCAGAATTAGAGCCACCTTGACATAGATTTATCAAGCACAAATATAGACCCCGATGTTGCCCTAAAGCACCATATTCCTCTCCTACACACATAGACTAATAACATGTGGTTCTTTGTTGCACTACTAAATTGCTGATCTGGGTTCCCCTGCTGTTCAGCTCATTAGCAGCCATATGCAGCTGTGCATACATTGGCCATCTAATGGTGCACCGATGTGCATGTGACCGCTGCAGCCAATCACTGTCCTCAGTGGGTAAACTGTAAATCACCAGTCCTGACTCTTGTAGCCAACCTTCATCCGTTCCTGTGTGACTCAAGTTATGGTGACAACCTGACGCGTATCTTTCAGGTCATCCTTATAGTCTGTCTCGGGCAGTAGTGTGCTGCCTGAGTATGAATTATGATATCTCCTGTTATACTCAGCCCTGCTGCGCTATTCCACTTTGCTAAATCAACACCTAGCCAGGTCGCTAAGTCCACTTTTTTGTGCAACTATCTCATCCATGTTTCATCTTTCTCCAGTTTCCTTGTGATCCACTTTTACACAACTTCCATGTTGTCTTCCAGTATTTACAGCCTCCGTGGTTTCCATAGGTTGGGCCAACTGCACCAACGTCATTTGTCCATGCTGCATCACAACTGCTCCTCCAGACTGATGGCTCAAAGAATCCACCTCATGAGCACAGCAGCATGGACAGTGATTGACTGCAGTGGTCCCATGCACATGTACAGCATGTCAACTCTGCTGAACAAGTGAAAGACTAGTGGGGAACACTGGAGCTGCAGTAAGAAAATTAACAGGGGTCTTAATTATTTATTTTTTTCTCTTACAACAGTATCAACTTTTAATATATTTTTTGAAGTCTTGGACAACTCCTTTTAATGTTGCTTTGAGTTGCCACTTGAGAGATTCTACACTAGTATTCTATTACCTTTTTATACTGTTGGTATATACCGTAGGTGATTTTGAGCGCTGCATCAAAAAAAAAAAATAGCTGACTGTGACTTTTTTCTTGCACCAAGTAGACCGGTGCTGAGAGTATTGTGTGGTTTTCCGGATGGTTTGCTCTCATGCTCGTAAAACATAAATGAAGCCTATTTCAAAATCCCGTAAATTGTTGTCGGTTTAGTGTGAGCGTACACTGTGTAAATGGTGCCCAGTCATACAATGCAGCCTAGCGATGCTCTGTGCCCAGTTACCACACACATGTACTGTACATAATAAAATCATAAGTCGTATATAACAATCGACTGGAATGAGTAGAACCATCTTCCACGCTCTCTTCTTCCTATTCAATCTCTTAAATGGAGCACAAATGCAGTATCTGATTTTTTGTAATTTATTTTTTTTTATTACCAAACCGCTTCATTGTTCTCCTCGAAGAATATCTGACAACATTATTTTGTATGTAAAGGAGATTGAGGACACTCATTATTATGCATGGGGGCCATTCAACACCAGGTGTAAACAGGGAGGATTGTGCCGAAGAACCAAGCAGATGAGAAAACCTGCTATACTGGTCATAGAAAAGACTATGGAGTAAATTTATTAAGGCTGGCATTTGTCAGAAGAGTAGATAAAATACTCGCCTTTTAATAAATATGATCAAGCTTGGTTTCAAATCTGGAAAATGCTATTTGCTTAGGCTATGTTCACATGTCCAATCATCATCTGTTACAACGGATTGAGCAGGGATCCGTTGGCAAATAAGTTGTGCAGACACAACTTTTTTGTCTGTTTTAAAAAAAATAAAATTTTAGCTGGATCTGCTTTACACTGAAGCCTATGGACCACGGATCTGTTAAATAGACATCTGTTATTTTCTTTTTGAAACTGATCCAGTAAGCAAAATATGGATCTTTTTGAAATTAAAGAAAAACTGATGTCTATTTAACAGATCCATAGACTTCAGTGTTAAGCGGATCCAGTTAAAATCAATTTTTGCTTCTGGAACCATTCTAAAGTACTGGACATGTGAGCATAGCCTTAGACTGTAAATAGACAGAGGTTTGCACCACTCTTTTGGCCATGTTTTGGCTTTAAGGAGGTTGTCCACTACTTTAAATCACAGAGTGATAGTAAAATAAAACAAAATTATTGCTTCTCTACCTGACCGGCACCACTCTTCCATGCTCAACGCTTTGTATCCCTGCCAGTTTTCTGCTGGATGCTTCTCCTCCGTGGGAAATCATGTGACTTCTGTAGCTATTCAGTGGCCACTAATCATCTGCAGCCTTCACATTATATCTGAGTCAGTAGAGAGATCTCTTTTTATGTCTCGGACCAAATGTGAAGGCTGAAGTTGATCAAAGCGCCTGATTGACTGCAGGGGTCATGTGGATGTCCCTTTCCAGAAGAAGAAGACAGCTGGGAACTGGTGGAGGACACAGTGCTTAGTACAGAGGTGTTGTGTCGGTCCTATCCTGGGTCCTTTTTAGAATGTGTTTTAAAGAAGTGGACAGTGAAAAATGTGCATGTTTTGCCCATAAAAGTGAAGCTTCACCTACTTTTCTTTCCACTTTTTAAGATTGGCTGAATTCTGAGACATTGTAGTAAAGTGATGGCAGCACGGGCCTACCGTTGGCCTTTGTTTCTGCATAGTCTCATGTGCTCTTGTCTGTGCATGCTTCCATTTACCAGCTGCTATTAAGACTGGGGCATTGAAGCTGCCACTGCAATAGAGGGCACGGTGGTGGCAAATAATAAGTGAAAAATGTGACTGGCTCTGATATAAGGAGCCATGCGGGTGGCACTGCGGTCGGTACTGTTGTGTAAACATAATGGCTGTCACTTTCATGATCGGATCATATCTTATCTTAGATACAAAGCCAAATTCATAATCATTTTCATAATCTAGAAATGTTCATTTTGATCATTCAGAAAATGTTATATTCTGGCAATGGAATGGAATCCCTTTGGGTAATATAATTTTATTATGCATACTTTCATTTAAATCAGGGTTAAAATGCATATATTTAGTAAAAAAAAATCAAGGGTAAAATTGTATTTTAAAACAATCCTGTTTTTTTTTTTTTAAATCCACAATAAAATAGGCTTTGTCTTGTTCCCAGAAAATGGATACCCTGATCTCTACTGTAACATGTTTCTGTATGATCCCCATTCAGGGGATTGTATTCGGGCATTTATCAGGAAAACCGGCAAATCCCTCAGCTGCCGGACAGACTGGGGCTACCATGAAGCAGAGATTGCACAGGGCTTATGGCTAATGAGTGTCCTTATATCTGATACATTGTTGAATTACTAGATGGAACATCCCATAAATATTGTCAATAGTAGTCACAAGTTGGGATTACAAAAACCTCAGGGTTCATTCCAGGGCATAAAGATAACGGCCGCTATTGACCATGGTGACTTATAGGGTAAAAGCATATTTAGTGTGTATTTTCCATGCAAATCCACATACTTAATATAGTTTCTGCTATACCTGGCCATACATATTAGATGGCTGTCGGCTGAACTATGCCATCTTAGCCGACTCTCCCGTACACAGTAGTGCTCATTTGGCCGAGCTCTCTGGTGTTCTCCATGAGAAAGTCACCCACTGACACATCAGCCAGTGGATTATCTCAGGGAGAACAATGCAATCAGGTGTGTGTCATCAACATCTATCCTGACCATTAAAGATAAAAAAACTGACCAGCACCTCCAAACAGAATAAAGGTACCGTCACACTAGACGATATCGCTAGCGATCCGTGACGTTGCAGCGTCCTGGATAGCGATATCGTTTAGTTTGACACGCAGCAGCGATCAGGATCCTGCTGTGATATCGCTGGTCGTTGAAGAAAGTTCAGAACTTTATTTGGTCATCAGACCGGCGTGTATCGTCGTGTTTGACACCAAAAGCAACGATACCAGCGATGTTTTACACTGGTAACCAGGGTAAACATCGGGTTACTAAGCGCAGGGCCGCGCTTAGTAACCCGATGTTTACCCTGGTTACCAGTGTAAAATGTAAAAAAAACAAACAGTACATACTCACCATCTGATGTCCGTCAGGTCCCCCGGCGTCCGCTTCCCACACTGACTGAGCGCCGCAAAGTGAAAGTGAAAGCACAGCACAGCAGTGAAGTCACCGCTGTGCTCTGCTCTCACTGTACGGCGGCACTCAGTCAGAGCAGGAAGCAGACGGCAAGGGACCTGACGGACATCAGAAGGTGAGTATGTACTGTTTGTTTTGTTTACATTTTACGCTGGTAACCAGGGTAAACATCTGGTTACTAAGCGCGGCCCTGCGCTTAGTAACCCGATGTTTACCCTGGTTACCCGGGGACCTCGGCATCCTTGGTCACTGGAGAGCGGTCTGTGTGACAGCTCTCCAGCGACCAAACAGCGACGCTGCAACGATCGGCATCGTTGTCTGTATCGCTGCAGTGTCGCTTAGTGTGACGGTACCTTAAGACAAGTGTGAACAGGTGCACGCCATCACGGCTATTCAAAATAGCTAAGAAAATCCTGACCATCAGCCGGTCAGTGCCCCCATACACATTAGACCATCAGGTGAACCCAACAATATCAGCGGGTTCAAACGACATTAGTTTAATGTATGTAGGGGCCGTAACTCTCTGTTCATGTGTCTGTTCAGACAGTCGTTTTGTCTTTTCTGTTTTACCGAGTAAGTGATCTGTGGCTTGAGATAGGCAAATTGACGTGGAGGGGCCTCATTGATTATATATGGGCCATTCTGGGTCCCATTTGGTAGAATGGAAGAAAAAGTCCTGGTCTTCTTGACCACCATTCTGACCCCCATAAAAAAATCAATGGGGCCCCACTGCCTCCGCTTGAAAAACTTGAACAGACAAACAGAAGATCTGAATGGACATGTGGAAACATCTATACAGTATGGACATTTTACATGATTGCACAGCTTGGCATTTCTTTTTTGGGACGTTTATTGCAGATTTCACCCTTTCCAAGGTGAAATCTGCTACAAATCCATGACACGATCAAAGAAAAAATCTGCATGTAGCACATGTGTATTCTGCTGTGGGTTTACTGCACAAAACCTTCAGATATGCTGCAGAAATCCTCATCAATTCTGCTAGGTGTGGAAGATGTTTGGAGGCAGAAAAATTTGAAGAGATTTTCATTTAAAACCCACTTCAAAAAATGCTCTTTTTTACAGATTTTTTTAATGGCTTTTTTTGGCAGCGGTTTTGAAAAAGTTAAGATTAAATTTTTTCCACACTGTGTTTTGCATTTTTTTTGGTTAGAGCGAATTCAACGAGTTATTCTACCTCAAAGAATTGACATATCCGTTTTTTAAACCTCACCAGAAAAACAGCACCCCAAAAAAACTTCCTCATATGAACAGCAGAGTGGATTTTGCTTTAAAATGAATGAGAAAAGCTTTCAAAGAGCATGTAAAGCTTTTTTTGGAGGCAGACTATGCAGTTGATCCCGATTTGTGTGAACCTAGCCAAAGTTTTGTCAGCATTTCACAGATCTTGTGAGACCTCTACAGTAGATCTGGATTGTTACGCAGTGTACACCGACTGTCATCCTGCAACTGATAATCTGCCGCTAAGTGTGTCAGTCTACACTGCATTTGTGGTATTTTTTCTTCATCAACCAGGAAGATCTGGTCTCGTAGACATTTACTGCTTCTTGAAAAAATTACCAGAAATATAAATACAAGCGTGTTTTTAGTCTCCGATTTTGATACGGGGTCTGTAAAATTTCTGTCTAGCAATAATTTAGAAAAAAAAGTAAAATAACAGTTAAAAACCTTGCTCTTTCCTACAAACATATGCCCTCACTCTTATCTTATCTTCTGCTACACCATTGTGTCAGTCTCCACTGTCCTTCTGCCGTTTCATTCCTAGATCTCTCAGAAAAATGAGTGCGATCTACATGTCATGACATTTAAGATGAGAAGTTTTGTAAAATACTTCTTGAATATTATCAGTCAGCCATGCCGTGCCTCTGACTGTAATCCTCGGAGGTTTAACTAAAGCCAAGGTCATTAGTATTCCACTGGAGAAACCTCTAAAAGACATTTAATCAGAGAAGTATCTCAGATTCACTTCTTACGAGCCGCGTGCTGATTAAATGCTTCCACCGCATTTGCATTAGGAAGAATGGATGGAATGAGACCCCCAAAGTCTTAGAAGTTCCCTCTCTGTGTGAGCGGTGGGGGGAGAAGTCCTGATAGATAACCTCAGAGGTGCACAAATACCATATAATTCCACAGAGGCTTCCTGTGTATCACATCATTTCAATCAAATGACACCCTTAAGGGCAGAGAAAGGCGGACATGTCAGACAGCAGGTTCAGAGCGAGTTCATCAACTCCTGATCATGAGATGGTAAACTTCAAAGACCATTGTTCACAGTAGTTTGGATCCGAGCAGAAGACGTAACCTCTTCGCTGAGACTTGTCCACATGTTCCAGTTTATCCTTCCTTTCAGGCTCACAACATAAAATACTCGTTTTCTTTTCTTCAACAACTCTCGTTCTTCCATATGACAAGTGTGAAAAGATTTCCATCTTAGTCTCATGTGGAAACCATTTAGAAATTAGAAATAGTTGAACTTTTAAATTGTGCAGAAGAATTCCCATGGTAGATTCATTGAGAAATTGAGCAAGGAATTATAGTGGAAGTTTTCCTTCTCCAGTTAAGGCCATGTTCACACGTTCAGTATTTGGTCAGTATTTTAAATCAGGAGGGGAACAAATAGATGAAAAGTATAATAGCAATACGTCACCACTTCTGTATTTTTCACCCACTCCTGGTTTTGGCTTACAATGATGTCAAATACTGAACAAATACTGAACATATGAACGTGGCCTTAAAGTCCACCACACTACAGATCTAGGAGAGCTGAATCTGTCATTGAAATGGTTCCTTTAGTTCCTCTGTTTACAATTAAAATATAAAGTTGCCCCCAGTTCTCTTTGTTATTTCTCTTTTTGGAAATGATCCATTGTTGCACTGTGATTGCCACAGTTGGGTTAACGCTCAGCGGGATTTTTTAAGAAAGAAAATATTGGAGAGTAAAGCCCCTAATACATTGGGGAGGCTCATACAAACGTTCCTTTTTCTGGTAAAAGTGTTATCTGTGTTTTTCATGAATTGCACTCATAGTGCCTAGATAATCTACGGGGTAATTTACATACCCAAATGTTTTCCTCAGACATAGATGTCCACACAAATCCATATTGATATTGACCCGAGTGTCGGATCAAATTCTGGTGGAAATCTTTGTGTCCATGAAAAAATAAGCCAGCACTTAGATGCCTTGCCATTTTCTCACTGACTTTGGTTAAAACTGACACTGACCAAACTCTGATGACCCTTTAATTAATAACACTGATAAAATTTGGAATTGTTTTTTGCATTCAAGAAAAATAACTGGAGCCCCAGGCCACGTTCACACGTTCAGTATTTGGCCAGTATTTTACATCAGTATTTGTAAGCCAAAATCAGGAGTGGGACAATCATAGAAAAAGTGTAATAGAAACATATGCACCACTTCTGTATTTATCACCCACTCCTGGTTTTGGCTTACAAATACTGAGGTAAAATACTGACCAAATACTGAACATGTGAACGTGGCCTTTGGATGGTTTCATTACATTTGTCATATGTGTAAGAAAAGCACCTGAAGCATTCATCAAACATCTCAGTGGACCCCCATTCTCCCAACAGAAGCACACAAAGTGTCGCAATTGGCCTCCGTGAGGCTGGCAGCATTTATTTTTTGTGGCCACTAATGAACAACCCCTTCTTAATGGGTCCAGGAAGAAAAAAAAAACATAAAAACACAATACTCATCTCACTGGACCAGTGCTATTCCTTCGTATTGAGTGTTGCATCCCCCACCTGTCTTTTGGCATCAATATCTGGTGGGGGCCACTGATTGCCTGCAGTGTTCACATTATGTTCCAGTCTGTTTCTCCTGCTTATATACCAGCAGGATGGCAAGGCGCTCAGCACTGAGTACAGTGGAATGACACAAGTCTGGGAGAATGTTTATTTTTTATTTTTTCACCTCTCAGGGCCCATTAAGAACAGGTTGTCCAGTAGTGGACACCACCTTTAGACATAATGATATAGCTCTATTCATCCAACCGAGGCTACGTAAGTGTCCTTTTTATCCGTAACGCTCCTCATACACATTAAATGGCTTTCAGTTGAGATGTTGGCTGACAGCTTATCTTACGGGAGAACAATACCATTGACAATCCAAAATCAGAAATGTCCAATTTCCCTGACAATCAGTCACCCGGCGTCCCTATACATATTAGACTGTCAGCCAAACCCATTAATATTACTGGGTTCATCCAACATTTCAATAATGTTTTGGGCTCTAACACAATAAATCCTGTTGGCAATGTATGCCACTGTATGGCGTAATATAGAGTGGAGAGTTCTGCTGGAGATTTTCTTCGTAACTCATTCCTACAACGAAAGACTTAAATCGTGTCTTACTGTCTTACATATCACTGCCAAATTTTCAAAAAAGTACCTCCATATGTTCGTTATATAATAGTACAAAGTAATAAACTTAGTAACAGATCTATGTAGTGCCCAAATAATAGCCTTGTAAAGTACTTGATTTCCTAACTTTTATCACAATTTGTTCCTATCAATGAGACAACCAAGATCAACTCTCAAGGACTGATAATATCCGGAGAATTCTAGCAATAGCAATAGGTTCTGTAGCTTTGTACCCACCAGAAGAAAAAAAAGCCCAACCTCCATCTATGCAGAACATGTCCATGCCCACAAATAATTGCATGGCAAAATGTATTAAATCAATCAAAAAATTAATGCAATTAGCAGCCAAATTGGTCCAATATCAACTGCAGATGAGCTAGTCTTTTGCCTTCTCTTTGGGGCTTATTATTGTGTAAAAGCCTGTACCCATCAGAGGATCTTCTAGTACTCTTGTTGGCTAGTGTAGCCTTGCTCATCTTCTTCTCATCTCTAGTAGGAACTTGAAGGCATCTAAGAGTGCATTTCCATTAAACAATTGCGGGTGTTAATCTACCGCTGATTTGCAACATTGAAGCCAAATGACGTATGTTCAGTAGTCTGTTTAGACAGAATGATTGATCTGATAAAATTAAACGGTTCTGGGCAGCACATGTCCTGTTTAAATAGGAAGACATGCTGCCAAAAATGATGATTTTTTATACAAGCTTAAAAATCATTTCACCCTAGGAATGAACATACTGTTTGCTCTCCTAGTGATTGATAGCACTGTTGTCATGATCCAGGCCAAGTTTTGAGTCCTGTTTTCCCTTTTCCAGTTCTGATCATTTCAGGGGTTAACTTTTCTCAGCCTCAGGCTGTTTTCAAGCTTTGCTATTTATCTCTGTTGCACCCTGCAGGCTGTGTCAGTTATAGTTCTGCCTACTGCGTGTGTAGCTCACTCTGGTGTATCCTGATTTGTCCTGCTGCTTTAGCTGCCTGAACCCATGTCCCCTGTTCCCATCTTGACTCAGTGTTTCCCTTTAGTGTACAGACCCCCCTGGTTTTGAATTGGCTTGTATCCTGACCTGTTTCTGTCTTCTGTCTTTGGCTTATCTGCTCCTGGCTGTTATTGACCTTTTGGCTTGTCTCTGACTCTGTGTTTGTCTTTTCCTTTAGACTGCGCTACTGACTATATAGAACTGGCTTGTTTGACTATTCTGCTGCCACCTGTGGTAGCCTCACTGCTGCACTGCAGGTCAGCTCTGTTTAGGTGCAGACCTGCTTCCTCTCTACTGCCATCTAGTGAAGCCTGCACCTACCTGCATTGCAGCAGCATGACAACTGTACATAAAAGACTGCCATTATAACATATATCTTTAAGTTAAATAACCTTCACACATTATCCCATATGGTTTTATGAGAAGGAAAATGATGTAATAAAAATGGTTACACCAGCAGAGAGTATAAATGCCGGGATGAGGTGCTTGAATGCGATCAGTAAACTCTACTCAATTTCCCTCTTCTATCATTTATTATGAGCTGAGCCCTTTGTCAGTGATTTATTGAAAACACACTTTACTTATCACTGGAAGGAATCTTAATTAAGAAAGGAATCCATTGTGGTTTGTGTACTGCTGAACTATATTATGGCTTTTGTGTTCTGTACGACTCCTCATCTCTTGCATAGAAGCCATTGCTCATGTATTCACCGACACTTGTTCATTGATTCTTAACATTTTACCTTGTTAGCACCACTTAAGTCTCTTTCTCCCAAGGTGTTGTTGTGTAATTGGTTGGTATAACTACATATGGTGTATGCTTATTAGATTCCCTTATTTCATCTGTAAATATGGAGTTTAGAAATAGGGGCACATTGCAGCTTTATATACCATTCTGTTGGTAGGGTCAGATATGAAATAAGCAATTGTAAAAGTTCCCACAAGTTAAGAAATCCATACACAATAGATTATTGATGGCATAGCTCAGCGATTTTGGGGTTATATTATGTATACGTGACTTCCCGGCACTCACCAATGGCATTTGGAGGATGCAAAGATCAGAGTTGGTTTTCGACATACCTGATCCTTTTGTTCTCAGGGAAGATAAGCTGACCCCAGACTTGTCTGGTAGTAGTTTAATAATTGTGGGCTGGACGAGTTTACAACAATGATGATATTAGGTGAACGGGATGCCCTATTAAGTTGAGCAGTGTGATAGCACTTCCTATTGCCTGAGAACAAAAGGATATGTTGAAATCTATCTCTGATCTTTGTATCCCCCAAATGCCATTTGTGAGATAGCACCTCCTATAAACAGGTAGGAAGCATTTAAAGGGAATCTGTCACCAGGTTTTGCTACCCCATCTGAGAGTAGAATAATATAGGAAAAGAAACCCTGAATCCAGCTATATATTACTTAATTTAATGGGTGCAGCAGTTGTGACACAATCAGAGATTTTTCAAATGTAGCATGCAGCAAAGCTCAGAAAGTGTCACTGGTTTATATGTACATTATCTATTGACAGTGAGCTGCTTATGAGAGGAATAGTGGGCGGGTTGGACAGCTTGGCACAAGGGAGCTAGTCTGGACAATGATAATGTCCTAATGGTAAAACCTTCATTGTAAGTAAACAACAACACAACCTAATAAGTAACACATCACTGAATTCAGTGTTTTAACCACAATCTCATGCTATCTTCAGATTTGACAGCAAAAACCTGCTGACAAATTCCCTTTAAGGCTTACACCACCCTTCTTACATCACCCTTCAATGAGTTATCCGTGTTGGTGGCATACATAAAGAGAAACCTCTCAACAAATCAGAATGGGTCTGATATTCTTTTGAGTTCTCCTAGGAAGAGGTCAATGATTCTTCCTCCTGTCCATGAGTTTTTTCATTATCTTTTTGTTTGTAGTGTTTGTAGTGTTTTTCAAATTTCCGCCACCCAAGTGGAAGAGACCAACCAGAACTGAACGATGACTCTTCAAGGGTCTCATATGAGACACATTGGTTTGTCTAAAGGGTACAACACCATCCATATCTACTTTTCCTAGATAAAAGACATTGGAGCCAATACCAGAAGAATAGTGTATATTTTCAGTCCAATGTAAAGGAAAATATAGTTTCCGGACGGTATCTTAAACATTGACTTGGAGTGAGGCCCAGTTTGGTTTTGTGCCCAAAATCTACTTTATGTACTCCACAGAGAAATGATAAAAACCCTTCATTTTGTTAATCTTCTTCCCATACTTGATCTTTTTGAAGGATAACATACAGTTTATTATATTCATATCTGACAAATGCTTGGATCAAAGTTTTACACTTGTTAAATTGATCTCTTAGCGTCGTTACATTACTACAACAAGCAGGAAGACAGAGAAAAACAAATTATCAAAATCCTCTGACATGATTTATGAACGTCTGTTCGTAAAAATAAACTATGGAAAATAAGGATTCAATGAACCCCACTTTCAAACACGCTATATTCTCTGTTCAAGATGTGCTTTCATCAAATCCCAGCAATTTTTCTATGGGAAACTCACAATGCAAGAAGGACTGATATTGAACACCTGCTCTTTACAGTCAGGGACCATCATGAATACCACTCTGAGCAAACAATTCAAGTTATTACAAGTGCCTCAAATATTTTCTGCTTCCACGCAGATCCCACTATCTGACGGAGAATGGAGGCCTTTGAAAGCATGAATTAAAATAATAACTTACAGATGGTTAAAATATGTCAGATGTTTTTTTACTGTACTCTGTAAGAGCAGACTACCTCTTACCCAACATTCTCTTGACCCTGATGTTAAAGTCTACTTTACCGTCAAATTCTACAGTTGGCAATTTTGCAGCCAGTACTTGACCACTATTAGGACAAAACCTTCTTTAATATTATATTTCCTCTTGTAAAATAAAGTACCCTTTACTCACCTATGATGCTGACACCATTCCAGTGATTTTGTCTCGGGGTCTCTTGAGGCTCACATGACATTGTTATGTCACGAGAGCCCTGCAGCCAATTAGTAGTCAGTAATGGACTACAGTTCTGACACCTGCTTTTGATGTCCAAGGTTCGTCCAAAGGAAGTAAAAGTACAGTGTCATCATTCCTCTGCTCAGAGTGTCTGGGACTCTGTGATGGACAGCTCTGTCATCCTATCCTGTGCTCGGGCGTGCTGAGCTGTTGGTGCTTTGATTGACAGCTTGGTTGACCTATCTGACTGGAAGGTGAAGAGATTTCCACAATTGTTCCCTGTTCTTGATAATTGCCCTGCTATTTAGGTGAGCTGTCTGGCTCAGACCATTGCCAGTCAAAAGCTTGTTCTAAGCTTGTGCTCTCTGGTGTGTTCTCCTGTACCCTGTGCTGTAAGTTCTGATCTTCTTCGGCTGCTGACCTTTGGACCATGTTCAGACTACCCATTTGTTATTACCCCTTTGCGTCTGATATTCCGCTGCTGACCTTTGGACCATGTTCAGACTACCCGTTTGTTATTGCCCAGGGTATTCTGACCCTGGCATGTGACCTGACTTACGACTTCGTATTTTCCCTTGGTTTACTACGTGATCTTTTGGTTGTGATCCCGGAACGTCTGACTGAGCTGATTTAGAGCCTAGCCCACACATAGCAGTTCAGTAGCAGATACTGATTGGCTGCAGGACTCACATGGCATAACACTGTCAGGTCAGCCTCGGCAAACCTGGCAGCAAAATTTCTGTACTAGCGCCACCATGGGTGTTGAGTAAATTTGTTGATTTTATTTTACATTGTTTAATATAAAATTTAAGAATGGGTTGTCCTAGTAGTGAACAACTCTTTTCAGAGACACCATTATATTTTTAGAGTGTTCCCAAAATGTGGTTTTCTGCAGAGGACTCCTGTGTCATCTATGAGAGTACATGTCTGTTGGCAGCTTATCTCAGAGATAGAGCAAAAGGATCGGCAGTCAGAAATTGGACATGCCGGATCCTTAGCTTCCCAACAGTTGCGCCTGGGGTCCCTAGTCATAATAGAAACTCGGCCAAACATATCTATATCGTAAAGTTGGTCTAAAGTGTATGGGGTGCTTGATCCACACGTGGCAAATTTTTGCACCACAATTCATAGTAAATTCATGATAGATACACTTCATATGGTTGATACCATGATCCACTAAGGATGTTCTATGCTCCAATCCTAAAGGAGAATCTTCGTAGTTTCCATCCCATGTGAACTTACACATAATGGTTGCATCATTTTAGTTCCAGCCTGCATCCCACATGCTTTACCATGCAGTCACATTTGTGAGGCTCATTTCATCATCGATCTTGTCTTCTACATATGGACAGTTTTCTGCATCTTTTCAACTAGGATGAAAAGAAAACCTCAAACATATGCTTTCTGTAGAGAGACGCGGGCTAAATAGCTGCTTTTTTCTTAGAATTTCTATTTGGCTAATGATAATGACATAAGTGTATTCCATGTTTTTATATGTTGCAGTATACATTTCAAAGCCGTATTTTTCAGCCTACACCATCTTTAGATATTTAATTTGTAATTCAAATGAAGGCACATTACCGCACTTGACACATCTCAGCACTTTAAATACTGTTTGGTGTTTTAATTACTTGGCTATATAAGAGCATTTAGAATATTCCCTGGTGTTTAATTAACATATGTCTTTGAAATTGTTTATGTCAAAATTGGGTTAAGTCAATACATTGAGTATCCCCCGTAGGTTGGAAATGTAGTCCTATAGACATAAAATTAATTGCACCCACCCTCTAATACGTGACACATTTTCCATTGGTTGTAAATCTTCTCTTCTCTCCCAGAGCTTGGATTCCCTTGTGTGATTTCTTGGTTCACCAGAATATTTTTAAAGAATAACTCTGATCAAAATTTTTATCTTCTCGATATATTAAAATGATCATATTATATAGCACTGTGTACTCACAATTGCTTTTTCTGTTTTCCAATAGGTCTATGACTTCTCGTGATTAAAAACAGAATAGCTGAAGTGTCTAAGCTCTATGTAGAAACAGGAGGTCAATTTTGTCTGCACAGGTCATCATGAGTCATCACTGCAAAAGTTTCAGTCACGAAGGAGGGTGGAGCAGCTGGGACAGGAGTTGAAGAGGGGGATGATAAATGCATGGCGAAGAGACTTCCTGTTTCTGCATAGAGCAGAGAAAAGAGAAGAATTAGCTGGATAGAAAGGCAAAAGGAGCAATTGTATGTACACAGTGGTGATTGCAATGTATTGAGATAATACTTTGTTGAGACTGCTTCTTTTATCTAAAATATGTCTGGTGTAGGTTTTAAAGAGGACATGTCACTTGGCATTAACGTGTTATTGTTGCCCCTGTTCCTTTGAATTTTGAGTTGTTTCTCTTTCGTTCCTTCACTTCTCCTTTAATGAGATATGGTCCCCTCTTTCTTGTATGTAAATCTAGTCTTGTTAGACAAGAGGGTCTGATACTAAAGTTGAGTCCCACAGAGAAGAGTTGATGATAAGACCCCTTGGCTAAAAAGACTTGATCTTCATACAAGGAAGAGGGAGCCATATCTCAGAAATGGCGAGCAAAATAAACAACATAGCCCCATTCAAGAGGTCAAGAGAACATTGAGCTTTCCACCAAGTAACAGAAATATGTATTTATGGCTAGTGACCCATGCCCTTTGAGGGGAACCTATTGCGTTGTACTTGCAGTCCGATCTGTTGGCAACCTTATACATAGGAGGAGAAGCTTAATAAGAATGGGATATAGTTTTGTTGGAAAAGATAGAGCATAACTTGAACTTTATGCTTTGAAATCACTGTTGTTTGTGTGCTTCTTAGTCCAGTGTGGTCCTACTCAGTGATTGATGGCTGTTTCTTCATGCACAGTGATACAGGGAAGACTGTTAATCAGTGAATAGGGACTCCCACTGAACTCCTATGCATAGAAATACAGAAACGTTACTACAAAAATATATATCAATCCAATCAGCTCCTCCAGCTCTATATCCTGCCTGAAGGTCAACTTTCACGATGATTAGTTTGATCCTATACATATTGAAACTCACCTATTTGAAAATATGAGCTTGTGGAGAAGGAAAACTGCTATGTGCATCACCAATACTAGATTACCCCATTTTTTTGCCACTAAAAAAATGTTTTAGTAGTCTATAACAACTTACCGTATGTGGCTAATAGGTTACTGTATATTTATATTTATTCTCCAATCCTTCACCTCTTATATTGATGTCTATATGACTGGTCTCTTCTTCTGTGCAGGAACTTGACAGCAATCACTTCTTGATGTCAATGACAGCTTGACTTCATCTTCTTTTTATGGGGTTTCCCATAGGCATGTGATTATAGACATCTGACCTTACTTCATGTGATCCAAAGTGTCCATCAATTTTCAGGTCTTTCAACCATTACCCATAGGGACATGCAGATAAGTAAGAGCATGGTGACTTAGACAAAGGGTGTTTATGGTTGGTGGTGGGTACGGTTGCTATTACTGATGGCAGAAGATTCAGTGAATCATGTGGGGAATTGCTCTTGGTGTCCTGTACTACTGGCGGCCTTTGGTAACAGGTTCACTTCATACAGTTTAAATATCAATCGACCATACAGTTGCTCTATAGTAATAACATGTGGATTCTCATCATGTCTCATCAACCCAGTCTGGAGCATAGTGCACAGCATGGATTTGCTTGTGATCTCCTCTTCCTTTCTAGGTCCATTCTGTCCATCAGGGTAGACAATATCCTTGCTTTTTCTGCTTCCCCAGATGTTCCACTGCGCATTAACACATGCTACATTTCAGCCATAAGATATGGTGTAAAAGATACAAGGGGATATATGCACATTTAATGATGTGCACTTAAAAGATTTTGGTGTATTAGAGCGTCTGGGTTATCCATATGAACATACCTCTCCAAAGATCCCAAAAGGCCTGAACATTCGTGTATGTGAAACCATATATTTTCTCTCTACCTGAACACTTAATCCTTCTCCACGCCGTCACTTCAGTATCCAGCTCATTTCGTTTTTGTTACTGGAACAATTGCATGGCCCTTCAATGATACTGCCATGAATGGGACACTCATCTTCTCCCCATTGTATGTATGGGATATCTTTTGTAGTCTTTCTGGATGGGATAGGCTATTTTGCATGTGCCTAACTTGTACTGTGACCATATGACAACAACGATTTAGATACTGTAAGCAATGTGAGCTATATAGATAATTAATTGGAGAAATCCAATATTCTATTTATAAATACTAAGATGAAATTTGCAAATCTTTTTCAGATACGAGGCGGAAAACTTATGATCACCTACACAAGAAAAAGCGACGCAGGGAAATATGTATGTGTTGGTACCAATATGGTGGGTGAAAGAGAAAGCGAAGTTGCAGAACTAACAGTATTAGGTAAGAGTTTTCCAGCTTTTATTTTTTACATGTACTGCTAGTTTTAAAGAGGTTGTCCCCTTTTCGCATGTCCTATTAGAATTTAGTTGCTTGTAGGCCATAACTTTGAACCAGAGCGGAAAGTCGCACAGTAAGACTGGCTTGTGGACCTGGCCTGGCTATGTATTATACAGTTAGCTATCTATTGGATTGTCCATCATATGGTATAGGGCTGCCATCAGACATCACCAGCTTTGGACCTTGACATCCAGGCTTTGAATTGTGGTCCATCAATTTAAAAGTTATGTTCATGAACCAAACCTATTCAAGTATTGGTTTGTTTAATGTGCCATGTTCAGTGTTAAATGGCTGCCTTTCAGCAGCATCCTTGCTAGTCAGTGGTTTTTTAATAGCTGTGAAAAGGAGAATCAGAAAGAGTAGCTCTTGGTCGAATGAATGTGTAGGAGAACGTGACAGTAGGCTCATGCCATCTGATTGAGATGCTGGCCGCTTTATTTCACCCGTGCACGTTTTTCTTTGAAAAGCTACAACATCAAGTCTATATGGAAAGGGAGTCAATAGGGAGAGCCAGGACAAGTTCCCTTTAAACATATGCTACTAACTTAAGTTGGGTTTACCCATGATTTACAAATGAATATCTCATGTTAATGGACATCTTAATATTTTTACTATTTTTGCTATATGTTGGATAGAGCATTATTAAAAAAATAAATAAATTAAACTACTTTAACCGAATAACAACGCAAATAATTTCACATTTTAAGTTCAAAAAGTCAAAATGAAGCCTATTTCTTCTCGTCAACAAAATTGCTACCATTTAAAGAATTCTCATTCACTAAGTCTAATTCCATTTTTCTAGGCTGAATAAAAATGGAGAAATTAAAAAAAAAAAATCTAATTCAACAGACGTTGAAAATATTGTAGATGACTTCAAACCATCAACAGCAGATAAACAATGTTAGATTGTTCACAAAACATCTCGCTTTAATCTAATTAGTTTATTCTGCGTTATAGCGGCACAGAAAAAAAAATCCCATAGGATAAAATGCCTTTGTTGAAACAGGTGCTGTTTGTTATTTTTGGCTGTAATAAGTGAGAGGGAACGTTTTAGTGATTGCTTGTCATTATAATTATATCTTTTGGAGAGGAGTATTAAAGAGTACTACTAATCCTAGAAAAGAAAGTAATCATCATTTTTTGCATTCTCTTCATGGTGATAGTAAAAGTAGCTACCTTGGACTGCAATTATATATTTAAAAATAACAGTATTTAAGCTCATGGAGTTTGGATTTGCCGCAGCTTCCGAAAGTTTCATGTTGCATCGTCTGGTGAAAGTAGAAGACGTGTCCTTAGAAGCAATTATTAGTATCTTCAGAACGGGATTAGGTTAGAAAAACAATTGCCTAGCTTTTTAGCTAGAGATGACCCCATCACTGCCCGATATATTCGCAGATCCGTAGGCTTCCTGATTAATGGTGAAGCTTTTTTCCATGATAAATGCCTATGATAGCGAGACGCACTTGAACAACTGTGGAACAGGTGGTGCTGCGGTAACTAGACACTTCATTCATGAATAAATAAACCTTAACTTTTTTTGTATGCTTCTTAAAACTAATCCTTAGTATTGGTTTAACACCTTGACTTTCATCAAGGCCGTAAAACTACATTTTTCATCTAGTTCTTGACATTCAAGAGCTAAATTGCTGCTTGGCCAAAAAAAGCAATAATAAAAATGGGACTAAAGATGGTTTAAGCCAACACGACCACTGTAATAACCATCAGTCTAGTTTTCCTCGCATTAATGTTGTGGTGATTATGGAAAGCTGAAGTCTTATATTAAAAGTTCCCAAACACCTTAATTATCTGTTCACACTGATCAACCTATCTCTCCCAACTCCTCCATACACACACTCAGCTAAGCTAAGGATCAGGCATTGAAATTCAACATCACCGATCCTTCTCTTCCCCAGCATAGTAATTTTTCTAATATCTAATCTGTGTCTTCTCCCTTTCACTTTCATTCCATTGCTTCTCTTGTTTAATGTGCAAATGAGAATAATGATGATCCTTCTACACTGTGACATCCCTTCAGATACTTGTAGACAGCTATTAGTCTCCTCTTAGCCTTCTTTTTTGCAAACTAAACATTCCCAGATCCTTTAACCGTTCCTCGTAGGACATACATTGCATTCTGCTCACCATCCTGGTAGCTCTTCTCTGAATCTGTTCTAGTTCAATGACTTTTTAACATGTGGTGCCCAGAACTGGACACAGTATTCCAGATGAGGTCTGCCCAAGGAGGAGTAGAGGGGGATAATTGCTTCACGTGGTCTAGACTCTTTTCTTCTGTTAATACATTCTAGAACTGTGTTTGCCTTTTTTTCTGCTGCATCACATTGTTGACTCGTGCAGTTTGTGATCTATTAGTATACCCAAGTTTGTTTCACATGTGCTGTTGCTTAGTTCTATTCCTCCTATTTTTTTGCCCAAATGTAGAATCTTGTATTACTCCCTGTTAAATACCATTCTATTAGTCACTGCCCATTGTTCAAGCTTATCTAGATCCTTCTGAATACTTTCTCTGTCTTCTCTAGTTTAAGCTAGTCTAAGGGTACCGTCTCACAGTGGCACTTTGGTCGCTACGACGGCACAATCCGTGACGTTCCAGCGATATACTTACGATCTCGCTGTGTCTGACACGCTACTGCGATCAGGGACCCTGCTGAGAATCGTACGTCGTAGCAGATCATTCGAAACTTTCTTTCGTCGCTGGATCACCCGCTGTCATCGCTGGATCGGTGTGTGTGACACTGATCCAGCGATGTGTTCGCTTGTAACCAGGGTAAACATCGGGTTACTAAGCGCAGGGCCGCGCTTAGTAACCCGATGTTTACCCTGGTTACCATTGTAAATGTAAAATAAAAAACACTATATACACTCACATTCCGATGTCTGTCACGTCCCTCGCCGTCAGCTTCCCGCACTCACTGTGAGCGCCGGCCATAAAGTAAAAGCAGAGCACAGCGGTGACGTCACCACTGTGCTGTGCTTTACAGCCGGCACTGACACAGTCAGTGCGGGAAGCTGACGGCGGGGGACGTGACAGACACCGGAATGTGAGTATGTAGTGTTTTTTTTTTTTTACATTTACAATGGTAACCAGGGTAAACATCGGGTTACTAAGCGCGGCCCTGCGCTTAGTAACCCGATGTTTACCCTGGTTACCCGGGGACTTCGGCATCGTTGGTCGCTGGAGAGCTGTCTGTGTGACAGCTCTCCAGCGACCACACAACGACTTACCAACGATCACGGCCAGGTCGTATCGCTGGTCGTGATCGTTGGTAAATCGTTTAGTGTAACGGTACCCTTACACGGGAGAGCCATAAAGCACCTTACAGATTAGATGGTTAACTGGTTCTACCCTGCTGTCTTTTCTCTAAAGGGATTACCTTACTATGTAGGTCTTTACTTAAAGAAGCTCTTCCATGAAAGTTTTTATCCTCTTAAGGTATGTGCACACGTTCAGGTTTTTTCGCGTTTTTTTTCACGTTTTTTCGTGATAAACATGCTATAAAAACTCATTAAAAATGCATACATTATGCTTCCTATCATTTAGAATGCATTCTGCATGTTTTGTGCACATGGTGCGTTTTTTTCCGTGAAAAACGCATCGCGGTAAAAAAAGCAGCATGTTCATTAATTTTGCGGATTTGCAGCGTTTTTCCAGCAATTCTATGCATTTGGGAAAAAACGCACAAAAAACGCACAAAAAAACGCATCAAAAACGCGTCAAAAACGCATGCGGTTTTCTGGCAGAAATGTCCGGTTTTTGTCAGGAAAATTTCTGCAAGAAATCCTGACGTGTGCACATACCCTTAATGTATTGCTGTCATCATATAATATGGAACTGTGTACCTACAATTGCTCATTTTGCCTTTCTACTCAACTAATTATTCTTTTTTTCTCTGCTCTATGTAGAAGCAGGAAGTCTCTTTTCCCTGCATTTATCATACCTCTCTTCTACTCCTGACCAAGCTGCTCCCCCCTCTCCTGCCAGGGACTTTTTGCAGTGACTTATGACTCATACAGGGAAAATTGACCTCCTGTTTCTACATAAAGTTTAGAAGAATTCAGCAAATCAGATTGTAATCACGTAATGTCATAGTCCTATTGGAAAAGAGAAAAAATAACTGGGTACAAGGGAAAGTGGGCAATTGTAAGTACACAGTGCTATATAATATAATGACTGCAATATATTAAGAGGATAGAACTTTTGATGGGAGTGCTTCTTTAATGGGGTTGTCCACTACTCTGACAACCCCTTTTAATTTCCTATGCTTCCTCATTGTTAACTAATAAATTTTATACTAATTTCCAGTGCCCTCCCAGTGGTGTATGCTAGGGATCGTGTGACATTGTTATGAAATGCGATTCCTGCAGGCCAACCAACATTGGCTTCACTCTCCACACATTCGGATGAATCACATACATCCAGATGAATTAAGCTGTATGTGATTTTTTTTCGAAGGTGGGGAGAGGGAAGCCTGTGCTGACTGGCCCCAGGGATCAGGTGATACAAAGTCACATGAGAGGAGAGCTAGTGCAAACACCACTGGAACAGCACCTACATCGTGAGTATAGGGGTTATTATTTTACGAGGGAGGAAACATAGGGATTGAGAAGGAGCTATCCGAGTAGTGGACAACCCCTCTAAACTTCCCTTTAAGAAAAGGCAGGGACAAACTGTAACTGGATTCTTCCCTCACCATGAGCTATTTCTCTTTATGCTGTATAACTCCTTCACAATAGATCATACAGTAATGAACTCAACCTCATGATCTAATGTGTATGGGATCCCCTGACCTCCTGGAACATGTTAGGGAGAAAGAAGTATCAGGCATGTTGGATTTCTTTGTTCCCATTGAATTGTACTTGCATGCTTAGTCAAGTAGGAATGTACTGTATATAGAAGAGACAGAAGAAATAATGGCCAAATATGTCTTCAGCTGATATTTATTCTGTATGAGGACTTATAAACCCTTGCCACATGATATTATGCATTGTTATGTCTTTTGTGGTGATGAAGTTGTCTGGTGTTGATGACTTGGTCTTTTTAAATCAAAGGTCTGACAAATTGTATAACCTGAAGAGAAAAAAGCATGTCATCTGACTTTAACAACTTTGCTCTTACAGAAAGACCGTCCTTCGTAAGGAGGCCAAGTAACATGGCGGTCACAGTGGATGACAGTGTTGAATTTAAGTGTGAGTCTCGAGGTGATCCTGTTCCTACTGTTCGATGGAGGAAAGATGATGGTGATCTACCTAAAACAAGGTACTGTAGGCTTTAGTTTTCCAAGATGAAGTGTTATAAAGTTCTGCATCTGGACGTAGTTTGTAAGCGAGTCAAAGACCTTTTTAAGAATACACGGTTCTGTTGTGACCTAATGGACGTTCCTTCAGACCCTTTCCACATATGCACATTGAGTGTACTTGATAGGGACAGGGTACTACATCTCTGGTGGTGGCTAATGTTTTTGCCCAATCTTTGTGTCATCTATCATCATCAGTCACGAGACAGTCAGAAGGCCTTTATAAAGTAATTTTGTCCCACCAAAAATCGATGGGTTTAGCTCATTTTACTCTTACATGCATTGACAGTCATTTTGACCTGATGTCTAACCTATCACATGTAGCTCTCTGATCTTCTGCATCTAGCTGGTACAAGATTCCAGAGATCTTGTACTGTTTAAATGAAATGATCTTTATATCATGACAGTGACTTTTCCATGTGCAAATCATTTCCATTGTAACCAAACCTCTTAGTGTGGTTTACACAGAGATGTTGATTTGATCCTGCCCAAACCTGGTCCTAAGAAGACAATTCTACATATTTTTCCCAATTTAAGATCTTTTCATGCTTTCATATCAGATATGAAATCCGAGATGACCACACACTCAAGATTCGTAAAGTTATAGCTGGGGATATGGGAACGTACACGTGCATTGCAGAAAACATGGTGGGCAAAGCAGAAGCCTCAGCTGTCCTCACTGTTCAAGGTAAGACGTTGTGACTCATCAGTATTAATAATCAACTGGTAAAGCCAACTGGTAAGACTGCATTTACCCTACTAGGTCTACTCTGATCCGCTACATGCAAGCCAGTCTGTAATCATGTAACTCTTCTTCTTACATGGGTCAGCTGCACGTCCATGTGTACAGAATGATCATTAAGATACAGTCATTCTGTATGCATAGAGTATAATTGTTCTCGCCAGCACGTGTGCTGCCGAGAACAAAGAGTTTTAACCTTGCTTTAAAATCATTTCACCCAAGAAATAAGCATTTTGCTTACGTGTCGAGTGATTAGAGAACTATTTAGACAGGAATAATCAAGAAACGCACGTTCCTGGGAACACTCATTCCTGATATCGGCCAGTGTAAATGCATTTTAACAGTAATGCCAATTTCTTTAATGTAACTAGTCTTTTCTATGCTTAGAAAATGACCAATACAATTAAGACATTATTTTTCTTTGTAATTCATATTTACATGTCACAGTAATGCACAATTGATGTATATGTTTTCCTTGTGACTTTTAAATTTAGGTCACATTTAGATTGTGTTCTGAAGAAATATATGTCACTCTCCGCTGGATGCCAGCACTCCACGTGTCCTTCATCTTGCAGGGCTCCTGATTTGCATACAGACTCATTTATGTTAATTACTGTAGCATATAGAACCAGCGCTATAACGAGGTTCAATGTAAAGACGAATGTGACAGTTTTAATATTAGTCTGAAAAGGCAGATTTATGGGCCAATAAAAAAATCTGAGCTAAAATTTCGACATATGCATGATCACCAGTATAAAATATCCCAATGGTACTACTCAAGTTGTGTCAATTAGGATTTTTTTTTTTTTAAATTGGATCAAGTGGACAAATATTGTTGTAAATTAATATGTTCCACCTTTTTTTTCATTCCAGTGATGTGTCACTTACTGGGCTGCCTGCTGTAGTTTTGATAAAAACACATTTTTATCAGCAGGAGATTATCATTAGAGGAATAGTAAACCTGTTACTATGTTGTCCTCTATATTCATGAGCTCTGTATATCCACTAATTGGCAGCTTTCTGCCTATGCACAGTGTTCACAGAAAGCAGCCAATCAGTAGTGGGGGCAAGGTTACACCGCTCAGCATTTAGAGAACTGGTAGATCTGCACCAGATAAAACAGCAGCAAGCAACCCAGTAAGTGACAAATTACTGGAATCAGGGTTTCTGCCTCAACATCATGCTGTTCTCAGATGGGGTATCAAAAACCTGGTGACAAATTCATTTTACGAAGTTTTAAATGAGCTTGGAGAGTGTTTTCCAACAAGTGTCTCTTTTAAAAAAAAAAATAGAGTGATGGGTGTAGGATTGAAAATGGTTAGGGTCTTGATCTGTCACCAGCATGTGCATTGGAGTTATATGGTGGACCCGTGGAGGGATTTCCTGACATTATGCTTCTGGCAGAAGCTGTCATGTATCCCATTGCAAAGGCATTCAGTGGGATACATTGTTAATAGACACCCATTAAGAATTTTTTTTTCTTTTTCAACTTACACCCTTCACCCCTGGGCAATTTTCCATTCTTCGTTTTCGCTATTTCCTCCCCTTTTTCCAAGAGCTCTATATGAGGGCTTGTTTTTTACAGGACGAGCTGTACTTTTGAATGACACCATTCATTTTATCATGTGATGCACTGGAAAGTGAGAAAAAAATCCAAGTGCTTTGAAATTGCAAAAAAAGTGCAATTCCACAATTTTTTTTACTATGTTCACTATGTGATATATTTAGGGGTAGATGTGATGTTTTATTTGCCTGTTATTGCATTTTATTGCATTGTTGTAGCAACCAAAAAAACATAATTTTGTCATTTTGATTTCTTTTTCTCGTTACGCCGTTTATCGATCTGAATAATTTATTTTATGTTTTGATACATCGGGCGTTTCTGTATTTTTGTATGCCTTTGTTTTTAAGGGCACAAAAGGGGGTTGATTTGAACTTTAGTGTTTTTTTTAATTTCTCAAATATTCGTTAAAACTTTTTTTTTTTAAACTTTTTACTGTGTTCAATAGTCTCCTCAGGAGACTTGAAGTGGTGATCTTCTGTATAGCAGAAATCACAATCTCCTATTAATGCTGTCCACGGGCTGGCGTCACAATCGGATTTAGATGACAGACACCATTGGCGCCTCTGCCCCTACATCAGGCTTCTCTCAGATAGGGTAGCAAAAATCTGGTGACAGATTCGCTTTTGGAAGTTTTAAATAAGCTTGCACAGTGTTCCTTAATACACCTTTCCAACAAGTGTGTTTTTTAAACATTTGAGGTGGTTGGTGTAGAATTGAAAATGGTTAGGGTTTTGATCTGTCTACATCATGCACATTGGAGGTATACACAGTGGGTACGGAGAGTATTCAGGCCCCTTTACATTTTTCACTCTTTGTTTCTTTGCAGCCATTTGGTAAATTCAAAAAAGTACATTTTTTTCTCATTAATATACACTCTGCACCTCATCTTCACTGAAAAAACCCAGAAATGGAGAAATGTTTGCAAACTTAATAAAAATGAGAAACTGAAATATCACATGGTCATAAGTGTTCAGACCCTTTGCTCATATTTAAGTCACATGCTGTCCATTTCCTTGTGATCCCCCTTGAGATGGTTCTACTCCTTCATTGGAGTCCAGCTGTGTTTAACTAAACTGATAGGACTTGATTTGGAAAGGCGCACACCTGTCTATATAAGACCTCACAGCTCACAGTGCATGTCAGACCAAGTACAGAGATGTCCTGGATGAAAACCTCTTCCAGAGTGCTCTGGACCTCAGACTTGGCCAAAGGTTCACCTTCCAACAAGACAATGACCCTAAGCACACAGCTAAAATAACAATGCAGTGGCTTCAGAACAACTCTGTGACCATTCTTGACTGGCCCAGCCAGAGCCCTGACCTAAACCCAATTGAGCATCTCTGGAGAGACCTGAAAATGGCTGTCCACCAACGTCCCCCATCCAACCTGACGGAACTGGAGAGGATCTGCAAGGAAGAATGGCAGAGGATCCCCAAATCCACATGTGAAAAACTTGTTGCATCATTCCCAAGAAGACTCATGGCTGTACTAGCTCAATAGGGTGCTTCTACTCAATACTGAGCAAAGGTTGTGAATACTTATGACCATGTGATATTTCAGTATTTCTTAATAAATTTGCAAAAATTACTACATTTCTGTTTTTTTCAGTCAAGATGGGGTGCAGAGTACACATTAATGAGAAAAAAATGAACTTTTTTGAATTTACCAAATGGCTGCATTGAAACAAAGAATGACAAATTTTAAGGGGTTCTGAATACTTTCCGTACCGACTGTATTGTGGAAAGATTTCATAACATATCTTTTTTGGGCCTCTGATGAATGAATGGAGCTATATACTGAGAAATTCTTCCGATGTGTCCGACAATCATAGACCCACTGTTTCTGATAGTATGTTTGATGTCACCAGACTGGGTCGAGATTATAACCAACCAATGAGTGTGTCCCCAGGACATGCCCATCTTAGTGCAATAATAATGGGGGCTTAACCCAATGAGCCATGTATACTTGTAGTGTTCTCTGCATAAGATAGCGAACATGATGATCAAACTATAGAATACATAGGGATCATTCTCTTTTTGTGGGAAGGAGCCATCTGCATGTTTACAGAGTAGATTATTTGCTCTGAACTTCCGACTGTAATCTGAAGGTTTTCTTCAAAGGAGGTTAAGAGCAATGTATCTTTGAGGGTTAAGGTACCGTCACACTAAGCGACGCTGCAGCGATAGCGACAGCAATGCCGATCGCTGCAGCGTCGCTGTGTGGTCGCTGGAGAGCTGTCACACAGACCGCTCTCCAGCGACCAGCGATGCCGAGGTCCCCGGGTAACCAGGGTAAACATCGGGTTGCTAAGCGCAGGGCCGCGCTTAGTAACCCGATGTTTACCCTGGTTACCAGCGTAAAAGTTAAAAAAACAAACAGTACATGCTCACCTGCGCGTCCCCCAGCCTCTGCATCCTGACGCTGACTGAGCTCCGGCCCTAACAGCAGAGCGGTGACGTCACCGCTGTTGCTTTCACTTTCAGTTTAGGGCCGGCGCTTTAGTGTCAGGAAGCAGAGGCTGGGGGACGCGCAGGTGAGCATGTACTGTTTGTTTTTTTAACTTTTACGCTGGTAACCAGGGTAAACATCGGGTTACTAAGCGCGGCCCTGCGCTTAGTAACCCGATGTTTACCCTGGTTACCAGTGTAAAATATCGCTGGTATCGTCGCTTTTGCTGTCAAACACGGCGATACACGGCGACCTAGCGACCAAATAATGTGCAGACCTTCTAGCAGCGACCAGCAATTTCACAGCGGGATCCAGATCGCTGCTGCGTGTCAAATACAGCGATATCGCCATCCAGGTCGCTGCAACGTCACGGATTGCTGGCGATATCGCCTAGTGTGACGGTACCTTAAGTGTTTAGAGGGATTTAGACTTTCATCACTTTAGCCATGTTTACCTTTAGTATTGATTCTCTATGATAAAAGAACCATGAAAAGAAATACATTCCTGGCCTGGATTTACATGGCCTTCAAATATCACCGCTACCTCTCATCTCTCCTTTATTCTATAGTAGCAAACATATCACATATAAGGCAGTATTTATACATCCCAGTGCAAAGAAAAGGAGGCTTAGACATGGCCAACCGACAATATTATGGATTAAACAATATTTCTTAATCTATGGAATTTTATGAGAATCCTCTTGTTTTGATCCTTAAATCTCCATTGGTCATTAATAATAGCTTTTAAAAATATCGCTTGCCTGGGAAGACTTCTTACCCATGTCCTTTGCGGTCTAGCGTCCCACCCATCTGTCAGTGGTCCGATCTGCCACCTATTTTTACAGATGTGTGGCTCAACAAATCCTGAGACGACCATCGAATCTGACAAGATTCAAAATCATCAGATTCTCTTGAATTCAATCCAGGAAATTCTATTTGCTTTAAAATTTGTGCAGATCAAGTTTGCCATTAAAAGACCACAGAGCATAAAAAACATTAAGTTAAAAAATAGGTCAGTGGTACTTGGCAGCAAGATGGGAGGTCCTCAAATCTCCTAACTTCTGGCAGCCCCGATGCGGCCCTTGATTTGTCAGGGTAGGCACGACATCATCTGAGCGTTACTTTGCGCAGATGTCATGCCGGTCCTCTCTAATTAAAATCAGGAACGACGGAACATAAGAGATTCGCAGGCCTTCCATCCAACCGTCGTAAGATGCCACTAACCTGAAAGCTGGACCAGTGTTCTGAGAATAGATACGCTCATCTCTAGTATGGTACATATATACAGTATCTGTAATTTATTACCTCTTCTCGGCCTTTACCTTTCCGATTGTCCATCGTGTAAATCCTAATCTGCGCCAAAGAGCCCTGAAGACTAGTGCCAGAGGAAGTTGGGCAGTGGGACAGGACAGGTGAAGGGGAGAGGTGAGTATTATGTTTAGTTTTTTTATCCTGTAATGGTAGAGATGGGAAAATCGATTTGCAGGACTTCAACCAGGTCAGTAATCTGTGACCGCTATAAATCTCTTCTTGCCTCCTAGCATTTCTGACTCTATTTTTGATTAGCCAAGTGACATGACATTGTTTGTGTGTCATGCAGCAATGATGATGTTGCACCAGCCCTACTAAACAAAAGAAGAAATTGGTGTGTTGGGCGGTAAGACGAGAATCACAGGTCTCCTGTCCAGCCGTCACAGATTACTGACCTGGTCGAAGGATCGGTGTCCTGTGAATCGATTCTCCCATCTCGACTTCCTAAAACCAATTCAAGGACATGGCAGTCACCCCGAGTTTCTGTATGTCACACCTAGAATTATTGGGGACGATTGAAGGGACAAGTAGGCAGAAATAAAAAGAACAGAATATTAAGTGAAAGAGACACATACGGAAAAATACAAAACAAATGTAACCGCACATTTCACCCACCATAGAAAAATAACTGTACCGTGTACATATCCTGTGAATGTCCCCTGGTGTCCTAATTAGAAAAGTAGATTACTAAAGGGATTTTACAAGATGTAATTCTCAGAAAGATAAGAAAATGGTGGAAAATTTCTGTTTGCACAAGTCATCAGACCTCACACATTGAGGATGACTTGTGTCAACTGATATTATGTTTATTATATTCTTACGCATTCCTTTCCTGAAGCAAAGGTGAAGCGATGGTTTTATGATAATTATCGGAATAGTTTCTTCTACCATCCACAAAGCCTTAATACATCTCATTGTAAATGTTGTCTGTCACGGGATATCACGGTATAAACTGCATTCATTATGAAAATATGTAGACCTGACGAGGCTGGTATATTTACGTTGGAAATCCATGTCAACATAGCTGTATGATAACGAAATAACTGATTATTTTGCAGTCAGAGCTTATTTTCATATTAGCAATGATTATGATATGGAATTTCTAAGTGAGTACATCAGCCTTATTGGGTCTAAGAGATCTATATAATATATGCAGATGGTATTATGAAATCTGATCCATTTTAAGGTTGGATATCCCTTATTAGATGTCAGCAAAATGTTTACAGAAAAGGCCTCTAATCTCTTGACATGATTCAGTTCTGTTTTGTTGCTATTTATCAGAAATTTCCAGGCTTGGGGTACAAGTCTGCAGTCACTTTTTGTGCACATAATGAATGCTGTTAGGATTCTCCGGTGCCAGGAGCAGGGCAGTCGTGACTTCAAGTGTGCGATTTGCATACTTCTGGCCACATTCCAACTAGACTTTTTCAGTTTTGCTCAATACACTTGCATTGAGTGAGGTTGCGTACGACTAGTAGGCATGTGACTCCCTGTACGCAAATTGCATACTTGCAGTCACATACCCTTCTGACACTGGAGAATCCTGATACCCCAAGCCTGGACAGTCCTTTTAAACTAGGTCTATATTATGAAAGCTGCCTTAAAGGGGACAGTCAAAACATAGGTCAAGGAATGGTGCAAAATGCCAATGTCTATAATCCCGATATGTTCTCTCTGAATATCCCGCATGTCTGTATTGTACCAGTGAAGTGAACAGATGGGAAACAGATACAAACTTTAATATGTTGGACATGATGATGTGCTGGGAGTTTTTGTGTCCTGGTGAAGTCGGTTTTAACTCATGTCCTTGGCACATTTTCTGTAGTGCTGAAAATATTTTACAGTTTTTCATTAGATTTCAATTAATGAGTGCTGTGCCGAAAGCCAATGAAGGATAACTATTTCTCTACTGCCACCTAGTGGAAGTTGCTAATCTATGAGTCACTGCACTCTTTAACTCCTTCACTGCCAGGTGATTTTTTTCCTTCCTTACTTCCAAGAGCCATCCTTTTTATTTTCTGCCAATATATCCATATGAAAACTCATATTTCATGAGATTATTTTACCATGCAATATAACTGAAGGCAGGAAAACATTTATAGTGTTGTGAAATGGCAAAGAAAAATGCAATTCTGCCCATTGTTTTTTGTTTTATACGATATTCGTTGTGTAGTAGCAATGACCAGGCAACATGATTCTCTTATGTCAGTACAATTACGGGATGTATATTTTTGTTTTTCCTTTTAATCAAGTAGCGAAAAAAAATTGTAGTTTTGTAAAAAAAAAAAGACAAACTTTTTTTTTTGGTAGTTACAACATTTTGATAGCTTTGTATTACAGATTTTTTTAGGACAGTTCGAACAGCAAAAAACAAAAAACAATTTTGGCATTTAGATTTCTTTTTACTGTTCAGGTTAATTCATTTTATATTTTGAAAGATCAGACTACTACAGAAGCAGCAATACCAAATGTGCTTATTTTTTTTATTTATTTTCTGTTATATTTTTAAAAACTACTGTATAAAAACTTTTGATCATGTTTTACATTATGTTTTCAGCTTGCTAAGGGAGTGGAGCAAACAATCTGTTCTATATACCGCAGCAGACCTGTAATTATAGAATTGAAGAAAAACGTTAAAGGGGTTGCCCACTTCTCAGTCCTTATGTTTCCTATTTGTAAAATAATAACACTTGGGGCTCTTTCAGATGTCCCTGATAATCGGTCCATTGTTGGATCACAATGCACCGACTGGCAGTATATCTTCTGATATTCTCAGGTCAAGAGATGTGCATTGCGATCGGACCGATTATCATGTACATTTGAAATAGCCCTTATACTCCCTTCCGGCGCCGGTGCTGTTCCAGCGGTGTCTGCGCTGTTCCAGCGGTGTCGGTACCACCTCTCCTGAGGATCACATAGCATTGTTATGTCGCGTAATCCCTGCAGCCAGTCAATGTTGGCTTCACTCTCCTCTCTTATGGACGTAATTGACATCCGAAGAAAGTGAGAGCACAGCCTCAGCTCTCACATCCTCCAGATGTCTTGATTTCTCTTAAGGAGGGAAGAGTAAAGATAGTGCAGATTGACTGCAGTGATCGCGTAACATAACACTGTTACGCAATCCTCGGGAGAGCCAGTACCAACACTGCTGGAACAGCGCTGACACCGCTGGAACAGCAGCGGCACTGGTATGGAGTACAAGTCTTAACATTTTACTAGAGGAAACATATGGATTGAGAAGGGGTTGTCCAGTCATTACAACCCATTGTGTATGTATAACCCCCTTTGTATTGTTCTCCCTGAATATCTCACATTTGCCCCTGTATTTTCCAGTGTAGGGAACAACTGTTAAACTGATACAAGCTGTATTATGATGTTTTGGGAGTTTTTTTGTCCAGGTGAAGTTCTGTTTAATATGTGTCTTTGGCCTATTTTCTCCAGTGCTGTGAATCTTTTATAGTATTTCATTAGATGTATTACACAGTAGTCTCTGTTGTACGTTATCCTCTTGCCGGGCAAATGATCTTTAGACATTAAAGTTTTAATGGGTCCTATATATGTGTTATCCTATATTTTTAATATTCACATTATAGTAGTAGTGAGTCAAAGTGCATTTAAGCAAAATCTTTTTATACAATGCCCTAAAAACAGATCTAGCGGGCTACTAGATAAAGGGCGAATTAGTTAGTTAGTTTGGTTACTATGAGTCATAAGGCCGTAAAATGAGTAAGAGGGCTCACAGAGGTTTATAATAAGCTCCTACGAAACCCCCCGATGAGTAACATTTGGCGGCTTTTAATGGGAATTTAATAGAATCTTCTTATGGAATTTCTAATATAAAGGAAGTTTTCTCTAAAGACAGTTTTGAGTTAAGTAAATTATTGTGCTATATTACAAATACCCTGTGGCCCCTCATTTATAGGATTTACATAAAATAGATATATATATATATATATATATATATATATATATATATATATATATATATATATATATATACTGTGCATTGCTCGCTTATGTCAATATATTGTTTTTGTGTCTTAACCATTTGCAGTAAATAATAATTTAATGAGGATTATAATGAGAATATACTTTCCCTACAAAGATTTGTTCTTTCTAAAATTATTCCAGAGAATAACAGGACTTTGTGAGCAGCTTAGTCAATAAAATAATAAAAAAAAATTGTTATAAAAAAGAAAATGGTTTCCTGTAGATGTAATTGTGGACATATTTTTCAATTAATAGAGAAAAATAAGGCTACTTTTTAGATTAAAAACATGGCTATATGGAGCTAATACACAACCCTGGATCCTTCATTAGTTCTAGATTTCTATTGAACTCTGCTAATGGGATTCATGAATTTAAGATTAATTTTGACTTAAAGATGACTCAACATTTTATCACTGTTATAATTTTGACATTTACTTAATTTTTTAAGTTTTATTCCCATTTTATGTTCTTGTTTCATTTATTTCTTGCACTTTTTGTAGTTTTTTTTATGTTTTTATGTTTATTTTATTTCACACCTTTTTTTGTTTCTTTTTATTTTTTAGTTGTTTCTGGTAAGTTGGAATTTTATTATTCATCATTTTCTATTCATCCTGTTATATCATGGCTGGAATACCACCCATCACCTTCCTCATCATTGGGCCCCATTACCCACCAAAGTCTATGTTTCATTTGTCATTGGCAAACCAGAAATACCGGTTGGAATTACATCTGCCTGAATATACTGGTAATTGTGACAAAGGTATAAGGTAATATGAACCTGATACTCTTGGGGCCCTGGAGTTGCCCATCTTTTTAAATCTTATCATTTCTCACAATTATATTAATGAACACTAGAACAGGGCGCTGTTTCTTTTTGTGTCTTCTAACAAATTTGCAATTAACAACCTTTCTGTGCTTTATATGTTATTGCAAAAATAAGAAATCTGATGTCATCATTGTGGAATTACACGGTACTTTTGTATAGTGGAAGGAGACATTTTCAACTAACAGTTCTCTTTCTAATGCTGGGAAATAAACGCCATCTTGCTCACCTCCAAGTTTCTAGACTGGGAGTGTTAGGCTGGTTTGGAAAACATGCTGTAAAGCAAGATTGCTTTAAAAATTAGAAAGTTTTATTAGTTTATTTTTAATTGTCAACAAATTTAAATGACCACCCTTTGCTTTCATAGCACCATCAAAGCATTGTTTCTTCTAGGCACACTTCCACACTGTCTTTGAAAAAAAGCTTGTCAGGAAGATTGTTCCAAACATCTTGGAGAACTAACCGCAGATCATCTTCTGTGGATGTCGGCTTGTGCAAATCCTACTTTCTCATCATGTTATCCCAGAGATGCTATATCAAGATCAGAGCTCTGTAGGCACCATATCATTATTTCTAGGATCTTGGTGTTCTTTACTTTGAATATTAAAAGAGTTAGTGGACAAATTCCGCGCTGTCGACAGAATTGAGACATACACTCACCGGCCACTTTATTAGGTACACCATGCTAGTAACGGGTTGGACCCCCTTTTGCCTTCAGAACTGCCTCAATTCTTCGTGGCATAGATTCAACAAGGTGCTGGAAGCATTCCTCAGAGATTTTGGTCCATATTGACATGATGGCATCACACAGTTGCCGCAGATTTGTCGGCTGCACATCCCAAAGATGCTCCATACAAGGCAGGATGGATCCATGCTTTCATGTTGTTTACGCCAAATTCTGACCCTACCATCCGAATGTCGCAGCAGAAATCGAGACTCATCAGACCAAGCAACGTTTTTCCAATCTTCTACTGTCCAATTTCGATGAGCTTGTACAAATTGTAGCCTCAGTTTCCTGTTCTTAGCTGAAAGGAGTGGTACCCGGTGTGGTCTTCTGCTGCTGTAGCCCATCTGCCTCAAAGTTCGACGCACTGTGCGTTCAGAGATGCTCTTAGGCCTACCTTGGTTGTAACGGGTGGCGATTTGAGTCACTGTTGCCTTTCTATCAGCTCGAACCAGTCTGCCCATTCTCCTCTGACCTCTGGCATCAACAAGGCATTTCCGCCCACAGAACTGCCGCTCACTGGATTTTTTTTCTTTTTCGGACCATTCTCTTTAAACCCTAGAGATGGTTGTGCGTGAAAATCCCAGTAGATCAGCAGTTTCTGAAATACTCAGACCAGCCCTTCTGGCACCAACAACCATGCCACGTTCAAAGGCACTCAAATCACCTTTCTTCCCCATACTGATGCTCGGTTTGAACTGCAGGAGATTGTCTTGACCATGTCTACATGCCTAAATGCACTGAGTTGCCGCCATGTGATTGGCTGATTAGAAATTAAGTGTTAACAAGAAGTTGGACAGGTGTACCTAATAAAGTGGCCGGTGAGTGTATATATCCCAGTATGGTACAGTAAGATACACATGTGGTTTCTACTGAAAAAGTAAATATATACGTCAAAATGCGTTGAAATAAACCACCATCTTACTATACCATACTGGGATATACGTCTCAGTTCTGTCAGCATCACAGAATTTGTCCACTAAGGCCGGGATCACACAATACAGCCGAGTCTCGCAGGTGAAATCCCTTCTCTGGCGCCAGCACTCCGGAGCGGAGCGTGCAGCCGCACAGCAATACATGGAGCTGCACGCTCCGCTCCCAAGTGCCGGCGCCAGAGAAGAGATTTCACCTGCGAGACTCGGCCGTATCACGCGTATGTGTGATCCCGGCCTAACTCTATTTATCATCTGATATACAATAAGATACACTTTATTGATCCCGGGGAAAATTACGGTTTTATCCAATGGTCATTTGCTGACCAGTGGATCCGCTGCAGCTGATTTTCTACGTTGTATGCTGTTTTAACAGATTGAACAGGTGAGTTTAATCTGAGTGTATAGCTCAATGTTTGTCTTGGATAAGACCCTATTTACGCTGATCTTTCCTACAGTTTCTGGGTCACTTTGAATATAGTCATTAATGGCATTAGCTGTATGTTTGGGGTCATTGTCTTGCTGCAGAATAAATTTGCAGCCGCCTCCCTGAAAGTATTGCATGATGGATAAGCATCTAATTGTATTTCACTGCATTGATACATTATTAATCTTGACCTAACTTCCACAGCCATTTGATGAAATATATTCTCAAAATTGTGAGGAACCTCCACCATACTTCATTATTGAATGCAGATATTACTTTTTACATATTTCAATTTTTGACGCATCATTCAAGAGCACCTGCTGCCATTTTACTGCACCCATGTTTTTGTGCATAGTTGAGTCGTTTTGGCCTTGTTTCCATTTAACGTTATAGGTTTTGGGCCATAATTCATTCATGAAGAACACATCAGGACAGACTTTTTCAAACAGGAGATTGGTGTAGCTGGGTCCCACTGGTTGCTGCCAGTTCTGAGCTGATGGCACTGCTGTTTTTGAAGGAGAGCGTGATGTCTCTTTCATCTGCTGGACTAAGTTTTCTTGGCTGACCACTAAATTTATGGTCCTCATCATTGCCCATTTTTTGGGAGGCATCTGACTGGCTCAAAATTTATTATGCAACAGGACAACAAACCCAAACATACACCCAAAGTTATTAAGAACTATCTTCAGCATATAGAAGAACAAGGAGTCCGGAAAGTGATGAAATGACCTCACAGATCCTGGATCTTGTCATTGAGCCTGCCTGGAATTCAGTGAAGAAATTGCGTAAAACCTGCAGAAGATCTGTTGTTATTTTTCAAAGATATTTCAAGCTTATGAGTTTCTTCAAAAATTGTCTGCAAGTATACCTAGAAGAATTGATGCTTTGATGCTGTTTGGAAGTCAAAGGGCGGTCACACCAAATATTGAAATTGTTCATTCACTTTCCATATTGTTAGTTAATAAAAATAAAATTCTAACACTTCTATTTTTGAAAACATTTTGATTTTACAGCACGTTTTTCACACCTTTCTAAAATTACCAAGTTAACAACACAATACCATAACGATACTACTACCTGTGTGGTGGCCCATATTTATCCTTACGCCAAATGATTATGTATTATAGAATCCAAAGGACTGTTTATATATACTGAATACAGATGGGAAACTTGGAAAGCAAAAATTAATTTGTTACTAGGGAGTCCTTTTGGACTGCAATTTAGTTTGGCTCAATTTTTTGACTGAGCCTACAAAGAGCTCCCCTCTCTACAGTTCCTGGGACAGCGGTGAAATAGTATGAACTAGCTATGGAATAGGTACCTTATCTTAATTTTTTATGTCTTTTCACAAGTTCTTTATGCCTTACTGCCGTTTTATACAAATAGTTTTCCAAGGCAGGGTGTATATACCGGACATTGTTTCCTCTATATACAGCGACTATATTTTGCATATGTATAAATCAGGATGAGTCTTTGAAAAGGCAAACTTGGAATGCAATTTCAGAATCCCGCACTTGCCCAGAGCTTTTAGATATCTCGGCATGAACATAATTTACTTTGCTAAAGGGAAAATTATATGGCATAAAGGCAAATAATTCCACACGGGTGGGCATCAAAGCTGATTTAACAAGGAAATGTTCTGTGGTCGTCAAAACAACCATAACAGTTCTATGGCTTTGACTAAGTTATTCTGTTTTTATTCCTTATTCCACTGCTCCACTGCATTTCTCTCATTTTCCATAACTCGTCTTTTATATTTGTGAATCCTTTTCTTTTGCTTATGAATTAAATTTTCCGTTTATATTTTGGCATAAATTTTCTTTGCTAACACTAGGTAGTTAAAGTGTAAGTTAACATTTATATTTGTAATTGAGAGGAATTGAGAGAAAATGACAGTAGTTTAACTGTGTGTGTATGTTAAATGTGCTAGCAAATGTAGAAGTGCAGAAGAAGCATACCAAGCTGAAGACCATAAATCTGCACCACAGAAGGCATGACCAGATAGTTTTGGTCAACCCTATAGTCGTAGAATTGGATAAATGTCTTACTAGAATATCTCATGTGATGGCTCATCAAATTTGTGTAGGCACATCACATACACAGTGCAGTAATTGCTATGGTGGACATCACCTTCCCCACACACGAACATAGCCACTAATTAGGGATGAGCGCAACCCTGGTGTTCTTGCAACCTTGATCTACCATCCACATCACTGCTCTCTGTCCAAGGACAGGAGTGGCATGAATTTCCTTACCATCTAGGATCCCAAGCTTGGCTTATGATTAGCCGAGTTGGCGATGTATCAAGCCTGGCCGCCAAATCAAATGTTGTACCAGGAAACACAGATGTTCAGAAATTTTGTGCAACCTCTCATCTCTCCTACTAATGGTTCCCTTAGATACACAGTTGTGATCATACTAACTCCTTGAAGGCATTAGGCATTCCCGTCCATATAATTTTGCATATCCACAGAATATGCCAAAAATGTATGTTCCAACTATGGGATTGGCACCTATCTTGAGAACGGGGGCCTTGATGCTGATATCACCAAAATAGTGGTCAGAATTTCCATTCATTTGTGAAGGAATTCTGACCACTTCTTCAATGAAACGCAATGGGGCCCTGTTCTCAAGAAAGATGTGGATCCAACTGTTCAGACCCTCATCTGCTATTCATTTATGGCACATGATTTCAGTACTTTTGTATTGGTCAAGGACAAGGTTCCTTAGGACAACTGTTGTCTCCTGCACTAGTACTATTAATGAAGAATTGTATCAGCCCATGAGGTATAGCTGTATTATTTATTACCTTTCATTTTGCCTTCCTAATAAAGAAAATAAAAAAATCTTAAAAAATGAACAGGATCTGGAATCAGAAATAAATGGCACAAACAACCACACAGATGTGTCCTTTCTTACCTTTCTTTTTGACTTCACAAATCACAAAAGGGGTAACAAGAGATGACCAATATTGAAATAAATACATGTTTGTGATACTTTGTCCGGAGATGTTTATTCTATGCGTCTACTTGTGGTAAACCAGTGGTTGTAATGTGAACTGCAGCCTGTCGGGTGTTTTTCTGGTATGTCACAATAATGTATAGAATTTTCCTCATGAGAAATTACAGTCCTGAACAAAATCTGCAAAATGGTAAGAGTGGACACATCTATAGGCCATGTTATTATACTCAGGCATGGTGAGATTGGGGGGGTGATCATCTTCCTATAAACTACAATTTCCAAATCTTTTTCATGCAAAGCTTAAAAGGCGACCAGGTCTGTTTCCGTTTTGATCCCTTGGGGCAGTGGCTCCAGGAGGGAGAATCTTGACCATAGAAGGGGCCTTTTTTTTAGAGTACAATGGTACCTATCAGTACCAGTGGCATAATAGGGTTTATAGTTGACTTATGACCACAGATGCCAGATTACAAAAAACTTATTTTTTGCTCTTTTCCAGTGCAGATTTTTCAATTTGTTCTCCAGGTGCAACGTCATTATTTCCCACTAACATAAATAGTTGTTACTGTAACACAAGTCACATATGGTTCTTTACACATCCTGTTTATTGCCAGCTAAAATGACCATATCAACTGTATAAACCAACTGAAAAGAAACTAAAGTTCGCCCTTACGGCAAAAGCAGATGTGTAATTTATGCAGTTCAGAAAAATAACAAAGTAAACTGACCTAGCTTCGACAGTCAGAATACCACTGACATAGCTTTGACTTGTAGAAATCCACCGAGAGAGTCAAATTCGTGGTATAATCCTGTAGGGTCGATCCAGAAGTTCAGGCTACGGGATTACCCATTTTCATAACATTTGTAAATTGCTGAGAAGAAAGAGAAACTCCTGTTATCTCAGAGGCCATTTTCACTGATATGTATTTATTGTATTTTTTTTTTCTTTTTGCAGAACCTCCAAATTTTGTGGTGAAGCCACGTGATCAGGTAGTTGCATTGGGACGTACGGTCACGTTTCAGTGCGAAGCAACAGGAAACCCTCAACCAGCTATCTTTTGGCAGAAGGAGGGCAGCCAGGTAATGGATTTTAATAGATTAACAAATACCCATGAAATTGAAATGATCTGCATTAAATCTCCATCAAGTCTCAACCCTAAATGCATTTTATGCCTAAGTGTGAAAACAGTATTAAATTACTCTAAGCTCCTTTGCACATTGATGCCATCGATTTGTGGCTGAGGATGGGCATTGTGCTAAATTTGGATATCAAAATGGCTGTCATCGAGCTAAAGAAGGCGCATACATCATTAACAGCAGAAGATCCATAAATGAACTGACAGGTACAATTTATTTCACGTTAGACGTGTATTATTCCAAGATAAACAAGGGTTTGATTACATCAGTTAAAGGTCATCCATTTATCAAGCTGCAACCAAAGATTTCTCATTACGCCGCTGAGTGTTATGTAGTTTCATGCTTATGATACGGATTTTGAAATAGATACACAGGTCTCAGCTAACAAAAAATAACATGGCAGTGAATTTGTAAAGGGTACAATAATCTAAATATATATAAAATTAATATTATATGCATACATAGTATATATTTCTATCTATCTTTCTATCTTAAAAGAAGAATAGGTATAAAATGGTGTATGGGTTTTACAATTTGGCATGATAGTTGCCTTTTCTAATGAAACAATCCATTCTACACTGTGTGCAGAATTATTAGGCAAGTTGTATTTTGATCACATGATACTTTTAATACATGTTGTCCTTCTCCAAGCTGTTCAGGCTTGAGAGCCAACTACCAATTAAGTAAATCAGGTGATGTGCATCTCTGTAAGAGGAGGGGTGTTGTCTAATGACATCAACACCCTATATAAGGTGTGCTTAATTATTAGGCAACTTCCTTTCCTTTGGCAAAATGGGTCAGAAGAGAGATTTGACAGGCTCTGAAAAGTCCAAAATTGTGAGATGTCTTGCAGAGGGATGCAGCAGTCTTGAAATTGCCAAACTTTTGAAGCATGATCACTAGTGTTGAGCATTCCGATACCGCAAGTATCGGGTATCGGCCGATATTTGCTGTATCGGAATTCCGATACCGAGATCCGATACTTTTGTGGTATCGGGTATCGGTATCGAAACAACATTAATGTGTAAAATACAACATTAATGTGTAAAATAAAGAATTAAAATAAAAAATATTGCTATACTCACCTCTCCGACGCAGCCTGGACCTCACCGAGGAAACGGGCAGCGTTCTTTGCTTAAAATGCGCGCTTTTCCTTCCTTCCGTGACGTCACGGCTTCTGATTGGTCACGTTCCGCCCATGTGGCCGCGACGCGACCAATCACAGCAAGCCGTGACGTAATTTTCAGGTCCTTCTAGGCATTCAGTATTTTAAAATTACGTTCCGGCTTTGTGATTGGTCGCGTCGCGGTCACATGGGCGACGCGACCAATCACAAGCCGTGACATCACGGGAGGCAGGAAACGCGCGCATTTTTAAAATTACGTCGCGGCTTGTGATTGGTTGCGTGCCGCCCATGTGACCGCGACGCGACCAATCACAGCAAGCCGTGATGTAATTTCAGGTCCAGAATGCAGAAATAGGCATCAGGACCTGAAATTACGACACGGCTTGCTGTGATTGGTCGCGTCGCGGTCACATGGGCGGCACGCAACCAATCACAAGCCGTGACGTAATTTTAAAAATGCGCGCGTCTCCTGCCTCCCGTGACGTCACGGCTTGTGATTGGTCGCGTCGCCCATGTGACCGCGACGCGACCAATCACAAAGCCGGAACGTAATTTTAAAATACTGAATGCCTAGAAGGACCTGAAAATTACGTCACGGCTTGCTGTGATTGGTCGCGTCGCGGCCACATGGGCGGCACGCGACCAATCAGAAGCCGTGACGTCACGGAAGGAAGGAAAAGCGCGCATTTTAAGCAAAGAACACTGCCGGTTCCCTTGGTGAGGTCCAGGCTGCGTCGGAGAGGTGAGTATAGCAATATTTTTTATTTTAATTCTTTATTTTACACATTAATATGGTTCCCAGGGCCTGAAGGAGAGTTTCCTCTCCTTCAGACCCTGGGAACCATCAGGAATACCGTCCGATACATGAGTCCCATTGACTTGTATTGGTATCGGGTATCGGTATCGGATTAGATCCGATACTTTGCCGGTATCGGCCGATACTTTCCGATACCGATACTTTCAAGTATCGGACGGTATCGCTCAACACTAATGATCACCGAACAATCAAGCGTTTCATAGCAAATAGCCAATAGGGTCACAAGAAGCATGTTGGGCAAAAAAGGCGCAAAATAACTGCCCATGAATTGAGGAAAATCAAGCGTGAAGCTGCCAAGATGCCATTTGCCACCAGTTTTGCCAGATTTCAGAGCTGCAACGTTACTGGAGTAACAAAAAGCACAAGGTGTGCGATACTCAGGGACATGGCCATGGTAAGGAAGGCTGAAAAACGACCACCTTTGAACAAGAAACACAAGATAAAACGTCAAGACTGGGCCAAGAAATATATTAAGACTGACTTTTCAAAGGTTTTATGGACTGATGAAATGAGAGTGACTCTTGATGGGCCAGATGGATGGGCCAGAGGCTGGATCAGTAAAGGGCAGAGAGCTCCACTCCGCCTCAGACGCCAGCAAGGTGGAGGTGGGGTACTGGTATGGGCTGGTATCATTAAAGATGAACTTGTGGGACCTTTTTGGGTTGAGGATGGAGTGAAGCTCAACTCCCAGACCTACTGCCAGTTTCTGGAAGACAACTTCTTCAAGCAGTGGTACAGGAAGAAGTTGGTATTGTTCAAGAAAAACATGATTTCCATGCAGGACAATGCTCCATCACATGCCTCCAACTACTCCACAGCGTGGCTGGTCAGTAAAGGTTTCAAAGAAGAAAAAATAATGACATGGCCCCCTTGTTCACCTGATCTGAACCCCATAGAGAACCTGTGGTCCCTCATAAAATGTGAGATCTACAGGGAGGGAAAACAGTCCACCTCTCAGAACAGTGTCTGGGAGGCTGTGGTGGCTGCTGCACGCAATGTTGATCTTGAACAGCTCAAGCCACTGACAGAATCTATGGATGGAAGGCTGTTAGTGTCATCATAAAGAAAGGTGGCTATATTGGTCAATTTTTTTGGCTTTTATTTTTGCATGTCAGAAATGTTTATTTCTAAATTTTGTGCAGTTATATTGGTTCACCTGGTGAAAATAAACAAGTGAGATGGGAATATATTTGGTTTTTATTAAGTTGCCTAATAATTCTGCACAGTAATAGTTACCTGCAGAACAGATATCCTCCTAAGATAGCCAAATCTAAAAAAAACCCACTCCAACTTCCAAAAATATTAAGGTTTGATATTTATGAGTCTTTTGGGTTGATTGAGAACATAGTTACATAGTTACATAGTTAGTAAGGCCGAAAAAAGACATTTGTCCATCCAGTTCAGCCTATATTCCATCATAATAAATCCCCAGATCTACGTCCTTCTACAGAACCTAATAATTGTATGATACAATATTGTTCTGCTCCAGGAAGACATCCAGGCCTCTCTTGAACCCCTCGACTGAGTTCGCCATCACCACTTCCTCAGGCAAGCAATTCCAGATTCTCACTGCCCTAACAGTAAAGAATCCTCTTCTATTTTGGTTGAAAAACCTTCTCTCCTCCAGACGCAAAGAATGCCCCCTTGTGCCCGTCGCCTTCCTTGGTATAAACAGATCCTCAGCGAGATATTTGTATTGTCCCCTTATATACTTACACATGGTTATTAGATCGCCCCTCAGTCGTCTTTTTTCTAGACTAAATAATCCTAATTTCGCTAATCTATCTGGGTATTGTAGTTCTCCCATCCCCTTTATTAATTTTGTTGCCCTCCTTTGTAGTTGATCAATGATAAAAATAATGTTCTAAAATACAACTTGCCTAATAATTCTGCACACAGTGTAATTTCACAATGGATGATACCAGTGCCCATTGACTAACAAGAGCGCTGAGAGGTATCAAATATGAAGAAACAAATTTGTGATGGAAGCTTCTAATTGAGCCTATTGCGGACATGTGAACATAGCCTAATGCAAATCAACCACAGAAAAATAAAAAGAATATGTATTTTATATATTTACTGTATGTTTTATTTTTTTCTTTTTACTTAAGCACTACACAACAGGGCCATTTTCCGGTTTTGCGTTTCTGTTTTTCATCTCCTTCTCCTCATAGCCCTGACTCTTTTATTTTTCTGTCCACAAAGACATATTAGAGCTTGTTTTTTGAGAGATGAGTTGTACTGTTGAATGCCACCATTCATGTTGCCACACTACTGGAAAATGTAGAAAAAAAATTCCAAGTGCGGTGAAAATGTGAAAACAATGCAATTCTGACTTTTTTTTTGGGGGGGGGGGGGGGATTGCTTTTACGTTGTACATTTTGTGGTAAAGATTACTTTGCAATATGATTCTCGTTATCAAGGCGATTACGGCAATACCAAACATGTCCAGTTTTTTTATTACTTTAGTAATAAAAGAAATCAGACATTTGCAAAAAAACTGTATTTCAGTTGTGTCGCCATTTTCCGAAACCTGTAGTATTTTTATTTGCCGATGCAGCTATGTGATGGCTTATTTTTTGCGGGGCGAGACTACGTTTTTATTAATATTATTTTGGGATAGATGTGACTTTTAGATCATTTGTTACATCCTTTTTTGTGTAATTGTGGGTGTTTACCCTTCTGGTTAATTGTTTTTATATTTTGATAGATCGGAATGTTCTGAACGCGTCAATACCACCTATGTGGTTTTTTTTTAATCTTTTTATTTTCAATGGGGGTCAAAAAGGGGGGGGTAATTTGAACTTTTTTTTTTCTTTTCATATTTTTTAAAACTATTTTTCTACTTTTCACTGTTATTGTTAGGGGGACTTGAAAATGTGATCTTTCAATCGCTTGTGTTATATATAGCGATGCCATGCATCACTGCATATATCAAAAATCACGGTCTCCTTCGAAGCCCAGCCACAGGTAGGGTTTCAAAGGAGCTCTATATTGACAGGCACATAATGACAGCCACTTGCAATTGATAGCGGCAGGTACTGGCTGTAATACACACCCATCATCTGCCAGGTATGGGGTGGGCTCGCTGCGTGAGCCCGCTCCATACACCCATTTTGGATATTGTAAAGGGGATAAAATAAAAATAAAATAAGATATCATAAAAATATAAATATTGAAAATCAAAAAAGTTAGTATGTAAGTATGCAACATAGTAATGCACGGTAAGTATTAATGGGGTGGTCTGACACAAAGTAATTTTCATCCTAAATCCCTATGTATTTAATGCCATAATCTAAACTGATTACTAGTTTACTTGAATTAAAATTCCCTAACTACACTATCTAACTGCTTTTCTTTTTTTTTTACTACTTCCTGTTTTGATGACACTTTGAGAATCCCATTGCATGCTGGGATATTCAAACAATGCTTCATCAGTGACGCTTGTTTCAGGGGCTGGGCTAGTCCATGCGAGATGTGCACAATGACAGCGCACTCTCTCGCCGCCAACACAGATCAGCAGTAACAAGCTGGCACCACAGTAAGCCGTTAATGTGTGTTCAAAGACTACCCAGTGTGCATAGACCTGCGCCCCTCGCAAGGAACATCACACACTAACTGTACGCTCTGGTGCCAGCTCTTTATTGCTGATCTGAGTCAGCGGTGAGAGATTGCGCTGTCATTGTACACATTGCGTGATGCACATCTTGGAGAGACTAGCCCAGCCCCTGAAATGTAGATCACTAATAACACTTAGTTTCGGGGAGGGGGCAGGGGCTGCTGCTGTGACTGCAGTCTCCACCCCCCGATGACGTTTCATGCACTGGGATTCTCAAAAAAAGCGTCATCCAAAAAGGAAGTAGTAAAAAAAAAGCTGTTAGAGTTTACTGAGGGAACAGTAGGGAATTTTTAATTCATGTAGATTCAAAATTAGGTTAGATTGATAGGGATTTAAAATGAAAAATACTTTGTATGTCGGAGCAACCCTTTAAGGGCATTTTATTTTGAATTTATTCGTAGATATATTAGAATAGTCTATATTATAAAGTAAAATGAAAATAAATAAAAAATAGCTTTGAAAGAAAAGAATAAAATATATATTTTTAAAATGTTATTGTGCCCATTCTATTAAACATAGTAGTAGTAATACCCACTTTCATTTGTTAACACTTTGGAATTTTTTTTGTGCACAGTTCCTCAGTATTTTGCATTAAAGGCTTTATGACAGGTTTCCAATTAACTGTTGGCTAAAATAAAATTATATATTTTGTCTGAATAATAACCAAATTTAAAACTTTCACCCTGAGAGATAATAGAACAGGTATGTTTAATAAATGATAATACAGTTGTAGCGGCCGAGCTTAATGACATCTTACATGTGTATTTTGTGATATGTTGCCGAATGCATTGAACTGTGAATAATTTTGCATATAATTAAAATGGGGGATGTGCTGTAGGAAAGGAGATAGAAGGTTGGTTGAAAATGCCTATTGCTCTAAAACATAATATTCCTATCTCTGCCTCGGCAATTCGTATCACTCTTGTCCCAAGGGTAAATAAAAACGAAATGTGACTAAAAACACTTGTTTTTTCCTTAAACATAAATGTGGGAAAATTGAAAGATTCTGGTGTATTTCAAATAAGAAATGGGAGATATTTTATATAGGTGAAAAAAATGCTGAAAGGTAAGAATGCTTTACAAAAGTAGAGGTGTTAACAGTTTATCTTTATCAACGAACAAAATGCAAAGTGAATACACAAAAGCTAAATCAAAATCAAATCAATATTTGGTGTGACCGCCCATTGCCTTCAAAACATCATCAAGGCATCAATTCTTCTAGGTACATTTGGCCACATTCCAAACTCCATTTGCTGAAATGCAGCCCCAAATGGGCAAGCAAGTCCACCATACTTTACTATTACCTGCTGACACTCATTATTCTACCACTGTCCAGTCCTCGAGGAACCAAACTGCCTTCTGTTGCAGCCAAACAGTTCCCTTTTTGAATTATCAGTCCAAAGCACCTGCTGCCCTTTTTGTGTTCCCCTTTTTGCTCCATTTTAGAGCATAGTTGAGTAACTCGGCCTTGTTTCATGTCAAAGATATGATATTTGGTTGTAGTATTCCATGTTGGGCAATTCTGGCCAGACTTCTTCAAATGACAGATGGGTGTAGCTGGGTCCCACTGGTTGGAGCAGGCTGAATGTGCAGCAGGGGAGGGACTTTTTGCTGTGTAGTATACTTACATGCCATTGTAAAGTGGTGTAAATGCTTTAGAGACAGGCCATGAGGCTACTATGAAAAACTTGTAGAGAAGGGGCCTTGGTTGAGCTCTTCTCTTTTGCTATTTGATGACGTATTTCTGTGCAATGCCTTATTTACAGAGAAACTCCATTATTAGTCATGAAAAACACCAAAGCCGCCACATACACACTAGATGATTGTCTGCCCAGCGGTGATTTGGCTGATCTATCAAAAGCCATCTCAGTCGACTCTCCCATACATAAGAGCTTTCATTTGGTTGTGCTCTCCTGTGTTCTGAATGAGAAAGTTACTGGCTGTTATGTCAGTCAGTGGGTTAACTCCAGGAGAATAATGCAATCGGCAGTCCGAAATCGGACATGTCCAATCAACGTCTCCTTCAATGAGTGGGTCAGTGCTCCCATACACTTTAGACTGTTGGCTAAGCCACTTTATATCAGCAGGTTCAGTCAACATTATGTAACACACATGCTGGGGCCCTTGCATGCAGTGATGTCGACATACTCACTGCCGTGGCTGCGAGTTGACCTCCTCGATCTCTCTGTGCACTGACTTCCATCAGTGTGCCTGGTGTGCACACTCGCCTGCTCTTAAAGGGGCAGCTAGCATCTGTAAAGATTCCCACTGCCATTAGCTGGTAGGCATCCTGTATAAAAGGCACCCTCCCCAATAGGGAGGTGCCTAAGCAACATAGATTCATTAGTTGGTTACTTTGAGTGGGAATAGTGAGTAGTTAGCTCCCCTGGTCCTTGTGTGGCTGGTTCCTGAACCTGAACCCCTTGGCCTTGTGTGACTAGTGCCTGAATCTGCTCCCCCTATCCTTGAGCGAATGATGCCTGAACCTGAAACATTGGTCCTTTTGCAGCCGGTGTCTGAACCCGAACCCCTGGTCCTTGTGCCGCATTAGCCAGAAACAAAATTTGTGTGTCTGAACGTGTACCTAGCCCAGTAGCCCATGTCAGTATCTGTTCTGCCCAAGGAGTAGTTTGAATGAAGCCCAAGTCCAGTCTGAGTTGGCGAACCTGACCCTTGGGGTCAGCAACTGCAGTACCAGGAACTGCCTAGGAGTGGTACCTAATGGCTACCTGCAGTTCAAGTCTGACTCCACCATCAGAAGCTCCAGTTAACATCAGGCAGCCACTTAACTACGCCCCTTCCAATATATGCCTGACTCTGTGGCACAGTGGGTCCACGAACCACGTGTGCCAATTGCATGCATGATACATTATAGTCTAAGGGCTCATGCAGACGTCCATGCAAATTTGTCTGAACACAAACCGCTAATGCACGGACTGGCTTACCCAAGGATAACAGCCTCATAGAAATATATGAAAGTGTCATGATCAGGTCTGCAGAACTAAAGCCAGTCTGTACATTGCGGTCTGAGATGAGCCCAAATATGTTGATGGCCTTAAGCATTTCTGTCTAAATAAAATTACTAAATAAAAGTATAGGAGAATGCTTATTAAAGCACATGAATCCCAAAGCACGTACAGAATATGATTACATTTTCAATATTTTCTCCATAATTACGCTATTCACAGTTTTCAAACATTAATGCTATTTTTTCCACTTTTTTTCAGAATCTTCTTTTTTCCTACCAACCTCCTCAGTCCTCCAGCCGTTTTTCAGTGTCTCAAACCGGTGACCTCACGATCGTTAATGTCCAGAAGTCTGATGTTGGCTATTATATCTGCCAGACTCTAAATGTGGCAGGCAGCATTACAACAAAGGCCTATTTAGAGGTTACTGATGGTAAAGTACAAACAGTTTTTAATTCAAAAGCTTTCAAGGACACAGAGAATTCCCTTATCTCTATAATCCTTCCCCTAAATGAGACGTCTTTCCCAGCATCTCCTTGTTTTACAACTTTCTGTGTAGAGCATGCTTTTAATTAGTGCTGTTTGGGTTTTATAATTGGCTGTCAGTGCCAGGAGCACAATCTGTGGCTCCCCGATGTGCGGAGTGTGAGCGCAGTGTGTGACTTTTCTATAGACCTAAAAGTAATATTTTACCAATATTATCTCTGGAAAGAATTACGCTATGTGATAAAATAGTTTATTGATCTTATAAGAACTATTTCTGGGATTGATTGGCACATAGCTGAAACACTAGTTTTCAGAATGGTTTATAAAAGTCACACTGTGGTTTTGGCACTGCTAAATTAAAGATGGAACTAATATAGTAAAGTAGAAAAACGCCAAAGGGCGGGATTTACTAAACCGTGGGGAAATACTTACTGGCTATTGTGTTATAGGGAATCTGTCATTTCCAGAAACACCACTTAACTCCAGAAATAGGGCTAATTTGCGGTTAAATAGTGATTCAGTCCAGTTGACTTATTGGAGCAGCAGCTACAGGGAAAAAATTAAGTGTTATTCTCTCTGTAGCCACTCTCTTTCAGTCATTGGGGTGGTGCAGGGAGCTGTCACAATCACCACTACAAAATGACAATGGGTGTAATCAGTTTCCGGCACACTGACAACCTGCTCTGCAATGTGTGTGTAGCATGTGTGTGTAGTTTAGGCTGTCAATCAAAGTGAAGGGTGGCGATTACAGATGCAGTCACTGTGTAGTGAGTAGTGATTTTAACCGCCCCCTGCACCTCCCCGTTGACTGGGGTGCTCCCCATTGATTTAATCGTTACTCCAGATTAGCCTTATATCTGTTGATAAATAGCATTTCTGTATGTGACAGGATCCCTTTAAGTTCCCATGTTGTTGAAGCAGCCAAAAATTATCTGTGACAGAATTAGACACAAATAGACACATATAATAGCATTATCATTTCTCAACAGAGTACCGGAAAATATTCATTTTTCAAAGATTGGGATTTTGTACACATCTCAGGTTATTTCATAAGGATTGACACATTTGTATTTATTCTTTAAAAGGCATTTGTCAGTAGTATCAACCCTCCTAAGCCGTCTATACGGGCTTGCAGGTCATAGGAAGCTGAATAAAATGATACCTTGATACCATAGAATGTTAGAGTTGGAAGTGACCTAAAGGGTCATTGTGTCCCACCCCTGGTCACTAAACCATCTCAGCCAGATGTCTGTCCAGTCTCTGGTTGAAGACTTCCATTGAAGGAGAACTCACTACCTCTCGTGGCAGCCTGTTCCACTTATTGATCACCCTCACGGTCAAAAAGTTCTTTCTAGTACCTAATCTGAATCTTTTCCCTTTTAGGTTTATTCCATTGCTTCTTGTGTTTCCATGTGCAAATGAGAATAATGATGATCCCTCTACACTGACAGCCCTTCAGATATTTGTAGACATTTATTAAGTCTCTTCTTAGCCTTCATTTTTGCAACTTAAACTTTCCCAGATCATTTAACCATTCGTTGAGGACATAGTTTGCAGTCCGCTCACCATCCTAGTAGCTCGTCTCTGAACTTGCTTCAGTTCTTCAATGTATTTTTTTAAAATGTGGTGCCCAGAACTGGACACATTAATCCAAATGAGGTCTGACCAAGGAGGAGCAGAAGGGGAGAATTACTTTGCGTAATCTAGACTATGCTTCTCTTAATACACCCTAGAACTGATCTGCGATCCATTGTCTTATTCCAGAGAAATCCTTGTTTTTCTTATACTGTATGTAAATGGACTGTTCCAGGCTATGGGCTGGACACTGATTTGCATGAGAATCTGCCTCCAGAGCTTATTATGAATGAAGGGGGCATTACTAGTGGGGGATATGTAACTAATGAAGAACAGCAGAACTGAAGTTTGTCCCATGATAATCATGTTAGCAGCTGCAGGTCTCACAGCTTTGCTGGATTACAGCACTGACTGCCTGTGAGGTGGAAGCTGAAGCTGAGAGGAACCTGCAGATGTGTCAGGTATAATCACTCACATAGACCATAGGATCCCTCACCACTGTGAGAATCTGCTTACAGACGAGCTGGGGAAGAAGCTGTGCAATACTTATTATCTCCCTGATGAATTACATATTTGAGGAAACATATCAGGAGTAAAGCAGGGAAATTACCTGATCAGGGTTATGACTAAAGAGTAATTGCCTCCCTATCACCTAATAATTTCCCTTTGGAATAGCAGGGATGGTCTTCTGAAATACTGGTGAGACTGTTCCTTTACATTATTCTATGGTATGATGTTTTTTTTATTTATAGGGCAAGCACATAGGAATGCTTGGATTGGTGGTAGTTGTTTTGGTTTTTACACGTTCCCATGTAGGATATTTTTCAAGTAATTATTAAAAGTTATATTTTACCTGCTTTATTGCTGGGTTCCGTATAATTGCACACAGCTCTGCAGGAGAGCAGAGCGGCCATTACACATCACACTGGTAACACCCCATTTCATGAAAAATAAGCTCTGGAGGCGGAGTCTCATGCAGATCTATGTCCATCCCATAATCCTTAATAGCTCATTTACATATAAGAAAAATGTGGATTTCTCTCGAACAAGACATTGGATCGTGGATATCAAGGTATGATTTTATTCAGCTTCCTATGATCTACATGCCCATATATATGGCTTAGGAGGCTTGATCCTACCTACAGATTCCCTTTAATTTCTCAATTCATTTTTTCCTATTCTCCTTCATTCTCTCTTTTGATAGGAAATTTGTTGAGTCGTCAGTTTAACCATAGCTAGTATTGACCAGCCCTTATACAAAGACCCTCATGTTATGTTTGAATTTGTTCTGTTTGAAAATGTTCCTTATAATGACCATGAGCTATTCTGCGCTTTTACCTAATCACAGTTTGCTTATAGGGAATCTGTCAGCAGGATTTCACTAACCCAAATAAACTATTTATATGTGCATGTAGTTCAGTCAAAGACAAGATCAGCAATACCTTTACATGGCCAGTCCATTCCTCCGTTACTGAGAAATCAGTGTTTGAATTGATCTGAGGGTATAGATCTAAAGCATCTGTCACTCCAGCTCTATTCCCTGCACAGTGCTACCTCCTCCTGCTTGACTTCTCCTTCGCCTCAAATCACACAGCATTAAGGCTGTCAGTCCATCAGGAGGAGGAGACACTGGGTGGGGAGAAGAGCTGGAGTGACGGAGGTTTCAGTTCTACAGTAGTTCTTCGGCCTCATCTGCATATCAATTGAAGCGCTAATTTGGAGGAATGGATTGGCCATGCAAAGGTATTGTTGGACTTGAAAGAGCTTGAATGAAGATAAATAGTTTGAGGGATGAAATCCTGCTGGCAGGTTTCCTCTAAGTTTTGAGAAGTTTTTTTGAGAACTGCTATGATATTAACCACACAGATGCCAGATGCAGAACTTCGATCTTCACATGACGTCCGCATATGAGAAGCGGGCTGATGTTCATTTCTCGCATGTCATCCAAACATCTGTTTTTGCATTCGTGTAAAATGGATAATAGCCGAGAATTGGATCGTTCTGCGATGAACTAATGTTTTTCTTTCACCCCACTGTGTCATTTTTGTGGATAGGAACGGTGAAACTCTATCTTTTGCCACTCAGCACTTCATGCTATTAAGTCATTGGAAGTGAAATGAAAATTCCTGTTGCATTTCTCAAGTCGCCTGTTTTTTTCATAGGATGCTTGGAAAATGCCAGCGAGTAGTGAACATCTTTTCCACCAGACAAGAGAAAATGTTTTGGTATTTTGTGTCTTGCTTATCATGAAAATTCCCCCTGAATAATGCATGATTCCTAGTTTAATTACTTGCTTAATTATCTTTAGCTTGTTTCGAAGCCTACAGCAACCGCTGTTGCTTGATTGATTAGAAAATTGCTCCCAGTTGCAGACATATATTTCCTGTTGTTTTCTTTGGCAGTGGTCGCTGACCGTCCCCCACCAGTCATCCGCCAAGGTCCTCAGAACCAAACAGTAGCTGTTGATGGCACTTTACTCCTAAATTGTGTCGCTACTGGAATTCCAGTTCCCACAATCCACTGGAGAAAAGATGGCATCCTTGTCAACACCCAGGAATCTCGAATCAAGCAGCTGGACACAGGAGCCCTGCAGATCAGATACGCTAAGGTGCCAGAAAAGTTGGTTACTAGTTATATGTCATTAACAATTTTACAGTATCACCGGAGCAAGCTAATTTTTTTTTTGTTTACTTAAAATTTTGCATATAAATTATGTAATAAATACATGAATAAAAAAAGTTAATAGAATATACAAAATAATTAAAATGTATAAAAAATAGAAGGGAATGCTGCAAATAAATATATTCATTATAAATATTCATTTGTCTAGTTACACCTGACATGACTGTTGATTGCTTCTCAGGCCAGATTTTCAGAACTGTATATTAATGTTTGCGCCCTTTTTCATGTGAAATGAAATAAGAAAACACTTAGCAGTGAGTGAATGTTGAAAGAAAACATTTGGATTCACTTTTCTAAGGCAGTAATGCATATACCGTACATTTTATTTAAAAAGCAGGCAATTTCTTAAAACTGTTCCTTTATATAATAAAAATAAAGTCTATGTCCAACCTAAGTGTATATGAGGCTCTAGCCTGGATGCACAGCAGGGGCGAACATATCTTTGGAGCAACCTATGCGGCCGCACAAGGGCTCTAGGGGTAAAGGGGTAGAGATGGACTGACCCGAACAGTAAAGTTCGGCGTCCATACTGAAACTACTCTCCGGGCTCAGACACCGAACACTTGCTTCACCTAACCTAACACCCATTCCATTGAATCCCTCGTCTCCTGAAATAAAATAAAATTAAAAAGCAACAATATCCCTCACCAATCTGACGTCCTGTCCAACGCCATGATAAATGTCTGGGGGAAAAACAGGTTTGAACCTGGACGGTGCCAAGATATGACCGTCCATGCTGAGAACTACTGATGAATGAACTGCTGTGAGCGCAGCATCAGTGAGCAGCGGTGACTTCATCGAGGTTACTACCGGTCAATGAGACTGCGTTCTGAGCCAGGCCAATGAATTGTGGTGACCTCGGTGAGATCACCGCTAGCACATTGAGAAAAAGTGTCACAGTGCAGAGGCGAATTCACCGCAGTTAAAATTCACCAAAGTGAAATTCTCCCAGCAGTAGTCCCATCAGCTGACACCAGTGATCGGAGGTAAGCTTTATACCTCTGATCACAGCCACATGCTCACGCTGTCTTTTCACAGCATGGGAACTGCAGTTGTCTGACCGGCGGTGATGATTTTACCGCCAATCAGAAGCAATGTTTGTCCCACTGTAGTACACATGACAGTGTGGCAAACATTGGATGTTCGGGCTCCCCATTCAAGTGAATGGGGGGCTCAAACCCGCTGGACCCGAACATCCATGTGTCCACCCATTTCTAAAAAGGGGCCCATTTCCCAAATCCAAAGCAGGAATTATCCATTTTGATGAGCTGGACTGTAAATGCACCATATACTGTTCTCGTACAAGTCAGACTGACCTCCCTTCTTGTCATGCCTGTTTCCGTCAATACTTTTGTTAAACTGAGAAAAAAATTGCACGGCTCAATTTAAAAATATTGTCTCGTCAAAAGTTAAAGGGATTGCCGAGCCAAGAAAAAATCATAAATTTTGCTACATACCCCAATCTTCCAGCAGCTGCTCCAGTCAATGATCCTGTCTTCTTGGTTTCCGGTCCTTTGCTAGATACAGACCTGGTTTTCTATGATGGCACCTTACCAGGGCTGTGTGGGAATGGGACTGGCCTACTGCTGATTTCAATAGATAAGCCAGCCTACTTCTCTGTTAAAGGGAATCTGTCACCCCATTTTTCGTATATAAGCTGCAGCAACCACCATCAGGGGCTTATCTACAGCATTGTATAATGCTGTAGATAAAAAGTATAAAAGCATCACTAATTCAATATGAAGAATAAAGAAAATAAAAAATGGGAATAATTGGCTATGCGTTTCGAGCATTTGAGCTCTTAGTCATAAGAGTAAGGCTAAGTCTAAGAGCTCTAATGCTCGAAACGTGTAGGATAAACATTTACTTTTTTTTTTCCATCTTTATTTTCCTTAATGCCATTCTTTCTGTCTGGGAACTGGCCCATTGTCTCTTCCATGCACCGCGTCCTACAAGAATAATTCAATTACCGGATCTAGTGAGCTGATGGGATCTCTGTTTTCTTCATTGTTGGGAAGAATGCCTCAGTAATATAGTGCTGTATGTTCGACATCCTAGGGTAGCACGCTATATGCCTATCGTGTAGAATGGCGTAATAGGGACTTTGCGTGTTAGTCTCTACCATGTACATAAGGCCCTAGGCTGCTCTTCATTTTGTTAAAAAATTTGGAATGTTTTTTCAAAAAAATATTTTAAATTGGAAAATAACAGATTTTTCCTAGACTTTTAATATTTCTGCAATGAGCGCAGATATAAAATGTCTACTTTGTAAATGCCCGTGAATCGGTCCTAATCCGACACTCGTCAACGCTTATGTCCTTTGACATCAATTTACTTTCAGCAAATATTTGCATGTGTAATTGTGTAATTAGACTGATAAAGGTTATTATTAATTCGGCTTTACAAATAAAGTCGTGTATTTTGCCACTTCTTTGAAGTCATGAAACAAATTGGCTGCCTGGAACATCTAATAGCTCTCCATCCAAAGCCAAAAGCATCCTCGGTAATTGCTTTTCCATCCCAATGCATTTCTGATCGGCCCAAATACTAATTTCAGGCTTTCTTTTCAGCTAAGTGACACAGGCCGGTATACCTGCACTGCATCCACACCGAGCGGAGAGGCCAGCTGGAGCGCGTACATCGAGGTTCAAGGTAACGACATAGAAATTCTCAGCAATGTTTTCAGATTTTCGGTTTTAGCGGGGTGCAGTGGTAGGTGGAATACTTTTTGCAGAACTATTCATAATAGCTCTATGCAATGTATTCTTACCAATAACAGCATTGGTAGTATAAACACATTTAAAGAACCACCATTGTTTTAGTTATAGATTATTTTTCTCCATAAATCAATAGTGCACATGAAAATAAGAAACTTTGTAATTTATGTTATCAGAGAATCCTGCTTCTTTCTTCTCTTGGACTGATTTTTCACTCTGAACTGTATTCAGTGATGGGAGATGGCAGTTGGTGCTTATAATGTTCTATGGGGAGGGGGAGGAGCTAGAGACAGACACGGACATTCTGCTATAAGTTACCCTGAAGCAATAGTTACAGACTAAGCTCTGCCCCAGCCCACCCAGAAACTTTTCACACCATTTCTGAGCAGAGTCATGAACTGATTAAAAAGTAACTAAACTATTTTTAAAATAATTTAATTATGCTACTGGGAATATAAAGTTGTGAATTTTGGTAATATACCTATTAACATGTTTACATTCTCGTTTTCTGTGTATACAGCACTGAACCAGCGCTTATGTATACATATTAGGAAGCACTGACTGTGCTTCCTCCTCCAGACCCAGTGAACTTGTGATCACTGGGTGTAGGGAGACAGCAAGAAGTAGAAGACCCAGACTTCTCTACTATGCAGCCAGGAGGCTGAAATTCTGCAACTGGGGCTAGTATTCTTGTCCTAGTTACAAGGAAAATCGGCAATAAAAATATTGTATTGAAATATTAAAATGCCCCAAAAGGTCTTTTATGATCTTATAGGACCAACGTGTGCAAAATTGATGAATTTAAAGAGCAAAACTAAATTTGAAAAAAGCACAATTAAATAAAAATTAAAAAGAAAATATGCCATACATCGGGGAAAAAAGTATTTAGTCAGCCACCAATTGTGCAAGTTCTCCCACTTACAAAGATGAGAGAGGCCTGTAATTGACATCATAGGTAGACCACAACTATGAGAGTCAAAATGTGAAAACAAATGCAGAAAATCACCTTGTCTGATTTGGCAAGATTTATTTAGCAAATTATGGTGGAAAATAAGTATTTGGTCACCTAAAACCATGCAAGATTTCTGGCTCCCACAGACCTGTAACTTCTTCTCTAAGAGGCTCTTCTGTCCTCCACCACTTCTTTGGCCTTTTTTGCAGATTTGTACCAGAAAATTGGCATTGTGGGAAGTATGTTATCTACTTTTACATAGGACTGCAGGTAAAGCTATGATGTCCTACACACGTGTAACTAGGAGGAGCTTTACCATTTCCTGGGGTAATGATACGGATTGCTAAATACATGGACCAGGGCACAAGAAGGTTATAGCTATAGATGGTACAGAGATACCAGTTGTGACCAAACTTGGTGTCTGAGTAATGGCCTAAAGGTTCCCCTGTCTCATAGAGAGACCCCATAATAACAAGTAACTCTGGAGCCATAATTAATTTATTGCTGTGGAACCACTTAATGTGGTTTGAGACTTGCTCACCCTGAGTATAAAGGCATAAACTATTGCTCCCTATTATATGATGTTTCCAATCCAGACCTTGGACGCTCCAGACTTCAGACACTGCTCATTTAAAGCCATTGACTTATAGTTGGCACTATATAACACTTCAGTGTTTAGTATCATTATTTCCAACACACTGTGATCATTTATCTTCCATTAGAATTCGGTGTTGCTGTACAACCTCCACGAGCCACTGATCCCAATCTTATTCCAAGCGCTCCATCAAAGCCTGAAGTCACCGATGTCAGCAAGAATACGGTGACCTTATCCTGGCAGCCAAACTTGCATTCAGGTGCAACCCCAACTTCGTACGTCATAGAAGCCTTCAGGTACTAGATGGGCTGGATGGTATATATTTACTATATATTTCACATACTATTGCCCCAGTGTGATTTTGATTCTCTTTGCAGCCATGCTTCTGGAAGTAGTTGGCAAACAGTGGCCGAAAATGTCAAAACTGAATCTTTCGCCGTAAAGGGCCTGAAACCCAACGCAATCTACCTCTTCCTAGTGAGAGCAGCAAATGCTTACGGACTTAGTGACCCAAGTCAAATATCTGACCCTGTAAAGACTCAAGGTAGGAAGAATCTGAGATTTCGACAATTTATCAGTTTTCGACCTAACTGAGCCGACATTGAAGACGCGTCCAGTATTTGTATCTGCAGTCACCATGAGGGGGCGCTCACTGCATACAGATTTATAATACTTAATAGATTTAGAACTTACAATCCTGGACTTTTATCACTAATAAGGTGAACGCTCTTCTTTCCTTCCTCCCTCCCTTCTGTGCTCCCTTCCTTTTGTCCTTCTCCCTCCCTCCCTTCCCTTCGTCTTTCCTTCCTTCCTTAATCCCTTCCCTTTTTTCCTTCCCTTCCGTTCCTTTCCTATCATTCTTTCCTTTTTTTTCCCTTCCTTCCTTCCCTTCGTCCCTTCTCTCCTTCCTCCCTTCCCTTCTTTCCTTTCCATTCCTTCCCTTTCTTCCCTTCCTTCCTTCTCTCATTTCATCATTTCTTCTTTCCCTTCTGTTCCTTCCTTCCTCCTTTCGTTCTACCCTTCCTTCTTTCCTTCCTTCCTTGGTTCCATCCCTCCTTCCACCCTTCCTTCATTCCATTCTTACTTCCTTTGTTCCATCCTTCCTTCCTTTATTCCATCCTTCCTTCTTTCCTTCCTTTTCTTCCCTTCTTTCCTTCCCTTCAAAAGTCTGTCTGTCTATCTATTATCTATCCCATATCTATCTATCTATCTATCTATCTATCTATTATCTATCTATCTATCTATCTATCTATCTATCTATCTATCTATCTATATATCCATCATCTATCTATCTATCTATCTATCTATCTATCTATCTATCTATCTATCTATCTATTATCTATCTATCTATTATCTATCTATCTATCTATCTATCTATCTATCTATCTATCCATCCATCCATCCTCCATCCATCCATCCATCCATCCCTCATACCTCTTCCCAGTATCTTTATTTTCCCATAATGTCACTGTCCTTAAAGAGTAAATCTACAACTTTATTAAACCCCAAATGAAGCAGTTCTTCGCATCCCAGTTCCTCTTAGTGTGACCTTGTACATGTAAATCTATACCAGACGTGTTTGAACTGAAGAATTCCTCAGATATCTTAATAAATGTGGTGTAAACATTTCTACCAATCTGTAGTGATGTTGTGCAGGGTGCGGGCAGAACACTGGGACTTCTGTAGGAATATTCTGCAGCTGATTCCCCTGTATTTGACCCTATTCAGAGGTGACTCTGGGGGATTTGGGACCCCGGTCGCCATGTCTCACCGTGGGTCAGACACAGCACAGCTGTGGATTAAGTCACCGCTGTTCTCATTTATATTAGCTGCTGACCGCAGGAAAATGAAAATGGATTCCTTCTTGTCCACCTCTGGATGACTTCATCCTCTTGGCTTTTAGATGACCTCCATGAAACTGAAGCACAATTGCCAACTTGACTCTTTATTTTTTTCTGGACAGCTTACCAAAAAATCAGGGACGGACAATATTTTTTAGGGACTCATTAGAAAACTATTAATGATTATCATTATAAGTGATCCATGTCTACAGCCCATAATTCTGATAAGAAGACAACATCTACATTCACTATGAACGGTAAAATGATGATAGTCAGAATAATCTGTACAAGTTTCTTCAGCTTCAAATTACCGTATATACTCGAGTAAAAGCCATGATTTTCAGCCCATTTTTTTAGGCTGAAAGTGCCCCTCTCAGCTTATACTCGAGTTATTGTCCCAGGGGGTCAGCGGGGGAGGGGGAGCGGGGGCTGTCACATCATACTCACCTGCTCCTGGCGCGGTCCCTGCTTCTCTGGCACTGACAGCTTCTTCCAGCGTTGAGCGGTCACATGGTATCGCTCATTACAGTAATGAATATGGACCCGACTCCACTCCAGTAGGGGTGGAGCCGCATATTCATTACTGTAATGAGCGGTAACGGTGACCGCTCAACGCTGGAAGAAGCTGCCGGCACCCGGAGACCGGAGATGCAGGGACCGTGCCAGGAGCAGGTGAGTATAATGGGGAGGGGGAGCACTGCACAATACTCACGTCTCCTCGCTCCGGGCGCCGCTCCGTCTTCTGCGTCCTCTGCAGTGATGCTCAAGTCAGAGGGCACGATGCCATGGTTAGTCCGCGCCCTCTGCCTGAACGTCAGTGCAGAGGATGCGGAAGACACAGTGGCGCCGGAACGAGGACTGGTGAGTATTGCAAGTGCCGAGGGCCTGAGCAACGAGAGGTGAGTATGTCATTTTTTTTTTTAATTGCTGCAACAGCATATGGGGCAAATATCTATGTGGAGCATCTTATGGGGCCATAATCAATGTTTGTGCAGCATTATATTGGGCAAATGTCTCTATGGAGCATCTTATGGGGCCCTTATTAACCTTTATGCAGCATTATATGGGGCAAATGTGTCTATGGAGCATCTTATGGGGCCATTATTAACCTTTGTGCAGCATTATATGGGACATATTTTAATATGGAGGATCTTATGGGGCCATCATAAACTTTATGGAGCAATATATGGGGCTCCTGATTCAATATGGATATTCAAAAACACTTAGCCTACTGATGTCTCAATTAATTTTACTTTTATTGCTATCTATTTTCATTTTTGACATTTACCGGTAGCTGCTGCATTTCCCACCCTAGGCTTATACTCGAGTCATTAGGCATTCCCAGTTTTTTGTGGCAAAATTAGGGGGGTCGGCTTATACTCGGGTCAGCTTATACTCGAGTATATACGGTAATTACAGACGCCCTCAATTTTTTTGATGAAATGGAGCAAAAAAGTTTCCTATTTTTAAAGACTGTCCTGGAATTTGTGAACAGATAGCAGCCCTGCTGTGTAATAACAGTTAGTTGTATCGCTATGTTTCTCCCTGGTGTATATACAGCTCTGGCAAAAATTAAGAGACCACTGCAAAATGTTCAGTTTTTCTGATTTTTCTCTTTATAGGTATATTTTTGAGTAAAATATAAATTGTCCATTTATTCTATAAACTTCTGACAACATGTCTCCGAATTTCCAAGCAATAAATTTTAGATTTTTTTTCTGAAAAGGAGAAATGGTCAAAATTAAAAACAAAACAAAACATTGCTTTCAGACCTCAACTAATGCAAAGAAAACAAGTTCATAATCATTTAGAAACAACAATACTAATGTTTTAGCTCAGGAAGAGTTCAGAAATCAATATTTTGTGGAATAACCATGATTTTTAATCACAGCTTTCATGCGTTATGGCATGCTTTCCACAAGTCTTTCACACTGCTTCTGGGGCAAAAATGTAAGCAGTTCTTCTTTGTTTGAATACTTGTGACTATCCGTCATCCTCTTGATTACATTCCAGAGGTTTTCAATGGAGTTCAGGTCTGGAGATTGGGCTGCCCATGACAGGGTTTTGATGTGGTGAACTCTTAATTTTTGCTGTAGTTATTAGGCAGATTGGATCACATTCACACCCTTCGCTGATTCAGCCATAGAACAATCAGATCTCAAATATTTAATTACTGGAGCAACAATCCTGAAAAGACCCTCATCCCCCATTCTAGAGCTATGACCAATAGTGCAGTTATTCATCAGCTAATATACACTTTGGCAATCTGACATCATCTGCCTCATTTTTGTACTTAAACCAAATATTTTTAAAAGTGGAGTAAAAGCTACTTTTTATCCCTATGAAAATTTTCTGGTGCCTCAGATCTTTCTCAAATCATCTTCCGTCCCTTGGTGTTATACTCAGACATTGCTAAAATTTCTAAAAAATGGTTTCCACTTTTGGCCATTGGCCGAATACCGCCAGTGAGTGCCATAACTCCTACCATTCAGCCAAACGCATGGTTTGCACATCATTTATTAAAAAAATTATTCATTAGGGAGTTGTGAACACTTGAAATTGGACAATAACAGACGGCTATTTCCATTGTCCATTGACTTCAATGTTAAAAAAGCGGAACAAAATTTAAATCAGTTTTTTTTATCTGGACGAAGAAGTTGTGTCACCTACTTACTGTATTTTATGTGTCTGGCTTTGTATGTTTATCTGTTTCTAATCATTGTTTAGTATCATAAAATGCATATTTTTGCTTCTGTGTTGTTGAGCCTTGCCATTGGTAAAATGACAAATTCCAACTTGTGCCATAATATGTGGCTTTTTTGCTGATTTATGCGAGTTTTTGAAAAAATTAGGGCTAAGCAGAAGCAATGTTGCTTTCGAAGACCCAACAAATTTGCAATAGTTTATGCCAGAAACTGGTTCAAATTATAGCAAAAATCTGACTTTTTAGAAGTCCTGAGATGCGTCACATATGTTAGGAGGTCTGCTTGGTGGTAATGAATTGCCCCCATTGTACGACTTGTTGCAGAATGTTTCCAGGTGTAAATATTTGGGTTGTTCTTTTATATCCTAATAGACTATATCTAAGCGGTTATGGGTTGCTGATTATGAGATTTGTCGTCCTTAGGAAGATTCTTGTTCTAGAGAGTTTATCAGCTATTGTTTGTTCTTACAAATAGACATCAGTTTATCCCATCATTTATTCTGGTGTCCTCTGTGTTCTAGATGTTCCATCACAGATCCTTGTTACCCCATAGATGTCATATATACCTATAAACTGTCCTGCAGGCTCTAGGTGTATAATCCTCATTGATTGTATTAAAGGGAATCTGTTACAAGGTTTTTCTACCCCATCTGGGAACAGCATGATATTGAGGCAGAGACCCTGACTCTAGTGATATATCACTTACTGGGCTGCTTGCCGCATTTTTGATACTATTGTTTTATCTGCTGCAGTTCTCTGAATGCTGAGCCCTGTGTAACCCCACCCACACCACTGATTGGCTACTTTCTGTGTACACTGTGCATAGGCATTAAGCTGCCAATCAGTGGTGGGGGTGTGGCTGGCAGCAGTTTGCTAGTCTTCTAGTGATCTTCTCCAGCTGATAAAAATTTGATTTTATAAAAAAATTTCATCAAGCAGCCCAGTAAATGACACATCCCTGGAATGAGGGTTTCTGGCCCTACTTTATGCTCATCTCTGATTAGGTAGCAAAGTCCTGGTGACAGATTCCCTTTAAATGCTTCTAAATCATAGAATCATAGAATGTTAGAGTTGGAGGGGACCTCCTGGGTCATCGTGTCCAACCCCCTGCTCAATCCAGGATTCACCAAACCATCTCAGACAGATGTCTGTCCAACCTCTGAAGACTTCCATTGAAGGAGAACTCACCACCTCTCGTGGCAGCCTGTTCCACTCATTGATCACCCTCACATTTGTAATTGCTGTAGATGGCCCTCTGGTTTTTGCTTGTGTTCGAGGTGCTACTACTTATTCTTGTTGCGATTCCCATGAATGTAGTTCGCTTCTTGAGGTATGTCTGTAAACGTCTTATATTCTCATCAGAATATTCAGTCCTGATCTGTGTAACACATTCATAATTTCAGATGTTCCTCCTACAAGCCAAGGTGTGGATCACAAGCAAGTCCAGAGAGAATTGGGAGACGTGGTCCTGCACCTTCACAATCCAACCATCCTGTCGTCTTCTTCAATAGAAGTACACTGGACGGTAGGTAGATAATTGAAACAACATCCATGGCCGATACCCTCCAGGGCCATCAAAGAGCATCGCCAAGAAAGAAACCTGTTAATCACAGGCACCAGATAAGGTTTAGGATGTTACAAGATCATTGCTTTTCCCATTAGCATTTAGATTGGTCCTGCCTGGAATTTCTGTATCTGGAAAGACACCTTGGATCAGAAATGTGGTTTGTGAAATGAGATGCATTTCCCACTTCTCCTGCAGGTCGACCAACAGTCTCAGTACATCCAAGGCTATAAGATCCTCTACCGGCCGAGTCCAGAGAGCCGCGGGGAATCTGCTTGGTCCATATTTGAAGTTCGAACTCCAGCAAAAAACAGCGCAGTGATCCCTGAGCTTAAGAAAGGGGTGAACTACGAAATCAAAGCCCGGCCGTTCTTTAATGAGTTCCAAGGAGCCGACAGTGAAGTGCGTTTTGCCAAGACCCTGGAAGAAGGTAACTCCCCTCCCCCGTCTTAGTGCATGGCTCAAGGTGAGGCTGATTACTCCTTAGTGTTTGTTTCTTTTTCTTTCACATTTTCTGTAGTAATCACTCTGCTGATTGGAGATTATACATGTTAAGTGGAAACCTGACCGGATCCTTGCCTGCGATTTGTGTATATATACGCCGCCGCCTGTTTGGTGGAAACAAAGAGATTAGCTTGATTAGTAAAGGAAGATTTGATATGACTGAGTCTAGATCTGATCACAGGGATAATGACCTCTCACCTACTGTTTGTGTCCCGGCATTCTAGAAAATTCCTTTAACCCCTTAACCCCCCGGAGCTTTTTTCACTTTTGCGCTTTTTCTGTCTCAGGGCTTTTTTTTTTGCGGGACGAGTTGTACTTTTGAACAACACAAGTGCGGTGAAATTGCAAAAAAAAAAGGTGCAATCCCACACTTGTTTTTTGTTTGGCTTTTTTGCTAGGATCACTAAATGCTAAAACTGACCTCCATTATGATTCTCCAGGTCATTACGAGGTCACACACACCAAACATGTCTAGGTTATTTTTAATCTAAGTGGTAAAAAAAAATTCAAACTTTGCTAAAAAACCCCCAAACAATTGCTCTTTATTCCGATACCCGTAGCGTCTCCATTTTTCATGATCTCGGGTTGAGTGAGGGCTTATTTTTTGCGCGCTAAGCTCATGTTTTTAATGATACCATTTTGGTGCAGATACGTTCTTTTGATCGCCTGTTATTGCGTTTTAATTTAATGTCGCGGCGACCAAAAAAAGTAATTTTGGCGGTTTAAATTTTTTTCTCGCTACGCCGTTTAGCGATCAGGTTAATCCTTTTTTTATTGATAGATCGGGTGATTCTGAATGCGGCTATACAGAATATGTGTAGGTTTGATTTTTTTTTACTGTTTATTTTGAATGGGGCGAAAGGGGTGATTTGAACTTTTATATATTTTTTTTTTAAAACTTTTTTTTACTTTTCCCATGCTTCAGTAGCCTCCATGGGTGGGTAGAAGCTGGCAGAGCCTGATCGGCTCTGCTACATAGGAGCGATGTTCAGATCGCTCCTATGTAGCTGAATTACAGCATTGCTATGAGCGCCGTCCACAGGGTGGCACTCACAGCAATCTGGTATCAACAACCATAGAGGTCTGCAGGAGACCTCAGGTTGTCATGCCGACACACCCATGACCCCCGATCATGTGATGGGGGTCACCAGTGCGCGCATTTCCAGCTGGAAATTTGACAGCGGCATTCAACTAGTTAATAGATGTGGGTGGATCGCGATTCCGCCCGTGCCTATTGCGGGCACATGTCAGCTGATCAAAACAGCGGACTTGTCCCGGCTTTGTTGCGGGGTCACCGCTGGAGCTCCCATCAAAGCGGGGGGTTCTGCCATTGGACGTACTATTCTGCCCGATGGCCGAAAGGGGTTAATCTGGCATCCGATATTCTATAAACACTGACTGAGACAGAATTGCAAGAACCACTAGGCGTACTTTCACACGGGTCGGATTTGCTGTAAAAGTTCTATCCAGATTTCCTGGATTTAAAATCCTCTATAACCCATTCAAAGTGAATCTGCCAAAATGGAATTACTGTTCAAACCAAGCTCTGGCGCTCAGTGCACCCTGGGAGAGTCCTAATACTTCAGTGCACCTTCCCTCCAACTTGTTTTCCATCTATCTCCGCCCTCTTCTTTCTTGATTGACAGTTCTGGCATTGCATGAGACAGAAAAGGGAGGAGATAGATGGAGAACAAGTAGGTGGGAAGATGCAGTGAAGTGCTCAGGGTGCCTCGAGCGCATGCGCTTGGTTTGAACAGTCATTTTGGACTGACAGATTCCCTTTAGGGTCAGTTCACACAACCGTTTTCTCCACATCTCCACGTTATTCTGATCAGGGTTTGGTCCGAGTGTCATCAGCTTTTCTTGGACGTGGATAGAAGAAAAAAAAATTCTCCACTTTATCTAATCTGTCAGTCCGTGAAAATTCGATTTTTTTTTTACCAGACCTATAGACTTGTATTGCTGATTTTGATCTGAAACTCAGATCGCAATTTGACATGTCTCCAATTTTCTCCCCAAACCCCTCTGTCCGAGTAAAAAAAAAATCAGGCCCATAGAATATCATAGGTACAAGTGATATAAGTGACAACCACAGGTGGCATTCATACAAGAAAATTGGTTGTGTGCAAAGGGCGTGTTCAGCCTTAGGGTCCAAGCCTGCAGTCACTCTATGACCGCAGACTTGCGAGTCCTCACAGTGTGTAGTGTGCCTGCTGTCTCGATTCTCCATTGCAGGAAGCAGCGGGCGCATAACTGCAAGTATATGGCTTGCATACATGTGGTCACATGCCAACTAGACGTGAGCAGATCGCACACGTCTAGTCGGAATGTGACAGGAAGTATGAAAATCCCATACTTGCTCTATATATCTATATATTTCTGCTATTGACTTGTAAATATTTTTTTTTACCTTCCAGCACCCAGTGCTCCGCCTCAGAGCGTCACCATTACCAAAAATGACGGCAATGGGACTGCAATTGTAGTCAACTGGCAACCACCCCCAGAAGAAAACCAAAATGGTTTGGTCCAAGAATACAAGGTAATGGATGGTTAAAGCAGCTGCCATACATCATAATAACAATGTTCACAAAATTCAGGCACCTCCTGGCTTCTTCGCTGCGGAGATCTATCCCTGACGTCAGCGACGTGGTGTACTCACTCAATAAGTCGAGGAGAACCAAATAAAATGACATTTTAGAGCCACAAATAGCTTTTGTTAGTAAGCACCTCGCCTGACATTTCATTTTTAATTTAGCCAAAGCCTTTGTTTTCCCTGACACAATAAATGAGCCTTCAAGTACAATTTTTCATGGTCCTATTTAAGTTTTCTTCTTATTTGTGTCACTATTCGCATGTACTACTGATTGTATTTGCGAGTAAGTTGTGGTATAACCAACGATTGCAATATTGTATAAATGTGAGAAAACTTAATAAAAGATTTATTACAAAAAATGTTACAATGAAGCAAAATGTAACAATTTATAGTAAATTCACAACATAATCGGAACCAAATGTAGGAATGGGATGTGTGGTCATGTGTCTCCATCTAGTGGCGACAAGAGAAACTTCAGCTCCAGAAATATCGCTGAAATTTGATATAGAAAATTAATGCAAAACTGAAGCCGAAAATTAGGATTTACTTACTGTGACTGTGTAATTATTGACTTAACTCACAAAGCATTCAGATCCTAAACATTTAGGTAGTTGGTGAAAACTGGAGTGTATGGTGGTTAGGTTTATTTATGGGAATGATTTATTTAGCTCTATGGAGTTTTTTAGATATACTGTATATACAGTTAAGTCCATATATATTTGGACAGAGACAACACTTTTCTAATTTTGGTTATAGATATTACCACAATGAATTTTAAAAAACCCAATTCAGATGCAGTTGAAGTTCAGACTTTCAGTTTTCATTGAGGGTATCAACATTAAAATTGGATGAAGGGTTTAGGAGTTTCAGCTCCTTAACATGTGCCATGCTGTTTTTAAAGGGACCAAAAGTAATTGGACAGATTAAATAACTTTAAATAAAATGTTCATTTCTAGTACTTGGTTGAAAACCCTTTGTTGGCAATGACTGCCTGAAGTCTTGAACTCATGGACATCACCAGACGCTGTGTTTCTTCCTTTTTGATGCTCTGCCAGGCCTTCACTGCGGTGGTTTTCAGTTGCTGTTTGTTTGTGGGCCTTTCTGTCTGAAGTTTAGTCTTTAACAAGTGAAATGCATGCTCAATTGGGTTGAGATCAGGTGACTGACTTGGCCATTCAGGAATATTCCACTTCTTTGCTTTAATTAACTCCTGGGTTGCTTTGGCTTTATGTTTTGGGTCATTGTCCATCTGTAGTATGAAACGACGACCAATCAGTTTGGCTGCATTTGGCTGGATCTGAGCACACAGTATGGCTCTGAATACCTCAGAATTCATTCGGCTGCTTTTGTCCTGTGTCACATCATCAATAAACACTAGTGACCCAGTGCCACTGGCAGCCATGCATGCCCAAGCCATCACACTGCCTCCGCCGTGTTTTACAGATGATGTGGTATGCTTTGGGTCATGAGCTGTACCACGCCTTCGCCATACTTTTCTCTTTCCATCATTCTGGTAGAGCAGGGGTCAGGAACCTTTTTGGCTAAGAGAGCCGTAAACGCCACATATTTTGAAATATAATTCCGCGAGAGCCGTACAATATGTTTAAAGGGCCATTGACAGATCAATCACTCCAATGTTCACTTAGTACAGCAAGGAATGCTCCTCCCTGCTGTATAAAGCCACAACTGGACTGAAACAATGGTAATTAGCAGTAAAAAAATTAAATAAATAACTTACATTGTGAGCTTGCGATGCATGACATCAGTCCAGCAGTCTGGCTTCTTCTTTTTCCTGCGCATGACTGGAAGCTGGCATTCTTCCCACCTGATGTTGAGAGAATGCCAGCTTTGAGGCATTCGCAGAAGAAAGAAGCTGGAATGTTGGACATGTCACACAACGCATTGTCAGTTATGTCAATTATCTATTTTATTATTTTACAGCGAATTATTGTTTAGGTCCAGCGGTGGCTTAGTGCACCTTCAAAGCAGCAGCACAGCCAGGGGTTTCTGGAACGTCCAAGGGAGACACAAGGGAGGAGGCAGATGCCGCTTCACTAGGGGACGCAGGTGCGTGCTTGCAGACGGCGCGGCTATGCAGGGAGTTATGGGAAATGTAGTCCATGCTCCCTGCCGCTCACCACTGCCGCCAATGCTTATCAGGCCATCAAAGAACTACCAATATCAGCGTGCACCGCGGCCTGATGGAGCGCGGTGCATGCATCCTTCCCAGGGGCGTAGCTAGAGCTTTTGCCGCCCGGGGCTGTTCCCGAGTTTGGCGCCCCCCCCCCCCCCTAGAACGTATGCGATTTTCACACTTAGTCATGTACCGACGAGCTCCTCTCCCTTAAGCTCCCAATGTTCAGTGAAAAACTGAGAGAAGCAGAAGAGAAGCTCGTTGTTACAGGACCATGAGTATGAAAATCGCATATGAGTGACGTGTCCATGTGTCGACGACTGGAACCTGCAGAGGTGAATCCTGACATCGCAGCTTCTGAATTCTCACAACTAATGCATTGCACACTTTTAGGATTCTCCCTGGCCGGTGGACAGTCATGTCAGCACAAGCATGCGATTTGTATACTTCCGACCACATTCCGACTAGACGTGCCTGGCCTCGCTCAGTTCATTTTCATAGAGTGAGGCCACACATGTCTAGTCAGCACGTGACCGCATGTATGTAAATCGCCAGCACCAGAGAATCCTGACAGTGTGCAGGGTGCACTGTGAGAACTCAGAAGTCTGCAGTCACAAAGAATGACTGCAGCCTCATCACAAACCTGGACATCCCCTTTAATGCTCCTAACATAAATAAAAACATGAGAGTTAGTCAGTATCACAAATAACATTTACATCCAGGTACCTTATAGATGACGTCGCCTCTGGAGCCGTTCTTCTTTTCTTCATCTTGTCCAGACACCATGATGAGTTTTCTCATCCACAGCCGTCTCTGCAGACTTCCATCTTCTCCGCTCTTTTGCAGAAAGTCTCCACATGACGCCCTTAAAGATACAAGTGTCATTATAATGCTCCTGAATAAAAAATTTCCCCGCACTATATTGTCTGCATAAAATATGACCCCCACACTGTCTGTCTTATGGTACTTGCTCTTCACACTGACCTCCCCTTTCTATACCGGACCCCTCTTCACACTGACCTCTCACACTGTGTCCCCCCTATAGGGCCCAGTATTTATACTGTACTCTCTCATCACACTCCCCCTCCTTTGTATCATATCCCCTCCTGGCTGTGCCCTTACACTGTCCCCCATGCTACGCATGCACACATCCCAACACCCTCACTCCCCGTACTCTGTCCACATACGTTTTTCACATCACTACTCATACTGTGTCCGCATACATTCCCCTGTTTGACCCCAAGCTGTCTGCACCCATCCCCCATACTGTTTCCTCATATATGCCCCCCCATCTCCCCCTTTGCTCTTCATTTTGTGTCCTCAGATCTCCCCCACACATTAAATCCCCCCATCCCCATGACAAATCTCCCCCCACACACAATAAATACCCCATCTCCACTCACATTAAATCTCCCCCCACAATAAATCCCCCCATCTCCACTCATACTAAATATCCCCAATCCAATAATATATCCCACTATCCCCACTCACAGTAAATCCCCCACATCCCCACTCACAGTAAATCCCCCCAGAATATATGCCCCCCATCCCCGCTCACAGTAAATCCCCCCCACAATAAATGCCCCCATCCCCACTCACAGTAAATCCCCCCCACAATAAATGCCCCCATCCCCACTCACAGTAAATCCCCCCCACAATATATGCCCCCATCCCCACTCACAGTAAATCCCCCCCACAATAAATGCCCCCATCCCCACTCACAGTAAATCCCCCCCACAATATATGCCCCCCTTCCCCACACAGTAAATTCCCCCCCTGCACTTTCGGTGTCTTCAGCTCCATTGGAGCACTTACCACCGCTCTGCATCTCCTGCTCTGCCGCGCAGGAGAGTGACGTCAGCAGCGTGATCACATGACCTGATCACGCTGCTGGCATCGCTCTGACCCGGCAGTCAGAGCTTCAATTGTACTCGCATCACAGATACGAGTACAATTGAACACTGGGAGCCGGCACGCTGCAGCTTCTCTGTGCCGGCTGTCAGCTTGACAGTCGGCACAGAGAACAGCTGACTCCCAGCGCGGGGGGTGACAGAATGCAGCCGCCGGGGGAGACACTGCGGACCGCCGCTTTAGGCGGCCCGACTGCGCCCCCCTGCCGGCTGCTCCCCCCCTAGATACGCCACTGACTCACCCCCGCATTGTGCCGCCCCCCCGCATTGTGCCGCCCGGGGCGGCCCGCCCCCCCCGCACCCCCCTTCCTACGCCACTGATCCTTCCCATAGACAGGTAGGAGCCCTGTCTGCGAGCCAGATACGGCCATCAAAAGAGCCATATCTGGCTCGCGAGCCATAGGTTCCCGACCCCTGTGGTAGAGGTTGATCTTGGTTTCATCTGTCCAAAGAATGTTCTTCCAGAACTGTGCTGGCTTTTTTAGATGTTTTATAGCAAAGTCCAGTCTAGCCTTTTTATTCTTGATGCTTATGAGTGACTTGCACCGTGCAGTGAACCCTCTGTATTTACTTTCATGCAGTCTTCTCTTTATGGTAGATTTGGATATTGATACGCCGACCTCCTGGAGAGTGTTGGTCACTTGGTTGGCTGTTGTGTAGGGGTTTCTCTTCACCATGGAGATTATTCTTCTATCCTCCACCACCGTTGTCTTCCGTGGACGCCCAGGTCTTTTTGCATTGATGAGTTCACCAGTGCTTTCTTTCTTTCTCAGGATGTACCAAACTGTAGATTTTGCCACTCCTAATATTGTAGCAATTTCTCGGATGGGTTTTTACTGTTTTCGCAGCCTAAGGATGGCTTGTTTCACCTACATGGAGAGCTCCTTTGACCGCATGTTTACTTCACAGCAAAACCTTCCAAATGCAAGCACCACATCTCAAATCAACTCCAGGCCTTTTATCTGCTTAATTGAGAATGACATAGCAAAGGGATTGCCCACACCTGTTCATGAAATAGCCTTGGAGTCAATTGTCCAATTACTTTTGGTCCCTTTAAAAACAGGGTGGCATATGTTAAGGAGCTGAAACTCCTAAACCCTTCATCCAATTTTAATGTGGATACCCTCAAATGAAAGCTGAAAGTCTGAACTTCAACTGCATCTGAATGGTTTTGTTTAAAATTCATTGTGGTTATGTCTATAACCAAAATTAGAAAAATGTTGTCTCTGTCCAAATATATATGGACCTAACTGTATGTGTGTGTTTGCTTATATAATTGGCAAGCAGAGAGGTTACAATAATCGACAGATACAAGACAGACGGATAGGTAGATAGATAGATAATAGATAGCTAGATAGATAGATAGATAGATAGATAGATAGATAGATAGATAGATAATAGATAGATGGATAATAGATAGATAGAAGAAAAAAAAATGAAAACATCACTCCAATTGTTTCAGGTGGAAATAAGTGAAAAAAAACTTTATTCTGCCCCACTCATCCTGGGCAACGTTTCGGCTCCTACTGAGCCTTTGTCAAGCCTTTCCACCTGAAACAATTGGAGTGCTGCCTTCATTTTTTTTCTTCTGTTTAGTTTGGCAAGTATTAGACTGTTTGCCTGGAGGCCTGGCACCCGCTGTGAATTATTGTGCTGTTCCTTTTTTACTAGATAGATAGATAGATAGATAGATAGATAGATAGATAGATAGATAGATAGATAGATAGATAGAGTGGGGAAAATAAGTATTTGTTACACTGCCAATGTTGTAAGTTTTCCCACCTACAAAGAATGGAGAGATCTGTGATTTTTATAGGTACACTTAACTTGTGAGGGAGAGACCCTAAATATAAAAAGCAGAAAATCCCATTGTATGATTCTTATATAATAATTTTGCATTTTATTGCATGAAATAAGGATTTGATACAATAAAAAAACAGAACTTAATATTTGGTACAGAAACCTTTCTTTGCAATTACAGAGGCCAGACATTTCCTGTAGTCCGTTACCAAGTTTGCACACACTGCAGCAGGGATTTTGGCCCACTCCTCCATACAGATCTCCAGATCTTTCAGGTTTTGGGACTGATGATGGGCAACAAGGAGTCTCAGCTCCCTCTAAAGATTTTCTATTGGGTTCAGGTGTGGAGACTGGCGAGGCCGCTCCAGGACTTTGAAATGCTTCTTATAGAGTCACTCCTCAGTTCCCCTGGCTGTGTGTTTTAGGTCATTGTCATGCTGGAAGACCCAGACATGACCCATCTTCAATGCTCTTACTGAGGGAAGAAGGTTGTTGGCCAAAATCTCATGATACAAGACCTCATCACCCTCACTTCAATACAGTGCAGTCGTCTTTTCCCCTTTGCAGAAAACCACCCCCAAAGTATGATGTTTCCCCCACCATGCTTCACAGTTGGGGCAGCGTTCTTGGGGTTGTAATCATCTTTTTTTTCCCTCCAAACACGGTGAGTGGAGTCGGTACCAAAAAGTTCTATTTTGGTCTCATCTGATGACATGACCATCTTCAATGCCTCCTCTGGATCATCCAGATGGTCATTGGTGAATTTCAAACAATCCTGGACATGTGCTGGCGTGAGCAGGGGGACCTTGTGTGCCCTGCAGGATTTTAATCCATGACGGCATAGTGTGCTACTAGCACTAATGTTTGAGACTGTAGTCCCAGTTCTCTTCAAGTCATTGACCAAATTCTCTCATGAAGTTCTGGGCTGATTCCTGACCATTCTCAGAATCATCCTAACCCACAAGGCGAGATCTTACATGGAGCCCAAGACAGAGGAAGATTGACGGCCATCTTCCATTTTCTAATAATTGTGCCATCAGTTGTCGCCTTCTCACCAAGCTGCTTGCCTATTGTCCTGCAGCCCATCCCAGCCTTGTGCAGGTCTACAATTTTATCACTGGTGTCATTAGACAGCTCTTTGGTCTTGGCCATGGTGGAGAGGTTGGAGTGTCATTGAATGAGTGTATGCAATTAATACAGGTAAGGAGTGCAGAGTAGGAGGGCTTCTTAAAGAGAAAGTAACAGGTCTGTGAGAGCCAGAATTCTTGCTGGTTGGAAGGTGAGGAAATACTTATTTCATGCAATAAAATGCAATTTAATTATTTAAAAATCATACAATGTGATTTTCTGTTTTTTATTTTTCGATTCTGTCTCTCACTGTTGAAGTGTACCTACGATAACAATTACAGACCTCTCCATTCTTTGTAGGTGGGAAAGCTTGCAAAATCGGCAGTGTAACAAATACTTATTTTCTCCACTGTATATATACATAATAGATAATACAGAGATACTGGATACAGATAGACGATAATACTTGGATATGAGAGATATAGGTAAACCAGCCCCATTCTACCATTGCTGGCCTCCGCCAGCAAACATCAATCAGACTCCAAAATACAAATAGAAAATATGGAGACAGCAATACAATCTGAGAACATGTTTATTCTGTGCTCCATCTTACCATCAGCTCTTTGTGTGTTTGGGGAGTAGTTACCTTTTTTTTTTCATTATTAGGTGTTTTATGTTGTGTGTGTTAATGCACAATAGATACATTTTATCCACACTCATTGTTTTTAGAACAATATAATGCGTCCCTGTATTTTTCCTACATTTTGAGTGTAGTGATCAGTGGCGGACAGAGACAGAACAATGCATGGTCCAATAGCCCCTGCTTTGGAGGTGGTAGTGGCCCCCTTACCTCTGGGGCCTCGGTGCGGCTGCATTGGTTGCACCAGTGATATGTCCGCCCCTGGTAGTGATAGCAGTCAGCCATGTGTTGCAGCGCGCTGTCTCTCCGATGGTTGTATAGTTCGGGCAGACTATGCTTCCAGTAACTGTTGGGGGTCACTGTGGAGGGACCCTAAAGAGCTATCATTTAGTGAATGATTTTGGCCTGAAAAGTTACTGCACTTATAGAAGAATTATAATAATGTAACAACTGAATTAAAAACAAAAACATAATGATAAATGAATTTTGGGGACCCAGAAATCACAGGATCCATAACAAGATGTATAATAATGGCAGCTATAGGCAATCCCCCAGCCGTCACTCAAGGCCGGGTCCGTGTTCTCCCATGGTGGAATATTCATTGTTTTTCTTGCTTTCTAGGTTTGGTGTCTTGGAAATGAAACCCGATATCACATTAACAAGACCGTTGATGGCTCCACTCTCTCCGTAGTCATCCCCTACCTGGTACCTGGCATCAAGTACAGCGTGGAGGTGGCCGCTGGCACCGGGGCCGGGCCCGGGGTGAAAAGTGAGCCGCAGTTCATCCAGTTAGGTGAGTTATATACCAATCCTATGTAATGCCCTCCCCCGGTACTAGGATTACAGAGAAAAAGAGACAGACTATATTCCAGGGACCACCAGCAAATGCCACTAAATAACATATTGTATTAGAGTCACAAAGCACAAACATTAAAATCAATTAAAACCATAGGAATGAGTACCCCCTGGAATAACACATAAGAAGTATAGTTATGTGACAATGTCAGAAAATCTGGTCAAACGTAGGCTATAATAAATATATAATAAATCATGGTATATACATAGGGACACTACAATCCAACCATGAGCAGGAAGGTATAAATGACAAGGTGTCATCAAAGCCCATATACTAGTTACCCGCCATATAGTCCTCTGGGTGACCACACTACATATTTGTCATTCCAGGACCCACACATGAAAGAGAAAAAAAAAGGTGTTTGTTGAAAAATGTCTTGCAAGAGTATCAAATAATAAACAGAATAGTTTCATGGTTGGGTGTCTTCGCCGGTTGTGCACCTCAGAGGTTTAAGTATATATGGAGCACCAATCTCAGGTTAGGCCCAATATGTTGGTCAGTACTAGGCTCCAAAATAAAGCTGCTAGCATGTCTCAGATAGGCACACTGCATACCAATGTGGGCATAGCCTCAAACAAGAACCAAGTAGATGTAAGCTATATGTGGAGCTAGATAACCAACAAAATGAAGGTCCCATGCGTAGTCCTTAATCATTTCAAATTGGTGCAATGCAAAATTACACAGCAGATGCTCTGTATAAATAAAGATTATCCTATAAAGGTCAATCAAACCATACACGGGGCAGCACAAAATCAGTAGCCTTATGTGTCATACCACATGCCATGGCAAAAAGTTAGATAAGTGTCATATAGACAGAAACAGGCTAAATGCTGAGCCACAGCATAATAAAATATGTGCACCTATTGAGTATGACCAGAATGAACGCAAACCTATAATCCAGGGTCCTCCCCCGGTACACTGCCCAGTATATGTCTGCATTGTATCAGTGTGAATGAGGCGGTAGAAGCGCTGACACACCTGTGCAACTATATGGAAGTTTTCACATCGTCCAGTGGGAGGCAGATACAGGGGTGCTCATGCCAAAAAAGCACCGTAAGACAATGCAAAAAAGGAAGGAGTAGAAAAGGAGCGCCGCTCACAAGTGGTGTGGGATATAGCAGCACTGTTATTCAGTAGTTGCATGAGACATAGAGACATAAGGAATGAATGAGCGACAGCTGTTTCATGTAACCTGCTCTGAATCCCTCACCAGCCTGCAATCCACATAACAACCACAGGGTGGCCAGTCGCCAAAAAAACATAAAATCTTTCAGAGTTTTGAACAATCATCATTTTTTCTAAAGAAGACTAATTATCTGTCTATGAGATTGTCTTTATGTGACAGAACAAAACCTAAAGAAATTAACTGCAACATAAATTGGTGTGCATGCAGCGTGCAAGCGTATAGCCACACTGGCCACTAAACAGACGAAACCCAAGATAAAATCGTAATATGCAAATACCCTGCAGTAAATAAACAGCAATAGTGAAGGAAAATAATATAGGGTGCTTAGTTAACATCATTTTGAACAGAAAGATGTAAAAGCCATTCCACCGCGTCAAGGTGACCCTATTCAAAATGGTCCTAACCTCTAGTATTTGAACGTTACCATTGGAGATGGCGGACGAACCCGAACAGTAAAGTTTGTGGTCCGTGCCAAACACCTACTGTTCGGGCACAGAGCCTGAACGTGGACTTCTCCAGGAGTTCAGAACATTACTGTGTGAGCCTGCAGCTGTGATCAGAGGTATAAAGTTTACCTCCGGTCACTGACGTTGGCTGATCTAACTACTACTCCCACCAGCCTACGCCTTCTGCTGCTAATAACAGCGGGAGCAGGCTGGCTAATGGCATTATTCAGCAGTTGGCACCTGCACTCTAAATAAATAATAATTCCCCTGTATTTTTTATTAGAATCTGTTATGACCTGGTGGTTAAGAGGCCACACTGATATGACCTGGTGGCTAAAACGCAACATGTGACGAGCTCTGAGAAGGTGGTATCTCTACTGACCGCAGTCCCTAATCCTAACAACAACACTAGTAATAGCCGTGGGATGTTCCTGACTCTCCCTAGACACCTCTTCACAGCCTAAGAACTAACTACCCCAAAAGAAGGAAATAGAAAGCTATCTTGCCTCAGAGAAACCCCCAAAAGGAAAGACAGCCCCCCACAAATATTGACTGTGAATGGAGAGGGAAATGACGTACACAGAAATGAAATCAGAATTCAGCAAAGGAGGCCAATACTAAACTTGATAGACAGAGAGAAAAGGATACTGTGCGGTCAGCATTAAAAACTACAAAATCCACGCAGAGTTTACAAAAATGAACTCCACACCGACTCACGGTGTGGAGGGGCAAATCTGCTTTCCCAGAGCTTCCAGCTAGCCTGAATAAGACATAGTGACAAGCTGGACAAAAAGAGACATATTTGCAGAGCAATAGAGTCCAAGCAAATAGACAAACAAAAACTAGCAAAAACTTATCTTTTGCTGACAAGGACAGGCCATATGAGAAATACAAGGAGAGAACCAAATCCAACCAAGAACATTGACAGCAGGCATGAACTAAAGCCCAGAGCAGGTTTAAATAACAAACCCAGGCAAGGCGATTAGTGAAGGCAGCTGCTACAGCTACCTAAAGGAGCAGCAGTTCCACTCGAAACCACCAGAGGGAGCCCAAGGGCAGAACTCACAAAAATACCATTAGCAACCACAGGAGGGAGCTCCAGAACGGAATTCACAACAGAATCCAGGCAAAACTGACAGCTGTGTGCTGCAATGCTCATCTGTCAGCTATAGCAAGGCTGGTTATTAGGCCCACGCCGTTTTTTTATTTAATGTAAATGAATAATTTAGAAAAACGGCATGGGGTCCCCCATTTTTGACAAACAGCTGAGCTAAAGCAGATGGCTGGGGGCTGGTATTCTCAGGCTGGTAAGGGGCCATGGATATTAACCCACCCCCGAGCCCGCAGCCTCTCAGAAAAAGCTCATCTGTTAGATGCGCCAATTCTGGCTCTTTACCCGGCTCTTTCCACTTGCTCTGTAGTGGTGGCAAGTGGGGTTCATATTTGTGTGGCTGATTTCCTCTTTGTATTGTCCAGTGACATCAAGCCCATGGCTTATTAATGGAGAGGCGTCTTTAAGACACATTTCCATTACCAATCCTATAGTTGTATTGTAAATGAACACAAAGCCAGAATAAAGTCTTTGAAATAAAAAAAACACACTTTTCCTTTTTTATTTAAAAATAATAAACACAGTTATACCCACCTAATGCCCAATTCCACTGAAGCTGAAGCCATGGTCGCCTGTAAAAAAAAAAACAATAATAAAAAACAATCATATTCCTCACATATCCATCACTCTGTACCATGACGTAATCCGTGTCTGGGGATAAACAGTTTTCAACATGAACAGTGCCAAGATGCGACCGTCCAGGCTGATTACCACTCTCTAGTCTCAGTGACTAATGGTGATGTCATTGAGGTTACCGCAGGTCACTGAGGCTGTGTTCCAGCCAGGCCCCTGAACTGCGGGGACCTCAGTAAGATCACTACTAGCACAGTGAGAAAAAGTCTCATGGTACAGCGGTGAGTTCACCACAGTTCACTGGGAGAAATATATAAAATGAGAGGTCATAAAAGCTCCTGTAGGGGGAATAGTTAAATAGTTAGACATCCCAATATATGTGTTCGTATAGCCTTCCTTAATTTCTTCTTTCCTCTTACACTGTACAATTATATTAATATATGCTACTTTTATTATCATCAGTCCAGACTTCTTTTTTTTTCCTTTTTTTCTTTTTCATTAGTCCAAGACTTCTTTCTTGTCTTGGTTTTCTGTAGTGGTGCTTATTGCTGCTTCCTGAGAAGAGAACATTCCTTTCCCATTCTCTCTTCTTAAACTCTTTTTGCTCCTTACTCTTCTCCTGAACTCACTGAATTGTGTTTCGTGCTGCACAGATCTCACAGGTTAAGAGTAGAGTGAGGACCCCGTTAATGAGAAATGATACAGGACTTTGAAGCTCATTTGGTGCCCAATTATTAACAGTCTGGCTGTTGCTGTAGAAGCGTGCCATTAGAAACTGGGCTGGACCCAGGAAGGGTAAATAATACCCTTGTTTATTTGTTTATGCAACTACCACATAAAACAAAGTTTTATGAAAGTCGACAACCCATTTAACATTAATCTTCTTAAGACATGTAGATGGAAACAAACTTTATTTCTTTTGCTAAGATAACTGGTCGGCTGATGCTTTTATTGCCTGGTTTTGCTCCCGTACCAATATACTGCAGCAGGAATGAAAAAGCAAAATGTCATGACCTGCGTTTTTATTTTTTTACCACCAGGTGGCAGAAGCCACCACTTACAGTCATTATATTCCCTTTTGCAATATTGTAAATGTGGCATCTATTGTTTCCATCTATACTCTAGACGTACTACAGTGAATATAATAGAGATACTATAAGTATGATACAGTAGATATAATACAGATACTATAGGTATGCTTGCAAATCTCATATCAAGAGATGCTATTAAATTAACTTAGTGTTCTAATTCAGTTATATATTTGCTTCTTAATTAATTGATGTTTTATAGAACCAATAAATTAAAATATTTCAGTAATCGTCTACAGTTGCCAAATGCTGTCATTTTCTCATGACTTTTTAGTTGTTTTTTTTTTATGATTAACTCTTTTTTTGTGCTATACCCAGCACTGGATAATAATGGACTTAACCACTAGAGGGCTCCCTTTACTCACAAAAGACATATCTGTGTCCAGTCTGTGCCTTCATAAGTCATATCTTTATATAGGGGATATATTCAGTCAGTATAACTATAATATATTTATTTGACAAATTTATAGTAAATACATTCCTGGAATGTATTGTTTCAGTGCTATTATATTTTAGTTTTTATTGGGGTTATGAAAAGCTCTGAATATGAAGGACTGCATGGTAGCCAGTTTACTAGTCATCTAATGATAATATCCAGTTGATAAAACAGTGATTTTATCAAAACTACAACAAACAGCCCAGTAAGTGACACATTGCTGGAATCAGGGTCTCTTCCCATACACCATGCTGCTCTCAGATCAGATAGGAAAAACCTGCTGACAGATTCCTATTAAGCTTGAAATAAGACACGAGTTAAACCTATAACCTATAACGTTGATCCAGAGGAGCAAAAACCTAATTTTTGTGTATGAATATAAATTCCTCTGTCAAACTCTCTGCTTGCTGTCGTTGAATATCAAGGTTTGCTTCCAATCTCTGTTCATTCGTTCACTTGCACCGTTCTTAGTAAAATTTCAACAACTGACATGACGCAAAGCCGTGGGAATTAAGGAGTAAGTTCTGTTGTCTTAAAATTAAAACTCTGTTCCACTTCTCCATGCTTCAGCTGTGCTCGGGCCGAGGATGGGATATAGGGGGGCGGCCTAAATTCATTAGTCATGGTCCATTTTATATGGTTTTGCCCAGCTGGCCTGATACAAGAACAGTCACCAAGCGCCCTCATAAAACCTGATCCAGTTGCTCGCCCCGGCTCACAAATAGCTGTGAAATCCGTAAACCTGGGCGATCCAGGTGTCAGAGACTGTGGGGTCACAGCCATCAGAGCAGGAGACTGTGGGCCCGGATCTGCCCTGAGTGAATGTGGCAGGGACGTGGCTGCTGTATAAGGCTCCTTTATTAGGATGTATGGCCAATCCCTCCAGCCCTCCTATATTCCAGGGTCCCTGCTAGAGATGAGCAAAATGGATTCCAGGCAAATAGAATTCACTTTGAAATTTACCCCAAAATTTGGTTTTACTGGAATCTGATTTTTTTTTTTTTTTGCGATTCGCTTTGGGCAAGTCCAGCAAAATGATGGCCGGTCGCCAATTTGCTGCATTATATAGGGTTGTGAAGGAATTAAAATATATCTCACTCTCCCCTTTTCTTGGCCCTCCCTGTCCCACTCGGCCTAAAAGTAGACAGGCTCTTCTCTTTTCTGTCTTCTGACCAATGGTGATATAAAAATGAGGACGGCGAAAGATGTGACTGGGTTAGTGATGAGCGAGTGTACTCGTTGCTCAGGTTTTCCCGAGCACGCTCGGGTGATCTCCGAGTATTTGTTAGTGTTCGGAGATTAAGATTTCATCGCGGCAGCTGAATGATTTACAGCTATTAGCCAGCTTGATTACAACCAGGCAACCCCCACATGTACTCAGGCTGGCTAGTAGCTGTAAATCATTCAGCTGCCGTGATGAAAACTAAATCTCTGAACACTAACAAATACTCGGAGACCACCCGAGCAACGAGTATACTCGCTCATCACTAGTCACAATACATGTGTTTAGAGAAATGATGGGTTCATCACAGGACCGGTGGAAAATTTCAAGGGATAAAGGGTGGAAAATACTAGTTTTCTGGCAAGTGCAAGCCATACAAGTGACGGCGTCCTAAGAACCATCTCGTGCACCAGAGTTTTCAACTCTTCCATGTACCAGTCCCCCCTTAACCATTCCTTACTTTTTACGGCACCCTCAACCCCCCATAGTCACTTTACGGCAGTAGATCTTGATCAAGCACTACCTTACCATGAATAAACAAATCAGACGTAAGAACTGAGTGTTGTGATATATTTATTACGGTTTTGTCACCCTCTCCGCTGCCAAGTGTGTATCCGGCGTTCATCACCCCAGTACTCGTTCCCAAATACGCTTACTGCCGTTGCTTCCCCTTAATGCAGGGTTTCACCATCCGTGCCAAGTGTTAAGTGCTCGAGGGATGCTGTAATCTGCACAGTCAGATTTACAAGCACTTATGGCTATTGTTGCAAGGTGCACAGGACAAGGGTTACGGCGTCTCGTCAGTCAATCACAGGGTATTAGGGAAGATTGGAGGCTTGATTCATTGCTCATCACCTTTATTTATTTTTTTTTAAAGCTGCAGAGAAAAGAATCTTGTAACTTTCTCAGCTCTGAAGTGACACGGTCTTAAAGAGACTTTGAAGTGCAAAAATGGTAGAAAAATCTGATTAGGTAGTATGCAAGACATTCTTCAAGTTCATGAAATAAACGGTCTTCTAGGATACTAACAGGAAAGGCGGCCATCTGCTGGAACCTAAAGGGAAACTGACAAGTCCCTTAACGCTATTATCCTGTAGATATGGGGTTAATCTGCAGGTTAATAGCATTATAAAGCTGTGCGACCACTGTACTGAAAGTCTGGCTACCTGTAGGACATGAACTTTAATGCTCACGGCAGCCTCTGGCTTTCAGTCGTAGAGGTGTGGCCAGCGCGGCTTCAGTCACCGCTCAACATAGTCAGCTGTAGCTGCACCCCCAGCACTGACTGACTGGCGCTCAGCAGTGCAGCAGTATGGAGCCGGCTGTCAGTCAGTGCCGGGGCATGGTTTCTGCTGCTGAGTGATGACTGGCCACTCCTCTATGACTGAAAGCCGGAGGCTGCCAGGAGGAGTAATGTTTGTTTCCTCCCAGTAGCCCAACTTCCAGTATGGCAACCGCACAGCTTCAGAATGCCATTAGCCTGCAGATTATCCCCATATCTGCAGGTTACTAGTATTTTTTGACATGACAGGTTCCTTGTAAAGGGAGGTTAGCATCAGAAAATGATTTACTAGTTATATCAGGTATTTGTATAAATGGCATTATTTAGGGGTTGTTACCAGTGTGAGACATGTAGATGAGGAGAGAAGACTGTCCATCATTACATGTCTCACGCTGTTAATTCTCCTTTTATTTAAAATAATCTCTGGAGGCCGATTCTCCGGCCCATAGATCTTAGCAGCTCATTTACATATTTTATTCATCCTTTCTTGACCTGCAGCATGAGCATGGGCAGCACGGTGGCTCAGTGGTTAGCACTGTTGCTTTCCAGTGCTGGTGTCCTGGGTTCAAATCCCACAAAGGACATCTGCAAGGAGTTTGTATGTTCTCCCCGTGTTTGTGTGGGTTTCCCTAGGCTTCTCTGGTGTCTTCCCACACTCCTAAGCTGGTGGGTTCATTTATGATACATCTAATGTATGTGACCAGTTTAGGTCTCGTGCTTTCTCCCAAAAACTGAGACAGAGATGGCCAATAGATTAGATCATGACCAACATTGAATTTTTTTTTTTGTCCTTTGACTTCCTCTTCTTTGTACAACCATGAAACATATATCTACTTATGACGGCCAACACAACAAGTCATCAGTTCAAAGACTCGTAGGCAAGAAAGAAAACGTTGTTCATAGCTCACGTGGCACAACATCTTATATCCTTCCTTCTCTGAGGCTTCGATGCTTCGACACCGGTTGTTCTAGATGTTTATTACTCTTTTCAATCTCGTTAATTGGCTTTCATGTCTTAACATATGTTTAGCTCCAAGCAATGAAAACTACTGAACTCTGAACAAAGGCTGATGAACTGAGTTACATGTGGATATTGTAGTACAGTAACATGGATGTATGAGCTATAGACAAGGCTGTGCCTACCGGCTAGAAAACTTCAAGATGGGGGGGGGGGGAGATATATGAATGACCCTATAGTATAAGAGAACTGAGTATTCCAAAACATCTAGATCCAAGAGTCAAAGCCAAGGGTGCATTCATACTAGTAATGGTGTCGGAATGGGTCCCAAGGGCCCACCAGTAACCAACTCCAGGGCCCCACCTTTGGGCAGAGACAGACTGCCGTATTTCTCATGTGAGAATCACATCGTAAAACTCGTACTGGCCTGGCACCTCTCCTGACCTGAGCAAGACAGTATGATGTATTACTATGCAGCTGTCAAGCTCAGGTCAGGAGAGCCTACAGTCAGTACGAGGTTTACAATACGATTCTCGCACGAGAAATACGGCAGTCTGTCTCTGCCCTTAGTCTGTATATGGTGATTCAAGTATATAGTGCCAAGTACTGCTCATAGAAGAGGGTGGTGGCCCACCGGAGAATTCTCCTGTTCTCCTGTAGACCAGTCCAACCCTGGGTATAAGAAATGGCATCATAAGTAAGACACTTCATGAATAGGAGGTTTTACTGCACCCATCGGGCTTCTCAATAAGTCCCTACACAAGGATGTACAATGCGATACGTTTATAGGATAATATGATAATCCTACTTGTATTAATTAATTGCCACAAATTTTAATTTGTGACTATCAGTAGAAAATGTAAGAAAATTGTCTTTTTTTTCTTTTTAATAGATTCCTTTGGAAATCCCGTGCCTCCTGGTGATCAAGTCAGTCTTGCCCAGCAGATATCAGATGTGGTAAAGCAGCCAGCCTTTATAGCGGGGATCGGTGCGGCCTGCTGGATCATACTGATGGTATTTAGCATCTGGTTGTACCGTCATCGCAAGAAACGCAGCGGACTTAACAGCACCTACGCTGGAATCAGGAAAGGTATCCAGAGCCTCTGCACAGTGATGGCACACTACAAATGGCTGTAGTGGATTGTCTCATTCTTAAAGTAAAGCTCCAGGTTCAGCATATATTATTATAATTGCTCATTTTAATCTCAGTAGTGACTCACTAATTTCTTACCTGGCTTTTGATAATTCTACCATATTTACTATTATCCTGCAGGCACCATCAGCGGATTGTAGGCGGTCATGTATGATGTCTCGTAGAACTGAGCCACAGATTGTGTTTTCATTTATGCTAAACTAAAATAATTTTTGTATTTATTTATTTAATTTGTTTTTTGATCACCCTCGATAGTTGTGAAACTTTGCAAATCATTTTAGGATTTGTCTTCAATCCTGTAAAAAAAATTGCATGTAAGTGACTTTTCCTGCTTTCCGCCAGTCCATTGTCCTGCCTTTAGCTGCATTGATATCAGAACATACTCATTTGGAGTACAGATGATGGCAGTGATGGGTGATGGGTCAGCTCAGCACCTGTATCACTAACATTGGGGATAAGCTGCTGCAGGAGACTGATAAGCACAACACTCAGAGGAGGAGACCGTGCCGACCCATCACTGCCATCAGCTGTACTCCAAATGAGAACGTTCTAATAGCAAAAAGATTGGGGAGAAAGCAGGCGAAGACGCTTACATGCATTTTTTTACACAATGGAAGATGAATCCTCTAATAAAGTGGTTTACAAAGTTTCATAACTTTTTTGATGACTAAAATAAAAAATGAAACCTTTGGTACTCTTTTCGGTAATTGTTAGTTCCCCTGTAATGATAATTTAATGTATTCTTTCTTTGGTAACCATTTGTCTCACTTTATGAGGATTGCAAACAGATTATTTCCATACTGAGGTTACTGTCGTCCATGGGAACAATTTTTGTAAAAGTCTATTTTCTATCAGTGCTCGAACAATCAGATTGATCTTCTGTACTCTTCTGACCTCATGACAACACTTCCTGCCCTATGTCCTGATCACGTTCATCTTTGTCTTAGGGATGTAATGTAGATCTTAGTTACCATCCACATCAATAGTATGTGTGTGTATATATATATATATATATATATATATATATATATATATATATATATATATATATATATATATATACGGTATATATGTATATGTATATGTATGTGCGTATATACCCCAAAAGAATGGAAGTAAAGAGCGAACTAACACATGAACATAAGAATCTATTTTATTGAAAGCATAAATAACAAACATTTTTAAAAAGATGAGGAGAAGAGTCATGGATTGTCACATGAGCAGGAATACATGGGGTCTCCAAACAAAATGTAGAAGGTAAGTATAAAAAAAAAAAAGGAGGGGAGAACTGATGGCACTAAAGATAAATCTGGATGGAAGATAACAATATATTTATTTTGTTATTTATTCTTTCAATGAAATATATTTTTATCTTCATGTGTTAGCTTGCTCTTTACTTACATTTTTTTGGGTATATTGTTTGATTGGAAGTGCGATTTACTTGTGACTGATTTTTCCTTTGGTTACCTGTGTGTGTGTGTATATACACTATGTTCCAAATTATTATGCAAATTACATTTTTATCAGATTTTCCTAAATGGTCGGTGCAAATGACAGTCAGTCTAATAAAAGTAATCACCCGTTAGATTATACATCGAATTTTATTGAAGAAACCTCCCAATGATAACAGTATAATCTCCAAAATGAATAAAAGCTCAAAATGCACTGTTCCAAATTATTATGCACAGTAGAATTTCTAAACATTTGATATGTTTTAAAGAACTGAAAATGCTCATTTGTGGAATTTGCAGCATTAGGAGGTCACATTCACTGAACAAAAAAGCTATTTAACGCCAAAACATCCCAACAGGCCAAGTTACATGTTAACAAAGGACCCTTCTTTGATGTCACCTTCACAATTTTTGCATCCATTGAACTTGTGAGTTTTTGGAGAGTTTCTGCTTGTATTTCTTTGCATGAAGTTGGAATAGCCTCCCAGAGCTGCTGTTTGGATGTGAACTGCCTCCCACCCTCATAGATCTTTTGCTTGATGATACTCCAAAGGTTCTCTATAGGGTTGAGGTCAGGGGAAGATGGTGGCTACACCATGAGTTTATCTCCTTTATGCCCATAGCAGCCAATGACTCAGAGGTTTTCTTTGCAGCATGAGATGGGGCATTGTCAGCATGAAGATGATTTTGCTCCTGAAGGCACATTTCTGCTTTTTAGACCATAGAAGAAAGTTGTCAGTCAGAAACTTTATATACTTTGCAGAGGTCATTTTCACACCTTCAGGAACCTTAAAGGGCCTTACCAGCTGTTTCCCATGATTCCGGCCCAAAACATGACTCCTTCACCTCCTCACTGACGTTGCAGCCTTGTTGGGACATGGTGGCCATCCACCAACCATCCACTACTACATCCATCTGGACCGTCCAGGGTTGCTCAACACTTATCAGTAAACAAGGCTGTTTGGAAATTAGTCTTCATGTATGTGTGGGCCCAATACAACCATTTCTGCTTGTGAACACTGTTTAAGGGTGGCCGAATAGTAGGTTTATGCACCACAGCAAGCCTTTGAAGGAGCCTACACCTTGAGGTTCGAGGGACTCCAGAGGTACCAGCAGCTTCAAATATCTGTTTGCTGCTTTGTAATGGCTTTTTAGCAGCTGCTCTCTTAATCCGATGAACTTGCCTGGCAGAAATCTTCCTCATTATGCCTTTATCAGCACAAACACATTTGTGCTCAGATACAGCCACAAATCTCTTAACAGTACGATGATCACGCTAATGTTTTTGAAAATTTCTAATGTTTTCATCCATTCACCAAGGCATTGCACTATTTGATGCTTTTCAGCAGCAGAGAGATCCTTTTTCTTTCCCATGTTACTTGAAAACTGTGACCTACTTAATAATGTGGAACATCATCTTTAAGTAGTTTTCCTTTAATTAGAATCACCTGGAAAACCAATTATCACATGTGTTTAAGATTGATTTCAGTGATCCATTGAGCCCTGAGACACAATACCATCCACGAGTTTATTTGAAAAACAAAACAATTAAATCTTTATGACACTTAAATCCAGTTTGCATAATAATTTGGAACACAGTGTATATATATAATGTGTGTGTGTGTGTGTATATATATATATATATATATATATATATATATATATATATATATATATATACAGTATATATATATATATGTATACTGTATGTATATTCGTGTGTTTTACTGTATGTATGGTATATGTGTGTGTGAGTGTTTATATATACAGTATATATATATATATATATATGTGTGTGTGTGTATGTGCATATATATATATATATATACACTCACCGGCCACTTTATTAGGTACACCATGCTAGTAACGGGTTGGACCCCCTTTTGCCTTCAGAACTGCCTCAATTCTTCGTGGCATAGATTCAACAAGGTGCTGGAAGCATTCCTCAGAGATTTTGGTCCATATTGACATGATGGCATCACACAGTTGCCGCAGATTTGTCGGCTGCACATCCCAAAGATGCTCCATACAAGGCAGGATGGATCCATGCTTTCATGTTGTTTACGCCAAATTCTGACCCTACCATCCGAATGTCGCAGCAGAAATCGAGACTCATCAGACCAAGCAACGTTTTTCCAATCTTCTACTGTCCAATTTCGATGAGCTTGTACAAATTGTAGCCTCAGTTTCCTGTTCTTAGCTGAAAGGAGTGGTACCCGGTGTGGTCTTCTGCTGCTGTAGCCCATCTGCCTCAAAGTTCGACGCACTGTGCGTTCAGAGATGCTCTTAGGCCTACCTTGGTTGTAACGGGTGGCGATTTGAGTCACTGTTGCCTTTCTATCAGCTCGAACCAGTCTGCCCATTCTCCTCTGACCTCTGGCATCAACAAGGCATTTCCGCCCACAGAACTGCCGCTCACTGGATTTTTTTTCTTTTTCGGACCATTCTTTGTAAACCCTAGAGATGGTTGTGCGTGAAAATCCCAGTAGATCAGCAGTTTCTGAAATACTCAGACCAGCCCTTCTGGCACCAACAACCATGCCACGTTCAAAGGCACTCAAATCACCTTTCTTCCCCATACTGATGCTCGGTTTGAACTGCAGGAGATTGTCTTGACCATGTCTACATGCCTAAATGCACTGAGTTGCCGCCATGTGATTGGCTGATTAGAAATTAAGTGTTAACAAGAAGTTGGACAGGTGTACCTAATAAAGTGGCCGGTGAGTGTATATATATGTATGTACAGTGTATATTCATGTGTTATATATACTGTATGAATGGTATATCTGTGTGTGAGTGTATATATATATATATATATATATATATATATATATATGTGTGTGTATGTGTATATATATATACATATATACTGTATGCATATTCATGTGTTATATATACTGTATGTACAGTGTGTGTGTGTGTGTGAGTATATTTATGTGTGCGTGTATGTGTATATATCTATATATATATATATATATATATATATATATATATATATATATATATATATATGTGAGTGTGTATATACGGTATGTGTGTTCAGGATGCTGTTAGTATACTATGAAAAAATCTGCTAGATTCCCTTAAATGGTTGTGTGAGACTATATGACCGCTGCATATTTATATTACATTGTCTGCAGCTAGTGTTTGCACATACATGTATATATGTATACCGTGTATATACGGTATATATTTATATATACTGTATATATACACACAGTGCACATTTACCCATGAATATGAGCAGCTCTCAGGCATTATTCCATTATACCCCCCACAGTGTCTGATACGAGACCCTTATGCAGATTTTCCTGGGCTACATGCAGACGCAGCAGGCATAAATACACAAGGTGCTGATCTGCTCCATGACTCCGGTCCCCGAGCGTCTTTCATCTAGTTCCGAGCTCTCACTGTGCTTATGCTGTTAGGTCACATAAGAAGATGTGATGACTAGAGCCTTTCATGTCCCCTCGGCCGCGTCCTTGTGCTTATAGCTGAACGCTCTGGACTCTTCAGTCCTGTTTGAATAGCGGCACACTTACAAGCACCTCTTTATGGCGGCTTGTTACCATGGTGCTTCCGGGAAGGAAAGAGGCTTTGTTTTGTTTTATTTTTTTGTTTATCCTATTTTCATTTTGGACCAAGTTGTATTTACATTGTAAATAGAGAAAAAAATGGAGGTCGTGAAATAAGGAGCAGATTGTTAAAGATCAAGGACAGTCTCTGCACTGGGGATGAATGGGAAGAACAGACGGCGCCTGAATAGTACAGTTCTTAATGAGTCCTCATAATGGGGACCAAAGGTGACGATAAGCGATGACGCCCCCCCCCCCCGTCAACTATCCAGCTAAATATATATTACTAAGTATATACTACTTGTGTGCTATTTTATATAGACTTATAATGTCACAATCTGCTATTTATGGTTTTACATAGGACTGCAGGGAGATGCGTAGCACTATATTATTACAAAATCCACTCTGCTATATATTAAAGTAAAATACATTATATGACATATACTTTTGACATCAGCATCCGTGCATTAAAATATAGAAAAAAGTAAGCGATTTTCATTTTTTCCTATTTTAAAGCAGTTATGGATAAGATAATCACCAATCAATGTAGGAAATAATCTAGAATGAGTTTTCTAATGTTTCAAGCTTTTTTCTATACAAGTGAATTGGAAAGAGTTGCAGTACCACTCATGGCCACTATACCCTGGATGGCACTGTGCCACTTTCCGTGCACCACATCCCCCACAATCGGCTGATCGGCAGTTATGCTGCAAATTGGACTATCACTAATTTCATATTGATGAACTCATACTGATGGATAATCAGCATAAAAGTCCCAGAAAACTTAAGGTTTTCTACGTGCCTCTATTTTTCTGTATTCCATTCACTTTTGGTAGTTCTTTTCTTTTTTTTAATTTTGATTGAAGTTTTCCTACAGTTCACACTGATTGTATATTGTTTTGTTAGAGGACCTAATACACTGATGTGTCTTTTCTTTACCTTTACTCTTAACTCAATATATACCGGGATGAAGGGCACGAGATGATCAGGAAATCAGAAATTTCACTTTATTACCAGTATTCCAGTATATAATAAACTGAAAAAAAGTGAAAATTAGTTAAGAATTGTTTTTTGAAACAAAAAGCTTAAAGCACACCCTTCCACCCTCTCTGTGTGAGGCCGAAATTTAGTCAAATATCTTTTTCCAACATAGGAGGTGACAGTACTTAGGAAAGCTCAATGTGACAAAAGTCCAGTCATCCGATGATGATTAGTTAATATCGACGGTGTGCCGAGAAATGCAAGTTACTAACTATGGTTGCAGCATGGCTTAGCTGTTAACTTCAGGATGACGTTCCTAACACCACTAAATATGTTTTTCCCAGTAAATAGAAAGTTCCCAAATAGTACACTATAAACCCAGCATTGAACCATCACAAAATATTAAAATAAAACACTTAAAAATAGCAAAAAGTGAGCACTTCTAATCGTCATTATGGTAAGGGAGACCTTTCACCAGTTTGAGAATGTTAAACTGGCCACATAATGGAATAGTGGCTACAGAGGTGAGTAAAACATTGTTTTTTGTTTTTTTTTAATTTCTTCTCTCCATTGGTGTAATATTCGCTTGTAAATTTTAGATTATAACTTATTCTATGTCCATTTGAGCGTTGCTAGAGATTTGTCTCTGGGGGCATGTACTTCTTCCCCTGCATGAGGTTGACCAATCATAAGCAGGCAGTGTCAAGAAGGGGAGAAAAGAACACGCCCCCACAGTAGGTTAGAGCAGATTTTTCAGCGTGAGACATGTAGTGACATACAGCCTGCTCTTCTCACTGGTCTAGCTGTAGAGCTGTGTGTGATTACAAAGTGTTGGGAGTAAAGCAGAGCCGAGTGTGATTACATAAACCTTCAGCTTCCATCTCATGTCAGCCAGTGTTGCTGAGCTCTATCTCATTACAAACACCTCTGCCATAAGGTGAAAGCTGATAGGCTGTATATAATCACACTCATCTTTGCTCTGCTACCGTAATTTTGTGATCACACTGAACTCTGTAATGAGATCAGTGTCTGTTATTACATGTCTCACGCTGAGAAACCTGCTGTAGCCTATGGTGGGGGGGGGGCGTTCTTTTCTCTCCTTTTTGACACTGTCTGCTTATGATTGGTCAACCTCATGCAGGGGAAGAAGTACATGCCCCCAGAGACAAATCTCTATTAATGCCCAGCTAAACATAACATAAATTATAACCTAAACTTTACAAGTGTACATCTGCGAGTGAGTAGAGGAGAAATGAATAGTTTACTTTGCCCTGCAGCCACCATTCCAAGGTATGGCACGTTCAATCTGCTCGAACTGGTGAAGGGTCCATTTTACATTTTCTGAAAATATATAAAACGGTAACCTAAAGGGTGTTTCAATTTGCTATATGCAAGATCTTAGCTTGCTGGCAATGAAAGAAAACATTATTTTGGTTTTTAGTTGAATGCTAAGAAAACGTTTCCATTCACTGGCAGCAATTAGGGATCTTATAAATGCTAAGGTATTATAATGCATAGTATGTTAGAACATTGCAGAATTTTTAATTTATGCTCTAATTAAAGAGGTATTCCACTAAGAAGAAGTTGTCACCTATTCTGAGAATAGGTGGTAACTTCTAGATTGGTGTGGTCTGACTCCTGGGACCTCCCCCCATTGTCAGTACAGGGTTAGCCTCATCAGATTGAAGCAAAAGCATGCATGATTACCTCTCCATTAATTCTCTATGGGGCAGGCAGAACACTGTATTTGGCTTTCTCCTGCAGCCACATAGAAGATGAAGGACACAGGACCATAGATCCCTCATTCGAGCGAACTGGACCGAGAAAAGCAAATGACAGTCTGATCAAAGTATGATCAGAGTGTGATCATAGTGTGTGCCAATGCTTTCGGATGAGGATAAGATGGAGAAAAAAAATTCTCCATCTTATCCATTGAGTCAGTGCACGAAAATCGGACTGCAATCAGATGTCATCCCAGTGCAGTCCAAAGATTAGCACACACTCATTGACTTGCAAGGCCGAGTGCGATTCCATAATTGGATTAACCTCGGACATGGTGCAACTTTTTTTCTTGGACCAACTCAGTCTGAGGAAATAATTGGACACATTCCCGATCCCATAGAATAACATTGGTTGGGCGGAAAATATGATGGTGTGAGCGAGCCCTAATGGGGATAGGTGCCCTGTTTTGGTGGTCACTGGTCAGCGTTGGTCCTAGTCATCAGACCCTCACCCATTTAGAAGTGATCACCTATCTTGTGGATACCTACTGGAGTACCTTGTAGACCATAAAACTAGTGATGAGCGAGTGTGCTCGTTACTCAAGTTTTCCCGAGCATGCTTGGGTGTTTCTCCAAGTATTTGGGCGTGCTCGTAAATTTAGTTTGTGTTGCCGCAGCTGCATGATTTGTGGCTGCTACACAGGCTGAGTACATGTGGGGATTTCCTAACAAACAGGCAACCCCCACATGTATTCAGGCTGTCTAGCAGCTGCAAATCATGCAGCTGAGGTGACACAAACTAAATTTACGAGCACGCCCAAATACTCGGAGAAACACCCGAGCATGCTCGGGAAAACCCGAGTAACGAGCACACTCGCTCATCACTACATAAAACCTCTTTTATGCACAAGCAAAGCAGTTAAAGGGGTTGTACAAGATTAGTAAAACATGGCTGCTTTCTTTCATTACAGCACCACACCCGTCCTCAGGTTGTGTATGATATTGCATCCATTCACTTGAATGGAGCTGAGCCACAATACCAGGCACAACCCATGGTAATGACATGTGCCATTTTTCAAATTTTGGACAACCTTTTTAATGACTAATCTGTAATAAACTAATATCAATGTGGCTGCCAAACTGATAATATTGCAGTGTAAGAATTCAGTGAAATTTGGTTGCCTATGAGTTGTGGTAAAATTGCAGCATTATTATGATTTGGGAGCGACTCTGTAGGGCAATGGAAATGCCGATCATTGGTCTTGAGTCACAGGTGACCCAATGCTTCTGTGCAGTCCTAGGTTTACATACTGACTCCACCGATGATGTATCCACTGCCTATCACTAAGTACCGGCTGTAAATAGGAGCTTATTTATCCCGCGTCCTGCCTGCTCTCTGCCCGGTAATGTGCTCCAGCTCCGAGGACGCCGCCGCTGCGGCCCTTATTGATCAGGATAAGATTTATACCCACCACATACAACCCTCTTAAGCGTCTCCGCTCCATTATTCATAGGAGAAATAAAAATTGAACTAACACTTAATTGCCGACGAGGCTCACATGCGTTGAAAAGCGCTCCGACTGCAATCACCGGGCCGCGCGTGTCACTCACCTGGCCTCTTGCCTGCGCCTGATTTACCGTGTGTGGCTGGATATGGACTAATTTGAGATGTGCACTTTCTTCCTTCAGCTTAATAACTTTTTTTATTTTTTTTTATTTTGATTTTTCAGTTCCATCTTTTACCTTCACACCAACAGGTATATTCAGTATTTGCACTTTCTTTCTTTTTTGTCTGTCTTGCATGTGCTCTAGAATAATATTCCTTCACTTCTATAGAATATTTTGGGTTTTGCTGCACTGGAAATGGGGTGGGATCCGAGTAGCTTGATATGAGCAGCCATGGGCCCCACCAGTGTTGGGGTCACTAGCTCATTCTTACCCTTGCAATAAATGCTGCCTTTCAGCGGAAGTCTCTTGTCTGAAGCCAGTTATTTTTGGGGAAAGGTGCAGATGACCAGGTATTCTTTCATCCAAGAGAATCTGGACGATCGTGCAAACCGCACTCTGATTAGAGTGTCGGCATAGTGTGCTCCTATTCACTCCGAAGAGGAGAAGATGGAGAAAAAAAGTCTCCATCTTCTCCATTGTGTCGGTCTGTGAAAATCATCCAAGTGCCATTTGATGTTTCCTCGGGCATGATACGATTATTTTCCCCTGGTCTTAGTAAAAAATCGGACATGTTCACGGTCCCATATCATAACATTGGTCCAATGTTGTCTTCTATCACACTTGGGCCGAAAATACCCTTATCTGCACCTGTCCAAAGAATGAGGATTGTAGGAGGATCACTAACCATCAAATGGCCCTTAATCCTAAAAAAGAGGCATACTGAACCATTTTGGTGATCATTACGCCAATCAGCCCTCGGAGACCTGAAAGGAGCCACCGAGGGACCTCTCATGACCACTAATTGTTTAAGAGGAGTTGAGCTACTTTAAGGTTAATCTGTCAGCAGGTTTTTACTATGTAATCTGAGGGCACCATAATGTGCACCATAAACCTTCTGACAGATTCCCTCTAATGCACTTGACATCCTAAAATTCCCCCCTTCCCTGTTTTAGCTGTACCCTTTACCTCAGCTGGTTATAGAAGCGGTAGACCTTAGAAAGCACTTTTTCTATTGGAGCTCATGAACACGGCATAATATAGCTACACTTGGCACGTATCTGCCATCAGCGCCCGTAGCCTTCCATAGAGCCATATTGTACTATATGGTGCCCTATGGCTTCATAGAGACGCTGAGCGACGACCACTGTGACTGTAGATAACAATAATGACCACAACTGAGCAAAAATATTTGACTTAATGTTCGGAAAAAAAATGCCAATGTCAAGAAATTGATGATAGGTTATTCCAAAATAATTTCAGGGAAAATATTGTTAGATAAAAATTGTAATACCTAGTGCAGTGGAAAAAACTATTGCATTGGAATTTGCATACGCGAGCATATTTCTGAAGGAAATTGCAATTTTCAGTCAGGTATTTAGAAGAAAAATTAGATTTTTTTTCTTCTTTTCCTGCTAAGACTGCATTTTGCGATTTCGCCCCAGCATCACTGGTGGCAGAGCCGCACTCCATTGGCAATACCTCAGTGACAGATTTAACACTGCCTCTTAAGTTTTAATCCTGTTATTGTAATCACTGCGAGCAGTTATCTCTGCTTTGCAGGCTGCCAGCTTGGGATTCTTCTAAAGGGCCCCCGATTTGACGTCTTTCAAACATATTCCTAGTCAGAAAACGCATAGCTGTGGACTCCATCAGCATTTCCCGTGCAGCTAATCCCTTATTAACTCTTTCATGGAATGTCTAAAAATAGCCAGTTACTAATATCTGCCTTTATTTTATTTTGTTGGAGGGGTGGGGGTGGGGAGAGGGGACGCTACTGCATGCCGATAACCTATGATAAAACCTAAAAAAAAAATCAATAAATAAAATAAATTCTCAATAATGCGATGTACATATCATCAACAATGGCCAGCAAAATCTTATGAAAACACTCGTCAAAAATAAAATTATTGCAGGGGTGATGCTTTTTTTTTATAAAAACATAACAAAAATATGAAGGTTTATTAATTCTTTTAAAAATTTGATTCTGGAAGGATTTTGACTATGTTCACACATGACATTTTTGCAATGTTTTTTTTTTCACCTATAGAAAGCAATGATAGATGTTTCTGCTGTATCTTTGCAGTGGTTTTTTTGTGAGTAAAACTAAATTTGTTCATGTATTGCAAAAGAAATCACACGTAATCTGCCTGAAAAACACAGCAAAGCGGAAAAAAAAAACCCACAGCAAAACGAATAAAAAAGCAAACAAAAAGAAATAAAATACAGCAATAAAAAAAAAAAAAGAAATTAAAAAAAGCGCAGCAATAACGCAACTGTTTTTTGATGCCAAGAGTAAAGTTGTTGGGTATGTGCACATAGTACAGTTTTTCCTCACTTTTTTTCCACAAAAAATGCAGGATTTTACTGTCCCAGCAAAGTGAATGAGATTTCTGAAGAATCATGAGCGCATTGTTTATTTTGTAGTGAAATATTTCAATTTTTTTCAGCATTTTTCACCTTTTCTAATGAATGTGAAAAAATACACACAAAAACCCTGCAAAAATGACAGTTGTTTTTTTTTTATTTATACAGCATTTTTCCTGCCTAGAAACACACATTTTTGATTCAGAAATGTCTAAAAGAAGGGCTTAATGTGAGCACAAACCCTTTTGGCCGCGAAACAAAACTGCAAAAAAAAAACCTGTCAGGTGTGAATATACCTTAGAGGGTAACCGTAGTTTTAATTTTTATTTAGTAAATCAATAGTACACATGAAAATAAGTAATTTTGTAATATATCTTATCAGAGAAATCTGCTTCTTTCTCTGCCAAAATCCATCAGTCATTATCAAAATTCTCTGAGGTAAAATCTGTATTCAGTGAAGACAGACTTTTCCATTACTGAGAGAGGAGATGGCCTGTATCCATAGCAGCCATAGTAGCTGCCATCTCTTATCTCAGTGATGGGAAAGTCTTCACAGAATAGAGATTTTACCTCAGAAATGAGAATTTTGATAATGACTGACGGATTATGTGTTGTACAGTTCACTAATAACCCGCCATAGTGCCGTATAAAGCAGTCATCCTCCCCTAGAAGAAGTATCCAGTGTGACGCCATATGGCGGCACAAGGGGGCACAAAATGGCTTCATCCACCAAAGATCACCTTCCTTTAGATTGCAGCCTCAGAGCTCTAACTGTGCGGTTGTCATTACATCTGGGCTTAAAAAAAAAAACCTGACAATTTTACTCCTAGCAAAGGACATAAATCAGGTCCGGGCAGCGTTTACAAGGTGATGAGTGGGGCATATATCTACTGTATATATTCAGGATATAATTAAATCCATTGGAAAATACTTCAGCAAAAAACAAAGCTGCGTATAAATAAAAGGGGCGGCCGACCTGTAAAAAATAACACCAACAAAAGTGAAAAAAAAAATAACTACAAAAACAATTCCCATATCTGTAACCCCCTGGCAATACATCGTAGGTGCTTGTTTTTGTGATCCCCCAGGTACATGAAAGCCACAGCCCGTCATCAACCATGGCAGTCACATGCCGTATTGCTGGCTCTAGGAAGACATGTCCTATGACGCCATCTTTGTTAGTATTTTAATTAGTTTGGGGTAACCCCATTGTCTGTAGATAGGGATGGAGCACACTCTTTCTCCTCTTAGTAGGACTCTCGAATGTCCCAAAGAGCAGAGCTCCACCACTTCCCATTTTATAACCCATGGACTTCACATTATTTAAAGGGGCTACAAGTCTGTGTGCTGTGAGGATGTGAGTGGGTGGTCATGTCACCGCAAGTATGGGGTTTGCATACTCCCGGCCACATTCCAACTAGACGTGTCCGGCATCGCTCAGTACCCTTGAATTACGTGCGCACCGTGCATGATGTGCGGACTCACAAGTCTTCAGTCACATAAAGAGACTGCAGACTTGTAGCCTGATGCCGGACAACCCCTTTAAGTAAGACAAAAGAGGCTGTTGTGGATCAATCCCTTAAAATATTTGCCTTTTTGTCCAAGTTTAGACCGATAATATTAACAAAAAAATATAAAAACAAACATTTTAAATTCTAAAAATAAATGAGTAAATAATTGTTACACATATTCATTAAAACTTTAATTATTATTCATTTATTTAGATTTTCATATTAAATTAATTTATTCATAATTAGCTATATAATAATGCGTTTATTATTATATATAATATATTTAAAAATATTTATATTTATTAAATCAATATGCATTTAAATATTGAGTCATTGTTACATATACATATATATATATATATATATATATATAATGATTATTTTAATGATACATTTATTTACATTAATTAATGCAAATAAAAAAAACATTTATTAAATCATTATACATTTAAATTAAATATTTTGTAATTGTAGCATATATTTATGGATAATTATGAATCTAATTATTATTTGTTTTACACTGTAAAAATATATTAATTATAATTACTTATTAAATCATTATTAATTTAAAGTTTCAAGAATTGTTATATATATATATATAATATATAAAAATGAATATAAATAATTGTACAAAATATGAAAAAAGAAAAACATTTTAAATATGTATGTATATATATATATATATATATATATATATATGTATATATATATATATATATATATGTATATATATATACACTATACACGTATATTTGACAGACATACTATATGTCTTAATTTAACACCCAAGTTCCTCTTTTTTTTTAGAATATATTCTTGACAATTTTCCAAGCCGTCCTTGGGCCAGAACAAGTCATCCATTATGCTAAAAATGACACCCAAGAATCCTAGCGATCAATCTCGCATCAAAACAAGTTGTCATATTCCCAGCCTCAGTCCTTCATCTTTAAGATTTATCCCTCCTGTTATCAGGTGCATGGGAAAGAATAGATTCTGCGAGGAAACGACGGGCTAAATAATATATTAAATACATTGTGCATTAGCATCTGCTGATTGACCGAGCACCAGGAGTAATACAGGCTGCCAATATCCATCTTCAGACTTTGTATTTGTGAAACCATTGCCGAATTTTGTCTTTAAGATTATTTATTTTTATTTTTTTTAGTGGCGTACCAGCGAGGTGGGGAAGCTGTGAGCAGTGCAGGAAGGTGAGAAAATATATACATCCTGCCAAAAATGTACATCTCTTCTGTCATTCTGTTTTTATAGCAAACAATGAGCTGCAGGCTCTGTTTTTTACTGAGACGCTTAAATCTTCTGTTTATGCCTCCTTTGAAGATCCGTCCTGCATGGGGCTCTCTCATATATTATTTAGTATTTTTTCAGCATATCTGCGGCATAATTAAGTGATGCAAGCAGCATGCCGCCGATTGTATCTGTCAGCAAACATGTGTTTATTTACCAGTCTGAATATGTGCACATAATTAAGTGTAGAGGCCACTTTTATGGCTCCGTTATAAGTAATATTATGTATGGCCACCAGAGGGCGAGCTTTAGCCAGGAATTTATTTTTTTTTAAAAAGGCAGCAGACTGCATGTCTAATGGAAATATAAAACCAGAAACTACTTATATTATTTATGTAAACTATTTTATTTTTATTTTTTTAGAAAAAATATTACATCTATGATCTCATTTTATAGACATTTAATTTTTAATACATTCTAAAGGGCAAAGCTTCTCCTTCTTTGGGTCCTCTTGACCTAATCTCCATCAATTCTTCCATCATGTTTCATTGCAATTTGAAACTACATGATTTTTGCCCTTTGGTGCAACATTTTACAGACACATTTTTTTTTATCCAAGACGCAGCACTATTTATACAGGATCTAAGCTGTTTTGAACATATGGAAATCTTAAAAACAAAAAAAACAAAAAAATCAACTATGTTGTAGGATATGCCTTAAAAAGTTCTCCCATCAAAGTTTGTATCCTTTTATGCAATCATCATACTATACAGCACTGTGTACTTACAATTGCTCATTTTGCCTTTCTACCCAGAAAATTCCTCTCTTTTCCATTAGGTCTATAATATGACTTGATTAAAAACTGACTAGCTGAATCCTTCTAAGCTCTATGTAGAAACAGGAGGTCAATTTTCTCTGCACAAGTCATGAGTCACTGCAAAAGTCTATGGCAGGGGGGAAGAGGGAGCAGCCGGGTCAAGAGTTGAAGAGGGAATGATAAATGCATGGACAAGAGACTTCCTGTTTCTACATCTAGCAGAGGAAACAGAAGAATTAGCTGGGTAGAAAGTCAAAATGAGCAATTGTAAGTACACTGTGCTATATAATATGATGTTTGCAATATATTAAGAGGATAAAAAGCTTTGATGTGAGGAGTGCTTCTTTTGTGGAAGCAGCTCTTAGTTCCATTTCTTTCCTTTTGAAAAGGGATGCATTTTAGTATCTATATAAATCCTGTACAATTCCATGAAAAAAGTAAATTATCCTCATATTTGTGACTTGCACTAAAACTAAAAAATGAACCCTAAATAAATTACAAGTTATAAAAAAAATATATATATATATATATTCAACTCAAAACTGCCATCTGGTGGTCATATGTGTTATTGCAGGCGGTTATACTTTTTAAATAATTCCAGAGAATAATGCTTCTTCTATATCAAATTTTTTAACTGAGTTGCACGCAGGATAATAAAGGTGTCACTGTTATATTCAATGTATTTTTTTTTTCAATGTTGCTGTGATACGTGTATCTTGCTGATATACTTATTTCTTTTTGTATTGCAGACCAGGACTCCTCAATATTTCGGAGCCTGCTGCTCAGCCTTGGCTTGCAGATACCTGGCCAAACACAGGTAGCAATCACAATGAATGTCCTATTAATTGCTGCACATCTGGGAACGGAAGCAGCGACAACAATCTGGCCACTTACAGCCGACCAGGTTAGGACGTGGAAATGGAACGATGGGATGTAGAAAGATAGACTAAGGAATATCTAAATGAACTGTTTCCTTTGCAACAATATCGTGAATATCATTTTAGATGAATACAAGATATCTGTTTCTTAGATCCTGGGAGAATCGGTGGCAATCGACTCCTCGTCCTCCATTTATTTCACCGGTGGGGCGCAATCTGGGTCATTTTAGAATAAATGATATTTATAAGAAATCATGAGGAAGGTGGAGAGTTTATTATTAGGTAACTGGCGATGAGGAGTTGTCCAGAGCTGTACATGTGATGTCATTTACTCTCTGTCCGGCCACATTCAGGCAGCGTTCCCTCCTTATTCCCAGGAGTGGCTCCTCGTACAGCGGCATGGCTCATTCACTTGTTGTCACTGCGGAGTGGTCTACAAGCGTTCATTGTCTTAGTAAGCATGTGTGTATAATGCCCGCCACGCTGAGCACAATCCCTATCCTTCCCGATAAGCCATAATAAGCTGTCTCCTACTTCACGGTAGGATTGTGCTGCGTGCTATACCCGGCTGTGGGGAATCGCAGGGCGCAAGTTCTCCGCTCAAAATCCATATACATATATGACCATATAGTCTGCAGAGTCACTTCCCAGCTGTGATTTTTTTTCATTATTCTAAAGCTTCAAAATGCTGGGAAGCTTAATTTCCCATTAGTTCCTTGAAGTAGTGGAAGCTCTGGTCATCTGAAAATAAGCTCCAAAGACAGAGACAAAAACACACAGAGACAGACAGACATACACACAGCGACATGCACACACATCCACAGAGACACACAGACATCCACAGAGACACACAGACATCCACAGAGACACACAGACATCCACAGAGACACACAGACATCCACAGGGACACACAGACACATACACACAGAGACACGCACACACACATACACAGAGACACACAGACATCCACAGAGACACACAGACATCCACAGAGACACACAGACATCCACAGGGACACACAGACACATACACAGAGACACACAGACATACACACAGAGACACACACACACACATACACAGAGACACACAGACATCCACAGAGACACACAGACACATGCACAGAGATACACAGACATACATATACAGAGACACACAGACACATACACAGAGACACACACACATATACAGACACACACAGACATACACAGAGACACACACACATACATATACACAGACACAGAGACACACACACATACACAGAGACACACACACATACACAGAGACACACACACATACATATACAGAGACACACAGACACAGAGACACACACATATACATACACATATACATACACAGAGACATACATAGACACACACACACATACACAGAGACACACACACAGACATACACAGACACACACACAGACATACACAGAGACACACACACATACATATACACAGACACAGAGACACACACACATACACAGAGACACACACACATACACAGAGACACACACACATACATATACAGAGACACACAGACACAGAGACACACACATATACATACACATATACATACACAGAGACATACATAGACACACACACACATACACAGAGACACACACACAGACATACACAGACACACACACAGACATACACAGAGACACACACACAGACATACACAGACACATACATGCACAGACACACACATAGACACATATACACAGACACACACATGCATAGAGACACACACACAAACACTGACACATCCACAGACAGACACATACACAGAGACAGACACACACCGACACACATACACACATAGGCACACACATACACACACAGACATACACAGAAACACACAGATACATACACACATTCACACACAGACACATACAAACATACACAGAGACACATACACACAGACATACACACGCAGAGACACATAGACAAATACATAAATACACAGACACACATACACAGAGACACACACACAGACACACAAAAATACACACACAAACACAGAGACACGTACATATACAGACACACAGAGACACACACAGAGATACATAAACACATAAATACACATACACAAACATATACACATACATATACAGACACACACAGAAACACATACACACACATAAATACACAGACACACAAAGACACAGAGACCCACAGACACACTCACATCCACAGATACACACATACACAGAGACACACATACACAGAGACACACACACACATACATACAGAGACACACACAGACACAAAGACACATACAGTTCATATACAGACACACACAGAGACACACACATACATACACATAAATATACATACACAAACATACACACACAGAAACAGAGACACACACAGAGACACATACACACACATAAATACACAGACACACACACACACAGACACACACACATACACAGACACACCTTACCTAAAGTAGTGCACAGCCTCTTTAACTCCATGTTTCCACAGAGGATATGGAGCTCTCTGTGTGAGCAGTGGAGTTCTGCAGTGTGTGTGACTATGTGCTGGGAATTTCTCAGAACTAGCACTAAGTAAAAAGACTATTACATTAGTCTATTATTATTCTCCACTCAGGCTATATTCACACAAAAAATGTTGATGCATTTTCTTTCTGCAAGAAAAACGCAGGCTATGGCCAGAAAATCATAGTGGAAATTAAGGACATTTTTGGTGCCATTTTTTTATGAATTTTTGTGAGGGGTGTGAGGTCATTTTGAGATCAATGGTAGAAAAACTGCAGTAAAGACACTGAAATAATTGACATGCTTCAGATCTAAAAATGCAAGGAAAAAAAATCGATTGTGTGAATGACATTTTAGAAATCTAATTCATTTTGCTATAAAATGCTGTATTTTATCTACACACACAAAACAATCCCTGACAAAAAAATGCCACGTGTGAACAAGATCTTACATTAGATTTGAAAAATCTCACTTAGTGTGTTAATGAAACTGCTGAGCAAGCTTTCCATAGAAATCAATGATGAAAAATACTCAAAAACATTAATCCAAGGTTTTCATTATGGCACTCAACTCCTGCCAGTTTTCGGACGGCACAAGTTACGGCCTAGCTCCTTCCTCATCATCACACATGACAAGATGTCTAGCTATATACTGCTTCACCTCATTACATTGTAGGGTCTGTGGTGTTAGAGTTTAGTCCTGAAATCCTTGGTTTAATAAACCTTTCTTATACTTTGCTGTTTCACCATTAATGTCCCTACAGCAGCATTGTGCTGAAATCTGAGGTAAATGTGCAGCACATCGTTTATGGAGGCACATAATATGTTACATGTAGCTCCACAGGAAAATGGCCTGGAAGAATGTTAATCTGCATCAGACATAGCAAAGTGCGTTTCATATCACATACGTAGATTTAATTGAGTCTAATCAGTAAAAAGGTGCCAACATTTCCAGGTTCTATATTCCCAAAACCAAACCTGTGTGTGATTAGGATTTGGACACAGTGAACCTGTTCCGTCTGGTTTGGGTTTAGGCGGCAGTAAAAGTCAGTCTTATAAGTCTGTGAATGGCTCCAGAGCTCATATTTATAATGATATCGGAGTCTATGTGTTAACGCTAATTACTATTTAAAACCAGTCATTTTCTTATAATGGACCTCAGAGTCTATAAATTCCATATGGGGTGTCAGAGAATGGTTTTTGTTGGCCCTTTCCCATTTTCAAGAATCCTTTTACCTACAATAAATTACCATCTATACAGATGTACTTAATAAAATGTCCCATTGGTAAGTGTCAAGGTTATAGACGCATTTTATTCAGCGAGTATGAGGCCCTTATGGGTCCCATTAGTTTGTACAGAAAACAAAGAAAAAAGAATGGACTAAAACAGGCCTGCACAACCATGTACAAAAAATATCAAAACAAGTTTATTGGACACCACAAAAACAACATTAAAACCATCTAAAATTACAACCATGTGTAAAACACCCAAATATGTCCTGATGTATAAACAGCAATATATATAATATATAACCACCGACCAACCTGAATATAGATGCAGTGATGTGTACCAATAGAACCAAGCATGTCTCAAATACGAACAATATATTGTGCGTTTTTATGCATACCAGGTATATGACATGCAATGCAAAGCTCCGAATACGTTACCGACTGGTGATAAACTGTGTGGCAAATGCACCATCAAGGAGTGTATCTCGGATCAGGAGATGACCCTGGTATATAAGATAAGGTTCCCTTCAGGGGGCCCTATATGGCTGGTACGCCATCAATGCTGATTCCTAGCCGGGTCAGAGTCATGATGCATAAAAGTCAGAGGGTCGGAGGATAAAGCTCTTAGCTGCGAGGCCACATGCCAAAAATGGCCGATAAGTGGTCAGGAGAGGGTGTAGTAAACGAAACCCCACGCGTATCGCCGCCACAGCGGCTTCATCAGGGGCTTCCCCTGATGAAGCCGCTGTGGCGGCGATACGCGTGGGGTTTCGTTTACTACACCCTCTCCTGACCACTTATCGGCCATTTTTGGCATGTGGCCTCGCAGCTAAGAGCTTTATCCTCCGACCCTCTGACTTTTATGCATCATGACTCTGACCCGGCTAGGAATCAGCATTGATGGCGTACCAGCCATATAGGGCCCCCTGAAGGGAACCTTATCTTATATACCAGGGTCATCTCCTGATCCGAGATACACTCCTTGATGGTGCATTTGCCACACAGTTTATCACCAGTCGGTAACGTATTCGGAGCTTTGCATTGCATGTCATATACCTGGTATGCATAAAAACGCACAATATATTGTTCGTATTTGAGACATGCTTGGTTCTATTGGTACACATCACTGCATCTATATTCAGGTTGGTCGGTGGTTATATATTATATATATTGCTGTTTATACATCAGGACATATTTGGGTGTTTTACACATGGTTGTAATTTTAGATGGTTTTAATGTTGTTTTTGTGGTGTCCAATAAACTTGTTTTGATATTTTTTGTACATGGTTGTGCAGGCCTGTTTTAGTCCATTCTTTTTTCTTTGTTTTCTGTGCTATTCATTCAGTGGACTTGGCCTTGCACCCTTTCTTTTCTTTTTATTTTCTGGCAAGGGTGCACCCTGTGTTTAACAATATTATATCCCATTAGTTTGTGGCAAGGTTATAGACACATTCTATACAGCGAGTATGAGGCCCTTATGGGTCCCATTAGTTTGTGGCAAGGTTAGAGATGCAGTCTATACAGCATGTATGGGGCCCTTATGGGTCCCATTGGTAGGTGTCAAGGTTATAGATGCAGTCTGTGAGTCGGTATGGAGCCCTTATGGGTGCCATTGGTTAGTGTTATGGGCATAGACGCAGTCCATACAGAGGGTATGAGGCCCTTATGGGTCCCATTAGTTTGTGGCAAGGTTATAGACGCAGTCCATACAGCGTGTATGGGGCCCTTATGGGTCCCATTAGTTTGTGGCAAGGTTATAGATGCAGTCTATACAGCGTGTATGAGGCCGTTATGGGTCCCATTAGTTTGTGGCAAGGTTATAGACGCAGTCCATACAGCGTGTATGGGGCACTTATGGGTCCCATTAGTTTGTGGCAAGGTTATAGATGCAGTCCATACAGCGTGTATGGGGCACTTATGGGTCCCATTAGTTTGTGGCAAGGTTATAGATGCAGTCTATACAGCATGTATGGGGCCCTTATGGGTCCCATTGGTAAGTGTCAAGGTTATAGACGCAGTCTATGAGTCGGTATGGAGCCCTTATGGGTGCCTTTGGTTAGTGTTATGGGCATAGACACAGTCCATACAGAGGGTATGAGGCACTTATGGGTCCCATTAGTTTGTGGCAAGGTTATAGATGCAGTCCATACAGCGTGTATGGGGCACTTATGGGTCCCATTAGTTTGTGGCAAGGTTATAGATGCAGTCTATGAGTCGGTATGGAGCCCTTATGGGTGCCTTTGGTTAGTGTTATGGGCATAGACACAATCTATACAGAGGGTACGAGGCGCTTTTGTGTCCCATTGGTTAGTGTCAAGGGCATAGACGCAGTCCATACAGAAGGTATGAATGAGGCCCTTATGGGTCCCATTGGTAAGTGTCAAGGTTATAGATGCAGTCTATACAGAGGGTAAGGGGCCCTTATGGGTGCCATTAGTTAGTATCAAGATTATAGACTGTGTCTATACAGTGGCTATGGGGCCCTTATACTGAGGGGGACCATAACCGTTTGGTGCGCAGAGACGAGGTCTTCGTAAATGGTGGAGTGCTAAAGATGATCTATCAACATGTCAAAAGTGTCCACTTCTTTAATCTGTCTTACTTTATTCCTGCTGCTCCCCTGAAAATTCTGTTACTTCTTTTTTTTTTATTTTAAATTTGCCATACTCTTCTAGAGATGTGGACCTTTTTGTGGTCTTTAGCAAGGGGGCGTGGTTCGCAGGATCCTCTAGGGCGTGTCTTTAGGCTGCTCTGCATAATTACCTTGTGAGCTATAGCATCTTAGTAAACACCATTGAAATCCCCACTAAATAAAAGGACCCATATCTCTGGAACCTTATGATGAGTTTTAAAAAAGAAAAAAGGCAGAATACTCAAGGGAGCAATGGGAAAAAAAAAATAGCAACAACTGACCATTTCGACCTGGTGACAGATCCTCTTTAATGGGATGAAAGTACGATGAGGGCACCAGGATCTCCTGTGGCAGGTGCCTGGGAGTGTTGTGGTTCAGGCCGCAGCTAAAAGAGGCCTTTGCTCCAGATATAGCAAGATTATAAAGTGCATATGATAAAGCGCAGAAGAGTAAGCACATATGCAAACTGCACAGTGTGGCTCATCATTCCATTTCAGTTGAGGTGACTGCACTATGTACCGTAATTGGCATTAATGCTTTCTACTTTTGTGATATCACCAAACCTTAACATGACGGCATTATGGAATAAAGTTGATGTACCCTATAATGACTCTATGAAATACAGTACAGCTTTTTCTGTGTCTCTGTTATAGACATACAAGCTTTTCTGGCATACACACTTTTTTTTGGTATTTTTGGGATCAATAGATTCCTATGGATATGCTTAGCTTGTATGGATTGGAGCTTTTCCCGGCATAGAGCATAGATCGTGCACACAATTTGGACCCAGCCCTAATTGGTTAATTCTTAATACCCTCTTCCTCACAAGCTATATTTTTCTTGTGTCCTTAGTTATTTTCTTTACTCCTATTGTCTATCTTTTTTCTCCAGCGGATTGTATCGCCAATTACAACAACCAACTGGACAACAAACAAACCAACCTGATGGTGCCCGAATCGGGTGTTTACAGCGACGTGGACATCAGCAACAAAATCAATGAGATGAAGACCTTCAATAGCCCCAATCTGAAAGATGGTCGATTTGTCAGTGGTGCCGGCCAACCCACTCCTTATGCCACCACTCAGCTCATCCAGTCAAACATCGGCAATAACATCAACTCATCTAGTGGGGACACAGATGAGAAGCACTGGAAGCCGTCTACTCAGCATAAACCGGACGTCGCCCCCATGCAGTACAACATCATGGAGCAAAATAAAATCAACAAAGGTATTAAAAACGTTTCTAATTCCCACACAAGAACATTTAACCCTATAGATGGAGGTTGAATATTTTCTGCAAGGAACAAGGATTATAATATTATTTTTGTTTTTAGATACATTTACTTCAAGAACTTTTTTTTTCTTCTTTTTAACACAGCAGGGTATACATTGCCCTGCAGGTCGGAGGTAAATGAGATGTATGGGCCTGACATACGTCTCCCTGAGAATATTCCTTCCGAGCTTATTATAAATGAAAGGATGAGTTACCAGTGTGATGTTTGATGGTCTTCTCTCCTGATCTCACTGCAGAGCTGTGCATGATTACAACAAACACAGTACAGCAGAGCTAAGCTTTGACTTATTACAAAAACATCTGCAATTGTAGCTGTACTCTCACAGTGCTATAAGCTCTGCTGTACTGCCCTTCCCCTCCATACTGGTTGCCTGTGAGATGGAAGCTAAAGCCCAATGTGTTTGTAATGAGGCAAAGATCTGTTCTACTGCACTGTGTTAGTTATAATCACACACAGCTCTGCAGTGATATCAGGAGAGCAGAGAGCGGCCATTACTTATTACTAGTAACTCACTCGTTTTTTTTTAATGAGGTCTGGAGGCAGATTCTCAGGGAGATGTATACTCGGCTCATCGATCTTAATAGCTCATTTAGATTTTAAGAAGAATAGGTTTCTTTGAAATAAGACATTAGATTGTAGATATCAAGGTATCACTTTATTCCGCTATGATTTGCATATCCATATACACCGCTTACGAGGGTTGATCCTACAGATAAATCCTTTAAGAATTTTTTTTCTTGAAGACCAAGATTGACAGATTACGATTACTTTTACACTGCAATATAGGTTACGTAGACTGTTCTTGGGTCTCAAATAATTGATTTCAATTTTTTCATCAATGGAAAATCTAATTGGGCTTCTATAGATTTCTTCAGGTCTTTATGTCAGATGCAACCAATCAAATTCTTGCGTGCACTTTTCTGATTTGGTGGTTTGCCACCTGATGTCATTTCATAGTGACATCATCATAAAGATTCTTCCAAGCTGTCTCTATGTGAACACATAAAGTTTGTCCTCATTATTATAAACTATGGGCATATTGCTTCTATTTTTTCATTTGTTTTCTATATTTAACACCGTGCTCATAGTAAAAAAAAAAACTTTACATCCATCCCCCCTGTGCCTGGCTGGAAAACTCTGTGCTTGCCACTTCTTCTTATTACTTTTATTAGAAGGTGAAGTCTTCTGGGGATCTTGGGCTTAGATCTTTTTAATAAGAAGCACAGCTTTTCCCAGTCTCCTACGACTCGAGCAGAACCGTCAAGCTACTATACATGTAAATGTAGAAGATCGAGATTAACAGTGTCAAAAAGTTAATTAGCACGCGGATAACCTTTGCAACTGAATTTAGTGCTGCAAATAAAAAACCACAGATGAAATAAAATCAAATAAAAGAAAATTAATATGGCAAGATTTGATCTAAAAGTTCTAGTGGGTGAGGGATTGGATAGAGGAAGGGGAGATATTTAATTCTCGAGGATGACTCTGGACAATCGGTGATCGTCTAATAAAACACAGATCAATATCTGGAGTCTCATGTCTTATACTGGTGGAATCAGCAACTCTGCTCATTGTCATTATGAAGTTTTACTTATTTACATAGAAAATAGGTCGATATGAGTAGCATGGATATGAGCCATACTTTAGTCAGATAGATGGATACAAAAACATACAGCCGCCCCTGTAAGTGCTAACATATATGCAGATATTAAATATAAGAAATTTGGACTGCATTACTGCTATATAGAATATACTGATGAAAGAAAGTACTTAGCACATAAATTGGCCAATTCATGAGAGCCCACCAGCCACAACAAAGCTATCCTTTCTTTGAAGGGACTCTAAACCTAGTATTTATCAAACATGACTATTATGGTCTAAAAACCTTAAACAATTTAAAGGGCAGGTATGATCCAGTACTAAATAAAAACATCCTTAGGCGTACACAGAGGCAAACAGTTTTTGTTTGCTTGTTTATTATGCTGTCACAGCAACTTGCACCTGTTTACACCTGCTTTATTCTCTTAGAAGGTGATGGCCAGTTGTTTTTTTTTGTACATAGTTATATAAGATTGGAAGAAATCTGAGATACATTTGATATTCCTTACCCCTTCCTGACATATAACGTACATTGAGCTCACATCTTTACCCGAAGATGATGGCTGGTTTATTCAGCAATCATCTGCATTTAACAGCAGCGGATGGAACAATCTCTGAAGCATTTAACAGAGGCGCCGTAATGCTTTGTGCCCATCAGCATGCTTTTTTGTGGTTTGTAGTATCTTGATAGTAGGTGTTAGGTTTGGATTTTGACTCTTGTTGCTCTTATGAATTTTTGAGTTATGATTGAATTAAAAGTTAATTTTTAATAGTATCCTGTAGGTCCCATTAAACGTAAAACAATAAAAATAAAACACTCACATTTGATATTGCTGTTTTGAGAAAAGCCTGATCTATCAAAATATAAATTAAAGTAATCCGATTGGTACACGGCGTAACGCAAAGAAAAACATGAAATGTCAGAATTCCATTTTTTTAGCCGCTGAAACATTGTAATAAAATGCAATAAGAAGCAATCAAAACATTGTATCTACCCCAAAAGGGTATCAGTAAAAGCATCAGCTCAGGGTTCAAAAAATAAGCCATCGCCCAGATCCCAAAAATTTAAAACGTTACGGGTCTCGGAAAATGCAAATGTTTAAAATTTTCTGCAAATTTCTATTTTTTTTTCAGCACTTAAATAAAAAAACTATTCTATACATGTTTGGTATCTGCGTTCTAATTCTGACCAGGAATATCGTATTGCCAGGTCACTTTTGCCATACAATGAACATCATAAATAATAATAAAAAAAAAAACAGTTTTGGAATTGCACTTTTTTTTGCAATTTCAACACACTTGGAATTTTTTCTCACTTTAGAGTGCATCACATGATAAAATGAATGGTCCAACTCAAAGTACAACTCGTCCCGCAAAAAAACAAGCCCTCATACGGTTATGAGGATGGCAAAATAAAAAAGTTATAGCTTTTGGAAGAAGGGGAGGAAAAAACGGAAATGGAAAATAGCCCGGTCATGAAGGGGTTAAATAGATAGGTAGTTAGCTAGATATTAGATAAATAATAGATACAGATAATACACATTAGATAGGTGATAGATGACGAATGAAGATACCTAAAAAAGCTAGAAAGAGAGATATGCGTGGGATTGACATGCGGTATATTTGAGATAGATTGAGAAAGGAAAAATAGCAGCTCTATAGCATAGCTGGGAAGAACAAAGTTAAATACCAGCTCTGCGGGGTCTTGATTAGATGCACCTGGAGAGATTCACTAAGAACCAGGAAGAAGCTTCGTGAAGTGGCACTGTCCTGAGGGAGTGTAACTCTGCTGGATGAAGAGTTGAGTGTGTTGCTGGCGAGAGACCAGCCAAAATGTGAACTGTAGCTGAGAGAGAGAGATGTGCCGGGGTCTCAGTCTGAATGGAGACTGCGCTTAGAAGTCTTTTTGTGAGAGCTGCAGAGAACCATGTGGAAGCTGCAGCCAGTTCATTGTGAACTGTGCCCCGAATTGAACACTTCTGTTTGGCACTGGAAGCTGCTGAAGCTCGGGCTGAAGGGGATAAGGCGACTGGTGGGATCATGCCTCTTCTGTGTATGAAGTCTGCTCCTGGAGAAAGGACTGTAATCTGTTTGCTTTGCTGCTGTGCAACCTAGAAAGTGATAAAAACTGACCATGTTTGTACTAAAACTGCAAAGCTTCCCAGGCATAAGCCTAGCCTGAACAGTAGAAACAAAAAGGGGAAGCAGCACTCCAAAAAGAGTGCATATTATGGAGCTTTAAAGGCCCATGTGCCGGTGTTTCCTTTCATAATGGGGTTGAGAAAGGTTCACACTATGAAGCACAACATCACCACATGGTCCATTAAACTCCTATGATTTGCATTATTTTTGGAGTGCTGCTTCCATTTTCTGTTGATAGATAATACAGTAGATAGATAAAACAAATGAAGAGGTACAAGCCTCAACATTAGAAAAATGGTGCCAGCCTACAGGTTGCAGCCCAACAACCACATCATGTGAAAATAAAGAAAAGTAGGCAGCACAGAAAATGTGATATTCAAAGGTGCAATAAGCCTTTAATCAGAGTGCAATGGAAACGTTCCCATCTCACACATGGGCTCACTGAACCTTTCAAAATGAAATTTTGTGTGCTGCCTACTTTTCTTTATTTTATATAGAAAAGTACTACAGAATCAAAACGGTCCAACACCTCGTAACAAAATAGGGCAAGTGTTAACAGGTACAAGCCGGTGTGAAGGCATAATACACAAACAAAAGAATACAGCAGCAGTCTATGCGCTGTGTGCAAGCATCGAATATATCAAATGTAAGCGTCATTACCGATATATAGAACACACTTATGTAGTGAAGGATGATAGATAGATAGATAGATAGATAGATAGATAGATAGATAGATAGATAGATAATAGATAGATAGATAGATAGATAGATAGATAATAGATAGATGATAGATAGATAATAGATAGATAGATAATAGATAGATAGATAATAGATAGATAGATAGATAGATAGATAGATAGATAGATAGATAGATAGATAATAGATAGATAGATAATAGATAGATGATAGTTAGATAGATAGATAGATAGATAGATAGATAGATAGATAGATAATAGATAGATAGATAATAGATAGATAGATAGATAGATAGATAGATAGATAGATAATAGATAGATCGTAGATCAATAGGAGCTAGATAGATAGATAAAAGATAGATGATAATAGATAGATTGATAGATAATAGATAGATAGATAATAGATGATAGATAATAGATAGATGATAGATAATAGATAGATAGATAGATAGATAGATAATAGATAGATCATAGATAGATAGATGATAGATAATAGATAGATGATAGATAGATAATAGATAGATAGATAATAGATGATAGATGATAGATAGATAGATAGATAGATAATAGATAGATAATAGATAGATGATAAATAGATAGATAGATAGATAGATAGATAGATAGATAGATGATAGATAGATAGATAGATAGATAGATAGATGATAGATAATAGATAGATAGGTAATAGATAGATAGATAGATGATAGATAGATAGATGATAGATGATAGATAGATGATAGATAGATAGATAATAGATGATAGATAATAGATAGATAGATGATAGATAGATAGATAATAGATGATAGATAATAGATAGATAGATGATAGATGATAAATAGATAGATAGATAGATAGATGATAGATGATAGATAGATAGATAGATAGATAGATAGATGATAGATAATAGATAGATAGGTAATAGATAGATAATAGATGATAGATAATAGATAGATAGATAGATAGATAGATAGATGATAGATAGATAGATAGATAGATAGATAGATAGATAGATAGATAGATGATAGATGATAGATAGATGATAGATAGATAGATAATAGATGATAGATAATAGATAGATAGATGATAGATAGATAGATAGATAGATAGATAGATAGATAGATAGATAATAGATGATAGATAATAGATAGATAGATAGATAGATAGATAGATAGATAGATAGATAGATAGATAGATAATAGATAATAGATAGATAGATGATAGATAGATAGATAGATAGATAGATAGATAGATAGATAGATAGATAGATAGATAATAGATGATAGATAATAGATAGATATCATTTACACATAGATGTGAGCTTATTTGAGTATGTATAGGACATAACTTCCTGTAGATAAGTCAAGTGTTCTGCTTTGTGTCTCGTGCTCGATATCATAGGTAATCTAGAACACTAGAATATACCACGCTCCTTTTTTGAGGGCACGTTTCACTAATGTAATATGTGGAAGTAAAGAAAGAAATAGGGATGTAATTTTTTCCTCGGGCTTTAGGCTACAGTACCGTGCAGTCCACTTTAATACGGTGATTTGCAGCAGTTCTGTCCCCAGGATCCCGATCAGTGCCAGCTTTGAACTATTAACCATATCTCAGGAGCGCTCCACATCATAGAATTGAAGGCTTCTCGGTAAAAGGCCAGGACCGATCTCAGCAGCATAGCTGCTCATTGTAGGTGACCTGGTGCTCCTGCACGATACAGAGACACCTTTATGTGGGCCAGGACTGAGCTATTTGTGGCTACCTGCATTTCTAGCCACCACAAAGGATTCCTCCTGAGCTACGTGTGGACATTGATGGGAAATAACAATGGGACAGCACTCAGAAATAATTGGCGTTAGCCGCTCTATAATCTTTTCCATGTCAGGGATTTTCATTTTTTATTTTTTTATTTATTTTCTCTGACTTACTACAAACAAATTTCAAAATGAGAGGGCTGCACATCTGTACATGGCCATCGCCAAATGATTTTTCTATAATTTTCATCTGTTTTTGTTTTTCCGAGAAGCTGAAATGTTTTCACAGCTGCTGTTGTATTATTTATCCTGCTCATAAACGTGATGGACGTTGACTGGGAACCCAAATATACAAAGTGGTGTGGTCTGTGGCAGGAGAGCGCTGCTGGTAGAAATATGGACTCTATTTATTTTTCATAATTTGGTGCAAATAGAAAGAGCCGATGAGCAGATGCCGATCAGAAGATGGGACTATTTTCAGCATCTATGAATGGCGTTCAGATGTTACATTATTCCATCTGCGAGGAAGCTAAATTTAAGGAAACAGCTTAAAAAAGATGTGCAATTTATTTTCCCAATAAGCTCAAAGATTAAAATGGTCCCAGTATCTGATGGCGCTCCTAAGGGTACATTTCCACTGCCGAGAGACAAATAGGTCCGTAATCTGGACCGAAAAAACGGATGTAACGTATGCGATTGTCATGCGAGTCTCATGCGAGTGCAATGCGAGTGCAATGCGATTTTTAATCGCATCATCCGTATGACATCAGTATGACATCCGTATTGCTGTCCGATTTTTACGCACCAGTGTCCTTTGAAAAGCCGGCAATTCAGCGCCGTGTACAGTAAAATCACACTGACAGGTTAGAATAGAGTAGATATATGCACATAGAATGTGTATATATACATATATACATGTCAGTGAGACACCTATATATGTATATTTATATTTAATGCAGCGCTAGATAGCATTAAAGCCTCTAATTCAATTGCCGGCTTTTTCCTTCTCCTTCACAAACCCGACAGGATATGAGACATGATTTTCATACAGTAAACCATCTCATATCCCCATTTTTTTTGCATATTCCACACTACTAATGTTAGTAGTGTGTATGTGCAAAATTTCAGCGCTGTAGCTGCTAAAATAAAGGGTTAAATGGCGGAAAAAATTGGCGTGGGCTCCCGCGCAATTTTCTCCACCAGAATGGTAAAGCCAGTGACTGAGGGCAGATATTAATAGCCAGGAGAGGGTCCATGGTTATTGGCCCCCCCCGTGGCTAAAAACATCTGCCCCCAGCCACCCCAGAAAAGGCACATCTGGAAGATGCGCCTATTCTGGCACTTGGCCACTCTCTTCCCACTCCCTGTAGCGGTGGGATATAGGGTAATGAAGGGTTAATGCCACCTTGCTATTGTAAGGTGACATTAAGCCAGATTAATAATGGAGAGGCGTCAATTATGACACCTATCCATTATTAATCCAATTGTATGAAAGGGTTAAAAAACACACACACACATTATTAAAAAGTATTTTAATGAAAGAAACAAACAGGTTGTTTTAATAATTTATTGCTCCCTCAATCCATCAGCAACACCCTTGCTTGGCAAAATAATAAACGCACAAGATACATACCTTCTGATGTCCTATCACGTCCCACGTGGTAATCCATCTGAAGGGGTTAACTAATATTACAGGCAGGAGCTGCGATAAACCACTCGCTCGTGCCTGTAATCCCCGGGTGCTGAAAGGAAAGCAGTGATCTATACTTACATTCAGTCGCGGTGATGCGCCCCTGCTGGATGTTCTCATGAACTGCAGCCTGGGAACTTTTTCCCACGCTCCAGGTCATATGAGGACATCCACCAAGGGGCGCATCACCGCGACTGCAGGAAATGTAGGTCAATGACCTACATTTCATTCATTCTCCGGGGAATTACAAGCACGAACACAGCTGCCTTTGCAGGGCTCCTGCTTGTAAATTATTTTAACCCCTTCATATGGATTACCTCGTGGGACGTGACGGTTCAACAGAGGGTATGTATCTTGTGCATTTATTGTTTTGCCAAGCGAGGGTTTCCTAAGGATTAAGCGAGCAATAAAATATTAAAACAACCGCTGTGTTTATTTCATTAAAATACTTTTAAATCACGTGTGTGTGTGTTTTTTAACCCTTTCATACAATTGGATTAATAATGGATAGGTGTCATAATTGACGCCTCTCCATTATTAATCTGGCTTAATGTCACCTTACAATAGCAAGGTGGCATTAACCCTTCATTACCCCATATCCCACCGCTACAGGGAGTGGGAAGAGAGTGGCCAAGTGCCAGGATAGGCGCATCTTCCAGATGTGCCTTTTCTGGGGTGGCTGGGGGCAGATATTTTTAGCCACGGGGGGGCCAATAACCATGGACCCTCTCCTGGCTATTAATATCTGCCCTCAGTCACTGGCTTTACCACTCTGGCGGAGAAAATTGCGCGGGAGCCCACGCCAATTTTTTCCACCATTTAACCCTTTATTTGAGCAGCTACAGCGGCCAAATTTTGCACATACACACTACTAACATTAGTAGTGTGGAATATGCAAAAAAAAGGGGATATGAGATGGTTTACTATATGTAAACCATGTCTCATATCCTGTCGGGTTTGTGCAGGAGAAATGAAAAGCCGGCAATTGAATTAGCGGCTTTAATGCTCTCTAGCGCTGCATTAGATATAAATATACATATATAGGTGTCTCACTGACATGTATATATGTATATATACACATTCTATGTGCATATACACTCACTGGCCACTTTATTAGGTACACCTGTCCAACTTCTTGTTAACACTTAATTTCTAATCAGCCAATCACATGGCGGCAACTCAGTGCATTTAGGCATGTAGACATGGTCAAGACAATCTCCTGCAGTTCAAACCGAGCATCAGTATGGGGAAGAAAGGTGATTTGAGTGCCTTTGAACGTGGCATGGTTGTTGGTGCCAGAAGGGCTGGTCTGAGTATTTCAGAAACTGCTGATCTACTGGGATTTTCACGCACAACCATCTCTAGGGTTTACAGAGAATGGTCCGAAAAAGAAAAAAAATCCAGTGAGCGGCAGTTCTGTGGGCGGAAATGCCTTGTTGATGCCAGAGGTCAGAGGAGAATGGGCAGACTGGTTCGAGCTGATAGAAAGGCAACAGTGACTCAAATCGCCACCCGTTACAACCAAGGTAGGCCTAAGAGCATCTCTGAACGCACAGTGCGTCGAACTTTGAGGCAGATGGGCTACAGCAGCAGAAGACCACACCGGGTACCACTCCTTTCAGCTAAGAACAGGAAACTGAGGCTACAATTTGTACAAGCTCATCGAAATTGGACAGTAGAAGATTGGAAAAACGTTGCTTGGTCTGATGAGTCTCGATTTCTGCTGCGACATTCGGATGGTAGGGTCAGAATTTGGCGTAAACAACATGAAAGCATGGATCCATCCTGCCTTGTATGGAGCATCTTTGGGATGTGCAGCCGACAAATCTGCGGCAACTGTGTGATGCCATCATGTCAATATGGACCAAAATCTCTGAGGAATGCTTCCAGCACCTTGTTGAATCTATGCCACAAAGAATTGAGGCAGTTCTGAAGGCAAAAGGGGTCCAACCCGTTACTAGCATGGTGTACCTAATAAAGTGGCCAGTGAGTGTATCTAGTCTATTCTAACCTGTCAGTGTGATTTTACTGTACACCGCGCTGAATTGCCGGCTTTTCAAAGGACACCGGTGCGTAAAAATCGGACAGAACTCGCATGGTGCGAGTGCTGTGCGATTTTTTTCTCGCACCCATTGACTTGCATTGGCGAGTCTCGTCCGAGACTCGCAGCAAATCGCAGCAAGCTGCGATTTTTTTCTCAGTCCGATTTCGGCCGAGAAAAAAATCGCAAATGAAAAGACACCTATTGAATAACATTGGTCCGAGTGCAATCCGATTTTTTATCGGATTGAACTCGTCCGTTTTCCTCGCCAGTGGAAATGTACCCTAAGACCCACCAACCTCCAGCTTAGGAGGTTGAAGTTGCCAGCACTGTTAATACCTTATTGTATATGTCTTCAGTCCAAGGAACAGAGGCCAAAGAGCATGTGGTTAAAAAGTTATAACAGTTTGTTGATCAGCCCACCGTCTACTGAGGCAGGAGCCACTATACCGTATACAGTTATTGAATTTCCACAAAAGTTTTAAACAACCAATAAATTTTATTTAACCTCACAATTGTGTTCCACTTGTTGATTCTTCACCAAAAATTTCCATTTGGTATCTTTATGTTTGAAGCATGATATGTGGGAAATGTGGGAAAAGGAATACTTTCGCAAGGCACTGTAGACGCCCATGCATGTTACTTAAATTGCGGGGACACTGCTGGTCTCTGCACCCTGGGTATTCTTCTTACACTGTGCAATGACAGTGCACTCTTTTGCCGACTCATTACTTCTGATCTCAGCCGTCAATCAGAAGTAATTAATTCGTGTTTCAGACCACCCCTTTAAAAGTATTGTCATTATCATTACTGACTAAAAGTGAAAAGTGCTCGTAAAAACAAGCAACTTTGCAATTTATTTATTATTAAAAATCCCCTCAGTTCTAAAGAGCGGAGGGATTATAATGTCATTGTTTACTACTCCTTGCTTTGACTACTGGCCACCACTATTGTCTAGCAGCAGTGGCTGGTCTCTTAGTCAAAGAGTAAAGTGCTTAAAGGGATTGTCAAGTGCTTTTACATTGATTGCCTATCCTTAGCACAGGTCATCAATATCAGATTGGATTGGTGGGGGTGCGGCACTGTTCACGTTGCCGGCTGTGGCCAGATGTGCTCAGTTGCAGAGTTGTACAGTTCCATCGGCTGCATAGTGGCCATGGTTGGGTAATCCACATTAACCCCTGCCTGAATGAACAGAATACAGTGTTAGCTCCCTATCTGGCCAAATGCCATGTCCAATTCTGCACCATAGAGAGCACAAATCAGGCCAGGGGTGCAATTGTGCCGTAGGTCCAAACTGTCAATTGAGCCAGCAATCGGGAAAATGGTGGAACAGTGCACTCCTACAGAAGATGTTGAGAAAACCCCTTTAATGAAATTATCAGAACGTTAAAAGTATGATATATGAATAAGTATACAGTTCTGCTCTAAGGCATTATTTTTCTTTTTTACATTATTTTTTTAAAGCCATACATACTATTTTGTTGATAGAATCCCATTTATCTTCTGATACAGATCATGTTATGTTGTGCTATATGTTATGGCAGCATGAATGAAAAAGAACATTGAATGAGTCAATAACACAAAGATCCTGGAACCTAAACAGCCTTCATTAGAGCTATGGCACATACTATAGTGCCTCTTGTTGCTGTAGATTAACCCCCTGCTGCACGTTACTCTGTACAATGTTTGAACATATGCTGGGAAGTGAATGGAGGAAAACAATCTCTGGTAATAAGGACACATTAAAAGAGAGCGAAACTTGGTGACCTCCATGTGATGTGATTGTAAATGCCACCCCAAGACCACATCTGCTGCCCTCGTCCTCACAGTCATCCAGCGTAAACACTAATCTCCCGGGTGTATACTGTATTAATAAGTATAGGATGTAGCATGTCTGTTAATGAATACTTGTTGTTGACAATATACTTATGCCGCATTGTCAGATAACCTTCTCACATCCTTCACTGTGCTACATGAATCGCTAATGAAGGTGCACCATAACGCCTGCTGTCTTCCTTCTGAAGTCCTGGTGCTTAAAGAAAGCCAAGATCTTTAGGAGTTTTCTTTAATCTTCACTAAGAGTAGACTCCAGCTATCTTTATGCTTGCATTAATCATGGCATTCACAGTAGAAATATACGTCAAAAAGAAAATATTGGATTAAAGAAAGCGCCGATGACCTGGATAAATACTACAGGTCTTCATATGATTTAGGTGATTTACTGGATCAAAAATGTTTGCTATTTGTTTCTACTACAGGAACATAAATTATTAATGCTATTCTGGTACTCAATATTCATATAAAAGAAAATTACTAAAAATATATATATTAAAAGTACATGTAGCCTATTATTTTATAGTCAATGGAGTACCATCAATGGTGGCAGGCTAGGCGGCTGCTATTGGACTATTGGGCCTGTGAGCCACTTACCGATGGCTCAATTCTCTCACCATCTGCCCTAGAAGTTGGAAGAATTGGTATGGAGCAGGCTCATGTGATCTCTCCATGATAGGAAAGGTTGGTTATTTTACACAGCAGACAGTCACCATTAATTGCTGCAGTTGGAGCTAGCTCTGATCATAGCAGTTTAACCCTTTAGATGTCGTAATGAACCGTGACCGTGCGATCAAAATTGATCGGAGAGGAAAATGAGCCCTCTGTCACCTTTGATGCACTCCCATGACACAATCTCAAGAATGAGTTGTTTAATGGAATGCAGACTTTTGCTATGGGATCCCCGGAATTCTATGTATACCCCTGATTACTGTTTGAAGGGCAGCATGTTTGACCTCTGTAAAATAATTACCCTTATACTCACCTCCAGTGCCTGTGCCGTTCTAGCAGTGTTGGCACTTGCTGTCATGGGAATCCGCGTCACATTGTTATGTCACATGATCCCTGCGCGATCAGTGCTAACGTCAGTCTTTCCACCTTCGGACTAATCAAACTTCAAGAGGAAGTCAGAGCTGCATTTGTCCGCTCACTTTCTCTTGATTTCTGATTTGTCTGAAGACGGGGAGGGTGACGCCAGCACTGATTGGTCGCAGTGATCGTGTAACATAACAATGTCATGCGAACCCCGGGTGAGCGTGTGTCGACACCGTTGTTACGGCATCGGAGGTGAGTCTAAGTGATATTATTTTACTGTGGGCTGATTGAGACGGGGTTGTCCAAGTAGTGATAACCTCTTTAAATGTTGACGCACATGGGCTTATTATGTCCATGCACATTCTCATCCATGTTGTCCATCTGTTGAACTATTTTATTAATATAATTGCTGTTGTTGTTATTATTGGTAACATTATTATGTTTACCTTGATTTTTTTAGTGTTTTTTTAATCAATTTTATTTTCATTTGTTCTTTTAGATTATCGAGCCACGGATACTATGCCAGCCACTATACCTTACAACCAGTCCCATGATCAAAACACTGGTGGATCATACAACAGTTCAGATCGAGGAAGTAGCACATCAGGTAATTATAGCTGTGGATAATTAATCATATCTAGTTAAGAAAATAAGTAAATGTGAAGAATTATATATATATATAATGTATGTACATATATATATATATATATATATATATATATATAACTGTAAAAAAGCAATAATTTTGTTTTCACTTTTTAATCTCATGTTCAAATGTAAAACTTAATAAGGAGTTGTATTTAAATATTAATCTCTCAGTAATATTTATTTTTTATGCCTGGCTAGAACCCAATGGTCTAGATTTTCTGATTTAATCTTTCTAGAATTCTTTGATGTTTTCTAAAACTGGACTTCTGAATGTTTTTTTTTTAATATAACTCATGTACGTTTCACTTCGCTGTGCTGGTTAAATCTTCTAATGTTTTCCCAAGTAAAAAAATTTAATTTAGCCTAAAACAATTTTTTGACAAGTACAGATGATGTATATTCAGTGACTTAATGCAACAGTGAAACATTAATAGATCATATCAAGATCATATTGTATTTTTGGTTGCAGCAATTAAATAGTAAAAAAAGCACTTGAGAAAATATGTCCACAGCTCATTTGTTTTAGATGATAATCTATAATGCAATTAATTGCTTGAGGAAGATCACTCTAAATGGTGTTGCTTGTAAATTTCATTTGTGACTTTAATGCGTTTTAGGTATTTACTAGCTATTAATTTAATGGATGTATCTTTTAGTAAATGATTACATGTATTATTAGAAAATGTTGCTTCTCTATAAATGGCAAATATATTTTGCAGATATACGGTAAGTATTATCTTAGTATATTATGTGGACGTCATTCTGTTTCAGGGAGTCAAGGTCATAAAAAGGGAACTCGAGCTCCTAAAGGATCTAAGCAGGCTGGCATGAACTGGGCTGATCTGTTACCACCACCTCCAGCTCATCCACCACCGCATGGGGCCAGTGAAGACTATACCTTGTCTGTAGATGATGGGTAAGGCCATCTTCTTACTTATTTCTCTGATTTTTGTGTCTGTGGGACTTTATGGCTGTAGGAGATCAGTATGATTCGGTGCCTTGCTATAAGTAACAGACAGAATCCAGCTCCAGTCCAGAATCCTTATTTCAGGATGGTCCATTCAGACTCTGGTTTTAAATAGAGATGAGCACAAAGATTTGCAGTACCTACTTCTGACCTCTGGTTTAGTCCAGTGTTGCAGCCGGACTCCCTTCTATGGCCAGCATCTCCCGGGTACCTCTTTTACTTCCTAGATCTTGCGATGACATGACGTTGCGTGAGGGTTAGACAGTTGTGCCACAAGGTCATGCCGTCGTAGGTCCTAGGAAGTGAACTAAGCACCCAGGAGATACAGGGCCAAAGGTGCTGACTGCAGAAATGAAGTCAAGCTGTGACAAAGGACTAGATCAGAGGTTGGAACTGGGTATTCTATATATTTTTGCTCTTCTTTAGCTTTAAGCAATTTTCTAGTTTTTGTCAGCCTAAAATCTTAGCTACAAGCTTCATTCTTTACGTAGTGGTAAAAGAAGCTCAGATTCTGCTAGAACCACAGCACGGATTTCATTAGACAATCTACTGTACATTACACTTGGCTTATGTGTTTTTATGGTACCCCTAGTTACATCTTAAGTGGGTTGTGCAATACATAGAAATATATTTTTAAAAGGGCACAAACTGGTTGAAAATAAAAGAAGAAATAGTCACATTCCGATGCATACCCGGTCCCTGCTAGTCTCTACTTCCTGGTCCTATTTCGGCCTATCAGAAACTGCAGACAACTCCTGTTTATCCAGTTATTAAGGATAGATTGTCAATATGAAAACTCCTATCAGGCAATTAATTAATAAGTAGACATGACTCTTTTCTACGTGAACCTTTGTTTTTGCCATTGAAATTGAAAGGTATGACAGAGAACTGCCATGTCCAATGCCACCAACAAGAATGTATCTCCAACAAGATGAGTTAGAAGAAGAAGACGAACGAGGTCCTACACCGCCAATACGAGGAGCTGCCTCTTCTCCAGCGGCTGTGTCCTATAGCCACCAGTCCACAGCTACTCTTACCCCATCACCTCAGGAGGAACTCCAGCCAATGCTTCAAGATTGTCAGGAAGATTTAGTTCTAGCTCAACATCAACTTGAGAGAAGGTAATATCAGAAACACAGATCCACCTGTAGCCATAACTCACCTTGAGTATACCAGTATCAGAAATTAAAACTCATATATTAACCATAACAGGGACCAGAAATGACAAGGGAGGACCAAAATCATGTTATTCAGTGTCCTGTATGGACAATCCACAAATTATAGGAGGAGAATCTGCAAGAAGAACTCACAATGTTCTTCTCTTATTAATAAATTGAGTTTGCAGTTCGTTATAACTTTTATCAAATCATGGCACCCTAGGGAGTTATGCAAAAAAAAAACCATGCTACATCTTCATTTTCTAGATACTCTACATATGTTCCTCATTTATGCATAATGAGGCAAAATACCTACTATTTTTTTTGAGAAAGGTATTACTAATTGCTATGATATAAGGGTGAAATTATGGTTTTCAATTTTAAAGACTTTCTGGCACATATCATGTTAAATATTTTTGGCACCAAGTATTTTTTTACTATAGAATTGTGCACATGTGCACCATTTGTTCTGTTTTTATTCTATTGTAACCTTACTATGAGAATACAAATGGGTAAATGTGTAAAAAAAAAAAAAAAGAATATTATTTAAATGGACACACAGTATTTTTTTGCCGTTAGGTGGTTTCTATAACCGTTATGCATTGATTTGTGTTAACACAAGAACAATGCATGTGTGTATGATAAAATGTTGCTCCTTGCATAACTTGAAGGGGTTTTGTGGCACAAGAGAAATTTTTGCCTTGAAAATGAGCAGCTAATCCTAGTTTTAGACTCTTGTTCTACCTCATATGGAAGTACCATGCCTTATGTAAGTGATGTATGTTTCTGCTTCCATAATCCATGATTAAGAACAAAGTTATGCCTGAAATGCATAGGATAATGCTGTAATTGCAGTTTGGATAGTGCCTAGAACATTTATAACTTGCTTAACGGGAACATGTTATGCCCCCAAATGATACTAACCTGCAGTTATGGGGTCAATCTGCAAGTTACAAGCGTTCTAACGGTGCCTGGCTTCCCCACTGAAAGCACAGCTACCAGGAGGAAATAAACGTTATTTCTCCGGGCAGCCGATGACTTTCAGTCATAGAGATGTACCCAGAATGGCTCCGTCAATGATCAGTATACAGTGAGTGGCGGCATTAAGCACTGCCTGGCACATTGACTGACAGCTGAGCACTAATACACTGCAGTGGTGGCTGTTAATCAATGTGCTGGGGCGTGCTTAAAGCCACCACTCACTGTATACTGATCATTGACTGACTGAAGCCTCTCTGGGCACGTCTCTGTAACTGAAAGCCAGCAGCTACTAGGACAAATAAAGTTCATTTCCTCCCAGTAGCTGGGTTTTCAGTGCATGCAGCTTTAGAATGCTAGTAACCTGCAGATTAACCCCCAGGTCTGCAGGTTAATAGCGTTTTGGGACATTACATATTCCCTTTAAATAAAAATTCTGAAAACATTTTGTCTGTGCTGGCTGGAAAATGTGATGTTTTTCTATGGTCACTCCTTGTGTCTGCAGATTATTGATTTGTGTGTAACTCCCATCTATTTCCAGCACTAGTAGCTGGTCATCTGACCCCAAGTATAAGATTTCCATATTTGCTGACACGTGTCGACCATCTTATCATCCACTTCTCTAGATGTTCTATTACACACTGTCAAGATTTGTAGGCATTTCTCTTAAGTTTGGAAAATCCCTTTAATATTGTCTAATACTACAACATAAGGGAGAATAGGACATTAAATTAACTTTATTTAATCCACAGACGACATCAAATAAGTCCTCCTCCACCACCAAGACCTATATCGCCGCCTCACACGTATGGATACATTTCTGGACCAATAGTGTCTGATATGGATACAGATGTTCCAGAAGAAGAAGGGGATGAAATGGATATGGAAGTGACAAAGATGCAAAGCCGCAGACTTCTATTACGTGGCTTAGGGCAGACTCCCGCCTCTAGTGTTGGAGACTTAGAAAGTTCTGTCACTGGCTCGATGATCAATGGATGGGGTTCTGCCTCTGAGGAGGACAATGTCTCTAGCGGGAGATCGAGCGTCAGCTCTTCGGACGGCTCTTTTTTCACTGATGCCGATTTTGCACAGGCTGTTGCAGCCGCTGCAGAATATGCAGGACTGAAAGTAGCAAGACACCAAATGCAGGAAGCAGCAGGTGATAAACTTATGTCTACTTCCCTAAAAAAATATTTGTCCTCTTCTTGATGTCTTCTGTTTTTGCACATTTGTTTTTGCCTGTTTAAGTTTTAGAGGGTGATTGAAAAATGTCAAGGAGGAACTTGCATTGCTATTTTTATTTGTTTTACATGTTTACTGGTTCGTTCATTTAGTTTACACAATATATTTTATAGTTGGATTATGAAAATGATTTTTTTTAATTCCCCCAAAACATAGTAATGACCACCAAGGACCTAAACAGTTAAATGTAAAATTGCACAAACATTTTAGAATTATCAATAACTAAAAACACCAAATCAACTAAATTGTAGTATTTGCTTTTTCTTATATGGTTTTACCTTGAAGTACGAATATTTTTATGCTGCTCCACTCAATAAATTTACATAACTTCAAAATTTACCCAATTACCCAATACGCAAAGCTGCACAGCACTTCAAACATATACCTGGCAGCTATGATAGGAAATGTACTTATTAATGTCAAAAACTTACACATAAGATTCAGTAAGTGGGAGGCATTATATCATCTTAGCTTTTAAGTGCTTACTGTGTATTTAGTCTTATCTGTGCACTTATCCTTACGTGGGCGTTCAGTATTGCCGGTTTCTTAGCCATTATTGGTTTACTTTTACAGTTGCTACCGGACCCCCTAGATCTTCATTATAATGTGCCCCATATGCTATCATTATGATAATGATGTACTTTGTACGCGCTGTCACATACTTACATATAAAAGTAAACTTTTCACACTGTACATGGTAGTTTATCTGCGGACAGTATGTTATGGAGCTGGATGGATCAAGCAGATAGATATATAGTTTTATAGGGAAAATATTAAGTATAAGGTGAAATTTATTGACCAACATCAAGAGTGGACTTAGGAGTCCAGTGGGAGGCCCTAGCCAATGAGTGACAATTTTCTTTGTATTGGTGGGCATGTAGAGATAGCCTTCAGCCACTACTGGACTTATAACGCACAGATAGATGAGAGATTTCAGCAAGTTAACTCGGTTGTGTGGTGATAAATTACTGATCGGTGGTGGTCTGACCTCATGGACCTGTACTGATCAGCAGAACGGGGAATTTTTAATCTGTGACTGGGCTATTTTATCCTTGTAACAAGATGGAATGGCAAGATGGACACGCTCCGGTTATTCTTTATTTGGACTGTTGGAAAAAGCCTCGGCAACCATGTAAGTAATGAATAGAGTAGCAGTCGAGCATGCGCACTGCTGCTCCATTCTAACATGGGTAGAAGTGCCCCATTCTGCCAATTGGTGTGACTCCCAATAGGCGGACCCCCACTGACCAATAAGTTATCACTTATCCTGTACGTAGATGATTATTTGTTGTCACCTGATATCTACTTTAAGTGCATTGACTGGCAAAGATCAGAGGCATCAGTGTAGCGGTTGTCGAAAAAGAAGAAACTTGCTGTTGCATTAAAAAAATTAGTGATGGTACGGCCAATTTCACACATCCGTGAAACATGGACCAATCTCGCCTTGAAAGACCCAGTTTGACCTGCTTCTTAAAAGCCCATACATTAGTTGACTTTTGTTAATGGACCCAGTGGTTAGGCTAGGTCTTCTGATGCAAGAACAATCTGCGTTTCGTGAATATGTGAAATTGGCCTTAGAATGATCAGTATTGAGTTACAGTATAAATATACTTACAATAAATAATAATCTGCCCTATTTCCTGACCACTTGACTCGATAGAGGAAATTAATGGCTTAGAGGGATCCTGTATCAGCCAGAGTGGAGAGCAGTCATAGAGCCTCACTTATATATACATTCAGGCTTCAGAAAAACTGTGGAATGTGCCATGTCCCCAGTGGTGGCCCTGCAGGAGAATTAAGCCACTTTTTTTCAGATTTTACTAAACGTCGATACCTGGTTGGCTAATTGATGAGGGAATCTTACAACAAACAGGTATTTTCCAATTGTGACAACCCAAGGGAATCTGTCAGCAAGTTTAAACCACTTAACTTTTGATATGTTCATATAGGTCACAGGAAGGTATCAATGTATTTATCTTTCAACTTACTGTCCATTACGTTATTCTGGAAAAATCAACAATATTAATATGCAAATGAAGTGGGTAGGACAAAGCACCTAACAAAAGTCTGCCTTCCTAGGACATTTCCTTTTTTAGCGTTGCTAGATGATGTCAGGTAGGGCAGGGAAACTTGCTTCTGCTCACATCGCTGCGGTCCTTGCGCCTGCATTGTAAAGTGCCCTTCCGAGGGCATTAGGCCCAGTGTACTAGTGTGCATGTGCCGGCCATCCATAATGTAGACCCGCAGGTGCAAGTCGATTTGAAATGTCTCAAGATTTCCTGCCCAGCGCTTGACATTGGCGCTAAGGATGTAAATGACCTAATTTTCGTTAGGTGCTCTGGGTTGGACAAAGCACCTAACACCTCATTTGCATAGTGATAACATTGTGAATTTCTCTGGATTAATGCAATGCACAGCAAATATCAAGGTATTAAAGTGGGTTAAGCTTGCTAATAGATTAACTTTACTAAACCTTTTATGGAATGCACTACCAATAACAGGTATAAAGCATCACATATAGAAATGAGTACTAATTATACGATAATAAATTGACTGTTCTCATTTGTCAGGCCGAAGACATTTTCACTGCCCCAGACCTACAAGCCCGGTGTCAACGGATAGTAACATGAGCACTGCCGTCATGCAGAAAAGCCGCCCAGCCAAAAAACAGAAACACCAGCAAGGACATCTACGGAAAGATGTCTACACAGATGGTGAGACTCATTTAAATACAACACAATTAGGCTTTTATTACGGCTCTGTCATTTCAATGCATATGGCATGAATGTAGTCTTTCTCCTTTTTTTTCTAAGTTTCTTGCTTTTTTTTAGATTTAATTTATTTTTAATGTCTTTTAGAACTTTTTATTATGTTAATGAATCATTTTAAGCTGCCATTATATGGCACCACTTTGTAGTATTATTCTCTTGAGACGAAAAAGTCTAATGGTTCATTTTTTTTACTTGTAGTGATATGGTAAAAGAAGTGTGATACCTTATTTGTTCTTCTACTAGAAGACACCGTGAAAAACACATAGGGCCGATTCATCAAGACTAGTATAGCTCACGCTCGAGCTGCGCCAGTCATCACAGAGTACACCGCATGTAATTCATTAAGAGGCCCACTGAATTTGGCTACTCTTTTAAGTACGCTCTGCCGTAAATGCTACTCTGGTTGGGGACTGAAGTAGCATTACTAGCGTAGAAAATGCCGGCACACTTGATGAATTTAATGAGGAGAGTCCCTGTCCAAAGTGGCTTGAAGACATCACAAAATTTTCTTGCAACTCTTTGTTGTGCAAGAATGTTACAACTTGTCTAAGTTTTTATTTCATGCTTGTGGCGTAAAAGCTGTGATAAATCGGCCCCTATAGAGTTTCTCAACACAGACATTGTGATTTTTTTTTTTATGAATAATGTTAACTTTCAGTATTTCCATAAAATATGTACCGAAATCTACAAAACTACAAAATTCCTCCTTTGGATTCTACCAATGTAGAACAGGACATTAAGGAGGTGTTTAGCATTAATACTTATCCATATCTATGAGTGATGGAGCATTGGAAACTAGACATGAGCATAAAGATACAGTTATATGAAAAAGTTTGGGCACCCCTATTAATCTTAAGCTTAATGTTTTATGTTTTTTTTGCAACAGCTATTTCAGTTTCATATATCTAATAACTGTTGGACACAGTAATGTTTCTGCCTTGAAATGAGGTTTATTGTACTAACAGAAAATGTGCAATCTGCATTCAAACAAAATTTGACAGGTGCATAATTATGGGCACCCTTATCATTTTCTTGTTTTAAATACTCCTACCTACTTTTTACTGACTTACTATAGCACTTTTTTTGGTTTTGTAACCTCATTGAGCTTTGAACTTCATAGCCAGGTGTATGCAATCATGAGAAAAGCTACTTAAAGTGGCCACTTGCAAATTGTTCTCCTGTTTGAATCTCATCTGAAGAATGGCATCATGGGCTCCTCAAAACAACTGTCAAATGATCTGAAAACAAAGATTATTCAACATAGTTGTTCAGGGGAAGGATACAAAAAGCTGTCTAAGAGATTTAACCTGTCAATTTCCACTGTGAGGAACATAGTAAGGAAATGGAAGAATACAGGTACAGTTCTTGTTAAGGCCAGAAGTGGCAGGCCAAGAAAAACATCAGAAAGGCAGAGAAGAAGAATGGTGAGATCAGTCAAGGACAATCCTAAGACCAAATCTAGAGAGCTGCAGCATCAACTTGCTGCAGATGGTGTCACTGTGCATCGGTCAACTATACAACGCACTTTGCACAAGGAGAAGCTGTATGGGAGAGTGATGCGAAAGAAGCCGTTTCTGCAAGCACGCCACAAACAGAGTCGGCTGAGGTATGCAAAAGCACATTTGGAGAAGCCAATTTCTTTTTGGAAGACGGTCCTGTGGACTGATGAAACCAAGATTGAGTTGTTTGGTCATACAAAAATGCGTTATGCATGGCGGCCAAAAAACACAGCATTCCAAGAAAACACTTGCTACCCACAGTAAAATTTGGTGGAGTTTCCATCATGCTTTGGGGCTGTGTGGCCAATGCCGGCACCGGGAATCTTGTTAAAGTTGAGGGACACATGGATTCCTCTCAGTATCAGCAGATTCTTGACAATAATGTTCATGAATCAGTGACAAAGTTGAAGTTATGCAGGGGATGGATCTTTCAGCAAGACGATGATCCAAAACACCGCTCCAAATCTACTCAGGCATTCATGCAGAGGAACAATTACACTGTTCTGAAATGGCCATCCCAGTCCCCAGACCTGAATATCATTGAACATCTGTGGGATCATTTGAAGAGGGCTGTCCATGCTCGGCGACCATCAAACTTAACTGAACTGGAATTGTTTTGTAAAGAGGAATGGTCAAAAGTACCTTCATCCAGGATCCAAGAACTCATTAAAAGCTACAGGAAGCGACTAGAGGCTGTTATTTTTGCAAAAGGAGGATCTACTAAATATTAATGTCACTTTTCTGGTGAGGTGCCCATACTTATGCACCTGTCAAATTTTGTTTGAATGCAGATTGCACATTTTCTGTTAGTACAATAAACCTCATTTCAAGGCAGAAACATTACTGAGTCCATCAGTTATTAGATATATGAAACTGAAATAGCTGTTGCAAAAAAAACAATTTTTATAAAACATTAAGCTTAAGATTAATAGGGGTGCCCAAACTTTTTCATATAACTGTACACACTATCCAGGTCCAAGCGTTTCTTCTGTGGCAGCTGGACCAGTACGTGGCAAACTTCCTTGGCTGCTACTCAAATTACTAAGTCCTAGCCACCTCTTGTGACTCTTAGACCTCAGTGAAGTCATGATGTCATGGAACAGTGTACATAATGACATGTTATATACCTATTGACCTCGCAGAACATCATGTCGTTTTGGTAGCTGAGTAATTGCAAAAGATGACCAGGATTCTGGCATTCCAATGCCAGGAGGGGAGGATTTCGCTTATCACCAAAATGGATGCTGTACCGGGGTAGTGAGAATCGTTTTGCTCATTTCTACTGGAAACCCCAATGACTGATATTAGCCTGGTCCTAATTTCCTTATTACTTTTCATTCGCACACTCACATTGAACTTGTGTGAAGTGACCATCGACCATTTGTGTTGCCAATACATACAAGTCTTAGTTATGAGGGAATCACCAAACAAGCACACCTTCATATTGGATTGGGTAATTGCAGAAGGACCATATTTCTTGGAGAGCCCTCTTGTTGTTGAGATACCCAGAAACAAATACAATTTACTAGCAACATCTTTTTATCCTCCACCACTAAAGAATATACGGAAAAATGAACTCCTTTATTACTATAAATCACCAGAAAATGAACTATTAACTCTTTCACCAACCAGGAACACCAAGCATTTTGAAAAAAACAAAACAAGACAAAACGTTATTAAAATGACAACAGTGGATTTGTTCTTTACCGGTTGCTCAGGATCCTATTTCTGTATAACTGTCCTTGCTTGAACTGTAGGTTTGCAATTAAAAGCAAATCGCTTGTAAGATTTTTCTTATAGGGACTATCCACCTTTAAGAGCATGTTTTTACTTAAATATAGGTCTTTGAGGCTAAAAATAATTTTAGTTGTTCGGTTTTATATAAAATTTTATAGTCTCTCTATTGCTGGCAGCAAAGTGAGCTAACTGTGAACTTGTAAGCCGGCCTGTTTGGTGCTCTGAAGTCTGACAGAAGAGTTTGTAAGACCAGGGTCAGACGGCCGTCGATTCTCTCATGCGAGAGAATAGGGCCGATTATGCTAATGATGCTTTGCTATGTCATAGCTTGACCCAAGTGTTAGCTTACTGTGCCCTGATTCTCTCGCATAAGAGAATTATATCACAGGTGATGAGAAGATGGAGAACTTAATTTCTCCATCTTCTTCATTGTTTCCAGATGTCAGACTGAACTCACACACAGTTATAGACGTATATGGGTACACGTGATCTGAAAATCGGAGCCAATCGCAGCATGCCGAGTGCCGATTCAGCATGAAAAAAAAAATGCAGAACCGCACTGCACCATAGTTTAACATTGGCCCAAGTGCTATCCAAAAAAACATCGGAATTAACACAATTTCCAGAATCATTATTGCGACCACCATTTGTCACAAAAAACCATTATTGTCTCCCTTAAACTATGTTGTATCAACTCAAGAGAACCAAAGGAAGCTTTGTTTCATTATAAAATTAGTAAACTTTTATTTGTAATAAACACACTCTATAAAAACATTATAATTAAAAATACAAGCACATGATACGTAAACAACAGTGCATAAGACACAAAAGTGTAAGAAAAGACACCAGGACTAATGAAATGTCCCGCATAAATCATTGATTATATGTATCCATGAGTACAAAGACAGTAAAGTGCAAGCAAGATTTAAACCCCATATATTGCTCCAACAGAAGAGGATTTTCCTAAATCTCTATAGCCTCATGTGTGGTATTAAGTATATGGGTAGATATCCCAGGAAAAACCCTCAGCGTTTAGCAAGGGAGAAAGCTAGGCTTACGAGAAGCGAAACGCGCGTCGGGGTGCATGTTGGAGTGTCCCTGCATCAGGTGAGACAGGCTTACCCCATGCCCACCTTACAGGACCCTTGGACTTAGTATTTTCCATGGTCTTAAGGGTTACTGTTACTTATGACTATATTGCATGCTAAACGCTGAGGGTTTTTCCTTTGGTTCTCTTGAGTTGATACCAAAAAAACATCGGATAGCACTCGGCCTTGTTATAGGTTCGTGTGAGTGAGCCCTTACTCTTGTATCCATCTTTTTCTGAGCTCCAAGTAACTGATTGATAACCACAGATCACACTAATGTTGAATATGCAGGAAAAAATAGAGCATGTTAAAGCCAAACATTGCAATTTTTTTTAAAAATAAAACCCCAATTGCAAACATTATTTTTAGCCACAAACCCATGTATTTGGATAACCCCTTTAAACTCACATGTTATGGCTCCTGGTGGATAAGCAAAGCATATTACATGATATTGCATTGCAACTTACATATTTCTGCTTTCTGCCCTACCTGTGCAAGTTCTCTTATTCTTAAAAGTGACCATATGTTAGTAATGATGGTAAAATACTGCAAGGCAATGTGATTATTTCAATTGCAAATATCAAGATACCAGAGTTCAGAAGGAAACCAAGAAGTAATATTACACAGAGAAGGGGACAAGATTCTTATTGGTCTAGCATTATTACTGCTATTCTTTTTCTACAAATCTCTTTGTTTTAGGCTGCAGTAGAAAGTAGAAGCCATTAGGCCATCTTATTTATTCTATTATTCACACCGTTCAAGATATTCTCTAGAAAAATGCACAATGGGACAATTATGAGAATTGTCTGTGGATTATGCTTATATCTATCCCAGAGCAATTAGTCCATTATCTAGTATAGACGCCAGCTTTTAAATGCATATATTATATAAAATCTATCTATAGATCACATAATGATGAATTATTTTAATTTTACTAATGATGGACGGCTGCTGTGAGCCACAGTATTTTCAGAAGGGCTCTTATTGGCAATCAATACACTTTAGTTGCTGACACTAAATATCACTTCTATTGATTCAGAGATCTAAAAGCAATTATTTGGAAATATTTTATTTTCTAAGCTGGAGCAAATATACGGTATATCCCCTGAAACATGTACTTAAACTTAAAGGGGTATTTTCAAGTTTAGAAATTATCTCTGACCACTGAGACCCCCATAAATCCAGAAGAGAACTCGGGCTCTAGAGAGCCATGTGTTAATGGAGTGGTGCTTCATCATGATGCACACTGTCCTTCATTTATTCTGAATGGGACCCTGTGGATAACCAAATGCTGATCTTGGCTACTCTTTGGCACTCCCATAAGAATCAATAAAGTGGTAGGGCACAAAATACAACACCGCTCCATTCACACAGGGCTCTCGAGAGCCCTGGTTTCCTGCACCGATGGAAGTCCCAGCATTCAGTAATAACTACCAAACATGAGAATACCTTTTTCACTTTTGGGGACAGTGGCAATTCCTTCTATGCTCAGGATGCACAGCTCATATAATCATGATATTTTTCAGGTTAACTTCAGCCAGTTGAGATCAGCACCTTAGTGGTCACAGTGGAGCTATCAGTAGCGATCACATAACTTCAACATCCATTCAGTGCCCTCTCAATGCCTTGGTTCCCACTTCCAAAGAGGCCGGGGACCAAGAAACCTTTTCAAGTAATTTGATTTCATGGAAGTTTCAGGCAGTTTTAGCAAGGCCCAAGAGACTCGCGCCTTGCAGACTCCTTGAGAAATCTTGGAGGTCTACCCCATTTTTGGGAGCCTCCCAGATGTCCTGGAAGAATTTACAAGTATTTGCTGTAATAAAAAGCTTGAATGTGCTAATATAGAATAAGTAACAGAAACATGCCACTCCTTTTATTGACTGGTGCTCAAGTAGGGTCCCATCCAATGTAAAAACAATATAAAAGATCTTGGCACTTGTAGCAAATTAATGTGTTTTATTTACATGTGTAATCTACAATTCAATGCATAACCTTTCGGTCAGATTCTTAACCTTCATAAGATACACAGATTACTTTTAGACAAGGGTGAAGAAAATGAAACCATGTGCTCTGAGAATAGAGTGTTACCACTGGAGAAAAGCAATCCATGCATCTGGTGAAGGTCAAGGATTTTACCAAAATGTTATGCATTGTGGATTACACATGTAAATAAAACACATTCATTTTCAAGTTTCTACGAGCGCCAAGATCTTCTATATTGTTCTAATATAGAATATGACCTGATTCGTTTTCATGACATTTAGCTTTTAGCTGGACATTCTTTGTTAACAGGACAGGTTCCATTAGATCAGCTTATCTTTAATAAGCCCCAGTACGGCTTTTATATATATGTGCCAACTCTGAGTCTGAGGTACTTCTATAAAAGAAGAAACCCACCAAAGCCTCCCAGAAATCAACAATTCTAAGATGCGTTTTGTGCCGTGTCATCTCAGGCATGTAAAGGTGGCAGAAAATGGACAATGTATTGGGAGCGGAGAGATGTAATCTTCAAAAGGGGGCTTGTCTATGACTGAACACTTCACATGCTTCAAAACTTCAAAAAGATTGCCTGGACGCTAGACAGCTAAAGATGGCAGGCATGCTTTTACATTCATTAAATCACAGCCTAACAACCCAGTGTAATGTTTGATGATCCGGTGAGCTTTACGTCATATGTTAATGAGCATATGTAGCAAACCCGCTTTTGGCCATTGTAAAAGTACCTAAAAAAAATAGAAGTCACATTAAAGAAACCTCTGGGTCAAAAATATCCTACCGTTTTGTGTCTACAGCTCCTATGTATACCTATATTTGTCCATGGTTACAATACAAAGAAAAAACACAAAGATTGAGCTTGGTTTGAGTTGGTATACATGCAATACATAAATGCATGTTCACATGGGCCACAAAACATACGAAACCTACAAAAAAATGAGCAAAAACCCTGCTGTAACTAAATAAGTAAAGAGCAAAAGTGCATTTAAATAACACAGAGTTCTTAGTAATACTGTTTTTGATAAAAAAAAAATAGCTTAAAAGCCATCCCACCTCAACAAGGTGACTCTGATCGGAGTAGTAGACGGAGCATAGATAGTGCAGTCATACATGACAGGAGATGACACAAAACTTGCTTTCAATCTCTTACTAATAAACTGAGATTTACATTGACTGTCTCTGGTACTAATGCCCCTCACCTACCATGTGCCATATTTAAAACTGGCAAGGAAACACTGGAAAACAATAGCGGAATATAGGGTCTTATCCATCATGTAGTAATAGAGATAGGAGTCCAGGAATGTGCTCACCTGGTGTGGTTGTGTTACCACAACACTATATGAGCTCAGAAAAACAGCTGCTGCAGATCCAAGGACGGAATCCAGTGGAAATATGGAGAGAAGGATCTTTGAGGGCTGCCGAGGAGACCAGCGGGAAATACTGGTGTACAGGAGTAAGTTTCCAGGAGGCAATATAGATGAAAGACTGTTTTTATTGTCAACGCGTTTAGAAGTTCACATACTTCCAGGCTCATCATGAGACCACCTCTCCCCCCCAAGTCCAGCAGACCTTTCCCCTAGGCTCTTGGACTGGAGGGGTGAGGTGGTTTCAGAGGTGTCCTTGGCAGGTTATCAAAGATTTGTCTCTCCATTTTTCCACTAAATATTTAAAACTGGTACCTTCATATGTGACATAAGGGTCTAGGAGCTTCCTTAGGCCCCAGTGCTAAGCTAATTTATTTATAGAGATTCAAAAATGGAGGCAGCACACCATTCAAAGTGAAACAATAGAAGACCTTCTGTTTAATAGCCCATCACGGCGACGTTTTGGCTCACACTGAGCCTTTCTCAAGTGTGAGCCAAAACGTCGCCGTGATAGTCTATTAAACATAAGGTCTTCTATTTTTTTTACTTTGAACGGTGTGCTGCCTCCATTTTTGAATCTCTGTATAAGGATTGTTGCTTACCTCGGGGGCTTTGCACCCTATTTGCTTTTTTCTGTGCTGTTTTAACTTTTTTGATTTTTCTAATTTATTTGTATAAATGCCACTGCAATGTTATGTTATTTCCAGTTGTGGAATACTTTAATTTTCCATTACGAGCCCAAACAACGAGGGTGAGGTCAGACAATGTGGCTGGCTGCAGCAACAAAACTCCCATCTGCAGAGGTCAATCATCGCACAAGTTTGTTTCAAAATTGTGCAGCAATTGGTCACTATACGAGGGCAAAGTTTCTCCCATGTGGTCAACTGCATTGCCTGATCTAACCCTTACGAGATCATGACTTCACATGATGCACAAATGTTTTTTGCAATTATATTATATAAATATTTTCATTTTTATTATTTGTACCTGTTTATTGAAGCATCACTTATTTTTTTTCTGCCAAATTAATTTGCTGATCTACAGCTGCAGTACAATCACTCTGATGCAATATATAAAGTCAAACAGATGAAATGGCACATTTGAATAGAAATAGTTGTGCACATGACATTTCAAAAAAATGCTGAAAAATGCCACGAGTTTATTGAAAAATGTATTACTGGAGATAATCTGCTTACTGTAGCCTACTGCTCTGCAATTTGGTGGATCAAATGCATCCCTCTCTGGTCACACTCAGCGCTACCTTTTCATCTCTGAATAATAAAGATCCCTTTATTTATGGTCGGATCCAGCATCTATAATTCAGGATCCCTTTATTTACGGTCCTATCTGCAATGTATTATTCAGGATCGTTTTATTTATGGTCCGACCTGGCATGTATAATTCAGGAACACTTTATTTATGGTCTGATCTGGCATGTATAATTCAGGATCCATTTATTTGTGGTTGATCCGACATATCGAATTCTGGATCCATTTATTTATGGTTTGATCCATCATGTATAATTCAGGATCCATTTATTCATGATCCAATCCGACATGTATAATTCAGGATCCCTTTATTTATGGTTCGACACAGCATGTATATTTCAGGATCCCTTAAATTTATGGTCCAATCCCGCATGTATATTTCAGGATCCATGTATTCTTACTCGGTTCCCGGCGTGTATAATTCAGGATCCATTTGTTCATGGCCTGATCAGGCATGTATAATTCAGGATCCAATTTTTTGTGGTCCGATTCAGCATGTATATTTCAAGATCCATTTATTCATATTTGAATCCGGCATGTATAATTCTGGATCACTTTATTTATAGTCTGACAAAGCGTGTATATTTTAGGATCCATTTATTTGTGGTCCAACCCTCCCGGTATAATTCAAGATCCTTTTATTTGTGGTCTGATATGGCATGCATAATTCAGGATCCCTTTATTCATGGTCCGATCTGGCATGTATAATTCAGGATCCCTTTATTCATGTTTGGATCCGGCGTGTATATTTCAGGATCCATTTATTCAAGGTCCGATCGGGCGTGTATAATTCAGGATCCCTTTATTTGTGGTCCGATATGGCATGCATAATTCAGGATCCATTTATTTATGGTCTGACCCGTCATGTATAATTTAGGTCAACATTTCCATTGACCAAATGATATCCAAACAAATCTAAAGTGTTGTTTCAAGCTAATTTTGTGCAAATAAACTCGTAGTCCCTAATCGTCTTTCTTCATGCCGTCACACACAATATCGACCTTGGCTGAAAAGGTAATTCTTGTATTCCCGAGAGGGCATTGGAGGAAATGCAAACAGTAGGCTAATGTTTGAGGAAGAAAGCCCTTAATGAAAATGCCTCAGGTGGCGCACCTAGTTTTTATTAAACCTCCACACTTCTGCCTCTTCTCCCCTTCGAAATAAGAGCAATGAGGCAGCTCTCCTGGAAATTTATGTTCGGTACGTTTTCCTATTTTTTGTCATCTTGTCAGCCTTAGTAAATTTGCTGAAGGGGAAGCGCCGTCTCCTGCATCTCGCCTCGCCGGTTGCCTCTTAGCAACAACAATCTGATTAGGAATTTCATTACCAGTCAGCAATTTTTCAAAGAGGGGCATCATTTTCCATTATCATATGAAAGCTTAATATTATAGATCCTTATCAATGGCTACACAAGCAGTTTTTATGTTTTTTTTTTCTTTTCCCCATCTGAAAGTCTTAGACACTTGATGGACAAAAAAAATGACAAAGTGCCCAGCATGAGGAGCGCAAGTAATATTGGAATGAATGGTTGACCGGTATTATCAGTACCTTACCCGGAATCTACGTTCAGAGGTCTATATCTGAGATTAGACATCATTTAACAGAGACACGACTGTATACTTTGACCATATGGCTCCTCACCGGGTCGTGACTGTCAGTATGGCTACGATGTTGGAGATTTTACTGGTATCCTAATGATATTACAAGGGGAAGGCTTAGTAAGATTAGCTCAGTTAAGGAAAAAGTATATTTTTAAATATAAGAAAAAAATAACTTAGGCATGTTTTTTGATTGATATTACGGTAATAGAAATGACATTTGGAGTCACCTTAAAATTACACAGCAAAACTTATATATATGTACTATATATACACATATATGTTCAGTGTATGTATAAGTATTACTTTTTCTGTTTCTATCAGTGTAAACCTACTCACCATCACGTATAAAAACAATGAAAAAAATAGTGTATTTGTAACAAAAAAATCAAAAGTAAAAAGAAGCCGTCATGATGTATGCAGCTTTAAAGCAGTAAATTTGATAAATGCGAACAGTATAAATTGGGTCTTATTCAGCATATTGCCAAAATAGACTCCTGTTCCCTTCTAATGTCAGCGTTTCAATTAGTAGCCCAGTAATGTAGGTATAAATAGCAAATTTATGTCAAATTAGAAGCTGCTGTCGGGAGCTTATTTAGCTTTTATTCACACTAATGATCATTTGAATATTATAGGCTCGGTTATTGCAGTGCAGTGAAAATGAGCTACTGTGCTTTTTTTTATTTTTGGTTCTCTTAATGTTTTGTGGTTTATTTCAGTATAATTTTAGGTACTATTGATTGAAAAATGTTAGAAAGTTTTTACCTAAATTGACTCATCACATACTTGTGATAGTCAGGCACTCCAAGTAATGTACCCAGGAAGAGCGCGCACGGCAAGGGCAAGAGAAATAGTGTTTGGCTAAACAAATGTTTTACCGAGTGCAATCTAAATTGACCTTTAATGGCCTAAATGCTGCCTTATCAGAGATGAGCAAGAGCATGGATTTTCTACTTTAGCATTGCAACCGAGCTGGAGTCAATGGCTTTAAAGGGAGGGAGCCTGACAGGTCCAGTAAACAACCGGAAAAATATATATTATGGGCGGGGTCCAATTAGGTAGAAACCAAATAGAAAAAAACTCTTAAACTATAGCCTTTATTAAATCACACCTAAGACACTAAAAATGAAAACACTCTCAAAAATTGTGAAAAGAGAGTCAGCCTTTTTACAGTATTTTCTTTATATAATGAAACACATAGAAAAAAAGCCAGCTCACCGTTAGAAGCACAGGTGCGCGGAAGTCCGTCCTGGTTGACGTGGTTGTTGACAAATGAAAAAAAGAAAGGGATATCTTCCAGCTCCTTTGATATAAAGATGAATACTCCTTTATTTAGAAAATCTTTAAAATTTCCATGTGAGAATCCGGGACAATAAATGACAGATGAGCAGACAGACCTCTGTCTGCTCATCTGTCATTTATTGTCCCGGATTCTCACATGGAAATTTTAAAGATTTTCTAAATAAAGGAGTATTCATTTTTTTTTATCAAAGGAGCTGGAAGATATCCCTTTCTTTTTTATTATTTTCTTTATATGCAAGATTCCTTTTGACTAGTTGATAGGGTGTTGGTTTCCCAAAACTATTCGTCCGACTCAGCAAGTTATGACGCCTCTGTAGGCGTGATAAAATGATTTGCAAGAGCCGGTATGATTGCTAGCTCTCTGTGAATCTCAGACATGAACACAACTTTCTTGCCTATATGTCATTGCGCCTCTAAAGCCAGGTGTACGCTGCCCAGCTTCAGAGTCATGCTGCGAATCTCCAGACGCAAAGAAGATCTGTTATAGCTGCTGATCTTTGGCTCCTCAGTGGATGTCAGCCATCTTCTTTGTTCCTGGACATGCGCAGTTTGCCTCTGAAGCTCAGAAGCGTACACCCGGCATCAGAAGTGCAATGACATGTAGGCAAGAAAGTTGTGAACATGTGCGAGATTCACAGAATGCTGATGATGATGCTGGTGGGTTAGAGGGCATGGAGGAACTGTCAGGTTCCGTTTAAAGGAATCCAGTCACCTTAATCATGCTGCCCAAACCACAGGGCGCATGAATACCCAAGGCTGGCTGCACAATACCACAAGGATAGTACAACCATAGCAAGAGCTAAGACTAATTTAGTACCGCTGCTAGATAACTTCTTCCAGCACTGCTCGAGGTGATTGACAGGTCTATCTGAGAGTCTTGCCATTCACCCGCAGCCATGCTGGGAAAAGACAGCCATAGTTGGAGTTGAACCAGTCTTTTCTCTGGGTATAGTCTCAGCCAGATCTTTAAAGTATTACCTCTCAGAAATGTCAGGGCGTTTCATGGAACAATATATATCACTGTATTGTGCAGTCAGGCTCTGATTCCTGCTCCCTTTGGTTTGAACTTCATTAATAAGGTGAAAATGTCCCTTTAAATCAGAAAAAATAATAGAATTACAAATAATAGAATTTAAAGCTTACTAATTCTAAGTATTCCAATTATTTTTATGCAGATTTACCACCTCCGCCATTGCCACCTCCAGCAATCAAATCCCCAACTGGACCATCCAAAGCACAACTAGACATGCGTTCTGGCATGCCGCTAAAGTATACAACTGCCGAGCAAAGATTAGATAGACTAGCAGAGAGAAGAGGGGTAAACTACAGAGGAAGAGATGGAGCTGACAGCAGACAGCATGCAGAAGTCAGGACAAATTCTGGAGAGAGGAGGGAATCTGTGGATCAATTAGACGGGAAGATGAAAAGAGTGAAACAAATAAAGAGAGATGGGACACCAACAAAAACTCAAGGTACTGTATCCATTGTATTTTGTGTTTACCCGTTTATTCTTTGGAGTTATCTACTGCTAATATAACATGGGGTGGTGGTGGAGTTGGTGGTGAGTTGGTGGTAGTGGGGTTGTGTTGGTGGGGTGAGATATTTTTAAAAGATACTGTTCAGAGCAACTAATCAGGTTGGATTGTTCATTTTTATGTTGCCTTAGATCATTTAGAAATGTAGTCTAGTTGTGAGAGGAGCAGCTTGTAATTGTATTGTCCTTAATTGTACAAAGTCGTCAATCTTGACATTTCTCCTGAATCTTTTAATGTTTTTGTGCAGAGGACATCTTACCGTATTGTAAGCCAACATTTCCTATATCAAATACCCCTCGAGATCCTAGCTCCTCCAGTTCGATGTCTTCAAGAGGATCTGGTGGAAGACGGAGAACAGATCAAGCAGCAGGTCGTAGGAATGCTGCAGAGATGCAGTTGCTAGGGACTTATGAAAGAACCTTTGATGAAGATGAAATTGAGGTAGATAGAAATGTATTGTAAATTTTAATTTGCACAATGAAATCTCATTTACTGCTTTTTCCTTTTCAAAATAACTATTCCTTTCAAGTGGAGTTTTAGTTTGTATATTAAAAATATACAAAAAACACCTAAATATTAGGCTGTGTGCACACGTAGCAGATTTTTTGTGTTTTTTTTGCGGTTTTTCGTTATAAAAACGCTATAAAACCGCGAAAAAAACGCTCACACTAAGCATCCTATTTAATAGAATGCAATCCGCATTTTTTGTGGACATGCTGCGTTGTTTTCCTGAGCGGAATCACATTCCAGAAAAAAATGCAGCATGTTCATTAAATTTGCGGAATCGCGGGAATTCCGCACACCTAGGAATGCATTGATCTGCTTACTTCCCGCATGGGGCTATGCCCACCATGCGGGAAGTAAGCAGATCATGTGCGGTTGGTACCCAGGGTGGAGGAGAGGAGACTCTCCTCCACAGACTGGGCACCATATAATTGTGGGCACCATATAATTGTTAAAAAAAAGAGAATTAAAATAAAAAATAATAATATACTCACCTTCTGATGGCCCCGGAGTCTTCCTGCCTCTCAGCGGTGCACGCGGCCGCTTCCGTTCCTATAGATGCTTTGTGTGAAGGACCTGCGATGACGTCGCGGTCACGTGACCATGACATCATCGAAGGTCCTGCACACAAAGCATCTATAGGAACGGAAGCCGCTGAGGAGATCCGGGGCCATCAGAAGATGAGAATAACCTTTTTTTTATTTTTTTCAAATTCTATCTTTTACTATTGATGCTGCATAGGCAGCATCAATAGTAAAAAGTTGGTCACACTTGTCAAACACTATGTTTGACAAGTGTGACCAACCTGTCAATCAGTTTGACAAGCGATGCTACAGATCGCTTGGAAAACGCTAGCATTCTGCAAGCTAATTACGCTTGCAAAACGCTAGTGTTTTGCAGGAATATGCATGCCAATTCCGCATGCGATATACCCACGGCAGGAGTTGCAGAATTGCCGCAGAAATTTCCGCGGCAATTCTGCGACGTGTGCACTTAGCCTTAGAATTCCCAAAAATAATTCTCCTTACTTTCATGAGTTCCAAATGTTTTTTTCTGAGTTATTTAAAAAAATGCAAAATTTGATCCAAGAAGACACTGGCTTCTTGCTGATGTTATACATCAAGCTCTTCATTATTTAATTATATAGAAGTTAAAGATGTTGTCCATTGTCTTGTTTTTTAACAAACTGAGTAAAGATGAGCTGATCAGACAAAATTCTAATTCATCACTTTGCACGGATTATCCTGAGAAATTCAAATTACAGAATAGGTATTCTCCGTGAATTGAATGTCATTTATTAAGCTCTGGGGACTGTCTAGACTCAAGAGCATAATAAATGTTAAGATGTTAAAAATGAAAAAAATACTTATAGTCACCTCACTGCTCATCTTTCCAGCCTTTCCACTCCTTACCTGTTGTGAATTTGCTTTTTGCTCCCTCTAGTGGTTACTAGTTTTTTGACTCTGGTTTTTCTGTCATTCCTTTTATCCGCACCTGGGTCGTTAGTTAGGGGTGTTGCTATATAAGCTCCCTGGACCTTCAGTTCTATGCCTGGCAACGTAGTTATCAGAGCTAGTCTGCTGTGCTCTTGTCTACTGATCCTGGTTCCAGTTATATCAGCTAAGTCTGCCTTTTGCTTTTTGCTATTTGTTTTGGTTTTGTATTTTTGTCCAGCTTGTTCCAAATCTATATCCTGACCTTTGCTGGAAGCTCTAGGGGGGCTGGTGTTCTCCCCCCGGACCGTTAGACGGTTCGGGGGTTCTTGAATTTCCAGTGTGGATTTTGATAGGGTTTTTGTTGACCATATAAGTTACCTTTCTTTATTCTGCTATTAGTAAGCGGGCCTCTCTGTGCTAAACCTGGTTCATTTCTGTGTTTGTCATTTCCTCTTACCTCACCGTCATTATTTGTGGGGGGCTTCTATCCAGCTTTGGGGTCCCCTTCTCTGGAGGCAAGAAAGGTCTTTGTTTTCCTCTACTAGGGGTAGCTAGATTCTCCGGCTGGCGCGTGTCATCTAGAATCAACGTAGGAATGATCCCCGGCTACTTCTAGTGTTGGCGTTAGGAGTAGATATATGGTCAACCCAGTTACCACTGCCCTATGAGCTGGATTTTTGTATTCTGCAGACTTCCACGTTCCTCTGAGACCCTCGCCATTGGGGTCATAACAGTTTGCCAGGCCAGTATTAAATGTTTAATGCATTGCAGAAGAGGGATTATAAGAAAGAAGATTCTGAGTTTTTTTTTTCTTTTTCCCCTTTACCTCAGAGTGGCTATGCTTGCTGCAGACATGAATCTCCAGACCTTGATTACAAGTGTGGACCAGCTGGCTACTCGTGTGCAGGGCATACAAGATTATGTTATCAGAAATCCTAGGTCAGAACCTAAAATACCGATTCCTGAACTGTTTTCCGGAGACAGGTTTAAGTTTAGGAATTTCGTGAATAATTGTAAATTGTTTTTGTCCCTGAGACCCTGTTCATCTGGAGATTCTGCTCAGCAAGTAAAAATTGTTATTTCGTTCTTACGGGGCGACCCTCAGGATTGGGCTTTTTCGCTGGCGCCAGGAGATCCGGCATTGGCTGATCTTGATGCGTTTTTTCTGGCGCTCGGTTTACTTTATGAGGAACCCAATCTTGAGATTCAGGCAGAAAAGGCCTTGCTGGCTATGTCTCAGGGGCAGGACGAGGCTGAAGTGTATTGCCAAAAATTTCGGAAATGGTCCGTGCTGACACATTGGAACGAGTGTGCACTGGCCGCTAATTTTAGAAATGGCCTTTCTGAAGCCATTAAGAATGTTATGGTGGGTTTTCCCATTCCCACAGGTCTGAATGATACTATGGCACTGGCTATTCAAATTGACCGGCGGTTGCGGGAGCGCAAAACCGCAAATTCCCTCATGGTGTTGTCTGAACAGACACCTAATTCGGTGCAATGTGATAGAAAAACCGCAAATTCCCTCATGGTGTTGTCTGAACAGACACCTGATTTAATGCAATGTGATAGAATCCTGACTAGAAATGAGCGGAAAATTCATAGACGCCGGAATGGCTTGTGCTACTACTGTGGTGATTCTACACATGTTATCTCAGCATGCTCTAAACGTATAGCTAAGGTTGTTAGTCCTGTCACCGTTGGTAATTTGCAACCTAAATTTATTCTGTCTGTAACTTTGATTTGCTCACTGTCATCTTATCCTGTCATGGCGTTTGTAGATTCAGGTGCTGCCCTGAGTCTCATGGATCTCTCATTTGCTAAGCGCTGTGGTTTTACTCTTGAACCATTAGAAAATCCTATTCCTCTTAGGGGTATTGATGCTACACCATTGGCAGCAAATAAACCGCAGTATTGGACACAGGTTACCATGTGCATGACTCCTGAACACCGCGAGGTGATACGTTTCCTGGTTTTACATAAAATGCATGATTTGGTTGTTTTAGGGCTGCCATGGTTACAGACCCATAATCCAGTCCTGGACTGGAAGGCTATGTCAGTCTCAAGTTGGGGCTGTCGTGGTATTCATGGGGATTCCCTGCCTGTGTCTATTGCTTCCTCTACGCCTTCGGAAGTTCCGGAGTATTTGTCTGATTATCAGGATGTCTTCAGTGAGTCTGAGTCCAGTGCACTGCCTCCTCATAGGGACTGTGACTGTGCTATAGATTTGATCCCAGGCAGTAAATTTCCTAAGGGAAGACTGTTTAATCTGTCGGTACCTGAACATACCGCTATGCGTTCATATATCAAGGAGTCTCTGGAGAAAGGACATATTCGTCCGTCTTCTTCCCCTCTTGGTGCGGGATTCTTTTTTGTGGCAAAAAAGGACGGATCTTTGAGACCTTGTATTGATTATCGGCTTTTAAATAAGATCACTGTCAAGTTTCAGTATCCTTTACCGCTGTTGTCTGACTTGTTTGCCCGGATTAAGGGTGCCAAGTGGTTCACCAAGATAGACCTTCGTGGTGCGTACAACCTTGTGCGCATTAAGCAAGGTGATGAATGGAAAACCGCATTCAATACGCCCGAAGGTCATTTTGAGTACTTGGTGATGCCTTTTGGGCTCTCCAATGCGCCTTCAGTTTTTCAGTCCTTTATGCATGACATTTTCCGGAAGTATCTGGATAAATTTTTGATTGTTTATCTGGATGATATTTTGGTTTTTTCTGATAATTGGGATTCGCATGTGGAGCAGGTCAGGTTGGTATTTAAAATTTTGCGTGAAAATTCTTTGTTTGTCAAGGGCTCAAAGTGTCTCTTTGGTGTACAGAAGGTTCCCTTTTTGGGGTTCATTTTTTCCCCTTCTGCTGTGGAGATGGACCCAGTCAAGGTCCGAGCTATTCTTGATTGGACTCAGCCCTCGTCAGTTAAGAGTCTTCAGAAGTTCTTGGGCTTCGCTAACTTCTACCGTCGTTTTATCGCTAATTTTTCTAGCATTGTGAAACCTTTGACGGATATGACCAAGAAGGGCTCCGATGTAGCTAACTGGGCTCCTGCTGCCGTGGAGGCTTTCCAGGAGTTGAAACGCCGGTTTACTTCGGCGCCTGTTTTGTGCCAGCCTGACGTCTCACTTCCCTTTCAGGTTGAGGTGGATGCTTCGGAGATTGGGGCAGGGGCCGTTTTGTCGCAGAGAGGCCCTGGTTGCTCTGTTATGAAACCTTGTGCCTTTTTCTCTAGGAAGTTTTCGCCTGCCGAGCGAAATTATGATGTGGGCAATCGGGAGTTGTTGGCCATGAAATGGGCATTTGAGGAGTGGCGTCATTGGCTCGAGGGTGCTAAGCATCGTGTGGTGGTCTTGACTGATCACAAAAATCTGATGTATCTCGAGTCTGCTAAACGCCTTAATCCGAGACAGGCCCGCTGGTCATTGTTTTTCTCCCGCTTTGATTTTGTTGTCTCGTATTTACCAGGTTCAAAGAATGTGAAGGCCGATGCTCTTTCTAGGAGCTTTGTGCCTGATGCTCCTGGAGTCGCTGATCCTGTTGGTATTCTTAAAGATGGAGTTATCTTGTCAGCTATTTCTCCGGATCTGCGACGTGTGTTGCAGAGATTTCAGGCTGATAGGCCTGAGTCTTGTCCACCTGACAGACTGTTTGTCCCGGATAAGTGGACCAGCAGAGTCATTTCCGAGGTTCATTCCTCGGTGTTGGCAGGTCACCCGGGAATTTTTGGCACCAGAGATCTGGTGGCCAGGTCCTTTTGGTGGCCTTCCTTGTCAAGGGATGTGCGGTCATTTGTGCAGTCCTGTGGGACTTGTGCTCGAGCTAAGCCTTGCTGTTCTCGTGCCAGCGGTTTGCTCTTGCCCTTGCCTGTCCCGAAGAGACCTTGGACACATATCTCCATGGATTTCATTTCTGATCTTCCGCTATCTCAGGGCATGTCCGTTATCTGGGTGATATGTGATCGCTTTTCCAAGATGGTCCATTTGGTTCCTTTGCCTAAGCTGCCTTCCTCTTCCGATCTGGTTCCTGTGTTTTTTCAGAACGTGGTTCGTTTGCACGGCATCCCTGAGAATATTGTGTCAGACAGAGGATCCCAGTTCGTTTCCAGGTTCTGGCGATCCTTTTGTAGTAGGATGGGCATTGATTTGTCGTTTTCGTCTGCTTTCCATCCTCAGACTAATGGACAGACGGAGCGAACTAATCAGACTTTGGAGGCTTATTTGAGGTGTTTTGTCTCTGCTGATCAGGACGATTGGGTGACATTCTTGCCGTTGGCTGAGTTTGCCCTTAATAATCGGGCTAGTTCCGCCACCTTGGTTTCGCCTTTTTTCTGCAACTCTGGTTTCCATCCTCGTTTTTCTTCGGGTCATGTGGAGCCTTCTGACTGTCCTGGGGTGGATTCTGTGGTGGATAGGTTGCAGCAGATCTGGAATCATGTGGTGGACAACTTGAAGTTGTCACAGGAGAAGGCTCAGCGCTTTGCCAACCGCCGCCGCGGTGTGGGTCCCCGACTACGCGTTGGGGATTTGGTATGGCTTTCTTCCCGCTTTGTTCCTATGAAGGTCTCCTCTCCCAAATTTAAACCTCGTTTTATTGGGCCTTACAAGATATTGGAAATCCTTAATCCTGTATCTTTTCGTCTGGATCTTCCTGTGTCGTTTGCTATTCACAATGTATTTCATAGGTCCTTGTTGCGGCGGTACATTGTGCCTGTAGTTCCTTCTGCTGAGCCTCCTGCTCCGGTGTTGGTTGAGGGCGAGTTGGAGTACGTGGTGGAGAAGATCTTGGATTCTCGCCTCTCCAGGCGGAGGCTTCAGTACCTGGTCAAGTGGAAGGGCTATGGTCAGGAGGATAATTCCTGGGTGGTCGCCTCTGATGTTCATGCGGCCGATTTAGTTCGTGCCTTTCATGCCGCTCATCCTGATCGCCCTGGTGGTCGTGGTGAGGGTTCGGTGACCCCTCACTAAGGGGGGGGGTACTGTTGTGAATTTGCTTTTTGCTCCCTCTAGTGGTTACTAGTTTTTTGACTCTGGTTTTTCTGTCATTCCTTTTATCCGCACCTGGGTCGTTAGGGGTGTTGCTATATAAGCTCCCTGGACCTTCAGTTCTATGCCTGGCAACGTAGTTATCAGAGCTAGTCTGCTGTGCTCTTGTCTACTGATCCTGGTTCCAGTTATATCAGCTAAGTCTGCCTTTTGCTTTTTGCTATTTGTTTTGGTTTTGTATTTTTGTCCAGCTTGTTCCAAATCTATATCCTGACCTTTGCTGGAAGCTCTAGGGGGGCTGGTGTTCTCCCCCCGGACCGTTAGACGGTTCGGGGGTTCTTGAATTTCCAGTGTGGATTTTGATAGGGTTTTTGTTGACCATATAAGTTACCTTTCTTTATTCTGCTATTAGTAAGCGGGCCTCTCTGTGCTAAACCTGGTTCATTTCTGTGTTTGTCATTTCCTCTTACCTCACCGTCATTATTTGTGGGGGGCTTCTATCCAGCTTTGGGGTCCCCTTCTCTGGAGGCAAGAAAGGTCTTTGTTTTCCTCTACTAGGGGTAGCTAGATTCTCCGGCTGGCGCGTGTCATCTAGAATCAACGTAGGAATGATCCCCGGCTACTTCTAGTGTTGGCGTTAGGAGTAGATATATGGTCAACCCAGTTACCACTGCCCTATGAGCTGGATTTTTGTATTCTGCAGACTTCCACGTTCCTCTGAGACCCTCGCCATTGGGGTCATAACACTTACCATCACCCATTTACCCCATATCATGGCTTCTGATGACCTCTGAAATACTGGGCCTCTCACACCAGGCCCAGCTCTATTGAGGCCGTAGAGGGTTCTATGCAAGTGCATGAAAACCAGATGGGTGAGTGGTAGGGTGAGAATAAGGATTTTATTTATTTTTTAACCTTTTTATGTTCAGTCATGGTTTAGAAAAAATGGTGGCCACCATTTTGATAAATCTACACAATGGGCCTCTTCACAGGAGGTCGTATCTCTCCAGACCCCAGAGACTTTCAGTTTGTGGAGAATTAATTTTCTGTTCATAAAATTTCCTGGTAAAATCTGCTTAATTTGGCGTATTTGAATCTCATCGAATCCGTTCATCTCTACTAATGACAACTATATGATCATGTACATATGTAAACGCAAAGTTGCAGATTTATGAAACATGGAATAATTAAATTAGGAAATTTTGCACTATACATGACCCCAAATTTATTCCTTTGCATCCATTATATTTTCGAAGGGCAAAATGATTGTCAGTAGATGACTATCAACTTATTTTTTGTATTAAGTAGAGATGAAAACTGATCCAAAGCGGATTCCCTTCTCGTCTTTTATCAGCCTGTCTGGTTTAGCTTACATAATAGATTATCTGTGATTAAGACCGTTACAGCGATTTCAGATCACATCTTCGTTTTCTGCCACAGTGAACACAACACGAAAAACAGCTAAAGTCTTTTTGAAATAACGTCTTAAGACTTGTGCAATTTAATTTCCTGCTCTTAAATGTTTCTCCCACTGTTCTTAATTGTAGGCATAACAGAAACCGCAGCTTAACTTAATAAATCATACCATGCAAACTGAGATTGTATCATTTTTGGTTCATTACAAAAATGAATTGAATATCCATGGGAATTGAAATATGTTCTATTTTTTGCACGGGCATTAAAATGACTCTTGGGAAATTGATAAAGAACATTGGATGGAAAGAATTATACATTCAAACTGTTCGTGTAATTTTTGTGTTTCAGGAAACGGAAAGTTGAAGAAAAAAGATGGATATGATGGATATGCTATCAGATAGTAAATCCTTCAAGATGCCTCAAGATGAATGACGTTATGCCAGAGATGCTGTTCAGTGCAATCAGATTATACATGTTCCTTCATTTTATACCCATGATAACAGCTGAACACATTTTTGCTTCATTTGTTTACACTCTCTTTGTACAAGACCACCTTGACATTTACCTCTACCCCAAAAAAGCAGCACTTACCCCTGGCACCTTCTTACAGCTTGGCCAACATGGCAAGTTATAGCGTCTCGGGGGTATTGGTGCCAAGAACGCTGCTTTCATAAAACAGACAGCAGAAGGTGCCAAGACTGGAATCTAAAGCTTGTTGCCTATTAAACTGCTCACGTCTGTTGACTATCAAGCCCAATGATGAAGTGGCGCGGAGCGTTGCTTGTGAACCACCAAAGCACCGATGTCCATCCATAGTTTTAAACAACCACTCAGACAATGAAAATCCATTCACAAACGTCCACCATTTTCTTGGCTAAGCATTGGGTTGCGTCATTTGAAAACGCATTTAACCAAGGATGTTTTCATTGTAGTCCTGAAATTACTGTCCAGCAGTATTGACCTTCATAAACCTAGGTATAAAAAACAATATGGAGGTGATTTCATTGTAAATATGTACTTTTTTCATACGTTCCTGTGGTACTCGTCTCCCCCCATGTCCATCATTAAAAGTATCTTTGGTATTACATCCTATTGATTACGTGGAAGTCAAGCCAGATAAATACCTGGTGGTCTTGGGATACATGAAAATGAAATCTTACAGAAAATCATTTATTTTTCCATTCAACAACATTTGTAGGAAAAAAAACAAAACAAAAAAACAAAACAAAAAATGTAACATTTGTAATAAACACCTAGTAAGAAACTGCTAGCGCTATTTGGTTATTAATTGATTGACACGTCTTTACGGAGTCAATACACAGTCAAGAAAAAAAAAGAAAAAAGAACAATAAGTGCCACTTCAGGAGATTTGGTTTGATATGATTATTTTGTAATGCACTGTTTTGTTGGTTTTAAAAGCACAATCACTAAACTTTATTTTTAAACCATTGCAACTATTAACCTTTTTTTGTCTTTTTGAAAACTGTTGAAAAAAAATCATTATTATTATTTTTAATGCGATTTTGTTTATGCTGACTTTATTGTTAGGCCGTTTTCGACATTAACAGGATGAAACATATCTTGGGTTTATCTCTTGTCTCAAACGATAAGCTGTCTCATCTTTTCTATCATTACTGGCTAAGGAAAATCCTTTTTTTTTTTCCTAGAATTCTTTTTGCACATTTACTAATGCATATTTGTACCATACGGGGCACTTAATACACTGTATTTTAGCTTATAAATTCTAAATCAGTAAGGGAGTTGAAAATCAGTAATACAACGACTTTAGTGGAGTAATTAATATTTTATTTTGTGCTCGATTTCAGTTAACATTATGCAACACAGAAAAATATACAAAAAAAGCAAAAACGGAAATGATAAAAAAAATCTTCAATGACTTTGCTCACTAATAATTTTTTGTTTTTAATCAGAAAGATAAAAGAAAAATCTAATTACGTATAAGAAAAAGTTAACATACTGCTTAATTATCAATGTTAGCTTTCAATTTTAAAGAGGTTTTCATAAATCAGTACAATTGTAAAACAAACAATTTTCGGGTTATTAAAAATTCTCCCCGTCCTCAAAAACAATGGGGATTTTAATGAGAACCTGTCGCCTCGGAAAACACTATTTACCTGCAGTTAATCTACAGGTAAATCAGGTTACAACCCCTTAATGAAAGTGCGGCTATCTGGGGGCTTGAATGCAGCAACTACAGCCACCGCTTACAGCACTGTGCTCAGTATACTGTGAGCAATGCCTGTAAGAATGAGCCGGCCCCTTGATTGACAACAGATGCGCTGTAGAGCCGGCTGTCATTTAAACTACCAGTGCATACTTTCAGTGGCCACTCGCCACTAGTCTAATTTTTAGCGACACAGTCAGACAGCATTGTAACACTATTTACCTGCAGAATAACCTTACAGCTGCAGGTAAATGTCACTTTCTAAAGTTGACTAGATCCCTTTAACTTTATTGTATACTGGCTGTTGCATAGATTGACGGACACTTTTGCGGTCTATTAGTGGTGGCAGATTTCCTAGGCAAGAAGTGCAGAGCTTACAAATAGGGATGAACGAACTTGTGTAAAATCAGGTTCTGGTACATGACCCGAACTTTAGCCCAATATTTAATTGGGCATCAACTGCACCCCGAACTTGAACCAGAACCCAAACTCCATTGAAAACAATAGAGAACCAAACTTTGGATCTGGAAAAAAAATCTCTATCTCTCCGAACATTGCAACGGACTTCCGGGAGAAATCAGTATTTGGCGTCTAATATGGACACAGTATTGGAGAGCGTCAAGTTTGAGAGAACAGTACTGTGAAGCCGCTTGTCCGGACTATCAATCATTCAGTAACACACTACCCTCCATCAAGCAGGAAACAAGTAGGCAGAGGAGGGTATGTGCTCCTGAAACGCATGAGAATTTGAGCGTTTTTACACAATGAAGTAATTGGGCACAAAACATTTCTCACTGGGGTCACCGTATTTTTTCAGGCAAGAATTGCTCAGTAGACTATGCTATTCCTACTGTCAAAAACACGGGAACACCCGATAGACCCCATTTAAGATCAGTGGAGTTTGGGATACATTTGAAAGCAGATCCATTATACATATTAATGCTATGTTTGAAAAAAATGGTAGTGCAAGCAGAGCCTATTTTGGGGTATTTTCCTTTTTTATCTGCAAAAATAACATATGTTGTAGAAGGTTTCGTGAAATTCCAGAATATAAACGTTAAAGCCCTTGACCAGATTTAAAGATAATTATGAGAATAATGTAATTTTTCATATAACTGGAATATTAGTTCTTCTAGATAGATAAACATATATATATATATATATATATATATATATATATATATATATATATATATATATATATATACAGTATATATATATATATATATATATATATATATATATATATATATATATATATATATATTTTTTATTATTATTCTATCAGTTTATGGTAGAAAATGTAAGTCTTGTTCTTCTACTTTCTCTTGTTCAAATTTTTCTTATGTTTATCAAGTAGTTGCGTAAGTGAAGCCCATTCCTTCCACAGCATAATTATCAACTTACCCAGTATTTTGATATATTTAATTACATCCTAGCTAAAGATAACAAGTGACCTCATCTCCAGTGACCATATGGTACAAATAAGTAAATTTTCTAATAATTATTTCTTGGTACAAAATATAAACTAGATAAATTGGAGTTAAAATAATAAATTAACAAGGTCAAATTAGATGTCTTGTTGTTAGAAACCTGATGGAATTTTTTTTTATCTCTGTCCCTAGTTTATATAATGTATCTTATCATTGGTGCTAATGCATAAATCAGATTTTTTTTTGACATGGCAGCCTTAAGGTCTTTACAGTCTAAACATAACCTGTTTTATTTGGTTATTTTGTTTTTTTATTTGCAACGAAAAAGCAAGAGTCGAAAGACTGATTATTGTAAGGGATCAAACCATGTGATAAATGCTTTTGTTGTTCTTCATTTAAGAAAACATTTTATTTTTAGCCATCATTTTTTTTGCATACCGAGGATCAGATAATCCAAAACATCATTTTTTTTGTCACATTATTTATTAAAACTGTTCTCAAGTATGTTCTTTGTGTACCTTTGTTTTATTTTTTTTCCTTTTACCATTAAATGCATCTTGGTAATTACACAGCTGTTTAACACAAAGGTTTTGCTTTAGTTGTTAACCTCTCAATAAATCCTGATGATGTTTTGCTTATCTATGTGTGGGAATATCCGGTTATTGAAAGTAAATACGGTATATGTTATTCTTGGGAATTTCAGTAGCAGAGTTACCAGATCATTAAGATATGTGGACTTTATTGGAGGCAAAACAACCATGTACCAGGTCTATTCTAACAAAGCCTATTACCAAGACTTCACATCACAGAGGAAGGAGGAATGCTAATTAAAATGCCGGAGAGAGGCACAAGTACATGTTAAAATATACTACATCTTTTTACAGAAAATTTCTACGCAGTGGAAAATACAAAAAAAATCTAAGAATAATATAGAATCATATATAAAAAATAGTCCAATTTTTTTAACTACTTCTTCTGTAATCCCTTTCGTGCAAAAAAATGTTCTAGATTTTTAATATTTTGTTGGTTGCCAAGGATATACTGCTTGACAGCTAAAACCCCATAATATTGGCTTATCAGGCATTATGCATCTAGCAACTAGTCTATCTTAGGTCTCATTTAGATGTCCAATTTTCAGGTACAGTGGCGAGTAAAAGTTTTGACCACCCTGGTCAAAATTACTGTTCTGAACAGTTACGCAAGTTGAAGATTAAATCTCTATATATAGTTGTCTAAGGGGTACGTCCGTCTGTTTGTCTGTAACTTCCGTAACGGAAATCCCAGCTCGCTGATTGGTCGCGGCCGTGACCAATCAGCGATATTGGGGTGGGATTTCAACACCGCTTCACTTTTTACTAGTGATGTTGCCTATGCAGCATCAATAGTAAAAACATATAATGTTAAAAATAATAATTAAAAAAACCCCATTATATTCTAACCTTCCAGCGTTAGCGGCACCCTTTCCCGCTCCTCGCGATGCTCCGGTCCCAAGAATGCATTGCGGCAATGACTCGAGAACACGTAGCGGTCTCGCGAGACCGCTACATGAACATGGGTTATTGCCAAAAGGCATTACTGGGAACGGAGCATCGCGAGGAGTATCGCTAAAGGCCTTGGCTGGATCCGGGGGCCGCCGGAAGGTGAATATATAACTATTTTTTATTTTAATTGTTTTTTTAACAGGGATATGGTGCCCACACTGCTATATACTACGTGGGCTGTGTTATATACTACATGAGCTGTGTTATATACTGTGTGGTCTGTGCTATATACTGCGTGGGCTGTGTTATATACTACACTGCTGTGCTATATACTACATGGCCTGTGTTATATATTGCTTGGCTGTGCAATATACTACGTGGGCTGTGTTATATACTGCGTGGGCTGTTATATACTGCGTGGGCTCTGTTATATACTTTGTTGCTGTGCTATATACTACGCGGGGTGTGTTATATACTACGTGGCTGTGCAATATACTACGTGGGCTGTGTTATATACTACGTGGGCTGTGTTATATACTGCATGGGCTGTGGTATATACTGCGTGGGATGTGTTATATACTGCATCGGCTGTGTTATATACGGCGTGGGCTGTGTTATATACTATGTGGGCTACGCTATATACTACATACATATTCTAGAATACCTGATGCGTTAGAATCGGGCCACCATCTAGTAATCTATAAAAGGCTTGAAGTTAGAGATGACACATTTCCTGTGTATTTTAGGTAAATATATATATATTTTCATATTTTGCATTTTTAAAATGATAAAAAGACAAATGGGCACATACAAAAGTTTGGACACCATGCATTAGTAACTAGTAGCACCCTATTTTGAAAGTATCACAGCTTGTAAACGCTTTTTGTAGCCAGGTAATAGTTTTCCAGTTCTTTGAGGGATTTTCATCCATTTTTCCTTGGAAAATTCTTCCAGTTCTGTGAGGTTCCTGCATTGTCTTGCATGCACTGCTATTTAGAGGTCTAGCCACAGATTTTCAATGATGTTCAGATCAGGGGACTGTGAAGGCCATTGTAAAACCTTCAGCTTGCACCATTTGAGGTAGTCTATTGTGGATTTTGATGTTTGTTTAGGATCATTATCCATTTGTAGAAGCCATCCTCTTTTCAACTTCAGCTTTTTTTTACTGATGGCATTATATTTGCATTAAGAATTTGTTGAAACTTCATTAAATCCATTCTTCCCTCTACCCGGTAAACGTTCCCCATTCCTAAATGCTGTTATAGTAATATTTGGCTCAATTTAGGTTTTCAAAGAAGTACAAATGGATCAATTACTATATTTGCACTAACAGCATTTTATACCAATAGGTGTTTGGTGGTGGCTTTTTGTCAGGGAATCCTGAAGAGGGTCAATAAGGGTCAGTGAACATGGAGCGGGGGCGCCATATCGCTTCCCAGGGTGCCAACCTCCGCTGCAAGGAATTTACATATATATAGGGTACGGCACTATCTATCCTCCCCAGCTTATTCCTTTGTGCTTGGCACTATTTGGCTTTCAAACAATATTTTATGCTCTTTTTTGTATTGTGATATTATTGACAGCACCAAGATCAGACCCCTACTTCCCTATATATATATATATATATATATATATATATATATATATATATATATATATATATATATATACATATATATATATATATATATATATACACAAAAAGAAATGTTGGGTTTTTTGATACTTTTAATATTTATCAGTAAAAGTTATTTTTTAGGGCTGTTTTTGTTCCTTATAGTCTTTCGCCTGATAAAAGACCCTGTGAGATCATATTGGTTTTCAATGCAAGCAGACACAATGAAGTAATGCAAGGGTTCAAATCTCTCGGACCCCAGATTCCTCTAGAACGGGAATGAATGCAAATACAGAGGTGGTTATCAGTGATGACGAGGGAACGTGCTCAGATGAGGTGTTATAAGAGCATGCTCGGGCTCTTACCAATTGACTTCGGCATGCTCGAAAAATATGTTCGAGATCCCGTGGCTGCATGTCTCCTGGCTGTTAGACAGCCGCAACACATGCAGGGATTGACTGTTTCTTAGACAATCCCTGATTGTGTTCTAGCTGTTGAACAGCCATGAGACATACAGCCGCGGGATCTCGAACATATTTTTCGAGCACGACAGGGCTATGACCATGTTTGTACAAACACAGAACAAAAAAATGAAAGCAAAACCAAAGCTATGAGCCAGAGAACAAGTGTCACAACTCTGTTATCGGGTGTCCTGGGACCAGGGGCTCCCTCCTTGTCCCTAACGCTAGGGGGAGCCCTAGATCGCCCTGCTCCCCGGAATATTTCTGATGGTGAAGATGCTGAGACCACATACCTTGCCTTAGCTCCTGAACCCGCCCTCCATCTGTACCCTTCTCCCACCCAGGGAAGAGTGTAGTAGTAGAGTACCATAACACACCAACCAGACTTTTAACAAACTAATACAAACAGGGGTAAGGAAAAATACTAAACATACAAATATACACACACATATAATAGATGAATACATCAAGGAGTGGAAGATAGGGTTAAAAGAATGTAGGATAAGAAAGGGAATTATCACACACTCAAAACCTAGCAACAGTCACTGATAAATCCCTCAAACACCTTCTCAAATAACCACAAACAACAACCTCCAGCCATGCAGCAAAAGCTAACTCTGACCATGTGTGTTAGCCAAGGCCCAGATTATATAGGAGATGGGAGTGGCTAACAGTGCACAGCTGAGAGCCTTAGCTCCAAGAGCTCTCAACAGAGCAGATTAACCCCTGCACTGCCCAAAGTAATTTACATGAAGGTGAAGTGCTTCTATTCAGCCCAGAAGTATGAGAAATCAGACAATGCAGTGTTCTGGCACCTCTCTGTCTCTTTCAATAAAATTAATGTTTTTACTCGGTTGGATCACTTTTGTTTGCCCTTCGCATAAACCATATGTGTTGGATTTTTGGTTGCTGTCTCTCACCTGAAGTGCGTTCATTTACTTAGGACTACTATATTGATTTAATCCTCTCTGTCGTGGTAAATCTGTGACAAGTTGGTACTTATGTGGTAGATCCACATCGATCAGACGTTTACGGCATGTCCTCTGCACTAAGGCTGAAGTCCAGAGCATTTTTATTTTCCGAATTTGACATGTTGCTTTGTTGTGAATCACAGGAACAAATAACACAATTTTTTGTTAAAGGTACTTTGCTGTTCAGTAGCCAAAGATCTATTGAACCCTGAAACAATCTATAATGGGTTGAGTTAAATATTCCTATGAAACGATTGTGCCACAATGTAAATCTTTCCATAAAACTGGTAATGTAGCTAAGCGAACGCTCTGCATCACATGATGCTAAACTGAAGAAAGCACTTAGACAAATGCAGTTACGGTACTCCCAGCACAACTTATGAGTGTGCAGTAGTAAAATGACTATCTGCTGTATACATTCGGCAATTTTCTTGTCTTATTTCCATGACTTTTACGCAGTGGTAATGGCTTTAGCATTTTCCTTCACACATTTTAAGTACACAATTAAATTGCATTCTACTTATTTTTTTTCCAGAAAAGTGCTAAAAAGTGACTTTTAAGTATGAGAATTGTTTTCCCATAGGATTCATAATCAGTATTCTGTGCCGCACAGGCCTCCATAATACAAGGTGCACACTTAGCTGTGTTTTACACATCACATGCAAATTAAATTCTGCTTGTAGCTTTGTATGAAAAGTTAAAGAGCAGAAAATGACAAAGCTTTTAAGAGAAATAATAAACAAGGCATGACTGTAATTCAGCATCACCTGAATGATTTCATTTTCTTTATCAAATCCCCCACCACTCCAGTAACAGCGTTGCCTGGTTCTACCACTGTCCATACGTTCTTGTTCAGTTCAGGCAGGCGTGTGACCACTGCAGCTGATCACTAGCTGCAGCGGTGATTACTTGTGAAGGATCAAACAGAATCTGACTGCTCTGCCACTGCATGTGAAGAACCCACACCTCGCCACCCAGTCTGACATCTCTATTATGTCAGATAGATAACGTAATACGGACTCCTCACTTTCACCAATGTGATGTTCCGGGGACATGTAAGGTCAGCTTGGTACAGTTTTACATAGATGCCCCCTGTCCACACGGGTCCTGGGAGACATGAGGAGTGAGAGGATGTGGCCCACGCAGTCACTGACACACTTGCTCAGAACCCTGACAGGCTGAGAGTCTCCTTCACTAGCACCAGTGAAATAGAGTGCTGCCAGCCCAGTAGGACTGCCTTTAGTCCTTGTTAGATATAAGCCTGGTCCTTTAAAGGGATTATATCAGGCCAGAAATCAGCCCTGGTAGCATGGGAAGTTAAACCGAGATACGGACATATAGATTTGTGGATCGAGATAAGAGCATCCCAAGGTTAAATAATATATTTAATCGACTTAAGGGTACACTAGACTACACTATATAGACAATGGTTACATATATACAGTGGTCAGATAAGCAAATACAGATAGCGGTAGGACAAAAAATATAAACAAAATATATGGGTCAGTTACTAGTAGATGAAAGATCAGGCTTTGGGGGGAGGGGTTGCCACATTAACCCCTTTAGGTCACTCCCCTTCTGCCCTCTGGAATGAACCTAAATCATCTCCCCTTCCCTCTGGCAGCTAAAAATGTCAAAACTTTAAATCAGCTATAGATAAGTGGTGTGCACTCAGTAAATAGGTAGGTGCTGGCTGAACTTGGAGGTGATCCAATAAAAGTCATATATTTAAGAAAACAGCCACTCTCAGATTGTGGATTTTTGAATGCATAACAAGAGAAAAAATGTATTCAGGTCACCACATTATTAAGGCAATTTAAAGATGGTCTCCCTAGTAGGTTAAGGTAGGTAACGTTTCAACCCCGTGATGGTTCTTTATCAAACCTCACTTTAGAAAAGATAAGAGTAGAGAGTTGAAGCCGCAGTGGAGAGGAAATCTGAAAAGTTTCCCAGTACGGGCTATAAGGAGTACATGTAGGGGTCCGGTATGGCACGGAAGGGGTAAGTCCCTGAGAATGCTGGGAAGACTGTGGCAGTGCCTGTGGTGACATTGAGCACATCTGGGACATCATGTCTCGCTCCATCCACCAACCTCACGTTGCACCACAGACTGTCCAGGAGTTGGCAGATGCTTTAGTTCAGGTCTGGGAGGAAATCCCTCAGGAGACCATCCGTTGCCTCATCAGGGGCATGCCCAGGCGTTGTACAGTAGGGAGGTCATACATTCACATGGAGGCCACACACAATACTGAGCATCTTTTCCTTGTCATGAGGAATTTCCACTGAAGTTGGATCAGCCTGGAATTTGATTTTTCACTTTGATTTTGAGCATCATTCCAAATCCAGACCTCCATGGGATATTCATTTTGATTTACATTGATAATTGTTATGTTTTATTGTTCTGAACACATTCCACTATGCAATGAATAAAAATTTGCAACTGGAATATTTCATTCAGAGATATCTAAGAAGTGGTATTTTAGTGTTCCCTTTATTTTTTTGAGCAGTGTATATAAATATATATATAAAAAGAATGAGGCATCCATATTATAGATCAACATGGATCTACCTTTGGTGCTTGCTGGCCTATGCTTACTCCACTACAATAAATGCTTTCATCAGAGGACTCTAATGGTCATCAATTCTTGTTCAAAATGGGATGACCAGTTTTAATTCATAAAGAAATTTAGCATTGCACCGCTATAATTAAAATTAAGGTGAATCTGTCAGCAGGTTTACTATGTAATCCAAAAGAAGAATATAGATCAAGGGAGCATGAATCCAGAGATGTATCGCTTAGTTTACTAGGTGTAGCATAGGATCACAGTTTTACCTGCTGCAGATCTAGCAGAGCTCAAAATTCTGAGCCGTGTATAGCCACGCCCGCATCACTGATTGGCAGCTTTCTGTGTACAATGTCTATTAATAATCTTTAATAATAATAATCTTTATTTTTATATAGCGCTAACATATTCCGCAGCGCTTTACAGTTTGCACACATTATCATCGCTGTCCCCGGTGGGGCTCACAATCTTGATTCCTTATCAGTATGTCTTTTGGAATGTGGGAGGAAACCGGAGAACTCAGAGGAAACCCACGCAAACACAGGGAGAACATACAAACTCCTTGCAGATGTTGACTTAGTGGGATTTAAACCCATGACTTCAGCGCTGCAAGGCTACTGTGCTAACCGCTGAGCCACTGTGCCACAAGGTTGGACCAGGAGGCGCGAGACACCGAGTCCTGTAGTGATAATCTCCTGTTGATAAAACACTGATTGTAGGGAAACAGCAAAATACAGTCTAGTAAATGACACATTACTGTAATCAGGGTTTCTTCCCCTACATCATGCTGCTCTTAATTTATAACACAAAAACCTGCTAACAGATTCCCTCTCTAATGTGGCATCTATTACCTTTAGCCATCACTGTAGCCATTGATTGCAACAGTCACATATCATTCCAAAAGGAAAAGGAAGCAAGGAGTCCATCAGCGCCCCTATCATGTTATAGCGGGGCAGCCGGTGGTCTGCCGGTGGTCAATGTAGATCTCCAATCAATGCCGGCCCAAGTCTTAAACCCTGCTATGTGCAGCACAGGCGATCAGATGATCACAGCTTAAAGTCTCATAAGAGAACTATTGAAGCAAGGGAAAAGTAAAAGTTTTTAAAAATACAAAAAAAACAACAGTTCAAATTACCCCCTTTTTTCCCCATTTATCAAAATATAAAGTAAATTAATCCAATTGGTAAACGGCGTATAGAGAAAAAATAAAAACTGCATTTTTTTGCCCTCTGCAACATTGGAATAAAGGGAGCAAAAAACGAAAGGGCAAAAACTGTGAAGGGGTTAAGGCATCATTCCGTGCCTATTTGCAGGGAGCAGAATTTTAGCAGATATAATAGCTATACCTACATTATCCCATTTTAGATTTGGGAAAGGAAGGGTGCCATTTTTGGCCTCCTGAACATACCAATGTGCCTTTATCCCTCCCGCACCATCTTCTATTCTTTCTGATACATACAGATCTGTGCACAGAGAAGTACTCAGCTATGGTTACACACTCTACTGATTCAAGCAGTTTCTAAAAGCAATTGTATATTGTAGAAATAATGTTTCAATTTGTAGCAATTAATAAAGGAAGTCAGAAGAAAATGATCACTAACTATGGTTGATACAAAACAAATATATTTTTTTACCCAAATATCCACATTTATCAGTCAGCTGCTCTGCTCGTAAAATAATATTTACGTTTCATAAGAAAAATCATTATATCGTTTGTGTTGCCAAACCCAAAGCTTTGTAGGTTGAAGCGCTACAGAGAAGTGCCAGAGGTGACCACTAGATGGCAGACTTGGGTTTCAGGTAAGGGATGGGCGTTCACATGGATGAACGGTAAAGTAACGTGGCGGGTTACTAGACTGTAGAAAGCATTGCAAATAGGTAGAATCTGTGGCTCGATCTTTTCTGTTATTGTTTGAGCTTTATTCATTTATTTTCACTTAGTAGCTAATTATTGTGCCTTGTATTTCTTAGAACAGAGTATCGTCTCTGTAATGTGCGCTTTTGTACTCGCTATTTTTAGCATACATGTATGTAGGATTAGTCCATGGAGGGAAAATACAAATCAATGTGATTCATAAGTTATGAGTATTATGGATGTGTCTTTTCAGCTGTAATGAGAGAGGAACAATGGCTGCCAATCATCAGACCTAGTGCGTAGGAGTCGCTGATTAACTCCTTCAACACTGGAGTCATTTTTGACCTTTTTCTGTGACCAAATCCTCTGAATGCCTCAAAGTTAATAGCAAAAATGTCACCTTTTAGAGCGATATCTTCTAAGGATTTTTTCTTTCTTTTCTTTGACATGCTTTAGTCAAATATCTTTTTGTTTTTATTTTAAATTAACAGAATTAAGAAAAATTCCTATAGTTTTTTTTTTTAAATTTAATGTATGCAAAATCAGAATTCTCACAAAATTTGATCTCATAAGCGCCCTGTGTGAATGGAGCGGTAATGCTTGACCACCTCTTATTCATTGTCTGTGGATGCGGTGGCCCTGCATTCTGCATTTGGGCTAACACTCCCATAGACTTAAAGGGGTTGTCCACTACCTGGACAGCTCTTTTATTAATGGAGTAGTCCCTCTTATAAAATAAAAATCCGGTGTTGCCCTTCCAGCGATGTTGATGCTGGTTCTCCCATGCAGTCAATTAATGGCCACTATTGGGCTCTTTTGCTCTCACTCTCCACTTGTTTGATGTTTATCTGAAGGAAGTGAGAGCACAGTTCCTCAATAATGGCCGCCGATTGGCTGCAGGGCTCACATAGCATAATAATGTCATGTAAGCCCCAGGAGACCTGATACCAATATCACAAGAAAGGCCGTATAACTGTCTGCTCTCCTGACCTGAGCTTGGCAGCTGCATAGAAATACATCACGCTGTCATGGTCAGGTCAGGAGAGGTGCCAGTCCAGTCCGTGCAGTGCAATGCGCTCATCGCACAAGTTATACGGCCGTCAGTCTGCGCCTGAACAGTGCCAATGCGACAGGTGAGTTTATGATGTTTTTATTTTACAAGTGGGACTACTTCATTGAAAAAAGGGATTATCCAGGTACGGGAAACCACTTTAAAGAAGTGATTAGTGCGATGGTCACACGTGCACATTTCAACATCATTCATATGGGGGACGTCCATTCGTGTTATAGTATTTTTGGAAAACCAGTACAAATGTAAATTAAGAAAACCACTTGGGACACTTTGATATGTTAACGGGCCACCAATGGCTTATTGTACAGAATATATTATTTAGAAAGCAAAGAGCACTCACCGTCCTTAAAAATCAGTCCTTTATTGCAACAAAAGAATCTTCAGCAGGGGAGAATGTGAATAGTAACGGACAACGGCCGTTTCGCGCTGCCTCGCTTCCACGGGTCCTGTAGACGAAAGGAAGTGGTTAGGTGTATAGTTTAAGGTGAAAATAAAGTTTTTTTTGAATTTTTCATCATGTGGTTGTGCATACCCCTATTAGTCTAGTCTATTTCTCCCTACTTGGATGCACATGCAGCTGAATTGTATTGCAGAGAACGAACTTCCTTGGTCCGTCCTCCGAAATACACGCTGCTAGCCAATGAGAGGCCAGCAGCTGACGTCGACATGCATGCGACTGGGTGCATGGCAGTAATTCATATATTTCACATTTACATGCTTTAGCAGTACAGAGTGCAACTTTATTTGTTATATATGGAGATGGCTACTCCTAGTTCCCACCTGTACACACCAGTTTCCTGATTTGGACATGCCAGTCAGTCTTTTGTCATTTGTATATCAGCCCTCTGACCAAGCACTCCATCCTCCAGCCTGTGGTGGTATTAATTGCAGCAGGATCCTACCTACCCATAAATTTTGGCTTTAGCCTTAGAGGGGTGTTTACACTAGACATGTAGGTTCCCAGCAAAACCGGAGATCGCCTTGTCGTTGGCTGCTGGTCATGCATGAATTGGCCGAATTATATGTTAAGTATCTCCATTTTTTCTTATTATCTAGAGCAGTAAATCAATTCATATTTCATAAATTTGATATTTACATGCTTTAGCGCTACAGAGTGCAACTTTATTGATTTGTTATATATAGAGATGGCTACTCTTAGTTCGCACCTGTGCACACCAGTTTTTCTGTTTTAAAAGTACCAGTCAGTCTTTTGTTATTTAAGCGCATGGCAATAACGCCATGCGCCCCTGTCACTTGGACGATGAAACAAGCTGCTGGCTTCATAAGATGACGACGTGCTACAGAGGAGCATGGCAAAGCTGAGTAGGAGTGTGTGTTTTTTTTTTTTCAATGTAAAACAACAGCTTTCAGGCAGGATGAGGGGGCATATACAAGGATGGGGGACACACCCCAGGATGGGGGCATATGCCAGGATGAGGAATCATGTACCTGAATGGGGAGTTTATACCAGGATGAAGGAGCATATACTGTACTTGGAGGGGGGAGAATATACCAGGATGGAATGGAGGGACATATACCAGGATGGAGGAGAATATACCAGGATGGAGGGACATATACCAGGATGGAGGAGAATATACCAGGATGGAGGGACATATACCAGGATGGAGGGACATATACCAGGATGGAGGAGAATATACCAGGATGGAGGGACATATACCAGGATGGAGGAGAATATACCAGGATGGAGGAACATATACCAGGATGGAGGAGAATATACCAGGATAGGGGGCATATACCAGGATGGAGGGACATATAGCAGGCTCAGGAAAAAAATACCAAGATGGAGGGCATATACCAGGATGGGGATGAATATACCAGGATGGAGGGGCATATACCAGGATGGAGGAACATATACCAGGATGGAGGAGAATAATCCAGGATGGGGGAGCATATATCAGGATGGAGGAGAATATATCATGATAGAGGAGAATATACCAGGATGGGGGAGCATAAACCAGGATGGAGGGACATATACCAGGATGGAGAAGAATATACCAGGATAGAGGAGAATATACCAAGATGGAGGGACATATACCAGGATGAAGGAGAATATACAAAGATGGGGGATCATATAACTGAATGGGGAGCATATATCAGGATGAAGGAGCATATACTTGGATGGGGGAGCATATACCAGGATGGGGACATGTGCCAGGATGAAGGAGCATACACCAGGATGGGGGAGAATATACCAGGATGGATGAACATATACCAGGATTTGTGGAGAATATACCAGGATGGGGGAGCATATTTTAGGATGGAGGAGAATATGCTAGAATGGAGGGACATATGCCAGGATGGAGGAGAATATACCAGGATGGAGGGACATACACCAGGATGGAGGGGCATATACCAGGTTGGAAGGGCATATATCAGGATGGAGGGACATATACCAGGATGGAGGGACATATACCAGGATGGTGGAGAATATTCCAGGATAGAGGGACACATACCAGGCTCAGGGAAAAAATACCAGGAATGAAGGGCATATACCAGGATGGGGGAGAATATACCAGGATGGAGGAGAATATACCAGAATGGAGGGACATATACCAGGCTCGGGGAAAAAATACCAGGATGGAGGGCATATACCAGGATGGGGGAGAATATACCAGGATGGAGGGGCATATACCAGGATGGAGGGGCATATACCAGGATGGAGGAGAATATTCCAGGATGGGGGAGCATATACCAGGATGGAGGCGAATATATCAGGGTGGAGGAGAATATACCAGGAGGGAGGATCATATACCAAGTTGGAGGAAAATATACTGGAGCGGCCCCCAAACGCAGGGCAGCGGTGTACCCGGTACCGGATCTCTCTCGGTTCTGGGGATGTCACGTGGCCTGACCCGGTCTGTGGCCCTGCTAAGGAGCGTCCAATTAAAGATGTAGGTGACGGTGTAGGTCACAGTAAATAACGAGGACACAGGGTTGCAGTCTCTACCTCTTTACTGAAGGCTTCTGCTTCCGCAATCCAGAGCACTGCTAACAGGGCTGGCTGAGACCGGCCGGTCCGAAGGCACATCCAGAGTTCCCTTTGCAGGTGGAAATCAGTAGCCTACCTACTAGCGCCTGGGTGTTGTAGTACTTCCCTGCTGAGCACCACGGGATAGTCCTCACAACTGTCGTGTATGTTTCTGTTCTTTCTCTCTCCGTCCCCCAGATGATATGGATAGGACACACCCGTATGACGGGGTAGGCCTGGAGTTATTTTATAGGGACCCTAGAGACGCCCCTCTCCCACAGTTGCCTCCGTTGTCTTCATTAGGTGTAAAAGGTGAGACAGCCAACCTAAAGTTAACTGCCCTGCCATTGGTTCAAAGTAATGCGTAGAGTCTATTACTTCCTCGGCGTTCCGGCCGCCGGCTACACGCCTCAGTAGGATGTTGCCGATCTCGGGGCATGACTCCTACTGGTTCTATCGCCTTTGTGCTGTGATCTCGTTTCTCACTTCTCCACAATATCCTTCGCTTCGTGTCCTTTCTTAAGATGCCGCTGCAATGAGGTGCAGGCACGGCTCCTTAACGATCTGTCCTTTTGCTAGGCCTCTGTCAGGATCCCACCCCTGACAGGGACCCCCCTGAATCTTCCCAAGTAACGCTCTCCTCTCACTAGATATTACCTGGGCAAAACCCAGTCAGCTTCTCCCTAACTTCCTATCCAACCCCCAGTTTTACCAGAGTGTGAGGAGTGGCCTAATACATAGAACCCTTTGCTCCCCCTGGTGGCCGGAGTGTGAAGTGTAACGTGTGACTGTGATACCTGGTCAGGTGAACTCCTTTAGTGCAATCAGATGTAACATCGCTCCCCTTAGTGGCAGAGCGACATTACTGCAACGACCAGGACTCTGGGGCGCTGCACTCCCCAAAGGTTAAATCCAGTACTCCCAGACTGGGAAAGAAGAACAACAATACATGTTAGCAAAAGACATACAAAATTTTGAAAATGCTGTAAACAAGTAAATTTTAACAGTGCTTCCCTTTATGGGAGTTGAGGACACTTGAACGTTACAAACAAAAACATATTTACATGGTGCTTAAGATTTTAAATAACACTTATTAAAGAACTGACTATAAATAACTATTATTACCCAGCCGGGCATTCTATCTACTAAGTTCAAATTCTAAACAATAATTTAACTTTTTCCTTTAAGAGCAGGTACCCACTAAAGGCATGCTACAAGACTAAAAGTGCAAATCAACATTTTCCTGAGCTCTCTTTCTCATATGCAGGACTCTCTCGTCTACCCCCACAGGCCTACTGCATCTTTCCTTGGATCTCTATTATTAGTTCCGATAATCACTTTAACTTCAATTTTATTCACATATCATTATCAACATTTCTATTCCTTATCACTATCTTTCTATCTACATACTACTAATATGTAAAACATTATTACCATTTAACTTTCTTAAGGCAACATTATATTTCGGCTTATTGCAACAATGAACATTCCCTTTAAGAGAGACATCTCAAGTCTCTTTGAGGTAGTGCAAACTATCAATTTGCAAGTCTGCGGTAAACAAGAACTTCTGCGCTGTATCCAGGTACAGTCTCTTCAAAAATCTCTTTTCTTTGTAAAACCAGTAGGGGGCACCTTTAAGAAGGTGCAACTATATACAGCAACAGTTTGTGAATCATTCACCGTCCATGATTCGGCAGTCTTTTAAAACAGTAATGAACTTTGTGCAAAACATAAAACTTCAGGGATCCCGGGTCAACTAAGGGATTCCTTTAAGGACTAACCCTGGTCGGGTTTAAAGCAGCAAAAACAAGAAAAGCAGTTTTAGAGAACTATTTACAGTGGTTCCGGTTCTGAGGTTTATTCTTGCTCTGGCGGCCGTAGCTCCACAGGTAGCAATGGGCGAGGCCATCCGCCCGGATACTTGCGGCTACCAGGTGTTGTACCAGGAGCTCCCTCACTTCAGACATGGGTCTGGGTACCCACAGTTTTGGATCCTGAGAGGCCTGGGCACTAGCCATCACCGCGGTCAATTCTCTAGCCACAACGGTGGCGGTGGTGGCAACGGTGCAGGTCGTAGTTTTGACGATGGTGCACGTCGGGGTAGCCACGGTGGTCTTGGTAGTAACCGTAGCCTGACCACGAGGGGATGCCACTGCCATGGGAGACACTTTCCTTGGCGCTTCGGGTGAGGGTGCTACTAGGTCTTGCTTTTTGTGTACGTTCAGCGCGAACCAGCCCTTCTCCCCGAAGTGCCTGGTATAGGTGACAATTAGTGTTGAGCATTAAAGGCACAGAGGTTTAGCCCAATCAAATAGAATAGCAGGATTTTAATTTTTTTTATGACGTTTGGCGTTAGAAAGATTTTGACTGTTATTTTTTTTTTTTTTAATTTTGTCAGATATTGATGTTTCACTACTTCCACGCCCTTCACCTTCTTTTTTACTTCTCCCACACTTTCTTCTTCATTATCCTCATCATCAGCTTCTTTAACATCAACTTCTTCACCTTATTCATCTTCTTCTTCATCTTCTACCTATTATTTTTTTTGTTACATTGTTCATATTCTTTTTATTTTACTATTATCTTCTTCATATTCTACTTCTTCATCATATTCTTATTTGTGACAGGCATTCCCGTAGTTGTTATCTATAAAAGTTTGAAGATTACACCTTCCATTCTGCCTGTCACAAAAGAGTTACATTTGTCCGCGTTCAGTTTGGCCTGCAGCATCAGGCTTTATCCAGGGGCACCACGAGGAGGAACGGACTCACCCCCATACACTGCTTAGTCTTCTTCTGCTTATAATTTAGATAATATCTTTTGCTCTGATATTTAGTCTTATGCTTAATGTTCTTCTGCTCTTTGTTCTGCAGCCTCTTGTTCTTCTGCTTCTCGGTCTTCCAGGTCGTCGTCGTCTCCAGGGTCGTCGTCTCCGGGGTCGTCGTCATCGGGGTGGTCTTCAGGGTCATCGTCTCCAGGGTCGTCGTCATCACGGTGGTTGTCGTCTCTGGTGTCGTCATCATCTTAGGGGTGGTCTTCCGGGTCATCGTGTTTAGTCTCTTGAACTTGGAAATGTAGCAGAAGGTACAAGAAGGCTGAGAAAATGCCGAGAAACAGCTGATGGAACTGGAACTTGGATGGCTACCCGAAGGTCCAAGAGCCAATGGAACTACCGAGGACCAGCTGACGTTACTGGAACCAGGTTACTAAGCAGGAGGTACCCGTGCCTGAAAGCACTACCAAGGACCACCTGACGTTGGTGGAACTCGGATACCCAGAGGGAGGCACCTAAGCCAAAGGCTCTGCCCGGAACCAGCTGACGGTGCTGGAACCAGGATGGGGAGCAGAAAGTACAAGAGCAAAATACACTGCCGAGAACCAGCTGACGGTACTGGAACCCGGATGGGTAGCCGAAGGTCCAAGAGCCAATGGAACTACCGAGGACCAGCTGACGTTACTGGAACCCGGTTACTAAGCAGGAGGTACCCGTGCCTGAAAGCACTACCAAGGACCACCTGACATTGGTGGAACTCGGATACCCAGAGGGAGGCACCTAAGCCAAAGGCTCTGCCCGGAACCAGCTGACGGTGCTGGAACCAGGATGGGGACCTATTCAAGCTTGTCTTCCTAGAGCCCCAACTAGCAGTGTTGGAGCAAAGGGTCAGCAGGAGGAGGAGAGGGAGCAGAGTGTAGGCCGAAGCCTGCACTGGCGGCAGCTTTGGGTCTGTTGTGTCTGCGTGGCAGTTGCAGGACACGTTGCCGGCTGCACAGCAGGGGAACAGCTGGCGGTGCTGAACCCCACTGACACATTGGCGAGGTGTTTGGCTCTGTGCAGCCAGCACATCTGGGCCCCAACTGGCGGTGTTAGAGCCCAGGGTCAGCAGGAGGAGGAGAGGGAGCGGAGTGTAGGCCGAAGCCTAATTGAACCAATTTTAATTTTTCTCCTTGCACACGCTGAATGAAACACGTATAACATTTAGCCCTTTATACAGTCAAACTGTGTTGGAGGCGAGAGTTCCCTTCGTAATGAGACGCAGCACAGATGTCAAGAATCCCACCTTGGTGCTGGGCGCAGCCTCCTGAGCGTTGTTATTTGCTGTACAGGAGTCTGCGCTGTTGTGTTATCCCTTGGCCTAGCGCTGTTAGCGCTGCCCATCTTCTGACATCATTTAATGTCGGCCGGTGCGGTTCGCGATGACCATGAATCCCAGCCCCGCAGTGTCTTAACATTGTTAAAACACTGCGGGGCTGGGATTCATGGCCTGGCGCAGTACATATGTTGGCCTCTCACACTCGGGTCCTTACACCCGCTTCAGACTGTGCGGCGTCAGCTGATCCCTTATCGCATGCCACGGCCATGAAGCCGCACAGTCTGAAGAAGGCGGAAGGAGATGAGGGACAGGCGAACTTATGCACTGCTCATGCCCATCAATCACACCCTCGCAGTCCAAATAAATAAGACACCGAGGGGCGTTGTGTGGGTCAGGGCGGCCGCAGAGGCGCAGGCAGCCAAACAATGATGCCAGAAGACGGGCAGCACTACCAAGGGGGTTGCAGCGTGTCATTACAAAGGAAAGTCACACCTCCGGGACGGTTAAATGGTCACACAGAGGACACATTTTAGACGTGTTTTCAGTTCCACATGTGCGAGGAGAATACGTTTATGAGCCACCTTGCACACATGCAGCATTACTGCTGTACAAGGTGGCTGGAAAACATACAAACGCCTGGGGGAGGGGGGACAGGTTCCCTTCAATTTCAGTTCTTGTGTCTGCGTGGCATTTGCAGGACACGTTGCCGGCTACACAGCAGGGGAACAGCTGGCGGTGCTGAACCCCACTGACACATTGGCTGGTGTTTTTCTCTGTGCAGCTAGCAGTACCGGGCCCCAACTGGCGGTGTTAGAGCCCAGGGTCAGCAGGAGGAGGAGAGGGAGCAGAGTGTAGGCCGAAGCCTGCACTGGCGGCAGCTTTGTGTCTGCGTGGCTGTTGCAGGACACGTTGCCGGCTACACAGCAGGGGAACAGCTGGCGGTGCTGAACCCCACTGACACATTGGCGAGGTGTTTGGCTCTGTGCAGCCAGCACATCTGGGCCCCAACTGGCGGTGTTAGAGCCCAGGCTCTGCAGGGGGAGCAGAGTGTAGGCCGAAGCCTAATTGAACCAATTTTAAAGGTAACCTTTAACCCCCCCTCAGGTGTTACAAAGTAGAAGAGCCACAGCTTATGCAGCAGTAGTGCTGCACAAGTCAAAGGTTGCTCTTTTAATTTTTCTCCTTGCACACGCTGAATGAAACACGTATAACATTTAGCCCTTTATACAGTCAAACTGTGTTGGAGGCGAGAGTTCCCTTCGTAATGAGACGCAGCACAGATGTCAAGAATCCCACCTTGGTGCTGGGCGCAGCCTCCTGAGTGTTGTTATTTGCTGTACAGGAGTCTGCGCTGTCGTGTTATCCCTTGGCCTAGCGCTGTTAGCGCTGCCCATCTTCTGACATCATTTAATGTCAGCCGGTGCGGTTCGCGATGACCATGAATCCCAGCCCCGCAGTGTCTTAACATTGTTAAAACACTGCGGGGCTGGGATTCATGGCCTGGCGCAGTACATATGTTGGCCTCTCACACTCAGGTCCTTACACCCGCTTCAGACTGTGCGGCGTCAGCTGATCCCTTATCGCATGCCACGGCCATGAAGCCGCACAGTCTGAAGAAGGCGGAAGGAGATGAGGGACAGGCGAACTTATGCACTGCTCATGCCCATCAATCACACCCTCACAGTCCAAATAAATAAGACACCGAGGGGCGTTGTGTGGGTCAGGGCGGCCGCAGAGGCGCAGGCAGCCAAACAATGATGCCAGAAGACGGGCAGCGCTACCAAGGGGGTTGCAGCGTGTCATTACAAAGGAAAGTCACACCTCCGGGATGGTTAAATGGTCACACAGAGGACACATTTTAGACGTGTTTTCAGTTCCACATGTGCGAGGAGAATACGTTTATGAGCCACCTTGCACACATGCAGCATTACTGCTGTACAAGGTGGCTGGAAAACATACAAACGCCTGGGGGAGGGGGGACAGGTTCCCTTCAATTTCAGTTCTTGTGTCTGCGTGGCATTTGCAGGACACGTTGCCGGCTACACAGCAGGGGAACAGCTGGCGGTGCTGAACCCCACTGACACATTGGCTGGTGTTTTTCTCTGTGCAGCTAGCAGTACCGGGCCCCAACTGGCGGTGTGAGAGCCCAGGGTCAGCAGGAGGAGGAGAGGGAGCAGAGTGTAGGCCGAAGCCTGCACTGGCGGCAGCTTTGTGTCTGCGTGGCTGTTGCAGGACACGTTGCCGGCTACACAGCAGGGGAACAGCTGGCGGTGCTGAACCCCACTGACAAATTGGCGAGGTGTTTGGCTCTGTGCAGCCAGCACATCTGGGCCCCAACTGGCGGTGTTAGAGCCCAGGCTCTGCAGGGGGAGCAGAGTGTAGGCCGAAGCCTAATTGAACCAATTTTAAAGGTAACCTTTAACCCCCCCTCAGGTGTCACAAAGTAGAAGAGCCACAGCTTATGCAGCAGTAGTGCTGCACAAGTCAAAGGTTGCTCTTTTAATTTTTCTCCTTGCACACGCTGAATGAAACACGTATAACATTTAGCCCTTTATACAGTCAAACTGTGTTGGAGGCGAGAGTTCCCTTCGTAATGAGACGCAGCACAGATGTCAAGAATCCCACCTTGGTGCTGGGCGCAGCCTCCTGAGCGTTGTTATTTGCTGTACAGGAGTCTGCGCTGTCGTGTTATCCCTTGGCCTAGCGCTGTTAGCGCTGCCCATCTTCTGACATCATTTAATGTCGGCCGGTGCGGTTCGCGATGACCATGAATCCCAGCCCCGCAGTGTCTTAACATTGTTAAAACACTGCGGGGCTGGGATTCATGGCCTGGCGCAGTACATATGTTGGCCTCTCACACTCGGGTCCTTACACCCGCTTCAGACTGTGCGGCGTCAGCTGATCCCTTATCGCATGCCACGGCCATGAAGCCGCACAGTCTGAAGAAGGCGGAAGGAGATGAGGGACAGGCGAACTTATGCACTGCTCATGCCCATCAATCACACCCTCGCAGTCCAAATAAATAAGACACCGAGGGGCGTTGTGTGGGTCAGGGCGGCCGCAGAGGCGCAGGCAGCCAAACAATGATGCCAGAAGACGGGCAGCTGTCATGATCTCAATGGCAAGAGAACATAGCATAAGCATATATAGGAACTAGCTCTTGGACTGTCATGATCTCAATGGCAAGAGAACATAGCATAAGCATATATAGGAACTAGCTCTTGGAAGATGGGAACTGAGCTGACCATGAACTAAACCTAACGCACAACTAGCAGTGGCCGGGTAGCATGCCTACGTTGATTCTAGATGCCCAGCACCAGCCGGAGGACTAAATAATGCTAGCAGAGGAAAATATCAGTCCTAGCTCACCTCTAGAGAAATACCCCGAAAGGAGACAGAGGCCCCCCACATGTATTGGCGGTGAATAAAGATGAAATAACAAACGTAGTATGAAAATAGGTTTAGCAAATTTGAGGTCCACTTACTACATAGCAGAAGACAGAAAGGACACTTTCATGGTCAGCTGAAAACCCTATCAAAACACCATCCAGAAATTACTTTAAAACTCTGGCATTAACTCATAACACCAGAGTGGCAATTCCTGTTCACAAGAGCTTTCCAGACACAGTAACGAAACTACAGCTGTGAACTGGAACAAAAATGCAAAAACAAACATGGACAAGAGTCCAACTTATCTAGTAGTTGTCTAGGAGCAGGAACAAGCACAGAGAGGCTTCTGATAACATTGTTGACCGGCAAGCAACTAACAGAGCAGCAAGGTTATATAGCGACTCCCACATCTTGATGGGAACAGGTGAACAGAGAAGATGAAGACACCAGTTCAATTCCACCAGTAGCCACCGGGGGAGCCCAGAATCCAAATTCACAACAGTACCCCCCCCTCAAGGAGGGGGCACCGAACCCTCACCAGAACCTCCAGGGCGATCAGGATGGGCCCTATGAAAGGCACGAACCAGATCAGAGGCATGAACATCAGATGCATTCACCCAAGAATTATCCTCCTGGCCGTATCCCTTCCACTTGACCAGATACTGGAGTCTCCGTCTGGAAACACGAGAGTCCAAGATTTTCTCCACAACGTACTCCAACTCACCCTCAACCAACACCGGAGCAGGAGGCTCAACGGAAGGCACAACCGGTACCTCATACCTGCGCAATAATGACCGATGAAAAACGTTATGAATAGAAAAGGATGCAGGGAGGTCCAAACGGAAGGAAACAGGGTTAAGAATCTCCAATATCTTATACGGGCCGATGAACCGAGGCTTAAACTTAGGAGAAGAGACCCTCATAGGGACAAAACGAGAAGACAACCACACCAAATCCCCAACACAAAGCCGAGGACCAACACGACGGTGGCGGTTGGCAAAAAGCTGAGTCTTCTCCTGGGACAACCTCAAATTGTCCACCACCTGCCCCCAGATCTGATGCAATCTCTCCACCACAGCATCCACTCCAGGACAATCCGAAGATTCCACCTGACCAGAGGAAAATCGAGGATGAAACCCCGAATTACAGAAAAACGGGGACACCAAAGTGGCAGAGCTGGCCCGATTATTGAGAGCGAACTCCGCCAATGGCAAAAAAGCAACCCAATCATCCTGGTCAGCAGACACAAAACACCTCAGATATGTCTCCAGGGTCTGATTAATCCGCTCGGTCTGGCCATTCGTCTGAGGATGGAAAGCGGACGAAAAAGATAAATCTATGCCCATCCTAGCACAGAATGCCCGCCAAAATCTAGACACGAATTGGGTCCCTCTGTCAGAAACGATATTCTCAGGAATACCATGCAAACGAACAACATTTTGAAAAAACAGAGGAACCAACTCGGAAGAAGAAGGCAACTTGGGCAGAGGAACCAAATGGACCATCTTAGAGAAACGGTCACACACCACCCAGATGACAGACATCTTCTGAGAAACAGGCAGATCTGAAATAAAATCCATCGAGATGTGCGTCCAAGGCCTCTTAGGAATAGGCAAGGGCAACAATAATCCACTAGCCCGAGAACAACAAGGCTTGGCCCGAGCACAAACGTCACAAGACTGCACAAAGCCTCGCACATCTCGTGACAGGGAAGGCCACCAGAAGGACCTTGCCACCAAATCCCTGGTACCAAAAATGCCAGGATGACCTGCCAACGCAGAAGAATGAACCTCAGAGATGACTCTACTGGTCCAATCATCAGGAACAAACAGTTTATCAGGTGGGCAACGATCAGGTCTATCCGCCTGAAACTCCTGCAATGCCCGCCGCAGGTCTGGAGAAACGGCTGACAATACCACTCCATCCTTAAGGATACCTGTGGGCTCAGAGTTACCAGGCGAGTCAGGCTCAAAACTCCTAGAAAGGGCATCCGCCTTAACATTCTTAGAACCCGGTAGGTATGACACCACAAAATTAAACCGAGAGAAAAATAATGACCAGCGCGCCTGTCTAGGATTCAGGCGCCTGGCGGTCTCAAGATAAATCAAATTTTTGTGGTCAGTCAATACCACCACCTGATGTCTGGCCCCCTCAAGCCAATGGCGCCACTCCTCAAAAGCCCACTTCATGGCCAAAAGCTCCCGATTCCCAACATCATAATTCCGCTCAGCGGGCGAAAATTTACGGGAAAAGAAGGCACAAGGCCTCATCACGGAGCAGTCAGAACTTTTCTGCGACAACACTGCCCCAGCTCCGATCTCAGAAGCGTCGACCTCAACCTGAAAAGGTAGAGCAACATCAGGCTGACGCAACACAGGGGCAGAGGAAAAACGGCGCTTAAGCTCCCGAAAGGCCTCCACAGCATCAGGGGACCAATCAGCAACATCAGCACCCTTCTTAGTCAAATCGGTCAATGGCTTAGCAATATCCGAAAAACCAGCAATAAATCGACGATAAAAGTTAGCAAAGCCCAAAAATTTCTGAAGACTCTTAAGAGAAGAGGGCTGCGTCCAATCACAAATAGCTTGAACCTTGACAGGATCCATTTCAATGGAAGAGGGGGAAAAAATATATCCCAAAAAGGAAATCCTCTGTACCCCAAAAACACACTTAGAACCCTTCACACACAAAGAATTAGACCGCAAAACCTGAAAAACCCTCCTGACTTGCTGGACATGAGAGTCCCAGTCATCCGAAAAAATCAGAATATCATCCAGATACACAATCATAAATTTATCCAAATAATCACGAAAAATATCATGCATAAAGGACTGGAAAACTGACGGAGCATTTGAAAGACCAAAAGGCATCACTAAATACTCAAAGTGGCCCTCGGGCGTATTAAATGCGGTTTTCCACTCATCCCCCTGCCTGATTCGCACCAAATTATACGCCCCACGAAGGTCAATCTTAGAGAACCACTTGGCCCCCTTTATGCGAGCAAACAAATCAGTCAGCAACGGCAATGGATATTGATATTTAACAGTGATTTTATTCAAAAGCCGATAATCAATACATGGTCTCAAAGAGCCGTCTTTTTTTGACACAAAGAAAAAACCGGCTCCTAAGGGAGATGACGATGGACGAATATGTCCCTTTTCCAAGGACTCCTTTATATATTCTCGCATAGCAGCATGTTCAGGCACAGACAGATTAAATAAACGACCCTTTGGGTATTTACTACCCGGGATTAAATCTATGGCACAATCGCACTCTCGGTGCGGAGGTAACGAACCAAGCTTGGATTCTTCAAAGACGTCACGATAGTCAGACAGGAACTCAGGAATTTCAGAGGGAATAGATGATGAAATGGAAACCACAGGTACATCCCCATGAGCCCCCTTACATCCCCAGCTCAACACAGACATAGCTCTCCAGTCGAGGACTGGGTTGTGAGATTGCAGCCAAGGCAATCCTAGCACCAAATCATCATGTAGATTATACAGCACCAGAAAGCGAATAATCTCCTGGTGATCCGGATTAATACGCATAGTTACTTGTGTCCAGTATTGTGGTTTTTTATTAGCCAATGGGGTGGAGTCAATCCCCTTCAGAGGAATAGGAGTCTCCAAAGGCTCTAAATCATACCCACAGCGTTTGGCAAAGGACCAATCCATAAGACTCAAAGCGGCGCCAGAGTCGACATAGGCGTCCGTGGTAATAGATGACAAAGAGCAAATCAGGGTCACAGATAGAATAAACTTAGACGGTAAGGTGCAAATGGAAACAGATTTACCAAGCTTTTTAGTGCGCTTAGAGCATGCTGATATAACATGAGTAGAATCACCACAATAGAAACACAACCCATTTTTCCGTCTAAAATTCTGCCGCTCGCTTCGGGACAGAATTCTATCACACTGCATACTCTCTGGCGACTTCTCAGTGGACACCGCCAGATGGTGCACTGGTTTGCGCTCCCGCAAACGCCTATCGATCTGAATAGCCATTGTCATGGACTCATTCAGACCCGCAGGCACAGGGAACCCCACCATAACATCCTTAATGGCATCAGAGAGACCCTCTCTGAAAGTCGCCGCCAGGGCGCACTCATTCCACTGAGTAAGCACAGACCATTTACGGAATCTTTGGCAGTAAATTTCCGCTTCATCTTGCCCCTGAGATAGGGACATCAAAGTTTTTTCTGCCTGAAGCTCCAAATGAGGTTCGTCATAAAGCAACCCCAAGGCCAGAAAAAACGCATCCACATTGAGCAACGCAGGATCCCCTGGTGTCAATGAAAAAGCCCAGTCTTGAGGGTCGCCCCGGAGCAAGGAAATCACAATCCTGACCTGCTGTGCAGGGTCTCCGGCAGAGCGAGATTTCAGGGACAAAAATAATTTGCAATTATTTCGAAAATTCTGAAACCCAGATCTATTCCCCGAGAAAAATTCCGGCAAAGGAATTCTCGGCTCAGATACAGGTGCATGACAAACAAAATCTTGCAAATTTTGTACCTTCGTGGCGAGATTATTCAAACCTGCAGTTACACTCTGAAGATCCATTACAAACAGGTGGACACAGAGCCATTCAAAGATTAGAAGGAGAGAAAAAAAAAAAAAAATTTCAGCAGACTACTTATTTCTCTCCTTTCTCAGCCAAGGATTTTAACCCTTTAGTGGGCCGGTCAAACTGTCATGATCTCAATGGCAAGAGAACATAGCATAAGCATATATAGGAACTAGCTCTTGGACTGTCATGATCTCAATGGCAAGAGAACATAGCATAAGCATATATAGGAACTAGCTCTTGGAAGATGGGAACTGAGCTGACCATGAACTAAACCTAACGCACAACTAGCAGTGGCCGGGTAGCATGCCTACGTTGATTCTAGATGCCCAGCACCAGCCGGAGGACTAAATAATGCTAGCAGAGGAAAATATCAGTCCTAGCTCACCTCTAGAGAAATACCCCGAAAGGAGACAGAGGCCCCCCACATGTATTGGCGGTGAATAAAGATGAAATAACAAACGTAGTATGAAAATAGGTTTAGCAAATTTGAGGTCCACTTACTACATAGCAGAAGACAGAAAGGACACTTTCATGGTCAGCTGAAAACCCTATCAAAACACCATCCAGAAATTACTTTAAAACTCTGGCATTAACTCATAACACCAGAGTGGCAATTCCTGTTCACAAGAGCTTTCCAGACACAGTAACGAAACTACAGCTGTGAACTGGAACAAAAATGCAAAAACAAACATGGACAAGAGTCCAACTTATCTAGTAGTTGTCTAGGAGCAGGAACAAGCACAGAGAGGCTTCTGATAACATTGTTGACCGGCAAGCAACTAACAGAGCAGCAAGGTTATATAGCGACTCCCACATCTTGATGGGAACAGGTGAACAGAGAAGATGAAGACACCAGTTCAATTCCACCAGTAGCCACCGGGGGAGCCCAGAATCCAAATTCACAACAGGCAGCGCTACCAAGGGGGTTGCAGCGTGTCATTACAAAGGAAAGTCACACCTCCGGGACGGTTAAATGGTCACACAGAGGACACATTTTAGACGTGTTTTCAGTTCCACATGTGCGAGGAGAATACGTTTATGAGCCACCTTGCACACATGCAGCATTACTGCTGTACAAGGTGGCTGGAAAACATACAAACGCCTGGGGGAGGGGGGACAGGTTCCCTTCAATTTCAGTTCTTGTGTCTGCGTGGCATTTGCAGGACACGTTGCCGGCTACACAGCAGGGGAACAGCTGGCGGTGCTGAACCCCACTGACACATTGGCTGGTGTTTTTCTCTGTGCAGCTAGCAGTACCGGGCCCCAACTGGCGGTGTTAGAGCCCAGGGTCAGCAGGAGGAGCAGGGGGAGTAGAGTGTAGGCCGAAGCCTGCACTGGCGGCAGCTTCGGGTCTGTTGTGTCTGCGTGGCTGTTGCAGGACACGTTGCCGGCTACACAGCAGGGGAACAGCTGGCGGTGCTGAACCCCACTGACACATTGGCGAGGTGTTTTTCTCTGTGCAGCCAGCACTTCCGGACAGCAACTATCGGTGTTGGAGCCCGGGCTCTGCAGGTGGAGCAGAGTGTAGGCCGCAGCCTGCACTGGAGCAAGTTGAAAGGGAACCTTTAACCCCCCCCCAGGCGTTTGTAGCTGAAAGAGCCATCTTGTACAGCACTAATGCTGGAAAAGGTAAACTTAGCTCTTTTAATTATGGTCCTTGCACATGCTGAACCTAACACTTTTGAAATGTGTCCCCTCACACGGTTAAACCGTCCGGTCGGTGGAACTTTCCTTTGTCATGTGACGCAGCACAGCCGTCATTCTTACCCCCTTGGCGCCGTGCGCCTCCTCCTCAGCGTTGTTTGAATCTGTCACGGAGTCTGCGCTGTTATGTTATCCCTTGGCCAGGCACACTTAGCGCTGCCCGTCTTCTGACATCATTTGGTGTCAGGATGGCTGCGCCTGTGCGGCCGCGCTGGACGAGATCCCGCCTCACTGTGTCATCTAATGTAATCACTCTGCGGACCTGTGATCCATGGGCATGAGCAGTGCATATCCTCGCTTCTCACTCCACTCCCTACGGCTTCTTCAGACTGTGCGGCGTCACGGCCGTGGCATGCTATTAGGGATCAGCTGACAGCGCACAGTCTGAAGAAGGCGTAGGGAGATGAGTGAAAGGCGGAGGTTCAGATATGCACTGCTAATGTCCATGGATCACAGGTCCGCAGTGGGATTAAATCAGAAGACACTACGAGGCGGGATCTCGTCCAGCGCGGCCGCACAGGCGCAGCCATCCTGACACCAAATGATGTCAGAAGACGGGCAGCGCTAAGTGTACCTGGCCAAGGGATAACATAACAGCGCAGACTCCGGGACAGATTCAAACAATGCTGAGGAGGAGTCGCACGGCGCCAAGGGGGTAAGAATGACGGCTGTGCTGCGTCACATGACAAAGGAAAGTTCCACCGACCGGACGGTTTAACCGTGTGAGGGGACACATGTCAAAAGTGTTAGGTTCAGCATGTGCAAGGAGCACGACGAAAAGAGGCACTTTTTCCCTTTGCATCATTACTGCTGCACAAGGTGTCTCCTTCAGTAACAAACGCCTGGGGGGGGGGGGACAGGTTCCCTTAAATTTAACTTGTTGTGCCTGCGTGGCGGTCGCAGGACACGTTGCCATATACACAGCAGGGGAGCAGCAGGCATTACTGAACCCCACTAACACATTGGCGAGGTGTTTGGCTCTGTGCGGACAGCACTTCTAGACGGCAACTAGCGGTGTTGGAGCCCAGGGACAGCAGGAGGAGGAGGAGGTGGAGGAGATAGGAGGGATTGCCACACACACAGCTGGGGAACAGCTGACGTTACTGAACCCCAATAACAGAGGAGGGACTGTTGGGACTGTGCGGACAGCACTTCTGGATGGCAACTAGCGGTGTTGGAGCCCAGGGACAGGAGGAGGAGGAGGAGGTGGAGGAGATAGGAGGGATTGCCGCACACACAGCTGGGGAACAGCTGACGTTACTGAACCCCAATAACAGAGGAGGGACTGTTGGGACTGTGCGGACAGCACTTCTGGATGGCAACTAGCGGTGTTGGAGCCCAGGGACAGGAGGAGGAGGAGGTGGAGGAGATAGGAGGGATTGCCACACACACAGCTGGGGAACAGCTGACGTTACTGAACCCCAATAACAGAGGAGGGACTGTTGGGACTGTGCGGACAGCACTTCTGGACGGCAACTAGCGGTGTTGGAGCCCAGGGACAGGAGGAGGAGGAGGAGGTGGAGGAGATAGGAGGGATTGCCACACACACAGCTGGGGAACAGCTGACGTTACTGAACCCCAATAACAGAGGAGGGACTGTTGGGACTGTGCGGACAGCACTTCTGGACGGCAACTAGCGGTGTTGGAGCCCAGGGACAGGAGGAGGAGGAGGAGGTGGAGGAGATAGGAGGGATTGCCACACACACAGCTGGGGAACAGCTGACGTTACTGAACCCCAATAACAGAGGAGGGACTGTTGGGACTGTGCGGACAGCACTTCTGGATGGCAACTAGCGGTGTTGGAGCCCAGGGACAGGAGGAGGAGGAGGAGGTGGAGGAGATAGGAGGGATTGCCACACACACAGCTGGGGAACAGCTGACGTTACTGAACCCCAATAACAGAGGAGGGACTGTTGGGACTGTGCGGACAGCACTTCTGGATGGCAACTAGCGGTGTTGGAGCCCAGGGACAGGAGGAAAAGCAGAGGAACACAATGTAGGCCGAAGCCTGATTGGAGAAAGTCGAAAGGGAACCTTTAACCCCCCCCAAGGCGTTTGTAGCTGAAAGAGCCAGCTTGTGCAGCACAAAAGATGCAAAAGGAAAAGGTGGCTCTTTTCATTATGCTCCTTGCAAACACAGAACTAAACACTTATAAAATGTGTCCCCTGAAACCGTGAGACCGTCCCGGAGGTGGAACTTTCCTTCGTAATATGACGCAGCACATCCGTCATTCTTACCCCCCCCCCGGCTCCGTGCCACGGCTCCTCAGCGTTGTTTGATTCCGTCCTGGAGCCTGCGCTGTTATGTTATCCCTTGGCCAGGCACACTTAGTGCTGCCCATCTTCTGACATCATTTGGTGTCAGGCTGGCTGCGCCTGTGCGGACGCGCTGGCCGAGAGCCCGCCTCACAGTGTCGTCTAATGTAATCCCACCGCGGGCCTGGGATCCATGGCCATGCGCAGTGCATATCCTCGCCTCTCACTCCCCTCCCTATGGCTTCTTAAGACTGTGCGGTCTCACGGCCGTGGCATGCTATTAGGGACCAGCTGACACCGCACAGTCTGAAGAAGCCGTAGGGAGATGAGTGAGAGGTGGAGGTTCAGATATGCACTGCGCATGTCCATGGATCTCAGGCTCCCAGTGGGATTAAATCAGAAGACACTGCGAGGCGGGCTCTCGGCCAGCGCGGCCGCACAGGCGCAGCCATCCTGACACCAAATGATGTCAGAAGACGGGCAGCGCTAAGTGTGCCTGTTCAAGGGATAACATAACAGCGCAGGCTCCGGGACGGAATCAAACAACGCTGAGGAGCCGGGGCACGGCGCCAAGGGGGTAGGAATGACGGCTGTGCTGCGTCATATTACGAAGGAAAGTCCCACCTCCGGGACGGTTTTACGGTATCAGTGGACACATTTTATAAGTGATAAGTTCTGCGTGTGCAAGGAGCTAAACAAAAATAGCTACCTTTTCCTTGTGCAGCATTACTGCTGCACAAGGTGGCTCTTTCAGTAACAACAGCCTTGGGGGGGGGGGACAGGTTCCCTTACATTTCAGTTGTTGTGTCAGCGTGGCGGTCGCAGGACACATTGCCGGCTACACAGCTGGGGATCAGCTGACGTTACTGAAACCCAATAACACTGGGTCGTATGTTTTGACTGTGCAGACGGCACTTCTGAGCCTCAACTGGCGGTGTTGGAGCCCAGGAATTTAAGTTCAGGTGGTAGAAAGATGAACACAACAGGAGACCTGGATAACGTAGACAGTGACCTAATTATTTAATCAAGAAGAGGAGTGGCAAATTCCTGCGAGATCCAGGCCTTGTTCATTTTCAGGAAAGTAAGCCGGTCAACGTTATCGGAGGATAGTCGCATGCGACGGTCAGTTAGTACACCACCTGCAGCACTAAAGACACGTTCCGATAATACACTAGCCGCAGGGCAAGCCAGCACCTCCAATGCATACTGGCTTAGCTCTGGCCATGTATCCTGCTTTGAGACCCAAAACTTGAAAGGGGAAGAGCCGTCTGGGAGTACAGCAAGAGGGCAAGACATGTAGTCTGTCACCATCTGACGGAACCGTTGCCTCCTGCTGACTGGAGCCGTCTGTGATGGTGTAGACTTTTGTGGCGGGCCCAGAAAACTGTGCCACAGTTCGGCCATACTGGTCTTGCCTTGGGCAGAGGCACTGCTTCTGCTCCCTCTTTGTGCAGAGCCTCCACCACTGCCTGGACGCACTGAGCTGCTTTGTAATGCACTAGCAGCACTTCTCTCAGTTGGAATGGAGAAGATGATGGAATTCACCAGTGTGTCTTGGTACTCCCGCATTTTTCGCTCCCGGTTCAACGGTGTGATGAGGCTTTCTACATTGTCCCGGTAGCGAGGATCGAGGAGGGTGAACACCCAATAATCAAACATGTTGAGAATGTGGGCGATGCGGCTGTCGTTTCTCAGGCACTGCAGCATGTAATCCACCATGTGCTGCAGACTGCCAACTGCCCAAGAAACGCTGTCCCCTGCTGGAGGCGTGATCTCTGCCCGCTCGTCATCACCCCACCCTCGCTGTACACACTGAGTACTGGACAATTGTGTAACTCCCTCCTCTGGACGGATGTCTTCCTCCTCCATTGACTCCTCTTCATCCTCCTCACAAACTGTCCCCTGCCTACGCGTTTGTGAGGAACCACGTGGCGCTGACTGTCCAGAAGATGATGGAAATGGTGAATCCTCATCCTCCACCTCTTCCACAACATCATCCCTTAGCGCTTGCAGTGATTTTTCAAGCAGGCAGATAAGGGGGACAGTCATGCTGACTAGTGCATCATCTGCACTCGCCATCCGCGTGGAATAATCGAAGGGACGCAAAACCTGGCAGACGTCCTTCATAATGGCCCACTCTGTGGTTGTGAAGTCTGAATGGCGCGGAGTGCGACTTCTTTGCGCCTGATGCAGCTGGTACTCCATTACAGCTTGCTGCTGCTCACACAACTGCTCCAACATATGTAACGTGGAATTCCACCTGGTAGGTAGGTCACATATGATGCGATGTTCCGGCAGGTGGTGTCGGCGCTGCAGAGCTGCAATGCGCGCTTTTGCCGTGCTGGAACGCCGCAAGTGAGCACACTCTAGGCGGACCTTGTGCAGCAGTGCATCAAGATCCGGATAGTCCCTCAAAAAACTCTGCACGACCAAATTGAGCACATGTGCCAGACATGGGATGTGAGTGAGGTTGCCGAGGCCCAGAGCTGCCACCAGATTTCGGCCATTATCACACACTACCATGCCTGGCTGGAGATTCGCTGGCACAAACCACACATCGCTCTCCTGCTTGATGGCATTCCAGAGCTCCTGCGCTGTGTGGCTTCGATTCCCCAAAGAAATTAATTTCAAGACGGCCTGTTGACGTTTGGCCACGGCTGTGCTCATGTCGGTCGTAACAGGTAAACGTTCATCACGGGTCCATGTGGAGGTGGACTGTGACGGCTGCTGCAGCGATGATTCTGAGGAACTGGTGTAAGAGGAGGAGTCAATGCGTACAGAATGGATTCCTGCAATCCTTGGAGTGGGCAGGACACGTCCTGCGCCACTCGCACGGTCTGTACCCGGCTCAACGACATTAACCCAATGGGCAGTGAGGGAAAGGTATCGCCCCTGTCCATGTTGACTGGTCCACGCATTGGTGGTGAGGTGGACCTTGCTACTGACGGCATTCAGTAGCACGTGTTTTATGTGTCCCTCCACATGCTTGTGCAGAGCAGGGACAGCTTGCCTGCTGAAGTAAAGCGGCTGGGCACATTGTACTGTGGGACTGCCAATGACATCAAGTCACGGAAGCTGTCAGTCTCCACCAGCCTGAATGACAGCATTTCCAGTGAAAGAAGTTTGGCAATGCCTGCAGTCAGAGCCTGTGCTCGTGGGTGGTTTGACGAGAAAGGCCGCCTTTTCTCCCATGCCTGTACTACCGATGGCTGTAGACTGGGCTGGGAGTGTGTGGATGACTGGGAAAGTGGTGCTGCGGGTGGAATTACAGCGGGTCTCTGGACAACAAGGCCAGAGGTTCTTCCACGGCGATCCTGGGAGGAAGCCGAACCAGCTGCGTGTGAGCTGGAGGAAGAGGCAACACGAGCTGAAGAGGTGGTAGCTGTTGGTTGGCCTAGCTCTTCAGTGTGTTTTTCTAACTCCGCCGCGTGCCTGGTGCGCACATGTTTCCACATGTTGGAGGTATTGAGGTTGCTGACATTTTTCCCTCTTTTGACTTTGTGATGACACACCTTGCATTTGACATAGCAAATGTCATCTGCAACTGTGTCAAAAAAGGACCAGGCACTGCAAGTCTTGGGAGCGCCCTTTTTGGCTTTTGGAAGAGACATGCTCCTAACGGGTGCCAAAGCGGAGGCTGCAGGATCCGCAGTCTTCCCCCTCCCTCTCCCTCTTTGGGCCGTACGGGGAATCTCTTCCTCAGAGCTGCTCCCACCACCTTCCTGTCCCTCACGCCAAGATGGGTCAAGGACTTCATCATCTACACTACCCTCTGCCCCCAACTGCTCCTCCTGGGTAGTCTCAGCAGCAGAGCATGCACCAGTAAGTGGCACCTGAGTGTCATCATCAGCTGATGCGGCCTGCGATGTGGTGACCGGAGCCACTGGCCCACCCGCCTCTTCAGAGGAAGAGAGAAAAAGCTGTTGGGCATCACTGCACCCTGCCTCTTCTTCCATTTCTCCAATGCTGCTTGGCTGGCCCCCTGTTTCCAAGCCAAGAGATTCAGAGAACAGAAGTAGAGACGGCTCCTGTCCTGGGCTCTCTGTCTGCCTGGGCAATTTGGCAGGTGGTGAAGAGACAGATGGCTGCTCTCCAGTGCTCTGTGTCTGAGAGGATGTGGCACTAATTGAAGTTGATGCATTAGCTGCCATCCATCCGACAACGGCTTCAATTTGTTCTTCACGCAGCAGCGGTGTACGGCGCTCTGCGACAAAGCTGCACATGAATGACTGTTCCCTGGTGAAAGTGGGTGCTGATGAGTCACCGGTGCCCGCAGCAGGCACAGAATCCCCACGTCCCCTCCCTGCTCCGCGCCCACGCCCACGTGCCTTACTCACTGCCTTCTTCATCTTGGTTGACTGATAAAGATAAGCAGAAAAGTACTAACAGCTTTGTGTGCTTATTCCTGAACAACTCCTAACAGGTATAAGAAACACTAATTTTCTAAAGTGTGGACTAGACTTTAATATGAGCTAATGTGGCCTACACAAATGTAAAGTGGTGTCACTGGTGTGTTTGGTGAACTTTATTATTTATTTATTTTTTGGGGGCTGAACTGACAACAGAGAGAGCTGCAGTCACACGGAGACCGTGCAGACAGCCATAAACGGCGCTGCAAGGCCCAAAAACCCTCCTCTACGTTATCCTATGTAGTGCTTTTCCACAAGTTAGCTGGAGACAGGTGGAAAGACACTAATAGGAATTTTTTGAAAAAATGTGCAGCAGCCTGCACTACTTAAAACAAAAGGAAAATTGATTTTGCGGTATGACGCAGTGAAGAACCCTGAGCTGGAGACAACCAGGCTATGGCTGCTCACAGACTACAGGGCGAGCTGCAGTCACACGGAGACCGTGCAGACAGCCGTAAATGGCGCTGCAAGGCCCAAAAACCCTCCTCTACGTTATCCTATGTAGTGTTTTTCCACAAATTAGCTGGAGACGGGTGGAAAGACACTAATAGGAATTTTTTGAAAAAATGTGCAGCAGCCTGCACTACTTAAAACAAAAGGAAAATTGTTTTTACGGTATGACGCAGTGGAGAACCCTGAGCTGGAGACAACCAGGCTATGGCTGCTCACAGACTACAGGGCGAGCTGCAGTCACACGGAGACCGTGCAGACAGCCGTAAATGGCGCTGCAAGGCCCAAAAACCCTCCTCTACGTTATCCTATGTAGTGTTTTTCCACAAATTAGCTGGAGACGGGTGGAAAGACACTAATAGGAATTTTTTGAAAAAATGTGCAGCAGCCTGCACTACTTAAAACAAAAGGAAAATTGTTTTTACGGTATGACGCAGTGGAGAACCCTGAGCTGGAGACAACCAGGCTATGGCTGCTCACAGACTACAGGGCGAGCTGCAGTCACACGGAGACCGTGCAGACAGCCGTAAACGGTGCTGCAAGGCCCAAAAACCCTCCTCTACGTTATCCTATGTAGTGTTTTTCCACAAATTAGCTGGAGACGGGTGGAAAGACACTAATAGGAATTTTTTGAAAAAATGTGCAGCAGCCTGCACTACTTAAAAGAAGAGGAAAATTGATTTTACGGTACGACGCAGTGAAGAACCCTGAGCTGGAGACAACCAGGCTATGGCTGCTCACAGACTACAGTGCGAGCTGCAGTCACACGGAGACCATGCAGACAGCCGTAAACGGCGCTGCAAGGCCCAAAAACCCTCCTCTACGTTATCCTATGTAGTGTTTTTCCACAAATTAGCTGGAGACGGGTGGAAAGACCCTAATAGGATTTTTTTGAAAAAATTTGCAGCAGACTACACTACTTGGAAAAAAAAAAAAAAAAGAACAGTATGAGGCAATGAACCACCCTCCCTGAACTGAATACAACCAGCTATGGATGGCCTATGTGGCTGCACTCAGACTAGAGAGTGGGCTGCACTCACACACACACACACACACACACACACACACACAGACCTTGCAGATCGCTGTGAAAACAGCGCTACAAGGCAAAAGCAAGGTGATTAGTAGGTGAACACAGCGGTTGCTAAATTAGCCTTGGAAAAGCACAAAGAAGCAAATCGCTATCTCTAAACTGGCCCTCAGTCAGCAAACAGCGTCCTGTCACTAACTGAATTCACAGCAGAGTGAGCGCAAAATGGCGCCAGCGACTTTGAAACTGCATCATGACATAATTTCAGCAGCCAATCACAGCCTTGCCAGTAGTTTCATGCCCTCCATGCTGAACAGGATGTGCCCACACTTGGAATCATTCTCATTGGCTGATTTCGTACAAATTTGTGCAGTTTGAATCCTGGGAACTTCCGATTCCGGTATCCGATACGCGGCAAGTATCGGATCTCGGTATCGGAATTCCGATACCGCTAAGTATCGTCCGATACCCGATACTTGCGGTATCGGAATGCTCAACACTAGTGACAATGTCTCCCAGGTGAAGATCCCGGTCTGGGTGGCCTTCTCTGAGGTGGGACTCCACATCTCGTCGGTTCACAAAGACCTCGGCATACAGGTCTGGTTCTTTAATGAAGCCCCAACCCCCACGGAGTCTAAAGGCTATGACAGTGCCCTGCCTGTGCGGGGCCTGGTGGGTGGTGTGGTCCTTGCGGGCCCGGTCCTTCACTGCTAGGTCCCGCTGGTGATGGGCCCCCCGCCGGGCCTGATACTCCTTCTCCTCCTTCTCCCACCGTTGGTCTAGCTGGGCCTGGTATTCCTCCCAGCTAAGGGCCTCCATCATCTCCCCTTCATGCGTCTTCACCCCAGGGAACCCCATGAAGTCTGACCCTGGGTTCACCCAGCGGCATACAGTCCACTCAGCATAGACCTCACCTGACACGGTGGTTGGCGAAATCGGGGCCTTGAGGAACTGCTCCATACCCGTGGCCTGATCCCAGGGTGCAAGGCGATGGAGTCTATGGGTCCCAGGGGGAGGTGGTGCTGCGACGGGGCCTATCAGCAGGTCCTCGGCTGGCGGGGCAGGGTCAGCGTGCTTACCGGCCGGCGCGGCGTCCTCCATCGCGGCTGGCTCCGCTGGCAGTGACGTCGGTGGAGACATCGGCAGCAGCTCTGGCAGCGGTACAGGAACCGATGTTGGGGAATCCTCTGCTGGCATCTCCTGGTATGAGGCCTTGGTTTCCACCCATAGTTGGAGGAGCTGCTCAATAAATTCCTCCATCTCGATCTGCAGGAGGCCGGTTCCAATCGTGGAGATCTGGCTGCTGTGCTCTTCCGGGTAGCTGGGGGAGTCCTCTGCTTCAACCCCGCATTCTGGGTCCGAGTGACTGACCATGGCGTCCTCCACATGGCTCGCTTCCTGGTCTTTTTTCCACTCTCTCCTTCGTGGGCGGTTTCGCTTTATTTGTCTCCGCCCTCCATTGAGAATCAGGAGGTGGATCTCGGCTGCTGACGGACATGTCCTCACGGTACAGAGATATTTAGACTGGGCGGCCATGGTTCTTCGCGCTCTTCAGTCTGCCCACGCCCTTCTTCTCCTGCGCTCCTTACTGTGCTGTAATGGCAGCGGTTTTGGCGGGAATTTTTGGCGGCAAATAGCAATACACAGTCTTTGCAATAAATCATGATTCAAGCACAATTCAGTCACAGTTCCAAGGCACACATGACCTGATTCTTCAGGCTTAAGTAGATCCTGTTCGTGATGCCAAGTTTGGAGCGGCCCCCAAACGCAGGGCAGCGGGGTACCCGGTACCGGGTCTCTCTCGGTTCTGGGGATGTCACAGTGGCCTGACCCGGTCCATGGCCCTGCTAAGGGGCGTCCAATTAAAGATGTAGGTGACGGTGTAGGTCTCAGTAAATAACGAGGACACAGGGTTGCAGTCTCTTTACCTCTTTACTGAAGGCTTCAGCATCCGCAATCCAGAGCACTGCTAACAGGGCTGGCTGAGACCGGCCGGTCCGAAGGCACATCCAGAGTTCCCTTTGCAGGTGGAAATCAGTAACCTACCTACTAGCGCCTGGGTGTTGTAGTACTTCCCTGCTGAGCACCACGGGATAGTCCTCACAACTGTCGTGTATGTTTCTGTTCTTTCTCTCTCCGTCCCCCAGATGATATGGATAGGACGCACCCGTATGACGGGGTAGGCCTGGAGTTATTTTATAGGGACCCTAGAGACGCCCCTCTCCCACAATTGCCTCCTTTGTCTTCTTTAGGTGTAAAAGGTGAGACAGCCAACCTAAAGTTAACTGCCCTGCCGTTGGTTCAAAGTAATGCGTAGAATCTATTACTTCCTCGGCGTTCCGGACGCTGGCTACGCGCCTCAGTAGGATGTTGCCGATCTCGAGGCACGACTCCTACTGGTTCTATCGCCTTTGTGCTGTGATCTCGTTTCTCACTTCTCCACAATATCTTTCGCTTTGTGTCCTTTCTTAAGATGCCGCCACAATGAGGTGCAGGCACGGCTCCTTAATGATCTGTCCTTTTGCTAGGCCTCTGTCAGGATCCCACCCCTGACAGGGACCCCCTGAATCTTCCCAAGTAACGCTCTCCTCCCACTAGATGTTACCTGGGCAAAACCCAGTCAGCTTCTCCCTAACTTCCTATCCAACCCCCAGTTTTACCAGAGTGTGAGGAGTGGCCTAATACATAGAACCCTTTGCTCCCCCTGGTGGCCGGAGTGTGAAGTGTAATGTGTGACTGTGATACCTGGTCAGGTGAACTCCTTTAGTGCAATCAGACGTAACATCGCTCCCCTTAGTGGCAGAGCGACATTACTGCAACGACCAGGACTCTGGGGCGCTGCAATACCATGATGGAGGAGAATATTCCAGGATGGAGGAGCATATACCAGAATGGAGGAGAATATATCAGGATGGAGGAGAATATACCAGGATGGAGCATCATATACCAAGATGGAGGGACATAAACCAGAATTAAGGAGAATATACCAAGATGGGGGATCATGTAACTGAATGGGGAGCATATACCAGGATGAAGGAGCATATACTTGGATGGGGGAACATATACCAGGATGGGGATATGTGCCAGGATGAAGGAGCATATACCAGGATGGGAGAGAACATACCACGATGGATGGACATATACCAGGATTGGTGGAGAATATACCAGGATGGGGGGACATATACCAGGATTGGTGGAGAATATACCAGGATGGGGGAGCATATTTTAGGATGGAGGAGAATGTACTAGGATGGGGGAGCAAATTCCTTTATATCTCTTCTGCCCCTGCCTGCTCTGCTTTCCTCGTCTGCTCTCTGTATGAGTTGTTTTTTCTAAACTAAAACCTCAGTATTCAGGTTAAATTACCGTCTTGGCACTTTGCGATAAATAAGTGGTTTGCAGTTTGGGGGCTTAGACTCTAAAAGATTCGCCATCACTGTTGTAGTACATTAATTCATTAAAATGGTGTTGTAGTCAGTGTGTGCATATACCACGATTTCAGGTGCCATTTTATTGAAGATACTGTATATGCAAATTCTCAGACAGTGTCTCAAAAAAATGGCATAAATGTAAAAATGTACCAATAAAAATGCTCACCACCCGGGAGTAGAGCTCGTTCAATAGCTAGTATACATATACACATATGTACAGTATCCACCCGCAGTATAATACCTTGCAATATTAAATCTAGTGTAAAGCAAGTCAGGGCTGGTAGTGATGAGCAACATATTAAGGAGAAGTGATGCATCCACATTGAATTGTTCCACAATGGAAGTCAGGCAGCGAAGTGATGCCAAAAAATCCCAGCCCTGGAGCACGATACATTGTGCCCTCTATAAAAACACCTTTATTCTACTAAGCCAAAATGTTTGACACATATTCACTTCCATGAGATTAGTGATCAGAGATGTTCAAATTCATTCAAATGCATATTTCAGGGAACAATTAATATGTCTATACCCAAATAATGTGTAATTACACAAGTATAACAAAGGAAAATGATGTTTTACCAGGAGACGAGGGAAGACAAGACTCTGCCTGTATGGAGATCGGATGTGAGTCATTAAACAACCCATCTTGTGTGCTCCATTTATTTACACAGTTTCCTGACACCTTCATGTTTCAGACATATAGAATTAGAAACCTTTGGTTTCAATGTGGTTTTAATTGAATTATCTTTGATTTTGCTTGTGTGCATTTCTATGCCATTTGCCGTGGCAGGTTGTAGAAAATGATTGCAATGATTCATACAATGTGCACCTTAGGCATGAGAACAAAGTCATTTTCCTTTTCCTGTGAGTTCGGCAATCTACAGATATTTCCAATATAACACTGAAGGAAATCTTCTGGCTGAATTTTGGAAGGTGCACAATATATTGCGGGAATATTTTGGAAAATGAAACAATAAAAAAGTGTCTCTGACTCACCCATCCATATTTGTAGTTCTCTACAAGGACTTAAACTTCTTAGGTGCATAACAAATCAACAGTAGAAAAATGGTATCCATCCTCAGGAATACAAAATGATCTTCATTGATTCATAAATCCAACGTGCATTGCAATGCAAAAAACATATTATATGGCTTGCTTTTATGTTTGGAGTGCTGCAAGTGCCCTTAGCCCCTTAACGACCGCCAATATGCCTTTTAACGGCGGTAGTCGAGGGTACTTAAACCACAGTGCCATTTTTTAACGGCGCTGAGGTTCAGGTGTATAGCGCCCTGCAGAGTCGGAATTTCTCCGGGGTCTCGGCTGCTGGTAAATAGTAAATAAAACCCCCTTTTATCACCCCCTTAGGGAAAAATAATAAAATAAAAAAATAAATGTATTTCCATTTTTCCATTAGGGTGAGAGTTGGGCTAAAGTGAGTTGGGCTAAAGTTAGGGTTAGGGCTAGGGTTAAGGCAAGGGTTAGGGTTAGGGGTCACGATAATGTATAAAATGGAGTAGGATTTTTCATTTTCCCTGTTATCATGCACGATGTGGGTTCTGACCCCCCTTCTCTCTTTGCTTCTGCTGTGTGTGTGAAGCTATTCCTCTCTGCTCTGCCCTTCCTCCAAGCCAGGAATGTTTATTGCACTTGTAGCTACAAAAATTTCCCTCCAGCTGAAACTGGTCTGATATCCCTCTCAAGACATGAGGTTTTTGTTCTATTATAGTAAGATATTGGGCCGCCGATTTGGGCTAGAAAAATAATAAGTATATATTGCTAACTTCCATCGGTAGATCTGTCCAAGACTGTAAGCGCGAGCAGCTAAGCACAACAAGTACAAAGTACAGATTTCTCCGGAACCGCGTGGAACAACTAGGATGAATTTGGTACCAATAGAAAGCTAATTTTAATACAAGATGGATGAGGTGTGTGTTATGACTCTGCCAGAGTCTCGAGCAAAGATATGAGAGTTATAAGAATTGTTGGAAAAAACTGTACAGCTGAGGAGAGGGGAGGGCGATGGTAACTCAAACCCTTTAGTGATGTCACAAGGCTGCAGTTATAAATTTCTGCACTTCACCCAGCATTCAGTCTTGCCTGAGGAGCTGATGCTGCCAGACCTTCTAATGAATTGGGATATTTGGCTCCACCTACCAGCATGGTTTTGCCCGCAATGATCTGAGCACATGTGAGTTTTATCTTTCGTCTTTAATCCATGTTATTTTATAATTGCTTCGTACATACATACTTTGTCTCATATTGTAACATCTTTATATACCTTTTTATAAACACTGCCTGATCTTTATGGAGTAAAATATTTAAAATACTAGCTTCGTTCTCCTGCTCTAAAACGTACCCCAAGTCTTCTGAAGGGAATTACGCTACTGTTTTGGGTTAGCTTTGGACCCGTTAATCGTGGCAGCATACCTTGTCCTGTGCTTTTGGGAGTCATTGTATCGACGGCGGCGTTGATAATTATTGTTCCTGCCTGAGTTGGAGTAGTTATATCGCCCTCGCTGCAGCGTGCTCAATAGCCAGTACATAGCAGGCAACCTTTCTGGCAACTAATTACCCTAGGTACAATACCTAATCTGACCTGATGGTAAGGGGGGCGCCAGAGAGCTGCAAGTTTTCAAGCAGAACTGTAAATTGGGATTTTCATAAATCCCTGCAGTTCGTGTTATATTGCAGAGCAGTGGGATAACTAAAATAAGCTCCTGCGGTAAATTGAGGGGTCAATAGCCTTGTTTGTGTTTTCATCACATTGGAGCAGTGGAGGGATAAATAAGACAAGCCCCCTGCACAAGTGATAGCCGTGGGCTTGCCAAAGGTCATCCCGATCGTGATGTACTGTTGACAGTCACGGTGTGAATCGTGACACTAGGGTTAGGATTTGGATGAGGGTTAGGGGTGTTTTAGGGTTAGGTTTGTGGTTAGGGTTATGGTTAGGATTGGTATTAGGGTTAGGGGTGTGTTGGGGTTAGGTTTGTGGTTAGAGTTATGGTTAGAGATGGGATTAGGTTAGGGGTGTGTTGTGGTTAGGGTTGTGGTTAGAGTTGGGAGTAGGGTTAGAGATGTGTTGGGGTTAGGGTTGGAGTTAGAATTGGGGATTTACACTGTTTAGGTACATCAGGGGGTCTCAAAACGCGACATGGCGCCACCATTGATTCCAGCCAATTTTCCGTTCAAAAAGTCAAATGGTGCTCCTTCCCTTCTGGGCCCTACCATGCACCCAAACAGTGGCTTTCCCCCACATATGGGGTGTCAGCAACTCAGGAGAAATTACACAACAAATTTTGTGATCCATTTTCTCCTGATACCCTTGTGAAAATAAAAAAAATTAGTACCAAAGTAAATTTTTGTGAAAAAAGTAAAATGTTCATTTTTTCCTTCCACATTGCTTTAATTCTCGTGAAGCACCTGAAGGGTTAATAGACTTCTTGAATGTGGTTTTACGCACCTTGAGGAGTGCAGTTTTTAGAATGGTGTCACTTTTGGGTATTTTCTGTTATATTGACTCCCAAAGTCACTTTAAATGTGAGGTGGTCCCTAAAAAAAATGGTTTTGCAAATTTTATTGGAAAAATGAGAAATCGCTGGTCAACTTTTAACCCTTATAACTTCCTAACAAAAAAATGTGTTTTCAAAATTGTGTTGATGTAAAATAGACTTGTGGGAAATGTTATTAAGTATTTTGTGTGACACCACTCTCTAATTTAAGGTCATAAAAATTCAAAGTTTGAAAATTGCTAAATTTTAAAAATTTTCACAAAATTTCTGCTTTATTCATAAATAAACGCAAGTCATATCGAAGAAATTTTACCACTATCATGAAGTACAATATGGCACAAAAAAAGGTCTCAGAATCAGTGGGATTTGTTGAAGCTTTCCAGAGTTATAACCACATAAATTGACAGTGGTCAGAATTGTAAAAATTGGCTTGGTCTTTAAGCAGCAAATTGGCTTTGTCACTAAGGGGTTAGTCATAGTGATAGCATAACCATAGTCATAGCCATAGCCATAGTCATAATCATAGCCATTGCCATAGTCATAGCCATAATCACAGCCATAGCCATAGTCATAGACATAACATAGTCATAGCCAAAGCCATAGTCTTAGCCATAGTAAAATTTAAAAAAAATAGTTTAGCCTCTTGGTCCTCACTTCATGAGGCGAGAGCAGTTATCTAATTAGTGGTGTGCCAATATTAGATAGGCAGGCAAATTAATGCCAGGACGGCTTCTGATGTCCCCTGTAACACAACTATTTCCTTCAATATTACAAACAGGAGTTTCCCAATATTAATGATTGCATTATGGGAATTAAACAATTTATTGCTTTCTTCTCTTTTTTTAAATAAATTGCCTACACTAAATGCTTTATTTATTTATTCTCTTATTTTTTATCATGGACAGAATAAGTAATGAGAATAACCTCGATTTCCACCAATTAAGAATTATTTGCAATTATTTTTATTTTTTTATATTTATGTTTTTTTTGCACATAATCTTGTATACTGGTAGACCTGTTTTAGACAGGTCTAGTACAAGTTTAGCAGCCATGCTAAATATTAAATAGCAATGTCATATGGGTAGTCAATCTCTGCTAGCTTAGAGCGATCAGAGACTACTCTGGCTGGTGAATCTGCTGCTTCAGCAAACATCACGTCATCAGAGCAGGGGCTTCTCTTATGCTTTATTCTGTTGTGAAGACGTGACTGCCAACATCATGCTGACTGATAGCTGGCTCCCCACTGACTGACTGCAGGAAGCCAGCGGTTAATCAACATTACATCGCAGTTATGCCACATCGACAAAGCAGCCCATCAGAAGAAGACCTGCTCTGTTCATGTGAAGCAGCTGAATCGCTGGCAGGACAGGCAACTAGTTAGCAACTAATTGTCTGTTAGTTCTTAGTCCTATAGTAAAAAAGTAAACTTGTCCCGGAAAACCCTTTTAACCCCTTTCCGACTTTGGGCATAATAATACGCCTGTGTCGGACTTCCTCCCTTTGATGCGGGCTTCGGCGCTGAGTCCACATTTTTCCCAGTACATGCCAGCTGTTTTGAACAGCTGACATGTGCCTCTAACAGCCGTGGGTGGAATCGCAATCCACTTGCGGCTGTTAACCCGTGAAATGCTGCTGTCAATCTCTAACAGTGGCATTTAACTCGCGTTTCCAGCAAGCGCGCTGGAAATCTCGCCCATCGGTGATTGAGGGTCACCAATGGGTTGGCATGACAACCAGAGGTCGCTAGCAGACCTCTATAGTTGTCATTGCCGGATTGCTATGAGCGCCGCTTGGTGGTTGCCACTCATAGCAAGTGAGCATTTCTGCTACATACAGGCAATCTGATAGTCGCCTGTATGTAGTATAGCCGATTGGACAACTGCAGCATCTAGTCTCCCATGAAGACTATTGAAGCATGCAAAAAGTAAATTTAAAAAAAATATATAAAAATAAAAGTTTAAATCACCCCCTTTTAGCCCCATTCAAAATAAAACAATAAAAAAATCAAACATACACATATTTGGTATCGCCGCATTCAGAATCGCCCGATCTATCAATAAAGAAAAGAATTAACCCGATCGCTAAACGGTGTAACGAGAAAAAAAGTCAAAACGCCAGAACTATTTTTTTGTGCGATGCTACATTGCAATAAAATGCAATAACGAGCGATTAAAAGATCATATCTACACCAAAATGGCATAAATAAAAATCAGCTTGCTCGCAAAAAATAAGCCCTCGCCCAGCCCCAAATCATGAAAAATGGAGATGTGACAGGTCTTGGAAAATGACGCCATTTTTTATTTTTACCAAAGTTTGGATTTTTTTCTCCACTTAAATAAAAAAGAACCTAGACAGGGGAACAAATAACAAAAACGGAAAATGCCCGTGGGGTTAAGGAGTTTATTTGTTTTCTGTGGGAAAAGCTATGAACATATACAGTTATAATTGAATGGGTACATTTCCCTCTGCATGGAACCACTGGTGTTAAAAACACATTTATATATTCCTTATTAGGTAATACTTTTTTATTATAGAGGGACTCCCTGTTCAAGATCCTTATTTTACTTTTATAACACCATCATATTTCATTGCACTTGATCGGAATCATAGAATCATAGAATATTAGAGTTGAAGGGGACCTCAAGGGTCATCGTCTCCAACCCCCTGCTCAATGTAGGAGTCGCTAAATCATCTCAGACAGATGTCTGTCCAGCTTCTGCTTGAAGACATCCATTCAAGGAGAACTCCCTACCTCTCGAGGCAGTCTGTTCCACTCATTGATCACCCTCACTGTCAAAAATTTTCTCTAATAACTAATCTGTATCTTCTCCCTTTCAGTTTCATTCCATTGCTCCTCGTGTTTACATGTGCAAATGAGAATAATGATGATCCCTCTACACTGTGACAGCCCTTCAGATATTTGTAGACCGCTATTAAGTCTCCTCTTAGCCCTCTTTTTTGCAAGCTAAACATTCCTAGATCCTTTAACCATTCCTCGTTGTCCTCAATGTAAACCCATGCAAACACGGGGAGAACATACAATCTCCTTTGCAGAAGTTGTCCATGATGGGTTATCAACGCAGGACCCCAGTTCTGCAAAGCAACAGTGCTAACCACTGAGTCACTGTGCTACCCATCGCTTGGACTGAGTGAAAAGTAATTTTCTAAGTCCAAAGTGCACTGTAGACAAACCATTGATTTGAATGGTGAGATGCTCATGACACGGAAATTGCCCCTTGTTTTTAGAAATCAAAATGTTGTTTCAGAAGCCATAATTCGAGAAATATACAGAACTACAAACTATCAAACATTCTTTCAAAGTTTAGTTACCCTTCAAAGTGTCATTAAACTTTTAATAATGTTTTGATATAATGTATCCACATAAAAAAACAGAAAAGTTTAGTTCCACATTAAGTAACTTCTGATTCCTTTCCAAGCTTACCTGTACAGCTGCATATTCCCTGCTCCTTGCATATTACATGCCTTCCTTGCAGTAATCGGCTTTGATCAAATATTATGGTTTGAATACAATTGATCATGGTTTTAAGCCCAGTCCATCACTTTCTGCCAGCAATTATCCAAAGCTGAAACATGAAAAGAAAACATACTGCATCAGTAAAATGCAAAATGTTTGTTTTCTCTGTAAAATGGCAAGAGACCATTCCATTAGGGCCTGGCAGAGCAGCGCGTCTTCCAAACATTTCCTACTTTATTCTAATTGTTTCTCTATTGCCAGTGTTCTGATGATTGAGCAGTGGGAGAGAAACACATTAATCACTCATAAAACATTTAGATTAATCAGATACACTCATTAACTACAAAACCAATCACGAGGAAGATAATTTGTCTTTCTTCATGTGAAAAATACATTTATTTTCTAAATGATGCAAGATACTTTATGGTGTGTTAAAGATAATACCTAGTGTGGATTATTATTTCATTATACTATAGAACCACAGATATGTTTCCTTTGGGGAGCAAAGATTTAATTCTGGTCTAATCGTAAGAAATAATATTGGTCCTTGAAATCTATAATATATTTTTAGTGGGTTCTATGGTGGAACAGTCTCATGAAAATCTTGGGGGGAAAAAATGAAAATTTTAATTTTTATAAGAATAATAGCACTAGACATGCAACCTTACCTGTATAGGAATATTTCAGAGCTGTCTTCTCTTATGTCCAAGCTCCAATCTTTGCTGGAAAACACCCAATGACCACCATGCAGCTCCCCAGTAGACCAGTAGTCAATCATTTCCAAAAACTCGAAAATTCATGAGCACTACCCAAATTACCAATCATTGTACTGTACACAAATGAGCCCAACTATACTTTTCTGCAATTTTGTTCAGACGACTTCAGGATATTTTGTCCAGTCCACAGATGGACATGCCGTTGGAGTAACCTGGGCAGCCGCAGAGGTGCCCAGGAGGTAAGGGGCCCACTACCACCTCTAACACAAGTGGAATTGATGAGCTGTTGGACTGCAAAGGGCCCGTATGGTGTTCTTGCATAAGGGCCTTCTTCTGACTGATTATACTGCTGGATCAGGCAATAGGAAAGGTAAGGAAGGACACTTACAGGTGGCATATGAAAGACACTGGGTCATGGAAATGGGGGCATTAAGTAAGATCTGATTCACTCATATTTACCCAGAATTAAATGGTCACTGCATTTTCAGACAACCTGATAATATGCTAAATATGAAATCTGTGAATCCCCAATATGATGTTTTCTTACCTCTGGACACTGACCTCAATGTGGCAGCCACTAAATGTCTCCCTTATTTCTCATTTCTCTTAAACTACATATGGAGAGATAAAAATTCAGATTTGATCATGGAAGTGATTGGACAATGTTAGGCATAAAGCATGCTGGGAAGTGAGGAAAATAAATACTATGTCATTTTGTGCTGGTGTCATGGTTTCATCATTCACTGTGGCCTAGGGATGCTGTGAGTGACAGCTCGGCGACCCTATAGGATCTTCAGTGTGCTGGACAGTCAATATTGTGAGTGACAGCCCAGTCTTCCAATCTGATGCTGCGATGTGCTTGGCCATCATCATTTTGATTGACAGCCCCACCGCTCAATCTGGCCTAGCCTGCTGGCTTTCCTCCAGGTACCTCCCATTCTTGATTATTTGCAAGCTATTTAGCTGGCTAGATATGAGCAGGCCATTGTCAGCTGTAGCTTTATTCTGTGTCTGATTGCCTGATCTTGTTGATGGACCCTGGATTTGTCGTAACTATTTGTGTGTGTTATCTCTTGTGCTCTTGATGATCTCTTACCTCAGGTCCCTGACCATGGACTTGGCCTCTGATTATCTGTTTGTCTTATCCTCTTAACTTGATGTACCCTCCTAGCATTGGACCCCGGACTGTAATTTAACCACACCTTTTGTATTTCCTCTCTATACTACAAGCCCTCCCGATATCTGACCTCGGACCTCCTGACTACCCTGTCTCATGGCTTGTCCATGAGTAGTGACAGTAGATTACTGATGTAGAGTGGATGGCAAGTTAACAAATATTACATTTCGTACAGTTCCTGGACATATATTTGTGCACAAAAAGCATTTTTGTTGGTGGCACAACTTATCATGAATTTGACTGACAGGTGTAGCCACACCCCATTCCATTCATGCACCAACCATAATATGCCCATATTGGCATTACCTAGTCAGACTGGCATATAAATGTCAAATGTCACTATTTTTACGCAATTTCCTAATTGCACAAAAATATTGCAACTTATTAAGGTGATACTGTATATGTCTTATGCCAGAATTCTTTATATATTTTGAAGATTTAATTACAATATTGGAAAACAATAAGATGAAACGAAAGGAGAAGATTAGGGTAGGAATTGCTGTGATTTTTTAAGTCATACAGCAAAGGATCTGTCAGTCAATCAGGAGAAGGCAGCTCTGGACAAGGAATAGAGCTGGAGTCACAGAGGCTTGAGAAGTGCTTTCATGTGCCCAAAGCACTTCAGCATCATTTGCGTATTGATTCAAATGCTAATTTGTCTATGGTGGAGAAGCACACTGATCATATAAAGCCATTGCTGGACTTGTTTTTGCAAGAGCTAGATGTGCATATAAATAGTTGGTGGGGGGGGGGGTGAGAGCCTGCTGACAGATTCCCTTTAAGGACAATGGAGAATGTGGAGCCTTAAGTTCCACCTCTCCTAATATAGAAATTAAGCCCGCGGGCCCACTATTTTACACCTACAATTCATCATGCTCATATATTTAGCACAGGAAATTACTATGTCGCTCAGCAGATGTGTAAAAAGTCCTGGGTAAACAACCTTCTGTGTGATATGTATATTTACAAAGTTTAAGATCTGTCATCTATAAGGAAGGATATAAATAAACCAGTAGAAGATGAAGAAACTTTGCAGATATTTCCATGAAAAGCTGTTGATTTCGTGATAATTGAGCAGAATAGTAAACATATGTCACAGTGTAAGTATAGCGCGGCATAGTTAGGAGGTGGAGATAAATGATAACATATTAATGTATCCGGGAGTGCGTTTTTTTGCGGTGTGGTTGGAGAGTAGTGCCTTCACCCTGTGTAGTTTACATGCTGCATCTGACAGCTTTATCTCTCTATTCGCAAAAGAGATTGACAATCCAATTAAATTACATCTGCTAGAGGTGAGTGAAGGGGTGCCCATCATCCAGTCTGTGTTCTCATCACGTCGCTCCCTACAGTGCTTCACCGGCACTATTCCTCAATGACATGGAAGTAGCCTTGGAAATGTTTACAATCCAGAAGCATGGTGCTGAATGATTATGTATTCCCATTACTACACACATTATGTAGCACATTCTTCATGAAAAATATCTATATCTATATCGAGGACCATAGGGACACATTTTCTTACCAGATTTAGATGTTACAGGCTGGATTTGTTATTCATTCTTTCGAGCTGTGTAGGTAAGATCATGGGGTTAAACTAATTTTTTTTCACAGTTTTTGCTCCACGTTCCAGGTTATGTGACCCAAAAGAGTGAAAGCGATGAAGTGGACTCTGACCCATTACAATAGGAGCCAGCAAGGACTAATGTTCATCTCTGGTGCCCTCAAAGGCAGTGTACAAGCAGAACTAAGGCAGATATCCAGCCACAATGCAGATACAGGGGGATATTAAATTTGCCAGGAATACTAAGTGCACTTCACTTTGCTTTTATACCAGATATTGCGATGGTGCCCAAGGGAAGAGCGATCAAAACACACAATCCAAGGGGTTCCTATACTTCCAATGGGCCCCAAAATTCAGCATAACATCTGGCTTCCAGAACCTCCTCTCGCTGGCTGGTGTGACATTTGCATGACCCATGATTATGGCTTATAGTCAATGAAAACCCAAAAGACATAATCTCAGTAAATTAGAATTCTTTAAAACACCAGCTTGAAAAATGATTTCAAAATCCGAAATGTTTAGTAAATGCACTCAATACTTGGTCGGGGCTCTTTTTGCATCAATTACTGCATCAATGCAGCGTGTGGCACCGCTGATATGTTATGGAAGCCCAGGTTGGACAGCAGGGTGGTTCAGTGATTAGCACTGCAGCCTTGCAGCGCTGGAGTCCTGGGTTCAAATTCCACTAAGGACAACATCTGCAAGGAGTTTCTATGTTCTCCCCGTGTTTGCGTGGGTTTCCTCCAGGTTCTCTGGATCCTCCCACATTCCAAAGACATACTGATAGGGAATTTAGATTGTGAGCCCCATTGGGACAGCGATGATAATGTCTGTAAAGTGCTGGGTAACATGATGGCGCTATATAGATAAAAGTATATTATTATCATTGCTTTGATAGCAGCCTTCGGCTCGTTTGCATTGCTGGGTCTGGTGTCTCTCATCTTCCTCTTGACAATACGCCATAGATTCTCTATGGGGTTGAGGTCAGGCGAGTTTGCTGCCAATCAAGCACAGTGATATTGTTGTTTGTAAACCAGGTATTGGTACTTTTGGCAGTGTGGAAGGGGCCAAGTCCTGCTGGAGAATGAAATTTCCAGCTCCAAAAAAGCTTGTCGGCAGAGGGAAGCATGAAGTGCTCTAAAATTTCCTGGTAGATGGCTGCGCTGACTTTGGTCTTGATAAAAAACAGTGGACCTACACAAGCAGACATGGCTCTTCAAACTATCACTGACTGTGGAAACTTCACACTACACCTCAAGCAGCTTGGATTGTGGCCTCTCCACTCTTCCTCCAGACTCCGGGACCTTGATTTCCAAATGAAATGCAAAATTTACTTTAATCTGAAAACAACAGCTTGGACCACTGAGTAACAGTCCAGTTCATTTTCTCCTTGGCCCAGGTAAGACGCTTCTGGCGTTGTCTATTGGTCATGAGTGGCTTGACACAAGGAATGTGACACTTGTAGCCCATGTCCTGGATACGTCTGTGTGTGGTGGCTCTTGAAGCAATAACTCCAGCAGCAGTCCACTCCTTGTGAATCTCCCCAAAATGTTTGACTGACCTTTTCTTAACAATCCTTTAATAATCCTGTGGTTATCCCGGTTGCTTGTGCACCTTTTCGTACCACGCTTTTTCCTTCCACTCAACTTTCTACTAGTATGCTTAGATACAGCACTCTGTGAATAGCCAGCTACATTATCAATGACCTTTTGTGGCTTACACTCCTTGTGGAGTGTGTTAATCACTGCCTTCTGTACATCTGTCAAGTCAGCAGTCTTCCCCATGATTGTGGAGCTACTGAGACAGACTAAGGGACCGTTCTAAACACTTAGGAAGCCTATGCAGATGTTTTTTGTTAATTATTCTAATTTACTGAGATAATGACTTTTGGGTTTTCATTGACTGTAAGTCATAATCATCAACATTAACAGAAATAAACACTTGAAATAGATCGCTCTGTGTGTAATGACTATATAATATATGAGTTTCACTTTTTGTATTGAAGAACTGAAATAAATTAACTTTTTGATGATATTCTAATTTAGTGAGAAGCACACATAGAAATCAGTGCATGAAAGCTTTTTTCAAAGGAAATATGTAGTACTTGAGTCAAAGTCTGTAAACTTCAATGGGGGTGGAGGCAGCAGGACCATTTTATGAATGTCAGAAAACAAGCTGAAGTTTGCATTTCTAATTGCGGTCTATGGATAATATGTGTCCTTGTTTTACTGCGTGCTGTAATTCAGCCTTTTACTGGCCGATGCAGTCTGTTGAGTCCTCTGAGATTCGCTCCACAGATAAGCAGTTGGTTAAATCTTTTACCTTGGTTACTGGTCTAATTCTTCCCAGATCAATAAAGTCTAAAATGAATTACTGTTGAAAGGATATTGCACCTGTAAAGCAAGTTAATAGTGGAATCACGCTGTGCCTCCCCCAGTGCATGTGCGAGCTCAGGAATCCAAGGCTTGCTCATGCTGTAAAGTCTATTGACTAGGATTTATAGATCGAAAAATAGAAAGAAGACCCTTTGAAAGGGGAAAAAGATAGAAAAAGCACTTTTTTATTTTATTGCAAAGTCGACTTTTGTTTTTATGGGCTAGATTGTGGCTTAACAGATTCGAACTTTACATAGAAATGTATGTATGTATATATATATATATATATATATATATATATATATATATATATATATATATATATATATATATAATGTTCCCCAGGTGATTATATGAGATTTTACGTATATATAATGTAGTATAATACAAATCAAGTAGCCACAGACGAGGAGGTCTGCTGCAGAAATGATGTGCTTGTCAACAGTGGTATAGGAACACAATCAAACCAAGATGGTAGAGCTGGGCAACCTGTCAATTTTTTTTGTGCGTTTGCCCCTTAGCATTCTGGGGGGCAGTCATTAGTATAATTATATAACATCTTTGGTCTCCACTAAACATCATAAAGTAGATTTATTGCCTGCAAAACCACATTCATTATGGGGGGACATTTTTATGTGGATTATTCATGACTTTTTGATATCATTGTTTAATTTCTCATTTCACTATTTTTCAGACTATAGGACGCGCTTTAACATAAGACACACCCGAGGCTTACATAGTAGAAAATAGGAAAAAATTAATTTCTACTAATTAAAACTTTATCAAGATGTAAAGAATGTGGAAGAATGAATACCCATAATCTTCATGTTCTAGGGTACAATTGGGAGCTTAAAGTTAAAAGTCACTATTTCTTTACAGAATGTAAAATATGCATACACAGTGTTACAGCACACACACATACACAGTGTTACAGCACACACATACACAGTGTTACAGCACACACATACAGAGTGTTACAGCACACACACATACACAGTGTTACAGCGCACACATGCAATGTTACAGCACGCACACATGCACAGTGTTACAGCACGGACACATGCACAGTGTTACAGCGCACACATGCAATGTTACAGCACGCACACAAACACAGTGTTACAGCATGCACACATGCACAGTGTTACAGCAAGCACACTTACACAGTGTTACAGCACACACATGCAATGTTACAGCACGCACACATATACTGTGTTACAGCACACACACATACAGTGTTACAGCACACACATACAGTGCTACAACACACACACACAGTGTTACAGCATGCACATATACACAGTGTTACAGCACACACACAATGTTACAGCACACACACATACACAGTGTTACAGCACACACACATACAGTGTTACAACACACATACACAGTGTTGCAAAACAGATACACAATGTAACAGCATACACATACACAGTGTTACAGCAGACACATATACAAAGTGTTTCAGCAGGCACAAACATAGTGTTACAGCATGCACACATACAGTGTTGCAGCACGCACATACACAGTGGTACAGCACAAACAAATACACAATGTTACAGCATGCACATATAGTGTTACAGCAAACACATGCACAGTGTTACAGCACCCAAACATACACAATGTTACTGCACACACACACACACACACACAGTGTTTCAGCATGCACAGACACAGTGATACAGCATGCACACACATACACAGTGTTACATCACACACATACAGTGCTACAGCACATACATCCACAGTGTCACAGCATTCACATACACAGTGTTACATGACGTAAACATACACAATGTTACATCATTTATACAGCACACACATGCATAGTGTTACAGCACGCACATACTCAGTGTTACAGCACGCACATACACAGTGTTACAGCATGCACACACATACACAGTGCTAGAATACCCACACATACAGTGCTACAGCACATACATCCACAGTGTCATAGCACACACACACACGCACACACATATGCAGTGTTACAGCACATACATACACATTGTTACAGCACACGCATACACAATGTTACGGCACACACTAACAGTGTTACAGCACACAGACATACACAGTTTTACAGCATGTACACACATATGCAGTGTTACAGCAAACACACATGCAGCGCCCCAGAGTCCTGGTCATTGCAGTATTGTCGCTCTGCCGCTAAGGGGAGTGATGGTACGTCTGATGGCACTAAAGGAGTTCAGCTGACCAGGTATCACAGTCACATATTATATTTCACACTATGGCCACCAGGGGGAGCAAAAGGTTTTATGTATTAGGCCACTCCTCACACTCTGGTAAAACTGGGGGTTGGATAGGAAGTTAGTGAGAAGCTGACTGGGTTTTGCCCAGGTAACATCTAGTGAGAGAAGAGGTTGCTTGGGAAGATTCAGGGGGGTCCCTGTCAGGGGTGGGATCCTGACAGTGGCCTAGCACAGGACAGATCGTTACGGAGCCGTGCCTGCACCTCATTGCGGCGGCATCTTAAGAAAGGACACGAATATATTATGGAGAAGTGAGAAACGAGATCACAGCACAAAGGCGATAGAACCAGAAGGAGTCGTGCCCCGAGATCGGCAACATCCTTCTGAGGCGCGTAGCCGGCGGCTGGAACGCCAAGGATGTACTAGACTCTACGCATTACTTTGAACTACGGCAGGGCAGTTAACTCTAGGTTGGCTGTCTCACCTTTACACCTAATGAAGACAACGGAGGCAATTGTGGGAGAGGGGCATCTCTAGGGTCCCTATAAAATAACTCCAGGCCTACCCCGTCATACGGGTGCGTCCTATCCATATCATCTGGGGGACTTAACTGCGCATGACTTAACCGTACATGAAAAACGGATTAACGGCGTTTATCCAGCACTGGGTGTAACCCTGGACTTCACCCTTCCCAGGCCAAGAAGGGTTAAGTGCCAGGTGCAGCCCTGGAAGCCGTCCAACTAAACCTCGGAGAACCGAAAACTGTAAATAGTTCCTTAAAACTGTTTGTTTTCCTGTTTTTGCTACTTTAAAACCCGACCAGGGTTAGTTCTTAAAGGGATCCCTTTGTTGACCCAGGATCCCTATTGTTTTATGTTTTTGCCCAAGTTTTCCACGTTTCTCAAAGACTGCCGAATCATGGACGGTGAATGATTCACAAACTGTTGCTGTATATAGTTTGCACCTTCTTAAAGGTGCCCTCTACTGGTTTTACAAAAAGAAGAGCTTTTTGAAGAGACTGTTCCTGAATACAGCGCAGAAGTTCTTGCTTTAAACGGACTTGCAACTTGAGAGTTTGCACTACCTCAGAAGAGACTTGGTTTCCCTCTTAAAGGGAATGTCTAAATGTTGCACTTAGCTTAACCCATAACGTGCCTTAAATAGTTAGACCGTAACAATGTTTTACATAGTAGTAGTATGTAGTTAGAAAGATAGTGATAAGAAATAGAAATGTTGATAATGTTATGTGAATAAAACTGAAGTTAAAGTGATTAATAGAACTGATGATAGGAAGCCAAGGAAAGATGCAGTAGGCCCGTGGGGGTAGACAAGAGAGTCCTGCATATGAGAAAGAGAACTAAAAAAAAAATAAAAAAATGTTGATTTGCACTCTTAGTCTTATAGTATACCTTTAGTGGGTCCAGTATACGCCCTTAAAGGAAAAGTTAAATTATGGTTCTAGAAAAGTTTGCACTTAGTAGATAGTAGATAGTATGCCCAGCTGGGAAATGATAGTTATTTATAGCTAGATATTTAATAAGTGTTATTTAAAATCTTCAACACAATGTAAACATGTTTCTGTTTGTAACGTTCAAGTGTTCTCACCTCCCATAAAGGGAAGCACTGTTAAATTTACTTGTTTACAGCATTCTAAAATTTTGTATGTCTTTTGCTAACATGTATTGTTGTTCTTCTTTTCCCAGTCCGGGAGTACTGGATTTAACGGGGGGGAGTGCAGCGCCCCAGAGTCCTGGTCGTTGCAGTATTGTCGCTCTGCCGCTAAGTGGAGTGATGGTACGTCTGATGGCACTAAAGGAGTTCACCTGACCAGGTATCACAGTCACACATTACACTTCACACTCTGGCCACCAGGGGGAGCAAAAGGTTCTATGTATTAGGCCACTCCTCACACTCTGGTAAAACTGGGGGTTGGATAGGAAGTTAGTGAGAAGCTGACTGGGTTTTGCCCAGGTAACATCTAGTGAGAGAAGAGGTTGCTTGGGAAGATTCAGGGGGGTCCCTGTCAGGGGTGGAATCCTGACAGTGGCCTAGCACAGGACAGATCGTTACAGAGCCGTGCCTGCACCTCATTGCGGCAGCATCTTAAGAAAGGACACGAAGTGAAGTATATTGTGGAAAAGTGAGAAACGAGATCACAGCACAAAGGCGATAGAACCAGAAGGAGTCATGCCCCGAGATCGGCAACATCCTTCTGAGGCGCTTAGCCGGCGGCCGGAACGCCGAGGAAGTAATAGACTCTACGCATTACTTTGAACTACGGCAGGGCAGTTAACTCTAGGTTGGCTGTCTCACCTTTACACCTAATGAAGACAACGGAGGCAATTGTGGGAGAGGGGCGTCTCTAGGGTCCCTATAAAATAACTCCAGGCCTACCCCGTCATACGGGTACTTCCTATCCATATCATCTGGGGGACGGAGAGAAACAACAGAAACATACACGACAGTTGTGAGGACTATCCCGTGGTGCTCAGCAGGGAGGTACTACAACACACAGGCGCTAGTAGGAAGGCTACTGATTTCCACCTGCAAAGGGAACTCTGGATGTGCCTTCGGACTGGACGGTCTCAGCCAGCCCTGTTAGCAGTGCTCTGGATTGCAGATGCCGAAGCCTTCAGTAAAAAGGTAAAGAGACTGCAATCCTGTGTCCTTGTCATTTACTGTGACCTACACCGTCACCTACATCTTTAATTGGGCGCCCCTTAGCAGGGCCACGGACCGGGTCAGGCCTCCGTGACATTCCCCGAACCGAAAGACCTGGTACCGAGTACCCCGCTGCCCTGCATCTGGGGGCCGCTCCACACACATACAGTGTTACAGCACATACATACACAGTGTTACAGCATGCACACATACACAGTGTTACAGCATGCACACATACACAGTGTTACGGCACATACAGTATTACAGCACACACACATACACAGTGTTACATCACACACATACAGTGCTACAGCAAACACATCCACAGTGTCACAGCACACACACATACAGTGTTACCGCACGCACACATACACAGTTTTACAGCACACAGACACACAGTTTTACAGCATGCACACGCATATACAGTGTTACAGCACACAAACACACACACATACACAGTGTTACAGTACTGTACACTTTCTGCAGTGCACACATACACATAACTCTGCTGCATTCACATGTCATACCTCCCAACCATCCCGGATCCTGGTCATAGACACTATTGAATACAGTGCTGGAGCAGGGGGCTGTCAGATTCCTGATTCAAGTTTCAGACTGGGTAGAGAATGAAGGACCCTTAAGTCACATGATATTCTCATGTTAGGTGACTGACAGCAGAAAGCAGCTCAGCCACAGAGGAGCAGAACACAGGCAAGTGAAGTGGCTGAGTGAGAGGCACTATTAGGACTGTGGGGCATCATACTTTGTGTGAGGTTTGCATGGGTATCATACCATGTGTGCTGTGGACTATGAGGGGCATCATACTGTGTGAACGATTGTGAGTAGTGTTGAGCGATACCGTCCGATACTTGAAAGTATCGGTATCGGAAAGTATCGGCCGATACCGGCAAAGTATCGGATCTAATCCAATACCGATACCCGATACCAATACAAGTCAATGGGACTCAAGTATCGGACGGTATCCCTGATGGTTCCCAGGGTCTGAAGGAGAGGAAACTCTCCTTCAGGCCCTGGGATCCATATTAATGTGTAAAATAAAGAATTAAAATAAAAAATATTGCTATACTCACCTCTCCGACGCAGCCTGCACCTTACCGAGGAAACCGGCAGCCTTGTTTGCTTAAAATGCGCGCGTTTACTGCCTTCCGTGACGTCACGGTTTCTGATTGGTCGCGTGCCGCCCATGTGACCGCGACGCGACCAATCACAACAAGCCGTGATGTAATTTTCAGGTCCTGAATGCCTAGAATTAGGCATTCAGGACCTGAAAATTACGTCACGGCTTGTGATTGGTCGCGTCGCGGTCACATGGGCGGCACGCGACCAATCACAAGCTGTGACGTAATTTTCATGTCCTGAATGCCTAGAATTAGGCATTCAGGACCTGAAAATTACGTCACGGCTTGTTGTGATTGGTCGCGTCGCGGTCACATGGGCGGCACGCGACCAATCAGAAGCCGTGACGTCACGGAAGGCAGTAAACGTGCGCATTTTAAGCAAACAAGGCTGCCGGTTTCCTCGGTAAGGTGTAGGCTGCGTCGGAGAGGTGAGTATAGCAATATTTTTTATTTTAATTCTTTATTTTACACATTATATCGATCCCGGTACCGATTCCCGATACAACAAAAGTATCGGATCTCGGTATCGGAATTCCGATACCGCTAAGTATCGGCCGATACCCGATACTTGCGGTATCGGAATGCTCAACACTAATTGTGAGGACTTAATATTGTTTGAGGGGCTGTGGGGTAAAGTACTTTGGGGCATGTGTGGGCATTATATTATGTGCGGGGGACTGTGAGAACATTAACATGTGTAGTAAGGGGCTGTATGTGCATCATATTGTGTGAAGTGTGACTTTGTGGGCATCATACTGTGTTGGGGGCAAAATGCTGTGTGCGCGGACTGCTGTATATGTTCAGCTTGCCTTCATTTCAAAGTTGGGAGGTAGGTACTTTGGGAAAAATATGTATTTGATGCACTGCCAATTTTACAAGTTTTCAAATCTACAACAAATGGAGAGGTCTGTAATTTTTATCGTAGGTACACTTCAACTGTGAGAGACAGAATCTAAAAATAAAAAACAGAAAATCACATTGCATAAATTTTACGTAATTAAGTTGCATTGTATTGCATGAAATAAGTATTTGATCACTGACCAACCAGCAAGAATTCTGTCTCTCACAGTCCTGTAACTTTTTTTTTGTAAGAAGCCCTCACTCTGCACTCATTGCCTGTATTAATTGCACCTGTTTGAACTTGTTACCTGTATAAAAGACACCTGTCCACACAATCAACCACACTCCAACTTCTCCACCATGGTCTAGACCAAAGAGCTGTATAAGGACACCAGGGACAAAATTGTAGACCTGCACAAGGCTGGGAAGGACTACAGGACAATAAGCAAGCAGCTGGTGAGAAGGCAACAACTGTTGATGCGATAGGTCAGAAATCAGTCAAGAACTATACAGGAGGACCAGGTCAATGACGTGAAGAAAGCTGGGACTACAGTGTCAAACATTACCATTAGTAAAGCACGGTATCATGGATTAAAATCCTGCAGGTCACGCAAGGTCTCCCTGCTCACGCCAGCACATGTCCAGGCCTGTTTAAAGTTCACCACTGACCATCTGGATGATCCAGAGGAGGCATGGGAGAAAGTCATGTGGTCAGATGAGACCAAAATACAACTTTTTTGCATCAACTCCACTCGCCGTGTGTGGAGGAAGAAGAAAGATAAGTACAACTCCAAGAATACCATCCCTTCCGCGAAGCATGGTGAGGGAAACATCTTAATTTGAGAGTGTTTTTCTGCAAAGGGGACTGTATGACTGCAGCATATTAAAGGGAGGATGGATGGAGTCATGTATTGAAATTTTGGCAAATAACCTCCTTCTCTTAATAAGAGCATTAAAGATAGGTAATCTCTTGGTCTTCCAGCATGACAATGACCCAAAACACATAGCTAGAGCAACCAAGGAGTGGCTCCGTAAGAAGCATTTCAAGGTCCTGGAGTGGCCTAGCCAATCTCCAGACCTGAGCCCAATAGAAAATCTTTGGAGGAGCTGAAACTCAATGTTGCCCAGTGACAGCTCCGAAACCTGAAAGATCTGGAGAAGATCGGTATGGAGGAGTGGGCCAAAATCCCTGCTGCAGTGTGTGCAAACTTGGTCAAGGACTACAGGAAACATCTGACCTCTGTAATTGCAAACAAAGGTTTTTGTACCAAATATTGAGTTCTATTTTTCTATTGTATCAGATCCTTATTTTATGCAATAAAATGCAAATTAATTATGTAAAAATCATACATTGGTATTCGCTTCTCTTCTATAAGATGAATCACACATTGCTTCTCATCTATAAGATGCACACTCTGTTTAGTAAGATTTGTATTGCTAAAAAGTGCATCTTATAGCACAGTACTACAGTATAGTAATATTATTTTGGTTTAACATGTCAAAAAGTCGTAAAGAAATAGCATTCAATTTAATTTGATATTGTATATGCTGTCTTTTTACATTGTAATGTAATGTTAAAACAAAGCTAGTATATTAACCTATACAGTATAGAAATAGGAAATTGCTATGGCATACCTTGAAAAAATGGCCAGGAACTCTACCAATTACATTGGTCATTGTGAATTTTCCTATTAGGTTGTTCCATTTACCATAAAAATATATTGCAGAGTAGTATTTGGCTACTTCTAAAAGAGTCAAGAATACGGGGCACAGGGTAAAGACAGTATTTTTAAGGAACACCTCCATGTTTCTTTATACGAAAGCATACGAAGTGGACAAGGTGTAATGCTATATGCACATACTGTAGTATGAATTTACCAGAGGCAATCGGGTGTAGGTTTGTGTGGTAATCATGGGAAAAAAACTGCCTCTGAAACTCGTGTTTCTGCTCTGGATTGGTCAATGGATCTGGACATATTTTTATGTAATTGAATTTCAGCTTACTTCTGGCTTTTCAGCACACAATCTCTGGCAATAATGCTGGGAATGTTTGCTTATTAGACCATGCAAATATGTTTCTGATCTATAGCTTCTATGTGTACTTGCAGACCAACTGCAACCCTTCTTTGCAATAGTATTCCTGAAAAAGGATTTCCAACTAGCAAAGTTAATTTTAATCAACATTTTAATTAATAGACCTATTGAATAATAATAAGTTCCATAATTGACCGTCTGACCATGCAGGAACATGGTCTAATTATACCACATCTCCTGGACAGGAGATGAAACAAAACAGTATAAAGACCGAACAGCACGGAATCACAAATTATTATTTTTTTCAAGTAAATTATTGCTTAAAATAAGGCAGAAATGTTTTGCCTTTCAAAAAGAATCATTGCGATTTCATGCTGTCTAGTCCTTTGCTTCCTCCCCTGGTCACAGGTTGTGGTATGATCACTAACAAATAAAATTGCACAATGTAACACTATAGCATGCAAACATGAAATATATAAAAATGGAATTGCATTACTGCTCTAGAAAATAGGAAAAAAGGAAGATACCTAGCACATAAAATAGCCAATTAATGTGTGCCCAGCAGCCAACAATAAGGTGATTCTCTTTGCTGGGAGCCTAACCTGTACCTCTCCTGGGCTGCTAGCCTACCATTATGGGTAGGTGGCATCCCAGAGCAGTAATGTAATTCCAGTTTCATATATTTCATGTTTGCATGCTATAGCGTTACAGAGTGCTACTTTATTTGTTAGTAATGTTCAGTGGTGGCTCCTCTTAGTATTCACCTGTTCACTGTTTGAAATTGACAGTCAGTCTTTGATATCTGTGGTATGATCAGACCATGTTCTTGCACGGTCAGACACAGCCATTACACAGTACACAGTAGGGGCACATTTATAATAATAAATAACTTAAAAAAAGAGTAATAACTTTTTTTAAACACATTTCATTCTGGAACTTATTATTATTCCAAGATTTGTTAATTTAAATGTACTTTACGGAAAAACCACCTTTAATAAGAGTGACCTCTTTCTGCAGGAAAATATGCCTTCCACACTATAAATGTCAAAGAATGACTTAAGGAACATGAAAAAGAGTTGAAGTTGTTGACTTGGCCTTTAGATACTGCAAAACTCAAGCCAATCAAACATGTGAGCGATAACAGAAAAACGACTGGCACATCCAAACTAGTGTGAACAGGTGCATACCAGGAGCAGCTACCTCCATATACAAAAAAAAGTTGCACTCTATCGTGCCAAAGCATGTCAATATGAAATACATGAAATATGAATAGCAAAATGACTTTTGAACATTAGGAAAAATATTTATGAGACGCTTTGCACAAAATTTGGCCAAATAGTGTGAGCCCATCAACCATCGTCAAGGTGGCCTCATGAATCTGACCTCCCTGTCCAATGTGAACACTTACCTAAGGCCTAATGTCTGAATGCATGGGTGAATGTGGACACCTCTTTCATGTGAGAGATGTCCTGAAAGTATGAATTATGGAACCTCACAACTTACAGGACTTAAAAAATCTGATTGGCTAACCTTGTGGCACCAATTACCAAAGGACATCTTGAGAAGTCATGTGGAGTCCATGCCTTGACAGGTCAGAGCTGTTTTAATGGCATCAGGAGAACATCAATAAGTCTGGTTGGATGGTTTTAATACTAATACTGATTTTCGATTAGTATGTTATTTATGGACATTGTGTTCATCTGTGTCATAAATGAAAAAATTCCAGCATATTGCATCACTGACAACTGTTGGTGTGTCATGTATCAAATGACTAGACGTTGCACTTCTCTTTGATGGATCATTTTCCATAGAGCTCCCAAGCGGCAACATATTACAACCCTGGGGCAGTAAGGTGGCTCAGGAGTTAGCTCTGCACCCTTGCACAACATCTGAAAGGTGTTTGTGTGTTCTTCCTGTGCTTGCATGGGCTTCCTCCAGGTACTATGTCTTCTGGCCACTCTCCTGAAGCAGGATAATAGGAAATTTGGACTGTGAGCCCCAATGTGCACAGTGAAGATGATGTATGTAAAGTGCTGTGGAAATTAATGGTGTTATATAAAGGAGTAGAAATAAATAAAAACCATGTCAAAACTTCTCAGTTGTCTTTAGTGATCATTGTCAAATAAAATGCTGTCTGGGTTCAGTTCAACACAGTATTGAAATGTGCATGCTCTAAACTGCTGCAGAAAGTATTGTGCATTGCATTATGGAGAACAAAATCTGCTCAGCAATAAGGGGAAGGCAATCCAGGTAATTGCCTGCAGACCCCATACATAAATGGGTCCCTATAAGTTTACTGGGTTTGTCAGTTCATGGACCCCCTGCCTTTACAAACCAGACACTGCATTTGCACGGATAATGTCTGCTCTGCATTATCATTGCAGTTTCTGAGGGTAAAAAAAATCTCAGGTGACATCATGGTCATATGAACAAAGGTTCTTTATGCCGGGTAGTGTAGAAAGATGGAAGAAAATAAGAAATTCTAGAAAGGCTTTCTTCCTCTTCACAGGCATTACAGATATCTTGACGTACCTGGTCTTACCTGGAGTCACCCTGTTTTTAGTTATTATTATCTTCTGAAACCACATTGACTTGGAGGGGGTACGATCAGCGCTTGTTTAACGGTCTGAATTCAGCACCATAAATATTTCTAGGTCATGGTGCAATATCGTAGAATTTGGGGCCCCACTTTTACTTTTTACTACCAGGGCTACGTTGTTTCTAAAGCTGGTCCCAATCCTCTCGCTATGCTGCGAGTTTAGAATTCCAGAAAGTCCCTGGCGGATGATGTGTGAGTTCACATTGTCCACTAGATTATATTAGAAGACCCGCTAACGTTATGATAGCTCCTCCAACACTTGATGGTGTTATTTGATGAAATATGACCACCCCAATACCCTTTGTCGCAGTGATTTCTACCCTCACTACGCTCCAATTTAGAAAATCTCTTTCCACATTGACAGTAAGGGGCTTGAGTTTATAGATGAAGGCTATGATTTAACCTGTCAGGGATCTGTTGTTTGAGCAAGCAATCAGTTATGTACTGGAAAGTCTGAAAATGCCAATATCCATGAAAACTGCAAGAAGGAACGAGGGGTCACAACTTTATAATCATTGTGATGAATTAGTAAATGCACCTTGTAGCTGGCGATTTTATGCCAACAGCAGTACAAGATTATTCTGCCGGGAATATATATAGGTATATATTTTATAGTGTTCCTTAATATACAGTATATGCTGTGCCAATCTAGGAGATCCTTGCATAGTTTATGTGAGCAGTAAAAGTATCTCACATTGAAAAATCCTGATTCACATTTTCAGGATTTGATGATGAAATCCTTATGAAATTAGTTAATATTCTGCCCCAATGTATGCAAATAGGGTCTTTGTAATCGCATTTACATGCACCATAAAAAATCCAGGCAGATTTTTGGATACTGAAAAAAATAGAGAATAATGGCAGCCAAAATTATCATCTTTCAGATTAGACCCATTGATTGGGACTAATCCTCATGAAGGTCCACAGCACATCAGTTGAACATCTGTGACGAAAAGTCTGAGTGTCAGCCACTGATTTGTGCCACGGGTCCTTTTAAAGAAAAACATTAGATTTGCCATAGATGAATCTGTGATATGTGAATGCACCCATAATTCTCTGTAGTACCGTAATTAATCCCAGGGTGCACTCATAAAAACAACATAATCTTAAAGGGGTTGTCCAGTTTATTAGAAAAGTGAGGATAACACATGCTTTTGATGCTTTAGAATAAATAAGTAGTACTTACCTCCTGACCACCTTACACTTCAGTGCCACCCTCCTCTATGCTGCTCAATACCATTCTTTGCTCACATGGTTGGAGCAGTGATGTTTCATCTAAAATAAATCACCCATGTAGTCATTATTCTTAGTGGTCTAGTGTCATCTACCACTGAGCTTAGGAATCGGCATTTAACACGAGCCGGCCGGAAGAGCGTCACATGTCCTGGCCATCGGCTCCCTGTCACATGGTCATGAATTGTCATGACAGCTAGGGGTCTTCAGAAGACCTCTGTGCTTGCCATCACAATACTCTTGTGAATGCTGGCTTCTGGCCGGCGTTCATAGGAGATCTTGATTTTTGCTATACATAGCAGAGCTGAAGCCAAGGTATGTGTAGCACAAGCAATCAGTTGATCGCAGCTTCAAATCTCCTAAAGGGACTATTAAACACAGTAAAAAGTAAGAAAAAAAGTTTTAAAAATATTAAGAAAGTTAAAAAAAACAGAAAAGTTCAAATTCCCTACCTTTTGCCCCATAAAAAAATAGTCATATTTGGTATCGCTGCATTCAGAGAGGTCCAATCTATCAAAATATAAAGTAAATTAATCTAGTCGGTAAATGGTGTAATGAGAAAAAAAAACTGCAGAATTGCTTTTTTTTGTTGCCCCAGCATTGCAATAAAATGCAATAGAAAGCAATCAAAATTCTGTATCTACACCAAAATGGTATCAGTAAAAATGTCAGATAAAGCCTTCACCCAGCCCCAGATCCCAAAAAATGGAAATGCTATGGATCTTGGAAAATGGTGACAGACGCAAAAAAAAGTTTTTATACAAATTTCGGAAGATTTTTTCATCACATAAATAAAAAAGAACCTATACATGTTAGTTATCTATGTTCTAATGCTGACCTGGGGAGTCATATTGCCAGGTACATTTTACCATACAACATGGTAAATAAAAAACTCCAAAAACTATTCTGGAATTGCATTTATGCTTGCAATTTCACCGCACTTTTTTCCCATTTTGAGGTACACTATGTCGTAAAATGAATGGTGTCAGTCAAATTACAACTCGTCCCACAAAAATCAAGTCCTCATACAGCTATATTGAATTTATTTGAAAAAATAGAAAACTAATGGTTCTTGGAAGACGTGGAGATAAAAACGAAAAATCACTTGGAGGTGAAGGGGTAAAGTATAACCGTTGTTGATTAAAATTTATTTATGAAACCGTACAATTCCATGGTCTTCCATGTGGATGGCCGGATGCCTCCACTTTACGTAATTGAGATAGGCCCAGAAAAATTGTGTTGCAATTCTATAAATTTAAGACACATGTACAGTGGCATGTAAAAGTTTGGGCACCCTATGTCAAAATTACTGTTATTGTTAAGCAAGTTGAAGATTAAGTGATCTCTAAAAGGTCTAATGTTAAACATTTCCAACATTTTAGGTAAAAAATATATATATTGTAATTTTTTTTTTTTCATTTTAAAAATGTGAAAAAGGGAAATGAGCCAATGAAAAGGATTTGGCACCCTTGGAGATTTGTGTGCTCAGATGACTTTGACCAAGGTTTCACACCTTAATTAGCTTATTAGGGTCACAGCTTGTTCACCATCTTCGTTAGGAAAGGCCAGGTGATGCAAATTTCCTATCTTTATAGAAATCCAGCCTCCTCTAACCTTGTGCCAAAAGTCGTAGCCATGGGTTCTTCTAAGCAGCTGGCTTGCACTCTGAAAATGAAAATGGTGGAGGCCCACAAAGCAGGAGAAGGCTAAAGAAGACAGGAAAGCATTTTTAAGCTGCCTTTTCTTGAATTCGAAATGTAATTATGAAATGGCAGGTAACAGAAACAATTTTGGTCAACATAAGGTCTGGAAGACAAAACTTCTCGTAGGATTGCAAGCGAAGCAAATCAGAACCCCTGCATCACTGCAAAAGACCTTCAGAAAGATTTAGCAGACAGGAGTTGTGGTACATTGTTCTACTGTTCAACGACAGCTGTACAAATATGGCCTTCATGGAATAGTCATCAGAAGAAAACCTCTCCTGCATCCTCACCATAAAATTCACCATCAGAAATATGCGAAAGAACATCTAAACAAGCATGATGCATTTTGGAAACAAGTCCTGTGGATGGCGCAGATAAATCATGCTTTGGGGTTGTGAAGAAGCCAATGACACAGGGAACATTTCATGGGGAAAAGGGAAAATGGATTCAATGAAATTTCAACAAATTCTTGATGCAAACATAACACCAATTGCAAAAGATATGAAGTTGAAAAGAAAATGGCTTCTACAAATGTATAATGATCCTAAACGCAAATCAAAATCTACAATATACTAACCAAAAAGAAGCAAGCTGAAGGGTTTACAATGGCCCTCATAGTCCCCTAATCTGAACATAATTGAAAATCTGTGGCTAGACCTCAAAATAGCAGTGCATGCAAAACGGCCTAGAAATCTCACACAACTGGAAGAATTTTGCAAGGAAGAATGGATGAAAATCCATGAAAATCCAAGGGGGTGCTGCTAAGTACTGACCATACAGGGTGGCCAAAATTTTTGCATCAGACATTTTTTCTTTTTAGGATTTCTTAAAATATAAAGGAAATGTGTCATCTTTAACTTTAGCCCTTTTAGAGATCATTTGATCTTCTTCATCTTCAACTTGCTTAGCTGTTCACAATAACAGTCAATAACAGTCATTTTGACATAGGGTGCCCAAACTTTTACATGCTACTGTAGGAATGTAAAATATTAGAGTTGGGGTTTGCGGGTAAGAATCTGCATATAAGTGTTAACAATTTGGTGATTATGGGACATGATGAAGCCTTAAGGTCCATAGCACTAGAAGATTATCATGAACAAGTGTTTCAGAACTATCATTCGTCAGGTGAAATTTTTTTTTTGTTTGCATAAAAGATCATGGTTTTTGACAGCACATTCTATTGTGTAAACAAGATTTGAGCAACCAAGAGAAATATCAGAAAATGTTCTTTGAACAATCTATTTCAGATTGTTCAGTAGGCATCTGTAGTTTGGTCTACTGCTGTAAACAGGCTTATTACATGACCAGTGCCACCAATAGGCAAGGATATCTAACTTAGAATAAAAGCAAAACCCTAAAGTAAATAACCACACATGCAAAAAACATAGAGTACTTAGTTACATTTTTTCATCAAAAGAGTGCAGCGCCCCAGAGTCCTGGTCGTTGCAGTACTGACGCTCCGCCACTAAGGCGAGTGATGGTACGTCTGATGGCACTTAAGGAGTTCACCTGACCAGGTATCACAGTCACACATTACACTTCACACTCTGGCCTCCAGGGGGAGCAAAGGGTTCTATGTATTAGGCCACTCCTCACAATCTGGTAAAACTGGGGGTTGGATAGGAAGTTAGAGAGAAGCTGACTGGGTTCGATCCAGGCAACATCCTGTGGCAGAGGGTGTTGCAGGGGAAGATTCAGGGGGGTCCCTGTCAGGGGTGGGATCCTGACAGAGGCCTAGCGAAAAGGACAGATCGTTACGGAACCGCGCCTGCACCTGATTGTGGCGGTATCTTAAGAAAGGATAAGAAGCGAGGTTTATTGTGGAGAAGTGAGAAACGAGATCACAGCACAAAGGAGAATAGAACCAGTAGGAGTCGTGCCTTAAGATCGTGGCAACATCCTACTGAGGCGCGTAGCCGATGGCCGGAACGCCGAGGAAGTATTGGGCTCCAAGCATTACTTCAAACAGCGGCAGGGCAGTTGACTTTAGGTTGGCTGTCTCACCTAAATCACCTAAGCAGACATAGGAGGCAATTGTGGGAGAGGGGTGACTCTAGGGTCCCGGAAGAACTCCAGGCCTACCCGTCATACGGGTGCGTCCTAGCCAAATCATCTGGGGGATGGAGAAAGAACATCAGAAAAGAAACGAGAGTTGTGAGAAAGGACATCAGAAACAGACACAACAGTTGTGAGGACTATTCCGTGGTGCTCAGCAGGGAGGTACTACAACACACAGGCGCTAGAAGGTAGGCACTGATTTCCACCTGCAAAGGGAACTCTGGATGTGCCTTCGGACCGGCCGGTCTCAGCCTGCCCTGTTAGCAGTGCTCTGGATTGCGGACCCTGAAGCCTTCAGTAAAGAGGTAAAGAGACTGCAACCCTGTGTCCTCGTTATTCATCGCGACTTGCACCACGCACCACCATCACACCTTTCATTGGACGCCCCTTAGCAGGGTCACGGACCGGGTCTAGCCACCGTGACAACCCCAGGACCGAGACAGAGAGGCCCGATACCGAGTACCCCGTGGCCCTGCGTCTGGGGGCGCTCCAACTGCATAAAAACAAACTCAAGGTGTCCCAAAATAGACGGAAGTAGAGAAGGACCTGGGCCTGACTGTGTTTTACACCTGACTATTCAAAGCTGAATAGATAAGGCTGTTTTCACACATCATTTTTTTGCCATCAGTCACAATCCGTCGAATGTTGAACAAACGGATCCGTCGCAGATTGTGAAAAACTGATGCAATGGATCCGTTTTTTCTACAGATCCGACTAGCTGATCCAGCTAATTGGATCCTAAAAAAATTGGAGCATGCACAGTTAAAAAAAATGGAATCCGTTGCCGGATTCCGTCATTTGACGGATTCGGCGCCCATAGGCTTCCATTCTAGCAAACTACGGACGGCGACGGAACCGTCACTGTCCGTTTTTCGATGGACACAAAAAACATTACTATGTCCGTTTTCTCCGGCCGCCGGAAAAACAATTTTCAATGGATCCGGCGGAAAACGGATGAAACGTGAGGCCATCCGTCACAATCCCTCGCTAATACAAGTCTATGAGAAAAAAAACGTATCAGGCGGCAACTTTTGCCCTATCCATTTTTTTCAAAATTCGCCGGATTGTGACTGACAGCAAAAATCTGATGTGTGAAAGCAGCCTAAGATGCACGGTTTAAAAGAAGAAGCCACAGCTCCAAATGTACTGAATACAAAAAACTAGAGCAAAATCGAAAACATGTGCCAGCCCAAGTGTTCACAGACAGATAAGAATAAAAAGAGGCCGTCTGCTTGTGTAAACAGACTATTTAAAGTCCAGCAACCTACAAGCATGTTGCTAGTCGGAGGTCATTTAACACAGTACATCGCGCCGTGTACACTCCCCCTTACCTCGTAGCTTCCGATTGCCTCGTCATTGCAATGTCTTCTGTGTAATTTCACTAGGAAGAAAGTAACTAAAGCCCAAACTTCTGTACTGAACCAGAAAATTTACTAACTATGAACAAGTTTTACTGCTTGGGTGGATAATGATTCAAGCTAGCAAAGAAAAACAGTAAATGTAGGGAAACTGACTACATGCCGATCCTCTAGTAATATTTACTGATTACAAGAGCATCATATTCCAGCAGGCCACTCTGGGAATACAGCTTCTCCCCTCAGCAAATTTCCGACGTGTGTGACTGAGTACATTCAATATGATGTAATCTGTTTATGATGGATCCCTAGGACAACAGAGGCTTAGGATTTTATCAGACTATTATTCTAATAACAGTAATATGTCACGGAAGTGGAACTTCTGAAGCCTACAAATGTATGTCCTGCCAAAGCCTGGGAACCTATGATTGAAAAGCCTTTGCTGAATTTAGAGGCACTAACTTCACATATTTATTATTCTATCCTCTGTAGATAAATTCAGGCACAGTCAGCAGATGCTGTATATGGTGAATGGCCAATTTACATCAGGTACCCGGACAAAAAAAGTCCTGGCACCTTTTGTAAAGTTGGGCTCTATGACTTCAAAGGGAAAGCGTTAATTGTATATTCTTCCCATCTCCTAATAGTTGTTGTCACCTGTCATTGAAAGACTTGCTTCTCTCTACTTTATTTTCCTACCTTTAGAGTATGCGTCAGGAAAGCTCTATATGTACATGCTAAAATCCCCCACAGTGGTATATATTAGTCCGAAGAGGGTCAAACGACTGTCCTCTTGGCTGCCGTCTGGCTAGTGTACCCCTAAAAGTGAAGTATGGAATGCCACAGTAAATTATATTTTCATATTTAGTAAAAACTGTGTCTCTAAAAGTAGTTGCCTCATCTTTTTGAATGGATAAAAGTGCAATGTGATTATAAAAACAAGCAACATTTCGATTTGTCTTTTATTAAAAATGTTTTATGTTCTAAAGAATGAAGGGATTTCAAATACTATAGTGTACAACTTGTTGCTAAAGTTACTGGACTCTTAAGGCGCAAGTTGTTTGCTATACGGATTCCAAAACTTGCACTGAAGCTGGTCAGTTTTAGTCCCCCCTTTGCACCTCAGATGTTGCAGAGGCATAGCTGCCTTTTCTTGCAGCATCAGAAAGTGGGCAATCCGAGACAGTGGCTCCACCATTTCACAATCCCAAACTGTCAATCATCAAGAGCAAGCCATTTCCCTGCTATCGGGAAGTGGGGATGCAGGGGAGTGTTGTATTACTGAAGATAAGAACTTGAAACAACTTCTTTGAAGTGATCTTGTGAGGTCCAATGATGCTATTAACCTTCACATACAGAGTTAATATGTAGGTTAATAGCATTATAATAGTGAAAACAAACTCTATTTCTCCCAGGAACCACCGGCTTTCAGTCATACAGATGTGCCCGGAGCAAGACTGCCGAGACCATAACACCAAACGTTTAAAGGGACTCTGTCACCTGAATTTGGTGGGCTATGTAGATGCCCTGTTTTCGGTCTGATGGGCGGTGTTTCTTCTTTTTTCCTCCACCCCATCCTTCCCTGTTGTCCCCAATATTTTCCGGAATTGGAGTAGGTGTCCTCCATAGTTAGCACGTGCGCAATGCAATCTTATCTCGCGCAGTATGCTTTGCCCATCTGCAGGCAAAGCCGAAAAGCATTACTGCGCATGCGCTGGTGCACTATGTTCTGGAACACAAAGAAATACATCCGGAACATAGTGTGCCGGCGCAAAATAAAATTGCACCGCGCACAAGCGAACTATGGAGGACACCTACTACAATTCCGGAAAATATTGCGGACAGCAGGGAAGGATGGGGTGGAGGAAAAAATAAGAAACACCGTCCATCAGACCGAAAACAGGGCATTTACATAGCCCGCCAAATTCAGGTGACAGAGTCCCTTTAAATAAACAAGTTGCCTCCCTCCAGGTAATAAAATGTTTGAAAAAAGTGACAGGACACATGATTCTTTGATGGACGGGGTTGGTCAAAGCTTTTATTCCTTTTATTCTTACACACAACCATTCTCTTTAACCGTAAAACTTACCGAAACGGTATGCACCACCTGCTCTCAGAGGGCAAGTTCGTCTTTAGCTCCATACTGTCAAACCAAAATTTTACCATCAGCTGTGACCTGTGACTTTGTATGGTTAAATGATTAAAGGGAACCTGTCAACAGGTTTGGCAGAAAAGAGATAGGGCCATAACCTTTCAGGGCTGAAAACTTCCTTCTCACCACAATGGGGTTGGTCTTTTTTGTCCTTTCCCATTATCGGGTCCTCTACCAGAGGCCTGGGAGTTTGAGGGTTCTGCGCAGGATCTTAGTTCCCAGAATTGCCCTTTTCTGGACAGAGTTCAGATGTTGCTCCTGGGATCTGTTGTAGCTATTCTTCCAACTTAGGGGTCATTGCTCCACATGCTCCTATCACCACAGGAATCACTGTTGCCTTCACCTTCCACATCTTCTCCAGTTCTCCTTTGAGGCCCTGGTATTTCTCCAGCTTCTCATATTCCTTATTTCTGATGTTGCTGTCACTTGGCACTGCCACATCTATTACCATTGCTGTCTTCTGATCGTTGTCTACTATCACAATGTCTGGTTGGTTAGCCAACCCCTGCTTATCCATCTGGATCTTGAAGTCCCACAGGATTTTAGCCCTTTCATTCTCCACCACTTTTTCTGGGGTCTCCCACCTAGTCTTAGGTGGACTGAGCCCATATGCTGTGCAGATGTTCCTTTATACAATTCCCGCTACTTTGTTGTGGCGTTCGGTATACGCTGTACCTGCTTGCATTTTGCATCCTGCCACTATGTGTTGGACAGTTTCTGAGGTTTCTTTGCACCTTGCAAAACGTTGGTCCTTGATGGGTTAATGCTATGCGACAGTAGCTTTCTCCTGCCTGTGATGATAACCAGATGACTGTTGAGAAGTGATTGCTACAGAGCAGGAAGTGTCAGCTTATTATGTGGCTCACAGTGAGAAGTGCAAGATTTCAGGACATTTTGTATAATTGCTATTAATTTATAGAAGTATACAGTAAAAATATTACACTTAGACACAAGGACATTTTCCTGTGATTGATTCACTTCGAAGAAAGATTTAAAAAATGTGGTTTCAACCATGAGGTGAACCAATTTAGATGCATTTTCCTCTAGATTTGCTCCAAACTATAAACCTAGGCGTGCATTACCTCCATATCGCACACCTGTGTATTTACAATTCTTGTTCATTGTAAAAAAAAATGTGATTGCCCTCGTGCTCCCTCTTACCAGTCCGCTCTGATTCTGTGATACTTTCTTGTTACAAGGACAACCGGAGCAATAAAACATAGTGTTAGAATAAAATATTTAATCTAACCCTGACATTCCTCTGCATCTCTTGTGGAATGTCATATTTCTTTCCTCGAAAACAGTAAAAATCTCATCCCACGACTTGCAGTCAATTATCAAGGGCCAAAAAAAAATCTCCAGTTGTAAAGAAGAGCTTGGTCCATTTCACTTGTATTCAATCACTTTCAGATTTCTCCTTGGTTGTGTGTTGTAACTATGAAAATGGAATGATTTTGGTCTCTTTGTATACAATAATAATAATAATAATAATAATTTTATTTATATAGTGCCAACATATTCCGCAGCGCTTTACAAATTATAGACGGGATTTGTACAGACAATAGACATTACAGCATAACAAAAATCACAGTTCAAAATAAATACCAAGAGGAGTGAGGGCCCTGCTCGCAAGCTTACAATCTATGAGGAAAAAGGGGAGACACGAAGAGGTGGATGGTAACAATTGCTTTTGTTGTTCTGCCCAGCCATAGTGTAAAGGTCGGTTGTTCATGTAAAGCTGCATGAACCAGTTAACCACCTAAATATGTAACAGTACAGACATAGAGGGCTAATTAACTGCATAAAGCGTATGAGAACATGATGCGAGGAACCTGTTTATGGTTTAAGTTTTTTTTAATGGGCCACACAGGGATAGTTAGGTTAATGCGTTGAGGAGGTAGGCCAGTCTGAACAAATGCGTTTTTAGGGCACGCTTAAAACTGTGGGGATTAATCGCATTAACCTGGGTAGTGCATTCCAAAGAATTGGCGAAGCACGTGAAAAGTCTTGGGGACAGGAGTGGGAGGTTCTGATTATTGAGGATGCTAACCTCAGGTCATTAGCAGAATGGAGAGCACGGGTAGGGTGGTAGACTGAGACCAGTGAGGAGATGTAGGGTGGTGCTGAGCCATGGAGTGCTTTGTGGATGAGGGTAATAGTTTTGTACTGGAATCTGGAGTGGATGGGTAACCAATGTAATGACTGGCACAGGGTAGAGGCATCGGTGTAACGGTTTGAGAGGAATATAATCCTGGATGCAGCATTCAGGACAGATTGGAGTGGGGAGAGTTTGGTAAGAGGGAGGCCAATTAGTAGAAAGTTACAATAGTCCAGACGAGAATGAATGAGTGAAACAGTAAGAGTTTTTGCAGAGACGAAAGTAAGAAAAGAGCGAATTCTAGAAATGTTTTTGAGATGCAGATAAGAAGAGCGAGCCAGTGATTGGATGTGGTGGGTGAACTGTTGTGAATTCTGTTCTCGAACTCCCTCCTGTGGTTATGAATGGTACTTTGGCGAGTTCTGTCCATGGACTCCCTCTGGTGGCTGTGAGTGGAGCTGCTGGTTCTGAGATTCCTTCCTCAGCTGACCTCGTTTAGTTCTTGGCTGGCTGCTCTATTTAACTCCACTCAGATCGTTACTTGATGCCAGCTGTCAATGTCCTAGTACTGGTTCAGTTCTTTCTTGGATCTTTCAGATGACCTGTCTACTCCAGCAAAAGCTAAGTCCCTGCTAGCTTATTTGTTTACCACTGTTTTCTTGTCCAGCTTGCTATCATGATTTTGCCTTGCTAGCTGGAAGCTCTGGGATGCAGAGTGGCACCTCCGCGCCGTGAGTCGGTGCGGGGGTCTCTTTTGCACACTCTGCGTGGTTTTTTGGTAGTTTTTTTATGCTGACCGCAAAGATACCTTTTCTATCCTCAGTCTGTTTAGTTAAGTCTGGCCTCCTTTGCTGAAACCTATTTCATTCCTGTGTTTGTGACTTCCATCTTAACTCACAGTCAATATGTGTGGGGGGCTGCCTTTTTCTTTGGGGAATTTCTCTGAGGCAAGGTAGGCTTTATTTTCTATCTTTAAGGGGAAGTTAGCTCTTAGGCTGTGAAGAGGCGTCTAGGCAGAGTCAGGTACGCTCCACGGCTATTTCTAGTTGTTGTGATAGGATTAGGGGTTGCGGTCAGCAGAGCTCCCACTTCCCAGAGCTTGTCCTGTATTACTAGTTTGCTCATCAGGTCATTCCGAGTGCTCCTAACCACCAGGTCATCATAACAGTACAGCTGGCCAGTAAAGTGTTAATGCATCTCAATAGAGGGATAAGAGAAGTTCTGAGACCATTTTTTTTTCCTCTGCAGCGTGTTTTGTTTTTCTTTTCCCCTAAATCTCTGGGTGGTTCAGGGCACAGGTGTAGATATGGACATTCAAGGTCTGTCCTCTTGTGTTGATCAACTCACTGCAAGGGTACAAGGCATTCAAGATTATGTAGTTCAGAACCCGATGTTAGAACCCAGAATTCCAATTCCTGATTTGTTTTCTGGGGATAGATCTAAGATCCTGAATTTCAAAAATAATTGTAGACTGTTTTTTGCTTTGAAACTCCGCTTCTCTGGTGACCCCATTCAGCAAGTAAAAATCATTATTTCTTTGCTACGTGGCGACCCTCAAGACTGGGCATTTTCCCTTGCGCCAGGAGATCCTGCATTGCGTAATGTAGATGCGTTTTTTCTGGCGCTTGGATTGCTTTATGATGAACCAGATTCAGTGGATCAGGCAGAGAAAATCTTGCTGGCTTTGTGTCAGGGTCAGGATGAAGCGGAGGTATATTGTCAGAAGTTTAGGAAGTGGTCTGTGCTTACTCAGTGGAATGAGTGTGCCCTGGCGGCAATTTTCAGAAAGGGTCTTTCTGAAGCCCTTAAGGATGTTATGGTGGGATTCCCCACGCCTGCTGGTCTGAATGAGTCTATGTCCTTGGCCATTCAGATCGATCGACGCTTACGTGAGCGCAAAACTGTGCACCATTTGGCGGTATCTTCTGAGCAGAGGCCGGAGCCTATGCAATGTGATAGGACCTTGACCAGAGCTGAACGGCAAGAATACAGACGTCAGAATGGGCTGTGTTTTTACTGTGGTGACTCCACTCATGCTATCTCTGATTGTCCTAAGCGCACTAAGCGGTTTGCTAGGTCTGCCACCATTGGTACGGTACAACCAAAATTTCTTTTGTCCGTTACTCTGATTTGCTCTTTGTCGTCCTATTCTGTTATGGCATTTGTGGATTCAGGCGCTCCCCTGAATTTGATGGACTTGGAGTTTGCCAGGCGCTGTGGTTTTTTCTTGGAGCCCTTACAGTATCCTATTCCATTGAGAGGAATTGATGCTACACCTTTGGCCAAGAATAAGCCTCAGTACTGGACTCAATTGACCATGTGCATGGCTCCTGCACATCAGGAGGATATTTGCTTTTTGGTGTTGCATAATCTGCATGATGTGGTCGTTTTGGGTTTGCCATGGCTACAGGTCCATAATCCAGTATTGGATTGGAAATCAATGTCTGTATCCAGTTGGGGTTGTCAAGGGGTACATGGGGATGTCCCATTGTTGTCAATTTCGTCTTCCCATCCTTCTGAAGTCCCTGAGTTCTTGTCAGATTACTGGGATGTATTTGATGAGCCCAAATCCAGTGCCCTACCTCCTCATAGGGATTGCGATTGTGCTATTAATTTGATTCCTGGTAGTAAGTTTCCGAAGGGCCGACTGTTCAATTTATCTGTGCCAGAACACGCCGCTATGCGGAGTTATATAAAGGAGTCCTTGGAGAAAGGGCATATTCGCCCGTCGTCGTCACCGTTGGGAGCAGGGTTCTTTTTTGTGGCCAAGAAGGATGGTTCTCTGAGACCTTGTATAGATTACCGCCTTCTCAATAAAATCACCGTCAAATTTCAGTACCCTTTGCCGCTACTGTCTGATTTGTTTGCTCGGATTAAGGGGGATAGCTGGTTCACCAAGATAGATCTTCGAGGGGCGTATAATCTGGTGCGTATTAAACGGGGCGACTAATGGAAAACAGCATTTAATACGCCTGAGGGCCATTTTGAGTACCTGGTGATGCCATTCGGGCTTTCTAATGCTCCATCTGTGTTTCAGTCCTTTATGCATGACATCTTCCGAAAGTACCTGGATAGATTCATGATTGTATATTTGGATGATATTTTGGTCTTTTCGGACGATTGGGAGTCTCATGTGAAGCAGGTCAGAATGGTGTTCCAGGTCCTTCGTGCTAATTCCTTGTTTGTGAAGGGCTCTAAATGTCTCTTTGGAGTTCAGAAGGTTTCATTTTTGGGCTTCATTTTTTCCCCTTCTACTATCGAGATGGACCCTGTTAAAGTTCAGGCCATTTATGATTGGACTCAGCCTACTTCTGTGAAGAGCCTTCAGAAATTCCTGGGCTTTGCTAATTTTTACCGTCGCTTCATCGCTAATTTTTCTAGTGTTGTTAAACCATTGACTGATTTAACCAAGAAAGGTGCGGATGTGGTCAATTGATCCTCTGCGGCCGCTGAGGCTTTTCAGGAGTTGAAGCATCGTTTTTCTTCTGCCCCTGTGTTGTGTCAGCCAGATGTTTCGCTCCCGTTTCAGGTCGAGGTGGATGCTTCTGAGATTGGAGCAGGGGCTGTTTTGTCTCAAAGAGGTTCTGATGGCTCGGTGATGAAACCATGTGCTTTCTTTAGTAGAAAGTTTTCGCCTGCTGAGTGCAATTAAGATGTGGGAAATCGAGAGTTGTTGGCTATGAAGTGGGCGTTCGAGGAGTGGCGACATTGGCTTGAGGGAGCCAAGCATCGTGTGGTGGTCTTGATGGATCACAAGAATCTGACTTATCTCGAGTCTGCCAAGCGGTTGAATCCTAGACAGGCTCAATGGTCGCTGTTTTTCTCCCGCTTCGATTTTGTGGTTTCGTACCTTCCGGGTTCTTAGAATGTGAAGGCTGATGCCCTTTCAAGGAGTTTTGTGCCTGATTCTCCGGGAGTTCCTGAGCCGGCTGGTATTCTCAAAGAGGGGGTAATTTTGTCTGCCATGTCCCCTGATTTGCGGCGGGTGCTGCAGGAGTTTCAGGCTGATAGACCTGACCGTTGCCCAGTGGAGAAGCTGTTTGTCCCTGATAGATGGACTAGTAGAGTTATCTCTGAGGTTCATTGTTCGGTGTTGGCTGGTCATCCTGGAATCTTTGGTACCAGAGATTTGGTGGCTAGATCCTATTGGTGGCCTTCCTTGTCACGGGATGTGCGTTCTTTTGTGCAGTCCTGTGGGACTTGTGTTCGGGCTAAGCCATGCTGTTCTCGTGCCAGTGGGTTGCTTTTGCCCTTGCCGGTCCCGAAAAGGCCCTGGACGCATATTTCCATGGATTTTATTTCGGATCTCCCTGTCTCTCAAAGGATGTCGGTTATCTGGGTGGTTTGTGATCGCTTCCCTAAGATGGTCCATTTGGTACCTTTGCCTAAATTGCCTTCCTCCTCTGATTTGGTTCCATTATTTTTCCAGCACGTGGTTCGTTTACATGGCATTCCGGAGAACATCGTGTCGGACAGAGGTTCCCAGTTTGTTTCAAGGTTTTGGCGGTCCTTTTGTGCTAAGATGGGCATTGATTTGTCTTTTTCTTCAGCTTTCCATCCTCAGACAAATGGCCAAACCGAATGAACCAATCAGACTTTGGAAACATATCTGAGATGCTTTGTTTCTGCTGATCAGGATGATTGGGTGTCCTTTTTGCCTTTGGCTGAGTTCGCCCTTAATAATCGGGCCAGCTCGGCCACTTTGGTTTCGCCTTTTTTCTGTAATTCTGGTTTCCACCCTCGTTTTTCTTCAGGGCAGGTTGAGCCTTCGGACTGTCCTGGTGTGGATTCTGTGGTGAACAGGTTGCAGCAAATTTGGACTCACGTGGTGGACAATTTGACATTGTCCCAGGAGAAGGCTCAACGTTTCGCTAACCGCCGTCGCTGTGTTGGTCCCCGACTTCGTGTTGGGGATTTGGTTTGGTTGTCGTCTCGTTATGTTCCTATGAAGGTTTCGTCTCCTAAGTTTAAGCCTCGTTTCATTGGTCCTTATAAGATTTCTGAAATTCTTAATCCTGTGTCATTTCGTTTGGACCTTCCAGCTTCTTTCGCCATCCATAATGTGTTCCATAGGTTGTTATTGCGAAGATATGTGGCTCCTATGGTTCCCTCCGTTGACCCTCCTGCCCCGGTGTTGGTTGAGGGGGAGTTGGAGTATGTGGTGGAGAAGATTTTGGATTCTCGTATTTCGAGACGGAAACTTCAGTACCTAGTCAAGTGGAAAGGTTATGGTCAGGAGGATAATTCCTGGGTGGTTGCCTCTGATGTTCATGCTGCCGATCTTGTTCATGCCTTTCAATTGGCTCGTCCTGATCGGCCTGGGGGCTCTGGTGAGGGTTTGGTGACCCCTCCTCAAGGGGGGGTACTGTTGTGAATTCTGTTCTCGAACTCCCTCCTGTGGTTATGAATGGTACTTCGGCGAGTTCTGTCCATGGACTCCCTCTGGTGGCTGTGAGTGGAGCTGCTGGTTCTGAGGTTCCTTCCTCAGCTGACCTCGTTTAGTTCTTGGCTGGCTGCTCTATTTAACTCCACTCAGATCGTTACTTGATGCCAGCTGTCAATGTCCTAGTACTGGTTCAGTTCTTTCTTGGATCTTTCAGATGACCTGTCTACTCCAGCAAAAGCTAAGTCCCTGCTAGCTTATTTGTTTACCACTGTTTTCTTGTCCAGCTTGCCATCATGATTTTGCCTTGCTAGCTGGAAGCTCTGGGATGCAGAGTGGCACCTCCGCGCCGTGAGTCGGTGCGGGGGTCTCTTTTGCACACTCTGCGTGGTTTTTTGGTAGTTTTTTTATGCTGACCGCAAAGATACCTTTTCTATCCTCAGTCTGTTTAGTTAAGTCTGGCCTCCTTTGCTGAAACCTATTTCATTCCTGTGTTTGTGACTTCCATCTTAACTCACAGTCAATATGTGTGGGGGGCTACCTTTTTCTTTGGGGAATTTCTCTGAGGCAAGGTAGGCTTTATTTTCTATCTTTAGGGGTAGTTAGCTCTTAGGCTGTGAAGAGGCGTCTAGGCAGAGTTAGGTACGCTCCACGGCTATTTCTAGTTGTTGTGATAGGATTAGGGGTTGCGGTCAGCACAGCTCCCACTTCCCAGAGCTTGTCCTGTATTACTAGTTTGCTCATCAGGTCATTCCGAGTGCTCCTAACCACCAGGTCATCATAACAGTGAACGAAAGCTTGGAATCAAGTATGACCCCAAGGCCGCGGGCATGTTGCTTGGGAGTAATCGTGGAACCACACACGGAGATGGCAATGTCAGGCAAAGGTACGTTAGTAGAGGGAGAGAACACGAGGAGTTCAGTTTTTGACAGGTTCAGTTTCAGATAGAGGGAGGACATGATGTTAGAGGCAGCAGTAAGACAATCACTGGTGTTTTCTAAAAAGGCAGGCGTGATATCAGGAGAAAAAGTGTATAATTGGGTGTCATCAGCATAGAGATGGTACTGGTAACCAAATCTATTGACTGTTTGTCCAATAGGGGCAGTATACAAAGAGAAGAGGAGGGGGCCTAGGACTGATCCTTGAGGAACCCCAACAGTAAGGGGAAGGTGAGAGGAGGAGGAATCAGCAAAAGATACAGTGAAGGAGTGGCCAGAGAGATAGGAGGAGAACCAGGAGAGAACGGTGTCCTTGAGGCCGATGGAGTGTAGCATAGTGAGGAGGACCTGATGATCCACAGTATCGAATGCTGCGGAGAGATCCAAGAGAATTAGCATGGAGTAGTGACCATTAGATTTAGCTGTTAGTAGGTCATTAGAGACTTTATTGAGGGCAGTTTCAGTAGAGTGTAAAGAGTGGAAACTAGATTGAAGAGGATCTAGAAGAGAGTTATCTGAGAGATAGCAGATAAGGTGGAAGTGGACCAGGCGTTCGAGGAGTTTAGAGATGAAGGGAAGATTGGAGACAGGTCTATAATTAGCGGCATAGTTTTGATCGAGGGATGGTTTTTTAAAGTAATGAATATATGATGGCATGCTTAAATGAGGAGGGAAAAATACCGAAAAAGAGAGAAAGGTTGAGGTGAGAGGTGACAGCCGGGGAAAGGGACTGGAGAAGTGACGGAATGGGGTCACTGGTGCAAGTAGTCGGGCAAGAAGATGCAAGGAGCCTGATTACTTCTTCTGTAACTGGTTCAAAGTCAGAGAGTGAACTAGATGCAGTGGGGGGAGGGAGGATGGTGCATTGTATGAAGGGATTGGGAGATAATTTCCTGTCAGATGTGGTCAATTTTTTCTTTGAAGTAATTGGCCAGATCGTCAGCGCGGAGATCCACGGTTGGGGCCTGAACTCTTAGGTTGAGTAGGGAATGTAAAGTGTCAAAGAGACGTTTAGGGTTATTGGACAGTGAGGTGATGAGGGTGTAAAAATATGTTTGTTTGGAGAGGTGAAGGGCAGAGTTGTATGTTTTAAGCATGAACTTATTATGGATGAAATCTTCGGGTAGATTAGATTTTCTCCACAGACGTTCAGCGCACCTGGAGCACCTCTGCAGGAAACGTGTTTGCAGCGTGTGCCACGGTTGTCGTCGTCTGTGCCGAGTTGTTCTATGTATAGGAGGTGCAATATCATCCTGGGCACTTTGCAGGGTTTCATTGTAATGCTTCAGTGCAGAATCAGGACATGAGATGGAGGAGATAGGGGCCAATGAGGACTGCAATTTCTTTGTAAGTTTCTGGGTGTTAATGGCCTGTATGTTTCTATAAGTGTGGAAAGTGGAGGTGACCTGAGCGGGATGGCAGTTCTTGATAGAGAATGAAAGAAGGTTGTGGTCAGAGAGTGGGGGAGGGGAATTTGTGAAATCGTCCACTGAGCAAATCCAGGAGAAGACCAAGTTGAGGGAGTTTCCATCTTCATGCATTGGAGAGTTAGTATGCTGCTGAGGGGCCGAAAGAGGTGGTTAGAGATAAGGTGAGAAGCAGATGGGGAAAGGAGAAAAGCAATGGGGATATTGAAATCACCCATGATGAGGGTGGCGATGTCACAGGAGAGAAAATGTGGAAGCCAGGTGGCAAAGTGATCTGGGAACTGATGAGAGAGGCCGGGAGGACGATACACCACCGCCACTCGCATGGAGAGGGGGATGTAGAGTCTGACAGCATAGACTTCAAAGGAAGGGAAGACAAGTGAGGGTACTTGAGGGATAACCTGGAAAGTACATTTGGGTGATAGGAGAAGACCAACACCTCCACCTGTTCTGTTGTCCAATCTTGGGGTATGACAAAAGTGTAGTCCACCATATGAAAGAGCAGCAGCAGCGGTGGTGTCTGACTGCTGGATCCAGGTGTCAGTAAGAGCCAGGAGGTTAAGAGAATTAGAAAGGAAGAAGTCGTGAATGAAAGGGAGTTTATTACACACAGAGTGAGAATACCAAAGGACACAATTGAAAGAGGTCATGTATGTATGGTCATAGTGCTAAAATAGTATAGAATGGCAGCATGGAATCACAAATATTCAAGATGGATGATGTGGTGATAAATAGGTTAGATTTGGAAAGAAGAAACCATTACAAGAGTCAAGTAACCAGAAGAGCCATTGTAGTATTTAGGGATCTGGTGTATCATATTGATCAGACGCTGGGGAATTATAATGAGCAAATATTTCTAAGAAAACAAGATGACATGATCATAATCTGATTTTCAAATTTTCAACCTAAATGAATAGTAGTGATGCATTTACACCTGGCTATAGGAGGGAGTGGGGCGAGAGAAGATAAATCCTTATGGATGTTTAGCAGCTTGCAACAAGTCCTGTTTATGGATAATGTCAATGGATTAAAGAGGTTCTTCTAATTGTGTTATCACTAGTGATGAGCGAGCGTGCTCAGATAAGGTGTTATACCAACACGCTCGGTCATATAACCTATCAGTAGGATATGGGAGAATGTATTGATCGTTAGGGAACCATTTGGAACACACACCATTTCCAAGAATGGGACACTGCATAGATCGGTCCAAATGGAGCAGAGGACACACATGTGGCCTACAATTAATTAGCATACGTTAGTAGCCCCCCCTTATTAATAGTTTAGATTGATCAAATATGGTGACAAATTCTCTATAGAATTACTTCTCAGTATATAGCAAGAGATGCATTTGTTGTAGAATCACCCAAAACAGCTGCCAGGTGCTCTGAGGCAGAATTTACACGAGTTGGCCACTTTACTCACTTATTGAGTAGCATCCCTATCAGTATGTCTTTGGAATGTGGGAGGAAACCAGAGTACCCAGAGGAAACCCACGCAAGCACAGGGAGAACATACAAACTCCTCAGGTCAACTAGTAGCATATGAAGGGCCCTGATGTTGTAGATCACTGTGATGGTCTAAGTTGGTAGAGTACACAGGGGCGTTAAAAAATCTAGAAACTGTCCTAATAAAACCTCTTTCCAATATACGCTCACATTCAATGACTTCTTTACAGAAGTAACTGATATAAAAAAGAGAAAAAAATTATGTAATGTAGCGAGATTACATTAATTAGCATAATTAACCTTTACTATGAGTGTGACTGCTCGTAATGCATACGTGACATTTTGAGATTCCCATACAGAAGAGGTATAATAACTGTTACGTTATGGACTATTTGTTTTGCAAATATTTTAATTAACGTTCTGAAAATTGAACAGGAGTTTCATGCATTTCTTCCAAATGTACTTCGATATGCTCAGTATACAATAATACTTAACATTCACTGACAGGTAATGAGTATCATAACATTAACCAGAACTATTAAGCATGCATTATAGTAATAAAGGAGAAAATATGCCCACGTAAATTGACTTTGCTGACAATAGGAAAATGCACAGTAATATTGATTTATTGAATTAAGTAGAAAAATGAACTTTCCCTGTAAACGAAACCCTCGTAATCAAGATCAGATACAAAACTATTGACATGGCTGACAAAAATGCGTAATTTTGAAATACTTTGACAAAAATGTATATTTTTTTAACCCCTTAAATGGGCTTTTCCACTTAAGAAGTTTCTTATCTATCCACAGGGTTGGTGATAAATATCTAATGACTGGACCACTGGAAACCTTAACTGTGGACTTCTACCACTGGCATCTCCGCAATTACTAGAACAGGGGTCCAGTTCTAATTTGTATTTATCAGTAACAGAGACAATGAATGGAGTATGAGGGCACATGAATGATCCACGCACCATTAATGTCCTCACTACAGACATTTAGTAAGAAGAAATAAGGGCCCTGGAATCTTTAGTATAGTGATTGTGGGGGTTCAGTGATGGGGGCTCTCATGGATCTGACATTTGTGGAACAACACCTTCAAAGTGGTTATCTCACTAAGACAACCATTGTCCATATACCAATTAGAGAAGGTCCCTTAACACCATCTCCCGATGAGCCAGATCAGAGAAACACTCATTAAAAAGAATCTGTCACCAGGTTTTTGTTACCCCATCTGAGAGCTTTTTTCCTAAAGCAAAACTTGGCTGGTACATTGGCATCAAATGGGTTTTTAGCAAGGTTTTGTAGTCCATAGGCTCTCAGACTGATAAAATAACAAACTAAGCTGATACTCGGACATGCCATAGCAGATATGTCATAAATGTCTGAGATAGGTTTTTACACAAAATTTGTGTCCTACTCATTTTGTCATCAAACCTTAAAACAACGTGACGAGAAAGTTGGAGATTCACATAAAATGATACAGCCAAAGAATGGGGCTGCGCTATTAACAGCACATGACTGTTGGGGAACCCTTGTGCATAGAGATGATAGGATCTTTTGAAAGTCAAATTCTCCAATTTAATCAAATTTTATCCCAAATTTTGTTTTGGGGTGAATAAATTTACACAAATCTCAATACTCAAAAGCTTGTAATTGCTCAAAAAGTACACATGGAGGAGAGAGAGAACTCCACTAACCATAAGAGCTTACACTCTACAGAAAAGAGAGACTATAGTGAACTTTAAGATGGAAACGACTGCCATACAGACTGTGGTCCACTGGGAACCACTGATCTCTTATGATTCAGGTACTGACCAAAGTGTGATAATTGACTAGATGTCATAGCTGGAGGGCATTATGAGGAGACTGGGTAGCCATGCAAAATGAAGTTTGGCTGCTCTCTGATGCTTGAGCAGCCAATGTGGGAAAGAAAGTTTATTTTTCTGCAAACTGAAAATGTAATCTCACAATGTTCACATTCGTGTGAAAACACGAATTTTAGGAAGTTCAATTTTAACGCGATTGTCTGAGGATCAATTTGCTCATTTCTACTTGTGCAGATTCCAATTACCTTTCGCATACTGGAAAATGTGAGATTCAACATGTATATACAGCTCTGGCAAAAATTATGAGACCACCACATCAAAACCCTGTCCTATGCAGCCCAACCTCTAGACCTGAACCCCATTGAAAACTTCTGGAATGTAATCAAGAGGATGATGGATAGTCTCAAGCCATCAAACAAAAAAGAACTGCTTACATTTGTGCGCCAGGAGCAGTGTGTAAGACTGGTGGAAAGCATGCCAAGACGCATGAAAGCTGTGATTAAAGGGAACCTGTCACCCCAAAATCATATATGAGCTGCGGCCACCAGCATCAGGGGCTTATCTATAGCATTCTGTAATGCTGTAGATAAGCCCCCGATGTAACCTGAAAGATAAGAAATAAAGGTTAGATTATACTCACCCACTCTGTTCCAGGTCCAATGGGGGTCGCGGTCCGGTCCAGCGCCTCCTATCTTCATACGATGATGTCCTCTTCTTGTCTTCTTGCCGCGGATCCGGCGCAGGTGTACTTTGTCTGCCCTGTTGAGGGCAGAGTAAAGTACTGCAGTGCACAGGTGCCAGGCCTCTCTGACCTTTCCGCGGCAAGAAGACAAGAAGAGGGGGTGACAGACTCCCTTTAAAAATCATGGTTATTCCACAAAATATTGATTTCTGAACTTTTCCTCAGTGAAAACATTAGTATTGTTGTTTCTAAATTATTCTGAACTTGTTTTCTTTGCATTTTTTGAGGTCTGAAAGCACTGTTTTTTGTTTTTAATTTTGACCATTTTTCTTAATACAAAAATTATTGCTTGGAAATTCGGGAGACATGTTGTCAGAAGTTTATAGACTAAAAGAACAATTTACATTTTGCTAAAAATATGCCTATAAAGAGAAAAAACAGACAAACTGAACATTTTGCAGTGGTCTCTTATTTTTTGCCAGAGCTGTATGTCTTATTGGAAGCATTTCCAGGTCTAGAAAACAGATACGTCCATGGGCGGACATACCGCCTGTTCAACCTGTGCAGCTGCACAGGGGCCCGGAGGCTCCAGGGGGCCCCTGCAGGCAGGGCCAGCGTTAGGGGCAGGCAGCTGCCTAGGTCCTCGCTCCCCCAGAAGTCCCCAGCTAGCGGCACATCACGCAGCTGCTATGGGGCCCCTGTGAGGCAGGGGGCCCGCCTGCTGCCAGCGCCGACTCCCCAGCCACATTTAACTATACCGGCATCTGCCGGTACAGTTCAAAGCAATGATGGAGGAGAGAGCGTCAGCTGACACTCCCTCTCCCATAATCCTCCCCTCTGCCTCTGACAGACACTGGCGCGCACTCACTGTGTGCCGGCAGGAGCAGAAAGTGGAAGCAGCGCGGGCACGAGGAGAGGTGAGGAGTGTGCTGTGTTGTTGTTTTTTTTTACTCTATAACAGTGAGTACTGGACTGTGGGCCATTCTGGGGGGGGAGAGCTGCGCTGTATACTATGAGGCTGTTCTGTATACTATGAGGCTGCGCTGTATACTATGAGGCTGTGTGCTGTATACCATGAGGCTGTGTGCTGTATACCATGAGGCTGTGTGCTGTATACCATGAGGCTGTGTGCTGTATACTATGAGGCAGTGCTGTATACCATGAGGCTGTGTGCTGTATACCATGAGGCTGCGCTGTATACTATGAGGCTGCGCTGTATACTACGAGGCTGCGCTGTATACTACGAGGCTGCACTGTATACTATGAGGCTGTTCTGTATACTATGAGGCTGTTCTGTATACTATGAGGCTGCGCTGTATACTATGCGGGCAGTGCTGTATACTATGCGGGCTGTGCTGTATACTATGTGGGCTGTGTTGTATACTAAGGTGGGTACATTATACGTTATCTTCTATGGGGGAGGCTGTGTTATATACTATGGGGGGTGCATTATATTCTATGGGGAAGGCTGTGTTACATACTATGGGGGGCTGCATTATATTCTATGGGGGCTAAATTATATTCTATTGGGAGGTGGGCTGTATTATATTCTATGGGGGGTTGTATGTTTGGTATTTTTCATTACCCCTGTTCATATTATCTTGTTAGTCTGTTTGGTATATTACGGTACACTATTAATCACCTCCTTCCTGCGTGCGGTAAGGGTTCAGACTGAGGGTGGAGCTAAGGCAAGGTATTCGGCCACAGCATCTTCATCGTCAGAAGTAACCTGGGGAACAGGGCAAGCTAGGGGCTCCTAGTGTTAGGGACAGGGAATGAGCCCCTGGTCCCAGGACACCCGACAACAGAGTTGTGACAAATACACTCCTCAGTTCTCCAAATAGTATAGTACACTAATTTTAGTCCTCAATATTGTATAATGCACCCCCCATAGTCCTTCATGTAGTGCAATCCACCCCATAGTTCTTCATATAGTATAATGCATTCCCCATAGACTTCCATACAGTATAATGCAGGTTCCATATAGTGCATATAGTATAATGCACTCCCCATAGTACGATAGAGTGTAATGCAGCCCCCATAAAGGATAATGCACTCCATAGTCATAGTCATTGATAGAGTATGATGGAGCCCCCTCAGAGTATAATGCATCCCCCCCTCAGAGTATAATGCAGCCACTACATAGAGTATAATGTAGGCACCCCATAGAGCAGTGTTCCCCAACTCTGGTCCTCAAGAGCCACCAACAGGTCATGTTTTCAGGATTTCCTTAATATTGAAGAGGTAATATTTGCATCACCTGCACAGGCAATAATTCCATCGCTTGTGCAATACTAAGGAAAACCTGAAAACATGACCTGTTGGTGGCTCTTGAGGACCGGAGTTGGGGAACACTGCCATAGCGTATAATGCAGCCACCCCATAGAGTATCATGTAGCCCAACTGTCCTGCAGTATTATGGCTGCAAGTACTCACTAATATATGAAAAAAAATACAATACTCACCTCTCCTCCTAGTTCCCCCGCTGCTGCAGAGCGTCTCAGCAGCTCCACTGCCCGGCATAGCATGGTGCGCGATTAATTGACGTCATCGCGTACCCACTGCGTCAGAAATAGAGGGGAATGATGGGAGAGGGAGCTTCAGATGACGCTCTCTCCTCTATCATTGCTTTCAACTGTATCGGCATCCCCTGACCCACGGATCCCATAGTGGCCTCATGGTGTGCCGGTATTAGCGGCTGCGTGGTATGCTGCTATTAACGGTATACCACTGGCTGGGGGCCCCTGGAGGAGTGAGGGTACTAGGCAGATACCAAGTCTGCCTACCCCTAATGCTGACCATGGATCTATGAGAGCTTTATGGCACCTCTGTAACAGTGGTAATGTGAGGGGATGTGTCATTACACCATGTACTGTTCAGGGTGTATGAAAGTTTAGTGATGTCCCCTGTAGGAGCGATAATGGCGGCCATTTTGATTGTCATCCTTTATTTCCAGATACAGATCACTAGGAAATGACACAAAAGCTGTTACTATCACATCTCTTGCTGTGGACGCCTCTCTGCAGGGGATTCTCCTTCTTCATTAATCTTTTCTGGAGGATCTAATCAGACTGGCTGTCTATGATATGGGGGTCTGGTATAGGAAACCCATTCTTCTCTGTCCTGTTAGTAAGTTCTGAGGTAATAGAGGATGGAGCGGCTCAGTGTTCTCATTTATTAGCGGAAATGGAGAAAGGTCCCACAGTCTCCTGCTCCGGACCTGACACTCCCAGGAATCAGAGCAATTACCTGATTTATCCCCATTGGATATAACGATATCGGGGCTCATCCAGCTTTATCTCATGTGTGACAGTGATCCCCAAACTCCAGTCCTCACGGCCCAAACACATCATGGTGTCAGGATTTCCTTCATTTTGCACTGAGGATGGAATTATTATCGAGGCCTCAGAAGCTGCCGCAGGTTCTCTCCCCCGAGAAATACGAAGGAAATCCTGACACCATGATGTGCTGGGGCCGTGAGGCCTGGAGTGTGGGGGACACTGCTGTATGCGCCCACCAAACATAGGGGGCAGTATAATAATGACTACATGGCTGAGCAATGGAGTAAAGACAACACAAAGGTATAGGGGTAAAAAGAAGATTTTATTTATAGATGAGGTTATTATTAGTGTTGAGCATTCCGATACTGCAAGTATCGGGTATCGGCCGATACTTGCTGTATCGGAATTCCGATACCGAGATCCGATATTTTTGTAGTATCGGGTATCGGTATCGAAACAACATTAATGTAAAAACGTGTAAAAGAAAGAATTAAAATAAAAAATATTGCTATACTCACCTCTCCGACGCAGCCTGCACCTTACCGAGGGAAGCGGCAGCGTTCTTTATTTAAAATTCGCGCTTTTCTTTCCTTTACAAGAAGTCCAGGCTTGTGATTGGTTGCGTGCCGCCCATGTGGCCGGGACGCAACCAATCACAGCAAGCCGTGACGTAATTTCAGGTCCTTCAGGATTTTAAAATTACGTTCCGGCGTTGTGATTGGATGCGTCGCAGTCACATGGGCGACGCAACCAATCACAGCAAGCCGTGACGTAATTTCAGGTCCTTAAGGATTTTAAAATTACGTCCCGGCTTTGTGATTGGTTGCGTCGCAGTCACATGGGAGACGCAACCAATCACAAGCCGTGACGTCACGGGAGGCTGGACACGCGCGCATTTTAAAATGGGCGCGTGTCCAGCCTCCCGTGACGTCCCGGCTTGTGATTGGTTGCGCCGCGATCAACCAATCACAAGCCGGGAGGCTGGACACGCGCGCATTTTAAAATTTTAAAATGCGCGCGTGTCCAGCCTCCCGGCTTGTGATTGGTTGACCGCGGCGCAACCAATCACAAGCCGTGACGTCACGGGAGGCTGGACACGCGCCCATTTTAAAATGTGCGCGTGTCCAGCCTCCCGTGACGTCACGGCTTGTGATTGGTTGCGTCTCCCATGTGACTGCGACGCAACCAATCACAAAGCCGGGACGTAATTTTAAAATCCTTAAGGACCTGAAATTACGTCACGGCTTGCTGTGATTGGTTGCGTCGCCCATGTGACTGCGACGCATCCAATCACAACGCCGGAACGTAATTTTAAAATCCTGAAGGACCTGAAATTACGTCACGGCTTGCTGTGATTGGTTGCGTCCCGGCCACATGGGCGGCACGCAACCAATCACAAGCCTGGACTTCTTGTAAAGGAAAGAAAAGCGCGAATTTTAAATAAACAACGCTGCCGGTTCCCTCGGTGAGGTCCAGGCTGCGTCGGAGGGTGAGTATAGCAATATTTTTTATTTTAATTCTTTCTTTTACACATTAATATGGTTCCCAGGGCCTGAAGGAGAGTTTCCTCTCCTTCAGACCCTGGGAACCATCAGGAATACCGTCCGATACATGAGTCCCATAGACTTGTATTGGTATCGGGTATCGGATTGGATCCGATACTTTGCCGGTATCGGCCGATACTTTCCGATACCGATACTTTCAAGTATCGGACGGTATCGCTCAACACTAGTTATTATATATCATGTATATGTGTAAATTATTCATCTATCAGACTAAATCTATCTATGGGCCGTGTTGGTCCAAAGGAAGGCGAAAACCCCCTGTGAGGAATCGGCCAATTATCCTCATATTAGGGGGAAAATTCCTTCCTGACCCCAAATATGGCGATCAGAATGAATCCCAGGATCAAGGGCTCATAGCTAATGTGTATACGTAGGTTTAATGTAAAAAATATATATTATTTAAAATTATTATTATATTATTATTATATAAATGTTTATTATATAAAAATATAAAAGTAATTTCTATTTTTCGGCTAATTTATGTTTATATTTGTGTCGACTATATTATTGGAAATCCAAAATATTATATTATTATTTTGCATAAATTACATATTTTTTATTATAAACATAAGAAGCTACTTATTTATTCTATTTTACTAAACCTATCTATGGGCCATGTTGGTCCAGAGGAAGGCGAAAACCCCCTGTGAGGAATCGGCCAATTATCCTCATATCAGGGGGGAAAATTCCTTCCTGACCCCAAATAAAGTATGGCGGTCAGAATAAATCCCAGGATCAAGGGCTGATAATGAACCGATGAGATTAAAGTAAAAAAATGTGTTGTATTATTTTTTCCTACTAATCTGGTAGCATGTTTGGACTAATTTATGTCTATATTTGGTTAGGAAACATTTTTTCAACTAATAATATTTTATTTTGTATCTTTTTTATGCTCTAAAAGTGTGCACTTACTTATTAACCTATGACACTAAATGCATACCTCCCAACTTTTGAAGATGGGAAAGAGGGACAAAGTTTGCGGCGCGCTTTGCGCGCCGCGGCAAATTTTAGGCCACGCCTCTGACCACACCCATTCATAATTAGTCACACCCATATCCACATCCCAACCACACCCATTTAGCACTGCCGATCACACTGTTTCATATACAATAATTATAAACAAAAAAATATGGCCACACAGTGCCCCATACTGTATAATGGCCACACATGATGCTCCATACTGTACGATGACCACACATGACGCTCCATAATATATAATGACCACACATGACGCTCCATACTGTATAATGAACACACATGATGCTCCATACTGTATGACCGCACATGATGCTCCATAGTGTATAATGACCGCACATGATGCTCCATACTGTATGACCGCACATGATGCTCCATACTGTATAATGAACACACATGATGCTCCATACTGTATAATGACCGCACATGATGCTCCATACTGTATAATGACCCCACATGATGCTCCATACTGTATAATGGCCGCACATGATGCTCCATACTGTATAATGACCGCACATGATGCTCCATACTGTATGACCGCAAATGATGCTCCATACTGTATAATGACCGCACATGATGCTCCAGACTGTATAATGACCGCACATGATGCTCCATACTGTATAATGACCCCACATGATGCTCCATACTGTATAATGACCGCACATGATGCTCCAGACTGTATAATGACCGCACATGATGCTCCAGACTGTATAATGACCGCACATGATGCTCCAGACTGTATAATGACCGCACATGATGCTCCAGACTGTATAATGACCGCACATGATGCTCCAGACTGTATAATGACCGCACATGATGCTCCATACTGTATAATGGCCGCACATGATGCTCCATACTGTATAATGACCGCACATGATGCTCCATACTGTATAATGGCCACACATGATGCTCCATACTGTATAATGACCGCACATGATGCTCCATACTGTATAATGACCGCACATGATGCTCCATATTGTATAATGACCACACATGATGCTCCATACTGTATAATGACATACAGGCACGCAGCTCACACACAGGCACGCAGCTCACACGCACGCAGCTCACAAACACATGCAGCTTTGACACAAATGCATCACACACGCAGCCATCACACACACACGCAGCCATCACACACACACACACGCAGCCATCACACACACACACGCAGCCATCACACACACACACGCAGCCATCACACACACACACACACGCAGCCATCACACACACATGCAGCCATCACACACACACGCAGACATCACACACACACGCAGCCATCACACACACACACACACGCAGCCATCACACACACACACACGCAGCCATCACACACACGCAGCCATCACACACACGCAGCCATCACACACACACAGCCATCACACACACGCAGCCATCACACACACGCAGCCATCACACACACGCAGCCATCACACACACGCAGCCATCACACACACGCAGCCATCACACACACACAGCCATCACACACACACACAGCCATCACACACACACACACAGCCATCACACACACGCAGCCATCACACACACGCAGCCATCACACACACACAGCCATCACACACACACGCAGCCATCACACACACACGCAGCCATCACACACACACACGCAGCCATCACACACACACACACGCGCAGCCATCACACATGCAGCCATCACACACACACAGCCATCACACACACACGCAGCCATCACACACACACACGCAGCCATCACACACACACACACACACACGCAGCCATCACACACACACACACGCAGCCATCACACACACACACACACGCAGCCATCACACACACACACGCAGCCATCACACACACACACGCAGCCATCACACACACACACGCAGCCATCACACACACACACGCAGCCATCACACACACACACGCAGCCATCACACACACACACGCAGCCATCACACACATCACACACACACAATCTCCTCTGTGATGCAGGGGCGGCTGATGTCCATGTGCAGCTCTCTGCTGAAGTCTTCAGTCTCCTGCTCACAGCTCTGCACTATCCCGGCACCTCCCCCGTCTCTCCTTCTCTGCCGGGATAGCAGCTAAGAGCAGAAGCCGGAGCTCCGTGCACACACAGCCAGAGGTAGTGAATCGCTGACCTTTCTTCTTGATTGCTGCAGGCTCTCTCCTTCAGCGTGGCAGCGCCGCACAGGGGGCGGGAGGGGGGGGGGGTGTTGCGCGGGCGGTCAGGAGGCAGCTTTTATAAAAAAAAAAAAAAAACAGGCTCTCTCTACGTCCCGGAAGTGGGCGGGGCTTCACCGGCGGCCGCAAATTCGGGATTTTAAATGCCCGAAGCGGGACAGCGGGACCCCGGTGCCAAAGCGGGACTGTCCCGCTGAAATCGGGACGGTTGGGAGGTATGCTAAATGTATGTATTGGCCGTGTTGATCCAGAGGAAGGCGAAAACCCCCTGTGAGGAATCGGCCAATTATCCTCATATCAGGGGGGAAAATTCCTTCCTGACCCCAAATATGGCGATCAGAATGAATCCCAAGATCAAAGGCTGATACCTAACCTGTGTAATGTACCTAACCTGTGTAATATACCTGTCATGTAAAATAATATATATGTTTCTTTACTTGGACTAATTATTATTTATAGGAACTATTTTTTCTTTTAAAGTAAGAATATTTTATTTTATTATAACTTTTTTTGTGCTACTAGTGTGTGATTCTACTTATTAATCTATTATACTAAACCTATTTAAGGCCGTGTAGATCCAGAGGAAGGCGAAAACCCCCTATGAGGAATGGGCCAATTGTCCTCATATTAGAGGGAAAAATTCCTTCCTGACCCCAAATATGGCGATCAGATTAAATCTCAGGATCAGAAGCCGATCTATGTCCTACATCTATGTGCTGATATGTACTGTGTGCTATGTGTGTGCCTGTACTGATGATGTAGTGTGGGGACCTGCACTGACCATGTAGTGTGGGTGATGTGTGATGGGTGCGATACTTACCAGGCCTGTGCTAAGGTGAGTTCAGGGATAATGGCCGCTCCTTACATGCTGCTGCTCAGCGGCCCCAGGACTGAAAGGTGCGACTATTGTTCCTGAACTCACCAGATGGAAACTTAGCAGAGGCCGCTCCTGGGGTAGAAGATCTTCGGGCTGGAGGGATGTTAGTTGCCAGCCCAGGAGGTCAAGGGTCTGGGGCAGCAATGGCAGTGGTCCGGCATGAAGATGGTATAGAGAGAGATGATGTTGAAGGGCAGCCGAGGTGAAGTACAGCAGCAGAGATGTGAGGCACGGGTCAGGAGGCATGAAGTTCTGGGCAGTTGGCATGGGCTCATCCTGCAAGACATGAGGAAGACAGGAAATCTATCTACCGGATCTTATGTTATATTAGGGGAATGGTCTTTATAATGAACCATTCTGCTATATAACATCAGATACAATGTATTGACATAATAGGTGTCCTGTGTGTACATCGGTCACTCACCAGATGGTCGTGAATTCTTTCACAGTCCAGATCTTTTCATCCACCTAAGAAAAATAGAAACATAAAGTCACTGTCAGAAAAAGTGAAAAAAGGTAAGATCGATGGTGATGATTACCACAATGAGAGAACAGCACCTGATGAGTGTTATCCCCAGAGGAGGAGATACTTACCGGGTCCAGCTTGGTGACACGTACGTAAATCCGGCCACGGGGTGAAGGACTGTGTGCTCTGGCCACTGCAGATGGTGGTTCTCCAGAACTGGCCTGAGTGGTGTAAATGGTGGCTCTACTCTCCTTTCCTCCAGATCCTCCCAGCCGATGGTGGTAAAGAATGGATGCTCTCTGATGTTCCCGCTCACACCCAGGCGTGTCTGAGGGTCTTTGTGCAGCAGCTTCTTGATGAGATGTCTCACGTCAGCATCAAGCCAAGTGAAAAATTTTGGCTTCTCGTTGATGATGGATTTGAAAGCCATTTGCTTGACGGGGCCGTTGTAAAATGGATATCACCCTGCTGCCATCCTGGACACCACAGTCCCCAGGCTCCACCAGTCCACTGCGGCGCCATACCGTTTTCTACGATGCACCTCAGGGGCCATGTAATGGAAAGTGCCCGTCACTCCAGAGATGTTTTTGGAGGAGGAGACGCCATCTTGGGCAAGCCCAAGGTAGATGATACGGATGTGGCCATCTGCATCCAACATGATGTTATCTGGCTTTATGTCACTGCAATGAAAGAAGAAAACAAAATAAGAAATCTGTCCAGTGATACAAGAGATGGAAAATGGGTCACTACAAAATATGGCAGAATAGGCGGCAGGACACCAAGGAGGCCGGGGGCCATATCTACAGCTTGTAAAGGGGACAGAGAGAAGTTCTGCTTACCGGTGGACGATGTTGTGTCAGTGGAGGAACTGGAGGCCACTTACCATCTCTGCTGTGTAGAATCTGATGGAGAGAACAGAGTGCAGAATCAATGTCATGAAATCCTTCTCTGGCAATCCCCAAATACCATGGCACCCCACCTCCTGCTTCCAGCACCCTAAATATATGCCCTGCCAGTGCTCCCCTAGCTGCACCCCGACCTCAGGTTTTTTCCCTTTCTCTTAGTTCTCTTTTAGGTATGCTTAAAATTTTTATGCTTTCTCACCTCACATTGCCGATGTTCAGGCAGCCGCACATCCTGATCAAATCCTCCACGCTGCCACCGGACAGGTACTCCATGATGAAATATGCCCTGTGCTGAGACTGGTGTGCGGCATAGAGGTGGCACAGGAATGGGCAGTGTCTGGCCACCAAGAGTATCCGCCGCTCTCTCAAGATGGTGTCCTCGTTGTCCCTTTTGGTGATCATTTTGACGGCCACGTTGATGTTACTGCCGGGGACAGATGCCAGGGCCACCTGAAAAACACAAATGGAGAATACTTAGAAGGTGTCTGCAGGGGTGGAAGGATCTGGATTTTATAGTCCACAAGGCGCATGAGAAAACTGAGTGATCGCTCAGTCTGCTAGTGACCAGGACGATATAGAGGAGCAGATCTATCTATCAGAACAATGCACTGCCTGCTCCATGGATGGGCTATGGAGAGGTCTTAATAAATATTTGTCATTTTAATATTTAGTTCATAAAACAATAATACACATGAAAATATTTAACTTTGTAATACATTTTATCAGCCAAATCGGCTTCTTTCTCCGGCAAGACTGATTTTTTATTTTCAAAATTCTATGTTCCTGGGTAAACTCTGTATTTAGTGAAGACAAGTTGTTACATTATTGAGGGGAGATGACAGTTGGTGCTGATAATATTCTATGCAGAAGGGAGGGGAGAGGAGGAGGGAGAAGTTTTGCATTTAGCCCCTCCTCTCCACTACATAGAATATTATCAGCACCAACTGTCATCTCCTCTCAGTAATGTAACAACCTGTCTTCACTAAATACAGAGTTTACCCAGAAATTGAGAATATAGAATATGAAAAATCAGTCTTGGTGGAGAAAGAAGATTTATCTGATTAGAATTATTACAAAGCTGCTTATTTTCATGTTTGCTATTGATTTATGAAATAAAAATTAAAATGACGATGACTTTTTAAAGGGTTTTCCTCTGTTACCATATGGAAATAAACAGAGTAAGCATTAGTAGAGGCATTGAGTTGGCATTAGTATGGTCCAAATATCATTGATTATCTAGATTTAATAAAAACACAGAGACAAATGTATGTACAATATGGCAGCCTGATAGGAGAAAAAAATAATGTCCCCTGCCCTCTACAGCTGTGACCCCTGAGATGAACCCTCCAGTATAGAAGAATACCAGGTTATAGCAGCACTAGCCCTAACTATGGTGATGTCTTATACCTCATCTCACAGAAGGACACTACAATGAGCAATAACAAAGCAAGACATGGCTGATAACAGAGAACAATACATGGGGATATATGAAAAATCTCAGATTTCAAATAACAAATATGTAGGCCTTACTTTGCCAAAGGCGCCTCTACCTAGGACCTGGTGGATGTTGAAGCGGCTGATGTTAAGCCTGGCATAGGGGCCGGATGATCCAGGGTCTCTGCTACATCCAGATGTTGGCTCCTCCAATCCGCTGTTGTCTCGTCTCTAGTGTTGAGCATTCCGATACCGCAAGTATCGGGTATCGGCCGATACTTGCGGGTATCGGAATTCCGATACCGAGATCCGATACTTTTGTGGTATCGGGTATCGGTATCGAAACAACAGTAATGTAATAATGTGTAAAAGAAAGAATTAAAATAAAAAATATTGCTATACTCACCTCTCCGACGCAGCCTGGACCTTACCGAGGGAACCGGCAGCGTTCTTTGCTTAAAATTCGCGCGTTTACTTCCTTCCGTGAAGTCCCGGCTTGTGATTGGTCGCGTGCCGCCCATGTGGCCGCGACGCGACCAATCACAGCAAGCCATGATGTAATTTCAGGTCCTTCAGGATTTTAAAATTACGTTCTGGCTTGTGATTGGTCGCGTCGCCCATGTGACCGCGACGCGACCAATCACAAGCCAGAACGTAATTTTAAAATCCTGAAGGACCTGAAATTACATCACGGCTTGCTGTGATTGGTCGCGTCGCGGCCACATGGGCGGCACGCGACCAATCACAAGCCGGGACTTCACGGAAGGAAGTAAACGTGCGAATTTTAAGCAAAGAACGCTGCCGGTTCCCTCGGTGAGGTCCAGGCTGCGTCGGAGAGGTGAGTATAGCAATATTTTTTATTTTAATTCTTTCTTTTACACATTATTATGGATCCCAGGGCCTGAAGGAGAGTTTCCTCTCCTTCAGACCCTGGGAACCATCAGGGATACCGTCCGATACTTGAGTCCCATTGACTTGTATTGGTATCGGGTATCGGTATCGGATTGGATCCGATACTTTGCCGGTATCGGCCGATACTTTCCGATACCGATACTTTCAAGTATCGGACGGTATCGCTCAACACTACTCGTCTCCTTTTCTTCTTTAATCCGGTCACGCTGTCCTCTTCCCTCTTCCTCTTCTCCTTGCGCCACTTCTCCTCGCTCCTCTTCTCGCTCTCTTCTCCTCGTCCAGTAGTCGCCATTCTCCGTAATCTCTTCCCGCCTGTAGACCTCGGTCCAATCACTTCAGCTGACAGTTGAAAGTAAACGGCAGTTGGTCATGTGCAGGTGACCAGCGGTCAGAGGTGACAGGACCCTCAGGTGGCTCCTGCCAGGCAGCGGCTCCCGGCCCTGCTCTGCCCTATACACTGTGATGTGGGCATCATGGGTGACAGTTTAGAGTCCAGAGGAACGGCAGAGAACTTCATGGCGTCTTCCAGTGGTTTAATTATTAGATTATTAATCCCTCTATGTGTTTCATCATCGTTCCATTTTATAACTTACATTTTTGTATTGTAAAGTTAATATTTTTATTAGGTTTTCCATGTTTCTTATCACATATTTCCTCGATGTCCCATTTCCCTTTATCATTTCTCCCAAGAGTCTATTCCACCAAAGTGGTGTGCACCTATTACCCCCAGTGCCACCCAGCCGGCTCTACTGCACCTCATGGACAGAATACACGGAGCTGTAAACTCTTCCTGAGCTTTTATATTCTCTGTTTAACCAACACTTTCTACCAATTATTACCTCTTACCAGGAATATGGTGATATTGGGGCAGTATATAATAAAGCCATCAGTGCTATATATAATACAGGTTGTACCGTTCCCAATAACCCATCACATGTGATTTACAGTAATCCCACCACAACCCATGGGAAGGACGGGTCACTGCTGCTCATGTCTGGGGTCACCGAAATCTTCTTCTTCCTCTTTATAATATCACTTTATTTACATGTAACACAAAGAAAACAATTAAAACCCCCATAAATGAAAATGACCCTGTTATTATGGCTTCTTTGTGCTATTGTGTCAGAGTCACAGGCAGTGAATACACCGTACCATTTACTGCTGCAGTCAGCGATTAGTTATATACTGGCGGATTGTCACCATTATTGTAATGCAGGTCCTGTCGCCCTAAATCTATAAACATTAATCCCCCAACATGTTTCGCCCGCTCTCAGGCATCATCAGGAGAATGGGGATTAAAGGAGTAAGATGTCACCACTCACTCCCATATTATTTGTGGTGCAGACGACTTATGACGTCACATCCACACAGACATGTGAAGACATAGCACAATCAGCAGGTGTCCTAGTCTCATAAACAGGACAGGACACAATTATTGACAACTATGAACACACCTGAGAGGGCTACCTTCAGGGGAATGTCATTAAATTAGACATATGACATCAGACACCATTTAATGGGTGATCTATCACACCCGATGTCCAGGTGGGAAAATCTACATTGGTCTCCTTGCTAGAGAACTTCACGTATGTATCAAGGAACATGTAAGAGACATGGACAAATCTAGGACAGAGGATGATCTTGAACAATTTAAAACCCTACTAAGATATTTTCAACAATTCCATCATAGGGATTCAAGTCTTCTCAGAGTTCTTTTGGGACCGAGAAGTGGTGATCTCAAGAAAACTCTTGCTTACGTTGAGAGCAAGTGGACTTTTAGATTGGTACCGACCAGGCTTAATGAAAATCTGGGGTTTGGTTCATTTTTAGAAATATGGAGGCATCTTTTGGGAGGTGGGTTTTTGTTTTTTTATTGATTTTAACTCATATTTGTTTGCTCTGCAGTATACAGCCATGAAGGCCGGATTTTAATCCACCTATCTATATCCATGTATGTGATGATTTCTACTTTGTGAACATTTTTCATCCTATAAAGAGATGGAGAATTGGGGGAGGAAAGTCTTCCTACAAACAAGCTTGTTTTCCTCTGCTATTGTACTCCATGGATCTGTTGCAGAATATATGAACTCTAGAAATGGTCTCTGGCTAGACTGTGAATTCTTTATTATTTTTTTCTATGACACATTATGGAGCCTTGATAGACTGTTGAACAGCCGGGATTGTGAACCTCTTTATGGACTTGATTTAATTATGATAGATGCTTGTGGACAATCAGGTTACGGATTTTATCATTTGATTTAATGAATTGACAATTGATATTATTAGCTTTCTACAAAATTATTTTCTCTATTATATGGCCATATGGTATGTTGACACATTTAGACCTATTTTTATCTGTGTTATTGGGGATCATACTTTTCACTTTATACTTTTCCCTATTGTTGCTCTGCCTTTTTCACATCTTTTAACCCTTTGTAACACCTCTGTTTACATCAATTTCACTTGTGCAATTTTGGCAGAGCCTTATGCTTTGCATACACTTATTTATATTATATATTTTTACCCCTTTTTATACTTTCTCTTATGATCCCCTAACTTTCCTACTTTGGTAGTGATAATATGCTCAGATTTTTAAGTGTTAATTTCTATTAATAAAATTGATTTTATGGTTGAACATACTGTATTCTTTGATTCCCTTGTTACTTTAATTACACCTATTGGGGTTTTTTGCGTTCATAATGCTTTTTGAATTTGGACCTGTTATTTTTGATATTTATCTTGGGAAACTTCTTGTTTAACTACTGAAATATGTCATCAGTAAATGCACTCAATACTTTGTTGGGGCTCCTTTTGCATCAATTACTGCATCAATGCGGCGTGGCATGGAGGCGATCAGCCTGTGGCACTGCTGAGGTGTTATGGAAGCCCAAGTTGCTTTGATAGCAGCCTTCAGCTCGTCTGCATTGTTGGGTCTGGTGTCTTCCTCTTTACAATACTCCATAGATTCTCTATGGGGTTAAGGTCAGGCGAGTTTGCTGACCAATCAAGCACAGTGATACTGTTGTTTATAAACCAGGTATATTGGTACTTTTGGCAGTGTGGACAGGTGCCAAGTCCTGCTGGAGAATGACATTTCCATCTCCAAAGTGCTCTAAAATGTCCTCATAGATGGATGCGCTGACTTTGGTCTTGATAAAACACAGTGGACCTACACCAGCAGATTACATGGCTCCCCAAACCATCACTGATTGTGGAAACTTCACACTAAACCTCCAGCAGCTTGGATTGTGGCCTCTCCACTCTTCCTCCAGATTCTGGGACCTTGATTTCCAAATGAAATGCAAAATTTACTTTCATCTGAAAACAACATCTTGGACCACTGACAACAGTCCAGTTCTTCTTCTCCTTGGCCCAGGTAAGAGGCTTCTGGCATTGTCTATTGGTCATGAGTGGCTTGACACAAGGAATGTGACACTTGTAGTCCATGTCCTGGATACATCTGTGTGTGGCGGCTCTTGAAGCTATGACTCCAGCAGCAGTCCACTCCTTGTGAATCTCCCACAGATTTTTAAATGGCCTTTTCTGAACAATCCTTTCAAGGCTGTGCACCTTTTTCTACCACACGTTTTCCTTCCACTCAACTTTCCATTATTATGCTTGGATACAGCACTCTGTGAACACTAGCTTCTATGGCAACAACCTTTATTGGCTTACCCTCCTTGTGGAGTGTCAATGACTGCCTTCTGGACATCTTTCAAGTCAGCAGTCTTCCCCATGATTGTGGAGCTACTGAAACAAACTAAGGGACCTTTTTAAACGCCTTTGCAGGTGTTTTTTTTGTTAATTATTCTAATTTACAGAGATAATGACTTTTGGGTTTTCATTGGCTGTAAGCCATAATCATCAACATTAACAGAAATAAACACATGAAATACATCACTCTGTTTGTAATGACTCTACATAATATATGAGTTTAACTTTTTGTATTGAATAACTGAAATAAATTAACTTTTTGATGTTGCACATCCCTGGAATCAGGGTTTCTAGGTCTTTATTATGCTGCTCTCAAATTACAAAAAAAACTACTGAGAAATTCCCTTTACGGGTGCATGTCTTTAAATATGTGTAACTTGTTCTGTGTATAACACTTAATTTTTTTAGATTTTTACATAGAAAAGCATTTTTGGGGATTTTTTTCCCATATTTTTGTAGATTGGTGACAGAGAGACAGAGCCCTTTTGCAGGAAGATCTTAATGCCACTTTTTTTTTTTTTTACAACCTAATGTGAACATTGAGCAAATGTCAGCTCTTAACCGTTTTTTTCCCTGACTTGCTACTTTTTGGCTAACATCCTACTTGGCTCAGATATTGTTACATCTTCTTTTTTGCCAGACAATAGAATTGAGAATATAGTGCCAGTCAATAGTGCTAATGATAACATTTAGTAACATGGCACAAAGCTTCCTGCAACAATAGCTCGGTTTGGCCTGACACCATTAACCGCGTACGTTTCTCCATAAACAATTAGAGCACTTGTTAAGTATAGTATTGAATGTAGGGGGACATCAGTGATTTGGAATAGAATAAATATGTGAATCCATGTAACACAGATCTATATGACTTGATATGAATACAATATATTCTGAGAACTACATAAAGGAAGACCTCTAACTTTATGGAATTTGTGTTCTCTTTCAATTTTATGCAACTTTTTTGAAAGCCGTCCTGCAACCTAGGACTATAAAGTGACTGTACATTTATGACACATAGTGGCCGTACCTCGTGCGCTCCATTGGACTTTTGCTTCTTCCTCCACTTAGTTTGGCCTTCGTTTCCTTCCACTTCCAAGATGACATGGGGAGCACAATAGTAAGTCTAAAGTGTTCCTCCAATGACCTTCCTGTGATGCAGGATAGACAAAGCAGGGAAGACGTGGTTTAATCTTACTACTTTGACTTCTGTGTTCCCCATGCAGTCTTGGAAGCAGATGGAAGGGAATGCCAAACATTGTGGAGGAGGCAGTGGAAGGCAAACGGAGTGCACCAGGTAGGGTAATTTGAACGCCCGCCAGGGCCGTGAGGCACTTGGTACCGGGTCCAGTACTTAAAGGGGATGTCACAGTGGCGGCGAGGCGGTCCATAGCTCTGGGTGCCCAAGTAAAAGGGAGTGTCCTTAAAGGGGTTTTGATTAAAGTTTGTGTTCGTGATGCCACCTGTGGTTCTTGGTCAGAGGTGACCGACACTGCTTAAAGGGGTCCACTGGGGTGATGTTATGGCAGCTAAGATGGTATGGTTTCCCACAGGTGAAGTTCCCAGGGCTCCCGATGCATAGATGAAGATAGTGGGTAGTGTAGCAAGAAACGGAGGACACAAGTTTGCAGTCTCTTTACCTTGTTTACTGATGAGTTCAGGCAGCCACAGTCCAGGGCACCAGATCACAGGTACAGGAGGGTCCGGCTGGCTTGGAAGCAATTTCAGAGTCCCCTTTACCAGTTGGAGTTAGAAGCCTTCCTACTAGTACTGTGGTGTAGTCCCCTGCTTCCTGTGGCTTCTGTCAAGGTCCTCACTCTCTGTCCTCCTTAAAGGTGGGACACTAACCCATATGACAGGTGGCTCGAGCCTTTTTACAGGGTCTCTATCACGACCCGGGCTCTATGCACCACTGTGTCTGCAGGTGTTAGGGAGGACAGGTGATGTGTAGTTCAGCTGTGCTGCTGGTTTCTGCTGTGAGTCTTGGAGTCCCTCACAACCTCGGTCTTCTGGCTACCGATGTCTGCGCTCTGTAGAGAGGTAGCCCAGTCGCAGCTATTCCACCCAGTTCTCACTCTCCTGCTCTTCACTTCTCCAACACGCTCTCTACAATCCATTTGTCTTTCTCGTTCTCTTGGAGCTGCAGCACCCTCGTGGCTTCACGTCCCCTTAACTTCCTTCTCCTCTGTCACTCTGACAGGAACTCTCTCTCAGACTGGCTGACTTTCCCTCCAGACCAGAATATATATAGGGGAGCCACCCACAAGCTGGATCAGAGCTCCCCCTTCTGGCCTGGAGTGTGAACATGTTGTATGCTTGTGTGTACCAGATACAGAAGATTTTCCATCGCTTCCAAGCGAGACATCACTCTCCCTGTGAGGAAAGCAATGCCACTGTAACAACCAGGAACCTGGGGTGTCACATGATTATATGTCAGAAATGTACAGTCAGTACAGTTTTTAGTGCCATGTAGTAAGACTGCTGTAAGAAAAGTTACATAAAACCCATAGACAGCACAGATTGGTAGACAGCAGTGTATAAGTATAGAATACAGCAGTAATATAACTAAGTTACATATTTTTCAGATGGCCAAAAACATCCATTTTTCAATCAGAAGACACTTCAGGCATTTGACAACCTGAAGTGTCTTTTTTAGTTGTTTACTGAACGCTTTTTCAACATTTTTGCCCACCGATGTTATTTTTTTTAGCATTTTCTAGCATTTTTGGGACGTCTTTTGTACTGCCATTTTTCGATTTATTTTTTATATCTTGCTTTAACAATGAAGAAATAAGTAGCTGTTTTTGAAGCAAAAATGCTAATAAAATGCTCAAAAAAATACCCAGAGTCTTCCATGTATCTTTTGAATGTGCCAGGAAGCTAAGAACCTGTAAAAGCAACAATGCTAAATTTTCAATGGGAACAAATTGCAATTTAGTATCCACATAGAAATGCTGACTGCACAGAGATATATAGTATATAGCATGGTAATCAATGGACCAAAAAGTAGTTATTAGAGTTGGTGCGAAACAATTTGCAGGATGCGGTCAATTGGCCGCGTCAATAGTTTGTGGCCACTGGATGAAAGGCCGGAGAGCCGCCTCTTACTTGACAGCATCTGGGGTATATTTCTGCCCCTCTGGGGTATATTTCTGTCCTTCTGGAGTGTATTTCTGCCCTTCTGGGGTGTATTTCTGACCTTGAGGGGTATATTTATGCCCTTCTGAAGTGTATTTCTGCCCCTCTGGGGTATATTTCTGTCCTTCTGGAGTGTATTTCTGCCCTTCTGGAGCGAATTTCTGCCCTTCTGGAGTGTATTTCTGCCCTTGTGGGGTATATTTCTGCCCCTCTGGGGTATATTTGTATAATATAATTTCATACCCCTCCCAGGTAATATTGTCTACAGTATAATTGAAATGTTCTCCTGTGATGTATCACGCACCTTTAAGCCTACTCTGATCCTGTAAGCCTGGAAGAAATATTTGTGTGCCGAGATCAGAGCAAACGCTACCATGGAGAGACAATTTACGGGACATTACCAGCTAAAATTTGCATGTCTGGGTTCATTACTCGAAGCCTGGAGCTCAATGATATTTTCATGTCATTAGACCGCATTTGTCATTTTGTCTGGTTTCTTAAGAAAGCAACACAACAGTCTCAAGGGTAAAGCACTAGAACAATAGGCTACGGCCATCGGATATACATCACCATCAGATTAACTTTTAATACTCATTATTGAAAGAACACTTACTTAAATCTGAGCCGGAGATATGCAGCATCATTTACATATATTTCATTTACATTGGCTCTCTATCATAGAAAGACAAAGGTTTTAGGATAAGGCTTAATACCCTTGTATTAGGAGTCTAGGAGCACGTAATGTACAAATGAATCCTTTTAGTATTTAGGCGGCTGTGATAAATATGGAACGTTTATTAATTCATCTTTGTATTCTCCTACACAAGGCATTTCAATTGCCCGATACCAATTGATATATGGTAGCATTACCATATCATTTAGATTAACGTTCGAGCTGCACCACTCAGCAATTGCTTCTATTAATTGTATAACCAAATAAGGCATCAAATTTATCAAAGGCAGCAGATAATGTATACAAAAAAGTGCAATGGACTGAATATTGGGAAGGAAAATGAACTGGACGAGGATGGTAAGCATTCCGGAGCTTTGTAAACGTACTGCAAATACCACACATGCATAATGCATCAATTACAGAGGAATCCCATTATCCTAAATAGAAAGATATTAGTAAACGCCAGATTGTAAAAGAGCAAAATACATAGCAGTAACGCCAAGAGCATAACACTAGAGGTCACGTATCAAAAGTGTCATTCGTAGGACACGGTCGTCTTTGTTGGGAAATGAGGCAAGTCTCAGGATTTCTAGAAATTGTTTGCTGCAAACTTAAAAGAACATTCCTTTTGTTTTAATGCAAATATTACAATACCCCCAAAATGACATTCATTCCAGTTAAAGTGGTTTATTAACACCTAAAGTGACTTTTTTTTAACTGAAAGAGGTTGTCCAGACTGGGGGTTCAAGTCTGCAGTCAATTTATGTGACTGCAAGCTTGTGAATCCTAATGGTGGAAGCTGTCAGGTTTCTCCGGTGCCGGGCTGGGATCTGGTCATTTCTAATGAGAGAACCCACTCACGTCTAGTTGGTATGTGACCGCATATATGCAAGTTGCATACTTGCTGTCACATAACTCCTGGTGCCGTCAACAGAAAATCCTGACATCTTGCACAGTGTGTGCTGCGAGGATTAACAAGTCTGCAGTCAAGCCTGGACAACCTCTTAAATGCATGTATTTCGAGCTGAAAATCATTTTTGCAATTTGATTTAAATTTTGCACTTTTTTGCTTTCACAAGCTCTTAGTTTCCCTACAAATGCAATTTAAAAGGAACTCTAACCAAAAAGAGGATAACAAAGTATCCAAAAACACCACTCAAGAAGAAATAATAGATATAGATAAAATAAAAGTTTTTTTTATAAAAAAAAAATAGACATTAAAAAAGAAATGAATCAAAGGTAGACTTGATACATGTTAAGAGTAGTGTTGAGCGATACCGTCCGATACTTGAAAGTATCGGTATCGGAAAGTATCGGCCGATACCGGCAAAGTATCGGATCCAATCCGATACCGATACCCGATACCAATACAAGTCAATGGGACTCAAGTATCGGACGGTATTCCTGATGGTTCCCAGGGTCTGAAGGAGAGGAAACTCTCCTTCAGGCCCTGGGAACCATATAAATGTGTAAAAGAAAGAATTAAAATAAAAAATATTGCTATACTCACCTGTCCGACGCAGCCGGGACTTCAGCGAGGGAACCGGCAGCGTTGTTTGTTTAAAATTCGCGCTATTACTTGGTTACGTGAATTCCCGGCTTGTGATTGGTCAGGTCGGCCATGTTGCCGGGACGCGGACCAATCACAGCAAGCCGTGACGAAATTACGTCACGGCTTGCTGTGATTGGTCCGCGTCCCGGCAATATGGCCGCCCTGACCAATCACAAGCCGTGACGTCACGGGAGGCTGGACACGCGCTCATTTTCAAATGGGCGCGTGTCCAGCCTCCCGTGACGTCACGGCTTGTGATTGGTTGCGCCGCGGTCAACCAATCACAAGCCGGGAGGCTGGACGCGCTCATTTTCAAATGGGCGCGTGTCCAGCCTCCCGTGACGTCACGGCTTGTGATTGGTTGCGCCGCGGTCAACCAATCACAAGCCGGGAGGCTGGACGCGCTCATTTTCAAATGGGCGCGTGTCCAGCCTCCCGTGACGTCACGGCTTGTGATTGGTTGCGCCGCGGTCAACCAATCACAAGCCGGGAGGCTGGACGCGCTCATTTTCAAATGGGCGCGTGTCCAGCCTCCCGTGACGTCACGGCGTGTGATTGGTCAGGGCGGCCATATTGCCGGGACGCGGACCAATCACAGCAAGCCATGACGTAATTTCGTCACGGCTTGCTGTGATTGGTCCGCGTCCCGGCAACGTGGCCGACCTGACCAATCACAAGCCGGGAATTCACGTAACCAAGTAATAGCGCGAATTTTAAACAAACAACGCTGCCGGTTCCCTCGCTGAAGTCCCGGCTGCGTCGGAGAGGTGAGTATAGCGATATTTTTTATTTTAATTCTCTCTTTTACACATTTTAACATTAATGTTGTTCCGATACCCGATACCCGATACCACAAGAGTATCGGAATCCCGGTATCGGAATTCCGATACAGCAAGTATCGGCCGATACCCGATACTTGCAGCATCGGAATGCTCAACACTAGTTAAGAGGGATCAAAAAGTAGAGGAAGAAATCAAGTCGACATAGGTGGTGAAGCAGAGTAAGGTCAGGCTGCAAGTAGTAATAGTAGTCGTATAAATAAACCCATACGGCCGAGAAGGCAAGTGCATAAAATAAAAAAACATTTTAAGCCAACCACATGCAGAAAGGTGAAGTGTAAAGCTTACTCATAATGCTGTAAGCTGCCCGTCTGCAACTCCACATTATGGGTAAGCTCTACACTTTACCTTTCTTCACGTGGCTGGCTTAGGCTACTTTCACACATCAGGTTTTCGCCGTCAGGCTCAATCCGGCTAATTTTCAAAAAACTGGATCCAGTGAATGTTGCCGCCGGATCCGTTTTTTTTTCCCATAGACTTGTATTAGTGCTGGATGACATTGCGTTTCGTCCAGTTTTCGCCGGATCCGGCAAATCTGCCATTTCTGGTTTCTGGAAAAAACGTCTATAGCAAGGTTTTTTTGTCTCTGGTGAAAAAGCCGGAAGCGCCGGATCAGGCGCTTCCAACTGTTTGCTAGAATGGAAGCCAATGGGAGCCGGAAGGTGCCAGATCCGGAAAATGACAGTTTCTGGGGCCGGAAATATTTTTTTATCCAATTATCTGGATATGCTAGTCGGATCCGTCGAAAACACGGATCCGTTGCATCAGTTTTTCACAATCTGCGCCGGATCCGTTTTTTCCAACATTCGCCGGATTGTGCCTGATGCAAAAAACCTGAAGTGTGAAAGTAGCCTTAAAATGCTTTTTTTTATTTTATGCACTTGCTTATTATATTTTTAATTCTCGGCCATATGGATTTATTTATATCACTACTATCACTACTGGCAGCCCAACCTTACTTAGTCCTGTTTGCTAGGAATTCGCCAGATGTGATGCGGATGTCTAACAGCCGACAGACATGCAACCGTGGGGACTTCAACATATTTTTAAAGCACGCCGAAGACACTCTGTTAGCACCCGAGCATGGTAACACCTTATCCGAGAATGTTCACTCATTACTAGTACGAAACAGAAATATTATCCACAAATGTGGTCAACCCCTTTAAGGTCAGGAAATTAAAGGGATTGGTCAATGTAGGATTAGACAGAAAATAGCAAAGACTATACTAAATATGTAAATTCAGCAGATATGTCCAAATAAATAACAAGAAAAACAGCAGAAATGGACTAAAACATAACTTTTACTCGTATTAAATAAATAAAAAGTGAAAAATATGTCACCCAATATATTAAATATAAAATGGGGTAGGGTCCTGCAATGAGACCTAACCAAAAACCCCAATTAGGATTCCAAGCAACCCCGCCTGCATTAGTCTTTGCAGAGTAAACGCTGACCAAAGTATGGTTTTAAAGCCACAACTACCAAGAGCACTAGCATATGAGTGGCAGGGCCATACTCCATACAGATGGTTACATGCAAGAAAATTATCACTATTTGTTAAAAAATGCAGCAAACGTATTGCTAGTGATTAACACGGTACAACGGTAAAGGAACAATCTCACCGGTTTCAAGATGAAAAGGGCTGGAGCACCGGAAAAGCCTCTGGTCAAGGGGTGATCCGGATCTTGATAAGTGGGGACGACAATACCCTGTCATTCCCTATGGGGCTACAAATACACTAACCCCAGAGCTCCCGCCCTTACAAGGGCAGTCCACAGCTACCCCTGCAATGTCATGCCATGCACTCTCCCTGTAGTCAGTCCCGACGCGTTTCCTCCAAGCCAATCATCAGGGGACCTGCTTGTGCAAAGAGATGAGTGCCTAAGTGCTAGAAAAGGGAGACGAATGGTGTTGCCACCCCCTATGCTGTCTTGCAGACCAGAGGCTTTTCCGGTGCTCCAGCCCTTTTCATCTTGAAACCGGTGAGATTGTTCCTTTACCGTTGTACCGTGTTAATCACTAGCAATACGTTTGCTGCATTTTTTAACAAATAGTGATAATTTTCTTGCATGTAACCATCTGTATGGAGTATGGCCCTGCCACTCATATGCTAGTGCTCTTGGTAGTTGTGGCTTTAAAACCATACTTTGGTCAGCGTTTACTCCGCAAAGACTAATGCAGGCGGGGTTGCTTGGAATCCTAATTGGGGTTTTTGGTTAGGTCTCATTGCAGGACCCTACCCCATTTTATATTTAATATATTGGGTGACATATTTTTCACTTTTTATTTATTTAATACGAGTAAAAGTTATGTTTTAGTCCATTTCTGCTGTTTTTCTTCTCAATGTAGGATTACTATTTAGTGGGGTTCGTTTTGAGCAATTCTTTCTTTTCAAGAAGTGGGAGATGGCTGTGTTTAAAGATAACTGGATGTAGTTCACACAAGATTAGGCGTTTGGATTTTAATCCAGTACTTCAATTGTACAGCAATGTTTACAGTCGGTAAAGGGTGTAACATGTCTCTATGGGTCCTACAACAAAACATATAAGAGATGGGTTGGGGGAGAGGAGGGTGGTCATTTTGCAAAGAATATAATTAGATGTGATTGTGCGAAAAAAAATTAAAGGTCATGCCTCTTACAGTCATTCGGCTCTCATGTGGGTCTTTTACCTCCATACGTGGCCTTTTGGAGCTCTGCATTTCACATATATCACTACAGATGTCATTTGTGAGGATCCTTTAACAGTATAGTTGGGTGCCATAAAACTGCTATGCCTGCTGTCAATTTCTAATGAATTCTCTTTAGTTTCCTTGAGGTTCCTCATGAGATTTGTTGATTAGAAATTGAAGCACTTTTCCACCTAAATCAACCATAAACCTTTGACAAGCCTGTTATCAAGATGCCAGATTAGCTCTCTCTAAAAACGAAAAACCTAACTAATATCACTAGGCATGAACAAATACAATTCGAGTAGAGTCCAACTCTACTTGAATTTTACAAAAACATTTAATAATTTGCTTCCACGTTTATTCAGCAAAACAAACCATAAAGGGCAATCAAAAGGTAAAAAAAGTAGAGGCTAACCTTTCTGCAAATCAAATTTTGCTGATCAAGCTGCATGAACAGGCCGATTCAAATTTTGCCTGATCTGCTTATTTCTGAATGATACCTACTGGAGGTAGCTGCCACAAGAGTCAATATGTAACTCTTTAGTGAGCATTTGCAGCTAGTATTTGTCTGGCACCCATTAATAGGCAACTGTTTTGGGGACTAGACCATTTTATGGCAATTTCATCACAGTCTATTAAAGGGGTTGTCCAGTCTAAATCAATAAGTCTGCAATCATTCTGTGTGACTGCAGACTTATGAATCCCCCCAGTGCATGCACTATGTGCTGTGGGGATTCGCTGGTTTCAGACCCTGGACCGGAGGGTATGTATGACTTATACATGCTGCCGGCCGGTGGGTGCGGGCTCGCTCTCCATACACTTGTATGGAGCTAGGCCGCACCCTCCAGTTGGCCACGGCCAATGGCTGACCGCGCTCAATACAAGTGAATGTTTCGAGGCCACGCCCACTGGCTGGGAGTGTGTATAACACATGCATACCCTCGGTCCCGAGTCTAAAACCGGCGAATCCTTGCAGCTCATAGATATTCAGTTTTATTTTCCAAGGTCTCCTATTTTAGCAGAACCACTTTAGGTATATGTGCTTTTCGAGAGTTCAGGAAAGCTCAGTAACAATCCCTGTAAGAACTGTAAGAACGATATGAAGACACCCACACGGAACTGATCTGCTGCAGACTTTGTGTAACAGAAACTGTAGGGCCAAATCAAGTGGATTCTTTTTGCTGTAAAATTGTCACAGGTTTGCACCATTCCACTGCTGAAGGTAAAATCCTCAGTGACAACAGATTGCCATGATCCAGGTGAATTTCCACTGCAGATTTTCTCCACAGTGTGTATGTGACATTTTGTGAACTCTCTCATGTATTGCCGGTAATGTAATGAACACAGAAAGTCCAGATGGAATAATCTGCTGTGTATCCTCCATGTGAGCACAGACTCTAACTTTCTGTAATGTAACTTTCTATTGTTACTTCTAGAAAGAAATGAAGGAAAGAAAAATGTTGAGAAGTTGTGATTTTACAGCATTTTTAAATGCTTTTAAGCACAGTTTAAAGGAGTTGTCCACTACTCAAAGAATCCTTTCTCAATCCTCATGTCTCCCCCTTGTAAAATAATAACACTTATACTCACCTCCGGTGCTGTTCTGGTGGGGTCGGCACTTACTCTCCCAGGGATTACGTAACATTTTTATGTCACAAAATCCCTGTGACCAATCAGCGCTGGCTTCAGCTCCTCGTCTTCAGACGTACTACATGTATCCAGAGGAAATGAGAAAGCAGCAACTCTCACTTCCTCTAAATGCATATGATTTGTCTGAAGATGTGAATAGTAAAGCCAGTTCTGATTGGTCACAGGGATAGCGTAGCACAGCAATATGAGAGCCAGTGCCAACACCGTTGGAATGGCGCCAGCATCGATCAGTGTAAGTCTTCTTATTTTACAAGAGGGAGCTATTAGATTTGAGAAGGGGTTGTCTGAGCAGTGGACAAACCTTTTAAAAAATGCATTCATGGTGGATTTTCCCACAGTCAACATTCAAAGCAGACCATTCACATGCATCTCATGCATCATGCATTATAAAATAACACTCTTGTCCAATCCAAAACGATAAGTCTGCAGTCACTCTGTGTCTGCCGGATGGAGCTGATGAACTTTCTTTGAAAAGATATGTCTGAATGGTTGGATAATCCTTTATTAATGTTTATCTTAGGGTATGCGCACACGTTGCGGATAGGTGTGTGGATTTTTCCGCACTGATTTTGGCAAATCCGCAGTAAATTTCAGCAGATTTACGGTGTTTTTTCTGCGGTTTTTGTGCGGATTTCACTTGCGGTTTTATACCTGCGGATTCCTATTATGGAGCAGGTGTAAACCGCTGAAGAATCCACACAAAGAATTGACATGCTGCGGAATAAACAACGAAGTGTTTCCGCACGGTATTTTGTTTGGATTTTGTTTTCCATAGGTTTACATGGTGCTGTACAACTCATGGAAAACTGCTGCGAATCCGCAGCGGCTCCGCAGCAAAATCCGCAACGTGTCCACATAGCCTTAATCTTCATTCACATACTGTAGCCTGATTGACATCTCAGTGTCTTAACTCCCTGCTGCTGAGATCTCACACTGCTCAGAACAAGCCGCAGCTGTCAGCCAGTGGTGCGGAGACAGAATTCACTTGAACATATGCGCGCTCACATTCTTTAGTTGGACTCAAAAAGTGGTTATTTTAATATCAGAATTATACAGCCATTCTGACATTAATTTTCTAATCAGTATTATCATGTCTTAGATTTATTTAATAACATGTAGTTTATTTCATATGATATGGAAATAGATCTGCTTTAAGTAATTGGCTAAACTATAAATATCTGATTGGTGAGGATTGGAAACAGAATAATCAGAAATTTACTATATACTGTATTCATTCGATGTATCTAAAGGTCAATAATGAAAAAAGTATTTTCATGGAAGGCATAGTGGATGGAAAACACAACATTTTTCTAGGACGACCAGACTCACTTGACCTTTGGATGTGTGCACTCCTGTATATATGTATATTATATTCAGGGAGTGTCAGACAGATTTGTGTCCTATGTATAGAAGCCAGGACAGCGTGGTTTTACCTGGATGGACTGACAAATGAAGAATAATCTCGCCTGCCTCTCCCGGTTGTACGCTATGATTTCCCGTCTTTGGGACGTGTCATTTTTACTGCTTTCCTCCAGGATGACTGTATAGAATGAATGATAAATTTACTTTAGTCCTTAGGGCATCCTAAAAATCAAATTATATTCTCTCCCCAACACATATCAATGTCCAAGCTGCTATTGTAAATCTAATATCCTGCAGCAAACATTGAAGTTTGGACAATAGGTATATACTAACATGACATCAATAAAGTGGACTCAGGGATATTCCGCCATGTGTCAGACTTGCCGTATGTCATAAATATATACACGAGAGGTCCGGAAATGTTGAGAAATGTGATATTCTGAAATTGCAATATAACGTTTATCTTGATATAATGTTATCATCCAAATTCCTTCCTTGACATGACAGATTTCAATAATAATAACCTAATATTGTGGCCTACGGATCAGGGTACATATACCATAAAGCCATCTTTGGCAGCTGTTATGGTTCCTCTGATAAGACAAAACCTAGTTGTGTCCAACTCCTGATCCTTGAAGGGGCGCAAAGACTCATCTGCCCAATAAGAAGACACAAGTAGCATACAGTCCATGGCCTGCGGTAAGTGGGGGTGGGCCATTTATGGTTTTTGGAGTAGGGTCCATGCGGTGTACCTTAAGCCTTTGGGTGAGTGAACTGGGGAGATAGGGTGAGTAGAGGACAGACATCTTTTATTTAAATGCATCAGTTACATGAACGTGATGATTGACAACACCACACAACAAAGTACAAGTCAGTGACCTCAATTTCCCAACGCTGCATGTAGACATAACAGAGAAGAGGACTTTTAAATCAGCTATTGAAGCACTGCATAATGCAAAATGAGGAAAAAGAAGTTCAAGCACATGTAGTGCTGGCAGACGAGCCGTCCACTGAAAAAGAATGTCAGGTCACCAAACTAGAGAATTGTGACACTTTTTGGGCATATTAGACAGGTGTGTGCACCAGAACAGCTTTAACTTGTTTTGGTGAATAGAAGAAGTAAGATCAAGCTTTTCTCTGGGTGATTATTAAATGATTCTCCTAAAATATACTGTATGTGGTGGCATAATATCGCTCTCTATAGTTACCTAATCAATGTTTTCTCTATGAGCATGGAGCATGGTACAGAGGTATAACATCTGGTGCCTTTAATATGCCAGGACCCTTAGTCTTGGAGCTATGCCGTAACCTGATAAGTCAGGCTATCGGTGTTTGTGCCATCAACATTCTTTGAAAAATGCATGGCTCATTACAAACATGTTATTGCTTTGAGCTGTAATATCAGGGTATAGTACACTGGGAATGGATTCAGAAACATCCGCCATATCATTTGCCTGAAGCATTAGTAGAGGGAAGGTGTCATCTGTATATGTCATGTGTTAATAGCATACTGCAGGCAATTTTCATATCCATTGTTTTGGAGAAGTCATTTTTCTATGTCTGCATACACCTAACATCCAGGAAAGTTGATGCGGTGTGTCTGTAAACAATTGCCCGTCTTCTACTATCCTGTGATGGATGGAGGTGACGATGTTGCAGGCAGGTGACAACACAACACGATGGTACAAATATGAAAGAAGCACCCAATACTTGAGCGTATTCGTGTGTGAACAACTGGTTCTTGTATCTCTATTTTACTGCCATGTTTTAATACATTTACACCTTTTAAAAACCTTGTTGAAAGAAAGAGGTGACACTGTCTGTATATTGTAAGTTTCATTGATACCCATATCCATAGAAGACTCAGTGAACTTACCAAATAGTGTTGTGTTTCTCCTGAAGAAGTCTTCAAACTTTGAGATGCATTGAAATAAAACTGCATGGACACCCGGACTGGGGTGCCAAGGGCCCATCAGTAACCAGCTGAAGGGCCCCACTTTTCACCTACATACAAATGTGACATTATTCTCAATCACAGATTTATATAACAATGAACGGGGTAGATTGTTACATGAATAAGATGCCGCCTATGACTGTACATAGCGATTCAGGTATATAGTGCCACGTACTGCTCATATAAGAGGGTGGTGGCCCATCGGAGGATTATCCTGTTCTCCTGTGGGCCAGCCCAAGCTTTGGAAAGGTCACAGAGGCCCAGCGTCTGCACACTGCAGTACTTTGCTCTGCCCTCAACAGGGTAGATACTGTAAGTACGCCTGTGCAGGAGCGCGATGCCGAGGGGACATGTAGCAAGCAGGAGGGCAGCATCGCAAGAAGATGGGAGGCACCAGACCAGGACCTGCGACACCCATTGGACCAGACCACCCCACAGGTGAGTATAATAAAATGTATTTTTCTTCTCTTGCCCTCCGGATCGTGGGCTTATCTACAGCATTATAGAACGCTGTATATCAGCCCTGAAAGGCAGTGGTCAAAACTCATAACTCTTATTGGCCAAACCTGGTGACAGTTTCCCTTTAACTGTTCACAGTAACAGTAATTTTGACCAGAGGTGCTTAGAGTTTACATGCCACTGCAGTCAGTTCTACAGCCATAAGGTCAGGGTACAACACTGTCATGGGGTCAGTCATAGGGGAAAATTTGATTTGTCTGGGACTACTCTCTTCTAATGGGATATATTCACATGTGTTAGATTTTTTAAATAAGTTCCTGCAACTTAGAATCTGTTCCATATATCTGTACAAGGTTTGTTTTTACAAACAGTTGAAAACATTTCTACAAGAAACTCTTCCTTATGTCAATATGACCTTTAAGGTATGTTCCCACGGTCAGTATATGCTGCGGGTTGCCGTCAGCGCTTTGGACAGAGCGGACAGGTGCTGCGTCCAATGCGCTGCCTAATACTGACCATAGAAACATACCCAAGGGTATGTACACACGTTGAGTATTTGGCACAGAAATTTCTGCGTCTCCTGGCACGCGTTTTTGCTGCGTTTTTTTTAACATGCGCTTTTGGTGCAGATTTTTGCCCACTCATTAGTATGGATGAAATCTGTTGCAAAAACATTGAAATATTTAAATCTGCAGCAACTTTACAAGTCACAAATAAAGCAATGTGTGCATGAGAGTTCGGGATTCTAATTTACCTTCCTTGCATCAAGAAATCCTTCAGGTTTTGTAACAAATCTGCACTGAAGAAAAGCAGCAAAAACGCAACTTGTGCACACAGCATTAAGTGGTTATTTACTTAAAAAATTATGTTTAGATGGGATTAAAATTAAAAAATTTACAACAAATAAGGGATGTGCCCCGGATCTGAAGATATAAGGTCCCAGATTCCGTCAGCTTTAGATTAACACAAGAGAGAGTTTCCTAACATTTTAGGTTTCAGCATTTGACCAGTGGTTTACTTGAAGGGTCCTGGCTGTCTCATAAAAATAGCTAAACCAGTCCCCTTCTCTTTTACAGAAACAGATAAGGTGTTTGGTTTAGCAGTAAGAAATAATCCGGTCAGATTAGCTCCTTCATGCAATTTAAGCAACTACTGTATTAACTTTTTCCTGACATACAATATACTGGCGCAAGGAGCAGATCAGGAGCTGAACCCGCTCCATACCAGGCACATGTCAGCTGTGTTAATCATCCAGCTTCTGTCTGTAAGAGAAGCAACCAGAGAAAGCTCCAATTGCTGCTGTTTAGCCATTTAAAAGCAGCATTCAACCTAAGTAGACAGATTACATTGCACAATCATTCCAGAGATCACGGGGAGCTAATGGATTGTTATATGGCAGTCAGGAGACTTCTCATGACGTTAAGTCTCTGGTTTGCCTTCATAGCAGATCAGCAATGTTTTTGGATATAAAAAATCAATCAAATATTCGCAGATTCAAGTCCTCTAGAGAGGTTAAAAAATGTAAAAAATAATATATAAAACTTTGAATCACCTACTGTTCCCAGTCACGAAATAAAGAATTAACAGAAAAATAAACAGAACTGCTATTCGACAGTATATGTTAAAGTCATATCAACATACACATTCATTTAACCCACACATTAAACGCCAAAAAGAAAGGAAATATTAAAATGACAAAATTGCCATCCTTACCTTCAAAATTGCATCAAAAAGCAATCAAAATATCACTCATTCCACATCAATGGAACCAATAAAAATGTTCACTAGACGTGCACACAGCTTCATTGTCAGAAAAATTTGTCGATCTCAGAAAATTATGACATAAACCAACATTTCTTTTACAAAGTTATATAAAGTATCTAAAAATATAAACAAAACCTTAAAGGTTTAATATCGTTGTAATCGCAGTTACCTGGAGAATCATTTTTTTAGGTAATTTTTACTATATTGTGAACTCCCCGAGAACAACCCCTCCAAAAAAGCAAAATGAAAATTTCAATTTTTTCACCATTGCAATTCGCTTTGAATATTATTTTCCCATTTGTCACTAACATAAAAACTTCAATTTGTCTCGCAAAAAAACAAACTTTCATACGGCTATGTTGATGGAAAAATAAAAAAGGGAAGGCCTCTTCGAAGAGATGAGGGGTGACAAGTGCACAAAAAATTAAAAATTGCCTGGTCCTTTAATGTTATATCTGTCACTGTGCAACTCGTCAGCTTATGGTTTTGCATTCTCACAGTATTGGCGCTCAAAGGAAAGGATGATGTTTCCAAACGTCCCCAGTTTTCACTAGTTTGAAATAAACCTGTCATCTTAGTCATGCAGTCAAGTATATTTTTCTCTGAAACACTTTGGCGTTTCAGAAAAAATAGAGTTAGGAGATCCATCTGGGAACCATAGCCAGAGACCAGACTAGTCTGGCACCGCCTCCGGGCCGGCTCTTCCCAGCACTGCCTTGGGTGATTGACAGGTCTCTCCCGAGACCTATGAATGCTGGAGCATTTCAGAGAAATATATACTGTACCCTTTACTCGAGTGTTTATGCACCATGCGGCAGGATTATGGGCTTTGCATGGAATATTTGAGCATTCAATTGTTAATATATGAGCGCTTTATGGTGGTATTATTTGGGCATACAATTGCTGTAGCATTTGTGTAGTTTTTATGTACTGGTTTAGGTTACATTTTCTTACGAATAAAATCAAGAGTCTGAAATATTTGCATCAGAACCTGGGGCCAAAAATGAAAACAGTCGTGCCTTGATCTTTCCATTTTTTTTTTATACCGTATTACTATTTCTAAAAATACATTTAGGTAGACAACCTCTTGTAAGATCCATTTATCCTTTCCCCTGCATATTCTATTTTTCAGAAGTTCTAAATGTCTCCAAGCGATCGGCTAACCTAACCTACTTTATCATTGTGAGTTAATATTTATATTTTAATAATATTTGCTTCCAAGTCAAGTGCACTGAGCAGTGCGACTCTGTATATTGGTTTCTTATAAATAAGTGATGCTGAATTATGATTTCATTTTAGGAAGCAGTTCGGGGATTCATAAATAAGTGATAAGTGCTTATAATATTTGTTCATATTTTGATATTTTAGATTTGCATGTATTTATGAGTAGAGCAATTTTACTTTTCTCTTTTTTTTTAAGAGTGCAAAATGGCCACTTGTGGAAATACTCAGTGAATATGGACTTTTATAAATGTATGGACAAATTAATAATAATAATAATAATAATAATAATAATAATAATTATAAACATGTTAGATGGTAATAGGTTGTTTCATTTGATAAGTAATAGTGCTAATAATTTGCTATTCTCACTGTGAGTATCCTGCTGTGTAGGGAGGCTTCTCTCGAGTAATTGGAATGGTAGACGAGGTGAGATGCCTCTTATTATACCGCATTTTTGTCATTCAAGTTGTGATTTTTTTGCCTAATTTCAAAACATAGACTGACATTTACTGTAGTCTATCTTATCATTTGCTGATGCAAAAATGGACCATATTTTGGCTTTATCCAACAACCAAGTTGAACGCTACTGAAATAATGTAATAAATCTGATCTTTGCCACCTTCAAAAATTTTCAGATGACTCCGTGGTTGTGGGATGCATTAGGGGAGATCAGGGGGATGAGGAATACAGAAGGGTGGTATCGAATTTCGTGGATTGGTGCAATGGTAACTATCTACAACTAAATGTTAAGAAAACTAAGGAGTTGGTGGCCAACTATAGCAGGATAAAGATGGAATGCTTACCGATCACTATTGCTGGTCAGGAGGTAGAGCAGGTGGAGAGTTACAAATATTTCGGAGTCAATTTGGATAGCAAACTGGACTGGAGATGCCACTCAGAGTTTGTCTACAAGAAGGGGATGAGCAGACTGTATTTCCTAAGGAAACTGAGGTCTTTTAATGTGTGCAGCAAAATGTTAGAAATGTTCTACCAGTCTGTAGTGGCAGGTGCCATCTTTTTTGCAATCATATGCTGGGGTAATAGTGTGCGGGCCTCTGATGCTAATAAGCTGAATAAGATTATCAAGAAGGCAAGCTCTGCTGTGGGCTGCAAACTGGACTCTTTTGAGGAGGTAGTGGAGAGGAGAACTCTGTAAAAGTGCAATTATGAACAATAATGCACATCCATTATATGAGCTATTCATGAGACAGAAGAGCACCTTCAGTAACCGGCTAATACTTCTGAGGTGTAAGAAGGAAAAATATAGGAAATCGTTTGTGCCAACTGCTATGGGGATGTACAACAATAACATTAGGGTTAAATCATCAAGGTGAATGTCTACTTTATTTCTCTACATTTCAGTTCACTCGTTGTGTATGTCCTATTCTAATGTATAATGTATAATGTTCTTCTGTCAACTCCACTGTCATGTCATTTTAATTCATTTTAATTCATTTTATGATTTTTATGATTTAAGTTGTGCTGCTGTGATACCATAATTTCCCACAGGATCAATAAAGTGTATCGTATCATATCGTATCGTAATGCACCCTTAGGATTCTGTTAGATGCAGCACAGTAGTGATTGTGATGTGTCCTTGGACGATGGGCAGTGCTTGCTCCACCATGCCATCAGTTATGGTCCTGCTCACTAATCAATCGCTTTGGTTGTTTGACGGACCTCTTGACAAATGTGTTGGATGGTCAACGAGCACTTAAGCAATCTATTTAAAAGGAATATGTCACCAGATTTTTGATATGTAATATGAGAGCAGCATGATGTAGAAAAAAAGAGACCCCGATTCCAGCAACGTATCTGTTCACTTTTTATAAAATCACTGTTTTCTCTGCTGCAGATTTATCAGCTCTCTGAATGCTGAGCTTTGTATAACCCACCCACACCACTGATTGTCAGCTTTATGTGTACACTGTTCATAGGAAGACAGCTGCTAATCAGTTGTTGGGCAAATATGTTATAGAATAGCAGGATTACATGGCACGAGACTAGTCCTCTATTGATAATCTCTTGGAGTTAATCCTTGGAATGATAGACTACTCACTTTGCCTATTGTTCCTGCCTGAGCTCCTAGATTTGAACTTGGCTATCCTTGCCTAATTTTTGGCTCTGAATTTTTTCCTCATCTTGCTGATTCTGACTAAACTCGTACTTTTTTCTCAACGTTTTCCACGAGTAGGTTGTTCTGAGTTACCGTGAAAGAACCATTTTGCTGGTTTAGCATGAATGAAAGTAAAAAAAGTGTGGATTCTACCAAATTTTTGTGAAAATTAAAAATGTTCTTGAATTGATTAGCTCAACTGTAGATTTCAATGCGGAAACTTTCTGATGATTATGTTTTACTGGTGTAAATTAAATATTCCTGGGCCTCAATGCAAAAGATTTAACAGGGTCAGCGTCTGCCATATGCAATTTGGAAAAATGTCCTTCTTTGTGGCAAACGGATCTTTAACCCCTTTCTGGCCTCGGACGGGATAGTACGTCCGAGGTCAGAACCCTCGCTTTGATGCGGGCTCCGGCGGTGAGCCCGCATCAAAGCCGGGACATGTCAGCTGTTTTGAACAGCTGACATGTGCCCGCAATAGCGGCGGGTGAAATCGTGATTCACCCGCCACTATTAACTAGTTAAATGGCATTGACAGTGGCATTTAACTGGCGCTTCCGGCCGGGCGACCGGAAATGAGCGCATCGCTGACCTCCGTCACATGATCGGGGGTCAGCGATGCTTCTGCATTGTAACCATAGAGGTCCTTGAGACCTATATGGTTACTGATCCCCGGTAGCTGTGAGCGACACCCTGTGGTAGGCGCTCATAGCACACTTGCATTTCTGCTGCATAGCAGCGATCTCATGATCGCTGCTATGTAGCAGAGCCGATCGCTTTGTGCCAGCTTCTAGCCTCCTATGGAGGCTATTGAAGCATGGCAAAAGTAAAAAAAAGTAAAAAAACTGAAAAAAATAAAAAAATATAAAAGTTTAAATCACCCCCCTTTCGCCCCATTCAAAATAAATCAATAAAAAAAAAAATTGAACCTACACATATTTGGTATCGCCACGTTCAGAATCGCCCGATCTATCAATAAAAAAAAGCATTAAGCTGATCGCTAAACAGCGTAGCAAGAAAAAAATTTGAAACACCAGAATTACGTTTTTTTGGTCGCCGCGACATTGCATTAAGATGCAATAACGGGCGATCAAAAGAACGTATCGGCGCGAAATAGTATCATTAAGAATGCCAGCTCGGCACACAAAAAATGAGCCCTCACCTGACCCCAGATCATGAAAAATGGAGACGTTACGGGTATCGGAAAATGGCGCAATTTTTATTTTTTTTTTTAGCAAAGTTTGGAATTTTTTTTTCACCATTTAGATAAAAAACAACCTAGTCATGTTAGGTGTCTATGAACTCGTAATGACCTGGAGAATCATAATGGCATGTCACTTTTAGCATTTAGTGAACCTTGTAAAAAAGCCAAACAAAAAACAAGAGTGGGACTGCACTTTTTTTGTAATTTCACCGCGCTTGGAATTTTTTTCCCGTTTTCTAGTACACGACATGCTAAAACCAATGATGTCGTTCAAAAGTACAACTTGTTTTGCAAAAAATAAGCCCTCACATGGCCATATTGACGGAAAAAGGAAGGAGGGGAGCGAAAAACGAACACGGAAAAACAGAAAATCCCAAGGTCATGAAGGGGTTAAGCTCCCATCGATATCAGGTTGGCTGTGTTACTGATGTCACTTTAGAACTTTAGTATGATAAAGATTAAAAAAGATTTAAAAAAATAACCCCTTGGAGACATCCACAATTAATATGTACAGTGTTGATGCCAAGAAGCAGGCACACCCTGCGATACATGTACAGCACGATGATGAGTCTAGGTCAGAAGCTGATTAATAAATAATAATAATCTTTATTTTATATAGCGCTAACATATTCCACAGCGCTTTACAGTTTGCACACATTATCATCGCTTTCCCTGTTGGGGCTCACAATCTAAATTGAATATCAGCATGTCTAGTGGGAGGAAACCGGAGTACCCGGAGGAAACCCATGCAAATACAGGGAGTGCATACAAACTCCTTGCAGATGTTGTCCTTGGTGGGATTTGAACCCAGGACCCCAGCGCTGCAGAGCCACCGTGCTGCTGAATCTGTGTCAACTGCAGTGGGTGCTAGCGGTATATTAGCTGACACGCTACTGCAATGACAGAGATCACAGAATATGAAGAACTTGTCCCTTTAACCACTTAAATGCAGCAGCCAGACGTGACCACGGCATCTAAGTGGCTGGCATAGGCAGAGCTTAATAGGATACCTTTATCCAGGGATCATGAAGTGATGCCCACTTGTAGAACAGAAGAAATTATATTTAAAAAAAAAGCTTAAAAACATAAATATGTAATACTAAGGTGACATCTGGTAAGGGGAAATTACTTTTTATGCAACCATAATCAAATAATTTTCTTTTTTTTCTTTTTCAGTTTTTACTCCATGAAGTATTGAAGAAAATCTATCAATACCTATACTATTGAAGAAGGATGGCTACCTGAAGTGAGGACTTGCATCAAACACATGGATTGCTTTTTTCACCACCTGAATAAATGATGTGTCCAAGTCTATTCATATATTCAGAAAGGGATAGCTTAGAGCTAATACGCACCAGTGTAAAATTTGCATTTAAGATTACCTAAGCCAGGAATACATAGAGTCATTTTCACATGTCTGCGGGGCCACAAGTTCACTGTGTACATATCTATGATGCACTGCATGTCTGAGAGGGGCTATAATCCATATTTCAGCATCTAAGGTAACATCACAGTATTTTTTCTGTCAGATTTATACAGAATCAGGACAACAGAAACACATACTGTACATCCGACAGAGTAAGGCCACGTTCGCACATTCAGTATTAGGTCAGTATTTTACCTCAGTATTTGTAACCCAAAACCAGGAGTGGGTGATAAATACAGAAGGGGTGACGTGTTTCTATTATACTTTTCCTCTGATTGTGTCTCTCTTGGTTTTAACTTACAAATACTGAGGTAAAGTATTGGAGGTGAGAATGTGGCCTAAAGCAGAGGTAATATCATCAAATCTAACATTAGGTGCCCACAGTCAGACTTGTCACTGGCCACCTTATTTAGCTTCTGCCAAGAGCTCACTGGTATTCCTCCTTTCACCTTTTTGCACAGTACTGGCATTCACTCCTGGGTGGTATCCATACGAGAAGGACAAAAAAAGGAAGGAGACCATAGGAAGGAGCAATATTTAGGCTATGTTCACACGCTGCGGTTTTTGCTGCGGATCTGCAGCGGATTTGCAGCTGCGGATCCGCAGCCGTTTTCCATGCAGGGTACAGTACAATGTTACCCTATGGAAAACAAAAACCGCTGTGCCCACTTTGCGTTTTTCCGCTTGAAAATCAGCGCGGATTTTCTGCGGAAAAAAAGAAGTAGCATGTCAATTCTTTCTGCGGATTCCGCAACGGTTTTTCACCTGCACCAATAGGAAACTGCAGTTGGAAACCCGCAGTGGAATCCGCAGTAGAAACCGCACAAAAAACCGCAGTGAAAACCACCGCGGTTTTGCACTGCGGTTTTTCAAAATCCGCTGCTGAAAAATCCGCAGCAGAAAAAGGATAGTGTGAACAAGCCCTAACAGATATGCACAAATTATGCTCACCTTGTTGAGTTTTGTGCACCCAACCACTGATATCGCATTACGCTGCTGCAGACCCCCGAGGAGAGAAATACATAAAAAGAAGCAACTCGATGCAAACCAAATTTCCTGATCAAATTCTACCAAGCCAATAAATCAGATTTTTCGTCCATTTGCTCATCTCTACCCACATCACACAAGAATATAATGATACAAATGAAAGGACATGTCCTTATGTTGTACCGACTAAAAAAGCAATAAGAAAGTACAATGGGAACCGTCCCTTTTTCTTGTAAATATGAAGCTTCCCTCAGTTTCCTAAGATTAGTTATGCAGATATTGAAACCAGACATTTTTTACAAATTGAGCTGAAAGAATAATAAAAGTGTCGGTCAGATTAATTTAAGAGATCACGATTCAATGGGTTTCCTGAGGAAAAAAATTGAAAAAAAATCTTTATTTGATTACCCTGAAGATGAAGGAAATATCATTAGATAAAACGTCATTAATATGTAAATTGCAACATTCTGATTAGTACTTGCAGGCACCTTTTGTTAGGAAACGAAACGGAAGAAGCTAATCAGATTGGGAACATTTGCATAATAAAAACTCAGTGATGGTAATATAACATTGGAGGTAACGGAGAAATATATTTGTTTACATTTTTTTTAGGTTTAACCACTTAATGACTAGGGAATCATTTTATCTCCATGAAACCCATTTTTACTCGTTCTAATGCTGCATTGTGAAACTGAACATGCTGAAAACTCTCTAGTCCACAGTTAGTCATATGTCGAGCCATAGTTCAAATCCAAATTGAGACCCCTTCTATCCAGACCTCTCATCATAAATGCTTTGGAAGAGGGTACTGCCTCCTAACGTCCACCTATGGTGGCAGTTTGCCATTAGAAATAAGACCACTTCAATGCTTTATTGGTTGTATAATCAAGGTCCAGCAATGGTCTGCGATGGTGCCTGGAGCCGAAGTACCTGTGCCTGGAAAAAGAGCCAGAACTAATGAACGTTGAGCATTTAAAAGCTTTTTCTGGAGTTACAGTGTGTATAATTAGTTTAAAAGAGTTATCTGGTCTAAAATGAAAAGTCTGAAGTGACTATTTTCAACACTATTCTTTACACCCAATGGCAAGAAGCCATAATCAAGGTTGGTAGGTACACACACAAAATTTTTCAAACCATGTTTTCTATGAAACACCGTGAAACCAGGCTCTGATTCATGCTATCAGGGGTTGAACGAGTGAAGCAGATGAGAAGATAGTTGGCATGTGACTGGAAGTATGCAAATCTCCATTTTTTTTTTTGAGAGAAGTGGATAAGAATCTAGTCGTCTCATGATCATAAATATACAAATCACATACTTGAGGTCACATGACTGCTTGAACTGGCTAACCGAATCCTAGTAGCATGTATATTACAGTTAGGGTACCGTCACACAGTGCCATTTTCATCGCTACGACGGTACGATTCGTGACGTTCTAGCGATATCGTTACGATATCGCAGTGTCTGACACGCAGCAGCGATCAGGGACCCTGCTGAGAATCGTACATCGTAGCAGATCGTTTGGAACTTTCTTTCGTCGCTTGATCACCCGCTGACATCGCTGGATCGTTGTGTGTGACACCGATCCAGCGATGTGTTCGCTTGTAACCAGGGTAAACATCGGGTAACTAAGCGCAGGGCCGCGCTTAGTAACCCGATGTTTACCCTGGTTACCAGCGTAAACGTTAAAAAAAACAAACAGTACATACTCACATTCCGGTGTCTGTCCTCCGGCGTCTCAGCTTCTCTGCACTGTGAGCGCCTGCCAGCCGGAAAGCGAGCACAGCGGTGACGCGGTGACGTCACCGCTGTGCTTTCCGGCTATGGTGCTTACACAGTGCAGAGAAGCAGAACGCCGGGGGACAGACACCGGAATGTAAGTATGTACTGTTTGTTTTTTTTACGTTTACGCTGGTAACCAGGGTAAACATCGGGTTACTAAGCGCGGCCCTGCGCTTAGTTACCCGATGTTTACCCTGGTTACCCGGGGACCTCGGCATCGCTCCAGCGCCGTGATTGCAAAGTGTGACTGCAGTCTTCGACGCTGGAGCGATAATCATACGACGCTGCGACGTCATGGATCGTGCCGTCGTAGCGATGAAAATGGCATTGTGTGACGGTACCCTAAGTACATTACCCACTGTTAGTATTTGGCACCCTGCACTTAGTGCCTTTAGTTTCCCCTGGGGTTGAAAACCTCCTTAAAGCCATGTTCTTAAGTGCAAAAACACTACCTTCTTTTTGCAGGTGACCACAACAAAGTATGCAATGGTAATTTGCACAAAATTGCACAGATCAACAGCATCTTTAGACCCGCAGTGGACATAAATTTTCATGAAATAACATCCACTTTCCACTACATGTGAACTTGAGTTGCGATGTAATGCCTAGATAGCAAAGCTTATCCAACTGAGAAATGAAGTTATGCAAAAACATACATGCATTAAAGCCAAGGGAAAGAAATTTGTGAAGCCAACATTTTTGTAATTAATTTTTGATTAATAATTCAGTTGGATTGAACTTTTTTTGTGAACGACAAAAACTTCATTTTTTTGCATGGAATGGATTTGCCTTTTATTCGAGAGCCTAACGGCCCATGTGATCAAATGGCTTTGGCTTTCTCCTTTGGACCAGCCCCCTAAGAATGGAACCAATGCTTGAAAGAGACCTGCCCATATACTGATGGGAGTGGTGTGACACATTTGGGCAGTGGTTCCTCCCCAACAATAAAGCTATATGTGACCTAGGATTCAGCAGCCACATTTCCGCCAGTTAGATTTTATCTTTATCTATATCTTTCTACCAAATCCTTTGATACAGATTTCATCTACACTAGATTGCTCAGTGAGCCTAGTCAGTCAAAGTTCTCGGCAGTGCGTGTCCTGTTTATTGTACAGAACAATGTGCCACTTAGAACGATGATCTTTTATGCAGTATAAAAGATTATTTCATCCATTGAATGAGTGTTTTCATAGGGTTCCAAATAATGAAGTAAAAAATATGCGGCACTCACCCCAAAATTGCTGAAAGAATCGTGAGCTTTATTGGAGAGATGCAATGAAATCCATCTTTCAGGACATCAGAAAAACAGGCACATAAGAGGGTGCGGTATTGGAGTGCGGACGACGGCCGTTTCGCACAGACGTTGTGCTTCGACGGGTCCGTGCTCTCTGATGTCCTGAAAGATGGATTTCATTGTATCTCTCCAATAAAGCTCACGATTCTTTCAGCAATTTTGGGGTGAGTGCCGCATATTTTTTACTTCATTATTTGGAACTTTGTGCATATTTCTATGCTGAGCATCACGTTAACCCTAGGAATCGTAACACCTGCCCACCAGCTGTCCACTCCTAGTCCCGCTGACTAGATTATACACAGCTCTAGTGCCGTTCTACTTTTTCTATTCGTTGGTTTTCATAGGGTGATCTGCCTGTTTTTTGGTAAATGAGTGTTTTTAACAACACTTGTTCATGATTATCGTGCCCTTTAAATGCTCCTTAAGTTTTTAATAAATGGAACACAAAGCTAAGCTTTGTCATTTTACTAGAATTTGCAAGGTTTCACTGCTTCACTAATGATGGTTAGTAAATAGTTAAAGAAATTGGTCTATAAAAGAACAGAGTAAGTGAGGTGTTTTCTATCAGATGAATTTATCAATGTCTAGTACATCCCCCATAGGGTACATCTATTTATGGCTTATTCATACTAATCCAAATGCTTAACTGCCTTGGGGAGACATCCACTTTCCATATGGATTTGGCAGATTTGCGCTTTAGCTGTCACTGTTGTGTTTTTGTACTTTGCTATATTTTCAGCAGAAATTTCTGTGAACGTTTGGAGGTAATTTGCACTAATTTTAAATTCTTCAGCTAAATTTCTCAAATAAAACAACAATCATAAAATAAAGTAAAAGGACAAAATGAATGGCATCAGTCCTAGCTTTGCAGCACCATGATGTGGATCTACAGATAAAACACAGAAAAAGTATAACACAACAGGGCAGTTAGGGTGTTACGACTTGAGTTTGTGTTTATTGGCTTCTTGGTAAAGTTCTCCTTGGCAAGGTTTGTGGATGTAGGCAATAATTTTCAGTATTTTTCTGCCTCATTGAGTTGGTAGGTAATAGCATATGCCGCCTAGTCTACATGCTGGCTTGGTGGTCAGAATGTCCTTAGCAACCTCTGATGTAATGGAGGATTTGGTTAAGAACCACAATCACTGCTCTGAAGCCAGGAAAATAAATCCTGCTCAAATACTTGCAACAGGTTAGCTAAGTGAGTTTGGGTTTAAGAGAAGGAAGGTCATTAGCACACAAACACACACACAAAAACACTCCATGCTACACACCCCATGCTACACACACACACACACACACACACACACACACACACACACACACACACACACACACACACACACACACTCTCCATACTGCATACCCACTCCATGCTTTCACACACACATACACACACATGCTCCATGTTACAAACACAGTCAATGCTACACACACTCCGTGCTACACACACTCCATGCTACACACACTCCTTTCTGTACACATGCAAACACACTCTCTCTTACGCACACTTCTTGCTACACACACTCTCCACGCAGCATACCTACTCTATGCTTACACCCACTTACTCCATGCTACACACACACTCTCCATCCTACATGAACAATCCATGCTACCTACATACACGTCTTGTTACACACACTCCATGCACACAAACACACATGCTCCATGCTACACACACACTTTGCTACACAAACACTCAATGCTACACACACTCCATTTGAAACACACTCCTTGCTACACACACAGACTTCATTCTACACACAATGCATATATACATATGTACACACATACAGTAAATTTAGGCATATTGTGGAGACATGAGGGTCAATGGGTTCTCTTATCCGCTGGCCTGGTTGTTTTTAGAAAAACAGAATGGACCAGGGCTCATCCCATTGAACTCCCGTAGTTCTTTCCCATAAGCAGAATACTACTCAGACAACACAGGATGAGGGCAACACAGTGTGGTAATACTTTATTGGATCACCAACAGACAATAACATATAGTACAGTCCCAGCAAGTACAGAAGATGGAGCAAATTACAGATTCTCATTGTTCTGCTGTCTTGCTGGGAATTAAAACATCTGTGACTTCGGGACTTCCAGGGCCAGTTACACCAACCAGAAGCAACCTGCTTTTGGCGGGCACCCACAGAGAGGAGGTAGCAGCAAGCTTAGAAAGCTGACAAAGTACATTGAGGTATGTGGCCAAGTGACCTGATTGTCCTGACTTTGGCTCTCCAAATGTCTTTGTGGGAGCAGTGATCCGCAGTGGAACAGATCTGTGGTCCAGCAGTTAGTTCCATGGTTCCTGGGCTGCTGTCCTGTAGAGTTTCACTGGAAACAGACGCAGATCCCCCTTTTATTTTCCACAGATCTTATTCAGGGCATTCTTCAGGATTGGGGGAAAGTGGGAGGAGGTAAACATTCATTGTTCGAGTGTTCAAGTAACCTGCATATTTTGTCCTCCAACGTTTGTAGAAAAATAACCTGCAGGGGCTTATCTGATACAACAGGTAATCAGCAGGCATTCAACAAATCATTATACAAGTCAACATACAACAAGGGTTAACTTAAAGTCTCATATGAACAATGGCTCATGTCCCTTGACCTACTGAATAATACATCTGGTATAATTAAGAATAAATGCTGGGTCGTGACACATAGTATACGTTTTTATACTTGTAAATATACATAAAGTAGTTAAAGTTTCATAGTAAAATGTAAGATTTGTCAAAATATAGAAAATAATTAGTAATAATTTCTCTTCCAGATACAACATTCAGGATAAGTACCTGACTAGAATACATGTTTCTGCATGTTGCCAGTGTTTCTCAAACAGATTGGCAGAAATACTGCTGATTTACATGTTAATTACAAGGGATAAAAGCATTGACCTTGTTAAGGTAGTAGTTTGTTTTAATTTGTGCTTTCATTAGCAAGACTCTTAAGTGCAAATTACAAATTATATCCAGAAGTTCCATCTAGTCTCCAGCAAGACTTCCACATGGAGCTGCTTCTTAGTTCCACTGAATTTTAAAAAGCAATGGTGTCTTACTTTCTGTAAGAGAAACTGTCAACTATATGCAAGGTAAAATAAGTCTCTTTTCTGCACATAGGGATTATTTGTTTACAAAAAAATAGAGAGAGAGAGTCTGCCTGCATAATCCATGAATTAAAGATTTTGCAATCTTAAAAAGTATTCTATATTTAAAGGGAACCTGTCAGCAGTTTAATGTTGCCCAAACTATGACAGCATAAAATCCAGAAAGAGACACTCATTAAAGACAGCTACATTTTATTGAAATAATAGCTGGAAAAAACAGCAGAGAGAGAAAAGTCTGGACCTAGAGACTTGTGTCCACTGGGAGGGATGCTCTGGATTTTCCCCATCTCGCTCAGCTTGACTGATTGGTCTTTCCCTATTTTGTACACAGAGGGAACTGTCAATCAAGCCAAGCTAATTGCTAAGAATCTGGAGGGAGCCAACCAGTGACCTCTTCTTCTCCTGCCTGGACTTTCCTCCCCTATATACATTAGATAGCCTCCTCTGGCAACATCTTATCTCTGTACAGAAGAAAAGAATTGGCCATTAAAATTCAATTTGATAATTTTCCCCTGTTATATTATGGTCCCAGTTCATCAAGACTGGCGCTTTTCATGCTGGTGTTGATCATAGAATCATAGAATGTTAGCGTCGGAAGTGACCATCAAGGTCTACATGTCCAACTCCTTGCTCAATGCAATATTCACTAAACCATCTGAAACAAATGTCTGTTCAGCCTCAGTTTAAAGGCTACCATTGAAGAAGCAATCAGAACATCTCATGGCAGCCTGTTTCACTCAGTGATCACAACAATCACTGTCAAAAAGTTTTTTCTAATAACTAATCTGTATCTTCTCCATTTCAGTTTCATTGCATTGTTTCCCCATTGATTTTATTGATGAGAAATAGTGCTGGTGTCAGATTCTCCTGATTCATGGAGAGCTGTACAGTACTGATTCATGAAATGGTTTAGGCCTCTTGGGCATGCTCTCGATCAGATTCAAGTATGTCTTGACCGAAATCTGATCCGAGGTCTCCTCTACTCAGTCCTAAAGTTGATGCTTACTTTCACTTGGGTATGTATACAGCATTTTCTTCAAATCTACCCACGAGTGTGAGTATTGGGTTGAAGTCTTGGGACTGTGGGGTCAATCCAGAACCTCTATTGTCATCGAACCATCTATTTGCCAATCTTGACGTATGCTTTGGACTCCTGGAACACTTTGTCATCCTTTTCATACTCATAGTACTCGAGTGTACAAAGTAACTCATCTTGTAGGATACTCACACATAACTCAGGATTAAGACCACCATCAATCTTGGTCAAGCATCCAACGTATTTGGCTGTGAAACAACCCCAAATTGTCTAGCTTCCTCCACATAACTTGGCAGTTCCTTAAATTTTGCGATCTTTGAGCCCTTTTTCCTTTTTTTCTTCAAGACCCATTTGCACCTATTAGAGCCTAGTCTATTCACTTTCTTCTCATTTCTCCAATTCACACATTTCCAATCTTCTACTGTCCACTTTTCATACTTTTTTGCAAACTTGAGTCCACATTTCTTATGATGATAGTGAAGTTGAGGCTTCTTCAGCTTTTTTCAGGTCACCATTCCAGACTTGTGTAAAGTGAATTGGATATTGCTTACATGGAAATCTGTGATCTCACCATTATTAAGCATACGAGCCACCTCCACTGCCAGGTTTATCACGCCATAACTGATGAGCTTGTGATAACATGTGATGAGCTGACTTGTTGACTCCGATATTTTGCCTGGATGACCTCTTGGCTTTTGAATGGATTGATGGACTTCATTTTGCATTCTTCTAACAGTAAAGGCACGCACATTGTGCAGTTTGGCAGGCAGTCCAGTCAGGCTAAGCTGTGCAGTCTCGTCCCCACCAATGATTGGCAGCTTGCTGACAACATATACTGTTACAGGAAGCTGCCAATTTGTTATACACATGGGGTAGGAAACACGGTGTAAAAGGATCTAACTATGTATAAAGTGCACAAACCCAACCCCGTTTCTGTACTTACTGATGTATCTGTCAACGAAGGTGCTAGTGGCTTCAGCACAACCAGAATAACCCCTTCAGAATAACCCCTTAGTTTTACCAAATAAAGATGGCTACTCAGACCTGGCTTCCTGAAAGACCTTTGAGTGTACACAAGGTACCTGGAAGTAGGAACAGAACTCCAATCAGAATCCACTAAAGACTATCACCAGCAAAAAAGACCAGCAGGGGGGAAGTTTAAATAGAAGTACCTGCAGCATGATTGGACAGGCTAGAGAACAAATGAAAAACACCCGATGTCCGAAAAGAATGGACAAAAGCAAAAGTTAATCAGCACTCGGACAGCAGCAGAGCCTGCTGTGGCTCAGCAGACAGAGATGCCGACAGAAGAGCCCAGGAGCGCTGGATCCATCCCAAGGCATGATACAGTTAGAGGTGTGGAAGGGGTTATGTACAGAATAGAAGACATAGCTTGACTACATCTACATCAGAAAAACAAGGATTCTGTGAAAACTACACCAAGCAGCCCAGAAAGTAATACATTCCTGGAAACAGACTTTCTTGTGTTATGTTATGCTGCCCTTAGATTACATAGCAAAAAGACAGATTCCCTTTAATCCAAGTTAGTCATGTGGCGGCCACATTTCCTTGCATTTGGAACTTGTATTGAATGTCACAGACGAAAAACATCAAAGCAACATGACATCAATATCAATTTGCAGAAGACATCGGTATCAGCTTCCATATTCAGATAATCACAATCTCATTTCAACAAGAAGCATGATACGACATTTGCTTTATTTCCAAGATAAAAAAAAATGAAAGTAATGTTTTTCTTTAAAAGACCACATATTTATTCACTCTGAGCCGCATTGCCTGGGATATCATTTTCGATTTATTACTGGAAACTGACTTTATCTTGTCACATTATGGTCTTATCTTAGCATTACATCTGATATTGCTGTCAGCATGCTTGTTGGGTCTTCCCGTGATCTATCTACACTGATTCTCCATTTTCAGTAAACACTGACACCATGGTTCCTACATTAAATTAATGTGAACAGACATCTAAACAAGTCTTCTTCATTCTGCGTATATTGGATCATTTATGTCTGGCTGTGCCGGCGTGATCACGCTTTGCTGTGGGCGATGCTGAACGTTGTCCGGATATCTCAACAATCTTTTTGTATGTTATTACAATCTGTTAAATTTGATGTTTTTTCTTCACACCGGAAACCATATCTTGCATCCCTGTGGTCTCGTCAGCTTGAGTCCTACACTGTGTTCTTGCTTTTAATCCGGCCTTAAACTTTATTATCATCACATAGATATAAAGTACTACAAAAAAGCAAATTCACCAAGATCTAAAAAAAAAAAAGTTTAGGAACTTGGACCTTTTTTGAATAAAACTCCAATGGAAGTTAATGACATGCACATTGACAAAATCATTGCAAATAACTGTCCAAGTGATAAACTGATTGCCATGATTTCTGATTTTCTAACCCCCAAGGATTACTTTTTACCATTCATAATAGCGCAGAATTGATGACCATTGAAACCATAGCTACCCATACCAATCAGCAAGCTGGGACAAAGACTTCTTCTGAGCGGCGCTTTGCATTGGCCTATAGTGCACTCACAGGGAGCCCCACTCTATAATTTCCACATCTCTTGATAGTACATAAGGATATTCTCATTTTTATAACTGCGTAAGTGGAAAACTGAAGGACTCGCTCACGCCACGGTATTTTTTGTCCGAGTGTGATCCAACAAAACATCAGATCACACTCTGACCAATGCTATTCTATGGGGCTGCACACATGTCCAATTTTGATGCGATTAACACAGCATGCCTGCGTTTATTTCGATATTCAGATCGCACTTTGCCATGCAAGTCAATGGGTGTGTGCAAACTATAGGACCGCACTCGCATGACACCTGTGTGCAGTCTGATTTCTTCACACGGACACAATGGAGAAGATGGAGAAATTTTATTCTCCATCTTGCCCTCACAGTGTGCTCTGATTTTCTTTTCTGAGAGAAATGAATCACACTATACTGACACTTTCATCAAACTCCGATCAGAGTGTCATTTGCATAATCGGCCTGATTCTCTCAGATGAGATGATCTAACGCTATCTGCACAATCTCTAACTCCTATTGTTATATACAGTGGGGGAATAAGTATTTAAGCAAGACAATGACCCAAAACATACAGCCAAGGCAACAAAGGAGTGGCTCAAACAGAAACACATTAAGGTCATGGAGTGGCCTAGCCAGTCTCCAGACCATACACCCATAGAAAACTTATGGAGGGAGTTGAAGCTCCAAGTCGCCAAGCGACAGCCTCAAAATCTTAATGATTTAGAAATGATCTGCAAAGAGGAGTGGACCAAAACTCCTCCTGACATGTGAGTAAAACTCATCATCAACTACAAAAAATGTCTGACTGCTGTGCTTGCCAACAAGGGTTTTCCCACCAAGTATTAAGTCTTGTTTGCCAGAGGGATCAAATACTTATTTCTCACTGCAAAATGCAAATAAATGTATATAATTTATACAATGTGATTTTCTGGATTTTATTTTTGATATTCTATCTCTCAATGTTAAAATTAACCTACCCTTAAAATTATAGACTGTTCAAATGAGTCGCCCGCCAGGGCCGTGGGGTACTCAGTACCGGGTCCAATATTTAAAGGGACGTGTCATGGCGGCAGTGACCTGGTCCGTGGCCCTGGGCGTCCATGTTAAAGGGATAGTCTTTAAAGTGATTTGTAAAGTTCGTGACGCCACCTGTGGTATTCAGTCAGGGATGACCAACGCTGCTTAAAGGGGTCCTCTGGGGTGATGTTATGGCAGCCAGATGATATAACTTCCCACAGGTGAAGTAGGTCCCCAGGGCTCTCGGTGAATAGATGGAGGATGGTGAGTGGTGCAGTAAAGAATGAAGGACACAGTTTTGCAGTCTTTTTACCTGGTTAAAGTCACTGAATGAATGGGACTCTCCGGAATATTGGGGTAGCCAGGCCACTCCATGAATATATGGCATGGACAGCAGCATTATGGGCTCTGTAGCCGTGGTGGGGTCCAGCCGGCTTATTGGAACTACGTGCATTGCAGGACCTGGTGGCGGTATGGGGCTGGGGGCATCATGGGACCTGCGGCTGCGACCACCACTGGGCCTGGGGATACTATGGGGCCTGTGGCTGCGACTGCCTCCAATCCTCCTCCCGGGGCAGACATGGCTTTTCACCCCCTGCTAACCTTATAGGGCTAGCGTCTCTCTTCCGGAGGCTGTAGCGGTTCCTCCTGTGTGCGGTCTGCAACGATTCCTCTCTTCAGTGGTCTGGCGCTTCTCAGGGCCTCCGCATGATGTCTTCACTTGCGGCTCTGCTGCATGGCGTCTTCACTTGCAGCTCTGCTGCACGGCACCTGGTTCACTCCGCGCTCTCTCTTCAGGCTCTGCCCACAATGGCACACCCCTCTTTTTTCAGCGCTCCTCACAGCGCTCCTTCTGGCGGCTGTTGACAGTTATTTTTAAAACAATGTGCGCACACCGTGTGGTGCAGTTATGATGTGACGCAGTTATGGTGATGTTTTGATGGCGATGTTTTAGAAGCTCATTAAGGTCTCTGGTATACAATCCAACAAAGTCTCTCTCTACTTTCTCAATAAAGCAGAGTCTCTTAGGCGCAGAAGACCCAGTTTTTTGGGTCAGTCCATCCTGTTCGTGATGCCAAAATGAGTCGCCCGCCAGGGCCGTGGGGTACTCGGCACCGGGTCCATTACTTAATGGGACGTGTCACGGCGGCAGTGACCCAGTCCGTGGCCCTGGGTGCCCATGTTAAAGGGATGGTCTTTAAAGGGATTTGTAAAGTTCTTGAGACACCTTTGGTATTCGGTCAGGAATGACCAATGCTGCTTAAAGGGGTCCACTGGGGTGATGTTATGGCAGCCAGATGATATAACTTCCCACAGGTGAAGTAGGTCCCCAGGGCTCCCGGTGAATAGATGGAGGATGGTGAGTGGTGCAGTAAAGAACGAAGGACACAGTTTTGCAGTCTTTTTACCTGGTTTGCTGATGGTAGCAGGTAGCCACAGTCCAGGGCACCAGATCACAGGTACAGGCAGGGTCCGGCCCGCTTGGATGCAAGTTCAGAGTCCAGCTTGATCAGGTGGAGTTAAAGGCCTTCCTTCTAGTGCTGTGTTGTTATAGTCCCTTACTGCCTATGTCTTTGTAGCAATGTCCTCTCAGTTATCTCTGTCCTTTGTTGAACTGGTACACAAACCCATATGACAGGTGAGGTGACTCGAGCCTTTTTACAGGGTCTCTATCATGACCCGGGCTCTATGTATCACTGTGTCTCCTGGGTGTTAGGGCGGCCGAGCTGCATTAGCAGGGCTCCTGCCTGTAAAATATTTTAACCCCTTCAGATGGATTTACCTCATGGGACGTGACAGTTCATCAGAGGGTATGTATATTGTGGGTTTATTATTTTGCCAAGCGAGGGTCTTCAAATGGATTGAGAGAGCAATAAAATATTAAAACAACCGGTGTGTTTATTTCATTAAAATACTTTTTAATCATGTGTGTGTGTTTTTTAACCCTTTCAAACAATTTACAATAGCAAGGTGGCATTAACCCTTCATTACCCCATATCCCACCGCTACACAGGAGTGGGAAGAGAGTGGCCAAGTGCCAGAATAGGCGCATCTTCCAGATGTGCCTTTTCTTGGGTGGCTGGGGGCAGATGTTTTTAGCCACAGGGGGCCAATAACCATGGACCCTCTCCTGGCTATTAATATCTGCCGTCAGTCACTGGCTTTACCGCTCTGGCGGAGAAAATTGCGCGGGAGCCCACGCCAATTTTTTCCGCGATTTAACCCTTAAATTTAATAGCTACAGCGCCGAAATTTTGCACATACACACTACTAACATTAGTAGTGTGGAATATGCAAAAAAAAGGGGGATATGAGATGGTTTACTGTATGTAAACCATGTCTCATATCATGTCGGGTTTAGGCAGGAGAAATGAAAAGCCGGCAATTGAATTACCGGCTTTTCAACATTATCGCGCTGAAGCAAATATTAAAAAAGTATGCTTCCCCATTGAAATGCATTGGGTTTTGTGTTTTGGCTGATCCCCGACCCCGACTTTTCAATAAGATCGGCCGATTTCACTCGACCTGACTTTTGAGAAAGTCGGGTTTCGTGAAACCCGACTCGATCTCAAAAAATGAAAAGTCGCTCAACCCTAATTGTTACTGTTAGTCACATTGTGTTCAAGTAGTAAAGTTAGGTTAAGATAAAAATTTACGCTTATAGTTATTCCTTGTGTGTTCATTCTGTGGACAATCTTGTATGATGCTTCAACAATAATTAGACCTCATATTCACATTGCATCTACCCTGACACCGTCCCTCCGTGACCTTCAACTCTTGGTAGAATTGTTGAGATCTTGGAGGGCAATTTCTCTCCACGCAATGTTTTTCACGAGCTCTGCCGTCCCATGTGCACAGAAGACATGGATACTTGTTTATGTGTGTTGCTAAAAAAGAAGTAAGTATAAAATTTTAAGGTCAACATAGATGATCCAAATGTGTTTGTGATATTGCTACAACTCAATGACTCTCTGTATGTCTGCGTTTTCTTCAAAAAGAGAAACTGAATAGTCTATTGGGGCAGCACAAAATTAATTGCCACTGTTGAGGAGGATATACTTTAAGCTACACTTTGACCTATCAATGAACAGTCGCCATTCATTTGAGTTATAGATTAGAATTCAGAATTCCGCAATTAAACCCGGTATGTATTGGCAACACACAAAGCCAGTGTCTCTTCTAAACTATTGCAGAAATGCCCTTTCTCTGGATTGAAAGTAGGATATCTTTGCTCCTTTTCAAGCAAGCTTTTCTCATGCAGTCTTGATGCTAGGAGTTCTGAAGCCTTTTATGATAGTCCTACATCTCATGCCAAATTGTTCAACTCATACTGGTCGAGTAACTTACAAACTAAGACATCTTCATTTCAAAATCTTCATCATTGCTGTCACTTTGTTCTTTACTATATTGCTGTTCTTGAAAAGAGAGTAGTTCAAGGAAAACTGGCACTGAGATTTCAGCTGAAAGAGGCACTGGACATATAGCTGATGGCAGACTAGGATACTCTCTCTATATTTTTTGTTATATCTTGAAGTTTTCACTTTACAAAAGTTACAGCCACTGGAATGATCTCTTGGCTCTCGCTAAACTATAGGTATGCCAAATGGCATGTTACCATGTGTTCCCTTTGTTCACATCTGTAATGTGAGGGACCCATAACTTAACTTGATCACCAAGTTTTACTTTGAAATATGCAAAATAGGCTTGCTTGACAAATGTGCTCATGTTCTTCCTTTGACTGGGAATGGTGAAACTGCCACATCTATAACAAAACTAATTAGAGCTGTTACGGCTCTTATGACAAAAAATAGCAGCGACAGACATGATCTGAACGAAAGTAAATGAGTTTGTAAATAAAAAAATAAATTCTGCTAACCCCTTGTATACAGATTTTTGTAATACGTTTCACTATTTAGAGCGGCGCACTGTCGCGCGTCTCCAAGGTCGTCCTCCAGCCCTGCTCACTCAAGAGTGATCTGCTCTCTACATATACACTCACCGGCCACTTTATTAGGTACACCATGCTAGTAATGGGTTGGACCCCTTTTGCCTTCAGAACTGCCTCAATTCTTTGTGGCATAGATTCAACAAGGTGCTGGAAGCATTCCTCAGAGATTTTGGTCCATATTGACATGATGGCATCACACAGTTGCCGCAGATTTGTCGGCTGCACATCCCAAAGATGCTCCATACAAGGCAGGATGGATCCATGCTTTCATGTTGTTTACGCCAAATTCTGACCCTACCATCCGAATGTCGCAGCAGAAATCGAGACTCATCAGACCAAGCAACGTTTTTCCAATCTTCTACTGTCCAATTTCGATGAGCTTGTGCAAATTGTAGCCTCAGTTTCCTGTTCTTAGCTGAAAGGAGTGGTACCCGGTGTGGTCTTCTGCTGCTGTAGCCCATCTGCCTCAAAGTTCGACGCACTGTGCGTTCAGAGATGCTCTTAGGCCTACCTTGGTTGTAACGGGTGTCGATTTGAGTCACTGTTGCCTTTCTATCAGCTCGAACCAGTCTGCCCATTCTCCTCTGACCTCTGGCATCAACAAGGCATTTCCGCCCACAGAACTGCCGCTCACTGGATTTTGTTTCTTTTTCGGGCCATTCTCTGTAAACCCTAGAGATGGTTGTGCGTGAAAATCCCAGTAGATCAGCAGTTTCTGACATACTCAGACCAGCCCTTCTGGCACCAACAACCATGCCACGTTCAAAGGCACTCAAATCACCTTTCTTCCCCATACTGATGCTCGGTTTGAACTGCAGGAGATTGTCTTGACCATGTCTACATGCCTAAATGCACTGAGTTGCCGCCATGTGATTGGCTGATTAGAAATTAAGTGTTAACAAGAAGTTGGACAGGTGTACCTAATAAAGTGGCCAGTGAGTGTAGGAGAGCACTAGTGCTGCCATCGATCCAGCCTAGAGTAATCGCATTAAGATAAGCTGTGGAGAAAACAAAATGATGTGATAGAAGAAAACTAACCGCAGCTTTGAAATCAACATGTCTATTTTAGTCTAAATTAGCATCAAACTCAACAAAAATTCTGTTCAAAATTGTTCACTAGTTAAATTTATAATTGGTGGAGAAAGGTTGAACTTCATGGTCCTAGGTCTTTTTTCGACCTATATAACAATGTACTGATGTAGGAGCATGTGACCAGACCTGTCCATCAGTCTTCTTCAATTGGAAAACACTACATAGTGTGGCTTTTTTACAATTGGAGGAAGCTGATGGGCAGATCTGTTCACACGTTCCTCCACTGGGTACCAGTTTGAGAAGAGTAGAGCAGTGCAGTTTCTGATGAAGGCGGAGGAGATGAACTGATAATACTTACATATTAGTAAACGCCAAAACATTGTGTCCTCAACAGATCTCATAAAATCTAGATAAAGTGAACAATCCATTAAACCAAATTTGAAACCAGATATAAGGGGTTATCCATGACTTTGCTTATTTTTTTTTTTTGCAATGAGGCTAAGATCTTACAAGCAAGTTGCTGCTAACTAGCTGCCTCTTCTGCCCAGCTCTGATATCTGCCAGCTTGGAGCGCTCATGGACCACTCCTGACATCAATATTGCCACTTCTGGTGACGTTACATTAATGGAGCAGGTTTTTTTTTCTGCTCTTCCTTGTTGACGGGGCATCATTATCAACATCAAACTGATTGACAGCCAGCTCCCCGCAGATAGGCAGCAGGGAGCAGGCTGTCAATCAGCATGATGTCAGCAGTGACATCCTGTCAACAAAGCAGAGTTGAGTCGGCAGGGATCGGCGCGGGGTATTTAGCAACTACTTGCCTTTAAGATCTCAGCCACATAGCAAGTCTCGGATAACCCCTTTAAAGGAGGACACATCTGTACTGCACAAAGCACCACACAACGTGATAATGTGTGACTTTTGGTATACAGGTCCTTCTAAAAAAATTAGCATATAGTGTTAAATTTCATTATTTACCATAATGTAATGATTACAATTAAACTTTCATATATTATAGATTCATTATCCACCAACTGAAATTTGTCAGGTCTTTTATTGTTTTAATACTGATGATTTTGGCATACAACTCCTGAAAACCCAAAAATCCTGTCTCAATAAATTAGCATATCAAGAAAAGGTTCTCTAAACGACCTATTACCCTAATCTTCTGAATCAACTAATTAACTCTAAACACATGCAAAAGATACCTGAGGCTTTTAAAAACTCCCTGCCTGGTTCATTACTCAAAACCCCCATCATGGGTAAGACTAGCGACCTGACAGATGTCAAGAAGGCCATCATTGACACCCTCAAGCAAGAGGGTAAGACCCAGAAAGAAATTTCTCAACAAATAGGCTGTTCCCAGAGTGCTGTATCAAGGCACCTCAATGGTAAGTCTGTTGGAAGGAAACAATGTGGCAGAAAACGCTGTACAACGAGAAGAGGTGACCGGACCCTGAGGAAGATTGTGGAGAAGGACCGATTCCAGACCTTGGGGAAGCTGAGGAAGCAGTGGAATGAGTCTGGTGTAGAAACATCCAGAGCCACCGTGCACAGGCGTGTGCAGGAAATGGGCTACAGGTGCCGCATTCCCCAGGTAAAGCCACTTTTGAACCATAAACAGCGGCAGAAGCGCCTGACCTGGGCTACAGAGAAGCAGCACTGGACTGTTGCTAAGTGGTCCCAAGTACTTTTTTCTGATGAAAGCAAATTTTGCATGTCATTCGGAAATCCAGGTGCCAGAGTCTGGAGGAAGACTGGGGAGAAGGAAATGCCAAAATGCCTGAAGTCCAGTGTCAAGTACCCACAGTCAGTGATGGTGTGGGGTGCCATGTCAGCTGCTGGTGTTGGTCCACTGTGTTTCATCAAGGGCAGGGTCAATGCAGCTAGCTATCAGGAGATTTTGGAGCACTTCATGCTTCCATCGGCTGAAATGCTTTATGGAGATGAAGATTTCATTTTTCAGCACGACCTGGCACCTGCTCACAGTGCCAAAACCACTGGTAAATGGTTTACTGACCATGGTATTACTGTGCTCAATTGGCCTGCCAACTCTCCTGACCTGAACCCCATAGAGAATCTGTGGGATATTGTGAAGAGAAAGTTGAGAGACGCAAGACCCAACACTCTGGATGAGCTTAAGGCCGCTATTGAAGCATCCTGGGCCTCCATAACATCTCAGCAGTGTCACAGGCTGATTGCCTCCATGCCACGCCGCATTGAAGCAGTCATTTCTGCCAAAGGATTCCCGACCAAGTATTGAGTGCATAACTGAACATTATTATTTGATGTTTTTTTTGTTTGTTATTAAAAAACACTTTTATTTGATTGGACGGGTGAAATATGCTAATTTATTGAGACAGGTTTTTTGGGTTTTCAGGAGTTGTATGCCAAAATCATCAGTATTAAAACAATAAAAGACCTGACAAATTTCAGTTGGTGGATAATGAATCTATAATATATGAAAGTTTAATTGTAATCATTACATTATGGTAAATAATGAAATTTAACACTATATGCTAATTTTTTGAGAAGGACCTGTATTGTATCACCATAGACACAGACACATCACACGTTATACTGCCTGCCCACGCCCCTGTACCGAGTGAATGCAGTCGCAGAATATTAACTTCACTGTCAGCAGGGGATGAGGGCACTTCACCGCATTCAGGACACTGGTTATTTGTAATGACATCTCATCTCGAGCATAATACGGAACAGAATGTAAATCTGTAAAGAATGTGGTGTAACTAATTACAATAGTCTCAGATAACTGACGCGGTAAAACCATAGACAGACAAGACTTTTTATTAGAGGCTGCCAGTTCTAAAGGAGATCTGTCTGCAAATTCATCTTACTGACAATTTGGATCTTTCTATTTCTGGGAATATTTGACACCATCAAAGTAGAGAAAAAAAATAAAAGAAACTTCTAAGGCATTCATTCGAGCTAAAATTCTGTGCTGAAATATTTTGACATGCATTCAGCAGGCGAAAAAAAATAATCTGACATTACGAGGCAACAATTAAAATCTAACAATCACAACACCTGCGATTTTTAATCTTCCCTGCAGTCAAAAGGCATGTAGAAAAGAATATGGTTCCAGATGCAAACAAGCGGGAACGTTCTGCGGTTGTCGGAAATTTGGATGAGAACAGTGTATAATACTCGAGATTTGACACTGGGTTTTGGCCCCGTCTCTCATCCTGGCTTGAGATGCTTCACATTAGCCTGGGGCAAGAGGAAAAAAGCGAGACAGGGCAGCATGGGTGATAGCAGTGTCGCAGACTGATAAATGTTTAACAAAAATAACCTGATTTATACGTGTAATAACACCAATGGCGATGTGAGCCCAGACTTTACCACCAAGCACCAGACCTGCTAAAATCCGATTTGCAACAAGCCGCTGTTTGCGTGATATGGAAACACATTATTCATCTTGGAGAATTGATTAATCAGTATATTATTGTGCTGCTTTATGGCTTCTGTCCACTTAACGACTCTTCTCTTTGATTCACAATATGATTTTATTGGGGGCAGTCAAACTTCAAACCAGAATGTGGGGTGTGAAATATGCGGCTCCCGTCATAGATGGATGATTTATATGTTGCCTACAAATCAAATGCCAAGAAGAAAATATGGTCTATTACATTCTGAAAATTCAAAGTATACGTTTCTGGGATCCTGACAGAAGCTGGGTTTAGTCTTGGCTTTCATCACGTTACATATGTCTTTTATTTGTGCATACTGAATGGATTTTGATCCGGTGTTGTCCAATCTTGGGAACTACTTTTTTTCTGATATACATGTAATTGAAGGTAAAAATCATTTTTTGCAATTGGGATTTAATAAACATTTTGCACAGTTTGCCTCCTATAACCACTGTGTTGTACTGTCTATTGCTGGCGGCATAATGAGTAAAAAGAGAAACTTTCAGTCTGACCCCTATGATGATCTGATGGAAAGTTCATAACACTTTTATTTGTCTGCTCTGCAATTTAACATGACACTTTATGCAATCCCCATCTTGATGTGAAGGCAGGGGGATCGAGACCCCTGTGCTGACAATCGACGGATGTCCCAATAATGCAGCCCAGAGCAATTATTTATCATCAATCTTGTGGATAGATGATGACTTTTGTGGGGAAATTTCCTACATCACCTTTTCATGGAAGAAATGCAACCAAATACCAATAATTTGATGCTAGACTTTGACCTGGCTGTTGAATGTTAATCTCACTATATCTACAATTGTACTCTAATATACCCATCCTTAAGCTGATATAAGGCCTTTTCACGGAATGTCAGGCCTACCTAGTCTGAGTAAAGATTAGTTTTGATTATTCACCATAAAAAAAAAAAAAATTATAAGGAAGTAGCAGTAATAATGTTGTCATGTATAAAAAGCATTCCTAAACTGTTTGGGATAAACAAGAGTCAAAAGCGTAAAGACCGGAACGTTCAACAACACAGCCCACTATGGTGGTGTTAGACCTGCGGCCTCGGCATGTGTTACTGCCTCAGAACACGGAGAATGGAAACCATAGTTTTAGGCAATAAACAAAATAGATTTACAGTTGTAGATTGCTGTGTCTGTAATACAGTAAATAAATGAAACACAAAACTATATAAGGGTACGTTCACACAGGACTTTTTTGCTGCTTTTTTTTGCTGCTTTTTTTTATGCTAATTTAGGTGCGTTTTTTTGGTGCGTTTTTGGTGCGTTTTTTGGGTACGTTCACACAGGACTTTTTTGCTGCAGATTTTTGCTGCTTTTTTTATGCCAATTTTCAGCTGCTAGGACACCTCACAATGGCTCTTCACACCTTACTACCAGGAACTCCCTCACAATAGATCACAATCAGGACACCTCACAATGGCTCTTCACACCTCACAATGGCTCACAATGGCTCACAATGGCGCTTCACACCTCACTACCAGGAACTCCCTCACAATAGATCACAATCAGGACACCTCACAATGGCTCTTCACACCTCACAATGGCTCACAATGGCTCTTCACACCTCAATAACCACACCCCTAAGCTCTTGGCTGTGAGATCCCTTCCTGCTGGTCATGATTTTCTGCACAAAAAACGCAGCAAATAATGCTACATGCGTTTTTTCAGCGTTTTTGCAGCGTTTTTTTCATCACCCATTCAAGTCAATGGGTGAAAAAACGCTGCAAAAACGCAGCAAAAACGCTGAAAGAAGTGACATGCCCTATGTCCAAAAAAAGCAGCAAAGCAGAAAAAACTGATCAAACAAAAAACCAACGTGTGTGCATGAGATTTCTGAAATCTCATAGGCTTTACTGGTACTGTAAAAAGCAGCTGAAAATTAGCATAAAAAAAAGCAGCAAAAAAAAGCAGCAAAAAAGTCCTGTGTGAACGTACCCTAACTGCAGTCTGAGCATAGAGGTACAGTGTGTTGAAACACGTACTGTAAGATATGAAGCTTCAATTCCACTAAACAGGAGATCAAGTATCTAAAATATCCGTTCCAAATATCCATCTTTACACACTTTTGTAATCAGCTTTATTACACAATGCTCTACACTTCTCCCCATCCAGCTAATCCCTAAATATATATATATATTTTTTTTACTAAGCTACTTCCAACAGGTGGCGCTATAGAATTTAGCAGCAAATCCAAACAAATGTAGATAATCCAGCTCCAGTAAAACCAGTAATGTCTTTATTCATCCATCGTGGTTTAAAAAGTAATCCTTACATATGGTGGACCAAACAGGTGATTGTACAGGTATTACGGCAACGCGTTTCGACCAATATAGGTCTTACTCATGCCCATATTGTTTCAGAAATGAGAGCTACTGAAAAAACTAAAAATTACAGCATAAATAGATTTATCAATTGCCATACAAAAAATGTGGTATATAAGATAGACTGTACAATATGTCAAGTTTCGTACATAGGATGTACGTCGCGCAAGTTAAAAACGCGCATAACGGAACATCTTAGGGATGGAAATAATTGTAATGCAAAAAATAGAAATGTGTCAATGGCAGCGAAACATTTCTATACAAAACATAATGGGGACACTATAGCTTTTAAAGTGCATGGCATTGAGAAAATCTATACTCCTAATCGTGGAGGTGATATGAAGAGATGGCTACTCAAAAGAGAGGCGTTTTGGATTTATAACCTCAACACTCGTTTTCCTGTAGGCTTAAACAAAAGAAACAAAATAATGTATCACTATTGTTAATTGTTTTATTATTTCTGTTTTTAGAATATCTTAAGATATGTGTTTTATGTGATTGCAGGACCTTCCGGTTAAGTCATGTGACTATTGAGGGGTGTGTCATAGGTCTGTGAGTGCTATATGTTTAGCTCTCATTTCTGAAACAATATGGGCATGAGTAAGACCTATATTGGTCGAAACGCGTTGCTGTAATACCTGTACAATCACCTGTTTGGTCCACCATATGTAAGGATTACTTTTTTAACCACGTTGGATGAATAAAGACATTACTGGTTTTACTGGAGCTGGAGTATCTACATTTGTTTGGATTTGTTGCTGCTCGACATCCAGGTCAGGACGAACTCCTGTGCTCCGTGCTTTTGGTCTGGTTAGTGAGCTGGCTATGGCTTCTTATAGCCGATTTCTGTATTTTATGTTTGTGGCTATAGAATTTAAGGGTACGAGTCCACGTTCAGGAAACGCTGCGTGTTTGACGCTGCGTGGGGCCGCAGCGTCAAACATGCAGCGTCCAGATGTTCCAGCATAGTGGAGGGGATTTAATGAAATCCCGTGTCCACTATGCGTGGAAACACGCATCCGTCGGCGCTGCGACTCCGGACATGCTGCGCGTCTTTTAAGATCGCAGCATGTCCGTGTTCCTTGCGGCGCCGCTTCGCCGCTGCAAGGAATAACACAGGGCCCTATGCGAAGGGTGCGATGATCCCGGATGTGTACAATGAACACATCTGGCATCATCGCGTCCCAGAAGGGGGCGGGGCTTAGCGTCGAGCGGGTTTGCCGCTCCAACAAAACCGCCGGCCATCCTGATCGTGGACACTTACCCTAAGTCTTCTTTTTCTCTGAAGAGGCAATTTACATATTAAATTTCCCAGAAGAGCATTGCACGGCAAATAAGCCTCCTTACCTTGACAAGCCAGAGATGGTATGTCACTCTCCACAAGGAGAAACGTTATCTCTTAGACCCCAGTCCAGAGCCTCTCACCTAGCCAAATCAGTTCTCATGCTTTGCACTGACGAGGGCCAACAGCCCAAAACACCGTGTCTGCGAATTGAGATACTGATTTGGCTTTTATCCTAAGTCATATTGCACGACTCATTGAAGGGTTGATTGTGACTTGTAGGATCGCTACTTCCAAAAGGTGGCGCTATAGAGTTTAAGTCCTCTTTTTCTCTGAAGAGGCAATTTGTATATTTTTACTCTAATTCATGTGACGTTTCACTTGCGAAAAGTTTCCGACAGGATGTCACAGATGCTGGGGCTGCACTCACTCCCCGCAGCATCCATCTTCTTTCTGGAACAAACATCATCAAGGGGCAGAACTGCAGATACTTACAGCAATATTTAGCATCAATGACTTCTGAAGATGTTGTCCATCCATCAATAGTGATAGAATCCATGGGAAATGTGAGAGTAGTGATGGAACTGTGCTTCTATCTCCACTGTGGCTTCTTCTAACTGTGAAACAAGATTTTTTCAGGGGCAGAGGTAGTTAGTGACACCAGCACCACCCCACAGCTTCTAGCACTACTCTCTTATGAATTGTCAACAGGGGGTGGAGATAGAAGCAGTGAGTGACACCAGCGCCACCCCACAGCTTCTAGCATCACCCTCATACAATCTGTCATCAGGGGGTGGAGACAGAAACAGTAAGTGACACTAACGCTGCCCCCTGATGCTGGCGATAGAAGCATAGTGATGGTACTGCAAACCTCTTCCACAGCATCAATCATGACATCTCTTCAGAGGGCGGTGTTGCAAGGAACTGTAGTAAGTAACTGCAGCACTCTCCCTGTGAAGCCCTGATCCAGGAGGGGCGATAAATGATGCAGAGAAGTGAGTGCAGCCCCAGCTTCCTGTGACATCCTGTTTGGGACATCTCTCTAAAGAAGCATCACAGGAAGCATCACACCATGTACGACATTTTAGTGCACCTTCCCACTTGTTTTACATCCTTCTCTCCATTGATTGACAGCTCCGGCATTACTGGAGCCAGAGAGTGGTGGAGGCAGTTGGAAAACAAGCAAGTTGGAAAGTGCACTGAACTGATCAACAATACCAAGGGTTCGCTAGGAGTGTTTGCTTGGTTTAAACAATCATTTTTGCTGAAATACTTTCATTGATTAAATTTAGCCTTAAATGGACGATAAGAAAGTTACTGGGATTGTCTATTATTGTCTCCGGGGCTAAAGTCACATTGACAGTGCGGCACCCAATAAATGAGCTCAGTGGCTCTTGACGCTCATGCATACGTGCAGAGCCACTGAGCTCCCTGACTGTCTATAACACTATCAAGATGATCTAAGCGCTGCACACAACAATAGACACCGAGAGCAGTGGCAGAGATGCCGGACACGTGAAAGGTTAATAAAGCACATTTTGCTATTTTTATAGCATACTGCAACTGTGGGTGGCATGGGTTTTCTGAAAATAGAGTACCCCTTTAATATTTGTTGTATAAATCCATGTGATGTTAACTCCCCCTAATGGTGGCTGAATATAGTCAGAATTATGTGACTCTTCAAATTAGAAAAGGAAGAGGTGCCAAATTCCTAAACAGTCCGTTGTAAAAGAGGGCTGTTTTTTTTACGAGAATTGGACCCAATATAACAGGACAAATGCAAGAGCCAATATTCTCTCCAAATCATCTGTGAGATAAACTTCTTTTCCTAAACGGTAAAATGATCTTTTCCTAAAACCTTAGTCTGCGACTAATGCGCATCCCACAAAACACAGAGGCTTCAAATTCGAGCAGCACAATTTTATCTTTGCATTTCTCATTTCTGGACACAAAGTAATTCAACAAGGTCAATATACAATTGTAAAATAGCTAAATCTGTTTCTACTCTGCTAGGAAACTGCTTGTTAGACAAGAAATTAGTATGCACTTCGCCCAATGTGGAAATAAGAAAAAGCATACAATTTGTCTAGAGGAGACAGTTTGCCTTTTACTACCGCCTGCCAGTGGCACTTATTTAGGACTGTAATTAATAGGCGATTTATTTAGTCAGCAAGTTTTTTATTGTCAAGAAAAACAGGGCTATTGTCAGCCCCACTATTACAGATACTGACACAAACTCAAGAAGGGTGTAAACACTGTGACAAGATAAGAAGATTTTTTTTTCTCTTTTTTCTCTTTTTTCTTTCTCGAGCCTTCAGCACATTTTGACTTTAATGTTTTATAAATCTCTTGGCAGAAAAAAAATGTGGTGAAGCCAACACTGCGAAACGAAGTCCCACACAACCTCTAATCTTAGGCAGTTAAGCTATGTTATTTTCTATTAAAATTAGAGCTTTCGGAGTTGTAACAGATGTCTTACATAGACATGGCCTATTACTGAGGAACTTAGGTAAATGAATTTTAACCCGAATGTCATTCTCTAGATCAAGAAATCTGAAAGGCTCTGCGGTAGGAGATGACATCTGAAGCACAAATTATAGTATAGAATAAAAAGAGATTTAAGTATTTTCATTTTGTATTTTATCCACAGAAGACATATAGTGATTAAGTTTTCTAGTATTCTAATAAAGATCGGTCTGATTTCACTGAAGCTTTATTCATTTTTCTCAAGAAGATGGATAAAATTCTAAGAATGGTTAAATAATACAGTATTTTGGAATCTCAGTCTAGCGTCTTGATAACTAATCAAAAATGTTGCCAAATGTTTCCTACAGTCTAGAGCTGGTACAGTGGGAAGGTGCTGGGTGTTTTAAAGGAGAAGACAGTGACATGTCTGGTCACATTTTATTAGGGATCATGTATGTAAATTCAATGCATGTAGTTGTATACTCATCGTTGGCCTCTTCACCCGTTTCCAGCCCCGCTCCGGCACAACCACCACATGACTGCAATTGTGACCAGCGGTTGCTGTGTGAAGTGGAGGTCACTTTTTAAAAATTTCTAAATGCCCGTCTATAGAAATTCAGAACAAGGCATGGTAACCTTATTCTGAGTCCCATAAAGTTGTATCGAGAAAAGTGACTTTCAGAAGAAGCAGTCATCTGGCAGGTAGCAAAAGGTGTTGCGTAGTGCAGAAGAGACCCGAGCGAGACTGTGTATAACTACATGCATTACACTTACATATGTGATCCCTAACAAAGGGATTGAAAAAAGTTCTAGAGTGCTGCTTTAAAGAACACTCCGATAAAAGTTGTTATCCTCTTAATATATTGCACTTTCATATTATACAGCACTGTGTACTTACAATTGTCCATTTTCCCTTTATACTCAGTAAATTGTTCTATTTTCTCTGCTCTTGTCAGGACTCTGAACATTTTTTATTACCTTTTGTGCATTACTGCCCTTTTCCAAGATGGCGTCTTTGGTCTCATGTGAACTGTGTCTTCCTGCTATAAAACTCCACCCCAGCCTTCAGTCTGTGTTAGAGTATTCTGCCTTGCATCCAGCTCCTGTTCCTGGTGACTCCCTGGCTATATACCTGCTCATGTGAAGCTGTGTATGGATCCTGCTACTCTGCTCTGAATTCCTGCTGCATACACCAGTTTCCAGTAATGCTCCTTCATCTGCTGCTCGTGTTAACTTCCATCTGCATTTGCTGGACATGTAAGCTGTTGCTGCTCTGCAAAAACCTGAGACTATTACCCAGGCCTCCCTGGTTGAGATAAGATATTATTTGAACTGCCTTATAAGCATATCTATCTGTGTTTGGACTAAAACAAGGACTTATTCATGTCAAGTATCCTCAAGAATAACTGTGCTTCATAGACTTTCGGCGTGATTGCATTTTCCTCTGAAGTTTCCTATAGACTGCTAAGCTGCGTTTAATATTTACACCAAGTGTTGTGGACTTGAGTTTCTCTCTGCACCTGTTTGAATCACCATGTGATAATATAGACTTTACCACTTATAAAACTGTGTCCTGTAGTTGTCTTGTTCCACGCAAAGAGTCTCCTGAGTTATTTCCTATAATTATTACAGGATACTCTAGCCAGAAAAGAGGAGACTGCTGGAACAATGACTGCAGAGAGCAGATTAGAGCAGGTGTTTTCCATAATTAGATCACTGCAGAAAGATGTGGAAGCTCTGCAAAAGAAGTTTGGAAGCTTTGAACACAATCAACAAGTGTTTGGACAGACTTTGCAGGACTTAAGCACCCGCATGGCAGCCCAGGAAAACAAACTTGCTGGCATAGAGTCCCAGTATGGACGGGCTTTTCAGGACATAAGCACGCAAATAGCTGTACAAGCGACTTTACCCTCTGGGCAACCGCCACCAGCTAGCCCTCCTAAGTTGCCCCCATTCAGATTTAATGGTGATCCCGACAAATTTCATGGCTTTGTGAATCAATGTATGCTATATTTTGATGTGCATGCTGACCATTTTCCTAATGATAGATCCAAAGTATTGTGTGCAATAATGCTGCTTACCGCAAGAGCGCTCGCCAGGGCGATTCCGATGATTGAGTCTCGTGACCCACGGTTAAATAACTTGGATGATTTCTTGGCCGCTATGGCATTAATGTTTGATGACCCTAATCGCCGTGCAACCGCTGAATCTGCTTTATTGTCTTTACGCCAGGCTAAACGTTCTGTTATTGAGTATGCTACTAAATTCAGGAGATTAGCGGTAGATACCAATTGGGACAGTTATGCACAATTGCCTATTTTTAAAAGGGGTCTGTTTAGTATTGTAAAAGATGAACTGGCTCGCTCTGAGTCACCACAAGAGCTAGAGACATTTATACAGCATTGTGTGCGCATAGACATTCGCCTTACTGAGCGTAGGCAGGAGAAGTTTGCTGCATATAACTGTATTTCTAAATTTTCCCTTCCTTCCAAAGAGCCTGCAGGTAAAACATCTCGGGAGGTGGTGCCCATGCAAATTGATTCCATTCAGAGGCGTGAGATCAATCAGTGCCGGGAGCATCGCCTTTGTGAAAGTCTATGTTTCTACTGCGGCCAGTCTGACCACATCTTGATCAATTGTCCTAAGTCTCCTAGACGGTCTAAGAAGGTGCTAGCAGCAGTAGGGGAGTATGACAACTGTGATGATGAATCTGACATCTCTGAATGTAGCCTGCCTTTAAACGCTGTATTCCATTCACTTTCTATGACTTCACCCCCCAAGGAGCTTAAGGAAAAGAACTCTCACTGTTCTCTCCCTATTAAGATCCTGTGCTCAGGACAGTGGATTTCCAGTGCAGCTATGATTGACTCTGGTGCAGGTGGCAATTTCATGGATATCGCATTTGCCAAGGAACATGGTATTAAAATTCAGCAAAGAGCATCTCCAATTACTATGGAAACAGTGGATGGGTCACCTTTAATCTCTGGGCCTGTGGATCAGGAGACCGTACCCCTTGAAATTTTGTTGGAGCCTAATCATCAGGAGAAACTTTCTTTCTTGCTAATTTCTTCTCCTCATTTACCTGTCATTTTAGGCATTCCTTGGTTGCGTTCTCAGAACCCAATTATCAACTGGGAGACCAAGGAGATTATCTTTCCAACAAGGAGCAACTCAGCGTTAACAGAAGCTGTCCCTGAGTCCACGGCTACGGAACCACATGTACAGGTATTTTCTTTACCTCCAGCATATAAAGAGTTCTCTGAAATCTGTGACAAGAATAATGCAGATCAGCTTCCTCCACACAGGCATTATGACTGTCCCATTGAGCTGATTCCTGGGGCAGCTATTCCTTTTGGTAACGTATACCCTTTGGCGGCACCTGAGCTTCCAGCCTTAAAGGAGTATATTGATGAAAACCTGGCCAAAGACTTCATATGTCCTTCTTCCTCACCAGCAGGGGCGCCTATATTTTTTGTGAAAAAGAAGGATGGGAACCTGAGACCCTGTGTTGACTATAGGGAACTCAATAAGGTAACCGTACAAAACTGTTACCCTTTGCCTCTGATTCCCCAATTACTGGAAAGAGTCCGCCATGCTAAGGTGTTCTCTAAACTGGATCTTCGTGGGGCTTATAATTTGGTGCGTATTCGTCCAGGGGATAAGTGGAAGACAGCATTCAGATGCCGGTATGGACACTTTGAATATCTTGTGATGCCCTTCGGGCTTTGTAACACCCCTGCAACATTTCAACACCTTGCTAATGACATTTTCAGAGATTTGCTGGACCAGTTTGTGGTGATCTATTTGGACGATATACTAATCTTTTCTGACTCTTTACAGGAACATGAAGAACATGTCAAAACTGTTTTAATACATCTGAAAGAGAACCATCTGTATATTAAGCCGGAGAAATGCAAGTTCCATCGTTCTGAGATACAGTTCTTAGGTTATATCATCTCTCCCCAGGGGCTGAACATGGAATCTGGTAAGATTCAGGCTATCCTTGACTGGCCGGTACCCAAGAACGTTAAGGAGGTCCAACGTTTTATTGGTTTTGCAAATTTCTACAGACGCTTCATTCAAAATTTTTCTGATATTGTCCGTCCCATTATTTCCTTGACAAAGAAGGAAAAGCCCTTTAAGTGGTCATCACAGGCTCAAGAAGCTTTTGATTGGCTTAAGATCTGTTTCACATCAGCACCGTTGTTGATACACCCAGATCCAACACTTTCTTTCATTGTGGAGATGGACGCTTCTGATAATGCTTTGGGGGCTATTCTCTCCCAAAGAACTGGAGAGAAGGGTCTGCTACATCCTTGTGCTTTCTTTTCCCGTAGACTAACCTCAGCAGAGAAGAATTACGATGTGGGAGACAAGGAATTGCTGGCTATTATTGCGGCTTTCAAAGAATGGAGGCATCATCTGCAAGGAGCTGCACAACAGATCATAGTGCTAACTGACCATCGCAATTTAGAGTTCCTTAGATCCGCTAGATGTCTTTCTTCTCATCAGGCTCGTTGGAACTTATTTTTAAATCAATTTAACTTTGTTATGTCGTACCATCCAGGTTCTCGTAATGGGAAGGCTGATGCTTTATCCCGAATCCATGCTGCGGATTCCATACCTGGAGCCCCGTCCAAGACCATTCTATCTGATGCCAATTTCATCGGAGTTATCCTTGATCAGGACTTGTGGAAGGAGTGCAGGGAGGCCTATGACGGTGATGTATTTCTGGCCAACCCACATGTGGATATTAATCTTGTCTTTAAGGGTGGCATGTGGTTCAGAGATCGACGTATCTATGTCCCTGAGGTCGTCCGTCTGCAGATCCTCAAGTTGGTACATGACTCCAAGTTGGCTGGTCACAGAAGGGTACAGAAGACACAAGAGTTCCTGAGCCGATTCTTCTGGTGGCCAACTTGCCTGAAGGATACCAAGGACTATGTTCTTTCTTGTGAGGTATGTCCTCATTACAAGGCTCCTCATGTGGCACCTATGGGTCTTCTACAACCATTACCTGTTCCGTCCCGCCCTTGGGGGTCTATATCAATGGACTTTATTGTGGAGCTGCCTACATCGATGGGCATGAATACAATCATGGTGGTAGTTGATCGCGTGAACAATGCTGCTCATTTTGTTCCGTGCACCAGCCTCCCCTCAGCTAAAGATACAGTGAACTTGGTTATACAGAATGTCTTTCGGTTGCATGGGGTTCTGGATGAGATCATCTCTGACCGTGGAGTACAGTTAACTTCAAAATTCTGGAAGGGGTTTTGCTCTGCACTCAATATTAATGTCTGTCTCTCTTCCGCTTACCATCCCCAGACAAATGGTCAGACTGAGCATACCAACCAGACACTGAAACAATATCTAAGATGCTATGTCAGCCATCTCCAGGATGATTGGTTGGAGTTGCTGCCGTTAGCCAAATTTTCATATAACAATTCTCAGAGCACCTTCACTAAATTTATACCTTTCTTTGCCAATCTGGGTTATCATCCATGTATCTTACCTAGGTCTCCAATTAATTTTCCTGTTCAGGCAGTGGAGGAAAGGCTGTCTGCGATGAGGCAAAATCTGGAGGTTCTGAAGGAATCCCTGACCACAGCTCAAGAACGTTATAAGTAGTGTTGAGCGATACCTTCCGATATTTGAAAGTATCGGTATCGGATTGGATCGGCCGATATCCAAAAAATATCGGATATCGCCGATACCGATACCCGATACCAATACAAGTCAATGGGACACAAATATCGGAAGTGATCCTGGATGGTTCCCAGGGTCTGAAGGAGAGGAAACTCTCCTTCAGGCCCTGGGATCCATATAAATGTAAAAAATAAAGAATAAAAATAAAAAATATGGATATACTCACCCTCGGACGAGCTCTGGTTGTCACCGCTGCAAGCGTCTGTCTCCGTTCCTAAGAATGCAGAGTGAAGGACCTTCGATGATGTCACGGCTTGTGATTGGTCGCGTCACCGCTCATGTGACTGCTCACGCGACCAATCACAATCCGCGACGTCATCGCAGGTCACTGCATTCTTAGGAACGAAGGCTGCCAGTTACACTGCTAAGGTCCAGGGTCCTCCGGAGGGGTGAGTATATCCATATTTTTTATTTTTATTCTTTATTTTTTACATGAATATGGATCCCAGGGCCTGAAGGAGAGTTTCCTCTCCTCCATACCCTGGGAACCATACACTGGGAACTTCCGTTTCCGATTTCCGATATCACAAAAATATCGGAACTCGGTATTGGAATTCCGATACAGCAAATTTTGGCCGATACCCGATACTTGCGGTATCGGAATGCTCAACACTAGTTATAAGAGATCGGCTGATAGATTCCGTAAACCTGCACCCATGTTCAAGGTAGGAGATTCAGTGTGGTTAGCAACTAAGAATCTGAAGTTAAACGTTCCTTCACAAAAACTTGGACAGAAATTCATTGGCCCTTTCAAGATCAACGGTATTGTGAGCTCTGTGGCCTACTGGCTGAAGCTGCCTAAGACTATGAAGGTACATCCAGTTTTTCATGTATCTTTACTAAAGCCTGTATCTCCTAATACCTTCCAGGGAAGTGTTGTGCCACCTCTGCAGCCTGTGGTGATTGATGGGCAAGAACAATTTGTGGTGGAGGAAATTGTTGATTCCAGGATTCGCAGGAATCGGCTCCAATAACTGATAAGATGGCTGGGATATCCCCCTGAGGAAGACTCTTGGGAACCTGTGGAAAACATCAATGCCCAACAGAAGATTTCTCATTTTCATCAGCGATTCCCTGAGAAACCAGGTCCAGGATCGTCCTGAGGCCGCTTCTAAGGAGGGAGTAACGTCAGGACTCTGAACATTTTTTATTACCTTTTGTGCATTACTGCCCTTTTCCAAGATGGTGTCTTTGGTCTTATGTGCACTGTGTCTTCCTGCTATAAAACTCCACCCCAGCCTTCAGTCTGTGCTAGAGTATTCTGCCTTGCATCCAGCTCCTGTCCCTGGTGACTCCCTGCTTATATACCTGCTCCTGTGAACCTGTGTGGTGATCCTGCTAGTCTGCTCTGAGTTCCTGCTGCATACACCAGTTTCCAGTAATGCTCCTTCATCTGCTGCTCGTGTTTACTTCCATCTGCATTTGCTGGACATGTAAGCTGTTGCTGCTCTGCAAAAACCTGAGACTATTACCCAGGCCTCCCTGGTTGAGCTAAGATATTATTTGAACTGCCTTAAAGGCATATCTATCTGTGTTTTGGACTAAGCAAGGACGTATTCGTGTCAAGTATCTTCAAGAATAATTGTGCTTCATAGACTTTCTGCGTGATTGCATTTCCTCTGAAGCTTCCTATAGACTGCTAAGCTGCGTTTAATATTTACACCAAGTGTTGTGGACTTGAGTTTCTCTCTGCACCTGCTTGAATCACCGTGTGATAATATAGACTTTACCACTTATAAAACTGTGTCCTGTAGTTGTCTTGTTCCACGCAAAGAGTCTCCTGAGTTATCCCCTATAATTATTACAGCTCTGTGCAGAAACAGGAAGTCTCTTTTCCCTGTAAATATCATTCCTACCTTCATCTCCTGACCCAGCTGCTCTCTCCCCCTGCCAAGAATTTTTGCAGTGAATCATGAGTCACAAAAGGGAAAAAGAGACCTCCTGTTTCTGCACAGAGCTTGAAACGATTCAGGTAGCCAGTTGATGTCATAGACCAAATGGAAAAATGACGAATTAGCTTGGTAGAAAGGCAAAATGAGCAATTGTAAGTACATAGTGCTGTATAATATGATGATTGCAATATATTAAGAAGAGAAAACTTTGATGGGAGTGCTTCTTTAATTCTAAGTAAAACCTATGGTTTAGTGTGTAAATTGTACTTGTGCGACAACCACTTTTAAATCTTCTGGCTATCTTGTATCTTAACTAATGCTGAGTCTGTAGGGGGAGAAATTGTCCCTGTAAGGACTTTTATTATTTTGTCTAGTCATTATTATGGGGGCATACAGTGGCGTAACTACAAAGTTATGGGCCCCAGTGCAAACTTTTAAATGGGGCCCCATCATGCCAAAATATATAGCTGAATTAGAAATGACGACACGCGCAAACGTCATCTCCTGTTCCGGCGCCGTTCCCACAGTGGCTGTGATGACCCTTACAACAGTGGTGTTGTGACACGTAATGCCCGGTGCCAATCACCACTGATGTCACTGTCTTCGTCTTCGGAAACACTGAACATGAAGAGGAAGTTCAGTATGAGCTGCTTGATCTCGGATTTCCTCTTCCTGTTCAGTTTGTCCAAAGGCAGACACAGTGACACCAGTGGTGATTGGCACTGGGCATCATGTGTCACAACACCACATCAGAGCCCCGGGAGTCATTAAAGCCACTGTGGAAACGGAGCCGTCACAGGAAGTGAGTATAGGCTTTATTAATTTATCGGGGCCGAACATTTAGTTTAAGACAAGGTTGTCCTAGTGGGAGACAATCCCTTTAAGCAGAGGACTCTTTATTAGCCCATGTGACATTTCAGTTCCATATCAAAGAAATGTTATGTTATTGATCCAAAACTGTGTGTGTTTGTGTTTATATACACACACGCACACACACAAAGTCACATACACACATACTTACACACACACACACACACATACATAGACACACATACATAAACACACTTACTCACACATACATTATATAGGTGACACTGCGACTGTGGTATGTACGTTATATAGGACATACCGCTGTGTGTAATATACTGGAACCGCTGTGTATAGCCGATATAGGCCAGCCGCAGTGTATATGTGTATATATACACAGAGTCGGCCATTTATAAAGTTGGATCCAAAATGGCAGACTTCAAAATGGCCACCATGGTCACCACTCATCTTGAAAAGTTTTCCCTCTCCCATATACTAATGTGCCACAAACAGGAAGTTGATATCACCAACTATTCCCATTTTATTTAGGTGTATCCATATAAATGGCCCACCCTGTATACATATATATGTGTGTGAGTATATGACATCATGCAAGGTCCTGTCCCTGAAGCTTTCTCCTGCACACTGTAGTCACGGAGCTTTATGTGACTGGTCACTGACAGATGTCGGCTCTGAGCGATGGCAGGGGGTCTCATTCTCCATCACCTGAGACACTGGGGGGTGGAGTGCAGAGCTCAAAGGGAGGAATAATCAAGTCCATGCTGGAGGAGGGGGCACAGGACGTGATCCATGAAGCCGGCTGTACAGTGTACCCCTGTCTCTGCTTTACCTGGTGTGTGTCTCCCTCGCCTCTCCTCCTTGGTTGGGCAGAAAAGCTTTTTGCCTTCTGCTAGCGTTACCTAATGCAAATTTTTCCAACATATTTTCCACAATGACCTTTTGGTATTGCACCATTTTAGTAAACCTCTCTGTCTCAGGAAGGAGAGAGGCAAGGTTCTCCTTGCAGAGTGGGTCTAGCAGGGTGATTGACAAGTACTTTTTTTGGCCAGATGAATGTAATGCAAGGGTCATGGGAAAGGCAGCGGTGTATAAAGTCTCCCAAATGTCCCAAGATCCCTGCAGCCAACACTTCCCTGTCTCCACCATGATGGCTACTCTCAATCTCCTCCTCCTCCATTCCTCCTCAGCCCATCCACATAGGACAGATGGGACAAAGCCAGCTCCTGTTCCTCCTCCTCAGTCTCCACCTCCTCATTGTTAGCCAATCCACGCTGAGCAGATATGATGACGCTGGTCACAGTAGTATCTCCCTGTTGCAGGTCTTCCTCCATCTCCACCTGGTCAACATGCAAAGCTTCATATTTAATTGTCAGCTGCGACTGTTTAAGGTGGCACAGAAGTGGGACCTTTGCTCTGATTATGGCATCATCGCCGCTCACCATCTTTGTGGAGTCCTCAAAGTCTTGGAGAACTGCACAAATGTCAGACATCCATGCCTATTACTCAGCTGTTATGAGGGGAGGCTGACGAGAATACTGATGGGCGTGTTGGAGCTGGTATTCCATAACTGGCCTCTGCTGCTCACCAAGCTTTGCCAGGATGTGCAGCATGGAGTTCTAGTGTGTGGTGATGTTACACACAAGTCAGTCAGCTGTCATTTGCATGCATTGCATCAGCACTTCCAGAGCAGCGGCAGCTGTAGCTGACTTGCAGAAATGAGCGCTGACAAGGCCTACATTGACCAGAATCTCTAGCAAGTCTGGGTAGGTTTTCAGAAACTGCTATATATCATTACCGCCAATCAGAGCCCGTGTTTGCACACTTTCTTGCAGATAATGGCGTGGCAAACAATATTGAGCCCCCCATTCATCTAAAGGGGTCCGGGTTTGAGAACCATTGTGGTACCCGATCCAAACCTTTTTTAGATGGAACCTGCAGGACCCAAACATCCACGGGTTCCCTCATCAATACATATGACCATGCCTAGTTGGAGACTCAGTAGCACATCGAAGATAGAGGATGAGGAGGCACATGAGGGGGTGCAGGAACTTGTGTAGGAGGTGGAGGAAGCCCTGACAGAAATAGGGCCAGCAATCCTCTGCCCCGGCCTCCACAATGTTCATCCAGTGTGCTGTCATGGAAATGTAGAGTCCCTGGCCACAAACACTTGTCCACATGTTGGTCGTTAGGTGGACAGTCCCAGTAGCCGCACTGGTAAAGGCATGGGTGATGTTCCTGGACACGTACTTGTACAAGACTGGGACGCCACACCAAGAGAAATAGAGGTGTCTGGGGACTGAATACTGAAGGACCAAATTTATATACAGCTGCAGCAGGCCAATTTTGGTTTTAATATCAATCCAACGAAATTTCACACAAGCTAAGTTCTACAGTATATGTGACTACAGTCAATTTTTAAATCAAAAATATTTTGTGAACTGTACCGGGCCATCATTTTTATTTTATTTTAAACCAACGTAATTTTTCACAAAGCATGTTAAAACTGTATAGTGACTAATTCAATCTAGGAAAAATTTTGGAATGTTTTTGAGTTTTATATGTCACCATAATGTTACAATAATCATGCTCAACTGTATGGATGACTAATTGAATCCAGAAAAAATATTGAAACCATTTTTTGGAGTGTTATATACCACTGAATTGTAAAACAAAACACATAATACTGTATGGATGACAATATAGTCAATTTTTTCACCCCCTTAAAAAAGAATGTAGTCATCTGCTGCAGCTATAGATTTTGCAATGGGCTACAAAGCTCTAAGCCCAGCCTAGAAACTTTATTCTGAAACTCTCCCTGCTCCTGCAACTGTTCCTCCCTAAGCTAAATGCAGAATGTATTTGATACAAACAAAAGCACAAGATTAGCCCTTAGGCCGGTGTCACACTTGCAAGTGCATTGCGAGAAACTCGCACAAGTCTCTCACCTCAATACCCGTCACTGCCACCAGCTGTTCGGACCGGAGCATTCAGCTGTATGAAAATAAATGCAGCCGCACACTCAGGTCCTAAGTGCCGGCAGAAGTGCCGGTGGCAGTGCCGGGATATTGAGGCGAGATACTTGCTTGAGTTTCTCGCATTGCTGTTGCAAGTGTGACACCGGCCTTAGAAGGACTGTTAGTATGGACACTAGAAGACTGTGAATCATTTAAGTGTGCACACACAAGCCTGGACAAGTACTCTCTCCCTCCAATAAGAACTGTCCCTGAGCTGTTCAATGATGTCAGTGAGCAGAGAGTTGTGGTGCGGGTCCTTCTATAACCTCTGATGACGAAATGCAGCCAGTCAATAACAGCTATGCCACTGCCGCGATGACTATGCTATTACAGTGACTTGTAGACAATATCCACATGCTTATTCGCTGTGTAACAGGTGCCAAACATACAAGATTTGAGTTTAAAATTCGAGCACCAGCTAATGCTGGCTGATTGACGAGCATATCCAAGCACCCAAATACTAGAGTGAAATCTGAGTATCACTGAGCACGTTTGCTTATCCCTAGTGTACATACAAGGTACATGCGGTTTCCTGCAGCCACCTAACAAAATGTGAGAAGTGAAATTCCTGTCTATTAGATATTGTTATAACTCCAGATGTTAGCTCCAGAATATTCAAATAGAGAATGAATCTCCAAAATACTCTTGGGGCCACCTAGAAAGTGGGAGCTTTTGACAGTTGTCCATTTTGCCACCTTGGAAGCCCTTGCAAATTAAAAGGGATCTCCACTACACAGACAACCTCTTCTGAATCCCTATGTTACCCACAAGTAAAATAACACCGTTTGTCACCTCCGGTTCCATTGGTGTCAGCATTGGCTCTCCTGAGGATTAAGTTACATTGTTATGTCACTTGATCCCCTTGGTCATTCAGTGCAGGCTCACTCCTCTCTCCTTTGGTCAAATCAAGACATATGGAGGAAGTGAGAGAGCAGCCACAGGTCCCACTTCCTTCAGGGGTCAATTATGTCCCTAGGAGAGGAGAGTGGAGCCAGAGCTGATAGGCAATGATTGCTATGTGAGCAGGCTGGCAGATGCAGTGACAGACAGGAGGCAGATCAAGGGTTAACAGGTTTTAATAAAACAGGGAGTTACTCCACGCAGGAAGACAGGAAAAACTTGAGGTAAAATGCAGGCATAATAGGGAATACAGGGGTCTGGTTAGGGGAAAATCAACGCAGGAATAACAAAGAAAGTCACTCTCAAATAAGTCACTTATCCATCAGGCGTCTTTCTGACAGAAATGGTCCCTGAGTAGATAATGGCGCCAACAGCCATCATCACAACGTGGATCCGGTGTGGTACTGAACAAGGCGATGATACATTTCCGGCTGGCAACGTCAAGTCTTTGAAACGTCCCGCAGAGTCCTCAGTAAGGAGACTCTGGTGGCCAGCAATGTTTAGGCCACAGTCCTGTCAAAATTAAGCGAAGCTCGACGAATATGCACCGGGGATTCAGGAAGCGGTACCCGGTCCACGTCTCAGTCTCTATTAGGCAGCACACGAGCAGCACTGACCGCTATAGAGCGATTGGCACCTCGATGTCTGGGAGTCAACCTGCACATGGCGGGCTTCTTGTCAGAGTCTCTGCGGTAGTTTTTTCTCACAGCCAGATGCGCATCTCCGCTGCTAACGGTCCCTGAAGCAGGAACTCTCACTCTCCTCAGCCGCGCGCTGAGCCTTCCCGCCAACTCTGCCTGTTCCCATGCTCTGCACTTCCCATGATAATGCGTAGTAATGCCCCCTGTTAGCCAGTGCAAAGATCGGTCCGGTTGCCTAAACTTTCCCCTGGACAACAGAGGAGACAGCCCCAACAGTTCCAAACCCATCACAAGAAAAGCACTCCCAGCCCAGTTTCTCTTCTTACAGCTATATCATGCGAGCCCCATGAAAGCCAGTGCTGACACCGCCGTAATGGCACTGGAAGTATATGTGTTATTATTTTACTGGGTAGAAACATAGGTATTCAGAAGGGGTTGTCCGAATAGCGGACAACCACTTTAATGACTGTATTCTATAGTATTAATTAATTTAAAAAAAAAAATCAGTTGCAGACTTTATCTAATTTGAGATAATATGCTACACATTGTATCTTCAGATTATTTGTATTCCTCCCCCTGCTTGCCAAATGGTGTCTACTTTTGGAATTGGGGCTTTTGTGTCACTTCCCAGATTTGTGCATAGAACAGTCATAGTAGCTTTCAATTAGGGGCAGGCATCCAAGCTATTGGACAATGACAAAAGAAAAGTGTGCTGGAAAGTGAGGGAAAGAAAGCCTCAACACCTACAGTGCTGACGGAAAGCTAGTGAAAAGAGGAACCACCCATTCAAAAAGATTGGATGAGAACTAGGAGAGTTTCTGGACATACTATATTGGCATGTACACGATTAGCAGATTTAACCAATGGGGTAAGTCTTAGAGATGATGCTTTTTTATGGGTTTTGTGTGAAAGGACATCCAGGCTTTAGGTGTTTTTTAATACTGCTGTTCTGAAGGTTGGTGATATGGGATTTCTGTTATAATATGCAAACTATTGATTTATGCAACTAGTAATAACATCTTTAATTGATTCACAATTATTTTTATTTTTCACGTATCAGTGCAAAGAAAGTTTATCACCATAGAACAGATAATATTTTGTGTATCTTTTTCTTTCGTGATTGCTTGTGATTGTGACAATTCCTAGAAGCAAACAGTATCTCCCATTTAATGCATTAAGCAACTTGTATATAAATTTACTTTAAATCTTGCTAGGACATGAGAAATTGAATGGCTTTTCCAATGACATTTATCTGAGTTTGGATGTCTTTTCATATCTAGTTTGTTCGTTTCTTCTACAAATAATTCAGCCTAGAGTTGCTGATCTTGCAGAATCAGGGAAACTGCCTGCCACCGCTACCTCCCTGTTTGACATATAATAATTATGGTAGATATAGAAATTATACTGTCCCTGTGATTTACTATCCACATTGCTACTATTTTCTCTTCCATTGTGATCATTTTACAACGTGCATAGAAAATATTTGAAAAGCTTGTCAACATTTATTAAGACTTTATTGATAAAGAGCACAGGCTGATTGTTTAGTGACTTAGTGTTTAAAAGTCTATTTGATGAAATTGCCGCAATGCACAAATCTCATAGATAGTCCTAAAGACCAGTATTTCACATGACGTGTTTCTGATTTTTCTGCTGTATGCATTCTATTACAGTACGTGTTTTCCTTAGCGCACAGATGAGCGAATCTGAACTTAAAAAATCAGGGTTTGTACCAGACAATTAGTATCCAATGCTAATTGCTGAACATGGGCTTCTCCTGGAATTCTGTTGCAATGTTCGGAGTTACGTGGAGATAGAGAGAGAGAGAGAGGGAGAGAGGAAGAGAAAGAGGGAGTGAGAGAGAGACTATTTTCCAGGGTATCAGATCCCAAACCTAAACTGGTCCGCTCATCCGTAGTCACCAGGCTTTCCTCATATAAAGTCCTGCCAGCATCTTTCAGCCCCCTGTTAAAGCATTCTAGCATAGCATATATATGTTCCCAATCCCCTCTGCACAACACAAAAAAAGCTTTTATTATACTCACAGACAGGGCCACCATCAGGGCATTACTGCCCTTACTGCTGTATGGGGCCTGGTGAGCAGAAGCACATGGGGGGCCCGGACTGGATCTGGGCCCCTTCTTGTGTATCTGCTCACTGGGCCCAGGGGGTAGTAAAGTGCTGCACACCATGGCACACACCTTGGCGCTGGAAACTGTTGCAGAGCTACAAGGCCATCAAACCTGAATGGCTGCGCAGTTTCAGCTCTCTCCGCCTTTTCCGGATGTTTGATGACAGAGCGTAAGTGAAGATGTCATCGGTACGTGCTGGCATGTACATACGCCACTAGACTTTTTTTCTTTCTAAAATGAATTAAATGGATGATGCTCAAAAAAGAGAAAGGACAGCACTTCCAAAAATCAAACAATGATCTAATGCCTCTTGTAAAAAATATATATAACTGAACATGAGGTTCTTAGTTTAACATTCTGATCAGACTGTATGAAGCCCAGTGCCACGTCATGGTAAACCTCGTAGTGGGTCCTACCTCCCTAATGGAGCGGAGCCGTGTGCTGAACAATGCCACAGCGGCAATGCACCAGCAGGGCAGACGGCCTTGTGCCCCACAGCACCCATGCTGCAAGACTGAGTCCCCTTGACTCCAGATCGCGCCGCCCACCAGCACAAAACCACAGCAACAATGGCCGCCATACAGCACCCACACCAAATGAAAGGAGTAATGAAACTCACCTTCCTACAGCTCTTCAGTGAAAGCAAAAATGGGCCAGACCCCTTACTTTGCAGTCTCCTGCTAATTAAAATCACCTGTGCCAAATGGGAGACGTGCACATCCAAAGAAAAAAATATAATGTAAATATAATGAATCTGGGAAGCAGGAGGTACAGAATGGGGGACGTTGAGGATGCAGTGACTGTTATAGAATTGGGGGAAAAAGTACAGGTGCTAATTAATTTACATATTTATTATGTGGATAAAGTGGCTATTTATAGTTGGTGGGGCACAGTGGTGGATTACAATTTATGGTTATGGAATTGTGGTTGCATAATAATCAATTATATATGAATGGTGGGTGCATACCTGTATTCAGCTGTGTAGTGTAGAAGAAGGGAAGAAAATGGGGAATGTGATCTGGAAGCGGTGCTCTAGATAACTATGTGTTATTTTATGCAGAGGCCAGTTCTGGCTGAAAGAAGTGATGGCGGTATGCGCTGGAGGAAGAAGAAAAGTGAAGATGAAGGACTGAAACTAAAGATGTCAATTGTGATTCAGTGTGTTACCTGTACACTGACACTATACACTGTATACTATCTATAGAGCTCCTGTGTATAATGTCACTAGTGATGCCTGTATTACCTGTATTCTGACACTGCATAGAACGCTCCTGTGTATAATGTCACTAGTGATGCCTGTATTACCTGTACACTGACACTATATGCAGAGCTCCTGTGTATAATGTCACTGGTGATCACTGTATTATCTATACACTGACAGAAAACACAGAGCTCCTTTGTATAGTGACACTTAGTACTGTGCTTTTATTTTTTCATTAATAATCAGTATTTTAGTATTCGGTCACTATGTGGTGGTAATATGTGGTCTAGTCACATGGTTTAGCGGTATTTGTCCCTTGTATTTGGTGGCAACATGAAGTCTGGTCATGGTGTGGAGGTATTTATTCCTTTTATTTGGTACTATTCGGTCATTATGTGGTGCAATATGTAGTCTGGTCATTGTGTGGCGGTATTTATTCCTTGTGTATGGTATTATTGGTCATTTTAAAAAGTGTATGAGACATTCCCTTAAAGTAAAATAAGTAATAATATACCTAAAGATTCTACTGGGTATTTTGAGACATTTTTAAAAGGTTGAGTACAGTAGGGCCCTGCCAAAAGAGTCTAACATGTCGTGGTGGTGGCTTAAAAAATCTTTTGGCCAAAACAAAAGCTGCTGGCTATATACATCTCTTGCAAAAATTAAGAGACCACTGCAAAATGCTCAGTTTGTCTGATTTTTCTCTTCATAGGTATATTTTTGAGTAAAATATAAATTTTTCATTTATTCTATAAACTACTGACAACAACATATCTCCGAATTTCCAAGCAATAAATTTTGTATTTTTTTCTGGAAAAAGAGAAAGGGTCATAAGTACAAAAAACCCCCAGTGCTTTCAGACCTCAAATAATGCAAAGAAAACAAGTTCATAATCATTTAGAATCAACAATACTAATGTTTTAACTCAGCAAGAGTTCAGAAATCAATATTTTGTGGAATAACCTTGATTTTTAATCACAGCTTTCATGCGTCTTGGCATGCTTTCCACCAGTCTTTCACACTGCTCTAGGAGCAAAAATTTAAGCAAATCTTCTTTGTTTGATGGCTTGTGACTATCCATAATCCTCTAGATTACATTCCAGAGGTTTTCAATGGGGTTCAGGTCTGGAGATTGGGCTGCCCATGACAGGGTTTTGATGTGGTGGTCTCTTAATTTTTGCCAGATCTGTATGTGAACTGATGGTTGATGGGAACTGTTCATGTGTGATTGTTGAAGACTCATGCGTAAGAACAGAGCAAAGTACTGTAGGGAACATTTGGGAGAAAAGGCCAGAGTGCCAATGACCCGTAGATAAGGCCAGTGCACGAGCACTACAGTGCTTTGCTCTGCCGTCGGCAGGACATATAGAAGTGCGCCTGCATAGGACTGCGATGTGGACACTGTATGGATGCCACAGGTTGCATCATCCACATAAAGAAGGGAAGGAGGATGGCGATCGTAGGAAGAGAGGGAGAGGAGGCTCCAGATCAAGACCAGACATGCCCATCGGTCTGGACAGCGCCATGTGTGAGTATAATGAAAGCTCTTTTATGTGCTTTGCAGAAGAGATTGGAGACTTACTTACAGCATACTAAAATATATATGGGCTAAACCTGATGATAGACCCTATAGGTTTAAAGGGAATCTATGTCATAAACATGTGGAGATATAGAGGTGTCACTATTTCTGCTTATGAGTACTTACTCAGTACTTTGAGGGTCTCAGCAGGGTTGCACTGGTCCGCCAAAGTACAAGAGAATCTTTTCATAAACACAAGGTCAGAAATTTGAACTATTTCCAATGGTGCAGGAATTGGAGCAAATTGATTTCTTTTTCTATCCAGTTGATTCCCAATAAACCCCTTGTCGTTCAGTTGACAACTAATTTTTCTGATTTACCCATGTGTTTTAAGTGGGGAGATTAGAGATATTTGCTGCCACCGACAGTAGCATATCTCCTGCTGAAACAAAAGGGGTGTTGGTCATTTTAATTCTTTTGTCTGATCCTTATCTCCCCTGACATCATCTTGGTAGATGATTTAAATTATTTGAGTCATCTCCAAATGTCTTTTATTGTGTCTCTAAATGTCTCTAAATATCTCAAGTCACTTGGCAAGGCTCGAAAGAGTTAGACATTGATTTTTCGAATATTTTGTCTCCAACGGGCAATGCTAAAGCAGCTTTTCTCTTAGTCAATGAGAGCTAACTTGCGTACCACTTTTCCTAGTCCATGAGACCTCCTTTTTTTACCTCACATAGAAGAGCAAAAATTCATTTAATAGAAATACAAATGGCCGGCCTTGTGGTTTATGATGAAAATAAAACCAATCTACAGCTGAGTGAAAAAGTGTTTGCCCCCTCCGGATTTCCTATTTTTTTGCATGTTTGTCACAATTAAATTTTCAGATCACCAAAAAAATGTAAATATTATACAAAGATAACACAAGTAAACAGAATTTGCAATTTATAAATGCAGTTCTTTATTATTAAGGGAAAAAGAAATTCAAACCTACAGGGCCCTGTGTGAAAAATTGATTGCCCTCTAAGCCTAATAACTGGTTGGGCCACCCTTAGCAGCAGCAACTGCAATCAAGTGATAACTGGCAGTGAGTCTTGTACAATGCCCTGGAAAAATTTTGGACCACTCATCTCTGCAGAATCGTTGTAATTCAGCCACATTAGAGGGTTTCTGGGCATGAACTGCCTTGTTAAGGTCATGCCACAGCATCTCAATCAGATTAAGGCCAGGACTTTGACTAGGCCCCTTTAAAGTCTTAATTTTGTTTTCTTAAGCCATTCAAAGGTGGACCTGCTAGTGTCTTTTGGATTATTGTTCTACTGCATAACCCAAGTGAGCTTCAACTTGAGGTCAAAATTCAAGCTTCCATTTACCACAGCAAGTCTTCAGGGTACTAAAGCAGCAAAACAGCCCCAGCTTCATCATACTGCTACCACCATATTTTACTGTTATGATGTTCCTTTTCCAAAATGCTGTGTTACTTCCACGCCAGATGTAATGGGACAGACACCTTCCAAAAAGTTCAGCTTTTGTCTTATCAGACTGCAGAGTAATTTCCCAAAAGTCTTGGGGATCATGAAGATGCTTTGTGGCAAAACTGAGACGATTTTTTATGTTCTTATTGCTCAGCAGTGGTTGTGGTCTTGGAACTCTGCCAAGCAGGCCATTTTTCCCCAGTCTTTCTTGTGGTGGAGTCATGAACACTGACCTTAATTGAGTCAAGTGAGGCCGGCAGTTCTTTGGATGTCGTTGCGGGTTTTTTGTGACCTCTTGGATGAGTCGTTGCAGCACTCTTGTAATTTTAGTTGGCCGGCCACTCCTGGGAAGGTTCATCACTGTTTCATGTTTTCACCATTTGTGGATAATGGCTCTCACTGTGGTTCGCTGAAGTCCCAAAGCTTTAGAAATGGCTTTATAACATTTTCCAGACGGATAGATCAGAATTACTTTGTTTCTCATTTGTTCCAGAATTTCTTTGGATCAGCATGATGTCTAGCTTTTGAGGACCTTTTGATTTACTTCACTTTGTCTGTCAGGTCCTATTTAAGTGATTTCTTGACTGAGAACAAGTGTGGCAGTAATCAGGCCAGGGTGTGGCTTCTGGAATTTGAACTCAGCTTCCCAAAGATGTGATAAACAACAGTTAATTAATGTTTTAAGGGGGGAGCAATCAAACATGCAAAAGAAATCAGGACGGGGCAAACATTTCACACAACTGTGTACTAATAGTAGAGGATTTATTAACATGAGAACACCAATATATCATATAAACCAAGGCCTACCTGGAATTAGTGATAACAAAACACCCCAAAAATATATATTATCACAAAAAAATAACATTAGCAAAAATGTAACATTTGTCATCATAGATGATCTTGGTTTCTATGTGACTACCAAATTTATGGGTCATTTAAAGAAGTGATGCTTTTTGGAAAAGGAATGAAATTTAGAGACATTTCATTTATTTTGTTCATGTTCATCTTATTCTGCATTTGTATTTACTAGCTATAACCTGCAACATACAACTTGGAAATTATAGAGTTAAACATGTGGTAAAGTCTTGGAAGCAACCATCCTGGGTGGACACCTCATTAAATGACAGTCTTGTCTAACAATTTTAGAGCTTCCTGGCAGTCGCCTCTCTAATGTGGATGTGAATATGGCATTATAACATTTCTTGTGTCAGCAACTCCAGTTTATCACATGCTCATAAACTGACAGCTAGTCGAGCTAAACCTGTAGGTGGCAACTTTAAAAGAGCCAACTCATCCGATCTCACACACAGAGCGGATGATGATGGACTGTGGACGTTGTGTGTAATTTATAAGCTTTGGATATTGATATAATAGCACCTTCATTATGGTCTACAGATTTACACAATTACGTCTGACATTTATTATATTCAATGATTCAATATATAGGTGTTACCAAGGAACTCCAAAACCGTAGTAAATATTTACTATTTAGTAATTTCGTCGATGTATTATTTGTAACAACCATTTTCTTACCTATTGCATGTCTTATGCATTCTGAGTTACAGTTGCCAGAGAGCTTATCTAATCTCAATAAATTAAGTTATCACCCAATATATTATGTTATAATCTCATGCTTCCAGTACTTTACTGTAATGCATGGATTTTAGTCAGTTAGGCAATACAAAGTTAAAGAAGCGCTCCCATCAAAGTTTTTATCCTCTTAACATACAGTATTGCAGTCACCATATTATATGGCACTATGTACTTACAATTGCTCATTTTGCCCTTCTACCCAGATAATTCTTTTCTTTTTTCTACTCTATGTAAAAACAGGAATTCCTGCATTTATCATTCTCCTAAACAACACCTGACCCAGCTACTCCCTCCATCACCTGCCAGGGACTTTTGCAGTGATGACTCATGCACGGAAAAGAGACCTCCTGTTTTATATAGAGCTTAGAATGATTCAGCTAGTCGACTTTTAATCACATTATGTCATTAGAACTAATGGAAAAAAAGAAGAATTAGCTGGGTAAAAAGGCAAAATGAGCAATTGTAAGTACACAATGCTATATAATATGATGACGGCAATGTATTAAGAGGATAAAAACATGATCAGAGGAGGAGTACTTCTTTAAAATTTCTTACATGCTTGACACCTGGTTTTGTATAAGACATGATCAGTTAACTTTTCTTTATATCTTTCTTTGGGTATTCCAAATCAGTATCGGATGGACTAGAAAATCTAGACTTTGATCCATCACAAATGTCTAATATGAAAAAAAGGGTTTAAGACACCCCCAATATATTTTTTCCAATTGTTTATTGTGAAGCATTTTATCATGGTTTTCTAAAATGGAGAAAGACGCACATGTTCAAATGTTGCTGTTCGGTAAGTTTGTGCTCCTGTACAAGAGATGATAGGTGTGAGTGTGTTGAGTGGTTCGGGAACTGAGCCCTATGTCCACCTGTGTTGTTTCTCTTATGAAGCCCACTCTTAGGCTGGCGTCACACTTACCGTATTAAAAAACCGTCCCATTCTCTCGGCCGAGAGTGGTACGAGTGTTCTCCGTATGGTCATCCATGTGTAACCCATTTGCAATGCGATAATGCGATTTCACTCGCATGTAGAATACGGCCAAGAAAAAAAGCGGTGATCTGAGCGGCCCCATAGATTATCAGCGGTCCGAGTGCTATGCAATTATTTCTCGCATAGTACTCATCCGTATTCAACGCTAGTGTGACTCCGGCCCTATTAGGAGTTTGGTAAATTGCCAGGATATTGCAATACTAAAGTATTGTAGTATATTGTAATAGCAGTCAAACAATCAGAGGTTCAAGTGTCCTTGGAAGGAGGGGGAAAATTGTACAAAAATTGTCTAACAAGTTCAAAAAATATTTAAAAAAAAATTAAGAATGTTAAGATGACTCCTTTTCACAATAAAAGCAAAATATTGAATTTAGAAAATAACCACATTTGGTATTATCCAGTTTGTAAAAGTCTGATTTTTTAAAATTTTAAATTATTTAGCCCACACACTAAATGCCACAAAGAAAAAAGGGATGTCATAAATGCAGGAGTTTTAATGCTGGCTGGCCTCTCACAAGATGTCCAGCAAAAAGCAAGACCTCATACATCTCCATAAAAATAAATAAAATAAAATAAAAAAATATACATACCGTATATAAAAATTATGGGTCCTAGGAAATTCCGATTAAGAAGCAATTTTTTTTTAAGCAGAAAAACATATGAAGAACTATACATTTGCTAAAACCATAAAGTTACTTATCTGGAGAATCATCATGTAACCAGATACAATGAACTCTGGAAAGACAAGACCCAAAAAACAATGGTGGAGTTGCACTTTTTCACTATTTCACCTCACTTAGATTTTTTTTCAGTTTTTCAGTACATCATACACTAATGTGAATAGTTTCATATAAAATGTTTATCTTGTGCCACAGAATTAAACCTGCATGCAGCTATGTTGAAGTGAAAAAAAGAAGAGGAAGAAAAGATGAACGCGTAAATGCAAGAATTGTCCTGGTTAAAGAGTATTGCCATCATTAACGTATTTGGTATCTGTTGTTGGATATGCCATAAATGTGACAAATGTGGGGCTCACCTCTGAGACCCACAACTACACACATGGTCAAAATTGTTGGTACCCCTCGTTTAATAGCAGAAAAATCCACAATAGTCACAGAAATAATTTGAATCTGACAAAAGTAATAATACAACGAACAAATGAACAAATGAAAGTCAGACACTGCTTTTCAATCATGCTTCCACGGAATAAAAAACATAAAACTCATGAAATAGGCCTGCATCGTATAGAAAAAAACACGTAAGTTCGATATATGTACAAATATAAATATAGCACCACATTTCATAAAAGTCCCCTAACAAATCATATAAGACAAAAAAAAGTAGAATAAAAATCCTATAACTCAGACGTGCTGAACAAACACTGCCAATGTCATTCTCTAGGCTAAGTGTGGCATCTCATGCCAAAGAGAAGAAGGAGCTTTTTTGCGCTAAAACAATTACCATATTTTTCAGATTATAAGATGCACTTTTTCCCTCAAACTTTGGGGGGAAAAAGGAGTTGTGTAATATAATTCGAATATACCTTACTGGCTGCAGAGGAGCAGGGTCCCAGGGTCACTGCTGGAGGAGTCAAGAGTGGTGCGTTGCTGCAGTCTGCAGGCTTGGATGAGGGAATATACTTAAAAAGCGCCAAACAAGCAGTCAAAAAGTCCCAATATATACATTCGTGCAAAAAACTTTATTCAGAAATATATATATAAAAATATAAAAACAGGTATACAGCATGACGGGCAGGAAAATCCCCTTCGTAAAGCACTACACATATCAAAGGGACAAGACAGGGTGCACGTAAGTACTCAAAGACAGTGATCCATCAGTCCGTATTAGATGTAACGCTGCATCATGCATATTGAACAAAATATAGGACAACTGTCATAGATACATGTGACCATAATAACAAATATAGGGTTAATATATACCACAGTAAAAGGTCACAGTACCTGTGCATGCCGTTCCCGTCCACACAGTTTTTATTTCACCTGGTAAATTTATAAATTGACCCATGTAGAAAGAAAGAATTTACCATGTCTATGAAGGTACAAAGAAAAGCATTTAGTATCACTTCTATCTTCCCAGGGCCTGTTGTCCATCTTGTGTAATGAGCATTGTAACAGACACTATGATAGTTGTCTATAATCTCTAATGTATACTATTACAGTAGTGTGGTCAATGGCCTGTTGATTTTTTTCAATGGTTTTGTAAATGAGCCAGAGCTACATCTTTAATTCTGCATTTATTATTTTTTTTTTAATTATTAGGAACTTGTCTGCGGATGCATGCTGCCCAATCCACAGACAGAGTGAACAGGACTCTGGCCTTGTTATTGTACCCGACCCGTGTATGTTTTAATCTAACGTAGAGAAAATATACTTTCAAAAATTATGTAAGTCCATGGCTCCAATTCATCATTTGCCTGTTTTTTTTTTTGTCTAGTTTTGTGCCTTTTTCTTGTTTGCACCCAATTCATTGTTCTGTTTGTGCCTTTTTTGAAGTCTATTTTATATGTGTTCGCCTGTTTGTTTTGTTTTCCGCTTTGTTGGTGGAGTTTAGCTATTCTTGATATCTTCGGCTGATTCAGCAATTATGACTAGTGATGAGTGATTGTGCTCGGTACTCGAGTTGTCCGAGTATGCTTGGGTGTTCTTCGAGTATTTTGGCGTGCTCGTAGATTATGTTTTAGTCACCGCAGCTGCATGATTTGTGGCTGTTAGACAACCTGAACACATGCAGGGATTGCCTATCTGTTAGGGAATCCCCACAAGTATTCAGGCTTTCTAGCAGCCGCAAATCATGCAGCTGAGGGGACGAAAACTAAATCTCTGAGCGCGCCAAAATACTTGGAGACCACCTGAGAATGCTCGGGAAAACCTGAGCAACGAGTATGCTCACTCATCACTACTTACTATACAAATGTACTCTAGTCATTGACTGGGGTACTTCTCTGATGGTGGTGCACATCAGTTAAAAGATGCGCCTAATTCACATGCTCCTCTTCTCCTCTTGATGATTTTGGTGCATTCTACTCCAGTGAGAGCTTCTATTAAGACCAACATGTACAAATCCAGCCTTAATAAATCAGCCTTGTAGTCCCCTGATGACTTTCATAATATGTTTTCTCCGAAACACTGCAGCGCCAGAGTAAGGGTAGGTTCACATGGCTACTTTCTCCATATCTGAGAAAAATGGTCTGATTATTCTGAACAGTCTTTTATCAAAGTGGTATCAGTTTTTCTCAGATGTGGAGAAAAAAAATATTTTCTCCACCTTCACCATTCTGTCAGTCTGTGAAAATCGGATTAAATCCAAGTACAGTCCAATTTTTTCGCAGACCCATAGACTTGATCCAACACTCGGATCAAAATAGGACACTTCTCTCATTATTTACCGATGGCCTTTCGATCTGAGAAATCAGAGATGTGCACAGCCGCATAGAATATCATAGGTATGAATGCTAACCGTGAAGATCATAGATATCACTTGGCCAATACAATAGGTCGTGTGCACGAGGAATAGTAAATATGTCTGTAATTGCAAGCCAGTGTGTGATTCTTGCTGCCAGAATCTCACGTACAACTCCCTTTAATACATAAAGCACGTTATGGTGGAGTCATTGGGTCAACATTATTATAAAAGTTATGGGGTCTTCTGCATATTGAATATTTATCCTCCAAATTAACAATGTATTTGTGCTGAACATGCTTCATTACAGTGAATCTAAGACAATTCTTATTCTAGTGCGGCTGGTGTAGTCATGACACAGACAGGAGAAGATCAGTGACTGTTGTCAAGCGCAGGAATTCAGTGATGTTTTCTGTGCTGTCATCCATCACCTTAATGAGCCAACAAACCACTTTGAAATTGATGTCGGTGATCAAATTGACTCGTGTGGCATCTCTTTATATAATTCCACAATGCATTCACATGTTTACACATATGACCTAGACTGCATAGAAAGATGGAAACCTTATTATCTTCCTAATGTATCTAGAACTTCCATCCCATATCCTGATATAAATGTAAGTATAATGCGGAGCACAGACAACAATGCACATGTACACTGCGGCCGCTTGACTGAATATCAATCTCTAATCACCTCAATTGAAATATTCCTCTATTTTGACAAATAGGCTATTTCCCAGTCCTTATTTAGTCCACATGACATTTGTCATGAAAACTGTAGACTGAACTGGCATAAAACAGGTTTGTGCTAGCACATCAATCTCCTGACCGCTGAGGTTAACTTGTTTTGTATGTTAATTTACAATTTTCTCCATTATACCACATGAAGCCTATATTTACATAATGTATTCATGGTAACACACATAAAAAATGAACTTTACTACAAAAATTTAATTTGTCATAAGACATGTTAGTGTAGGACTGGCAATAAGTAAGGACCCTTGACGTGGGTTGCCAGCTTCCATATTATGGCCAGAATATCAACCAATACCTTACATATATTTATATGTTTTGATTTTGCACGTATATCTTTTTGCAGGGTGCAGCTGGGCCCAATTGGTTCTGTATACTGTGGCCTCTGTTCACACGGGATGCATTTTGGCACTGGGCAGCCCGCCATAGGGCGTTATTAATAGGCTGGAGCCAGATGCCTGCATTCCCTGTGTGAACACGCCACATACAGTTTTTATCTTAGTGCACGGGTGCACCACACGGCCAAACCCTTATTGAAGGCTGGCTGTCTCATCAGGTATTGCACCTGTGCATTTGCTATTTCATTTGGGTCCGCTGCATCCTGCTTGTGCATTAGTATTGAGGCCTATTCAGATAGGTAAGCATCTCTGCCTGTTTTTGGTGTTTTTTCATAAGACCCATGCCCATTACCTTAGTACTGATTTGTGTGCCACTGATTGGTAATTTTGGTCTCATGGAGTCAAAACTTAAGTGAGAATGTAGTGGAGTTGCCAACTAGTTAGTCAAACAGACCCATAAAGTCCACCTGGGCCTCTATACAGGGTCCTTGCTCATGGCAATGCTTTGTGCATGAGCCTAATTCTCATTACTATAAATGAAGATCAGCTAATTCACCATCTATGGTCAGAGGGGCTGCAGCCCATTTTTGGAATTGAGAGGTAGAAAAAGATTGAAATGCTCTGGTTAAAATGGTTTTCCACCACTTTGATATTGATGACATTAGTATGCAGTTTCTTAGGATAGGTCATCAATATCACATCAGTGGGAGCCCAACAACTGGTTTCTCTACTGATCAGATGTTTGAATTGGCAGAAGTCAGATGTAAACAGTATGCTGAGCAGGACATCACCCCTCCATACACTTTTTAGTGGCCAGAGAGTACCTCTGACTCGTATCCCCACAGATTTAATATTGATGACCTGTCAAAAGGATATGTCATCATTATCAAAGTGGATGAAACATCTTTAATGCGGACATATTTTCTTAGCACATGCTTAAGGTCTTTTTTTAATTATCATCCTAATCTACTTGTTATACACCTGACCCATGTACACCTGGCTCAGACCTCTGTCCTCTGTTGTGTCTACTATGGGTTTTTGCTGTTTGCCCTGCATGGCTCAGTGATGTAATCTCCCTAATCCTATTTAATGCTTATTAGGACAAACACCTGTGTCTTAGGAGTGAGTCTTAAGACTTTCACTTGGTGTACTCCACCTTCGGTGTACACCCTGCTCTAATTTGCCTCCATTCATGTTGAGTTCCAATGCATATCTGCTGTTGCTTCCAGATTCCGGTCTGTGCCAAGTCCTCGCTTCCCAAGTGCCTTCTTGCTTGCCACACAAATACCTGGAATCCAGGTGCCCACCTGGACCTGATGCTTAGAGGTTTCACCTCACCAGGTGAGCCAATATACTGCTATTTTCTCATAATAGAGCAGACGTGGCTGTCCCATGTATCTGCATGCGGTGTATGGGAGAAGCCGTAGCAGGTATTCTCACAGACAACAAAAAATTAAAGCACCACTGAAGTGCTTCAGCTAATCCAAGTTCATTAACACTAGTTTTATTCTGGCCAGTCCCAGTCTTCTGTTATCAGCATTACTCCGTCTGTCTTCTTTAAATTGGGACCTGCCGAATCACTCCAGTATTTGCTGGGCTAGCCCGAAGTCACTTTTCAATGTAAGTCTAAGAACTAGACCAGAACAAGGAACTCATAGACTTACATTGGGAACTTGTGATCGTGACCTCTAACTTCCGGTCATAAGATGGTGGATTAGGACCAGAGTGGTGCTGGGAAAAGCCAAATACTATGGCTGGTGAGTATACTGCGAGGGTAAGGGAACTAAGATAGAGTCTGCAGAGGCAAAAACTGGTGATGTTGTAAATGTAGGATACAAGTCATAACAGTACCAAAATAGTGCCATTTCCCATGTACACACATAGTCACAGGAAATGGCTGGCATTGTGCACCTTAATCAAACTATTTTTATTATGTTTATCACAAATCAGTAAAAATGGAATAGTCAATTGGAATGTACATTATATACAAAGTAAATATTATATATTTATATATATCCTGGTAAAAGCATCTCCATGAAAACAAAAGAAAAATCACCACAACTCGGACGCAGCAATGTAATGCACCCACATGGAATTAATAAAGTAAATCACTGAGTACAGATCCATCAAGTATTGAAAATGAAAAGAATGTGACATAGTTGTAAATCTTTGTACAGCACAGACATGTGGATGACTGAAATCATGACAAAAATTCTCACTTGGCGTGAGATCTTACTGCTCGCCAAAACAAAACACATGCAAAGTTAATAAAATATTCAATGTGCATACTTATATTTTCATACAAAACAGCTACTGAGTTTGCCCAAGCCATTTGAATTAACTTACAGGAGCATCGGTTTTGTCCATGCTTTGGCCATCAATGTGCTATTATATTCACAGCCCCTAATTCATCAAGACCGGTGAGTCAGACGCCCCTGAGTCATGAAGAGGTGCACGCCCCTTCATCAATCAGGAGTGTCTGACTTGTGGCGAGCACCTCTGTGCACCTTGCCAGAAATCTTCGACAAGTCCCTGATTGGAGTAAGGTTTCCAGTGTAAGGAAAGTGATGGTCATCACAGTTGCACTAAAATTTTCTGACTTTTCAAAACAATTTACTCCTAATTCTGGCAAAACTGCTTGATGAATTGGTGCCATGAAGTTCTCTTTTCTGCTGGTCTATGATTATTCATTTAGAGACCTCACCCTCTTTTGGGGTCTTATATTAGTAACTTACCAATAGAAATCAGGATGGTTCATAGAACGATTGCGGGGCGCTGATGAGTTTCCATTACAGGTGAAGGTCTACTGATGACCCCGTGCCTGTCATTACAATCCTCCTAAGAGAGATCACATCTTCAAGTCCCCTAAAGGGACTAACAAATACAGTACAAAGTGAAGAAAATGTTTTTAAAAATATAAAAAAACATAGAAACACAAAAGTTCAAATCCCCCCTTTTGCCCATTAAAAAAGGCAAAAAATACACATATTAGATATTGCTACATTCTTAAAAGTCTGATCTATCAAAACAAAGTAAATTAATCTGATCGGTAAACTGTGTAATTTGAAAAAAATCAAAACTCCAAAATTGAGTGTTCTTGGCTGCCGCAACTTTGCAACTTACAAAACAACTGTGTCAAACCTAAAATGGTAACAGTAAAAACATCAGTTCAAGGCAAAAAATAAGTCCTGACACAGCTGCAGATCCCGAAAAAATGAAAGTGTTTCGGAAAATCATATTGCCGTGTCAGTTTTACTGAATAGTGAGCATCGTAAATTAAAAAAATATATATATATGCAATTGCAAAATTGCACTTTCTTTGCAATTTCAATGGAATTGCATGGAATTTTTTTCTGGGTTTCAAATGCATTAAATGATAAAATTAATGTTGTCATTCAAAAGTACAACTTTTCCCGCGAAAATAAAACCCTCATATGGCTATATTGATGTAAATTATATATATATAGAGAGAGAGATACAGTATATATATATATATATATATATATATATATATATATATATATATATATATATACACTGCTCAAAAAAATAAAGGGAACACTTAAACAACAGAATATAACTCCAAGTAAACCAAACTTCTGTGGAATCAAACTGTCCACTTAGGAAGCAACACTGTTTGACAATCAATTTCACATGCTGTTGTGCAAATGGAATAGACAACAGATGGAAATTATTGGCAATTATCAAGACACCCTCAATAAAGGAGTGGTTCTGCAGGTGGGGACCACAGGCCCATCTCGGTACCAATGATTTCTGGCTGATGTTTTGGTCACTTTTGAATGTTGGTTGTGCTTTCACACTCGTGGTAGCATGAAACGGACTCTACAACCCACACAAGTGGCTCAGGTAGTGCAGCTCATCCTGGATGGCACATCAATGTGAGCTGTGGCAAGAAGGTTTGCTGTGTCTGTCAGTGTAGTGTCCAGAGGCTGGAGGCACTACCAGGAGACAGGCCAGTACACCAAGAGATGTGGAGGGGCCGTAGGAGGGCAACAACCCACAGCAGGACCACTGTCTCAACCTTTGTGCAAGGAGGAACAGGAGGAGCACTGCCAGAGCCCTGCAAAATGACCTCCAGCAGGCCACAAATGTGCATGAGTCTGCACAAACGGTTAGAAACTGACTCCATGAGGCTGGTCTGAGTGCCCGACGTCCACAGATGGGGGTTGTGCTCACAGCCCAACACCGTGCAGGATGCTTGGCATTTTGCCACAGAACACCAGAATTGGCAAATTTGCCACTGGCGCCCTGTGCTCTTCACAGATGAAAGCAGGTTCACACTGAGCACATAACAGACATGTGACAGAGTCTGGAGACGCCGTGGAGAGCGATCTGCTGCCTTCAACATCCTTCAGCATGACCGGTTTGGCAGTGGGTCAGTAATGGTGTGGGGTGGCATTTATTTGGAGGGCTGCACAGCCCTCCATGTGCTCACCAGAGGTAGACTGACTGCCATTATGTACCGAGATGAGATCCTCAGACCCCCTGTGAGACCATATGCTGGTGTGGTTGGCCCTGGGTTCCTCCTAATGCAGGACAATGCCAGACCTCATGTGGCTGGAGTGTGTTAGCAGTTCCTGCAAAATGAAGGCATTGAAGCTATGGACTGGCCCACCCTTTCCCCAGACCTGAATCCGATTGAGCACATCTGGGACATCATGTCTCGCACCATCCACCAATGTCACGTTGCACCACAGACTGTCCAGGAGTTGGCGGATGCTTTAGTCCAGGTCTGGGAGGAGATCCCTCAGGAGACCATCCACCTCCTCATCAGGAGCATGCCCAGGCATTGTAGGGAGGTCATACAGGCACTTGGTGGCCACACACACTACTGAGGATCATTTCCTTGTCTTGAGACATTTCCACTGAAGTTGGTTCAGCCTGTAATTTGATTTTCCACTTTGATTTTGAGTATCATTCCAAATTCAGACCTCCATGGGATATTAATTTTGATTTACATTGATCATTTTTATGTTTTATTCTTCTCAACGCATTCCACTATGTAATGAATAAAGATTTGCAACTGGAATATTTAATTCAATGATATCTAGGATGTGGGATTTTAGTGTTCCCTTTATTTTTTTGAGCAGAGTATATAAAAGTTATGGCTCTTGGAAGAAAGGGAGGAAAACCCGAAGGCAGAAAAAAAGAAAAATTATGTGAAGGGGTTAATTTTAAAATTCTTGATGACTCTTTTGGGACTTGTCAAATACATGCAAAAATGGCAATTATTGCTATGTGTTATACCAATAGGTAGCAATAGACTTGATACATATAAACTGTACGTTGAGTATTTCCCAACACGTTTGCTGAAATAAGTGATCAAACATGATATGAACCACACCATACATATATTCTGGCAGAAGACGTGATAACCTTGCAATCATGCAGTGATACTAGATTGGTTTTATTGGCTCTGTAGGAAATGTAATGCATTTTCTTAACAGACCACCAGATAAAAAGTGTGAAACATATAACTAGTGGAATGGGATGATTGCTTAAAAACTTCCATCCGTTTACTTTCAGAGATAAAAGTACCAAACATAAACCACCATTCTACAGAATCAGCAGAGAAGAAAAAAAAATCAGCATATTTTAATTTGGAAAAATGTGGTTTTCATTAGACACGCATGCTGTCATTTTTCAAACCAGCTTTCAATCTCAGACATAAAGCTGGAGACTTATGCAAACATTTCTTGTGTCTATAAATAATAAATTATCCCCACGAAGGAAAAGAAATAAAGTAATGGGAAAATGGAAAAAAAAAACAGCGGGATAACCAGAAATGATAGCTTTTTGACAGTCGATCCTACCCACATTGCATATCATAAGGAAGTGCAACTAATGAAATATATATATAATATGTACAGTAAGTATATACATTGCTTTCCTACTCTCACAATATATAAAAAGCAATCAATGAAAGCAGTAATAATGTTATTAATAAAAATTGATATTTGAACCTATGAGGTCATGTGCAAGGTTAAATGTTTTTCACAAATTTTAGATATATTTCTTAACCCCTTCATGACCTTGGGATTTTCCGTTTTTCCGTGTTCGTTTTTCGCTCCCCTCCTTCCCAGAGCCATAACTTTTTTATTTTTCCGTCAGATTGGCCATGTAAGGGCTTATTTTTTGAGAGACGAGTTGTACTTTTGAACAACATCATTGGTTTTAGCATGTCGTGTACTAGAAAACAGGAAAAAAATTCCAAGTGCGGTGAAATTGCAAAAAAAGTGCAATCCCACACTTGTTTTTTGTTTAGCTTTTTTGCTAGGTTCACTAAATGCTAAAACTGAGCTGCCATTATGATTCTCCAGGTCATTATGAGTTCATAGACACCAAACATGACTAGGTTCTTTTTTATCTAAGTGGTGAAAAAAATTCAAAACTTTGCTAAAAAAAAATAAAAAAAACAATTGCTCCATTTTCCGATATCCACAGCGTCTCCATTTTTCATGATCTGGGGTCGGGTGAGGGCTTATTTTTTGCGTGCCGAGCTGGAGTTTTTAATGATACCATTTTGGTGCAGATATGTTCTTTTGATCGCCCATTATTGCATTTTAATGCAATGTCGCTGTGACCAAAAAAAACCGTAATTCTGGCGTTTCAAATTTTTTTCTCGCTGAGCTGTTTAGCGATCAGGTTAAGCTTTTTTTTTGATAGATCGGGCGATTCTGAAAGCGGCGATACCAAATATGTGTAGATTTGATTTTTTTATTGATTTATTTTGAATGGGGCGAAAGGGGGGTGATTTAAACTTTTATATTTTTTTAATTTTTTTCACATTTTTTTAACTTTTTTTTTAACTTTTGCCATGCTTCAATAGCCTCCATAGGAGGCTAGAAGCTGGCACAACGCGATCGCCTCTGCTACATAGCAGAGATCTTATGTTCGCTGCTATGTGGCAGAAAATCAGGTGTGCTGTGAGTGCCGACCACAGGGTGGCGCTCACAGCTGCCGTGCATCAGTAACCATAAAGGTCTCAAGGACCTCTATGGTTACAATGGAGAAGCATCACCAACCTCTGATCATGTGACGGGGTCGGCGATGCGCTTATTTCCGGCCGCCCGGCCGGAAGCGGTAGTTAAATGCCGCTGTCTGCGTTTGACAGCGGCATTTAACTAGTTAATAGGTGCGGGCAGATCACGATTCTGCCCGCGCCTATTACGGGCACATGTCAGCTGTTCAAAACAGCTGACATGTCCCGGCTTTGATGCGGGCTCACCGCCGGAGCCCGCATCAAAGCGAGGCTTCTGACCTCGGACGGGATAGTACGTTCGAGGTCAGAAAGGGGTTAAATGTTATATTGCTTTTAATATTCTATTTTACACAATGATTTAACTTAAATTGAAAACTTAACATATTTTTACTTTTGAGGAGAGCAATAATCAACAACAAGTGGAACACAATTGTGAAGCTGAATGAAATTTATTGGTTATTTTACATTTTTGTGGAAATTCAAAAACTGAAAAGTGGGGCGTGCAGTATTATTCGGCCCCTTTAACTTAATACTTTGTTGCGCCACCTTTTGCTGCGATTACAGCTGCTAGTCGCTTGGGTTATGTCTCTATCAGTTTTGTACATCGAGAGACTGAAATTCTTGCCCATTCTTCCTTGGCAAACAGCTCGAGCTCAGTGGGGTTTGATGGAGGTCATTTGTGAACAGCAGTTTTCAGCTCTTTCCACAGATTCTTGATAGGATTGAGATCAGGACTCTGACTTGGCCATTCTAACACCTGGATATGTTTATTTGTGAACCATTCCATTGTAGATTTTGCTTTATGTTTGGCATCATTGTCTTGTTGGAAGACAAATCTCCGTCCCAGTCTCAGGTCTTTTGCAGACTCCAACAGGTTTTCTTCAAGAATGGTCCTGTATTTGGCTCCATCCATCTTCCCATCAATTTTAACCATCTTCTCTGTCCCTGCTGAAGAAAAGCAGGCCCAAACCATGATGCTGTCACCACCATGTTTGACAGTGGGGATGGTGTGTTCAGGGTGATGAGCTGTGTTGCCGTTACGCCAAACATATTGTATGGCATTGTTGCCAAAAAGTTCGATTTTGGTTTAATCTGACCAGAGCACCATCTTCCACATGTTTGGTGTGTCTCCCAGGTGGCTTGTTGCAAACTTTAAACAACACTTTTTATGGATATCTTTGAGAAATGGCTTTCTTCTTGCCACTCTTCCATAAAGGCCAGATTTGTGCAGTGTACAACTGATTGTTGTCCTATGGATCGACTGTCCCACCTCAGCTGTAGATCTCTGCAGTTCATCAGAGTGATCATGGGCCTCTTGGCTGCATCTCTGATCAGTCTTCTCCTTGTTTGAGATGAAAGTTTAGATGGATTGCCAGGTCTTAGTAGATTTTCAGTGGTATGATACCCCTTCCTTTTCAATATGATCGCTTGCACAGTGCTCCTTGGGATGTTTATAGTTTTGGAAATCATTTTGTATCCAAATCCGGCTTTACACTTCTCCACAACAGTATCACAGACCTGCCTGTTGTGTTCCTTGGTCTTCATTATGCTCTCTGTGCTTCAAAAAGAACCCTGATACTGTCACAGAGCAGGTGCATTTATACGGAGACTTGATTACACACAGGTGGATTATATTTATCATCATTAGGCATTTAGGACAACATTGGATCATTCAGAGATCCACAATGAACTTATGGAGTGAGTTTGCTGCACTGAAAGTAAAGGGGCCGAATAATATTGCATGCCCCACTTTTCAGTTTTTGATTTTCCACAAAAATTTTAAATAACCAATACCTTTCGTTCAACTTCACAATTGTGTTCCACTTGTTGTTGATTCTTCACCAAAAATCTTACATTTGGTATCTTTATGTTTGAAGCATGATATGTGGGAAAAGGTTGAAAAGTTCCAGGGAGCCGAATACTTTCCCAAGGCACTGTATAATGCAGAAGAGGTGATAGCGCTGAAGCTCAGTGTCGTAGGCTCTTATATAAGGTGCAGGAAAGTATTCTGTGTAGCTACAAATCAATGCATGAGAGTGTTATGAATCAATCAACTCAAAAAGGCAACCACGGACACTCATGGCAGAAGCCATTCTGCTTCGCAGGTTCTAAGGGCTTCCTGGTGTTCACCGATACATTCCTACTCAAGGATCTGACTTTCACTACAAAAGTGGTTGGATTGCATCCACGAAAGTAGGATCAGTTAGGCTACGTTCACATTTGCGTTGTGCGCCGCAGCGTCGGCGCCGCAGCGCACAACGCAAACAAAAACGCAGCAAAACGCATGCACAACGCTGCGTTTTGCGCCGCATGCGTCGTTTTTTTCATTGAATTTGGACGCAGCAAAAATGCAACTTGCTGCGTCCTCTGCGACCCGACGCGGGCGCCGCAGCGACGCATGCGGCGCAAAACGCAAGTGCGCCGCATGTCCATGCGCCCCCATGTTAAATATAGGGGCGCATGACGCATGCGGCGCCGCTGCGGCGCCCGACGCTGCGGCGCTGGCCGCAAATGTGAACGTAGCCTTAGTTTTGTCTGCGCTGGACCATGAATGCTGACTTCGTTTAGGGACCAGGAATCAGAAATAGTGTCAGTCATTCTCCTATATCCAGAATGTAATATTCTGCTTCTTCCAATGTGACATTAGGAAGGTTTCTGAACATTCACAGTGAGGGTAGGGTCACACGAACGCATATTCTCTCGTCTGAGAAAATCGAGGTGATTATGCAGAGCACACTTTGATCAAAATCTGATGAGATCACAGTGTGCTCCAATTCTCTCAGATGAGGAAAAGATGGAGAAAAAAAAGTCTCCCTCTTCTCCATTCTATAAGTCTGTGAAATTAGGTGGCACTCAGATGTCATCTGAGAACAGGCCCGTTGCTTTCACGAAGTTATTGACTTGCATGACCAAGTGCGATCCGAATATAGGATCAAACTCGGGCAAAAATCGGACATGCATGACCCCATAGACTAATATCTATTAATCCAATAATTTGGTGTATTGCACTTGGACATTAGCCTGTAAGTAGATTTGTTTTTTGTATGTGTTCTTTGACCCCCAACATCGCTCAACATTTGAGAATAGTGCAATACAGACAGAACAGGCTTAAACTTGATACTGTAGGTTTTACTCAATTTGAGGTTCATTAGTTTAATCATTAGTCTCTCACAGAGGGAACAAACTTGATTGTTACTCACTGTATTGTGGCACAAAGTTTGTTGGTCATATATAAGAAAGTTCTTATACAAAGCTTGGTGGTTTCACGTCAGGACTGAGACAAAGAGCAGGATGCTTAAAAGGGTTGTTCACTGCTGGACAACCCTTTATGAATGGCCCCAAGGTGATGCTGCATAAAATACATAGGTCTATTCAGTAGTGAACATTCCCTTTAACTACAGAAACAGTCACTTATCCTATTTTGTACCAGGTGGTTGCCACTTACAGTAAACACAGCCTGAGGGGCCGGTACTTTGAGTGCTTCACCTGGCACACTTCACAGTATAGCACACTTACCACAGTCCACACTTACTCTCACTGTCTACAGACGGCAATATCACTCATCAATGCAGGCCTTAATAGGTCTCAAACAAGCAAGAAATCATTTTTCTCACTGCTCCACACTAAAGGACAATTGCGGAACTGAACAAAACAGCCAAGAGCAATGGTCAGTGGTACAAGCCACAATCTACTCAACACAGGCAAGACAGTGCAGACATGTTGGGGAGATCAACGGCTCTTGGTCATAGGTTTGTCAGGACACGTCTTGTGTTGTAACCACAATTTTGGATCTCAGGAGTCGATCTAAAACCACCTGCAGCAAGGCCACATTTCCCCAGGAGCTTACTCCTCCCACACATTGCCACATATTGACAAACAGCAGCACATAGTATGCCTTTGGGCTAAGGTTGGTTCCTGCTGGTTCTTGGTATCTACTGCTTAAGTTACAGCTCTCCAGGCTCCAGACTTCTCAGTGTGCTAACACAGCCTAAGGGCCATGGATTGTCACTCTACAGGACCTGATGTGTGGGAAATCAGTAGCATTCGCACAACAAAAAATGTAGTAGCTTTTGCTGCTTTGTTTTTTCTCTTCTCAGAGCAGATACGTCCTATTGTAGCCTAAGGATATGTCACCATAGGGCATGCACAATATAAATAGTTTCATATAAATCAGGGTTGGATATAACACATGTGCAGAAGCACAAGGGTCAATTTGGAAAAAGTTGCCCAGTAACAACACCATAGCACCACATGGGAGGAACCACAGGCACTTTGTGTTCGTTTGATGCATTTATGAATTTATTTATTTTTTACCTTTTTTATGGAATTCAAACTCAGTACCAGTAGTTTGGACAGCATAAACTCTAAGGCCATGTTTCCACATCCAGAAATGTTGCTTGTTTGGCAGCATTTTTCCACAGTTGAATGCACCAAAACATGCTAGAGCAATATCTCCTGATTATTTTTACTACATTTTGGTGCTGCTTTTTAAACGTTTTGGTCCATTTTGGTGTAGATTTGAAGTAGTCTTTTTTCATGCATTTTTAGTGCAGAAATGCAATTGCTTATTTCAACATTCATTTTTTTCTGGCTCGTTGTGGAAGACTATAAGGAAAAAATGCACCAAAAAAATTACACTTTAACAACATTTTTAAATTTACAGTTGGCATGAGTTTTCCCAAAATCAAATCACATCACACTTTTCTGAACCCAGTAAGGACATCGCTTTTTTGAGGATCATTACCGGATTTTGTGTTGCTATGGAGATCAAATTGACTATCTTTTCACTATTCTGATCCGGTTCTTGTCAGTCTGAGTCCAACATGAGACCCAAAAAGATCTGTGCCCTTTGTGGGTCTAACCTTGATTTTTCCAGGTTCAAACATCATCCTAAGTTCTTCAAGATGGTGCATGTCTCCTCCACTTGACTCTGACAATGGCCGTATGAGCTTCCTACTATTAATAAATCATCTAGATAGGGCATAATCTGTCTGTTTCCTTCTCTGAGGTGGACTGTAACCTCTGCTAATAAACTTCTTAAGCTCATGGGGTGCTACTGCTAGGACACAGGGAAGGGCATTGTATTGAAAGTGCCTCCTGATAACTCCTATTGTTACAGCCACCCTGAGAAACGTCTGAAATCCTGCATGCTTTGGCACATGGTAATAAGCATCCTCTAGATCTAGAACGGCCATGTAACACCCAGGAAAGAGCAGCTGTACTGCTGACTTTATCGACTCCATCTTGAAGGTGGGAATTTTTAAGAACTAGTTCAAGTTTTTCAGGTTGATTATCATCCTGTATGAGCTGTCTGGGGTTTTTTATGAGAAACAGGAGAGAATAAAACCCTCTCCCCTTTTCCTTCGGTGGAAATTCCAGTAAAGGTACCTTCACACTAAGATACTTAACAACTATAACGATAGCGATCCGTGACGTTGCAGCGTCCTGGATAGCGATATCATTGTGGTTGACACGCAGCAGCGATCTGGATCCCGCTGTGATATCGCTGGTCGTTGCTGAAAGTCCAGAACTTTATTTGGTCGTCAGATCGGCGTGTATTGTTGTGTTTGACAGCAAAAGCAACGATGCCAGCAATGTTTTACAATGGTAACCAGGGTAAATATCGGGTTACTAAGTGCAGGGCCGCGCTTAGTAACCCGATATTTACCCTGGTTACCATTGTAAAAGTAAAAAAAAACCAGTACATACTCACCCTCTGATGTCTGTCACGTCCCTCGGCGTCCGCGCTGCTGCTCAGAGCTTCCCGTACTGACTGTGAGTGCCGGTCGTAAAGTAAAAGCAGAGCACAGCGGTGACGTCACCGCTGCGCTCTGCTTTTACTTTACGGCCGGCACTCACAGTCAGTGCGGGAAGCAGACGACGAGGGACGTGACACCGGAATGTGAGTATGTACTGTTTGTTTTTTTTTACATCTACGATGGTAACCAGGGTAAACATTGGGTTACTAAGCGTGGCCCTGCGCTTTAGTAACCCGATGTTTACCCTGGTTACCCGGGGACTTCGGCATCGTTGGTTGCTGGAGAGCTGTCTGTGTGACAGCTCCCCAGCGACCACACAACGACTTACCAATGATCACGGCCAGGTCGTATCGCTGGTCGTGATCGTTGGTAAATCGTTTAGTGTGAAGGTACCTTAAAACGTTGTTTCCTAGGATGTTTAACACCTTTGTCTCTAATGCCTGTTGTTTTAGCAGAGACACTTGTGGACAGTCACAACAAATCTCTCTGGTGGAAGTTTTAGAAACTCCAGCGTAAGCGCTAATTTTACCAGATTGAGAATCTGGTAAAATTTTCCCCTTAGTGGCTGGCGATAAACCCTTAAATATACTGACTTCAGGGGATCTGCCAGCTGATGTGCTCCTGCAGCTTCCACTACACATCCCAGAAGTATTAACCTGGGTGATAGGTCCAGGCATGCGTCATCAGGGTACGACTTCTGGTCCGTGCCCTGTTACTTTACCGGGATGTGTGGCTGCTGGCCATCATGTGGTGATGGAGCAGACCTCTGCCCATCCGATGGACAAGACTAGACTCCATCGGGCCCCACATGGCATTTCCAACTCTCCCAGCACCAGCAGAGACTGTGCCCTGCCCTAATTGACCGGCCCAGGTCTGGGAATTTGTATTCCTACTCCAGTCTTCTCCTGCCATGTAGGATAGTTCCCCCCATCAAGGCCCGGAAACCACTTATGTGAATAGAGGTGCTGCCCTTTTTATCTTGAAAGTTTCCTGTCCTTGAAGGGTGGATCCCCTCTTTCATTGGTGCTGTCACTGGATGACAGAAAAAAATAGTTTTGTTAGTGTTTTTGATCAGAGTGTCATCAGAGTTTGGCCAGTGGCAGCTTTTAATCATGAGAATTGGCCAAAGTTTCATCAGTTTTTCTCGAATGAAAGATGAAAAAACTGATGATGGTTTCTCAAGTTTTTCCTATCAAACAGTCTGAAAAATGGCAGCGCATGTATGTAAGTACATATATATAAGTGCTGTGTGATTTTTTACTTGCATTGGTGAATTTGAGCAGAGACTCACATCAAAATCAAACATGTGTCTCCGTGATTTTGTGCAAACCACTCAGTTTGAAAAATACACAGACATGTGATCTGCCTCATAGACTATAACAAGTATGAGTTATATTCCTGAAAAATACAGATAGAACTTGTACGAGTATGGATGCCTGCAGATGAGCGTATGAAAAATGATATGAGTTTCATCCAGAAAACTCGGATTCATTTTGTGGATGAATCTCGTATAACTGAGTCCACAAGGGGCAGTCTTCTTCTCAGAGCTTTGCTTAGCAACATGCCAAAATTTACAGGTGACAATTTAATTATGTGGGTGTAACGCCCACAGGGTGTGACAAGGTAAAGTGGACTCACTAGACCACTGATGGTGCAGTGGCGGCTGTATACCCAATACTCAAAAGACAGGAGAGTGGATCTCATAAACCAAAAGATATTTATTAACAAAGTAAAAACAATAAGGAAACAGGTGTCAGAGGGAAAGAACCTCTGGATCACAACACTGTACCACGTAGTGGAGCACCGGGCAAGGTGTACCCCTATACAGGGATTCCCCCATCACAACACCAGGTGGCCTGAATGCTACGAATCCAGGACCAGAGGATGACCCGTACTGACAAACTAGCAACACAGTAGAATACTTGGGCCTCCTGGTGGAGACAATCCCAGAAGCTCCATGAAATCCAGCAAGGTTGATCCCACTGGTAGCAGGGTCTGGAGGATTCCGTGAGGAGAGGCAAGACAACTTGGAGTGGGAACCGGAGAGACCAGAGGAGTCCAGAATAGGATTCGCCAGAAGAGGACTCTGTGAAAATAGAGACATAAGTAAAGTGCAGAGCACAGCAGAGCGTGGCCTGAAGCTGAGGCAACAATCCAAAGAATGAACACATTGCCCAGGCACCTCCCTTAAGGGGAGGGTGCTTTTTATGCACAGAGCATCATAACACAGACAGCCCTAATAGCAAACAGGTGTCCTGCTGTTTCAAGTATGTGCAGGAAGCGGGGCGCTGCTCCTAAGAGCATTTCCAGGAGACCTGCCAAGAGGATGCAGGTTCTTAGCAGAGAAAGAAGCCGCTGATCGTCTGGAGCCACGGACAGGGTGAGTAAAGCTGTGTGATAGGCGCCGGTCTCCCTGCACAGCGGAGACCGGACCTGCGGCTGAGGGCATGACAGTGGGACTGGGTTGACCATCTAAAAAGTATGCCATGTATGTACTGTATGACACCTGCCTTAGAGGCAGAGTTAGTCTTGTTGACTTTGGCAGAGAGACCAGACAGACGATCATGTTCAGACAACCATGAGACCATGATATTTTAGATAAGGTGATCAAGATTTTAGAAGACTGTGACACGAACGATATAGATAATTTAGACATTTGTCGGGTTCAAAGAAAAGGAGGTACGGTTATTTAATAAGTGAAGCTCTGCAGGAAGAAATGGCTCACATCATAAAAAAAATGACAGTGAATATAGAGGACATGGCTCCCTGGACGAAGTATTGAGAGATCAGTTGGTCGCAGGCCTGAGAGACACTAACCTGAGGCAGTTCCTGCGATGCATGTCTGTTGGAAGAATTTAGGAAGGAACGGGATCATAATGGTGAAAGCCCTCATCAGAAGTGGACCCATCATGACATTGGGAACGAATGTCCTGAAGAAAGTAGGACAGTTCCTGATGGACAGTGGCGCACCATGAAGGGAAGGCTCTGCCCATCATGGGTGTCAAAGAAGAGAAAGGGCATGAAGATTCACATAGTCCCCTGAAGGAAGGAGTGTCACGCCTAGAAGAGTAGAGTCGGTCCATGGTGAGGGATGCCCATACCCCATAGGGCAAGGTGGGAAGAGAAGGGCTGCCCGTCACAGAGTGACTTTAGAGGAAGGGCAGAGAATGTGAAAATGTGGACATCTGGCCTGCCTCTTAAGAACATTAAGGGGCACAAAGATTCTTCTCACCTGAGTACTGACGACTTTAAAAAAGAGAGGAACTTAAGTGGTGGACAAGAGAGAAAAAGAGTACAGTTAATGATTAGCTGAGTAACTTCAAGTGAACCCCAAGAGTGGAAGTGCATGTTCCCAAGGAAGAGATTGAAGACGCTGCCGGATCAGGTGACACCTGTGTCGCAATTACAAAATATAAAAGGACTGACCGTGCTGACAGGAGTTGTTGGTGCCAGAAACTGTACCAGGCAGGTCATGTGGCTGCGAGGTGGGCTTACAGTCATCTTTGCCATATAAGAATCAGAGCGCAGTCAAATGCCGGAGAAGGCCTGAGCTGTGAGGAAGGTCCGTGACCAGAGCCAGTATTAGTCTGTAAGAGGCACCATTTGAAGACCATAACCAGCGCCAGTAGAAGATTATGACCAGATCTGAACCAAGTTTAGGAGATGAACTGGCTGTAGCAGAGGACCGTTCCTGTGGGCAATTACTTCCAGTGCACATGTACGGTACAGGGTGTGGGTTGGGGCCGTGCTTCAGATAATGGAGACAGCCAGTGCGACAAGAACAGTGTATATCTAGTGACTCACATATCTAGGCCTCGTAGCCTAATGGGAAATACCGGTGACCCCCTCTAGGGCCAGTGTAAAGATCAGAGTAGCTTACAGAGACTATCATGAAGACGGGCCTAGCACTGAAAGTGACGCCCATTAAGCGGAGACACAAAGGCATTAATAGTCGTTTAATTACTAGACAACTGTGTACTGTATATAATAGAACATTGCATGGATATTATTTTTAGTCACATCACTGTATTCTGATAGTGTCATAACATACTGTATTAACTTTGCTACTGTTACTCATAATATAGTGATTACTTGTGTAATGAGAAAAAAAATCACAGAACGGCACTGCCCCAAAGTATAACATTGGGCCCAGCGTTATCTGATAAAATATGTTATACGCTATTGTGAGCAAACCCCAACAGGGAGCAACAGGCTGCCCAGTTTAGGCTAGAGTTAGGCTACATACCCACAATGAGCTTTTGGTACATTTTTGACTCATCATATTTTTGATGCATCAAAGCGTAGCATCCTACAGTTCGAGCAAAGTGGATGGGATTTATAGAACTCTCATGCCCACAGCGGTAATATTTGACCTGTGGAGCATGTTTCAAATCTGCAGCATGTCAATTTCTTTTGCGGCTATGCTGAATTTTCTTTGCGGATTTTCCTCATTAACTTATATTAGGTGTGGAAATTCCACAGGTAAAAGAAGGTGGAAGAAATATTGCAATCAGCAATTACAATTGCTTAAATTACAAATTTTATGGCACACAGTCGCCTCCCTTTTGGTTTTCTTTGGCAGAAATGAGAGAAAAAGATATTTATACCATTTACATATTCATGTATAATATGTATATGTGTGCATAATGTGGAAATGCATGTGTAATTTATATACATGTGCATATTTTATATACAAGTGCTTTGTACAAAATTAGAATATCATCAACAAGTTAATTTATTTCACTTCTTCAATACAAAAAGTGAAGCTTTTATATTATATAGAGTCATTACACACAGAGTGATATATTTCAAGTGTTTATTTCTGTTAGTGTTGATGATTATGGCTTACAGCCAATGAAAACCCAAGAGTCATTATCAGTAAATTAGAATACTTTATGTTCAGTAAATGAACTTTATGTTCAGTAAATGCACTCAATACTGGGTCGGGCTCCTTTTGCATCAATTACTGTGTTAATGTGGCGTGTCATGGAGGTGATCAGCCTGTGACAGTGCTGAGGTGTTATGGAAGCCCAGGTTGCTTTGATAGCAGCCTTCAGCTCGTCTGCATTGTTGGGTCTGGTGTCTCTCATCTTCCTCTTGACAATACCTCATAGATTCTTTATGGGGTTAAGGTTAAGTTGAGTTTGCTGGCCAATCAAGTACAGTGATACTGTTGTTTTTAAACCAGGTATTGGTACTTTTGGCAGTGTGGACAGGTGCCAAGTCCTGCTGGAGAATGATATTTTGTGAGAAGCACCTGTATGTGTGCCTAATGTGAGTGTGCCTGTGCATGGATGAAGAGTCTAAATACAAGTCCATCATAGAGACCCTTAGCTGTGAGTGTGAAACACTGACTTAAAGGGAACCAGTCACCTGAAAAAATGCTATTAACATGCAGATATGGGGTTAATATACAGGTTAATAGCATTGTGAAGCTGCCTGGCACCGACACTTAGACTCACAATTATTCTCTCCCGCAGTGTTTCAGTCACCACTCTGTGTATAGAGAGTGGCAGCAGTAACCGCTCCCCCCGAACAGACTGACAGCAGCTCAGCACTAGGACCAGCTGTCAGTCAGTGCGGGGGGGCATTACAGCTACCGCACTCTATAGAGTGAGCAGTGACTGAACCCGCATCAGTGCCAACATGACTATAACCGGAACGCTCCTGGGGTCTAAGAGCGGGCATCGGGCAGCTTCACAACTCTACTAACATGCAAATTATCCCCATATCTTCAGGTTAAAAGTGTTTTTTTCAGGTGACAGTTCCCTTTAAATAGGGGTATCCCAAAATAGTCCAACAAGAAACCCAATTCTATGGAATAAGAAGTAATTAGAGTTTCCCTTTACGAAAGTGATACGGATGCAAGTCCTGGCCCCCTGCTGACCCGAACCGACAGCTTCATAGGGTAATAAGCGCGTCTGAAAATGGCCTTCATATGTAGCTGTATAATGCCAATAAGTTCCTGCTCCATGCAGTAATAAAACACTGTAGATTTCTTTTCAGTAATAAATACATTTACTCAGTGTACGGATACCATATTTTCATTTTTGGAAATAAAAATGACTAATACTGCAAATCATTTAGATAAAACAAAGCAAAACCAATTTCTTTTCCTAATGAAAACCTACAATTCATTTTTGTTTCTACTGGTGTATTCAATATAAAGTGTGCTATTGTGAAACACTGAGTATAAATAGGTCCCGTCACATACATCTAGCGGGAACACTTCTTTGGTAGTTATCGCGTGTGCTAAAATCCATTTTTCCAAACAAAATTTTGTTAATTTGTCTTGGCCCTGGAAGCTTAATTCACTGGTGTATTCTTATAATAGGCAAGCAGGTGTAGCTTAGGCAACAAATAAATGTTCAGTGATGGCTTCTCAGTGGGAAAGCTGATGAGATTTCATTCCTCAGAACCTTACCCCAGAAATTACTGCACATGGAGCAACGTTAATAGTTCAAAGGCAGATGTATCTCCGAGCCGCACCTGGAATAAGTGATTGCTGCAATCAGCACACATATACAGTGGGTACGGAAAGTATTCAGACCCCTTTACATTTTTCACTCTTTGTTTCATTGCAGCCATTTAGTAAATTAAAAAAGGTCATTTTTTTCTGATTAATATACACTCTGCATCCCATCTTGACTGAAAAAAATGAAATGTAGAATTTTTTGCAAATTCAATAAAAAAGAAAAAACTGAAATATCACATGGTCATAAGTATTTAGATCCTTTGCTCAGACACTCATATTTAAGTCACATGCTGTCCATTTCCTTGTGATCCTTATTGAGGTGGTTCTACTCCTTCATTAGAGTCCAGCTGTGTTTAATTAAACTGATAGGACTTGATTTTGAAAGGTACACACCTGTCTATATAAGACCTCACAGCTCACAGTGCATGTCAGACCAAATGAGAATCATGAGGTCAAAGGAACTGGCCAAGGAGCTAAGAGAGAATTGTGGCAAGGCACAGATCTGGCCAAGGTTACAACAGAATTTCTGCAGTGCTCAAGGTTCCTAAGAGTACAGCTGCCTCCATAATCCTTAAATGGAAGAAGTTTGGGACCACAATAAGTCTTCCTTGACCTGGCCATGCAGTCAAACTGAGCAATCGTGGGAGAAGAGCCTTGGTGAGAGAGGTAAAGAAGAACCCCAAGATCACTGTGGCTGAGCTCCAGAGATGCAGTAGGGAGATGGGAGAAGGTCCCGCAAAGTCAACTATCACTGCAGACCTCCACCAGTCGGGCCTTTATGGCAGAGTGGCCCGACGGGAGCCTCTCCTCAGGGCAAGACATATGAAAGCCCGCATAGAGTTTGCTAAAAACACATGAAGGACTCCCAGACTATGAGAAATAAGATTCTCTGTTCTGCTTAGATGAAGATAGACCTTTTTAGTGATAATTCTAAGAGGTATGTGTAGAGATTACCAGGCACTGCTCATCACCTACCTATTACAATCCCAACAATGAAACATGGTGGTGGCAGCATCATGCTGTGTGGGGTGTTTTTCAGCTGCAGGGACAGGACAACTGGTTTTCATTGAAGGAAGCATGAATGAGGCCAAGTACAGAGATATCCTGGATGAAAATCTCTTCCAGAGTTTTCTGGACCTCAGACTTGGCCGAAGGTTCACCTTCCAACAAAACAATGACCCTAAGCACACAGCTAAAATAACAAAGGAGTGGCTTCAGAACAACTCTGTGACCATTCTTGACTGATCCACCCAGAGCCTTGACCTAAACCCAACTGAGCATCTCTGGAGAGCCCTGAAAATGTCCACCAACATTTACCATCCAACCGGACGGAACTGGAGAGGATCTGCAAGGAAGAATGGCAGAGGATCCCCACATCCAGGTGTGAAAAACTTGTATCATTCCCAAGAAGACTCATGGCTGTACTAGCTCAAAATGGTGCTTCTACTCAATACTGAGCAAAGGGTCTGAATACTTATGACCATGTGATATTTGCAAAAATATCAGAGTGTACATTAATGAGAAAAATTAAACTTTTTTGAATTTACCAAATGGCTGCAAGGAAACAAAGAGTCAAAAATTAAAAGGGGTCTGAATACTTTCCTTACCCACTGTATATCGTCCAAGACTCACCAATGCAAGTCAATGGGTGTGAGAAAAACGGGGACACCACACGAATCATCCGTATAGCGCGCGACAAATACGCACACAGGAAATTGCATCAGACAAGAACAGGAAGCTTGGCATGCCGATTGTCCTGGCAACCTATAAAAAATCCAGACTCCATAGATCAACAATCCCTGGGCAAGGCTCCCCAAACCAGGACAAACAAGACACCAGCAAGGACTGTGAAAAATTTTAAGAGTAAACTTCTTGTGGACCCAATGTATGACCTTCTTGAATAGGTTTTCATTCATTTCTGACCATTAAGAGAGTTAATTTAATTGGACGGTACATTGGGAAAATCTGAGAGAAATGTAAAGCCATACGGATGTTATACGGATAAATGGCTGAGAAAATATTGCATCATCAAATTGTAAAAGCATTACACACGGATGACCATATGGAGAACACTCGTGTGACTCTTGGCAGGGAGACTCGAACCGATTTTTTTCACGTTTAGTATTACTCCAGTCATAGAGTGACATCATCCAGTTTGTATATGATCAGAGTTTGGATTACGTTTCACTAGTCTTTCTCAGACAAAAAAAACAAAAACAAAAAAGTGATGGAGGTTTCTCAAGCCTCTTCTTTCAAACAGGACAAAAAACGGACAGCGCATGGCATCTGAGTACTGTACAAATTTTTCACGGATAGACTTTCAGTAGCAAGTCTGATCCAACACTCGGATTAATATTGGACAAGTCTGTGCGCTTTTGTGTGGACAAAACAAAAATCATAAATGTGAATTACCACCTAGACTATTAGAGATATGATTTTGAGAGCACAAGATCTTAATGTAAATACTTTGGATAGATACAATATTTGCATACTTTAATATTTTATATTTACATTTTTTGTAGATAAGTATCTATTTGTATGTGAATTTTGTGCACAAATGTAAGCTTTGATCAATTTCCTAAAAAAAGTATTTTTTGTTCCAAAGTTATATGAAGGTGTATATGGCTGTTCTCTAAACAAAAAAAAATAGAAATTTGGGTGCACACTTACCTTTCCTCTGCTTTTTTTGTAATAGACTGTTTCTTGTTGTGAATTCCGTTCTTGAACTCCCTCCTGTGGTCATGAATGATACTTCAGCGAGTTCTGTCCGTGGACTCCCTCTGGTGGCTGTGAGTGGAACTGCTGGTTCTGAGGTTGCTTCCTCAGCTGCTCTCGTTTGCGGCTGGGTTGGCTTCTCTATTTAACTCCACTCAGATCGTTACTCCATGCCAGCTGTCAATGTATTAGCACTGGTTCAGATCTCTCTCGGATCTTTCTGATGACCTGTCTACTCCAGCAGAAGCTAAGTCCCTGCTAGTTCATTTGTTGTTCATTGTGTTCTGAATATATTTCTTAGTACTTGCTAAGTTCTAGTCCAGCTTGCTAACATGATATTGCCTTGCTAGCTGGAAGCTCTGGGTTGCAGAGTGGCACCTCCGCACCGTGAGTCGGTGCGGGGGTCTTTTTGCACACTCTGCGTGGCTTTTTGTAGTTTTTTGTGCTGACCACATAGATCCCTTTCCTACCCTCAGTCTGTCTAGTAAGTCTGGCCTCCTTTGCTGAAACCTGTTTCATCCCTGTGTTTGTGACTTTCCTCTTAACTCACAGTTAATATATGTGGGGGGCTGACTTTACCTTTGGGGAATTTTCTCTGAGGCAAGGTAAGGCTTATTTTCCTATCTTTAGGGGTAGTTAGCTCTTAGGCTGTGAAGAGGCGTCTAGGGAGAGTTAGGTACGCTCCACAGCTATTTCTAGTGTGTGTGTTATAGGATTAGGATTTGCGGTCAGCAGAGTTCCCACTTCCCAGAGCTCATCCTGTCTTTTAGTTTAACCATCAGGTCATTCCAGGTGCACCTAACCACCAGGTCCATAACAGTACAGCTGGCCAACAAAGTGTTAATGCATCTCAATAGAGGGATAAGAGAAGTTCTGAGACCATTTTTTTTTTCTCTGCAGTGTGTTTTGTCTTTCTTTTCCCTTTAATCTCTGGGTGGTTCAGGACTCAGGTGTAGATATGGACATTCAAGGTCTGTCCTCTTGTGTTGATCACCTCTCTGCGAGGGTACAAAGCATTAAAGATTATGTAGTTCAGAATCCTATGTTAGAGCCTAGAATTCCAATTCCTGATTTGTTTTTTGGAGATAGATCAAAATTTCTGAATTTCAAAAATAATTGTAAACTGTTTCTTGCCTTGAGACCCCGCTCCTCTGGTGACCCCATTCAGCAAGTAAAAATCATTATTTCTTTGTTACGTGGCGACCCACAGGACTGGGCATTCTCCCTTGCGCCAGGAGATCCTGCATTGCTTAATGTAGATGCGTTTTTTCTGGCGCTTGGATTGCTTTATGACGAACCTAACTCTGTGGATCAGGCAGAGAAAATCTTGCTAGCTTTGTGTCAAGGTCAGGATGAAGCGGAGGTATATTGCCAGAAGATTAGAAAGTGGTCTGTGCTTACTCAATGGAATGAGTGTGCCCTTGCAGCAATTTTCAGAAAAGGTCTTTCTGAAGCCCTTAAGGATGTTATGGTGGGGTTTCCCACGCCTGCTGGTCTGAATGAATCAATGTCCTTGGCCATTCAGATCGATCGGCGCTTGCGTGAACGCAAGGTTGTGCGCCATTTGGCGGTGTCCTCTGAGCAGAGGCCTGAGCCTATGCAATGTGATAGGACTTTGACCAGAGCTGAACGGCAAGAACACAGACGTCAGAATGGGCTGTGTTTTTACTGTGGTGACCCCACTCATGCTATCTATGATTGTCTTAAGCGCACTAAGCGGTTCGCTAGGTCTGTCACCATTGGTACTGTACAGCCTAAATTTCTTTTGTCCGTTACTCTGATTTGCTCTTTGTCGTCCTACTCTGTTATGGCATTTGTGGACTCAGGCGCTGCCCTGAATTTGATGGACTTAGAGTTTGCCAGGCGCTGTGGTTTTTTCTTGGAGCCCTTGCAGTATCCTATTCCATTAAGGGGAATTGATGCTACGCCATTGGCCAAGAATAAGCCTCAGTACTGGACTCAATTGACCATGTGCATGGCTCCTGCACATCAGGAAGATGTTCGCTTTTTGGTGTTGCATAATTTGCATGATGTGGTCGTGTTGGGTTTGCCATGGCTACAGGTCCATAATCCAGTATTGGATTGGAAATCAATGTCTGTGTCCAGTTGGGGTTGTCAAGGGGTACATGGTGACGTTCCGTTGTTGTCAATTTCTCCTTCTACTCCTTCTGAAGTCCCTGAGTTTTTGTCGGATTACCGAGATGTATAGGGATTGTGATTGTGCTATTAATTTGATTCCTGGTAGTAAATTTCCTAAGGGACGACTTTTCAATTTATCTGTGCCGGAACACGCCGCTATGCGGAGTTATATAAAGGAGTCCTTGGAGAAAGGGCATATTCGCCCGTCGTCGTCACCGTTGGGAGCAGGGTTCTTTTTTGTGGCCAAGAAGGATGGTTCTCTGAGACCTTGTATAGATTACCGCCTTCTCAATAAAATCACGGTCAAATTTCAGTACCCTTTGCCTCTACTGTCTGATTTGTTTGCTCGGATTAAGGGGGCTAGTTGGTTCACCAAGATAGATCTTCAAGGGGCGTATAATCTGGTGCGTATTAAACAGGGCGATGAATGGAAAACAGCATTTAATACGCCTGAGGGTCATTTTGAGTACCTGGTGATGCCATTCGGGCTTTCTAATGCTCCATCTGTGTTTCAGTCCTTTATGCATGACATCTTCCGAAAGTATTTGGATAGATTCATTATTATATATTTGGATGATATTTTGGTCTTTTCGGATGATTGGGAGTCTCATGTGAAGCAGGTCAGAATGGTGTTCCAGGTTCATCGTGCTAATTCTTTGTTTGTGAAGGGGTCTAAATGTCTCTTCGGAGTTCAGAAGGTTTCCTTTTTGGGTTTCATTTTTTCCCCTTCTACTATCGAGATGGATCCTGTTAAAGTTCAGGCCATTTATGATTGGACTCAGCCTACATCTGTGAAGAGCCTTCAGAAATTCTTGGGCTTTGCTAATTTTTACCGTCGCTTCATCGCTAATTTTTCTATTGTTGTTAAACCGTTGACTGATTTGACCAAGAAAGGTGCTGATGTGGTGAATTGGTCCTCTGCGGCCGTTGAGGCTTTTCGGGAGTTGAAACGTCGTTTCTCTTCGGCCCCTGTGTTGTGTCAGCCAGATGTTTCGCTCCCTTTTCAGGTCGAGGTTGATGCTTCTGAGATTGGAGCAGGGGCTGTTTTGTCTCAAAGTTCTTCTGATGGCTCTGTGATGAAGCCATGTGCTTTCTTTTCTAGAAAGTTTTCGCCTGCTGAGCATAATTATGATGTTGGCAATCGGGAGTTGTTGGCTATGAAGTGGGCGTTCGAGGAGTGGCGACATTGGCTTGAGGGAGCCAAGCATCGCGTAGTGGTCTTAACGGATCACAAAAATCTGACTTATCTCGAGTCTGCTAAGCGGTTGAATCCTAGACAGGCTCGATGGTCGCTGTTTTTCTCCCGTTTCAATTTTGTGGTTTCTTACCTTCCGGGTTCTAAGAATGTGAAGGCCGATGCCCTTTCAAGGAGCTTTGTGCCTGATTCCCCGGGAGTTCCTGAGCCGGCTGGTATTCTCCAAGAGGGGGTAATTCTGTCTGCCATCTCACCTGATTTGCGCCAGGCGCTGCAGGAGTTTCAGGCTGATAGACCTGACCGTTGTCCAGCAGAAAAACTGTTTGTCCCTAATAGATGGACTAGTAGAGTTATCTCTGAGGTTCATTGTTCGGTGTTGGCTGGTCATCCTGGGATTTTTGGTACCAGAGATTTGGTGGCTAGGTACTTTTGGTGGCCTTCCTTGTCACGGGATGTGCGTTCTTTTGTGCAGTCTTGTGGGACTTGTGCTCGGGCCAAGCCCTGCTGTTCTCGTGCCAGTGGGTTACTTTTGCCCTTGCCAGTCCCGAAAAGGCCTTGGACGCATGTTTCCATGGATTTTATTTCGGATCTCCCTGTCTCTCAAAGGATGTCGGTCATCTGTGTGGTTTGTGATCGCTTCTCTAAGATGGTCCATTTGGTACCCTTGCCTAAATTACCTTCCTCCTCTGATTTGGTTCCACTATTTTTCCAGCATGTGGTTCGTTTACATGGCATTCCGGAGAGCATCGTGTCGGACAGAGGTTCCCAGTTTGTTTCAAGGTTTTGGCGGTCCTTTTGTGCTAAGATGGGCATTGATTTGTCTTTTTCTTCGGCTTTCCATCCTCAGACAAATGGCCAAACCGAACGAACTAATCAGACTTTGGAGACCTATCTGAGATGCTTTGTTTCTGCTGATCAGGATGATTGGGTGACCTTCTTGCCATTGGCTGAGTTCGCCCTTAATAATCGGGCCAGTTCGGCTACCTTGGTTTCGCCTTTTTTTTGTAATTCTGGTTTTCATCCTCGTTTTTCTTCAGGGCAGGTTGAGCCTTCGGACTGCCCTGGTGTGGATTCTGTGGTGGACAGGTTGCAGCAAATTTGGACTCATGTAGTGGACAATTTGACATTGTCCCAGGAGAAGGCTCAACGTTTCGCCAACCGCCGTCGCTGTGTTGGTCCCCGACTTCGTGTTGGGGATTTGGTTTGGTTGTCGTCTCGTCATGTCCCTATGAAGGTTTCTTCTCCTAAGTTTAAGCCTCATTTCATTGGTCCTTATAAGATTTCTGAAATTCTCAATCCTGTGTCATTTCGTTTGGCCCTTCCAGCTTCTTTTGCCATCCATAATGTGTTCCATAGGTCGTTGTTGCGTAGATATGTGGCGCCTATGGTTCCCTCCATTGACCCTCCTGCTCCGGTGTTGGTCGAGGGGGAGTTGGAGTATGTGGTGGAGAAGATTTTGGATTCTCGTATTTCGAGACGGAAACTTCAGTACCTGGTCAAATGGAAGGGCTATGGTCAGGAGGATAATTCCTGGGTTTTTGCCTCCGATGTCCATGCGGCCGAGTTGGTTCGTGCCTTTCATTTGGCTCGTCCTGATCGGCCTGGGGGCTCTGGTGAGGGTTCGGTGACCCCTCCTCAAGGGGGGGGTACTGTTGTGAATTCCGTTCTTGAACTCCCTCCTGTGGTCATGAATGATACTTCGGTGAGTTCTGTCCGTGGACTCCTTCTGGTGGCTGTGAGTGGAACTGCTGGTTCTGAGGTTGCTTCCTCAGCTACTCTCGTTTGCGGCTGGGTTGGCTTCTCTATTTAACTCCACTCAGATCGTTACTCCATGCCAGCTGTCAATGTATTGGTTCAGATCTCTCTCGGATCTTTCTGATGACCTGTCTACTCCAGCAGAAGCTAAGTCCCTGCTAGTTCATTTGTTGTTCATTGTGTTCTGAATATATTTCTTAGTACTTGCTAAGTTCTAGTCCAGCTTGCTAACATGATATTGCCTTGCTAGCTGGAAGCTCTGGGTTGCAGAGTGGCACCTCCGCACCGTGAGTCGGTGCGGGGGTCTTTTTGCACACTCTGCGTGGCTTTTTGTAGTTTTTTGTGCTGACCACATAGATCCCTTTCCTACCCTCAGTCTGTCTAGTAAGTCTGGCCTCCTTTGCTGAAACCTGTTTCATCCCTGTGTTTGTGACTTTCCTCTTAACTCACAGTTAATATATGTGGGGGGCTGACTTTACCTTTGGGGAATTTTCTCTGAGGCAAGGTAAGGCTTATTTTCCTATCTTTAGGGGTAGTTAGCTCTTAGGCTGTGAAGAGGCGTCTAGGGAGAGTTAGGTACGCTCCACAGCTATTTCTAGTGTGTGTGTTATAGGATTAGGATTTGCGGTCAGCAGAGTTCCCATTTCCCAGAGCTCGTCCTGTCTTTTAGTTTAACCATCAGGTCATTCCAGGTGCACCTAACCACCAGGTCCATAACAGTTTCTGTGCTGGTGATTTTGTGATAGGGTGCTCAGATCTGCGCCGAGAGATCCACATAGGAAAGGAGTAAGGTTTATGGTGGTAAATGGGAAGTGTGGATATAAAGAATGTTGAGAAAGTAGGAAAGTTACAAGGCAAGTGACTTAAAGGGATATGTACACCATTGGGTGCACTTTTTGCACTCTTTTTTATTTATAACTAAATGCATGTTCTTTGGCTTTAATATCATTTTTGCATTTGGGATTCTTTCCAAATTCACTGTTTGACATTTAGAGGCTCCTTGTTTCCCTGCAAATTCCTGACAACTTAAAGAGTTAACAGAGACTCCATCAGAGAGCTGTTCTGTAGGGAGCATTTATAACTCTTTTATATGACTTTCTCTGATCTCCTTTCAGCTGATTTATGACCATATCAAAGTTTAAATCAACCTTGATTTTGTCTATGATCAGAAATTAGCACAAAAGAGCTAAGAAAAAGACAAATAAAGGAATTACAACTATCCCCCAACCCCTTTTGGTCAGATTGCTGATGGACACTCTGTTAATTCATCCTGCACCAACATAATGCTGAGAAACAAAATGCCTATAAAAGCCAAATGGTGGAAAGTTTTTATCAAAAGTTCAATTTCAAGAATTATTTTTAATCAAAACTTTAATTAAAAAGAAAATTGTCCACAAAAGTGTCCACATCCTTAAGTCTATGTGCACACGTTCAGGATTTTTCGCGTTTTTTTTGCCGTTTTCCGTGGGAAAAATGCTTAAAAAACGCATACATAAGCATCCCATCATTTTTAATGCATTCTGCAATTTTTGTGCACATGATGCGCTTTTTTCCACGAAAAAAACGCATCGCAGTAAAATCCGCAGCATGTTCATTAATTTTGCTGATTTTTCGCGTTTTTCCCGCTATTTAATGCATTGGGAAGCTGCCGGAAAAAATTTTGCAAAAAACGCACAAAAAATGTGTCAAAAATGCGCAAAAAATGCAAAAAAAACCGCATGCGGATTTCTTGCAGAAAATGTCCGGTTTTGTTCAGGAAATTTCTGCAAGGAATCCTGATGTGTGCACATAGCCTTAGGCATCAAGAATTCACGTCCCGATGAGCTCTACAGTTCTCAGGATAGTACATTTTATCATTTGCAGTACAGTTATTATTTATGTATGTAACAAAAATGTTTCTTAATTTTCCTTCCACTATTTACATATTCACAAATATTGGATAAATGAATGAAAAATACAATGTTTTGTAGGGTACAAAAAAATTGGAATTCTGCCACGTCCCCATATGACAAGGCATATGTTTTCATTAGGGTGTCTCTCGATCCATTTTTAATGTGCTGAGATTGCGATTTCAGCAGTAAATATTCCAAGAAGTGGAGACCTTCTCCTGGGACTTCAGAATCTCCAGAGTTAATTGACTTACAGCATAAACAATATTTTATTCATTTATTATAATTAGACATAATGGGAACTACAAAGTATCTGTTCATTTAGTCATTTCTTATTAAATCGGTCAGTTTATTGCTTTCCTCTGTTAATTGGTCAAAATGATCTCTTTATTTATGGCACTTTAGCATAACTCAATATAGAGCAGAGAGGTGGGTGTCAAGAAATGTACAGAACAATGAGTATTATATACAATAACAATGATGTCAATCATCGTACAATATCCTAATAATAATAATAGTGTACTGTATATTTGTTTAACATAGAAATACACACACACACACACACACACACACACACATATATATGTATATATATATATATTATGATATTGTGAAATGATTGATACATGGCTACAACCCTCAGCTGTCAGTGTCAGCGTTAGCAAAGCTGGTTATCAAGAATAGAGGGGTAATTCCCCAGTGGTTCTCAGCCTGGATGGTCGCATCTTTGCCCAGAACATGGAATATGGCATGGGACAGAACAACAAACAGGTGAGGGATATGGTAGTTTTTTATTTTTGTTTTATTACAGGAGACGGGGGCTTCAATGGAATGGGCTTTAGGTGAGTGTAACGGTGTTTGTTATTTTTAAATGAAAAAGGAAAAGTGTTTTTTATTTTTATTTCAAATTAAGGACTTTATACTGGATGTTTGTTTATTTAAAATATAACTATAGGATTAGAAACCCTCAGCTGAGGCTGCAACCCTCAGCTGTCAGCATTATCAAGACTAGAAGGGTCCCCATGCTTTAAAAAAAATCATTTAAATAAATAATTTAAAAAAATGGCGTGGGGTCCCCCCATTTTTGACAACCAGCCAAGCTAAAGCAGACAGCTGGGGGCTGCTATTCTCAGGCTGCTAAGGGGCCATGAATATTGCTCCCCAAGCCTAAAATAGCATCTCACAGCTGGCCCACAAATGGCACATCTGTTAGATACATCAGTTCTGGCAATTTACCTGGCTCTTCCCACTTGCCCTGTGGCAGTGGCAAGTGATTTTCATATTTGTGGGGTTGATGTCACCTTTGTATTGTCCAGTGACATCAAGCCCATGGGTTAGCAATGGAGAGGCGTCTATAAGACACCTATACATTATGAATCCTATAGTTTTATTGTAAATAAACACATAGCCAGCATAAAGTCCTTAATTTGAAATAAAAAAACGCACTTTTCCTTTTTCATTTAAAAAACCCCAAACATAATTATATTCACCTAAGGTCCATTCTATTTAATCCCTCATCTCCTGTAATAAAGCAAAAATAAAAAAAACAACCATATACTTCACCTCAATAAACATGAACCCAAAGGTATAGAATGTGTGGGTGGAACACCATCCAGGTAAAGACACACATACATTTAAAGAAAAATTCACTCTCTATAGATTAGAAGGAAACTGGAGGAGGAGTTTATGAATGCACATAAAAAAGTTTCATTAAGTTTACACAACTACATAGTAGTATAATGACAAAACATGTCAAAGATAGACAGATCCCCTTGATAAAGCTGCAAAACATCATCCACAAAACACGTGTTGGGGTTCTAATCTCTGTTTTTATGTCAGCCTGGTTCCTCCCTCACCCCTTGGTAAGTGATGCACTGCCTTCAACTTATATCTTTATTGGTCCACTTGGCCTTTATATAAACCTTGTCACACTTAGCAACTGAGATGGCGCATACCCTTATCCTGCCTCACATACTGCTATTCTTTAGGTCTGATGGAATAACCTGTGGCTGGCACTTCATCTGTCTATCTTTGATATCTTTTGTTACTACACTTTTATGATTACTGTTGTGCAAAATTAATAACTTTTTTATATTCATTCATAAACTCCTCCAGTTCCTTTCATATCCCTCATCTGTCTGTTGTTCTTTCCCACGCCGTAATCCATGTCTGGGGATAAACAGTTTTCAACCTGGACGGTGCCAAGATGCGACTGTCCAGGCTGAGAACTACTGGGGAGATTATTTGAGATGATGACTTGTACAGCAGAGTATTTCTAGAGACATCCTTTGCCCTTTGATATCCCTTGCGGATGGATCTGTGACTGTATCCTCTTTCACGGAACCTAGAATAGCGGTCCCTTGCTTGTGTGTGAAACACTACTTCTGTAGAGCATATCCGCTTGTTTCTCAAATGTTGACCTATTGGAATGCCATGAAAGAATAGTTGATTGAGTGTGGAATGATTCAGCATGGAGAAATGTGTTGGTGGCTGTCGGCTTCCGATAGGCATCTGTGGTGAGTAGGCCATCAGAAGTTACCTGAATATTGACAACCAAGAAATGTAAATGTCAACCATACATATACATTAATTTGATATATTTGATCATTATTATTTAGTTTGTCCATCATGTTGTTTAGTTCCTCTATGGAGCCTTCCCACACAAGCCAAATGTCGTCTATGTAATGAATTCAGTGGTGTATTTTATCAATATATCTGACTGGGTTACATAGAAAGATGTCCCGTTACCAAGCCCCAAAGTATAGATTGGCATAAAAGGGGGCACAAGTGGCCCCCATAGCTGTTCCTTGGAGTTGGAGATATATTTGGTTGTTGAAAACGAATCAATTATGTTTCAATATAAATTCCAGCAGATTGACAATAAAGTCATTCAGAGGTCTGTCAAGATTACTTGACTGGAGGAACCAGGTGACCGCTTTAAGCCCATCAGTGTGTCTAATTGACGTGTATAAACTCTCAACATCTGTTGTAACCATAACCATGTTCTCTTGTAACAATAATCCATCAAAATGGCCAAGGCCAGAGGTTGTGTCTCTGATTTACAAAGGTAAAGTTTAGACCAGAGGTTTAGGTAAAAATGAATTATTTGACATGCTGTTGCACAGAGGCCCCCATCTCCAGACACAATAGGTTGCTCGGGAGGATCTGTGGAGTTCTTACGAATCTTGGGAACAAACTCTGTTCTCTTTCCCTCCTTTATGTGGATGACACGTCCAACATCATCCATACAATGTCCCCCGATCACGCTCCTGCGCAGGTCTATTTTGCAAAGTGCTGTAATGTTCATGTGCCGGCTTTGCTTCTGGGTCAATGGCGCTCTTTGGCATTTCTTGGCACACATGCAGAATGAAGTACCTTGCACTGCAGAGCGGAGTACACCTGTGCAGAAACCCAATTGAGGGACACTCTGTGGATGATGTAGGATAAATCATCCACATGAAACAGTGAAGTAGGATGGTGTTTGCGACCAGAGAGGAAGTCCCGAATCAAGGTCAGAGACGTCCATCAGACTAGACAGTGCCATACATGGGTATAATAAAATATATTTTTGGGCTATGCAGAGTGGGTTGGAGACTCATACAAATCTTCCTAGAACACTGTAAAACTGACGATAAAGGTGGGAGCAGTACTTTATGTTGGCAGAATTTATGTTACTTTACTAGTGACAGATTTCCTTAAATTTTCATATTACCATAGAGAATATCCATAGACATAGGAAGCAAGGTTGTCTGTATTTAGACTAAATAATAGAGATGAGAGAATCAATAGGTAGAAAATCGAAACAGTTCCCAGTACACACTCAAGCTATTATATAAGTATATAAAACTATAAAATATACACTATATAAACCTATATCTCCGCCAGGACCTACTCATGTGACATCTCCAGGCACCACCATATTCATTCTGCAGGCAGTGCTGGTGATAGAAGAGACATTGGAACGAGAAGCTCTGGGCAGAACAGACACTCTTCAACAACCTAAGATTAGCTCCTTGCTTCAGCCAGTTGGAGAGCACCACACCATACTTAAACTCCCAGCTTACTGCTGTAAGCTGCCAGATATAACCTTGTGCTCTGCTAATAAAGTTCTTTGCCTCAGCTCCTATTTAGTGTATGTGTCTCCTGTTTTGACCCCAGCTTGTTTATTGACGTTTCTCTTGCCTGAAGATTTTGTACTTTTGCTGCCCTCTTGATTTTGACCTGGCTACCTCATCATTCTCCTGCCCTGGTTTAGAAAGAGCAGATGTTGGAACTTAAGCTGGGATAAATAAAATTAAACAACTAAAGAAGTTTCCGGCAAAATAAATAAATGAAAAAAAAATCCAAACATGGCACTGGTGGAGGGACATGTGATCAGACCCATGCATTAGCTTCCTACAAATAAAAAAACTTTGCATGGGAAACTAGCTTATGCATTATGGTAGTTAAATAGATAAAGGAGAAGACTAATTGACAGCTTTGGAAATGATGGCATCATCACTCAAGCCTACGCTTGCAGCACCACTCAGGATTTTGGTTTCCCTGGTCTCTAATTGTGACCCATTGAAAGTCTTGTGGTTGTTCCATTAGATCACTATGTGCACTTCTCTCAGGCTATATTTCTTTGGCTATTTTCAGAACTACTTGCTCACACTGAGAAGCTTCGTGAAGCGTTACCCTGCACCTTCTATTTAGAGATCAGCAAGCACTAAAATGCTCTTTAACCGAGCAATTCCTAATGCTATATGCTTGTTTCGAGTAACACGTATAATGAGAGTTAAAGCAAAAGCTGAGATTTTTTCCAGCAGACTCTACAAAGAGATCTAGGGGGCAGTGAAAATATTGAGATGGATGGCAAAATTGCTGCTTGGAATGAGAACAGCATGGGGAAGACCCCTGGAAGCATCTCTGGCTCTCAGATCGCTGCTTAGCAATAGAACTACCGCAGGTTGCAGAATACCTATAACTACCATTAGGGGTCATTTTGACCCCCAATCAAAAGTACTGACTCTGGAGTAAAAATAACTTTTTCGTTGCCAACAAATTAAAGAACATTTATTTTAACTTAGTAGGAACAGTGTTAAGATCAAGTACAGCACGCATTTTTCTTTTACATGGTCATAGCATGAAGCTGAAGAATGAACTCCTGTCTGCTAATTTTACTCCCAGTTGCTGTTTCATAGAGTATAGTTGCGTTTATAGCTGCTAAATCAAGTACATTACAGAACACCTGAACAGGCCATCGACGGCTTCCAGATTTTGTGGTGTACTTTCGAGCCATCTGGTCTACTGTGTCCACTCCAACCTTTGTTTTATTGTAAAATTGTACCGTTTCCGTTTTTTTTTCTTGTCGTTTCCAACTGCTACATCTGGGTGAAGACTACTGAGCAAAATGACATTCTTATTTGGCTTACCTTGGTAAACTGCAAGAGTGATGTCACCATTCTTCATCAGAGTAGTCTCATATGTATTTGTTATTAGGACTAGGGTTGAGCGACCTTTACTTTTATAGGATCGGGTCGGGTTTCACGAAACCCGACTTTTTCAAAAGTCGGGTTGAGTGAAATCGGCCGATCCTATAAAAAAGTCGGGGTCGGGGTCGGCCGAAACTCGAAACCCAATGCAGTGCAATGGGTTTCCAATGGTTCCCAGGGTCTGAAGGAGCGGAAACTCTCCTTCAGGCCCTGGGATCCATATTTAAGTGTAAAATAAAGAATTAAAATAAAAAATATCGCTATACTTACACTCTGACGGGCCCTGGTACTAACCGGGAACCTTCCTTCCTTAGAATCAGCCTTCCATGACCTTGCGGTGACGTCACGGTGACGTCGCGGCTTGTGATTGGTCCAAGGCCGCCCATGTGACCGCTCGCGCGAGCGGTCACATGGGTGGCCGCGGACCAATCACAAGCTGCGACGTCACCGTGACGTCACCGAAGGTCCTTGAAGGGCTGATTCTTAGGAAGGAAGGCTGCCGGAAAAAAGAAGGGCATGTCCGAGGGTGAGTATATACCTAATAGGAATATACTCACCCTCGGCTTCTTTCCGGCAGCCTTCCTTCCTAAGAATCAGCCCTTCCAGGACCTTCGGTGACGTCACCGAAGGTCCTGGAAGGGCTGATGCCGGAAAGAAGCCGAGGGTGAGTATATTCCTATTAGGTATATACTCACCCTCGGACATGCCCTGCTTCTTTCCGGCAGCTTTCCTTCCTAAGAATCAGCCCTTCTAGGACCTTCGGTGACGTCACGGTGACGTCGCGGCTTGTGATTGGTCGCGCGAGCGGTCACATGGGTGGCCGCGGACCAATCACAAGCCGCGACGTCACCGTGACGTCACCGCAAGGTCATGGAAGGCTGATTCTAAGGAAGGAAGGTTCCCGGTTAGTACCAGGGCCCGTCAGAGGGTAAGTATAGCGATATTTTTTATTTTAATTCTTTATTTTACACTTAAATCTGAATTCCGATACCAATTCCCGATATCTTAAACATATCGGGAATCGGTATCGGAATTCCGATTCCAGATTCAGAAGATCGCCGACTTCATGGCCGACCCCACACAGGGGTCGGGTCGGGTTTCATGAAACCCGACTTTGCCAAAAGTCGGCGACTTCTGAAAATTGCCGACCCGTTTCGCTCAACCCTAATTAGGACACTTGCCTACTACTACTTTTATGTATGGGGTAAAATTGACATTTTCAGTACTTATAGGTATGAATTGTAAAATCCGGGCCCCTGAAAAAGTTTCAATTCATTTTTGTGTCCTAAAATATACACTACCTTCTACTATATAATTGTCTAAGGGTCACTTCCATCTTTCTGTCTGTCTGTCTGTCTGTAACTGGGCAATATACTACATAGCTGGGCAATATACTATGTGGCTCTGTGCTGTATACTATGTCACTGTGCAATATACTACGTGGTTGGGCAATATACTACGTGCCTGGGCAATATACTACGTAGCTGGGCAATATACTACGTGACTGGCCAATATACTACATGGCTGGGCAATATACTACGTGGCTCTGTGCTGTATACTACATCGCTGTGCAATATACTACGTGGCTCTGTGCTGTATACTACGTCACTGGGCAATATACTACATAACTGGGCAATATACTACGTGGCTGGGCAATATACTATGTCACTGGGCAATATACTACGTCACTGGGCAATATACTACGTCACTGGGCAATATACTACGTAACTGGGCAATATACTATGTGGCTGGGCAATATACTTTGTGGCTGGGCAATATACTACGTGGGCTGGGCAATATACTACGTGGGCTGTGCAATATACTACGTGGACATGCATATTCTAGAATACCCAATACGTTAGAATCGGGCCACCATCTAGTGAATAAATAAAAGTCACAAAAACTCAGAACTCATTTGTTAAAATTTTAGAAATTATAGGAAAAGAAATAGCAAAAGGGTCAAAATGACCCCTCCGGTAGTTCTAGTGTTAGAACAATGATGTCCCACTTTTATTCCACTTTAAGGACTGTCCAAAAAATATTAAAAATTGACAAGAAATTGTATTTTACATGAAAAATAATGTAACAAAACTTTCTTTCCTATATAATGACTTTTACATATGGAAAAAAATTTTAAGAAAAAAATCTTTTAAGCAAACTAATTTTTTTTGTAAAAAATTGGAAATTTCAGTGTGATTTGTGAAAGAAACAAGAACTGCCAAAAATGTGATGTAAGAGGGATTTAGATACACCCTGTATAAGTCATAAATGAGGGCCTTCTTATAAATTCATTTAAAATTGTCATGTATTGGTACTCATAGACTAATAAAGGCTATACACTAAGTGCAAAATCTGCCAAAAATTACATCCAGGGTTATCCATATAACCATAAAGGCATGAGCTGTAGTATCTCATTCTAATATTGTTAAAAAAGTATAATTGTGGTCGTCCCACACTCATAAAAGTTCTGCACAATGCAAAGCCTTCCAAACATTACAAGCAGGGTCATCTATACACCCTTGAAGGCAACAACTGGATGGCCTCATTAAGGCACACTAAGCGCGCTACACTCCATGGATGCCTAATTGAATACAGCAAAAAAATGTAACTTTTTTGGAGTCATGGATATCACAAAAATGTACCACAGACCATGGAATAGTTGATAGATCACACAATATATTAATTAAAAAAAAGATAAAAATACTGCTATATATGTTGCAAGGGACTGCACAGCCCTAATCATTGCCAACAGTCTGTATTCTGCCACTGTGCCTGCTCCTGCAACTCTCTCTCCCTTCCTAAATGCAGAATGTATGTGATACAACAGCATAGCAAATGATTAGCCCTTAGAATGGCTGCTATTATGATGGTTCAGCAACAGCAGCAGTATCTACACTACAGGACTCTGATTCATTATACTGTTCATGCACAGGCCTGGAAAAGCTCTCTCTCCCCCCAATATGAACTGTCACAGAGCTGTGCAATGGTGTCAGTGTGCCGAGCTGGGGTGGCACCTGTTATAACACATACGTAGTTATGTCACACGACCAGCCAATCACAGTAATTCCACTACCAAGATGGCTACAGCTTTACAGTGATGTGCCGGCAATCCTCGCATACTTATTGGCTGCTTAACAGGTGCCAAACGTGCGGGGCGGAGATTCGAGTTGAGCACAACCCAATGCTCGCCGAGTAACAAGCACATCTGAGCACCCAGATACTTGAATGATATCCGAGTGTCACCGAGCACGTTCACTCATCCCTACTTATACTCTGACACCAGTTCCTTCTACTATGGGAATAAGCTTTATTTTTGAGTCTAGCCTTTCCTCAGGTCAGTGTCCTGTGACACCATGTGTGGATTCTACGACATACACATGTACTCTTTTTTTCTAGTCTGTTGATTATATGACTACTGTTTTCTCTAGAACATACAAGGGAGAAAACTGGAAAAGAAAAGCAGGGACTACAGATGTAATAAAGGTTTTCTTGACTCAAAACAGACCATCTTTGTATTTTATCATAGAAGATTATTCTGCTTCAGGATGAAGGAAGTCAACCTTGCACATGCCACTGACCGATGGTTAGGTGTTGAATTACACTTTTTGTGCTGTGATATTCCAGTGCTGTGTTTTTTGGTAACCTTTAATGAAACTGAAAAAAAGCAAAGTACAATTTAAGAGGCTGTGACAGCCTACATACACATAGCTAAAAGAAAATACAGTAATGTGGACTCTTGGCACTACTATGGGCTTAGTCGTGAATTATAAACTTGCCTTTACTAAGACTCGTTTAGTTTTTCTTCACTACGTTAAAGATAGATCAAAGGATTATCAAAATTTAATAAACTAACAAACATAGCTGTGTATTGTTTCCTAATCATCTGTCAAATGCGTTCATGTTTATAATATTATCTCAGAGGAGAAGAATTCCCGGGGCTGTTACGGTTGGATCAGATCATTCCTGACCCTTGTCCTTCCCGAGGCTTACATACTTTACTTCTTAAACTTAAAATTCAATAGAAACAAATCTACACATTGATAGCCGGGAGGCACAATCAATGTGTCACATAGGATTTAAATTGTATCCCTTAAATATTTTTAGTGGTGATGACTTTTACACCTCGGCATTATGAGGGATTATACTGAGCATTTTATCATGTATTATTCTTGGCGTTCTCACAAATGTTTCTATAATGAAGGGGAAGAATTACAAATAAAAAAAGGTTTACAGCCTTCAGATGTTTTAATTTATCTTTTCTTCTAGTGTGGCTCGATGAACTTCAATGTTAATTATGGTAAAAACGAAGGAAAAGCTGATTCCATTTCCATTATTCATCTTCCGTCATCATCACAAAGGTATTTGTGGCTTTAATCTCAATGGTATTGTTACTCCTTAGTTTTATAGTCATGAACAGCGTCTTGTACTCTAATATCTTTTGGGTATTCATACAGGTGACATAGCAAAGTAGCAAATTAAATAAATTATTAATGGGAGCCTATCAGATTCCATAAGGCTCCCAAACCACCACCATTACATTCCACAGGCCTATTCTTGCTTCCCAACAATATGTTTGATTTCCCAAACGTTTGGTAAAAATAATCTTTAATCCGTCGATCTGCAAATTAATTAGAACTATTTCGGTTGAGCGTTGTTTACACCAGTCTAGTCCTTTTGTCAGCTTTATGATCATGCCCGCTTTGTGTGATTGACGTCTTCTTTACCGTCTGAGTCATATCTGAAATCCAAGAATCGATGATACTATGCCTTTCTTGGCATGGCAGGCAAGACATTCAAGATTTCCTAGTTTGAAGATATGAAAGGAACAGTGAAGAAATTGTCAATCACCAAAATACTGCTGGCCATTCCATGTATGGACCCTACACATCTTGTGGCATCTGGCAGAAGAATTTATAAGCAATTTCTTTAAGTTGTGTATGTTGTGAGGTGCAAGGTGGCAGAGCACTGTGATGCTCTGCGTAATGTTCTGCTTTAAAACCTTAGTTCCTGCCATTAATGTTGATGATTCTTTGATATTATCTGCCTAAATACTGTAAAGACCAAGTGCACTTCTTCATGGCAGCTGGATTTATTAAAGGCTGTAGTCACATACAACAGGATTAAGCCACTGCCAGACTGAAAAAACTGTTCATTAATGGTTCTATCTATCTATCTTTCTATCTATCTATCTATCTATCTATCTATCTATCTATCTATCTATCTATCTATCTTGGATATGTTAATCTTTTTTCTATTTCATTTTATTCCATTCTATTCTCAAATTTTGTTTCTAATATATAATTGATTATCTATCTATCTAGAAACCAAAGAATACAGAGGCTGCTGAAAGTGCTAACATCTATGCAAACATTGCATATATACAATACTGTATTACTGCTATATAGAATATACTTATGAAATGAAGGTACTTGGGGCATAAATTGGCCAAGTCATGAGAATTCAGCAGTGGCAAAACGATGACTTTTCTTTGAGACCCCAAAACCTTATATTTATGAAACATGTGTCTTCCAGGCAGAAAGCCATAAAATTTGATGGGCTAAAATTTGATGGGCTGGTAGGATATAGCACTAAATTAAAAACCATCTTAGGGCACGGGTAGATGATCGTATATTTGGTCTGAGTGCAATCCGACAAAACCTCAAATTGTACTCAGGCCAGTGTTATTTTATGGGGCAGTGCAAATTTCTGCTTTTTTTCTTCGGACAGAGTCTGTCTGGGGATAAAATTACTGTAGAGCATGCCTGATTTTCATCTGTTATTTGTATAGCAGTCGACCATGCAAGTCAATAAGTTTGTGGAAAAAATTGAACAACACTCAGATGACATCTAAGTGCAGTCCAATTTTCACAAACTGGCAAAATGGAGAGGGTGGAGAATTTTTTTTTTCCATCTTCTCCTCATCCAAGAAAATCGTACTGCACTTCAATCATACTCTGATCAGAGTGTGATTAGCATAATAGAACCAATTTTCTTCTGGTGATGGAAGGAGTACACAGTTGGATATGGAGGCAGTCACCACCTTCAACAGTATACTACAAAAACTAAAGACTGGCCAGCACCTCCAAACAGAGAAAAGCAATAGTTTGCAAAACAGCCTTTGTGGGGGTACTCTGCACCCGTCTCTGTGGAGGTACACTGTGCCCATCTCTGTGGGGGTACTCTGCACGAGACTTTGCGGGGGTGCTCTGCAAAACACCATCTGTAGGAGACTCTGCAAAACAGCCTCATTGTTTTGTTGTTTTTTTTATTTGGAAAGGCCCAAAAACAAATAGATGGCAAATATAATTTGCTAACAATGGCAGAGTGCAGCTGGTATACTTTTTCTATTCAGCCAAAGGTATGGACATGTTCTGTGGAATCAACACCTGGTTCATGTTAATGAATGAGAGCTATGCCTATGTTGGCTGTGGACAGGTAGATGTGACTGTCTGTGATCAAATCCTTCCAAGGCTTAAAGGGCAAGTTCAGGCCATGTGTCCAATTTGAAGACCCAGCAGACCCATTACTCGGAACATGGAGACATGGAGACACATGGACACACAGTCTTCCACCATGTTGTTGAAATACTGCCTTCACTTAATACAACAGCTTCCTGCACCTCAGCTACCTGTCTGCCTGCAGCTTCCTGCACCTCAGTTACCTGTCTGCCTGCAGCTTCCTGCACCTTAGTTACCTGTCTGCCTGCAGCTTCCTGCCCCTCAGTTACCTGTCTGCCTGAAGCTTCCTGCACCTTAGTTACCTGTCTGCCTGCAGCTTCCTGCACCCTAGTTACTTGTCTGCCTGCAGCTTCCTGCACCTTAGTTACCTGTCTGCCTGCAGCTTCCTGCACCCTAGTCACCTGTCTGCCTGCAGCTTTCTGCACCTTAGTTACCTGTCTGCCTGCAGCTTCCTGCACCCTAGTTACATGTCTGCCTGTAGCTTCCTGCACCTCAGTTACCTATCTGCCTGCACCTTCGAATACCTCCGCTCCCTGTCTGCTATCCATCTGTGGCTCCCAGTACCTCTGCTATGTGTGTCCTGCTTGCCTTACATGTCTGCTGAACCAACACTCCTGTGCCCACCTGGACCTTTGGATTGGAAGATCCACCTCATCAGGTGAGCCTAACAAAGAAACAACCAGACCAACAACAAAAAAATAAAAACAATTACTGTATACTGTGGCCATATTTGATTTGGCCACAGTGTTTTATCGAAACTTCAGCAAGAAGCCCAGCAAGTGACTCAGGACTCAACGTCTCTGCCCCAACCTTACATTGCTCTCGGACGAGGCAGCAAAACCAGGTGACAGATTTACTTTGATAATACTGGTTTCATCTTATTTGACATTCAGTCCATTGGACCCCCACAGGCACACAATCTTGAGAGTAAAAGCTACTCTTGCATAGCCTATGTCTATAATAGCTCATAATGGTAGGACACACTTTTACTAGAGCTCAGATCTTTCTCAGAACTTTTTTTGCCAATGCTTTGCAGAAGCCCTTCACTTGAGATTGTGTGGTCTCCGCCTAAGTGATACCAGGACCATAAATGTATGGCACTCAGCAAGAAGGGGTTAGGTCTGGAAAAACTTTAGATATTGTGTGCAAATTGTAAGGGAACGTGCCGACGATTGGGAATTGCTGCCGTTTTGAGGCTGCAATATCCCATGTCCTCTACGCGTGCATCTGTCCAAAGTGTTGCTACTTCCGGATTGTGGACACGTACCCTAAAGGGTGCTTCTATTTTTGTTTTAAAGGCAAGTAGCAGGAAATGACTAAAATAAGAAAATAACCATTGCTTACTTATTCTATCACTCCCTGCTCTGTAAGACCCAGCATGTTGTACATCAGTCATTCATATGACCACTGCATCTAATCATTGTCCTCAATACTCTTGTGCTGTACATGTAAATGTCAATCATGGGCTGCAGTGGTCACATGAATTGTGAAATCAAAGATCTGAAATTATCTCTCAAGGACCGTCCGGGACCATCTGATTGTCAGGAGAGTTAGCAGAGACCTAATAGCTAATGTAACATATTTCTTAGTTTTTTTAATTGTTTTTATCAGAATTGAAATTGAAGATCCGCCTCACCTCATGTGGTTGTTTAAATATAAATGTCACAATATACAACAATAAGCTAGTGAATTGTTTAAGGTTTGTTGATGTCAGGAAAGTTCAGTTTAGTAGAAATATATTGTTTGCCATAATCTTTTCCTTCCTCCCATAAATTGATCTTGATCTATCCTGCGCAAGCAACAGGTAGCGTATTAAGAAGTAACGCAATCTCCCAGCAGGACTCCTCCAGTGTTTGCAGAGTGATATGTTTTACGCGACAATTTTAATTTATTTTAAGCAGAAGTGGTCAGCAGGCCATCAATTTCAACATTTTACCGATTACATTTTGCTACGGTTAAAAACTGTCAACCCCACCAGGAGTTTATCTAAATACGTTTGATTCTTAATACATTGCATTAGTCGACTATTATTCCTGGTTGATATAATCCTTCTTATTATCAAAGTTATAATTGCTTTTTTTAAATCACTCTTAATGCTTGTTTAGTTCACGGGTGGAAAATCGCAAAACTGAAATACAGAAATGAGTAAAGGTAATTTAAAAGTATTCTTAAACAGAGCGAGAAGCAATTGTGTCTAATTGTGAGAGATTAGAGGACTAATATTAAAAGGAATAATCAGAACACCAACAATAACAATAATTCTAAAAGTAATAATAATAATAATGATAATAATAACTACATCACTAGTTAATTTCCCCCCTTCCTGATGAGGCACATTTTGGAGGTTTTGATATATGCAGTTTTAAGAGCACTAGTGTTTTTTCTCTTTCAGATATTCCTAGATTTTTGCATTTTTTTGTGATATGTGGTGGGGGCCTACAGTAATGTTTATATACTATTGTCATATATATCTTGTTTTTTACTATGTAGGGTAATATTGTATAGAAAGGAAAATATGCGTCTGTTTTTCACATTTCGTGTTTATTTTTTATGATCACAAAAGACCAGCAAAACACAATCTAAATTTTTTTGTCCTCCCTGCAACAATTATTTTTTACACCAGACCTTGCGGAGAGTGACATGTCAAGCCTGGCATACCAAGTTGAGAAGAGTTTTAAGCCATGCAATGGTCCCCTGGGAAATTAAATAAATTATATCTTCAGAGAGGAATTTACTCCTTGGGTCTTTGTCAGAGGCCTCTCACTCAGCCAGATCTCATGTACAAAAGGATCTGCCAGCAGCAGATCTTGATGCTTAATTGCATTCAGCACAGCAGAACATTTCTCAGTCATTAATATCCACATTAATAGGAACCAAGTTGTGTAAATTTGAGGACTTCAGTGCATGGTGCTTATGCTGTATACATAATAAATTGAAACTTTTTGAAAATGTCTTTTACATTTTTTGTTAATTTGCTGATCATTAAAGGGAGCTTGTCAACTCATAAAAGGATATCTGCCTGCAGACACAGTGTTAGTCTTACCAAAACACGAAGTGGAACACAGAGGAATTAAAGGATGGAGAAACCAAATAGGAGAGGATGAGGATGGGCACAAAAACAATACTCCTAGCAAAAATCTTCTGAACAAATCTTCAAATGCCAACTCTAATCATGAACTACACCTTCAACTGCAAACCAGGCAGTAAGAACTAACACTGGCAATTCCTAAATACCAGATGTGAGAATGTATAGCAGGGAGGAGTGGTTAACACTGAACAGCTGAGACAATCCAGGTAGGAACTGAACAAAATAACCCTTGCACTGCCAAGGAAAAATCCTGCATTGTTTAATAAGATAGTAAAGTACTTCTCGCTAGTGCAGGAATGCATCACCCTCCAGAAACCTCAGGGCCAGGTTTATCTGGGTGTTTCACATGAAAATACCTGAACCAACCTGATCACAAGTATATCAAATGCTGGTACTCACATTCTCTTTTAATGACCGTAACCCTTCCATTGTATAAGATACTGAAGAGACCAACGAACCAAGCAAGAACTGATGATCTTTGCTATCTGAAATTACAGGTTCCCATCAACAATGAATGGTTAAGGTGGTGGTGTAGATTGTTCAGTGGAAGCATTGTATGTTTTGAGCATATGATGGGGAAGCACATTATGAATCTAAAAAGTGGGTGGCAAAGTAAGGAAAAACGCTACTGGATTGACAATGGCAGCAAACTCACCTCCCCCTGTTTGTATCATCTGCAGAGGTGAGGCTGGTGCTCTTTGCCGGCCAGTGCACTAGCCAGGGCAGTATTAGGTGACTACTAGGAAAGAGGTGTCCTGATGGCGGCGGGGGGAAGGACCCGCAAAGGGCACTAGGGGAGTGCAGAGACATGCTCAGGTTTGAGCTCAGGTGGTGACCATTCCCCATTCCCAACAGGTAGGACCTTCCTCTCACCTTTTCGATCCTGTGGTTTGTGAGTTGTGCCGTCCATTGACCAACCACCCATTGGGTCGGGGCACACCGTGATATTATGCATGGTTCATGATTCCTCCGCCTCCAGTGTTAACCTTGTTTTATTCTTGTCTTGTATATTTTTTTATTTTGTCTGTTTTTTTGTCAATTGATGTTTCAACAATAAAGCATATAGTTAGCATTTTTTGAGTATTAATTTGTTATTCAAAGCACTCCTCTAAGTCTCATAGTATTTTGTCTGCTTAAATTAGGGCTTGAATGCACTTTTACATGCCTTGTATTTTGGACAACAGGGTTATGTTCCGTCTATTATAGGTTTCAGGGGAAATCAGTAGTCTAAATTTGGTTTAATGTGAAAAGATTTTTATGTTAATTAACTTCTTAACCCCAGAGCTTTTTTCGGTTTTGCATTTTTGTTTTTCGCTACCCTCCTACCCAGAACCATAACTATTTTATTTTTCCATCAATATGGCCATGTGAGGGCTTATTTGTTGCAGAATGAGTTTTACTTTTGAACGACACCATTGGTTTTACCATGTCGTGTACTAGAAAAGTGTGGTGAAACTTTTAAAAAAGTGCAATCCTACACTTGTTTTTTGTTTGGCTTTTTTGCTAGGTTCACTAAATGCTAAAACTGACCTGCCATTATGATTCTCCAATTGAGCAATTTTCCGATACCCGTAGTGTGTCAATTTTTTGTGATCTGGGGTTGGGTGAGGGCTTATTTTTTGTGTGCTGTTCTGATGTTTTTAATGATACCATTTTGGTGCAGGTACGATCTTTTGATCATGTGTTATTGCAATTTAATGCAATGTCGCGGCGAACAAAAAAAGTAATTTTGGCGTTTTTACTTTTTTTATCGCTATGCCGTTTAGCGATCAGGTTAATCCTTTTTTTCATTGATAGATCGGGTGATTCTGAATGTGGCGATACCAAATATGTGTAGGTTTGATTTTTTTATTCTTTTATTTTGAATGGGGCAAAGGGGGGGTGATTTGAACTTTTATATATATATATATATTTTCATATTTTTAAAAGCATTTTTTTACTTTTGGCATGCTTCAATAGCCCCCATGGGAGGCTAGAAGATGCCACAACTTGATCTGCTCTGCTACATACTGTAGAGGTGATGCTCAGATGGCCTCTACTTAGCAGAATTACAGACTTGCTATGAGCTCCTACCACAGGGTGGCGCTCATAGAAATCTGGCATCAACAACCATAGTGGTGTTAAGGAGACCTCTGGTTGTCATGCCGATGCACCGATGACCCCCGATCATGTGACTCGTTAATAGGCGCGGGCGGATTGCGATTCCGCCTGCGTCTATTGCGGGCACATGTCAGCTATTCAAAACAGCTGGCATGTCCTAGCTTTGATGCGGGCTCACCGCCGGAGCCCACATCAAAGCGGGGGATACTGCTATCGGATGTACTATTCTGTCCAATGGCAATAAGGGGTTAAGCCATTCACTGAAAGGAAAGAAAAGACACATCTAAAATTTAACATTTAAGAAAGTTGTCAATGTTTGCGCAGTACCATGACTTCTTGGCGCCAACATAAAAAAAAGTCAATGAGGGCAAACAACTTTAGATTGTGTAAAATGATAAAAACTTCCAGTGGTCAATGTATTCATTTATTTCCAGGTGGAGAAACAGAGGGACAGTACAGACTGATAAGAAAAATATTCACCAGCATTCCTATATCATGGAAAATATAAGAAACTACTAAAATGAGGGAGGAATGACAAGAAAAAAAAGTCCTATTTTACTTGGTAAAGATGTTCTCTATCTCCGCGAGTCTGGAGGTTGTGTGTACGCAGTAGTCATAGGTGCTACAATATTTGCAGTAGGTTTAGCAAACATCATCAGCCTTTTCTTTGTCTTCAAAGCCAGAGTAGCACTTTGAACAATGTGCAAAATAGACAAAAGCATTGGGCAGGCTTTATTTTCCATTAATATTCTTTACAATAAATGTGGATATTGAATTTATGCAGCATAATATTCTTTGTAAGACACAGCTTGGTTTAGATTATCTAAGCCTCAGGCACAAACATTTACGATTCTTCGTAGCACTTGAAAAATAAAAATGGATTAAAAACTAAGTAGGTCATACATTACTAATGCAGCGTTAGAAACTGTGCTCGTTTTAGCAAGGTGGCAAAATCTCAATTCAAAATAAATCTATTCATCCCCACAATCCGGGGGAAGCAGAAAAACAGATATTCGTCACAGCGAAATAAGTTTCAATAAATACATGTAAAACTTTTGCAATAAAAGCCGACGGTTCTCTACCAAAGCTGCTTAACTTAGAGAAAATGAACATTGGAGAGGTTTTTGACTTATCTGTAATAGCTGTGTTTTATTGTGTGATATTAGCTTTATAATCTTTTAAGCTAAGGGTTTTATGGAGGCAGATTCATTTTCTTGTTTCTCTTTCTTGCTTTTACATCTAGTGAACATGACCTAATTTTCTTTGCTTTTTAAAGGATGTTTCAGACATTTTGAATTACCGTAGTTTAATAGCGATGCTCACATTTCATTTATTCATGCAAATCTATCTATCTACAATGGGCATGTCAAACTCAATTACACAGAGGGCTAAAATTAAAAACTTGGACAAAGTTGTGGGATAACCTTGATATTTATTAAAACAATGTCTACAAATTAGGACGGTTTTCCTTATCAACAAATATAAGTACGTCATATGTTGTGAAGGGTTTATGATGTTGTCTGGTCTAAAATGATAAGTCTGCAGTCACTCAGTGTGACTGCAGACTTGTGAACCCCCCCAATGCATGCGCTTAGTGCTGTGAGGATTCTTCAGAGTCAACTTCAGGAACAGCAGTCACGTGACCACAAGTATGCGATATGCAAATTCCTGGCCAGAACCTGACTAGATTGTTTTGGATATGCTGAATATTATTATATTGCACGAGGCCAGGAGCAGTCTTGTCAGGTTCTGAGGTTCTGGCCAAGAGTTTGTGGCCATATGACCACAGTTTCCAGCGCTTGTTTCACGACCCATAGGATGCTGCCATGCATGGTGTTAATCATTGGTGGGAATATGTGCCCCCTGCTGTGCAGGTGACCAGGGAGTGGCTCTCTGCACATGGCTGTGATAAATGCATCACCTGATTAGCCTTAGATTTGTTCTGGCTATTTACAACCTGCTTCTAATTCAGTTCAGTGCTGTTCATTCTGTTCCGTTGCGTAGGTGTATGGTGAGTGCTTCCTGGTTGAGCTCTGGTTGCTTCTCAGTAGTTGCTAATGGTCATTATTGGTTCTTCTTTATTATTTTGTCTCGTTGTTTCCCTTTGGTTTTCATTTCGTTTTTTTACTAACTTTGGATTTACTCTTGTACCTGACTCCACATCGTCCGTGTCATCAGACACCAGCTATCCTGTGACAGCAGTCTGGTAAGGGCTCTTTAAAGCCCCTCCTACACTTCAGGAGTGGAAAATATCCCCAGCCCTTAAGGACTTGCCTAGCAGTGTTGGCTTGTGCAAAGTGCTTTTGTGATTGCACTTTTGCTGGTCCGACAGAGTAGCTGATCCTGCACATAACACCGGCTCATTTCATCGGATTTGTTATTTTAGATCAGGATGTTAAAACCAAATACACACAGGACCAAAATTAAAAGCTTGCAAAGTCGCGGGCCAACCTGGATATTTCTTTAAAAAATGTCTACAATTGAGGACGTTTTCATTATCATTAAATATAATAATGAACCTTTTCATATGGAAACAAACCTAAAGGGGTTGTCCAACAATCAAAGTACATGCGCGCGTGTCCTGCCTCCCGTGACGTCCCGGCTTGTGATTGGTCGCGTCGCCCATGTGACCGCGACGCGACCAATCACAAGCCAGAACGTAATTTTAAAATCCTGAATGACCTGAAATTACGTCACGGCTTGCTGTGATTGGTCGCGTCGCGGCCACATGGGCGGCACGCGACCAATCACAAGCCGGGACTTCACGGAAGGAAGTAAACGCGCGAATTTTAAGCAAAGAACGCTGCCGGTTCCCTCCTTGAGGTCCAGGCTGCGTCGGAGAGGTGAGTATAGCAATATTTTTTATTTTAATTCTTTCTTTTACACATTATTACATTAATGTTGTTTCGATACCGATACCCGATACCACAAAAGTATCGGATCTCGGTATCGGAATTCCGATACCCGCAAGTATCGGCCGATACCCGATACTTGCGGTATCGGAATGCTCAACACTAGTCTTCAAGTAAATATTTATGGAGCAACGCTTACCAGCAGATAATAGATGGGGTAAATGGCACCAGAATAGATCCAGCAGAGCCCCCAACGTACATTTCGCTTCTTAGTTTGTTGCTTTCTCAAGGAGATAATAAAGTATGATGCCAACAAAAGTGCCTCCAAACACAGTAAAATACCCCCGCAGTATATCCATCCTCATGTATGGTATGATGATCCTACTGTACCCCCTGGCAAAGTATGGTGCCCCCAACACAGTATGATTCCCCAACTGTAATCCCTATACAGCCCTCCATGCAGTATAATGGACCCCACATAGTCCACCATACAATATGATGGCCCAACATAGTGTTCCATACAATATAATGGCCCACCATAGTGCTCCATACAATATAATGGCCTCACATAGTGCTCCATACAGTTTAGTGAATCCCACAAAGCCCACCATACAGTATAATGGCCCTAAATAGTGCTTCATACAGTCTAATGGCTCCACATAGCGTGTCATACAATATAATGGCCCTCCATAGTCCCGTACGAGGTACTGTACTGTTTTACTGTACATAAAGCTTGAACAGGCAAACCCCGTGTTACCGATTCTGTATCCACATTTATACAGTCCACTTTGCAGCACTTTGAAGCATGGTAGTAAAAATTAGCAGTGATTTTTTTTGTATTCTATTTATCTATCTAGTATCTGTTACATTCAATTATATTCAGTTATACATTAGATCTAATCTGTTCCGTGGATCCTCTCTCTGCATGCATTTGATGCAGACCGTACCAAAGGGTCTCCATTGGCTATAATTATAGTGCTTCTGTTAATGCGTCTATTACCTATCTCCTACCTATCTATTTTCTCTCTATTTTCTATCTAGCATTTTGTCTTTCTTTCTATGTAATGTTAGCCTAATAAACTACAAAATCTTTATTATGTGATTACAGATAATATAGTCATTTACTTTCTTGTAGATGCTAGATGCACATAAATTGTATATTCATTGATGTTTGGCCACAAGTCTTTAAATGTTAATATAGCCTGAGGTAACCATATGGTGTCTGGGATGAAAACTTAGTTGAGATTCTCATTTTCCATGGGTCTCTGCCAGGGGCCATTTTTTCTCTTGGAAAATCATGATCTCAGTGTTTCAATAATTAATGTTCCTTACAATATCATTTGCTTTATTATTTATCAGTGGGGTAGATCGCGCACCATGCAGTCCACAATTTATCTGTACAAAATCCAGGAAGGGAATTTGTGATGGTGACAAAGACATTAATGAGATTTAGGCTGAAACACATAATAAAACATGAAAGCATTTCTTTTTTAGAAAATACATTTTGATATAACATGTTCATTGATTGTCCTGTCCAGGATTTCCATCTCTTGGTCAGACTGGAGTGTGTGCCTTGCTCAGGAGGACCTATCCCGCACTGCCTTACATAGACAGCCCACTGGTGTGAAGCTCTGTGTAAGGCTTTATTTCGCTTTTGGTGGCTCTGTTGGGAAGTGGAACACTTACCAACGGACTCACACAAGAATACAGATGATTGCTAGGGGGCCCTAGAGGAAACACACTTTTTTGATGATCTTATTGTCAAGGGACCAATGTTGTCCAACGTGTAGAACCCCTCAAGTAGTATGCAGAAAGCTTGGAAGCTCAGATGAATGAGACCTCTCTTATTGTACATCTATAAGTATATCCTCCTTAAAAGAAAGTCTATGGGAATAACAGAACTTGGTCTTGATTCATCTAAGCAGTTTCACTAGAATTCTGGCAAATTGCTTTGAAAAGTTGCAAAAAAATGTTGCCACGTTTGCAGGTTTCAGCTAGTTTCTTCCAGTTTCTTCCAACTCCCCCAAAATGAAGCGATACAGAAACGCGGTGTGGAGAGATACCACAACTTGTTTACGTAATTAATTATGAGCTGTAATGTTCTCTATACCAGAAATCAAACTCTAGTCAAGAAATGGAATCAGATTTCTGGTGTAGTGCGTAAAGACACAGATTGAAGAATAATCAGGACTACACCCCGGTCTTGATGAATCTGAGTCCTTGAGTTCTCTGACCTGTGTATCTACTATTCTATACTGCAAGCAATGCTTAAGTGTGAACAATAACATATTATTGCCATGCATCAGCTGCTGCTACTATTGACATTATCACCCGCTCCCTCCCATTTTCTCAAGTCAGATTTACTCTTTGGTATCCTCTTCTTCAATCCTTATGATGATTATTTATTAAGTTTATATATACACTCACCGGCCACTTTATTAGGTACACCATGCTAGTAACGGGTTGGACCCCTTTTGCCTTCAGAACTGCCTCAATTCTTCGTGGCATAGATTCAACAAGGTGCTGGAAGCATTCCTCAGAGATTTTGGTCCATATTGACATGATGGCATCACACAGTTGCCGCAGATTTGTCGGCTGCACATCCCAAAGATGCTCCATACAAGGCAGGATGGATCCATGCTTTCATGTTGTTTACGCCAAATTCTGACCCTACTATCCGAATGTCGCAGCAGAAATCGAGACTCATCAGACCAAGCAACGTTTTTCCAATCTTCTACTGTCCAATTTCGATGAGCTTGTGCAAATTGTAGCCTCAGTTTCCTGTTCTTAGCTGAAAGGAGTGGTACCCGGTGTGGTCTTCTGCTGCTGTAGCCCATCTGCCTCAAAGTTCGACGCACTGTGCGTTCAGAGATGCTCTTAGGCCTACCTTGGTTGTAACGGGTGGCGATTTGAGTCACTGTTGCCTTTCTATCAGCTCGAACCAGTCTGCCCATTCTCCTCTGACCTCTGGCATCAACAAGGCATTTCCGCCCACAGAACTGCCGCTCACTGGATTTTTTTTCTTTTTCGGGCCATTCTCTGTAAACCCTAGAGATGGTTGTGCGTTAAAATCCCAGTAGATCAGCAGTTTCTGAAATACTCAGACCAGCCCTTCTGGCACCAACAACCATGCCACGTTCAAAGGCACTCAAATCACCTTTCTTCCCCATACTGATGCTCGGTTTGAACTGCAGGAGATTGTCTTGACCATGTCTACATGCCTAAATGCACTGAGTTGCCGCCATGTGATTGGCTGATTAGAAATTAAGTGTTAACAAGAAGTTGGACAGGTGTACCTAATAAAGTGGCCAGTGAGTGTATATTACGCCATTATTTCCCACAGCACTGTGCAGACATCATCACTGTCCTCATTGGGACATCCCATTCTCATTGGGATTGTGTGGAAACACAGGGTGAACACCTTGCAGATGTTGTCCTTGGTGGGATTTGAAACCAAAGCCCCAGCACTGCAAAGCAAAAGTGCTAACCACTGAGCCACCGTGCTGCCCAAATTTTGTGCCATTGACAATTTTTTGGAGTCGGCATTTCAGCTTTTTTAGAGTAATATAGAAAATAAATCATCTTATTTATTCAGCAATAGGGCTTGAAAGAAATACACTACATAAATAGTTCTAAGGGGTACTGTATTTTTTGTGTAGGATGACAGCTGGTATAGAGAGTTGATATCTAATGAAGCCTATTTGACTGTTGACTTAAGATTTGTGCATACAATATCTTTTAGACACTGGAGTTCCCTTTGGGTTTCTTAAAGCGAAGTAGTTTCAGGAAAACTTTGACGGTCATTTACTTGTAGCTGCCTCGCTAGTGGCTTTTTAGGCATGTCTTTTACTCTGTCCTTTCAAGTCTAGAGAGTTGGCTGCCTGAAGATTAAACATGGTACTTTTACCCTCTTCAAAGTTTCTGATCCATGAAGCTTGTAGAAGACGTTACATAAGACAAAACATGAACACAACAATATCGTTCTGACAATGCTATGCATTATGTTCATTTTTGAGACACTTTTGCAGCTCGCAATCCTGTAATTCACCTGAAACATATGCTGTGCACACATACACTAAGGATTTAGGCTATCCACAGCTTTTCAAAAATAATAATGCACTTATTTATAGACAGCAGTTCTGAGGTTCAATACCATCTTCAGTACAGAACAGAAAGAGCACTGGATGAAATGCCTTTGATGTAGATCTGGGTCAGAACAGGTCCTCCATGTAGAGCCTACTAACTGGAGCAGGGAGCCTTATAGGCCAGGCAATGCTCTTTTGAAAAAAAAAGTATTTAAAATAAATTTCCTCCAGAAGCTATTGTGACGCTAGTCACTACTCACTGACAGGCCGAGAGGTCGAGTAATCAAAAGGTCTGAGGTCAGAAGCCAGGAGAGTATGTCAAAGACAGAGGGATGATACAAAAGAAAAACAGGTCAAGGTCCAGGGGTTAAATGCCAGCAGGATACATCTTAGATGGAGGGATGAGACAAAAGAATAGTCAGGTCATGGTCTCGGTGACAAAACACTAGTAATACAGCGGATCAAGCAAAGGGTCAAAACAAACGGATGGTCAGAACAAAGTCCAAGGTCAGGCAGCAGTAGATCAGAGCACAGGACACACATTAACAAGGCAAACATATACCAGTGAGAAATAAGCCAGAATTGGCATTAGTCTGAGGCAGAGAGCTGGCTAAAGAGCCAGGTAATTATCTGAACAGGAGACACGTGGATGAAGCTCAAGCAACACCCTAATGTCAATTAGATGGCTAAACTGTCAATCAAGAGATTGACAACTCAGCATACCCAGCAGCCAATTGGGCAGCTGAGATGTCCATCAAATAGTGATTGCTCAGCATGCTCCAACTCTAGATTGGACAGCAGACAGGAATTCACTGCATCCAGACTGCATCCAGAAACACAGAAAGGTGGAATCGCGACGGCTATTGAAATACACCCCCTTCATCGAACCCTTTCACACACTGGTCTGGTGCCATGTCATGCATCTACTATATAATTGTCTAAGTGTCACTTCCGTCTTTCTGTCTGTCTGTCTGTCTTTCTGTCTGTCTGTAACGGAAATCCCAAATTGCTGATTGGTCGCGGCAAAACAGCCACGACCAATCAGCGACGGGCACAGTCCGGCGGCAAAATGGCCACTCCTTACTCCCCGCAGTCAGTGCCCGCTCCATACTCCCCTCCAGTCAGCGCTCACACAGGGTTAATGGCAGAGTTAACGGACCGCGTTATGCCGCGGTGTAACGCACTCCGTTAACGCTGCTAATAACCCTGTGTGACCAACTTTTTACTATTGATGCTGCCTATGCAGCATTAATAGTAAAAAGATCTAATGTAAAAAAAAATAAAAAAATAAAAAATCATTATATACTCACCCTCCGGATCCAGCCCAGGCCTTTCCCGCTCCTTGCGACGCTCCGGTGACCAGTCCATGCATTGCGGTCTCACGAGATGATGACGTAGCGTTCTCATGAGACCGCACGTCAACATCTTATGAGACCGCAATGCACTCTTGGGAGTGACAGGCACCGTCCGGCCGCTCTCTACTCCCCTGCAGTCAGTGCCCCCTCTATACTACCCCCTTCAGTCAGCGCCCGCCGCCCACATAGCATTGTAGCAGTCCGTTAAACCGACTGCGTTACACCGCGGCATAACACAGTGTAACGCAGTGTGTTAACGCTGCTATTAACCCTATGTGATGAACTTTTTACTATTGATGCTGCCTATGCAGCATCAATAGTAAAAAGATATAATGTTAAAAATAATTAAAAAAATAAAAAATCGTGATATTCTCACCTTCCGTCGCCTCCGCAGCAGCTTTTCCTGCAGCTCACGATGCTCCGGTCCCATCGCTTCGATGATTGGTCACGCCCAATCAGCGACATTGCCGCGGGATTTACATCCTGCTTCGCTGATTGGTCACGCCCAGCTGGTGCGACCAATCAGCGACATTGGCGTGGGATTTAAATTCCGCTTCGCTGATTGCTCGCGCCCAGCCAGCGCGACCAATCAGCGACATTGGTGCGGGATTTAAATCCCGCTTCGCTGATTGGTCACGCCGGCTGGATGTGAGCAATCAGCAACATTGCAGCAGGATTTAAATCTCACTTCGCTAACTGCTCGTGCCCAGTCGGAGCGATCAATCAGCGACATTGGAGCGGGATTTAAATCACGCTTCGCTGATTAGTCGCGCACAGCCAGCACGACCAATCAGTGACATTGGCGCAGGATTTAAATCACGTTTCGCTGATTGGGTGACATTGGTGCGGGATTTAAATCACGCTTCGCTAACTGCTCGTGCCCAGTCGGAGCGATCAATCAGCGATATTGGAGTGGGATTTAAATCACGCTTCGCTGATTGGTCGCGCACAGCCAGCGCGACCAATCAGTGACATTGGCGCAGGATCTAATGTTAAAAATAATAAAAAAAATAATAAATCATTATATACTCACCTTCCGGATCCAGCCTTGGCCTTTCCCACTCCTCGCGACGCTCCGGTGACCGGTCCATGCATTGCGGTCTCGTGAGATGATGACGTAGAGGTCTCACGAGACCGCTACATCATCATCTCGCGAGACGGCAATGCACTCTTGGGACCGGAGCATCGCGAGGAGCATCGGTAAACACCTCGGCTGGATCCAGGGGGCCGACGGAAGGTAAGTATATAACTATTTTTTATTTTAATTCTTTTTGTAAGAGAGATATGGTGCCCACATTACTATATACTACGTGGGATGTGTTAGATACTGCATGAGCTGTGTTACATACTATGTCGCTGTGCTATATATTACGTGGCTGAGCAATATATTACGTGGCTGGGCAATATACTTTGTGGCTCGGCAATATACTACGTCACTGGGCAATATACTACGTCACTGGGCAATATACTATGTGGCTGGGCAATATACTATGTGGCCGGGCAATATACTACATCGCTGGGCATTATACTACGTGGCTGGGCAATATACTACGTCGCTGGGCAATATACTACGTCGCTGGGCAATATATTATGTGGCTGGGCAATATATTATGTGGCTGGGCAATATACTATGTGGCTGGGCAATATACTACGTCCCTGGGCAATATACTACGTGGCTGGGCAATATACTACGTCGCTGGGCAATATACTATGTGGCCGGGCAATATACTACATCGCTGGGCAATATACTACATGGCTGGGCAATATACTACGTCGCTGGGCAATATACTACGTCGCTGGGCAATATATTATGTGGCTGGGCAATATATTATGTGGCTGGGCAATATACTATGTGGCTGGGCAATATACTATGTCGCTGGGCAATATACTACGTGGCTGGGCAATATACTACGTGGCTGGGCAATATACTTTGTGGCTGGGCAATATACTACGTCGCTGGGCAATATACTACGTCACTGGGCAATATACTATGTGGCTGGGCAATATACTATGTGGCCGGGCAATATACTACATCGCTGGGCAATATATTACGTGGCTGGGCAATATACTACATCGCTGGGCAATATACTACGTCGCTGGGCAATATATTATGTGGCTGGGCAATATATTACGTGGCTGGGCAATATACTACGTGGCTGGGCAATATACTATGTCGCTGGGCAATATACTACGTGACTGGGCAACATACTACGTAGCTGGGCAATATACTACATCGCTGGGCAATATACTATGTCACTGGGCAATATACTATGTGGCTCGGCAATATACTACGTCGCTGGGCAATATACTATGTCACTGGGCAATATACTATGTGGCTGGGCAATATACTACGTGGCCGGGCAATATACTACATCGCTGGGCAATATACTACGTGGCTGGGCAATATACTACGTCGCTGGGCAATATACTACGTCGCTGGGCAATATATTATGTGGCTGGGCAATATACTACGTGGCTGGGCAATATACTACGTGGCTGGGCAATATACTATGTCACTGGGCAATATACTACGTGGCTGGGCAATATACTACGTGGTTGGGCAATATACTACGTCGCTGGGAAATATACTATGTGGCTGGGCAATATACTACGTGGACTATGTTATATACTACGTGGGCTGTGCTATTTACTACGTGGCCTGTGCTATATACTATGTGGGCTGTGTTATATACTGCATGGGCTGTGCTATATACTGCGTGGGCTGTGCTACATACTACGTGGCTGTGCTATATACTATGTGGCTGTGCTATATACTACATGGGCTGTGTTATATACTACGTGGATGTGCAATATACTACATGGCTGTGCTATATACTATGTGGCTGGGCAATATACTACGTGGACTGTGCTATTTACTACATGGGCTGTGCTATATACTATGTGGCTGGGCAATATACTACGTGGCTGTGTTTTATACTACGTGGGCTGTGTTATATGCTACGTGGCTGTGCTATATTTCTCTGCTGTATCTGTGCATCATGAATCGTGCTATGTGTTAAAGAGGGGGGCCCACTGAGACTCTTTCGCCCGGGGCCCTCAAAAACCTGGAACCGGCCCTGGCTTCACTGATTGGTCATGCCCGGCTGCGAACAATCAGAGACAGGCGCAGTCCGGCTGCGATTTGGCGCGGAATTTAAACCACGCGTCGCTAATTGGTCGCGCCCGGCCGGCTGAATCCTGTGTATAAATTGCATTATTCTGAAAGCTTCATAAATAAACTACATACATATTCTAGAATACCCGATGCGTTAGAATCGAGCCACCATCTAGTACTCAATAAATGCTAAGCTGCTAGGTCCAAGGTAGAGCAGCTACCAGCAGACTAGGACACCTTGACCAATATAACTAAATTAATAAATTGTATATTTTACTGCAGAAAAACTATTTTATGAGTAGTTTTCCCTGGAAAATCTCTTTGAGCGTGGGGTAAGGCGGGAAGAACATGTGCCTTAGGTGCTACACGTAGGAAAAGAGTTCCAAGAAGCCATGCAATCTTTTGCTGGGATAAAAGTATACAAGGCTAAAACACCAGAATGCTGCCCAGTTTGCCTTATATGTGTTACTGAGGTCAGTTGCTGTACAGTATATTATGGTATGTTATGTATTATATTTATTGATTTTATATGAGTATCAATCTTTTATTTCATACTACAAATGCCAGAACCGGTTGGTGGCACTGAAATCTTCATGTACGGAGCATGCATTAGATATGACACAATGATAATGGTAAGGAAATTACTGGAATTGAATTTTCCAGCTTTAAAGTGAGCAATCATTTTTTCTAGAAGGGAAAATGTTTTCATGTGTCGGCTGAGTCAGCAGCTACTCATATATGAATTTTATGAAAGATTCAGCAGCACGAGAGGAATCAAATACAGGTGGCTCTCCAAGGGTGAAAACAGTTACAGAGATGAATTGATCCATCAAAAGTAATGTGTGAAGGCATTGGGAAAGTGCTGATCATTCCATTTATTCTACGATGAAGTACTTCTCATATATTGTTTGTACTTGATGAGTACAATAATGCATGGACCAAGGAAATTCATTGAGTCAATGTCCCCTTAGCATTCATCCATGATGATCCATGTAATACGTACATCGTATCTAGTTAGCCAGAGTTATTGCATTCTAGGCAATGCCATAAAATGAATTACATTTGGAACCATATATGGTTAAACAGGGTCCGTAAGAGAGATGATGGATAGATAGATAGATAGATAGATAGATAGATAGATAGATAGATAGATAGATAGATAGAAAATAGATAGAAGATAGATATGTAGATAGATAGATAGATAGATAGATAATGCTAATCACACCAAAGAGATTGTATGTTCTTCACCATAGAGTATGTCCTCCAGATGACAGTACACTTCAGGTTATCACAGTGACAAAGAGGCACCTGTCTTAGGCATACCGGGTATAGTCAGGTAATGCTCTGAAGTTTGTTCCTGGAGAGTCTGTAGGGTCTGCTTCTAAACCTAGATGACTGAACAACACGCCTTTCTTCACCACAATCTTCCACTCCATATGGGATTGCAACACCGTAGTGGGCCTCCAGAATCCCAGGTTACCTTTGCTAACTTCATTCACTTCCTGTGCATTCTCACAGGGGCTTCTATGCATCCTACACAACTGGTTACAGCTGGGGATCAGGGCATGAAATTGTCCTTTTTGACGGGTAAGCAGGCAATTCAGTACCAGACTTCCTGAGATTGAACCAACACAGTGAGCTACCCTCCTCATGTGGCTGCTTCACTGCTATTCTCCCAACTCACAACTAGAATTGCAGTTTTTGTAAATTAAGTTCCATTCAGGTGCTGAGCGAACATGCTCAGAAAACGTGTTATCCAAGTATGCTCGGCTGTTATCTGAGTATCTTGGGCATGCTCAGATAATATGTTTGAGTCCCTGCAGCCGCATGATTCGCGGTTCTTAGACAGGCGCAACTTATGTGGGGATGCAGCCACAGTGACTCGAACATATTATCCTAGCATGCACAAGATACTTAGATAACACCCTAGCTTGCTTGGACGACACGTTATCCGAGTGCATTCGCTCATCATTACTTGCAAATGAATGTTTTTCAGGGCAGGAAACAGCAGAAAGGCACTGATGACAGGTAATTAGAGAGCAAGGGTATATGGGGGTGCAGGCAATGTGGGTGTAGATATGGGAGGTGCAAACTACATATGAGGTACATATGGGTGGTGCAGTCTACATGTGGGGTATATATGGGGGAACATTTGTTGGTTGCAGGCTACATATGGAGGTACATATGGAGGTACATATGGGGATGCAAGCTACATGTGGAGGTACATATGGGGGGGCAGGCTACATGTGGGGTTGCTGGCTACATATGGGGGGTACCTATAAGGGTGCAGACTACATGTGGGGGCACACAATGGGATGCAGGCTACATTCCGTGGGGAAAAAATTATTTAGTCAGCCACCAATGGTGCAAGTTCTCCCACTTAAAAATATGAGAGAGGCCTGTAATTGCCATCATAGGTAGACCACAACTATGAGGCTCAAAATGAGAAAACAAATCCAGAAAATCACCTTGTCTGATTTGGCAAGATTTATTTTGCAAATTATGGTGGAAAATAATTATTTGGTCACCTAAAAACATGCAAGATTTCTGGCTCTCACAGACCTGTAACTTTTTAAGAGGCTCCTCTGTCCTCCACTCATTACCTGTAGTAATGGCATCTGTTTGAACTTGTTATGAGAATAAAAGACACCTGTCTACAACCTTAAACAGCTACACTCCAAACTCCTCTATGGTGAAGACCAAAGAGCTGTCAAAGGACACCAGAAACAAAATTGTAGCCCTGCACCAGGCTGGGAAGACTGAATCTGCAATAGGCAAGCAGCTTTGTGTGATGAAATCAACTGTGGGAGCAATATTAAGTAAATGGAAGGCATATAAGACCACTGATAATCTCCCTCGATCTAGGGGTTCCATGCAACATCTTGCTTCGTGGGATCAAAATGATCAAAAAAACGGTGAGCAAAAATCCCAGAACCACACAGGGGGACCTAGTGAATGACCTGCACAGAGCTGGGACCACCATAATAAAGGCTACCATCAGTAACACATTACTCTGCCAGGGACTCAGATCCTGCAGTGCCAGATGTGTCCCCCTGTTTAAGCCAGGTACATGTCCGGGCCAGCATGATGTTTGCTGGAGAGCATTAGGATTATCCAGAAGAGTATTGGGAGAATGTCATATGGTCTTATTAAGCCAACCCATCGGTGACCTGCAATCAAATGACGGGGTCACAGATGGGTGGGTTTTCCGGTGCGCTTGCCGAAAGTGCTTATTAAATGCAGCTGTCAGAGATTGACAGTGGCATTTATCTAGTTAACAGCTGCCGCTGGATCGGGATTCCACACACGGCTGTTAGTGGCACATGTCTGCTGTTCAAAACAGCTGACATGTGCCAGAAAAGATATGGTCTCAGTATCGGAGCCCACATAAAAGGCAGGGAGTATAACATTGGCGTACTATTATGCCCGATGTCAGAAAGGGGTTAAAGTAGTTGCATAAAAATGGACCACACACGGATATAAAAAACAAATGTAAGATGGCACATGGAGTAACATGAGAAAAAAAATCATCTGAGTTTTCTGGATGAAACTCAGATGATGTCTCATATGCTATTTTGCAGGCACCCTTCGACTGTCAGCAGAACCCTATAATACCGGTGAACTTGACCGACATTAGTCTGGTGTGTATGGGGGACTTTAACCACTATCTATAGTGTATGGCCACTTTTAGTCTGACTTGTCAGTAGGGAGCATCATGACAGAGTGCCTAGAGCAGAATGAATACCAAATACGGCCCTGGATAATGGCATAAAGGAGTACAAATCCTTTCAGGCTATAGTTCTAGTAGCCGGGCACATACAGTATCAGAGACAAATATTACAATCAAGACATTAATGTAATCCTGTACTTTGGACCACTACAAAGGCTCCATTTCAACCTCATAGAAATAATAGGGAACAGAGGAAGTTCACTTTCAGGAGCAGAGATGCTTAAAGGGATTTTCCCTAGTGATAAGAGAGTGTGCTTGACACTGCTCGATACTCGATCAAGCATCTGGGTTAGTGTTGAGCGAGTGTACTCGTTGCTTGGTTTTTTTTTAGTTTTTGTTGACTCACCTGCATGATTTACGGCTGCTAGCCAGCCTGAGTAAATGTGGGGGTTGCCTGGTTGCTAGGGAATCCCCACATGTCTTAAAGCTGTCTATCAGCTGTAAATCATGCAGCTTAGCCAACGAAAACGAACTCTCCGAGCACTAACAAATACTCGGAGATCATCCGATAGTGCTAGGGAAAACCCGTGCAACGAGTATACTCGCTCATCACTAATCGGAGTGCTCGGGCAGGCTCGTTACTCGGCCTAGTATCGCGTGGTGCTTGAGACCATGTGCGAGTCCCCACCCCACCTGTTTCGCATTGTTTTTTAATCACTATTCATGCATGGATTGCCTGCCAATCATGGTAATGTTGTAGGCATATTGGCTACTGACATTACTGTTATTTGAGCTGCGGTTTCATGTCATTAGATCTATATAAGACCCAGTGATGCTATGCTCGCCACACTGTACTTAGAAATAGTTCAGATAGAGCTGATTCACAAGGAATAGTGAATTAGATTGATTATTGCCTTACAGTTTTTGCTACTGCAACGTAAAATCAAGTGTCGTTTTCAGGGCTAAGTCAAGTCTATTCTATTCTTTATTAATACTGCTCTTAGCTGCATTTAGTGTAGGAAGAGCTGCTCGAGAAGGTATAGTGTTTTACAGGCATCTAGGCAGAGATTAATATCTTACAATTCATGCTGCTGCAATGTAAAACCAAAATTACTTTTCAGGGCTAAATCTAATCTATGCTGTTCCCTATTAATACTGCTGATAGCTGCATTTAGTCTTGGGAGAGAATTGCGAGCCCTAGTTCCATCAGGCTTTCCCCCACCTCCTGCAACAGTTCCTGCACCCCTTCATCTTCCTCATTCTGCATCTCCAAATTATCTTCCATATCAGTCACAAGCTGAAAGTGGAGCGGCCCCCAAATGCAGGGCAGCGGGGTACTCGGTACCCGGTCTCTCGGTCTCGGTTCTAGGGGTGTCATGGTGGCCCGACCCGGTCCGTGGCCCTTCTAAGGGGCGCCCAAATCAAAGTGTAGGTGAAAGTTTGTCAAGTGTTCGTGACGCCACCTGTGGTATTCAGTCAGGGTGACCGACGCTGCTAGGGGTCCGCTGGGGTGATGGAATGGCAGCTAGATGTTGTAACTTCCCACAGGTGAAGTATGTCCCCAGGGCTTCCCTTGATGAGTAGATGGTAATGGTGTAGGTCGCAGTAAATGACGAGGACACAGGAATGCAGTCTCTTTACCTCTTTACTGAAGGCTTCGGCATCCGCAATCCAGAGCACTGCTAACAGGGCTGGCTGAGACCGGCCGGTCCGAAGGCACATCCAGAGTTCCCTTTGCAGGTGGAAATCTGTAGCCTTCCTACTAGCGCCTGTGTGTTATAGTACCTCCCTGCTGAGCACCACGGGATAGTCCTCACAAGTCACAACTGTTGTGTATGTTTCTGTTCTTTCTCTCCGTCCCCCAGATGGTTTGGATAGGACGCACCCGTATGACGGGGTAGGCCTGGAGTTATTTTATAGGGACCCTAGAGACGCCCCTCTCCCACAATTGCCTCCGTTGTCTTCATTAGGTGTAAAGGTGAGACAGCCAACCTAGAGTTAACTGTCCTGCCATAGTTCAAAGTAATGCGTAGAGTCTATTACTTCCTTGGCGTTCCGACCGCCAGCTACGCGCCTCAGAAGGATGTTGCCGATCTTGGGGCACGACTCCTCCTGGTTCTATCTCCTTTGTGCTGTGATCTCGTTTCTCACTTCTCCACAATATACTTCGCTTCGTGTCCTTTCTTAAGATGCCGCCACAATGAGGTGCAGGCATGGCTTCGTAACGATCTGTCTGTGCTAGGCCACTGCCAGGATCCCACCCCTGACAGGGACCTCCCTGAGTCTTCCCAAGCAACGCTCTCTCTCACTATATGTTACTTGGGCAAAACCCAGTCAGCTTCTCCCTAACTTCCTATCCAACCCCCAGTTTTACCAGAGTGTGAGGAGTGGCCTAATACATAGAACCTTTTGCTCCCTCTGGTGGCCGGAGTGTGAAGTGTAGTGTGTGACTGTGATACCTGGTCAAGTGAACTCCTTTACTGCCATCATCAGACGTACCATCACTCCCATTAGCGGCAGAGCTACACTACTGCAACGACCAGGACTCTGGGGCGCTGCACTCCCCCCCCCCGTTAAATCCAGTACTCCCGGACTGGGAAAAGAAGAACAACAATACATGTTAGCAAAATTTTTGAATGCTGTAAACAAGTAAATTTAACAGTGCTTCCCTTTATGGGAGGTGAGAACACTTGAACGTTACAAGCAGAAACATATTTACATTGTGTTGAAGATTTTAAATAACACTTATTAAATATCTAGCTATAAATAACTATCATTACCCAGCCGGGCATACTATCTACTATCTACTATCTACTAAGTGCAAACTTTTCTTGAACAATAATTTAACTTTTCCTTTAAGGGCGTAAGGGCAGGTACCCACAAAAGGTATATTATAAGACTAAAAGTGCAAATCAACGTTTTTCTTTAATTCTCTTCCTCATATGCAGGACTCTCTTGTCTACCCCCATGGGCCTACTGTATCTTTCCTTGGCTTTCTATCATCAGTTCTAGTAATCACTTTAACTTCAGTTTTATTCAAACAACATTATCAACATTTCTATTTCTTATCACTATCTTTCTAACTACATACTACTACTATGTAAAACATTATTACTGTCTAACTATTTTAAGGCACATTATGACTTAAGCTAAGTGCAACAACTAGACATTCCCTTTAAGAGGGAAACCAAGTCTCTTTTGAGGTAGTGCAAACTCTCAAGTTGCAAGTCTGTTCAAAGCAAGAACTTCTGCGCTGTAATCAGGAACAGTCTCTTCAAAAAGCTCTTCTTATTGTAAAACCAGTAGAGGGCACCCTTAAGAAGGTGCAAACTATATACAGCAACAGTTTGTGAATCATTCACCATCCATGATTCGGCAGTCTTTTAGAACAATGATGAACTTGTGCAAAAACATAAAACAATAGGGATCCCGGGTCAACAAAGTGATCCCTTTAAGAATAACCCTAAAAGGGTTTAAAGCAGCAAAGACAGGAAAAAAAACAGTTAACTATTTACAGTTTCAGGTTTCTGAGGTTTAGTTGGACGGCTTCCAGGGCTGCACCTGGCACTTAACCCTTCTTGGCCTGGGAAGGGTGAGGTCCAGGGTTACACCCAGTGCTGGATAAATGCCGTTAATCCGTCTTTCATGTACGGTTAAGTCATGCGCAGCGATGGAGGTCTGTGTAGCTTGAGTATGGGCATTTGCTGCAGCAGAGGTAGCGGCTGCTGCAAGATCAGTCACTGGAACGGAGTCAGCAGCTGTGGCACTAGCAGTCGCTGGAGTGGTGTCGGTCATCAGGGCAGGGTCGTTCTTCATACCTGCTTCAGATGCGGTCCCTCCGGTGCCGGTCTGCTCTGTCTCCGCTGGGGTCTGGAACGCTGGTTGCGGGGCCTTGTGCTGCAACGTCATCTCTGTTTGCAGCATCTCGCTTTCCAGCAGGGCCTTGCTTTCTGGCTTCGGAGCGCTGGAACTTCTTTCCTGCTCCGGACCAGACGAGGCTGCGGACAGGTGTCTGGTGAGGCTCCCGATGAAGATCTTCTTCCACCCGGCCTCAGTGCTCAGCTGCGTCCGCAGGAGTTGGTCGCTGAGCTCTTCCACGCCGGCCTGCAGGAAATCAGCATCAGCGGTGGAGACCTGGTTACAGTGCCCCTCCGGGTAGCTGGGGGAGTCCTCTGCTCCGACCCCACGCTCCGGCTCCGGGTGGCTGGCCATGGCGTCCTCCACATGGCTGACTTCTTCTTTTGTCCTTTTCCCGCTCTCTCCTTCGTGGGCGGTTTCGCTTTCTTTGTCTCTGCCCTCCATTGAGAATCAGGAGGCAGATCTCGGCTGCTGACGGACACGTCCTCAAGGTACAGAAATACTTAGACTGGGCGGCCATTGTTCTTCGCGCTCTTCAGTTTGTCCACGTCCACAAATCCACACCCTTCTTCTCCTGCGCTCCTCGTAGCGCTGTAATGGCGGCGGTTTTGGTGGGAATTTTTGGCGCAAATAGCAATACACAGTCTTTGCAATAAATCACGATTCAAGCACAATTCAATCACAATTCCAAGGCACACATGACCTGATTCTCAGGCTTAAATAGATCCTGTTTGTGACGCCAAGTTTTGGAGCGGCCCCCAAATGCAGGGCAGCAGGTACTCGGTACCGCGTCCCTCGGTCTCGGTTCTAGGGGTGTCATGGTGGCCCGACCCGGTCCATGGCCCTGCTAAGGGGCGCCCAAATAAAAGTGTATGTGAAAGTTTGTCAAGTGTTCGTGACGCCACCTGTGGTATTCAGTCAGGGTGACCGACGCTGCTAGGGGTCCGCTGGGGTGATGGAATGGCAGCTAGATGTTGTAACTTCCCACAGGTGAAGTATGTCCCCAGGGCTTCCCTTGATGAGTAGATGGCAATGGTGTAGGTCGCAGTAAATGACGAGGACACAGGGTTGCAGTCTCTTTACCTCTTTACTGAAGGCTTCAGCATCCGCAATCCAGAGCACTGCTAACAGGGCTGGCTGAGACCGGCCGGTCCGAAGGCACATCCAGAGTTCCCTTTGCAGGTGGAAATCAGTAGCCTTCCTACTAGCGCCTGTGTGTTGTAGTACCTCCCTGCTGAGCACCACGGGATAGTCTTCACAACTATCATGTATGTTTCAGTTCTTTCTCTCCGTCCCCCAGATGGTTTGGCTAGGACGCACCCATATGATGGGGCAGGCCTGGAGTTATTTTATAGGGACCCTAGAGACGCCCCTCTCCCACAATTGCCTCCGTTGTCTTCATTAGGTGTAAAGGTGAGACAGCCAACCTAGAGTTAACTGCCGTAGTTCAAAGTAATGCGTAAAGTCTATTACTTTCTCGGCGTTCCGGCCGCCGGCTACGCGCCTCAGAAGGATGTTGCCAATCTTGGGGCACGACTCCTCCTGGTTCTATCTCCTTTGTGCTGTGATCACGTTTCTCACTTCTCCACAATATACTTCGCTTTGTGTCCTTTCTTAAGATGCCGCCGCAATGAGGTGCAGGCATGGCTCCGTAACGATCTGTCTGTGCTAGGCCACTGCCAGGATCCCACCCCTGACAGGGACCTCCCTGAGTCTTCCCAAGCAACGCTCTCTCTCACTAGATGTTACCTGGGCAAAACCCAGTCAGCTTCTCCCTAACTTCCTATCCAACCCCCAGTTTTACCAGAGTGTGAGGTGTGGCCTAATACATAGAACCTTTTGCTCCCCCTGGTGGCCGGAGTGTGAAGTGCAGTGTGTGACTGTGATATCTGGTCAGGTGAACTCCTTTAGTGCCATCAGACGTAGCATCACTCCCCTTAGCCGCAGAGCGACACTACTGCAACGATCAGGACTCTGGGGCACTGCAAATGCACTGTAGCACTGCCTTGGTAAACCAGCAACAGACTCTGCTGAAACTCATTTCTTTAAGTCAGTGGTCCCCAACCTTTTATGCCCCAGGGACTGTCTTCATGCAAGACCATTCTTCCATGGCCCGGCAGGGCGGGTTGGATGTGGGGCAGAGGCAAGGCTTTGGTCATATGGGGTGAGGTTATGGACCGAGTTGTAGTTTAGTGCATAGTTATCATTTAATTATGACATTTATATAGTATGATGATTCCACCTGTAATCCCCCATATATAGTATGATAGCCCAACACATATAATCCCCCATGTATAGTATGATGGCCCCACACCTATAATCTCCCATATATAATGATGGTCCCACACATGTAATCCCCCATATATAGTATCATGGCACCACACATGTAATCCCCCATATATAGTTTGATGGCCCTACACCTGTAATCCCCCATATATAATGATGACCCCACACCTGTAATACCCCACATATAGTATGATGGCCCCACATGTATAATCCCCAATTATATAGTATGATGGCCCCACACATATAATCTCCCATATATACTGATGGCCCCACACATATAATCCCCCATATATAGTATGATGGCCCCACACATATAATCCCCCATATATAATGATGGCCCCACACATATAATCCCCCATATATAGTATGATGGCCCCACACATATAATCCCCCATATATAATGATGGCTCCACACATATAATCCCCCATATATAATGATGGCCCCACACATATAATCTACCATATATAATGATGCCCCACACCTGTAATTTCTCATATATAATATCATGGCCCCACAAAGTACTGATTGGTATATATATATATAGCAAAAAAAAGGAACAGCACAATTATCTTCTGGTGCAAGGCCCCCAGACCACCTGTCCCCTGATTGCTCCAAATACGCACAAATTCAAGGCTTGAGAAAGGCTCATTCAGAGCCGAAACGTCACCCAGACATGTGGGTTAAATACATTTTTCACCAAGGATATGGAGTGCTGCCTTCATTTTTTGAATTTGTGTAAATATATAAACATACATACATAAAAAAGGGGTGGACAAAATTATTGGCACTGTTTGAAAAATCATGTGATGCTTCTTTAACCCCTTCCCGACCTTTGACGCCACATAGGCATCATGAAAGTCGGTGCGAATCCGACCTGTGACGCCTATGTGGCGTCATGGAATGATCGCGTCCCTGCAGATCGGGTGGAAGGGTTAACTCCAATTTCACCCGATCTGCAGGGACAGGGGGAGTGGTACTTCAGCCCAGGGGGGGTGGCAACACCCCCCCCATGGCTACGATCGCTCTGATTGGCTGTTGAAAGTGAAACAGCCAATCAGAGTGATTTGTAATATTTCACCTATAAAAATGGTGAAATATTACAATCCAGCCATGGCCGATGCTGCAATAGCATGTGCCATGGCTGGAGACCCCGATCTGCCCCCCCCCCACTGCCACCGATCACCTCCCAAGTCGTCCTTTCTGCCCCGTCCTCCTGTCCGCTCCCCCGTCCTCCTGTCCGCTCCCCCCGTTCTCCGATCCCCCCCAGTGTTCCGATCCCACCCCCCATACTTACCGAGCTCCGATGTCCCTCCCAGTGTCCGTCCGTCTTCTCCATGGGCGCCGCCATCTTGGAAAATGGCGGGCGCAGGCGTAGTGCGCCCGCCGAATCTGCCGGCCGGCAGATTCGTTCCCTGTACATTTTGGTCGCTGTGAAAGGTTCTATCACAGCGATCAAAATAAAAAAATAGTAAATAAACCTCCCCCTTTATCACCCCCATAGGTAGGGACAATAATAAAATACAGAAAATATAATTATTTTAGTTTTTCCATTAGGGTTAGGGTTAGGGGTAGGGTTAGGGGTAGGGGTAGGGTTAGGGTTGAACTTAGGATTAGGGTTGCACTTAGGGTTAGGGTTGCACTTTGGGTTAGGGTTGCACTTTGGGTTAGGGTTGCACTTAGGGTTGCACTTAGGGTTAGGGTTGCACTTAGGGATAGGGTTACACTTAGGGTTGCACTTGGTGTTGCACTTAGGGTTGCACTTAGGGTTAGGGTTGCACTTAGGGTTACGGTTGCACTTAGTGTTGCACTTAGGGTTAGAGTTGCACTTAGGGTTAGGGTTCCACTTAGGGCTAGGGTTCCACTTAGGGCTAGGGTTAGAATTAGGGTTAGGGTTAGAATTAGGGTTAGGATTAGGGTTAGGGTTGCAATTATTGTTAGGGTTACAATTAGGGTTAGAATTAGGGCTAGGATTGTAATTAGGGTTAGAATTAGGCTATGTGCACACGGTGCGGATTTGGCTGTGGATCCGCAGCGGATTGGTCACTGCGGATTTGTAGCAGTTTTCCATCACGTTTACAGTACCACGTAAACCTATGCAAAAACCAAATCCACTGTGCCCATGGTGCGGAAAATACAGCACGGAAACGCTGCGTTGCATTTTCCACAGCATGTCAATTCTTTGTGCGGATTCCGCAGCGTTTTACACCTGCTCCATAATAGGAATACGCAGGTGAAATCCACACAAAAAACACTGGAAATCCGCGGTAAATCCGCAGGTAAAGCGCAGTGCGTTTTACCTGAAGATTTTTCAAAAACGGTGCGGAAAAATCCACACACAAATCCGCAACGTGAGCACATAGCCTTAGGGTTAGGGTTGGAATTAGAGTTAGGGTTGGAATTAGGGTTAAGACTAGGGTTAGGGGTCTGTTGGGGTTAGGATTGTGGTTAGGGTTGGGATTAGGGTGTGGGGTGTGTTGGGGTTAGTGTTGGAGTTAGAATTGAGGGGTTTCCACTGTTTAGGCACATCAGAGGGTCTCCAAACGCGACATGGCGCCACCATTGATTCCAGCCAATCTTGCGTTGAAAAAGTCAAATGGTGCTCTCTCCCTTCCGAGCCCCGGCATGTGCCCAAACAGTGGTTTACCCCCACATATGGGGTTCCAGCGTACTCAGGAGAAACTGGACAACAACTTTTGTGGTCCAATTTCTCCTGTAACCCTTGGGAAAATAAAAAATTGAGGGCTAAAAAATTATTTTTGAGGAAAGAAAAATGATTTTTTTATTTTCACAGCTCTGCGTTATAAACTTCTGTGAAGCACTTGGGTGTTCAAAGTGCTCACCACACATCTAGATAAGTTCCTTTGGGGGGTCTAGTTTCCGAAATGGGGTCACTTGTGGGGGGTTTCTACTGTTTAGGCACATCAGGTGCTCTGCAAACGCAACGTGACGCCCGCAGAGCATTCCATCAAAGTCTGCATTTCAAAACGTCACTACTTCACTTCCGAGCCCCGGCATGTGCCCAAACAGTAGTTTACCCCCACATATAGGGTATCAGCATACTCAGGACAAACTGGACAACAACATTTGGGGTCCAATTTCTCCTGTTACCCTTGGGAAAATAAAAAATTCTGGGCTAAAAATCATTTTTGAGGAAAGAAAAATTATTTTTTATTTTCACGGCTCAGCGTTATAAACTTCTGTGAAGCACTTAAAGTGCAAAGTTTAAAGTGCTCACTATGCATCTAGATAAGTTCCTTGGGGGGTCTAGTTTCCAAAATGGGGTCACTTGTGGGGAAGCTCCAATGTTTAGGCACACAGGGGCTCTCCAAACGCGACATGGTGTCCGCTAAAGATGGAGATAATTTTTCATTCAAAAAGTCAAATGGCACTCCTTCCCTTCCGAGCCTTACCATGTGCCCAAACAGTGGTTTACCCCCACATGTGAGGTATCAGTGTACTCAGGAGAAATTGCCCAACAAATTTTAGGATCCATTTTATCCTGTTGCCCATGTGAAAATTAAAAAATTGAGGCTAAAAAATTTTTTGTGAAAAAAAAGTACTTTTTCATTTTTACGGATCAATTTGTGAAGCACCTGGGGGTTTAAAGTGCTCACTATGCATCTAGATAAGTTCCTTGGGGCGTCTAGTTTCCAAAATGGGGTCACTTGTGGGGGAGCTCCAATGTTTAGGCACACGGGGGCTCTCCAAACGCGACATGGTGTCCGCTAAAGATTGGAGCCAATTTTCCATTCAAAAAGTCAAATGGCGCTCCTTCCCTTTCGAGTTCTGCCGTGCGCCCAAACAGTGGTTTATCTTCACATATGAGCGTACTCAGAACAAATTGGACAACAACTTTCGTGGTCCAGTTTCTCTTTTTACCCTTGGGAAAATAAGAAAATTGTTGCTAAAAAATCATTTTTGTGACTAAAAAGTTAAATGTTCATTTTTTCCTTCCATGTTGCTTCTGCTGCTGTGAAACACCTGAAGGGTTAATAAACTTCTTGAATGTGGTTTTGAGCACCTTGAGGGGTGCAGTTTTTAGAATGGTGTGACTTTTGGGTATTTTCAGCCATATAGAACCCTCAAACTGACTTCAAATGTGAGGTGGTCCCTAAAAAAAATGGTTTTGTAAATTTTGTTGTACAAATGAGAAATCACTGGTCAAATTTTAACCCTTATAACTTCCTAGCAAAAAAAAATGTTGTTTCCAAAATTGTGCTGATGTAAAGTAGACATGTGGGAAATGTTATTTATTAACTATTTTGTGTAACATAACTCTCTGGTTTACCAGAATAAAAATTCAAAATGTGAAAATTGCAAAATTTTCAAAATTTTCGCCAAATTTCCGTTTTTTTCACAAATAAACGCAGAAATTATCGACCTAAATTTACCACTAACATGAAGCCCAATATGTCACGAAAAAACAATCTCATAATCGCTAGGATCCGTTGAAGTCTTCCTGAGTTATTACCTCATAAAGGGACACTGGTCAGAATTGCAAAAAATGGCGAGGTCATTAAGGTCAAAATAGGCTGGGTCATGAAGGGGTTAATTTGTGTAATTAACAGCACCTGTAACTTACCTGTGGCACCTAACAGGTGTTGGCAATAACTAAATCACACTTGCAGCCAGTTGACATGGATTAAAGTTGACTCAACCTCTGTCATGTGTCCTTGTGTGTACCACATTGAGCATGGAGAAAAGAAAGACCAAAGAACTGTCTGAGGACTTGAGAAACCAAATTGTGAGGAAGCATGAGCAATCTCAAGGTTACAAGTCCATCTCCAAAGACCTGAATGTTCCTGTGTCATCAAGAAGTTTAAAGCCCATGGCACTGTGGCTAACCTCCCTAGATGTGGATGGAAAAGAAAAATTGGCAAGAGATTTCAACACAAGATTGTGCGGATGTTGGATAAAGAACCTCGACTAACATCCAAACAAGTTCAAGCTGCCCTGCAGTCCGAGGGTATAACAGTGTCAACCCGTACTATCCGTTGGCGTCTGAATGAAAAGGGACTGTATGGTAGGAGACCCAGGAATACCCCACTTCTTACACCGAGACACAAAAAAGCCAGGCTGGAGTTTGCCAAAACTTACCTGAAAAAAGCCTAAAACGTTTTGGAAGAATGTTCTCTGGTTAGATGAGACAAAAGTAGAGCTTTTTGGGCAAAGGCATCAACATAGAGTTTACAGGAGAAAAAAAAGGCATTCAAAGAAAAGAACAGTCAAATGTGGCGGAGGTTCCCTGATGTTTTGGGGTTGCTTTGCTTTGCTGCCTCTGGCACTGGACTGCTTGACCGTGTGCATGGCATTATGAAGTCTGAAGACTACCAACAAATTTTGCAGCATAATGTAGGGCACAGTGTGAGAAAGCTGGGTCTCCCTCAGAGGTCATGGGTCTTCCAGCAGGACAATGACCCAAAACACACTTCAAAAAGCACTAGAAAATGGTTTGAGAGAAAGCACTGGAGACTTCTAAGGTGGCCAGCAATGAGTCCAGACCTGAATCCCATAGAGAACCTGTGGAGAGATCTAAAAATGGCAATTTGGTGAAGGCACCCTTCAAATATCAGGGACCTGGAGCAGTTTGCCAAAGAAAAATGGTCTAAAATTCCAGCAGAGCATTGTAAGAAACTCATTGATGGTTACCGGAAGCGGTTGGTCGCAGTTATTTTGGCTAAAGGTTGTGCAACCAAGTATTAGGCTGAGGGTGCCAATACTCTTGTCTGGCCTATTTTTGGAGTTTTGTGTGAAATGATCAATGTTTTGCTTTTTGCTTCATTCTCTTTTGTGTTTTTTTCATTTAAGACAAATTAAATAAAGATAATAATACCAAAGAATTTGTGTTTGCAATCATTTTCAGGAAGAAACTGAGTAATATCTGGCAGAATTGCAGGGGTGTGAATTTTGGCCATGACTGTATGTATATATATATATATATATATATATATATATACACAACAAAAAAAATACTCACCACTAGTGTTGAGCGATACCGTCCGATACTTGAAAGTATCGGTATCGGAAAGTATCGGCCGATACCGGCAAAGTATCGGATCCAATCCGATACCGATACCCGATACCAATACAAGTCAATGGGACTCAAGTATCGGACGGTATTCCTGATGGTTCCCAGGGTCTGAAGGAGAGGAAACTCTCCTTCAGACCCTGGGATCCATATAAATGTGTAAAATAAAGAATTAAAATAAAAAATATTGCTATACTCACCTGTCCGACGCAGCCTGGACCTCAGCGAGGGAACCGGCAGCGTTGTTTGTTTAAAATTTGCGCTTTAACTTGGTTACGTGAAGTCCCAGCTTGTGATTGGTCAGGGCGGCCATGTGACGTCACGGGAGGCTGGACACGCGCGCTTTTTAAAATACGCGCATGTCCAGCCTCCCGTGACGTCACGGCTTGTGATTGGTTAATGGCGGCCATGTTGCCGGGACGCGGACCAATCACAGCAAGCCGTGACGTAATTTCGTCACGGCTTGCTGTGATTGGTCCGCGTCCCGGCAACATGGCCGCCCTGACCAATCACAAGCCGGGACTTCACGTAACCAAGTAAAAGCGCGAAATTTAAACAAACAACGCTGCCGGTTCCCTCGCTGAGGTCCAGGCTGCGTCGGACAGGTGAGTATAGCAATATTTTTTATTTTAATTCTCTCTTTTACACATTATTACATTAATGTTGTTGCGATACCCGATACCCGATACCACAAAAGTATCGGATCTCGGTATCGGAAATTCCGATACAGCAAATATCGGCCGATACCCGATACTTGCAGTATCGGAATGCTCAACACTACTCACCACTCTTCCTCTCTTCATTCCTTGCTGCTCCAGTCGGGCCTCGGTTGCAGCGTTACTATGGCCATGGGCGGGAAAGTGGAGTGCATGCTTCCTGCCCAGAAACAGCGCTGACATATAACAGTGTCAGTGCATTCCCGCATGCAGCCACACATACGTTGCAGAGTTCAGATGTGATGAACGCTGCATGCGTACCCGCGACCCACACCGGTGATAATAAACAACCAGGGCAGGCACCTGCAGTGTGCACTGAGCCGCCGCAGAGCAGAGCACACTGACAGTGTTTAGTGCTGGTCTGCGGCAGCGCCGCGGACTGTCAAAAGAACCAACTGGTCCTGGGCCGCAGACCGGTGGTTGAGGACACCTGCTTTAGGTGACAGCACACCGCTGAAGAGCTGTTGACAGGTCTAACAGACCAGACAAATCTGTGGCTTTCGCCGATGAACTTACATCCATGCATGGTCGCATTTAATTATGGCCTGGTGGCTGCTCTGAAACTTGGCAAGCACGCACATGTGTCATACCTGGCCAATGTGCTCAAGTTAGTGGTACAGCATTTTCTGACACAGATTTGCCTTAGTTACTTGTGAAGTTATGCAGCGTATGGGTTCATTTCCGCTAATCACCTTCATCTGTTGCCGGTCTGGCAGTGCTGCATCTGCCTTTGTAAGTGTCAACTCTCCAACTGGTTTGCAACCTGACCATGCACTGGAACTCGACATTACATACAGTCATAATAATAATAATATTTATTTTTATATAGCACTAACATATTCCGCAGCGCTTTACAGTTTGCACACATTACACAGGTCTGCGACTAAAAAGCTGTTTGATTATTTTCATCTAATTTCCATGTACTTTGGTGTGCTGAAAACGAAAAAAATATTGAAAAAAATCCTGGACGTCAGGGTTTGCCACAAAATGCAAAATTCTCTTCAAATTTAGTATTTTTTTGGTATTTTTTTATCTTAGGGTTTTGCAACTCAAAATTACTATTAATTAATTCACATCAATGCATTGAAGATATATAATGCCAAAAAAATATAACTTTCAAAGAAAAGAACTTTCAGAGTGAGCTAATGAAACCAGCATCAGCATGTTGCAAGCTGAACGAGCAGGCTCTGACATGCCCGGGCTTGATTTAATTGTTTTATCTTGGTTCTCGCCTGTTCACACTTTTTCATCTCAGTTCGTGTTAGCTCGTCATATTCAACCATGTTTCCCAAAATTAGCATTATGGCTCAGCAGAAGTGTATTAATTCGCCTGACAGTCTCTGTTACATTTGTGGTGAATATACAAACAGCTGAATATTACAAACTTTGTGAAAAAAGTATACTTTGCTTATTTCGGACTAAAGCTTGGAGATCAAGATAAAGCTTGGGTGCCTCATAAAGTGTGCAAACGGTGTGTTGAGGACCTCCGAAATTGGTTCAAGGGTATGTAAAAAGCTTTCTGTTATGGGATTCCTATGGTATGGCGAGAGCAAAAGAACCATAGTGACGATTGTTACTTTTGTTCATGCGATGTGAAAGGGTATAATTCAAAATGGAAGCATAACTGTTATGGTTCTCAATGGCAAGAGAACATAGCCCAGCATACATAGGAACTAGCTCTTGGAAGGATGGAAACTTAAACTGACCATGAACTAAACCTGCCGCACAACTAACAGTAGCCGGGTAGCGTAGCCTGCGTTTTATCCCTAGACGCCCAGCGCCGGCCGGAGGACTAACTAATCCTGGCAGAGGAAAATATAGTCCTGGCTCACCTCTAGAGAAATTTCCCCGAAAGGCAGACAGAGGCCCCCACATATATTGGCGGTGATTTAAGATGAAAATGACAAACGTAGTATGAAAATAGGTTTAGCAAAATCGAGGTCCGCTTACTAGATAGCAGGAAGACAGAAAGGGTACTTTCATGGTCAGCTGAAAACCCTATCAATACACCATCCTGAAATTACTTTAAGACTCTAGTATTAACTCATAACATCAGAGTGGCAATTTCAGATCACAAGAGCTTTCCAGACACAGAAACGAAACTGCAGCTGTGAACTGGAACAAAATGCAAAAAACAAACAAGGACAAAAGTCCGACTTAGCTGGAAGTTGTCTGGTAGCAGGAACATGCACAGAAAGGCTTCTGATTACAATGTTGACCGGCATGGAAGTGACAGAGGAGCAAGGCCAAACAGCGACTCCCACATCCCGATGGGAACAGGCGAACAGAGGGGACGACGCACACAAGTTCAACTCCACCAGTGGCCACCGGGGGAGCCCAAAATCCAATTTCACAACAGTACCCCCCCCTCAAGGAGGGGGCACCGAACCCTCACCAGAACCACCAGGGCGATCAGGATGAGCCCTATGAAAGGCACGGACCAGATCGGAGGCATGAACATCAGAGGCAGTCACCCAAGAATTATCCTCCTGACCGTATCCCTTCCATTTGACCAGATACTGGAGTTTCCGTCTGGAAACACGGGAGTCCAAGATTTTTTCCACAACGTACTCCAACTCGCCCTCAACCAACACCGGAGCAGGAGGCTCAACGGAAGGCACAACCGGTACCTCATACCTGCGCAACAATGACCGATGAAAAACATTATGAATAGAAAAAGATGCAGGGAGGTCCAAACGGAAGGACACAGGGTTAAGAATCTCCAATATCTTGTACGGGCCGATGAACCGAGGCTTAAACTTAGGAGAAGAAACCCTCATAGGGACAAAACGAGAAGACAACCACACCAAGTCCCCGACACAAAGCCGAGGACCAACCCGACGCCGGCGGTTGGCAAAAAGCTGAGTCTTCTCCTGGGACAACTTCAAATTGTCCACCACCTGCCCCCAAATCTGATGCAACCTCTCCACCACAGCATCCACTCCAGGACAATCCAAAGATTCCACCTGACCGGAGGAAAATCGAGGATGAAACCCCGAATTACAGAAAAAAGGAGACACCAAGGTGGCAGAGCTGGCCCGATTATTGAGGGCAAACTCCGCTAAAGGCAAAAAAGCAACCCAATCATCCTGATCTGCAGACACAAAACACCTCAAATATGTCTCCAAAGTCTGATTCGTCCGCTCGGTCTGGCCATTAGTCTGAGGATGGAAAGCAGACGAGAAAGACAAATCTATGCCCATCCTAGCACAGAATGCCCGCCAAAATCTAGACACGAATTGGGTTCCTCTGTCAGAAACGATATTCTCCGGAATACCATGCAAACGAACCACATTTTGAAAAAACAGAGGAACCAACTCGGAAGAAGAAGGCAACTTAGGCAGGGGAACCAAATGGACCATCTTAGAGAAACGGTCACACACCACCCAGATGACAGACATCTTCTGAGAAACAGGAAGATCCGAAATAAAATCCATCGAGATGTGCGTCCAAGGCCTCTTCGGGATAGGCAAGGGCAACAACAATCCACTAGCCCGAGAACAACAAGGCTTGGCCCGAGCACAAACGTCACAAGACTGCACAAAGCCTCGTACATCTCGTGACAGGGAAGGCCACCAGAAGGACCTTGCCACCAAATCCCTGGTACCAAAGATTCCAGGATGACCTGCCAACGCAGAAGAATGAACCTCAGAAATGACTTTACTGGTCCAATCATCAGGAACAAACAGTCTACCAGGTGGGCAACGATCAGGTCTATCCGCCTGAAAATCCTGCAAGGCCCGCCGCAGGTCTGGAGAAACGGCAGACAATATCACTCCATCCTTAAGGATACCTGTAGGTTCAGAATTACCAGGGGAGTCAGGCTCAAAACTCCTAGAAAGGGCATCCGCCTTAACATTCTTAGAACCCGGTAGGTATGACACCACAAAATTAAACCGAGAGAAAAACAACGACCAGCGCGCCTGTCTAGGATTCAGGCGTCTGGCGGACTCAAGATAAATTAAATTTTTGTGGTCGGTCAATACCACCACCTGATGTCTAGCCCCCTCAAGCCAATGACGCCACTCCTCAAAAGCCCACTTCATGGCCAAAAGCTCCCGATTCCCAATATCATAATTCCGCTCGGCGGGCGAAAATTTACGAGAAAAAAAAGCACAAGGTTTCATCACGGAGCAGTCGGAACTTCTTTGCGACAAAACCGCCCCAGCTCCGATTTCAGAAGCGTCGACCTCAACCTGAAAAGGAAGAGCAACATCAGGCTGACGCAACACAGGGGCGGAAGAAAAGCGGCGCTTAAGCTCCCGAAAGGCCTCCACAGCAGCAGGGGACCAATCAGCAACATCAGCACCCTTCTAAAGGTACCTTCACACGAAGCGACGCTGCAGCGATAGCGACAACGATGTCGATCGCTGCAGCGTCGCTGTTTGGTCGCTGGAGAGCTGTCACACAGACCGCTCTCCAGCGATCAACTATGCCGAGGTCCCCTGGTAACCAGGGTAAACATCGGGTAACTAAGCGCAGGGCCGCGCTTAGTAACCCGATGTTTACCCTGGTTACCAGCGTAAAATCTAAAAAAAACAAACAGCACATACTTACATTCACGTCCCCCTGCGTCCACTTCCTGACTGACTGAGCGCCGTACAGTGAGAGCAGAGCGGTGACGTCACCGCTGTGCTGCTTTCACTTTCACTTTGCGGCGCTGAGTCAGAGGAGGAAGCAGACTGCAGGGGACGCAATGTGAGTATGTGCTGTTTGTTTTTTTTACATTTTACGCTAGTAACCAGGGTAAACATCGGGTAACTAAGCGCGGCCCTGCGCTTAGTAACCCGATGTTTACCCTGGTTACCAGTGTAAAATATCGCTGGTATCGTTGCTTTTGCTTTCAAACACAACGATACACAGCGATCGGACGACCAAATAAAGTTCTGGACTTTATTCAGCGACCAGCGACATCACAGCAGGATCCTGATCGCTGCTGCGTGTCAAACGAAACGATATCGCTAGCGAGGACGCTGCAACGTCACGGATTGCTAGCGATATCGTTATAATGTCGTTTCGTGTGAAGGTACCTTTAGTCAAATCAGTCAATGGTTTAACAACATCAGAAAAACCAGCAATAAATCGACGATAAAAGTTAGCAAAGCCCAAAAATTTCTGAAGACTCTTAAGAGAAGAGGGTTGCGTCCAATCACAAATAGCCTGAACCTTGACAGGATCCATCTCGATGGAAGAGGGGGAAAAAATGTATCCCAAGAAGGAAATCTTTTGAACCCCAAAAACGCACTTAGAACCCTTCACACACAAGGAATTAGACCGCAAAACCTGAAAAACCCTCCTGACCTGCTGGACATGAGAGTCCCAGTCATCCGAAAAAATCAGAATATCATCCAGATACACGATCATAAATTTATCCAAATAATCACGGAAAATGTCATGCATAAAGGACTGAAAGACTGAAGGGGCATTTGAAAGGCCAAAAGGCATCACCAAATACTCAAAGTGGCCCTCGGGCGTATTAAATGCGGTTTTCCACTCATCCCCCTGCTTAATTCGCACCAAATTATACGCCCCACAGAGATCTATCTTAGAGAACCACTTGGCCCCCTTTATGCGAGCAAACAAATCAGTCAGCAGTGGCAACGGATATTGATATTTAACCGTGATTTTATTCAAAAGCCGATAATCAATACACGGCCTCAAAGAGCCATCTTTCTTAGACACAAAGAAAAAACCGGCTCCTAAGGGAGATGACGAAGGACGAATATGTCCCTTTTCCAAGGACTCCTTTATATATTCTCGCATAGCAGCATGTTCAGGCACAGACAGATTAAATAAACGACCCTTAGGGTATTTACTACCCGGAATCAAATCTATGGCACAATCGCACTCCCAGTGCGGAGGTAATGAACCAAGCTTAGGTTCTTCAAAAACGTCACGATAGTCAGACAAGAATTCAGGAATCTCAGAGGGAATAGATGACGAAATGGAAACCAAAGGTACGTCCCCATGCATCCCCTTACATCCCCAGCTTAACACAGACATAGCGTTCCAGTCGAGGACTTGGTTATGAGATTGCAGCCATGGCAATCCAAGCACCAACACATCATGTAGATTATACAGCACAAGAAAGCGAATAATCTCCTGATGATCCGGATTAATTCGCATAGTTACTTGTGTCCAGTATTGTGGTTTATTACTAGCCAATGGGGTGGAGTCAATCCCCTTCAGAGGTATAGGAGTTTCAAGAGGCTCTAAATCATACCCACAGCGTTTGGCAAAGGACCAATCCATAAGACTCAAAGTGGCGCCAGAGTCGACATAGGCATCCGCGGTAATAGATGATAAAGAACAAATCAGGGTCACAGATAGAATAAACTTAGACTGAAAAGTGCCAATTGAAACTGACTTATCAAGCTTCTTAGTACGCTTAGAGCATGCTGATATAACATGAGTTGAATCACCACAATAAAAGCACAACCCATTTTTTCGTCTAAAATTCTGCCGTTCGCTTCTGGACAGAATTCTATCACATTGCATATTCTCTGGCGTCTTCTCAGTAGACACCGCCAAATGGTGCACAGGTTTGCGCTCCCGCAGACGTCTATCGATCTGGATAGCCATTGTCATGGACTCATTCAGACCCGCAGGCACAGGGAACCCCACCATAACATCCTTAACGGCATCAGAGAGACCCTCTCTGAAATTCGCCGCCAGGGCGCACTCATTCCACTGAGTAAGCACAGACAATTTACGGAATTTTTGGCAGTATATTTCAACTTCATCTTGCCCCTGAGATAGGGACATCAAGGCTTTTTCCGCCTGAAGCTCTAAATGAGGTTCCTCATAAAGCAACCCCAAGGCCAGAAAAAACGCATCCACATTGAGCAACGCAGGATCCCCTGGAGCCAATGCAAAAGCCCAATCTTGAGGGTCGCCCCGGAGCAAGGAAATCACAATCCTGACCTGCTGAGCAGGATCTCCAGCAGAGCGAGATTTCAGGGACAAAAACAACTTGCAATTATTTTTAAAATTTTGAAAGCAAGATCTATTCCCCGAGAAAAATTCAGGCAAAGGAATTCTAGGTTCAGATATAGGAACATGAACAACAAAATCTTGTAAATTTTGAACTTTCGTGGTGAGATTATTCAAACCTGCAGCTAAACTCTGAATATCCATTTTAAACAGGTGAACACAGAGCCATTCCAGGATTAGAAGGAGAGAGAGAGAGGAAGGCTGCAATATAGGCAGACTTGCAAGTGATTCAATTGAAAGCACACTCAGAACTGAAAGAAAAAAAAAAAAAAAAAAATTTCCAGCAGACTTCTTTTTTCTCTCCTTTCTCTGCCAATTAATTTAACCCTTTGTGGGCCGGTCAAAACTGTTATGGTTCTCAATGGCAAGAGAACATAGCCCAGCATACATAGGAACTAGCTCTTGGAAGGATGGAAACTTAAACTGACCATGAACTAAACCTGCCGCACAACTAACAGTAGCCGGGTAGCGTAGCCTGCGTTTTATCCCTAGACGCCCAGCGCCGGCCGGAGGACTAACTAATCCTGGCAGAGGAAAATATAGTCCTGGCTCACCTCTAGAGAAATTTCCCCGAAAGGCAGACAGAGGCCCCCACATATATTGGCGGTGATTTAAGATGAAAATGACAAACGTAGTATGAAAATAGGTTTAGCAAAATCGAGGTCCGCTTACTAGATAGCAGGAAGACAGAAAGGGTACTTTCATGGTCAGCTGAAAACCCTATCAATACACCATCCTGAAATTACTTTAAGACTCTAGTATTAACTCATAACATCAGAGTGGCAATTTCAGATCACAAGAGCTTTCCAGACACAGAAACGAAACTGCAGCTGTGAACTGGAACAAAATGCAAAAAACAAACAAGGACAAAAGTCCGACTTAGCTGGAAGTTGTCTGGTAGCAGGAACATGCACAGAAAGGCTTCTGATTACAATGTTGACCGGCATGGAAGTGACAGAGGAGCAAGGCCAAACAGCGACTCCCACATCCCGATGGGAACAGGCGAACAGAGGGGACGACGCACACAAGTTCAACTCCACCAGTGGCCACCGGGGGAGCCCAAAATCCAATTTCACAACACATTCCATTTCATACCCCAATATTCACTTAGCAATTTGTCCCATCCCCCATGGCACAGATATACCAGTACCCAAGGCCCCTGCTACCTTGGAAGAGATAACTAGCTCAGATGAAGGTGGAGTCATACCTGAACCAGATGATGAATCAATTTCTGACTTTGAAGATGATACAAGACCAAAATTGTTTTCCCAGGAGGAGATGAATGATTTGGTAAGAGACTTGAATCTTCCCAAAGATGCCGCTGAGTTACTCGGATCAAGGCTCAAAAGCAAGAATTTATTGTTGCCAGGAGTGTCTTTTCATGGTTCAGACATCATGAAAATGAGTTCGTTCCTTACTTTGCCCAGGAAGATAAGTTGGTTTATTGCATCGATGTCGAAGGTTTGATGGGTCAATTCAAAATCCAATATGATTCAGCGCAATGGCGTCTTTTTATAGATTCTTCAAAAAGAAGTCTCAAAGCAGTTTTACTCCACAATGACCACGGTTGGCAAGTCTGCGGGGATTTGAAAGTCTTGTGCATGCTGCTCGGGCAACAAGCTGGGTATACCAAATACCCTTGTTTTCTGTGTCTATGGGACAGTCGAGACCGACAAAATCACTGGACCAAGAAGAATTGGCAGCCAAGGGTGCTCACAGTTGGTGAAAAAAATGTCCTCCGAGAAACTTTGGTTCCTCCCTATAAAGTTCTTCTACCACCTCTCCACATAAAATTGGGATTGATGAAGCAATTCGGAAAATCACTTCCAAAAGATGGAGAATGCTTCAAATACTTGGTCACCAAGTTTCCAGGCCTCTCGGAGGCAAAATTGAAGGAAGGTGTGTTCGTCGGACCAGACATTAGAAGGCTTATAGCTGATCAAGAGTTTATCAATACCATGACGCATCCTCAGAAAGAAGAGTGGTTTGCATTTAAAGAGGTTGTAGAGACATTTTTAGGCAATAACAAAGACCCTGACTACAAAAAAATTGTCGGACAAATGCTGAAAGCATTTCAAGCTTTAGGTTGCCAGATGAGTTTGAAAGTGCATTTCCTCCATTCCCACCTTGACAACTTTCCTGAAAATTTGGAAGCTGTGAGTGAAGAGCAAGGTGAACGATTCCACCAGGACATTAAAGAGATGGAAAGAAGATACCAGGGAAGATGGAGCATTACAAGGATGGCAAAGTACTGTTGGACGCTTCAGAGAGAAATTCCAGATGCTACTCACAAGCGTAAATGTACCAAGAGAAGTGTCACAGGGAAGAAGAATCAATTTTAGTGTGTGTTAGTGAGCTCATTGCTGTTAAAAAATGATTTTCATGAAACATTTTTGATAAAAAATTAATTTTATGAGTCTATTTTCATTTATTTTGAGGTATTGTCTTATTTAACATAGTTACTTAAATTGTCAGAAAACGTGATGTCCTATGACAAAGCAGAGGTCATTTTCGGATTCAGTGCACTTTAAAACATAAAGATTACGTGGGATAACCAAAACAGCTCTTGAAAAAAATTTTTTTTTGCCTGTGTTATCATCGCTGTCCCCGATGGGGCTCACAATCTAAATTCTCTATCTATCAGTATGTCTTTGGAATGTGGGAGGAAACCGAAGTACCCCGAGGAAACCAATGCAAATACGTGGAGAATATACAAACTCCTTGCAGATGTTGTATTTGGTGGGATTTGAACCCAGGACTCCAGTGCTGCAAAACTTTAGTGCTTACTACTGAGCCACCGTGCTGCCCATTTGGGCACCTTTGAAGTTGTTACAGAAAATTAAGTATTTCTCCAGGAAAATTATTGCAATTAGAAATACATTGTTATAAAAATGTTTATTTCCTTTTTGTGTTTTGGATCAACACAAAAAACAGAAGAGGTAGACAAATTGGACATAATTTCACACAAAACCACCAAAGTAGGCCGGAAGTTTTTTTTGGCACCCTCAATTTAGCATTTTGCTGCACACCCTTTGGATAAATAACTGCAATAAATTACTAACTGTAATAAATCACTTTCTAAAACCATCGACAAGCTTTTTACACCATTCAACTAGAATTTTCGACCACTCTTCTTTTGCAATCTTCTCCAGGTCTCTCATATTTGAAGGGTTCCTTCTCCCACCAGCAATTTTAAGATATCTCCAAAGGTGTTCAATGGGATTTAGATCCAGACTCATTGTTAGCCACTTCAGAACTCTCCAACGCTTTGTTTCTATCCATTTCTGGGTGTTTCTTGAAGTTTGTTTGGGGTCATTGTCCTAATAGAAGACCAATGACCTGGGACTCACATCCAGATTTCTGACAATGGGCAGTATATTGCTACCCAAAATCCTATGGTAATCTTCAGATTTCATGATGCATTGCACACAGTCAAGGCAACCAGGAGCAAAACAACCCCAAAATATTTTTGAAACTCCACCATATTTCACTGTAGGTACTGTATTCTTTCCTCTGTAGATCTCATTCTGTTTTTTGCTAAACAGTAGAATGATGTGCTTTGCCAAAAAGCTCTATGTTGGTCTCATGTGTTCACAAGTCACTTTACCATAAGGATTTTGGCTTACTCACATGCATTTTTTCAAACTGCAGTTCAGCTTTTTTATGTCTCTGTGTCAGCAGTGGGGTCCTGCCATATCATTTAATTTCCTTCAAATGTCAGTGGATAGTTTCCACTGACATTAATGCACCCTGAGCCTGCAGGACAGCTTGAATTTCTTTGGAACTAGCTTCTCAAGTTCCCAGGCAGTTCTCTTCTCCTCTTTCTCTTTTCTATGCTTAGTGTGGCACACACATACACACAATGTAAATATTAAGTTAACTTCTCCCCTTTTATCTGGTTTCAGGTATGATTTTTATATTGTCCACACCTGTTACAGTGAGTTTGAAAGAGCATCATATGCTTGAAACAAAGCTGTTTACCCACAATTTTGGAAAGGTGCCAACAATTTTGTCACGCTTATTTTTTTGGTGAAATTATATCCAAGTTACCTTTTTTTCCTCAGTTTTTTTGTATTGTTCCAATAGAACAAAAAAAACCTGAAAATGTGTATAACAAAACATGCCTAATTGCGATAATTTTCTATTCTATTTCTAGCTATAACTTTAATTTTATTGAATTATGTCAAGGGTGCCAATACTTTTGGCCATGACTGTATCTTGGCAAGGTTTTGTCGGCAGCAGAATGTAGTAGTTGAATACCAGCTACAGCACATGCCCATTGGTATTCTGGTTAGCCTCCACACATAAGAACCGACAAGTGGGCACGGATGTCTGACATCTCTGCGATTCTTCAAAACTTTGAGAAATTACCCAAGATGGTGAGCAGTGACAGCGCCATAATCAGCGTAAGCATCCCACATCTTTGTCTACTCAAAAGCATGCTCACATAATAAAATGGGAAGTTTGGCCTGCCCCACTGCTAGCACTTTTTCTAAGCGGGTTTTTAGTGCCACAGGGAGTATAATAACTGATAGGCGCATCCATCTGTCAATTGAAAATGCTGACAGGCTGACTCTTATCAAAATGAATAAGGCCTGGATTGGCTCTGACTTCTCAACCCCACCGGATGACAGCAGCAAAACATAAAGTCACCTAAAATGTTCCTTTTTTTCCTGTGTATTCCCATGCACCCCTTCCCACCCAAACAAGGGTATAAGGTTCTTGTTTTTTTATTTTTTTGTGTCCTCCTTCTACACCATATCCACAGGGTCTTGATCCAACCCTTGCTCTTAATTTTTCCAGGGTGTGCATGATGCCCTACTACATAATTTTTACAGGATGTGTTTGAGGCCTACCTGTACAATTCTCTTACATTCCGTATATATACCACTCAGGGGTAAATATTTTTCACCCCTTGCACAAAGTGCATACACTTTACCAGTCTTAATAATGGGGAAAAATATGTGTCTTCCAGGTGGCATTGCAGTCCTTCTGTCCAGCCGGCTTCAGACTCTGTTTAAACTGGAGAGTCTGGTGTGCAGTCTTACATCTTCCTGTTGCTCAGCCTGAGCTTGGGCATCAGCAGTGGTGTGTTCTCAGATGTTCAGCTTTGCAGGAGTTAACAGTTTGTTTAGTGTCAATTGAAGGCTGGGGCTGCTGGAAATGCCTTCTCCCTTTAAGTATGGCTCATAACATTTCTAGATGCCGACTATAGCTTTTGTTTACCTCTTGCATACCAGTCCTTTGTTGGAGTAGCTGTTGATACTCAAATCTTAATTTCGAGTCTGGTAAAGTATACCTTGTTGTTTATTCTTTTCCCTATTTGTATTGTGTTCCTCTCACATATTTATTGAGTCTTCCTTGTAGTTTGCTTTGTGGTGCAGTTTGTTTTATCCAAGTTGGTCTTAATTTGTTGTTTCCATTATGGTTCACCTCCGGGGGTCAGGGGGTTTAGCTCAGGGCTGTACAGGAGATAAGGACAGGTTGGTGACTCAGGCCTCCCTACCATTAAGGGTAACCCTGAGTCAGGCTACTTTCACACTTCCGTCGGTACGGGGCCGTCGCAAACCGTTGGCCCGACGTACCGACGGACGTTGTGCTAAATTTAGCACAACGTGGGAAGCGGACGCAGTTTTACAATGCATCGGCTGCCCATTGTGATGAGCGGGGAGGAGTGGGCGGAGTTCCGGATGCGCGGTCGGAAATGGCTGATCTGACGGACAAAAAAACGTTACATTGAACCTTTTTTTGTCACAACAGACTGCTAAAACATGACGCATCCATCGCACGATGGATGCGACGTGTGGCCATCCGTCACAATCCGTCGTCCATTAAAGTGTATGGCAAAAAAAACGGATCCTACGGGCACATTTGCAGGATCCGTTTTTTTGCCATAATGATGGATTGTGACTGAGGTAAAAAGACGGTAGTGTGAAAGTAGCCTAAAGGAAATATAGGGCTTTCCCAGCCTGAGGGGCAGTGCAGGGGTCCAGGTTCCTCATCTTCCATTTTCCCATTGCTCCCTGTGACACTTCCTTCTAATTTTTGGCAGTCCTTGCACTTAGTGCATTGGATTTACCAGTGTAAGAGTCCCACTCTTTTTAAAATGTGAAAAAAAAAAATTCTAAGATTCTCCTTTACATATATTTTCAGGGTGTATTGCAATCACTCTTTTACATTTTTGATAGGCTCACAGTTTTAAAAAGTCTTTAGACTCGTTACTTAAGTACAGCCCGTTTGAGCATCCGACCTGCCCGATTTATGTTCCAAGCACTCGAGCATTTTAGAGCTCACTTATCACTAGTTTTCTTATGAATAATGTATATTTTAATCAACAGACCTTGGAATAATAATAATTTCCACAATTGGATGTGTTAAAAAATGTTCCTGTGCTGAGATAATCTTATAAATGTGCTCCTACTGTGTACTGTGTAATGGCTGTGTCTCACCGTGCAGGAACATGGTCTGATCTTACTGGTCAGGGTAGGAAGCAAAATGGTGTACAAACATTACAGCAAGGATCACATCTGGTTCTTTCTATGAGGTGAAAAAATTCCCTACCTGTTTTTGAACACATTTTAACTCACAGAAAGAATCAGCTGTCATCCCGGCTGTAAAGTCTGTATACTAATTTCCTTCCACCCCCACCCAGGAGATGTGGTATGATCAGTCCATGCTCCTGCATGGTTAGACACAGCCATTAAACAGTACACAGCAGGGGCAAATACATAAGATTATCTCAGCACAGGAACATTTTTTTAAACATATCTAATTGTGGAACTTATTATTCCAAGATCTATTAATTAACCCTTTTCTGCCATTAGACGTACTATTCCTTCTATGTGGGGTGGGCCCTACTTCCCATGGACGGAATAGTACGTCATGCCCTTTAATGCGACACTGCGGCTTAAGTCGCGGTGATCGCATTAAAATTCCGATGCCATCTTACCTGGAGGAAGATGTTGTCGGTATCCTAGGGCCTGTCTCTGCCACCCCCGGCCTTCCGATCGCTGTGATTGGCTGTTCAATTCTGAACAGCCAATCACAGCCTTTCTCATTGTTTCAGCCAATCAGATTGGCTGAAACAGTGAGGTCCCAGGCTAAAATTGAGTGCCGATGTACTCGATCCTAGGCCGATGCCTGGCAATGCCAGGCATCAGCCAAAACCCCCCAGATTGGCACGATCGACGATCACATCGATCACGCCAATCGCAGGGCACAGCGGCGGTGTTACCACTCTGTGCCCTGCCGGTAACTTTCTGGATCGGTGCTGTAAGAACACCGATCCAACTCTGGAGCCTGCAGCTACTGATTGGTGCGATCGATGTGATCATCGATTGCGCCAATCACAGGACACAGCAGTGGTGTGACTGCGCTGTGCCCTGATGGTGACCTGCCGGTGACCTGCTGGTCACCTGCTGGTCACCTGCCGGTGACCTGCCTAGGATTGGAGCTGCGAGCTTCGATCATAGGCTGGTGCCTAGCAACACTGGCATCACCAGGGCCACCTCTGATTGGTGGGATCAATGTAATCATTCTCTCTTCACCCCCCTTCCCTTTCCCCTCCACCCCCACTTTGCACCGCTTCCGTGCCCAAATTTAGCAGCCACCGAGCGTTGATTGGTGATGCAGTTCACCGATCAACACTCGTGCTCGCTTTTCTTTTTCACACCCCTGCGCACGCACCCAGCCACTGCGTCTAAACTAACCCATGCCTTTCCTTTTCTTTTTTTCCCATCTCCGTGCGCTCACCCAGCCGCCGCCTGTTCCTTCCCTTTTCTTTCTTTTTTTTCCCATCCCCGTGTGCTCACCCAGCTGCCGCATCTAACTGGTGCCTTCACTTTTCTTTTTTTCCCATCCCCGTGCGCTCAACCAGTTGCCGCGTCTAGCCCGTGCCTTCACTTTTCTTTTTTTTCCATCCCTGTGCACTCACCCAGCCGCCCCGTCTAGCCCGTGCCTTCACTTTTCTTTTTTTTTCCCATCCCCGTTCGCACACCCAGCAGCCACCGAACTTTGATAATTGACGCGGTTCACTTATCAGAGCTCTCGTGCCTGCCGTTTCCTTTTTTTTCACATCCCTGTTCGCACACCCAGCAGCCGCCGAACTTTGATAAGTGATGGTTCACTTATCAGAGCTAGGGCCTGCGGTTTTAGACTTCTTTTCACAGGCATATTTTCTTCCTCCTCCTCATCTTCCTCCTCAGGAAGACGTCTCAGGACAGAAGCAGCACCCACCATAGATGAAGATGAAGCAGTGCCCACTCCTGAAGATGAACCAGCGCGCCCCTCTTCTGACCCCGTATGGACCTCACCCCCCGAAAATTACGAGCCACTGATTTCTGATTTTGTGGCAGAATCAGGAATCAAGTTTGACATCACCGTCCTCACAGAAATAGACTTTTTCAAAGTCTTTTTCTCTGAGGATTTTGTTAACCTCATGGTAGAGCAAACTAATTTGTATGCACGTCAATTTTTGGAGCAAAACACCGGTTCATCATATTCTAACTGGCCTCCTGTAGATGCAGTTGAAATGCTGCAGTTTTGGGGCCTGGTCCTTCATATGGGGCTCCTGAAGAAGCCAGAAATTCGGCAATATTGGAGTGTTGATATTTTATACAACACTCCAGTGTTTGAATGGTCATGGTCCCGTTTTGAGGCCATCCATAAGTTCCTGCATTATTCCGATAATACAGTGTCCCGCGCGTGATGACCCCAACTTTGACCGCCTGTTCAAATTTCGGCCTGTCATCGAACACTTCAACAAAAAGTTCAGTGAAGTGTACATGCCCAAAAGGAACATCTGCGTGGATGAGTCCTTGGTTCATTTTAAGGGGCAGCTCAGATTCCATCAGTACCTGCCCAGCAAGAGGGCCAGGTACGGAATCAAACTCTACAAGCTATGTGAGAGTACCTCAGGGTACACCTACAGCTTTAGAGTCTACGAAGTGAAGGACACCAGGATTGAACCCCCTGAGTGTCCCCCTGTCCTGGCAGTGAGTGGGAAAATTGTGTGGGATTTGTTGCACCCACTGCTGGATAAAGGTTATCACCACTACACTGATAACTTTTATTCCAGCATCACACTCTTCAAATCCCTCTCTGCGCAAGGTACCACAGCCTGCGGTACTGACTGCAAAAATCAGAGAGACCTCCCGAAAATGCTACTTGGGCAGATGCTCAGAAGGGGTGACAGCAGAGCACAATGTAGCGACCACCTGCTGGTGGTCAAGTACAAGGACAAGAGGCATGTCCTTCTCTTGACCACCATACACGGTGATGGCAGTGCCCTCGGCACTGTACGGAGTACCTCTACACAGGTCAGTAAACCAGACTGTGTACTGGGGTACAACAAAAACATGGGGGGCGTTAATCTCTCTGATCAACTCCTCCAACCGTACAGTGCTTTGAGAAAGGCCAAGGTGTGGTACAAAAAGCTGTCCATGTGCATCGTACAAATGGCAATGCTCAACGCTTTCCTGCTGTCACAATGTGCACGCCACACCGATACGTCATACCTTCAGTTTCAGGAGGTAGTGGTTAAGGCCCTGATACTTGGCACGAGGGAAGGAGCGGGCCCCATAACTTCCGGAACTGAAGGTGGTCATATCGTACCAGGTCAGCATTTTCCGGGGGAGGTCCCGCAAACTGGAAAAAGAGGTAAGTCACAAAAAAGGTGCCAAGTGTGTTACAAAAGGGGAATATGCAAGGACATTATTTATTAATGTGACACCTGCCCCGAAAAAACCTGGCCTGTGTATGAAGGATTGCTTCAAATTGTACCACACCTCCATGCACTACTAATTTACTTTCCAGGAAACAGTACATTAGTTCCAAAAAGGGGGCACATCTAGATAAGTTCATTGGGGTCTAGTTTACAAAATGTCACTTGTGGTTTTTTTTTTTACTGTTTAGGCACATAAGGGGCTCTGCAAACGGAACATGATGCCCGCAGACCATTCCATCAAAGTCTGCTTTCCAAAATGTCACTACTTCCCTTCTGAGCCCCAAACTATTTTTTCCCACATATGGGGTACCAGCATACTCAGGACAAATTGGACAACAACTTTTGGGGTCCAATGTCTCCTGTTACTCTTGGGAAAATTAAAAATTGGGGACTAAAACATCATTTTTGTGGGAAAAAATATGATTTTTTTATTTTCAAGCCCAGGCATTATAAATATTAGTGAAAAACTTGGGGGTTCATAGTTCTCACAACACACCTAGATAAGTTCCTTAGTGGGTCTAGTTTCCAAAATGGGGTCACTTGTGGGGGATTTCTACTGTTTAGGCACATCAAGGGCTCTGCAAACGAAACATGACGCCCGCAAACCATTCCATCAAAGTCTGCTTTTCAAAACATCACTACTTCCCTTCTGAGCCCCTAAGTGTACCCAAACAGTAGTTTTCTCCCACATGTGGGGTATCAGCATACTCAGGACAAATTGGAAAACAACTTTTGGGGTCCAATTTCTCCTGTTACCCTTGTGAAAATACAAAATTGGGGACTAAGCTAACATGTTTGTGGAAAAAATATTTTTCATTTTCACGCCCGGGTCTTATAAACCTCTGTGAAGCACTTGGGGATAAAAGTGCTCACCACACATGTAGATAAGTTCCCTAGGGGGTCTAGTTTCCAAAATGGGGTCACTTGTGGGGAGTTTCCACTGTTTAGGCACATCAGGGGCTCACCAAACGCGACATGGCGTCCGATCTCAATTCCAGCTAATTTTAGCTTGAAAAAGTCAAATGGCACTTCTTTCCTTCTGAGCCCTGCCATGCACCCAAACAGTGGTTCCTCCCCACATGTGGGGTATCAGCGTACTCAGGACAAATTGGACTACAACCTTTGTAGTCCAATTTCTTCTGTGAGCCTTGCAAAAATAAAAAAAATTGGGGACTAAATGATCATGTTTGTGGAAAAAAAATGATTTTTTTTATTTTCACACCCTGGTGTTAAAAACTTCTGTGAAGCACTTGGGGAATAAAAGTGCTCACCACACATCTAGAAAAGTTCCTTAGGTGGTCTAGTTTCCAAAATGGGGTCACTTGTGGGGAGTTTCCACTGTTTAGGCATATCAGGGGCTCACCAAACGCAACATGGCGTCCGATCTCAATTCCAGCTAATTTTAGCTTGAAAAAGTCATATGGTGCTCCTTTCCTTCTGAGCCCTGCCATGCACCCAAACAGTAGTTCCTCCCCACATATGGGGTATCGGCATACTCAGGACAAATTGGACTACAACTTTTGTGGTCCAATTTTTTTCTGTTACCCTTGTGAAAATAAAAAAATTGGGGACTAAACGATCATGTTTGTAAAAAAATTATGATTTTTTTATTTTCACGCCCGGGCGTTATAAACTTCTGTGAAGCACTTGGGGGATAAAAGTGCTCACCACACATCTAAATAAGTTTTTTATGGGGTCTACTTTCCAAAATGGGGTCACTTGTTGGGGGTTTCCACTGTTTAGATACATCAGGGGCTCACGAAATGCGACATGGCGTCCAATCTCAATTTCAGCTAATTTTAGCTTGAAAAAGTCAAATGGTGCTCCTTCCCTTCTGAGCCCTGCCATGCGCCCAAACAGTGGTTCCCCCACATATGGGGTATTGGCGTACTCAGGACAAATTGGACTACAACTTTTGTGGTCCATTTTCTCCTTTTACCCTTGGGAAAATAAAAAAATCGTTGCTGTAAGATCATTTTTGTGACTAAAAAGAAACATTTTCATTTTTTCCTTTCACGTTGCTTCTGCTCCTTTGAAACACCTGAAGGGTTAATAAACTTCTTGAATATGGTTTTGAGTACCTTGAGGGGTGCAGTTTTTAGAATGGTGTCACTGTTGGGTATTTTGAGCCATATATTTTGAGTCATATAGTGACTTCAAATGTGAAGTGGTCCCTAAAAAATATGGTTTTGTAAATTTTGTTGTAATAATGAGAAATCACTTGTTAACTTTTAACCCTTATAACTTCCTAACGAAAAAAAAAATTGGTTCCAAAATTGTGCAGATGTAAAGTAGACATGTGGGAAATGTTATGTATTAACTATTTTGTGTGACATATTTCTCTGTTTTAAGGGCATAAAAACTCAAAGTTTGAAAATTGCTAAATTTTCCAAATTTTCTCCAAATTTCCATTTTTTACACAAATAAACACAAGTAATATTGAAGAAATTTTACCACTAACGTGAAGTACAATATACCACAAGAAAACAGTGGTCAGAATTGTAAAAATTGGCCCTGTCATTAACGTCAAACAACCCTCGGGGGTAAAGGGGTTAAAGTGCATTATGTTTTTGAGAAAACCCTTTAAGGCCTGTTTCACACGTCAGTGGCTCCGGTACGTGTGGTGACAGTTTTCTCACATACCGGAGACACTGACTCACTTAGACACATTAAAATAAATGTGTCTCTGCACATGTCAGCATGTTTTCATGGACCGTGTGTCTGTTTGAAAACCACGGAGTCATGTCAGTGTTCGTGGGAGCGCACGGATCACACGGACCCATTAAAGTCAATGGGTCCATGTAAAAACGTACCGCACATGGATGCTGTCCGTGTGCCGCCCGTGTGCCGACTGAGGACCACACAGACAGTGCAGGAGACAGTGCTAGAGTTAAGCGCTGTCCCCAGCGTGTGGTGCTGAAACCGACATTCATTCCTTCTGCCCAGCAGCGTTCGCTGGAGAGAAGGAATGAAAAATCATGTTTTTTTTTATTTTTTTTGTTTTTAAAATAAAGTTCCCGGTCAGCTCCTACCTCCCACCCCCTGTGCGCCCGCCCGCTGGCATTAAAATACTCACCCAGCTCCCGCGATGCTTCCTCTCAGCGCCGCAGCTTGTCCTGTGTGAGCGGTCATGTGGCGCCGCTCATTACAGTGATGAATATGCGGATCCACCTCCCATAGGGTGGGAGGCGGGAGCTGACCGGGAACTTTATTTTAATAACAAAAAAAAAAACATGATATTTCTTTCCTTCTCTCCAGCGAACGTTGCTGGGGAGAAGGAATGAATGGCGGCTTCAGGACCACATGCAGGGGGGACAGCGCTTACTGTAGCACTGTCTCCTGCACGGTCCGTGTGGTACTCAGTCGGCACACAGGTGGCACACGGCTGCCGCACGTGTGCCACACTGATGTGCCACGTGAGCTCACGGACACACAGACACGGATAACTCCGGTACCGATTTTTCCGGTACCGGAATTATCTGGACATGTGAGACTGGCCTTAATTGAGATGTCTGATCTGGTAAATATTTTGTGTGAACACATGTAATATATTAGATGATGTCTGTGAAGTGTTGGGGAAATTAATGCTGCTCAATGATCAAGTAAAATAAAAAAGTGAAGAGAAATACATAAATAAAGTCATAATTTCACTCTGAATTCTCCTCAATGCTATATTTTAGCAAAAAAACAAACCAACATCAAGCTGTTCCGCAAACATCACGCCTCTTAAAAACAAAAAAAAGTTAATGATATTGGAAAGCAAAAATAAAGCATTGTCAGATCTGAAGCCCAAAATGGGTCCTGGAAGAGTTAAGATTCAAGATCAAAGACGTGAAAATGAAATGTGTTTTTTGAGAATTTTTGATAACAGAAATGATGGCGTCATGTCTCATATATTCATCCACCACCATGACTGTTTCCATAATATATGATAATATCCTTACATAACACTAAAGATAATAAGCTCGGCTTAATTGGAGGGTAACAGCAGGCCGCTCAACGCAGATCTCATTTGTTCTACATGTTACTTTGTGATCTCTTCATCATTCTCATGTGTGTTCTACCTCGCAATTCCTACCAGTATTAACCTTCTGGCCTCAACCATTTCAGTGCAGAGTCTAATGGTGTAAAAACAAAGACAGCTGTCCTTTTTGTCAGGTCCATCTTGAGCAGAGGCAGAGGTTGCAATTACATTTTTGCACAAAATGTAGTTGATATCCAGATGGCTGAGGAAATATCTACATAGATGTGAAACCTTTAGAGATTACTTCCGAATTACTTCCTAATCTTATTTGTTAGTGTGTTTTATACTATCAATATATTTTCTCTTTCTCATTATATATACACTCACCGGCCACTTTATTAGGTACACCATGCTAGTAACGGGTTGGACCCCCTTTTGCCTTCAGAACTGCCTCAATTCTTCGTGGCATAGATTCAACAAGGTGCTGGAAGCATTCCTCAGAGATTTTGGTCCATATTGACATGATGGCATCACACAGTTGCCGCAGATTTGTCGGTTGCACATCCCAAAGATGCTCCATACAAGGCAGGATGGATCCATGCTTTCATGTTGTTTACGCCAAATTCTGACCCTACCATCCGAATGTCGCAGCAGAAATCGAGACTCATCAGACCAAGCAACGTTTTTCCAATCTTCTACTGTCCAATTTCGATGAGCTTGTACAAATTGTAGCCTCAGTTTCCTGTTCTTAGCTGAAAGGAGTGGTACCCGGTGTGGTCTTCTGCTTCTGTAGCCCATCTGCCTCAAAGTTCGACGCACTGTGCGTTCAGAGATGCGCTTAGGCCTACCTTGGTTGTAACGGGTGGCGATTTGAGTCACTGTTGCCTTTCTATCAGCTCGAACCAGTCTGCCCATTCTCCTCTGACCTCTGGCATCAACAAGGCATTTCCGCCCACAGAACTGCCGCTCACTGGATTTTTTTTCTTTTTCGGACCATTCTCTGTAAACCCTAGAGATGGTTGTGCGTGAAAATCCCAGTAGATCAGCAGTTTCTGAAATACTCAGACCAGCCCTTCTGGCACCAACAACCATGCCACGTTCAAAGGCACTCAAATCACCTTTCTTCCCTATACTGATGCTCGGTTTGAACTGCAGGAGATTGTCTTGACCATGTCTACATGCCTAAATGCACTGAGTTGCCGCCATGTGATTGGCTGATTAGAAATTAAGTGTTAACAAGAAGTTGGACAGGTGTACCTAATAAAGTGGCCAGTGAGTGTATATCTACATTATAATAATAAATAATAATCTTTATTTTTATATAGCACTAACATATTCCGCAGCGCTTTACAGTTTGCACACATTGTCATCGCTGTCCCCGATGGGGCTCACAATCTAGGATCCCTATCCGTATGTCTTTGGACATTATGTGCTTGCATATATATATATACATATACCGTATATATATTTACAGGTTGAAACATTACTCCAGCATTTTTTTTTATTTCAGCGCTGAAGTGATGCCATTAACATAAGTTCCCTGCCCCAGTATTATCCTCATGAGCCGCCATCTTCAGCTCTTTCCTGCACTGCTCTGTTCTGATCCGCCATTTTTTGAACGCAATTTCTGACTGAGCAGAAGTCAGAGGTAGCGGCCACAAGTTCTCAAGAAAATTTATGAGGGTCTCGTTGTGGCCTTGTTCTGGCTGTCATAGACTTACATTTAGCAGTGACTTCCAAACACTGAAGCAATCTGTCAGATCACAACCTGCAGAAAACAAACGAAGAGGTGATGATAACAGATGGAGATGGAGGCCGGTAAGTATGATACTAGGTGCAGGGTAGTTAGATTAGTGACACCACTCCAGTGGCAAAGTAAAGAAAATGCTGGAGTGGTTATTTAAAGGAGGACCTAGACTTGAATTTATAATATTGCTTACAACCATGCTTCCAGCTCTCCTGGAAGTTCCCAAATATAGGGACATCTGGAGGAGTTGGCAAGTAGAGATGAGCAAATTTCCCAAAATTAATTGAAATACAATTCAGCCCAAATAAATTTATTGCTGAATTTAGTCTTCCCCAAAATACATTTATTACGCCCCTAGGGCTCTGGAAATGTCAGAACATAACAAACAGAGGGCCTCACGTCAATGATGTGAAATACGTCCCGCCTGATCGTGTGATGTCCGCTCAGTTGAGATTATGTAAATTAATTTGCAGGACTCTGTATAGCGGCCACTTTAGTAATCTGTGGCCACTAGAGAGTAGCCTTGAGAATCACCTCTTATCTAGTGGTGTCATAGGCTCCTCTTTTGATTAGCAAGCCTAGCCCCACGTTATCATTGCAACATGAACCACATGTGATGTTGCACCAGGTTGTCTAATCAAAAGAAGAGTTGTAGGTGCTGGCAGGTAGGAGGGCTACAATACTACATTTCTGCTTTTTTCAGTCAAGATGGGGTGCAGAGTGTACATTAATGAGAAAAAAAATGGACTTGTTTGAATTTACCAAATGGCTGCAATGAAACAAAGAGTGAAAAATATAAAGGGGTATGAATACTTTCCGTACCCACTGTATTTACTTATTTACTTGGTGTAGGATTTATACAAATTTTTATTTATTCTTGTGCTTTTTTCGTGAAATGGCTACAGTGTGAACATGCTTTAACACTTTACACGTATACCAGCTTTTTTTTTATTTTTGTTTTGTGTAATGGCTGTGTCTGACCATGCAAGAACATGGTCTAATCATAGCACATCTCCTGGACAGGGAAAGAAGCAAAAGAGAGTATACAGACATTACAGCACAGGGATCACAGCTGCTGCTTTCTGTAAGGGGAAAAATATTTCGCTGCCTGTTTGAAAACTTTTTTTTACCTCACAGAAAGTATCAGCTGCGATCCCATGCTTTTATGTTTGTATACTCTCTTTTGCTTCCTCCCCTGCCCAGGAGATGTGATATGTTCAAACCATGTTTCTAAATGGCCAGACACAGCCATTACACAGTACATAGCAAAGGCACATTTATAAGATTATCTCAGCAAAGGAACATTATTTTTTTAACATAGAAATTATTTTTTTAAGATCTATTAATCAAAATGTAATTTTTTTATTGGACAACCCCTTAAATCAATATTTTAAAATTAGTGTTTTTATTACCCTTCATACTCTGTGAAGTAGAAAGCGACTCTGCTGCCATTGGCATTAGATCTAGCATTTAAAACCTCTCCCCTTAGGGTTTCATTAATATTCTGTAACTTATCTCATTGTGTGTAATTTTCTGTATAAAAAAACTTAAAACAAAACAAAACTTACCATGTGCTTCATAGAGAAAAGAAAACAGAAATTGCTCATGTCTCTATAAGCAGTGTATGACAGTCTATATAACATCCAAAAGTCTGCACCCACTAGCTCAGCGACAACTGATGATTAAAGATAGAGCCTGCAAAGGGAAAAACAGGTGAAAAATGCAGGATTTAAGTCCTATAAAGGCCAGAATTAGTTTAATTTCTCATGTAGACACAAAGACTATCATCTACAGTCAACTGTAATGATGGTTATGCTTTAAATCATTTCCCAGTTAATCTTATTGACTGCACATATATTTATATATGCTAATAACATTACATCTAAGTTCAAATATTCCAATTTTTCCAGGCTTGAATCTCATTTACTATTTTAGTCATCTGCCTTGTGAACCCTCCCTAAATCTCTATTTTTCGAATGTAGAGCTAAAAAATGAATGCCATACTGGATTTGAGATCAATGTAAAGGAAGAACGGGGAGGGAGAGTCATCTTATCAGATAAGTTATAGTGGTATACACTTCATAGGCATCACGCGAGCCGCCCATGTCCAGGTGTAGAAATCAACAGTAAAAAAGGAATCCTCCAGCAATAGCACGATAAACAGGATAAAACGTCATATATTTATTGACGTATTAAAATTGTAGCGGTGCCTCCACACACTTGAAAAACCTTCTCGTTTCAGCTACCAAATCTTACAAACTCATGATTCTACCACCACAATAAGGGTATGTGCACATGTCAGGATTTTGTCAGGATTTTGTCAGGATTTTGTCAGGATTGTAGCCAAAACCAGGAGTGGGTGATAAATGCAGAAGTGGTGCATATGTTTCTATTATACTTCTGCTCTAATTGTTCCACTCCTGGTTTTGGCTACAAATCCTGAGGAAAAATCCTGACAAAATCCTGACAAAATCCTGACAAAATCCTGACGTGTGCACATACCCTGAGAATGTGAAGTTTTAGCTTGTTTACAATGCTATTGCTGAAGGATTTCTTTTATTTGGAATTTGAGATGGGATTCAAAATTATGCTTAAGTCATTGGCTTATTATATTCTAGCTGAAGAGCCCAGTGTTGCCCAGGCATAGTAACTAACTGTGTAGTTACTTATAACAAATATCATTGGCCACAGCATCTCTAAGGTGAATGTATTCCTTGGCTCTGAGCTTCTTTTGATTTAGTCGGATATACAGAAGACGTTCACTCTCAATTTGTGCATACATGTCAACTGGAGCGCCTCCACGTGTAGGGCAATGGGGTACTCGGTACTGGGTCTATCTCTCTTGGTTCTGGGGATGTCACGGTGGCCCGACCCAGTCCGTGGCCCTTCTGAGGGGCGTCCAATTAAAGGTGTAGTTTGTCTGGTGTTCGTGACGCCACCTGTGGTATTCGGTCAGGGTGACCGACGCTGCTAGGGGTCCGCTGGGGTGATGGAATGGCAGCTAAATGGTACAGCTTCCCACAGGTGAAGTATGTCCCCAGGGCTTCCCAGATGTGTAGGTGGTGATGGTGGACGTTGTAAGGCGCAATGAATAACGAGGATACAAAGGTTGCAGTCTCTTTACCTTTTACTGAAGACTTCAGAGTCCACAGTCCAGAGTACCGTTCACAGGGCAGGCAGAGTACGGCCGGTCTGAAGGCACATCCAGAGTTCCCTTATCCAGGTGGAAATCAGTAGCCTTCCTCCTAGCGCCTGTGTGTTGTAGTACCTCCCTGCTGAGCACCACGGGATAGTCCTCACAACTTTCGTGGATGTTTCTAATCTTCTCTCTCTCTGTCCCCCAGATGGTATGGATAGGACAACCCGTATGATGGGGTAGGCCTGGAGCTATTTTATAGGGACCCTAGTGGCGCCCCTCTCCCACAATTTGCCTCCGTGTCTTCTTAGGTATTAAGGTCGGGCAGCCAACTTGGAATTGACTGTCCTGCCGGTCTCTGTAAGTAATACGTAGAGTTAATTACTCCCTCGGTGTTCCGGCCACTGGCTACGCGCCTCAAAAGGAGGCTGCCGATCTTGGGGCAGAACTCCTCCCGGTATTATCTCCTTGTGCTGTGACTTTGTTTCTCACACTCCACAATACACCTCTGTTCATGTACTTTCTTGGGATGCTGCCGCAATGGGTGCAGGCGCAGCTCCATAACGTTCTATCTCATGCTTGGCCTCTGTCAGGATCCCACCCCTGACAGGGACCCTCTGTCTGCAGCTCAGATGTTCCTCCTTCTCCCCCTGTCTGCCTGACAGGTCCTCTCTGGGTCAAACCCAGGTAGCTTCTCACTGACTTCCTATCCAACCCACCAGTTTTACCCGTGTGTGAGGAGTGCCCTAATAGATAGAAGCAAGGCTCCCCCTGGTGGACTGGAGTGTGAAGTGTAGTGTGTGACTTGTGATACCTGGTCAGGTGAACTCCTTTAGTACCATCAGACGTAATATCACTGCCCCTGGTGGAAGAGCGACATTACTGCAATGACCAGGACACTGGGGTGCTGCACAACGATGAATTGGTGGAAGAGATGTCTGCATTTGAGGATGTGATTTTCCTCACCAACTCTTGTCATGATCCTATAGGCATAGAAGTCCACGGCAGACACTTTTTCCCTGAAGGGTTGCCTGATGCATGATTTGTCTGAAGTATTTCAAAGTTACAGCCATCCTGTCCCTACCAAAAGATAATAGAATATTGCAGTGCATCATAGGACCTGTGAGTTTCTGCCACCCGTTGCAAACCATTGTTCCTTTTCTGAAGCACAATGTCACGGCTGTGAAACTCATTACCCACAATCAAAATAGCTACCTCATTAAATGTGGGGACATTGAAACGCCGCTGATGCTCACCTTGTGGTGTTTTGTCAGCTCTGATTACAACTTTGTAATCGTCACTTGGCATGCACTCAAGTGCAGTCTTGAAAAGTTGAACATATGGATTGTTTAAGTGAAGGAACTGCTGCAAATTAGCGACAATATCAAGGCAAGTGTTTGGAATCAGAGAGCATCTCTGCTGAGCCTGCTTCTACATTTCCCATGAAGCAGAGTTCAAGAAATTGAGGTTCTTTTCCTTGTAATGGAAGCAGAGAACCAATTGAGTGGGAAATCTGTCCTTGAACTTTGAATGTGGGCATAAATCCAGCTGCAAACACTTCTCTTTTTGCACCAAATGATGTCATTTGGAAGCAAGAGCTGTACTTCCTGATGTTGTCCAAGAAAACTGTCACGCACGCGCTGAGACTGGTTGGCGCAGGCGTGCAGGGGTGTGGCCCCACTGGACCACAGACCAAACTTCCCTGGAAGAGTCGTAACTAAGTAGCTTCCTAGGTGTTCGCTGGAGCCTCCGATGGTGAGGTCAGACTTGTGCAATAGGAAGCTACCAGGTACCACTCCAGGGTGGTGTCTGGCTGTGGCTGCTGATCCCATCGGGGAACAGAACATAGACAGGCAAGCGGGCACAGCTGGCACTCTGGCAGACAGGCGGGCATGGCTGGGACACAGGCAGGCAGACGGGTACAACAGAGACACTGGCAGGCAGGTGGACACGGCTGGCTCTCTGGTAGGCAGGCAGGTACGGCTGGCTTTCTGCAAGGACAGGCGGACAAGACTGGTACACTGGAAGAACCGGTAGGGACCGGTCTGCAGGCAGGTATGTAGAACAGGTAAGAACCTGTTCAGACAGGAGGACTAAATAATAGGTAGAGAAAGACCTCAAGAGCGGATGCAGAGTAAAAGCACAGGAGCTGGAGCCAAGAACAGAAATGCAGAAGGCGGAGCCAAGAACAGGAGGCGGATCCAAGTGTAGAAATGCAGGAGGCGGAGCCAAGTGCAGAAATGCAGGAGGCGGAGCGAAGTGCAGAAATGCAGGAGGCGGAGCCAAGAGCTGGAGGCGAAGCCAAGTGCAGAAATGCAGGAGGTGGAGCCAAGAGCTGGAGGCAGAGCCAAGTGCAGAAACGCAGGAGGCAGAGCCAAGAGCTGGAGGCGGAGCCAAGTGCAGAAACGCAGGAGGTGGAGCCAAGAGCTGGAGGCAGAGCCAGGTAGAACTGCAAGGAGCGGAGCAAAGTAGAACCACAAGAAGCGGAGCCGCAGAGCAAGAGCTGAGCAGAGCCACAGAGCAGGGCCACAGAGTGCACAGCAAAGTCAGAGTACAGAGCAAAGCTACAGAGAGCAGAGCTGAGAGCAAAGCCACAGAGTGCAGAGCTGAGAGCAGAGCAAAAACACAGAGTGCAGAGCAAGATCACAGAATGCAGAGCAAGGAGCAAAGCTAGGTTGCAGAGAGCGGAGCCGAAAGCAGAGCAAAGCAAGATTCAGAGGGCAGAGCAGGGCAAAGCAAGATTCAGAGGGCAGAGCAGGGCAAAGCAAGACACAGAGTACGCACAGCAGAAAAAGCAAACCAAGACAGGGATATAAACAGACACAGGAACAGGACTAGACTAAGACAGAGTCAGGAATGAGACTAGGCACAGAGACATAGAGACATGGACACAAGCCAGGGTATGATGCCTCTCTGGGTGGCGGACATAGGCCAGGGTACGAAGCCTCGCTGGGTGGCGACACAGAAAACAGACCAGGGTACAATGCCCACCTGGGTGGCAGACATAAGTGTAAGCGAGACAGGGCCTGGCACCTCAGCAGCTAAGAACTGACTGAGGGAGTAAGTTGCACTGGCCCCCACCAATGGGTGGGGATGTCTTAAATACAGGAAGCCTCATGGCGATTGGCCAGGGACACCTTAACAAGGTGCACACAGTCTCTATAAGAAACAAGAGTTGCCGGCGCCGCCCCCGATGCACACAGACAGAGCATGCACAGAGCAAACAGCAGACATGAGGCACAGCATGGAGCTGGCAGCAGAGAGAAGTCACAACAAGGCCCAGAGAAGTAAGTGAGTTTGAGTGTAATGCAGGTGGGGGATGGGAGGCCATGCAGTGATGCCAGCAGAGTTGTTACAAAAAGGTTTGATATTGCAGTGGTTCCTGTCATCAGAGACTTCAGGGGATCTGGTGGTGAGAGGAGAGGAAGCAGTTTTACCTTGCCATTTGCACTGCATAAACCTGGCAGTTCATCTTTCCACTTCAGAGCATTGCAGTACATGCAGACCACATCCATTTTTCCTATGTTACCTATTGGATTATCCTGATAGTTGATGTCTGAGTGGTAGCAAAAGGAAGAGTATTTCAAATTTCCAACTTTTCCTGTGTCCTGCTGGAAGCAGTTGCGATTCTCATGTCTGTAAGTCAGTGGCCCTTGAGGGAGCAGCTTTTGTTCTCTTGTCTGCAAGTCTGGCTTCTCTCTGCTGAGATGTTTCAGTCTCCCTTGAGTAAGCAGCTTTAGTTCTCATGTCTGCAAGTCTTGCTTCTCTCTGCTGAGACGTTTCAGTGGACCTTGAGGAAGCAGCTCTTGTTCTCTTGTCTGCAAGTCTTGCTTCTCTCTGCTGAGAAGTTTCAGTGGCCCTTGAGGATGCAGCTCTTGCATCCCTTTCTTCCATTTCTGTACTCATTTCTGTAAGTCTTGGCTCCCTTTCTTCTTTCTGTAACTCTTGCTCATTGAGGTGTAATACAGATTTTCTCTTAGAGAAAGTAGATTTCAACCTTGTGGCAGTGTAATACCATTTAGACTAATTTAGAGTGGCATAAGTTGCAGCTATGTAAATAAGTTTAAAGCGAACCAGGCATTGTCAGGTTGGCACTGTTACACCGATTAAAATGATACCTGGGTTGGAGAAATCCATCTTGTGTTTCTTTTTTTAATCTGTGTTTTAATTTTTAAGTTAATGAGATGCTTCATGCCAGACAAAGAGAAGTTCCTGATTCTGGGCTCACCCTCCAGTCTCTGGCAGAGGGTGGTCTGTGTCAGCACGGTAATAAATTGTGATATTTCCATCTTTACAGAAGGAAGATAACACCATAGAAATGATAAGAATAATAGGCCTCAGTTACTATAACTGTCTATAAGGAAAACTGTTGCTCATAGCAACCAATCAAAGCTCAGCTTTCATCTTTTAAACAGGTCTGGTGAAATGAAAGATGCTTAGTGATTGGTTGCTATGGGAAACACAGGCAGTGTAACCTGTTGTGGTCAAGAAGATGTGCCTATGAAATATATATTAGATATTTATTACATACTAGCTGTACTACCCGGCTTCGCCCGGGTTAATGACTGCTGTTAGCAAAATAGAATGTGTTAACAAAAATTTATTCTGCACACAAAAACCACAAAACAAATAGATAGAAATGTAATTATTAAAAGGCAAAAACTAAGCTAATAGAAGAATTTCACAACATATATTAGCTTTGTTACACTGAGAATGTCTTTGTTGCCTATATTAACCAATCAGAGCTCAGATTAATTAACTGTAGCAAAATAGAAGCTGAGCTGTGATTGGTTGCTATTGGCAGCCTGATAAATCCCCAGCCAACAGAAAGCCCTCCCCCCTGGCAGTATATATTAGCTCACACATACACATAATAGATAGGTCATGTGACTGACAGCTGCCGTATTTCCTATATGGTACATTTGTTGCTCTTGTAGTTTGTCTGCTTATTAATCAGATTTTTATTTTTGAAGGACAATACCAGACTTGTGTGTGTTTTAGGGTGAGTTTCATATGTCAAGTTGTGTGTGTTGAGTTGCGTGTGGCGACATGCATGTAGCGACTTTTGTGAGATGAGTTTTGTGTGGCGACTTGCGTGTAGCAACATTTTGTGTGTCGCAACATTTTGTGTGTCGAGTTGCATGTGACAGGTTAGTGTAGCAAGTTGTGTGCAGCAAGATTTGTGCATGGCGAGTTTTGCGCGTGGCGAGTTTTATGTGTGGTGCGTTTTGAGTATGTGCAAGTTTTGTGTGAGGCAACTTTTGCATGTGGTGCAACTTTTGTACATGTGGCAATTTTTCTGTGTGTGCAAGTTTTGCATGAGGTGAGTTTTCCATGAGGTGAGTTTTGCACGTGTGGCGAGTTTTGCGTGAGCCTAGTTTTGCATACGGCGAGTTTTGCATGTAGCGAGTTTTGCGCGTGGCGAGTTTTGAGTGGTGACTTTTGTGTTTCGACTTTTATGTGGCGAGGTTGGTGTGTGTGTGGTGAAATGTGTGCTGAGGGTCGTATATGTGTTCAAGCACGTGGTAGTGTGTGGCGCATTTTGTGTTTGTGTTCATATCCCCGTGTGTGGTGAGTATCCCATGTCGGGGCCCCACCTTAGCAACTGTACGGTATATACTCTTTGGCGCCATCGCTCTCATTGTTTAAGTCCCCATTGTTCACATCTGGCAGCTGTCAATTTTCCACCAACACTTTTCCCTTCACTTTTTCCCCATTATGTAGATAGGGGCAAAATTGTTTGGTGAATTGGAACACGTGGGGTTAAAATTTCACCTCACAACATAGCTTTGACGCTCTCAGGGTCCAGACGTGTGACTGTGCAAAATTTTGTGGCTGTAGCTGCGACGGTGCAGATGCCAATCCAGGACATACACACATACATACATACACACATTCAGCTTTATATATTAGATATACCTGTATGTAATCTCCTGTATATAGTATATACCTGTGTGTCATCTCACCTATATATAGTATATATCTGTGTGTCATCTCCTCCTGTATATAGTATATACCTGTATGTCATCTCCTCCTATACATAGCATATACCTGTATGTCATCTCCTCCTGTATATACTATATACCTGTAGGTAATCTGCTCCTGTATATAGTATATACCTGTGTGTCATCTCCTCCTGTATATAGTATATACCTGTATGTCATCTCCTCCTGTATGTAGTATGTATCTGTATGTCATCTCCTCCTGTATTAGCCCTCGTTCACACGTTATTTGGTCAGTATTTTTACCTCAGTATTTGTAAGCTAAATTGGCAGCCTGATAAATCCCCAGCCAACAGTAAGCCCACCCCCTGGCAGTATATATTAGCTCACACATACACATAATAGACTGGTCATGTGACTAACAGCTGCCGGATTCCTATATGGTACATTTGTTGCTCTTGTAGTTTGTCTGCTTATTAATCAGATTTTTATTTTTGAAGGATAATACCAGACTTGTGTGTGTTTTAGGGCGAGTTTCGTGTGTCAAGTTGTGTGTGTTGAGTTGCGTGTGGCGACATGCATGTAGCGACTTTTGTGAGATGAGTTTTGTGTGGCGACATGCGTGTAGCAACTTTTTGTGTGTCGAGTTGCATGTGACAGGTTAGTGTAGCAAGTTGTGTGCAGCAAGTTTTGCGCATGGCGAGTTTTGCGCGTGGCGAGTTTTATGTGTGGTGCCTTTTGAGTATGTGCAAGTTTTGTGTGAGGCAACTTTTGCATGTGTTGCAACTTTTGTGCATGTGGCAATTTTTCTGCGTGTGGCAATTTTTCTGCGTGTGCAAGTTTTGCGTGTGGTGAGTTTTCCATGAGGTGAGTTTTGCACGTGTGGCGAGTTTTGCATGTGGAGAGTTTTGCGCATGGCGAGTTTTGAGCGGCGACTTTTGTGTTTCGACTTTTATGTGGCGAGGTTGGTGTATGTGTGGTGAAATATGAGCTGAGGGTGGTATATGTGTTGAAGCACGTGGTAGTGTGTGGCGCATTTTGTGTGTGTGTTCATATCCCCGTGGTGGTGTGGTGATTATCCCATGTCGGGGCCTCACCTTAGCAACTGTACAGTATATACTCTTTGGCGCCATCGCTCTCATTCTTTAAGTCCCCCTTGTTCACATCTGGCAGCTGTTAATTTGCCTCCAACACTTTTCCTTTCATTTTTTCCCCATTATGTAGAAAGGGGCAAAATTGTTTGGCGAATTGGAAAGCGCGGGGTTAAAATTTCACCTCACAACATAGCTTTGACGCTCTCGGGGTCCAGACGTGTGACTGTGCAAAATTGTGTGCCTGTAGCTGCGACGCCTCCAACACTTTTCCTTTCACTTTTTCCCCATTATGTAGATAGGGGCAAAATTGTTTGGTGAATTGGAAAGCGCGGGGTTAAAATTTCACCTCACAACATAGCCTATGACGCTCTCGGGGTCCAGACGTGTGACTGTGCAAAATTTTGTGGCTGTAGCTGCGACGGTTCAGATGCCAATCCCGGACATACACACATACATACATACATACATACACACATTCAGCTTTATACATTAGATATATACAGTTGTGGCCAAAAGTATTGACACCCCTGCAATTCTGTCAGATAATACTCAGTTTCTTCCTGAAAATGATTGCAATAACAAACTCTTTGGTATTATTATCTTCATTTAATTTGTCTTAAATAAAAAAAACACAAAAGAGAATGAAGCAAACAGCAAAACATTGATCATTTCACACAAAACTCTAAAAATGGGCCAGACAAAAGTATTCGCACCCTCAGCCTAATATTTGGTTGCACAACATTTAGCCAAAATAACTGCAACCAACCACTTCCGGTAACCATCAATGAGTTTCTTACAATGCTCTGCTGGAATTTTAGACCATTCTTCTTTGGCAAACTGCTCCAGGTCCCTGATATTTGAAGGGTGCCTTCTCCAAACTGCCATTTTTAGATCTCTCCACAGGTGTTCTATGGGATTCAGGACTGTACTCATTGCTGAAGAAGAAGTCTCCAGTGCTTTCTCTCAAACCATTTTCTAGTGTGTTTTATGTCATTGTCCTGCTGGAAGACCCATGACCTCTGAGGGAGACCCAGCTTTCTCACACTGGGCCCTACATTATGCTGCAAAATTTGTTGGTTGTCTTCAGACTTCATAATGCCATGCACACGGTCAAGCAGTCCAGTGCCAGAGGCAGCAAAGCCACCCCAAAACATCAGGGAACCTCCGCCATGTTTGACTGTAGGGACCGTGTTCTTTTCTTTGAATGCCTCTTTTTTCCCCTGTAAACTCTATGTTGATGCCTTTGCCCAAAAAGCTCTACTTTTGTCTCATCTGACCAGAGAACATTCTTCCAAAACGTTTTATGCTTTTTCAGGTAAGTTTTGGCAAACTCCAGCCTGGCTTTTTTATATCTCGGGGTAAGAAGTGGGGTCTTCCTGGCTCTCCTACCATACAGTCCCTTTTCATTCAGACACCGACGGATAGTACGGGTTGACACTGTTGTACCCTCGGACTGCAGGGCAGCTTGAACATGTTTGGATGTTAGTCGAGGTTCTTTATCCAACATCCGCACAATCTTGCGTTGAAATCTCTTGTCAATTTTTCTTTTCCGTCCACATCTAGGGATGTTAGCCACAGAGCCATGGGCTTTAAACTTCTTGGTGACACTGCGCACGGTAGACACAGGATCATTCAGGTCTTTGGAGATGGACTTGTAGCCTTGAGATTGCTCATGCTTCCTCACAATTTGATTTCTCAAATCCTCAGACAGTTCTTTGGTCTTCTTTCTTTTCTCCATGCTCAATATGGTACACACAAGGACACAGGACAGAGGTTGAGTCAACTTTAATCCATGTCAACTGGCTGCAAGTGTGATTTAGTTATTGCCAACACCTGTTAGGTGCCACAGGTAAGTTACAGGTGCTATTAATTACACAAATTAGAGAAGCATCACATGATTTTTCGAACAGTGCCAATACTTTTGTCCACCTTTTTTATGTTTGGTATGGAATTATATCCAGTTTGGCTTTAGGACAATTCTTTTTGTGTTTTTTCATTTAAGACAAATTAAATGAAGATAATAATACCAAAGAATTTGTGTTTGCAATCATTATCAGGAAGAAACTGAGTATTATCTGACAGAATTGCAGGGGTGTCAATACTTTTGGCCACAACTGTATTATATATATATATATATTAGATATTTATTATATGGGGCTTTGCGTGTGGAGTGAGTGTGGCTATGTGGAGTGGGCAGGGCTAAGTGGAGTGGGCGTGGCTCGATACACACACACATACACTCAACTTTATATATAGATACACAAATTTGCTTTTGCAGCGTTTGCTTGACGTTGTGCACTACTGCTTAGTTTACAGATCAAAATACTTTCCTTGTTTCGGTATTGTATTATTTTTGAAATCTGAACGCTATTTATACTATCTCAGAATGCTGATCTCTTGTCAACTCAACTCTTTTACAGACATGAAAAATCACGTTACTGGTATCTGATGCTTCCCCTTTAACCAGGGTATATAGTATAAAAAATACTTTATTATTTTGTATGCTCACTGCCATAGTTATAAGTCAAAATAAAGCCATGGACAGTGATAGCTCAGGATTGGAAACACTCAAACCCCTATTTGACACAGAAGCTAATAACTTTCATTACTTTCTGCTTTCTACTATCACAGCATAATTTTTTTATTGTGACATATATTTTGCCTGTAATCCTTTTATTATTGTTGTAAAGCCGAAAGCTTTAAGTACAATTTTCGCTCTGGTTCTGTGCACTTACTTTTGTTTTAAAATTTTTCTCAGGGGAAATTTAAAACTGCTTCTTGCAAAGATATAAACCATAAGACAATGGAATACAATTTGATTTTACAACATTAAGTTTATGAAGCCTTTCACGGCAACTCTTTTATGAGAAAGGAAGCCGTATTTTTTTCCCACAGTCCTGCTAAATATGGTTGTATGCTGTTTTAATTACTGAATTTTACAGAAAATGCTTACTAAACGTTGTAACTTGAAAATGAATGTCTAGTAAATGTGTTCATGTACTTTCTTGAAGTTTATCTCGAGGAAAAAAAAATAACTTTTTGATGCTCTGAAATTGGATGATTGATTTTACATATCGTAGTGGTTAACTTTAGTTAATATACAGTAATTGCACTATGCTCCCAAATGCAAACTTCATTTCTTGTTTTATTTTCTGGTCCCCTGATAAGCAAATTGTAGCTGATACAAGTTTAAGAATTTTCTCTTGTGGGAGTGTCTCCTTCAGTAATATAGGTTGGAAATGAGCTTTGTATGTATCAAGGGTACTTCTTTACATTATATCAGCAAGCTCCTTTCTGTGCTTATTCATGTCTTCTCTGAGACTGTAAATACTTTCCCCTCTCTCTACATTAAAAATTTGAATACAAGCTAATCCTCCCTTCTGCAATCTCTAACACTAAAGAAAGGAAGAGGGGAGCAGAGAGATTTGTATCATTTTTGGCAGAAAATTGAGCCAAGCAAAAAACTTATAAGACATAAAGACCATTTAGAAAGTTTCTTAACTTTGCATTTAGAATGCAAATTATTAATATTATTATTATTATTATTAATAATAATAATAATTATAATAATAAAATCTGTGCACAGGTGTATATAGCTTTTAAGTTTACAGTATGAATTGGATACTAATTTCAACCTGCTTAAAGATCCTTGGCATCCTTTGTAGGTGGTGGTCAAAGTTTAAACAACAAGGCTATTAGGGCACAAAATGTACTTCAGTACAGCATGAGAAGACCAGTAATATACATCACACTTGATATATGTGTTATAATTGGAGTTTAGTTATGCAGTCCCCACCCATTATCCCATCAGTCCCTACTCCCTATTCCCCACTATACATGTACTTTGGCAAAACTAATGTTTATTTGGTCCTGCCAATAAAGCTTCTTTGAATTTGAATTTGAATATGCAAACAGAATCTTTAGCAAGGAAGAGGTCATGAATTTTAGTGTCACCTATTAGAAGTTTCGGCTTTGGCTTCTTTTACTAAAGGTATCGTCACATTAAGCGACGCTGCAGCGATATAGACAACGATGCCGATCGCTGCAGCGTCGCTGTTTCGTTGTTTTGTGGTCGCTGGAGAGCTGGCTGGTAAAGAAACGATTAAAAATATTGAGACACAATTATCCTCCTCTAGCACAGCCGAGGAGTTGGATACTTTGAAAACCAAGATCAAAACAGTCACTGACCAGCATAGACGGGACACGGAAAATAGAAAAAGGATAAAATTTCAAAGAGACTCAGACGATTACGAAAATAATCGTGTCTATCGCTGGCAGGATAGATCCAATTTTCATTCTAACTCCACTAGGTCAGATTATCACTCTTCTAACGATCCTTCTACTTCAGGTTCTGAATTGGACAGACGCGACAACTTCAGTGGATCCAGCAATTTTTTAGGCCAAAGAAAACGACAACAGCAAAGAAGAAGAGGACCCGCAGGAGCCAACGAAAAAAGAGACACGGACTTCTACAGAGTGACTCGGTCTCAGGTAAATCACCATTGGTTATAAACATATCATCAAGGACTCTCAGCATAGCTGAACACAACGTGTTGCAGAAAGGTCTTTCCTTCTGCCCCTCATACAAATTCGACACGTTTAACATGGACATGGACCTACACCGATTTTACCGTCGCTTGAGATTACTTGCTCATTTTGAGTCCTCTGAGACTATGTCTGTTTCTTCCTCCCATACTGTTGGCCCCCTGATTTCTTCACAAAGCCTAGGTCTACGCACTAAGAGCACATATAGACCTCCCAAGGCCTCCCATGCTGTGGAGACCTTAATAGGTTTCGTTGAACAGTCCTTCTCTAAACTACGTCAGGACATTGAGGCACGTAAGTTACATACTTCCCCTAACCTCAATGCCCTTGACTTCCAAGCCTTAGAAACATTGCGAAGTGATAAAGATATCATCATTAAGCCAGCCGATAAGGGCGGGGCTATCATCGTCATGAACAGATCAGACTACATAAAAGAAATCTACAGACAACTTAACGACAACACTATCTATCAGTCATCACCATCTGATCCCTCTACCATGATCAGAGACCACATTAGGGATATTCTTGTCCCCTATGTAGAGAAGGGTGTCATTGATGTCAAAACACGGGAGTACCTTACCAAAAACCATCCCATTATACCGGTGTTTTACATCCTGCCCAAGGTACACAAGAACCTGGAACATCCCCCAGGCCGCCCTATAGTGGCTTCTACCGAGTCCATACTGTCCCCACTTGCTATTTTCTTAGAAAAGAACCTTACTCCACTCATTCGCACGTTACCTTCCTTTCTCCTGGACACAGGTGACTTCCTGCACCAACTACAGGGACTAGGCTCTCTTCCAAAAGACCTTTTGTTAATCTCCCTAGACGTTAAAGATCTCTATACTTCGATCCCGCATTCACAAGGGATCCATAGCGTCAAACACCTACTTACTGGTTCACGGCTTAATTCCGAGGTCATCAGTCTCTGTATTGACCTTCTGACTATAGTTTTGACAAAAAATTTCTTCATGTTTGAGGACCGTTTTTTCCTCCAGACGAAGGGCACCGCTATGGGGTCAAATGTAGCTCCGCCATACGCTAACAGCTACATGGCCCTATTCGAAGAGGAAATTGTGTACCCCGATCCTCTATTCCAGGCATACTGCCCCTTCTGGAAACGCTACATAGATGACGTTTTTTGTCTATGGACTGGCACACCACAAACCCTGGAACTTTTTTTCAATACCCTGAATACCGCCTGGCCAGGACTTACCTTCACCATAACCAGTAGTGCACAAAAAGTCAGCTTTCTCGATACAATGGTTCTCAGAGATGAACTAGGGAATCTTAAGACTGACCTCTACACGAAACCGACAGATAGGAACAGTCTCTTGCATTTCCAAAGCTTACACCCTTTTGCCACCAAAAAGTCCATCCTCCGATCTCAATTTAAAAGGATACAGAGGATAGTCACTGAACCCAGCCTCCTCAAAACTAGGACGGATGAGATGTACTCTAAATTCAGGGAAAGGGGTTACCTGTTATGATCCTAGTGGCAAGGATCAAGGATCGCAGGTCGGACTAGCTAAGAAACTGAACAGACTACTAGCTCTGGGGAAGTGGTAACTAGATTGACCGCAACCTGATCCTATCCGCAAACAACTATAGGCAGCCGTGGAACGTTACCTAAAAATCCTAGACGTCTCGTCACGGCCTGAGAAACTGACTATTCCTGGAGGGAAAGTAAGTCCTCACTTGCCTCAGTAGAAGACCCCAAAGATATAGAATAGCCCCCCACAAATATTAACGGTGAGTTAAGGGGAAAGCACAAACGCAGAGATGAAATCAGATTTAGCAAATGAGGCCCACTAATACTAGATAGCAGAAAATAGGAAGGAAACTGTGCGGTCAATAAAAAACCCTATTCAAAATATCCACGCAGAGATTGCTCGAGCCCCCGCACCAACTAACGGTGCGGGGGAAGCAACTCCGTACCCCAGAGCTTACCAGCAAAAAGAAATCACATGTTAGCAAGCTGGACTAGACTCATAATACACAGAAATCATATTGCAGGCAGATGAGCAAAAAATATTCAAACAGAACTTAGCTTATCCTGAAGAGGCAGAAAACGAGATAATCAGGAGTAATCAGAATAGCACTGAATACATTGACAGCCGGCAACAAGTGGAAGTGAAGCAGAGCTAAATAGGATCCTCCCTGGTGAATAACGAGGCAGCTGATCCAGCAGACCCGCAGGATAATAAACCAAACCACCAGGGGGAGCCAAAAAACCAAAGTCACACAATACCATCTGTGACCACAAGAGGGAGCCTGAAAACGGAGTTCACAACAGTACCTCCTCTTGAGGAGGGGTCACCGAACCCTCATCAAAACCCCCAGGGCGATCAGGGTGAGCCACATGGAAGGCACGAACCAAATCGGCGGCATGAACATCAGAGGCGATAACCCAGGAATTATCCTCCTGACCATAGCCTTTCCACTTAACCAAATACTGAAGCCTCCGTCTAGAAATACGAGAATCCAAGATCTTCTCCACCACGTATTCCAATTCTCCCTCAACCAGCACAGGGGCAGGAGGCTCAACCGAAGGAACCACAGGCACCACATACCTCCGCAACAACGACCGATGGAACACATTATGAATAGCAAACGATGCCGGGAGGTCCAAATGAAATGACACAGGGTTAAGGACTTCCAAAATCTTATAAGGACTGATAAACCGAGGCTTAAACTTAGGAGAGGAGACCTTCATAGGAACAAAGCGAGAAGACAACCACACCAAATCCCCAACGCGAAGTCGGGGACCCACACAGCGACGGCGGTTGGCAAAGCGCTGAGCCTTCTCTTGTGACAGCTTCAAATTGTCCACCACATGATTCCAAATCTGATGCAACCTATCCACCACAACATCCACTCCAGGACAGTCAGAAGACTCCACCTGACCCGAGGAAAAACGAGGATGAAACCCTGAATTACAAAAAAAAGGCGAAACCAAAGTAGCAGAACTAGCCCGATTATTAAGGGCAAACTCGGCCAATGGCAAAAAAGTCACCCAGTCGTCCTGATCAGCAGAAACAAAACATCTTAAATAGGTTTCCAAAGTCTGATTAGTGCGCTCGGTTTGGCCATTCGTCTGAGGATGGAAGGCCGACGAAAAAGACAAATTAATGCCCATCTTAGCACAAAAGGTCTGCCAAAATCTAGACACAAACTGGGATCTTCAGTCGGAAACAATATTTTCAGGGATCCCGTGCAAACAAACCAGATTTTGAAAAAACAGAGGAACCAACTCGGAGGAGGAAAGCAACTTAGGCAAGGGCACCAAATGGACCATTTTAGAAAAACGATCACACACCACCCAAATGACCGACATTCTCTGAGAGACAGGGAGATCTGAAATAAAATCCATGGAAATGTGCGTCCAAGGCCTCTTCGGGACAGGCAAAGGCAACAACAAGCCACTGGCACGAGAACAGCAAGGCTTAGCCCGAGCACAAATTCCACAAGACTGCACAAAGGAACGCACATCCCGCGACAAGGAAGGCCACCAGAAGGACCTAGCCACCAAATCTCTGGTACCAAAAATCCCAGGATGGCCTGCCAACACCGAAGAATGAACCTCGGAAATAACTCTGCTGGTCCATCTATCTGGGACAAACAGTCTCTCCGGTGGACAACGGTCAGGTCTATCCGCCTGAAACTCCTGCAGCACTCGTCGCAAATCTGGGGAGATGGCAGACAAAATCACCCCTCCTCTGAGGATACCAGCTGGCTCTGAATCACCAGGAGAGTCAGGCACAAAACTCCTAGAAAGAGCATCAGCCTTCACATTCTTCGAACCAGGCAGGTATGAGACCACGAAATCAAAACGAGAGAAAAACAACAACCAACGAGCCTGTCTAGGATTCAGCCGCTTGGTCGACTCGAGATCAAATTCTTGTGATCAGTCAAGACCACCACACGATGCTTAGCTCCCTCGAGCCAATGTCGCCACTCCTCAAATGCCCACTTCATAGCCAACAACTCCCGATTACCAACATCATAATTCCACTCGGCAGGCGAAAACTTTCTTGAAAAGAAAGCACATGGCTTCATCACAGAGCCATCAGAGCTTCTCTGCGACAAAACAGCCCCCGCTCCAGTCTCAGAAGCATCAACCTCGACCTGGAAAGAAAGGGAGACGTCTGGCTGACATAAGACCGGAGCCGAAGAAAACCGGAGCTTCAGCTCCCGAAAGGCCTCCACAGCCGCAGGAGACCAATTAGTAACATCAGAACCCTTCTTGGTCAAATCCGTCAATGGCTTAACAACACCAGAAAAATTAGCGATGAAGCAAAGGTAAAAATTAGCAAAACCCAAGAACTTCTGAAGACTCTTAACAGATGTAGGCTGAGTCCAGTCATGAATAGCCTGAACCTTGGCTGGGTCCATCTCAATAGCAGAAGGAGAAAAAATGAAACCCAAAAAAGAGACCTTCTGGACTCCAAAAAGACATTTTGAGCCCTTCACAAATAAAGCATTGGCACGCAGGACCTGAAACACCATCCTGACCTGCGAAGGAGCATTAGAAAGTCCAAAAGGCATCACCAAGTACTCAAAATGGCCTTCGGGCGTATTAAATGCAGTTTTCCATTCATCACCCTGCTTAATACGCACAAGGTTATACGCACCACGAAGATCTATCTTGGTGAACCAACTAGACCCCCTAATGCGAGCAAACAGATCAGATAACAATGGCAAAGGATACTGAAATTTGACCGTGATTTTGTTTAGAAGGCATTAATCAATACAAGATCTCAAGGAACCATCCTTCTTAGCCACAAAAAAGAACCCCGCACCAAGAGGGGAGGAGGAGGGGCGAATAAGTCCTTTCTCCAAAGACTCCTTTATATAACTCCGCATAGCAGCATGCTCCGGCACTGACAAATTGAAAAGTCGTCCCTTAGGAAACTTACTACCAGGAATCAAATTTATAGCACAATCACAATCCCTATGAGGAGGTAGAGAACTGAGTTTGGGCTCATCAAATACATCCTGGTAATCTGACAAAAACGCAGGGACCTCAGAAGGAGTGGATGAAGCAAATGACACCACAGGAGCATCGCCATGAATTCCCTGACAACCCCAACTTGACACAGACATTGCTTTCCAATCCAGGACTGGATTATGAGTCTGCAACCATGGCAGGCCCAACACGACAACATCATGCAAATTATGCAATACAAGAAAGCGAATCACCTCCTGATGAACAGGAGTCATGCACATGGTCACTTGTGTCCAGTACTGAGGTTTATTCGTAGCCAATGGTGTAGCATCAATTCCCCTTAGTGGAATAGGGAATTTTAAAGGCTCCAAAACAAAACCACAGCGCCTGGCAAATGACAAATCCATCAGACTCAGGGCAGCACCTGAATCCACAAAAGCCATAACCGGGTAAGATGACAGGGAACAAATCAGGGTAACAGACAAAATAAACTTAGGCTGTAAAGTACCGATGGTGACAGATTTATCAATCTTTTTTGTGTGCTTAGAGCATGCTGAGATATCATGAGCTGAGTCACCACAGTAAAAGCACAACCCATTTTGCCGTCTATAATTTTGCCGTTCACTTCTGGTCAGAATTCTATCACATTGCATAGACTCAGGTGTCTGTTCAGAAGACACCGCCAAATGGTGCGCAGGTTTGCGCTCCCGCAAACGCCGGTCAATCTGAATGGCCAGAGTCATTGACTCATTCAAACCTGCAGGCATAGGGAACCCCACCATGACATTCTTAATGGCTTCAGAAAGACCTTTTCTGAAATTTGCTGCCAGGGCACACTCATTCCATTGAGTAAGCACCGACCATTTCCGAAATTTCTGGCAGTACACCTCTGCATCATCTTGCCCCTGAGAGAGGGCCAACAATGCTTTTTCAGCCTGGTTCTCAAGATTAGGTTCCTCATAGAGCAATCCAAGGGCCAGAAAAAACGCATCCACACTGAGCAATGCAGGATCCCCTGGAGCCAATGCGAAAGCCCAATCTTGAGGATCGCCACGCAAGAAAGAAATAATAATCTTAACTTGCTGAACAGAATCCCCAGAGGAACAAGGTTTCAAAGAAAGAAACAACTTGCAATTGTTCTTAAAATTCAGGAACCTAGATCTATCTCCAGAAAACAACTCCGGAATAGGTATTCTAGGCTCTGACATAGGACTGTGCACAACAAAATCCTGAATACTTTGTACCCTTGCAGCAAGATGATCTACACTGGAGGCTAAACTCTGGATATCCATATCAGCAGCTGAACTCAGAGCCACACCAAGTTTAAGAGGAGGAGAGAAGCAAGACACACAGCAGCTAGACACACGGCAGCAAAAAAAAAAATATCTCCAAGCTTCTTTTCTCCTGCATCTGCCATGCAATTAACACTTTATAGGCCGGCTGTACTGTTATGATCCTAGTGGCAAGGATCGCAGGTCGGACTAGCTAAGTAACTGAACAGACTACTAGCTCTGGGGAAGTGGTAACTAGATTGACCGCAACCTGATCCTATCCGCAAACAACTATAGGCAGCCGTGGAACGTTACCTAAAAATCCTAGACGTCTCGTCATGGCCTGAGAAACTGACTATTCCTGGAGGGAAAGTAAGTCCTCACTTGCCTCAGTGGAAGACCCCAAAGATATAGAATAGCCCCCCACAAATATTAATGGTGAGTTAAGGGGAAAGCACAAACGCAGAGATGAAATCAGATTTAGCAAATGAGGCCCGCTAATACTAGATAGCAGAAAATAGGAAGGAAACTGTGCGGTCAATAAAAAACCCTATTCAAAATATCCACGCAGAGATTGCTCGAGCCCCCGCACCAACTAACGGTGCGGGGGAAGCAACTCCGTACCCCAGAGCTTACCAGCAAAAAGAAATCACATGTTAGCAAGCTGGACTAGACTCATAATACACAGAAATCATATTGCAGGCAGATGAGCAAAAAATATTCAAACAGAACTTAGCTTATCCTGAAGAGGCAGAAAACGAGATAATCAGGAGTAATCAGAATAGCACTGAATACATTGACAGCCGGCAACAAGTGGAAGTGAAGCAGAGCTAAATAGGAGCCTCCCTGGTGAATAACGAGGCAGCTGATCCGGCAGACCCACAGGATAATAAACCAAACCACCAGGGGGAGCCAAAAAACCAAAGTCACACAATACCATCTGTGACCACAAGAGGGAGCCTGAAAACGGAGTTCACAACAGTTACCCCCCCAATCTACTGACCGAGGCCATTAACCCCCCTACAACCATACGCCCATCACCCAACAAAAGAGTTCCATTCATCCATGTGTATCACCCATATGTACACATTTTGCACCATACTATTAGACGACATTGGAACATATTACGTACTGCCCATCTGTCTATCCCCGAATTCCAGGAGCACTTCCTACCATGTTTCAAACGTCCCTCTAATATCCGTGATTCTTTAGTCAAAGCTGATTTTGGGGTAAATAAGGACAAGACACAACGCTTTCTCAGTCAACCTAAAAACGGCACATTTCCGTGCCTAAATTGCAATCAGTGCAACAATGTCATCCGGGGGGACTGTTTCTATCATCCTCACTCTGGCAAGAGATATAGGATAAAATACTATTCGACATGTGATTCGTCTTTTGTAATTTATGCCATAAAATGCCCATGTGGTCTTTTATACATTGGGGAGACAACTCAGCCAATCAAGTCCCGTATCTCTAAACATAAATCTACCATTCGTTGTCAGAACCTACTATTACCACTCCCAAGTCATTTTATCTCTAAGGGTCATACCATATCACAATTAAGGTTCCAAGTCCTAGAGCATATCCCGGTACCCAGATGGGGGGGCGATAGAATCCACCTCCTGAAAAAGAGGGAGGCCTATTGGATTCATGAATTACAGACCCTGGCTCCAAGGGGCCTAAATAGGGACTATGACCCTTTAGCCTTCACCTAATGGACATTACTATAATATTGTTGTCCATTATTCATGATTTTGTAACTCTTGCTGATTCTGTGACTTATGGCCATATGTTTTATGATGCATACTAACTAGTGTTGAGCGATACCGTCCGATACTTGAAAGTATCGGTATCGGAAAGTATCGGCCGATACCGGCAAAGTATCGGATCCAATCCGATACCGATACCCGATACCAATACAAGTCAATGGGACTCATGTATCGGACGGTATTCCTGATGGTTCCCAGGGTCTGAAGGAGAGGAAACTCTCCTTCAGGCCCTGGGAACCATATAAATGTGTAAAAGAAAGAATTAAAATAAAAAATATCGCTATACTCACCTGTCCGACGCAGCCGGGACTTCAGCGAGGGAACCGGCAGCGTTGTTTGTTTAAAATTCGTGCTATTACTTGGTTACGTGAATTCCCGGCTTGTGATTGGTCAGGTCGGCCATGTTGCCGGGACGCGGACCAATCACAGCAAGCCGTGACGAAATTACGTCACGGCTTGCTGTGATTGGTCCGCGTCCCGGCAATATGGCCGCCCTGACCAATCACAAGCCGTGACGTCACGGGAGGCTGGACACGCGCTCATTTTAAAATGGGCGCGTGTCCAGCCTCCCGTGACGTCACGGCTTGTGATTGGTTGCGCCGCGGTCAACCAATCACAAGCCGGGAGGCTGGACGCGCTCATTTTAAAATGGGCGCGTGTCCAGCCTCCCGTGACGTTACGGCTTGTGATTGGTTGCGCCGCGGTCAACCAATCACAAGCCGGGAGGCTGGACGCGCTCATTTTAAAATGGGCGCGTGTCCAGCCTCCCGTGACGTCACGGCTTGTGATTGGTCAGGGCGGCCATATTGCCGGGACGCGGACCAATCACAGCAAGCCGTGACGTAATTTCGTCACGGCTTGCTGTGATTGGTCCGCGTCCCGGCAACGTGGCCGACCTGACCAATCACAAGCCGGGAATTCACGTAACCAAGTAATAGCGCGAATTTTAAACAAACAACGCTGCCGGTTCCCTCGCTGAAGTCCCGGCTGCGTCGGACAGGTGAGTATAGCGATATTTTTTATTTTAATTCTCTCTTTTACACATTTTAACATTAATGTTGTTGCGATACCCGATACCCGATACCACAAGAGTATCGGAATCCCGGTATCGGAATTCCGATACAGCAAGTATCGGCCGATACCCGATACTTGCAGCATCGGAATGCTCAACACTAATACTAACAGACTTGTCTTTCTCTACAGAGTCGCCTTTATTGATAATCGACATGCAAGTCACTTCTTGATCCCTCCCCACCTTTGGACTCTCCCATCCTCCTGCTCCCTACCCGACTGCATTTTGTTTCCCTATATTACAGCAACCACGCTGCTATATTTATTTATATATTAAGCTTATACCTTCTCCACACAAAGAACACAGATTTATGCCTCTAAAATCGCATTAATTAGCTATCATGTGACCGCTCTAGCTGGTTACCATGACCACAACACTGACATCTCTCAAACAGGAAGTACACGCCAGATACAGTGACGCACTTCCGGTTTTTATGCATCACTGAACAACATCTCCCATAATTCCCCAGGAGCAGCGATCATGTGACCGCACAAGTTGCAAGGTTCCTATGCAACAGGGCGGACCCTCACATACTGGCAGTGTGTGTCTTGATACATGACACACTTCCGGTTTCGGCGGCAGTACGATCCCGCCCTGCCACTACTTAAACACAGATCACTGGCCCCTATACACTCAACCAGCGGCGGATACCGCGTTGATGTACACCCTCCACCTACCTTACACTGGTGAGTTCTTTTGCTTTTTTCCCCCTACAGCCTGCATAGACTATATCTAATACCTTACTATACTATAGGAGCCGGGATCATAAGCATACCTATTCCAGGAGCACTCTCAGAAGAGCCCTATAACAATAGGTGAGCTAACTCTCCTTTGGGGTCTAGGCACAGTTATCTATACACATATATAACACTGTATTATGCATTATTTAGGTCTTACGCTATTACGCTGATAATCAATTGCCAATTCATGAGATTCAATTTCTCCTTGGTGAGGATTACACTGCTTCTTGGTGAGACATTTTCTCTATTTATACATAGAACTATTCATGTCTATGTGTATAAATGATAGTATTTTCACACCTTTTGTTACAGCCGACACATCTATAACGTCCTATCTTCTGATACCACGGACACATATACCTGCGTCCATACTTTAGTACGGCTATATTAGGTGAGAATCTCCACAGTTTCCCTTGTAGACATATTTTACTCTTGGTCACCATCTCCTCCAATATGTTTACATGTTATCTTGCAGCCTTCATCCTCACTATACTCGTCCTCACCATATGTTTTGAACGCTAGGCGTACACGCACAGCTTACCTGGTTAGTATACTTCTACTATCCCATCTTTTTTACCATATACTCCATCGTATAATTACCTTTTATTACTATAGGGAAACACCCTCTCCCCTCTCTTTCCCTGGAGGTCCATCATAACCATGATATAGGACCTAGTCTACATCGAGCGACATTCCACATTATACAAGCAGTCGGGTATGTTAAAAGATGTTACCTTATCCTTATCCCATCTCTCCTCCCTTCCAATTTGTCACATATCACACAATCATTGTGAGATTTATATTTTTGTTAATTTATCCTTTGTTGTTGTTTATATACCCATTTTTGTTTTGTTATATATTTGTAATGCAGTTTACTGAAGAAGGTCATATTGTTTTGACCGAAACGTTTATGCTGGACTGCTATCCAAGTAATAAAAATCTATTTCTTGAAAATCATCACCATACACAAGTTGAGTGCCAAGTTATTTATTATATATATGCTACTGGTGTGGGCAACCTATCTTGAGCACCGACACAGCTGTGCCACGATATACTTCACCCAGCTCTGCCTAGACCCTGAATGTGTATCTGAACTGCATTTTTTTCTCTGGTATGCACTGAATGTCCCCAGCTCTGCCTAGATCCTGAATGTGTGTCTAAACCTCATTTTTTTCTCTGGTATGCACTGCTCACCCTTTACTTTTGCTCCATAATGTATTTCACTTCTCTGGTGTTTTCCATGCATACCTCTGAGCGGTCAGACTAACCCCTCCCCCCTTTTATGAGCTTTTGCTCAACTCTGAACATGTATTCTGGCCACACACCCCCACATGCACTCACAGCTGATTCTTCTTACCAGCACATATATTGAGATGCAGGAGTCTGCTCCAGAGGTAGTCTGCTCCGTACATCTTCCAAATTCCATCTTTCAAATTACATATTTTTAATTACTTTGAATTAGACTGAATTGGACTGGAAGGTAACAGAATACCAAACCACTACTATGCTTTAGTTTCTTTTCTCTTTCACTCCCATACTACTTTCCTTCTTACAATCTCCTGCAATCCCTCCATCTAGTAAAGAACTAGTCATTTCTCCCTCCATCCTCCCCAGTCATCTCACCTTCTCCACAGAACTGTTCCTCCACATACAATCCTTTTTCTCCAGACACACACAGCCTCATCATTTCCTATCCTGCTCCCACCTTCTAACTCTCTGTCTGCTACTCCTCATCTCTGGTGACGTATTCCCAAATCCCTGCCCTCCTCAACACATCCCCACACTCATTTGTAACCCGCTGCCACAATCCTCTGCATGTTTTCCCAACCATGATAACCTCGTACCTATTCATCCAGCCCCCACTCCCCCTACCTGAAGCACTGTGGAATGCACGCTCTGTCTGCAACAAACTGCCATTTATCCATGACTTCTTCGTCACCAGCAAACTCTCCTTCCTTGGAACTACTGAAACCTGGTTCACCCCCTCTGACTCAGCCTCTCCAGCTGCACTTTCTAAGGCGGATTCCTCCTCTCCCACACCACTTGCCCCAGCAACAAATGTGGTGGAGGGGTTGGCTTGCTCCTGTCCTACACCTGCTCCTTTACTCCAATCCCGCTACCACCCTCCGCTACTCTTCCCTCGTTCGAGGTACATTGCGTCCGCATCTATTCCCCCTCCAACCTCCAGCTGGCTTTCATCTACCACCCCCGAGAACAAGCCATCTCCTCCTTTCTTGACCACCTCACCACCTGTCTACTTCATTTCTTCTCTGCTGACATCCCCACTATCATCATGGGTGACTTCAATATCCCCATTGACACTTCCACCTCAGCTGCCTCTAAACTTTTATCACTTACTGCCTCCTTTGGCCTCACTCAATGGTCCTCTGAGGCCACTCAAAAAGATGGCCACATGCTGGACCTCATCTTCACCCGCCTCTGCTTCCTTACTAATTTCACTAACTCACCCCTCCCCCTGTCTGACCACTACCTACTGACATTCTCTTCCCTCTCCTCTCCTAGTGTGCAACCCCCACTCCACAAACTCACACACTCTTGCAGAAATGTCAAACACCTCAACTTACAATCACTCTCTGAGTCCCTTCTCCCTCTTACAGACATAGCCTCCCTTCATGACACAGAGTGGCTGCTGCCACTTTTTATAACACCACAATCACAGCAACACTCGATTCGGCCACCCTGTGTTGTGAACTATATTTCTTGGCTCCCTCTTGTGGTCACTAGTGGTATGGCACTGGGATTGTCTTTTCCCAGCTTGGTACCCACCTGGTTCGTTAGGCCAGGTGTGTTGCTATTTAAACTTCCTGGATTCTCAGTCTGGTGCCTGGCATCGTTGTAATCAGTTCATTTCTGTTTGCTCCTGTCTGCTGGCCCTGGTTCTTTGCAAGATAAGCTAAGTCCTGCTTCCTTACTTTTGGTTATTTGCATTGTTCTTATTTTTGTCCAGCTTGTACAAAATGTGATTCCTGATATTGCTGGAAGCTCTAGGGGGCTGATATTCCCCCCCCACATCGTTAGTCGGTTTGGGGGTTCTTGAATATTCAGCGTGGATATTTTGAAAGGGTTTTTGCTGACCGTATAAGTCATCTTCCTATATTCTGCTATTAGTCAGTGGGCCTCTCTTTGCTAAAACCTAGTTCATTCTTACGTTTGTCTTTTCTTCTTACCTCACCGTTATTATTTGTTGGGGGCTTGTATTTAACTTTGGGGTCTTTCCTCTGGAGGCAAGAAAGGTCTTATTTTCTCTTATAGGGTTAGTTAGTTCTCCGGCTGGCGCGAGACGTCTAGAATCAACGTAGGTACGTTCCCCGGCTACTGCTAGTTGTTTGTGCTAGGATCAGGTATACGGTCAGCCTAGTTACCACTGCCCTATGAGCTGGTTTTTTGTGTTTGCAGACTTTGCTGAAACCTCTGAGACCCTCTGCCATTGGGGTCATAACAGTATGCCAGGCCGAAGTGAATAGTTAATGCATTGCAGAAGTGGGATTAAAAGAAAAGAAATTCTGAGGTTTTTTTTGTTTTTTTTTTCTTTCTCCCCTTTTTCTCTGAGTGGCTTTAAGCTTTGCTGCAGACATGAATGTCCAGACTCTGATTACTAGTGTGGATCAGCTTGCTGCTCGTGTGCAGGGCATTCAGGATTTTGTTACTAGTAGTCCTATGTCAGAACCTAAAATACCTATTCCTGAGCTGTTCTCTGGAGATCGATTTAAATTTAGGAATTTTAGGAATAATTGTAAATTGTTTCTATCTTTGAGACCTCGTTCGTCTGGAGACTCAGCTCAGCAAGTTAAAATTGTTATCTCCTTTTTGCATGGCGACCCTCAGGATTGGGCTTTCTCGTTGGCGCCAGGAGATCTGGCATTGGCAAATATTGATGCATTTTTTCTGGCGCTCGGATTGCTTTATGAGGAGCCCAATCTTGAAATTCAGGCAGAAAAAGCTTTGCTGGCTATCTCTCAGGGCCAGGATGAAGCTGAAGTGTATTGCCAAAAATTTCGGAAATGGTCCGTGCTTACTCAGTGGAATGAGTGTGCTCTGGCCGCAAATTTCAGAAATAGCCTTTCTGAAGCCATTAAGAATGTGATGGTGGGTTTCTCCATTCCTACAAGTCTGAATGATTCTATGGCGCTGGCCATTCAGATTGACCGGCGTTTGCGGGAGCGCAAAACCGCTAATCCTCTGGTGGTGTTGTCTGAACAGACACCTGATTTAATGCAATGTGATAGAATTCAGACTAGAATCGAACGGAAAAATCATAGACGTCAGAATGGGTTGTGTTTGTACTGTGGTGATTCTACACATGTTATATCAGCATGCTCTAAACGCCTAACAAGGGTTGTTAGTCCTGTCGCCATTGGTAATTTGCAACCTAAATTTATTTTGTCTGTGACTTTAATTTGCTCATTGTCTTCCTACCCTGTTATGGCGTTTGTGGATTCAGGTGCTGCCCTGAGTCTTATGGACTTGTCGTTTGCCAAGCGCTGTGGTTTTGTTCTGGAGCCTTTAGAAAATCCTATCCCTCTTAGAGGAATTGATGCTACGCCATTGGCGGAAAATAAGCCGCAGTTTTGGACACAAGTGACCATGTGCACGACTCCTGAACATCGGGAGGTGATTCGTTTTCTTGTTCTGCATAAAATGCATGATTTGGTCGTTTTAGGTCTGCCATGGTTACAGACCCATAATCCAGTTTTGGATTGGAGGGCTATGTCTGTGTCAAGTTAGGGCTGTCAGGGAATTAATTGCGATTCCCCGCCGGTGTCTATTGCTTCCTCTACTCCTTCAGAAGTTCCTGAGTATTTGTTTGACTATCAGGATGTATTCAGTGAGTCCAGGTCCAGTGTTCTTCCTCCTCATAGGGACTGTGACTGCGCTATAGATTTGATTCCGGGTAGTAAATTTCTTAAGGGAAGATTATTTAATCTGTCTGTACCTGAGCATGCCGCAATGCGTTCTTATATCAAGGAGTCTTTGGAGAAGGGGCATATTCGTCCATCCTCTTCCCCTCTTGGTGCGGGATTCTTTTTTGTGGCCAAGAAGGACGGATCTTTGAGACCTTGTATAGACTATCGGCTTCTGTATAAAATCACTGTTAAATTTCAGTATCCTTTGCCTCTATTGTCGGACTTGTTTGCCCGGATTAAGGGTGCCAGGTGGTTCACCAAGATAGATCTTCGTGGTGCGTATAACCTTGTGCGCATTAAGCAGGGAGATGAATGGAAAACTGCATTTAATACGCCCGAAGGTCATTTTGAGTACTTGGTGATGCCTTTTGGGCTCTCTAATGCTCCTTCAGTGTTTCAGTCCTTTATGCATGACATCTTCCGGAAGTATCTGGATAAATTTATGATTGTTTATCTGGATGATATTCTGGTTTTTTCTGATGATTGGGACTCTCATGTAAAGCAGGTCAGGATGGTGTTTCAGGTTTTGCGTGATAATGCTTTGTTTGTGAAGGGCTCAAAGTGTCTCTTTGGAGTGCAGAAGGTTCCCTTTTTGGGTTTTATTTTCTCCCCTTCTGCTGTGGAGATGGACCCAGTCAAGGTCCAAGCTATTCATGATTGGACTCAACCCACGTCTGTTAAGAGTCTTCAGAAGTTCTTGGGTTTTGCTAACTTCTACCGTCGTTTTATCGCTAACTTTTCTAGCGTTGTTAAACCCTTGACGGATATGACCAAGAAAGGTTCTGATGTTGCTAATTGGGCTCCTGCAGCCGTGGAGGCCTTCCAGGAGCTGAAGCGCCGGTTTACTTCGGCGCCTGTTTTGTGTCAGCCTGATGTCTCGCTTCCCTTTCAGGTTGAAGTGGATGCTTCTGAGATCGGTGCAGGGGCTGTTTTGTCGCAGAGAGGCTCTGGTTGCTCTGTAATGAGACCATGTGCTTTTTTTTCTAGGAAGTTTTCGCCTGCTGAGCGGGACTATGATGTTGGGAATCGGGAGTTGTTGGCCATGAAGTGGGCATTTGAGGAGTGGCGTCATTGGCTCGAGGGTGCTAAGCATCGTGTGGTGGTCTTGACTGATCACAAAAATCTGATGTATCTCGAGTCTGCTAAGCGCCTGAATCCTAGACAGGCTCGTTGGTCATTGTTTTTCTCCCGTTTTGACTTTGTGGTCTCGTACCTGCCTGGTTCGAAGAATGTGAAGGCTGATGCTCTTTCTAGGAGCTTTGTGCCTGACTCTCCTGGAGTCTCAGAGCCAGCTGGTATTCTTAGAGAGGGAGTAATCTTGTCGGCCATTTCTCCTGATTTGCGACGTGTGTTGCAGAGATTTCAGGCTGGTAGACCTGACTCTTGTCCACCTGACAGACTGTTTGTTCCTGATAAATGGACCAGCAGAGTCATTTCCGAGGTTCATTCCTCGGTGTTGGCAGGGCATCCGGGGATTTTTGGCACCAGAGATTTGGTAGCTAGGTCCTTTTGGTGGCCTTCCTTGTCACGGGATGTGCGGTCATTTGTGCAGTCCTGTGGGACTTGTGCTCGGGCTAAGCCTTGCTGTTCTCGTGCCAGCGGGTTGCTTTTGCCCTTGCCTGTTCCGAAGAGGCCTTGGACACACATTTCCATGGATTTCATTTCAGATCTTCCGGTGTCTCAAGGAATGTCTGTCATCTGGGTGGTGTGTGATCGCTTTTCCAAGATGGTCCATTTGGTGCCCTTGCCTAAGTTGCCTTCCTCTTCCGATCTGGTTCCTTTGTTCTTTCAGAATGTGGTTCGCTTGCACGGCATTCCTGAGAATATTGTGTCTGACAGAGGATCCCAGTTTGTTTCCAGGTTCTGGCGATCCTTTTGTGCTAGGATGGGCATTGATTTGTCGTTCTCGTCTGCCTTTCATCCTCAGACTAATGGACAAACGGAGCGAACTAATCAGACACTGGAGGCTTATTTGAGGTGTTTTGTTTCGGCAGATCAGGATGATTGGGTGACCTTCTTGCCGTTGGCTGAGTTTGCCCTTAATAATCGGGCTAGTTCCGCTACTTTGGTTTCGCCATTTTTCTGCAACTCTGGTTTCCATCCTCGTTTTTCCTCGGGACATGTGGAGCCTTCTGACTGTCCTGGGGTAGATTCTGTGGTGGATAGGTTGCAGCAGATCTGGAATCATGTGGTGGACAACTTAAAATTGTCACAGGAGAAGGCTCAGCGTTTTGCCAACCGCCGCCGCGGTGTGGGTCCCCGACTTCGTGTTGGGGATTTGGTGTGGCTGTCTTCTCGATTTGTTCCTATGAAGGTCTCCTCTCCTAAATTTAAGCCTCGCTTCATCGGTCCTTACAAGATATTGGAAATCCTTAATCCAGTGTCCTTTCGCTTGGATCTTCCGGTTTCGTTTGCCATTCACAACGTGTTCCATAGGTCTTTATTGCGACGCTACGTTGTGCCTGTGGTTCCTTCTGCTGAGCCTCCTGCTCCGGTGTTGGTTGAGGGCGAGTTGGAGTACGTGGTTGAGAAGATCTTGGATTCTCGTCTCTCCAGACGGAGGCTTCAGAATTTGGTCAAGTGGAAGGGCTATGGTCAGGAGGATAATTCCTGGGTGGTTGCCTCTGATGTGCATGCGGCCGATTTAGTTCGTGCCTTTCCCGCTGCTCATCCTGATCGCCCTGGTGGTCTTGGTGAGGGTTCGGTGACCCCTCCTTAAAGGGGGGGGGTACTGTTCTGAATTAGACTTTTTGGCTCCCTCTTGTGGTTACTAGTGATATGACTCTGGGATTTTCTTCCCTCAGTTTGCACTCAGCTGGGTCTTTAGTTCAGGGGTGTTGCTATATAAACCTCCTGGATCCTTAGTCCAGTGCCTGGCATCGTTGTAATCAGACACATTCTGTTTGCTCCTATCTGCTGGTCCTGGTTCGTGCAAAATTAAGCTAAGTCCTGCTTCTTTGTTTTTTGGGTTATTTGCTTGCTCTCATTTTTGTCCAGCTTGTACTAAATGTGATTCCTGACCTTGCTGGAAGCTCTAGGGGGCTGGTGTTCTCCCCCCGGGCCGTTAGACGGTTCGGGGGTTCTTGAGTTTCCAGTGTGGATATTTTTGATAGGGTTTTTGCTGACCATATAAGTTATCTTTCTATATTCTGCTATTAGCTAGTGGGCCTCTCTTTGCTAAATACCTAGCTCATTCTTATGTTTGTCTTTTCCTCTTACCTCACCGTTATTATTTGTTGGGGGCTTGTATCCAACTTTTGGGGTATTTTCTCTGGAGGCAAGAAAGGTCTTTCTTTTCCCTTCTAGGGTTAGTTAGTTCTCCGGCTGGCGCGAGACGTCTAGAATCAACGTAGGCACGTTCCCCGGCTGCTGGTATTTGTGGTGCTAGGATTAGATATATGGTCAGCCCAGTTACCACTGCCCTATGAGCTGGTTTTCTGTGTTTGCAGACTTAGCAATTATTCCTGAGACCCTCTGCCATTGGGGTCATAACAGTATGCCAGGCCAACATTGAATGTTTAATGCATTGCAGAAGTGGGATAATTAGAAAGGAAATTCTGAGTTTTTTTTTTTTTTTTTTTCTTTCCTCTCTTCCTCCCCTTTACCTTTGAGAGGCTTTGTGCTTGCTGCAGACATGAATGTCCAGACCTTGATTACAAGTGTAAACCAGCTGGCAGCTCGTGTGCAGGGCATACAAGATTTTGTTACCAGTAGTCCTATGTCTGAACCTAAAATACCTATTCCGGAATTATTTTCTGGAGACCGATTTAGGTTTAGAAATTTCATGAATAATTGTAAATTGTTTCTTTCTCTGAGACCCCGTTCATCTGGAGATTCAGCTCAGCAAGTTAAAATTGTTATTTCTTTTTTACGGGGCGACCCTCAGGATTGGGCTTTCTCCCTAGCGCCAGGAGATCCGGCATTGGCAAATATTGATGCGTTTTTTCTGGCACTCGGATTGCTTTACGAGGAACCCAATCTTGAAATTCAGGCAGAAAAAGCCTTGCTGGCTATTTCTCAGGGCCAGGATGAAGCTGAAGTGTATTGCCAAAAATTTCGGAAATGGTCCGTGCTTACTCAGTGGAATGAGTGTGCTCTGGCCGCAAATTTCAGAAATGGCCTTTCTGAAGCCATTAAGAATGTGATGGTGGGTTTCCCCATTCCTACAAATCTGAATGATTCTATGGCGCTGGCTATTCAAATTGACCGGCGTTTGCGGGAGCGCAAAACCACTAATCCTCTGGTGGTGTTGTCTGAACAAACACCTGATTTAATGCAATGTGATAGAATTCAGACTAGAAAAGAGCGGAAAAATCATAGACGTCAGAATGGGTTATGTTTTTACTGTGGTGATTCTACACATGTTATATCAGCATGCTCTAGACGTCTAACAAGGGTTGTTAGTCCTGTCGCCATTGGTAATTTGCAACCTAAATTTATTTTGTCTGTGACTTTAATTTGCTCTTTGTCTTCTTACCCTGTTATGGCGTTTGTGGATTCAGGTGCTGCCCTGAGTCTTATGGATCTGTCATTTGCCAAGCGCTGTGGTTTTGTTCTTCAACCGTTGGTAAATCCTATTCCTCTTAGAGGTATTGATGCTACGCCATTGGCGGAAAATAAACCGCAGTTTTGGACGCAGGTAACCATGTGCATGACTCCTGAACATCGGGAGGTGATTCGTTTTCTTGTTCTGCATAAAATGCATGATTTGGTCGTTTTGGGTCTGCCATGGTTACAGACCCACAATCCAGTCTTGGGCTTCCAGCAAGGTCAGGAATCACATTTAGTACAAGCTGGACAAAAATGAGAGCAAGCAAATAACCCAAAAAACAAAGAAGCAGGACTTAGCTTAATTTTGCACGAACCAGGACCAGCAGATAGGAGCAAACAGAATGTGTCTGATTACAACGATGCCAGGCACTGGACTAAGGATCCAGGAGGTTTATATAGCAACACCCCTGAACTAACGACCCAGCTGGGTGCAAACTGAGGGAAGAAAATCCCAGAGTCATATCACTAGTAACCACAAGAGGGAGCCAAAAAGTCTAATTCACAACAACGTCCATCTTGAACTGTCCTCCCACCTCTCCTCCTGCTCCTTTTTGGACCAGTTACAATCTGTCTTCCGACCCCATCACTCAACTGAAACTGCCCTAACTAAAGTCACCAATGACCTACTAACTGCCAAGAGCAAGCGACACTACTCTGTCCTCCTTCTTCTAGACCTGTCTTCTGCCTTTGACACTGTGGACCACTCCCTTCTGCTACAGATCCTCTCATCTCTTGGCATCACAGACTTGGCCCTATCCTGGATCTGGTCATATCTGACAGACCGAACATTCAGTGTCTCCCTCCCGCACACCACCTCCTCACTTCGCCCCTTGTCTGTTGGTGTTCCTCAAGGCTCTGTTCTAGGACCCCTACTCTTCTCCATCTACACCTTCGGCCTGGGACAGCTCATATAATCCCATGGTATGCAGCATCAACTCTACGCCAATGACATGCAGATCTACCTATCCGGACCTGACCTCACCTCCTTAGTTACCAAAATCCCACACTGTCTGACTGCAGTCTCGGCCTTTTTTTCTGCTCGCTTTCTAAAACTGAACATGGACAAAACAGAATTCATCATCTTTCCCCCATCTGACGCTACCCCTCCACCAGACCTATCTATTAATGTGAATGGCTGATCACTTTCCCCAGTCCCACACACCCAGTGCCTCTAGGTGATCCTTCACTCTGCCCTCTCTTTCAAGCCACATATCCAAGCCCTTGCCTCCTTCTGCCATCTTAATCTCGAAAATATTTCCCGCATCCACGCATTCCTTGACCGTGACACCACAAAAACACTAGTGCATGCCCTTATCATCTCCCGCCTTGACTAGTGTTGAGCGATACCTTCCGATATCGGAAAGTATCGGTATCGGAAAGTATCGGCCGATACCGTCAAAGTATCGGATCTAATCCGATACCGATACCCGATCCCAATGCAAGTCAATGGGACGAAAATATCGGAATTAAAATAAACCCTTTCTTTCCTTGTAGGTTAATTCTACATGAAGGAAAACAACTAAGAATAATGTAGGATGTATTGGGGGAGGTGGCGGAGACATTAAAGGCACAGAGGTTTAGCCCAAACAAATAGAATAGCAGGTTTTTTTGTTTTTTTTATGATGTTCGGCGTTAGAAAGATTTTGACTATTTTTTTATTTTTTTTAATTTTGTCAGATATTGATGTTTCACTACTTCCACGTCCTTCACCTTCTTTTTTACTTCTCCCACACTTTCTTCTTCATTATCCTCATCATCAGCTTCTTTGACATCAACTATCTTCACCTTATTCATCTTCTTCTTCTTCTACCTATAATTTTTTTTTTTACATTGTTCATATTCTTTTTATTTAACTATTATCTTTTTCATATTCAACTTCTTCATCATATTCTTATTTGTGACAGGCATTCCCGTAGTTGTTATCTATAAAAGTTTGAAGATTACACCTTCCGTTCTGCCTGTCACAAAAGAGTTACATTTGTCCGCGTTCAGTTTGGCCTGCAGCATCAGGCTTTATCCAGGGGCACCACGAGGAGGAACGGACTCACCCCCATACACTGCTTAGTCTTCTTCTGCTTATAATTTAGATAATATCTTTTGCTCTGATATTTAGTCTTATGCTTAATGTTCTTCTGCTCTTTGTTCTGCAGCCTCTTGTTCTTCTGCTTCTCGGTCTCCCATGTCGTCGTCGTCTCCAGGGTCGTCGTCTCCGGGGTCGTCGTCATCGGGGTCATCGTCATCGGGGTCATCTTCAGGGTCATCGTCTCCATGGTCGTCGTCATCTCGGTGGTTGTTGTCTCTGGTGTCGTCATCATCTTAGGGGTGGTCTTCAGGGTCATCGTCTTTAGGGTCTTGAACTTGGAAATGTAGCAGAAGGTACAAGAAGGCTGAGAAAATGCCGAGAAACAGCTGATGGAACTGGAACTCGGATGGCTACCCGAAGGTCCAAGAGCCAATGGAACTACCGTGGACCAGCTGACGTTACTGGAACCCGGCTACTAAGCAGGAGGTACCCGTGCCTGAAAGCACTACCAAGGACCACCTGACGTTGGTGGAACTCGGATACCCATAGGGAGGCACCTAAGCCAAAGGCTCTGCCCGGAACCAGCTGACGGTACTGGAACCAGGATGGGGAGCAGAAGGTACAAGAGAAAAAGACACTGCCGAGAACCAGCTGACGGTACTGGAACACGGATGGGTAGCCGAAGGTCCAAGAGCCAATGGAACTACCGAGGACCAGCTGACGTTACTGGAACCCGGTTACTAAGCAGGAGGTACCCGTGCCTGAAAGCACTACCAAGGACCACCTGACGTTGGTGGAACTCGGATACCCAGAGGGAGGCACCTAAGCCAAAGGCTCTGCCCGGAACCAGCTGACGGTACTGGAACCAGGATGGGGACCTATTCAAGCTTGTCTTCCTAGAACCCCAACTGGCGGTGTTAGAGCCCAGGGTCAGCAGAAGGAGGAGCAGGGGGAGGGGAGTGTAGGCCGAAGCCTGCACTGGCGGCAGCTTTGGGTCTGTTGTGCCTGCGTGGCGGTAGCAGGACACGTTGCCGGCTACACAGCAGGGGAACAGCTGGCGGTGCTGAACCCCACTGACACATTGGCGAGGTGTTTGGCTCTGTGCAGCAAGCACTTCCGGACAGCAACTAGCGGTGTTGGAGCCCGGGCTCTGCCGGTGGAGCAGAGTGTAGGCCGAAGCCTAATTGAACCGATTTCAAAGGTAACCTTTAACCCCCCCTCAGGGGTTACAAACTAGAAGAGCCACAGCTTATGCAGCAGTAGTGCCGCACAAGTCAAAGGTTGCTCTTTTAATTTTTCTCCTTGCACACGCCGAATGAAACATGTATAACATTTAGCCCTTTATACAGTCAAACTGTGTTGGAGGCGTGAGTTCCCTTCGTAATGAGACGCAGCACAGCTGACAAAAATGCCACCTTGGTGCTTTGCGTGGCCTCCTGAGCTTCGTTATTTGCTGCACAGGAGTCTGCGCTGTCGTGTTATCCCTTGGCCTTGCGCTGTTAGCGCTGCCCGTCCTCTGACAACATTTGATGTCGGCCGGTGCGGTTCGTGATGACCATGAATCCCAGCCCCGCAGTGTCTTAACATTGTTAAAACACTGCGGGGCTGGGATTCATGGCCTGGCGCAGTACATATGTTCGCCTCTCGCTTGGGTTCTTACACCCGCTTCAGACTATGCGGCGTCAGCTGATTCCTTATCGCATGCCACGGCCATGAAGCCGCACAGTCCGAAGAAGGCGGAAGGAGATGAGGGATAGGCGAAGAAATGCACCGTTCATGCCCGTCAATCACATCCTCGCAGTCAAAATAAATAAGACACCGAGGGGCGTTGTGTGGGGCAAGGCGGCGGCAGAGGCGCAGCCAGCCAAACAATGAGGCCAGAAGATGGGCAGCGCTACCAAGGAGCTTGTTGCGTGTCAATACAAAGGAAAATCACACCTGAGGGACGTTTTAATGGTCTCAGAGGACTCATTTTAGACGTGTTCAGTTCCCCATGGGCAAGGAGAATAAGTTTCCTAGCCACCTTGCACACATGCAGCATTACTGCTGTACAAGGTGGCTGTAAACCATAGAAACACCTGGGGGAGGGGGACAGGTTCCCTTCAATTTCAGTTCTTGTGTCTGCGTGGCTGTCGCAGGACACGTTGCCGGCTACACAGCAGGGGAACAGCTGGCGGTGCTGGACCCCACTGACACATTGGCTGGTGTTTTTCTCTGTGCAGCTAGCAGTACCGGGCCCCAACTGGCGGTGTTAGAGCCCAGGGTCAGCAGGAGGAGGAGCAGGAGGAGGAGCAGGGGGAGGGGAGTGTAGGCCGAAGCCTGCACTGGCGGCAGCTATGGGTCTGTTGTGCCTGCGTGGCGGTCGCAGGACACGTTGCCGGCTACACAGCAGGGGAACAGCTGGCGGTGCTGAACCCCACTGACACATTGGCGAGGTGTTTGGCTCTGTGCAGCCAGCACTTCCAGACAGCAACTAGCGGTGTTGGAGCCCGGGCTCTGCCGGTGGAGCAGAGTGTAGGCCGAAGCCTAATTGAACCGATTTCAAAGGTAACCTTTAACCCCCCCTCAGGGGTTACAAACTAGAAGAGCCACAGCTTATGCAGCAGTAGTGCCGCACAAGTCAAAGGTTGCTCTTTTAATTTTTCTCCTTGCACATGCCGAATGAAACATGTATAACATTTAGCCCTTTATACAGTCAAACTGTGTTGGAGGCGTGAGTTCCCTTCGTAATGAGACGCAGCACAGCTGACAAAAATGCCACCTTGGTGCTTTGCGCGGCCTCCTGAGCTTCGTTATTTGCTGCACAGGAGTCTGCGCTGTCGTGTTATCCCTTGGCCTTGCGCTGTTAGCGCTGCCCGTCATCTGACAACATTTGATGTCGGCCGGTGCGGTTCGCGATGACCATGAATCCCAGCCCCGCAGTGTCTTAACATTGTTAAAACACTGCGGCGCTGGGATTCATGGCCTGGCGCAGTACATATGTTCGCCTCTCGCTTGGGTTCTTACACCCGCTTCAGACTATGCGGCGTTAGCTGATCCCTTATCGCATGCCGCGGCCATGAAGCCGCACAGTCTGAAGAAGGCGGAAGGAGATGAGGGACAGGCGAACATAGGCACTGCTCATGCCCATCAATCACACCCTCGCAGTCCAAATAAATAAGACACCGAGGGGCGTTGTGTGGGTCAGGGCGGCTGCAGAGGCGCAGCCAGCCAAACAATGATGCCAGAAGACGGGCTGCGCTACCAAGGGGGTTGCAGCGTGTCATTACAAAGGAAAGTCACACCTCCGGGACGGTTAAATGGTCACAGAGGACACATTTTAGACGTGTTCGGTTCCCCATGGGCAAGGAGAATGAGTTTCCGAGCCACCTTGCACACATGCAGCATTACTGCTGTACAAGGTGGCTGTAAAACATAGAAACACCTGGGGGAGGGGCGACAGGATCCCTTCAATTTCAGTTCTTGTGTCTGCGTGGCTGTTGCAGGACACGATGCCGGCTACACAGCAGGGGAACAGCAGGCGGTGCTGAACCCCACTGACACATTGGCTGGTGTTCTTCTCTGTGCAGCTAGCAGTACCAGGCACCAACTGGCGGTGTTAGAGCCCAGGGTCAGCAGGAGGAGGAGAGGGAGCAGAGTGTAGGCCGAAGCCTGCACTGGCGGCAGCTTTGTGTCTGCATGGCTGTTGCAGGACACGTTGCCGGCTACACAGCAGGGGAACATGTTGTGAAATTGGATTCTGGGCTCCCCCGGTGGCCACTGGTGGAATTGAACTTGTGTGCATCATCCTCTCTGTTCACCTGTTCCCATCAGGATGTGGGAGTCTCTATATAACCTTGCTCCTCTGTCAGTTTCATGCCGGTCATCAATGTAATCAGAAGCCTTTCTTTGCATGTTCCTGCTACTAGACAACTCCCAGCTAAGTTGGACTTTCGTCCTTGTTTGTTTTTGCATTTTGTTCCAGTTCACAGCTGCTGTTTCGTTACTGTGTCTGGAAAGCTCTTGTGATCTGAAATTGCCACTCTGGTGTTATGAGTTAATACTAGAGTCTTAAAGTAATTTCTGGATGGTGTTTTGATAGGGTTTTCAGCTGACCATGAAAGTGCCCTTTCTGTCTTCCTGCTATCTAGTAAGCGGACCTCGATTTTGCTAAACCTATTTTCATACTACGTTTGTCATTTCATCTAAAATCACCGCCAATATATGTGGGGGCCTCTGTCTGCCTTTTGGGGAAATTTCTCTAGAGGTGAGCCAGGACTGTATTTTCCTCTGCTAGGATTAGTTAGTCCTCCGGCTGGCGCTGGGCGTCTAGGGATAAAACGTAGGCACGCTACCCGGCCACTGTTAATTGTGCGGCAGGTTTAGTTCATGGTCAGTTTAGATTCCATCTTCCAAGAGCTAGTTCTTATATATGCTGGGCTATGTTCTCTCGCCATTGAGAATCATGACAGTTTGACCGGCCCAAAAGGGTTAAATTATTGGCTGAGAAAGGAGAGAAAAAAGAAGTCTGCTGAAATTTTTTTTTTTTTTTCTCTAGTTCTGAGTGTGCTCATAATTGAATCACTTGCTAGTCTGCCTATACTGCAGCCTTCCTCTCTTTCTCTCCTTCTAATCCTTGAATGGCTCTGTGTTCACCTGTTTGAAATGGATCTTCAGAGTGTAGCTACAGGTTTGAATAATCTCGCCACGAAGGTACAAAATTTGCAAGATTTTGTTGTTCATGCACCTATGTCTGAACCTAGAATTCCTTTGCCTGAATTTTTTTCAGGGAATAGATCTTGCTTTCAAAATTTTAAAAATAATTGCAAATTGTTTTTGTCCCTGAAGTCTCGCTCTGCCGGAGATCCTGCACAGCAGGTCAGGATTGTAATTTCCTTGCTCCGGGGCGACCCTCAAGATTGGGCTTTTGCATTGACACCAGGGGATCCTGCGTTGCTCAATGTGGATGCGTTTTTTCTGGCCTTGGGGTTGCTTTATGAGGAACCTCATTTAGAGCTTCAGGCGGAAAAAGCTTTGATGTCCCTATCTCAGGGGCAAGATGAAGCTGAAATATACTGCCAAAAATTCCGTAAATGGTCTGTGCTTACTCAGTGGAATGAGTGCGCCCTGACGGCGATTTTCAGAGAAGGTCTCTCTGATGCCATTAAGGATGTTATGGTGGGGTTCCCTGTGCCTGCGGGTCTGAATGAGTCCATGACAATGGCTATTCAGATCGATAGGCGTCTGCGGGAGCGCAAACCTGTGCACCATTTGGCGGTGTCTACTGAGAAGACGCCAGAAAATATGCAATGTGATAGAATTCTGTCCAGAAGCGAGCGGCAGAATTTTAGACGAAAAAATGGGTTGTGCTTCTATTGTGGTGATTCAACTCATGTTATATCAGCATGCTCTAAGCGTACTAAGAAGCTTGACAAGTCTGTTTCAATTAGCACTTTACAGTCTAAGTTTATTCTATCTGTGACCCTGATTTGTTCTTTATCATCTATTACCGCGGACGCCTATGTCGACTCTGGCGCCGCTTTGAGTCTTATGGATTGGTCCTTTGCCAAACGCTGTGGGTATGATTTGGAGCCTTTGGAAGCTCCTATACCTCTGAAGGGGATTGACTCCACCCCATTGGCTAGTAATAAACCACAATACTGGACACAAGTAACTAGGCGTATTAATCCGGATCACCAGGAGATTATTCGCTTTCTGGTGCTGTATAATCTACATGATGTTTTGGTGCTAGGATTGCCATGGCTGCAATCTCATAACCCAGTCCTCGACTGGAAAGCTATGTCTGTGTTAAGCTGGGGATGTAAAGGGACTCATGGGGACGTACCTTTGGTTTCCATTTCATCATCTATTCCCTCTGAGATTCCTGAATTCTTGTCTGACTATCGTGACGTTTTTGAAGAACCCAAGCTTGGTTCACTACCTCCGCACCGGGAGTGCGATTGTGCCATAGATTTGATCCCGGGTAGTAAATACCCTAAGGGTCGTTTATTTAATCTGTCTGTGCCTGAACACGCTGCTATGCGAGAATATATAAAGGAGTCCTTGGAAAAGGGACATATTCGTCCTTCGTCATCTCCCTTAGGAGCCGGTTTTTTCTTTGTGTCTAAGAAAGATGGCTCTTTGAGGCCGTGTATTGATTATCGGCTTTTGAATAAAATCACGGTTAAATATCAATATCCGTTACCACTGCTGACTGATTTGTTTGCTCGTATAAAGGGGGCCAAGTGGTTCTCTAAGATTGATCTCCGTGGGGCGTATAATTTGGTGCGAATCAAGCAGGGGGATGAGTGGAAAACCGCATTTAATACGCCCGAGGGCCACTTTGAGTATTTGGTGATGCCTTTTGGTCTTTCAAATGCCCCTTCAGTCTTCCAGTCCTTTATGCATGACATTTTCCGCGATTATTTGGATAAATTTATGATTGTGTATCTGGATGATATTCTGATTTTTTCGGATGACTGGGACTCTCATGTCCAGCAGGTCAGGAGGGTTTTTCAGGTTTTGCGGTCTAATTCCTTGTGTGTGAAGGGTTCTAAGTGCGTTTTTGGGGTTCAAAAGATTTCCTTCTTGGGATACATTTTTTCCCCCTCTTCCATCGAGATGGATCCTGTCAAGGTTCAGGCTATTTGTGATTGGACGCAACCCTCTTCTCTTAAGAGTCTTCAGAAATTTTTGGGCTTTGCTAACTTTTATCGTCGATTTATTGCTGGTTTTTCTGATGTTGTTAAACCATTGACTGATTTGACTAAGAAGGGTGCTGATGTTGCTGATTGGTCCCCTGATGCTGTGGAGGCCTTTCGGGAGCTTAAGCGCCGCTTTTCTTCCGCCCCTGTGTTGCGTCAGCCTGATGTTGCTCTTCCTTTTCAGGTTGAGGTCGACGCTTCTGAAATCGGAGCTGGGGCGGTGTTGTCGCAGAGAAGTTCCGACTGCCCCGTGATGAGACCTTGTGCTTTTTTTTCCCGTAAATTTTCGCCCGCCGAGCGGAATTATGATATTGGGAATCGGGAGCTTTTGGCCATGAAGTGGGCTTTTGAGGAGTGGCGTCACTGGCTTGAGGGGGCCAGACATCAGGTGGTGGTATTGACTGACCACAAAAATTTAATTTACCTTGAGTCTGCCAGGCGCCTGAATCCTAGACAGGCGTGCTGGTCGTTGTTTTTCTCTCGGTTTAATTTTGTGGTGTCATACCTACCGGGTTCTAAGAATGTTAAGGCGGATGCCCTTTCTAGGAGTTTTGAGCCTGACTCCCCTGGTAATTCTGAGCCCACAGGTATCCTTAAGGATGGAGTGATATTGTCTGCCGTTTCTCCAGACCTGCGGCGGGCCTTGCAGGAGTTTCAGGCGGATAGACCGGATCGTTGCCCACCTGGTAGACTGTTTGTTCCTGATGATTGGACCAGTAGAGTCATCTCGGAGGTTCATTCTTCTGCGTTGGCAGGTCATCCTGGAATCTTTGGTACAAGGGATTTGGTGGCAAGGTCCTTCTGGTGGCCTTCCCTGTCACGAGATGTGCGAGGCTTTGTGCAGTCTTGTGACGTTTGTGCTCGGGCCAAGCCTTGTTGTTCTCGGGCTAGTGGATTGTTGTTGCCCTTGCCTATTCCGAAGAGGCCTTGGACGCACATCTCGATGGATTTTATTTCGGATCTGCCTGTTTCTCAGAAGATGTCTGTCATCTGGGTGGTGTGTGACCGTTTCTCTAAGATGGTCCATTTGGTTCCCTTGCCTAAGTTGCCTTCTTCTTCCGAGTTGGTTCCTCTGTTTTTTCAAAATGTTGTTCGTTTGCATGGTATTCCGGAGAATATCGTTTCTGACAGAGGGACCCAATTCGTGTCTAGATTTTGGCGGGCATTCTGTGCTAGGATGGGCATAGATTTGTCTTTTTCGTCTGCTTTCCATCCTCAGACTAATGGCCAGACCGAGCGGACTAATCAGACCTTGGAGACATATTTGAGGTGTTTTGTGTCTGCGGATCAGGATGATTGGGTTGCTTTTTTGCCATTGGCGGAGTTCGCCCTCAATAATCGGGCCAGCTCTGCCACCTTGGTGTCTCCGTTTTTCTGTAATTCGGGGTTTCATCCTCGATTTTCCTCCGGTCAGGTGGAATCTTCGGATTGTCCTGGAGTGGATGCTGTGGTGGAGAGGTTGCATCAGATTTGGGGGCAGGTAGTGGACAATTTGAAGTTGTCCCAGGAGAAGACTCAGCTTTTTGCCAACCGCCGTCGTCGTGTTGGTCCTCGGCTTTGTGTTGGGGACTTGGTGTGGTTGTCTTCTCGTTTTGTCCCTATGAGGGTTTCTTCTCCTAAGTTTAAGCCTCGGTTCATCGGCCCGTACAAGATATTGGAGATTCTTAACCCTGTGTCCTTCCGTTTGGACCTCCCTGCATCTTTTTCTATTCATAATGTTTTTCATCGGTCATTATTGCGCAGGTATGAGGTACCGGTTGTGCCTTCCGTTGAGCCTCCTGCTCCGGTGTTGGTTGAGGGTGAGTTGGAGTACGTTGTGGAAAAGATCTTAGACTCCCGTGTTTCCAGACGGAAACTCCAGTATCTGGTCAAATGGAAGGGATACGGTCAGGAGGATAATTCTTGGGTGACTGCCTCTGATGTTCATGCCTCCGATCTTGTCCGTGCCTTTCATAGGGCTCATCCTGATCGCCCTGGTGGTTCTGGTGAGGGTTCGGTGCCCCCTCCTTGAGGGGGGGGTACTGTTGTGAAATTGGATTCTGGGCTCCCCCGGTGGCCACTGGTGGAATTGAACTTGTGTGCATCATCCTCTCTGTTCACCTGTTCCCATCAGGATGTGGGAGTCTCTATATAACCTTGCTCCTCTGTCAGTTTCATGCCGGTCATCAATGTAATCAGAAGCCTTTCTTTGCATGTTCCTGCTACTAGACAACTCCCAGCTAAGTTGGACTTTCGTCCTTGTTTGTTTTTGCATTTTGTTCCAGTTCACAGCTGCTGTTTCGTTACTGTGTCTGGAAAGCTCTTGTGATCTGAAATTGCCACTCTGGTGTTATGAGTTAATACTAGAGTCTTAAAGTAATTTCTGGATGGTGTTTTGATAGGGTTTTCAGCTGACCATGAAAGTGCCCTTTCTGTCTTCCTGCTATCTAGTAAGCGGACCTCGATTTTGCTAAACCTATTTTCATACTACGTTTGTCATTTCATCTAAAATCACCGCCAATATATGTGGGGGCCTCTGTCTGCCTTTTGGGGAAATTTCTCTAGAGGTGAGCCAGGACTGTATTTTCCTCTGCTAGGATTAGTTAGTCCTCCGGCTGGCGCTGGGCGTCTAGGGATAAAACGTAGGCACGCTACCCGGCCACTGTTAATTGTGCGGCAGGTTTAGTTCATGGTCAGTTTAGATTCCATCTTCCAAGAGCTAGTTCTTATATATGCTGGGCTATGTTCTCTCGCCATTGAGAATCATGACAGGAACAGCTGGCGGTGCTGAACCCCACTGACACATTGGCGGGTGTTTTTCTCTGTGCAGCCAGCACTTCCGGACAGCAACTAGCAGTGTTTGAGCCCGGGCTCTGCAGGTGGAGCAGAGTGTAGGCCGCAGCCTGCACTGGAGCAAGTTGAAAGGGAACCTTTAACCCCCACCCCCAGGCGTTTGTAGCTGAAAGAGCCATCTTGTACAGCACTAATGCTGGAAAAGGTAAACTTAGCTCTTTTAATTATGGTCCTTGCACATGCTGAACCTAACACTTTTGAAATGTGTCCCCTCACACGGTTAAACCGTCCGGTCGGTGGAACTTTCCTTTGTCATGTGACGCAGCACAGCTGTCATTCTTACCCCCTTGGCGCCGTGCGCCTCCTCCTCAGCGTTGTTTGAATCTGTCCCGGAGTCTGCGCTGTTATGTTATCCCTTGGCCAGGCACACTTAGCGCTGCCCGTCTTCTGACATCATTTGGTGTCAGGATGGCTGCGCCTGTGCGGCCGCGCTGGACGAGATCCCGCCTCGCCGTGTCATCTAATGTAATCACTCTGCGGACCTGTGATCCATGGGCATGAGCAGTGCATATCCTCGCCTCTCACTTCCCTCCCTACGGCTTCTTCAGACTGTGCGGCGTCACGGCCGTGGCATGCTATTAGGGATCAGCTAACAGCGCACAGTCTGAAGAAGGCGTAGGGAGATGAGTGAGAGGCGGAGGTTAAGATATGCACTGCTAATGTCCATGGATCACAGGTCCGCAGTGGGATTAAATCAGAAGACACTACGAGGCGGGATCTCGTCCAGCGCGGCCACACAGGCGCAGCCATCCTGACACCAAATGATGTCAGAAGACGGGCAGCGCTAAGTGTGCCTGGCCAAGGGATAACATAACAGCGCAGACTCCGGGACAGATTCAAACAACGCTGAGGAGGAGGCGCACGGCGCCAAGGGGGTAAGAATGATGGCTGTGCTGCGTCACATGACAAAGGAAAGTTCCACCGACCGGACGGTTTAACCGTGTGAGGGGACACATTTCATAAGTGTTAGGTTCAGCATGTGCAAGGAGCCCCACGAAAAGAGGCACTTTTTCCCTTTGCATCATTACTGCTGCACAAGGTGTCTCCTTCAGTAACAAACGCCTGGGGGGGGGGGACAGGTTCCCTTAAATTATCTTGTTGTGCCTGCGTGGCGGTCGCAGGACACGTTGCCGTATACACAGCAGGGGAGCAGCAGGCTTTACTGAACCCCAATAACAGAGGAGCGACTGTTGGGACTGTGCAGACAGCACTTCTGGACGGCAACTAGCGGTGTTGGAGCCCAGGGACAGGAGGAGGAGGAGGTGGAGGAGATAGGAGGGATTGCCACACACACAGCAGGGGAGCAGCTGACGTTACTGAACCCCAATAACAGAGGAGGGACTGTTGGGACTGTGCGTACAGCACTACCAGGCAACAACTAGCGGTGTTGGAGCCCAGGGACAGGGGGAGGAGGAGGTGGAGGAGATAGGAGGGATTGCCACACACACAGCTGGGGAACAGCTGACGTTACTGAACCCCAATAACAGAGGAGGGACTGTTGGGACTGTGCGTACAGCACTACCAGGCAACAACTAGCGGTGTTGGAGCCCAGGGACAGGGGGAGGAGGAGGTGGAGGAGATAGGAGGGATTGCCACACACACAGCTGGGGAACAGCTGATGTTACTGAACCCCAATAACAGAGGAGGGACTGTTGACTGTGCGTACAGCACTACCAGGCAACAACTAGCGGTGTTGGAGCCCAGGGACAGGGGGAGGAGGAGGTGGAGGAGATAGGAGGGATTGCCATACACACAGCTGGGGAACAGCTGACGTTACTGAACCCCAATAACAGAGGATGGACTGTTGGGACTGTGCGTACAGCACTACCAGGCAACAACTAGCGGTGTTGGAGCCCAGGGACAGGGGGAGGAGGAGGAGGTGGAGGAGATAGGAGGGATTGCCACACACACAGCAGGGGAACAGCTGACGTTACTGAACCCCAATAACAGAGGAGGGACTGTTGACTGTGCGTACAGCACTACCAGGCAACAACTAGCGGTGTTGGAGCCCAGGGACAGGAGGAGGAGGAGGAGGTGGAGGAGATAGGAGGGATTGCCACACACACAGCAGGGGAACAGCTGACGTTACTGAACCCCAATAACAGAGGAGGGACTGTTGACTGTGCGTACAGCACTTCTGGACAGCAACTAGCGGTGTTGGAGCCCAGGGACAGGAGGAGGAGGAGGTGGAGGAGATAGGAGGGATTGCCACACACACAGCAGGGGAGCAGCTGACGTTACTGAACCCCACTAACACATTGGCGAGGTGTTTGGCTCTGTGCGTACAGCACTTCTGGACAGCACCTAGCGGTGTTGGAGCCCAGGGACAGGAGGAGAAGCAGAGGAACACAATGTAGGCCGAAGCCTGATTGGAGAAAGTCGAAAGGGAACCTTTAACTCCCCCCCCAAGGCATTTGTAGCTGAAAGAGCCAGCTTGTGCAGCACAAAAGATGCAAAAGGAAAAGGTGGCTCTTTTCATTATGCTCCTTGCAAACACAGAACTAAACACTTATAAAATGTGTCCCCTGAAACCGTGAGACCATCCCGGAGGTGGGACTTTCCTTCGTAATAAGACGCAGCATAGCTGTCATTCCTACCCCCTCGGCGCCGTGCCCCGGCTCCTCAGCGTTGTTTGATTCCGTCCCGGAGCCTGCGCTGTTATGTTATCCCTTGGCCAGGCACACTTAGTGCTGCCCATCTTCTGACATCATTTGGTGTCAGGCTGGCTGCGCCTGTGCGGCCGCGCTGGCCGAGAGCCCGCCTCGCAGTGTCGTCTAATGTAATCCCACCGCGGGCCTGGGATCCGTGGCCATGCGCAGTGCATATCCTCGCCTCTCACTCCCCTCTCTACGGCTTCTTCAGACTGTGCGGCATCACGGCCGTGGCATGCTATTAGGGATCAGCTGACGGCGCACAGTCTGAAGAAGGTGTAGGGAGATGAGTGAGAGGCGGAGGTTCAGATATGCACTGCGCATGTCCATGGATCTCAGGCACCCAGTGGGATTAAATCAGAAGACAATGCGAGGCGGGCTCTCGGCCAGCGCGGCCGCACAGGCGCAGCCAGCCTGACACCAAATGATGTCAGAAGATGGGCAGCGCTAAGTGTGCCTGGCCAAGGGATAACATAACAGCGCAGGCTCCGTGACGGAATCAAACAACGCTGAGGAGCCGGGGCACGGCACCGAGGGGGTAGGAATGACAGCTGTGCTGCGTCATATTACGAAGGAAAGTCCCACCTCCGGGACGGTTTTACGGTATCAGTGGACACATTTTATAAGTGTTAAGTTCTGCGTGTGCAAGGAGCATAATGAAAATAGCTACCTTTTCCTTGTGCAGCATTACTGCTGCACAAGGTGGCTCTTTCAGTAACAAACGCCTTGGGGGGGGGGACAGGTTCCCTTACATTTCAGTTGTTGTGTCAGCGTGGCGGTCGCAGGACACATTGCCGACTACACAGCTGGGGATCAGCTGACGTTACTGAAACCCAATAACACTGGGTCGTATGTTTTGACTGTGCAGATGGCACTTCTGAGCCTCAACTGGCGGTGTTGGAGCCCAGGAATTTAAGTTCAGGTGGTAGAAAGATGAACACAACAGGAGACCTGGATAACGTAGACAGTCACCTAATTATTTAATCAGGAAGAGAAGTGGCAAATTCCTTCGAGATCCAGGCCTTGTTAATTTTCAGGAAAGTAAGCCGGTCAACGTTATCGGAGGATAGTCGCATGCGACGGTCAGTTAGTACACCACCTGCAGCACTAAAGACGCGTTCCGGTAATACACTAGCTGCAGGGCAAGCCAGCACCTCCAATGCATACTGGCTTAGCTCTGGCCATGTATCCAGCTTTGAGACCCAAAACTTGAAAGGGGAAGAGCCGTCTGGGAGTACAGCAAGAGGGCAAGACATGTAGTCTGTCACCATCTGACGGAACCGTTGCCTCCTGCTGACTGGAGCCGTCTGTGATGGTGTAGACTTTTGTGGCGGGCACAGAAAACTGTGCCACAGTTGGGCCATACTGGTTTTGCCTTGGGCAGAGGCACTGCTTCTGCTCCCTCTTTGTGCATAGCCTCCACCACTGCCTGGACGCACTGAGCTGCTTTGTAATGCACTAGCAGCACTTCTCTCACTTGGAATGGAGAAGATGATGGAATTCACCAGTGTGTCTTGGTACACCCGCATTTTTCGCTCCCGGTTCAACGGTGTGATGAGGCTTTCTACGTTGTCCCGGTAGCGAGGATCGAGGAGGGTGAACACCCAATAATCAGACATGTTGAGAATGTGGGCGATGCGACGGTCGTTTCTCAGGCACTGCAGCATGTAATCCACCATGTGCTGCAGACTTCCAACTGCCCAAGAAACGCTGTCCCCTGCTGGAGGCGTGATCTCTGCCCACTCATCATCACCCCACCCTCGCTGTACACACTGAGCACTGGACAATTGTGTAACTCCCTCCTCTGGACGGATGTCTTCCTCCTCCATTGACTCCTCCTCATCCTCCTCACAAACTGTCCCCTGCCTACGCGTTTGTGAGGAACCACGTGGCGCTGACTGTCCAGAAGATGATGGAAGTGGTGAATCCTCATCCTCCACCTCTTCCACAACATCATGCCTTAGCGCTTGCAGTGATTTTTCAAGCAGGCAGATAAGGGGGACAGTCATGCTGACTAGTGCATCATCTGCACTCGCCATCCGCGTGGAATAATCAAAGGGACGCAAAACCTGGCAGACGTCATTCATAGTGGCCCACTCTGTGGTTGTGAAGTCTGTACGGCGTGGAGTGCGACTTCTTTGCGCCTGATACAGCTGGTACTCCATTACAGCTTGCTGCTGCTCACACAACCGCTCCAACATATGTAATGTGGAATTCCACCTGGTAGGTAGGTCACATATAATGCGATGTTCCGGCAGGTGGTGTCGGCGCTGCACAGCCGCAATGCGCGCTTTTGCCGTGCTGGAACGCCGCAAGTGAGCACACTCTAGGCGGACCTTGTGCAGCAGCGCATCAAGATCCGGATAGTCCCTCAAAAAACTCTGCACGACCAAATTGAGCACATGTGCCAGACATGGGTTGTGAGTAGTGTTGAGCGATACCGTCCGATACTTGAAAGTATCGGTATCGGAAAGTATCGGCCGATACCGGCAAAATATCGGATCCAATCCGATACCGATACCCGATACCAATACAAGTCAATGGGACTCAGGTATCGGACGGTATTCCTGATGGTTCCCAGGGTCTGAAGGAGAGGAAACTCTCCTTCAGGCCCTGGGAACCATATAAATGTGTAAAATAAAGAATTAAAATAAAAAATATCGCTATACTCACCTGTCCGACGCAGCCGGGACCTCGGCGATTGTAAGCGGCAGCGTTGTTTCTTTAAAATTCGCGCTTTTACTTGCTTACGTGAATTCCCGGCTTCTGATTGGTCAGGGCGGCCATGTTGCCGGGACTCGGACCAATCACAGCAAGCCGTGACGAAATTACGTCACGGCTTGCTGTGATTGGTCCGCGTCCCGGCAATATGGCGCCGTGACCAATCACAAGCCGTGACGTCACGGGAGGCTGGACACGCGCGCTTTTCAAAATAAGCGCGTGTCCAGCCTCCCGTGACGTCACGGCTTGTGATTGGTTAATGGCGGCCATGTTCCTGGGACGCGGACCAATCACAGCAAGCCGTGACGTAATTTCGTCACGGCTTGCTGTGATTGGTCCGCATCCCGGCAATATGGCGCCGTGACCAATCACAAGCCGTGACGTCACGGGAGGCTGGACACGCGCGCTTTTCAAAATAAGCGCGTGTCCAGCCTCCCGTGACGTCACGGCTTGTGATTGGTTAATGGCGGCCATGTTGCCGGGACGCGGACCAATCACAGCAAGCCGTGACGTAATTTCGTCACGGCTTGCTGTGATTGGTCCGAGTCCCGGCAACATGGCCGCCCTGACCAATCAGAAGCCGGGAATTCACGTAAGCAAGTAAAAGCGCGAATTTTAAAGAAACAACGCTGCCGCTTACAATCGCCGAGGTCCCGGCTGCGTCGGACAGGTGAGTATAGCGATTTTTTTTATTTTAATTCTTTCTTTTACACCTTTTTACATTAATGTTGTTTCGATACCGATATCCGATATTACAAAAATATCGGATCTCGGTATCGGAAATTCCGATACAGCAAGTATCGGCCGATACCCGATACTTGCAGCATCGGAATGCTCAACACTAGTTGTGAGTGAGGTTGCCGAGGCCCAGAGCTGCCACCAGATTTCGGCCATTATCACACACTACCATGCCTGGTTGGAGATTCGCTGGCACAAACCACACATCGCTCTCCTGCTTGATGGCATTCCAGAGCTCCTGCGCTGTGTGGCTTCGATTCCCCAAAGAAATTAATTTCAAGACGGCCTGTTGACGTTTGGCCACGGCTGTGCTCATGTCGGTCGTAACAGGTAAACGTTCATCATGGGTCCATGTGGAGGTGGACTGTGACGGCTCCTGCAGCGATGATTCTGAGGAACTGGTGTAAGAGGAGGAGTCAATGCGTACAGAATGGATTCCTGCAATCCTTGGAGTGGGCAGGACACGTCCTGCGCCACTCGCACGATCTGTACCCGGCTCAACGACATTAACCCAATGGGCAGTGAGGGAAAGGTATCGCCCCTGTCCATGTTGACTGGTCCACGCATCGGTGGTGAGGTGGACCTTGCTACTGACGGCATTCAGTAGCGCGTGTTTTATGTGTCCCTCCACATGCTTGTGCAGGGCAGGGACGGCTTGCCTGCTGAAGTAAAAGCGGCTGGGCACATTGTACTGTGGGACTGCCAATGACATCAAGTCACGGAAGCTGTCAGTCTCCACCAGCCTGAATGACAGCATTTCCAGTGACAGAAGTTTGGCAATGCCTGCAGTCAGAGCCTGTGCTCGTGGGTGGTTTGACGAGAAAGGCCGCCTTTTCTCCCATGCCTGTACTACCGATGGCTGTAGACTCGGCTGGGAGTGTGTGGATGACTGGGAAAGTGGTGCTGCGGGTGGAATTACAGCGGGTCTCTGGACAACAGGGCCAGAGGTTCTTCCACGGCGATCCTGGGAGGAAGCCGAACCCGCTGCGTGTGAGCTGGAGGAAGAGGCAACACGAGCTGAAGAGGTGGTAGCTGCCGCTGTTGGTTGGCCTAGCTCTTCAGTGTGTTTTTGTAACTCCGCCGCGTGCCTGTTGCGCACATGTTTCCACATGTTGGAGGTATTGAGGTTGCTGACATTTCGACCTCTTTTTACTTTGTGATGACACACCTTGCATTTGACATAGCAAATGTCATCTGCAACTGTGTCAAAAAAGGACCAGGCACTGCAAGTCTTGGGAGCGCCCTTTTTGGCTTTTGGAAGAGACATGCTCCTAACGGGTGCCAAAGCGGAGGCTGCAGGATCCGCAGTCTTCCCCCTCCCTCTCCCTCTTTGGGCTGTACGGGGAATCTCTTCCTCAGAGCTGCTCCCACCACCTTCCTGTCCCTCACGCCAAGATGGGTCAAGGACCTCATCATCTACACTACCCTCTGCCCCCAACTGCTCCTCCTGGGTAGTCTCAGCAGCAGAGCACGCACCAGTAAGTGGCACCTGAGTGTCATCATCAGCGGATGCGGCCTGCGATGTGGTGACCGGAGGCACTGGCCCACCCGCCTCTTCAGACTCAGAGAGAAAAAGCTGTTGGGCATCACTGCACCCTGCCTCTTCTTCCATTTCTCCAATGCTGCTTGGCTGGCCCCCTGTTTCCAAGCCAAGAGATTCAGAGAACAGAAGTAGAGACGGCTCCTGTCCTGGGCTCTCTGTCTGCCTGGGCAATTTGGCAGGTGGTGAAGAGACAGATGGCTGCTCTCCAGTGCTCTGTGTCTGAGAGGATGTGGCACTAATTGAAGTTGATGCATTAGCTGCCATCCATCCGACAACGGCTTCAATTTGTTCTTCACGCAGCAGCGGTGTACGGCGCTCTGCGACAAAGCTGCGCATGAATGACTGTTCCCTGGTGAAAGTGGGTGCTGATGAGTCACCGGTGCCCGCAGCAGGCACAGAATCCCTGCTCCGCGCCCACGCCCACGCCCACGTGCCTTACTCACTGCCTTCTTCATCTTGGTTGACTGATAAAGATAAGCAGAAAAGTACTAACGGCTTTGTGTGCTTATTCCTGAACAACTCCTAACAGGTATAAGAAACACTAATTTTCTAAAGTGTGGACTAGACTTTAATATGAGCTAATGTGGCCTACACAAATGTAAAGTGGTGTCACTGGTGTGTTTGGTGAACTTTATTATTTATTTTTTTTGGGGGGGGCTGAACTGACAACAGAGAGAGCTGCAGTCACACGGAGACCGTGCAGAGAGCCGTAAACGGCGCTGCAAGGCCATAAAACCCTCCTCTACGTTATCCTATGTAGTGTTTTTCCACAAATTAGCTGGAGATGGGTGGAAAGACACTAATAGGATTTTTTTGAAAAAATGTGCAGCAGCCTGCACTACTTAAAAGAAAAGGAAAATTGATTTTACGGTATGACGCAGTGAAGAACCCTGAGCTGGAGACAACCAGGCTATGGCTGCTCACAGACTACAGGGCGAGCTGCAGTCACACGGAGACCGTGCAGACAGCCGTAAACGGCGCTGCAAGGCCCAAAAACCAAAAAAATGAACCACCCTCCCTGAACTGAATACAACCAGCTATGGATGGCCTATGTGGCTGCACTCAGACTAGAGAGTGGGCTGCACTCACACACACACACACACACAGACCTTGCAGATCGCTGTGAAAACAGCGCTACAAGGCAAAAGCAAGGTGAATAGTAGGTGAACACAGCGGTTGCTAAATTAGCCTTTGAAAAGCACAAAAAAGCAAATCGCTATCTCTAAACTGGCCCTCAGTCAGCAAACAGCGTCCTGTCACTAACTGAATTCACAGCAGAGTGAGCGCAAAATGGCGCCAGCGACTTTTAAACTGCATCATGACATCATTTCAGCAGCCAATCACAGCCATGCCAGTAGTTTCATGCCCTCCATGCTGAACAGGATGTGCCCACACTTGGAATCATTGTCATTGGCTGAATTTGTGCAGTTTGAATCTGGGAACTTCCGATTCCGGTATCCGATACGCGGCAAGTATCGGAATCCCGGTATTGGAATTCCGATACCGCAAGTATCGGCCGATACCCGATACTTGCGGTATCGGAATGCTCAACACTAGCCTTGACTACTGCAACCTCCAACTCTCTGGCCTCCCCTCTAGCACTCTGGCACCACTCCAATCCATCCTACACTCTGCTTCCCGACTAATCTACCTGTCTCCCCGCTATTCCCCAGCCTCTCCCCTATGCCAAGCCCTTCACTGGCTTCCTATCGCCCAGAGACTTCATTTCAAAACTCTTACAATGACATACAAAGCCATCCACAACCTGTCTCCTCCATACATCTGTGACATCGTCTCCTGGTACTTACCTACATGCAACCTCCGATCCTCTCAAGATCTCCTTCTCTACTCCCCTCACATCTCTTCTTCCTACAACATCCAAGACTTCTCCCGTGCTTCCCCCATACTCTGGAACTCTCTACCAAACACACTCGCCTACCATAGAAACCTTAACATAGAACCTGAAGAATCACCTCTTCTGACAAGCCTACAGCCTGCAGTGATCCTCAACCTACTGAACCACCAAACACCCAGCTCTACCCTCTCCTAGTGTATCCTCACACATCCCCTGCAGACTGTGAGCCCTCGCGGGCAGGGTCCTCTCTCCTTATGTACCTGTGTGCCTTGTTTTCTGCTCATGCTTAATGTATTTGTCAATATTTGCCCCCTTTTTCACATGTAAAGCGCCATGGAATTAATGGCGCTATAAAAATGTATAATTATAATAATAGTAATAGTAATAGTAATAATAATAATAATAATAATAATTATTATTATTATTATTATTATGCTCTGGGATATTTCTAGACTAGAAACAACTAAATGTAAGATGTAAAAAATAAAAAAAATCCTTATACTCACCTCACCACACCACTCACCTCCTCAGTTGATACATGTAGCTTTAAATTGGTTCTCCTCCGGTCTTGGGGTACAAGTCTGTAGTCACTCCATGTGACTGCAGACTAGTGAATCCTCACAGAGTGCACTACATGATGTCAGGATTTTCCGGTACTGGTACTGGAGTGGCAGATGCATGGCTGCAGGTATCTGATTTGCATACTTGAGGTCATGTGCTAGACTTTGCACAATACAAGTGTATTGAGTGAGGCTGGACACGTTTAGTTGGAATGTGGCTCGAAGTATGCAAGTCATATACTTGCAGTCACATGACTGCCAGCTCCCGACGCCGGCACCTGTGAATCTTCACAGTGCCCACAGTCATTTTATGTGACTGCACAAATCCTCACATGTTTGCAGTCATTTAGGATGACTGCAGACTTGTACCCTAAGACCCCTATAATCTCTACCGACAAAGTATAGCAAAATAATAGTTTATTTTCAGTGGTAGTTATCTTGCACCACACATCTCAAGGTAAGTATTGAGCTGAGATTTTAATGCAAGGAAGAACATATCTTTAGATTTTTATGCCTAAATATAGGAGAACATGGTCTTGCATGGAGAGAAACATTGGAGTATTTGACAAATGAAAGATGTAGGGTAATCAGAAAGCTGAAAATCTATTTTTAATTAATTTATATTGATAATAAGAAAATAAAAAATACAAAACTCTGTGACATGAAACTGACAGTGCTTCAGCCGATGACTAAACTTGACGGCTTGTGTTGTCTATGTCAGCAGAGCCACTTAGAGCAGTGATTGGCTGTAACACTGCCAACAGGACCAAAAAGCAAAAAAAAAATGCACAAAAACAGGGATCACCTGAACAACAATTTTTATTATGAAATGGGATACCAAAAAAGAACAAACACAGACGACACGATAAAAACATTTAAAAAGATGCAATAGGCACAAATGCTCAAAACCAAAAATGGTCCCTCCTGAAGGGACTCACATAGCACAATAAAGAGATGATAAAGACAATAAATGCATTAAACATAACCAAAACATAATGCATTAAAGTAAGAAACTCAGATATAGGCTAAAAACACATAAATCTATGCTATACCAAAATAGGTGGACCCTATAAATAATAGGTATGTTGCCAGCCCTAGTGAAGCAATAGAAAATTGGAGGGTAAAAAACCCCCCATACAAATAGAGCCTAAGTGTGGAGAAATGGCCCTAGTACTGGATCCTGATATAATTACCAAGTGGAGAACCTGCCAGTATGATAAATGAATAAGGCCGTGGCAACTCAGGGTCACCATCTGAGGATAAAGTGCTGTGTGCAGTCCGGGGGAGGGGGAGTGCCCCACGCGTATCGACACGGCACGAGTGTCTTCCTCAGGGGTAATTGTGTGGTGCCTGCAAATCTTCCTCTTTCTTTCACTGTCAACAGGACATCACTGCTGCTAGATGAGAGCAACGGTTGGACCCCCCCCCCCCAGTGTGAGAAAAAGCTCTGTTTCCTATTTTATAAGTTTTTCTGAGCCTATAGAGTTAGAATATTTGACATATGACAAGACTTTTGTGATGCAAAAAAATCCCCAACATCATCAAACAGGAAAAATAAAATTGTTTGCGGCGCTAAAGTTGGGACTATTCATTGTTTTAGCATTTAAGAGTAACAAAATATTTTACCAAATTCATTACTGTATTAAGTTAACTTTACCTGATAATATAAAAATATAAAGCCTGATAGTCTATTGGAACAGATAATTATTGATGCTCACATTTTTTTTTAAATTAAACCATATGCAAAATTGGTCGCAGTCAATATACCATTTACCCAACATAAAGGGTAGGTCTGGTAAGGAATGAAGATATTGTGAAGGGACAAATTAAGAAAGATTCTCCATTTTGTGCTTTTTGACTCCATTTTGTTGTTTTGATATAAATTTTGTTAGTAGGCTAAAGTTTACAGCTGTTATGAGACCTTGATGAGACCTTGATTGTTGCAATCTAAACAGAACATGAGACTGAGGGTGCATTGTTCTACGAGACTTTGACGTCCAGACCGTTCCTGTATTCTTATAGGTTAAGAACTGTGAGCGTGTTCTTATGCTGATTGGTTGAAGTATAATTTCTATGACTATGAAAAGTCATACACAATAAACGGGGGCCAGAGAGATCTGCTCGATCCCCCATACAGAGGCACACGTCTCCGTCTGGTCATTTTCAGTTGCCGGCAACGCCCTGTAGATTAATTTGGAAATCACTGAGTTAACCGTGAAGGATCACTTTAGATCCTCCCTCAACAGTTGGCGCCCAACGTGGGGCCCAAGCAGGAACACCTCTGCCCCCCGGAGGACAACAAGACAAAGGACCCTCGGACCGGACACAGGCACTGGGAAATTGGGACTGATCATCCCCCACAACAACCACGGTAAGTTGGAAGTTATACTGTCCAGACTGACCGTTTGGTGTGGTTTTCCTGTGTTTGTTGCTGCAAAGAGGATCTGAGGTTTGTCCCCGATGGTGGGGTGATTCTTGGGTGGAATCATATAGAGGTGTAGTTCCGTTGGGAGCCCAGTGCTCGAACCGTACCTCATAAGGGACGGACACCCCAGATTGACCAGTGATGTAATTCTCTTTATAGTCAAAATATCCTGAATTCTATATATATATATTGAATTATATATTTATATATTTATATATATCCAGAGGTGTCCGGAGGGAAAGTCTAAGACGCCCTCCTCCTTTCATTGAGTACTGCGTTTTTGGGTTGTCCCAGCGGGGCACAGAGAGAGACCCAGTGGAACAAAACCATAAGGCCGTCGGTATTGTGCACAACTAAAGTAAGGATATTTAGCTCTAAAGGAGAATCAGTTTCCGTGGAAGGAAAAGAAGACTTTGAATTTGTGTGATGAATCTGATATTGTTAGCCCAAAAACGGGGAAATAAATCTGTCAGGAATGCAGGGAAAATATTCTCAATCTGGCATGTGAATTGTGTGATGAAGGTTTTGTAGAAATTAATTAAGTCTGAGAACTGCTGTATTCCGTTTCTGTGTGAAATTTGTAAGATACCAGATGGGAGGGGTCAAACAGTTGCGCTATTGCTTTCTTCTTTCTGTGCTGAGGAATGCTGCGATTTTCTTATCTCTGTGTCTCTGGTGTGGAGGGGGCACGTGGCTGCGTTCTAAGTTTCTCTGTATTTTCTTGGTGTAGTACGTGCTGGAAGATCAGTGTTTTGTTTAAAGCACCTGCTTCAAGTTGAGTGGTTGATATATAGCAAATTGAGGATCAACAGAGGATGTGAATTCTGATTGTTTTTGGGACGTTGAAAAAGGAAAGTTGTCAATTACTATGACAATAAAACTGGATGTTTTGTGGTACTAGAAGGAACTGAGAAAGTGACTGAGATTAATGTGTCAGGAAAGCAAACAATCAAAAATTTTGGACAGGGGTCTCCCCGCTAGATAATATGGTCCCTCCCCAGGAAATTAAGCCTCTACTCCCAACTGTAAGCCTTATGCCCCTTAACCCCAAGGCACCAATATATTCTGGACTGCCGAGAAGTTCTATGGGTGTCTTATCGTAGTATTTAAAGATCTGGGATTCTCATTGTAAAATAAAGCCCATTCACACATTTGTGTGGCAGCTTTAATGTCCGGCCTTAAATCAGAATTGAAAGAGGCAATAATGTCAGTCAGACCCGATATCGAGACTTCCATTCCAGATGATGCATTAAAAGTAGTAAAAAAGGTTTTAAGAACTTACCCGCTCTGCATCAGCAGGGAAATTAAAGGTTAAATCAGTAGCCGCAGTGAATTCTGCTCTAATTCCAGCCCCCACCGCAGCTACAAGCTACAAGGACACAGCTCCGTTCCTGATCAGTGGCCCAAGTGACAGACTCCAGCTCCTGCCCTCCTCCCACCGTACACAAATCCAGTCTCATACTCCAATATTTTTTTTTAACCCTATGTCTGGGAATCTCCCTCCCAAGCCCCGCCATGTCAATTCTCAGACCAAGAGCTTGTTTTAATTAGAGTAGATGGCAGACCTAATAAATATACTCTTACAAAACCCATTGGGACCTTTCCCTGAAGTTACTGCTCAGTTCGTAATCTCTCTTATATGTCTGGTTCATTTACTGGGGGCAGATTAATTATCACAGTTCCGCTCCAGAATATAATTCCAAGATGATGGTCATATGGTCCTTACGTTATATAACCCCTATGCAGATGAATATAATGAGATGTGTATCCTACATGCCCTTCCTACGGTTATGATCGTCCTGATAGACCCAGATTCTCCCCCAATAATGCCTGTAGAACCAGTGTTTCTCAAACCTGGTGCCCCTTTTTCCAAAGTCCATCAATACCCTTTGAAATATGATCAGGAGCGGGGCCTCAAGGGGCAAATACAAACGTTGCTCGATAATGGTGCCCTGGTACCCTGTGTTTCCCCATGTAACACGCCCTTGTTTCCCGTTAAGAAAAAGACCTCACCCGGCCAACCCCTGTGTACCGGCTGGTACAAGATCTACGGGCAGTTAATGCAGCTACTGTTCTGGAAACTCCGGTGCCTAATCCACATACTCTTTTGTCCCAGATACCTCAGGATGCTGCTTGGTTCACAGTCATCGACCTCGCCGATGCCTTGCCAGTTTCTGTTTGCATTCACTTATCAGGGACGACAGTTGACGCGGACAGTTATGCCACAAGGGGCCCAAAACAGTCCCAATCAGTTTGCAAAAAATATGGGCGAGTGTCTTTTTACCCTGTCAGTTAAATCACCCCTATGTCACGCTGCTTCAGTATGTGGCTGATCTTTTGTTGTGTGCATGTACAGAGCAGGAAGCCATTGCTGCCACTGTTAGCCTCCTCAATATCTGGCAGATCTGAACTGTCGGGTTTCGGCCTCAAGACTTCGGTTCTGCCTTGGTCAAGTGATATTTTTGGGTCACTGTCTCCTTCAGGGTGTCAGACACCTCTCAAAAGAAAGAAAAATAGCCGTCAGCTCCCTTCCTTTTCCGAAAGATGAGACTGAACTCCAGCGTTTTCTTGGACTATGTACCTATTTTCGTCAGTGGATACCGGACGCATCCCGCATAATGCAACCTCTCTACAATGCCCTGAAAGACAGTTCAAGATATGCTGATGATTTTGGCAGATTGCACACCGGGTACGCTGCTACTATTGAAGGTACTGTAGTGCACGCAGCTGCACTCCCTCCCTCCCTCACTGTCAGCAAAAGAAGCAGAACTTCAGGCTCTGTCTACTGCATGTGTTCTGGCCAAAGACAGGCGGGCTAATATATACACGGACTCACAGTATGCATTTGGTATTGCTCATGATTTCGGAGCCCAATGGGCCAATCGAGGGTTTATTACCACCACTGGGACTCCAGTGAAGAATGCTGAAGCTGTTAAAACCCCCATGGACTCAATCAAATTACCTACCCAGGTGGCCATTATCAAAGTTAAGGCGCATGGTCCTAGGAACAGTCCACAGACTGTTGGTAATGCCTTTTTGGATATGGAAGCAAAAGCTGCTGCTCTCCTACCCATTGACCTGACCATACCAGCTATGGTGACCACACGCTCTCAGCGTAAACAGTTACAAGAAACACTGACTCTACAGGAACCTGATGATCCAGAACAGACTGAGGTTTTCTGTCGGACCCCACGAGACCGCTTAATGACGATGCAGAGAATGTCCCCAAAGGAAGAAGTGAAGCAGTGGAAGGCTGATGGAGCATGTATGGACAATGGTCTCTGGAAAAAGGACCAACTTGTGTGTCTCCCTAAGCGGATGTACCCTGCTATTGCCATGTTGGCACATGGGCCCACACATCGAGGAAAAAACCAGGCCCTAGCCCTGGTACAAAAATTCTACTGGGCTCCAGGTATTTCTACAGTCCTGACAGCACTCAACCGTGCATGTAATATGTGTCAGACCTGCAATCCCGGTCTACTTCAATGTGTACCCCCGAAGCACCTTGCTAAGCCCGACTCTGTTCCAAAGGCTCCAAGTGGACCATATCACGTTGCCTAAGTCTGGAAGGTATGAATATTGCCTGGTGGTTGTCGACATGTTCTCCAGTTGCCCAGAAGCATTCCCCGTTACCAACATGACTGCAGAGACTACAGCAAAGAAACTGGTGATGGAAGTCATATGTAGATATGGTGTTCCAGAAGTCATCGAACGTGACCAAGTTCCGGCCTTTTCTTCTCATGTGTATCAGGAGGTTCTGACAATGCTTGGATCCACTGTAGCCCTCCATACTCTATACTCTCCACAATCCAGTGGGAAAGTTGAGAGGCTGAACGGCACACTGAAGGGACAATTGACCAAAATGATGCAGGAGACTACGGCTCCATGGCCAGAGCTCCTACCCATTGTACTGTACCATATTCGTACTACCCCTAAGGCAAAACATGGCCTGTCCCCATATGAGATATTGTTTGGTGCTAGGCCCCCAGTTGAAAATTTCCAGCCTCAGTAGTTGTCAGAAGAAACTGACCGTGCTGTTCAATATGTTATTCAGCTTAGTAAAAATCTTGCTTACACCCATGTTTTAGTTTCTTCTTCCCTTCCAGATTAAGCAGAAACCGATACTTGTCACAACTTGAAGTCTGGTGGTTTTGTGGTCGTGAAAAGCCATGTCAGAAAACACGGACTAGAACCCTTGTATGACGGTCCCTACCAAGTCCTCAGTATCACTTCTATGTCAGTAAAGCTGGAAGGAAGACCGACATGGATCCACGTATCGCACTGCAAGCTGGTCAAACAGACTAGTAGCAAATAAGGGGACATAATGTTTTGGTTTTTCGTATTTCCATATAATAATATTGGTAACTGCATGGGACAGCCTAAATTCCCCAACTTTCTTGAATAATAAGTTTGTACAATATCATGAAAGATTAGTAGTACAGATGGGTATAGCTAATAAAATTGTCAGTTCTAATTTCATTTACCCTATGATTACACAAATGTGGGATAAATTGCTTAGGGCCACAGATTATTTAGATGATCAAATTTGGGATATATTGGATATACTTAATACTACTGTTGCTGTCCAAAACCAACTTATCATAGTTACTAATCAATACACTGTAGTACTGAATTATTTAACAGCAGCACAGGCTGGTACGTGTCAGGTTATTGGACCCGCATGCTGTCATTATATAGATCCCAATAGCACTATGAAGTTAAAGTTAGAAGACATTCAAAGACTCAGAGATCAATATAATAAAGACAATGACCGTAATAAGGACAGTTGGTGGGCAGACACCTTCTCCTTTTTTTAATCCAGCCAATTGGTTTGAGGGACTTGTGGGCTGGATAGCTGGAATCTTGCAAAGTTTATTATATATTGTTGCCTTTATCCTTGTTATGTATGTAATACTAAAACTTGTTCTTTGGTGTATTTCTGTATGCATTAGGAAATTCTACACTAAGACAACTAATGATGAAACCAAAAGCGTTGCCACCCCTGCTCTTCTCTACACCGATTTCACAAAGTTATCTGATGAAGATAGCATGGCTATCTTCAAAAGATCCCCACCACTGTTATCAATAATTGTTATTCGTAAATTCTAGTATACAGGGGGGACGGGTATGCCGCAACAGCCATGGCTGGTAACAAGGCACCAGCCATGTGAAGACCAGTACCCCTCGAGCTTATAGCTTGGGATAGTACCTCTGATGCTGGACATTAATTAACAAAATTTATCTAGGGGGGAATGTGAAGGGACAAATTAAGAAAGATTCTCCATTTTGTGCTTTTCGACTCCATTTTGTTGTTTTGATATAAATTTTGTTAGTAGGCTAAAGTTTACAGCTGTTATGAGACCTTGATGAGACCTTGATTGTTGCAATCTAAACAGAACGTGAGACTGAGGGTGCATTGTTCTACGAGACTTTGACGTCCAGACCGTTCCTGTATTCTTATAGGTTAAGAACTGTGAGCGTGTTCTTATGCTGATTGGTTGAAGTATAATTTCTATGACTATGAAAAGTCATACACAATAAACGGGGGCCAGAGAGATCTGCTCGATCCCCAATACAGAGGCACACGTCTCCGTCTGGTCATTTTCAGTTGCCGGTAACGCCCTGTAGATTAATTTGGAAATCACTGAGTTAACCATGAAGGATCACTTTAGATCCTCCCTCAACAATGTCAAACCATGAATATTTCCATTAAATATTAACAAATATAGTTTACTCAATCACATTTGTCATTGCTGTACACTTGATTTTATCTAATAATCACGTAACAACAATATTGAGAGCAAACTACCAGAGTAAATGAAGCCTGTAGATATCTAGAGAGCCGTACCTCACAGACGAGCAGCTCCACAGTTCACACTGAGCCAATGTAAATCAAAATGAGGATAGAAAGACAAATATGAACAAAAACAGGAAAATCAAAGCTTGTGTGTTTAATACCTGCTACTGACGGAGGCCTGACAGTACATGCTGATTTACATAATGAAAGCACTGTGGAGCACCCCCAGATGCAGGGCAGCGGGGTACTCAGTACCAGGCCTCTCTGTCTCAGTCCTGGGGTTGTCATGGTGGCTAGACCCGGCCCGTGACCCTGCTAAGGGGCGTCCAATGAAAAATGTGGTGATGGTGCATGGTGCAGGTCGCGATGAATAACGAGGACACAGGGTTGCAGTCTCTTTACCTTTTTACTGAAGGCTTCAGGATCCTCAATCCAGAGTACTGCTAACAGGGCTGGCTGAGACCAGCCGGTCTGATGGCACATCCAGAGTTTCCTTTGCAGGTGGAAATCAGTGCCTACCTACTAGCGCCTGTGTGTTGTAGTACTTCCCTGCTGAGCACCACGGGATAGTCCTCACAATTGTTGTGTCTGTTTCTGATGTTCTTTCCCACAACTTATGTCTGTTCTGATGTTCTTCTCCGTCCCCCAGATGATATGGATAGGACGCACCCGTATGACGGGTAGGCCTGGAGTTCTTCCGGGACCCTAGTGTCGCCCCTCTCCCACAATTGCCCCCTATGTCTGCTTAGGTGATTTAGGTGAGACAGCCAACCTAAAATTAACTGCCCTGCCGCTGTTTGAAGTATTGCTTGAAGCCTAATACTTCCTCGGCGTTCCGGCCACCGGCTACGCGCCTCAGTAGGATGTTGCCTCGCTTTATCTCCTTTTTGCTGCGATCTTGTTTCTCACTTCTCCACAGTAAACCTCGCTTCTTTTCCTTTCTTAGGATGCCGCCGCATTCGCGTGCAGGCGCGGCTCCGTAACGTTCTGTCCTGTTTGCTAGACCACTGTCAGGATCCCACCCCTGACAGAGACCCCCCTGAATCTTCCCACGCAACACCCACTGCCACAGGATGTTGCCTGGTTCCAACCCAGTCAGCTTCTGACTAACTTCCTATCCAGCCTTCCTATCCAGCCCCCAGTTTTACCAGATTGTGAGGAGTGGCCTAATGCATAGAACCCTTTGCTCCCCCTGGTGGCCAGAATGTGAAGTGTAAAGTGTGACTGTGATACCTGGTCAGGTGAACTCCTTAAGTGCCATCAGACGTACCATCACTCCCCTTAGCGGCGGAGCGTCAGTACTGCAACGACCAGGACTCTGGGGCGCTGCAACTGCTAAATAAATGAGCTATTAGTAATGCACAACTAAATAGTACAGAAAAAAAAGCAACTATGACTATGGTCATACACAGCTAGATGCTGCCATTTACCAGGATGAATCTTAGCATTATAAAAGGCTGACTATTGAAATCCGATATTTTTGTGATATCGGGTATCGGTATCGAAACAACATTAATGTAAAAATGTGTAAAAGAGAGAATTAAAATAAAAAATATTGCTATACTCACCTCTCCGACGCAGCCTGCACCTTACCAAGGGAAGCGGCAGCGTTCTTTGTTTAAAATTCGCGCTTTTCTTTCCTTTACGTGAGTCCCGGCTTGTGATTGGTTGCGTGCCGCCCATGTGACCGGCACGCAACCAATCACAGCAAGCCGTGACGTAATTTCAGGTCCTTCAGGATTTTAAAATTACGTTCCGGCGTTGTGATTGGTTGCGTCGCAGTCACATGGGACACGCAACCAATCACAAGCCGTGACGTCACGGGAGGCTGGACACGCGCGCATTTTAAAATGGGCGCGTGTCCAGCCTCCCGTGACGTCCCGGCTTGTGATTGGTTGCGCCGCGATCAACCAATCACAAGCCGGGAGGCTGGACACGCGCCCATTTTAAAATTTTAAAATGCGCGCGTGTCCAGCCTCCCGGCTTGTGATTGGTTGACCGTGGCGCAACCAATCACAAGCCGGGACGTCACGGGAGGCTGGACACGCGCCCATTTTAGAAAGCGCGCGTGTCCAGCCTCCCGTGACGTCACGGCTTGTGATTGGTTAATGGCGGCCATGTTGCCGGGACGCGGACCAATCACAGCAAGCCGTGACGTAATTTCGTCACGGCTTGCTGTGATTGGTCCGCGTCCCGGCAACATGGCCGCCCTGACCAATCACAAGCCGGGACTTCACGTAACCAAGTAAAAGCGCGAATTTTAAACAAACAACGCTGCCGGTTCCCTCGCTGAGGTCCAGGCTGCGTCGGAGGGTGAGTATAGCGATATTTTTTATTTTAATTCTTTCTTTTACACATTTATATGGATCCCAGGGCCTGAAGGAGAGTTTCCTCTCCTTCAGACCCTGGGAACCATCAGGAATACCGTCCGATACTTGAGTCCCATTGACTTGTATTGGTATCGGGTATCGGTATCGGATTGGATCCGATACTTTGCCGGTATCGGCCGATACTTTCCGATACCGATACTTTCAAGTATCGGACGGTATCGCTCAACACTAATGTTGACGCTATAGAAATATAATTATTATTATTATTATCTATCTATACATGATATATATATTTATGTACTTATTCATCAGTTATAAATCTATCTATCTACAAGTGCTTCTCACTAAATGAGAATATCATCAAAAAGTTAATTTATTTCAGTACTTCAGTACAAAATGTGAAACTCATATATTATATAAAGTCATTACAGAGTGATTTATTTCAAGTGTTTATTTCAGTTAATGTTGATGATTATGGCTCATAGCCAATGAAAACCCAAAAGTCATTATCTCAGTAAATTAGAATAATTATCAAAAACACCTGCAAAGACTTCCTAAGCGTTTATAAAGGTCCCTTTGTCTGTTTCAGTAGGTTCCACACTCATGGGTAAGCCACAAAGGGTTATCGATATAGAAGCTACATGTTCACAGAGTGCTGTATCCAAAAATATTAATGAAAAGTTGAATGGAAGGAAAAAGTGTGGTAGAAAAAGGCACCCAAGCAACCGGGATAACCGCAGCCTTGAAAGGATTGTTAAGACAAGGCTGGAGTCATTGCTTCAAGAGCCATCGCACACAGATGTATCCAGGACATGGGCTACAAGTGCCACATTCCTTGTGTCAAGCCACTCATGACCAATAGACAACGCCAGAAGCATCTTACCTGGGCCAAGGAGAAAAAGAATTGGACTGCTGCTCAGTGGTCCAAGGTGTTGCTTTCAGATGAAAGTAAAGTTTGCATTTCATTTGGAAATCAAGGTCCCAGAGTCTGGAGGAAGAGTGGAGAGGCCACAATCCAAGCAGCTGGAGGTCTAGTGTAAAGTTTTCACAATCAGTGATGGTTTGGGGAGCCATGTCATCTGCTGATGTAGGTCCACTGTGTTTTATCAAGGCCAAAGTCAGCACAGCCGTCTACCAGAAAATTTTAGAACATATCATGCTTCCCTCTGCTGACAAGCTTTTTGGAGATGAAAATTTCATTCTTCATGTCACGCCGCATTGATGCAGTAATTGATGCAAAAGGAGCCCCAACCAAGTATTGAGTGCATTTACTGAACATACATTTCAGTAGGCCAACATTTCAGATTTTAAAATCATTTTTCAAGCTGGTGTTATAAAGTATTCTAACTTACTGAGATAATGACTTTTAGGTTTTCATTGGCTGTGAGCCATAATCATCAACATTAACAGAAATAAACACTTGAAATTAAGCTTTGAAAAATGTTATAGACTTCCGTTTCTTAGCAATACAGTGTGACTTGGTCTGTAAACAGTTCTGTGATAAATAAAACTGCTAAATAGCTTTTAAATTATTTTTAGGAGTTCTGTTCTAACTGAGAAAAAAGCATTGAAACTTTTTTCTGGATTGAATTTGATTGTCATCCATGCACTTTTGCATTCTTTCTGTTACAATGCGGTAGAGCAAACACACAGAAACTGCTTTGATTGCTGCAGGTGACAATTTTTTCCTTTTGTTTAAAATAAACTTGGTTTCAAGAGACCTATCAATTACAAAATGGCTTGCTTTAAGGGATGGGGAAATGGAAGTGCTGATGATGGTGCACGCAGATGCCAAGGACATGCATGAGTCAGATGTAACTACGCATGTTGCTGCAGCACAAGAATCATGCCCATCCACGGCACATAGGTTCCTGTTTCACTTTGCAGGGAGGCACAGTACACCATTTGTGAAGCAAAAGCAGTGTGAAGAGGTGGTTGGTTGGATAGCAGATTATGCTTCCAGCAGGCTTGACAGCGCCACACTGTCTTCTACATGGTCCAGTCTCACCAGCCTAAAGTCTGGATCACTTAATCTTGACCCTTATCCTCCTTCCTCTCACCATGTTGAGTACCAGGAGACTAGTGATCCCACACTAGGACACTCTCAGGAGCTCTTGCAACATCATTTCTTGATTGTGAACTTTCAACCTGCATGCTACAAGAGGGACAAGAAGACATGCTGATTAATGATGCACAAACCTTAGAGCAGCCACGGCCACAAGAACATGATAGTGGTTAACAGCAAATTTGTGATAAAGAGGAAGATCATGATAAGGCACAGTTGCCACTAAGTCTTGTTGTTGCTAAAGAGGACCAGGGCGCAGTGGCCATATTGCTATTCAAATTTCACATATTCTGAATTGACATGCTTTAGCATGATAGAGTGCAACCTTTTTTTGTATATTGTATATGGAGGTAGCTCCTCCTGGTATGCACCTATTCACACTAGTCTGGATGTGCCAGTCAGTTTTTTTGTCTTTTCTAATGTTAGCTTACTGACCGAGCACTCAGTCCTCCACCAGGTGGTTATTTTAATTACAGCAAGTCCTTACTTACCCATAAATGCAGGCATTGTAGACAAAGGTGTCCACATTCACCCAGGAATTCAGTCATCATCAGCATTAGAGAGGTATTCACACAGGTCAGGGACCCATAAGGCTAAGATGATGGGTCCCTGATGATGACCTTGACGATGGTTGATGGGCACATAATATTTGGCCAAATTTTATGCTGAGTGTCTCATGTTTTTTCCTAATCCTCCAAAGCCATATTTCTATTCAAGTTTCACATATTCCAAATTGACATGCTTTAGTATGATAGTGCAACCTTTTTTGTATATAGTCAGTGCAACTATCCCGCTTCTTTTCCTACATAAACAGTTGCTGCTCACAACATGAAGCTTTGCATGCGGACCAGGTGGGGATGGAGGAAGACATAACACAGAGATTGTAGCCAGCTCAGCCTCACCTCATCTGCTCAGGGCAAATTGGATAACAATGAGGAGGTGTATAGTGAGAAGAAGGGAGTCGTGTGACAGGAGCAAGTGGCTAGCGCAAGAGAGGCTAGTACCCACAGAACCTTCATCTCGTCTCTCCTATGTGGATGGCCTGAGGATGGGAATGAGGAGGATGAGAGGGGGGAGGAGGGGAGATGGAGAGTCAGAGGAGTGTTGGCTCTATGGAGCTTGGCACATATGGCCGACTTTATGTAACACTGATTTTTCCATGACCCACACATTACATTTATTTTGGCCAAAAAAGTGTACTGGTTCTATAACAGAAGGCCATTGATGAAAATATGTTGAAAAAATTCCCACCAGACAAAGCTAGCAGCAGAGGGCAAGCTTTCTTGCCCAATAAAGGCGGAGAGGCTAGGGAGACACACAGCAGAGATTAGGGAGACAAACAGCAGAGGCAAGGGTACACTGTCAAAGGCATGGGAACATGTCATGACACCAACCCAGTGCTCATGGCCTGATGACTGGGTGTTTTTTACAAGGATGGAAAAGTTTTTAAAGATGGTCAAGCAAATAACTGGCAGACCAAGCCAGTGTACTGCCTAATTCATTTTGGCCAAAAAAGAGTATTTGTTTTTCACCTTGCTAGACTCACACTGCAAGGAGAACCTTGCATCTCTCCTTCCTGAGGTGGAGGGATCTACTAAAATGCTGCTATGCCAGAAACCATTGTGGAACATATGCTGAAAAAAGTCCCATTAGACAATTCTGATGGCAGGGGGCAAGCTTCCTTGCCCAACCAAGGAGGAGAAGTGAGGGAGACACACACCAGGTACATCAGAAGCAGGGGTACACTATCAAAGGCCTGAGCTAATTTCATGACACCCTCCCAGCATTCATGAACTGATGACCGTGTATTTTTTACAAGGCTGGTAAGACATTGGTCCCCCTCAGCCTAAAAATAGCAGCCCTCAGACGCTCAGAAAAGGTGCATCTATTAGATGTGCCAATTCTGGTGCTTTGCCTGGCTCTTCCTACTTGCCCTGTGTTGGTGGCAAGTGGGGTTCATATTTGTGGGATTGATGTGACCTTTGCATTGTCTGACGACATCAAGCCCACGGCTTTGTAATGGAGAGGCATCTATAAGACACCTTTTCATTACTATTCATATAGTTATATTGTAAATAAAAACAATGACAGAATATTATTTGAAATAAAAAAAACACACTTTTACTTTTTTATTTAAAAATAACAAACACAATTATGCTCACTAGTTTCATCAGGAGACGTAGGCTGATGGGAGTAGTAGTCCCATCAGCTGACACTAATTACCGGAGATAAACATTTTACCTCTGATCACAGCTGCGGGCTCACGCTGTCATTTGACAGCATGGGAACCGCAGCTGTCTGACAGGTGGCAATGATTTTACTGCCAAACAGAGACATTGTTTGCTGTGCTGCCATGTACATGACAGTGTGGCAAGCACAGGATGTTTGAGCCCTCCATTCAAGTGAATGGGGTCCGTGTTCGGGTTTGCGTAATGTTCTGGCACCTGAACCAAACTTTTTTAATTGTTCTGCTGGACCCGCTGGACCCTAACATCCAGAGGTTCGCCTATATCTACAAACAGGCTCATTCTCATAAAAATTACAAAGCCTGGATTAGTCCACACTTTATCCACACCACTAGATGACAGCAGCACATAAAGTGTTGGAATATTAAATATTTTAATGAGGTCCACCAGTTGCTGCCTTTCAAAGGTCTATGGATGACCATCCTCATTATTTCTATCTGGCTTTGCACTTTCTGCAAATCCTTTATAACTGTATAACTACATCAATTACACTATCAACTACACTTTCAAAGTATTTTTGTTAAATAGTATGGATCAATGACTCATCCACTCAATTTATCACAGTTATTGTTGCATTATGATGGTATGTAAAACTTACAAAAAGAGTAGAAAAATATTTCAACATTAGATTACTCATCCATAGAGTATTATGTGCTTTCTGTCACATTTTGGTGGTATATAACAGTAGAAAAAAGTGCTTGAAAATTTAGTTTCTTCACGTTTCATACCCATGCGATATTTCGTGTTCTGGGTTACATTTTGGGTATACAGTATATAACACTAAAAAAAATGTTTACAAATTTTTCTGGGTCACATTTCTCAGCCATCCAGTATTTCATCTTCTTGAGTACATTTTGTTGGTATATAACCCTCAAAAAATGTGTTCATAATTTTATCGTTATTATTTTGATCACCCATAAACCATTCCGTGGTCTAGAGTACATTTCCTTGGTTTATAACCCTCAAAAAACTTGTTCAAAATGTATTTGTATTATATTGCTCATTCATAGGGAATAACATTTTGTTGGGTAAATTTCTTTGCTATATAAGTGTCAAAAACATGTTCAAAATTTTATCAGTATTATATTGCTCATCAAAAGACTATTCCATGACCTGGAGTGCATTTTTTTAGTACATAAACCTCCCAAAACTTTTTTTTTACAAAATGTATCTGTATTATAATGCTCATCCATAGATTTTTACATACTCTTGGGTAGATTTCAATTTTATATGAGCCTCAAAATACTTGTTTAAAAATGTATTGCTATTATAATGCTCATCTATAGACGATTCCATGGTCTGGAGTATATTTTGTTGGTATGTAACCCTCAAAAAACTTGTTCAAAATTTATCGGTATTATGTTGCTCATCCATAGGGTATTACATCTTCCTGGAACATTTCATTGCTACATAAACATCCAAGAATTTGTTTGAAATGTATCGGTATTATATTGCCCACTCATAGCTCATTACATCTTCTTGAGTACATTTTGTTGCCATAAAAGCCTCAAAAAACTTGTTTAAAATTTATCGGTATTTTATTTCTCATCCATAGAGTATCACATCTTCTTGGGTACATTTTGTTGTAAAAGATATAAAGGTAAAAAATGTATTGCTATTATAATACTCACTAATAGACTATTCTGTGGTCTGGAGTACATTTCGTTGCTATATCACCCTACAAAAACTTGTTAAAAAAATTAGGCTCTGTGCACACATTAAAAAAATAAAGAAAAAGCAATGCGTGCATATACCCTAATGAAAATAAATAAGTAAAAAAGCAAGTGCATTACTGTAAATAATTAACATAGGGTATTTAGTAAACATTGTTTTTGATTAAAAAAAAAGCATAAAGCTGTCCCACCATGACAAAGTATACCCAATTGGGACAGTAACTAATCCCCATCCTGGTATACATGGCCCCTCCACCCCACCCTGGTTTACATGACCCCTATCCTGGTATACAGTGGGTATGGAAAGTATTCAAACCCATTTACATTTTTCACTCTTTGTTTCATTGCAGTCGTTTGATAAATTCAAAAAAGTTCATTTTTTTTCATTAATGTACACTCTGCACCCCTTCTTGACTAAAAAAGAACAGAAATTTAGAAATTGTTGCAAATTTATTAAAAAAGAAAAACTGAAATATCACATGGTTATAAATATTCAGACCCTTTGCTCAGACACTCATATTTAAGTCACATGCTATCCATTCCCTTGTGACCCTCATTCATTCATTGGAGTCCAGCTGTGGTTAATTAAACTGATATGACTTGATTTGGAAAGGCACACACGGGTTCTGGATCCCAGAGATGAATGTGCTTCCATCTAACATGTGCATATCAACCCAAAACAAAAGCAAAAGACCATGTGAAGATGATGGTAGAAACTGGTAAGATTGTGTCAATATCCACAGTTCACAGTTCAGTATCAACATAGGCTAAAAGGCCACTTTGCCAGGAAGAAGCCATTACTCCAAAAGAAACAAAAAAGCCAGATTAATGTTTGCTAATGCACACAGAAACAAAAACCTACATTTTTGGAGACATGCTCTGATCAAACCAAAATTGAACTTTTTAGTTATAATAACCATCTATACATTTGGAGGAAAAAGGGGGAAGCTTGGAAGCGTAATAACACCATCCCAACTGTAAAACATGGGGGTAGCAGCATCCTGTTGTGGGGTTGTTTTCTGCAGGAGGGACAGGTGCACATCACAAAATAGATGGCATCATGAGAAAAGAAGATTATTTGGCAATACTGAAGTAACGTCTCAAGGCATCAGCCAGGAAGTTAAAGCTTGGGCGGAAATGGGTTTTCCAAATGGACAAAGACGCAAAGCATTCTGCCAACATAGTAACAAAGTGGCTTAAGGAAAACAAAGTCAATGTTTTGGAGTGGCCATCACAAAGCCCTGACCTCAATCCTATTGAAAATTTATGGGCAAAACTGAAAAGGCAAGTGTGAGCAAGGCGACCTACAAACCTCGATCAGTTACACCAGTTTTATCAGGAGGAATGGGCCCAAATTCTGACCAACTATTGGGAGAAGCATGTGGAAGGATATCCCAAACGTTTGACCCAAGTTATTCAGTTTAAGGCAATGGTATCAAATACTAATGAAATGTATGTCAACTTCTGACTTTGCAGTAAGTAATAAAATGCCTTAAAACATCATCTCTCTCTCCTTATTCTGGCATTTGGCAAATATTAATAATTATGTTAATCCTAATTGAAAAACGTGGCTTGCCTGGTAGAGAACCATGCAATCAAAATGGGTGCAGGGATTGAAGAGAAATTCAGAAGGAAAAAGGAAGAAACAAAAAACCAAATGTATAATGGTGTTGTATATAACAACACAGCACATATTAGTTAAAAAATATTTGTATTTTGGGGTCGGATAACCTCTTTTATATATTGCAATCATATTATATTATATATTAAGAAACGTGCACCTGGCGAACACAGTATATCTTTTCTGAATCATATTATATAGCACTGTGTACTTACAATTGCTCATTTTGCCATGTATATAATGATAACTGTAATATATGAAGATGATAAAACCTTTGAAGGGAGTGCTTTTGTAAGATGAACATACACTTTTTATAGCTGCCAGCCAAATATAGTTATTTTTCCTTACTTCCCCCAAACACAAGCACGCTTAGCCTAGCTGAGCATGCAGATGTTTTCTATGAAAAGAGGGGAATAAGCCACTGCCAGACACAACTCACCAGTCACAAAAATGTAAGAATTTGTGCTCCAGCATCAATGATACATATGCTTATCTGCTGTCCTGATATTTTCAAGTACATGGGGAATACAAAAGTAAAGTTTGAATGAGTTTGGAATACAATACCCTTGGTAGCCTTTCTTCTACTCTTTACATGATATATCTTGATTATTACCTGTATCATCACGTTGGAAACACAAAGAGACTAAAAGAGCGAGTAATCTGCCAAATAAATGATAAATAAATTAAATTTACCATTGAGTCGCAATCCTGCCGAGAGTCCATAGAAGATGATGAAATTCTATCCTGGGAGAACAAAATATTGAGTGTGGAGCATGGATGACAAGAGAATATCCTCAGAATATTATCATAGTCTTATCCTTCTTCTCAGTATTCATTTGCTCATTTTCATATAAATGAATCATCCGGGTGCAATTGGGGAAAATGTCAGCGCAGCGATGATTGTAAAAAACATGACTTATGTTATGAACTTCCCCTAGTTCAAAGCTGCTCTCATCAATGCTATAAACATCATACAAATCAGTATTCTGACACATCATTCTGTCATTACTGGAATCAATCAGATTTCAATCAAAGAGAATGAGGCATTGGAACATAAATTACATGTTAATATATGAAGAGTAACTTAATGAACAATGCATATAGTCATTTATTTCCCTGCAGTTTCCAATAAAAACACTATAATAAGTGTATAGTTAGATGTGAGCACAGACAGTCCTATCAATCCTATTAATACTACCCTTAATTACAGTTACTGTATATCATGTAATGCACCATTCTGAATTATACGGATGAGATATGGGTTGAGAGGAGCTATATTTTCCATTATGTTATGCATTTCTTTAAAGCGGACCCATCAGCTTTTCTAACATATCTGTTGTCATGAATCCTCATATCTGAGTGTCTGTGTAAGGGGGCGTCACATTCCTACCCCCTTTAAATGTGTAAACCCTTTAAATGTGTAAACTCGTTATGCTGCTATGTACATATTTACTATTTTGTGTATTGTAGTATAGGGCAAGTGTAGGACCTGTTATCAGACTCTAGATGGGGTACTACATTGTACATAGTCATGTAGGAGGGGCTGTCTGTGTCAAGTAAGATGTCTTCCTGTTTCGTAGTCAGTAGGGGCCTAGTGCCTGTGCTGGGCAGACAGCTCCGCAACATTCAAGCCATATACCCAGCCAGACAGAGTCCGGATGGACAGAGAGTACAGCTGAGGCAGCAGCGTTTCCACAGTTCAGAACAGGAGTTCAAGAAGTAGTCCTTAATCAGTGCAGGGACACAAGTCACTCACCATGTGGCAGATCATTGCTTGGGCTGTTGCCTTTCGTACCAGGGCAAAACAGATGGAGAAACACTCAGGTGTATTGAGCTCTCACAGGGAGGACGCTGCATTATCGCAACAGGCAGTATGTCCTCGTAATGTACTGCAGGACGTAGGAGAAAGCATAGGGAGACATGTACTACTTGAAACCTAATGCTGACGATGTAACTGACAAGAATGTACTGTGACAAACCAACAGTAAAGTTCATCGTTTTAAGTTTGAAAAGGACTCTGTCTTTTATTGTACTACTGAAGCAGCGGAACTTCAGCCAGCCGATGGGACCCAGATGGTGCAGAGGGCAAAGCGAAAGGTATGCTGCAGAAGGGACATTGTTTGCATGTAATTGGGAGCCAGGGCATGTGTAACCAGTTAACCTCAGCCACGACTATGGCTCTGGCTCTGCATATTACATCTGGACGCTGTGAATGACAGTTCTGCTGTCCAATGTAGGAACAGGGTGTGCTGAGCTGTCACTATAGTGATGGTCAAATGATATTGTCATTTCCGAGTGTTGTTCTACCATTACTCCCCAACAGCATGCCCGCTGTCTTGGGGTCATATTTGATTCAGATTTTTCATTCACACTCTACATCCGATCTTTCACTCGCTCATGTCATCTACGCCTCAAAAACATCTCTAGAATTCAACCTATTCTTACCTTTGACAGCAAAAATTCTTACTGTGGATCTGATTTATTTTTGTCTGGACTATTGCAATTCTCTACTTGGTCTCCCTCTTACTAAACTCTCCCTTGTCTAGTCTGTCTTGAATGCAGCAGACAGGATCATATTAAGTTCCAACCACTACACCTATATGTCTACCATGTGACAGTCATTGTACTGGTTGTCCATCTGCTACAGAGTCCAATATAAACTTATTACTCTCACCCACAAAGCGTTCAACGGTTCAGCACATCTCCTCCCTTGTCTCAGTCTACCAACCTATCCATGCCATCCATTCTGCTAATGATCTAAGACTAACATCCTCAATAATCTGAACCTCCCACTCCTGTCTAAAAGACTTCTAGTGTTCTGCGCCAGTTCTTTAGAATGCACTACCAGCACAATTCAATTTATTCCCAATACCCACAGTTTTAAGCGTGTCCTAAAAATGTATTTCTTTAGACTTGCCCATAGCCTCACCTCACTTATCTAACAGTGGCCGCTCTGTATAATGTAGAGTATATTTCTGTGTTATATAACACTACAAAGAAGCATTGTAAAATTTTTCTGGATTCAATTACTCATCCATATAATATTATGTGCTCGGCGGTACATTTTGGTGGCATATAAGACTCCAAAAAATGTTGAAAAATTGTTCTTGCTTCAATTACTCACCTATAGAGTATTACGTGCTTTGTGGTACATTTCAATGTTATATAACACTCAAAAAAAGAGTTGAGAATTTTTCTGGATTCAATTACTCATCCAGAGAGTATTATGTGCTCTGTGGTACATTTTGATGGTATACAACACTACAAAAAAGAGTTATAAAATTTTCCTGGATTCAATTACTCATCCAAGTTTTACATGTTTTATGATACATTTTGGTGGTCCCAAAAAAACTTCCAACATTTTTTATGGGTTCAATTAAACATTGATACAGTTTAACATGGGTTCAAATTTTTAAAAAACGCTTGGCCTCGAACAGTTCACTAAATATTTTTGGAAAAAAAATTGACTTATGATATATACCGTAGTAGAACTTGGTTTGTGTGAAATTTCATTGGTTTGAAATAAAAGCCAAAATTGGCCTATTACAGGTGTATAAATTTGGTCCTTCGGTACTCGATCCCCAACCACCACTATTTCTCCTGGTGTGGACAATCCTTATGGTTATTTTGATTGTCCACTTAATGACTGACACATAAACAAGCACTTGTGGACAGGGATGCTACATTTCAGTGGTGGCTCACTAGGTGAATATTGTGGAGACCTGGGCCGATTCCCACCCTGGCACGGCACAAGTGCTACTGGAGCAAAGGATTGCTGGCTCTACGTCCATCAGGGTTTGCTCCACCTCCTACATTAGTTCCTGCACCCACTCCTGTTCCTCCTCATCAGCCATGTTCGATGTGCTGTCTCAAAGAACATATCAGCTGGATGCTCTGCAGCACTGCCTCAGCAAAGTGGCAACAGACTCTGCTGAAGCTAATTAATTTTGGAAACAAACCATACACCATGGTAGAGTTACTGAAAGGAATAACAGACCTAGCAGACCAGACAGATGTGCTGAACCTACAGCCAGGCATGGTCATGTATGATTATGGCCGTAACCTGGTGGTGGCTATGAAGCTTGGCAAGCTCACACATATACCATGCTTGTCCCATGTGCTCAAATTGGTAGTTCAGTGGTTTCTGAAAACCTACCCATATTTGCCAGAGCTTCTGGGCAAGGTACACTGGTCAGTGGACAATTCTGCTGCTCAGCTACAGCTGCCGCCACTCTGTCAGTGTAGCAGCTCATCCAAGTGCTAGCTCAATAATAAACTTATGTCACCAAATAAAGATCTTGTTTCTGTGCCTACCTAAACAGTTGCTGCTTTGTGTAACAGGAGTGGTGAAGCCACTGTGCCGTGGTCCGTGGAGAGTCTGGAGGAGCGCGACTAGGTGAGCACCTGACTCTTCACTAGAGCCTTTGATGATGGGGTTAGGCTTGGCTCCCGATGGACACCAGGTGCTACTCCAGGACAGATCTCAGATGCATGGCAGCCAACACCCAAGGGACAGGTAGCTGGAACAGCTCAGTAGCAGAGTACAGCTGATACAGGCAAGCACGGCATGAACACAAGAAGATGCGGGCTGGTCAGGCTGATATACAGATAGGCACTGACAGGTGCAAGCAAGTCTGGTTAATATAATGATTGGCATATCAGGTGCAGACGGGTCTGACTGATATGCAGATTGGTACAGCAGGTGCAAGGGATTCTGGCTGATAAACAGATTGGCATGGCAGGTGTAGGCAGGCCCGGCTAATATGGTGATTGGTATGACAGGTGTAAGCGGATCTGGCTGATATACAGATTGGCACAGCAGGTGCATGGGGTCCGGATGATATGGAGATGGGCACGGCAGGTGTAGGTGGATCATCTAATATACAGACTGGCACGGCAGGTGCAGACTGGTCTGGCTGATATACAGATTGGCATGGCAGAAATACAGACTTACAAAGCAGGTACTAGCACAGACTGACAGATTCAAGGCAAGAACCAGAAGGCAGAGTAGGGAATGTTCAGACACTAGCAGAATTAGCAGGTACTAAGGGACAGGGACCTGAGGACTAGCAAGCGTGTTTGGGAAACAGACTAACAACGTTGCACAGACACCTCCATGCAGGTGGAGGTGTCTAAAATAATAGCCATTGGCTGGGGACCCTTTACGACAACACGTGTGGCCCCTTTAAGAAGGTGGGAGCATGGCCTATGTAAAGTGTCCAGTAATCTGCATGCTGTGCATGGACCCCGGGCAGCAGCTGAAGAGGAAGAAGGAAGAAGTGCATGAAGGCAGCTGCTGATGTGAGTGAGTCAATGTCCCAGCCAGGGGAGAGGAACAGAGTGTATGTGGACCAGGTGGAAATTGAGGAAGACATGAGACAGGTAGATACTACCCAGCTACCTCATCTAATTTGCTTAGTGCAGATTGGGTAACAATGAGGACATGGAGGAGGAGGAAAAAAAGAGTACACTGAGCACAACAGAGGCTAGTACCCACACCATCTTTGTCTTGTCTCTCCTATGTGGATGGGCTGAGGAGGGGAACGAGGAGGAAGAGATGGAGAAGGAGACGGAGAGTAGTCATAATGGTGAAGACAGGGAAATGTTGGCTGTAGGGACTTTGTCACATATGGCAGACTTACATTCATCATGGCAAAAAAAGAAAACTGGTTGTTCACCCTGCTAGACCCATGATACAAGGAGAACCTTGCATCTCTCCAGTGAGGTCTACAAAATTGGCTGACAGTGCTAGTGGCATGGGGTAAGCTTGCTTTCCCAACCAAGGAGCAGAGGCCAGGAAGATACACAGCAGATGCAGAGAATGACTGTCAAAGGAGTGGGCCAATTTCATGACACCATCCCAGCTTCCAGGCCATGATGACTGGATATTTTTGATAAGGAGGGAAAAGTTTTTTAACAAGGTCAAACAATACCTGGCTGACCAAACCAGCATACTCGATAATTCCTCTGAGACTTTCAACTATTGGGTCTCATTGCTGAACACCTGGCATGAGCGGTCCCCATATACCTTTGAGGTGCTGTGCTGCACTGGCACTAGAGTATTGGCTGAGCTGGTTTTTAGTGCCGCTGTAGGGGTCAAAACAGACAGGCACTTTCGCTTGTCAAAAGAAAGTGCTGACAGGCTCACAGTGATAAAAATGAATGAAGTTGTATGAGACCCAACTTTTCCACACCACCAGATGACAGCAGCACATAAAATGTTTTTAATCTTCAAAATTTGATTCCAGCCCTCCATTTGTTCCCTTCAAGAATACATGAATTAATGTATTACCCTCCTTATCATTTTTTTCATGGCTTAGCACTTTGTTCAAAATCTGTATGCGTGTAGGAGCAAATCAACTACACTTTTTGTACCATTCAGTTGTTGCCTTCAAGGGTCTATGGATGAGTTAGCTTATATTTCTTCTTGTGTGCAGAGGTTTTATGAATGTAGGGGTACCACAACTACACTTTTTCACAATATTTGAAGGAGGTACTAGAGTTGGTGTCTTCAAGGTTGTATGGATGATCCTGCTTGTAATTTTTTCAGTCTTTGCACTGTGCATAACTTTTGAGTGTAGGAGTACCACAAGTATACTTTTTTACAATATTTGAATGAGATACCACAGTTGGTGCATTAAAGGGTGTATGGATAACCCTGCTTGTAAATTTTGGCAGCCATTGCATTTTGGGCATAGCCTTTATGAGTCTAGGAGTACCAGAACTTGACAATTTGAACAAAATGTGTATGAGGCCCTCCTTTATGTCTAATACAGGGTGTATCCGAGACTTCCTGCTTCTACAAAGAGAAGAGAAAAGATAAAAGAGAATAATTGACTGGGTAGAAAGATAAAAAGAGGAATTGTAAGTACACAGTGCTATATAATATGATGACTGCAATATATTAAGAGGATAAGAACTTTGATGTGAGGAGTGTTAGGAGTCAAGTTTCCTCTGCTGCACAGGGGGAATCTCAATCCGTGTCTGCTGCGGTCTCCCATTCTGCATCGGCCGCAGTGGAGCCTGCTCAGCGGAGATGTCGGTCCCAGCGTCTCACTGAGACCGATACTGTGCAAAGGGTTACTGCTGCCTCTCCAGGCTCTGCTATTGTACCCTGCACTGATATGCGGTGAGCAGGCTTTTCTGGGACTAAGTCCTGTTTTGCACACACTGAGCATGCCCAGGGTAAGATATCTCAGTGGAGATCAAGGGTCACATGCTCAGGTACTGCAGCCAAATTTATTGGTCCTTCTAGGAAGGTCCTGTAGGTGCGCAGGCTCTGTGGCAGCCTCTCATTGGTCCTTCTAGGAAGGTCCTGTACATGCTGCAGCTATTTAAGGCTCGCATGGCCGCACAGCCATGCGCTAGTATCTTCCTAAGTTATGTGCTTTGCGCCAGTGTGGTCATGTGTTTGTATGTGTTCAGGGACCCGGCTGAAATAAGCCCCTATAATGCTGGCACCTCCGGCGAGGAGATTGTGTTTGTGTGTATTCAGGGACCTGGCTGAAATAAGCCCCTAGAATGCTGGCACCTCCGGCGAAGAGTTTTGTGTGCATGCATGACCACTGACTGCTCTCATTTGGGTAGTTAGCCTGCGCCTCTGTGAAAGTCTAACAGGGCACAGAGCTTTGCTTTCTCAGCCGCTCTGTGAAGCTAACAGAGCTGGTTCATACCGCCATATAGTGCCGCCATTTACTTAGCAGCAGGTTCTTTCCTGCACGGTGGATCCCGGGTTGCGAACGCACCAATCCCATCTAATAAATATATTCGGTGCGTTTCGCCAACCCTAACAGTATACTAGCGCCAGGATCTGGCTATGTAATGGCGGATGAACAGCAATTGCAGGGGTACATCCAGCTGCTGGAGGGCTGGTTGGCGTCTCTTGAGCGTGCAACCTCGGTGGTGGATGTTACCTCAATAGCTGTTCAGGCTGCTAGCGTGGCTGCAGCAGCTTTACCCACTGCCACCTATGTTCTGACCTTATCTCACCTCCCATTGCCTGAGAGATACTCTGGGGACAGTAAGTCCTGTAGGGGTTTCGTGAGCTAGTGTGGTATACACCTCGAGCTCCTGGCTGCACGTTTTCCCACAGAACGGGCAAAGGTGGGATTCATAATCTCTCTCTTGTCGGACAGGGCGTTGGAGTGGGCTTCGCCGCTGTGGGAGCGCAACGATCATGTGGTGCGGAGTGTTCCTCGGTTTCTGGACACTCTGAAACAGGTCTTTGTAGGACCTCAAGTCACCCATGATACAGCGCTCCAACTGTTGGCTTTGACTCAGGGTTCAACCATGGTCAGCCATTTTGCGGTTCACTTCCGGACATTAGCGTCTGAGTTGGAATGGCCAGATAAAACCCTCATTCCTGTATTTTGGAGGGGGCTGGCTGACCATGTGAAGGACGGTTTGACTACTAGGGAGATTCCCGCCACATTGGAGGAGCTCATAGCTGTATCAACTCGCATAGACCTTAGTTTTCACGAGCGAAGGTTGGAGCGAGCACAGTGTAGGCAGAGGTTTCAGCTGGCTCCCACCTTCACCAGACCTCTGGAATCTCCAGTCCAGGCGTCCGAGTCACATGAGGCCATAGAGGTGACACGAGAGGGACCCAAGTCCCAGTCCGCTCGTGCACATAAGGTCTGTCATGTTTGCCGGCAGTCAGGACATCTTGCCTCCAAGTGTCCTCAGCGGTCGGGGAAACGTCAGCATCTAGTGGCAGTTGGAGAAGGTACACTAGACACGGAGACGTTTGCCTCAAAGTTGTCCTTCAAGGGGACAATTACCTTTGGCCCATCCACTCTTATGGTAGAGCTATGCGTGGACTTTGGGGCGGAGGGTAATTTTATGTCATCCGCTTTCGCCCAGCATCACGCAATACCCCTGGTTATGCTCGCCAAACCAGTAACCATTCGAGTGGTAAATGGGTCGACACTACCCTCTCAGATTACCCACCAAACCATTCCTATCACGCTTTCTGTGTCTCCATCACATCAGGAGATTATCTCCCTATTAGTCATTCCTGCGGGAATTGATGAGGTCCTGTTGGGGATACCATGGCTACGCTATCATTCTCCTCATATAGAGTGGTCCTCAGGGAGAATTTTGGGATGGAGTAAGTCCTGTGAGGGTAGATGTCAGAGGGAGTGCGTTCAGGTTGCTACAACACAGGTACCCGCAGATCTTTCCTCTCTCCCCAAGCACTTTTAGCCCTATGCAGACATGTTCTCCAAAAGGGCTGCGGAGACCCTTCCGCCTCACCGCCCCTATGACTGTCCTATTGACATCTTGCCCGGTGCTGAGCCTCCCCGGGGTCGAGTCTATCCGTTATCTCTCCCGGAGATGGAGGCAATGTCCCAGTACATTCAAGAGAATCTGGCAAGAGGATTCATTAGGAAGTCAGTGTCACCTGCAGGGGCTGGGTTCTTCTTCGTACAGAAGAAGACTGGAGACTTACATCCATGCATAGACTACAGGGGTCTTAATGCCATCACCTTTAAGAACAAGTACCCATTACCCCTGATATCTGAGCTTTTTGATAGGCTATGGGGAGCAAGGGTATTTACAAAATTGGATCTGCGGGGTGCCTACAATCTGATTCGCATCCGTGAGGGGGACGAATGGAAGACGGCTTTTAACACCAGGGATGGGCACTATGAATATCTGGTGATGCCCTCCGGGCTCTGTAATGCTCCAGCCATTTTCCAAGACAGTGAATTACATTTTCCGGGATAAGCTCACCACCTCGGTCATATTCTATCTGGATGATATTCTCATCTCCTCTCCAGATATTGACTCCCATCGGAGAGATGTTCGCTAAGTCTTCGACCTCTTACGGGCAAACTCCCTCTACGCCAAGTTGGAGAAGTGTGTGTTTGAGCAGGAGTCCTTGCCTTTCCTTGGTTATATCATCTCTGCCCAGAGTTTGGCTATGGATCCTGCCAAGCTACAGGCTGTGATGGACTGGCAGGAACCCCATTCTCTTAAAGCGGTGCAGCGCTTTATGGGGTTCATTAATTACTATCGCCAGTTCATTCCACACTTCTCAACTTTGGTAGCTCCCTTGGTTGCCCTCACCAAGAAGGGAGCAAATCCCAAGTTGTGGTCAGAGGAGGTCTCCACTGCCTTTCTCTCGATTAAGTCACACTTCGCTAGCGCTCCCATCCTACATCGCCCTGATGTAGATAAGGCATTTATCTTGGAGGTGGATGCCTCATCAGTTGGTGCTGGAGCAGTCCTTTTCCAAAAGGATGCTCAAGGTCGGAAGCATCCTTGCTTCTTCTTCTCCAAGACCTTCACACCAGCGGAGAGGAATTATTCCATTGGGGACAGGGAGTTGCTAGCCATGAAGTTGTCTTTTTCAGAGTGGAGACACCTCTTGGAGGGAGCTCTGTCATGATTCTCAATGGCGAGAGAACATAGCCCAGCATATATGAGAACTAGCTCTTGGAAGATGGAAACTATACTGACCATGAACTAAACCTGCCGCACAACTAGAAGTGGCCGGGTAGCATGCCTACGTTTTTTTATCCCTAGATGCCCAGCGCCAGCCGGAGAACTACCTAATCCTAGCAGAGGAAAAGACAGTCCTGGCTCACCTCTAGAGAAATTTTCCCAAAAGGCAGACAGAGGCCCCCACATATATTGGCGGTGATTTTAGATGAAATGACAAACGTAGTATGAAAATAGGTTTAGCAAAAATCGAGGTCCGCTTACTAGATAGCAAGAAGACAGAAAGGGCACTTTCATGGTCAGCAGAAAACTCTATCAAAACACCATCCAGAAATTACTTTAAGACTCTAGCATTAACTCATAACACCAGAGTGGCAATTTCCGCTCACAAGAGCTTTCCAGACACAGTAACGAAACAGCAGCTGTGAACAGGAACAAAATGCAAAAACACACAAGGACAAAAGTCCAACTTAGCTGGGAGTTGTCTAGTAGCAGGAACATGCACAGAAAGGCTTCTGATTACATTGTTGACCGGCATGAAACTGACAGAGGAGCAAGGTTATATAGCGACTCCCACATCCTGATAGGAGCAGGTGAACAGAGGGGATGATGCACACAAGTACAATTCCACAAGTGGCCACCGGGGGAGCCCAGAATCCAATTTCACAACAGTACCCCCCCCTCAAGGAGGGGGCACCGAACCCTCACCAGAACCACCAGGGCGATCAGGATGAGCCCTATGAAAGGCACGGACAAGATCGGAGGCATGAACATCAGAGGCAGTGACCCAAGAATTATCCTCCTGACCGTATCCCTTCCATTTGACCAGATACTGGAGTTTCCGTCTGGAAACACGAGAGTCCAAGATCTTTTCCACAACGTACTCCAACTCACCCTCAACCAACACCGGAGCAGGAGGCTCAACGGAAGGCACAGCCGGTACCTCATACCTGCGCAACAATGACCGATGAAAAACATTATGAATCGAAAAGGATGCAGGGAGGTCCAAACGGAAGGACACAGGGTTAAGAATCTCCAATATCTTGTACGGGCCGATGAACCGAGGCTTAAACTTAGGAGAAGAAACCCTCATAGGGACAAAACGAGAAGACAACCACACCAAGTCCCCAACACAAAGCCGAGGACCAACACGACGACGGCGGTTGGCAAAAAGCTGAGTCTTCTCCTGGGACAACTTCAAATTATCCACCACCTGCCCCCAAATCTGATGCAACCTCTCCACCACAGCATCCACTCCAGGACAATCTGAAGATTCCACTTGACCGGAGGAAAATCGAGGATGAAACCCCGAATTACAGAAAAACGGGGACACCAAGGTGGCAGAGCTGGCCCGATTATTGAGGGCGAACTCCGCCAAAGGCAAAAAAGCAACCCAATCATCCTGATCCGCAGACACAAAACACCTCAAATATGTCTCCAAGGTCTGATTAGTCCGCTCGGTCTGGCCATTAGTCTGAGGATGGAAAGCAGACGAAAAAGACAAATCTATGCCCATCCTAGCACAGAATGCCCGCCAAAATCTAGACACGAATTGGGTCCCTCTGTCAGAAACGATATTCTCCGGAATACCATGCAAACGAACAACATTTTGAAAAAACAGAGGAACCAACTCGGAAGAAGAAGGCAACTTAGGCAAGGGAACCAGATGGACCATCTTAGAGAAACGGTCACACACCACCCAGATGACAGACATCTTATGAGAAACAGGCAGATCCGAAATAAAATCCATCGAGATGTGCGTCCAAGGCCTCTTCGGGATAGGCAAGGGTAACAACAATCCACTAGCCCGAGAACAACAAGGCTTGGCCCGAGCACAAACGTCACAAGACTGCACAAAGCCTCGCACATCTCGTGACAGGGAAGGCCACCAGAAGGACCTTGCCACCAAATCCCTGGTACCAAAGATTCCAGGATGACCTGCCAACGCAGAAGAATGAACCTCAGAGATGACTCTTCTGGTCCAATCATCAGGAACAAACAGTCTACCAGGTGGGCAACGATCAGGTCTATCCGCCTGAAACTCCTGCAAGGCCCGCCGCAGGTCTGGAGAAACGGCAGACAATATCACTCCATCTTTAAGGATACCTGTGGGCTCAGAATTACCAGGGGAGTCAGGGTCAAAACTCCTAGAAAGGGCATCCGCCTTAACATTCTTAGAACCCGGTAGGTAAGACACCACAAAATTAAACCGAGAGAAAAACAATGACCAGCGCGCCTGTCTAGGATTCAGGCGCCTGGCAGACTCAAGGTAAATTAAATTTTTGTGGTCAGTCAATACCACCACCTGATGTCTGGCCCCCTCAAGCCAGTGACGCCACTCCTCAAAAGCCCACTTCATGGCCAAAAGCTCCCGATTCCCAATATCATAATTCCGCTCGGCGGGCGAAAATTTACGGGAAAAAAAAGCACAAGGTCTCATCACGGAGCAGTCGGAACTTCTCTGCGACAACACCGCCCCAGCTCCGATTTCAGAAGCGTCGACCTCAACCTGAAAAGGAAGAGCAACATCAGGCTGACGCAACACTGGGGCGGAAGAAAAGCGGCGCTTGAGCTCCCGAAAGGCCTCCACAGCATCAGGGGACCAATCAGCAACATCAGCACCCTTCTTAGTCAAATCAGTCAATGGTTTTACAACATCAGAAAAACCAGCAATAAATCGACGATAAAAGTTAGCAAAGCCCAAAAATTTCTGAAGACTCTTAAGAGAAGAGGGTTGCGTCCAATCACCAATAGCCTGAACCTTGACAGGATCCATCTCGATGGAAGAGGGGGAAAAAATGTATCCCAAGAAGGAAATCTTTTGAACCCCAAAAACACACTTAGAACCCTTCACACACAAGGAATTAGACCGCAAAACCTGAAAAACCCTCCTGACCTGCTGGACATGAGAGTCCCAGTCATCCGAAAAAATCAGAATATCATCCAGATACACAATCATAAATTTATCCAAATAATTGCGGAAAATGTCATGCATAAAGGACTGGAAGACTGAAGGGGCATTTGAAAGACCAAAAGGCATCACCAAATACTCAAAATGGCCCTCGGGCGTATTGAATGCGGTTTTCCACTCATCCCCCTGCTTGATTCGCACCAAATTATACGCCCCACGGAGATCAATCTTAGAGAACCACTTGGCCCCCTTTATACGAGCAAACAAATCAGTAAGCAGTGGTAACGGATATTGATATTTAACCGTGATTTTATTCAAAAGTCGATAATCAATACACGGCCTCAAAGAGCCGTCTTTCTTAGACACAAAGAAAAAACCGGCTCCTAAGGGAGATGACGAAGGACGAATATGTCCCTTTTCCAAGGACTCCTTTATATATTCTCGCATAGCCGCGTGTTCAGGCACAGACAGATTAAATAAACGACCCTTAGGGTATTTACTACCCGGGATCAAGTCTATGGCACAATCGCACTCCCGGTGCGGAGGTAGTGAACCAACCTTGGGTTCTTCAAAAACGTCACGAAAGTCAGACAAGAATTCAGGAATCTCAGAGGGAATAGATGATGAAATGGAAACCAAAGGTACATCCCCATGAGTTCCTTTACATCCCCAGCTTAACACAGACATAGCTCTCCAGTCGAGGACTGGGTTATGAGATTGCAGCCATGGCAATCCCAGCACCAAAACATCATGTAGATTATACAGCACCAGAAAGCGAATAACCTCCTGGTGATCCGGATTAACACGCATAGTCACTTGTGTCCAGTATTGTGGTTTATTACTAGCCAATGGGGTGGAGTCAATCCCTTTCAGAGGTATCGGAGCCTCCAATGGCTCCAAATCATACCCACAGCGTTTGGCAAAGGACCAATCCATAAGACTCAAAGCAGCGCCAGAGTCGACATAGGCGTCCGCGGTAATAGATGACAAAGAACAAATCAGGGTCACAGATAGAATAAACTTAGACTGTAAAGTGCTAATTGAAACAGACTTGTCAGGCTTCTTAGTACGCTTAAAGCATGCTGATATAACATGAGTTGAATCACCACAATAGAAGCACAACCCATTTTTTCGTCTAAAATTCTGCCGCTCGCTTCTGGACAGAATTCTATCACATTGCATATTTTCTGGCGTTTTCTCAGTAGACACCGCCAAATGGTGCACAGGTTTGCGCTCCCGCAGACGCCTATCGATCTGAATAGCCATCGTCATGGACTCATTCAGACTCGCAGGCACAGGGAACCCCACCATAACATCCTTAATGGCATCAGAGAGACCTTCTCTGAAAATCGCCGCCAGGGCGCACTCATTCCACTGAGTAAGCACAGACCATTTGCGGAATTTTTGGCAGTATATTTCAGCTTCATCTTGCCCCTGAAACAAGGACATCAAGGCCTTTTCCGCCTGAAGCTCTAAATGAGGTTCCTCATAAAGCAACCCCAAGGCCAGAAAAAACGCATCCACATTGAGCAACGCAGGATCCCCTGGTGCCAATGCAAAAGCCCAGTCTTGAGGGTCGCCCCGGAGCAAGGAAATTACAATCCTGACCTGCTGTGCAGGGTCTCCGGCAGAGCGAGACTTCAGGGACAAAAACAATTTGCAATTATTTTTAAAATTTTGAAAGTGAGATCTATTCCCCGAGAAGAATTCAGGCAAAGGAATTCTAGGCTCAGACATAGGTGCATGAACAACAAAATCTTGCAAATTTTGTACCTTTGTGGCGAGATTATTCAAACCTGTAGCTACACTCTGAAGATCCATTTGAAACAGGTGAACACAGAGCCATTCAAGGATTAGAAGGAGAGAAAGAGAGGAAGGCTGCAGTATAGGCAGACTAGCAAGTGATTCAATTAAGAGCACACTCAGAACTAGAGGAAAAAAAAAAAAAAATTGTAGCAGACTTCTTTTTTCTCTCCTTTCTCAGCCAGTAATTTAACCCTTTTTTTTGGCCGGTCAAACTGTCATGATTCTCAATGGCGAGAGAACATAGCCCAGCATATATGAGAACTAGCTCTTGGAAGATGGAAACTATACTGACCATGAACTAAACCTGCCGCACAACTAGAAGTGGCCGGGTAGCATGCCTACGTTTTTTTATCCCTAGATGCCCAGCGCCAGCCGGAGAACTACCTAATCCTAGCAGAGGAAAAGACAGTCCTGGCTCACCTCTAGAGAAATTTTCCCAAAAGGCAGACAGAGGCCCCCACATATATTGGCGGTGATTTTAGATGAAATGACAAATGTAGTATGAAAATAGGTTTAGCAAAAATCGAGGTCCGCTTACTAGATAGCAAGAAGACAGAAAGGGCACTTTCATGGTCAGCAGAAAACTCTATCAAAACACCATCCAGAAATTACTTTAAGACTCTAGCATTAACTCATAACACCAGAGTGGCAATTTCCGCTCACAAGAGCTTTCCAGACACAGTAACGAAACAGCAGCTGTGAACAGGAACAAAATGCAAAAACACACAAGGACAAAAGTCCAACTTAGCTGGGAGTTGTCTAGTAGCATGAACATGCACAGAAAGGCTTCTGATTACATTGTTGACCGGCATGAAACTGACAGAGGAGCAAGGTTATATAGCGACTCCCACATCCTGATAGGAGCAGGTGAACAGAGGGGATGATGCACACAAGTACAATTCCACAAGTGGCCACCGGGGGAGCCCAGAATCCAATTTCACAACAGAGCTCGCTTTCCCTTCCAAGTGTTCACTGACCACAAGAACTTGGTATATATACAGACGACCCAGCGGCTGAATTCTCGCCAGGCTAGATGGTCCCTGTTCTTCTCCCGATTCCATTTTACTCTCCATTTTCTCTCCAGGGAGAAGAACATTCATGCCGACGCTCTCTCCCGCTCCGTAGTGTCATCTGAGGAGGAGGAGGAGTAGCCTCGGCTTATTGTCCCTTCTGAGAGCCTGAGAACTGTGGCTCCGGTTTCGCTAGAGTCCGTGCCCCCGGGCAAGACTTTCGTACCAGCGAATTTGCAACTGGAGGTTCTCTCTTGGGCTCACTCGTCCAGTGTGGGTGGACATTTTGGGACCAAGAGGACATCTGAGCTTTTGGCGAGGAAATACTGGTGGCCACATATGGCCCGTGATGTCGGGGACTATATTCGGGCGTGTGTCTCCTGCGCCCAGAATCGGTCTCCTCGGCAACTGCCTGCTGGGTTACTTTACCCCCTGCAGGTGGCAGACAGGCCCTGGGAGATGGTCGAGATGGACTTCATGGTGGGCTTACCCAAGTCTCGTAGCTGCACCATTATCTGGGTAGTCACCGATCATTTTTCTAAGATGGTGCATTTGGTGCCGCTTCCACGGTTACCTTCTGCACGGGCCTTGGCGGCGTTGTTCATAAAACATATTTTCCGCTTACATGGAATGCCTGATAAAATTGTCAGCAACCAGGGTCCCCAGTTTGCATCTCGGTTTTGGAGAGAGCTCTGCCGTTTACTCAGCATAGAGCTGAATCTCTTCTCTGCATATCATCCCGAGACGAATGGGTTGGTAGAGAGAACCAACCAGACTCTGGTGACATACTTGTGACATTTTGTCTCTGCTAGGCAGGATGACTGGGCATCTTTGCTACCTTGGGCGGAATTTGCCTTGAACAACGTCGTAGCCGATTCCACTGGTCAGACTCCTTTTCTCCTTAATTACGGCCAGCATCTGCGTGTCCCTGTGCCCATGCCCATGTCATCCACCGATTCTAGGGTGGTAGACTGGGCGGTGGAGGCACGTGACATCTGGAACCGCACACAGGATGCCATCCGGGCCTCCAAGGAGAGAATGAGGGTTTCGGCTGATACACACCGGCGCCCCGCTCCGACCTTTGCTCCTGGTGACTTAGTGTGTGTCTCCGCCCGTAACATTAGGCTGCGAGTTGAGTCCACTAAGTTTGCGCCTCGCTACATTGGCCCGTTCAAGGTTCTGGAACAGGTCAACCCTGTGGTCTACCGTTTGGCTATTCCTCCACTCCTTGTTATCACCGATACTTTTCACATTTCCCTCTTAAAGCCCGTTCATTTGTCCCGGTTTCCTGAGTCATCTGCCAGGACATCGGGTTCATCCACAGATGAGTTTGAGGTGAATGCTATCGTGGGGTGCAAGGTGGTACGTGGCAAGAAATTTTATCTGGTGGACTGGAAGGGTCACGGTCCAGAGGATAGAACCTGGAAGCCTGTGGAGCACATTCGGGCTCCACTGCTCATTGCAGCTTTTGAGCGTAGCGAGGCTCAAGGAGGGGGGCCCTAGGAGGGGGGGTAATATTAGGAGTCGAGTTTCCTCTGCTGCACAGGGGAAATCTCGATCCGTGTCTGCTGCGGTCTCCCATTCTGCATCGGCCGCAGTGGAGCCTGCTCAGCAGAGACGTCGGTCCCAGCGTCTCACTGAGACCGATACTGTGCAAAGGGTTACTGCTGCCTCTCCAGGCTCTGCTATTGTACCCTACACTGAGCAGGTTTTTCTGGGACCAAGTCCTGCTTTGCACACACTGAGCATGCACAGGGTAAGATCTCTCAGTGGAGATCAAGGGTCACATGCTCAGGTACTGCAGCCAAATCTATTGGTCCTTCTAGGAAGGTCCTGTAGGTGCGCAGGCTCTGTGGCAGCCTCTCATTGGTCCTTCCAGGAAGGTACTGTACATGCTGCAGCTATTTAAGGCTTGCATGGCCGCACGGCCATGCGCTAGTATCTTCCTAAGTTATGTGCTTTGCGCCAGTGTGGTCATGTGTTTGTATGTGTTCAGGGACCCAGCTGAAATAAGCCCCTAGAATGCTGGCACCTCTGGTGAGGAGATTGTATTTGTGTGTATTCAGGGACCTGGCTGAAATAAGCCCCTAGAATGCTGGCACCTCCGGCGAGGAGTTTTGTGTGCATGCATGACCACTGACTGCTCTCATTTGGGTAGTTAGCCTGTGCCTCTGTGAAAGTCTAACAGGGCACAGAGCTTTGCTTTCTCGGCCGCTCTGTGAAGCTAACAGAGCTGGTTCATACCGCCATATAGTGCCGCCATTTACTTAGCAGCAGGTTCTTTCCTGCACGGTGGATCCCGGGTTGTGAACGCACCAATCCCATCTAATAAATATATTCGGTGCATTCCGACAACCCTAACAAGGAGGAGTGCTTCCTTAATGACTACATTTGTGTAACTAGGGTCAGTGTTACTGGGGGGCCCTTGTCACCCCAGTCAACCCCACTATCATTATGTTGAAGTTTGTTAGGGACTATAATTTAAAGGAAATTAAACATTAATATACTGTACCCAAATATTATCCCATTTATGCAAACTGAACTAGTATGTCTAAAAAAAATCATACACAGAATGTGTTGGTGGACAAAGCTAACCAAACGCCTACTATTCAATTACATTTCATTACCATCTTAATTGAAAGTTCAGCATATTACATACCTTCTCATGAAAAGTACATTCCAGCAAGAAAAGTCGGGAGCACAATTACTTTTCTGTTCAAACTGGTACCTGGCAAAACCAAGCCAATAATTTCTTCGATGACAGAATTTATCCTGACCACTCCATTATAAGCTGGTCTAAAAGAGATTGAGCTTCACATTGTTAAATATAAGGACATTCAATTGTTATCTACATTCCATGATTGGGCCTGCAGAGACATAATTGGCCCTTTAGGCAGATAAAAACCATTATTACAACTCTAGTGTACAGAAAGATGTCTATATTATGGTCTTTATTACATGCGAGGCACTTTGTGGTTCCTATTTGGTGCATTAAAAAGAATCGCTTCCATTTTGCTGCATGCAAAGTCCACACAGAGATACTGTATCTGAAGCACATACCAGACATTTTGCATGTGTGTCCTCTCTCTTTTTAAAAAAATGTATTTAATTTTTATTTAAAGAGTACTTAATTGTCATTTTTTCTGCTGTTAAATTCTACTGCTCTCCTGAATTTGACATTCATTGAAAATGCAGAAAACTATTTAAAACCCCAGAGGATAGAGTAAAAATATTTTTTTAAGTTAATCTTACGCCTTAAACTATAAACCAAAAAAAGTTTCAAAAACATTCTTAAAAATTTACAATTTGTAAAAAGAAAATTCTTAAACTCTAACATCCAATTACAAAATAAAGAGGCTACTCTAGCGTGCTTTTAATGTAACTTGAAAGTCTACAAAGCTAAAAATAAGATAAATACATAGCATACAATAAAAACAATGTATATGTGCTCATTGATACACTTTAGTACAGTGGATGCGGACCTACTGTTTACTACTTACATCAGAATTATTTAAAATAATACCTTCATAAAAACCATAACGATATCTTTTTTTTCTTTCATGTTAATAATTGAATACATCATTGGCTGATAGCAGCGGCCAAAGAATCCATGTCAATTATCTCCTAGAGTATCAGCATAATATTAGAATTCCATATCACTAACGTAATCTTGTCAAGCTATTTTATTTCATCATGTCCTTGGATTAATAAACATAGAATAGAGGAGTACTATTACTCTCAGTCCTAATTTTCTTTCCAGTCTGCAGTCATTTAGCTATAATCTTCTAACAATGAAGATCCATAAATTGCTTCATATCAATTATGCTATCATTGGCAGTTAATTGCAAACAAGTGGTTGTATCGGTCGGTCTCTGGTGTCCTAAGATGCGTTCAAATAAATTATCCTGGAGAATGATGTTCAACGACTGTGAATGACATATTCACCTTCTGTTCACTTACAAAGGAAGGATAATTCTGTAATTGAAGTTAGGTTTCATGTCAACTTTACAGAAGAAATACAGAATGAATATTTATAGCTGCCTCTTCTTCCAATTTTCTATATTTTTTGTTTTATTCTCTTTTCTTTTTACGGTAGACTCACACATATGGGGAAGATCAAAACTAGAGTTAAGGAAACATAGAGCACTTGTAACTAGAGATGAGTGGACCCCTGTATGTTCGGGTCCGATGGGTTAAAAAAAGTTTGGCTTCGGATACCAGAACAGTACCCGGACCCCATTTACTTGAATGGGGGGCCCGAACATCCAGTGTTTGCCACGCTGTCATATGCTTGACAGCGCGGTAAACACTGCTTCTGATCAGCGGTAAAGTTATTACCACCAGCCAGACAGCCACGATTCACACACTGTCAAATGATAGAATGATCCCGCAGCTGTGATCGGAGATATAAAGTTACCTCCGGTCACTGGCTTCAGCTGATGGGAGCCGAACCCCAACAGTAATATGGACTTCCTGGTGAAGTTTGTGTTTGGTATCCGTGCCCAAACAGTAGGTGTTCGGTACGGATGCTGAACTTTAGTGTTCGGGTTCGCCCATCTCTACTTGCAGCCAATTAGCGCTCTTATTTTTCAGAGGTCCTATTTTTGTACTCCTTCCAAACAGGCGTAATTGATATTGGGTGCGAATGTATAAAGCAGGTTCAGGAGCTGAGACCGCCCCATACAGCTGATACTATGTAATTGGCCTGACTTAGTACTCATTCCCTCGTCCATGTTTAAACATGTACGTGAAAAAATGGGACAGGTGTCATCAATGTTTGGTCAGTGTTTCATCAGTGTATGGTCAGTGTGTCCAATTTTCCCATCAGTATGTCATTAGTGCTTTCCACGGATGGATAAAGAAAGAAATCTCTGATCATTTGCAATTTTAATTGGAGGCAGCACACAGATGGCACATTGATGACATCCATGTGCTGTATGCGCTTTTCACTTACCTATACAGTGGTATTAGCCCTTGGCATCCATACTGAAAAAATGGACATGTACATAGCACCTAAGGTTATAATGAGTATGTGTGGCCTGCGTCTATCACCCTATCAAATCCTCACAGTAATATAATTGCTTGGTATAGATAGGTTTTCAAAGAAGTCACTTTCCTACTGAATGCCACTTTGTCATGTTTATGCCTAATGTTTGTGATTTTAAAAAAATCCTCAAAATGATAAAAATTCAGCCATTATGTTAACAAAATAATTAAAGCTAATGAAAAAAATTGAAAGCAAAAGAAATGAAAATAGCCATGGTGATATAGCATAAAAATTCCGTAAGTATCAACCTTAGTTGTTGGTATAGGCACCTGCTACACTTTTCTCTGTGTTTGGAAAATCACATTCTTGTTAAATTAGGCTTACGTTCACACTTGAGACTCATTTTTTTCCACATTGCACTGCAAGAAAAGTAGCAAGTGCAATAAATTAGATTCTTGCTAACAAGATCATAGAACCTAAGGATATGTCCTTCCAGAATTTAAAAAAGAAAGAAAAAGAAAAAAGTTTGTGCCATTTGCACAAGTTGTACATGCTATATGTGTCTGCTTAACAGTGTATCGATTTTGTATAATGAGAAATAGGTGTATCATAAAATTCATGGAAAGGTTAGGGTCAACACTTCTGTCTATCAGAATCCCAATGGTCTTCATTCCTATCAGATAACTATAGGATGTATTGCAATATGGCTGTTGTTATGAATGGAGACAGCAGGTGGTAACCTACTGGTATACATATATACATAGCCACAATGGAAGAGACTAGGTTATTGCCCACAATAATACACAGAATTAGAATATATAGAATTTTGAACTTTTATGTAAGTTATCATTTAATGCCTAACTCCAGATAAAAATGGAAAATTTAGCTTTAGTCACATTTACGAAACCCTTCCTATTCTGCCATGTATCTAAGGAAAGCTTTTCTGAAATTTTCTACTTCAGTCTAAATTAAGTGTCTTTTCTTTAAATAAGGGTCTTCAGCTTCTGAGGCTTATAGAGTTCTACAGAAGGTGCTATCCACATGGTGCCATGCACAATACCCTCTCTGTACTGTAATATCAGAGACAGTGGACCACTTATTACATAGACAAAATGCCCCCAGTGTCAACCATAGTGCTTCCCATAGTGCTTCCCATTACCAACCACAAAGCTTCCAAAAGTTTTAATCACAAGCCATATTGAGTGACAGCCACAATATGGCTCCAGTGGAAGTCAAAATGTCTACAGTAATTGTGCATAACTTGGGCTCTGTTGTGAAGCCTTAAAGAAGTTGTCCACTACTTGGACAACTCTTTCCATTACCCCATGCTTGGCCCCGATAAAATTAAAAGCTTACACTCACCTCCTGTGCCGGCGCCATTCCCGCGGTGTCGGCACTCGCTCTCCCCGGAGCTCCCATGCTGTTGATATGACACATGACCCTGACTCCCAATTAGCGTTGATGTCACAGTCCCCACCTTCTCTCGAATTGAACATGAAGAGGAAGTCAGAGACCAGCTGCAGCCCGGACTTCCTCTTCATGTTTATCTACGGCAATCACCGTTGTCTTCTCTATTAGAAAAGTGAGGCCAGACTCCTCAGAAGGGTAGGAAAATTAACTCTACCTTCTTTCCATGGAAGTAATGACTAAGTCCTTGCCCTTTTGCTATTTTTCCCTATGACTTACCTTTCCGCATGTTGGAGAGAGTATTTGGTGGTATTTCATTGTCTCTTCCCTGTCTAGTCTTATGTTAATACCCTCACATTGTAACAGACCCTAATGACCATCACTTTCTCTCCAGAATCCCATTTCAAAGGTGTTTTCTCCAATAAACTACAGTATTTCATCCATTGAATATGTGTAGACACCACAACAGTTGCTACAAAATGTGACCCCAGCCCCTATCCCTCGACACTTTAGTAATGCATGTTCACGTACAACTCCACTTTACCTTTTAGCGACATGGCCAAGTTTTTCAAATCTGACATGAAACTTTATGTGGCAATAACTCTGAAATATTTCATCATATCAAAGTGAATTTGAGATTGTTTTTTTCACTACACATTCAATTTTAACATTACATTAAATTTAGGTTGATTTGTTCTGCATTTATTTATAAAAAATACCAGAAATTTGACAGAAATGTATACAAATTGGTAATTTTGAAACTATTAATGATTATCACTTAATCCAGATAGTCATACCACACAAAAAAAGTTAATAAATGCCATTTCCCTCATGTCTGCTTTACATCAGCACCATCTGTAAAATGTTCTGTTATTATTTCGCTAGGATGTTAGAAGCTTTAAAATTGTAGCAGTAGTTTTTATATTTTTTCAAGAAAATTTTCAAACCTTATTTTTTCTATTCAGTTTTGAAATTTTTTTGAGGGACCTAAATACTGGAAAAAAACCAAAAATGATTGAGTTTTAAAAACAGCACCCCTGAACATCTCCAAAACTACAGTCAGGTAGTTTATTAACCCTTCAAGTGCTTTTGAAGAATTAATGTAACGTGGCATGACAGGAAAATAAATGTTATTTTTATCACGTAAATATTGCTAACATTTGAACAGGTCCCTATAGCGGAAGACTTTAAGGCTGTAATTTGGCTGAAAATTGCAATGTCAACCATCAGGACAACACAATCATGATCTCAGGGTAACGATAAGTTTAAAGATGGAGCCCCTGCACTCCATTGACCATCTAGATGTCATAGGCGTTATTGACATCTACATCTGGCCATGGTCGGTGCCAACATTGATCTTGACGGATGCAGCAGTGTGTCAGCTATAGCGTACAGTGGACAGCTGCTGCATTTTCACACATGGGGCGATGTTATTCACTTCAATCTCAGGTCAGTTTTAAGTCATATTGTTGTTCACTAAGGGCTTAAGAGTAGTGATGAGCGAATATACTCGTTACTCGAGATTTCTGGAGCATGCTCGGAGGTCCTCTGAGTATTTTTTAGTGCTCGGAGATTTAGTGTTTCCTGCCGCAGCTTAATGATTTACATCTGTTAACCAGCATAAGTACATGTGGGGGTTGCTGAGTTGCTAGGGAATCCCCACATGTACTTATGCTGGTTAACAGATGTAAATCATTCAGCTGCGGCAAGAAAAACAAATTCTCCAAGCACTAAAAAATACTCGGAGGACCCCCGAGCGTGCTCGGGAAATCTTGAGTAATGAGTATATTCACTGATCACTAGTTAAGATTCATTTTAAGGGGAATCTATCACCAGGATTTTTCCACGTAATCTGAGAGCAATGTGTAATTGATTCCGGCAATGTGTAACTTACTGGGCTGATAAGTGTAGTTTTGTTAAAATTATTGTTTTATCAGCAGGAGATCATCACTAGAGGACTAGTAAAGCTGCAGCCTTGCAGCCCAGCCACACCCCCACCACTGATTGGCAGTTTCTATGTAGTGTACTGTATACTGGCAAAAAAAACTGCCAATCAGTGGTGTGGGCAGAGTTATACAGAGCTCACCATTCAGAGAACTGCTAGATCTGCATCAGAGAAAACTGTGATTTTATCAAATTGACAACAAGCAGCCCAGTAAGTGATACTTCTCTAGAATCCGGACCATTGCCCCTATATCATACTAATTGCATATGGTAGCAAAAATGTAGTGACTAGTGTTGAGCATTCCGATACCGCAAGTATCGGGTATCGGCCGATACTTGCGGTATCGGAATTCCGATACCGAGATCCGATACTTTTGTGGTATCGGGAATCGGAATCGGAAGTTTCCAGTGTATGGTTCCCAGGGTCTGAAGGAGAGGAAACTCTCCTTCAGGCCCTGGGATCCATATGAATGTATAAAATAAAGAATTAAAATAAAAAATATTGATATACTCACCTGTCCGGAGGCCCCTGGACATCACCGCTGGTAACCGGCAGCCTTCTTTGTTTAACCCTGCTGTTTTGTTCGCATTTACTATACACTTGTAGTGTTCCGGGTCACTATGACCCGGCTTATCTTAAACCTTGATTTTAGACACTCTAACTCCATTTTTTTTATACTTTTTGCTTACTAGACTGTTTGTGAACATGTTTGGTAGTAAAAAAAAAGAAAAATGAACTAGAAATCTTTTTTTTTTGTTTTTATTCTGAAAAAACAGATCAATGAGCAAAACAAAAATAGAAAAATACACATATTTTTGTAAAAAAAAAAAAATCAAAACAATCAAATCAAACATTTTGAAAACTTCTGAAAACAAGCAGATAAGCCAGGAAGACAGACTTACTTAGCCAAAAAAATTATTTGCAAGACTTTACAGCTCAGATTTACAAAAAATAACCGTCTTAGACAGCGCGTTCTGAGCAGTCCGTTCTGCGCATAATATACACGTGTAGTGCACACCTAGTGATCTCTCCGGATGCACTCTACATTTTAGAATAGACTGCGCACCAAAAATAATCAATATAAAGCCATTTTTATGGTGCGCAGATCTCAATGCATACCCCCGGCAGAGCGCGCGTACGACCCCATTGAAATAATTTAGGAAAAAAATCAATTGATATACAATAGTAGATGCAATAAATAGACCCAAGTGAGGTTATAACTCCTTTATTTCACTGAAAATATGACCTCACAGCTGGAAAAAACGATGTCGGGTCACTATGACCCGAACACAACAAGTGTAACTTTTTGCGTGTAGCAAAAAGTAAACGGAAAAAAAAAAAAAAAAATACTCATAGGTAGGTCCCCCCAAAAGAGGAAAAGTCAAGGAGTCTCAAGTTTTATAGACTTACAGAAAAAAATCTACAGGGCCGCAAAAAGTCTGTTCGGGTCACTATGACCCGAACAGAACAGCAGGGTTAAAATGAGCGCGTTCAGCACCTTCCATGACGTCACAGCTTCTGATTGGTCACGTGCCACTCATGTGACCGCCACGCGACCAATCGCAAGCCGCGACGTCATCCCTCAGGTCCTAAATTCCCTTCTAGGAATTTAGGACCTGAGGGATGACGTCACGGCTTCTGATTGGTCGCGTGGCGGTCACATGAGTGGCACGCGACCAATCAGAAGCTGGAACCATCAGGGATACCTTCCGATACTTGAGTCCCATTGACTTGAATTGGTATCGGGTATCGGATCAGATCTGATACTTTGCCGGTATCGGCCGATACTTTCCGATAACGATACTTTCAAGTATCGGACGGTATCGCTCAACACTAGTAGTGACTAGTGTTGAGCGATACCGTCCGATACTTGAAAGTATCGGTATCGGAAAGTATCGGCCGATACCGGGAAAGTATCGGATCTAATCCGATACCGATAACCGATACCAATACAAGTCAATGGGACTCAAGTATTGGACGGTATCCCTGATGGTTCCCAGGGTCTGAAGGAGAGGAAACTCTCCTTCAGGCCCTGGGATCCATATTAATGTGTAAAATAAAGAATTAAAATAAAAAAATATTGCTATACTCACCTCTCCGACGCAGCCTGGACCTCACCGAGGGAACCGGCAGCGTTGTTTGCTTAAAATGCGCGCTTTTACTTCCTTCCGTGACGTCACGGCTTGTGATTGGTCGCGAGCCGCCCATGTGGCCGCGACGCGACCAATCACAGCAAGCCGTGACGTAATTTTCAGGTCCTCAATGCCTAATTCTAGGCATTCATGATTTTAAAATTACGTTCCGGCTCCGGCCCATGTGACCGCGACGCGACCAATCACAAGCCGTGACGTCATGGGAGGCAGGAGACGCGCGCATTTTTAAAATTACGTCACGGCTTGTGATTGGTTGCGTGCCGCCCATGTGACCGCGACGCGACCAATCACAGCAAGCCGTGACGTAATTTCAGGTCCTGAATGCAGAAATAGGCATCAGGACCTGAAATTACGTCACGGCTTGCTGTGATTGGTCGCGTCGTGGTCACATGGGCGGCACGCAACCAATCACAAGCCGTGACGTAATTTTAAAAATGCGCGCTTCTCCTGCCTCCCGTGACGTCACGGCTTGTGATTGGTCGCGTCGCCCATGTGACCGCGACGTGACCAATCACAAGCTGGAACGTAATTTTAAAATCATGAATGCCTAGAATTAGGCATTGAGGACCTGAAAATTACGTCACGGCTTGCTGTGATTGGTCGCGTCGCGGCCACATGGGCGGCACGCGACCAATCACAAGCCGTGACGTCACGGAAGGAAGTAAAAGCGCGCATTTTAAGCAAACAACGCTGCCGGTTCCCTCGGTGAGGTCCAGGCTGCGTCGGAGAGGTGAGTATAGCAATATTTTTTATTTTAATTCTTTATTTTACACATTAATGTTGTTTCGATACCGATACCCGATACCACAAAAGTATCGGATCTCGGTATCGGAATTCCGATACCCGCAAGTATCGGCCGATACCCGATACTTGCGGTATCGGAATGCTCAACACTAGTAGTGACTATTTTCCTTTAAAAAACTTGTGAAGTTTGGGGAATGAAGGAACAACCTTGGACCTCCAGCCTATGAATAGCTAATAAATATCTTTGTCATGTACCTTTAAAGTAAAATTAATAACCTCAATATTTCCTTGTAGGTCATATGACCATACTTGATACCCCTTATTTAATTAATAATCAGTTCTAATTTTTCCTCTGAATATAAATGTCTTCCTTGTAGAATGTGAAGTATGCCATAATTACACTTTAATTCAATGCTTATATAAAACATGGGGATTTGAGTGCATCACAGTTTAATAGAGACAGATTACTCTGTGATATTAATGATATTGTGCATTGCAAACTATGCCTTGGCAGTTAATTAAATCACTGGTGCATTTTGCCTATATGAGAAAACATCTGAAGTCATTTATTACGACATAGAAAGCCACAGAGATTCCTTACAAATAAATCTAAAAGGTTTTATATTTATCAAGCAATAGGATAATAAATGCAAAGCAATTCTGTATAAATTAAATAACGGTAACTATTACTTCATCCAGTGAATTAATACTTCTCGTATTCTGGATCGGATAATAACATGGACTGGATTTCAATGCAGTGGTCTTATAATGTATCTCATTTTATTGTATCTTATTTTATATTGAAAAATAATAAAGCGTGCGATATATATCCTTTTTGATATCCCTTAGGGAGATGGTTCTGATTGGTCAACACATTGAGTACTCAGAAGTAAGAGGTGTGAAATTGAACACATTTCTGATTATATAAAAAGCTAACCCCTTAATGACCGCAGGTATTTCTGTTTTTGCGTTTCCATATTTTGCTTCCCTTCTTCCCGGAGCCATAACTTTTTTTACTTTTCTATCAATATGGCCATGTGAGGGCTCATTTTTTGCGGGACAAGTTGTATTTTTGAACGTGACAATTTATTTTACCACATCATGTACTGGAAAACGTCTAAAAAATTCCAAATGTGGTGAAATTGCAAAAAAGTGCAATTCCACAATTGTTTTTTGGTTTTTTTTTTAACCATGTTCACTAAATGACAAAACTAACCTGCCATTAAGAATCTCCAGGTCATTACAACCAAAATTTGTAAAAAAATAAAAAAAGCTGCCTTTTTCTGAGACCCGTAGTATCTCCATTTTTTAGAATTTGGGGCTGGGTGAGTGCTTATTTTTGCGCACTGACATGACATTTTTATTGACCTTTTGATCGCTCGTTATTGCATTTTATTGCAATTTTGCAGTGACCAAATTATTTTTTTTCTTGTTACTCCGTTTACCAATTGGATTAATTATTTTTATATATTGATAGATCGGGTGATTCTGAACACAGCGATACCAAATATGTGTATGCTTGTTTTTTATATTGTTTTATTTTGAATGGGGCGAAAGGGGGGTGATTTCAACTTATATATTTTTAAAAACATTTTTTTACTTTTTACTTGCTTCAATACTCCCCATGGAAGATTAGAAGCTGCGATCATCCGATCTCATGTGCTACATTGTGCTAATTCACTAACATATTGCGGACAACATGGACGGATGGGGTGGAGAAATGAAGAGGAAATGCCGCCCATTGGACCGGTAAAAATTCATTTAAATATCCCACCAATTTGAATTGACAGGTTCCCTTTAACCCGTTTACCCCCAAGGGTGGTTTGCACGTTAATGACCGGGCCAATTTTTACAATTCTGACCACTGTCTCTTTATGAGGTAATAACTCTGGAACGCTTCAACGGATCTGACACTGTTTTCTCGTGACATATTGTACTTCATGATAGTGGTAAAATTTATTCGATATAACTTGCATTTATTTGTGAAAAAATGGAAATTTGGCGAAAATTTCGAAAATTTTGCAATTTTCTAACTTTGAATTTTTATGCCCTTAAATCACAGAGATATGTCATGCAAAATACTTAATAAGTAACATTTCCCATATGTCTAATTTACATCAGCACAATTTTGGAACCAAAATGTTTTTTTGTTTAGGAGTTATAAGGGTTAAAAGTTGACCAGCAATTTCTCATTTTTACAACACAATTTTTTTTTAGGGACCACATCTCATTTGAAGTCATTTTGAGCGGTCTATATGATAGAAAATACCCAAGTGTGACACCATTCTAAAAACTGCACCCCTCAAGGTGCTCAAAACCACATTCAAGAAGTTTATTAACCCTTCAGGTGTTTCACAGGAATTTTTGGAATGTTTAAATTAAAATGTAAAAATGAACATTTAACTTTTTTTCACACAAAATTTATTTCAGCTCCAATTTGTTTTATTTTACCAAGGTTAACAGGAAAAAATGGACCACAAAAGTTGTTGTACAATTTGTCCTGAGTACGCTGATACCCCATATGTGGGGGTAAACCACTGTTTGGGCACATGGCAGAGCTCGGAAGGGAAGGAGCGCCATTTGACTTTTCAATGCAAAATTGACTGGAATTGAGATGGGATGCCATGTTGCGTTTGGAGAGCCCCTGATGTGCGTAGACATTAAAAACCCCCACAAGTGACACCATTTTGGAAAGTAGACACCCTAAGGAACTTATCTAGATGTGTGGTGAGCACTTTTACCCACCAAGTGCTTCACAGAAGTTTATAATGCAGAGCCGTAAAAATAAAAAATCATATTTTTTCACAAAAATGATTTTTTTGCCCCCAATTTTTTATTTTCCCAAGGGTAAGAGAAGAAATTAGACCACAAAAGTTGTTGTGCAATTTATCCTAAGTACGACGATACCCCATTTGTGGGGGTAAACCACTGTTTGGCCACAAAGCAGAGCTCGGAAGGGAAGGAGCGCCATTTTACTTTTCAATGCAAAATTGACTGGAATTAAGATGAGATGCCATGTTGCGTTTGGAGAGCCCCTGATGTGCCTAAACATTAAAACCCCCCACAAGTGACACCATTTTGGAAAGTAGACCCCTTAAAGAACTTATCTAGATGTGTGGTGAGCACTTTGACCCAACAAGTGCTTCACAGAAGTTTATAATGCAGAGCCGTAAAAATAAAAAATCATATTTTTTCACAAAAATGATCTTTTCGCTCTCAATTTTTTATTTTCCCAAGGGTAAGAGAAGAAAGTGGACCCCAAACGTTGTTGTGCAATTTGTCCTGAGTACGCTGATACCCCATATGTTGGGGTAAACCCCTGTTTGGGCGCACGGGAGAGCTCGGAAGGGAAGGAGCACTGTTTTACTTTTTCAACGCAGAATTGGCTGGAATTGAGATCGGACGCCATGTCGCATTTGGAGAGCCCCTGATGTGCCTGAACAGTGGAAACTCCCCAATTCTACCTGAAACCCTAATCCAAACACACCCCTAACCCTAATCCCAACGGTAACCCTAACCACACCCCTAACCCTGACACACCACTAACCCTAATCCCAACAGTAAATGTAATCCAAACCCTAACCCTAACTTTAGCCCCAACCCTAACCCTAACTTTAGCCCCAACCCAAACCCTAACTTTAGCTCCAACCCTAGCCCCAACCCTAACCCTAGCCCTAACCCTAACCCTAACCCTAGCCCTAACCCTAACCCTAGCCCTAACCCTAACCCTAGCCCTAACCCTAGCCATAACCCTATCCCTAACCCTATCCCTAACCCTAGCCCTAAACCTAACCCTAGCCCTAACCCTAGCCCTAATCCTAATGGGAAAATAGAAATAAATACATTTTTTTAATTTTATTACTTTTCCCTAACTAAGGGGTGATGAAGGGGGGTTTGATTTACTTTTATAGCATTTTTTTATATCGGATTTCTATGATTGGCAGCTGTCACACACTGAAAGACGCTTTTTATAGCAAAAAAGTTTTTGCGTCTCCACATTTTGAGACCTATAATTTTTCCATATTTTGGTCCACAGAGTCATGTGAGGTCTTGTTTTTTGCGGGACGAGTTGTCCTTTTTATTGGTATCATTTTTGGGCACATGACATTTTTTGATCGCTTTTTATTCCGATTTTTGTGAGGCAGAATGACCAAAAACCAGCTATTCATGAATTTCTTTTGGGGGAGGCGTTTATACCGTTCCACGTTTGGTAAAATTGATAAAGCAGTTTTATTTGATGGGTCAGTACGATTACAGCGATATCTCACTTATATAATTTTTTTATGTTACCATGGTTATTTATATCCATCTTTTTGATCGCGTGTTATTCCACTTTTTGTTGAGCGGTATGATAATAAAGCATTGTTTTTTGGCTCGTTTCTTTTTTTTTTCTTACGGTGTTCACTGAAAGGGTTAACTAGTGGGACAGTTTTATAGGTTGGGTCGTTACAGACGTGGCGATACTAAATATGTGTACTTTTATTGTTTTTTTTATTTAGACAAAGAAATGTATTTATGGGAATAATATTTTTTTTTGTTTATTTAGGATTTTTTTTTTTTACACATGTGGAATTTTTTTTTTTTTACTTTTTTTTACTTTTTCCCAGGGATGGACATCACAGATCGCTGATCTGACAGTTTGCACAGCACTCTGTCAGATCAGTGATCTGATTGACAGCGCTGCAGGCTTACCAGCGCCTGCCCTGGACCCGGAAATAATCCCTGCAGGACCCGGATGCAGCCCCGTGGCCATTTTGGATCCGGGGCCTGCAGGGATAGGAGGTAAGAGACGCTCGGAGCAACGCAATCACATCGCGTTGCTCCGGGGGTCTCAGGGAAGCATGCAGGGAGCCCCCTCCCTGCACGATGCTTCCCTATACCGCCAGAACACTGCGATCATGTTTGATCGCAGTGTGCCGGGGGTTAATGTGCTGGGGGCGGTCCGTGACCACTCCTGGCACATAGTGCCGGATGTCAGCTGCGATAGTCAGCTGACACCCGGCCGCGATTGGCCGCGCTCCCCCCGTGAGCGCAGCCGATCGCATATGACGTACTATCCCGGAATTAAGGCCCACCCCACCTCGACGGGATAGTACGTCATATGGGATTAAGGGGTTAAGAAGGTTCAAGTCCCTGATTAAATCATTTAATTTGAGATGTGAAAAAAGCTGTGGTTTGTTGGGACTAGCATGAAAGTCTTTGTCAGAATCCTTCTCTTCATGTTCTAAATCTTCTGAATCAGGTGTATTCTCAAATTTATCCGGAGGTGAAGTGACAGATATTTCTGGACTGTGATGCACAGGGCGAATTGCTGATGGGAGGTTGGGGTATATAATTTCCTTCTTATTTTTAAGTTTGAATCCCTCCATATTGAATGTAGAAAAGTATCAGTCATCACTTTGATTTTGTGGTTTCCTCCAGGTCAGAGGTACGCCACATGAACATCGAACCGAAAGTCAGATTTAGCATTCAAATTCGGATGCGCCTACTACAGCTGTGGGCACTTCCTGCCGCATGACAGCCATGACAAGTATTAGCATGGCTGTGATGGGGCGGTACAGCATGTGACCCAGCATGGCCGGATCACGGATTGAGGCACCATTATCATTGTTGTCAGAAAGGAGAAGAGAGTGCCTTAAATAAAGCATAGTGCATATAGACCCTATTCTGTTCTTTACAGCCTGATTATTAGTGCCTGGAAAACCTAGTGCACAGTGCACTTCCAGCCTGGTCCAGATGGCACATACAGCCTGGTGCACAGTGCACTTCTAGCCTTTGTAGAGTGTCCGTACAGCCTTGGACACAATGCACATACAGGTGTTGTAGAATGCCCATAAAGTCTGGTGCACAGTGCCAGTAAAGTCTGGTGCACAGTGCACATACAGGCTTTGTAGAGTGTCCACGTACCCTATGTTATTTTTATACATACCGTAATTTCTTTTTACTTACAACAGGGTATTTGTTCATTTTGTTCCTCTCTTAGGTTTTATCTCTTTAATGGCCAGTGTGAACATGCTCCTATACCTTGGATAGATAGATAGATAGATAGATAGATAGATAGATAGATAGATAGATAGATAGATAGATAGATAGATAGATAGATAGAGTTTTGAAATAGAATAGGAAAATAAGAATAGAATAACAGCCTTTCTAACACTCTACTATTTATAGAGGACTCATAACACATATAGGTACTATACGTCTATATACATATGAATTACTATGTTACTCTTAGAATCTTGTAATTGAAACAGATTGACATCAATTTCATTACGCTAAGCCAAAGCCCTCATTACACATGACTGACATACTGATCAGTGGCTTCTTACCTGTAATAATATGAACAAAAGGTTACCATGAAAATAGAATTATTCGCACATCCTTTTTTTCCATATGGAGGGATTTCTTTGCATATTGTTCCTACAGTAATTTCCTGAGTGCACCTTGAACAACTCCCCGAGGTGCTGTTCTATGAAAGTTTTCTTGTAATATCATATGAACATATGTTCCAGCAGAAGCATGAGATGCACTTACAGCCACAATTAATTGTAAGCACAATGCAGATTTTCCCTGTATTCAAACTAGTAAATGTAAATGAAGTCAGTAAATATAAATGCAGTCAGTGATTTTTTTGTTTGTTTTAATATTAACAATACATAAGCATACATTCGGAACTGTTTCAGGTAGTCAGTATCCAAGACAGTATATATGGATTAAGAACATATCAGTGATATCACAGATAACATTCATTAAAGTGTCATAACAATAGACCATAAGTATCAGTACAATATTGCATAAAACCATATGTACATCACATCCATACCCATTAAATGTGTTGTCCACTTTAAGATGATGTTTGGCTACTGTTGTTAAAATATAACAAAAGGGACTGTAGACACCTTCTCTGAGTCCATCGACAAGTCTCCATCTCTGCTCCGCATATCTAGCATAGGCTTTAGTGCTGACACCACATCAACAGTCAATTAGTAAGTTCAAAACTCTGCCTGTGTAGACAGAACCCCACCTTCAGAGCCACTAGGCTCACTAATTGGCTGCCACTGTTGTTAAAATATAACAAAAGGGACTGTAGACACCTTCTCTGAGTCCATGGACAAGTCTCCGTTTCTGCTCCTCATATCTAGCATAGGCTTTAGTGCTGACATCACATCAACAGTCTATTAGTATGTTCTAAAGCTCTGCCCATGTAGAGAGTACGCCACCTTCAGGGCCACCAGGCTCACTAATTGGCTGCCACAATGTCGATGTGATGTCGGCGCCGCAGCCAATGCCAAAAACCAGGAGCAGCATAGGAGACTTGACAGTAAACCCATGGAGAGAGAGAATAATGTGGCTTATTATGTTTTAACAAACTGCAGCCAGGGCCAAACATAATTTGAAAGGGGACAATCCTTTTAAATAAAGGTACTTAATTGGTCAATCATGAAGTAGATTTTTCAGAACTCAACCACAGTTCCCAAAGCTAGATAACTCAAATTTTAGGTACTTCTAGTTGAGTACGTAAGCTTACACATGAATACAACTGTGTCCACTAAATGGCTGAAACTTCACACTAGACCTCAAGCAGCTTGGGTTGTCTGGCTCTCCACTCTTCCTCCAGACTCTGGGACCTTGATTTCCAAGGTCTAGTGAAAAGTATCCACAATCAATGATGGTTTGGGGAGCCATGTCATCTGCTGGTGTAGGTCCACTATGTTTTATCAAGACCAAATTCAGCGCAGCTGTCTACCACTAAATTTTAGAGCACTTCATGCTTCTCTCTGCCAACAAGCTTTGTGGAGATGGAAATTTAATTCTCCAGCAGGACTTGGCACCTGTCCTCACTGCCAAAAGTTCTGATACCTGGTTTACAAACAACAGTTTCACTGTGCTTGATTGGCCATCAAACTCGCCTGACCTTAACCGGATAGAGAATCTATGGAGTATTGTCAAGAGGAAGATGAGAGACAACAGACCCAACAATGCAGACGAGCTGAAGGCTGCTATCAAATCAACCTGGGCTTCCATATCGCCTCAGCAGTGCCACAAGCTGATCACCTCCATGCCACGCTGCCTTGATGCAGTAATTGATGCAAAAGAAGCCCTGACCAAGTATTGAGTGCATTTACTGAACATACATTTCAGTAGGCCAATATTTCAGATTTTAAAATCATTTTTTCAAGCTGGTGTTATAAAGTATTCTTATGTACTGAAATAATGATTTTGGGGTTTTCATTGGCTGTAACTGTAAGCCATAATCATCAACATTAACAGAAAGAAACACTTGAAATAGATCACTCTGTTTGTAATGACTCTATAATACATGAGTTTAACTTTTTGCGTTGAAGAACTGATGATATTCTAATTTTGTGAGATGCACCTGTATCTTTCCATATGTCTATCCATACTTTATGTAATAAAAGAGTTATAGTAAATTCTGCTTCTTATTTATAAGTCTTGCTTTCTTAGACATGCTTTCTTATGGGGCTGCAGGCTCAGAGCACAGTTGGCATTCCCTGTAAATCATGCTCCACAGTCTTACACACGGAATGATTGTGCATGGTATGATTTATATGAGAAAATGCAGCTCTCACATTTTCACAGTCTCTGTATTAATCATGTGTGAATAATACTGGTCCTTCCTGGTCCAGATCTCTCAACATTGCTCAGAAATAGGTTAGTGTGAGGAAATGGAGTAATTAGAGACTATAAAATGTGTTTTCGTCCAGGACTTTTCATTTAACAGATGTAGAAATACTTAATATTACAGATGAGGTTTGCTATGCCTTTACGGTGAGTTTATTCTGTGTACCTTGTCCACTATACATTTACTTTGCATGAGAGCGGTCCCGCAACCTAAATATCATAAAGAGGCATCATGCAATATTCAGAGTACCGTACCGTATGTACTGATTGAGCTCTACATTGACCAGCGCTGTCAGCCACATGCACAAGGTCTGTTTGGATCTCTAAACACCAAATGGTAAAGTATTTTTAATTAAAGGGGTTGCCGTAACTAACATATTAATAAACTATCCATTGGATAGATCATGAATATGAGATCAGTGGGCGTTGAACAGTGGTTGAATATACACAATGTACTGAGCAGGAAACTGTAGCTCTGTTCATGGTTTAGCTGCTAAACATTCTTTCGGGTTCATTGGAAAAGACGTAAACAGCAATAAAGACCACCACTCCCTTTGGAAGAGTGGAAGATCTGGGAGATTAGTACTATGTACATACATGTCAATGACTTCAATAGGCATGGTGTCATACTAGATTGGGTGATGATGCACGAGGTTTAGAAAACTTGCTGTAAAAAACAAATTACTATTTTAGTTTAGTAAAGTCAGCAAAGTCATAGGAATATTACAGCTTAGAATCATTGTACCAGCTTTACTGGTCAAGTAACAGGTAAGATGTAGAGATGAACGGATCTTCTGAATATCAAATTTTGCAACTTTACCAAACTTTCAGAAAAAAATTGATTTGCGGCAAATATATTAGTGTGAATCTCAATACAGTAAAACTGGTAATTGCTTGGAAAATACTTGTGTGGGAGAGGAGAGAAAGAGAGAGGACTCCCGTGATTATCAGAGCTTACCCTTTACAGGAGAGAGATAACCCAACTGACCAAAAGAGCTTACCCTATGCAGAAAGAGAGACTTGCCCAGTGACTCTGAAGATGAAAACTATTTGTCCTACAAATTCTTCTCCACTGGTAACCTCTGATCTGTGATGTCCCAGGTACTGACCACCATGGTTCAAGGTATGGTAATCTGTAAAATGTCATAGCTGTGCGACAATATGCGGAGACCAGCACGGCAATGCAAAATCTCGTTAGCCTGCTATCTGATGCTTGAGTTGTTTGGGAAATGGTGTCGGGCAAGTTTATTTTTTACTCGAATTTCTAAACTTTTCAAATTTAGGATATTAGAGTTGAACTCAAACCTTTGCAGATTAATCCACTCATCTCTAGTTTTACAAAAGGTCATTTACTATCAAGGGCATTTCAAGGTTGGTAGTTTTTTGGACATTTTTTTTTAAAGAAAAAGGCATTGTTGTCTAGGGAGCATAATGGGTGAAGGGTTGAGAGAAGATTTATCCAAGGTAGCCAATGCTGGAATGTATGTATGTGCTGTCTCCCTTAAGATAAAAGGCAGATTTCCAGATAATAGGTCAGCTAGAATTTATGATGGAAGTATCAAGACATTTAGGCCATGTGCACACGTTCAGTATTTTTCGCGTTTTTTTCGCGTTTTTTCGCTATAAAAACGTGATAAAAACGCGAAAAAAACGCTAACATATGCCTCCCATTATTTTCAGTGTATTCCGCATTTTTTGTGCAAATGTAGCCTTTTTTTCCGCGAAAAAATCGCATCGCAGAAAAAAAAGCAACATGTTCATTAAAATGCGGAATTGCAGGGGATTCCGCACACCTAGGGGTCCATTGATCTGCTTACTTCCCTCACGGGGCTGTGCCCACGATGCGGGAAGTAAGCAGATTATGTGCGGTTGGTACCCAGGGTGGAGGAGAGGAGACTCTCCTCCACGCACTGGGCACCATATAATTGGTAAAAAAATAAGAATTAAAATAAAAAATAGTCCTATACTCACCCTCTGATGGCCCCCGAAGTGTTCCCGCCTCTGTGCTGCACGCTGGCTTCGGTTCCTGTAGCTGGTGTGCGGTGAAGGACCTTGCCGAATGACGTCACTGTCCTGTGATTGGCCGAGACCGCTCACGTGACCGTGACGTCATGGAAGGCCCTGCGCGCACACATCAGCTATACGGAACGGACGCCGGTGAGGAGATCTGATGTCTGCGGGTGAGTATAAGCATTTTTTTTATTTTTTTTATTATTTTTAAACGTTCTATCTTTTACTATAGATGCTGCAAAAGCAGCATCTATAGTAACAAGTTGGTCACACTTGTCAAACGCTATGTTTGACAAGTGTGACCAACTTGTCAGTCAGTTTTCCAAGCGATGCTACAGATCGCTTGGAAAACTTTAGCATTCTGCAAGCTAATTACGCTTGCAGAATGCTAAAAAAACGCAAAAAAACGGAAAAAAAACGCAAAAAAAAAAATGCGGATTTCTTGCAGAAAATTTCCGGTTTTCTTCAGGAAATTTCTGCAAGAAATCCGCAACGTGTGCACATACCCTTAATTTTTCACAGATAACTTTACATCTTGATTATGTCCACAAAATCTTTATTGTCCATTAAATTTCTTATTTATACATTCAAGGTCCATATCTAATTATTATATCCTTCCTTGCAAACAATTGTACCATCATCAGATTTACTTTCAAAGTACAGCATTTATCATCAGTTTATGTATCACTTCACAGGTTGAAACACATCATTATAACTTCATTACTCAAAAGAACATTAGAAATGATTTATGAAAAAAAGGTAATTTAGTTCTGTAACACTACAAGAGGACAACAGAGATGTAGTAAAGTTAAGAAATAGGAAAGATTATAATTATGAAATTATAATTTAACATTAAATGAAGTCAATTTTAACCAACACCTTAACATCGCTTAGTAACTCAGCTGAAAATCTAAGTAACCTCACCGGTAATCCCTCTTATTTATTCCCCTAGGCTTAAAGCTCTTAGGAACTTTAATATTCTTTACTAAGAACCAGTATGTAATATGGTGAATTTACATACTGTATAAATCTCTCATTAACACTAGTTTCACCTTCAAAACTTATTTTAATCTAAAAAATAAACTTTTAGAATGTTATTGTGGTTTAAGAGATATATTTTGGATATTTAAGGAAATTTAGAGCATCAAAAAAACAAAACACAGCATATAAATAAAAACCTGGCTGATTATAGCTTCGTCACAAAATGACCCACCATTTGAACGTTGGTTTTCAACATCATCTATGCAACCTTGGAATTAATATAATTATAATTGGACATTCAGTACTCCCATCATTTAGTGGTGCCTAATGGAAGGATATTGAAATATACACTATACACCAGAGTAGGTAAATGTAAATTAACCCCTTAACAACCAGAGGTAGTTTTGTTTTTGCATTTTTTTGTTTTGCTCCTTTTCTTCCTAGAGCCATAACTTTTTAGTTTTTGGACAAAATGGCCAAGTGAGTTTTTGTTTTTTTGTGGGACAAGTTGTACTTTTGAATGACACCATTGGTTTTAGCATATCGTGTACTGAAAACAGGAAAAAAATTCCAAGCGCTCTGAAATTGCAAAAAAAGTGCAATCCCACTGTTTTTTTTAACCATGTTCACTAAATGCTAAAAATGCCCTGCTAATATAATTCTCCAGGTCATTACGAGTTCATAGACACCAGACATGTCTAGGTTATTTTTTATTTATTTGCCTTTTAAATTGTTTGCACTTTTTTGCATTGTGCTGGCTTACATGTGGTTTGAGTTTATATACAAGGTGTGCATGCATGAGTTGCACTTCTTGTGCTAATGTATGAAATGTGAAGTGGACATTGTTATTTGAACCACGTTTCCTATGATTTAGTTGATTTTATCAATGTTTTAAATCCGAGTCTATGATTGTAATTTGTAATTTAACAAACAATATTTTCTAATCATTAAACATACAGTATTACTCATGATGATGGATTCATCAATAGTACCTGTTTTTAGATTTATACTATTAGATTTTGGTTTATGCAGCTTAATAGAGATGAGCAGATCAGACAAAAATTTGATTTCTCCTATTAACGTGAATTTTACCAGAAAATTTGATACACAGAAAAGTTATTCTTCACATATTTAATGTCCCTTATTAGGCTATGGGGACTATTCAGTCCCCAAACCATAGCAAACCTAATATTTAAAAGTTGAAAGAAAAAACACTCACTGCTAACCTCTCTAGCACCTTCACTCCTCATTGTCGCTCATCCGTTCCTTGCCAAATTTCATCATCACTGCAACTGGGCCTTCTGGCTTTGATGAGCATCAGAAGGGTTCTGATGAGCAAAAGGTCACAACATCATGATGTCATGGCATGTGCCATGACTTTTCCTGCACACAAAAAAAATTGTTCTGGCCCAGTCTGGGGTATTCAGTGCTTGGGGGACAGTAAATAGATGTGATGAGGTTCAGATGGATAAGAGGAAGCGAGGAGCTGAGGAGATGGAGAGGTTAGTGGTAACGTGGTCCTTTACGACTCAGAAAAGTGGCAGCCAGTGACCATAACTTTGCTGAATCCTCACTGAAGCAAATTACAAAAAAAATCTAAAAGTGCTGCAACATAATTAGAAAACCCTGTAGTGTATGCAAATATCAGTCATTTTCATTCAATAAATATTGAATTAGTAGTAAAGTTAAATCTTTCATCGAGTAACTAGATCCACCCTACTGGAGCTTTTTAGCTGAATTCATTCATTTTATAAGTTAGTACATCTCATGTTATGCCCATATAAGCAATGAAGCCACCAGATTTCTATATAAAGGGATAATTATGTGCAAATGTTAATTCCCATTTTAAATTACTAAGTTAATTACAACATGCCTGATACAAAGAACCTGTTAAAATTTGAATAATAACTGTGAATTACTTTCTATAATATTCCCATTTACAAGGAAATTTTCACTTTGAAGTCTGACTCTAAAACAATGTCTGGAATCAGCTGGGTGTAATAGTGCCAGTCAATGGGGAAAACTCAAAATAAGTAGGAAAATGTATAACGAGGACAAGTCGACCAAATAATTACATTGACTTTTTAAATACAAAGATATTTAAACATTATTAACATTTTAATAAAATTCACTTAACCAGTTCAAGACCAAGCGATTTACTCTTGTTCCTGACCAGGCACATTTTCATACTTTTTCATACATGTGGTTTAAACAGCTGTAAAAAAATATTTTCATTCCAATATTCAAGCAATTTTGTATCTTTTTTTCATGATATGTAAAGCTTCAATATTCTGTTAGTCATTTTTTTTTCTTGCTGAAATATATTTATATAAGAACACATTTTTTTATTGGGCTAGTAACAGTAATTTTGATTGACAATAATTTTTTAAAATTGATTTATTTATATTTACCTATGATTTTAATTTTATTTTTTTCTCATTTATTTTACACATTTTGCTCCTTCTAAAGTCTTGAAAGACTTTAGGAAGGCATGTAAATATTGAAATATTTCAATTTTCATCTTATTTCCCTTGTAACTGGTGCTTGTATATTAGCCACAGTTACAGGGGAAATTCAGCCTTTTGGCAGCATTTCAAAGCTGTCTGTCTCAAAAGACCCAACAGATCCTGCTCCCTTTTGTATACATATTGATTACATTACTGTTGTATGAGGAGGAGAAAGTGCAGTCAGTTCTTCCTAATATTGTGTACACAGCACTTGTTCAGCACTGTGTATACTGCTATAGAGAAGGCACACTTGGTACAATCTGTGTTTTTCTTTGGGCACTCCGGCTTTCTCTAACTGCTGGATCCACTCTTCCGTAGCTGCACTTTGAACATCCAGTTGCTCCCACTCGCTACTGTACAGTAGGAGTGGGAACAACTGGATGTTCAAAGTCTCTGGGCGGTCTGGAAGTGGCTAATCCAGCATTGTAAAGAGTAAAAATTCTCAAAGAAAAATTAAGAGAAACTCTGATCTGATTAGTTAGTGCTGTAATCACATGTGATCACAGAACTAAACAAGGGAAGGAAGTCACTTTATTTGCTGATCCTGGTGGCTTCACCACTGAGACAGCTAAGGACCTGATAAAGTCCCATGACTAGTGTTGAGCGATACCTTCCGATATCCATAAGTATCGGTATCGGATTTGATCGACCGATATCCAAAAAATATCGGATATCGCCGATACCAATACCCGATACCAATGCAAGTCAATGGGACACAAATATCGGAATGTAAATAAGCACTTTTTGTCCTTCTACATCCTATTCCGGAGGGGGGAAGAGTGTGGGCAGTGCGTGGGCGGACACTGTGCATGTCTGTATGCGCGGGTGGGATCTGTACGGGCCTCTCGGGGGTCTATGCGGGCTACTGGGGCTCTGTGTGGGCTGCCAGGGCTCTATGCGGGCCTGACGGGGCTCTGTGCGGCCCTGCCGGGGCTCTGTGCAGGCTGCCGGGGCTCTGTGCAGGCGTCCAGGGCTCTGTGCGGGACTGCTGGGGCTCTGTGCGGGCTGCCGGGGCTCTGTGCGGGCTGCCGGGGCTGAGTGCGGGCTTCCGGGCGCTGTGCGTGTGTTCAGGCATCATCCGATGGGACTACAAGTCCCATCAGACGATGCCTGCTACAGTGACAATGATTGACACATTAGCCAATGATGGGACAGTAGTAGTCATACATACTACATACATACTACATACATACAACATAAATACATACATACTACATACATACTACTTACTACATACATACTACATACATACATACTACATACATACTACATACATACATACTACATACATACTACAAACATACTACAAGCATACTACAAACATACTACATGCATACGTACACACATACATACTACATACATACATACATACTACATACTACATACCTACTACATACATACAACATAATACATATGATGCTGCCATTCTCCACGGGAGATCGTCGTGGGACACTCGTGGATTTCTGCGGATCAGGGAGTATATTGGTTGTTTGTTATTTTAATCTTTTTTACAGATGACACTGGCTTCGGGGATTAAAATGACAAGTAATGGTGAGTATGTACTCTTTGTTATATGTACTGTATGTCTGTATGTATGTATTGTATGTAATGTATGAATGTATTGTATGTAGTATGTATGTATGTAGTATGTATGTAGCATGTATGTAGTATGTACATATGTAGTATGCATGTAGTATGTAGTATGCATGTAGTATGCATGTAGTATGTATGTTGTATGTAAGTATTATGTAGCATGTAGTATGTATGTAGTATGTATGCAGTATGTCTGTATGTATTATGTATGTAGTATGTATGTAGTATGATCACTGGCTCACTCTTATCTGCATCTCAAAAACATTTCTAGAATTTGCCCTTTTCTTACTTTCGACTCTGCAAAAACTCTTACTGTTTCACTTATTCATTCTCGTCTGGACTATTGTAACTCTCTACTAATCGGCCTCCCTCTTACCAAACTCTCCCCGCTCCAATCTGTCCTGAATGCTGCAGCCAGGATCATATTCCTCACCAACCGTTACACCGATGCCTCTACCTTGTGCCAGTCATTACACTGGCTACCCATCCACTCCAGAATCCAGTACAAAACTACTACCCTCATCCACAAAGCACTCCATGGCTCAGCACCACCCTACATCTCCTCTCTGGTCTCAGTCTACCACCCTACCCATGCCCTCCGCTCCGCTAATGACCTCAGGTTAGCATCCTCAATAATCAGAATCTCCCACTCCCGTCTCCAAGACTTTACACGTGCTGCGCCGATTCTTTGGAATGCACTACCCAGGTTAATACGATTAATCCCCAATCCCCACAGTTTTAACCCCTTCGCGACATGCGCCGTACTAGTACTGCGCTGCCGGCACTGCATTTGTGCCAGCAGCAGTACTAGTACGGCGCACCGATCACCGCGGTCTCACGCTGAGCACCGCGGTGATCGGGTGCGGGTGTCAGCTGTATATGAAAGCTGACACCCCACAGCAATGCCCACGATCGGCGCTAGCGCCGATCGTGGGCATTTAACCCCTCTGATGCCGCTGTCAGTAGTGACAGCGGCATAGAGGGCGATCGCGCAGGGACGGGGGCTCGCTGCGCTCTCCCACCGGAGCAACGCTATGAGATCGCGTTGCTCCGGTGATCTGGAAGGAGTCCCCTTATCCAAGATGGCCGTGGGACTCCTTCCGGGTCATGAAATGACCTGGCTAGCCGGCGCCTGCTCAAAGCTGCTGAGAGCAGGCGCCGGAAAGTCACCTAAACTTGCCTGTCAGATCGTTGATCTGACAGAGTGCTATGCACACTGTCAGATCAACGATCTGATCTAATACAGTGATGTCCCACCCTGGGACAATAGTAGAAGGTAAAAAAAAAAGAAATAGAATGTATAAAAAAAAATAAAAAATCCCCAAATAAAGGAAAAAAAAACATTTCCCAGTAAATCCATTTATTTATGTAAATTAAAAAAAAACAATAAAAGTACACATATTTGGTATCGCCGCGTCCGTAACGACCCACTCTATGAAACTATCCCACTAGTTAACCCCTTCAGTGAACACCGCAAAAACAACAAGGCAAAAAACAATGCTTTATTATCATACCGCCAAATAAAAAGTGGAATAACACGCAATCAAAAAGACGGATATAAATAACCATGGTACCGCTGAAAACGTCATCTTGTCTCGCAAAAAAAAAGCCGCCATACAGCATCATCAGCAGAAAAAAAAAATGTTATAGCTCTCAGAATAAAGCGATGCAAAAACAATTATTTGTTTATATAAAATGGTTTTTATTGTGTAAAAGCGCCAAAACATAAAAAAAGATATAAATGAGGTATCGCTGTAATCGTACTGACCTGACGAATAAAGCTGCTTTATCAATTTTACCACACATGGAACGCTATAAACGCCCCCCCTAAAAGAATTTCAGGAATTGCTGCTTTTTGTTCATTCCGCCTCCCAAATATCGGAATAAAAAGCAATCAAAAAATGTCATGTGCCCGAAAATGGTACCAATAAAAACGTCAACTGGTCCCACAAAAAACAAGATCTCACATGACTCTGTGAGCCAAAATATGGATAAATTATAGCTCTCAAAATGTGGTGATTAGTGTTAAGCATTCTGATACCGCAAGTATCAGGTATCGGCCGATATTTGCTGTATCGGAATTCCGATACCGAGAACCGATACTTTTGTGATATCGGGAATCGGTATCGGGATCGATATTAATGTGTAAAATAAAGAATAAAAATAAAAAATATTGATATACTCACCTCTCCGACGCAGCCTGGACCTTACCGATGTAACCGGCAGCTTCCGTTCCTAAGAATGAGCGCTTGAAAGACCTTAGATGACGTCGCGGCCTGTGATTGGTCGTGTGAGCGGTCACGTGATCGCCACGCGACCAATCACAAGCCGCAACATCATCTAAGGTCTTTCAAGCGCTTGAAAGTCCTTAGATGACGTCGCGGCTTGTGATTGGTCGCGTGGCGGTCACGTGACCGCTCACGCGACCAATCACAGGCCGCGACGTCATCTAAGGTCTTTCAAGCTCTTGAAAGACCTTAGATGACGTTGCGGCTTGTGATTGGTCGCGTGGCGGTCACGTGACCCCTCACGCGACCAATCACAGGCCGCGACGTCATCTAAGGTCTTTCAAGCACTCATTCTTAGGAACGGAAGCTGCCGGTTACATCGGTAAGGTCCAGGCTGCGTCGGAGAGGTGAGTATATCAATATTCTTTATTTTTATTCTTTATTTTACACATTAATATGGATCCCAGGGCCTGAAGGAGAGTTTCCTCTCCTTCAGACCCTGGGAACCATACAGGATACCTTCCGATACTTGGTGTCCCATTGACTTGTATTGGTATCGGGTATCGGTATCAGCGATATCTGATACTTTTCAGGTATCGGCCGATACTATCTGATACCGATACTTTCAAGTATCGGACGGTATCGCTCAACACTAGTGGTGATGCAAAAACTATTTTTTCCAATAAAAAGCATCTTTTAGTGTGTGATGGCTGCCAATCATAAAAATCTGCCAAAAAACACTATAAAAGTAAATCAAACCCCCCTTCATCACCCCCTTAGTTAGGGAAAAATAATAAAATTTAAAAAAATGTATTTATTTCCATTTTCCCATTAGGGTTAGGGTTAGGGTTAGGGCTAGGGTTAGGGCTAGGGTTATTGTTGGGGCTAGGGCTAGGGTTAGGGTTGGGGTTGGGGCTAGGGTTAGGGCTGGGGTTAGGGTTGGGGTTAGGGTTTCAGTTAGAATTGGGGGGTTTCCACTGTTTAGGCATATCAGGGGCTCTCCAAACGCGACATGGCGTCCAATCTCAATTCCAGCCAATTCTGCTTTGAACAACTAACACAGTGCTCCTTCCCTTCCGAGCTCTGCCGTGCGCCCAAACAGTGGTTCCCCCCCAAATACGGGGTATCATCATACTCAGCACAAATTGGACAACAACTTTTGTGGTCCAATTTCTCCTGTTACCCTTGGGAAAATAAAAATATCATTTTCATGGAAAAAAAATATTTTTTATTTTCACGGCTCTGCGTTATAAACTGTATGAAACACTTGTTGGTTCAAAGTTCCCACAACACATCTAGATAAGTTCCTTGGGGGGTCTAGTTTCCAATATGGGATCACTTGTGGGGGGGTTTCTACTGTTTAGGTACATCAGGGACTCTGCAAATGCAACATGACGCCTGCAGACCAATCCATCTAAGTCTGCATTTCAAACGGCGCTCCTTCCCTTCCGAGCTCAGCCGTGCGCCCAAACAGTGGTTCCCCCCATATATGGAGTATCAGCGTACTCAGCACAAATTGGACAACAACTTTTTTGGTCCAATTTCTCCTGTTACCCTTGGGAAAAAAAATATGGGGGCTAAAATATCATTTTCGTGGAAAAAAATATTTTTTATTTTCACGGCTCTGCGTTATAAACTGTAGTGAAACACTTGTTGGTTCAAAGTTCTCAGAACACATCTAGATAAGTTCCTTGGGGGGTATAATTTCCAATATGGGGTCACTTGTGGGGGGTTTCTGCTGTTTAGGTACATCAGGGGCTCTGCAAATGCAACATGACGCCTGCAGACCAATCCATCTAAGTCTGCATTTCAATCGGCGCTCTGTTATGATCCGGTGACCTTGGAGCCGCATGAAACTTTCTCTGGAGACGGTGGAACCTATACTGACCGCAAATCCTGAACTAACACCGCAACTAGAAGTAGCCGTGGGGTGTGCCTAACAAACCCTAGACACTTCGACACAGCCGGAGGACTAAATACCCTTATAGGTGGAAATAGGAATGCTACCTTGCCTCAGAGCAGACCTCCAAAGGATAGGCAGCCCCCCACGAATATTGACTGTGAGTAGGAGAAGAATAGACACACGCAGGTAGAAAACAGGATTTAGCAAAAGAGGCCACTCTAGCTAAATAGGAGAGGATAGGACAGATTACTAGGCGGTCAGTATTAAAACCCTTCCAAAAATATCCACAGCAGATAATACAAAAAGTTCCACAATCTAACTAAAGACATGGAATGTATATCTGCCACTCCAGAGAATCCAACAAGACTGAGAAAATACTGACACAATCTAAGCTGGACAAGAAAACACAAGGAATAGCACTGAATTGTGAAGCACACCGCATGTGTGCCACAGGAAAAAAAAAACAGACACTTATCTTTGCTGATTTGGCAGAAAGGCAGGAGGAACCAAGCAGAGGTCCAACACCTCCCAACAACAATTGACAACTGGCAAGGACTAATGAATCCTGCACACCTAAATACCCCAGTCAGAACTGCAATCAGCAGACACACCTGACCAGGACTGCAACCCAGGGACAACTGCATTACCACCTACTACCACCGGAGGGAGCCCAAAAGCAGAATTCACAACAGCACTCCTTCCCTTCCGAGCTCTGCCGTGCGCTCAAACAGTGGTTCCCCCCATATATGGGGTATCAGCGTACTCAGCACAAATTGGACAACAACTTTTGTGGTCCAATTTCTCCTGTTACCCTTGGGAAAAATAAAATGTGGGGGCTAAAATATCATTTTCGTGGAAAAAAAAATATTTTTTATTTTCACGGCTCTGCGTTATAAACTGTAGTGAAACACTTGTTGGTTCAAAGTTCTCACAACACATCTAGATAAGTTCCTTGGAGGGTCTAGTTTCCAATATGGGGTCACTTGTGGGGGGTTTCTACTGTTTAGGTACATCAGGGACTCTGCAAATGAAACATGACGCCTGCAGACCAATCCATCTAAGTCTGCATTTCAAACGGCGCTCCTTCCCTTCCGAGCTCTGCCGTGCGCCCAAACAGTGGTTTCCCCCATGTACGGTGTATCAGCATACTCAGGACAAATTGGACAACAACTTTTGTGGTCCAATTTCTCCTGTTACCCTTGAGAAAAAAAATATGGGGGCTAAAATATCATTTTCGTGGAAAAAAATATTTTTTATTTTCACGGCTCTGCGTTATAAACTGTAGTGAAACACTTGTTGGTTCAAAGTTCTCAGAACACATCTAGATAAGTTCCTTGGGGGGTATAATTTCCAATATGGGGTCACTTGTGGGGGGTTTCTGCTGTTTAGGTACATCAGGGGCTCTGCAAATGCAACATGACGCCTGCAGACCAATCCATCTAAGTCTGCATTTCAAACGGCGCTCCTTCCCTTCCGAGCTCAGCCGTGCGCCCAAACAGTGGTTCCCCCCATATATGGAGTATCAGCGTACTCAGCACAAATTGGACAACAACTTTTTTGGTCCAATTTCTCCTGTTACCCTTGGGAAAAAAATATGGGGGCTAAAATATCATTTTCGTGGAAAAAAATATTTTTTATTTTCACGGCTCTGCGTTATAAACTGTAGTGAAACACTTGTTGGTTCAAAGTTCTCAGAACACATCTAGATAAGTTCCTTGGGGGGTATAATTTCCAATATGGGGTCACTTGTGGGGGGTTTCTGCTGTTTAGGTACATCAGGGGCTCTGCAAATGCAACATGACGCCTGCAGACCAATCCATCTAAGTCTGCATTTCAATCGGCGCTCTGTTATGATCCGGTGACCTTGGAGCCGCATGAAACTTTCTCTGGAGACGGTGGAACCTATACTGACCGCAAATCCTGAACTAACACCGCAACTAGAAGTAGCCGTGGGGTGTGCCTAACAAACCCTAGACACTTCGACACAGCCGGAGGACTAAATACCCTTATAGGTGGAAATAGGAATGCTACCTTGCCTCAGAGCAGACCTCCAAAGGATAGGCAGCCCCCCACGAATATTGACTGTGAGTAGGAGAAGAATAGACACACGCAGGTAGAAAACAGGATTTAGCAAATGAGGCCACTCTAGCTAAATAGGAGAGGATAGGACAGATTACTAGGCGGTCAGTATTAAAACCCTTCCAAAAATATCCACAGCAGATAATACAATAAGTTCCACAATCTAACTAAAGACATGGAATGTATATCTGCCACTCCAGAGAATCCAACAAGACTGAGAAAATACTGACACAATCTAAGCTGGACAAGAAAACACAAGGAATAGCACTGAATTGTGAAGCACACCGCATGTGTGCCACAGGAAAAAAAAAACAGACACTTATCTTTGCTGATTTGGCAGAAAGGCAGGAGGAACCAAGCAGAGGTCCAACACCTCCCAACAACAATTGACAACTGGCAAGGACTAATGAATCCTGCACACCTAAATACCCCAGTCAGAACTGCAATCAGCAGACACACCTGACCAGGACTGCAACCCAGGGACAACTGCATTACCACCTACTACCACCGGAGGGAGCCCAAAAGCAGAATTCACAACAGCGCTCCTTCCCTTACGAGCTCTGCCGTGCGCTCAAACAGTGGTTCCCCCCCATATATGGGGTATCAGCGTACTCAGCACAAATTGGACAACAACTTTTGTGGTCCAATTTCTCCTGTTACCCTTGGGAAAAATAAAATGTGGGGCTAAAATTTCATTTTCGTGGAAAAAAAAATATTTTTTATTTTCACGGCTCTGCGTTATAAACTGTAGTGAAACACTTGTTGGTTCAAAGTTCTCACAACACATCTAGATAAGTTCCTTGGAGGGTCTAGTTTCCAATATGGGGTCACTTGTGGGGGGTTTCTACTGTTTAGGTACATCAGGGACTCTGCAAATGAAACATGACGCCTGCAGACCAATCCATCTAAGTCTGCATTTCAAACGGCGCTCCTTCCCTTCCGAGCTCTGCCGTGCGCCCAAACAGTGGTTTCCCCCATGTATGGGGTATCAGCGTACTCAGGACAAATTGGACAATATCTTTTGTGGTCCAATTTCTCCTGTTACCCTTGGGAAAAAAATTGCGGGCTAAAACATCATTTTGTGGAAAGAAAAAATGATTTTTTAATTTTCACGGCGCTACATTCTAAACTTTAGTGAAACATTTGGGGGTTAAAAGTGCTCACCACACATCTAGATAAGTTCCTTAGGGGGTCTTCTTTCCAAAATGGGGTCACTTGTGGGGGGTTTCTACTGTTTAGGCACGTCAGGGGCTCTCCAAACGCGACATGGGTTCCGATCTCAATTCCAGCCAATTTTGCATTGAAAAGTCAAACGGCGCTCCTTCCCTTCCGAGCTCTGCCATGCGCTCAAACAGTGGTTTATCCCCATACATGAAGTATCAGCGTACTCAGGACAAATTGCACAACAACTTTTGTGGTCCAATTTATCCTGTTACCCTTGGGAAAATAAAAAATTTGGGGTGAAAAATCATTTTTTGTGAAAATTAATATGAATTTTTTTTTTACTGCTCTACATTATAAACTTCTGTGAAGCACTTGGAGGTTCAAAGTGCTCACCACACATCTAGATAAGTTCCTTAGGGGGTCTACTTTCCAAAATGGTGTCACTTGTGGGGGTTTCCACTGTTTAGGCACGTCAGGGGCTCTCCAATCGCGACATGGGTTCCGATCTCAATTCCAGCAAATCTTGCATTGAAAAGTCAAATGGCGCTCCTTCCCTTCCGAGCTCTGCCATGTGCCCAAACATTGGTTTACCCCAACATGTGGGGTATCGACGTACTCAGGACAAATTGTACAACGACTTTTGTGGTCCAGTTTCTCCTGTTACCCTTGGTAAGATAAAAATTGGATCTGAAGTAAAAATTTTGTGAAAAAAAAGTTAAATGTTCAATTTTTTTTAAACATTCCAAAAATTCCTGTGAAGCACCTGAAGGGTTAATAAAATTTTTGAATGTGGTTTTGAGTACCTTGAGGGGTGCAGTTTTTAGAATGGTGTCACTTTTGGGTATTTTCTGTCATATAGACCCCTCAAAGTCACTTCAAGTGTGAGGTGGTCCGTAAAAAAAATGGTTTTGCAAATTTTGTTGCAAAAATGAGAAATCGCTGGTCAACTTTTAACCCTTATAACTCCCTAACAAAAAAAATTATGTTTCCAAAATTGTGCTGATGTAAAGAAGACATGTGGGAAATGTTCTTTATTAACTATATTATGTGATATAACTCTCTAATTTAAGGGCATAAAAATGAAAAATTTGAAAATTGCTAAATTTTCATAATTTTTGACAAATTTCTGTTTTTTTCACACATAAATGCAAGTCATATCGAAGAAGTTTTACCACTACCATAAAGTACAATGTCACGAGAAAACAATGTCAGAATCACCAGGATCCGTTGAAGCGTTTCAGAGTTATGACCTCATAAAGTGACAGTGGTCAGAATTGTAAAAATTGGCCCTGTCACAGGTGAAAACAGGCTTCGGGGTGAAGGGGTTAAGCGTGCCCTAAAAACTCATTTGTTCAGATTGGCCTACCGCCTCAACGCATTAACCTAACTATCCCTGTGTGGCCTATTAAAAAAAAAAAAACATAATCAGGTTCCTCGCATCATGTTCTCATACACTTTATGCAGTTAATAGCACTCTGTGTCTGTACTGCTACACAGTTAGGCAGTTATCTGGTTCATGCAGCTTTACATGAACACCCAAGCCTTACACTATGGCTGGTCCAAATAATTAAAGCAATTGTTACCATCCACCTCTCGTGTCTCCCCTTTTCCTCATAGTTTGTAAGCTTGCGAGCAGGGCCCTCATTCCTCCTGGTATCTATTTTGAACTGTGATTTCTGTTATGCTGTAATGTCTATTGTCTGTACAAGTCCCCTCTATAATTTGTAAAGCGCTGTGGAATATGTTGGCGCTATATAAATAAAAATTATTATTATTATTATGTAGTATGTATGTAGTATGTATGTAGTATGTTGTATGTATGTAGTATGTATGTAGTATGTACTGTATGTAGCATGTATGTAGCATGTATATAGCATGTATGTAGTATGTATGTAGCATGTAGTATGTATGTAGTATTTTTTTTTACATTCAACACATTAGCCGGATGATGGGACTACTACTGTCCCATCATTGGCTAATGTGTCAATCACTGTCACTGTAGCAGGCATTGTCAGATGGGACTTGTAGTCCCATCGGATGATGCCTGCACACATGCACAGAGCCCTGGCAGCCCGCACAGAGCCCCGGCAGCCCGCACAGACCCCTGGCAGGCCCACACAGACCCCCGGCAGGCACGCACAGACCCCCAAGAGGTCCGTACAGACCCCAGGCAGGCCCGCACACACACACACGCAGTCTCCGCCCACACTCCATTATAGTGCATAATTGCACTATAAGAACTTCCGATTCAGGTATCCGATATCGCAAAAGTATCGGAATTCGGTATCAGAATTCCAATACAGCGAATATCGGCCGATACCCGATATTTGCAGTATCGGAATGCTCAACACTACCCACGACTGTCTATTATGACATACTTGTAGCATAACTACAAGTGTATAACTTTTGCATGTATTACTGTAAATTAATTACCCATGAAGCCAAGATATAAAATAGGATGATCTGTGCATATTTTATAAAAAGCAAACTTTATGTAAAATACTGTGAATGAGTAACAAATGACTGTAAAATTCTTGTATTGGACAAAGAAGTCGTTCAAAAATAAAGAAAACAGTTGTATATATATATATATATATATATATATATATATATATATATATATATATACATGAATAAATAGGATTCATAAGACTTTCATATATTTTAAAGGTATAATTTTTAAAACTAAAATGTATGCAGGAGTAATTTTAACCATTTCCCACAAAAGTCAAATATGTGGCTAACTGCATTTAGCTTAACTGTAAATGTACAGAATGAGATTCTTCAAGTATGAATTGAAAGGGGGCTCATGATTGTGGAAAGGGGGACCCTAAACTCCTGTAGGAAGTCAGAACATGCCACTGCCTGAACTGCTGTCTGACGGACGTTGGCCAGTTGGGGTATCTTACGGTATCTCATTATCTACTTCCTTTCACCTGACTTTTGCTGTGATTGCCATGATCATATGGTTATAAATAAATCTGTGGCCATTTATCACTAAAAATGCCATGTTGTGTATTTCATTTTATTTGGTTCATATAGCTATTGTTCCTTGGTTGAGGTGAAGCAGTTATCCCATATTTGACAGCGATCCTGCAGACACCGTAATATCACCCATGGGATGACATATGTAATTACCAGTTCAAATTATAAAAAAAATCCACTGGTGTTCATCATTTAACCCTTTCAGCAATTAAGTCAATGCTGACTGAGTTACTGACCAGGAAGGGGGCCACCAGCACCAGCATTTTAATGACAATACTGATTTTTTTATACGGACAGTTCATGGCAAAGTCCACCAGGGTTGTCCATTATTTATTAGTACATACTTTAGGAGTGCCCTAATAGGTTGTTGATTCTTTTAAGTACAGTAAAATATTGCATCATAAAAAGTTTTATCAAAAATATTAACCCCTTCACCCCCGGAGCTTTTTCCGTTTTTCCGTTTTCGTTTTTCGCTCCCCTCCTTCCCAGAGCCATAACGTTTTTATTTTTCTGTCAATTTGGCCATGTGAGGGCTTATTTTTTGCGGGACGAGTTGTACTTTTGAACGACATCATTGGTTTTACCATGTCGTGTACTAGAAAACGGGAAAAAAATTCCAAGTGCAGTGAAATTGCAAAAAAAGTGCAATCCCACACTTGTTTTTTGCTTGCCTATTTTGCTAGGTTCACTAAATGCTAAAACTGACCTGCCATTATGATTCTCCAGGTCAGTACGAGTTCATAGACACCTAACATGATTAGGTTCTTTTTTACCTAAGTGGTGAAAAAAAATTCCAAACTTTGCAAAAAAAAAAATAAATAAAATTGCGCCATTTTCCGATACCCGTAGCGTCTCCATTTTTCGTGATCTGGGGTCGGGTGAGGGCTTATTTTTTGCGTGCCGAGCTGGCATTTTTAATGATAGCATTTTGGTGCAGATACGTTCTTTTGATCGCCCGTTATTGCATTTTAATGCAATGTCGTGGCGACCAAAAAAACGTAAATCTGGCGTTTCGATTTTTTTTTTCATTACGCCGTTTAGCGATCAGGTTAATGCTTTTTTTTTATTGATAGATCGGGCGATTCTGAACACGGCGATACCAAATATGTGTAGGTTGGGGTTTTTTTTATTGATTTATTTTGATTGGGGCGAAAGGGGGGTGATTTAAACTTTTATATTTTTATTTTTTTTTCACATTTTTTTTTACTTTTTTTTTAACTTTTACCATGCTTCTATAGCCTCCATGGGAGGCTAGAAGCAGGCACAGCCCGATCGGCTCTGCTACATAACAGCGATCATCAGATCGCTGTTATGTAGCTAAAATGCAGGTGTGCTGTGAGCGCCGACCACAGGGGGGCGCTCACAGCCACCGGCGATCAGTAACCATAGAGGTCTCCAGGACCTCTATGGTTACAATGTACAAGCATCGCCGACCTCCGATCATGTGACGGGGGTCGGCGATGCGCTCATATCCGGCCGCACGGCCGGATGCGGTAGTTAAATGCCGCTGTCTGAGTTTGACAGCGGCATTTAACTAGTTAATAGCGGCAGGTGATCGCGATTTCACCCGCCGCTATTGCGCGCACATGTCAGCTGTAAAAAACAGCTGACATGTCGCGACTTTGATGTGCGCTCACCGCCGGAGCGCACATCAAAGCGGGGGTCCCGACATGTGACGTACTATTCCGTCACATGTCGGGAAGGGGTTAATACTAAAGTTTACATCAATGAAATACTGATTCTGCAAAAAGAACAAAAATTAATAAAAATTAACCATGAATATTAGTTACTAAGTTATATACACCTTTAAAATCTAAGACTAGTCTCACAAGTAAAAGACACCGCTACATAGACAAAATAGGTTAAAAAAAGGCATTGCTGATAAAGTAGAAAGTGATGAGAAGAAAAAAAAATTATTCTAGCCTAAAACTGTCTTATTCTTGAGGGTTTAATTTATTCTGGTTGACTAAAAGTGAGCATATTTTTAAGGCAAATATAAAGTATTTTAAGTCAGAAAACATTGATTAAATCAAGTTCTTCTGTTAAACATATTAAAATAAAATGTTTTCACTATCATTAGATACACTATTTTAAAATCTTCCTGAAAATTTGCAGTTTTTACATCAGTAAAAGTAAGTCGTGAGGCCTCCATACAATTTAGACTGTCACTCGATTTTTCTAAAATTGGTGGGTTTGTCCATGTTTAGAATAATGTGTATAGAGACCTCATCAAAAAACATTGCTCCTCCTGTATAGCACCAATCTGGTATAAGGAAACGAAACAGGCCATGGAATGTTCCTCTTAATAACTGCAAATATCCTTTCCTGAAAGAAAGTGGACTAGAACTCTAGAACCATGTGTTGGAGGTAGTAATCCTAAAATTTAATATTGACCATTTAATAATCCTTATCACATGACTTAGAATTCCTGATTACAGAGATCTATTCTCTGCAGCCATATCGTTATCATCACAGACAGAATTACAACGAAGAGTAAAACCTATATATAGACAACACAGGAACCACCATTTACTATAAGAGGTGGTCATAGCTCACCTCTTCCCTCTCCCTGAGCAACAACCTCCACACAGGTGACAAAGCATGTCTACATCACTCTTCCATAGATGCCAATGAATCATCTCTAGACTACATGTCATGACTCTGGACGGGGTGGTTCTGGCTCCATCCTGGTCAGGTCAGGGTTAAGATAGTTTGCCTCTCTTTGGCTCTGGGGTGGCTATTTAATGCTTGTAGTTCCTGGGTCCAGTGTTTGTGATACTTCTATTTACTCGGCTAGGGATTGCTGATCCAGGCTACTCGTCTGTAATCCATGTGCCTCTATGCTTGTGAGCTTTTCTGTGTATGACCCGGTTTGTCCCCTGACTTCTGCTTCTGTTGTCTGCTCTGTACTGCCCTGTCCTTCCTGGTTCTCTGACCCCTTGGCTAGTCTCGGTTCTCTCTCTGTCTCATCCCTAGGTACCTCGCTCTCGTTTGGCTTTGACCCTTGGCTCTCCATTTGAATACATTTACATTTTGTGCCCCATATTCTTCGCTCTCTGCTGTTTCCCTGTCCTCACACATGGTAGCCAAGCTGTTATATTTAATTCACATTTTGCTACGTATTTCATAGTTTTTTGTTTCCCCTCATTATTATGTGCATACACTCCCCCTCCCCTTTTCACATTCCTTTCTTTCCGCCTCACAACAATCCACCCTTGATTTTGTCCCCCATTGTAAACACTTATCCCTACCTTCTCATTCACTCACCACACATCTCACTCAGTACCTGTTCACAGCATACAACTGTTCCTGGAGCCAGGAGGGGTGCGCTTCCGCAGGTCTCCTTTGTTGCCGTCGCTATGGCGATGCATCTGGGCTGATGCCAGCACCTCCCTCTGCTCTAATGTGTTGGGCCGGGGGAGGTCCGGGGGTCACGTGACGCTGACCCTTGCCGACATCTCGCAAGTTTATGAGATGTCGGCAATGTAATGAACACTGTATTAGAACATTAAAGGGTCATTAATTATACACACTCCCTTGGAAAAAGCTTAAAAGAAAAACACAGGTTGGGGTGCAGCGGTCACTTAAAGATACAGTAATTGTTTTTCTCCACTTCCATCTTTAAGGTTCCTTATCCCTGTTCCTCACCATCATGCCCCCTTCTCATGAATAGTGTTGAGCATTCCGATACCGCAAGTATCGGGTATCGGCCGATACTTGCGGGTATCGGAATTCCGATACCGAGATCCGATACTTTTGTGGTATCGGGAATCGGTATCGGGATTAATATCAATGTGTAAAATAAAGAATTAAAATAAAAAATAGGGATATACTCACCTCTCCGGCGGCTCCTCGACTTTACCGCTGTAACCGGGAGCCGTTGTACCTAAGAATGTGCGCTTGAAGGGCCTTAGATGAGGTCACTGCGCTCTGATTGGTCCGTAGCGGTCGCGTGACCGCTACGCGACCAATCACAAAGCAGTGACGTCACCTAAGGTCTTTCAAGCGCTTGAAATACCTTAGAAGACGTCACTGCTTTGTGATTGGTCGCGTAGCGGTCACGCGACCGCAACGCGACCAATCAGAAGCTGCGGACGTCTTCTAAGGTATTTCAAGTGCTTGAAAGACCTTAGGTGACGTCACTGCTTTGTGATTGGTCGCGTAGCGGTCACATGACCGCTACGCACCAATCAGAGCGCAGTGACCTCATCTAAGGCCCTTCAAGCGCGCATTCTTAGGTACAACGGCTCCCGGTTACGGTGGTAAAGTCCAGGCTGCGTCGGAGGGTGAGTATATCCCTATTTTTTATTTTAATTCTTTCTTTTACACTTTGATATGGATCCCAGGGCCTGAAGGAGAGTTTCCTCTTCTTCAGACCCTGGGAACCATACAGGATACCGTCCGATACTTGGTGTCCCATTGACTTGTATTGGTATCGGGTATCAGTATTGGATTAGATCCGATACTTTGCCGGTATCGGCCGATACTTTCCGATACCTATACTTTCAAGTATCGGACGGTATCGCTCAACACTACTCATGAATAGGGTTGAGCGACTTTCATTTTTTTAAGATCGAGTCTGGTTTTGTGAAACCCGATTTAGTCCAGAGTCGAGTCGAGTGAAGTCGGCCGATTATCGCTAAAAGTCGGGGATCGACCGAAACACGAAACCCAATGCAAGTCAATGGGGAAGCATAGCCAGCAGTGAGTGGAGGCCAGGAAAACACCTACAGTGCACATTTTACTGCCAAAAACATCCATTCTTGTTTTCTGAAGCTTGTCAATCTTAATTAACTTTATAATAATAGTTGGGCACTGGAAATTGGGGGTCATTTGGCAAAAGTTGTGGGGGTAGGGCTGGTTCAAGGTTTTAGTGGGCCCAGGAAACATGGACTACGTCATGGCGGTGGAGCAGGGAGAGGTAAGTATTTCAACGTTGCAAGTGCTGTGATCCTGAGCAAGCAGGGGGGGCCCACTCGTTCGCATTGGCACTGGCACAGGGCCCCTCAAAGTACGGCGGTGTGTTTGCATGGCGGGGGCACCTCCCACCAGCAGCGACACTTTTGCGTACTCTGAGTGGCCCTGTGCCAGTGACGTCGCCAACGAGTATGCCCCCCCACCTGATGAAGGAACCTGCACTTTCATCTGCACCTTCCTCTTTGTCCCTGTGTAAGGTGGTATAATATGCGGGAAGGGGAACCTTACTTTCAGCAGGGTCAGATTCTGGCTGTGTAGAGTACAAGGGGAATGTAGTGGTCTAGGTCAATGTACCAGCAGACTCATCTAGCAGTGGCTGGGCAATGGGCAGGATGATGAGGAAACAGATATAGGGCCAAAGAATAAAGTAGGCTAAATGCAGATCAAAATTGGTAACAGGACTAAACAGGCGGCATTGCTTTGTTCAGTGGAGTAGCAAAACCAAGAGCAGCAGACACTGTTTCAAGGGCCTAACCACACTAGTAGGCCAAATGCAGTTTAATATCTGATAGTATAGGCCGAAAGCCAGAATGTGGAAGCTCAGCTTTGTTCAGTTGAGGACAACACCAGGGAGGGGCAGACACCGTTAGTAGGCCCTAACCACCATTTTGTTTTTTAAAAAACACTTAATGAGAGCCAGAAGGTTGAAGCTCAGCTTTATTCAGTTGAGGGCAACACCAGGGAGGGACAGACACCGTTAGTAGGCCCTAAACACCATTTTGTTTTTTAAAAAACACTTAATGAGAGCCAGAAGGTTGAAGCTCAGCTTTATTCAGATGAGGGCAACACCAGGCAGGGGCAGACACCGTTAGTAGGCCGGAACCACCATTTTGTTTTTTAAAAAACACTTAATGAGAGCCAGAAGGTTGAAGCTCAGCTTTATTCAGTTGAGGGCAACACCAGGCAGGGGCAGACACCGTTAGTAGGCCGGAACCAGCAATGTGTTTAAAAACAGCAGTTAATCAGAGCCAGAAGGTAGAAGCTCAGCTTTATTCAGTTGAGGGCAACACCAGGGAGGGGCAGAAGCCGTTAGTAGGCCGGAACCAGCAATGTGTTTAAAAACAGCAGTTAATCAGAGCCGGAAGGTAGAAGCTCAGCTTTATTCAGTTGAGGGCAACACCAGGGAGGGGCAGAAGCCGTTAGTAGGCCCTAACCACCATTTTGTTTTTTAAAAAACACTTAATGAGAGCCAGAAGGTTGAAGCTCAGCTTTATTCAGTTGAGGGCAACACCAGGCAGGGGCAGACACCGTTAGTAGGCCGGAACCACCATTTTGTTTTTTAAAAAACACTTAATGAGAGCCAGAAGGTAGAAGCTCAGCTTTATTCAGTTGAGGACAACTTGAATAAGGGACTGCATACAGACTTAGCAGGCTGTCCCCTGTGTGGACCATGCATCCAATACATTAACCCATTGAGCCACAAAGGACACGTAACCTTCCGTGGCCATGCCTACAGGTCCATGTGTCTGTTGTCAGGTGTACCTTTGTCAGTGTAGGCCTATTGGAAGGAGGGACCGCAGACAGGCTTCGAAGGCCTAACACAATAAAATGGGCTGGCTGTAGGCACTTTAAAATTGGTTCCAGGGGTACACGGGCAGCAGTGGTCTGGTCAGTGGAGGCCTAGTGGAAGGAGGGACCGCAGACAGGCTTCGAAGGCCTAACACAATAAAATGGGCTGGCTGTAGGCACTTTAAAATTGGTTCCAGGGGTACACGGGCAGCAGTGGTCTGGTCAGTGGAGGCCTAGTGGAAGGAGGGACCGCAGACAGGCTTCGAAGGCCTAAAATAACAAACAATAGGCTCATGGCAGTTTTACAGCGGTTACATGGATACACAGGCAGGCAGCTTGGTGGTGAGTGGAGGAGTATTTAAAGTAGGGACCGCAGACAGGCTATCAAAGGCCTAAAATAACAAACAATAGGCTCATGGCAGTTTTACAGCGGTTACATGGATACACAGGCAGCTTGGTGGTGAGTGGAGGAGTATTTAAAGTAGGGACCGCAGACAGGCTATCAAAGGCCTAAAATAACAAACAATAGGCTCATGGCAGTTTTACAGCGGTTACATGGATACACGGGCAGGCAGCTGGTGATGAGTGGAGGAGTATTTAAAGTAGGGACCGCAGACAGGCTATCAAAGGCCTAAAATAACAAACAATAGGCTCATGGCAGTTTTACAGCGGTTACATGGATACACGGGCAGGCAGCTGGTGATGAGTGGAGGAGTATTTAAAGTAGGGACCGCAGACAGGCTATCAAAGGCCTAAAATAACAAACAATAGGCTCATGGCAGTTTTACAGCGGTTACATGGATACACGGGCAGGCAGCTGGTGATGAGTGGAGGAGTATTTAAAGTAGGGACCGCAGACAGGCTATCAAAGGCCTAAAATAACAAACAATAGGCTCATGGCAGTTTTACAGCGGTTACATGGATACACGGGCAGGCAGCTGGTGATGAGTGGAGGAGTATTTAAAGTAGGGACCGCAGACAGGCTATCAAAGGCCTAAAATAACAAACAATAGGCTCATGGCAGTTTTACAGCGGTTACATGGATACACGGGCAGGCAGCTGGTGATGAGTGGAGGAGTATTTAAAGTAGGGACCGCAGACAGGCTATCAAAGGCCTAAAATAACAAACAATAGGCTCATGGCAGTTTTACAGCGGTTACATGGATACACAGGCAGCTTGGTGGTGAGTGGAGGAGTAGTGCAAGGAGTGTCTGTCCCAGTACTCCCAAAATATAAATAGATGTTAATGTCTCGCAAAACAACCAAAACAAAAAAAAGGTGGCATACTTAGGTACAGGGGTGGGCTCATCTACTGAGTTTCTGACATAGTAATTTGGCAGTAACTATTTAATGGTGTCAATATAGGACACAGACACAGACTACTTTAAGTTGCATCATAGATGTCTACAAATTTGTATTGTCAGTGCCAGACATTGAATGATGTCAGCGAATAGACTAAAGATTGGTGGAGCTGTGCGACATAATTTTGCACGTGGTAGAGCACATTTTGAGCTGGGGTAGGGGGGAACTCTCTTGAGGCCGGCGGGACCGCCCCAGGGCCCCTCATGTTACAACGGTGTGTCTGACGTTGGGTGCGCACCGCCACCGCCAGAGACACTACATTGTACTATGAGGGACCCAGTAGCAATGCCGTCAACCAAAAGCGAGCACACCCACCTCTTCAGACAACTAGCAGTCTCACGGGTGCTTGCGCCAAGTCGCGATACCACGGCCCCGTGTGGGGAGTTTTGCCATTTAGGGAGGTGTAAACATGTCGTATGCTGTACAATCAGCTGCAGCAAATTAGACATTAGAAAAGTAATTCACAGGCAAGAGCTTTTCATAGGAAAGCTAGGTGTCGGCCGGGCAAGGTGGGGCAAAAGATTTCGAAATCCAGTTGTGGTTCATTTTAATGAATGTTAGATCGTCAACATTTTGGGTAGCCAGACGAGTCCTTTTTTCGGTTAATATTGAACCTGCAGCACTGAATACTCTTTCTGATAGGACACTTGCTGCCGGGCAAGCAAGCTCCTGCAATGCATATTCTGCCAATTCTGTCCAGGTGTCTAATTTGGAGGCCCAGTAATCAAATGGGAATGACGGTTGAGGGAGAACATCGATAAGGGATGAAAAATAGTTAGTAACCATACTGGACAAATGTTGACTCCTGTCACTTTCAATTGATGCAGCAGTACCTGTCCTGTCTGCGGTCATAGCAAAATCACTCCACAACCTGGTCAGAAAACCCCTCTGTCCAACGCCACTTCTGATGTGTGCACCCCTAACACTCCTAGTCTGCTGCCCCCTGGAGCTCGTGTGAGAACGATCACGTGCGCTGTGTGCTGGGAATGCCTGAAGCAAACGGTCAACAAGAGTTGATTGTTTGGTTGCTAATATTAGTTCCAAGTTCTCATGTGGCATAATATTTTGCAATTTGCCTTTATAGCGTGGATCAAGGAGGCAGGCCAACCAGTAATCGTCATCGTTCATCATTTTCGTAATGCGTGTGTCCCTTTTTAGGATACGTAAGGCATAATCCGCCATGTGGGCCAAAGTTCCAGTTGTCAAATCTCCGGTTGTGATTGGTTGAGGGGCAGTTGCAGGCAAATCTACGTCACTTGTGTCCCTCAAAAAACCAGAACCCGGCCGTGACACGCAACCAATTTCCTGTGCCCCCGGGAAAGGTTCGGCATTAAAAATATACTCATCCCCATCATCCTCCTCGTCCTCCACCTCCTCTTCGCCCGCTACCTCGTCCTGTACACTGCCCTGACAAGACAATGGCTGACTGTCATCAAGGCTTTCCTCTTCCTCTGGTGCAGACGCCTGCTCCTTTATGTGCGTCAAACTTTGCATCAGCAGACGCATTAGGGGGATGCTCATGCTTATTACGGCGTTGTCTGCACTAACCAGCCGTGTGCATTCCTCAAAACACTGAAGGACTTGACACATGTCTTGTATCTTAGACCACTGCACACCTGACAACTCCATGTCTGCCATCCTACTGCCTGCCCGTGTATCCTCCCACAAATAAATAACAGCACGCCTCTGTTCGCACAGTCTCTGAAGCATGTGCAGTGTTGAGTTCCACCTTGTTGCAACGTCTATGATGAGGCGATGCTGGGGAAGGTTCAAAGACCGCTGATAGGTCTGCATACGGCTGGCGTGTACAGGCGAACGTCGGATATGTGAGCAAAGTGCACGCACTTTGAGGAGCAGGTCGGAGAACCCAGGATAAGTTTTCAATAAGCACTGCACCACCAGGTTTAAGGTGTGAGCCAGGCAAGGAATGTGTTTCAGTTGGGAAAGGGAGATGGCAGCCATGAAATTCCTTCCGTTATCACTCACTACCTTGCCTGCCTCAAGATCTACTGTGCCCAGCCACGACTGCGTTTCTTGTTGCAAGAACTCGGACAGAACTTCCGCGGTGTGTCTGTTGTCGCCCAAACACTTCATAGCCAATACAGCCTGCTGACGCTTGGCAGTAGCTGGCCCATAATGGGACAACTGGTGTGCAACAGTGTCATCTGCCGATGGAGTGGTTGGCAGACTGCGTTCTGTGGAAGAGCTGTAGCTTCTGCAGGAGGACGAGGAGGAGGAGGAGGAGGGGGTGCGAACGCCTACAGCCAACTGTTTCCTAGACCGTGGGCTAGGCACAACTGTCCCTAAATTGATGTCGCCTGTGGACCCTGCATCCACCACATTCACCCAGTGTGCCGTGATGGACACATAACGTCCCTGGCCATGCCTACTGGTCCATGCATCTGTAGTCAGGTGCACCTTTGTACTCACAGATTGCCTGAGTGCATGGACGATGCGCTGTTTAACATGCTGGTGCAGGGCTGGGATGGCTTTTCTGGAAAAAAAGTGTCGACTGGGTAGCTCGTATCGTGGTTCAGCGTACTCCATCAGGGCTTTGAAAGCTTCGCTTTCAACTAACCGGTAGGGCATCATCTCTAACAAGATTAGTCTAGCTATGTGGGCGTTAAAACCCTGTGTACGCGGATGCGAGGATAAGTACTTCCTTTTTCTAACCAGAGTCTCATGTAGGGTGAGCTGGACTGGAGAGCTGGAGATCGTGGAACTTTCGGGTGTGCCGGTGTACATGGCAGACTGAGAGACGGTTGGAGACGGTATTGTTTCCGCCGGTGCCCTAGATGCAATATTTCCTCCTACAAAACTGGTGGTTCCCTGACCCTGACTGCTTTTGGCTGGCAAAGAAACCTGCACAGATACTGCCGGTGGTGCGGAAAATGGTTGCCTTACAGTGACGGAAGGGATGTTGCATTGCTGACTAGCTTCATTGGCCGAGGGTGCTACAACCTTAAGGGACGTTTGGTAGTTAGTCCAGGCTTGAAAATGCATGGTGGTTAAGTGTCTATGCATGCAACTAGTATTTAGACTTTTCAGATTCTGACCTCTGCTTAAGCTAGTTGAACATTTTTGACAGATGACTTTGCGCTGATCAGTTGGATGTTGTTTAAAAAAATGCCAGACTGCACTCTTCCTAGACTCGGATCCCTTTTCAGGGATTGCAGACTGAGCTTTAACCGGATGGCCACGCTGTCCTCCAACAGGTTTTGGCTTTGACACGCGTTTTGGGCCAGATACGGGCCCGGCAGATGGAACCTGTTGCGATGTTGATGCCTGCTGCGGCCCCTCCTCCACCTCCGCTTCTGAACTACTGCCGCCTGCACCCTGTTCCCCCAATGGCTGCCAATCGGGGTCAATAACTGGGTCATCTATTACCTCCTCTTCGAGCTCGTGTGCAACTTCGTCTGTGTCACTGTGTCGGTCGGTGGTATAGCGTTCGTGGCGGGGCAACATAGTCTCATCAGGGTCTGATTGTGGATCTGTACCCTGAGAGGGCAATGTGGTGGTCTGAGTCAAAGGAGCAGCATAGTACTCTGGCTGTGGCTGTGCATCAGTGCACTCCATGTCAGAATCTACTTGTAATGGGCATGGCCTATTAAATGTTTCACTTTCTAAGCCAGGGACGGTATGTGTAAAGAGCTCCATGGAGTGACCCGTTGTGTCGCCTGCTGCATCCTTCTCTCTTGTTGTAGTTTTTGCTGAGGAGGACAAGGAAGCGACTTGTCCCTGACCGTGAACATCCACAAGCGACGCGCTGCTTTTACATTTACCAGTTTCGGAAGAGGAGACAAAAGAGCTAGAGGCTGAGTCTGCAATGTAAGCCAAAACTTGCTGTTGCTGCTCCGCCTTTAAAAGCGGTTTTCCTACTCCCAGAAAAGAGAGCGTTCGAGGCCTTGTGTAGCCTGACGACGAAACTGGCTCCACAGCTCCAGACTTAGGTGGAATATTTTTATCCCCACGACCACCTGATGCTCCACTACCACTACCATCATTACCAGCTGACAATGAACGCCCACGACGACCTCTTGCACCAGACTTCCTCATTGTTTTAAAATCTTAACCAAAGTAACTTTATTTGTTGCTGTCAAACAACTTACACGGTGAGCTATAACTTCAGTATGATTTCAATATCCCTTAACAGGTTGGTGAGACCACAAGGAAAATCAGGCACAATGTTACACACTCTGTTTTCTGTGGCACAAAATCACAGAGATGACACACACGCAGGACTGTCACTCAAGCACTAATGTCAATATTAATCTCCCACCTAATTTTTTTTTTTTTTTCTCAGGGAGACTTTAGAAACCAAATAATATTAAAAAAAAAAACAAAAAAAAAAGGCTTTCTATGGCCCACAATTAGAGAGAGAGAGGTGGCACACCCAGGAGTCAAGACTGGCGCACAAGCTGAAAGGGCAATATTACTCTCCCACTGTTTTTTTAAGTTTTTTTTTTTTTATTTTCAGGGAGACTTTAGAAACCAAATAATATTAAAAAAACCAAAAAAATAAATAGCCTTTCTATGGCCCACTGAATGAGAGAGAGAGGTGGCACACCCAGGAGTCAAGACTGGCACACAAGCTGAAAGGGCAATATTACTCTCCCACTGTTTTTTTAAGTTTTTTTTTTTTTTCAGGGAGACTTTAGAAACCAAATAATATTAAAAAAACCAAAAAAATAAATAGCCTTTCTATGGCCCACAATTAGAGAGAGAGAGGTGGCACACCCAGGAGTCAAGACTGGCACACAAGCTGAAAGGGCAATATTACTCTCCCACTGTTTTTTATGTATTTTTTGTTTTTTAAGGGAGACTTTAGAAACCCAATAATATTTAAAAAAAAAAAAAAAAAAGGCTTTCTATGGCCCACAATTAGAGAGAGAGAGGTGGCACACCCAGGAGTCAAGACTGGCGCACAAGCTGAAAGGGCAATATTACTCTCCCACTGTTTTTTTAAGTTTTTTTTTTTTTTATTTTCAGGGAGACTTTAGAAACCAAATAATATTAAAAAAACCAAAAAAATAAATAGCCTTTCTATGGCCCACTGAATGAGAGAGAGAGGTGGCACACCCAGGAGTCAAGACTGGCACACAAGCTGAAAGGGCAATATTACTCTCCCACTGTTTTTTTAGGTATTTTTTGTTTTTTAAGGGAGACTTTAGAAACCCAATAATAAGAAAAAAAATAAATAAATAAATAGGCTTTCTATAGCCCACTGAATAAGAGATAGCACACACAGCAGTGGCACACAAGCCCTGACTGAGGCCAATATTTTTCTACCACTGATTGATGTAGTGTTTTTGTGTTGAGGTAGAATTTAGAACACAAATCACGGAAAAAATAAATAGGCTTTCTATGGCCCACTCAGTGAGAGATGGCACACACAGGGATGGCACTGTAGCAGAAATGCCAATCTTAATCTCCCACAAAAAAAAAAAAAAAAAAAAAACAGGGACTGTCCTACAATTACTATCTCCCTGCAGTAATCTAAGCCAGGTATGGCAGGCAGCAATAGGAGTGGACTGATGCACAAATTAAATAAAAAGTGTGGACAAACAAAAAAGATAGCTGTGCAGAAAGGAACAAGAGGATATGTGCTTTGAAAAAAGCAGTTGGTTTCCACAGTGGCGTACACACAGCAATACAGCTATCACGGAGCCTTCTAGGGCAGCCCAATGAGCTACAGCGCTGAGGAAAAAAAAAAAAAATAGCTTCCACTGTTCCTGCACACCGAAGGTGGTGTTGGACAGTGGAAATCGCTACAGCACAAGCGGTTTGGTGGTTAGTGGACCCTGCCTAACGCTCTCCCTGCTTCTGACGAAGCGGCAGCAACCTCTCCCTAAGCTCAGATCAGCAGCAGTAAGATGGCGGTCGGCGGGAACGCCCCTTTATAGCCCCTGTGACGCCGCAGACAGCAAGCCAATCACTGCAATGCCCTTCTCTAAGATGGTGGGGACCAGGATCTATGTCATCACGCTGCCCACACTCTGCGTTCACCTTCATTGGCTGAGAAATGGCGCTTTTCGCGTCATTGAAACGCGACTTTGGCGCGAAAGTCGCGTACCGCATGGCCGACAAGCACAGGGGTCGGATCGGGTTTCATGAGACGCCGACTTAGCCAAAAGTCGGCGACTTTTGAAAATGATCGACCCGTTTCGCTCAACCCTACTCATGAACGTTTTGCTGCATTGTCACAAATTAGGCATTAATTGAAAACTTTTTCATTTTTGTGGCTGAATCATGTGGAGGCAATTACTGCTATGTTGATTAATTATGGGATATGTATAAAGATGTTACAAACATTGCTATGGGGCTTGTCATGTTTTGACTGCTTTACTACGTATGATATATAAAAAAAATTTGGAAGCTTAATTGCTCCACATTTTTATAAATACATAATTATTATTCTAATTCTAGTAACGGCTCCTTTACTTAATGGCGACGATTCACCAGTAATTTGTGTACCTTTGTTTGGCTATTTTTTAGCATATTGTTGTCCCCATATTGACTGATTTTACCTTTAATCTTTTAATGTTGTATTAATAAAAATCGTTGTGCAATTTTATGGCATATAGCTTCCCGGTTATTTATTGATTTATGTTATTTTATGTTATTTTTTACAAAGTCTGAACCCACATCGTCTGTCGAGCCCATGGAGGTAGGATCTGTTGCTGTGAATGAGAGGAGACGTCGCAGAGAGAATAAGCACTGTTTCTACTGTGGGTCCACGGGATATTGGAGAAAAGACTGCAAATCCTGCCCTATATCTTCCAAGGTGTCGGGAAACACCTAAGTGTGGGTAACTGTCAAAGTTTCCCAGACTCCCAGGTACATTTTTCCTCAGTTTCCAAGCTATTGCTTAACCCCTTCCCGACCTTTGACGCCACGTAGGCATCATGAAAACCTGTGCCAATCCGACCCATGACGCCTATGTGGCGTCATGGAATGATCGCGTCCCTGCAGATCGGGTGAAATGGTTAACTCCAATTTCACCCGATCTGCAGGGACAGGGGGAGTGGTGCTTCAGCCCAGGGGGGGTGGCTTCACCCCCCCGTGGCTACGATCACTCTGATTGGCTGTTGAAAGTGAAACTGCCAATCAGAGCGATTTGTAATATTTCACCTAAAAAACTGGTGAAATATTACAATCCAGCCATGGCCGATGCTGCAATATCATCGGCCATGGCTGGAAACACTGATGTGAGCCCCCCCACCCCACCGATCGCCCCCCCAAGCCACCGATCTGTCCCGTAGTCCCCTCCGTCCTGTGCTCCACTCCCCCGTCCTCCTGTCCGTTCCCCCCGTGCTCCTATGTCACCCCCCCGTGCTCCGACGCCCCCCCGTGCCCCGATCTCCCCCCCCTTATACTTACCGAGGCTCCCGGTGCCCGTCCTTCTTCTCCATGGGCGCCGCCATCTTCCAAAATGGCGGGCGCATGCTTAGTGCGCCCGCCGAATCTGCCGGCCGGCAGATTCATTACAAGTACATTTTGATCGCTGTGGTAGGTTCTATCACAGCGATCAAAATTTAAAAAATAATAAATAAACCCCCCCCTTTATCACCCCCATAGGTAGGGACAATAATAAAATAAAGAAAATATTTTATTTTTATTTTTCCACTAGGGTTAGGGTTAGAACTAGGGTTAGAACTAGGGTTAGGGTTAGGGGTAGGGTTAGGGTTAGGGGTAGGGTTAGGGTTATGGCATGTGCACACAGTGCGGATTTGGCCGCAGATCTGCAGCGGATTGGCCGTGGATCCGCAGCAGATTAGCCGCGGATCCGCAGCGGATTGGCCGCGGATCCGCAGCGGATTGGCCGCGGATCCGCAGCGGATTGGCCGCTGCGAATTCGTAGCAGTTTTCCATCAGGTTTACAGTACCATGTACACCTATGGAAAACCAAAACCGCTGTGCCCATGGTGTGGAAAATTCCGTGCAGAAACGCTGCGTTGTATTTTCCGCAGCATGTCAATTCTTTGTGCGGACTCCACAGCGTTTTACACCTGTTCCTCAATAGGAATCCGCAGGTGAAATCCGCACAAAAAAACACTGGAAATCTGCTGTAAATCCGCAGGTAAAACGCAGTGCCTTTTACCTGCAGATTTTTCAAAAATCGTGCGGAAAAATCTCACACGAATCTGCAACGTGGGCACATAGCCTTAGAGTTAGGGTTGCAATTAGGGCTAGGGTTGGAAATAGGGTTAAGATTAGGCTTGTGGTTAGGGTTACGGATAAGGTTAGGGGTGTGTTGGGGTTACAGTTGTGGTTAGGGTTGGGATTAGAGTTAGGGATGGGATTAGGGTTAGGATTAGGGTTAGGGTTGGAATTAGGGTTACGGGTGTGTTGGGGTTAGGGTTGTGGTTAGGGTTGTGTTGGGGTTAGGGTTGTGATTAGGGTTATGGCTACAGTTGGGATTAGGATTAGGGGTGTGTTGGGGTTAGTGTTGAAGTTAGAATTGAGGGGTTTCCACTGTTTAGGCACATCAGGGTCTCCAAACGCGACATGGCGCCACCATTGATTCCAGCCAATCTTGCGTTCAAAAAGTCAAATGGTGCTCCCTCCCTTCCAAGCCCCGATGTGCGCCCAAACAGTGGTTTACCCCCACATTTGGGGTACCAGCATACTCAGGACAAACTGGGCAACAACTGTTGGGGTCCAATTTCTCCTGCTACCCTTGCAAAAATAAAAAATTACTTGCTTAAACATAATTTTTGAAGAAAGAACAATTATTTTTTATTTTCACGGCTCTGCGTTATAAACTTCTGTGAAGCACTTGGGGGTTGAAAGTGCTCATCACACATCTAGATAAGTTCCTTGGGGGGTCTAGTTTCCAAAATGGGGTCACTTGTGGGGGGTTTCTACTGTTTAGGCACATCAGGGGCTCTGCAAATGCAATGTGACGCACGCAGACCATTCCATCAAAGTCTGCATTTCAAATGTCACTACTTCCCTTCCGAGCCCTGACGTGTGCCCAAACAGTGGTTTACCCCCACATATGGGTATCAGCATACTAAAGAGAAACTGGACAACAACTTTTGGGGTCAAATTTCTCCTGTTACCCTTTCAAAAATAAAAAATTCTGGGCTAAAAAAATATTTTTGAGGAAAGGAAACACATTTATTATTTTCACGGCTCTGCGTTATAAACTTCTGTGAAGCACTTGGGGGTTCAAAGTGCTCACCACACATCTAGATAAGTTCACTTGGGGGTCTAGTTTCCAAAATGGAGTCACTTGTGGGGAGTTCCTACTGTTTAGGCACATCAGGGGCTCTGCAAACGCAACCTGACGCCCGCAGAGCATTCCATCAAAGTCTGCATTTCAAAACGTCACTACTTCCCTTCCGAACCCCGACGTGTGCCAAAACAGTGGTTTACCACCACATATGGGGTATCAGCGTACTGAGGAGAAACTGGACAACAACTTTTGGGGTCCAATTTCTCCTGTTACTCTTGGGAAAATAAAAAATTGTGGGCTAAAAAATCATTTTTGAGAAAAGAAAAATTATTTTTTATTTTCATGGCTCTGCGTTATAAACTTCTGTGAAGCACTTGGGGGTTCAAAGTGCTCACCACACATCTAGATTAGTTCCTTGGGAGGTCTAGTTTCCAAAATGGGGTCACTTGTGTGGGAGCTCCAATGCTTAGGCACACAGAGGCTCTCCAAATGCGACATGGTGTCCGCTAACGATTGGAGCTAATTTTCCATTCAAAAAGTCAAATGGCAGGCCTCCCCTTCCGAGCCTTGCCGTGCACCCAAACAGTGGTTTACCCCCACATATGAGGTATCGGCGTACTCAGGAGAAATTGCCCAACAAATTATAAGATCCATTTTATCCTGTTGCCCATGTGAAAATGAAAAAATTGAGGCTAAAAGAAATTTTGTGTGAAAAAAAGTACTTTTTCATTTTTAAGGATCAATTTGTGAAGCACCTGGGGGTTTAAAGTGCTCACTATGCTTCTAGATAAGTTCCTTGGGGGGTCTAGTTTCCAAAATGGGGTCACTTGTGGGGGAGCTCCAATGTTTAGGCACACGGGGGCTCTCCAAACGCGACATGGTGTCCGCTAAAGATTGGAGCCAATTTTTCATTGAAAAAGTCAAATGGCGCTCCTTCCCTTCCGAGCCCTGCCGTGCGCCCAAACAGTGGTTTACCCCCACATATGAGGTATCAGCATACTCAGGACAAATTGGACAACAACGTTAGTGGTCCAGTTTCTCCTTTTACCCTTGGAAAAATAAAAAAAATTTTGCTAAAAGATCATTTTTGTGACTAAAAAGTTAAATGTTCATTTTTTACTTCCATGTTGCTTCTGCTGCTGTGAAACACCAGAAGGGTTAATAAACTTCTTGAATGTGGTTTTGAGCACCTTGAGGGGTGCAGTTTTTAGAATGGTGTCACTTTTTGGTATTTTCAGCCATATAGAACCCTGAAACTGACTTCAAATGTGAGGTGGTCCCTAAAAAAAATGGTTTTGTAAATTTTGTTGTAAAAATGAGAAATCACTGGTCAAATTTTAACCCTTATAACTTCCTAGCAAAAAAAAAATTTGTTTCCAAAATTGTGCTGATGTAAAGTAGACATGTGGGAAATGTTATTTATTAACTATTTTGTGTCACATAACTCTCTGGTTTAACAGAATAAAAATTAAAAATGTGAAAATTGCGAAATTTTCAAAATTTTTGCCAAATTTCCGTTTTTTTCACAAATAAACTCAGAAATTATCGACCTAAATTTACCACTAACATGAAGCCCAATATGTCACGAAAAAAGAATCTCAGAATCGCTAGGATCCGTTGAAGTCTTCCTGAGTTATTACCTCATAAAGGGACACTGGTCAGAATTGCAAAAAACGGCAAGGTCATTAAGGCCAAAATAGGCTGGGTCATGAAGGGGTTAAAGTTGAACTTGGTGTAAACAACTGTTTTTTTCCCCGCTGTGACTTTTGAGGATTGTGGGTCAACTGTGAATTTGATTGACTCCAGGTTGGTGGCCCAGAGTAGAATAGGGACAGCTAGGTTGGCTGCTCCCATAAAAGTGGTGGCTGTTGACTCTACACCCCTTGCCAAGAATGGGATCTGCTCTGTCACAGGAGTTCATCCTCAAGGTGAGCCCTGTACATACTGAATGCATCACCTGTTTTGTTCTGGACAACTTGCCTGTGGGGTTGGTGTTGGGGTTCCCTTGGATGCAATGTCATAATCCAGTCTTCAACTGGGAGTCTCAAGAAATTGTTAATTGGGGTCCAAATTGTGTAAATTAATTCCTAAAAATTTGCATCTGTCTCTTTTGTCAGTCTGGAGGGTATTTCGGAGTATTTGAAGGACTTCGAAGATGTGTTCTCAGAAAGCGTGGCTGAGGTTTTACCACTGCATCGACCATTTGATTGTGCCATTGACCTGATTCCAGGTGCCAAATTGCCCAAGGCCCATCTGTACAATCTTTTGGGTCCTGAGCAGGTCACAATGAAAGATTAAATTTCCGAGAGTCTTCATAAGGGGCACATTCACCATTCTATTTCTCCTGTGGTGGCAGGGTTCTTTTTCGTTAAGAAAAAAGATGGTGGTCTCCGCCCCTGTCTTGACTTTCGGGAACTTAGTAAGATAATGGTAAGAAATACTTTCCTGCTTCCACTCATTCCTGATTTGTGTCAGGGGCTAAATGGTTTTGGAAGCTGGACTTGTGGGGGGCATATAACTTGATTCACATACGAGAGGGGGATGAATGGAAGTCGGCATTTCTCACATCCAAAGGATTGTTCGATAACCTTGTTATGCCTTTTGGGTTGACAAATGCTCCTGCTGTCTTTCAGAATTTCATTCATTAGCCTGATGCATCTGAGCCCTTTGTGGTAGAGGTGGACGCTGTTGTGAATTCCGTTCTCGGGCTCCCTCCTGTGGTCATGAGCGGTACTGTGTGAGTTTGTTCTAGGGCTCCCTCTGGTGGCCTTTAGCGATATGGCTGGTCTTGGCTGGGCTCTGCTGATTCATTTCCTGCTATGCTGGGCCTATTTAATTCACCTGGCCCTTCATTTGTTGCCTGCTGTCGGTGTATTCAGTCCTGTTTCTGAGTTCTCCTGAATATTCCTTGTGACCAGTCTCCTGCTGGAGAAGCTAAGTTTGTTTGCTCATTATTTCCTTGAAAACGTTTCTCAGTATATAATGAGTTCAGTCCAGCTTGCTTTTATGTGATTTTTTGCTGGCTGGTTAGTTCTGGGGTGCAAAGTGCGCCCCTCACATCGTGAGTCGGTGTGGGGGTTCTTGCATTCTCTGCGTGGTTTATTTTTGATAGTTTTTGTACTGACCGCACAGACTCCTATCTATTTTCTGTCTATCTAGTATTAGCGGGCCTCATTTGCTTAACCTGTTTCATTTCTACGTTTGTCCTTTCCCCTTAACTCACCATTATTATTTGTGGGGGCTATCTATAACTTTGGGGTTATTTATCTGAGGCAAGTGAGGTCTTTGCTTTCTCTCTAGGGGTAGTCAGTTTCTCAGGCTGTGAACGTGGCGTCTAGGATTTTAGGAACGCTCCACGGCTGCCTTTAGTGTGTGTGGATAGGATCAGGATTGCGGTCAGTATAGCTGCCACATCCCCAGAACTTGTCCTATATTCTGGTCATATATGTCAGGTCAGTTTTGAGGTCCTACCACCGGACCATAACAGTACAGCAGGCCACAAAGTGTTAATGCAGCAGAAGAGGGAGAAGAGAAATCCTGAAGTCATTTTTTTTTTCTGCACTGTGTTTAGCCTCTCCCCTCCCCTTAATCTTTGGGTGGTTCTGAATTTAGTTGCAGATATGGACATTCAGAGTCTGTCTTCTAGTGTGGATCATCTCACTGCAAGGGTGCAGGGCATTCAGAATTATGTAGTCCGCAGTCCTATGTCAGAGCCTAAAATACCAATTCCTGAACTGTTCTCCGGAGTCAGATCTAGGTTTTTGAACTTTAAGAATAATTGTAAGTTATTCCTTTCTCTGAGACCTCGCTCCTCTGATGATTCTGTTCAGCAAGTTAAAATTATTATCTCTTTGTTACGTGGCGACCCTCAAGATTGGGCATTCTCTCTGGTGCCAGGAGATCCTGCATTGCTAAATGTGGATGCATTTTTTCTGGCGCTTGGAGTACTTTATGAGGAACCAAATCTGGTAGACCAAGCAGAGAAGGTTTTGCTGGCTCTCTCAGGGTCAAGATGAAGCAGACGTTTACTGTCAGAAGTTTAGGAAGTGGTCTGTGCTCACTCAATGGAATGAGTGCGCCCTGGCGGCGATTTTCAGAAAGGGTCTGTCTGAAGCCCTTAAAGATGTTATGGTGGGGTTCCCCACGCCTGCGGGTCTGAATGAGTCAATGTCTTTGGCCATTCAGATTGATCGGCGTTTGCGGGAACGCAAACCTGTGCAATGCAATGCGACAGGAATCTGACCAGAGTTGAATGGCAAAACCACAGACATCAGAATGGGTTGTGCTTTTACTGTGGTGATTCTGCTCATGTTATCTCAGAGTGTTCTAAGCGTACAAAAAGGTTCACCAAGTCTGTCACCATTGGTACTGTACAACCTAAATTCATTTTGTCTGTTACTTTGATTTGCTCTCTGTCATCCTACTCAGTTATGGCTTTTGTGGATTCAGGTGCCGCCCTGAATTTGATGGATTTGTCATTTGCCAGGCGCTGTGGTTTTATCTTGGAGCCTTTACAATTTCCTATTCCACTAAAGGGAATTGATGCTACGCCATTGGCCAAGAATAAACCTCAGTACTGGACTCAAGTGACCATGTGCATGGCTCCTGCACATCAGGAGGTGATTCGCTTTCTTGTGCTACATAATTTGCATGATGTTGTCGTGTTGGGTCTGCCATGGTTGCAGGCTCATAATCCAGTCCTGGATTGGAAAGCAATGTCTGTGTCAAGTTGGGGTTGCCAGGGAATTCATGGCGATGCCCCTTTGGTGTCAATTGCTTCTTCTACTCCTTCTGAAGTCCCTTAATTTTTGTCGGACTACCAGGATGTATTTGATGAGCCCAAATCCAGTGCCCTACCTCCTCATAGGGATTGTGATTGTGCCATAAATCTGATTCCTGGTAGTAAGTTCCCTAAGGGACGACTTTTTAATTTATCTGTACCTGAACATGCCGCTATGCGGAGTTATATAAAGGAGTCCTTGGAGAAGGGGCACATTCGCCCGTCCTCGTCCCCTTTGGGTGCGGGGTTCTTTTTTGTGGCCAAGAAGGATGGTTCTCTGAGACCCTGTATAGATTATCGCCTTCTAAATAACATCACGGTCAAGTTTCAGTACCCCTTGCCACTGTTGTCCGATCTGTTTGCCCGGATTAGGGGGGCCAGTTGGTTCACCAAGATAGATCTTCGTGGAGCGTATAATCTTGTGCGCATAAAGCAGGGTGATGAATGGAAAACCGCATTTAATACGCCCGAAGGCCATTTTGAGTACCTGGTGATGCCTTTTGGGCTTTCTAATGCCCCCTCTGTGTTTCAGTCCTTCATGCACGACATCTTCCGAAAGTATCTGGATAGATTTATAATTGTGTACCTGGATGATATTTTGGTCTTTTCTGATGATTGGGAGTCTCATGTGAAGCAGGTCAGGATGGTATTTCAGGTCCTGCGTGCCAATGCCTTGTTTGTGAAGGGCTCTAAATGTCTCTTCAGAGTCCAGAAGATTTCCTTTTTGGGCTTTATTTTTTCACCTTCTACTATTGAGATGGATCCAGTCAAGGTCCAGGCTATTCATGACTTGACTCAACCTACATCTGTGAAGAGTCTTCAGAAGTTCTTGGCTTTTGCTAATTTTTACCGTCGCTTCATCACTAATTTTTCTAGCGTGGTTAAGCCTTTGACGGATTTGACCAAGAAGGGTTCTGATGTGACGAATTGGTCTCCTGCGGCCGTGGAGGCCTTTCAGGAGCTGAAACGTCGGTTTTCTTCGGCTCCTGTCTTGCGCCAGCCCGATGTCTCTCTTCCCTTTCAGGTCGAGGTTGATGATTCTGAGATTGGAGCAGGGGCTGTCTTGTCACAGAGAAGTTCTGATGGCTCTGTGATGAGACCATGTGCTTTCTTTTCAAGAAAGTTTTCGCCTGCCGAGCGGAATTATGATGTTGGTAATCGGGAGTTGTTGGAAATGAAGTGGGCATTTGAGGAGTGGCGACATTGGCTTGAAGGAGCCAAGCATCGTGTGGTGGTCTTGACAGATCACAAGAATTTGACTTATCTCGAGTCTGCCAAACGGTTGAATCCGAGACAGGCTCGATGGTCGCTGTTTTTCTCTCGTTTCGATTTCGTGGTTTCTTATCTTCCGGGTTCGAAAAACGTGAAGGCTGATGCCCTTTCTAGGAGTTTTGTGCCTGACTCCCCGGAAGTTTCTGAACCTACTGGTGTCCTCCAAGAGGGGGTGATTTTGTCTGCCATCTCTCCTGATCTGCGACGGGTGTTGCAGGAGTTTCAGGCCAATAGACCTGACCGTTGTCCACCGGAGAGATTGTTTCTCCCGGACAGATGGACCAGTAGAGTTATTTCCGAGGTTCATTCTTCGGTGTTGGCATGTCATTCTGGGATTTTTGGTACCAGGGATTTGGTGGCGAGGTCCTTTTGGTGGCCTTCCTTGTCGCGGGATGTGCGTTCCTTTGTGCAATCCTGTGGGATTTGTGCTCGGGCCAAGCCTTGCTGTTCTCGTGCCAGTGGATTGCTTTTGCCCTTGCCTGTCCCGAAGAGGCCTTGAACGCATATTTCCATGGATTTTATTTCGGATCTCCCTGTCTCTCAGAGGATGTCTGTCATCTGGGTGGTTTGTGATCGTTTTTCTAAAATGGTCCATTTGGTACCCTTGCCTAAGCTGCCTTCCTCTTCCGATTTGGTGCCACTGTTTTTTCAGAATGTGGTTCTTTTACATGGTATTCCGGAGAACATTGTGTCTGACAGAGGATCCCAGTTTGTGTCCAGATTTTGGCGGTCCTTTTGTGCTAAGATGGGCATTGAATTGTCTTTTTCGTCGGCCTTCCATCCTCAGACGAATGGCCAAACCGAACGAACTAATCAGACCTTGGAAACTTATTTGAGATGTTTTGTTTCTGCTGATCAGGATGATTGGGTGACTTTTTTGCCATTGGCTGAGTTCGCCCTCAATAATCGGGCTAGTTCTGCTACTTTGGTTTCTCCGTTCTTTTGCAATTCTGGTTTTCATCCTTGTTTTTCCTCAGGTCAGGTTGAGCCCTCTGACTGTCCTGGGGTGGATTCTGTGGTGGATAGGTTGCAGCAGATTTGGAACCCCGTAGTGGACAATTTGACGTTATCACAGGAGAAGGCTCAGCACTTTGCTAACCGCCATCGCTGTGTGGGTCCCCGACTTCGTGTGGGGGATTTGGTATGGTTGTCTTCTCGTTTTGTTCCGATGAAGGTTTCCTCTCCTAAGTTCAAGCCTCATTTCATCGGTCCTTATAAGATTTTGGAAATCCTCAACCTTGTGTCATTTCGTTTGGACCTCCCAACATCGTTTGCCATTCATAATGTGTTCCATAGGTCATTGTTGCGGAGATACGTGGTGCCTGTGGTCCCTTCTGTTGATCCTCCTGCTCTGGTCTTGGTTGAGGGGGAGTTGGAGTACGTGGTGGAGAAGATCTTGGATTCTCATGTTTCGAGACGGAAGCTTCAGTACTTGGTTAAATGGAAGGGCTATGGTCAGGAGGATAATTCCTGGGTTGTCGCCTCCGATGTCCATGCGGCCGATTTGGTTCGTGCCTTTCATTCGGCTTGTCCTGATCAGCCTGGGAGCTCTGGTGAGGGTTCGGTGACCCCTTCTCAAGGGGGGGGGGTACTGTTGTGAATTCCGTTCTCGGGCTCCCTCCTGTGGTCATGAGCGGTACTGTGTGAGTTTGTTCTAGGGCTCCCTCTGATGGCCTTTAGCGATATGGCTGGTCTTGGCTGGGCTCTGCTGATTCATTTCCTGCTATGCTGGGCCTATTTAATTCACCTGGCCCTTCATTTGTTGCCTGCTGTCGGTGTATTCAGTCCTGTTTCTGAGTTCTCCTGAATATTCCTTGTGACCAGTCTCCTGCTGGAGAAGCTAAGTTTGTTTGCTCATTATTTCCTTGAAAACGTTTCTCAGTATATAATGAGTTCAGTCCAGCTTGCTTTTATGTGATTTTTTGCTGGCTGGTTAGTTCTGGGGTGCAGAGTGCGCCCCTCACATCGTGAGTCGGTGTGGGGGTTCTTGCATTCTCTGTGTGGTTTATTTTTGATAGTTTTTGTACTGACCGCACAGACTCCTATCTATTTTCTGTCTATCTAGTATTAGCGGGCCTCATTTGCTTAACCTGTTTCATTTCTACGTTTGTCCTTTCCCCTTAACTCACCGTTATTATTTGTGGGGGCTATCTATAACTTTGGGGTTATTTCTCTGAGGCAAGTGAGGTCTTTGCTTTCTCTCTAGGGGTAGTCAGTTTCTCAGGCTGTGAACGTGGCGTCTAGGATTTTAGGAACGCTCCACGGCTGCCTTTAGTGTGTGTGGATAGGATCAGGATTGCGGTCAGTATAGCTGCCACATCCCCAGAACTTGTCCTATATTCTGGTCATATGTGTCAGGTCAGTTTTGAGGTCCTACCACCGGACCATAACAGGACGCCTCGGAAGTTGGGGTGGTGTTGTCCCAGTGGCCCTCCACTTTGACCAATCTGAGACCATGTGCCTTCTTTTCTAAGAAGTTCTCCCCGGTAGAAAGGAACTATGATGTTGGCAATAGAGAACTTCTGGCTGTTAAGTTGGCTTTTGAGGAATGGAGGCATTTTATGGAGGGTGCGGCTCATCCTATTACTGTGGTGACCAATCATTAGAACTTGGTGTACAACAAGTCTGCTAAAAGGTTGACCCTAGGCAGGCTTTTTTTTCCAAGGTCCTGTTCTTAATCACTTTTTGTCCGAGATCCAAGAATGTAAAGGCCAATGCCTTGTCCCGGAGTTTTGTTCCAGTGACTCCCTCCTAACCTCCTTCCTCCATTCTTCAACCTGGGGTGGTGGTAGCTGATGTGTCATCAGGGATGGAACGGGAGATTTGATCAGCTCAGTCTTAAGCTCTCCCATCCAAATCGGTTGATAAACTGACTGTGCCTATTCAGTTTCGATTCAGAGTTCTCCGGGAGTTCCATGACTCAGCTCTAAGTGGACATCCTAGGATCTTGGCTACTCATGGGGCCATTGCGAGGGTTTTTTGGTGGCCCTCGCTGATGTCTGATGTGCAGAAGTTTGTGTCTGTCTGTGCAGTGTGTGCCCGCACACAGAGCTCTCATAACCGGCCGGCCGGGGAATTGGTACCTTTGCCAGTTCCTGATAGACGATTGACACAATTGTCCTTGGATTTTATCACCAATCTTCCTCCTTCCAAGGATAATATGGTCATATGGGTGGTGGTTGACAGGTTTTCAAAACAAACACACTTTGTACCTTTGGTAGCGTTGCCCTCTGCGGAGACATTGTCTAGGTTGTTTGTTCAGCATGTGGTGTGATTGCATATTTGCCCTTGCGTGCGGTGTCTGACCATGGAGTAAAGTTTGTCCAGGTTTTGGAGGGCATTTTGCGAAAGGTTGGATCAACCAGTCATTAGAGCAAATTTTGCGCTCTCTTTCCACCTCTACACAGGATGATAGGTGTGATGCCTTGCCCTTAGCTGAGTTTGCATTTAATAACCGTGTAAACCACTCCACAGGTACCTCCCCTTTCTTCTGCAACTACGGGTTCAATCCTGACTTTGGGGAGTTTTCCCATTTGGACTCCAGTTGCCCTGGGGCTGATATAGCTGTACAGCAGTTGAGTGATTTGTAGCGGGAGGTGCAAAGGAATATTGGGGAGGCTCAGAGTAAGTTTAAGGTTATTGAGGACAGGAGATAGGCTGTGGGGCCGAATCTCCAGGTTGGGGATAAAGTTTGGCTATCTATGAGGAACATTACTCTTATGGTTCCTTTGGCGAAATTGGGGCCAAAGTTTATTGGCCCTTATGAGATCACAGAAGTGGTTAACCCAGGGGTATTTCAGTTGCGTCTCCCATTGTCTTTTAAGATCCCCAATGTATTCCATAGGGCTCTGCTGAAACCTTTGGGGGCTGACAAAGAAGGGTCATTGGGTCCCTCAACACCCGTTTTGGTGGATGGTCAGGAGGAGTACTAGGTGGAGCACGTTGTGGACTCCAGGATGGTCCATTGTACCCTCCAGTATCTTGCGCACTGGAAAGGGTATGGTCCGGAGGAACAATCCTGGGTTCTCCCCAATCGGTTCATGACGATTGTCTGGTGCAGTCCTTCTATGCCCGATTTCCTGGGATACATGGGGGTCCGGTGGCCCCCCATTGAGAAATGGGTACTGTCATGAATCTGGATGGGGTGGTCCTGGCTCCATCCTGTTCAGGTCAGGGTTAAGATTTCTTTGGTTCTGGGTAACTATTTAATGTTTGTAGTTCCTTGGTCCAGTGTCGGTGATACTTTCGTTCACTCGGCTAGTGATTGCTGACTCAGGTTACTCATTTGTAATCTTTGTGCCTCTGTGAGTTTTCTGTGTATGGCCCAGTTTGTCCCCAGACTTCTGCTTCTGTGTTCTGCTCTGTACTGCCTTTTCCTTCCTGGTTCTCTGACCCCTTGGCTAGTCTCGGTTCTCTCGCTGTCTCATCCCTTGGTACCTCGCACTCATTTGGCTTTGACCCTTGGCTCTCCATTTGACTACGTTTATGATTTGTGCCCTATATTATCCACTCTCTGATGCTTCCCTGTCCTCACACGTGGTAGCTCAACCCCCCGTGATAACATGACTGTTTAGTATCAGGTCCTGTGCACACTGTGTGTTTTAGCTCTCACACTCCCTGTGCTCAGTTCCGGGCTCCTTGCAAGTGCCCCCTAGGCTCCTCTGGTGACACACACCGTGTATCATTACACAACACTTTCCTATAGTCGTAAAGAATGGCTATGTCATTGTGTGCCGAAAATAAAGTTTAAAAATTTACATTCAGAAAATAAAAATAGTTTAGAAAAAATATTGTTTCAGATTTTTAATCAAATCAAAAAAATCTGTGCAATACACTCCCTCTGCATGACTTTTCTTAATTTTAGCTTTTCTCTCCCGTGCGCTTTTGCATAGCATTACCTCTTTTTTTCCCCTGATGTAAGCATATGCAAAACTTCATCTGGTTTCCTAACGGTGAATACAATGAGGTCACTGGGCAACGTTAAAATCCATAAGTTTTTTTGGCACTCATCTAAGGATATGCAGCTGTGACACCTCTCCATACATAAATACTGTACATAATTGCATTGCCTAGCTATTTATACACATTGCCAAGCTACTAATTACTGTGAGTATTAAGATTTAACTCTTTATATGAATAACTTTGTAAATGATACTTTCGTAATGTATTTTAAGCTCAATATGTGATATCACTTTATAAAATCAAAAGATAAAAATAATAGTTTACAGCAAGTTTTTGCTTTCCTATTCCAGTCCTCCCCCTTCATGTTCCGATTGCCTCCTTTACCATAAATCATTTGGGGGTTTTCTTGTATGAGTGACCACACTTTCAAAGAGTTCAATTGACACAATGTGTTATCCCTACTGTGACAACACATAGTTATTCAATATAACAAAAAGTGGCAAAAAAGAGAAATTATTTATGAAAAATAAGTATAACCTTTTTTATTTTTTTCTGAACCACTTATCAAAATTTGAGGCTAAACAATTACCAATGGTTTAGACTATAAGCATGTGCCTTGCATGTCATTGTACTTGATGCAACATGGAATATGTGCCATCTTGATACATTGGGTGCAAGATTAGCTACATTTCAGAAATTGACTTAGGAAGATTAAATGAAATATTGTGTCAAAGTGGAAACTGCGTCATGTTAAAAGAATAAAATAAATAAATGTAATAACATAACATCACTTCAACTCCATATTGAAGCACAAAAAAGTAGCAAAACTTCTGTGCAAAAACTTTGCGTCGCTTCGCCCTTTTATGAAGACCTAAGGGTGTTGGCTTACAAAAATGGGATGTGGCTAACCGCCATGAAACAAATTTACCATAATTTACACAATAAAATTGGCTTAAATCATATCAGATTTCATTTTCTGGCCCGAAGATGCACAAAATTTTTCACTTCTTAATATATTTGGCGCATCTTACCCCAGCTAGTTTTATGTTCAAAGTTGGAGTATAAAACATCTATATACATATAATTGTCTAAGGGGCACTTCCGTCTGTTTGTCTGTCTGTCTGTCACGGAAATCTCACGTCGCTGAATCAGCGACGGGTACAGCCCAGCCGAGAATTTGTCCCTCCCTACTTCTGTCCAGTCAGTGCCCAGCGCCCGCTCCATACTCCCCTCCAGTCAGCGCTCACACAGGGTTAATGGCAGCGTTAACATACCGTGTTATGCTGCGCTGTAACGCACTCCGTTAACGCTGCTATTAACCCTGTGTGACAAACTTTTTACTATTGATGCTGTCAATGCAGCATCAATAGTACAAAAATCTAATGTTAAAAATAATAAAAACAAAAAAACTGCTATTCTCACCTTCCATCGCCCGCCGATGCACGTGCGGCTGCAGCCAGCTTCCGTTCCCAGAGATGCATTGCAAAATTACCCAAAAGACTTAGCGGTCTCGCGAGACCGCTAAGTCATCTGTGTAATTTCACAATGCATCTCTGGGAACGGAAGCTGGGGGGAGCAGCGCGCACAACAGGACAGCTTCGCTGGATGCCGGAGGGTGAGTATATAACTATTTTTTATTTTAATTATTTTTTTAAACAGGTATTTGGTGCCCACACTGCTATATACTACTTGGGCTGTTTTATATACTGCGTGGGCTGTGTTATATACTGCGTGGGCTGTGTTATATACTGCGTGGGCTGTGCTATATATTATGTTGGCTGTGTTATATACTGCCTGGCTGCTATATACTATGTGGGCAGTGTTATATACTGCATGGGCTGTGTTATATACTGCGTGGGCTGTGTTATATACTGGGTGGCCACTGTTATATACTGGGGCCTGTGTTATATACTGCATGGCCTGTGTTATATACTGCATAGCCTGTGTCATATACTGCGTGGGCTGTGTTACATACTGCGTGCCCTGTGTTATATACTGCGTGGCTGTGTTATATATTGTGTGGGCTGTGTTATATACTGCGTGGGCTGTGTTATATACTGCGTGGGCTTTGTTATATACTGCGTGGGCTGTGCTATATATTACATGGGCTGTGTTATATACTGTGTGGGTTGTGCTATATACTGCATGGCCTGTGTTATATACTGCATGGCCTGTGCTATACATTACGTGGGTTGTGTTATATACTACGTGGCTGTGTTATATACTGCGTGGCTGCAATATACTATGTCGCTCCTATATACTACGTAGCCTGTGCTATATACTATGTGGCTGCTATATACATACATACATACATACATACATATTCTAGAATACGCTAGCTGCCTGCGTTAGAATCGGGCCACCATCTAGTTCTTGATAAATCTCCAAAGTATGTTGTGATTTTGAAAATAAATCTCATGCCTGAAAAATAGAAAGTAAAAGTATGTTCACATGGCGTCTTTTTTAGGTGTATCCACCACCCAGAAACCGTCTGAAAAGGCGCCACATAAATTGAACATAGTGCGCAGGAATGTCAAAATGACAATGTTTTGTTGTACATGTTCTATCACTGTGTCACTATGTCACATATTTTATCAGCTCCAGGGTTTGGAAATAGAAGTGACATGATCATTCTTCTGGGCAGATTCTTTTTTCCAAAAATGCTGCTTGAAGGCACTTTTATGAATATATATATATATATATATATATATATATATATATATATATATATATATTTTATTTTTTTTTTACTTTTTTTTAAATAAAATCTGTTATACTGTACTCTACCATTGCCTCTAATGAAATACATGCAAGGAATATATGTATTATAATGGTGTTGTGCTTGTCATGTTAAGAAGGATTGTGCTAGTTATATTTCAGGGCATGGCTTTAGCTGATGAAGTACATAGAGAACCTCCGTTCACCATTCATCAATTCCCTATATAGAGACCTTTAGATTTTTAATGTAATTTATCAACATCAGAAAATGTATTTCTTTTTCACTTTCACTTGCAGGGAATGAAGCCATAGCTGACCTTTTATGCCTTTAATCATGTTATTAATGACATGGTATAATAATTTATTCTATATTGTTTCTTATTAACTTATGTACAATTGTGGTAAAAAGTTTTTAGACTGACGTGAATTTTGTTTTTCACAGTTTGCTGCTTCAGTGTTTTTAGATCTTGTAGTTGGATGTTTCTATGGTCCTGAAGTACAGGTATCAGTGTTTCAAAATTTTTTAAACTTTCATTAATAAATACATCAAGTTTATGTAAAGTGTATGTACAGTTTTGGCGGTTAGTTTTCAAGACTTCTGTAATTTGTTAGGACATGCTGAATATCAGCTTCTGGGCCAAATCCTGACTAACGGCATCTCATTCTTACCTAATCACTGCTTGGAATTTTCACTTTTCCCTTGAGGCATGGTCTTCATCATTCTCAAAAAAAGTTTTATTCATCACCAAACTGCTCCTGGATCAATGGGAGAAATTGCTTCTGGAGAATGTTTAGATACTATTTTTATATAAACGGCTGTGTCCTTAGGAAAAATTGTGAATGAGCCCACTCCCTCCGATGAAAAGGAAACCTTATAAATTAATGGTCTTAGTATTCTTTACTATTGGCATGACACAGGACTCATGGAAGCACTCTGTTAGGGCTAGCGGAACGCACCGAGTAATGAGAGATAGATACGAGGTGCGTTCACAGCCGGGGTCCACCGTGCAGGGATACCTGCTGCTAAGTAATGGCAGATGGACACTGAGCTCACACATGGGTTAACCTCACCCCGCGTGAAATGTAAGCGACCTCTGTTGCTTAACAGAATCGCGCTGTACACAGAAAACTATTACCCTAACTAGGGTTGTGCTTGTTCTGGAACTCTTCTGTGCTAACCGCACACATGAAGGAACCAGATGCTAAGCCAAGGCTAATTGCCCTCACTGACGCTAGCTGCCTGCCTGAGTGTACAGCCCCAGAGCTAAACAGACTCTCCACATATGACTGAGTGGTAGAGTATCCACTGGCAACAGCCAAATACAATTGATACTATCCCATGGCCGTGCGGCCATGCAAGCCTTTTATAGTTGTAGCTTCTTCAGGACCTTCCTAGTGGACCAATAGGAGCTGCAACAGGACCTGAGCATGTGACCCCCGACCTCCAATGAGAGGTCTTCCCTTGGGCATGCTCAGAAGGAGAAAAGCAGGACCTAGTCCCAGAAGCGTCTGCTTGCCACTGACCAGTACTGGCTACAATGGCTGAGCCTGGAAGGGCAGCAGTAACTAAGAGCATAGTATCTGCCTGAGACAGATGCTGGGACCGACGTCTCCGCTGAGCAGACTCCACTGCTGCTGGAGAAGAATGGGAGACCGCAGTGGAGGTGGTTCAAAATTCCCCCTGTGCAGCGGCGGGAATTCGAGACCTAACACACTCACTTTTCTTCTCTGGGCAATCTTCTTGATGTTCCAAATGATCTAAAGAGTAGTGTTGAGCATTCCGATACTGCAAGTATCGGGTATCGGCCGATACTTGCTGTATCGGAATTCCGATACCGAGATCCGATATTTTTGTGATATCGGGTATCGGTATCGAAACAACATTAATGTAAAAATGTGTAAAAGAGAGAATTAAAATAAAAAATATTGCTATACTCACCTCTCCGACGCAGCCTGCACCTTACCGAGGGAAGCGGCAGCGTTCTTTGTTTAAAATTCGCGCTTTTCTTTCCTTTACGTGAGTCCCGGCTTGTGATTGGTTGCGTGCCGCCCATGTGACCGGGACGCAACCAATCACAGCAAGCCGTGACGTAATTTCAGGTCCTTCAGGATTTTAAAATTACGTTCCGGTGTTGTGATTGGTTGCGTCGCAGTCACATGGGCGACGCAACCAATCACAGCAAGCCGTGACGTAATTTCAGGTCCTTAAGGATTTTAAAATTACGTCCCGGCTTTGTGATTGGTTGCGTCGCAGTCACATGGGAGACGCAACCAATCACAAGCCGTGACGTCACGGGAGGCTGGACACGCGCGCATTTTAAAAAGCGCGCGTGTCCAGCCTCCCGTGACGTCACGGCTTGTGATTGGTTAATGGCGGCCATGTTGCCGGGACGCAGACCAATCACAGCAAGCCGTGACGTAAATTCGTCACGGCTTGCTGTGATTGGTCCGCGTCCCGGCAACATGGCGCCGTGACCAATCATAAGCTGGGACGTCACTGGAGGCTGGACATGCGCGCTTTTTAAAATGGGCGCGTGTCCAGCCTCCCGTGACGTCCCGGCTTGTGATTGGTTAATGGCGGCCATGTTGCCGGGACGCGGACCAATCACAGCAAGCCGTGACGTAATTTCGTCACGGCTTGCTGTGATTGGTCCGCGTCCCGGCAACATGGCCACCCTGACCAATCACAAGCCGGGACTTCACGTAACCAAGTAAAAGCGCGAATTTTAAACAAACAACGCTGCCGGTTCCCTCGCTGAGGTCCAGGCTGCGTCGGAGGGTGAGTATAGCGATATTTTTTATTTTAATTCTTTCTTTTACACATTTATATGGATCCCAGGGCCTGAAGGAGAGTTTCCTCTCCTTCAGACCCTGGGAACCATCAGGAATACCGTCCGATACTTGAGTTCCATTGACTTGTATTGGTATCGGGTATCGGTATCGGATTGGATCCGATACTTTGCCGGTATCGGCCGATACTTTCCGATACCGATACTTTCAAGTATCGGACGGTATCGCTCAACACTACTAAAGAGGCTTCATCAGACAAAATAACTTAGCAGAAAATACAGGGATTGGACTGTAGACTGGGGTAAAGTTATTTTCTCTGACAAAGACCTGTTCAGACTATTTGGTTCATCTGGAAGAATAATTGTCTTGAAATGAAAAGCTGAGCACTGCCATAAGTCCTGTGTTATGCCAGCAGTAAAGCATATTAAGGCCATTCATGTGTGAGGTTGCTTTTCATCCACGGAGGAAGCTCACTAGCAATTTTGCCCAAGAATAAAGAATTTTACTATGAACATAGAATGGGATCTAAACATCTTCTAAGAGTAACTTCTCCCAACAATTCAAATTTGATGATAAACAAAGACTTTTCCAGCATGATCGAGACAATGTCTCAAGGCAAGAGTGATAAATACATGGTTTGGAGAACAAAACATAGAAAATTGAAATTTTGGATCCATGGCCAAGAAACTTCCCAGATCTCAATCCCATTGGGAACCTGCAATCAATCCACATTAGGAGGACAAACAAAAACACAGAAATTATGCTGCACTCAAAGCACTGATTAGGCAAGAGTGTGTTGTCATCAGTGAACATTTGGCCCAGAAGCCAATATCCAGCCTCCAGGGCAAAGGGTGGTGTTCTTGAAAAGTAAAGGTCAACACAGTAAATACTGTATTAAGTCTTTGCATTAACTTGATGTATTTGTCAAAATAAAGTTTGTACATCAATAAATAGTAAAGTCTAAATATAAGGGGTATTTGAATAAGTGCTAACATGAGAGATACCCCCAAAAAATAAGATAAAATATAACTTTTAATTTAAACCTTTAAAAACAGGACACACAACAATTACAAACATTATATACAAAAAGTGCACACTGCATAAACCCTATGGATGAACCCTGGTCTGTATGCCTGCCTGGCTGCGGAGGTTGGCACCCTATATCAACCCACACGAGAATGGCGCCCCCGCTCACTGATGGCTGACCCTGTTTCCTTGTTGTGCCCTACCAGTAAGAGCGCGGCCGATCGCCGCTGGGTGTCAGCAGATTATTTCAGCTGACATCTGGCACTATGTGCCAGGAGTGGTCACAGACCGCTCCCAGAACATTAACCCCCGGAACACTACGATCAAACATGATCGCAGCATTCCGGCGGCATAGGGAAGCATAGCACAGGGAGGGGGCTCCCTGCATGCTTCCCTGAGACCCTCGGAACAACGTGATGTGATCGCATTGTTCAGAGGGTCTCCTACCTCCTCCCTGCAGGCCCCCAATGCAAAATGGCCACGGGGGGCCTTCCAGGTCCTGCAGGTAGGTGGCTTGCATGCGCCTGCCCAGAGCAGGTGCCAGCAAGCCTCCCTGCAGTGCCTGTCAGATCGCTGATCTGACACAGTGCACTGCAGAGTGTCAGATCAGTGATCTGATAATATATAGTGATGTCCCCCCCGGGGCAATGTTATAAAGTAAAAAAATATATATTTACATGTGTAAAAAAAAAAAAATTCCTAAATAAAGAAAAAAAAATATTGTTCCAAGAAATACATTTCTTTATCTAAATAAAAAAAAATGAAAGCATACATATTTATCATAGTATCACCGCGTCCGTAACGACCCGACCTATAAAACTGTCAAACTAGTTAACCCTTTCAGTGATCACCGTAAAAAAAAAAAAAAAAAACAGGCAAAAAACAATGCTTTATTATCATACTGCCAAACCAAAAAGTGGAATAACACGTGATCAAAAAGACAGATATAAATAACCATGGTACCGCTGAAAACGTCATCTTGTCCTGCAAAAAATGAGCTGCGATACAGCATCATCAGCGAAAAAGTAAAAAAGTTATAGTCCTCAGAATAAAGAGATGCAAAATAATTATTTTTATATAAAATAGTTTTTATGGGATAAAAGCGCCAAAACATAAAAAAAATGATATAAATGAGGTATCGCTGTAATCGTACTGACCTGAAGAATAAAACTGCTTTATCAAATTTATCAAACGTCGAACGGTATAAACGCCCCCCCAAAAGAAATTCATGAATTGCTGGTTTTTGTTCATTCTGCCTCCCAAAAATCATAATAAAAAACGATTAAAAAATGTCATGTGCCCGAAAATGGTACCAATAAAAACGTCAACTCGTCCCGCAAAAAAAAGACCTCAAATGACTCTGTGGACCAAAATATAGAAAAATTATAGCTCTCAAAAGGTGGAGATGCAAAAACTATTTTTTGCAATAAAAATTGTCTTTTAGTGTGTGACAGCTGCCAATCATAAAAATCCGCTAAAACAACCTCTATAAAAGTAAATCAAACCCCCCTTCATCACTCCTTAGTTTGGGAAAAATAATAAAATTAAAAAAATGTATTTATTTCCATTTTCCCATTAGGGTTAGGGTTAGGGTTGGGGTTAAAGTTAGGGTTTGGATTACATTTACAGCTGGGATTAGGGTTAGGGGTATGTTGGAGTTAGGGATGTGGTTAAGGCTGGGATTAGGGTTAGGGGTGTGTTAGGGTTAGAGGTTTGTTGGGGTTAGGGGTGTGGTTGGGATTAGGGTTAGGGACATTTTCGAGTTAGGGATGTGGTTAGGGTTATGGTTAGGTTTTGGGATTAGGGTTAGGGGTGTGTTTGGGTTAGGGTATCAGTTAGAATTGGGGGGTTTCCACTGTTTAGGCATATCAGGGGCTCTCCAAACGGGACATGGCGTCCGATCTCAATTCCAGCCAATTCTGCATTGAAAAAGTGAAACAGTGCTCCTACCCTTCCGAGCTCTCCCGTGTGCCCAAACAGGGGTTTACCCCCACAAATGGGGTATCATCGTACTCAAGACAAATTGGACAACAACGTTTGGGGTCCAATTTCTCCTGCTACCCTTGGGAAAATACAAAATCGGGGGCTAAAAAATAATTTTTGTGGAAAAAAAAGATTTTTTATTTTCACGGCTCTGCCTTATAAACTGTAGTGAAACACTTGGGGGTTCAAAGTTCTCACAACACATCTAGATATGTTCCTTGGGGGGTGTAATTTCCAATATGGGGTCACTTGTGGGGGGTTTCTGCTGTTTAGGTACATCAGGGGCTCTGCAAACGCAATGTGATGCCTGCAGACCATTCCATCCAAGTCTGCATTCCAAATGGAGCTCCTTCCTCTCTGAGCTCTGCCATGCGCCCAAACGGTAGTTCCCCCCACATATGGGGTATCAGCGTACTTAGGACAAATTGGACAACAACTTTTGGGGTCCAATTTCTCCTGTTACCCTTGGGAAAATACAAAACTGGGGGCTAAAAATAATTTTTGTGGAAAAAAAAGATTTTTTATTTTAACGACTCTGCATTATAAACTGTAGTGAAACACTTGGGGGTTCAAAGTTCTAACAACACATCTAGATAAGTTCCTTGGGGGTCTAGTTTCCATTATGGCATCACTTGTGGGGGTTTCTACTGTTTAGGTACATCAGTGGCTCTGCAAATGCAACGTGACGCCTGCAGACCAATCCATCTAAGTCTGCATTCCAAACGGCGCTCCTTCCCTTCCGAGTTCTGCCATGCACCAAAACGGTGGTTCCCCCCACATATGGGGTATCAGCATACTCAGGACAAATTGAACAACAACTTTTTGGGTCTAATTTCTTCTGTTACCCTTGGGAAAAATAAATTGGGGGCGAAAATATCATTTTTGTGAAAAAATATGATTTTTTATTTTTACGGCCCTACATTATAAACTTCTGTGAAGCACTTGGTGGGTCAAAGTGCTCACCACACATCTAGATGTTCCTTAGGGGGTCTTCTTTCCAAAATGGTGTCAATTGTGGGGAGTTTCAATGTTTAGGCACATCAGGGGCTCTCCAAATGCGACATAGAGTCCCATCTCAATTCCAGTCAATTTTGCATTGAAAAGTCAAATAGTGCTCCTTCCATTCCGAGCTCTGCCATGCGCCCAAACAGTGGTTTACACCCACATAAGGGGTATCAGCGTACTCAGGACAAATTGCACAACAACTTTTGGGTTCAAATTTTTTCTGTTACCCTTAGGAAAATAAAAAATTGAGGGCAAATATATCGTTTTTGTGAAAAAATATGATTTTTTATTTTTAAGGCTCTACATTATAAACTTCTGTGAAGCACTTGGTGGGTGTTAGGGGTCGAGATCCCGCCTCTGCACAGGGGGAATCTCGAGCCATCTCCGCTGCAGTCTCCCATCCTTCTCCAGCTGCAGTGGAGCCTGCTCAGCGGAGATGTCGGTCCCAGCGTCTTGCTCAGTCTGACTCTGTCCAAAGGGTTACTGCTGCTTTTCCAGCTTCTGCCATTAAAGCCAGCACTGGGAAGCGGCGAGCAGACGCTTCTGGGACTAAGTCCTGCTTTTCTCGTTCTGAGCATGCCCAGAGTAAGATCTCTCAGTGAAGATCGATGGTCACATGTTCAGATACTGCAGCTAAATCCATTGGTCCTCCAGGAAGGTCATGAAGGTGCTCAGGCTCTGTAGCAGACTCTCATTGGTCCTTCTAGGAAGGTCCTGTTCTTGCTGCAGCTATTTAAGGTTCTCATGACCGCACGGCCATGTGCTAGTATTGAATCAGTTTTGTGCATGCGCCAGTGTGGTCACATTTATGTGTGTGTTCAGGGACTCGGCTGAAATAAGCCCCTAGAATGCCGACACCTCCGGCGAGGAGATTGTGTGTGTGGATCTAGGGCCCCGGCTGAAATAAGCCCCTAGAATACCGGCTTCTCCGGTGAGGAGATTGTATGTGTGTGTGACCACAGACTGCCTTCAGCTCGGCAGTTAGCTGTGAACTCCTGTGGGGTTAACAGGGCATAGCGTCTTGTTTCCATGCAACTCTGTGAAGTAACAGAGGTCGCTTAAACCGCCATATAGTGCTGTCATTTGCTAGCAGCAGGTTCCTCCTGGACGGTGGACTCCGGGCTGCGAACGCACCAATAATAACATCTATATTTACTTGGTGCGTTCCGCTAGCCCTAACATAATACTAGCGCCAGGGTCTGGCTAGCAATGGCGGACAAACAGCAATCTTTGCGGTACATGCAGCAGCTGGAGGGTAGGTTGGTGTCTCTCGAGCGCACAACCTCAGCTGTGGATGTTACTGCAGTAGCTGTTCAGGCTGCAAGCGTGGCTGCAGCAACTTTGTCCACTGCCACTCCTGTTCCGACGCTATCTCGCCTCCCGCTGCCAGAAAAATTCTCTGGTGATGGCAAATCTTGTAGGGGTTTCGTGAGTCAGTGCTCAATACACCTCGAGCTTTTGGCTGCACATTTCCCTACAGAGCAGGCAAAGGTGGGATTCATTATGTCCCTCCTGTCGGACAGGGTGTTGGAGTGGGCTACGCCGCTGTGGGAGCGTGGTGATCATGTGGTGCAGAGTGCTCCGCTGTTTCTGAGCACTCTGAAACAGGTCTTTTAGGACCTTTAGGACCTTGGCAATGACTCAGGGTTCGTCCTTGGTCAGCCATTTTGCCGTCCACTTCCGCACCTTAGCATCTGAGCTGGAGTGGTCGGATATTATATTTTGGAGGGGGCTGGCTGACCATGTTAAGGACGCTCTGGCCACTAGGGAGATTCCCGCCACACTGGAGGAGTTAATAGCTGTATCTACTCGTATTGACCTATGTTTTCACGAGCGGAGGTTAGAGCGAGCCCAGTGTAGGCAGAGGTTTCGGCTGGCTCCCACCTTCGCCAAACGTTTGGAATCTCCGGTTCAGGCAACCGAGTCACATGAGGCCATGGAGTTGCCACGAGCGGGACCTAAGTCCCGGACTGCTCGTGCACTTAGGGTCTGTCATGTTTGCCGGCAGTCAGGACATTTTGCCACCAGATGTCCTCAGCGGTCGGGGAAACGTCAGCGTCTAGTGGTAGTGGGTGGAGGTTCACTAAACACGGCGACGTTTGCCTCCAAATTGTCCTTTAAGGGGACAATTACCATTGGCCCATCCACTCATTCGGTAGAGCTTTGCATGGACTCCGGGTCGGAGGGCAATTTTATGTCTTCTGCCTTCACCCAACGACACGCAATACCTCTGGTGATGCTCGCCCAACCAGTGACCGTACGAGTGGTGAATGGGTCGACTCTGCCCTCACAGATTACTCACCAGACCATCCCTTTTACTCTATCCATGTCGCCATCTCATCAGGAGATAATATCTCTGCTCGTCATTCCTGAGGGAATTGATGAGGTCCTGTTAGGGATACCTTGGCTACGGTACCACTCTCCTCATATTGAGTGGTCCACAGGCAGGATTTTGGGATGGAGTAAATCTTGTGGGGGTTGATGTCAGAGGGAATGCGTTCAGGTTGCTACAACTGAGGTACCCACGGATCTCTCCTCTCTTCCCAAGCAATATTGGCCCTATGCGGACGTGTTCTCCAAAAGGGCTGTGGAGACTCTTCTGCCTCACCGCCCCTATGACTGTTCTATTGACCTCTTGCCTGGTGCTGAGCCTCCCCGGGGTCGAGTCTACCCATTGTCTCTCCCAGAGATGGAGGCTATGCGTCTCAGTACATCCAGAAGAATTTGGCAAGGGGATTCATTAGGAAGTCTGTGTCACCTGCAGGGGCTGGGTTCTTCTTTGTGCAGAAGAAGAACGGAGAATTACGTCCATGCATTGATTACAGGGGTCTTAACGCCATCACCGTTAAGAACAAGTACCCTCTGCCCCTGATATCTGAGCTTTTTGACAGGCTTCGGGGAGCAAGAGTGTTTACTAAACTAGATCTGCGGGGTGCTTACAACCTGATTTGCATCCGTGAGGGGGATGAATGGAAGACGGCTTTTAACACCAGGGATGGGCACTATGAGTATCTGGTGATGCTCTTTGGGCTCTGTAATGCCCCAGCCGTTTTCCAAGACTTTGTAAATGATATCTTCCGAGATATGCTCTCCACCTCGGTGGTAGTCTACCTGGATGATATACTCATCTACTATCCAGATATAGACTCCCACCGGAGAGATGTGTGCAAAGTCTTCAACCTCCTATGGGCAAATTCCCTGTATGCCAAGTTGGAGAAGAGTGTTTTTGAGCAGGAGTCTTTGCCTTTCCTGGGCTATATCATCTCAGCCCAAGGATTGGCTATGGATCCTGCCAAGCTACAGACTGTGATGGACTGGCAGGAACCCCATTCTCTCAAAGCGGTGCAGCGCTTTATGGGGTTCATTAACTACTATCGCCAGTTCATTCCCTACTTCTCAACTTTGGTAGCTCCTTTGGTTGCCCTCACCAAAAAGGGAGCAAATCCTAAATTGTGGTCAGAAGAGGTCTCCAAAGCCTTCCTCTCTATTAAGTCCCACTTTGCTAGCGCTCCCATTCTACATCGCCCCGAGGTAGATAAACCTTTCATAATGGAGGTGGACGCCTCATCTGTCGGTGCTGGAGAAGTCCTATTCCAAAAGGATGCTCAAGGTCGGAAGCATCCCTGCTTCTTTTTCTCTAAGATCTTCACACCGGCAGAAAGGAATTATTCCATCGGGGACAGGGAGTTACTAGCTATGAAGTTGGCCTTCTCAGAGTGGAGACATCTCTTGGAGAGGGCTCGTTTTCCCTTCCAAGTTTTCACCGACCACAAGAATTTGGTCTATATTCAGACTGCCCAGCGGCTAAATTCTCACCAGGCCAGATGGTCCATGTTCTTCTCCCGGTTCCATTTCACCCTCCATTTTCTCTCCTGGGAGAAGAACATTCGTGCCGATGCTCTCTCCCGCTCCATAGTGTCATCAGCAGAGGAGGAGGAGGAGGAACCTCGGCTTATTGTCCCTTCTGAGAGTCTGAGGACCGTGGCTCCAGTTTTGCTTGAGTCTGTGCCCCGGGGTAGGACTTTCGTGCCAGCAAATTTGCGACTGGAGGTTCTCTCTTGGGCTCATTCGTCCAGAGTGGGTGGGCACTTTTGGACTAAAAGAAGGACATCTGAGCTGCTGGCGAGAATGTACTGGTGGCCACATATGTGGTGGGTTTGCCCAAGTCTCGTGGCTGTACCATCATTTGGGTTATCACCGATCATTTTTCTAAGATGGTGCACTTGGTGCTGCTTCCCCAGCTACCTTCTACACGGGCCTTGGCAGTGTTGTTTATAAAACACATCTTCCATCTACACGGTATGCCGGACAAAATTGTCAGTGACCGGGGTCCCCAGTTTGCCTCTCGGTTCTGGAGAGAGCTTTGTCATCTTCTCAGCATTGAGTTGAATCTCTCTTCTGCGTATCATCCCGAGACAAATGGGTTGGTAGAGAGGGCCAACCAGACCTTGGTCACATATCTGCGATATTTTGTCTCCACCAGGCAGGATGCCTGGGCATCTTTGCTATCATGGGCAGAGTTTGCACTGAACAATGCTGTAGCTGACTCCACTGGACAGACTTCATTCCTCCTTAACTATGGTCAGCATCCGCGGGTACCTGTGCCCATGCCCGTGTCTTCTGCCGACTCCAGGGTGGAAAACTGGGCTGTGGAGGCACGGGACATTTGGGACCGCACTCAGGATGCCATTCGGGCCTCCAAGGAGAGAAGAGGTCCTCTGCCGATACACATCGGCACCCCGCTCCGACCTTTGCTCCTGGTGATTTAGTGTGGCTCTCCGCCCGTAACATCAGGCTGCGAGTTGAGTCCACTAAGTTTGCACCTCGCTACTTGGGTCCTTTCACGGTCCTCGAACAGGTTAACCCTGTGGTCTACCGTTTAGCCCTTCCGCCACGCCTGGGTATCACCGACACCTTTCATGTGTCCCTCTTGAAGCCCGTATTCATGTCCCGGTTTTCCGAGTCATCTGCCGGGACATCGGGTTCATCTTCGGATGATTACGAGGTGAACGCTATCTTGGGGTGAAAGGTGGTACATGGCAAAACATTTTATTTGGTGGATTGGAGGGGTTATGGCCCAGAGGACAGGTCCTGGGAGCTTGCTGAGCATATTTGAGCTCCGCAGATCATTGCTGCCTTCGAACGTAGCGAGGTCCAAGGAGGTGGGGCCCTAGGAGGGGGGTAATGTCAGGGGTTGAGATCCCGCCTCTGCACAGGGGTAATCTCGAGCCATCTCCGCTGCAGTCTCCCATCCTTCTCCAGCCGCAGTGGAGCCTGCTCGGCGGAGACGTTGGTCCCAGCATCTTGCTCAGTCTGACTCTGTCCAAAGGGTTACTGCTGCTTTTCCAGCTTCTGCCATTAAAGCCAGTACTTGGCAGCGGCGAGCAGACGCTTCTGGGACTAAGTCCTGCTTTTCTCGTTCTGAGCATGCCCAGAGTAAGATCTCTCAGTGGAGATTAAGGGTCACATGTTCAGACACTGCAGCTAAACCCATTGGTCCTCCAGGAAGGTCATGAAGGTGCTCAGGCTCTGTAGCAGCCTCTCATTGGTCCTTCTAGGAAGGTCCTGTTCTTGCTGCAGCTATTTAAGGTTCTCATGACCGCACGGCCATGCGCTAGTATTGAATCAGTTTTGTGCATGCGCCAGTGTGGTCACATTTATGTGTGTGTTCAGGGACTCGGCTGAAGTAAGCCCCTAGAATGCCGGCACCTCCGGCGAGGAGATTGTGTGTGTGGATCTAGGGCCCCGGCTGAAATAATCCCCTAGAATACCGGCTTCTCCGGTGAGGAGATTGTATGTGTGTGTGATCACAGACTGCCTTCAGCTCGGCAGTTAGCTGTGAACTCCTGTGGGGTTAACAGGGCACAGCGTCTTGTTTCTGTGCGACTCTGTGAAGTAACAGAGGTCGCTTAAACTGCCATATAGTGCCGTAATTTGCTAGCAGCAGGTTCCTCCTGCACGGTGGACCCCGGGCTGCGAACGCACCAATAATAACATCTATATTTACTTGGTGCGTTCCGCTAGCCCTAACAGTGGGTCAAAGTGCTCACCACACATATAGATAAGTTTCTTATGGGATCTACTTTCCAAAATGGTGTCACTTGGGGGGGGTTTCAATGTTTAGGCATATCAGGGGCTCTGCAAACGTGACATGGCATCCTATCTCAATTTCAGTCAATTTTGCATTGAAAAGTCAAACGGCACTCCTTCTCTTCCGAGCTCTGCCATGCACCCAAACAGTGGTTTACCCCCACATATTGCGTATCAGCGTTCTCAGGACAAATTGTACAACAACTTTTGCGTTCCAATTTTTCCTGTTACTGTTGGTAAAATAAAACAAATTGGAGTTGAAGGGTTAATAAACTTCTTGAATATGGTTTTGAGCACCTTGAGGGGTGCAGTTTTTAGAATGGTGTCACACTTGGGTATTTTCTATCATATAAATCCCTCAAAGTGACTTCAAATGTGATGTGGTCCCTAAAAAAAATGGTGTTGTAAAAATGAGAAATTGCTGGTCAACTTTTAACCCTTATAACTCCCTAACAAAAAAAAATGTTGGTTCCAATATTGTGCTGACGTAAAGTAGACACGTGGGAAATGTTACTTATTAAGTATTTTGTGTGACATATCTCTGTGATTTAAGAGCATAAAAATTCAAATTTGGAAAATTGCGAAATTTTCGCCAAATTTCCATTTTTTTTCACAAATAAATGCAGGTAATATCAAAGAAATGTTACCAGTATCATGAAGTACAATATGTCACTAGAAAACATTGTGAGAATCATTAGGATCCGTTGAAGAGTTCCAGAGTCATAACCTCATAAAGGGACAGTGGTCAGAATTGTAAAAATTGGCCCGGTCATTAACGTGCAAACCAGCCTTGGGGGTTAAGGGGTTAATGGCATCAGTAAAATGATACATGTTTATTGGTTTGCACTTGTGTGCTGATGTACAAGGCAAACTGTCATGGCAAGGGTTAAAGGGAGATAAAATTAAGGAAAATCTTCAGAATTAAAACATTGCAGGCAGTAAAAATTGTTGTGAATAATATGACAGATTAAACCCTTTTTTTTCCCGTTATTGTCAGTTCTGCTTTATAAGAAATATAGAATTATGCCAAACTTTTCCAGGCTTAAGTGAAGGAAATACTCAAATAAGGGTTTTTATTTTTGGCAAGAAATGTTCATTAGTCTAATGGACCATATGTGATTTGTGAAATGTTAAACTGCGAAACGCTCGCTCTTCCTTAGTGTGGAATATGCAGATTGTATTAGTTTGTGCACTATGAATGTGAGCCGAGTATTTTAGCCTTTGAGGCTTTGGAAATAGCTCATAAGGCTCCAAGATAATCTATGACCTACTGTTTACTTAGAATCTCTTGTAATGAGACTGACTCACTATATGCTGTGATAACAGGGAGGCACTGCTGATTCTATGAAGTCTTAGGCCAGGTTCACATTGTGTTAACAGCAGCCCGTTCAACACATGCATTAACAGGCTGCGGTTAACGCAAGTGCCGAAGTGTCATCTCGCTATCGCAGATAGAGCTAGCAGATGTTCTATCTGCGCTAGCAGTGACGGACCCGGAAACGCTGCAGCCGCGTCCCAGGGTCCGTCACTCAATGACGGCACATCGCTAACGCACGCCCATTGTGGGCATGCGCTAGTGATGCGTCCAACATAGGAATTAATGGCAGCGTTAACTGACTACGTTGCACCGCGATATGCCGCGGTGTAATGTAGTTCGTCTAACGGGCGCCTCTAACGCAGTGTGCACCCAGCCTAAGGCTAAGTTCACATGTCCAGTAATCATCCTATAAAACTGATCAAGCTGCAACCCGTTAACAAAAACGTTGTGCCGACACAATGTTTTTGTCCACCTGAAAAAAAATGTTTCAACTGGATCCGTTTTTTTAACATTGAAGTCTATGGAAAATGGATCCTTTTCAAATTGGAGAAAAATGCATGGCTATTTAATGGATTTGTTTTCTATAGATTTTCAACTTGCATCCCATCAGACAGAAAGGCTTGAATGTAACTGCTATCTTTGCACCCCTATAAGTACTATAACTACCTATTACCTATAAACGCTTCCAAATTGCTGTATATGCATATATTGTTATCCTCTTATAAACAGAATATAGAGATGAAGTGATTCTAAACAAACTGATGTGCTAAGAATTAAAAAAAAGATATTTAATGCTATTTTGCTAAATTTTAAGAGCTTGGAAAGGATTGAAAGCTATAAACTATTTTACTCGCCTCTCCCATGTCCTTCCTCTATTGGCCTTGCTGCCGCTCACTTATCCATTCACTCCTCTTATGTTCTTTACTTTTTCTGGGTCCTGTGATGAGTGACACTGTTGACTTAGCTGCACGCAATCTTGTGGGGTGCAAGACATATCATTGACATGCATCATACCATGACATGACATGCATCATAGGGGAGATCGGGGGGATGAGGAATATAGAAGGGTGGTGTCGAATTTCGTGGATTGGTGCAATGGTAACTATCTACAACTAAATGTTAAGAAAACCAAGGAGTTGGTGGCCAACTATAGCAGGATAAAGATGAAATGCTTACCGATCACTATTGCTGGTCAGGAGGTAGAGCAGGTGGAGAGTTACAAATATTTGGGGGTCCATTTGGATAGCAAACTGGACTGGAGATGCCACTCAGAGACTGTCTACAAGAAGGGGATGAGCAGATTGTATTTCCTAAGGAAACTGAGGTCTTTTAATGTGTGTAGCAAAATGTTAGAAATGTTCTACCAGTCTGTAGTGGCAGGTGCCATCTTTTTTGCAATCATATGCTGGGGTAATAGTGTGCGGGCCTCTGATGCTAATAAGCTGAATAAGCTTATCAAAAAGGCAAGCTCTGCTGTCGGCTGCAATCTGGACTCTCTTGAGGAGGTAGTGGAGAGAAGAACTCTGAAAAAGTGTATGGCAATCATGAACAATAATGCACATCCACTATATGAGCTATTCATGAGACAGAAGAGCACCTTCAGTAACCGGCTAATACTTCTGAGGTGTAAGAAGGAAAAATTTAGGAAATCGTTTGTGCCAACTGCTATGGGGATGTACAACAATAACATTAGGGTTAAATCATAAAGGGGATTGTCTACTTTATTTCTTCTACTTTTCAGTTCACCCGCTGTGTTTGTCCTATTCTAATGTATAATGTCCTTCTGTCAACAAACTGTCATGTCAATTATGTAATTCATTTTATGATTCTTATGATGTAAGTTGTGCTGCTGTGATACCATAATTTCCCACGGGATCAATAAAGTGTATCGTATTGTATCGTATCGTACCCCACGTGATTGAATGGTGTCTAGTCAATGGCAGAACCAGAAAAGAGAAGACCCAGAAGAAGGCTGAAGAGGACTAAATAGAGGAGCAGGCAGCTCTGGGACAGGTAGAGAGCTGAAACTAGGTGTTATAGTTTATTGGGTTTTTTAAAGCCTTCTTGACCCTCAAGAAGCTCCATATCAACCTTCTCTATGGCTATGGAGAGGTGAGAATAAGAGTCAATTTATTTTCGGCAACCATTAATGCGGCAAAATCTGGGCAATGCAGTTCAGTGCTCTGCATCTGTTCATAGAAAGGATGCCCCAGAGTTAGAAAAAGTACAGAGCATGGAGGATCTTGGCTATGAGGAAAGATTAAAATGAAATGCATTTGGTCTTGAATGGAGACATCTAATGGAGGACACGAATGGTCCTTACAAAAATAGGGTGTAAAGCTGTTTGATGTAAAATTCCCTCAAAAGACAATGGGGCACGCCATCTGAATGGAATATAAAAAGTTCAATCTTGAGATGAGCAGATTAATCCATGGAGGAATAAGTTCAAGTCAAATATCCTGAGAAAGGGGAGAAAGCTGCGTTTGTGCCAGCGAAATGTGAGGCGGGGCTGACATCCGTCCTTGGGGTGACCACCTCTCTATCTCACAGACCTGGGTAAGCTTGTCCCCTTGCACTTTTTAGGTATTATCCTGTGTGATGTGTGTGTATTTAATTAATATGGGGACATCCTTTTTCCGTGGTCTTGTTTTTGCATCATGACTATAATATAATGCCTGATACCTTGCACTGCTGAGGTGGTTTCCTCTCTTCCTGACTGTACCTCCGTGGAGTATGGGTTACTTTATTTATTGTGGTTTATTCTTTTTTTTATATTTAATAAAGATTTATGCTGTTTTTTAGTAAAATTATTGTCTGGTACTCCTTTTTCTCCTATTTGCCAGTGTTTCAGAATATGTTGGTGCTATAAAAACAAAAAAATATTATAATTAAGGGTGCCAACACTTTCGGCCATGACTGTAGCAGGAAAAGATTTACTAAGCTTAAAGGGGCAAGTTAGTATGTTTTTTTATAAAATTTTAGGCTTTTACGTAATAGCCTTAAATTTGACCTTTAATGACATTAGGATTGCCAGTATTCCAGTAGTAATCGTTGTTTGTGTTTTTCGACAAGTGTCTCCGAAAAGGATAGTTGGCTGTCGTTAGAATCAAATTTTATTAGTAACTTTCGATATTCTGATATTTGGAAACTGTTTCTATCGTTATTTTTTAAAGAAAGTAAAAGGAAATTACAAAAAGAGTTCACTGTAATAGGATGCCAGTGATATAACACGTCAGATTGTGGAAATTCTTCTCTTCTATATATTCTATGATCACTAAGAGAGATATTATTGAAACGTGGTAGTGTTTAGGAACCACAGCCACTCTGCCACAATACGGAGACCATGTAAATTTACAGAGGTGCATATTACATAAAAGCTGCCAATTGTCTGTTGATTCAGTAACTATACAGTCACTAACCAGTAATGGCATTAAAGGGAACCTGTCATTTATGCGTCTGAGATGACTGCTCCCCACCCCGATCCCCGTGACTGGCAAAACTCTCCCAATGCACACACGTAGGGAGAGACCTGTCAGTCTAGTGGGTTCGGTCCAGGAGAAGTTGCCGGTTAGCTACCTAGGAATAGTTATCCAAGACACATATTATGTTTACTCTGATACACCACAGCGATTAAGAGAAAATACACATGGCTGCAAAAATGAGGCCAGTGACTGATTCGTGCAGCATGAATCAGATGTCAGGTTCCCTTTAACATCAGCACAAAAACTGAGCACCGGAAGATTAATGGAATTGGTATCTATGGGTGAGTATATGCAGGCAAGCTTTATATCATGAAGGCTAATGTCAAGCATTAGATGAAGTAGTATGACGCATACTGCTACTGAACTACTTTTGTGAAATGAAGAATCATGCTTCATTATCTGACATCTGATGGATGAATCTGGATTTGGCAAATGCCAGGAGAACGTTACTTGCCTAACTGGATTGTGCCCTCTGTACAGTTTGATGGAGAAGGGATACTACTACTATGGTTGTGTTTTCAGGAGCCAGACAAGGCCTCTTTGTTCCAGTGAAGTTGAATTCTTAATGCTTCAGAATACCAAATATGTAGGACAATTATAATTTCCATCTTTGTGGGAACAGTTTTGAGAAGGCTCTTTTCTATTCCATTATGGCTGTGCCCCAATGCACAACACATCACAAAGTCATGTTGTGAAAGAACTTGACTGTTCACATAAAACCATAATCGCAACACCATCAAACACCCTTGGAATAAACTAGGATTGAAATTGCGAAACAAACCCTCACATCCAACATCAATGTCTGACCTCGTAGACACTCTACTGGATAAATGGGCAAAAAGTCCAACAGGGACCCTCCAATAGCTTGCAGAAAACTCTCTCAGACGAGTGTTTGAGCTGCAATGAAATGGGGGGTGGGTGGGACCAACCCATTATTAATACCTAGGTTTTAGAATGGGATTTCATAAAAGCTCCTGTAGATGTGCAGGTGTCCTAATACTTCTGTTCATATACTGTATATTGCATTTAGACTTCTATTTAAAATTCTTAGGTTCTTTCATGACTACAAGATATATTGTTGGCAGCAAGAAAAGGATGCAGTATCTCATACATCAGACATTCCTTGAACACCAGGCACAGAGGTGATCGGGTATAGGATGCTGTCTGCTGCTGATTACATTTCATAGTCTCCTATTTTTTCATATCAGTCGTCTCTAGTGTTTAAAATCTTCTTTCAGTTTGCTCAAGAACAACTTAGTGACAACCTGAGGACTGCTTGTGTGATATATTCACAGCACACCTCCTGCTGATGCAGCTCTTATTTTCTCTTGGTAACACTTGGTAGAACCGTATTGCTGTGCTAGTTTTTGATGTTCTGCTTTCTTACAGACTGGTTTAACCTTAGCTGAACCTTTGTAGATGAATTATAAAACATCAATGAAAGGAGTTTTTCTTTGTTTGTGTGCCAGGCAGGAGGAGAAGTGCTGTCAAATAATGCAAAAAAATGAGAATGATGCTTTTCATCAATATAAGCAGAATAAACAGTATTTATTCACCGAAATGTACCAGGTGAAAATATCTACTATATAATTGTCTAAGGGTCACTTCCATCTTTCTGTCTTGTCTGTCTGTCTTTCTGTCTGTCTGTCTGTCATGGATATTCATTGGTCGCGGCCTCTGTCTGTCATGGAAATCCAAGTCGCTGATTGGTCGCGACAAAACAGCCACGACCAATCAGCGATGGCCACAGTCTGGCGGCAAAATAGCCGCTGCTTACTCCCCGCAGTCAGTGTCCGCTCCATACTCCCCGCAGTCAGCGCTCACACAAGGTTAATGGCAGCATTAGCAGACCGCGTTATGCCGCGGTGTAAAGCACTCCGTTAACGCTGCTATTAACCCTGTGTGACCAACTTTTTACTATTGATGCTGCCTATGCAGCATCAATAGTAAAAAGATCTAATGTCAAAAATAATTTAAAAAAAAAAAATAGTTATATACTCACCGTCCGTCTGCCCCCGGATCAGGAACAAGCCTTTCCCGCTCCTCATGAAGCTCCAGTGACCGCTCCATGCATTGCGGTCACGCGAGATGAGGACGTACCGGTCTCGCGACACCGCTACGTCATCATCTCGCAAGACCGCAATGCACTCTTGGGACTGGAGCGCATGAGAAGCATCGGTAAATGCCTCGCTTGGATCCGGGGGCCAACGGAGGGTGAGTATAGAACTTTTTTTTTTTTTTAATTCTTTTTTTAAACAGGGATATGATGCCCACATTGCTATATACTATGTGGGCTGTGCAATATACTACGTGGGCTGTGCAATATACTACGTGGGCTGTACAAAATACTACATGGGCTGTGCAATGTACTACGTGGGCTGTGCAATGTACTACGTTAGCTGTGCAATATACTACGTGGGCTGTGCAATATACAAAGTGGGCTGTGCAATGTACTCCGTGGGCTGTGCAATATACTACTTGGGCTGTGCAATATACTACGTGGCTGTGTTATATATTACGTGGGCTGTGCAATGTACTACGTGGGCTGTGCCATGTACTACGTGGGCTGTGCAATGTACTATGTGGGCAGTGCAATGTACTACGTGGGCTGTGCAATGTACTACGTGGGCTGTGCAATATACTACGTGGGCTGTGCAATGTACTACATGGGCTGTGCAATGTACTATGTGGGCTCTGCAATGTACTACGTGGGCTGTGCAATATACTACGTGGGCTGTGCAATGTTCTATGTGGGCTGTGCAATGTACTACATGGGCTGTGCAATGTACTGCGTGGGCTGTGCTATATACTACTTGGCTGTGCAATATACTACGTGGCCTGTGCTGTATACTACGTGGGCTGTGTTATACACTACGTGGGCTGTTATATACTACATGGCCTGTGTTAAACACTACATGGGCTGTGTTATACACTACGTGGGCTGTGTTATATACTGTGTGCGTGGGCTGTTATAAACTAAGTGGCTGTGTTATATGCTATGTGGGCTGTTATACACTCTGTGGGTTGTGCTATATACTCCGTGGGCTGTGCTTTATACTCCGTGGGCTGTGCTATATACTACATGGCTGTGCTATATACTACGTGGCTGTGCTATATACTATGTGGCTGTGCTATTTTCTACGTGGGCTGTTATATACTACATGGCTGTGCTATATACTACATGGCCGGCCGTGAACAATCAGTGACAGGCGCAGTCCGGCCGCGAATTGGTGCGGGATTTGAACCACGCTTCGCTAATTGGTCACTGCCGGCCAAATCCTGTGTATAAATTGCATTTTTCTAAAATCTTCATAAATAAACTACATACATATTCAAGAATTCCCGATGCGTTAGAATCGGGCTACCATCTAGTATATATATATATATATATATATATATACTGCTCAAAAAAATAAAAGGAAAACTAAAATCCCACATCCTAGATATCACTGAATGAAATATTCCAATTGTAAATCTTTATTCATTACATCGTGGAATGTGTTGAGAACAAAAAAAACTAAAAATGATCAACATAAATCACAACTAATATCCCACAGAGGTCTGGAGTTGGAATGATGCTCAAAATCAAAGTGGAAAATAAAGTTACAGGCTGATATGACTTCAGTGGAAAAGCCTCAAGACAAGGAAATGATGATCAATAGTGTGTGTGACCTTCACGTGCCTGTATGACCTTACTACAACGCCAGGGCATGCCCCTGATGAGGCGGCAGATGGTCTCCTGAGGGATTTCCCCCCAGACCTGGACTAAAGCATCTGCCAACTCCTGGACAGTCTGTGGTGCAACATGACGGTGGATGGTGTGAGACATGATGTCCTAGATGTGTCTAATCGGATTCTAGTCTTGAGAACGGGTGGGCCAGTCCATAGCTTCAATGCCTTCATCTTGCAGGAACTGCTGACACACTCCAGCCACATGAGGTCTGGCATTGTCCTGCATTAGAAGGAACCCAGGGCCAACTGCACCAGCATATGGTCTCACAAGGGGTCTAAGGATCTCATCTTGGTACCTAATGGCAGTCAGGCTACCTCTGGCGAGCACATGGAGGGCTGTGAGGTCCTCCAAAGAAATGCCACCCCACACTATTATTGACATATTGCCAAACTGGTCATGCTGAAGGATGTTGCAGGCAGCAGATTGCTCTCTATGGCATCTCCAGACTCTGTCATGTCTGTCACATGTACTCAGTGTGAACCTGCTTTCATCTGTGAAGAGCACAGGGCACCAGTGGTGAATATGCCAATCCTAGTGTTGTGTGGCAAATGCCAAGCATCCTGCATGGTGTTGGGCTGTGAGCACAACCCCAAACTGTGGACGTCAGGCACTCAGACCATCTTCATGGAGTCGGTTTCTAACAGCTTGTGCAGACACATGCACATTTGTGGCTTGCTGGAGGTCATTTTGCAGGGCTCTGGCAGTGATCCTCCTGTTCCTCCTTGCATAAAGGCTGAGGTAGCAGTCCAGCTGCTTGGGTGTTGCCCTCCTATGGCCCTGTTCACATCTCCTGTTGTACTGGCCTGCCTCCTGGTAGCCCCTCCAGCTTCTGGACACTACGCTGACAGACACAGCAAACCTTCTTGCCACAGCTCGCATTGATATGCCATCCTGGATGAGCTGCACTACCTGAGCCATTTGTGTGGGTTTTAGAGTCGGTCTCATGCTACCACGAGTGTGAAAGCACAACCAACATTCAAAAGTGACCAAAACATCAGCCAGAAAGCATTGGTACTGAGATGTGGTCTGTGGTCCCCACCTGCAGAACCACTCCTTTACTGAATGTGTCTTGATTAGTGTTGAGCATTCCGATACCGCAAGTATCGGGTATCGGCCGATACTTGCGGTATCGGAATTCCGATACCGAGATCTGGTATTTTTGTGATATCGGAAATCAGAATCGGAAGTTCTCAGTGTATGGTTCCCAGGGTCTGGAGGAGAGGAAACTCTCCTTCAGGCCCTGGGATCCATATTCATGTGTAAAATAAAGAATAAAAATAAAAAATAGGGATATACTCACCCTCTGACGTGCCCTGGTTGTAAACGCTGCAACCGGCAGCCTCCGTTCCTAAGAATGAGCGAGTGAAGGACCTTCGATGACGTCGCGGCTTGTGATTGGTCGCGTGAGTGGTCACGTGACCGCTCACGCGACCAATCACAAGCTGCAACGTCATCGCAGGTCTTTCACTCCCTGCATTCTTATGAACGGAGGCAGACGCTTGGACCGGTGAGAGCCGGGGCCGCCGGAGGGGTGAGTATATCAATATTTTTTCTTTTTATTCTTTATTTTACACATGAATATGGATCCCAGGGCCTGAAGGAGAGTTTCCTCTCCTTCAGACCCTGGGAACCATCCAGGATACCTTCCGATACTTGTGTCCCATTGACTTGTATTGGTATCGGGTATCGGTATTGGCGATATACGATATTTTTCGGATATCGTCCGATACAATCCGATACCGATACTTTCAAGTATCGGAAGGTATCGCTCAACACTAGTCTTGATAATTGCCAATAATTTCCATCAACAGCATGTGAAATTGATTGTCAAACAGTGCTGCTTCTTAAGTGGACAGCTTGATTTCACAGAAGTATGATATTTTTTGAGCACTGTACAGTATATATTTATTTATTATGCACAGAGCACAGGTGTAAAAAGGTCGAAATGATGTGTTTATTCAAGACTCTCCATTTTCACATTCTCTCTTTAAAGTGCTGCCTCTACTCTTTCTTTGCATATACAGTATACTGTTACAGTGCAAGAGTTTTAGGCATGTGTGTTAAAATGCTGCAGAGTAAATATGTTTTAAAAAAATGCTAATAGATTATTTTTTATCAATTATTAATATACAAAGTAATTGAACGAGAGAAATTTAAATTAAAGCAATATTTTGTGCAAACTCCCTTTGCCTTCCAAACAGCATCAGTTCTTCTAGGCACACTTTCACAAAGACAGGGATTTTGCAGGATCATAGTTAGGTGTAAAAGTAACCAATTATACCAAACGTGTGATATCTTTATATTTAGGTTGAAATACAGTCGTTATCGGAATCAAAAACAGCTGTGTCGGAGGCTTAAAAGTGTAAAAGTGAGAGATGAACAGCTAAACTGTGCTACAAAGGTGAGGTTGTGGAAGATAGTTTCATGTTGCAGCAAAGTGTGAAAAATTGCTTCCATAGAAATCAAAAGGATAAGTAGTAACCAGGTGCTGTTGATAAAATTCTATTGATTACTTTTTTCCATCAGCAAGCATTTTTGGCATTACACACATGTCCTGAGTATCCCAGTCCGTTCTTCCTTCCCCTGGGGCGCTGCCTTTTTTTGTGGTCCAAGTCAGGTATTGTATGTGTGGCGCCCCTAGGGGTATTTGCCACAAAAATAGTTATTGACACCAAATACAAATACTAAAATAGCAAGACTGCACTACCTTCTCCGGCCAGAAGGGGGAGCTCCAGAGACTCCCCTTGATCTATTCTGGTCTGAGAAAAGGACTGGCAGTTGGGTTGAGGAGCTGAAAATGAGAGGTCATATAACTGAACTCCTAACAGCCCTATGACGGATTATAGGCCTGTAATACCCATAGTAGGAAAAGAGGAATAGAGAAAAAGGACATTGTGAGAACCGGGTAGCAATAACCTCTACCCAGAATAGGCGCAGAGATGGATACCGGATCCGTGGCTATATTCATTATATATAATACAGCAACCGGAAAGAAGTGAGGTGATATCAGCTTCACCAGGGTAAGACGCAGCAACAGACACAGAGTTCAGCGGTACTCCCAGAGGGGGTAAGCCGACAAAAAGGACTCGGGTTGTCCGTCGAACCAGAGCACAGAAGAGACAGATTGGGTCGGCAGCCAGTTCACAAACAGCAGCAGGGCCATACAGAAACTGCGCATAATAAGAGGTGGAAATCCTGACAGGGTCAAAGTAATTCAGAGTTCTTAAACAGACTCCGGTGACAGTATTGGTTGCAAATCCCTTTTTGTTGAAGTAAACTGGTTAAACGTTTCAGTGCTTCAGTCTTTCATTTGGACAATAGCCATCGATCCAGGATCGGGGTCATCACAGCTGAGAGGACCTGCTGCTGATCAAGTAAGTGTCTGTTCCTTCATGATATCCCTTGCACTGTGCATCGCCTGAGGCCACAGCACCGTGTCAAGCCACTAGTGACATCCCCCTCAAGAGACGGACCTCATTGATCTGGTGCTGGGTACCTCGGTCTCCCGGGCGTCACAACTGGCGTCACGAACAGGATTGGGCCAGCCCGTACACCAGGTATTGTGTGCCGTAATTGGAGTCTGAAACTGTGAAAATTTGGATGAAAAATCTTGGAAATTGACTTTATTAAAGAAAATCCCGTTCCCCATTGAAAACTATTGAAAGTGACTTTTCTCCATTGGTTATAATGGGGTAAAAATGGCCGCCATCCCCTGATGTGATCATCTCATAAGCGTTAGGCACAAAACTGTTAATTGAGCTACGTCATTACCCAAGCCCCAGTCTAACTGAAAAACTTCAAAATCCACCATCACAGAGTGTGCGGCAGTTAGAGGCAGCAGGGGGCGTGTCATTGTCATCCTGCTGCACAGAGGAACAAATCTACATTATCTAGACGGAAGCTGGGACCAGAGGGGTCTGGATTAACTAAGGGGGTACAGTATGTCGCAGCACGGAGACGGCGCAGCACCCGGCGACGCTAATGCAGCTGAAAGACAGAGTGTCGATAGAGAGCCTGGCAGCGCAGCAGTGCAAGGAGTGGCACCCATCATGCCGGTGTTGATGCCATATACCCCGGGTGGCCCGTGGCTTCCAATGTATGAAGGTGAACCTAATACCCTTGACGGTTTCAGGGAAAAGATGCTGGCTCATTTTGATATGTTCCCCGTGGGTGAAGCTCAGCGTGTTAGTCTCCTGATGATGCAGTTAAGTGGCCATGCTAAGCGAGAAGTCACGGCATGGGCAACTGATCTAAAAGGTACTGTTGAACGCATATTTGCTGGATTAAAAGCTACATTTGAAACCACTACCAGCAGCAAAGCTAAAGTACGATTCTTTAATTGCAAACAAAAAGCTAATGAGGGCGTGAGAGATTTTGCCTTAAACCTGCAGGAAGCCCTTAAATCACTTACACTGGCTGAACCCATTTTTAACACAGGAGCCGATAAACTGCTAAGAGACCAATTTATTGAGGGACTCTACACCCCTTCTCACCGGGGGCATGTGAGCATGCTTGTTTTTAAGAACCCTGAATTGACATTTGCCCAATTAAAGGAGAGCGCTATACGTCTCCAGGTGGATCGGGATCAGGATCTCACACAACCCATGGCAGATGCACTTCAGCAACGGGGAATGCCAGTGACATCAGCTACGTCCGGTGCCAGTGCTAAGTCCCTGGGGCCTATTACTAATGAGGCTCTTCAGCAAAAGCTTGACTCTTTAACTGATGTTGTTGCTTCAATGGCTAAAACCATGCAGGAGATGAGAGAACCCAAGATGGAGTTGGCAAACCCTAGAGAGGATGTTCCATGGATGAGGTCCCGGAGATACCCGACATGGAGAGGACGACCCCGTGACCGCTACCAACCGGATGGACAGCCCATTTGCCGCCGTTGCCAGCAGCCAGGCCACTTTGCACGAAATTGTGATTTAAATGGGAATCCCCTGGGAATGCGGGCCGCTTCGCAGGAATGAATTTTCAAGGCCCAACACCCTGGCATGACAGGTACATCGGAGGACGACCCATCATCCCTATCGTGCTGGACGGAATTCCCCTCAACGCTTTGCTGGATACAGGTTCCCAGATTTCATCCATACCATATATCCTTTATAAGAGGTACTGGGCTGAGGTAGATATTGATAAAGGACCCTCTGATGTTGAACTAGATATATGGGCCAGTAATGGTAAGTTGGTACCGAAACTAGGATTCAGGGAGATGACCATAAAGATTGGTAAAGCAGAATTGAAGAAACAGGGTATAATTGTCGTTGATGTTGACCGACAGAACTGTGAACCAACTGTATTGATAGGAATGAATGTGTTAGAGAACTGCTTTTCCGAAGTTATCTCTGTCTTACAACAAATTGCTGAAACTGCCCGATCCTGCCAGCAGAGAGTTCTCTGGAGGGAAATAAAAGTATTAATGTTAAGGCAACAGATAGAAGTTGCAGGTGGAGAAATCGGCAGTGTGAGGGTGAGTGATCCAACGTCTATTGTAATCCCACCAAAAACAGAAATGCTGGTATGGTGTAGAGCGGCCATTGGTACTAAAGGACGAGACTATCAAGCCTTAATAGAACCAGCGTACACCGACAGCAGGCCCACTATACTCACGGCACGAGGGGTGGTCGAGGTACACCGGGGACGGGTGCCGGTACGACTTTTGAACTGTGGGGAGGAAGAGGTCACTTTGTCAAGGTACGCTACAGTGGCAAAGTTATATACTGTTGACAACAATGCCATCACAACTGTTGAGCCCTTAGAATCGACCTGTCAGGTGGAAAATAACGGCTCAGATGGAGGATTGGTGTCAACAGCTAGACGTGGGTGTAGATTCAACACCTACCCATCAAAGACAAGGGGTGTATAGATTAGTGACGGAATATGAACAGGTCTTCATTAAACACCCATTGGACTTCAGACGGATAGAAGGGGTGGAACATACAATCCCCACCGGTGACCATCCCCCGATAAAAGAAAGATATAGACCCATACCGCCCGCTCACTATCAATGTGCAAAGGACATGCTGAGAGAGATGAAACAGGCCGTGGTAATAAGAGATAGTTGTAGCCCTTGGGCGGCCCCTCTGGTGATTGTCAAAAAAAAGGACGGAACCATGAGAATGTGCGTAGACTACCGGCGGATTAATAACATCACCCACAAAGACGCCTATCCCTTGCCTAGGATAGAAGAGTCCTTGACTGCTTTGAAATCTGCTAATTATTTTTCCACCTTAGACTTAACAAGTGGGTATTGGCAAGTCCCTGTGGCTGAGAGAGATAAAGAAAAAACGGCATTCACCACACCAATGGGTCTAAGCGAATTTAATCGCATGCCGTTCGGACTCTGCAACGCATCCGTTACTTTCCAGCGACTGATGGAATGTTGCCTCGGACACAAGAACTTCGAGACCATCCTCCTGTACCTAGATGATGTGATCGTCTACTCAAAGACTTACGAACAGCACTTAACAGACCTGGCAGAGGTGTTCGAAGCCTTATCCAAGTATGGTATGAAAATCAAACCATCCAAATGTCACCTTCTCAAGCCAAAGGTACAATACTTAGGGCACATCGTGAGTTCGGAGGGAGTAGCACCGGATCACGAGAAAATAACTGCCATAAGGGATTGGCCAAGACCTACCAACGCAAAAGAAGTGAGGCAATTCTTGGGATTAGTGGGTTACTATCGTAGATTTATAAAAGGATTTACCAAATTGGCAGCACCCTTGCAAGATGCTTTGATAGGGCAGACGAAGAAACCTTCAAACCGAAACCCTCCTTTTCAGTGGAACGACGAAAGAGAAGACTCCTTTGAACAACTAAAGAAGGCACTAACCAGAGAAGAAGTTCTGGTGTATCCGGATTACCATCAACCTTTCATCCTCTACACCGATGCCAGTAATGTGGGATTGGGAGCGGTGCTGTCACAAAAGCAAGAAGGTCGGGAGAAAGTCATCGCCTTTGCAAGTAGAAAACTCCGGCCTACTGAAAGAAATTCTGAAAATTATAGCTCCTTCAAATTGGAGCTACTGGCAGTAGTTTGGGCTGTGACTGAACGTTTCAAACACTATTTGACCGGTGCAGAATTTATTGTCTATACTGACAACAATCCATTGACCCACCTAGACACGGCTAAATTAGGTGCGTTAGAACAGCGATGGATAGCCCGGTTATCTAATTACAACTTCGTGATCAAGTATCGAGCAGGTCACAAGAATGGAAATGCCGATGCCCTATCCCGGATGCCACACTTGAGAGATGTAGAAGAAGAAACGGGGGAGCTTGAAGAAATTGAACTACCAGCCTTTCATCAGCCCAAGGTAAAACATCGTCAGTCAATTACCTATCAGAAACAACAAGAAGTGAATTCTAATCCGTTAGCACACCATAGATGGGCTGACACCCAAGATAGCAATCCGGCTGTGAAGCTAGTGAAGGAACTATTGACTGAGCAAAGTGCATATCCCGATGAGGATGCCCCAGAAGAGACACATCAACTCTGGAAAGAGAGAGGCAAAATGTCCCTGTATCAAGGGAAACTCTGTAGAAGATACACCAATCCGAAAACGCATGAATTGGTTTGGCAGATTATCGTGCCTAAACAAGATGTGAGGATGGTCCTCAAGGCTTACCACAATGGTGCTGGTCACTTTGGTTGGAAAAAGCTAGTACTTCTGAGAGAAAGATTTTATTGGGTCGGGATGAGAAAATCAATCGAACAGTGGTGTAGAAACTGTGGCCCGTGCTACCTCAGAAGCAACGATCAAAAGAGCCAAAGAGCACCACTGCAGCCCATAATCACCAAACAACCACTTGAATTGGTAGCCATGGACCACGTAAAGTTGACACCGAGCCGGTCCGGTTATGTCTATGCCTTGACCATCGTGGATCATTATTCGCGCTTCTTGGTAGTAGTACCTGTAAAAGATCCGACTGCAAAAACAGCAGCCAAAGCGTTCCAAACGTACTTTTGTAGACCCCATGGATATCCGGAACAGGTTCTCACTGACCAGGGTACAGCCTTCGAATCAGAGATCTTCAGAGAATTCTGTAATATGTATGGTTGCAAAAAGATCCGGGCGACGGCCTATCATCCGCAAACAAATGGCTTATGTGAGAAGATGAACCATATTGTGATAGACCTACTAAAGACTTTACCTGAAACGGAAAGGAATCAATGGCCAGAGAAATTGCCTGACTTGGTGGATCTGTATAATCATGTCCCGGTGAGCTCTACCAACTGCACCCCAGCTTATCTTATGCGTGCAAGACCCGGCCAATTGCCAATCGATCTAGAAATGGGAATTCTGAAACCATACGCAGAAGTTCAAGACTCCAATTGGGATGTCGTACGGCAAAAGCAGTATCGCCAAGTGCAAGAGAGTGTGGAAAGAAGCCTCCAGCAAACCAGAGAAAGACAAGAGCGAACTTTCAACCAGAATGCTCTAGCAACTCCATTAAGACCGGGTGACCAAGTACTCAAGAGGAATCGTCGAACCAATAAACTGGATAATCAATGGGAAGCCATACCCTACACAGTTTTACCAACAAGAATGGATAATCCTAAAATGTGTCTCATTAGCAAAAACGGAGGTTTAACATCTGTACTAGTGTCAAGAGACAATCTTAAATTATGTCCCGAAATGTTGAAAGAGCCAGAAGTTGTCCAGCCAGAATCAGAAGTTATTCAACCTATACAGGTTCAACCAGTAAAGGAAAAAGAGGAGGAAATTTATCACACCTGTATAGGAGACTTTCTCAAAACCCTATTAACATACCATGGTGCAGTAGTGGTTCCCATGGTGGCCTTTTATCCAACACCGAATCCAATGTTAGAAGTCCCAAGACAGGAAGAGGCTGACCCTGTACTACAAGAGGTTCCAGGTCAGGAAGAACAGATTCCTGATCAGAGTGATCCCATTCACGGTGGACTTGCCAACCCCATAGTGGTGGAATTATCTTTAGCAGAGAGGGCAGATACTATATCCGCAGTAGACAATAGTACACCACATAAAGAGACACCGCTATTACACAGATCCCAGCATAGTACCCAGGGTCAATTACCGGCCAGGTATGCGGATTACCAACTATAAGACTATAGTCATTGTTATCGTTCTGTAACGTTTAAGCCCAGTACCTACAGAGACTTACCTGTATGAACTTTTCGCATATTCTTGAACTTTTTATCAGCCCAGAAACACTAAATCAAAGCTCCGGAAAGACTGCTTTGTGAACTTTGCTTCCTAGTACCTTCAAAGATAGAACTGTATTAATGGACGCTATTTGAAGTGACTTTTTACAGAATTCCATTTTTTTTTGTTTCTTTGAGTGGTTTTTGTAACTTTTCATTTTTAAGACTCTGTACATACCAATTGTTATTTCAAAATGTTATCGTCCCACAGTCCCGGAGTACTGTTCTTAACTAAGGGGGAATGTGGTGCCCCTAAGGGTATTTGCCACAAAAATAGCTATTGACACCAAATACAAATACTAAAATAGCAAGACTGCACTACCTTCTCCGGCCAGAAGGGGGAGCTCCAGAGACTCCCCTTGATCTATTCTGGTCTGAGAAAAGGACTGGCAGTTGGGTTGAGGAGCTGAAAGTGAGAGGTCGTATAACTGAACTCCTAACAGCCCTATGACGGATTATAAGCCTGTAATACCCATAGTAGGAAAAGAGGAATAGAGAAAAAGGACATTGTGAGAACCGGGTAGCAATAACCTCTACCCAGAATAGGCGCAGAGACGGATACCGGATCCGTGGCTATATTCATTATATATAATACAGCAACCGGAAAGAAGTGAGGTGATATCAGCTTCACCAGGGTAAGACGCAGCAACAGACACAGAGTTCAGCGGTACTCCCAGAGGGGGTAAGCCGACAAAAAGGACTCGGGTTGTCCGTCGAACCAGAGCACAGAAGAGACAGATTGGGTCGGCAGCCAGTTCACAAACAGCAGCAGGGCCATACAGAAACTGCGCATAATAAGAGGTGGAAATCCTGACAGGGTCAAAGTAATTCAGAGTTCTTAAACAGACTCCGGTGACAGTATTGGTTGCAAATCCCTTTTTGTTGAAGTAAACTGGTTAAACGTTTCAGTGCTTCAGTCTTTCATTTGGACAATAGCCATCGATCCAGGATCGGGGTCATCACAGCTGAGAGGACCTGCTGCTGATCAAGTAAGTGTCTGTTCCTTCATGATATCCCTTGCACTGTGCATCGCCTGAGGCCACAGCACCGTGTCAAGCCACTAGTGACATCCCCCTCAAGAGACGGACCTCATTGATCTGGTGCTGGGTACCTCGGTCTCCCGGGCGTCACAACTGGCGTCACGAACAGGATTGGGCCAGCCCGTACACCAGGTATTGTGTGCCGTAATTGGAGTCTGAAACTGTGAAAATTTGGATGAAAAATCTTGGAAATTGACTTTATTAAAGAAAATCCCGTTCCCCATTGAAAACTATTGAAAGTGACTTTTCTCCATTGGTTATAATGGGGTAAAAATGGCCGCCGTCCCCTGATGTGATCATCTCATAAGTAGTGTTGAGCGATACCGTCCGATACTTGAAAGTATCGGTATCGGAAAGTATCGGCCGATACCGGCAAAATATCGGATCCAATCCGATACCGATACCCGATACCAATACAAGTCAATGGGACTCAGGTATCGGACGGTATTCCTGATGGTTCCCAGGGTCTGAAGGAGAGGAAACTCTCCTTCAGGCCCTGGGAACCATATAAATGTGTAAAATAAAGAATTAAAATAAAAAATATCGCTATACTCACCTGTCCGACGCAGCCGGGACCTCGGCGATTGTAAGCGGCAGCGTTGTTTCTTTAAAATTCGCGCTTTTACTTGCTTACGTGAATTCCCGGCTTCTGATTGGTCAGGGCGGCCATGTTGCCGGGACTCGGACCAATCACAGCAAGCCGTGACGAAATTACGTCACGGCTTGCTGTGATTGGTCCGCGTCCCGGCAATATGGCGCCGTGACCAATCACAAGCCGTGACGTCACGGGAGGCTGGACACGCGCGCTTTTCAAAATAAGCGCGTGTCCAGCCTCCCGTGACGTCACGGCTTGTGATTGGTTAATGGCGGCCATGTTCCTGGGACGCGGACCAATCACAGCAAGCCGTGACGTAATTTCGTCACGGCTTGCTGTGATTGGTCCGCATCCCGGCAATATGGCGCCGTGACCAATCACAAGCCGTGACGTCACGGGAGGCTGGACACGCGCGCTTTTCAAAATAAGCGCGTGTCCAGCCTCCCGTGACGTCACGGCTTGTGATTGGTTAATGGCGGCCATGTTCCTGGGACGCGGACCAATCACAGCAAGCCGTGACGTAATTTCGTCACGGCTTGCTGTGATTGGTCCGCGTCCCGGCAACATGGCCGCCCTGACCAATCAGAAGCCGGGAATTCACGTAAGCAAGTAAAAGCGCGAATTTTAAACAAACAACGCTGCCGGTTCCTTCGCTGAGGTCCCGGCTGCGTCGGAGAGGTGAGTATAGCGATTTTTTTTATTTTAATTCTTTCTTTTACACCTTTTTACATTAATGTTGTTTCGATACCGATATCCGATATTACAAAAATATCGGATCTCGGTATCGGAAATTCCGATACAGCAAGTATCGGCCGATACCCGATACTTGCAGCATCGGAATGCTCAACACTACTCATAAGCGTTAGGCACAAAACTGTTAATTGAGCTACGTCATTACCCAAGCCCCAGTCTAACTGAAAAACTTCAAAATCCACCATCACAGAGCGTGCGGCAGTTAGAGGCAGCAGGGGGCGTGTCATTGTCATCCTGCTGCACAGAGGAACAAATCTACATTATCTAGACGGAAGCTGGGACCAGAGGGGTCTGGATTAACTAAGGGGGTACAGTATGTCGCAGCACGGAGACGGCGCAGCACCCGGCGACGCTAATGCAGCTGAAAGACAGAGTGTCGATAGAGAGCCTGGCAGCGCAGCAGTGCAAGGAGTGGCACCCATCATGCCGGTGTTGATGCCATATACCCCGGGTGGCCCGTGGCTTCCAATGTATGAAGGTGAACCTAATACCCTTGACGGTTTCAGGGAAAAGATGCTGGCTCATTTTGATATGTTCCCCGTGGGTGAAGCTCAGCGTGTTAGTCTCCTGATGATGCAGTTAAGTGGCCATGCTAAGCGAGAAGTCACGGCATGGGCAACTGATCTAAAAGGTACTGTTGAACGCATATTTGCTGGATTAAAAGCTACATTTGAAACCACTACCAGCAGCAAAGCTAAAGTACGATTCTTTAATTGCAAACAAAAAGCTAATGAGGGCGTGAGAGATTTTGCCTTAAACCTGCAGGAAGCCCTTAAATCACTTACACTGGCTGAACCCATTTTTAACACAGGAGCCGATAAACTGCTAAGAGACCAATTTATTGAGGGACTCTACACCCCTTCTCACCGGGGGCATGTGAGCATGCTTGTTTTTAAGAACCCTGAATTGACATTTGCCCAATTAAAGGAGAGCGCTATACGTCTCCAGGTGGCAGAGGCACCTCGGGATCAGGATCTCACACAACCCATGGCAGATGCACTTCAGCAACGGGGAATGCCAGTGACATCAGCTACGTCCGGTGCCAGTGCTAAGTCCCTGGGGCCTATTACTAATGAGGCTCTTCAGCAAAAGCTTGACTCTTTAACTGATGTTGTTGCTTCAATGGCTAAAACCATGCAGGAGATGAGAGAACCCAAGATGGAGTTGGCAAACCCTAGAGAGGATGTTCCATGGATGAGGTCCCGGAGATACCCGACATGGAGAGGACGACCCCGTGACCGCTACCAACCGGATGGACAGCCCATTTGCCGCCGTTGCCAGCAGCCAGGCCACTTTGCACGAAATTGTGATTTAAATGGGAATCCCCTGGGAATGCGGGCCGCTTCGCAGGAATGAATTTTCAAGGCCCAACACCCTGGCATGACAGGTACATCGGAGGACGACCCATCATCCCTATCGTGCTGGACGGAATTCCCCTCAACGCTTTGCTGGATACAGGTTCCCAGATTTCATCCATACCATATATCCTTTATAAGAGGTACTGGGCTGAGGTAGATATTGATAAAGGACCCTCTGATGTTGAACTAGATATATGGGCCAGTAATGGTAAGTTGGTACCGAAACTAGGATTCAGGGAGATGACCATAAAGATTGGTAAAGCAGAATTGAAGAAACAGGGTATAATTGTCGTTGATGTTGACCGACAGAACTGTGAACCAACTGTATTGATAGGAATGAATGTGTTAGAGAACTGCTTTTCCGAAGTTATCTCTGTCTTACAACAAATTGCTGAAACTGCCCGATCCTGCCAGCAGAGAGTTCTCTGGAGGGAAATAAAAGTATTAATGTTAAGGCAACAGATAGAAGTTGCAGGTGGAGAAATCGGCAGTGTGAGGGTGAGTGATCCAACGTCTATTGTAATCCCACCAAAAACAGAAATGCTGGTATGGTGTAGAGCGGCCATTGGTACTAAAGGACGAGACTATCAAGCCTTAATAGAACCAGCGTACACCGACAGCAGGCCCACTATACTCACGGCACGAGGGGTGGTCGAGGTACACCGGGGACGGGTGCCGGTACGACTTTTGAACTGTGGGGAGGAAGAGGTCACTTTGTCAAGGTACGCTACAGTGGCAAAGTTATATACTGTTGACAACAATGCCATCACAACTGTTGAGCCCTTAGAATCGACCTGTCAGGTGGAAAATAACGGCTCAGATGGAGGATTGGTGTCAACAGCTAGACGTGGGTGTAGATTCAACACCTACCCATCAAAGACAAGGGGTGTATAGATTAGTGACGGAATATGAACAGGTCTTCATTAAACACCCATTGGACTTCAGACGGATAGAAGGGGTGGAACATACAATCCCCACCGGTGACCATCCCCCGATAAAAGAAAGATATAGACCCATACCGCCCGCTCACTATCAATGTGCAAAGGACATGCTGAGAGAGATGAAACAGGCCGTGGTAATAAGAGATAGTTGTAGCCCTTGGGCGGCCCCTCTGGTGATTGTCAAAAAAAAGGACGGAACCATGAGAATGTGCGTAGACTACCGGCGGATTAATAACATCACCCACAAAGACGCCTATCCCTTGCCTAGGATAGAAGAGTCCTTGACTGCTTTGAAATCTGCTAATTATTTTTCCACCTTAGACTTAACAAGCGGGTATTGGCAAGTCCCTGTGGCTGAGAGAGATAAAGAAAAAACGGCATTCACCACACCAATGGGTCTAAGCGAATTTAATCGCATGCCGTTCGGACTCTGCAACGCATCCGTTACTTTCCAGCGACTGATGGAATGTTGCCTCGGACACAAGAACTTCGAGACCGTCCTCCTGTACCTAGATGATGTGATCGTCTACTCAAAGACTTACGAACAGCACTTAACAGACCTGGCAGAGGTGTTCGAAGCCTTATCCAAGTATGGTATGAAAATCAAACCATCCAAATGTCACCTTCTCAAGCCAAAGGTACAATACTTAGGGCACATCGTGAGTTCGGAGGGAGTAGCACCGGATCACGAGAAAATAACTGCCATAAGGGATTGGCCAAGACCTACCAACGCAAAAGAAGTGAGGCAATTCTTGGGATTAGTGGGTTACTATCGTAGATTTATAAAAGGATTTACCAAATTGGCAGCACCCTTGCAAGATGCTTTGATAGGGCAGACGAAGAAACCTTCAAACCGAAACCCTCCTTTTCAGTGGAACGACGAAAGAGAAGACTCCTTTGAACAACTAAAGAAGGCACTAACCAGAGAAGAAGTTCTGGTGTATCCGGATTACCATCAACCTTTCATCCTCTACACCGATGCCAGTAATGTGGGATTGGGAGCGGTGCTGTCACAAAAGCAAGAAGGTCGGGAGAAAGTCATCGCCTTTGCAAGTAGAAAACTCCGGCCTACTGAAAGAAATTCTGAAAATTATAGCTCCTTCAAATTGGAGCTACTGGCAGTAGTTTGGGCTGTGACTGAACGTTTCAAACACTATTTGACCGGTGCAGAATTTATTGTCTATACTGACAACAATCCATTGACCCACCTAGACACGGCTAAATTAGGTGCGTTAGAACAGCGATGGATAGCCCGGTTATCTAATTACAACTTCGTGATCAAGTATCGAGCAGGTCGCAAGAATGGAAATGCCGATGCCCTATCCCGGATGCCACACTTGAGAGATGTAGAAGAAGAAACGGGGGAGCTTGAAGAAATTGAACTACCAGCCTTTCATCAGCCCAAGGTAAAACATCGTCAGTCAATTACCTATCAGAAACAACAAGAAGTGAATTCTAATCCGTTAGCACACCATAGATGGGCTGACACCCAAGATAGCAATCCGGCTGTGAAGCTAGTGAAGGAACTATTGACTGAGCAAAGTGCATATCCCGATGAGGATGCCCCAGAAGAGACACATCAACTCTGGAAAGAGAGAGGCAAAATGTCCCTGTATCAAGGGAAACTCTGTAGAAGATACACCAATCCGAAAACGCATGAATTGGTTTGGCAGATTATCGTGCCTAAACAAGATGTGAGGATGGTCCTCAAGGCTTACCACAATGGTGCTGGTCACTTTGGTTGGAAAAAGCTAGTACTTCTGAGAGAAAGATTTTATTGGGTCGGGATGAGAAAATCAATCGAACAGTGGTGTAGAAACTGTGGCCCGTGCAACCTCAGAAGCAACGATCAAAAGAGCCAAAGAGCACCACTGCAGCCCATAATCACCAAACAACCACTTGAATTGGTAGCCATGGACCACGTAAAGTTGACACCGAGCCGGTCCGGTTACGTCTATGCCTTGACCATCGTGGATCATTATTCGCGCTTCTTGGTAGTAGTACCTGTAAAAGATCCGACTGCAAAAACAGCAGCCAAAGCGTTCCAAACGTACTTTTGTAGACCCCATGGATATCCGGAACAGGTTCTCACTGACCAGGGTACAGCCTTCGAATCAGAGATCTTCAGAGAATTCTGTAATATGTATGGTTGCAAAAAGATCCGGGCGACGGCCTATCATCCGCAAACAAATGGCTTATGTGAGAAGATGAACCATATTGTGATAGACCTACTAAAGACTTTACCTGAAACGGAAAGGAATCAATGGCCAGAGAAATTGCCTGACTTGGTGGATCTGTATAATCATGTCCCGGTGAGCTCTACCAACTGCACCCCAGCTTATCTTATGCATGCAAGACCCGGCCAATTGCCAATCGATCTAGAAATGGGAATTCTGAAACCATACGCAGAAGTTCAAGACTCCAATTGGGATGTCGTACGGCAAAAGCAGTATCGCCAAGTGCAAGAGAGTGTGGAAAGAAGCCTCCAGCAAACCAGAGAAAGACAAGAGCGAACTTTCAACCAGAATGCTCTAGCAACTCCATTAAGACCGGGTGACCAAGTACTCAAGAGGAATCGTCAAACCAATAAACTGGATAATCAATGGGAAGCCATACCCTACACAGTTTTACCAACAAGAATGGATAATCCTAAAATGTGTCTCATTAGCAAAAACGGAGGTTTAACATCTGTACTAGTGTCAAGAGACAATCTTAAATTATGTCCCGAAATGTTGAAAGAGCCAGAAGTTGTCCAGCCAGAATCAGAAGTTATTCAACCTATACAGGTTCAACCAGTAAAGGAAAAAGAGGAGGAAATTTATCACACCTGTATAGGAGACTTTCTCAAAACCCTACTAACATACCATGGTGCAGTAGTGGTTCCCATGGTGGCCTTTTATCCAACACCGAATCCAATGTTAGAAGTCCCAAGACAGGAAGAGGCTGACCCTGTACTACAAGAGGTTCCAGGTCAGGAAGAACAGATTCCTGATCAGAGTGATCCCATTCACGGTGGACTTGCCAACCCCATAGTGGTGGAATTATCTTTAGCAGAGAGGGCAGATACTATATCCGCAGTAGACAATAGTACACCACATAAAGAGACACCGCTATTACACAGATCCCAGCGTAGTACCCAGGGTCAATTACCGGCCAGGTATGCGGATTACCAACTATAAGACTATACTCATTGTTATCGTTCTGTAACGTTTAAGCCCAGTACCTACAGAGACTTACCTGTATGAACTTTTCGCATATTCTTGAACTTTTTATCAGCCCAGAAACACTAAATCAAAGCTCCGGAAAGACTGCTTTGTGAACTTTGCTTCCTAGTACCTTCAAAGATAGAACTGTATTAACCCCTTAATCCCGTTTGACGTACTATCCCGTCAAGGTGACCTGGGACTTAATTCCCGGTGACGGGATAGTACGTCATACGCGATCGGCCGCGCTCACGGGGGGAGCGCGGCCGATCGCGGCCGGGTGTCAGCTGCATATCGCAGCTGACATCCGGCACTATGTGCCAGGAGCGGTCACGGACCGCCCCCGGCACATTAACCCCCGGCACACCGCGATCAAACATGATCGCGGTGTACCGGCGGTATAGGGAAGCATCGCGCAGGGAGGGGGCTCCCTGCGGGCTTCCCTGAGACCCCCGGAGCAACGCGATGTGATCGCGTTGCTGCGAGGGTCTCCTACCTCCTTCCTGGCTGCAGGTCCCGGATCCAAGATGGCCGCGGCATCCGGGTCCTGCAGGGAAGGAGGTGGCTTACCGAGTGTCTGCTCAGTGCAGACACTTGGTAAGCCTGCAGCCCTGCACAGCAGATCGCAGATCTGGCAGAGTGCTGTGCACACTGCCAGATCAATGATCTGTGATGTCCCCCCCTGGGACAAAGTAAAAAAGTAAAAAAAAATTTTTTCCACATGTGTAAAAAAAAAAGAAAAAAAATCCTAAATAAATAATAAAAAAAAAAATATATATTATTCCCATAAATACATTTCTTTATCTAAATAAAAAAAACAAAACAATAAAAGTACACATATTTAGTATCGCCGCGTCCGTAACGACCCAACCTATAAAACTGCCCCACTAGTTAACCCCTTCAGTAAACACAGTAAGAAAAAAAGAAAAAAAACGAGGCAAAAAACAACGCTTTATTACCATACCGGCGAACAAAAAGTGGAATAACACGCGATCAAAAAGACTGATATAAATATCCATGGTACCGCTGAAAACGTCATCTTGTCCCGCAAAAAACAAGCCGCTATACAGCATCATCAGCAAAAAAATAAAAAAGTTATAGTCCTGAGAATAAAGCGATACCAAAATAATTATTTTTTCTATAAAATAGTTTTTATCGTATAAAAGCGCCAAAACATAAAAAAATGATATAAATGAGATATCGCTGTAATCGTACTGACCCGTCGAATAAAAGCGCTTTATCAATTTTACCAAACGCGGAACGGTATAAACGCCTCTCCCAAAAGAAATTCATGAATAGCAGGTTTTTGGTCATTCTGCCTCACAAAAATCGGAATAAAAAGCGATCAAAAACGGTCACGTGTCCGAAAATGTTACCAATAAAAACGTCAACTCGTCCCGCAAAAAACAAGACCTCACATGACTCTGTGGAGCAAAATGTGGAAAAATTATAGGTCTCAAAATGTGGAGACGCAAAAACTTTTTTGCTATAAAAAGCGTCGCTGGTTTCACACTTGCGTTTTTGTCTGCAGCGTTTTTTGCACAAAAAAACGCATGCGTTTTTTCCCTATATTTAACATTGAAAACGCATGCGTTTTTTTGTACGCGTTTGGTCGCGTTTTCAAACGCATGCGTTTTTTTTCTGCATGCGTTCATTTTCAGAAATACAACCTGCAGTATTTTCTTGCGTTTTTAAGCACATGCGTTTGTTTGCGTTAAAAACGCATGCGTTTTTATTGGAAAAAAACAGAAAACACACTGAAAAGCCACCCACCACCATCAAGGTGATAAAGGGATCCAAACCCTAACCCTAACTCTACCCCTAACCGTTTAATGAACATTTTCTGACAGTCATAGTGCCACGTATTTAAGTGCCACGTATTTAAGTGCCACGTATTTAAGTGCCACGTATTTCAGTGCCACGTATTTCAGTGCCACGTATTTCAGTGCCACGTATTTCAGTGCCACGTATTTCAGTGCCACGTATTACGTATTTCAGTGCCACGTATTTAAGTGCCACGTATCACGTATTTCAGTGCCACGTATCACGTATTTCAGTGTCACATATTTTAGTACCACGTATTTCAGTGCCACGTATTTCAGTGCCACGTATTTCAGTGCCACGTATCACGTATTTCAGTGCCACGTGTTTCAGTGCCACGTATTTAAGTGCCACGTATCACGTATTTCAGTGCCACGTATTTCAGTGCCACGTATTTCAGTGCCACGTATTTCAGTGCCACGTATCACGTATTTCAGTGCCACGTATTTCAGTGCCACGTATTTCAGTGCCACGTATTTCAGTGCCACGTATTTCAGTGCCACGTATTACGTATTTCAGTGCCACGTATTTAAGTGCCACGTATCACGTATTTCAGTGCCACGTATTTCAGTGTCACATATTTTAGTACCACGTATTTCAGTGCCACGTATTTCAGTGCCACGTATTTCAGTGCCACGTACCACGTATTTCAGTGCCACGTGTTTCAGTGCCACGTATTTAAGTGCCACGTGCCACATATTTCAGTGCCACGTATTTCAGTGCCACGTATTTCAGTGCCACGTATTTCAGTGCCACATATTTCAGTCACGTTTAGGGTTAGGGTTAGGGGTAGGGTTAGGGCTAGGGTTGGAGGTAAAGTTAGGGTTGGGGCTAAAGTTAGGGTTAGGGTTTGGATTACATTTACGGTTTGGATTAGGGTTGGGACTAGAATTATGGGTGTGTCAGGGCTAGGGGTGTGGTTAGGGTTACCGTTGGGATTAGGGTTAGGGGTGTGTTTGGGTTAGGGTTTCAGGTAGAATTGGGGAGTTTCCACTGTCCAGGCACATCAGGGGCTCTCCAAGCGCGACATGGCGTCCAATCTCAATTCCAGCCAATTCTGCGTTGAAAAAGTAAAACAGTGCTCCTTCCCTTCCGAGCTCTCCCATGCGCCCAAAAAGGGGTTTACCCCAACATATGTGTTATCAGCGTACTCGGGACAAATTGAACAACAACTTCTGGGGTCCAAGTTCTCTTGTTATCCTTAGGAAAATAAAAATTTGGGGGGCTAAAAATCATTTTTGTGGGAAAAAAAAGATGTTTTATTTTCACGGCTCTGCGTTATAAACTGTAGTGAAACACTTGGGGGTTCAAAGTTCTCACAACACATCTAGATAAGTTCCTTGGGAGGTCTAGTTTCCAATATGGGGTCACTTGTGGGGGGTTTGTACTGTTTGGGTACATCAGGGGCTCTGCAAATGCAACGTGACGCCTGCAGACCAATCCATTTAAGGCTGCATTCCAAATGGCGCTCCTTCCCTTCCGAGCTCTGTCATGCACCCAAACAGTGGTTCCCCCCCACATATGGGGTATCAGCGTACTCAGGACAAATTGGACAACAACTTTTGGGGTCTAATTTATCCTGTTACCCTTGTGAAAATACAAAACTGGGGGCTAAAAAATCATTTTTGTGAAAAAAAAAAAGGAATTTTTATTTTCACGGCTTTGCGCTATAAACTTTAGTGAAACACTTGGGGGTTCAAAGTTCTCAAAACACATCTAGATAAGTTCCTTGGGAGGTCTAGTTTCCAATATGGGGTCACTTGTGGGGGGTTTGTACTGTTTGGGTACATCAGGGGCTCTGCAAATGCAACGTGACGGCTGCTGACCAATCCATTTAAGTCTGCATTCCAAATGGCGCTCCTTCCCTTCCGAGCTCTGTCATGCGCCCAAACAGTGGTTCCCCCCCACATATGGGGTATCAGCGTACTCAGGACAAATTGGAAAACAAATTTTGGGGTCCAATTTATTCTGTTACCCTTGTAAAAATACAAAGCTGGGGGCTAAAAAATCATTTTTGAGAAAAAAAATATATATATTTTCACGGCTCTGCGTTATAATCTGTAGTGAAACACTTGGGGGTTCAAAGCTCTCAAAACACATCTAGATAAGTTCCTTAGGGGGTCTACTTTCCAAAATGGTGTCAATTGTGGGGGGTTTCAATGTTTAGGCACATCAGGGGCTCTCCAAACGCAACATGGCGTCCCATCTCAATTCCAGTCAATTTTGCATTGAAAAGTCAAATGGCGCTCCTTCCCTTCCAAGCTCTGCCATGCGCCCAAACAATGGTTTACACCCACATATGGGGTATCAGCGTACTCAGGACAAATTGCACAACATTTTTTGGGGTCCAATTTCTTCTCTTACCCTTGGGAAAATAAAAAATTGGGGGCAAAAAAATCATTTTTGTGAAAAAATATGATTTTTTATTTTTACGGCTCTGCATTATAAACTTCTGTGAAGCACTTGGTGGGTCAAAGTGCTCACCACACATCTAGATAAGTTCCTTAGGGGGTCTACTTTCCAAAATGGTGTCACTTGTAGGGAGTTTCAATGTTTAGGCACATCAGGGGCTCTCCAAACGCAACATGGCGTCCCATCTCAATTCCAGTCAATTTTGCATTGAAAAGTCAAATGGCGCTCCTTCCCTTCCAAGCTCTGCCATGCACCCAAACAATGGTTTACACCCACATATGGGGTATCAGCGTACTCAGGACAAATTGCACAACATTTTTTGTGGTCCAATTTCTTCTCTTACCCTTGGGAAAATAAAAAATTGGGGGCAAAAAGATCATTTTTGTGAAAAAATATGATTTTTTATTTTTACGGCTCTGCATTATAAACTTCTGTGAAGCACTTGGTGGATCAAAGTGCTCACCACACATCTAGATAAGTTCCTTAGAGGGTCTACTTTCCAAAATGGTGTCACTTGTAGGGAGTTTCAATGTTTAGGCACATCAGGGGCTCTCCAAACGCAACATGGCATCCCATCTCAATTCCAGTCAATTTTGCATTGAAAAGTCAAATGGCGCTCCTTCCCTTCCAAGCTCTGCCATGCGCCCAAACAATGGTTTACACCCATATATGGGGTATCAGCGTACTCAGGACAAATTGCACAACATTTTTTGGGGTCCAATTTCTTCTCTTACCCTTGGGAAAATAAAAAATTGGGGGCGAAAAGATCATTTTTGTGAAAAAATATGATTTTTTATTTTTACGGCTCTGCATTATAAACTTCTGTGAAGCACTTGGTGGGTCAAAGTGCTCACCACACATCAAGATAAGTTCCTTAGTGGGTCTACTTTCCAAAATGGTGTCACTTGTAGGGGGTTTCAGTGTTTAGGCACATCAGGGGCTCTCCAAACGCAACATGGCGTCCCATCTCAATTCCAGTCAATTTTGCATTGAAAAGTCAAATGGCGCTCCTTTCCTTCCGAGCTCTGCCATACGCCCAAACAGTAGTTTACCCCCACATATGGGGTATCAGCGTACTCAGGACAAATTGTACAACAACTTTGGGGGTCCATTTTCTCCTGTTACCCTTGTTAAAATAAAACAAATTGGAGCTGAAATAAATTTTCTGTGAAAAAAAGTTAAATGTTCATTTTTATTTAAACATTCCAAAAATTCCTGTGAAACACCTGAAGGGTTAATAAACTTCTTGAATGTGGTTTTGAGCACCTTGAGGGGTGCAGTTTTTAGAATGGTGTCACACTTGGCTATTTTCTATCATATAGACCCCTCAAAATGACTTCAAATGAGATGTGGTCCCTAAAAAAAAATGGTGTTGTAAAAATGAGAAATTGCTGGTCAACTTTTAACCCTTATAACTCCGTCACAAAAAAAAATTTTGGTTCCAAAATTGTACTGATGTAAAGTAGACATGTGGGAAATGTTACTTATTAAGTATTTTGCGTGACATATGTCTGTGATTTAAGGGCATAAAAATTCAAAGTTGGAAAATTGCAAAATTTTCAAAATTTTCGCCAAATTTCCATTTTTTTCACAAATAAACGCAAGTTATATCGAATAAATTTTATGACTAACATGAAGTACAATATGTCACGAGAAAACAATGTCAGAATCGCCAAGATCCGTCAAAGCGTTCCAGAGTTATAGCCTCATAAAGGGACAGTGGTCAGAATTGTAAAAATTGGCCCTGTCATTAACGTGCAAACCACCCTCGGGGCTTAAGGGGTTAATGGACGCTATTTGAAGTGACTTTTTACAGAATTCCATTTTTTTTTGTTTCTTTGAGTGGTTTTTGTAACTTTTCATTTTTAAGACTCTGTACATACCAATTGTTATTTCAAAATGTTATCATCCCACAGTCCCGGAGTACTGTTCTTAACTAAGGGGGAATGTGGTGCCCCTAAGGGTATTTGCCACAAAAATAGCTATTGACACCAAATACAAATACTAAAATAGCAAGACTGCACTACCTTCTCCGGCCAGAAGGGGGAGCTCCAGAGACTCCCCTTGATCTATTCTGGTCTGAGAAAAGGACTGGCAGTTGGGTTGAGGAGCTGAAAGTGAGAGGTCGTATAACTGAACTCCTAACAGCCCTATGACGGATTATAAGCCTGTAATACCCATAGTAGGAAAAGAGGAATAGAGAAAAAGGACATTGTGAGAACCGGGTAGCAATAACCTCTACCCAGAATAGGCGCAGAGACGGATACCGGATCCGTGGCTATATTCATTATATATAATACAGCAACCGGAAAGAAGTGAGGTGATATCAGCTTCACCAGGGTAAGACGCAGCAACAGACACAGAGTTCAGCGGTACTCCCAGAGGGGGTAAGCCGACAAAAAGGACTCGGGTTGTCCGTCGAACCAGAGCACAGAAGAGACAGATTGGGTCGGCAGCCAGTTCACAAACAGCAGCAGGGCCATACAGAAACTGCGCATAATAAGAGGTGGAAATCCTGACAGGGTCAAAGTAATTCAGAGTTCTTAAACAGACTCCGGTGACAGTATTGGTTGCAAATCCCTTTTTGTTGAAGTAAACTGGTTAAACGTTTCAGTGCTTCAGTCTTTCATTTGGACAATAGCCATCGATCCAGGATCGGGGTCATCACAGCTGAGAGGACCTGCTGCTGATCAAGTAAGTGTCTGTTCCTTCATGATATCCCTTGCACTGTGCATCGCCTGAGGCCACAGCACCGTGTCAAGCCACTAGTGACATCCCCCTCAAGAGACGGACCTCATTGATCTGGTGCTGGGTACCTCGGTCTCCCGGGCGTCACAACTGGCGTCACGAACAGGATTGGGCCAGCCCGTACACCAGGTATTGTGTGCCGTAATTGGAGTCTGAAACTGTGAAAATTTGGATGAAAAATCTTGGAAATTGACTTTATTAAAGAAAATCCCGTTCCCCATTGAAAACTATTGAAAGTGACTTTTCTCCATTGGTTATAATGGGGTAAAAATGGCCGCCATCCCCTGATGTGATCATCTCATAAGCGTTAGGCACAAAACTGTTAATTGAGCTACATCATTACCCAAGCCCCAGTCTAACTGAAAAACTTCAAAATCCACCATCACAGAGCGTGCGGCAGTTAGAGGCAGCAGGGGGCGTGTCATTGTCATCCTGCTGCACAGAGGAACAAATCTACATTATCTAGACGGAAGCTGGGACCAGAGGGGTCTGGATTAACTAAGGGGGTACAGTATGTCGCAGCACGGAGACGGCGCAGCACCCGGCGACGCTAATGCAGCTGAAAGACAGAGTGTCGATAGAGAGCCTGGCAGCGCAGCAGTGCAAGGAGTGGCACCCATCATGCCGGTGTTGATGCCATATACCCCGGGTGGCCCGTGGCTTCCAATGTATGAAGGTGAACCTAATACCCTTGACGGTTTCAGGGAAAAGATGCTGGCTCATTTTGATATGTTCCCCGTGGGTGAAGCTCAGCGTGTTAGTCTCCTGATGATGCAGTTAAGTGGCCATGCTAAGCGAGAAGTCACGGCATGGGCAACTGATCTAAAAGGTACTGTTGAACGCATATTTGCTGGATTAAAAGCTACATTTGAAACCACTACCAGCAGCAAAGCTAAAGTACGATTCTTTAATTGCAAACAAAAAGCTAATGAGGGCGTGAGAGATTTTGCCTTAAACCTGCAGGAAGCCCTTAAATCACTTACACTGGCTGAACCCATTTTTAACACAGGAGCCGATAAACTGCTAAGAGACCAATTTATTGAGGGACTCTACACCCCTTCTCACCGGGGGCATGTGAGCATGCTTGTTTTTAAGAACCCTGAATTGACATTTGCCCAATTAAAGGAGAGCGCTATACGTCTCCAGGTGGCAGAGGCACCTCAGGATCAGGATCTCACACAACCCATGGCAGATGCACTTCAGCAACGGGGAATGCCAGTGACATCAGCTACGTCCGGTGCCAGTGCTAAGTCCCTGGGGCCTATTACTAATGAGGCTCTTCAGCAAAAGCTTGACTCTTTAACTGATGTTGTTGCTTCAATGGCTAAAACCATGCAGGAGATGAGAGAACCCAAGATGGAGTTGGCAAACCCTAGAGAGGATGTTCCATGGATGAGGTCCCGGAGATACCCGACATGGAGAGGACGACCCCGTGACCGCTACCAACCGGATGGACAGCCCATTTGCCGCCGTTGCCAGCAGCCAGGCCACTTTGCACGAAATTGTGATTTAAATGGGAATCCCCTGGGAATGCGGGCCGCTTCGCAGGAATGAATTTTCAAGGCCCAACACCCTGGCATGACAGGTACATCGGAGGACGACCCATCATCCCTATCGTGCTGGACGGAATTCCCCTCAACGCTTTGCTGGATACAGGTTCCCAGATTTCATCCATACCATATATCCTTTATAAGAGGTACTGGGCTGAGGTAGATATTGATAAAGGACCCTCTGATGTTGAACTAGATATATGGGCCAGTAATGGTAAGTTGGTACCGAAACTAGGATTCAGGGAGATGACCATAAAGATTGGTAAAGCAGAATTGAAGAAACAGGGTATAATTGTCGTTGATGTTGACCGACAGAACTGTGAACCAACTGTATTGATAGGAATGAATGTGTTAGAGAACTGCTTTTCCGAAGTTATCTCTGTCTTACAACAAATTGCTGAAACTGCCCGATCCTGCCAGCAGAGAGTTCTCTGGAGGGAAATAAAAGTATTAATGTTAAGGCAACAGATAGAAGTTGCAGGTGGAGAAATCGGCAGTGTGAGGGTGAGTGATCCAACGTCTATTGTAATCCCACCAAAAACAGAAATGCTGGTATGGTGTAGAGCGGCCATTGGTACTAAAGGACGAGACTATCAAGCCTTAATAGAACCAGCGTACACCGACAGCAGGCCCACTATACTCACGGCACGAGGGGTGGTCGAGGTACACCGGGGACGGGTGCCGGTACGACTTTTGAACTGTGGGGAGGAAGAGGTCACTTTGTCAAGGTACGCTACAGTGGCAAAGTTATATACTGTTGACAACAATGCCATCACAACTGTTGAGCCCTTAGAATCGACCTGTCAGGTGGAAAATAACGGCTCAGATGGAGGATTGGTGTCAACAGCTAGACGTGGGTGTAGATTCAACACCTACCCATCAAAGACAAGGGGTGTATAGATTAGTGACGGAATATGAACAGGTCTTCATTAAACACCCATTGGACTTCAGACGGATAGAAGGGGTGGAACATACAATCCCCACCGGTGACCATCCCCCGATAAAAGAAAGATATAGACCCATACCGCCCGCTCACTATCAATGTGCAAAGGACATGCTGAGAGAGATGAAACAGGCCGTGGTAATAAGAGATAGTTGTAGCCCTTGGGCGGCCCCTCTGGTGATTGTCAAAAAAAAGGACGGAACCATGAGAATGTGCGTAGACTACCGGCGGATTAATAACATCACCCACAAAGACGCCTATCCCTTGCCTAGGATAGAAGAGTCCTTGACTGCTTTGAAATCTGCTAATTATTTTTCCACCTTAGACTTAACAAGCGGGTATTGGCAAGTCCCTGTGGCTGAGAGAGATAAAGAAAAAACGGCATTCACCACACCAATGGGTCTAAGCGAATTTAATCGCATGCCGTTCGGACTCTGCAACGCATCCGTTACTTTCCAGCGACTGATGGAATGTTGCCTCGGACACAAGAACTTCGAGACCGTCCTCCTGTACCTAGATGATGTGATCGTCTACTCAAAGACTTACGAACAGCACTTAACAGACCTGGCAGAGGTGTTCGAAGCCTTATCCAAGTATGGTATGAAAATCAAACCATCCAAATGTCACCTTCTCAAGCCAAAGGTACAATACTTAGGGCACATCGTGAGTTCGGAGGGAGTAGCACCGGATCACGAGAAAATAACTGCCATAAGGGATTGGCCAAGACCTACCAACGCAAAAGAAGTGAGGCAATTCTTGGGATTAGTGGGTTACTATCGTAGATTTATAAAAGGATTTACCAAATTGGCAGCACCCTTGCAAGATGCTTTGATAGGGCAGACGAAGAAACCTTCAAACCGAAACCCTCCTTTTCAGTGGAACGACGAAAGAGAAGACTCCTTTGAACAACTAAAGAAGGCACTAACCAGAGAAGAAGTTCTGGTGTATCCGGATTACCATCAACCTTTCATCCTCTACACCGATGCCAGTAATGTGGGATTGGGAGCGGTGCTGTCACAAAAGCAAGAAGGTCGGGAGAAAGTCATCGCCTTTGCAAGTAGAAAACTCCGGCCTACTGAAAGAAATTCTGAAAATTATAGCTCCTTCAAATTGGAGCTACTGGCAGTAGTTTGGGCTGTGACTGAACGTTTCAAACACTATTTGACCGGTGCAGAATTTATTGTCTATACTGACAACAATCCATTGACCCACCTAGACACGGCTAAATTAGGTGCGTTAGAACAGCGATGGATAGCCCGGTTATCTAATTACAACTTCGTGATCAAGTATCGAGCAGGTCGCAAGAATGGAAATGCCGATGCCCTATCCCGGATGCCACACTTGAGAGATGTAGAAGAAGAAATGGGGGAGCTTGAAGAAATTGAACTACCAGCCTTTCATCAGCCCAAGGTAAAACATCGTCAGTCAATTACCTATCAGAAACAACAAGAAGTGAATTCTAATCCGTTAGCACACCATAGATGGGCTGACACCCAAGATAGCAATCCGGCTGTGAAGCTAGTGAAGGAACTATTGACTGAGCAAAGTGCATATCCCGATGAGGATGCCCCAGAAGAGACACATCAACTCTGGAAAGAGAGAGGCAAAATGTCCCTGTATCAAGGGAAACTCTGTAGAAGATACACCAATCCGAAAACGCATGAATTGGTTTGGCAGATTATCGTGCCTAAACAAGATGTGAGGATGGTCCTTAAGGCTTACCACAATGGTGCTGGTCACTTTGGTTGGAAAAAGCTAGTACTTCTGAGAGAAAGATTTTATTGGGTCGGGATGAGAAAATCAATCGAACAGTGGTGTAGAAACTGTGGCCCGTGCAACCTCAGAAGCAACGATCAAAAGAGCCAAAGAGCACCACTGCAGCCCATAATCACCAAACAACCACTTGAATTGGTAGCCATGGACCACGTAAAGTTGACACCGAGCCGGTCCGGTTACGTCTATGCCTTGACCATCGTGGATCATTATTCGCGCTTCTTGGTAGTAGTACCTGTAAAAGATCCGACTGCAAAAACAGCAGCCAAAGCGTTCCAAACGTACTTTTGTAGACCCCATGGATATCCGGAACAGGTTCTCACTGACCAGGGTACAGCCTTCGAATCAGAGATCTTCAGAGAATTCTGTAATATGTATGGTTGCAAAAAGATCCGGGCGACGGCCTATCATCCGCAAACAAATGGCTTATGTGAGAAGATGAACCATATTGTGATAGACCTACTAAAGACTTTACCTGAAACGGAAAGGAATCAATGGCCAGAGAAATTGCCTGACTTGGTGGATCTGTATAATCATGTCCCGGTGAGCTCTACCAACTGCACCCCAGCTTATCTTATGCATGCAAGACCCAGCCAATTGCCAATCGATCTAGAAATGGGAATTCTGAAACCATACGCAGAAGTTCAAGACTCCAATTGGGATGTCGTACGGCAAAAGCAGTATCGCCAAGTGCAAGAGAGTGTGGAAAGAAGCCTCCAGCAAACCAGAGAAAGACAAGAGCGAACTTTCAACCAGAATGCTCTAGCAACTCCATTAAGACCGGGTGACCAAGTACTCAAGAGGAATCGTCAAACCAATAAACTGGATAATCAATGGGAAGCCATACCCTACACAGTTTTACCAACAAGAATGGATAATCCTAAAATGTGTCTCATTAGCAAAAACGGAGGTTTAACATCTGTACTAGTGTCAAGAGACAATCTTAAATTATGTCCCGAAATGTTGAAAGAGCCAGAAGTTGTCCAGCCAGAATCAGAAGTTATTCAACCTATACAGGTTCAACCAGTAAAGGAAAAAGAGGAGGAAATTTATCACACCTGTATAGGAGACTTTCTCAAAACCCTACTAACATACCATGGTGCAGTAGTGGTTCCCATGGTGGCCTTTTATCCAACACCGAATCCAATGTTAGAAGTCCCAAGACAGGAAGAGGCTGACCCTGTACTACAAGAGGTTCCAGGTCAGGAAGAACAGATTCCTGATCAGAGTGATCCCATTCACGGTGGACTTGCCAACCCCATAGTGGTGGAATTATCTTTAGCAGAGAGGGCAGATACTATATCCGCAGTAGACAATAGTACACCACATAAAGAGACACCGCTATTACACAGATCCCAGCGTAGTACCCAGGGTCAATTACCGGCCAGGTATGCGGATTACCAACTATAAGACTATACTCATTGTTATCGTTCTGTAACGTTTAAGCCCAGTACCTACAGAGACTTACCTGTATGAACTTTTCGCATATTCTTGAACTTTTTATCAGCCCAGAAACACTAAATCAAAGCTCCGGAAAGACTGCTTTGTGAACTTTGCTTCCTAGTACCTTCAAAGATAGAACTGTATTAATGGACGCTATTTGAAGTGACTTTTTACAGAATTCCATTTTTTTTTGTTTCTTTGAGTGGTTTTTGTAACTTTTCATTTTTAAGACTCTGTACATACCAATTGTTATTTCAAAATGTTATCGTCCCACAGTCCCGGAGTACTGTTCTTAACTAAGGGGGAATGTGGTGCCCCTAAGGGTATTTGCCACAAAAATAGCTATTGACACCAAATACAAATACTAAAATAGCAAGACTGCACTACCTTCTCCGGCCAGAAGGGGGAGCTCCAGAGACTCCCCTTGATCTATTCTGGTCTGAGAAAAGGACTGGCAGTTGGGTTGAGGAGCTGAAAGTGAGAGGTCTATTACTGAACTCCTAACAGCCCTATGACGGATTATAAGCCTGTAATACCCATAGTAGGAAAAGAGGAATAGAGAAAAAGGACATTGTGAGAACCGGGTAGCAATAACCTCTACCCAGAATAGGCGCAGAGACGGATACCGGATCCGTGGCTATATTCATTATATATAATACAGCAACCGGAAAGAAGTGAGGTGATATCAGCTTCACCAGGGTAAGACGCAGCAACAGACACAGAGTTCAGCGGTACTCCCAGAGGGGGTAAGCCGACAAAAAGGACTCGGGTTGTCCGTCGAACCAGAGCACAGAAGAGACAGATTGGGTCGGCAGCCAGTTCACAAACAGCAGCAGGGCCATACAGAAACTGCGCATAATAAGAGGTGGAAATCCTGACAGGGTCAAAGTAATTCAGAGTTCTTAAACAGACTCCGGTGACAGTATTGGTTGCAAATCCCTTTTTGTTGAAGTAAACTGGTTAAACGTTTCAGTGCTTCAGTCTTTCATTTGGACAATAGCCATCGATCCAGGATCGGGGTCATCACAGCTGAGAGGACCTACTGCTGATCAAGTAAGTGTCTGTTCCTTCATGATATCCCTTGCACTGTGCATTGCCTGAGGCCACAGCACCGTGTCAAGCCACTAGTGACATCCCCCTCAAGAGACGGACCTCATTGATCTGGTGCTGGGTATCTCGGTCTCCCGGGCGTCACATATGGATAAATGATTTAATCTCCTTAGACCTATTTAAAGCCCCTTGACTAACACTTGTATTTTGGGATTACATTTCTAAGACTCCAAATCCTATATTAGGTGTGCTCCATCATTTGTGTTGTTTATGTTTTATGTTCTTGCTTGCATTCATTCCTGCTGGATTCAACTGTAACCACCCTGTTGAACCTTGTTTCCTGGTGATCATTTACAGTCCTTACTGCCCATGTGCTTTCCTGTTCACTGCACCGATGTCTGGGGTCCGTGTGCCCAGATGGGGCCTGAGGCTTACAGGTTCCACTTCACCTGGTGGTGAGCCTTGACATTTGACAGTATGCTGGTCTGGAGCATTCCAGAATGTGCTAGCGCAATGTCAAGGAGGAAAGACATCAGTAAGGGTCTTAGTGAAGGAAATATTTGTACCCAATGCCAATCAATTTGAAAAGGGTTATAAAACAATTTCCAAAGAATTGGGACTCCATAATTCTACAGTGTGAAAGATTTTTCACAAGTGGAAAAAATTCAAGACAGTAGACAATCTTTCCAGGATTGCATGTCCTAGTAAATTCACACCAAGGCCAAACTATACTATGCTCAGAGAAATAAAAAAAATAAATAAACAGCTCAGACTCTAAGTCTGTATTCACGCGTTGCATTTTTGCCACTCGGATTTTTCACTAAACCGGATGGGAAATCTGTCACCAAGAATCCAGTTATTGCTTGAGAAAAGATGGAGAAAAAGGTATCTTTGGGTAGAATAGAGCACCCTTTCTGCACTCTAAACTTTTCAAATTTGAGAGTTTCCCCACTAGGAATTGTTCCTTAAAGTCTGTGAAATTAATTCACCATCTGTCCTTTCCCAGGGGTCCATCAGTGAAAGAATGCATCGGTTGCTTATGTCTCCCTAGAAAGGGCGGTCGCACTGAGATGGGAAGCAGGCCAAGGAGCCCTTATGGTAAAAACTAACATTGAGTCAGCCTTTCGTCCCTTTCCTGTACATCCTGATTGCTACCATCTTTAGGTTTCTTTTCTACTATGATATCTGTTTGCCTATGGACTACTCTATATTGTGCCGTTATTTTGAAATGTTCAGCATTTTTTGGAATGGGTGTGTCATGCCTCGGGATTTGATCTAGCAGTCCTGTGCTCTTCTGTCTGCTGAGCCAAAGAAAATCCTTGCACTGTCCGGGTACATATTACCTTTTGCCTTTTGTCCATTTCTATATGACAGCAAGTGTTTTTGATTTTCTATGTAGCCTGTTCTGTCACTGTAAATGGAAGCACTGCAGGTGCTTCCATTTAAACACCACGTCCAGGCTACTAGATCTATGAAGGACAACCTGAATTTTTGGTGGGTTTTCCTCTACAGCTACACTGCCCGCATCTGCTGCCAAGAGGCAGAAATGTCTAATACTGAGATAACATTATTTACAGACTCTGCAGTGTCTGTGGGTTTCGGTGCTGTTTATGACAGTGAAAGGTGTGCAGCCAGTTGGTCGGCTTCGTGGTACAACACCGACTTTTACAGGAACATCACTTATTTTTATTTATTCCCTGTCGTGGTCGCAATAGAACTCTGGGGAGCCGAATTTTCAAACAAGAGTACATACAACACTTGCGTTGTCCACTGCGTAAATAGTCTCACCTCATTTTCCTTAACAATTCTGGCTTTAAATAGACACTTTATTTTTCATTGTCTTCACTTCAGTTTCTGATTCAGGCCTCGTCATGTACCAGGGGTTAAAAATGTTGCACTTATGCTCTTTCATGTTTTTCTTGGCAGGAATTCTGGAAACTCATGCCAGAAGCTTCCAAAGAAGGCATTCCATGCCCCCCATTGTTGTGGGATATATTGATGAGTGCACGATGTCTCTGATCTTCAGTGGCTCATGCTACTTGGAATTACTAAGAAAATGCGTGGAGCAGTTGGTGTGAGTTAGGAGGGCCGGTTTGTGGCAATTTAGAACATTTTTCTCTCTTAAAAAAGGTTATGAAGTATTTTTTCTTATCTTAGGTCATTGGGAGCATCTGCTTCTGTGGCCCAGCGTAGACTCACTGGCTTAAGTTTTCACTTTTGCTTATGTGGTTGGTTTGACTTTACAAAAAACTTTTTTTTTATACCGCAAGCATTGAAGGACTGGAAAAGGAGCTCAGCTTATCAGTAGAGAATGCCTTTGCTCAATTTCCTATTTGCTTCTATTATAATTTTATGAGAAGCACCTGTACCTGCATATTTTTCATTCAAAAACAGATCAATATGGGTGTGGTCTGTGGATTCCTTTGAATAAAGTTGATGGTGCACTATGTCCTGTTCATATGGTTTCAGAATATTTTTTTCAGTGCATTGCTTTAACAGCACTTTAACGTGTTTTCAGTTTCTGGCCATTCTAAAGCGTTGTCTAGCAAAAGTGGGAGGCCAACCTAATAATTTTGGTACTCATTCTTTTAGAATTGGAGCATACAGGGTGGGTTCTAATGAAGAGGTACAAAGAATGGGCCAATGGAAGACTGAATGTTTTGCAAGTTATATTCCCCTCAAGCTGATTTATACTATTTGACTTATCTTTTAGGTTTTTGGAGGCAGTTTGTATGATTCTTGGGTAACTCCTATGTCTTTAGGGCGGCATAGTTGGCTGAATGCAGACCTGGCAGTAAGAATCTAGGATTTTGGAATATTATGGTGATGTGGAGAGAAATCCGGAGTTTAACATGGTGTCAGGTTTCACCAGAGACTTTTGAGATCAGCAACATGTCCCATTCACTAGTTATTCTAGTTAGACATGCCTGGGGCAATGATCTTTGCTTTTTGATGATGACTGAACTTATGGCATTAAGGGTACTGTTACACTCTGCAAATTTCCAACGATCACGACCAGCGATACGACCTGGCCGTGATCGTTGGAAAGTCGTTGTGTGGTCGCTGGGGAGCTGTCACACAGACAGCTCTCCAGCGACCAACGATGCCGAAGGCCCCGGGTAACCAGGGTAAACATCGGGTTACTGTTATGGACCTGGTGGTTAGGTGCACCTGGAATGACCTGATGGTTAAACTAGAAAACAGGACGAGCTCTGGGAAGTGGGAACTCTGCTGACCGCAATCCTAATCCTATAACACACACACTAGAAATAGCTGTGGAGCGTACCTAACTCTCCCTAGATGCCTCTTCACAGCCTAAGAGCTAACTACCCCTAAAGATAGGAAAATAAGCCTTACCTTGCCTCAGAGAAATTCCCCCAAAGGTAAAGGCAGCCCCCCACATATATTAACTGTGAGTTAAGAGGAAAGTCACAAACACAGGGATGAAACAGGTTTCAGCAAAGGAGGCCAGACTTACTAGATAGACTGAGGATAGGAAAGGGATCTATGCGGTCAGCACAAAAAACTACAAAAAGCCACGCAGAGTGTGCAAAAACACCCCCGCACCGACTCACGGTGCGGAGGTGCCACTCTGCAACCCAGAGCTTCCAGCTAGCAAGGCAATATCATGTTAGCGAGCTGGACTAGAACTTAGCAAGTACTAAGAAATATATTCAGTACACAATGAACAACAAGTGAACTAGCAGGGACTTAGCTTCTGCTGGAGTAGACAGGTCATCAGAAAGATCCGAGAGAGATCTGAACCAGTGCTAATACATTGGCAGCTGGCATGGAGTAACGATCTGAGTGGAGTTAAATAGAGAAGCCAGCCTAGCCGCAAACGAGGGCAGCTGAGGAAGCAACCTCAGAACCAGCAGTTCCCCTCACAGCCACCAGAGGGAGTCCACGGACAGAACTCGCCGATGTATCAATCATGACCACAGGAGGGAGTTCAAGAACGGAATTCACAACAGTACCCCCCCTTGAGGAGGGGTCACCGAACCCTCACCAGAGCCCCCAGGCCAATCAGGACGAGCCAAATGAAAGGCATGAACCAACTCGGCCGCATGGACATCGGAGGCAAAAACCCAGGAATTATCCTCCTGACCATAGCCCTTCCATTTGACCAGGTACTGAAGTTTCCATCTCGAAATATGAGAATCTAAAATCTTCTTCACCACATACTCCAACTCCCCCTCGACCAACACCGGAGCAGGAGGGTCAACGGAGGGAACCATAGGCGCCACATATCTCCGCAACAACGACCTATGGAACACATTATGGATGGCAAAAGAAACTGGAAGGGCCAAACGAAACGACACAGGATTGAGAATTTCAGAAATCTTATAAGGACCAATGAAACGAGGCTTAAACTTAGGAGAAGAAACCTTCATAGGGACATGACGAGACGACAACCAAACCAAATCCCCAACACGAAGTCGGGGACCAACACAGCGACGGCGGTTGGCGAAATGTTGAGCCTTCTCCTGGGACAATGTCAAATTGTCCACTACATGAGTCTAAATTTGCTGCAACCTGTCCACCACAGAATCCACACCAGGACAGTCCGAAGGCTCAACCTGCCCTGAAGAAAAACGAGGATGAAAACCAGAATTACAAAAAAAAAAGGTGAAACCAAAGTAGCCGAACTGGCCCGATTATTAAGGGCGAACTCAGCCAATGGCAAGAAGGTCACCCAATCATCCTGATCAGCAGAAACAAAGCATCTCAGATAGGTCTCCAAAGTCTGATTAGTTCGTTCGGTTTGGCCATTTGTCTGAGGATGGAAAGCCGAAGAGAAAGACAAATCAATGCCCATCTTAGCACAAAAGGACCACCAAAACCTTGAAACAAACTGGGAACCTCTGTCCGACACGATGTTCTCCGGAATGCCATGCAAACGAACCACATGCTGGAAAAATAGTGGAACCAAATCAGAGGAGGAAGGTAATTTAGACAAGGGTACCAAATGGACCATCTTAGAGAAGCGATCACAAACCACCCAGATGACCGACATCCTTTGAGAGACAGGGAGATCTGAAATAAAATCCATGGAAACATGCGTCCAAGGCCTTTTCGGGACTGGCAAGGGCAAAAGTAACCCACTGGCACGAGAACAGCAGGGCTTGGCCCGAGCACAAGTCCCACAAGACTGCACAAAAGAACGCACATCCCGTGACAAGGAAGGCCACCAAAAGGACCTAGCCACCAAATCTCTGGTACCAAAAATCCCAGGATGACCAGCCAACACCGAACAATGAACCTCAGAGATAACTCTAGTAGTCCATCTATCAGGGACAAACAGTTTTTCTGCTGGACAACGGTCAGGTCTATCAGCCTGAAACTCCTGCAGCGCCCGCCGCAAATCAGGTGAGATGGCAGACAGAATTACCCCCTCTTGGAGAATACCAGCCAGCTCAGGAACTCCCGGGGAATCAGGCACAAAACTCCTTGAAAGGGCATCGGCCTTCACATTCTTAGAACCCGGAAGGTATGAAACCACAAAATTGAAACGGGAGAAAAACAGCGACCATCGAGCCTGTCTAGGATTCAACCGCTTAGCAGACTCGAGATAAGTCAGATTTTTGTGATCCGTTAAGACCACTACGCGATTCTTGGCTCCCTGAAGCCAATGTCGCCACTCCTCGAACGCCCACTTCATAGCCAACAACTCCCGATTGCCAACATCATAATTATGCTCAGCAGGCGAAAACTTTCTAGAAAAGAAAGCACATGGCTTCATCACAGAGCCATCAGAAGATCTTTGAGACAAAACAGCCCCTGCTCCAATCTCAGAAGCATCAACCTTGACCTGAAAAGGGAGCGAAACATCTGGCTGACACAACACAGGGGCCGAAGAGAAACGACGTGTCAACTCCCGAAAAGCCTCAACGGCCGCAGAGGACCAATTCACCACATCAGCACCTTTCTTGGTCAAATCAGTCAACGGTTTAACAACACTAGAAAAATTAGTGATGAAGCGACGGTAAAAATTAGCAAAGCCCAAGAATTTCTGAAGGCTCTTCACAGATGTAGGCTGAGTCCAATCATAAATGGCCTGAACTTTAACAGGATCCATCTCGATAGTAGAAGGGGAAAAAATGAAACCCAAAAAGGAAACCTTCTGAACTCCGAAGGGACACTTAGACCCCTTCACAAACAAAGAATTAGCACGAAGAACCTGGAACACCATTCTGACCTGCTTCACATGAGACTCCCAATCATCCGAAAAGACCAAAATATCATCCAAATATACAATAATGAATCTATCCAAATACTTTCGGAAGATGTCATGCATAAAGGACTGAAACACAGATGGAGCATTAGAAAGCCTGAATGGCATCATCAGGTACTCAAAATGGCCCTCGGGCGTATTAAATGCTGTTTTCCATTCATCGCCCTGTTTAATACGCACAAGATTATACGCCCCTCGAAGATCTATCTTGGTGAACCAACTAGCCCCCTTAATCCGAGCAAACAAATCAGACTGTAGAGGCAAAGGGTACTGAAATTTGACCGTGATTTTATTGAGAAGGCGGTAATCTATACAAGGTCTCAGAGAACCATCCTTCTTGGCCACAAAAAAGAACCCTGCTCCCAACGGTGACGACGACGGGCGAATATGCCCTTTCTCCAAGGACTCCTTTATATAACTCCGCATAGCGGCGTGTTCCGGCACAGATAAATTGAAAAGTCGTCCCTTAGGAAATTTACTACCAGGAATCAAATTAATAGCACAATCACAATCCCTATGAGGAGGTAGGGCACTGGATTTGGGCTCATCGAATACATCTCGGTAATCCGACAAAAATTCTGGGACTTCAGAAGGAGTAGAAGGAGAAATTGACAACAACGGAAGGTCACCATGTACCCCTTGACAACCCCAACTGGACACAGACATTGATTTCCAATCCAATACTGGATTATGGACCTGTAGCCATGGCAAACCCAACACGACCACATCATGCAAATTATGCAACACCAAAAAGCGAACATCTTCCTGATGTGCAGGAGCCATGCACATGGTCAACTGAGTCCAGTACTGAGGCTTTTCTTGGCCAAAGGCGTAGCATCAATTCCCCTTAATGGAATAGGATACTGCAAGGGCTCCAAGAAAAAAACACAGCGCCTGGCAAACTCCAAGTCCATCAAATTCAGGGCAGCGCCTGAGTCCACAAATGCCATAACAGAGTAGGACGACAAAGAGCAAATCAGAGTAACGGACAAAAGAAATTTAGGCTGTACAGTACCAATGGTGACGGACCTAGCGAACCGCTTAGTGCGCTTAGGACAATCAGAGATAGCATGAGCGGGGTCACCACAGTAAAAACACAGCCTATTCTGACGTCTGTGTTCTTGCCGTTCAGCTCTGGTCAAAGTCCTATCACATTGCATAGGCTCAGGCCTCTGCTCAGAGGACACCGCCAAATGGCGCACAACCTTGAGTTCATGCAAGCGCCGATCGATCTGAATGGTCAAGGACATTGATTCATTCAGACCAGCAGGCGTGGGAAACCCCACCATAACATCCTTAAGGGCTTCAGAAAGACCTTTTCTGAAAATTGCTGCAAGGGTACACTCATTCCATTGAGTAAGCACAGACCACTTTCTAAACTTCTGGCAATATACCTCCGCTTCATCCTGACCTTGACACAAAGCTAGCAAGATTTTCTCTGCCTGATCCACAGAGTTAGGTTCGTCATAAAGCAATCCAAGCGCCAGAAAAAACGCATCTACATTAAGCAATGCAGGATCTCCTGGCGCAAGGGAGAATGCCCAGTCTTGTGGGTCGCCACGTAACAAAGAAATAATGATTTTTACTTGCTGAATGGGGTCACCAGAGGAGCGGGGTTTCAAAGCAAGAAACAGTTTACAATTATTTTTGAAATTCAGAAATTTAGATCTATCTCCAAAAAACAAATCAGGAATTGGAATTCTAGGCTCTAACATAGGATTCTGAACTACATAATCTTGAATGCTTTGTACCCTCGCAGTGAGGTGATCAACACAAGAGGACAGACCTTGAATGTCCATATCTACACCTGAGTCCTGAACCACCCAGAGGTTAAGGGGAAAAGAAAGACAAAACACACTGCAGAGAAAAAAAAATGGTCTCAGAACTTCTCTTATCCCTCTATTGAGATGCATTAACACTTTGTGGGCCAGCTGCACTGTTATGGACCTGGTGGTTAGGTGCACCTGAAATGACCTGATGGTTAAACTAGAAAACAGGACGAGCTCTGGGAAGTGGGAACTCTGCTGACCGCAATCCTAATCCTATAACACAGACACTAGAAATAGCTGTGGAGCGTACCTAACTCTCCCTAGATGCCTCTTCACAGCCTAAGAGCTAACTACCCCTAAAGATAGGAAAATAAGCCTTACCTTGCCTCAGAGAAATTCCCCCAAAGGTAAAGGCAGCCCCCCACATATATTAACTGTGAGTTAAGAGGAAAGTCACAAACACAGGGATGAAACAGGTTTCAGCAAAGGAGGCCAGACTTACTAGATAGACTGAGGATAGGAAAGGGATCTATGCGGTCAGCACAAAAAACTACAAAAAGCCACGCAGAGTGTGCAAAAACACCCCCGCACCGACTCACGGTGCGGAGGTGCCACTTTGCAACCCAGAGCTTCCAGCTAGCAAGGCAATATCATGTTAGTGAGCTGGACTAGAACTTAGCAAGTACTAAGAAATATATTCAGTACACAATGAACAACAAATGAACTAGCAGGGACTTAGCTTCTGCTGGAGTAGATAGGTCATCAGAAAGATCCGAGAGAGATCTGAACCAGTGCTAATACATTGGCAGCTGGCATGGAGTAACGATCTGAGTGGAGTTAAATAGAGAAGCCAGCCTAGCCGCAAACGAGGGCAGCTGAGGAAGCAACCTCAGAACCAGCAGTTCCCCTCACAGCCACCAGAGGGAGTCCACGGACAGAACTCGCCAAAGTATCATTCATGACCACAGGAGGGAGTTCAAGAACGGAATTCACAACAGGTTACTAAGCGCAGGGCCGCGCTTAGTAACCCGATGTTTACCCTGGTTACCATCGTAAAAGTAAAAAAAAACAAACAGTACATACTCACATTCCGGTGTCCGTCAGGTCCCTTGCAGTCTGCTTCCCGCTCTAACTGACTCCCGGCCGTAAAGTGAAAGCAGATCACAGCGGTGATGTCACCGCTGTGCTCTGCTCTTACTTTCCGGCCGGCAGTCAGTTAGAGCGGAAAGCAGACTGCAAGGGACCTGACGGACACCGGAATGTGAGTATGTACTGTTTGTTTTTTTTACTTTTACGATGGTAACCAGGGTAAACATCGGGTTACTAAGCGCGGCCCTGTGCTTAGTAACCCGATGTTTACCCTGGTTACAAGTGAACGCATCGTTGGATCGGTGTCACACACACCAATCCAACGATGACAGCGGGAGATCCAGCGACAAAAGAAAGTTCCAAACGATCTGCTACGACGTACGATTCTCAGCAGGGTCCCTGATCGCTGCTGAGTGTCAGACACAGCGATATCGTATGGATATCGCTGGAACGTCACGGATCGTACCGTCGTAGCGACAAAAGTGCCACTGTGTGACAGTACCCTAATGCGTGCTGATCTAGAGCGTATTGGCATTTTTTCCTCATCCTCTTTTTAGAATATTTATGATCCATTGTCCCTTGGTACTCATGGGGTTAATGTGAGCTGCACCAATTATCCTGGTTCAGGTTGGGGGGTTGTTCCGATCATGCCCTGATGTGTGTCCATACTAGGTGTCTAATTGTTCCCCTGCTCACCCTCCCTGGTTCCACCCCCTCCCCCTCTTTGTCTAATTTGTCTAATTTGAACTTTTGACCATATAGCTATAAAATGTTTCCTTCCCGGGTTTTCTGGCCATTTCACCGGTACCTGCTGAAGGAGTTTCCCTCTCTATCTTGTCATATATTACCTTGTAATTTTACGAGAGGTTTATACTTTTTTCTATGCTTCTAGAATCAAGTTACAGCTGGCTGTTAAAATTATCTTATTGATGACTTAAAGGAACTGAAGATGGATTTGCCCACTGGGAATCCACGGGTGCATACTGTTTTGGAATCCTGATGTTTCACTTGTGAAGTTAAAGAGTTGGTTTGAAAATAAAATTTAAAATAAAGCTGTGGCCAACTCCAACAAAGTTAAATATGTCTCCGTGGTTTTCTTTGTGCCTTATTTTATTGTGGGAGGAAAATTTTTTTTGTTATGGATCTGCAACACAGGACTAAGGTAGAAGGGGGAAAACTGACCCTGCTCTATGACTAGGCTGAAACCCTACGATTGAGTGGGCGACCCATTCCTTGCGAATAGACCCACCGACGATCCTAGGTTAATCTCAAGTGAAGACCTAGGGGAAGGGGTTCCCTAAAAGAACTAAGGACTGGGTATAAAAACGGGTCACCTTCTAATAGAAAACAAAGAGAAGGCTGCAGAAACCAATAAAAAACAGAAACTAAGGCTAGCAGAACCAGAGGTACCAGCACTGCACAAATAACATACACTGAAGACAAAGCAAAGCACCAAGCTAGAGCTCAAGCAGATAAACACTGTTGTCCAGCAAGGCCTGGGAGGCAGGTTCTGGTTAATAAAGAGTGAAACAAACACCTGACCCAAGACAAACCCAGCACCAGAGGAAAAAGACCAGCAGCCAGAACTCCACAAGAAAATGGCGGATAGTCACGAGCTAAACAGATTCTAACATGGTTTAAGCACATTGTTGTTTTGGTTTCTACAGTCTGGTGCTGAATTTGGAAGCAAGTAAAGATTTTATTTCCTAGATAAACCCATTAAGTAGCTCCTAATTTTGCCTCATTTTTTTTAAACAATCCATTTGAGACTGTACAATTTTCAATCGTACCTCCACTTCTAGGTAAAATACCTTTTTATCGTGGCATGATGATGGAGCCTGCCACAGTTTTTCTCAGATTTGTAGAGCATTTTCAATATGAAAGGCTTATAGAGGTACAGTAGATCCCCCCTGCATCTTTATGGGGGTCTTATTTTGGTGTCTATGAAGGTGCATTGACTTGGAGGTAGTGTGAAGGTGAGTTTTGTAAGAATGAGGAATGGTCAGCAGTGCATTGACTTTTCTTTTACACGACTATCTACAATGGTAATGGATCTGTCCTGAGGACATTGTGATATCGTCTACATCTGCTCACATTCCTTACACAGGACAATTAATAATAGGAGTAGCCATGTTTCTGCTTATTGTAGGACCCCAATGTTTGCACATTACTTCATCCACAATGCTTCTGTCTCTTCTCTCATCCTGAATTGCTTGGAGCAAGGAATGTATTTTCATGATCTCAGAAATCGTAAATGCATTTCTATTGATCGTACTTGTTTAATACACATTATGTGATTAGAGGAATAATGAACCCGTTCTGACTGGCCTCCATTCTTTCCTCTTACACAATAGCAGTTAAAAGGTATGTAGGTTGCACAAATGGAAAACAGCTGTGTTTGCTAAAGAATTCTGAGGGTTTTCAGCAGCCAAGATTACATTGGCATCCAAGAAAAGCCTCTCATCCTGGTGCATTTATATGATAGATTACTGTATTCATACAGTATGGAATAACGTTGTGTCAGCCCACTGCATAAAACAACAGCTATCTAACTCTACCGTAAACTGGCCAAATGACTAATAGATATCATGATCCTTAAACAATCATGGACGTGATTTTTTTCATTTTGTTTTACAATTGTGTTTGCTATAACAAAATTACTGAATCCGTGTCAATTACAATATTGGTGAATTCTCATATGGCAGAGGGAACTCCAGGCTCAATCAGCCTTCAAAGCCAAGTGATGCAGCATTCGTTAAACGAACCCTCAATTCACAAACGTTGGTTCTGCATACTCTGATCACCTCAAAACAAAGGAAATAAACTAAACATCTGCACTGTGTAAACTGTATATGCACACTACACAATTGCTGTAGTATGCTACACCTATTCTGTGTAACTTTACTACCTATGTACCTCTGTACCCCCTTTCAGTGCAGTATGTTTTTAGCTACACAGGATCCTATGTGTATTAGATTCCTTGTGTCAATGTATCTAAGAGATACAGAATTGTTTTTTAAAAGTTCGGAAATTATTATTATAACCAGAGATGAGCGGATTAGGCAAAATTTATATGCACTGGATTTTCCCAAAAATTTAATTGGCAGAGCAAATATTCTCAAATTTATTGTCCCTCTAGACCCTAGAACATAATAAATATAAGATGTAAAAATAACAACCTTCTACTCACTTCATCGCTCATCTCTCCTGACATTCGTCCCTCATCAGTCAAGCAAATAAGGCAGCACACTGCAGCGCTAAAACATGCAAACATGAAACACGAAAATTGAACTACATTACTGCACTAGAAATATGAAAAATGAGAGCGTTTAGCGCATAAAAAAGGCCAATTTTATGTGTACCTGGTAGCCACTTTACGGCATCTCTCTTATACCAGGTCCTGCGCTTTCCTTCCTCGCAGAGAATAAACATCTCCATCTGAATGGGTACATATGAAAACTTCTTATGAGACTAACATTCTCTCTCTCTGTGGAGGGGTACTGGACCTGTTGCAATTAAAACACCTGTGACTAGGAGGCGGAGTGCTTGGTCAGAAGGCTAAATAATAAATTTGAAAAAACTGACGTTGGTGGAACTCGGATACCCAGAGGGAGGCACCTAAGCCAAAGGCTCTGCCCGGAACCAGCTGACGGTACTGGAACCAGGATGGGGAGCAGAAGGTACAAGAGCAAAAGACACTGCCGAGAACCAGCTGACGGTGCTGGAACCCGGATGGGTAGCCGAAGGTCCAAGAGCCAATGGAACTACCGAGGACCAGCTGATGTTACTGGAACCCGGTTACTAAGCAGGAGGTACCCGTGCCTGAAAGCACTACCAAGGACCACCTGACGTTGGTGGAACTAGGCCGAAGCCTAATTGAACCAATTTCAAAGGTAACCTTTAACCCCCCCTCAGGGGTTACAAAGTAGAAGAGCCACAGCTTATGCAGCAGTAGTGCTGCACAAGTCAAAGGTTGCTCTTTTAATTTTTCTCCTTGCACACGCTGAATGAAACACGTATAACATTTAGCCCTTTATACAGTCAAACTGTGTTGGAGGCGCGACTTCCCTTCGTAATGAGACGCAGCACAGATGTCAAGAATCCCACCTTGGTGCTGGGTGCAGCCTCCTGAGCGTTGTTATTTGCTGTACAGGAGTCTGCGCTGTCGTGTTATCCCCTGGCCTAGCACTGTTAGCGCTGCCCATCTTCTGACATCATTTAATGTCGGCCGGTGCGGTTCGCGATGACCATGAATCCCAGCCCCGCAGTGTCTTAACATTGTTAAAACACTGCGGGGCTGGGATTCATGGCCTGGCGCAGCACATATGTTCGCCTCTCACACTCGGGTCCTTACACCCGCTTCAGACTGTGCGGCATCAGCTGATCCCTTATCGCATGCCACGGCCATGAAGCCGCACAGTCTGAAGAAGGCGGAAGGAGATGAGGGACAGGCGAACTGATGCACTGCTCATGCCCATCAATCACACCCTCGCAGTCCCAATAAATAAGACACCGAGGGGCGTTGTGTGGGTCAGGGCGGCCGCAGAGGCGCAGGCAGCCAAACAATGATGCCAGAAGACGGGCAGCGCTACCAAGGGGGTTGCAGCGTGTCATTACAAAGGAAAGTCACACCTCGGGGACGGTTAAATGGTCACACAGAGGACACATTTTAGACGTGTTTTCAGTTCCACATGTGCGAGGAGAATACGTTTATGAGCCACCTTGCACACATGCAGCATTACTGCTGTACAAGGTGGCTGTAAAACATACAAACGCCTGGGGGAGGGGGGACAGGTTCCCTTCAATTTCAGTTCTTGTGTCTGCGTGGCTTTTGCAGGACACGATGCCGGCTACACAGCAGGGGAACAGCTGGCGGTGCTGAACCCCACTGACACATTGGCTGGTGTTTTTCTCTGTGCAGCTAGCAGTACCGGGCCCCAACTGGCGGTGTTAGAGCCCAGGGTCAGCAGGAGGAGGAGAGGGAGCAGAGTGTAGGCCGAAGCCTGCACTGGCGGCAGCTTTGGGTCTGTTGTGTCTGCGTGGCAGTTGCAGGACACGTTGCCGGCTGCACAGCAGGGGAACAGCTGGCGGTGCTGAACCCCACTGACACATTGGCTGGTGTTTTTCTCTGTGCAGCTAGCAGTACCGGGCCCCAACTGGCGGTGTTGGAGCCCGGGCTCTGCAGGGGGAGCAGAGTGTAGGCCGAAGCCTAATTGAACCAATTTCAAAGGTAACCTTTAACCCCCCCTCAGGTGTTACAAAGTAGAAGAGCCACAGCTTATGCAGCAGTAGTGCTGCACAAGTCAAAGGTTGCTCTTTTAATTTTTCTCCTTGCACACGCTGAATGAAACACGTATAACATTTAGCCCTTTATACAGTCAAACTGTGTTGGAGGCGCGAGTTCCCTTCGTAATGAGACGCAGCACAGATGTCAAGAATCCCACCTTGGTGCTGGGTGCAGCCTCCTGAGCGTTGTTATTTGCTGTACAGAAGTCTGCGCTGTCGTGTTATCCCCTGGCCTAGCGCTGTTAGCGCTGCCCATCTTCTGACATCATTTAATGTCGGCCGGTGCGGTTCGCGATGACCATGAATCCCAGCCCCGCAGTGTCTTAACATTGTTAAAACACTGCGGGGCTGGGATTCATGGCCTGGCGCAGCACATATGTTCGCCTCTCACACTCGGGTCCTTACACCCGCTTCAGACTGTGCGGCGTCAGCTGATCCCTTATCGCATGCCATGGCCATGAAGCCGCACAGTCTGAAGAAGGCGGAAGGAGATGAGGGACAGGCGAACTGATGCACTGCTCATGCCCATCAATCACACCCTCGCAGTCAAAATAAATAAGACACCGAGGGGCGTTGTGTCGGGCAGGGCTGCCGCAGAATTTCAGTTCTTGTGTCTGCGTGGTGGTCGCAGGACACGTTGCCGGCTACACAGCAGGGGAACAGCTGGCGGTGCTGAACCCCACTGACACATTGGCTGGTGTTTTGCTCTGTGCAGCTAGCAGTACCGGGCCCCAACTGGCGGTGTTTGAGCCCAGAGTCAGCAGGAGGAGGAGAGGGAGCAGAGTGTAGGCCGAAGCCTGCACTGGCGGCAGCTTTGGGTCTGTTGTGCCTGCGTGGCTGTTGCAGGACACGTTGCCGGCTACACAGCAGGGGAACAGCTGGCGGTGCTGAACCCCACTGACACATTGGCTGGTGTTTTTCTCTGTGCAGCTAGCAGTACCGGGCCCCAACTGGCGGTGTTGGAGCCCGGGCTCTGCAGGGGGAGCAGAGTGTAGGCCGAAGCCTAATTGAACCAATTTCAAAGGTAACCTTTAACCCCCCCTCAGGGGTTACAAACTAGAAGAGCCACAGCTTATGCAGCAGTAATGCTGCACAAGGTAAAGGTTGCTCTTTTAATTTTGCTCCTTGCACACGCTGAAAGGAACACGTATAACATTTTGGCCCTTACACAGTCAAACTGATTTTGAGGCGTTAGTTCCCTTCGTAAAGAGACGCAGTACAGCTGGCAAAAATGCCACCTTGGTGCTTTGCGCGGCCTCCTGAGCATCGTTATTTGTTGCACAGGAGTCTGCGCTTTTGTGTTATCCCTTGGCCTTGCGCTGTTAGCGCTGCCCATCCTCTGACATCATGTTATGTCGGCCGTTGCGGTTTGCGATGACCATGAATCCCAGCCCCGCAGTGTCTTAACATTGTTAAAACACTGCGGGGCTGGAATTCATGGCCTGGCGCAGTACATATGTTCGCCTCTCACTTGGGTTCTTACACCCGCTTCAGACTATGCGGCGTCAGCTGATCCCTTATCGCATGCCACGGCCATGAAGACGCACAGTCCGAAGAAGGCGGAAGGAGATGAGGGACAAGCGAAGAAATGCACCATTCATGCCCATCAATCACACCCTCGCAGTCCAAATAAATAAGACACCGAGGGGCGTTGTGTGAGGCAAGGCGGCCGCAGAGGCGCAGGCAGCCAAACAATGATGCCAGAAGACGGGCAGCGCTACCAAGGAGCTTGTTGCGTGTCAATACAAAGGAAAATCACACCTGAGGGACGTTTTAATGGTCGCAGAGGACTCATTTTAGACGTGTTCAGTTCAACATGGGCAAGGAGAATAAGTTTCTGAGCCACCTTGCACACATGCAGCATTACTGTCGTACAAGGTGGCTGTAAAACGTAAAAACGCCTGGGGGAGGGGGGACAGGTTTCCTTCAATTTCAGTTCTTGTGTCTGCGTGGCTGTTGCAGGACACGTTGCCGGCTACACAGCAGGGGAACAGCTGGCGGTGCTGAACCCCACTGACACATTGGCTGGTGTTTGGCTCTGTGCAGCTAGCACATCTGGGCCCCAACTGGCGGTGTTAGAGCCCAGGGTCAGCAGGAGGAGGAGAGGGAGCAGAGTGTAGGCCGAAGCCTGCACTGGTGCAAGTTGAAAGGGAAACTTTAACCCCCCCCCAGGCGTTTGTAGCTGAAAGAGCCATCGTGTACAGCACTAATGCTGGAAAAGGTAAACTTAGCTCTTTTAATTATGGTCGTTGCACATGCTGAACCTAACACTTATGAAAAGTGTCCCCTCCTACCGTGATACCGTCCGGTTGGTGGATCCGTGGCCATGCGCAGTGCATATCCTCACCTCTCACTCCCCTCCCTACGGCTTCTTCAGACTGTGCGGTGTCACGGCCGTGGCATGCTATTAGGGACCAGCTGACACCGCACAGTCTGAAGAAGCCGTAGGGAGATGAGTGAGAGGTGGAGGTTCAGATATGCACTGCGCATGGCCACGGATCCCAGGCCCGCGGTGGGATTACATTAGACGACACTGCGAGGCGGGATCTCGTCCAGCGCGGCCGCACAGGCGCAGCCAGCCTGACACCAAATGATGTCAGAAGACGGGCAGCGCAAAATGTGTGCATGGCCAAGGGCTAACCTAACAGCGCAGGCTCCGGGACTGATTCAAACAACGCTGAGGAGGCGGCGCATGGCGCCAAGGGGGTAGGAATGACGGCTGTGCTGCGTCACATCACAAAGGAAAGTTACACCAACTGGACGGTATCACGGTAGGAGGAGACACTTTTCATAAGTGTTAGGTTCAGCATGTGCAAGGACCACCACGAAAAGAGGCACTTTTTCCCTTTGCATCATTACTGCTGCACAAGGTGGTTCCTTCAGTAACAAACGCCTGGGGGGGGGGGACAAGTTCCCTTAAATTTAACTTGTTGTGCCTGCGTGGCGGTCGCAGTACACGTTGCCGTATACACAGCAGGGGAACAGCTGGCGGTGCTGAACCCCACTAACACATTGGCGAGGTGTTTGGCTCTGTGCGGACAGCACTTCTGGACAGCAACTAGTGGTGTTGGAGCCCAGGGACAGGTGGAGGAGGAGGAGGTGGAGGAGATAGGAGGGATTGCCACACACACAGCTGGGGAACAGCAGACGTTACTGAACCCCAATAACAGAGGAGGGACTGTTGGGACTGTGCGGACAGCACTTCTGGACGGCAACTAGCGGTGTTGGAGCCCAGGGACAGGAGGGGGAGGAGGAGGTGGAGGAGATAGGAGGGATTGCCACACACACAGCTGGGGAACAGCAGACGTTACTGAACCCCAATAACAGAGGAGCGACTGTTGGGACTGTGCGTACAGCACTACCAGGCAACAACTAGCGGTGTTGGAGCCCAGGGACAGCAGGAGAAGCAGAGGAACACAATGTAGGCCGAAGCCTGATTGGAGAAAGTCGAAAGGGAACCTTTAACCCCCCCCCCCCAAGGCGTTTGTAGCTGAAAGAGCCAGCTTGTGCAGCACAAAAGATGCAAAAGGAAAAGATGGCTCTTCTCATGATGCTCCTTGCAAACACAGAACTAAACACTTATAAAATGTGTCCCCTGAAACCGTGAGACCGTCCCGGAGGTGGGACTTTCCTTCATAATATGACGCAGCACAGCTGTCATTCCTACCTCCTTGGCGCCGTTCCCCGGCTCCTCAGCGTTGTTTGATTCCGTCCCGGAGCATGCGCTGTTATGTTATCCCTTGGCCAGGCACACTTAGCGCTGCCCATCTTCTGACATCATTTGGTGTCAGGCTGGCTGCGCCTGTGCGGCCGCGCTGGCTGACAGCCCGCCTCGCAGTGTCGTCTAATGTAATCCCACCGCGGGCCTGGGATCCGTGGCCATGCGCAGTGCATATCCTCGCCTCTCACTCCCCTCCCTACGGCTTCTTCAGACTGTGCGGCGTCATGGCCGTGGCATGCTATTAGGGATCAGCTGACGGCGCACAGTCTGAAGAAGGCGTAGGGAGATGAGTGAGAGGCGGAGGTTCAGATATGCACTGCGCATGTCCATGGATCTCAGGCCCCCAGTGGGATTAAATCAGAAGAAACTGCGAGGCGGGCTCTCGGCCAGCGCGGACGCACAGGCGCAGCCAGCCTGACACCAAATGATGTCAGAAGATGGGCAGCATTAAGTGTGCCTGGCCAAGGGATAACATAACAGCGCAGGCTCCGGGACGGAATCAAACAACACTGAGGAGCCGGGGCACGGCGCCAAGGGGGTAGGAATGACGGCTGTGCTGCGTCATATTACGAAGGAAAGTCCCACCTCCGGGACGGTTTTACGGTATCAGTGGACACATTTTATAAGTGTTAAGTTTTGCGTGTGCAAGGAGCTAAACAAAAATAGCTACCTTTTCCTTGTGCAGCATTACTGCTACACAAGGTGGCTCTTTCAGTAACAAATGCCTTGGGGGGGGGACAGGTTCCCTTACGTTTCAGTAGTTGTGTCAGCGTGGCGGTCGCAGGACACATTGCCGGCTACACAGCTGGGGATCAGCTGACGTTACTGAAACCCAATAACACTGGGTCGTATGTTTTGACTGTGCAGACGGCACTTCTGAGTCTCAACTGGCGGTGTTGGAGCCCAGGAATTAAAGTTCAGGTGGTAGAAAGATGAACACAACAGGAGACCTGGATACTGTAGACAGTCACCTAATTATTGAATCATGAAGAGGAGTGGCAAATTCCTGCGAGATCCAGGCCTTGTTCATTTTCAGGAAAGTAAGCCGGTCAACGTTATCGGAGGATAGTCGCATGCGACGGTCAGTTAGTACACCACCTGCAGCACTAAAGACACGTTCCGATAATACACTGGCCGCAGGGCAAGACAGCACCTCCAATGCATACTGGCTTAGCTCTGGCCATGTATCCAGCTTTGAGACCCAAAACTTGAAAGGTGAAGAGCCGTCTGGGAGTACAGCAAGAGGGCAAGACATGTAGTCTGTCACCATCTGACGGAACCGTTGCCTCCTGCTGACTGGAGCCGTCTGTGATGGTGTAGTCTTTTGTGGCGGGCACAGAAAACTGTGCCACAGTTGGGCCATACTGGTCTTGCCTTGGGCAGAGGCACTGCTTCTGCTCCCTCTTTGTGCAGAGCCTCCACCACTGCCTGGACGCACTGAGCTGCTTTGGAATGCACTAGCAGCACTTCTCTCAGTTGGAATGGAGAAGATGATGGAATTCACCAGTGTGTCTTGGTACTCCCACATTTTTCGCTCCCGGTTCAACGGTGTGATGAGGCTTTCTACGTTGTCCCGGTAGCGAGGATCGAGGAGGGTGAACACCCAATAATCAGACATGTTGAGAATGTGGGCGATGCGGCGTTCGTTTCTCAGGCACTGCAGCATGTAATCCACCATGTGCTGCAGACTGCCAACTGCCCAAGAAACGCTGTCCCCTGCTGGAGGCGTGATCTCTGCCCGCTCGTCATCACCCCACCCTCGCTGTACACACTGAGTACTGGACAATTGTGTAACTCCCTCCTCTGGACGGATGTCTTCCTCCTCCATTGACTCCTCCTCATCCTCCTCACAAACTGTCCCCTGCCTACGCGTTTGTGAGGAACCACGTGGCGCTGACTGTCCAGAAGATGATGGAAATGCTGAATCCTCATCCTCCACCTCTTCCACAACATCATCCCTTAGCGCTTGCAGTGATTTTTCAAGCAGGCAGATAAGGGGGACAGTCATTCTGACTAGTGCATCATCTGTGTCATGATTCTCAATGGCGAGAGAACATAGCCCAGCATATATGAGAACTAGCTCTTGGAAGATGGAAACTATACTGACCATGAACTAAACCTGCCGCACAACTAGAAGTGGCCGGGTAGCATGCCTACGTTTTTTTATCCCTAGATGCCCAGCGCCAGCCGGAGAACTACCTAATCCTAGCAGAGGAAAAGACAGTCCTGGCTCACCTCTAGAGAAATTTTCCCAAAAGGCAGACAGAGGCCCCCACATATATTGGCGGTGATTTTAGATGAAATGACAAACGTAGTATGAAAATAGGTTTAGCAAAAATCGAGGTCCGCTTACTAGATAGCAAGAAGACAGAAAGGGCAGTTTCATGGTCAGCAGAAAACCCTATCAAAACACCATCCAGAAATTACTTTAAGACTCTAGCATTAACTCATAACACCAGAGTGGCAATTTCCGCTCACAAGAGCTTTCCAGACACAGTAACGAAACAGCAGCTGTGAACAGGAACAAAATGCAAAAACACACAAGGACAAAAGTCCAACTTAGCTGGGAGTTGTCTAGTAGCAGGAACATGCACAGAAAGGCTTCTGATTACATTGTTGAACGGCATGAAACTGACAGAGGAGCAAGGTTATATAGCGACTCCCACATCCTGATAGGAGCAGGTGAACAGAGGGGATGATGCACACAAGTACAATTCCACAAGTGGCCACCGGGGGAGCCCAGAATCCAATTTCACAACAGTACCCCCCCCTCAAGGAGGGGGCACCGAACCCTCACCAGAACCACCAGGGCGATCAGGATGAGCCCTATGAAAGGCACGGACAAGATCGGAGGCATGAACATCAGAGGCAGTGACCCAAGAATTATCCTCCTGACCGTATCCCTTCCATTTGACCAGATACTGGAGTTTCCGTCTGGAAACACGAGAGTCCAAGATCTTTTCCACAACGTACTCCAACTCACCCTCAACCAACACCGGAGCAGGAGGCTCAACGGAAGGCACAGCCGGTACCTCATACCTGCGCAACAATGACCGATGAAAAACATTATGAATCGAAAAGGATGCAGGGAGGTCCAAACGGAAGGACACAGGGTTAAGAATCTCCAATATCTTGTACGGGCCGATGAACCGAGGCTTAAACTTAGGAGAAGAAACCCTGATAGGGACAAAACGAGAAGACAACCACACCAAGTCCCCAACACAAAGCCGAGGACCAACACGACGACGGCGGTTGGCAAAAAGCTGAGTCTTCTCCTGGGACAACTTCAAATTGTCCACCACCTGCCCCCAAATCTGATGCAACCTCTCCACCACAGCATCCACTCCAGGACAATCCGAAGATTCCACTTGACCGGAGGAAAATCGAGGATGAAACCCCGAATTACAGAAAAACGGGGACACCAAGGTGGCAGAGCTGGCCCGATTATTGAGGGCGAACTCCGCCAAAGGCAAAAAAGCAACCCAATCATCCTGATCCGCAGACACAAAACACCTCAAATATGTCTCCAAGGTCTGATTAGTCCGCTCGGTCTGGCCATTAGTCTGAGGATGGAAAGCAGACGAAAAAGACAAATCTATGCCCATCCTAGCACAGAATGCCCGCCAAAATCTAGACACGAATTGGGTCCCTCTGTCAGAAACGATATTCTCCGGAATACCATGCAAACGAACAACATTTTGAAAAAACAGAGGAACCAACTCGGAAGAAGAAGGCAACTTAGGCAAGGGAACCAGATGGACCATCTTAGAGAAACGGTCACACACCACCCAGATGACAGACATCTTATGAGAAACAGGCAGATCCGAAATAAAATCCATCGAGATGTGCGTCCAAGGCCTCTTCGGGATAGGCAAGGGTAACAACAATCCACTAGCCCGAGAACAACAAGGCTTGGCCCGAGCACAAACGTCACAAGACTGCACAAAGCCTCGCACATCTCGTGACAGGGAAGGCCACCAGAAGGACCTTGCCACCAAATCCCAGCACCAAAACATCATGTAGATTATACAGCACCAGAAAGCGAATAACCTCCTGGTGATCCGGATTAACACGCATAGTCACTTGTGTCCAGTATTGTGGTTTATTACTAGCCAATGGGGTGGAGTCAATCCCTTTCAGAGGTATCGGAGCCTCCAATGGCTCCAAATCATACCCACAGCGTTTGGCAAAGGACCAATCCATAAGACTCAAAGCAGCGCCAGAGTCGACATAGGCGTCCGCGGTAATAGATGACAAAGAAAAAATCAGGGTCACAGATAGAATAAACTTAGACTGTAAAGTGCTAATTGAAACAGACTTGTCAGGCTTCTTAGTACGCTTAAAGCATGCTGATATAACATGAGTTGAATCACCACAATAGAAGCACAACCCATTTTTTCGTCTAAAATTCTGCCGCTCGCTTCTGGACAGAATTCTATCACATTGCATATTTTCTGGCGTTTTCTCAGTAGACACCGCCAAATGGTGCACAGGTTTGCGCTCCCGCAGACGCCTATCGATCTGAATAGCCATCGTCATGGACTCATTCAGACTCGCAGGCACAGGGAACCCCACCATAACATCCTTAATGGCATCAGAGAGACCTTCTCTGAAAATCGCCGCCAGGGCGCACTCATTCCACTGAGTAAGCACAGACCATTTGCGGAATTTTTGGCAGTATATTTCAGCTTCATCTTGCCCCTGAGACAAGGACATCAAGGCCTTTTCCGCCTGAAGCTCTAAATGAGGTTCCTCATAAAGCAACCCCAAGGCCAGAAAAAACGCATCCACATTGAGCAACGCAGGATCCCCTGGTGCCAATGCAAAAGCCCAGTCTTGAGGGTCGCCCCGGAGCAAGGAAATTACAATCCTGACCTGCTGTGCAGGGTCTCCGGCAGAGCGAGACTTCAGGGACAAAAACAATTTGCAATTATTTTTAAAATTTTGAAAGTGAGATCTATTCCCCGAGAAGAATTCAGGCAAAGGAATTCTAGGCTCAGACATAGGTGCATGAACAACAAAATCTTGCAAATTTTGTACCTTTGTGGCGAGATTATTCAAACCTGTAGCTACACTCTGAAGATCCATTTGAAACAGGTGAACACAGAGCCATTCAAGGATAAGAAGGAGAGAAAGAGAGGAAGGCTGCAGTATAGGCAGACTAGCAAGTGATTCAATTAAGAGCACACTCAGAACTAGAGGAAAAAAAAAAAAAAAAAAAAAAAATTGTAGCAGACTTCTTTTTTCTCTCCTTTCTCATCCAGTAATTTAACCCTTTTTTTTGGCCGGTCAAACTGTCATGATTCTCAATGGCGAGAGAACATAGCCCAGCATATATGAGAACTAGCTCTTGGAAGATGGAAACTATACTGACCATGAACTAAACCTGCCGCACAACTAGAAGTGGCCGGGTAGCATGCCTACGTTTTTTTATCCCTAGATGCCCAGCGCCAGCCGGAGAACTACCTAATCCTAGCAGAGGAAAAGACAGTCCTGGCTCACCTCTAGAGAAATTTTCCCAAAAGGCAGACAGAGGCCCCCACATATATTGGCGGTGATTTTAGATGAAATGACAAACGTAGTATGAAAATAGGTTTAGCAAAAATCGAGGTCCGCTTACTAGATAGCAAGAAGACAGAAAGGGCACTTTCATGGTCAGCAGAAAACCCTATCAAAACACCATCCAGAAATTACTTTAAGACTCTAGCATTAACTCATAACACCAGAGTGGCAATTTCCGCTCACAAGAGCTTTCCAGACACAGTAACGAAACAGCAGCTGTGAACAGGAACAAAATGCAAAAACACACAAGGACAAAAGTCCAACTTAGCTGGGAGTTGTCTAGTAGCAGGAACATGCACAGAAAGGCTTCTGATTACATTGTTGAACGGCATGAAACTGACAGAGGAGCAAGGTTATATAGCGACTCCCACATCCTGATAGGAGCAGGTGAACAGAGGGGATGATGCACACAAGTACAATTCCACAAGTGGCCACCGGGGGAGCCCAGAATCCAATTTCACAACAGTACCCCCCCCTCAAGGAGGGGGCACCGAACCCTCACCAGAACCACCAGGGCGATCAGGATGAGCCCTATGAAAGGCACGGACAAGATCGGAGGCATGAACATCAGAGGCAGTGACCCAAGAATTATCCTCCTGACCGTATCCCTTCCATTTGACCAGATACTGGAGTTTCCGTCTGGAAACACGAGAGTCCAAGATCTTTTCCACAACGTACTCCAACTCACCCTCAACCAACACCAGAGCAGGAGGCTCAACGGAAGGCACAGCCGGTACCTCATACCTGCGCAACAATGACCGATGAAAAACATTATGAATCGAAAAGGATGCAGGGAGGTCCAAACGGAAGGACACAGGGTTAAGAATCTCCAATATCTTGTACGGGCCGATGAACCGAGGCTTAAACTTAGGAGAAGAAACCCTCATAGGGACAAAACGAGAAGACAACCACACCAAGTCCCCAACACAAAGCCGAGGACCAACACGACGACGGCGGTTGGCAAAAAGCTGAGTCTTCTCCTGGGACAACTTCAAATTGTCCACCACCTGCCCCCAAATCTGATGCAACCTCTCCACCACAGCATCCACTCCAGGACAATCCGAAGATTCCACTTGACCGGAGGAAAATCGAGGATGAAACCCCGAATTACAGAAAAACGGGGACACCAAGGTGGCAGAGCTGGCCCGATTATTGAGGGCGAACTCCGCCAAAGGCAAAAAAGCAACCCAATCATCCTGATCCGCAGACACAAAACACCTCAAATATGTCTCCAAGGTCTGATTAGTCCGCTCGGTCTGGCCATTAGTCTGAGGATGGAAAGCAGACGAAAAAGACAAATCTATGCCCATCCTAGCACAGAATGCCCGCCAAAATCTAGACACGAATTGGGTCCCTCTGTCAGAAACGATATTCTCCGGAATACCATGCAAACGAACAACATTTTGAAAAAACAGAGGAACCAACTCGGAAGAAGAAGGCAACTTAGGCAAGGGAACCAGATGGACCATCTTAGAGAAACGGTCACACACCACCCAGATGACAGACATCTTATGAGAAACAGGCAGATCCGAAATAAAATCCATCGAGATGTGCGTCCAAGGCCTCTTCGGGATAGGCAAGGGTAACAACAATCCACTAGCCCGAGAACAACAAGGCTTGGCCCGAGCACAAACGTCACAAGACTGCACAAAGCCTCGCACATCTCGTGACAGGGAAGGCCACCAGAAGGACCTTGCCACCAAATCCCAGCACCAAAACATCATGTAGATTATACAGCACCAGAAAGCGAATAACCTCCTGGTGATCCGGATTAACACGCATAGTCACTTGTGTCCAGTATTGTGGTTTATTACTAGCCAATGGGGTGGAGTCAATCCCTTTCAGAGGTATCGGAGCCTCCAATGGCTCAAAAACACACAAGGACAAAAGTCCAACTTAGCTGGGAGTTGTCTAGTAGCAGGAACATGCACAGAAAGGCTTCTGATTACATTGTTGAACGGCATGAAACTGACAGAGGAGCAAGGTTATATAGCGACTCCCACATCCTGATAGGAGCAGGTGAACAGAGGGGATGATGCACACAAGTACAATTCCACAAGTGGCCACTGGGGGAGCCCAGAATCCAATTTCACAACACATCTGCACTCGCCATCCGCGTGGAATAATCAAAGGGACGCAAAACCTGGCAGACGTCATTCATAGTGGCCCACTCTGTGGTTGTGAAGTCTGTACGGCGCTGAGTGCGACTTCTTTGCGCCTGAAGCAGCTGGTACTCCATTACAGCTTGCTGCTGCTCACACAACCGCTCCAACATATGTAACGTGGAATTCCACCTGGTAGGTAGGTCACATATGATGCGATGTTCCGGCAGGCGGTGTCGGCGCTGCAGAGCCGCAATGCGCGCTTTTGCCGTGCTGGAACGCCTCAAGTGAGCACACTCTAGGCGGACCTTGTGCAGTAGTGCATCAAGATCCGGATAGTCCCTCAAAAAACTCTGCACGACCAAATTGAGCACATATGCCAGACATGGGATGTGAGTGAGGTTGCCGAGGCCCAGAGCTGCCACCAGATTTCGGCCATTATCACACACTACCATGCCTGGCTGGAGATTCGCTGGCACAAACCACACATCGCTCTCCTGCTTGATGGCATTCCAGAGCTCCTGCACTGTGTGGCTTCGATTCCCCAAATAAATTAATTTCAAGACGGCCTGTTGACGTTTGGCCATGGCTGTGCTCATGTCGGTAGTAACAGGTAAACGTTCATCACGGGTCCATGTGGAGGTGGACTGTGACGGCTCCTGCAGCGATGATTCTGAGGAACTGGTGTAAGAGGAGGAGTCAATGCGTACAGAATGGATTCCTGCAATCCTTGGAGTGGGCAGGACACGTCCTGCGCCACTCGCACGATCTGTACCCGGCTCAACGACATTAACCCAATGGGCAGTGAGGGAAAGGTATCGCCCCTGTCCATGTTGACTGGTCCACGCATCGGTGGTGAGGTGGACCTTGCTACTGACGGCGTTCAGTAGCGCGTGTTTTATGTGTCCCTCCACATGCTTGTGCAGGGCAGGGACGGCTTGCCTGCTGAAGTAAAAGCGGCTGGGCACATTGTACTGTGGGACTGCCAATGACATCAAGTCACGGAAGCTGTCAGTTTCCACCAGCCTGAATGACAGTATTTCCAGTGACAGAAGTTTGGCAATGCCTGCAGTCAGAGCCTGTGCTCGTGGGTGGTTTGACGAGAAAGGCCGCCTTTTCTCCCATGCCTGTACTACCGATGGCTGTAGACTGGGCTGGGAGTGTGTGGATGACTGGGAAAGTGGTGCTGCGGGTGGAATTACAGCGGGTCTCTGGACAACAGGGCCAGAGGTTCTTCCACGGCGATCCTGGGAGGAAGCCGAACTAGCTGCGTGTGAGCTGGAGGAAGAGGCAACACGAGCTGAAGAGGTGGTGGTAGCTGCCGCTGTTGGTTGGCCTAGCTCTTCAGTGCGTTTCTGTAACTCCGCCGCGTGCCTGGTGCGCACATGTTTCCACATATTTGTGGTATTGAGGTTGCTGACACTTTTCCCTCTTTTCACTTTGTGATGACACACCTTGCATTTGACATAGCAAATGTCATCTGCAACTGTGTCAAAAAAGGACCAGGCACTGCAAGTCTTGGGAGCACCCTTTTTGGCTTTTGGAAGAGACATGCTCCTAACGGGTGCCAAAGCGGAGGCTGCAGGATCCGCAGTCTTCCCCCTCCCTCTCCCTCTTTGGGCCGTACGGGGAATCTCTTCCTCAGAGCTGCTCCCACCACCTTCCTGTCCCTCACGCCAAGATGGGTCAAGGACCTCATCATCTACACTACCCTCTGCCCCCAACTGCTCCTCCTGGGTAGTCTCAGCAGCAGAGCACGCACCAGTAAGTGGCACCTGAGTGTCATCATCAGCTGATGCGGCCTGCGATGTGGTGACCGGAGCCACTGCCCCACCCGCCTCTTCAGACTCAGAGAGAAAAAGCTGTTGGGCATCACTGCACCCTGCCTCTTCTTCCATTTCTCCAATGCTGCTTGGCTGGCCCCCTGTTTCCAAGCCAAGAGATTCAGAGAACAGAAGTAGAGACGGCTCCTGTCCTGGGCTCTCTGTCTGCCTGGGCAATTTGGCAGGTGGTGAAGAGACAGATGGCTGCTCTCCAGTGCTCTGTGTCTGAGAGGATGTGGCACTAATTGAAGTTGATGCATTAGCTGCCATCCATCCGACAACGGCTTCAATTTGTTCTTCACGCAGCAGCGGTGTACGGCGCTCTGCGACAAAGCTGCGCATGAATGACTGTTCCCTGGTGAAAGTGGGTGCTGCTGATGAGTCACCGGTGCCCGCAGCAGGCACAGAATCCCCACGTCCCCTCCCTGCTCCGCGCCCACGCCCACGTGCCTTACTCACTGCCTTCTTCATCTTGGTTGACTGATAAAGATAAGCAGAAAAGTACTAACGGATTTGTGTGCTTATTCCTGAACAACTCCTCCTAACAGGTATAAGAAACACTAATTTTCTAAAGTGTGGACTAGACTTTAATATGAGCTAATGTGGCCTACACAAATGTAAAGTGGTGTCACTGGTGTGTTTGGTGAACTTTATTATTTATTTATTTTTGGGGGGCTGAACTGACAACAGATAGAGCTGCAGTCACACGGAGACCGTGCAGACAGCCGTAAACGGCGCTGCAAGGCCCAAAAACCCTCCTCTACGTTATCCTATGTAGTGTTTTTCCACAAGTTAGCTGGAGACGGGTGGAAAGACACTAATAGGAATTTTTTGAAAAAATGTGCAGCAGCCTACACTACTTAAAACAAAATGAAAATTGATTTTGCGGTATGACGCAGTGAAGAACCCTGAGCTGGAGACAACCAGGCTATGGCTGCTCACAGACTACAGGGCGAGCTGCAGTCACACGGAGACCGTGCAGACAGCCGTAAACGGCGCTGCAAGGCCCAAAAACCCTCCTCTACGTTATCCTATGTAGTGTTTTTCCACAAATTAGCTGGAGACGGGTGGAAAGACACTAATAGGAATTTTTTGAAAAAATGTGCAGCAGCCTGCACTACTTAAAACAAAATGAAAATTGATTTTGCGGTATGATGCAGTGAAGAACCCTGAGCTGGAGACAACCAGGCTATGGCTGCTCACAGACTACAGGGCGAGCTGCAGTCACACGGAGACCGTGCAGACAGCCGTAAACGGCGCTGCAAGGCCCAAAAACCCTCCTCTACGTTATCCTATGTAGTGTTTTTCCACAAATTAGCTGGAGACGGGTGGAAAGACACTAATAGGATTTTTTTGAAAAAATTAGCAGCAGACTACACTACTAGGAAAAAAAAAAAAAAAGAACAGTATGAGGCAATGAACCACCCTCCCTGAACTGAATACAACCAGCTATGGATGGCCTATGTGGCTGCACTCAGACTAGAGAGTGGGCTGCACTCACACACACACACACACAGACCTTGCAGATTGCTGTGAAAACAGCGCTACAAGGCAAAAGCAAGGTGAATAGTAGGTGAACACAGCGGTTGCTAAATTAGCCTTTGGAAAGCACAAAGAAGCAAATCGCTATCTCTAAACTGGCCCTCAGTCAGCAAACAGCGTCCTGTCACTAACTGAATTCACAGCAGAGTGAGCGCAAAATGGCGCCAGCGACTTTTAAACTGCATCATGACATCATTTCAGCAGCCAATCACAGCCATGCCAGTAGTTTCATGCCCTCCATGCTGAACAGGATGTGCCCACACTTGGAATCATTCTCATTGGATGAATTTGTGCAGTTTGAATCTGTGAACTTCCGATTCCGGTATCCGATACGCAGCAAGTATCGGAATCCCGGTATCGGAATTCCGATACCGCAAGTATCGGCCGATACCCGATACTTGCGGTATCGGAATGCTCAACACTACTCAAGAGATACATTTGTAAACTTTTCCCCTATATTGCAAATGGGAGGCTCAGACTTGATGTGAATAGTCTTACTGAAGGCATAATAAAGTGTAATATTTGTGCTTATACTACAATAATTTAGTTCATTTAGAAAAATAGTTAAATTGAAAAATGATAAAAACTACCGCCCAACATGGGAATACAGCTAAATGCACTAAAACTGAAATAATTTTAGATCTTTTTTTTCCCAGTTTTATTTTCCATCTGTCCCCCTCTATACTTTCAAAATATTTCACAATTACATTTTGAAAATTCCAACATATGTCGCTGGCAGCAGGTCATTCCAAATGCATCATTATTTATGCTAATTGAAATGATATTCGAAGATAGTCAAAAGAAATAAGATTTACAGCCCAACATGATTTCCATGTATTTCTGTATTATATTCCCATGTATCATTTTTATTTCTTTATATTTACGGCTACGTGATTGACTTACTTGGTGTCCTGTTGATTGTAAATGGAATCAATAAATCATCAAATTCTGGATAATGAGCAGAATTTGTCAAAAGTGACCCCATTTTGGTGCATTTCCATATAATGAGCCCTGGTCATTTGTTCGGTATAAAATCGTACCACACTCAAGACAGGACCTGTTTCTACATCTTTTCGTTCAATCCTTAAATTTGGTGAATTTGTTTCTTTAATTTGAAAAAAAAACCATTACAAATGATATGTAAAAAACAGAAATCGATAATGATGATGTTGAAAAAATTACAAATTGCTTCAGATTCTTGGAACTTAATTTTTCAAGGTTATTGAAAAAAATGGGGACTAACGGGTCACAGAAGATTTATGTGAGAGAACAATAGTTTAATTACAATTATTGGTTCTGCTGCCAAGTATCATTAAACAAAAATATCTGTCTGTTCTACAGATTAATTACATTTCTGCGCCTCTCTGTATGGCATGAAATTCTACAAAAAAAAAACAGACAGAAAACATGAAACAAGTAGCTGTTTCACATGATGAGTTGAATCCAAATGCAAAATAGGTATATTGGGTGATTCAGTAACCAACACAACTAGCCAATAATTAAAACTTCAAATATGATACATAAATGGCCCAAAAGTATCAATGTTAAAGGAGATTTTGCAGAAAGAACAAATGGCAAAGTGATTATGCTAGAATTATGTCATAAATTGTTGTAAAAGTTGCAAAGTCACATTTTGCGTAACACAAAGTTGTGCAAACATTTTACGATTTACAATATTTTCTTGCCACTTTGAGCCAGCTCCGCCAAAATGGGGCAGGACAGGAGTGCAACACCACAGCCCAACTAATTCATGAGGAGCTGCGCAGTAGCTTCGTCCAAAAATTTTGCTCCAATCTTTAATGAGGCGCACAGAGGTGCACGCAACTCCTCATTTATTAGTAGATTTGCGTCTCTCAATGAATCAGGAATGACTGTCTCCAACAATGTCCTTCATCAATACTAATGTAAACATTGTACGTCTTGTTGAATCAAGGCTTTAACAATTTTTTTTTTTGCCCAGTCTAATGTTTCTTATTTCCCAACACGAATGTGACCGGTTCAACAAATCAATAGCTTCAACTGTGGGACGTGAACTGTAAGGGCAGTGATAAAAGACAAATGGGAACCACCAAATCGGGATACAAGCACAACTGTACAACTGCAAGGTCATTTGATCCAAATTATTTTTTATTTAGTTTTCCCACGCTTTACAGATACCATCATCACTGCCACCATTGGGGATCACAATCTAACCTCCCTATCAAGATGTCTCGTTTCTGTCGTATGGGAGGAAACCGCAGAACTGGGAGGAAAACCACACAAACACGGGGAGAACATACAAACTCCTTTTAGCATCACAAAGGCGAAACTTGACTACCATGATAAGGAAAGCATACAACCTGCATATAGGCTGCAAACTAGGAGTTCAGGACAAGAGTTGGACCCACACACTGTTAGGGCTAGTGGAACGCACCAAGTAAATATAGATGTTATTATTGGTGCGTTCGCAGCCCGGGGTCCACCATGCAGGAGTAACCTGCTGCTAGCAAATGACGGCACTATATGGCGGTTTAAGCAACCTCTGTTACTTCACAGAGTCGCACGGAAACAAGACGCTGTGCCCTGTTAACCCCACAGGAGTTCACAGCTAACTGCCGAGCTGAAGGAAGTCTGTGGTCACACACACATACAATCTCCTCACCAGAGAAGCCGGTATTCTAGGGGCTTATTTCAGCCGGGGCCCTAGATCCACACACACAATCTCCTCGCCGGAAGTGCCGGCATTCTAGGGGCTTATTTCAGCCGAGTCCCTGAACACACATAAATGTAACCACACTGGCGCATGCACAAAACTGATTCAATACTAGCGCATGGCCGTATGGTCATGAGAACCTTAAATAGCTGCAGCAAGAACAGGACCTTCCTAGAAGGACCAATGAGAGGCTGCTACAGAGCCTGAGCACCTTCAGGACCTTCCTGGAGGACCAATGGATTTAGCTGCAGTATCTGAACATGTAACCCTCGATCTCCACTGAGAGATCTTTGTTATGGTTCTCAATGGCAAGAGAACATAGCCCAGCAAACATAAGAACTAGCTCTTGGAAGGATGGAAACTAAACTGACCATGAACTAAACCTGCCGCACAACTAACAGTAGCCGGGTAGCGTAGCCTGCGTTTTATCCCTAGACGCCCAGCGCCGGCCGGAGGACTAACTAATCCTGGCAGAGGAAAATATAGTCCTGGCTCACCTCTAGAGAAATTTCCCCGAAAGGCAGACAGAGGCCCCCACAAATATTGGCGGTGATTTTAGATGAAATGACAAACGTAGTATGAAAATAGGTTTAGCAAAATTGAGGTCCGCTTACTAGATAGCAGGAAGACAGAAAGGGCACTTTCATGGTCAGCTGAAAACCCTACCAAAATACCATCCTGAAATTACTTTAAGACTCTAGTATTAACTCATAACATCAGAGTGGCAATTTCAGATCACAAGAGCTTTCCAGACACAGAAACGAAACTACAGCTGTGAACTGGAACAAAATGCAAAAACAAACAAGGACAAAAGTCCAACTTAGCTGGGAGTTGTCTAGCAGCAGGAACATGCACAGAAAGGCTTCTGATTACAATGTTGACCGGCATGGAAGTGACAGAGGAGCAAGGCTAAATAGCGACTCCCACATTCTGATGGAAACAGGTGAACAGAGAGGATGATGCACACCAGTTCAATTCCACCAGTGGCCACCGGGGGAGCCCAAAATCCAACTTCACAACAGTACCCCCCCCTCAAGGAGGGGGCACCGAACCCTCACCAGAACCACCAGGGCGATCAGGATGAGCCCTATGAAAGGCACGGACCAAATCGGAGGCATGAACATCAGAGGCAGTCACCCAAGAATTATCCTCCTGACCGTAACCCTTCCATTTGACCAGATACTGGAGTTTCCGTCTGGAAACACGGGAGTCCAAGATTTTTTCCACAATGTACTCCAACTCGCCCTCAACCAACACCGGAGCAGGAGGCTCAACGGAAGGCACAACCGGTACCTCATACCTGCACAATAATGACCGATGAAAAACATTATGAATAGAAAAAGATGCAGGGAGGTCCAAACGGAAGGACACAGGGTTAAGAATCTCCAATATCTTGTACGGGCCGATGAACCGAGGCTTAAACTTGGGAGAAGAAACCCTCATAGGGACAAAACGAGAAGACAACCACACCAAGTCCCCAACACAAAGCCGAGGACCAACCCGACGCCGGCGGTTGGCAAAAAGCTGAGTCTTCTCCTGGGACAACTTCAAATTGTCCACTACCTGCCCCCAAATCTGATGCAACCTCTCCACCACAGCATCCACTCCAGGACAATCCGAAGATTCCACCTGACCAGAAGAAAATCGAAGATGAAACCCCGAATTACAGAAAAAGGGAGACACCAAGGTGGCAGAGCTGGCCCGATTATTGAGGGCAAACTCCGCCAAAGGCAAAAAAGCAACCCAATCATCCTGATCTGCAGACACAAAACACCTCAAATATGTCTCCAAGGTCTGATTCGTCCGCTCGGTCTGGCCATTAGTCTGAGGATGGAAAGCAGACGAGAAAGACAAATCTATGCCCATCCTAGCACAGAATGCTCGCCAAAATCTAGACACGAATTGGGTACCTCTGTCAGAAATGATATTCTCCGGAATACCATGCAAACGGACCACATTTTGAAAAAACAGAGGAACCAACTCGGAAGAAGAAGGCAACTTAGGCAGGGGAACCAAATGGACCATCTTAGAGAAACGATCACACACCACCCAGATGACAGACATCTTCTGAGAAACAGGAAGATCCGAAATAAAATCCATCGAGATGTGCATCCAGGGCCTCTTCGGGATAGGCAAGGGCAACAACAATCCACTAGCCCGAGAACAACAAGGCTTGGCCCGAGCACAAACGTCACAAGACTGCACGAAGCCTCGCACATCTCGAGACAGGGAAGGCCACCAGAAGGACCTTGCCACCAAATCCCTGGTACCAAAGATTCCAGGATGACCTGCTAACGCAGAAGAATGAACCTCAGAAATGACTTTACTGGTCCAATCATCAGGAACAAACAGTCTACCAGGTGGGCAACGATCAGGTCTATCCGCCTGAAACTCCTGCAAGGCCCGCCGCAGGTCTGGAGAAACGGCAGACAATATCACTCCATCCTTAAGGATACCTGTAGGTTCAGAATTACCAGGGGAGTCAGGCTCAAAACTCCTAGAAAGGGCATCCGCCTTAACATTCTTAGAACCCGGCAGGTAGGACACCACAAAATTAAACCGAGAGAAAAACAACGACCAGCGCGCCTGTCTAGGATTCAGGCGTCTGGCGGACTCAAGATAAATTAGATTTTTGTGGTCAGTCAATACCACCACCTGATGTCTAGCCCCCTCAAGCCAATGACGCCACTCCTCAAAAGCCCACTTCATGGCCAAAAGCTCCCGATTCCCAACATCATAATTCCGCTCGGCGGGCGAAAATTTACACGAGAAAAAAGCACAAGGTCTCATCACGGAGCAATCGGAACTTCTCTGCGACAAAACCGCCCCAGCTCCGATTTCAGAAGCGTCGACCTCAACCTGAAAAGGAAGAGCAACATCAGGCTGACGCAACACAGGGGCGGAAGAAAAGCGGCGCTTAAGCTCCCGAAAGGCCTCCACAGCAGCAGGGGACCAATCAGCAACATCAGCACCCTTCTTAGTCAAATCAGTCAATGGTTTAACAACATCAGAAAAACCAGCAATAAATCGACGATAAAAGTTAGCAAAGCCCAAAAATTTCTGAAGACTCTTAAGAGAAGAGGGTTGCGTCCAATCACAAATAGCCTGAACCTTGACAGGATCCATCTCGATGGAAGAGGGGGAAAAAATATATCCCAAAAAGGAAATCTTTTGAACCCCAAAAACGCACTTAGAACCCTTCACACACAAGGAATTAGACCGCAAAACCTGAAAAACCCTCCTGACCTGCTGGACATGAGAGTCCCAGTCATCCGAAAAAATCAAAATATCATCCAGATACACAATCATAAATTTATCCAAATAATCACGGAAAATGTCATGCATAAAGGACTGAAAGACTGAAGGGGCATTTGAAAGACCAAAAGGCATCACCAAATACTCAAAGTGGCCCTCGGGCGTATTAAATGCGGTTTTCCACTCATCCCCCTGCTTAATTCGCACCAAATTATACGCCCCACGGAGATCTATCTTAGAGAACCACTTGGCCCCCTTTATGCGAGCAAACAAATCAGTCAGCAGTGGCAACGGATATTGATATTTAACCGTGATTTTATTCAAAAGCCGATAATCAATGCACGGCCTCAAAGAGCCATCTTTCTTAGCCACAAAGAAAAAACCGGCTCCTAAGGGAGATGACGAAGGACGAATATGTCCCTTTTCCAAGGACTCCTTTATATATTCTCGCATAGCAGCATGTTCAGGCACAGACAGATTAAATAAACGACCCTTAGGGTATTTACTACCCGGAATCAAATCTATGGCACAATCGCACTCCCGGTGCGGAGGTAATGAACCAAGCTTAGGTTCTTCAAAAACGTCACGATATTCAGTCAAGAATTCAGGAATCTCAGAGGGAATAGATGATGAAATGGAAACCACAGGTACGTCCCCATGCGTCCCCTTACATCCCCAGCTTAACACAGACATAGCTTTCCAGTCAAGGACTGGGTTATGAGATTGCAGCCATGGCAATCCAAGCACCAACACATCATGTAGGTTATACAGCACAAGAAAGCGAATAATCTCCTGGTGATCCGGATTAATCCGCATAGTTACTTGTGTCCAGTATTGTGGTTTATTGCTAGCTAATGGGGTGGAGTCAATCCCCTTCAGGGGTATAGGAGTTTCAAGAGGTTCCAAATCATACCCACAGTGTTTGGCAAAGGACCAATCCATAAGACTCAAAGCGGCGCCAGAGTCGACATAGGCATCCGCGGTAATAGATGATAAAGAACAAATCAGGGTCACAGATAGAATAAACTTAGACTGTAAAGTGCCAATTGAAACAGACTTATCAAGCTTCTTAGTACGCTTAGAGCATGCTGATATAACATGAGTTGAATCACCGCAATAGAAGCACAACCCATTTTTTCGTCTAAAATTCTGCCGTTCACTTCTGGACAGAATTCTATCACATTGCATATTCTCTGGCGTCTTCTCAGTAGACACCGCCAAATGGTGCACAGGTTTGCGCTCCCGCAGACGCCTATCGATCTGGATAGCCATTGTCATGGACTCATTCAGACCCGCAGGCACAGGGAACCCCACCATAACATCCTTAATGGCATCAGAGAGACCCTCTCTGAAATTCGCCGCCAGGGCGCACTCATTCCACTGAGTAAGCACAGCCCATTTACGGAATTTCTGGCAGTATATTTCAGCTTCGTCTTGCCCCTGAGATAGAGACATCAAGGCCTTTTCCGCCTGAAGTTCTAACTGAGGTTCCTCATAAAGCAACCCCAAGGCCAGAAAAAACGCATCCACATTGAGCAACGCAGGATCCCCTGGAGCCAATGCAAAAGCCCAATCCTGAGGGTCGCCCCGGAGCAAGGAAATCACAATCCTGACCTGCTGAGCAGGATCTCCAGCAGAGCGAGATTTCAGGGACAAAAACAACTTGCAATTATTTTTGAAATTTTGAAAGCAAGATCTATTCCCCGAGAAAAATTCAGGCAAAGGAATTCTAGGTTCAGATATAGGAACATGAACAACAAAATCTTGTAAATTTTGAACTTTCGTGGTGAGATTATTCAAACCTGCAGCTAAACTCTGAATATCCATTTTAAACAGGTGAACACAGAGCCATTCCAGGATTAGAAGGAGAGAGAGGGAGAAAGGCTGCAATATAGGCAGACTTGCAAGAGATTCAATTACAAGCACACTCAGAACTGGAGAAAAAAAAAAAAAAAAAAATCTTCAGCAGACTTCTCTTTTCTCTCCTTTCTCTGTCAATTAATTTAACCCTTTGTGGCCGGTCAAACTATTATGGTTCTCAATGGCAAGAGAACATAGCCCAGCAAACATAAGAACTAGCTCTTGGAAGGATGGAAACTAAACTGACCATGAACTAAACCTGCCGCACAACTAACAGTAGCCGGGTAGCGTAGCCTGCGTTTTATCCCTAGACGCCCAGCGCCGGCCGGAGGACTAACTAATCCTGGCAGAGGAAAATATAGTCCTGGCTCACCTCTAGAGAAATTTCCCCGAAAGGCAGACAGAGGCCCCCACAAATATTGGCGGTGATTTTAGATGAAATGACAAACGTAGTATGAAAATAGGTTTAGCAAAATTGAGGTCCGCTTACTAGATAGCAGGAAGACAGAAAGGGCACTTTCATGGTCAGCTGAAAACCCTACCAAAATACCATCCTGAAATTACTTTAAGACTCTAGTATTAACTCATAACATCAGAGTGGCAATTTCAGATCACAAGAGCTTTCCAGACACAGAAACGAAACTACAGCTGTGAACTGGAACAAAATGCAAAAACAAACAAGGACAAAAGTCCAACTTAGCTGGGAGTTGTCTAGCAGCAGGAACATGCACAGAAAGGCTTCTGATTACAATGTTGACCGGCATGGAAGTGACAGAGGAGCAAGGCTAAATAGCGACTCCCACATTCTGATGGAAACAGGTGAACAGAGAGGATGATGCACACCAGTTCAATTCCACCAGTGGCCACCGGGGGAGCCCAAAATCCAACTTCACAACAGATCTTACTCTGGGCATGCTCGCCGCTGCCCAGTACTGGCTTTAATGGCAGAAGCTGGAAAAGCAGCAGTAACCCTTTGGACAGAGTCAGACTGAGCAAGACACTGGGACCGACGTCTCCGCTTAGCAGGCTCCACTGTGGCTGGAGAAGGATGGGAGACCGCAGTGGAGATGGCTCGAGATTCCCCCTGTGCAGAGGTGGGATCTCGACCCCTAACATTACTCCCCTCCTAGGGCCCCCCTCCTTGGACCTCACTACGTTCGAAGGCATCAATGAGCTGCAGAGCTCGAATATGCTCAGCAGGCTCCCAGGACCTGTCCTCTGGGCCATAACCCCTCCAATCCACCAAATAAATTTTTTTGCCATGTACCACCTTGCACCCCAAGATAGTGTTCACCTCATAATCATCCGAAGATGAACCTGATGTCCCTGCAGATGACTCGGAAAACCAGGACATGAATACGGGCTTCAAGAGGGACACGTAAAAGGTGTCGGTGATACCCAGGCGTGGTGGAAGGGCTAAACGGTAGACCACAGGGTTAACCTGTTCGAGGACCTTGAAAGGACCCAAGTAGCGAGGTGCAAACTTAGTGGACTCAACTCGCAGCCTGATGTTACGGGCAGAGAGCCACACTAAATCGCCAGGAGCAAAGGTCAGAGTGGGGCGCCGATGTATATCGGCGGAGGACCTCATTCTCTCCTTGGAGGCCCGAATGGCATCCTGAGTGCGGTCCCAAATGTCCCGTGCCTCCACAGTCCAGTCTGCTACCCTTGAGTCAGCGGAAGACACGGGCATGGGCACAGGTACCCGTGGATGCTGACCATAGTTAAGGATGAATGGAGTCTGTCCAGTGGAGTCAGCTACAGCGTTGTTCAGTGCAAACTCTGCCCATGATAGCAAAGATGCACAGTCATCCTGCCTGGCTGAGACAAAATGTCGCAGATATGTGACCAAGGTCTGGTTGGCCCTCCCTACCAACCCATTCGTCTCGGGATGATACGCAGAAGAGAGATTCAACTCAATGCTGAGAAGATGACAAAGCTCTCTCCAGAACCGAGACGCAAACTGGGGACCCCGGTCACTGACAATTTTGTCCGGCATACCGTGTAGACGGAAGATGTGTCTTATAAAGAACGATGCCAAGGCCCATGCAGAAGGTAGCCGGGGAAGCCGCACCAAGTGCACCATCTTAGAAAAATGATCGGTGATAACCCAAATGATGGTACAGCCATGAGACTTGGGCAAACCCACCACAAAGTCCATCCCGACCATCTCCCAGGGCCTGTCTGCCACCGGCAGGAGATATAATAACCCAGCTGGCCGTTGTCGAGAAGATTTATTTTGGGGGCAGGAGACACACGCCCGAATATAGTCTCCGATGTCACGGACGATATGTGGCCACCAGTATGTTCTCGCCAGCAGCTCAGATGTCCTTTTAGTCCCAAAGTGCCCACCCACTCTGGACGAATGAGCCCAAGAGAGAACCTCCAGTCGCAAATTTGCTGGCACAAAAGTCCTACACGGGGGCACAGACTCAAGTGAAACCGGAGCCACGGTCCTCAGACTCTCAGAAGGGACAATTAGCCGAGGTTCCTCCTCCGCTGATGACACTACGGAGCGGGTGAGAGCATCGGCACGAATGTTCTTCTCCCCGGAGAGAAAATGGAGGGTGAAATGGAACCGGGAGAAGAACAGGGACCATCTGGCCTGGCGAGAATTTAGCCGCTGGGCTGTCTGAATATAGACCAAATTCTTGTGGTCGGTGAAAACTTGGAAGGGAAAACAAGCCCCCTCCAAGAGATGTCTCCACTCCGAGAAGGCCAACTTCATAGCTAGCAACTCCCTGTCCCCGATGGAATAATTCCTCTCTGCCGGTGTGAAGGTCTTAGAGAAAAAGAAGCAGGGATGCTTCCGACCTTGAGCATCCTTTTGGAATAGGACTGCTCCAGCACCGACAGATGAGGCATCCACCTCCATTATGAAAGGTTTATCTACATCGGGGTGATGTAGAATGGGAGCGCTAGCAAAGTGGGACTTAATAGAGAGGAAGGCCTTGGAGACCTCTTCTGACCAAAATTTGGGATTTGCTCCCTTTTTGGTGAGGGCAACCAAAGGAGCTACCAAAGTTGAGAAGTGGGGAATGAACTGGCGATAGTAGTTAATGAACCCCATAAAGCGCTGCACCGCTTTGAGAGAATGGGGTTCCTGCCAGTCCATCACAGCCTGTAGCTTGGCAGGATCCATAGCCAATCCTTGGGCCGAGATGATATAGCCCAGGAAAGGCAAAGACTCCTGCTCAAACACACACTTCTCCAACTTGGCCTAGAGGGAATTTGCCCGTAGGAGGTTGAAGACTTTGCACACATCTCTCCGGTGGGAGTCTATATCTGGAGAGTAGATGAGAATATCATCCAGGTAGACTACCACCAAGGTGGAGAGCATATCCCGGAAGATATCGTTTACAAAGTCTGGGAAAACGGCCGGGGCATTACAGAGCCCAAAGGGCATCACCAGATACTCATAGTGCCCATCCCTGGTGTTAAAAGCCGTCTTCCATTCATCACCCTCATGGATGCGAATCAGGTTGTAAGCACCCCGCAGATCTAGTTTAGTAAACACTCTTGCTCCCCGAAGCCTGTCAAAAAGCTCAGATATCAGGGGCAGAGGGTACTTGTTCTTAATGGTGATGGCGTTAAGACCCCTGTAATCAATGCATGGATGTAATTCTCCGTTCTTCTTCTGCACAAAGAAGAACCCAGCCCCTGCAGGTGACACAGACTTCCTAACAAATCCCCTTGCCAAATTCTCCTGGATGTACTGAGACATAGCCTCCATCTCTGGGAGAGACAATGGGTAGACTCGACCCCGGGGAGGCTCAGCACCAGGCAAGAGGTCAATAGGACAGTCATAGGGGCGGTGAGGTGAAAGAGTCTCTGCAGCCCTTTTGGAGAACACGTCCGCATAGGGCCAATATTGCTTGGGGGGAGAGGAGAGATCTGCGGGTACCTCAGTTGTAGCAACCTGAACGCACTCCCTCTGACATCTACCCCCACAAGATTTACTCCATTCTAAAATCCTGCCTGTGGACCACTCAATATGAGGCGAGTGGTACCGTAGCCAAGGTATCCCTAACAGGACCTCATCAATTCCATCAGGAATGATGAGCAGAGATACTATCTCCTGATGAGATGGCGACATGGATAGAGTAAATGGGATGGTCTGGTGTGTAATCTGTGAGGGCAGTGTCGACCCATTCACTACTCGTACGGTTACTGGTTGGGCGAGCATCACCAGAGGTATTGCGTGTCGTTGGGTGAAGGCAGAAGACATAAAATTGCCCTCCGCCCCGGAATCCACGCAAAGCTCTACTGAATGAGTGGATGGGCCAATGGTAATTGTCCCCTTAAAGGACAATTTGGAGGCAAACGTTGCCGTGTTTAGTGAACCTCCACCCACTACCACTAGACACTGACGTTTCCCCGACCGCTGAGGACATCTGGTGGCAAAATGTCCTGACTGCCGGCAAACATGACAGACCCTAAGTGCACGAGTGGTCCGGGACTTAGGTCCCACTCGTGGCAACTCAATAGCCTCATGTGACTCGGTTGCCTGAACCGGAGATTCCAAAGGTTTGGCGAAGGTGGGAGCCAGCCGAAACCTCTGCCTACACTGGGCTCGCTCTAACCTCCGCTCGTGAAAACGGAGGTCAATACGAGTAGATACAGCTATTAACTCCTCCAGTGTGGCGGGAATCTCCCTAGTGGCTAGAGCGTCCTTAACATGGTCAGCCAGCCCCCTCCAAAATATAGGGATGAGGGCTTTATCCGACCACTCCAGCTCAGATGCTAAGGTGCGGAAGTGGACAGCAAAATGGCTGACCAAGTACAAGCCCTGAGTCAATGCCAACAGTTGGAGCGCCGTATCATGGGTGACTCGAGGTCCTAAAAAGACCTGTTTCAGAGTGCCCAGACACAGCGGAGCACTCTGCACCACATGATCACCACGCTCCCACAGCGGCGTAGCCCACTCCAACGCCCTGTCTGACAGGAGGGACATAATGAATCCCACCTTTGCCCGCTCTGTAGGGAAACGTGCAGCCAGAAGCTCGAGGTGTATTGAGCACTGACTCACGAAACCCCTACAAGATTTGCCATCACCAGAGAATTTTTCTGGCAGTGGGAGGCGAGATAGGGTCGGAACAGGAGTGGCACTGGACAAAGTTGCTGCAGCCACGCTAGCAGCCTGAACAGCTACTGCGGTAACATCCACAGCTGAGGTTGTGCGCTCGAGAGCTGCCAACCTACCCTCCAGCTGCTGGATGTACCACAAAGATTGCTGTTTGCCCGCCATTGCTAGCCAGACCCTGGCGCTAGTATTATGTTAGGGCTAGCGGAACGCACCAAGTAAATATAGATGTTATTATTGGTGCGTTCGCAGCCCGGGGTCCAACGTGCAGGAGGAACCTGCTGCTAGCAAATGACGGCACTATATGGCGGTTTAAGTGACCTCTGTTACTTCACAGAGTCGCACGGAAACAAGACGCTGTGCCCTGTTAACCCACACAGGAGTTCACAGCTAACTGCCGAGCTGAAGGAAGTCTGTGGTCACACACACATACAATCTCCTCACCGGAGAAGCCGATATTCTAGGGGCTTATTTCAGCTGGGGCCCTAGATCCACACACACAATCTCCTCGCCGGAGGTGCTGGCATTCTAGGGGCTTATTTCAGCCGAGTCCCTGAACACACACATAAATGTGACCACACTGGCGCATGCACAAAACTGATTCAATACTAGCGCATGGCCGTGCGGTCATGAGAACCTTAAATAACTGCAGCAAGAACAGGACCTTCCTAGAAGGACCAATGAGAGGAGGCTGCTACAGAGCCTGAGCACCTTCAGGACCTTCCTGGAGGACCAATGAATTTAGCTGCAGTATCTGAACATGTGACCCTCGATCTCCACTGAGAGATCTTACTCTGGGCATGCTCAGAATGAGAAAAACAGGACTTAGTCCCAGAAGCGTCTGCTCGCCGCTGCCCTGTACTGGCTTTAATGGCAGAAGCTGGAAAGCCAGCAGTAACCCTCTGGACAGAGTCAGACTGAGCAAGACGCTGGGACCGACGTCTCCGCTGAGCAGGCTCCACTGCGGCTGGAGAAGGATGGGAGACCGCAGCGGAGATGGCTCGAGATTCCCTTTGTGCAGAGGCGGGATCTTGACCCCTAACACACACATGCTTCAATAAATTTGCACCACATTTTACCCAGTAGTTTCATAGAAAAAAGGAATCTATGCCTTTTTGCAGTCCTAATGATTTGGAGAGAGCCAAACGATCACTATACCAATAGCTATTTCTGCATGTTGCCCCTCTATTAGGAAAGGAGTTACAAGGAAGAAGAAGGGGAGTTTACAGTATCCAAACATTCCATCTGCCGTATGCCTGGTACCATGAATGAGACTTTGTACATTCTTACATTCACATGCGTTCTACTGTAATACGCTGTGATTTTACGAGGACTTTTGCACAGGAAAAACGTCTTCTTTTCTATCCCATACACACTTACTTTATGGCCAGTTCCACAAGCCTGATATTCACAGTCTGAAAATGGACTCGATGTTCAGACCGGCAACAGGTTCTGTGACCCAAACTCAACAGTCTCACGTGTGCCTATGAAGCTGTGGAATTTCAGTCATCAAGCTCACAGCTGGCTTGAACATTGCCGCCTGGGGTTGGATTTAGGATTGTTGCCCTTCAAGAAATTCCAGGACAGTCAATAAAATACTGCACTTTTTTGCTCTGCTAAAAAAATGTTAAGGTGTCTGTGATTTTTTTGAAGATGAAGAAACTTATACAAGTTATTCTGTTTGTAATTATCACTTTTCTGCATTCACAGTGAATGCAGCCAATGTCTTCATATCAAGATAATGGGCTGTAGACACATACAGTGGGGAAAATAAGCAGTTGATACACTGACAATTTTGCAAGCTTTGCCATCTACAAAGAATGAAGAGGTGTGTTGTTTTTATCTAAGGTACACTTAAACTTTAGACAGAATCTAAAAATAAAAACCATAGATTCACATTGTATGATTTTTAAATAAGTAAATTGTATTTGATTGCATAAAATATGCATTTGATCACCTACCAACCAGCAAGAATTCTAGCTCTCACAGAACTGTTAGCTTTTTTTTAAGAAGCCCTCGTACTCTACACTCATTACCTGCTTGTAAGACACCTGTCCACACACTCAATCAATCACACCTCAAACTCTCCACCATGGTCAAGACCAAAGAACTGTCAAAGGACACCAGGGACAAAATTGTAGACCTGCACAAGGCTAGGATGGGCTACAGGAAATTAGGCAAGCAGGTTGTTGAGAAGGCGACAACTGTTTGCAAAATTATTAAAAAATGGAAGTAACACAAGATGACTGTCAATCTTCCTCGGTCTGGGTCTCTATTCAAGATGTCGCCTTGTGGAGTAAGGATGATTTAAAGATAAGGAATCAACTAGACAGGAGGACCTGATAAATGACCTGAATAGAGCTGTAACCACAGTCGCAAACATTACCATTATGAAAACACTAAGCCGTCATGGACTAAAATCCTGCAGGGCACACAAGCTCCCCCCCTGCTCACGCCAACACACATCCAGGCCCATTTGAAGTTCATCAATGACCATCTGACTGATCCAGAGGAGGCATGGGAGAACGTCAAGTGGTCAGATGAGACCAAAACAGAACTTTTTGGTATCAACTCCACTCACTATGTTTGGAGGAAGAAGAAGGATAAGTAGAAGAACACCATTCCAACCATGCAGCATGGTGAGAGAAAACATCATACTTTGTGGGTGATTTTCTGCAAAGGGGGCAGGATGGATGGGGTCATGCATTGTGAGATTTTGGCCAACAACCTCCTTCCCTCAGTAAGAGCATTGAAGATGGGTCATGATTGGGTCTTTCAGCATGACAATGACCCGAAACACACAGCCAGGGCAACTAAAGAGTGATATAAGAAGCATTTCAGGGTCCTGGAGTGGACAGTTACCAGTCTCCAGACCAGAACCCAATAGAAAATTTTTGGAGGGAGCTGGAACTCAATGTTGCCCAGCAACAGCCCTGAAACCTGAAAGATCTGGAGAAGATCTGTATGGCTGAGTGGGCCAAAATCCCTGCTGCACTGTGTGCAAACTTGGTCAAAAATGACAGGAAACGTCAGACCTCTGTAATTGCAAACAAAGGTTTCTGTACCAAACATTAAGTTGTGTTTTTCTATTGTATCAAATACTTATTTCATGCAATAAAATTAAAATTAATTATGCAAAAATCATACAATGTGATTTTATGGATTTTTTTTTAAGATTATGTCTCTCACAGTTGAAGTGTACCATAAATAATACAGACCTCTCCATTCTTTGTAGGTGGGAAAACTTGCAAAATCGTCAGTGTGTCAAATACTCATTTTCCCCACTTCATCACATGTAATCATAATGATTTATTGTGATTTTTTAAATGTGTTCAAAGAAAATATTGTTTGTCCATTATTTATTTTGTCAGCAGTCCGGAAAAATAAGAAGTCAAGTTGGAGTGTGAATTTTGGACATGTGAAACTAGCCTTGAATGGATTTGTTCCCACCTAAAAGAGTATGACTAAAGACCATATTGGGTTAATATTTAAGCCCTTCTTGATGTTAGTACTAGTGATGAGCGAGTATACTCGTTGCTCGGGTTTTCCTGAGTATGCTCGGGTGGTCTCTGAGAATTTGAAACTGCTCGGAGATTTAGTTTTTGTTGACACAGCTGCAAGATTTACAGCTGCTAGCCAGCCTGAGTATATGAGGGGGTTGCCTGGTTACTAGGTAATCCCCACATGTAATCAAGCTGTCTAGCAGCCATAAATCATTCAGCTGCCTAAATCTCCGAGCAGTCACAAATACTCGGAGACCACCCAAGCGTGCTCCCGAGCAACGAGTATACTCGCTCATCACTAGTTAGTACCTATATCTTGCTAACAACACCTGCAGTGAAGCAGTTGGAAATTCACGTAAAACGTTAGTGAGATAATGCTAATGTGATCTTCTAATATAATAACTAGACCATCCATAATAGCATCAGTACATTATAACTAATAATGACACAATCCATACTGACACCAGTATATGACACCTAAGAACTAGACCATCCATAATAACCTCAGTATATGACACCTAGTAACTAGTCCATTTATAATAAAACAAGTATATTACACCTAATAACTAGACCGTCCATAATAACACCAGTATATGACACTAATAACTAGACTGTCCATAATAACACCAGTATATGACACTAATAACTAGACTGTCCATAATAACACCGGTATATGACACTAATAACTAGACTGTCCATAATAACACCGGTATATGACACTAATAACTAGACCGTCCATAATAACACCAGTATATGACACTAATAACTAGACCGTCCATAATAACACCAGTATATGACACTAATAACTAGACCGTCCATAATAACACCGGTATATGACACTAATAACTAGACCGTCCATAATAACACCAGTATATGACACTAATATCTAAACCGTCCATAATAACACCGGTATATGACACTAATAACTAGACCGTCCATAATAACACCAGTATATGACACTAATATCTAGACCGACCATAATAACACCAGTATATGACACCTAAAAACTTGTCTGTCCATAATAACATCAGTTTATGATACCCAATAACTATACTGTCCATAAGAACACCAGTATATGACACCTAATAACTAGACGGAACATAATAACATCAGTATATGACACCTAATAAATAGTGTCCTTAATTACATCAGTATATGACAAATGATAACTAGACTGTCCTTAATTACATCAGTATAGAACACCTAATAACTAGGCTGTCCATAATAACACCAGTATATGACACCTAAAAACTTGTCTGTCCATAATAACATCACTTTATGACACCCAATAACTAGAATGTCCATAAGAACACTAGTATATGACACCTAATAACTAGACCGTACATAATAACATCAGTATGGCACCTAATAAATAGACCATCCATAATAATACCAGTGTATCACACACCTAGTAACTTGTATGTCCATAGCAACACCAGGATATGACACTTTATAACTAGACCGTCTACAATAAACACCAGTATATGACATCCAATAACTAGACTGTCCATAATAATATCAGTATATGACACCTAAAAACTAGATCGTCCATAATAACACCAGAATATGACACTTAAAAACAAGACCGTCTATAATAACATCAGTATAAGGCACCTAATGACTAGACCGTCCATAATAACTCCAGTATATGACACCTAATAAATAGAACGTCCATAATAACACCAGTATATGACATCCAATAACAAGACTGTCTATAATTATACTGTGTATGACACCTAATAACGAGAATGTCTGTAATAACACCATCATATGACACCTAATAGCTAAAATGTCTATAATAACATGAGTATATGACACTTAATAACTAGAATGCCCATAATAACATCAGGATATGACACTTAAAAACTAGACCGTCCATAATAACATCAGTATATGTCACCTAATAACTAAACCGTCTATAATAACATCAGTATAAGGCACCTAATGACTAGACCGTCCATAATAACTGCAGTATATGACACCTAATAACTAGAATGTCCATAATAACACCAGAATACGACGCTTAAAAACAAGACCGTCTATAATAACATCAGTATAAGGCACCTAATGACTAGACCGTCCATAATAACTCCAGTATATGACATCTAATAAATAGAACGTCCATAATAACACCAGTATATGACATCCAATAACAAGACTGTCTATAATTATACTGTATACGACACCTAATAACTAGAATGTCCATAATAACACCATCATATGACACCTAATAAACAGACCGTCCATAATAACAGCAGCATGTGACACACAATAACTAGACTATCCATAATAACACCAGTACATGACACCAGCAGTTCAAGGAAATTAGAAATATGCTGTGCCGGACGTAGACTGTAATTTTCATGTGTAACTGATGATTTCTTCCACATGTCTATCGAGTTAATACGCAATTCTAGTTCTGTTGCATTATATCCGAAGATAGATACGTACTTGTGATATAGAAATGACAGAAAATGTATCCGAGTGCATGTGGATAAATTACTCTAGGCTGTTTTTCTACATATTTGCATTAAAATCCACAAAATTCGCAGGTAAACGGCACATTTTTATATCAGGCTAATGCAAAGTGTCATTATTGTGCATGACGGGCTTTGAATGCAAGTTTTTAGAAATTACACTGACCCTCTTGCAGAATGTCTGCGATTAGTGAAATGTTGTGCTTAGGTGGCCATTTGGTTGTCTTCTAAATGGGGGAACATCTTTATATATTTGCAGGAGAAAAGACATACTATAGGAGATAGGATCAGTCATTATCCTCTTAGAGAAGAACGTCTCGTGCAGACAAGAGTTATAGCCGCACAGTGCATAACCCATCAGCATACTGTCAAGTCATATTCCATGATAAAACGATACTGCGGCTGAAGGTCATACAACTGTTTTGTGTTATATCCTTATTTGCCTCGGTATTAGATATCCTCTCAACCTGCCTGAATTAGCAGCCTGGCTTCCATAAGCTGCTGTTTGACACTTATCGAGGTTAAGATGGACGTAAGCAAAGTAATGAAGAGATCAATCGTGGGGAGGAAATAAAGACGGTATCTAGGAGAAGGCACAAGGATGATCCCGGCAGTGTTAGACGACTGATGAGTCTCATGAAAACCAATAAGGGGATATCAGAGGTAAATCATACTGACATTACTGGGGTAGTGGTGACAGAGACGGGAATAGCAAGATGTGTCAAATGAGGGGAAATTACCATATATAAAGTAATCTATGACTGCATGTGCTCCAGAACGAAATCATAGGTAGTAAGACAGGAGAATAATGATGTATCTATTATTACCATGGTCATTATTATTTTACTATGGCGTTATTATTCTGTTTGGCTATTATTTATGTATGTATTTTTTTTATTTCTAGAAGTCATGTAAATATTGCAGGATCTTCCTGATAGCAAGCAACAACAACTAGAAAACGGCTCATTTTTTGAAATTCGAATTTGACAGATTTACCCTATTTTCCCAGAAATTTACTTTTTTTGCAAATCAAAGGAAAACATATGTATGATATTCTGACGTTCTCCCCTCTGTGCAAATCCCTTCATTGTCTCCCAGTTCCCCAACCTATCCAGTGCAAACTACTAACACTGATGTACAAAGCCATCCATAATCATCCATGTCTCCTCCGTATAAGGTATCTGCCGATATCTTTCAACACGCAACCTCCAGTCGCCTACACTCTTCCATTCCTCACCCAATCGTCCCCAAGACATCTTACAGATATCTCCCATCCATTGTAATTCTGTGCCCCAACACATTCGATTATCCACCACACTCAGAACATTGAGGCACAACTTGAAAATCTAACTCTTGAAGAAGGCTTACAGCCTGCAATGGACCTGCTGCCACCTCACCACCACCGATGCTGCCACAAATCTCCAACCTACTGTCTCCTTCTCCATTATCCTGTAGACTTTAAGCCTGCAAGGGCAGGGCCCTCTCCCCTCTCTACCAGTCTGTCATTGTTAGTACATTCATTGTAATTTATATCTGCATTTTGTATTAAACCCCTCATCATATACAGCACTCAATGGTGCTCTAAAAACAAATAATAAAAATAATAATAATAACTAGGACTGTATCTTACCACCATTAAATGTAAAGGCAACCTAAGTAATGCTGAAGGTACCTCAACTAGAGATGAGCAAATACATTTGGGAGGAATACAATTCTACTTGAATTATTACAAAAATGAGCATCCACCAAAATGCAGATTTTTTTCAATTTGCTCCAGAGTGGGTTAAGCAAAATGGCGGCATCTGGCCCCCATTTTTCTGATTCAAAAGGTTAAAAAAAATCCTTATGCTCACCACTCATTACTCTGGCCCCTATGCTACTAACTACCACTCGTCCAGTCCTTGCCACATCTTCTCATCCTCATCCACTCACACTGGAATCCCCATGCCTTTCCAACTGTCATGAGCCTTGATTATGTGACCTTCCTCATGTTTACGCAGGACTACCCCAGACTAAGGCTACTTTCACACTAGCGTTAACTGCAATCCGTCACAATGCGTCGTTTTGCAGAAAAAACGCATCCTGCAAAAGTGCTTGCAGGATGCGTTTTTTCTCCATTGACTAACATTAGCGACGCATTGCGACGGATTGCCACACGTCACAACCATCGTGAGACGGTTGCGCCGTGTTGTGGCGGTCCGCCGGGAGCAAAAAATGTTACATGTAACGCTTTTTGCTCCCGACGGTCCGCTTTTTCCGACCGCGCATGCGCGGCCGGAACTCCGCCCCCACCTCCCCGCACTTCCCCACACCTCACAATGGGGCAGCATATGCGCTGGAAAAATGCATCCGCTGCCCCCGTTGTGCGGCGGAGACAACACTAGCGTCGGTGACCTCGGCCCAACGCACTGCGATGGACCGAGCCCGACGCTGGTGTGAAAGTAGCCTAAGTGTCAAGGGATCAGAAGATACAGTGAGAGCTGGACAGATGATGGTGAGGAGATACCTACAGAGCTTATTTTAAATAAAAGATGGTGTTCAGTGATGAGCGAGTATACTCGTTGCCCGGGTTTTCCCCAGCATGCTCGGGTGGTCTCCGAGTATTTGTTAGTGATCGGAGATTTAGTTTTCATCGCCGTAGCTGAATGATTTACAGCTACTAGCTAGCTTGATTTACATGTTGGGATTTCCTAGCAAACAGGCAGCCCCCACATGTACTCAGCCTGGCTAATAGATGTAAATCATTCAGCTGCCGCAATGAAAACTAAATCTCCAAACACTAACAGATACTCGGAGACCACCCGAGCATGCTCAGGAAAACCCGAGTAACGAGTATACTCGCTCATCACTAGTGGTGTTACCAGTGTGCACATGTAGATCAGGAGAGCAGACTGTCAGTCATTACATGTCTCACACTAGTAATGCCTCCTTTCATGTAAAGTTATGAGACAGATTCTCATGCAAACCACTGTCTGGGCCATATATATTAACAGCCCATTTACATAGAGAAAAATGTGAATTTTTTTTCTTAAATAAGACATCAGATCACAGAGCTCAAGATATCTCTTTATTCAGCTTCCTATGACCTATATACCCATATAGACGGCTTAGGAGGGTTGATCCTACTGATAGATTCCCTTTAAAATATTTTCAAGGGAAGTGAACACCCCATCACTTACAGATTAGTGAGAGTCCTCAGCCTAGACCATCACTGGTGGTAACACACTGAGCTCCTGTGCACAATGTATGGCTGTTTTGATTACACTAAATACATTCCATCATTGGGTAATATGAAGCACATGAGCTGGATATTAGCTCTTTTTGTAATTTAGGCTCCTTACATTAATGGCTCATCTTCAGCAGAGATTGGGCACGATCAGGTGGTAGCAAGTTCCTTTGTTCCTCCTACTAGAAAGGAAAGTGTATTACAGTCAATCGGGGCTGCGCTTCAATCAGCATGCATGTGAAACATAGAAAAAGTGATGAACGGATGTTACCTGTAATTATCTATTAAAGCAAATTGATAATTTACTATTGTGGAGAAAAGACAGGGATGGGCAGGATGCATATTCATGTTAGCGGGCACAGATGTTCTATTTTTATATAAAGGGTTTATTGAGGTTGAGCTAATGGCTTCCGATTTTTTTTTTCTTTTCTCATTAAAAATGACTGCTTAAATGATGCTACAAATTGAGGCTAATAAATTAGTACACACATAAAAGAAGTTTCAATTTTAGTGCTAAAAGCAAAAGCGTTATACATTGCATAATGGATTTCAGAAACCTCGATGATAAGTGGCTGTATTCAAATATCCTCCCGTGCCCTTTGTACTCTTATCTTTCCAGCACCAGCACTGAATCTAGCGCTGCCTTCCACTAACCTTTGCCATTACATCGACAGCACTTAATGGGCGACTATTTACATTGCTATACATTTTTTAATTACTATTTTTGAGCTGCTGGGCAAATATTATGTTCACTTATTATGAAGAGAGGTAATCCATCTTCTGGGGTCTTATTGTAACATGCTTTCTCATTAATAACGGAACACTAAAATGTCACATATATTTATTATTAACTCAGGTCCACAGCTAAGAATCTATCTATCTCATCTATCTATCTATCTATCTATCTATCTATCTATCTATCTATCTATCTATCTATCATCTATCTATCTATCTATCTATCTATCTATCTATCTATCTATCTGTTAACAGGTTACTTGGATGCAACAGTACAGACATTGAAGAGACAGTGGTAATCAACCAAAACTATATGTTTGTATGACAAATCTACCTGCGAGTGTATATATTTTATATATATACAGTGTATATATATATATATACAGTACAGACAAAAAGTACAGACCAAAGATGCTGTGGTAGCCATGCTGGTTCAGTATGCCTTCACTTTTGAATAAATCCCCAACAGTGTCATCAGCAAAGCACCCCCACACCATCACACCTCCTCCTCCATGCTTCACGGTGGGAACCAGGCATGTAGAGTCCATCCATTCACCTTTTCTGCGTCGCACAAAGACACGGTGGTTGGAACCAAAGATCTCAAATTTGGACTCATCAGACCAAAGCACAGATTTACACTGGTCTAATGTCCATTCCTTGTGTTCTTTAGCCCAAACAAGTCTCTCCTGCTTGTTGCCTGTCCTTAGCAGTGGTTTCCTAGCAGCTATTTTACCATGAAGGCCTGCTGCACAAAGTCTCCTCTTAACAGTTGTTGTAGAGATGTGTCTGCTGCTAGAACTCTGTGTGGCATTGACCTGGTCTCTAATCTGAGCTGCTGTTAACCTGCGATTTCTGAGGCTGGTGACTCGGATTTAACTTATCCTCAGAAGCAGAGGTGACTCTTGGTCTTCCTTTCCTGGGGTGGTCCTCATGTGAGCCAGTTTCTTTGTAGCGCTTGATGGTTTTTGAAACTGCACTTGGGGACACTTTCAAAGTTTTCCCAATTTTTTGGACTGACTGACCTTCATTTCTTAAAGTAATGATGGCCACTTGTTTTTCTTAACTAAGCGGCTTTTTTCTTGCCATAATACAAATTCTAGCAGTCTATTCAGTAGCACTATCAGCTGTGTATCCACCAGACTTCTGCTCAACACAACTGATGGTCCCAACCCCATTTATAAGGCAAGAAATCCCACTTATTAAACCTGACAGGGCACACCTGTGAAGTGGAAACCATTTCCGGTGACTACCTGACTACCTCTTGAAGCTCATCAAGAGAATGCCAAGAGTGTGCAAAGCAGTTAACAAAGCAAAAGGTGGCTACTTTGAAGAACGTAGAATATAAGACATAATTTCAGTTGTTTCACACTTTTTTGTTAAGTATATAATTCCACATGTGTTAATTCATAGTTTTGATGCCTTCAGTGTGAATTTACAATTTTCACAGTCATGAAAATACAGAAAAATCTTTAAATGAGAAGGTGTGTCCAAACTTTTGGTCTGTACTGTACATATATACAGTATATATATATATATATATATATATATATATATATATATATATATTTGCAAATAAGCACAATATGGTAAGAGTAATAAGGGTAATACAGTATGCTATTACACTAGCAGAATTAAAATGTGATATTTGATCCAATGTCCTATTTATATACCCTGGCCTTATTATGTAGCCGTTAAATGAATGTTAATATGTAATACTTAGCCTTTACTTCTCAGCTTAGCGGGTGCCACTCTTTGTACTAGGCTCGTCGCCATCATATTCACTCTACAGTATGCTCCGGATCATTACACTGGCCCTAACACGGGGTCATGGATATTTTCCACTGGGCCGCAAATCCTAAATGTGTGAGTCACTCGGTACACCCTGTGTATGTTGCACTGGCCATGTTTGTTCCCTGAAGCATGGTCCCAGCCCACCGCTTATACAGTAGGTATACACTGGAAGTATTGGTCCAATCCACTGCATTCCTCCTCATTCGAAGATAAGAATCTGACCTTTGGTGCATGACCTGCAAAGTCTGCACTTTGGGGCTTGACCAGAGAAGTCTAGTCTTCAGTGCTTGTCCAACTATGTTTTGCCTGCTCTGTTATCAATTCAATCTCATGTAATCCACTCTGGGTGTGACCATGAGCTCGTTGCACTGTTCATGTGTATTTCTTTCTCACGTCCTGGCACCAACTGCCGTGTGCTTCACCGCCAAGGTCATTTATATTTAACAACTGCGCCACAGCTGTAACATGACCTGTTGTCCCCCTCAAATTTTTCCCCCACGGAACACTCTCTCCAATTTTCAGTTCCTGCCTATACAGTTCAACCAGCAGATGGCGGCATTAACATTCAGGGGCTCTGCGATCTTGACTGAATGCACCTTCTATTCACCACCCCTTTTCATATCTATCTATTTGTCCATCTGTCTCATATCTAAGTATATTTCTATCTCATATCTATCAACTTATCTGTCTGCCAATCCATCCATTTGGTATGAATTAATCTAACTCATATCTATCTGTCTGTGCGGATGAACGTCCATCCATCCATCCATCCATCCATCCATCCACCTCATATCTATTTATTCATCTGTTTCATATCTCTCTATTCATCTATCTCATTTCTATTTATCTGTCTGTCTCTCTGTCCATCCATCTATGCATCCAATATCTATTTATTTCATATCCAATTATCTCATATCTATTGAAATGACGCTGCCTGGTGTTGTAGAGAGGCAGCCTAAGGGGGCGCTAATGGTAGCGCAGGGAGAGGGAGGAATGAGGCACGCAGTGCACATAGGACCTGAACTAGGCTGGTCACGTGCTCACTGCAGGGATGATGGTGGTGGAGCTATCGCGCAAGAATGGAGGGTCTACCAAAAAACGCAGGACACAGAGTACTAAGACAGAGACGTAGTCAAAGGACAAGCCGAGGGTCATGAGCCAGATGGGAGCTAGGTACCAAAGGGCAAAACAGCAGATTAGTCAGAGACAAGCCAAGGGGTCAGCTATTATCTATCAAGCTAACTATTATCTACCTATCTATCTAGCTATCTCATATCTAGCAGAAAAAATGTAACAGCACCGTAAACAAGAATTTGGGGTGCAAGGCCCTCCAAACAAATATCCATTTGTAGAAGTAATATAAAAGAAAAAAGCAGGCAGCACTGCAGCAATTAGTGAAAAAGAAATGAACTTTATTATCCCATGTGGTGTGGTAACAATTCAGCTGTGACCAGCCTTTCGCAAGGCAGTGTATAGGTACAAACATCAGGTGTATTAATAAATAGAACTACCAATGATAATTTGTTGTCAGACCTATAAAAGATTAGTGTACCTATAAAGTGGAGACACAACTAAAATGAATTTAAATATTTATTAACATAATTAGAATCAGACAATAACAAAAATAGATCTCTCTACAGAAAAACTGGACGGTGGGCGGGATAAGGTAAAATGCATAAATATAGTACCTCATTATAATAGCAGCCCGATAATTAAATAAATATTGCACAAAAAAGTATTGCACAAAAAAGAGGGGTACAGGGCGAGAATTTATTAGTACATTTCATGATAAGGAACACTTAAATACATACTAAAATACATAGATGTGCTAAATAGACTGACTGTAACTTAATAACAATTGCACCTATGCCCCTACAGTAGGTAAAATGTGACAAGCCTACAACCTGCAGTGACCACCGATCGACTAAACCGCTGCATGACCAGCTCTATCCTCACCTACTGTATTCTCACCCATCCCTTGTAGATTGTGAGCCTTCGCGGGCAGGGTCCTCTCTCCTCCTGTACCAGTTATGACTTGTATTGTTTAAGATTATTGTACTTGTTTTTATTATGTATAAATGGCACTATAATAATAAATAGTAATAATAATGATAATAAATCACATATATAGTATAAAGCCTGATGGCAGAGACACAGACACACACCGTACTGGCACTGCAATTTGCAAGACAGGTAAAGCATAGAGTGACTAGGGCACAATGTAAAAAGTGAAAAAAAGGCCAGATGGTGATGAGGACTGCTTACCCGCGAAGACCGCCATGCCCAACGCACGTTTCAACGCAGCTTTGACAAGGGACATTGAGATGAGGAGGAGTGGGCTTCAAAACTCCAGTTATTTCACCTTACTGGATTAGCACACTTTAGCACGCTTGCGCTCCAGGTACGCATATGTACCGGACTTCCGGTTTACACTGTGAGCTGTCACTTTTAGCGCTGATGCACATGCTCTCCAGCTTCCGATATAGAGGACCGGAAGTGGGGGTGTTAGTAACCATGCATGGTTACATGGACACCTGATCAGCTCAGGACACAGCTGCAAACCACTCCTCCTCATCTCAATGTCCCTTGTGAAAGCACGCGTTGGGCACGACGGTTTGAATGGGAAAGAAGTCCTCAAAAAATAAATTAGGTTGTACATTTGATTGTAGACCCCTTGGAATTTTACGGGCCTTGTGGTAATCCCCCAATGTGGTCAGTTGTAGCTGTAAAATGGTTATTCTTTTTACATCATTTTCATACTTACGTTTTAAGTCCAAAATAAATGGTACACTCAGAAAATGTGCATCTCCTTCTATACCTTTAAGTGTTCCTTCTTTATCCTTATACCCTTAAGTATTTATTCTTCATTCTTTTCTGTTCAGTGGCCAGTGTGAACGTATGCACACCAGTCTGTATCCCCGTTCAGACCTTCAGTTTTTTCCGTCTTATTGTACCATGTGCATATAAAGGTGTGGCCTGTCTTTTCTCCGAGCTGGACATTACATTGAGGTGGTTCCCCCATGGCTCGGTCCAGTCCTTTTCAGCCCTTATCCACATACATGTCACTTGAAAATTGTAAGGTTATTAATATTAGAGTTAGGACCATCCCAGTTAGGGTCACTGTGAAGTGGTGGGATGTTGTGAATTTGCTTTTTGCTCCCTCTAGTGGTTACTAGTTTTTTGACTCTGGTTTTTCTGTCATTCCTTTTATCCGCACCTGGGTCGTTAGTTAGGGGTGTTGCTATATAAGCTCCCTGGACCTTCAGTTCAATGCCTGGCAACGTAGTTATCAGAGCTAGTCTGCTGTGCTCTTGTCTACTGATCCTGGTTCCAGTTATATCAGCTAAGTCTGCCTTTTGCTTTTTGCTATTTGTTTTGGTTTTGTATTTTTGTCCAGCTTGTTCCAAATCTATATCCTGACCTTTGCTGGAAGCTCTAGGGGGCTGGTGTTCTCCCCCCGGACCGTTAGATGGTTCGGGGGTTCTTGAATTTCCAGTGTGGATTTTGATAGGGTTTTTGTTGACCATATAAGTTACCTTTCTTTATTCTGCTATCAGTAAGCGGGCCTCTCTGTGCTAAACCTGGTTCATTTCTGTGTTTGTCATTTCCTCTTACCTCACCGTCATTATTTGTGGGGGGCTTCTATCCAGCTTTGGGGTCCCCTTCTCTGGAGGCAAGAAAGGTCTTTGTTTTCCTCTACTAGGGGTAGCTAGATTCTCCGGCTGGCGCGTGTCATCTAGAATCAACGTAGGAATGATCCCCGGCTACTTCTAGTGTTGGCGTTAGGAGTAGATATATGGTCAACCCAGTTACCACTGCCCTATGAGCTGGATTTTTGTATTCTGCAGACTTCCACGTTCCTCTGAGACCCTCGCCATTGGGGTCATAACAGTTTGCCAGGCCCGTATTAAATGTTTAATGCATTGCAGAAGAGGGATTATAAGAAAGAAGATTCTGAGTTTTTTTTTTTTTTTTTCTTCTTCCCCTTTACCTCAGAGTGGCTATGCTTGCTGCAGACATGAATGTCCAGACCTTGATTACAAGTGTGGACCAGCTGGCTACTCGTGTGCAGGGCATACAAGACTATGTTATCAGAAATCCTAGGTCAGAACCTAAAATACCGATTCCTGAACTGTTTTCCGGAGACAGGTTTAAGTTTAGGAATTTCGTGAATAATTGTAAATTGTTTTTGTCCCTGAGACCCTGTTCATCTGGAGATTCTGCTCAGCAAGTAAAAATTGTTATTTCGTTCTTACGGGGCGACCCTCAGGATTGGGCTTTTTCGCTGGCGCCAGGAGATCCGGCATTGGCTGATCTTGATGCGTTTTTTCTGGCGCTCAGTTTACTTTATGAGGAACCCAATCTTGAGATTCAGGCAGAAAAGGCCTTGCTGGCTATGTCTCAGGGGCAGGACGAGGCTGAAGTGTATTGCCAAAAATTTCGGAAATGGTCCGTGCTGACACATTGGAACGAGTGTGCACTGGCCGCTAATTTTAGAAATGGCCTTTCTGAAGCCATTAAGAATGTTATGGTGGGTTTTCCCATTCCCACAGGTCTGAATGATACTATGGCACTGGCTATTCAAATTGACCGGCGGTTGCGGGAGCGCAAAACCGCAAATTCCCTCATGGTGTTGTCTGAACAGACACCTAATTCGGTGCAATGTGATAGAAAAACCGCAAATTCCCTCATGGTGTTGTCTGAACAGACACCTGATTTAATGCAATGTGATAGAATCCTGACTAGAAATGAGCGGAAAATTCATAGACGCCAGAATGGCTTGTGCTACTACTGTGGTGATTCTACACATGTTATCTCAGCATGCTCTAAACGTATAGCTAAGGTTGTTAGTCCTGTCACCGTTGGTAATTTGCAACCTAAATTTATTCTGTCTGTAACTTTGATTTGCTCACTGTCGTCTTATCCTGTCATGGCGTTTGTAGATTCAGGTGCTGCCCTGAGTCTTATGGATCTGTCATTTGCTAAGCACTGTGGTTTTACTCTTGAACCATTAGAAAATCCTATTCCTCTTAGGGGTATTGATGCTACGCCATTGGCAGCAAATAAACCGCAGTATTGGACACAGGTTATCATGTGCATGACTCCTGAACACCGCGAGGTGATACGTTTCCTGGTTTTACATAAAATGCATGATTTGGTTGTTTTAGGGCTGCCATGGTTACAGACCCATAATCCAGTCCTGGACTGGAAGGCTATGTCAGTCTCAAGTTGGGGCTGTCGTGGTATTCATGGGGATTCCCTGCCTGTGTCTATTGCTTCTTCTACGCCTTCGGAAGTTCCGGAGTATTTGTCTGATTATCAGGATATCTTCAGTGAGTCTGAGTCCAGTGCACTGCCTCCTCATAGGGACTGTGACTGTGCTATAGATTTGATCCCGGGCAGTAAATTTCCTAAGGGAAGACTGTTTAATCTGTCGGTACCTGAACATACCGCTATGCGTTCATATATCAAGGAGTCTCTGGAGAAAGGACATATTCGTCCGTCTTCTTCCCCTCTTGGTGCGGGATTCTTTTTTGTGGCAAAAAAGGACGGATCTTTGAGACCTTGTATTGATTATCGGCTTTTGAATAAGATCACTGTCAAATTTCAGTATCCTTTACCGCTGTTGTCTGACTTGTTTGCCCGGATTAAGGGTGCCAAGTTGTTCACCAAGATAGACCTTCGTGGTGCGTACAACCTTGTGCGCATTAAGCAAGGTGATGAATGGAAAACCGCATTCAATACGCCCGAAGGTCATTTTGAGTACTTAGTGATGCCTTTTGGGCTCTCCAATGCGCCTTCAGTTTTTCAGTCCTTTATGCATGACATTTTCCGGAAGTATCTGGATAAATTTTTGATTGTTTATCTGGATGATATTTTGGTTTTTTCTGATAATTGGGATTCGCATGTGGAGCAGGTCAGGTTGGTCTTTAAAATTTTGCGTGAAAATTCTTTGTTTGTCAAGGGCTCAAAGTGTCTCTTTGGTGTACAGAAGGTTCCCTTTTTGGGGTTCATTTTTTCCCCTTCTGCTGTGGAGATGGACCCAGTCAAGGTCCGAGCTATTCTTGATTGGACTCAGCCCTCGTCAGTTAAGAGTCTTCAGAAGTTCTTGGGCTTCGCTAACTTCTACCGTCGTTTTATCGCTAATTTTTCTAGCATTGTGAAACCTTTGACGGATATGACCAAGAAGGGCTCCGATGTAGCTAACTGGGCTCCTGCTGCCGTGGAGGCTTTCCAGGAGTTGAAACGCCGGTTTACTTCGGCGCCTGTTTTGTGCCAGCCTGACGTCTCACTTCCCTTTCAGGTTGAGGTGGATGCTTCGGAGATTGGGGCAGGGGCCGTTTTGTCGCAGAGAGGCCCTGGTTGCTCTGTTATGAAACCTTGTGCCTTTTTCTCTAGGAAGTTTTCGCCTGCCGAGCGAAATTATGATGTGGGCAATCGGGAGTTGTTGGCCATGAAATGGGCATTTGAGGAGTGGCGTCATTGGCTCGAGGGTGCTAAGCATCGTGTGGTGGTCTTGACTGATCACAAAAATCTGATGTATCTCGAGTCTGCTAAACGCCTTAATCCGAGACAGGCCCGCTGGTCATTGTTTTTCTCCCGCTTTGATTTTGTTGTCTCGTATTTACCAGGTTCAAAGAATGTGAAGGCCGATGCTCTTTCTAGGAGCTTTGTGCCTGATGCTCCTGGAGTCACTGATCCTGTTGGTATTCTTAAAGATGGAGTTATCTTGTCAGCTATTTCTCCGGATCTGCGACGTGTGTTGCAGAGATTTCAGGCTGATAGGCCTGAGTCTTGTCCACCTGACAGACTGTTTGTCCCGGATAAGTGGACCAGCAGAGTCATTTCCGAGGTTCATTCCTCGGTGTTGGCAGGTCACCCGGGAATTTTTGGCACCAGAGATCTGGTGGCCAGGTCCTTTTGGTGGCCTTCCTTGTCAAGGGATGTGCGGTCATTTGTGCAGTCCTGTGGGACTTGTGCTCGAGCTAAGCCTTGCTGTTCTCGTGCCAGCGGTTTGCTCTTGCCCTTGCCTGTCCCGAAGAGACCTTGGACACATATCTCCATGGATTTCATTTCTGATCTTCCGCTATCTCAGGGCATGTCCGTTATCTGGGTGATATGTGATCGCTTCTCCAAGATGGTCCATTTGGTTCCTTTGCCTAAGCTGCCTTCCTCTTCCGATCTGGTTCCTGTGTTTTTCCAGAACGTGGTTCGTTTGCACGGCATCCCTGAGAATATTGTGTCAGACAGAGGATCCCAGTTCGTTTCCAGGTTCTGGCGATCCTTTTGTAGTAGGATGGGCATTGATTTGTCGTTTTCGTCTGCTTTCCATCCTCAGACTAATGGACAGACGGAGCGAACCAATCAGACTTTGGAGGCTTATTTGAGGTGTTTTGTCTCTGCTGATCAGGACGATTGGGTGACATTCTTGCCGTTGGCTGAGTTTGCCCTTAATAATCGGGCTAGTTCCGCCACCTTGGTTTCGCCTTTTTTCTGCAACTCTGGTTTCCATCCTCGCTTTTCTTCGGGTCATGTGGAGCCTTCTGACTGTCCTGGGGTGGATTCTGTGGTGGATAGGTTGCAGCAGATCTGGAATCATGTGGTGGACAACTTGAAGTTGTCACAGGAGAAGGCTCAGCGCTTTGCCAACCGCCGTCGCGGTGTGGGTCCCCGACTACGCGTTGGGGATTTGGTATGGCTTTCTTCCCGCTTTGTTCCTATGAAGGTCTCCTCTCCCAAATTTAAACCTCGTTTTATTGGGCCTTACAAGATATTGGAAATCCTTAATCCTGTATCTTTTCGTCTGGATCTTCCTGTGTCGTTTGCTATTCACAATGTATTTCATAGGTCCTTGTTGCGGCGGTACATTGTGCCTGTAGTTCCTTCTGCTGAGCCTCCTGCTCCGGTGTTGGTTGAGGGCGAGTTGGAGTACGTGGTGGAGAAGATCTTGGATTCTCGCCTCTCCAGGCGGAGGCTTCAGTACCTGGTCAAGTGGAAGGGCTATGGTCAGGAGGATAATTCCTGGGTGGTCGCCTCTGATGTTCATGCGGCCGATTTAGTTCGTGCCTTTCATGCCGCTCATCCTGATCGCCCTGGTGGTCGTGGTGAGGGTTCGGTGACCCCTCACTAAGGGGGGGGTACTGTTGTGAATTTGCTTTTTGCTCCCTCTAGTGGTTACTAGTTTTTTGACTCTGGTTTTTCTGTCATTCCTTTTATCCGCACCTGGGTCGTTAGTTAGGGGTGTTGCTATATAAGCTCCCTGGACCTTCAGTTCAATGCCTGGCAACGTAGTTATCAGAGCTAGTCTGCTGTGCTCTTGTCTACTGATCCTGGTTCCAGTTATATCAGCTAAGTCTGCCTTTTGCTTTTTGCTATTTGTTTTGGTTTTGTATTTTTGTCCAGCTTGTTCCAAATCTATATCCTGACCTTTGCTGGAAGCTCTAGGGGGCTGGTGTTCTCCCCCCGGACCGTTAGACGGTTCGGGGGTTCTTGAATTTCCAGTGTGGATTTTGATAGGGTTTTTGTTGACCATATAAGTTACCTTTCTTTATTCTGCTATCAGTAAGCGGGCCTCTCTGTGCTAAACCTGGTTCATTTCTGTGTTTGTCATTTCCTCTTACCTCACCGTCATTATTTGTGGGGGGCTTCTATCCAGCTTTGGGGTCCCCTTCTCTGGAGGCAAGAAAGGTCTTTGTTTTCCTCTACTAGGGGTAGCTAGATTCTCCGGCTGGCGCGTGTCATCTAGAATCAACGTAGGAATGATCCCCGGCTACTTCTAGTGTTGGCGTTAGGAGTAGATATATGGTCAACCCAGTTACCACTGCCCTATGAGCTGGATTTTTGTATTCTGCAGACTTCCACGTTCCTCTGAGACCCTCGCCATTGGGGTCATAACAGTGGGATGGATTTTGCTTTTTATTTATCAAAAAACCCTGTTTTTTTCTGTTATATCTCATATCTATCTATCGATCTATCGATCTATCTATCTATCTATCTATCTATCTATCTATCTATCTATCTATCTATGTATCTCATATCTACAAGTATCTATCTCATATCTATCTATCTATCTATCTATCTATCTATCTATCTATCTCCTATCATCTATCTATCTATCTGTCTATCTATCTATCATCTATCTATCGTATATCTATCTGTCTCATATCTATATTTCTATTTCTATTGTCTACTGGATTTTTTTTCCTCTTTTGTGGAATGCCTGGAAGTTTTTGTTCACGTTTGCTGCAGGAGCCACATGCATAGATTTGGCTCAGTAGACCATGTTTGGTTGTGTTTGAAAACTTTCTTAAAAATTAAAGCTCCCTTATGTATTGATTATCATAATTTCTACTAGTATTTTGCTGGCATTGCAGGACTTTAATCATCTTATAGTTATTGATTAGGGATGAGCAAATCCGTGGATGTTTAGGTTCTGCCGAACTGTACTTCAAAGTTTAGTTCGCCATCAAACTTGACCATGAACTTGACCCCAAACCCAATAGCAGTCAATGATAACGTGAACTTCAGTGCTTTAAAATGGCTGTAGAATGGTTATAGTAAGAGATAGGAGACTTCAAAAGGAAGCAAAATGGGGGTAAGAGCGGGACAATTGCCCTGCAAACAAATAGGGATAGGAAAATGACTTAAAATAACACACAATAAAAGAAAATAAAAAATAATAATCTTTTTTCCAGGAAGCAGAGGTCCGAGTGGAGGAGTAGGTGGAGGTGGATGTGGTAGTGTACGTGGAAAAAGCAGGAGAGGAGGTATCCAACACTGTTTTGGGTGTTTGGTGGGGTTTGCTGTTGCTTTTTTAGGGAACTGACTTAAAAGAACATAAAATATATATATTTTTTTAATAACAATTTAGAACCAGGAGGCGGAGGTCCAAGTGGATGAGGAAGTATAGTAGTTTTTCTGTTTTGCTATACTTTTTCTTTTTTTTACTTTTTCTGTTTGTTTTTAGGGACAGACATAAAAGAACATACAATTTAAAAAAAATAAAAAAAAGCAATCTCGAACCAGGAGGTAAAAGTCCAAGTGGAGGAAAAGGTGGAATAGGTGGAGGTAGACGTGGCGATGTAGGTGGAAGAGGCAGAGGAGGAAGTATCCAACACTGTTTTTGCAAGGGGGTGTTTATTTATTTATTTTTCAGGGAACTGACTTCCAAGAACATAGAATTAAAAAAAAATCAAAAAAAATAATCTAGAACAAAGAGGAGGAGGTCCACTTGGAGGAGGAAGTGGAATAGTTTTTGTGTTTCGTTTTTTAATTTTTAATTTTGATTTTTAGGGACTAACTTAAATGAACATAGAATTAAAAAAAAATCTAGAACCAAGTAAAGGAGGAGGTGGAAGTGGTGGAGGGGTAGGTGGAAGAGGCAGGAGAGGAGGTATCTAACAATTTTTTTGAGGTTTTTTGATGTTTTACATTTTTTTGGGGGGGGGCAAACTGACTTAAAAGAACATAGGATTAAAAAAAATGATAAAAATAAAAACACTACTCTTCTTTCCCGGCAGGGACACTGACAGACTCACCGCTGTGGCCCCCATTATGCACTTCCTCTTCCTTCCTCTTCAACTGCTGCTCAGGGTCCACGCACTTCACACAGATCCCCAGGCACTGTGCTTAGGGTGTGCTCATGCTCCCTCCTTCTTACAGGGGCCTCGCACCATCCTAAAGGGTCCCCAGCAAATGCATGAAGGTGCCTTTGCCACGTTGTTAGTTTGTTCCTACATACTTCCTAGTTCTCAGGTCCCTGTCCATTTGCTCCCACCTACTTCAGCTAGTGTCTGTCCATCCCTAACCTCCATGCCAATACCTGTCTTGTCAGTCTATATTTCAGTCAGATCCACTTGCACCTGCCATGCTAATCTGTATAACAGCGAGACCTGCCTGCACCTGCCGTGCCAAATCTGTATATCAGCTGGACCTGCCTGTACCTGCTGTGGAAATCTGTATGTCAGTCAGACCCTCCTGAACCTACTGTGCTTATCTGTATATCCGTCAGACCCACCTGTACCTGTCAGTGCCTATCTGTATACCAGCTGTAGCCATCTGTATCTGTGGTTCCTCTGTTCCTGCCGTGCCTGCCTGTATCAGCTGCATTCTCCTTTTGGGCCGTTCTGGCTACCTATTCCTTGGGGGTCAGCTGCCGTGCGTCCATGGTGTGTCCTGGAGTAGCCCCTGATGTCCATCGGGAGCCAATCCTAACCTCACCATCAGGGGCTCCAGTGAAGAGTCAGGTGCTCAACTAATCACGCCCCTCTAGGCTCTCCTTGGACAATGGCACAGTGATTCTACCGTTCCCGTTACAGAGGGACCTTGTTCATAGCTTAAAAATTTAATTTTGTCATCCATCCAGAATGGGTGAAGGTACCAATCATTGAACTGATGAAGACATTGAGAAAAGGAAAGGCATCTGCTATTCCTATAATTTTTGAAGATAAAAAAGAAAAAAAGTACTTATCATGAAAGGTTAAAAATGTATGAATGCAATTGACCTGCGATGAAAAACATCACGCTACTAAAATATTAAATGCAAAAATAAATATGGAGTTATGCTTGAAGTAGTATAAAGGAAACAGATCGGATGTATGCTTAGGCTGAATACATCAGGGTCACAATGTTTTGGAAGGTTGCCCTTATCCAATGATAGAATTGCAGGAAAGTTATGAGAGTCACAACCATGGGGGCAGAAGGTGCAATGCTGACATGGGAAATAAAATGTTTCGCCATGCTGATTTTAATGAAAAGCTCACTGCAAATGTAGCCATATCTACTGAGCCAATGGAAATTATACAAACCTTGAGTTCAGTCTATAAAGCTTGAACTGGGATCTATTAATTTTTCTCATGGGTCTCTGATTCACTCCACCAATGTGATCCTACAATGGAAAAGCCATTTTGTGGGGAAGTGAAAAAATACTCAAGTCTTTCAATATTTTCATAAACGACAAGTACCTTTATGTTTCTATAAGAAGATGATGTTTTTACTGTTGGATTGTCTTCTGTAGACAGCAAGAACTCAACATCTTGACATAATATTGATTTTAACTCTTTAGTAAAATATCCAATTATAACATTTGTTTTTCATGAATACTTAATATTTCAAATGGATTCTATGAATAGATAAGTAAAACAATAGATTATTAAAGACAAATAAAGGAATAACTAAATACAAATTGGGACTTGGCCTTTATTTTGATTAATTATTCATATTCTGATGGTAGCACTGAGACCATAGTCATTAATATTCGGACTGTGGTTGGAATTATGGAATACAGGTATCTATATGTAGTTTGATTTGTCTTTAAAGGTAACCTATCAGGCCATCCATGCTGCCCAAACCACAGACAGCAGGCATCGCAGCCTGGCTGCATGATTGTGGCTAGGCATATTATTTTATGAAACGCTCACTGGAAATATGCTTTGAAGATTCGAGCCGGATACCCTATCGGAAGGCAAGACTAGTCTAATGGTGCCCCTGACCGAATCTTCACAGCATCACTAGAGGTGATTAACAGGTCTCTACTCGCATGGGGCATGTCAATCACCTCTAAAAATGCTGTTAGAGGTGATTGAAAAATTCTATAGTCATTTTTAGGGGCCTTGGAGTCATTTTTTCTAAGCCTTGTAATTCACTTTTGTGACAATAAAAAAGTGCACATTTTGGCAAATACCATTTCTGTGCAAATGTGTTGTGGTATATTCTCAAGACAGTTTGTGGCACTATGATGTGGAACTAAAGAACGTAGGAATGTGATGAAAATGTAATGAGCTAAAGACATTTAAGCAGTAATCTGCAGAGATGAGAATTTGTCATGGCTGTCTGGGCTGGCTGGAGAAGAAAAGGAAAGAGAATGACTTATATCCATACAAGATTTATTTGTATATGTTGATTAATATTAAATATGCTCCTGTGTACATATAACATCGTTTTTTTTAATTTTAAGCTAGAAAAATAATTGCACTGTTCCACTTGCACCTTGGTTATATCTTTGTCAGCAAAGTGGAGAACCTATTGTTTCAATTTTTAATCTGACCACCAGGGTAGAGCAATACCGCGACCTTACTGTAAAATTACTAGGCTTTAGATTGTGTATGTCACATCTATGATACTATTTTTAGATATTGGGCCTCCATCATGTCTACTTCACATCTACGATGCAGATGGAAGCACTTTCCTGCTATAATAAGAGGAAAAAGGAAGGAGACAGGGAGAGAGGATTAGAGGAAGGAGAAGAAGCCAACAGCTACTCATCAGTCCCAGCTGCTTATGGCACAGAACAGAAGACCACATTTGATTTTCAATATACAAATCAACAGAAAATACAGAATATAGAAAGAAGCATTAGAAAGTTGAAGATCTGTACGTAAGTTTAAAAAAAAAAAAAAACATGTGGAAACCCATTACAATTCTATACACAAATATCAATTTATTTTCTATATTTTGTATTATGAGAAATTATCTAATAATATCCTATCAACAAAATTTACCATATATCTTTTTGCAAACAGAGCAGTGAGTGATAGGTTGTATTGCAGCTAAGAATACATTTTAAAAGGGTCTGAAAAAGCGAGTGAGCGAGTTTGCAAGTGTTTTGCTCCAAAGTGTGTTTTATTTTAAAACAAATAGACAAAAAGAAGGACCAGCACATCCAAGCTAGTGTGAATAGGTGCCAACCTTATAATTTAAAAATGATTTAGTGACTTTAGATTCGAGGATTTTAGAAGGGAGTTACTTGCATTAATTTATTGATTTGTAGAGATGGGCGGACACCTGGATGTTCGGGTCCGGCTGGTTCGGCCAAACAGTTACAAAAAGTTAAGGTACCAGAACAAAACCCAAACCCCGACCCCATTCACTTGAATAGGGGGCCTGAACATCCAGTGTTTGCTACGCTGTTGTGTGCATGATAGCGTGGCAAGCACCACTTCAGATCGGCGGTGAAATCATATAGTTATATGGAAAAATTATTTACCATATAACTATAGGATTAGTAATAGATAGGTGTCTTATAGACACCTCTCCATTACTAAGCCGTGGGCTTGATGTCACCTGACAATACAAAGGTGACATCAACCCCACAAATATGAACCCCACTTGCCACTGCAAGAGAGAAGAGCCAGGCAAAGAGCCTGAATTGGCACATCTAATAGATGTGTCATTTCTGGGCAGCTGCGAGCTGCTATTTTTAAGCTTGTTGGCCCAATATCCATGGCCCCATACCAGCATGAGAATACCAGCCCCCAGCTGTCTGCTTTAGCAAGGCTGGTTGTCAAAAATCGGGGGACCCCACGTAACTTTTTAAATCATTTATTTAAATCATTAAAAAATATGGTGTGAGGACCCCTATATTCTTGATAAGCAGCCTTGCTGGAGCTGACAGCTGATGGTTGCAGCCCCTAGTTGTGAGTTTTGACTGGATGGTTATCAAAAATACAGGGGAACCCACGCAGTTTTTTTTTTATTATTTATTTACAGCAAAGGAGCTGGCTAATGAATACTCCCATCAGCCGCTCCTGATTTCGCTGTTATTAGCGGCAGCAGATGTCAGATGATGGGAGCTGTAGTCCCATCAGCTGACGCCAGTAACCGAAGGTAAACTTTATACCTCCAATCACAGCTAAGCGCTCACGCTGTCTTTTGACAGCATGGGAATTGCAGCTCTCTGTCCGGCGGGGATAACTTCACCACCGATCAGAAGCAGTGTTTGCAATGCTGTCATGCACATGACAGCGTGACAAACACCCAGTGTTACAGTACCTGAAACCGAACAGTAACACGGACTTCCTGGTGAAGTTTGTGTTCGGTGTCTGTGCCCGAACAGTAGGTGTTCGGTACAGACACTGAACTTTACTGTTCGGGTTGTCCACATCTACTCTGGAGTCATGGGGACTCAGTTTTGTAGCATGGGTGCTATGAGGCACCAGGCTGTCCGCCCTGCCAGTGCATTGTTGCTGCGGCGGTGGTCAGCACATGGCTCTGCTCTGTTGGGGCGATAGGGATCCACTAAGAAGTTTGCTGTGGCATGGCAGTGGGCTTCATATAGTCTGATCAGAATGTTAAACTAAGAACCTCATGTTCAGTTATATATATATTTTTGCCTAGCAGCATTAGATCAATGTATGATTTTTGGAGGTGCTGTCCATTTTCTTTTTCATCATATTCCAAAGTCTGCAGTTAATGGATTTGTGTTAAAGCCAGGACCTGCCTCCAAATTCTTTACTGTAAGAGCAATGAAATGATAAAACGTTCAATATGTAACATAGTAACATAGTTAGCAAGGCCGAAAAAATACATTTATCCATCCAGTTCAGCCTATAATCCATCAGAATAAATCCCCAGCACCTAATAACTATAAGATACAATATTGTTACGCTCCAGGAAGACATCCAGGCCTCACTTGAATCCCTCGACTGAGTTCGCCATCACCACCTCCTCAGGCAAGGAATTCCAGATTCTCACTGCCCTAACAGTAAAGAATCCTCTTCTATGTTGGTGGAAAAACCTTCTCTCCTCCAGATGCAGAGAATGCCCCCTTGTGACCGTCACATTCCTTGGTATAAACAGATCCTCGGAGAGATATTTGCATTGTCCCCTTATATACTTATACATGGCTATTAGATCGCCCCTCAGTCTTCTTTTTTCTACACTAAATAATCCTAACTTTGCTAATCTCTCTGGGTATTGCAGTTCCCCCATCTCCTTTATTAATTTTGCTGCCCTCATTTGTACTCACTCTAGTTCCATTATATCCTTCCTGAGCACTGGTGCCCAAAACTGGACACAGTACTCCATGTGTGGTCTAACTAGGGATTTGTACAGAGGCAGTATAATGTTCTCATCATGTGTATCCAGACCTCTTTTAATGCACTCCATGATCCTGTCTGTCTTGGCAGCCGCTGTCTGGCACTGGCTGTGCCAGGTAAGTTTATCATAAACTAGGATCCCCAAGTCTTTCTCCATGTCAGATTTACCCAGTGGTTTCCCATTCAGTGTGATATTGATTCCTTCTTCCCATGTGTATAACCTTACATTTATCACTGTTAAACCGCACCTACCATTTTTCGGCCCAAGTTTCCAACTTATCCCGATCCATCTGTAGCAGAATACTATCTTCCCTTGGATTGACTTATTTACCTAGTTTTGTATCATCTGCAAATATCAATATTTTACTGTATAAACCTTCTAACAGATCGTTAATAAATATGTTGAATAGAACAGGTCCCAACGCCGACCGCTGCGGTACCCCACTGGTCACAGCGACCCAGTTAGAGAATAAACCATTTATAACCACCCTCTGCTTTCTACCTATTTACACACATTTTCCCCCAGACCCAGCATTCTCATTTTGTGTACCAACCTCTTGTGTGATGCGGTATGAAACGCTTTGGAAAAATCAAGATATACCACATCCAATGACTCATCTTGGTCCAGTCTATAGCTTACCTCTTCATAAAAGCTGATTAGATTGGTTTGACAGGAGCGATTTCTCATAAACCCATGCCGTTATGGAGTTAAACAGTTATTCTCATTGAGATAATCCAAAATAACATCTCTCATAAACCCTTCAAATATTTTACCAATAATAGAGGATAGACTTACTGGCCTATAATTTCCAGGTTCCTTTTAGAGCCCTTTTTGAATATTGGTACCACATTTGCTATGCACCAGTCCTGTGGAACAGACCCCGTCACTATAGAGTCCCTAAATATAAGAAATAATAGCTTGTGTATTAAATGACTTAGTTCTCTTAGTACTTGTGGGTGAATGCCATCCGGACCTGGAGATTTACCTATTTTAATCTTATTTAGCCGGTTTTGCAATTTTCTTGGGTTAGATTGGTGACCCTTAATATAGGATTTTGTTTGTCTCTCGACAATTCACCTAGCATTTCATTATCCACCGTGAATACCATGGAGAAGAATGTGTTTAATATACTGTATTAGCTTTTTCCTCGTCATCTACAACCCTTGTTTCTTCATAATTTTTTAAGGGGCCTACACTTTCACTTATGAATCTTTTACTATTGATATAGTTGAAGAACAGTTTGGGGTTAGTTTTACTCTCCTTAGCAATGTGCGTCTCTGTTTCCTTTTTGGCAGCTTTAATTAGTTTTTTAGATAAAGTATTTTTCTCCCTATAGTTTTTTAGAGCTTCAATGGTGCCATCCTGCTTTAGTAGTTTAAATGCTTTCTTTTTACTGTTAATTGCCCCTCTTACTTCTTTGTTTAGCCACTTTGGGTTCTGACACAATTCACTAAATGAGTTCACTAAATGATTTCACAGAAGGCCTAGGTGCCTTTTTCGAAAAATAAAATATTGCAGGTTATGAGTATTAGACTCAGTGATGTTAATTTGATCTAAGGAAGAATTTTTCTCCCTAATATGAGATAATTAGCATCTGCCCCTTGGTGTTGCTTCCTTCCTTTGAATAAACATGATATGTTACAAGTTGTTCTTGATAGACTTGTGACTTTTTTCAACCTGAAAACTATAAATTGCATGATTACTAAGATCTTTCGTGATCACCTTGTGGATGCAACAATACTGCACATGCATGACCGTCCTACTCACTTAAACCCACTTATTAATCAAATGCATAGTGCAGGCATATATTATTCCCTAAAAAAAGCAGGCATTAGTGGAGTGATAGATAGCAGCACTTACATACAGTAGGTAAAGAGTCTGTGTGTTGTGTCACCACCGCCCCAACGCACGTTTCACTTCTTCGTCAGGAGTCTTTAGGTATATCATATAGTGCAAGCACTGTTGGGATTACATCCTGTATAGTGGCCTTCCCTGTTTGGAATGCAGTCACCTTGGATACTATTATGTTTTTTAAGTATGTTTAAATAAAAGTTAGTTTTAATTTGGCACTTTTTACTGCAGTCTTTTTTTTGTGGTTTATATATATGATTCAGTTTTTGTGCCCTGGAAATTTAATTTGGGTTTGAGTATGTAGTAATGAGAAAAAATGTCACAGCATGCTGCGAATATCCACGTATATTGGACAAGACTTGACCACGCACATCAATATGTGCGAGAAAAAAATCACTTGGTGCGTATGCCGTGCAATTTTTATGCACCCATCTCATAAGAAACCTGATATTTCATCAGCCGAGTACAGTAAATTCACAGCCCAAACCATCAGAATAGAATAGATATATAGATAGAATAAAAGAAAAAAATTAGGTGGGGTCCCCCATATTTTTCTTAACCAGCTGAGGAAAAGCCGACAGCTGGGGGACTGATGCTTAAAGTGTGGGAAGGACATAATAAACATAGAGCTTCCCAAGCTATTAATAACAGCATATTAATACAGTAAGGTCACTGGAGTTCACCCGCTCGCACTGGGACGGCTGAGGGCTCATTTTCTTAGTCTAGGAGTGGGCCAATATCCATGGCCCCTTCGAAGGCTGTTAATATCAGCCCACAGCTGTCCACCTAGCCTTTACTGGTTATTAATAATAGGGTGAACAAAACGTCAATTTTTGGGGGTCACCCCTTGTAAATAACCAGTAAACGCTAAGTAGACAGCTGTTGGCTAGGGTTGAGCGAAACGGGTCGGCAATTTTCAGAAGTCGCCGACTTTTGGCAAAGTCGGGTTTCATGAAACCCGACCCGACCCCTGTGTGGGGTCGGCCATGAGGTCGGCGATCTTCTGAATCTGGAATCGGAATTCCGATACCGATTCCCGATATGTTTAAGATATCGGGAATTGGTATCGGAATTCAGATTTAAGTGTAAAATAAAGAATAAAAATAAAAAATATCGCTATACTTACACTCTGACGGGCCCTGGTACTAACCGGGAACCTTCCTTCCTTAGAATCAGCCTTCCAAGACCTGCGGTGATGTCACGGTGACGTCTCGGCTTGTGATTGGTCGCACGGCCCCCATGTGACCGCTCGCGCGACGAATCACAAGCCGCGACGTCACCGTGACGTCACCGAAGGCCCTGGAAGGGCTGATTCTTAGGAAGGAAGGCTGTCGGAAAGAAGCAGGGCGTGTCCGAGGGTGAGTATATACCTAATAGGAATATACTCACCCTCGGCTTCGTTCCGGCAGCCTTCCTTCCTAAGAATCAGCCCTTCCAGGGCCTTCGGTGACGTCACGGTGACGTCGCGGCTTGTGATTGGTCGCGCGAGCGGTCACATGGGGGCCGCGCGACCAATCACAAGCCGCGACGTCACCGTGACGTCACCGCAGGTCTTGGAAGGCTGATTCTAAGGAAGGAAGGTTCCCGGTTAGTACCAGGGCCCGTCAGAGTATTTTACACTTAAATATGGATCCCAGGGTCTGAAGGAGAGTTTCCGCTCCTTCAGACCCTGGGAACCATTGGAAACCCAATGCACTGCATTGGGTTTCGAGTTTCGGCCGACCCCGACCCCGACTTTTTTGTAGGATCGGCCGAGGTCGCTCAACCCTACTGTTGGCTACTAATAGCCTGGGAAGCTCCATGTTTATTACCCCACTAAATCACAAAAAAAGGAGAAAAAAAGAGTATGCAAATAGTCTGGGATCACTAAAAAACTAGAACATTTTTTTGAGAAACAGCTAACAATTCATTTAAAAACTATAAAAAAATCCCATAAGGACTTTAGACAAAGAAAGGATTAACTTCACAATACAGAGTATAATACTCACAGACCTACAAGCCATTATGATAACAATAAACACATAATAGGCATAATATCTTGCCACACTATAAACATCAGACGCCAGCTGTAGGCTTTCCTTCAGCTGGTTAAGAAAAATATGCGGGACTCCACAACATTTTTTTCTTTAATGTATTTAATTATAGGCTAAATACATGTACAGTAAGCTACACACGCACTGCATTGATTATACACTCACCGGCCACTTTAATAGGTACACCATGCTAGTAACGGGTTGGACCCCTTTTGCCTTCAGAACTGCCTCAATTCTTCGTGGCATAGATTCAACAAGGTGCTGGAAGCATTCCTCAGAGATTTTGGTCCATATTGACATGATGGCATCACACAGTTGCCGCAGATTTGTCGGCTGCACATCCCAAAGATGCTCCATACAAGGCAGGATGGATCCATGCTTTCATGTTGTTTACGCCAAATTCTGACCCTACCATCCGAATGTCGCAGCAGAAATCGAGACTCATCAGACCAAGCAACGTTTTTCCAATCTTCTACTGTCCCATTTCGATGAGCTTGTACAAATTGTAGCCTCAGTTTCCTGTTCTTAGCTGAAAGGAGTGGTACCCGGTGTGGTCTTCTGCTGCTGTAGCCCATCTGCCTCAAAGTTCGACGCACTGTGCGTTCAGAGATGCTCTTAGGCCTACCTTGGTTGTAACGGGTGGCGATTTGAGTCACTGTTGCCTTTCTATCAGCTCAAACCAGTCTGCCCATTCTCCTCTGACCTCTGGCATCAACAAGGCATTTCCGCCCACAGAACTGCCACTCACTGGATTTTTTTTCTTTTTCGGACCATTCTCTGTAAACCCTAGAGATGGTTGTGCGTGAAAATCCCAGTAGATCAGCAGTTTCTGAAATACTCAGACCAGCCCTTCTGGCACCAACAACCATGCCACGTTCAAAGGCACTCAAATCACCTTTCTTCCCCATACTGATGCTCGGTTTGAACTGCAGGAGATTGTCTTGACCATGTCTACATGCCTAAATGCACTGAGTTGCCGCCATGTGATTGGCTGATTAGAAATTAAGTGTTAACAAGAAGTTGGACAGGTGTACCTAATAAAGTGGCCAGTGAGTGTATATCTCAATGATATCTATCACCTATCAAGTTATGTTTGTATATAAGATTGTTTTATTACTTTGTAAACTAGCTTGAAATGACAGAGAATTACTGTATATAAAAGCTGATGTTAACAATGCATTGCATATGGATTGTATATCCATGTCATATATATTTTTTTAAATATATGACATGATGTCATAAGGATGCTTCTTGCTTCTTGAAAAAAAATCACTCTCCACTCACATGACTCTCATCCGACTTTTCAAGAAAAACATCAACCGATTTTATTTACGATCGTAAGTGTGAGCCCTAAAACTGAGTATCTCCTTCAATTGTCTTAATTCTGTAACACGTCTCTTTATTTCTTTCTATTCTTGAATGGGTAAATCAAATCCGATTTACAAAACTAATTCATGCTGTGATTTTTTCTACACACATAGTCAGTCAGTGAAAAAAATAATTCATCTGCTCTGCCCCATTGAATAACATTGTGGTCTATTTTTTTCGCATACAGCACTTGGACCAACATTTTTTTTATGTAAATTAACCCTAAAACTGTTTTGGATACACATACAAATTTAATAAGTCCATAAACTATCTCACCATTCATACTCTGCATCTTCTCATCTACGTGTTTTGAGTTTGATTCTTTTTACATTTCTTACACAATCTAAATTTATGCAGTATAACGCTACATAAGTAATATAACTTGTGATTATATTTCTCTTCTTTCTTTATTCTTGTGTGCCTTTCCAGCAGTTTGTCTTTCTACCTGATGGTGGTCGTCTACATTTCTATTTGTTACTTCACACGCACATTATAGTTTATTCTTAGATTCTCTACATTGCTTTGCTGTAATTATCGTACTATCAGTTAGTATTCACACAGTCACACATCCCTTCACATAAAGATTTTCTGCTGCAGTTTGACAGTATATCACATTCTGAACTACGTAGCTGACAACAATTACACTGTACAGAATGTTTCAGAAATGTTGGTCTTTTTAAAATGACTAATGATCGGCAGAGTGAGCATTCATAGGAAGAGTTATTACCAATGATTGATCATGTGAAATCCCCAGCTGACACTCATTTGATGATGGTCAATTTTTTTGGACCCCAGAAGTATGGTTTTGGCACAACCACACCTATTTTCAAACAAACTCCACCTTCTCTATTATCTTACACATAATAAAAATTTTTTCTAAAATTAGATGAGAAAATTTGTGTCAAAATTCACTAAAATTAAACTCATTTCCTGAGTACGGGTTTTGCGAGCAGCTGAAGGAGCTGGGTGGGATCGGCTGCTCACTTACCTTGAGTCCAGGCCTTAGAATGTCTGATTTAAGGCAGCTGGTACTGTCTCTCTTTGTCTGTGTGTTTTTGCAAGATGAGGAAGCCTTGTATGTGTTGCTCAGCTCCTGCTGGATTCTGAGAGAAAATGACGGACATTTAAATGGCTGAGCCCGTGCATTGTATGGACTGGTTATTTTCCAATTTTATTCTGATGTACCTTTTGTACCTGGAAGAGGGCCGATCCCTCACAGTACGTTTATTTATTCTTACTTCTGGATTTGTAATGGGGGTGTCTGACTGACACCTCTCCCTTACTAGCCCCAAAAACCATTACCTTGATTGCCACAGCCCAAGGGCAATAGGGAAAAGCTGAGGCTGAAAATATGGTGCCCTACTTCTGGGTCGGCTGCAGGCTGGTATTTGTAAGTTTGGAATGGCCCAATAACCATGGACATTTCCAGCTAATTAATATAAGCTTGCAGCTGTCTGACATCATAACAATATTTTTCATTTAATTATTACTATTCAATAAATAAGTGACTGAAGAATACTAATAAATAAATAAATGAAAAAACCAGCAAAGGGAAAGGAGAGGCTTATTTTATAAGAAATTAGGAAAAGAAGGAAATTGTTGGGGAGTTTTTATCTCAAATAATGATTTTTTTTGTTCTGTGTTTTTTTCAAATAAAGATTTTTTTACTTTGTCCTTTTTGTTCTTTTTACTTACTGGGTAAGAAATGGGGGTGTTTGATATATGCATCTCCAGTACTAATCCGTGAGCTTGTTGTCTATGGACAGTGCACAGCTGGCATCAACCCCACAATCCCAATACTGCCCCACCTAATGGATGTGCCATTTCTGGGGCAGCTGAGACCTGGTCTTATTAAGCTTGGAGGGGGCCAATGTCCATGGCCCTTCCCAGCCTATTAATATCATCCAACAGCTGTCTGCTTTGGCATAACAGGTAATTAAAAAAAGGGGGGACCTAATTAATTTTTTAGGGTCCCCCATTTTTAATAACCAGCAAATGAAAAACAGAATGCTGGAGATGATATTAACAGCTTGGGAAGCTCCAGGGATATTGTTCTCTTCCCCTCATAATAACAGCTCACAGTTGTCAGCTCTCCTTGGGCTGATTATTAAAAATAGGGGGAACCAATGTGTTTATTGTTCATTTATTTATTAGTAATTCATAAATAAATGAAAAAAACTGCATGGGGTCCCCCCTTTTTTCATAACCAGCCAATCTAAAGCAGACAGCTGGTTTCTTGTATTCTGTGGCCCTCCCCAGCATCCAAATAGCTGCCCACAGCTGCCCTAGAAACTCGCATCGATTGACCTGATGCGTTGGTAAATTGGATAATATTGAAGTTGATGTCAGCTGTGTAATGTCCGCTGACTTCAAGCCCAAAGGTTAGTTATAAAGTATTTTTTTCTGTGTGTCTGTGTTTTTAACTATTCACTTACTGGGTTAGTAATGGGTCTCATAGATGGCGCCCCATTACTACCCTCTGAGCTTGATGTCAGTGGACATTACACAGCAGACATCAACCCCAAAATACTACCCCACTTGCCAACGCACCAGGGCAAGTGAGAATAGTCAGGCAAAGTGCCAGAAATTGCACATTTAATGGATGTGCCTTTTGTGGAGTGGCTACAGGCTGCTCTTTTTAGGCATGGGGAGCCAAATTTTCATGGTCCTTCTCAGCCTGAGAATACCAATCCACAGCACTCTGCTTTACCTTGGCTGGTTATTAAAAATGTGGAGACCCCACTCAATTTTTTTTCAATTATTTAATTAATTTTAATAATTGGAATGCAAACCTCTCTATTTTTGATAACCAGTTAAGATAAAGCAAACAGTTTGAGGCTATCTTTTTTAACATGGTGCACAAATTCACAAATATGGCATTGCTGTGTTGGGGCCGGAAATGCCCACACTGGAAAAGCTTGATCACTGTCTGTGCTGCAGCCTTTCAATAAGCTTTCTTCGGGCTGAAGAACACAAACAGTAACATGGACTTTTATGAGAAGTCCGTGTTTAGAGTCTGTTCACATACACTAGCTGTCCGGTATGGACCTTGAACTTTAGCATTTGGGTTAGTGGGGCACTAATCACTAATTATAAGACCACAAAAAAACTCTGTATTATCTTCATCTTGGTCTGCTGGTGTGTAGACTACTATTTCTACTAAATAAGGTCCATTATTTTACAAGACTGTATTAAAGGGAATCTGGCAGCAGCTAAAAACTCCAAAAACTAAAAAAATTAAAATGAGTCATAACTGTTCAATGGATGGTCCTAGGGAGGCGGTTTTGGTGATATTGGATCCTGCAGGGCCCCTGCTAAGACCAAACACGGCTTTGCTATCTGGTTTCTACTGGCTGCTCTATGTCTCTTCATACCACTGAGTGCTAGAATGGGCTGAGAGCCAAGTGGACATTCCCCATGAATCTGAGGATCTCAGAAATATAAACGATTTAAGGCTAGGATGTATTATATCTCCATAATACCTTATGGAATCATAGCTGACTCAAAATAGCAGTTTAGATGGCATGGTATCCACATGGTAAGCAAACATTTTGATCTGAGCTTAGCTGGCTCAAGGTGTTTAATCTGTTACAGCCTTTTGATGCTGCTATCTGTGCACTGAAGGGGGTCTGTTACACTTACAAGTTTTCAGGAGGATTGTAAGCTGTCAATAAATTCCTCTATCCTTCACACCTCCACCCTCTAGAGGGAGGTAGGGGGCAGCACTTTCTGGTGTTCCCCTTCACGCCCGTCTTCAACCTTCCCTCATTGGGATAATTCATCAACGTTACCATGGCCACAGCCCTTCTTGTGGTGAATGGCGAAGTGATACTGCTGGAGCACAAGACTCCAGCATAGCAATCTCCCATTCGTTCTGGACACAAAGTGTAACCAGAGGAGGTGGCTGTTGCCCATTTCCAAGGTGAATTGCCAGACATTCCTTCTCCATCATGGATTAAGCTATCTTTCTTGGCAGGAGTTTTTCAGCTCACGTACAATATGTGGTGTTCTTGGTCCGTATAGTCTATCTGGCTGAGCACAGCACCTAGGCCAAAGTCATTGGAGTTGGTCTGTACTTTAAACAGCTGTGTAAAATCGACAGCTTGTAGAACTGTGAAGTTGGAAAGGATAGTCTGAAATGTCCGCAAGGCCATCTCATAGTTGTTTGTCCAATTGACTGCAGAGGGTAGCTTCTTCTTGGTGAGGTCCATCAGGCTACTATAGTGAGGGACAAACCTACTACAGTATCCGGCAATGCCCAGGAAGGATATCACCTGTTTTTTGGTTCTGGGTGACAGCAAAATTGCCAGTGCCAATATTCAAAGAGGGGACAAAAACTGAACTCGGAAATTATAGGCCAGTAAGTTTAACCTCTACTGTGGGTAAAATCCTGGAGGGCATTCTAAGGGATGCTATACTGGAGTATCTGAAGAGGAATAACCTCATGACCCAGTATCAGCACAGGTTTGCTAGGGACCGATCATGTCAGACTAATTTGATCAGCTTCTATGAAGAGGTAAGTTCCGGTCTGGACCAAGGGAACCCAGTAGATGTAGTGTATATGGACTTTTCAAAAGCTTTTGATATGGTGCCACACAAAAGGTTGATACCTAAAATGAGAATAATGGGGATAGGGGAAAATATGTGCAAGTGGGTTGAGAGTTGGCTCAGGGATAGAAAACAAAGGGTGGTTATTAATGGAGCACACTCGGACTGGGTCACGGTTAGTAGTGGGGTACCACAGGGGTCAGTATTGGGCCCTCTTCTTTTTAACATATTTATTAATGACCTTGTAGGGGGCATTCAGAGTAGAATTTCAATATTTGCAGATGACACTAAACTCTGCAGGGTAATCAATACAGGGGAGGACAATTTTATATTACAGGCTGATTTATGTAAACTAGAAGCTTGGGCTGATAAATGGCAAATGAGCTTTAATGGGGATAAATGTAAGGTCATGCACTTGGGTAGAAGTAATAAGATGTACAACTATGTGCTTAATTCTAAAACTCTGGGCAAAACCGTCAATGAAAAAGACCTGGGTGTATGGGTGGATGACAAACTCATATTCAGTGGCCAGTGTCAGGCAGCTGCTACAAAGGCAAATAAAATAATGGGATGCATTAAAAGAGGCATAGATGCTCATGAGGAGAACATAATTTTACCTCTATACAAGTCACTAGTTCGACCACACTTAGAATACTGTGCACAGTTCTGGTCTCCGGTGTATAAGAAAGACATAGCTAAACTGGAGCGGGTGCAGAGAAGAGCGACCAAGGTTATTAGAGGACTGGGGGGTCTGCCATACCAAGATAGGTTATTACACTTGGGGCTATTTAGTTTGGAAAAACGAAGACTAAGGGGTGATCTTATGTTAATGTATAAATATATGAGGGGACAGTACAAAGACCTTTCTGCTGATCTTTTTAATCATAGACTGGTGACAGGGACAAGGGGGCATCCTCTACGTCTGGAGGAAAAAAGGTTTAAGCATAATAATAGATGCGGATTCTTTACTGTAAGAGCAGTGAGACTATGGAACTCTCTGCCGTATGATGTTGTAATAAGTGATTCATTACTTCAATTTAAGAGGGGACTGGATACCTTTCTGGAAAAGTATAATATTACAGGGTATATATATTAGATTCCTTGATAAGGCGTTGATCCAGGGAACTAGTCTGATTGCCGTATGTGGGGTCGGGAAGGAATTTTTTTCCCCATGATGGAGCTTACTCTTACCACATGGGTTTTTTTTGCCTTCCCCTGGATCAACATGTTAGGGCATGCTAGGCTATGGGTTGAACTAGATGGACTTAAAGTCTTCCTTCAACCTTAATAACTATGTAACTATGTAAGGATGCGATGGCATCCACCTTCCCGTTCTGCAGCTTTAGAGTCCCTCCGCTTAGCCGGTGTCCCAGGTAGTGGACCTCACTCATACCCAGCTGGCACTTTTCAGGCTTAATGGTCAAGCCTGCTCAGCAGATCAGCCCGAGCACCTGCACCAGATGTTCTTGGTGATCCTCCCAAGTGGGACTGAAGATGATAATTTTAGGTATGCAGCCATGAACCCTTCAAGTACCTTGTGCAGCATGTTGACCATCCGTGGCATGGTGGCAGGGGCATTCTTCATGTCAAATGGCATCACTCTGAACTCGTACAGTCCAAATGGGGTGATAAATTCAGAACATTCCCATGACTCGCGAGCCTGAAGAATTTGCCAATATCCCTGACTCAGATCTATGATGGTCAGGTAGTTAGCCCCAGCCAACTGTTCAAGCAGGTCATCATTGCACGGTTTTAAGTACACATCAGTGACCGTGACAGCGTTGAACTGCCAGTAGTCCAAATTGAGGAGAACCCCAAATAGACCCTCACTAGAAGTCCATAAAATTTAATTTTTATTTCTATTAATTAAAATAAAGTATATACAAAGGGTATAAAACGTTGTGTCCCTAATCTGTCTGAAAAGTCTGCAGTTATTTTATGCAGTATTCCTGCTAATTTATATTTATAAAGTGTATTGCACCTGGTATGCTAACACATATTGGTGGAACAGTACAACAAATTTTAGCACCGGCGTCCCCCAACATGTTTCACTGCTCTAGCGATTTCATCAGGGGATGGGACATAGGCTTAATTCATTAAATTAGCAGGAATACTGCATAAAATAATTGCAGACTTTTGAGACATTATGGACAAAATGTTTTATACCCTGTTGTGTATACTTTTAATTAATAGAAATGAAAGTTACATTTTATTGTCTTCTAGTGAGGGTTTATTTGGGGTTCTCTCCAAATTGGAAATTATATATATATATATATATATATATAAATATACAGTATATATTCCTCCAAAGACCTTCATAGTTCCTCCACTATTTTTACTGTATTTTCCCCTGTAGTCCACGCAGGACTGGGTTGCCTGGTCATTCCTTGGGACGAGGACTACGGATGAGGCCCAGGGGCTGTGGATGCTTTGGTGACCACCAGCTTCAGCATTTTGTCAATCTCCTGGTGCATGTGCTGCTGCATCTCCAGGGAGACTGTTGTGAATTCTGCTTTTGGGCTCCCTCCGGTGGTTGTAGGTGGTAATGCAGTTGTCCCTGAGTTGCAGACCTGGTCAGGTGTATCTGCTGATTGCTGTTCTGACTGGGGTATTTAGGCTTGCAGGATTCATTAGTCCTTGCCAGTTGTCCATGGTTGTTGGGAGGTTTTGGTCCTGGTTTGGTTCCTTCTGCCTTCTGCCAAATCAGCAAAGATAAGTGTCTGGTTTTGTTTCTGTGGCACACATGCTGTGTTCTTAATAATTCTGTGCTATTCAGTGTTTTTTTTTGTCCAGCTTAGATTGTGTCAGTATTTTCTCAGTCTTGTTGGATTCTCTGGAGTGGCAGATATACATTCCATGTCTTTAGTTAGATTGTGGAACTGTTTGTATTATCTGCTGTGGATATTTTTGGAAGGGTTTTAATAGTGACCGCTTAGTAGTCTGTCCTATCTTTCCCTATTTAGTTAGAGTGGCCTCTTTTGCTGAATCCTGTTTTCTGCCTGCGTGTGTCTTTCCTCTCCTACTCACAGTCAATATTCATGGGGGGCTGCCTATCCTTTGGGGTTCTGCTCTGAGGCAAGGTAGTATTCCTATTTCCATCTATAGGGGTATTTAGTCCTCCGGCTGTGTCAAGGTGTCTAGGGTTTGTTAGGCACACCCCACGGCTACTTCTAGTTGCGGTGTAAGTTCAGGTTTTGTGGTCAGTACAGTTTCCACCTACTCCAGAGAAAGTTCATGCGGCTCCAAAGTCACCGGATCATAACAGGAGACCTGATAAACTGAACGCCGTATTGGTGGGTGATCCCCGGTGTCCACATAATAAATGGCCAATTTGTTTTTTCCAGGCTTGATGCTCAACAAATCCAGGAAGGAATGGAGGGTTGCCCACAGGTGGGACTGTTGGTCAGTCAACAGCTGGTGGCAAACATCCATATCCTCGATGGTCCCACTCTCCCTAGCCTAGTCTCTGCCTCTCCCTTTTCTGTCAGGTTGCATATGGGGAGGGCACAGGTCCCCCACTAATGATGTGTGTTAATCATGTTCACATTGTAGGTGTTCCCCGGGCATGGTCTAGGGTGACCAGGTACATTCTGGCATTTAGTTGCTGGTGCAAGGTCCCTTCCTTTGTCCAGCATGGGGAAGTCCTCCATCCTTAGCTTTAGTACCTGAATCTCAGGTGACTCGTGACTGGCTTGGGTCTGCAGCTGAAGCTGGAGTTGGTTTTGCTCGCGCTCGGCTTCCTCATGACGTTCTGCTGCTGATATGAGGGTCTCATAGTTTGCTTTGTCTCCTACCTGTAGACTGATTAGGGAATCTTGCAGGAGTGTATCCAAGTCTGCCTGGCTAGGAGGATGGACAGGTGGTGAATGGATCACTGCTGGACTGACCCCAAATTAGGAGCAGATTCATCCATACAATATTGTTCAAATATTGCGAGCAAAGTGTGGTTAGAGTACTTCCATACTTATAAAATGTCTACACTCTACACTAAGTACAAAACCTGCCAAAAATTACAAGCAGGCTAACCAGATTATCTTCAAAGAACCAACTGTACTATCTCATTCAAATATTGTGAATAAAGTGTAGTCGTGGTACTCCAACATTCATAAAAGCTCTGCACAAAGTATAAAAAGTGCCAAAAATTACAAGCAGTTTCATCCATACACCCTTCAAGGCACCAACTGTAGTATCTCATTCAAATATTTTTAAGAAAGTGTAATTGTGGTACTCCCACACTCATAAAAGGTATGCACTAAGTGCAAAGCCTACCAAAAATTAAAAGCAGAGTCATCCATACACGCTTGAAGGCACAAAATGTAGTGCCTCATTCAAATATTTAGAAAGTGTAGTTGTGGCACTTGTACACTGATAAACTCGTTGCACAAAGTGCAAAGCCAGGAAAAAATTATACATAGGGTCATCCTGTCATCCATAAACCCTTAAAGACAACAGGTGGTGGGCTTCATTCAAATATTGAAGATTAAGAGCACTTTATGTGCTGCTGTTATCTGGTGGTGTGTAAAAATCGGGGCTAATCAAGGCTTTGTTCATTTTTATCAGAGTTGAGACAGTCATCATTTTCTGCTGACAGCCGAAAGTGCCTGTCTGACCCCCTCCTGCGGTACTAAAAGCCCGCTCAGACAAGACGCAGCACAACACCTCCAAGGCATAGAGGGACAACTCATGCCAGGTGTCCAGCTTTGAGATCTAATAGTTGATGGTCGCAGAGGAATTAGGGAGTACGCTGCTTTTGTTGGCAAGGTATTGCTTGACATCTTTCAAATATACTTGGTTATCAATTCATGGATGCTGAGAGGGTGTCATGAAATTAACTCAGGCCTTTGACAGTGTACCCCTGCTTCTGCTGTACCTGGTGTGTCTGTACCTTGCCTTTCCTGCTTCGTTGGGCAAGGAAGCCTTTTGATATAGCAACGTTTTAGTAGACCTCTCTGCCTCAGAATGGATAGATGCAAGGTTCTCCTTGTAGCATGAGTCTATGAGGGTGAACAACCGGCACTCTTTTTTGGCCAAGAAGATGAATGTAACATGAGGGTCATGGGAAAGACAACGGTACATAACGTCACCATTTGTGCCAAGCTCTCTACAGCCCTGTCTCCACTATGATGATTACTCTCATCTCCTCCTCCTTCTCCATCTCTTCCTTCTCATTCCCCTCCCCAGCCCATCCATGCACGAGAGATAAGACAAAGCTTGTGTGGTACTAGCCTTTGTTGTGCTAGCAGCCAGCCCCTTTTTTCTTTCTCCTCCTCAGACACCACTTCCTCATTGTTACCCAATCCGCATTGAGCAGATGATAAGAGTCTGGGCTGGGTAGCATCATCCTTTCTCATGTGTTCCTCCATCTGCACCTGGTCTGCATGCAATGCTTCAGCTTTAATTGTGAGCAGCGACTGGTAAATAGGCAAAGAAGCGGGTCATTGTGCTTATTATGGCGTCATTGCAGCTCACTATCTTTGTGGAGACCTCAAATTCTTGGAGAACTGCACAAATGTCAGACATCCATGCTCACTATTCAGTTATGTGCGGAGGCTGCCCAGAATACATGACAGATACAGCTCTGACAAAAATTAAGAGACCACTTCAAAATGTTCAGTTTGTCTGATGTTTCTCTTTATAGGTATATTTTTGAGTAAAATATAAATTGTTCTTTTATTCTATAGACTTCTTGACAACATGTCTCCGAATTTCCAAGCAATACATTTTGAATTTTTAATTTGAGAAGGAGAAATGGGCAAAATAATTAAAAAAAAACAGTGCTTTCAGACCTCAAATAATGCAAAGAAAACAAGTTTATAATCATTTAGAAACAACAATACTAATATTTTAATTCAGAAAGAGTTCAGAAATCAATATTTTGTGGAATAACCATGATTTTTAATCACAGCTTTCATGTGTCTTGGCATGCTTGCCACCAGTCTTTCGCATTGCTCCTGGTGCAAAAATGTAAGCAGTTCTTACTTGTTTGATGGCTTGTGACTATCCATCATCCTTTTGATTTCCAGAGGTTTTCAATGGGGTTCAGGTCTGGAGATTGGGCTGCCCATGACAGAGTTTTGATGTGATTGTCTCTTAATTTTTGCCAGAGCTGTATGTTGGAGCTGGTATTCAACAACTGGCCTCCGCTGCTCACAAAGACTTGCCAGCATGTGCACTGTGGAGTTTCAGCGAGTGGTGACATCACACACCAGTTGGTGAGCTGGCACTCTCATGCGCTGCTGCATCACTGCCAGATCGCTGGCAGCTGTATCCGACTTGTGGAAATGGGCGCTGATGCTGCGTACCTTGGCCAGTGTGGGATTTGGCCCCAGCCTCCACAATGTTCACCCAGTGTGTTGTCAGTGAAATGTAGCACCTCTGGCCACAAACGCTTGTCCATATGTCAATCGTTAAGTGTAGAATCTCAGAAGCTGCATTGGTAAAGACATGGGTGATGTTTCTGTACACGTACTGGTACAAGGTGGGAATGCAACACCAGGAGAATAGTGGTGGCTGGAGACAGAGTACTGAGGAATCGGCTGCCGTGTCTACAAGCCTAAACGGCAACATTTCCATGGCAAGCAGCCTCAAAATGTGTCCATTTAGCATCTGGACCTCTGTGTGGGAGGCTGGGAACTTTGTTTTTTGTTCCAAGGCCTGGGGTGGGGACAGCTAAACGCTGTGCAGGGACACATTTTTGGAAGTGCCTGATGATGGTTTCTCAGAATGTCAGCTAACAGAGAAACTAAAAAATAAACACATCATGAAAAGCAGACTCACCAAAACCTTGTCAAATGACAAATGCACTAGCAAGACTTACCTATGTGCATTTTTGTTACTAGGCAGTCAACCCTTCTTTTATTTAGGTGAGTGGGTGGTTGTTCTCATTAGTAGCTTGCACCTGTGCTGCTCCAGCCTTTATCAGTGGGGGCCTGCTGCACCCTGCTAGTGCATTTGTCATTTGACAAGGTTTTGGTGAGTCTGCTTTTCATGATGTGTTTTTTTTTGTGGTTTCTCAGAATGTGCAAGGACAGGCGCATGGCATCTGTACCAGTGTCATGGACAGAAGATTGGGAAGCACCTAGAACAGGGGAGAGGCAGTGGTGTCACCCACTGGATCCAATAGTGGACGCAGGCATTCTGTCCACTGAGTCAGGTTCCTGATCATGCTGCTGTTGCTTAATATTGCAAAACTCTGTCTAAAAAAACCCTTTAGGGATGAGAAATCATGCTGACAGATTATCCTGAAAGTAACTGGACCCTACTTAAGGGATAATGTGATTAAAACTTGACTTTTATTGTAATAATTTAATATGGTCAAACAAGTAGGATTAAAATGACTAATGTGGTATTGCTGTGCAGCATTTCTTTAGGACTCCTCTGTGGGATTTCACTCTCCTAAAACTAATATATCTCCCATCTAGATTAATGGCTGCAGTCCACTAGCTAGCATAGCTTTACTCAGGATTATTGTAGATGTCAGTTGCAAGACCATTAGAGCTGATTAAAATTCACTCATAGCCTCCTTAACATATTTCGCCATGACTGGCTTCATCAGGGGACTGAAGCTAGACTGAGTTATAAAAACAGAGTAGAAGGTCTTTTAAGGATTCTGTTGTGACATCATCAAATTAACAAACCAATCAGGTCTTCCCACATATTGTGTCCTATCAGAAATAGAGCTGTCATTAATGATGTGTCACACTGATAGCTCTTATTAAATCCTCTAACAAAAAGGATATCCATGATTGGCTATGTCCGTTTATGTTTACCACCCATCTTATGATATCTCTATGGGGATAACCAATGGTTTTGTATGGAGGTATGTCACCCGGTCACATGGTGATCACAGGCCAATCACCAAGCTAGGATAGCAATGATGTCACAGTCACATGCTAAGGTCCTGTAAACTAGAGACTACATTCAGTCCCATTATATCATTGCTGTGATAGCAGGCCAATCACCAAACCAGGATTGTAATGATGTCACAGTCACATGCTATGATCCTGGAAAATAGAGACCACATTCAGTCCTACGATGATCGCAGGCCAATCATCAATCCAGGATTATGATGACATCACAGTCACATGATAAGGTCCTGTATAGAGACCATATTCAGTCCCATTATATCATTGTTGTGATTACTATTACATGTATCATTGGACTTTAATCAATATACACCTATATTGTTATTGTGCATATCAAGTGATCTTAATAAACTTTCATCTAACCACTAAGGATGAGTGAACGTGCTCGGTGATACTCAGTTATCACTCAAGTATCTCGGATGTACTCGCTCATTGGCGGGTAATGGGTGGTGCTCTATGTAAACTTCAAATCTCGGCTTTTTGGCGCTTGTAACACAGCCAATAAGCATGTGGGGATTAAAAATGAACAGTTGCCGCCCAACTCTGCACACTGACGCCATTGCACTGCTCTGTGTCACTTCATATTGTAAGGAGACAGTGCTTGTCCAGGCTTTTGTGTGCAAAGTATAACAAATCAGAGGCCTGTAGTGTTGATTCTGGTGCGGATGCTGAGCCATCATACTAAGATCCCTTCTAAAGGCTAATCGTTTGCTTTGCTGTTTGTAACAAATACATTCTCTATTTAGCCTAGGGAGGGAAAGAGAGTTGAAGAAGCAGGAAGAGTGGCTGAATACAATCAGCAGACATGGACAAGAGCTGTGCAGTGCATTGCCAAATACTTGCAATTTTTTGGGGGAGGGGTAAAAAAATGGAATATTTTTTTACTCCTACGAGTATTACGTGATTTGTGTTACCTTTTTTTGTGTTATATAACACTCAAAAAAATTGTTAAAACATTTCCATGGGTTAAATTTCTTACCCACACACTATTCTTTGTTCAGGGTTATTATTTTATATATACTGTATATTACACTCCAAAAGAGAATGTAAAAATGTTGCAGGGTTACATTTCTCAGCCATACAGTATTATGTACTTTGTGGTACATTTCTGTGGCATATAGCAGAATATGAGTATTGTCATCCATACACTTTTGAGTTTTATTTCTGTTAAATTATGGTGGTACAAAACTCCCAAAACTCGCTTTGACTGCTGCAGGTGACTAGAGATGGGTGAACCCGAATGGTAAAGTTGGGCGTCCATACCGAACAAGCACTGTTCGGGCACAGACACTGAACACGGACTTCATCATGAAGTTCGTGTTACTGTTCAGGTTCTGCCTCCTGAACACCAGGTGCTTCTGGCGCTGTCATATGCATGACAGCGCAGCAAACACCGATTCTGATTGGTGATAAAATCAATACCTCCAGTCAGACAGCAGCGGTTCTCACACTGTCTTAGTCCGCAGCTGTGATCGGAGATAAAACGTTTACCTCTAATCACTGGCATAAGCTGATGGGACTACTGCTCCCATCAGCCTATGCCTGCTGCCCCTAATAACAGTGAGAGCAGGTGGGTGGTTTCATCAGCCGGTGCTTGTGCTCTAAATACATAGTTAAAAAAAAAAACGGTGTGGGTTCCCCTGTATTTTTGATAACCAGCCAGGCAAAACTGACAACTGTGGGCTCGTATTCTCAGGCTGGTAAGGGGCCATGGATATTGCCCCCCCATAGCCTAAAAATAGCAGTCCCCAGCCAGAAAAGGTGGTTCTATTGTATGTGCCAATTCTAGTGCTTTACCCGTCTCTTCCCATTTGCAAGTGGCAAGTGAAGATCATAGTGACATCAATTCCACGGCTTAGTAATTGAGAGGAATCTATAAGACACCTATATATTACGAATCCTATAGCTGTATTGTAAATAAACACACTGCAAGTATAAAGTCCTGTATTTAAAAATAAAAAACACAGTTATACTCATCTAACGCCCAGTCCATTAAAGACCTTATCTTCTGTAATAAAACAAAAATAATATACAACCACATCCCTCACCTATTTGATGTTCTGTTCCACACCATAATCTATGTCTTTGTCTATGTTTTCACCCTGGATGGTGCCAAGATGTGAACGTCCAGGCTAAGAACCACTGATGAATGAGCTGCTGTATGCGCATCGTCAGTGTCTAGCGGTGACGTCATCAAGGTTACCGCCTGTCACTGAGGCTGCATTCCCAGCCAGGCCACTGAACTGCAGTGACCTCCCTCTGGTGATATCCCCACTAGCACAGTGAAAAGGTCTCATGGTGAAGTGCTGAGCTCAAAGAGTTTACCACAGTTCACTGTGAGAAATTTCTCCAGGTGAACAGTGGTAAACTCTCTGAGCTCAGCGCTGCACTTTGAGACGTTAAATAAATAAATAATTTTAAAAAATGACTTGGTTTCCCCAGTATTTTTGATAACTAGCCAGGCAAAACTCACAGCTGGGGGCTGCAACCCTCAGCTGTCACCATTAGCAAGGGTGGCTATGAAAAATAGAGGGGTCCCTAAGAAAATGTTTTAAATTATTTAAATATATACCCATACTCACGTCATCGCTCATTCCACTGAAGCCATGGTCTCCTGAAATATAACAAACAAACACAAAAATCCATATCCCTCACCTGTCCATCGTTCTGTCCCACGACGTAATCCATGTCTGCGGATAAACCGTTTTCAACCTGGAATGTGCCAAGATGCAACCGTCCAAGCTGGGAACCACTGAAGAATGAGTTGCTGCGAGCGTAGCCTCAGTGACTAGTGGGGACTTCATTGATCTTACCTCTGGTCACTGAGGCTGCATTCCCAGACGTGCTGAACTGCAGTGACCTTGGTGAGAACACCGCTTTCACAGTGACAAAAAGCTTCACAATGCAGCAGTGAGTTCAGCGGCAGAAATTTGTCACAATGAACTGCGGTGAACTCTCTCAACTCAGCGCTGCACCGTGAGACTTTCTCATGGTGCTAGCTTGGATCTCACTGAGGTCCTCACGGTTCAGGGGCCAGGCTGAGAATGCAACCTCAATGACTGGCGGTAACCTCAATGATGTCACCGCTAGCCACTGATGCTGCGCTCACAGCAGCTCTTTCCTCAGTAGTTCTCAGCCTGTATGGTCGCATCAGTTCAGGTTGAAAACTGTTTATCCTCAGACATGGATTGCGACTTGGGACTGAATGACAGACTGATGAGGGATATGGTTGTTTTTAATTTTGTTTTATTACAAAAAATGCAGGGTTCAATGGAATGGGCATTAGGTGAGTATAAATGTGTTTGTTATTTTTAAATAGAAAAGTAAAAGTGTGTTTTGTTTTATTTCAAATAAAATACTTCATTGTGGCTGTGTGTTTATTTACAATACAACTATAGGATTAGTAATGGGTTTGATGTAATCAAACAATATAAATGTGACATCATCCCTACAAATATTACCCCATTTGCCACCACTACAGGACAAGTGGGAAGAGCCGGGCAAAGCTCCAGAATTGGCGCGTGTAATAGATGTGCCTTTTCTGGGCAGCTGCATGCTTCTATTTTTAGGCTGGGGGCCAATGATTATGGCCTCTTACCGTCTTGAGGATTCCAGCCCTTAGCTTTCTGCTTTAGCTTGGCTGGTTGTCAAAAATGGGGGGACCCCACACCATTTTTTAATTCATGGGGACCCCTCTATTCTTCATAACCAGCATTTATAAAGATGACAGGTAATGGCTGCAGTCCCCAGCTGTGAATTTTGTCTGGCTGCTTATCAAAAATACAGGAGAACCCATGTCACTTTTTTATTTATTTATTTAGAGTGCAGGTGGCAGCTGATCAATACTCCCATCAGCCGCCACCTGGTCTCGCTGTTATTAGGGCAGCAGGTTGTCTGACCGGCTGTAATGACTTTACCGTCGATCAGAAGCCGTGTTTGCCACGCTATTCAAAACAGATGCCATGTACACTATAATGATCGCCGCAACACCCCATACAGTATTATGGCCCACTAACAACACCCCAAACAATATGATATTCATAACAACCCCATATACAGTATGGTCGCCACAGCATCTTACATGCTTTGCTGTCCCCCCTTCACAGCTTCTCATTTCATGGCCCCAATGCACATCTCCTCATTTGATGGCCCCCACGGAGACCCTCAATTCATGGCCCATGCATTGCCTATCATTTGATGCCCCCCCCTGCATAGCCTCTCATTGTATTCCCCCTCTGCACAGTCCTTCAGTTTATTCCCCCAGCTGCACAACCCCACATTTTATCTCTCTCTGTACAGCCCCTCAGTTTAATCCCCCCATCTGCACAGCCCCTCTGTTTATTCCTGCCATATGCAAAGCCCCTCATTTCATTCCCCCATCAGCACAGCCTTTCATTTTTTTACCCCATTTGCACAGCCCCCATTTTACCCCCCTCTGCACAGCTGCTCAGCTCCTTCTCCATCTGCATAGCCCCTCATTTATTTCCCCACATTTACACAGCCTGTCTGTTTATTCACCCGCATCGTCACAGCCCCTCATTTTATCCTCCCACTATCCAGCTCCTCATCTTATTTCCCACTAAGAGCACAGCCCCTCACCCCTCAGCTCCTCACCTCATTTTATTCCTATTTATCAGCACAGCACCTAACCTCATTTTATTCCCCCCCTCTGCACAGCCCCTCAGTTTATATCCCCCATCTGCACAGCCCATCAGTTTATTTCCCCTCATCTGCACAGCTTGTCAGTTTATTCTCCCTGCCTGCACAGCTCCTATGTTTATTCACCTGCATCCACACAGCCCCTAATTTAATCCCTCCCTCTGCCTAGCCCCTTAGCTTATTCCCCCCATTTGCACAGCACATCAGTTTATTACCCCTATGCTGGCTGAGACCATACAGCCTGGATGTTCTCAGCTGCAACTGCTTATCATTTAATCCCTCTATATACACTGGCTCTGGGTGTTTAGTCCCTGCTGTTGAAATATTTGTCTTCCTGTGCTGAGTGCTAAAGCTATGTGATTGGAGTGGAGTTGTAGGTGAACTGTAGTTTGCTGTTGTTCTTGTGTGTATATCTCCTGGTCTCTCTTCCCATTTTTTTTATTCCAACCAGTCCCTATCCTCATCTCTATTATAGGTTTGTGCTTTTGTATTATAGAGGTTTTCTGTTATTCATGTTCTGTCTTTGTGTCATTTTTACCTTACATTTCTGCCCCACGCCTCATGGGTGGGGAGGGGACAAATAAGGGTTTAACAGGCGCGTAGCAAAGATGGAGACCTGGGCCTCTCTAACTTCAAGGGTATTCCCGGGACAGAGAAAGTTAGGGCCCTAGTTCCAGGGACTGTTTATGGCCCCTCTCCCTTACTGAAGACTGTCACAGTGTGACACTTAGGCTGACTGCGTCACATAGTGTGTGGATACACCATAACTATTTGGATCTTGATTTTCATAAATTTGCTTGATTACCATTAGTTATTGTTATCTGTTGGTCGGATTTGCAATTTCACAGAGTTTTTTATATACTTTTCTTGTGACCCTGTTTCTTTCTTTTTTTGACATGTTATTGATGTGTGGTATGAGAAGTCTTATTTATATCAATAGTGGACCGTAGCTATGTACTGGTTTTAAACTGCTTTTAAGGGCTCGTTCACACAAACGGATTTTTGGTCAAAGTGCTTGTCTCTAAAAAAACCTGACAGCTCTTTGATCAATGTTAATTAATGGGGCAGTGCAGAGAATTGTCTTTTTTTCAATTAAACAAATGAGAGTATACACCTCTTTAAGGATGAAAAATTTGTATTACCAGATTGCTCAGAGGGTAAATAAACCCATTTTAAGGGATGCATTAACCCCTTCAAGACGCAGTCATTTTTCGTTTTTGCATTTTCGTTTTTCTCTCCCCTCCTTTCCAGAGCCATAACTTTTTTATTTTTCTGTCACTACGGCCATGTGAGGGCTTACTTTTGTGGGAAGAGTTGTACTTTTGAACGACACCATTGGTTTTACCATGTCTTGTACTAGAAAACTGGAAAAAAATTCCAAGTGTAGTGAAATTGCAAAAAAAGTGCAATCCCACACTTGCTTTTTGTTTGGCTTTTTTGCTAGGTTCCCTAAATGCTAAAACTGTCCTGCCATTATGATTCTCCAGGTCATTACGAGATCATAGACACCAAACATGTCTAGGTTATTTTTTATCTAAGTTGTGAAAAAAAATTACAAACTTTGCTAAAAAAAAATATTGCCCCATTTTCCGATACCCGTAGCGTTTCCATTTTTCGTGATCTCAGGTCAGGTGAGGGAATATTTTTTGCAAGCCGAGCTGATGTTTTTAATGATACCACTTTTGTGCAGATACATTCTTTTGATCGCCCGTTATTGCATTTTAATGCAATGTTGCGGCGACCAAAAAAACGTAATTCTGGAGTTTTGAATTTTTTTCTCGCTACGCTGTTTAGCGATTAGGTTAATGCTTTCGTTTAATTGATAGATCGGGCGATTCTGAACACGGCGATACCAAATATGTGTATGTTTGTTGTTTTTTTTTATTGTTTTATTTTGAATGGTGTGAAAGGGGGGTGATTTAAACTTTTATATTTTTTTATTTTTTTCATATTTTTAAAAACATTTTTTTTTACTTTTGCCATGCTTCAATAGCCTCCCATGAAGCTGGCACAACTGGATCGGCTCAGCTACATAGGAGCGATTATCAGATTGCTCCTATGTAGCTGAATTACAGGCTTGCTATGAGCGCCGACCACAGGGTGTCGCTCACAGCAAGCCGGCATTAACAACCATAGAGGTCTCAAGGCATCGCTGACCCCCGATCACATGACGGGGGTCGTCGATGCACGCATTTCCTGCCCGATGACCGGCAGCGGTAATTAAATGCTGCTGTCAGCGTTTGACAGCGGCATTAAACTAGTTAATAGCGGCAGGTGGATTGCGATTCCACTGCCGCTATTGTGCACACATGTCAGCTGTACAAAACAGCTGACATGTCGCGACTTTGATGTGGGCTCAGCGCCGGAGCCCACATCAAAGGGTGAGACACGACATGCGCCGTACTAGTACGGTGCATGTCGTGAAGTTGACTTTTATTATTTTATTTGTTTTTCAAAGTGGTGCATCAAATTAAAATTACACCAGTGAGTCTGTGTTATTTATATATAAAATATAATCTCTTGTACCTATATTTTGCTGATCAACCTAATTATATTGCTAAGGCTATGCTATCTCCACCATGGCTATATCAGTATTACTGCCCCAGTCCCCTGACAAAGAAAGTCATGGCGAAACTTATTGGAGTGGCTATTTAATTCTTTCAGTTAGCACTAGTGAAACCTGCATATATCTTAGTAAATAAATACTTGGATAAAGCTGTGTCAGTCCATGGACTGCAGCCATGGTGGATATAGCATGGCCTCACCACTTTTTAGAAAATAAATATATAAACTGTATCAGTAAAAAGAGGATGCAATACTGTGACTCCATATGGCATCTGATTTTTTTGCGCACCCATAGACTTTCACGGCCAAGTCTCATCCAGTTTTTGTCACATGCAGATTAGGTTAGTAAAAAAAATTGTTTATCTGCACCTCCCAATGGAATAACATTGGTATGAGCGATGTGCATTTTTTTTTTACGGAAAGCACTCGGACTGAAAATATGGTCATGTAAACAAGACCTAACAATGGCCTGTAAAGTCTCTTTGCTGGGATCTTCAAGGCTTGTTTCTTCCAGGTAAGACATTGCTGATTGCTGAAACCCCAATGATTCATAACAAGAGGCTTCCTCATCCCCTGTTACTCCTTACAGCAGTCAGGATTGAATGGAACAACAAGAACACTCCTGCACGCTACTTTAAAGAAGTTTTTCAGTTTCAGAAAACCACTCTTCAGGAGATACAGGGTATTTTTTTAATAACAAAATACCCTCGATTGGTTCAGACTTGAATCTCGGATTTTCTCCTGGCATCTGTTACGGTCTACACCAGTGTTCCCCAACTCCCGTCCTCAAGAGCCACACACAAGGCATGTTTTCAGGATTTCCTCTGTATTTCCCAGGTGAAACTGGAATCACCTGGACAGCCAAAAATTGCATCACTTCAATACTAAGGAACTCCTGAAAACATGACCTGTGTGTGGCTCTTGAGGACCGGAGTTTGGGACCACTGGTCTACACCGTTGAGATCACATGAACAGCTCAGCAGCCAATAACAGAGCTCAGCAGCTCTGCCCAAGATGATGGCACAAGGCGCTCAAGCCGCTGAGCCCAGTTATTGGCTTCAGTAAAGAACTTAAATAAGTAAATGCACAAAAACATTTTTTTTAATCCTAATGGCTATCCTAATCATGCAAGTAGTCATGATTGGTGCAGCACCGGCCATGTTCTACTATGCTACTCTATTCAAATGATGACCACAGTGGGGAAGAACGGGGATTGTGACCCATGTTCTTGTAATCAATGGGGGTTCCAAGAACAAAGGTCAAATAAAAGCACATGATTGCAGGATCACAGTACACAGGGTTTGTTTTTACTCTGAAGCCATGGAGAGGCATAGATCTGCATAGGAGCTGCTCACCGAAACAGTACGAGGTTTCTTACAAAGGTTGCTTCATTTTTACAGAAGATGCATTTGAGCAATCTAATTATGGTTGCAAAAAAAAAAAAAAATAACCTGTATAACCTTTAAGGTATTATGAGTACAATTGGATTTTGCAGTCACTGAATTTCTCCAGCTCTTCTCCATGTTCTCCAATGCTTTTTCATGAAACTTTATGACATTTATGACAATCTCAGATTGACAATCTGGAAACATCCCAGCACCGATTTTCTGAAGTTATTATTATATTTCAACAGTTCTCAGATTTTCTACTTATTCTGTTTGCATTTTCCAAATTTCCAACGATAAAAGAAAAGCAAAAATGTAACATAGATATACTGCACCTATATATTTTCCCGCGAACGTAAATGCAATAAACATTATGTATACATCCACATGCAACAATATTGAACTGCTGCACAACAGAAGAAGATGAAAAATAGAAGCAAATAAAAAGGGAAATGGGGGAAAAAAGCGTGAATGGAAGACCGGAGCTGATGAAATGCAAATGAGCCTTTGCTCCGACAGCTGGCTGCTTCAGCATGACATGTTTGATGAATGGCCCTTAAAACATGAGCAGGCATCAGGCTCCAATTCAGTGTCAGCCTGGCAAAAACGGGAGCATTGCTGGATGCTTCCTTTAATTAATGCAACACTCCAGCATTAGTCAGGACAATGCCAATAAATGGAAAAGAAATGATATCACTAGTAATATCTGGAGTCTTTCAACCTTGACGCTTGGCTGTTTTAGCCAAAAGCTGCACTATCGTAAGAACGTTTAATTGTATTTGTAATGTCCCAGCACACCATGACAAACCCTAGCAGATAAAGCGGGCAGCCCAGGGTGCTCCTGTGATAAATGAGCCTAATGTGTGGTATTTTAGGAAAATGCAATGCAACCAAAGACAATAGGAGCCAAGTGGATGTGCCGCTGTGATAGGGAGAGCCAATGCAATGCAAAGTGCCGAGATATTCCTATTTCATCTCTAACATGGGTGTTCACGAAATAAATCTCGCTGACAAAACTGAGATTTACCGCTCCGGTCCCTCTCTTGTGAATATCTTGTTGTAGTGGAGTCTGCCAAGCAGTCAACCAACAGACAGCATTAAAACAAAATAAATCAAAGTCGTGGGCCAAGACTGTCACTAATTGAAGATCAGAATAACAGGTGCTTCTGCAACACACATAATTCATCGGCAGAAGAACAGAAATAGTCACGGCCAAGTGAGATTATAACCTGACAAGTTCAGGATTTTCAAGAGAGAGGTAATAACTGTGCAGATCTCGGCACCTCGAGTCGGTGCTAAGGTCGTATCTCTGCATTTCGATGATATGAGCAAGAGTTCCAGCTTTTGATTACATGGGTTTAATGATAAGCAAAACATCTGTTGTCTCTGACGTTCTGCACATGTATGGAAAAACTGCATGATTAACTATACCAATACTCACACATTTTGTATATGCAGACATTATTGTAGCAAACTGATGTTTATGTAGTGGATTAAAAGAGATATTTTTTTGAGGATGTGGCAAACAGCAATATCCCAGGCCCTCTGATTTCTGGGGAAACCCAGCATTATTTTGCTAAGGCAACTTTCACACCTTCAGCATTTGATCAGCATTTTACATCAGCATTTGTAAGCCAAAACCAGGAGTGGGTGATAAATGCAGAAGGTGTTGACGTGTTTCTATTATACTTTTCCTCTGATTGTTCTGTGGCGCCCCTGAAGGTCCAGTCTCCACAGAGGTACTGCATCTCAGCCAGAAGTGTGGTACCCCAACTCTCTGGTAAGGAGGGGGCACTGTACAGAACCCTAACACTTGCACCTAACACCAGACCTCCCCAGGCCAGGGAGGGATTAGGTAGAGGGAGTGGGTGGAGAGTGAGGAGTTGTCAGGGGAGACAGGAGGGAGGAGTTAGAGAGTGAACAAGGAGGATTGAAGCTGAGCAAATTTGTGGGTCTGCAGCTCCTGTGAGTGGAAGGAAAGAAAGGAAGCTCTCCGAAGAAAGAAAGGGTCTTAGGGGCATGGGAAGTGCAGAAGACACCCGTGGGGCCCACATCCAGGCTGACCAGCGTCAGGTGGAGGGACCAGGTAGCAGAAAGGGGAACCGGCCCCTGATCTAGTGGAAGAACTACTGGTCTCAACTAGAAACCCGGAGGCTGTGGCCTCTTTAAGAGTCACCCTGGCTGCCCTGGTGCCACGCTCCACCTGTGGGGAGCGGAACCATCTCAGCTGCATTACCATTGGCTCCAGTGGTCCCTTTAAGCAGTGTCGGCTATCCCTGGTTGAATACTACAGGTGGCGTCACAAACATTCCCCCATAGAGTTTATTTTCCACTACACTTCAATCCTTTTAATTGGACGCCAAGGGCCACGGACTGAGTTGCCGCTTCCATGACCACCCCTTTAAGTACCGCTGGACCCAGTACCCAGTATCCCCATGGCCCCATGGGGTGCTCCAGTTCCTCTGCTGGTTTTGGCTTATAAATACTGATGTACAATACTGACCGAATACTGAAAGTGTGATCATGGCTTACTAATGATGTTATTATTTGGGAACAGAATTAGATTAGCAATATTTGTGCAGGTAGAGATGAATGCATTTTTGGCACTCGAACCAATGATAGTTTATGGGGCCATGCACACATCCGATCTTTTCCCCAGACAGTACGAGGAAAAAATTGTAGCTTTCCCGAGTGTGATCCAATATTTGGATCACGTTGGCCATTGAAGTCAATGAGGATTCCAACTGTGGTTTTCTTGTTTCAATTTTTTTCTGACCATAGTTCTTTGCTGGTTTCCAGGCTCCTTTATTTGTGATACCTTGCTGTTTACAACAAGGCATTTTAGGGTCTGGATAGGGCAAGCCACAGTTGAGCGGTGGCGACTTTTGCAATTTAGAGTGCCAACCTCCGTGGCTGGGCAGAGCGCAGTTTCCCATTAGGGCATTACAGGGTAGTGTAGGTTGTTTATATTCACAATTCCATCATTAAAAATGGGCCTGGGATACACTTGGATAGGTAGGCAGATTTTATTTACACCTAGGTCTGCATAGAAGTTTTTTAATGCATAGCTAATAAACTTTGTTTTATAAAAAGAAATTTATTCTGTGAACTATTTTTCATTTGGGTACTACAATATTTATTTTCCTTTGATGATACTTCAGCTAACATCTGTTACATTAACTTTGCTCAAAGAATTATCACTGTGTTAACTGTGGTGTTACATAGGACTGCAGGTAACATCCATTACATTAGCTATACTCGGTTATCGATGTGCTACCTGTGTTGTTACCTATTTGAGGAGCTTCAATAGCTTTTTTCTAAATGAAGAAACAAAAGATTCTTCACAGGCTTTCTCAGATCTCAGATGATATGTGGTCCATCACGTCATATCTAAAATAGTTGCTTCTGATTTGGATATTTATTGTAAGTTTAGTGCTGACATTTGTAGGGGCGTACCCTCCCCCCCAAAAAAAAAAAAAAAATCTTTCAAAATTTTGACAAAAATGTAAAATTTTTATAAATGAAATATCATTACAGTGTTCCAAGAATTTTGGTTAGATAATTTATTACACATCTTTATTTATATTTGTAATAATAGAAAATAACATTTACAACAATTTTGCCCCCTGTATCCCTACCTGGTGCAGGAAGAGACATGCAGGAAAGTGTTGACTCTGCAAGAAATGGAGAGGGTTCTCATGGTAAGATAAGCGACCAGCAAGTCTGCTATGCAAAAGTCTCACCCTGCAGGGAAGAAAGCTTTATCCTGGTAATGCGCCAATTCACCCTCTCCAGGAGATCATTAACAATTTCAACAAAAATTGGGCCCAGTCCTGCATAGGCTACAACTGGGGGGATTTAACCCAGATGCAGGCACAATAAAATATTAATTCACCAAATATTACAAAGAAGGTAAGAGTCATGAGACATAGTAAGAATTTCATGACTGAAACACAATCAATTTTGTTTTGGGAAAACAAATATTTTGGGTCAAAACCTTGCAAGCATGGCTTTTTTCATTAAAAATATTGGTAGCTAGGTATCTTCCATTGAGTCTGAGGGCAAATGATTCTTTTGCAAAAGGCAGTACAATCTAGGTGGTTTGACATTGATTGTGGTGAACTTGGACATGTGGGAGTTAGTTTTTTTCACAAACATGATGCATGTTTCTTGGGGACACAAAAAGCTTACCGATCACACAAAAGAAGGGCGGGAGGAAAAGTACAGAAAGCAGTAGATGAGGATGACAAAAACAAAGAGGCACTACATGTGGGTGTGGACTGGTTTCTAGAAAGGAAAAGGAGGACAACTTGAGCCTTCCTCATCTTGCTGATCAGTTTGCTTAGTTTCCAACCATGAACTTGTAATGAGTTGGCGGGGACCCTCGACTACCTCCTCTCTCCTTCACACTGGGCCCCTATGGTGCCTCAGTGGTTCCCTTATGCTTTAGGCCGGCGTCACACTAGGCGTAAGACAATACCTTCTGATGAACTCATATGAACTCGAGCGTGGGAACTTTTCCAAGGCTCCAGTTCATGAGGACATCCACCAGAGGGCGCCTCACCGCGACTCAATGTAAGTACAGATCACCCAGCTTTCCTTTCAGCACCCGGGATTTACAGGCACGAGCGAGTGCTTTAGCGCAGCTCCTGCCTGTAAAATGATTTAACCCCTTCAGATGGATTTACTTCGTGGGACCTGACAGTTCATCAGAAGGTATGTATATTGTTGGTTTATTATTTTGCCAAGCGAGGGTCTTCAGGTGGATTGAGAGAGCAATAAAATACTAAAACAACCTGTGTGTTTACTTCATTAAAATAATTTTTAATAATGTGTGTGTGTGTTTTTTAACCCTTTCAGACAATTGGATTAATGATGGATAGGTGTCATAATTGACGCCTCTCCATTATTAACCTGGCTTAATGTCACCTTACAATAGCAAGGTGACATTAACCCTTCATTACCCCATATCCCACCGCTACACGGGAGTGGGAAGAGAGTGGCCAAGTGCCAGAATAGGCGCATCTTACAGATGTGCCTTTTCTGGGGTGGCTGGGGGCAGATGTTTGTAGCCAGGGGGGGCAATAACCATGGACCCTCTCTAGGCTATTAATATCTGCCCTCAGTCACTGGCTTTACCAGTCTGGCGGAGAAAATTGTGGGGGAGCCCACGCCAATTTTTTCCGCAATTTAACCCTTTATTTTAGCAGCTACAGCAACCAAATTTTGCACATACACACTACTAACATTAGTAGTGTGGAATATGCAAAAAAAAGGGGATATGAGATGGTTTACTGTATGTAAACCATGTCTCATATCCTGTCGGGTTTGGGAAGGAGAAATGAAAAGCCAGCAATTGAATTACCGGCTTTTCACTAACACCGCTGCGTATTTCTCGCAAGTCACACTGCTGGTCCGTGTGGAATCCATATTTTTCTCGTCCCCATAGACTTTTATTGGCGTATTTTTTGCGCAATACGCTGACAAACGCAGCATGCTGCGATTTTGTACGGCCGTAGAAAGGCGTATAATACGGATGCGTTATATACGGCTGATAGGACCTGACCCATTGGAAATAATTGGGCCGTTTGTTAGGCGTGTTTTACGGACGTATTTTATGCGCTAGTGTGAAGCAGCCTCACACTGTTCTGCTGTGTATCGGTGTTGTACTGTCATACATTAATATGTACTGTGAAATGTCTTGTATGTAATTAGCTCAGGGACAGAAGGAGTTAAAAAGGGGGGCTGGGCTAGCCGGCTTAGAGGGAAGTGATTTCCTGTCTCTGGAGCAGTGCCCGGGCAGGCTTGCTCAGGGCAAGATGCTCTCCACCATCAGTAATGGAGGGTGTCTGGATCCAGTGAATGGGAGCTGTCTTGGACTGTTGTGCAGTGCAGACGGACACTGGTACTGAGGGAGCAACTGCAGATGGACTGTTGGCTCCCATGATCCGGTTGGGAGCCATTGATGCTGAATATCTCACTGCAAACACAAGGATAGCACAGTAAGCATTACTTTATTTTCCTCATGTTATCTCATGTTCATTAAAAGTTTCTAACGGACAGAATCGTGACCTGTGGTGTATCTGAGGACATGTGTCCAGCGTGAAGAGCAATCCTGTGATAGAGGTAACTGACTGTGCTGCAGGACCAGGACTTTATCTGTCTTTCTATGTGCAAGGGGCCAGGATGCTCACTGACTGTGCCTTAGTGGACTCGATCATGACTACCACCCCGTGCCACCTTGTTACAAGCTGACGGAATCACATACTATATAATCTAGTTTATGTGTGCAAAGATAAAGATAACCATAAGCACAATCTGCACACTGCAATAGATTAATCCTCCAGCTACATGGAAAATAATTTCTACATCCAATATGTCCGCACATAAGATTTGCCACTACCATCACCACAGATTTCAGGCACTGTTGAGCCACCTCCCTCAACAGCACATGCATCATTCATCAGCTATTCCTGAGCTGACCAAAGATCAAGATGAGTTTGCCCAAAAGGATCTGTTAGCCACATGTTGCTTGCGCTCGGTATTACCAAAGCCAAGAATATTGTCCGCTTATGACATCATCTGTATTGTACCCATCTGGTTCTCAGATCTAATCTACCACAGAATGATCACCATCATCACTGATTTGGCTGTTGTATTTGTTTAGATACAGGCTGAGCTCCTTGCCTTCCTCACTGATTTCCACCTTGAGATTTTCCCTGACTCAGAGTGTTACTATCACTGCCATTGCCCCTGAAATAATAGCTCACATATCCATCAACACAGCTTGGTGTTAGCATCGTGTCCTCCATCTCTGTCACACTGTGTCTTCAAAGTGTTAAGACTGACTGCTCATCTCTTCCAATAAATCAACTAGAAGATATTGATGAGGAAGAACAAAAACAGGTGTCATTGACAAAATGGAAATTATGTGATCTACAGCAATAAGTGTATTTATAGCAGCGGAGGAGGTGAACTTGACAGAACATTGACTCAAGCTGATGGTGTCTCTGTCAGAGGCTACATCATCCTGTGACTGAAACGAGTGATGTGACAGATATTCCATTATGCCCTCTGCTGCCTCTGCACTGATTCACTTGCTAGAGTCAAAGTAGGCTAATTGTGACATGCATTCCCTACTATTAGAGCAAGAATGTTTGATAAAAAATGCTGGTTATACTGTTGCTAGTGGCCCACACATTTTTTGCCATGGTATGAGACTTTTTGTATGTTCTTTTCTATCAAACTGCCATGTCCATTTTGATTTCACGTACATTTTAGACACAAGTATACTATTCTATTCCTTTACCAAAAAAATTGTTAAAAACCAAACCAAGTCTGGAAACCTTTGTAATCAACCACAATTGCAAGGTTGGGTTCACGTGATGCAAAACCAGCCGACTCATAATATTGGTGTGGCATGTATGTGTCTCCTATTTGACAATTTAAACAGGGGTGGCAAAACAGATCTTATCCCAATTCCTGACTGTGATAGTCCCCCCTGATTGGCTGCACTAATCTTAGGGATATGATAGCTACATGGATGTCCTTAGCTCATCCTCATCGTATTCAGCAGTGTGGGCATTTTTTGCTGTGGGAGGGGAGCAGTATTTCAAGAAATTTGTCTCAAAGTTGTTTTTCGACAGATCAATTTGGTCATCTCTAGCTTTAATATGTCCATGTGGATGCTGTAAAGCTTTTCTCTTCATTGCTAGTAGGCAGAGCAGCAGCCCAGGCAAATGACCCTGTAACCCTATATACAAAAAAAATAGTATTAAAAAATCTGCAGATGTAAATAAAACATTTTACTCTATGTTTCTAATTATGGTAAGTAATAAAAATAAAGTAATAGATTCCCTTTAAATTACATGAAAAACTTTTTTTTATATGTCAAGCAGTAAGAAGGTTGTAAATTTCTTGGCCCTGAGAAGGGACTTCTGCAGCCAAATATTCATTCATGAATTTTTAATGATTATGAAATTACTTGTATTCATAAGAATAAGTAATATAAAAGATGGTAAATGTACTATTGTGCAGCGTAAGGTATGCGCTATTATTCTAGAATATGAGGGATGTTGAAAAACATCACTTGCTAATTTAGTAACATTGGTGATGTAAAGATTTTATAATTCAGTAATTATAATGATTACTACGGTAAATACACACATATTGCACAGATCAAAAGATTGCATAACCTGAAATGCTTGGGCTGACTAGAGATGAGAGGATCGATCCATGTTGGATCGTGTTTGAGAGGAATTTACTGAAACTCGTGGTTTACCGAGAATTCAAACATGTTGAGATTCAATTTGTGGTTCGGTTAAAAAAAAAACAAAACTTGCCACTCACCATTTCATTCACTGCTGAAACGTCAGAGAACAGGCTAATGTTTTTTTTTCCGTGGCCTCGTAGGCTTCCTCATAATGCCCTGTAACTATAACATCTTACGTATTATCGTACCCTGTGCAGTGGTGGTCAGTATCTGGAGCATCACAGACGACCGGTTCCCAGTGGAGCACTGTTTGTATTACAGAGTCGCTTTCCATTTCAAGAGCTATTGGGTAAGTCTCTGTTTCCTATAGAGTGTAAGCTACTATCGTCAGCAGGGTCAGCTCTCTCACTCTTGCCTGTAAAGTATAAAATCTTATGGTCAACAAGGTTCTCTCTTTCTCCAGTAGTGTGCAAGCTCTTTATGGTCAGCGGAGTTTTCTCTCTTTCACTCTCTCCTGTAGAGTGCAAGCTCTTATAGTTAGCATAGTCCTCTCTCTTGTTCTCTTTCCATTTATTAGGTTTAGGGGGCTTTGTTTCCCCTGCCACATTTAGGACTTTACCGGCAAGGGTGTCTATGGCTGTCTAGCACCACATCATCCATTTAGGCTTGAACCACACTGGGTAATAGGGCTGCCATTTTGGCAGAGACTTGTAATGGGCCATTTGATATACCTGTTCAAGTGAGCAATAGCCTTTTTCTTGCTGTGGTTTGCTATGCTTATTTATTTTAAAGGGAACCTGTCACCCCGTTTTTTCCGTATGAGATAAAAATACTGTTAAATAGGGCCTGAGCTGTGCATTACAATAGCGTATTTTGTGGACCCCGATTCCCCACCTATGCTGCTGAAATACGTTACCAAAGTAGTCGTTTTCGCCTGTCAATCAGGCTGGTCTGGTCAGAAGGGCGTGGTGTCTTCCCCCGGATCTTGCTTAGTTTTCCGTTGGTGGCGTAGTGGTGTGCGCATGCCCAAGTCCAGAATCCACTGCACAGGGGAGGGAAAAGAGCGTGATCTGCACTATTCCCCTGGTGATCGGTGGGGCGGCCATCTTCCTGTGGCCGCGCGTGCGCAGATCGAGCGCTCTGCTGCCCGGGGCTTCAGGAAAATGGCCGCGGGATGCCACGCGTGCGCAGATGGAGATCGCGGCGGCCATTTTCCTGAAGCAGAGATGCGAACCATGCCCATCTGACCAGACCAGCCTGATTGACAGGCGAAAACGACTACTTTGGTAACGTATTTCAGCAGCATAGGTGGGGAATCGGGGTCCACAAAATACGCTATTGTAATGCACAGCTCAGGCCCTATTTAACAGTATTTTTATCTCATACGGAAAAAACGGGGTGACAGGTTCCCTTTAAGTATTGCTTGATAAATAGGTTGGACTGTATTTTCTCTGAGCTGGCAGCACACCATCAATGAAGTTGATTTGTATTATTCTTTGGCATGTATTAATTTTATACTTATATTCTAGTCTGACTTATTCAGATTTTATCTTGATGGTGTACCTTTGCATATTGTGATGTATATGGGGGAAGACCATAATATGTGGTCAGGCTCTTATTAAGCTTTAGGATTTTTAACCCCTTCACCCTAAAGCCTGTTTTCACCTAAGTGACACGGCCAATTTTTACAATTCTGACCACTGTCAATTTATGAGGTCATAACTCTGAAATGCTTCAACGGATCCTGGTGATTCTGAGATTGTTTTCTCGTGACATATTGTACTTTATGATAGTGGTAAAACTTCTTCGATATGACTTGCATTTATTTGTGAAAAAAACAGAAATTTGTCGAAAATTATGAAAATTTAGCAATTTTCAAATTTTTAGTTTTTATGCCCTTAAATTAGAGAGTTATATCACATAATATAGTTAATAAACAACATTTCCCACATGTCTGCTTTACATCAGCACAATTTTGGAAACATAATTTTTTTTGTTAGGGAGTTATAAGGGTTAAAAGTTGACCAGCGATTTCTCATTTTTGCAACAAAATTTGCAAAACCATTTTTTTTACGGACCACCTCACACTTGAAGTGACTTTGAGGGGTCTATATGACAGAAAATGCCCAAAAGTGACACCATTCTAAAAACTGCACCCCTCAAGGTACTCAAAACCACATTCAAAAAGTTTATTAACCCTTCAGGTGCTTCACAGGAATTTTTGGAATGTTTAAAAAAAATTGAACATTTAACTTTTTTTTCACAAAATTTTTACTTCAGATCCAATTTGTTTTATTTTACCAAGGGTATCAGGAGAAATTGGACCAAAAAAGTCGTTGTACAATTTGTCCTGAGTACGCTGATACCCCACATGTTGGGGTAAACCATTGACTGGGCACATGGCAGAGCTCGGAAGGGAAGGAGCGCCATTTGACTTTTCAATGCAAAATTGGCTGGAATTGAGATCGGAACCCATGTCGTGTTTGGAGAGCCCCTGACGTGCCTAAACAGTGGAAACATCCACAAGTGACACCATTTTGGAAAGTAGACCCTCTAAGGAACTAATCTAGATGTGTGGTGAGCACTTTGAACCTCCAAGTGCTTCACAGACGTTTATAATGTAGAGCCGTAAAAAAAAATTAATATTAATTTTCACAAAAAATGAACTTTTTGCCCCAAAGTTTTTATTTTCCCAAGGGTAGCAGGATAAATTGGACCCCAACGGTTGTTGTGCAATTTGTCCTGAGTACGCTGATACTTCATATATGGGGATAAACCACTGTTTGGCCGCATGGCAGAGCTCGGAAGGGAAGGAGCGCCATTTGACTTTTCAATGCAAAATTGGCTGGAATTAAGATCGGAACCCATGTGTTTGGAGAGCCCCTGACGTGCCTAAACAGTGGAAACCCCCACAACTGACACCATTTTGGAAAGAAGACCCCCTAAGGAACTTATTTAGATGTGTGGTGAGCACTTTTAACCCCCAATTGTTTCACTAAAGTTTAGAATGTAGCGCTGTGAAAATTAAAAAATCATTTTTTCTTTACACAAAATGATGCTTTAGCCCGCAATTTTTTTTTCCCCAAGGGTAACAGGAGAAATTGGACCACAAAAGTTATTGTCCAATTTGTCCTGAGTACGCTGATACCCCATACATTGGGGGGAACCACTGTTTGTGCGCATGGCAGAGCTCGAAAGGGAAGGAGCGCCGTTTGAAATGCAGACTTGGATTGGTCTGCAGGTGTCATGTTGCATTTGCAGAGCCCCTGATGTACCTAAACAGTAGAAACCCCCCACAAGTGACCCCATATTGGAAACTAGACCCCCCACGGAACTTATCTAGATGTGTTGCGAGAACTTTGAACTAACAAGTGTTTCACTACAGTTTATCACGCAGAGCCGTGAAAATAAAAAATATTTTTTTTCCACGAAAATTATATTTTAGCCCCCACGTTTTTATTTTCCCAAGGGTAACAGGAGAAATTGGACAACAAAAGTTGTTGTCCAATTTGTCCTGAGTACGCTGATACCCCATATATGGGGGGGAACCACTGTTTGTGCACACGGCAGAGCTCAGAAGGGAAGGAGCGCCGTTTGAAATGCAGACTTAGATGGATTGGTCTGCAGGTGTCATGTTGCATTTGCAGAGCCCCTGATGTACCTAAACAGTAGAAACCCCCCACAAGTGACCCCATATTGGAAACTAGACCCCCCACGGAATTTATCTAGATGTGTTGTGAGAACTTTGAACCCCCAAGTGTTTCACTACAGTTTATCACGCAGAGCCGCGAAAAGAAAAAATATATTTTTTTCCACGAAAATGATATTTTAGCCCCCACGTTTTTATTTTCCCAAGGGTAACAGGACAAATTGGACCCCAAAAGTTGTTGTCCAACTTGCCCTGAGAACGCTGATACCCCATATGTTGGGGGGAACCACTGTTTGGGCGCACAGGAGAACTCGGAAGGGAAGGAGCACTGTTTTAGTTTTTCAAAGCAGAATTGGCTGGAATTGAGATCGGACGCCATGTCGCGTTTGGAGAGCCCCTGATGTGCCTAAACAGTGAAAACTCCCCAATTCTAACTGAAACCCTAACCCCAACCCTAACCCCAGCCCTAACCCTAGCCCTAACCCCAACCCTAACCCTAGCCCTAACCCTAGCGCTACTTTCACACTAGCGTTTTTTTGCATACGTCGCAATGCGTCGTTTTGGCGAAAAAATGCATCCTGCAAAGTCATCTGCAGGATGCGTTTTTTCCCCATAGACTAACATTAGTGACGTATTGACATACGTCGCAAGCGTCGTGCGACGGTTGCGTCGTGTTGTGGCGGACTGCCGGCAGCAAAGAACGTTACATGTAACTTTTTTTGTGCCGATGGTCCACCATTTCCGACCGCGCATGCGCGGTTGGAACTCCACCCCCACCTCCCCGCACCTCACAATGGGGCAGCGGATGTGTGGAAAAACAGCATCCGCTGCCCCCGTTGTGCGGCGCTTGCACAGTATGCGTCGGTATGTCGGGCCGACGCAGCGCGACGGCCCCGTACCGACGCTAGTGTGAAAGTAGCCTAACGGGAAAATGGAAATAAATATATTTTTTTACATTTTATTATTTTTCCCTAACTAAGGGGGTGATGAAGGGGGATTTGATTTACTTTTATAGCGTTTTTTGGGTGGATTTTTATGGTTGGCAGCCGTCACACACTAAAAGACGCTTTTTATTGCAAAAAATAGTTTTTGCATCACCACATTTTGAGAGCTATAATTTTTCCATATTTTGGTCCACAGAGTCATGTGAGGTCTTGTTTTTTGCGGGACGAGTTGACGTTTTTATTGGTACCATTTTCGGGTACATGACATTTTTTGATCGCTTTTTATTCCGATTTTTGACAGGCGGAATGAACAAAAAACAGCAATTCCTGAAATTCTTTTAGGGGGCGGCGTTTATACCGTTCCGCGTTTGGTAAAAAGGATAAAGCAGTTTTATTCTTTGGGTCAGTACGATTACAGCGATACCTCATTTATGTAATTTTTTTATGTTTTGGCGCTTTTACACAATAAAAACTATTTTATATAAAAAAATAATTGTTTTTGCATCGCTTTATTCTGAGGACTATAACTTTTTTATTTTTCTGCTGATGATGCTGTATTGTGGCTTTTTTTTTGCGGGACAAGATGACGTTTTCAGCAGTACTATGGTTATTTATATCCGTCTTTTTGATTGCGTGTTATTCCACTTTCTGTTTGGCGGTATGAGAATAAAACGTTGTTTTTTGCCTCGTTTTTTTTTGGTTTTTTTTACGGTGTTCACTGAAGGGGTTAACTAGTGATATAGTTTTATAGGTGGGGTCGTTACGGACGCGGCGATACTAAATATGTGTACTTTTATTGTGTGATTTTTTTTTTATTTAGATAAAGATATGTATTTATGGGAATATTTTTTTTTTCTTTATTAAGGAATTCATTTATTTTATTTTTTTTACACATGTGGAAATTTTTTTTTTAACTTTTTTACTTTGTCCCAGGGGGGACATCACAGATCGGTGATCTGACAGTGTGCACAGCACTCTGTCAGATCACCGATGTGACAGGCACATTGCAGAGGCTTGCCGGCGCCTGCTATGAGGATTCTCAGCAGACGCCGGCAAGCAGGGTCATCTCATGACCCGGAAGGAGTCCCGCGGCCATCTTGGATCCGGGGACTCCTTCCAGGTCACCGGAGCAGCGCGATCTCATCGCGTTGCTCCGGTGGGAGAGCGCAGGGAGCCCCCGTCCCTGCGCGATCCCCCTCTATGCCGCTGTCACTATTGACAGCGGCATCAGAGGGGTTAAATGCCCGCGATCGGCGATAGCGCCGATCGTGGGCATTGCTGCGGGGTGTCAGCTGTCATATACAGCTGACACCCGCACCCGATCACCGCGGCGCTCAGCGCGAGACCGCGGTGATCGATGCGCCATACTAGTACTGCGGCTGGCACTAATGCAGTGCCGGCAGCGCCATACTAGTACGGCGCATGGCACGAAGGGGCTAAATGTTTTTATTTTTTTGTGGCTAATTCGTATGTGTTCTAGTTTACATTTCAATAAATATTTGATAAGGTGATCCCTATTTTGTGCATACCTCTTCTCTCTTGTTTTTGCTATAGTATTTTGTATGCATTAGGTTGATGCCTGCAGTACATGTATTTTTTGTGGTGCCCACCTTCACAAGAACTTAGGTTTAGGGGCAATCACTTTTTCACTCAGTGCCCTATATGTTTGGGTTTCCTTTTCCCTTAATGATAAAGATCTTTATTTAAAAACTGCATTTTGTGATTACTTGTGTTATCTTTGTCTAATATTTAATTTGTTTGGTGAGCTGAATCAGTAAAGTGTGATAAACATGCAAAAGAGTTGGAAATCAGGAAGGGGCATCTTTTCACATAACTAAATATACATTGAAAAGATAAATAATTAGTGCTGTGCGTGTGTAGTTTAATGATCACATATGTAGGTAATAACTAAAATTGTAATAACCAGCTGAGGGAAAGAGGACAACTTGGGGCTGATGTTTATAGCCTAGGAAGGGTTTAATAAACATGTAGCTTCCCAGGCTATTAATATCAGCTCACAGCTGTACACTTAGCCTTTACTGGCTATTAAACTTATAGCAAAGCCACAAGAGGAATCCTCCAAAAATTCAAAAATATAGCAGAAAAAAAGGCAGCACCGTTTTCCTGCCCAGGTTTTTGAACAAATGCACTGCAGGATGCAGCTAGCCCATATAGTAAGATGTTGGCAACACAGGTGCAAAATAATAAATAGACAGCCACTCACCACCTACCCATTCATGGAGGGGTTGACTGCTTAGTATACATTTGCACAATAAAGGCCTGTATAGGGTGCTGTTCACATGTAGGTAATGCATAGTGTCTCATCTCAGCCTTTTAGTCATGACCCTACTATTCGATTAGGCAGGCTGGCCAGCACTCTCTCAATGCATCCCAGTGTGAACACCCCAAGACCAAACATGCTGGGCTTGGCTGCACCCTGAAAAATATAGTGCACAAAATATATAAAAATAGTGAGGCATTGATCGACATTTTGGCCAAGATATGAAAGCTCGCAACCCGCGTCAAGGGTCCCTACTCTTGCGCGTCCTATTACTAAACTAATAGCAAAGCTTTATTTGAATGGGTAGGTGGTGAGTGCCAGTCTATTTAGTATTTTGCACCTGTTGCCAACATTTTGCTATATGAGCTGGCTGCAATCTGTAGTGCATTTGTTCAAAAACCTGGGCAGGTAGGTGGTGCTGCCTTTTTTCCTGCTGTTTTTTTTTTACTGGATATTAAAATGGGGGACCTCTATAATTAATAACGAGCAAAAGCTAGGCAGACAGCTGCAGTCTGATATTAATAGGCTAGGAAAAGGCCATGGATATTGGCCCCTCCTAGAATAAAAATGTCAGCTCTCAGCTGACCCAGAAATGGGGCATCCGAATCACATGGTACTTGCATGGCACTTGCATGACCTAGGCCCAACTTTTCTGGAACAACATTGGACCAATTTTATTAACTCTGATGGATATGAGCCCTAAATACAAAAGAGATGTAAAAAAAACCTGAACAGGCCAACTGAATCATTTTGATCCGAGTGTTGTCTGTGTGAGGTCAGTTTATTCACAGATGGTATTTGGACAAAAAAAGCATATCCTTAGGCCATGAAAAAAAGGGGATTTTAAATGGAGAAGGAATGATGTACCATTATTAAAAGGTTTTGTATAATACATCATCATTAAGCAATATATAAAGAGCACTGTGCATGAAAATGCAGTAACTGCAAAATATAAATCAATAATAGGAAATATACACTGCTCAAAAAAATAAAGGTAACACTTAAACAACAGAATATAAAATAAATCAAACTTCTGTGAGATCAAACTGTCCACTTACAAAGCAGCAATCAATTTCACATGCTGTTGTGCAAATGGAATAGACAACAGATGGAAATTATTGGCAATTATCAAGACACACTCAATAAAGAAGTGGTTCTGCAGGTGGGGACCACCGACCTTATGTTTTGGTCACTTTTGAATGTTGGTTGTGCTTTCACACTCGTAGTAGCATGAGATGGACTTTACAACCCACACAAGTGGCTCAGGTAGTGCAGCTCATCCAGGATGGCACATCAATGCGAGATGTGGCAAGAAGGTTTGCAGTGTCTGTCAGCGTAGTGTCCAGAGGCTGGAGGCGCTTCCAGGAGACAGGCCAGTACACCAGGATATGTGGAGGAGGCGATAGGAGGGCAACAACCGAGCAGCATGACTGCTACCTCAGCCTTTGTGTAAGGAGGAAAAGGAGGAGCACTGCCAGAGCCCTGCAAAATGACCTTCATGAGGCCACAAATGTGCATGTGTCAGCACAAATGGTTAGAAACCGACTTCATGAGGATGGTCTGAGTGCCTGACATCCACAGATGGGGATTGTGCTCACAGCCCAACACCGTGCAGGATGCTTGGTATTTGCCACAGAACACCAGAATTCGCAAATTTGCCACTGGCGCCCTGTGCTCTTCACAGATGAAAGAGATGAAAGCAGGTTGAGCACATGTGACAGACGTGACAGAGTCTGGAGATGCCTTGAAGAGTGATCTGCTGCTTGCAACATCCTTAAGCATGACCAGTTTGGCAGCGGGTCAGTAATGGTGTGGGGTGGCATTTCTTTGGAGGGTGCTCACCAGAGGTAGGCTGAGTGCCATTAGGTACCGAGATGAGATCCTCAGACCCCTTGTGAGACCATATGCTGGTGCGGTTGGCCCTGGGTTCCTCCTAATGCAGGACAATGTAGACCTCATGTAGCAGGAGTGTGTCAGCAGTTCCTGAAAGATGAAGGCATTGAAGCTATGGACTGGCCCGCCCGTTCCCCAAACCTGAATCCAATTGAACACATCTGGGACATCATGTCTCGCACCATCCACCAACGTCATGTTGCACCACAGACTGTCCAGGAGTTGGCGGATGCTTTAGTCCTGGTCTGGGATGAGATCCCTCAGGAGGCCATCCACCACCTCATCAGGAGCATGCCCAGGCATTGTAGGGAGATCATATAGGCACATATTGGCCACAAACACTACTTAGCATAATTTCCTTGTCTTGAGGCATTTCCACTGAAGTAGGATCAGCCTGTAACTTCATTTTCCACTTTGATTTTGAGCATCATTCCAACTCCAGACCTCCATGGGATATTAGTTGTGATTTACATTCATCATTTTTAGGTTTTATTGTTCTCAACACGTTCCACTGTGTAATGAATAAAGATTTACAACTGGAATATTTCATTCAGTGATATCTAGGTTGTGGGATTTTAGTGTTCCCTTTATTTTTTTGAGCAGTGTATAATTATCTAGTGACCAAAGAGAACAATTAAATTTATAGTGAATATATATTATACCACAGTGCAACCATGTCAAGATCTCAAACTGCAAAACTATAAAGGTTCATAAGCCAATTATAGGTCAGAAGGCATGAGTATTGACTAGAGAAGCACACCACAACCCCCTCACTCCACTCCAATTCTCGTTTCGCTATTACTTTGTCAGTGGCTGCAGCGAGATTTCTGTCTTATGGATGAATTAGACGGGCTCTGGGTTTGTGCCCCTATCCCACTCCCAATCTAATATTTTGGTGGAGCTGGGAAAATCTGTCATGAAAATGGCTAAAAAGTTGTGCCAAAATTTTGCGACTTTGAAAACTTTTACACCACTTTTTCGCTGAATAGTGGCCTAAATATAAAAAAAATATAAATACTTGGTATTGCTGGATAAATAGAAAACAAAATGCCAAAAATTCAGGTGATTCTGAATTTCTTGTCCATATTCAAAGTGAATTTGTTCTGCTTTAAAACAATTCTCTTATGTCTATCCACCAATTTAAAAACACAGAAGCATGTATTCTACTATGGACATGGCAACATTTCCCTACTTTTATGGACTGTCTGTGATTTTACAAAAGTTGGCAATGTTTCTACTGGACAAATGCCCAGACTTATTCCAGCATTGTCTGTCAAGCGCATGTGAGCTAATGGGCTCCCTAGTAATCAAAAGCAATGTTATTTGACATAAGCATACACATGTATAACGTTACAATATATTACAGAAATATTTCTACAAATACTCTATTAAGATATGTGCACATCTCGTCTTTTTCTGGTGGGTTCTCCCTGCAAAAGCACTTAGTAAATGTTAAAAAGAAGCAACATATACACTGCAATGCAAAAATGACCTGCAGCATTCATGTTTGAGCTTCTCTTAAGTGCAAAGTTGTTAAAAAAAGTGACCGATCCACTCTTCAAGGAAGCCACTAATTATTTCACAGTGCGAGTAAAAAAAATAAATGATGTTGTGTTCACATACCATCATGGTTGCTACTAATCCTTCCAAACAATTCTGTCTTCTTTTAATATGTCCAAAATATAATAATCTTAACCCCTTTCCGACCTTGCACATACTGAGTACATCCAGGCGATTTTGCACGCACAGATGTTGTGTGTGCGCGATCGCCGCCGGGTGTCAGCTGATTCAGACAGCTCACACCTGGCTCTCAGTGCTAGTAGCGATGCCAGCTCCACTTCCGGCACTTAAACCAACTAAATGCTGTGATGACTGTGATCGCAGCATCTAGCGAGCAGGCAGAGAGAAAAAGGTCCCTCTGCCCTTGGATTGGTTTCCCCACGATTTCATCACGGGGACCCGATCGTTGCCATGGTGACCCAATGTCACAAGGTTACGATAAGCCCCCTAGACCATGTGCAGAGCATGGTCTCAGGGGCTTGTGTAAGTGCTGCACTGACATATCTAGTCCATTGCAATGCTCGTGCATTGCATTGGATTATAACAGCGACCAGGCTGCTGAAAATGAATGTCCCAATGTGGGACAAAGAAAAAAAGGTAAAAAAAAAAAGTTTTACAAAAATTTTATTTTTTTTATATCAGAAAATGATAATAATAAAATATATATTTTACTGATACATTTCTATTTTTATGTAAAAATAAAAATAAACATAAAAAGTTAACATATTTGGCATTGCCGCGTCTGTGACGACATGCCCTCTAGAACTGTCCCATTAGTTAACCCCTTCAGTGAGCACCGTAAAAAGAATAAATATAAAAGGGGGAAAACCATGCTTTTTCATCATATTGTCGAATAAAAGGTGAAATAAAATGCAATCAAAAAGACGAATGTAAATACAAATAGTATAATAATAATAATTTTTATTTATATAGCGCCAACATATTCCGCAGCGCTTTACAACTTATAGAGGGGACTTGTACAGACAACAGACATTACAGCATAACAGAAATCACAGTTCAAAACAGATACCAGGAGGAATGAGGGCCCTGCTCGCATGCTTACAAACTATGAGGAAAAGGGGAGACACGAGAGGTGGATGGTAACAATTGCTTTAGTTATTTGGACCAGCCATAGTGTAAGGCTCGGGTGTTCATGTAAAGCTGCATGAACCAGTTAACAGCCTAAGTATGTAGCAGTACAGACACAGAGGGCTATTAACTGCATAAAGTGTATGAGAACACGATGCAAGGAACCTGATTATGTGTTTTGGTTTTTTTTTCTATTTTTAATAGGCCACACAGGGATAGTTAGGTTAATGCGTTGAGGCGGTAGGCCAGTCTGAACAAATGCGTTTTTAGGGCACGCTTAAAATTAAGATTAATCGTATTAACCTAGGTAGTGCATTCCAAAGAATCGGCGCAGCACATGTAAAGTCTTGGAGACGGGAGTGGGAGGTTCTGATTATTGAGGATGCTAACCTGAGGTCATTAGCGGAGCGGAGGGCACGGGTAGGGTGGTAGACTGAGACCAGAGAGGAGATGTAGGGTGGTGCTGAGCCATGGAGTGCTTTGTGGATGAGGGTAGTAGTTTTGTACTGGATTCTGGAGTGGATTGGTAGCCAGTGTAATGACTGGCACAAGGTAGAGGCATCGGTGTAACGGTTGGTGAGGAATATGATCCTGGCAGCAGTATTCAGGACAGATTGGAGCGGGTAGAGTTTGGTAAGAGGGAGGCCGATTAGTAGAGAGTTACAATAGTCCAGACGGGAATGAATAAGAGAAACAGTAAGAGTATTTGCAGAGTCGAAAGTAAGAAAAGGGCGAATTCTAGAAATGTTTTTGAGATGCAGATAAGAAGAGCGAGCCAGTGATCGGAGGTGGGGGGTGAATGAAAGCTCGGAATCAAGTATGACCCCAAGGCAGCGGGCATGTTGCTTTGGAGTAATGATTGAACCGCACACGGAGATGGCAATGTCAGGCAAAGGTAGGTTAGTAGAGGGAGAGAACACGAGGAGTTCAGTTTTTGACAGGTTCAGTTTCAGATAAAGGGAGGACATGATGTTAGAGACAGCGGTAAGACAATCACTGGTGTTTTCTAAGAAGGTCGGAGTGAAAGCAGGAGAAGAGGTGTATAAATGGGTGTCATCAGCATAGAGATGGTACTGGAAACCAAATCTACTGATTGTTTGTCCAATAGGGGCAGTATACAAAGAGAAGAGGAGGGGGCCTAGGACTGATCCTTGAGGAACCCCAACAGTAAGGGGAAGGTGAGAGGAGGAGGAACCAGCAAAACATACAGTGAAGGATCGGTCAGAGAGATAGGAGGAGAACCAAGAGAGAACGGTGTCCTTGATGCCGATGGAGCGGAGCATAGTGAGGAGGAGCTGATGATCCACAGTGTCGAATGCTGCGGAAAGATCCAAGAGAATTAGCATGGAGTAGTGACCATTAGATTTAGCTGTTAGTAGGTCATTAGAGACTTTAGTGAGGGCAGTTTCAGTAGAGTGTAAAGAGCGGAAGCCAGATTGAAGAGGGTCGAGAAGAGAGTTATCTGAGATAGCGGGTAAGACGGGAGTGGACCAGGCGTTCCAGGAGTTTAGAGATAGTATCTCTGAAAACGACATATTTTCCCGCAAAAAACGAGCCACCATACTGCCCAATCAGGGAAAAGTAGCTCTCAGAATACAGTAATGCAATAATAATATTTTTTTCTATGAAATAGTTTTTACAATAAAAGCGCTAAAACAGAGAAAAAATATAAGTGTGGCATCGCTATTATCATACTGACCAAAAGAATAAAGCTGCCTTATCAGTTTTACCACATTCGGAACAGCACAAGAAAAAAACAAAAAACAATTGCTGTTTTTTGTTCATTCTGTCTCCCAAAAAATCGAAATAGTAAGCAATCAAAAAATGTTTTGTAACCAAAACTGGTACCAATAAAAACGTCAACTCTTCCCGCAAAAACAAGCCATCATATGACTGTGTCAAATGAAATATGGAAAAGTGATAGCTCTCAAAGTAAGGAGATGCAAAAACTAGTTTCAGTTTGTGACAGCTGCTAAACATAAAAACCCAAAATACATCTGGTATCGCTATAATCGCATAGACCTGAATAATAAAGTTGTTTAATTGCCTACACCGCACAAGAAAGAATGTGAAAAATAAATAAAACCAATTCTACACCTGCTGCTGATTTTTTCATTCTGCCTCCCAAAATCGCAGTAATGCTCGTCACACATTTATCCTGCACTAACGCACATTTATCCTGCACTCTACGCTGAGCACTTACACTGGGTTTCAATGTAATTCTCTGAAATACGTGGTTCAGACAGAACCCCTGGTGGAAGATTACCTATAATGAAGCAGAAGGATTTTTTTGCAAATTTCCATTTTTTTCACAAATGAACGCAAGTCATATTGAATAAATGTTACCACTATCATGAAGTTCAATATGTCATGAAAAAACATTCTCAGAATCAGTGGGATCTGTTAAAGTGATCAGCGTTATTATCACAAAAAGTGACACTGGTAAGAATTCTAAAATTTGGCCTGATCATGAAGGTGCAAACAGCATTTTAATTTAATTTTTAGCTCTAACAGCTGCTTTTGGGAAAATCCTTGCAAGCATTTTTCCAAGTTTAGAAGTTATCCTTTATCTATGGAATAAGGGTAAAAACTGGAGGTCCGCATGCTGGGACCCCCACCAATCCCTAGAACCAGTGTAATTGGAGCAGTGGTTGATGATGCTCACTGCTGCTCTATTCATTTTTCAGCACTCCCATAAGAATGAGTGGAGCAGCAGTGTGCATGATCAACCCTTGCTGAATTTATTTAGAACACATCAGTGTCCCAGTTCTCAGGATTGGTGGGGGGTCCTTGCAGTTTAAGCCCATTGGTCTGGTAGTTATCCCCTATCCTATGGATAATAGGTATCTTAAAAACTTGAGAATACCCCTTTAATGCTGATTTGCTCCCAGTTCACTGCATTAAGGGCTCTATGACCCCGTTTCTTTACTCCTAACTGACTATGAAGAGAGATTCTGGATGGATGTTGCAGCTTCACTCAACAGTAGAGGGGAAGGGTTTTGGATCACTTACTCCAGAGAACAAAGAGCAGTTCAGTATAAGGACCACCATTTTGGCACTTGCCATATTAAAGTTTTACCTTCTTGCTTATGGTGCTGCTTAAACCCTACCCAAAGTTAAGTTTAAACACTTCTACAGATCTCCTTTATAGAACTTTCAGGAGTTCAAGAACAGAATCCTTTTAAATCAAGTTTTATGTTAACCCTTTCATGACATGCGCCATATATACTCTTTCAAAATAGAAAAACAATTGCCCCAATCGGTAAACACCGTAAATGGAAAAAATTCAAGAATTCAAAAATTATGTTTCCTTGGTCACCACAATTCGACAAAAAATACTGTAGCGCGCAATCACAAGTCACATCTATCTCAAAATCGTACTAATAAAAACGTCTCACCCTGTAAAAAATGATCTAACATACAACTTCATTGGACTAAAAATAAAAATGTTACGGATCTCAGAAAATGGCAACACAACTCCAAAAATGTTTAACTTGCATACTTTTTTTGTTCACCATTAAAATAATAAGAAAAACTGGACATGTTTGGTATCACCGTAATCATATTGATGAGGAGAATCATATGTCATGGTAATTCCCAAAAAACAGAATTTTTTTTTTTTTTCAAAATTTCACCAAACTTTCATGGAATTTTAAACCAATTTTTTACTTTATTATGATTATTATTATTATCATCGTTCCATGTCACTATCAATATTTACAAAATTCCATCAATTTTGCAATTTCAAACCACATAATAGATGACATTTCCTGTTCTGAAGAGATCATTTCTCAGCAGTCTCATTATCATCACAGACAGGATATACAGTCCATTACATTCACAATATGTAATAGCCACCTCTCACCTCCTTCCCCTCTATTCACATGCCCTCTGCACAGATCCTTCCCACAACGATCTCCAGACTACAGGTTCCTATATGTTCATGTGGGTTCTGTAAGTTATATGGTATCTCTATTATTTTTATTTTTTATTTTTTTTTTTCAAACTTTTCAATACATATAAACAGGCAAACATTCATACAGGTTACATGAATCGGATGAGGGTGGATACATATTTAAAAAAGGAATATACTGTCGCAATTCGGCCGAACCCTCAACACAGATTAATAGCCGGAAGTGTCCACAGATCTGATTGTGGCAGAACCAGTATGCGATCAAAGTAATAGGCTATGCAATCCGTAACCTGAGTCTCAAGAAGATATCGTTCAGTAATTAAAACCAACAATAACAATCAAAAAAAAATAAAAAATAAGAAGGAAGGAGAGATGGGGTGGGGGGAGTACCGGGGGGGAGGGACTCCAGGTGAGGGGGGAGAGAAGCGGTCAAAGCAGAGCTCCTTATACAAAAATACCCCATCAGAGATAAAAAACACGGTCAGAATGAAACCAAAAACATACGGGGAGCAGAACAGATAATTTTGACCGATTAGGAAGCAGAGAACAGGGCGAATACCGAGTATGACTCAAACAATTAGGTAATTGAGCTGTATCTGGGTCCATCACAGTGCAGTAGAAGAACCTTAGGAGAAACAAGTTAGCACAACCATATGTTGTGTAAGGAGGATAGTGAATGGGAAACTAAGGGGTAGTTTGAGATGCTAGCTGCCAGGGCAGCCATACACGAAAGAATTTGTCATGCGTATGTGAATCCCAACTGGTCAGCTCTTCCATCCTGAAGATGTCCTGGACTTTTTTAAGCCATTCATTGATATGAGGGGGGGACGTTTGTCTCCAGTGTATGGCGATCAAGTGCTTGGCAGCGGCTATTAGAAGGGGGAGTAGGTCATGCTTCTTAGGTTTGTAGGACTTCGTGGGGAGGGACAGTAGAACCTCTTGAGGAGTCAAACTCTGCGTTATTAGTTTCATCTGGCGGAGTCGATTAAAAATCTCCTCCCAAAATTTAGCGATAATTGGGCATGACCAAAAAATGTGCGCCAAAGAACCTCTAGTCTTCATACATCTCCAGCACAGCGGAGAATCCGAGAGGCCAAAGTGATAGAGCGACTCAGGGGTTCTGTACCATCTGGAGAGGACTTTAAAGGCATTCTCCTGGAGCAAGACACATCTTGAAAACCCATGTGAGTGTTCCAAGACCTGTGCTATTTCTCTGTTGGAGAGAGATATGTTCAGCTCAGACTCCCATGAGGAGATATATAGGGGTTTAAAGTGAGATTTAGGGGAGATTAAGTTATGATATAGTTTGGAAATTAATTTAGGGGGTGTAGGGTTGAGTTTAAGAAGAAGTTCCAGCCAGAGCCAATCTGAATTAGTTTGGATGTCCGACTTAAGCCTAGAAATAATATATTGTACATGATGGATTTGAATGAAATCTTTGGGATGTTTCTTGGCGTCTCGAGGCCAACTATTTGTGCAACTAATTTGGTTGGAGAGCAGGTGATATGGTATTCTCTATTATGACTCCATAACTGGGCTGCGATTATGCGGCTCTTGAGACACTGTTTCTTTCCTGTCTCTATGTGCTAGTACTCACACCAAGAAACTTCATCAGGTAGCTTACTCGAATACAAAGGCACTTATGAAGATTCCAGAAAATGCTTATTCTCAAGTTGAATTATTTTATTATGCACAATAGTAACAGCAGTAGCTGCAAAAGCTGCAGTAGGTAAAAAGACTATTCTAAATTAGAGATACACAGAGATGAACGTAGAAAGATGATTGACAATCTGGGGAAGAAGATAGGTGTTACATCAGAGCTGGGCTACAGGGAGAGACAGGACAAACTTCTAAAAGACAAACCTGATTGTGTAGCAGTGTAACAACCACAATACAATGACAATGCAATGCTGCATGATTCCCAAGTCGTGGGACATGACGATCACTGACTGCTGCTCAGGCAAGATGGCTGCACAATTTCCCTTAATGGAAGTAATAACTGCATTTGAACTAAAACATGTTCATAAAAATTTCTTAAAGATTCCATTTCATGGTCATTTTTATGGTTTCCTCAGATTTAGTAGCTGTTATTTTCCTTTATGTATTTCCTAGCAGAGCACAAGATTTCCGCGGTTGGTATTACCAGTAAACGCATACACTGATAGCATTTCCTCAGCCATAGTCTGCTGCCTGAGATGACATAGGGATGGATTTCTCTGAACCAAAAACATTTGCACGACTCGTTTCCTTTGATAGGCAGATCAAAAGCCGAGCAGCATTGGATTCTGTTCTGTGCTGATAGCTACAGTTCACTGCTAGTTCTGCTCGGTGACCAGCGAGAATGTCTGCATTTCAATAAAAAAAACACCGCTAAATAGAATCTCAGATTACAGGTTCAGCTTGGCTCTTGTTGACTGTTTCCTGGATGTAAATGCGAAAGGGAATTATTTGATTTGTGATAGATGTTCACTGATTAGCATATTAGTCATAGATCACGACGCCCGTACTGTGTTGTGAGATAACTGATATTTGCTGATTCTGCCAAGAATTCTTTATATAGTAGTGCTACATTTTTTATGTTTTACGTTTTTATATTACAGCACCAAACTCAGCAAGGACACAAATAATAAGTAATTCATAGCTATGGAAGATATTCTCCATATTTATCTAACATAGCGTAGAGAATATTCCTGATCCTGATGGTATGTCGGAACATACAAGATCCAGCTTGGTGAATCACTGTACAACCTCAGGTACGATGACAGGACAATGAGGATGATCAAATTTTCTAAAACTACCATCATCATGGCTTGTATCTAACCAAACAATGACCCATCAAGCCACATGGTTAGACTCTAACATCTTGAATGATAACAAAACAAATTAAACTGTTCAAGGTTCAGGTTCATGAGAGCATCAGGCCTGGCAGTTTAAGAAGGAGCCCATGGCTACTATCACAGCCAGGTGAAAAGGAGAGGCAATGTCTGGAGCCAGGCACCTGTGGCAGTGACTCATTCAATATTAAGCATTTCAATTTTGACATCCAGAGAAGAAGTGGAGAAACTATAGAGCACTTAAAGGGAACCTGTCACCATGAAAGCGTAGCCCAATCTGCCGGCCCTATGTTATAGAGCAAGGGGAGCTAAGTATAGTGATATATAGTTTTTTGAGAAAAGATTCAGTATAACCTGTGATTTAGTCATTTAAATCTGCTCTTTCTGGAATTTTTGGTCCAGTGTGCAGCACTTTAAATGATTGACTACTATCACTGCATGAACTCTAATAAAAAATAAATAAAAATAAAGCTGTCAGTTACTGATAGGGCCAACCATTGGGCCAAAAATATCAAAACAGCAGAGTATAAAATTATTAAACCAAAGATACTGCCAAAACTCTATATATCAATCTACTCAGCTCCCCCTGCTCTATAACATGATTCCTGCAGATTGGGCAGCATTTAGGTGGTGACACGTCCCCTTTAAACACAAATCTTCACCAAATACTTTTAGAATAGCAATAGTGTAGTGATGAGCGAACATCCTCGGATAAGGCGTTATCCAGGAACAATATGTTCGAGTCCCCGCGGCTCCATGTCTCACAGCTGTTTGACAGCTGCAACACATGCAGGGATTGTCTAAGAAACATTCAAGTCTATGTAGAGACAGAGCTCCACTCTCCTCCTCCCCGTCTATCTTATCAGTAGCAGCCGCCATCTCCTATCTCAGTAATGGGAAAGTCCGTCTTCACTGAAGTTTCACGTGTACTGTTGATCTATGAAATAAAAATTTAGAGTACGGTTACGCTTTAAGTTTTTTCATGCAGCATAAACAGGTGACAATGGAGCTGCAGGATGGAGGAGAAATCGGTAGGGGAGATCCTTAGCCAATGTAATAGAGCTAGAACAATAATGAAAGATGAGCTAGATGAGCAATGGCCGGTGAGGACGAGTTGAAACAGCAGTGACAGATGAAGCACAGCATTTACCATAACGTGGCAGAGTTGGTAAAATGATGTAGCATATATGCTACCAAGATATAGTAGAGTTGGTAATATAAAGTTGCAGAGTTAGTAACACCATATAGCAGATCTGACAATATGAAGTAGCACAGTTAGCAAAACAAAGTACCGGGGCTGACACAACAATGTAGCAGATTCCTTACTGCAATGTAGTGGCTGAGTCGGATATTGCAGTGCTAGAACATGACAAAAGCAAAGCTGGAGCAGAGTTCACAGCCAAAAGTATTCGCAGGACAGCAACTACGTACATTGTCAGGTTGCATCATGTGGATAAGTAACTAGGAGAGATAATTTTATAGGCAACTGAAAATGCAGGAGAAGGGGCTGAACTGGCCGTAAAGAAGTGAGTTCGCTCTTGGTGTAGGCACCTAGTCAGGTGATTAATTGTATATATTGCATAATCATCAATAGGAAGATCAGTGATCGGTGACATCACATGTAAGATGTCACTACTCATTTGTTGTATTTAAGTCATTATTTATTGGTCACCAGTCTATGATGTCATTAAAGGGGATATCCGGGACTTTAAAAAAAACCAAAGTAATGTAGTTGCTAAAAGAGGCAACTACCTGCCTTTTATATCCAGCACCGGTGACTGACCGCTCCTGCCAGAAAGTCAGCTACTCCCTATCAACAGAGCAGCGGTTTCTCTTTCTGTTGACAGGGCGTGACTACAGGTGTCATGCTGATTGACAGCCAGCTTCTGCTGCCTAATTGGGGGAAGCCAGCTGTCAATCAGCATGATGCCGTTAGTCCCACCTTGCCAACAGGAAGAGAATCTGATGCTCTGTTGACAGGGAGTAGCTGAATCTCTGGCAGGAGCGGTCAATGACCGGTACCGGGTACAACAGGCAGGTAGTTGCCTCTGTTAGCAGTTACATGCCTTTTTAAAAAAAATCCTTGATATCCCCTTTAATCACTTGTTGTCTAACATTGGTAATGTCATCATATAAGATTTAGCTGAATGCATCAGAGTACTACAACACACTTATTTTTGTAATTATCCTTGATTGCTGACATCCATCTTTATATCAGTACTTTTGGGAACTTTGATGCTTTTTAATTTTGACTTTGGTCACAGTGAATATTACAGAAAATACATAAGTATTTAACAAACTTAATGACACAGTAAAAATGTTTAATAAAAAAATCACAACATTTTAAATGAGTCAATATGAGAAACACTGTATCACTCTCACAGTTTACATCTTGATTAAATATATATTCCAGGGTAGAAGCCAAGTTAAAATTGTTTCTACTGGAACTGTGAAAGATTAAAATTGCTGACTACGTCTTATGTAGAAAAAATTACTGTGTATAATCTTAATAAAATCCAAGATTTGACTTACACATAAAATGCAATTTAGCACTAAGTCTAAAGATTATTTTTAAAATTGTATTGCGGAAAATCTATAATTGCTTAAATAGGGTTAATTAAAAAGTTTAAAATTGATGTCATGTATTTAATTATGCATGCATTTAACAGTGATATCCAATAAAGAGAGGCCCTAATCATTTTGGAGCTTGTCTGTTTAGTCACTTTGCATAACATTTAGATATGGAAGAAGTAGCCAACAGAAAAATAACAACGCAGAGTAGCATTCAGGCTTAAATCATGTTGACTTGATTTGTTTGGTATTTATTTAGCTTCTTAACTGAGTATGGTTTACCAAATGTAGAAGTTAGAAATTTGGAAATTGCCAATTTAAATTTGTAGATACTGGGCAAATCAGAACTAATCGTCCATTCTATGTGACAAATCACTGAATGAGATCATCATTATTAAGGGCTCCATATGTAAAAATGTGCTGACAGGTTCATTATGTTGTAAGATACCTTTCTGCATGTAGATATTTGTGCACAATAAACTTTTTTCCATTTGGAATCAAAATCTCATCTAAAGGAAATGGGAATATCAAGTTTGATTTTTATGCAATCCACACAATTTTATTGTATCAGTAATATTTCCACATTTTATAAAAATGTAATATATATATAGTAAGGATAGTTTTTATATGTATTATTTGGCAGCAAGCACTAAGTTAAAAGAAAGCTGTCTCCACAAATTACATTATTTATCTTCGCAGAGAAAAAAAAAACAAGTGATCGGCGCTCCCATGTGGATAAAATGGAAGATAGGGAACTCTTCAAAAATGGAAGATAGGGAAAACACCAAAAATGGAAGATAGAAAAATTACCAAAAATGGAGGATAGGGAAAACACCCAAAATTAAAAAGTATTTAGTAAAAAGCAATATTACAACATGTTTTGGCTGTACCCAGTCTTCATCAGGCACATAACTATTCAAATTCAGTACAAATGTTCCCCCAAAATTGGCTGTCTACTAGACGTTAACCATTTTGCTGGATTGTGAGGGCCAGGAAGAAGATAAAAAATCTTATAGTCACTTATCCTTTCCCTATACTTCTCTAACAACTTCTGGTCCTACTGTCTGTGTTCTTTTTGCCATCTTCTTCTTTTTCCTAAAAATCTAACCTTGTAATTCTTTTCTAGGCCCCATGTGGGAGGCTTGATGCCCATTAATTACAGGCCCGTACATGGCATGTATTCATGTAGGGTACGACAAGCATCATTGGTAGGGATGAGCGAATAGCTTTGGATTACTCCTTCTCTGAATAGCTATAGAGCTTATTGAATAGCTGCATCGGGAACCCGAACACCTGGAGCACTTCCGATATTCAGCTGTTTGGCTCCGCAACAGCATATGTCAAGGCTGGGTGACAGTCACAACACATACATGGAGCGCTCCAGGTATCCGGGTTCCCGATGCAGCTATTCAGTAAGCGCTATAGCTATTCGGAGGAGTTATTCAAAGCTATTCGTTCATCTCTAAGCATTGGCATCACCTTTTGTGAGGATATGGGCCTAGTGAAGCACATCAGTTCCATGATGTATGGAAAGACAAGACGTTAGAGAATGTAAGAAGGAAAATAGAGGAGAGAAGATGGAAGAGAAAAGACTGAAGATCTGGTTGAATGTGCTGGGAGAGGTACGAGGACCTCTAAGGAGAGGTAAGTATAAGAGGTTCTACTTAACCCCTCTTTTGAGAGTTTCGACTGAATCTGCCAAATATTAATTTTCTGTGCAAAAGTACTAATCATATTTAAAAAAATATGCTACTTATCAGCCTATAGATGACATGTATACTTATATAGTGTCATGTGTTTCAGCCTTTCATTGAAGGTATTCCCAATATATACTTGTGACAGAAAGCTCAAATAAGGTGTGAACAGATGGTTGAACTTTAAAAAGAAAATCCCTCCAAGCATCACCATTGCCTAATAGTGTAGGTGTGCAACTTTCTAAGGGGTTGTCCAGTAAAATTAGTTATCATCCAAAGGGGGTCAAGTGGGGTCTGACCACTGAGACTTGCACCAATCTGCATAATGTGGCTCTTTTATCCCCGATAGAATGGAGCTGCAGTGTGTATGTTGGACCATCGCTCCATTCATTCCCTATGGCGTTGTTGAGTGCAGCATTCAGCTTTTGCAGGCAACTTCATAGAAAATGAATGAAGTGGCAGTCGGAAGTCTGACCTGCCACAATATTTTTAAAATGGGTATAAAAGTTCCTTTTTGGGAATACAATTTCTCCAGTAATTCTAATCTGCGATTAATAGCGGTCAGACACCCATGGATCAGCAAAGTTAATGTCTGTCCTGAGGATAGGTGATAATAACTTGTTTTCATTAGACATCCTCATTAAGTGAAAATAGGTGGATTTAGGCACTAGCCTTCATGAGTCTCCAGCTAAACAGCTCCACCTCCCTGACTATATGTAGGTAATTGGAACACAACTTGTATGGGGGGTAAAGCTCTTTTTACATAATGAAATTAGTGATAGGACATATTTAGAAATCTAATCACTTACACTATAAGGCGCTGGTTGTGATAAAGGGGGTAAGAGCTTCTGGCAGGTTTCCCATAAGAATTTTTATAAAGTAGATGTAGATATATGATCTGTAAATCTCTTGCTTTATGCTAGATTTTCATATAGCTTTTGTTTTATTGTTTGCATATCAGCTATATGTACACCACAATTCATGACCATGTTATACAAGACAATATCTTCATCATACATCACCTTTACTCAATTGTGTTTTGTCCTTGACATAGGCATATATTTCTGATAATATCTGGAATGTAAGACTTATAATAAAAGCTGTTTATCGGTAGAATTGTTGCAGAAAGTTTACAGCGCACAGGATACAAAAATGACCTTGATGGAAAATAAGATTGCCCGTAATACAAAGATGAAATTCTGTAAGGACAATAAAGCAAAAATCCGAAGACACAAATGGACGTATTAACATTAACAGTAAATAACTGGTTTTATACCCAGACAAGTATGTGTCATCCACCATAATATGGTGTAAAACAGTATAAACCACACCGAGGCCACAACAAAAATCCGAATGAACATATTTATTGTATAATTCAGAAAGCTTTGTGTTCATACAGAAATTGATCTTAGCTGAATTAAAGGGGATATCTTAGGCTACGTTCACATTTGCGTTGTGCGCCGCAGCGTCGGCGCCGCAGCGCACAACGCAAACAAAAACGCGGCAAAACGCACGCTAAAACGCTGCGTTTTGCGCCACATTCGTCGTTTTTGGCCGAAAGTTGGACGCAAAAAAAAATGCAACTTGATGCGTTTCTTGCGTCCAACGCTTGCGGCCATGCGGCGCAAAACGCAGTACAACGCATGTCCATGCGCCCCCATGTTAAATATAGGGGCGCATGACGCATGCGGCGCCGCTGCGGCGCCCGACGCTGCGGCGCTGACCGCAAATGTGAACGTAGCCTTATACATTTGATTTCAGTTTTGCAAATTAAATGCATATGAAAAATAATGAGTTATGTAATGTTATGTATTTTTTTAATTTTTTTTTATTTAATTATTTTCCTGAAGCTATTTGATAAGCTGACAATTTGGCAAGTTTTTTCACCTACAAAGAATGGAGAGGTCTGCAATTTTTATCGCAGGTACACTACAACTGTGAGAGACAGAATCTTTAAAAAAAATCCTTAGAATCTATTGCATGATTTTTACGTAATTAATTTGCATTTTATTGCACAAAATAAGTGTTTGATACATTAAAAAACAGAACTTAATATTTGGTACAGAAACCTTTGTTTGCAATTACAGAGGTCAGACATTTCCTGTAGTCCTTGACAAAGTTTGCACACACTGCAGGGATTTTGGCCCACTCCTCCATGCAGATCTTCTTCAGATCTTTCAGGTTGAGGGGCTGTTGCTGGACAACACTGAGTTTCATGTTTAGGCGCTCATCAGTTGTGCTGGCTTTGTGTTTCAGGTCAATGTCATTCTGGAAGACCCAGCCACGTTTCATCTTCAATGCTCTTACTGAGGAAAGGAGGTTGTTGGACAAAGTCTTGTGATACATGACCCCATCCATCCTCCCTTAAATTCGGTGCAGTCATCCTGTCCCCTTTGCAGAAAAGCACCCCCACAGTATTATGTTTCCCCCACCATTCTTCATGGTTGGGATGGTGTTCTTGTGGTTGCAGTTGTAGAAATCGCAGGAACGCGAGATGTCATCACAGACAGGAGGCAGATCAAGAGTTAAAGGTTTTACTTAACAATAAGCACACTCCACACAGGGAGTAATAGGTTACAGGGTAGTGATAGGGAATGGGACAGAACTGGGAGAGTGGCTGGTTAGGACAGGGATGAATGATAGTTTAGTAATTAAAGAGGTGAAACCTATCAGACTGTAGTCTTCTTGTGTGCGGCGTCTCAGGGTTCCAGCGGTGACACCAACAAGAGCAGCGTGTGATGTCTTGACATAGTCTTTGAGGAGAGACTAGCTTTCCCGTGCCCACGTGTGTCTGGCATGGTACTGAGTCCAATGTGTGAAACCACCTGAACAAGACTTAGCTCCGCAGTGTACAGGAATCCTGGGTAGCATAGCAGAGCATGGGCCTAGATGCCTGTCTTCCATGGTGTCGCACACCCGGTGCAATCTCCGGCCTCAAGTCTGAGTCACCTCCAGGCTCGCAGGATAGCGGTGGACCTGTATGCAGGGGTACTGTCGAGTTGGCCTCCACAAATGGATCGCTCTGCCCTCACAGCAGACACAGCACCCGACTTACCACTCAGCGCTCCCGCCTGGGCTCTAACTCTTTTCCTGCAAGTAGCGCTATTTATCTTTGCCCGACTACTACAGTCACATGCAAGGGTTCATCCTGGAATGAAAATCTTCCCCCCTGCAACATGGGTGACAGCCCCGGCAGTTCCGGAGCCAGAATGAGAATGGCACCCCTGTACTGGTTCTTCCTCTTACATACTCATTATTCTTCTTCCTCCAAACACGGCTTGTGCAGTTGATACCAAAAAGTTCTATTTTGGTCTCATCTGACACATGACCTTCTGCCATACCTCCTCTGGATCATCCAGATGGTCATTGGCGAACTTTAATTGGGCCTGGACATGTGCTTCTATACCGTGCAGGATTTTAATCCATGACGGCGTAGTGTGTTACTAGTGGTAATGTTTGAGACTGTGGTCCCAGCTCTGTTCAGGTCTTTGAGTAGGTACTCCCTTGTAGTTCTGTGCTGATTTCTGACCTTTCTCAGAATCATCCTTACACCACGTGGCGAGATCCTGCATGGAGCCCCAGACTGAGGAAGATTGACAGTCATCTTGTGTTGTTGCCTTCTCATGAAGCTGCTTGCCTATTGTCCTGTAGCCCATTCCAACCTTGTGCAGGTCTACAATTTTGTCTGTGGTGTCTGGAGGCAGTTTTTTGGTCTTGGTCATGGTGGAGAGGTTAAAGTGTGATTGATTGAATGTGTGGACAGGTGTCTTTTATATAGGTAATGAGTTCAAACAGGTGCAATTAATACTGGTAATGAGTGCAGAGTAGGAGGGCTTCTATGAAACTTACAGGTCTGTGAGAGACAGAAATCCTGCTGACTAGTATGTGATCAAATACTTGTAATTTAATTATTTAAAAATCATCATATGTGACTTGCTTATTATTTTTAGATTCTGTCTCTCACAGTTGAAGTGTACCAGCGATAAAAATTACAGACCTCTCGATTACTTGTAGGTGGGAAAATTGCAAAATTGGCTGTGTATCAAACACTTATTTTCCCCACTTTTCATAAATTGATATATTGACAAGGTGTCATGAACAGTGTAGGAAAGACTAAATGCAACATGAAAGGATTATGGAAGGGAACCCAACACTAGAGAAGGGGAGAGTGGAGACCCCTAGACAACTCTAACGTCACCCTGTCGGCCCTAAGTGTCCCTATATAGGTTTCGCACCTATCGTTGAGCAGGATACCTAACCCCTGCTTGACCCTGGTGATAAGCCTTGCATAGGGAAGCACTGGATCGCACTAGTCAATACCCACTACCACTAAAGACAGATGGGATACACAAACAAGGGGAACACTTACCTTGAGAAGAAGCAGAGAGAAACATAGACGTCCTCCAAACACCAAGGAGGAAGATAGCTGACTGCTATAGCTGCAATCCGCAACCGTGAAATGGAAATTAAAATATCACCAGCAATTCTCAGCAGTCAGATGTCAGTTATAAACACCCTGGTCCAGGTGTATCAACTAAAGGAGTCTGCAAAGCCATACGCAGAGACCTTCTGCAGCGAGTTGCATTGCGACTGTCTGCAGCCTCTGACACACCTGTTACGCAAATCCAGCATGCAACACTGCAGTTAGGAACATGGATTACACTATTGCTATACTTGTAAAATATGAGAGATAGGTAGTTAACATTTATTGTACAAAAAACACATAAGCCATTCACCACTGACATCGTCCATCCCATGAAGTCACTTTGTGGATGGCTTACACTTTTCTGTACAAAAAATATTAACTAAGTATCTCATGTTTGCTGTTATAATGGAAACTGTATTCATTGATTGCAGCGTGTTGATACATAGTGTTTATGTACAGATTACTATAGTCTCCAATAAGTGATTAAATATAGTCTCCCACCCCAGAGACACGGAGGTAACATGAAAACTGCATATTATGTCTTCTCTGTCTTTGTAGTGTTTCTCTTCCACCAGTAGAATGAGCAGACAGTCATTATGCCTCCCACAATGCCCCATACACAGTATAACAAAGTCCACAGTTCCACACAGTATAGTGGCTCCCACTGCCCTCCACAAATAATAATGGCCATTTATGGCCCCTGACACAGCATGATGGTCCCACACACAGCATGATGTTCCCTCAAAGCCCCTCATAACACTATGATGGACACTACAGACTACACAAAGTATTATACCCCCCACAACCCCACATACATTATTATGACCTCTCACTGCCCCTCAAACAGTATGATGGTCACCCACACAGCGTGATATTCCCTCAGACCCCCTCACACAATATAATGGATACCACAGACCACACAAAGTATGATGGCCCCACAATCCCATATACAGTCTTAAGGTCTCTCAGAGCCCCCCAAACAGTACAATGGCCCCTCACACAGTATGAACTTCTCTCACAGCCTCCCACACATAGTGTGATGGACACCACATCCCACACAAAGTGTGATGGGCCTCACAATCCAACATACAATATGATCAAAGCTTTGATAAAGATCTTTAGTGATCGAAACGCATCACTCTTGTCCCGCTGTGCTTCTGGAGAGCACATTTCCACTGCTTTTAAATTGGCAAAATAAAGTTTCAAGCCTGAATTTTACAGATATGGAGCTGGAACAAGTTCTTTTTTTTCCCTTTCTCCTGTGACTATGTTGATCAGCGTGGAGTTCCTTGCACCTGCGGCGGTTACTCGGTGAGCTGGCTTTACTTACTATAGTTGTGTCCTGAAAGGTCAGTCGTACAGGGTGATTGGTGGCATAGCAAGCCAATGACTCTTCATTCCATCATTATATTCAACTGCATCTGTATCCTGAGGATGCGGATATCATTGAATCAAATGCCTGGTGGAGGGGGATGTTGCCGTTTGGCCCTTGGGCCCCGCAGCTCATGAGTCCTATAGCAGCTGCATTGTCCGCAGCTCTGGGCAGTATGCCTCTGACTGTACTACTTCATTTTTTCCTTGTACTAATTTAGATAAATCTCCCTATAATCTGAGTCTAATAGAACAAAGGATTGGTAAAATCTTCTCTACCTTTCATCTCACATTATAGAACAGATTTTTCTATTTTATTTTACCTTTGTAGGCTGCGCACGTAATTTACTCAGGACGTTCTCTAGAACGTTGGGATTTTTGTAATTGTCAGGTAAGGATCATATTCGGACAGCGTTGTTTTGTTCAGTACTGTGAAAGTGAAAGCTATCCATCCATCCATAATCTCCTAGAAAGGTGTTGGTGGCTGCTGTATCAGAAACATTTGCTCATTTTCTCTTTTGAAGCAAGGTATAGAATAGTTACATTAAATACTACTGAACCACAAAATTAAAGAAATCCGATATGAACCATGAAGGTAAAATAAATTGTTCAGTCTTCGCTTAACTTTCTTCAAAAACTCAGGAAAATTAAAGTATCATCATCATTTCATAGATTCTCAGGTGCAACAAATGTCTGTGAGGTCAGTAGCTTAATGAGATCTAAACTAGTTGAACTGTTACAGCTTCCTTTACTATCCATGGATTTATTTATTTACTTGTGTTCTTATTTATTTTATGAGCATTGTGTATTTTTTATTTTAAGCGGCACAGAGTAGATTCTTTTTTTTTTCCAAGTGGTAGTATTTTGTATTTTAAGCTAATAGTTTTATATTCAGCAGGGTGGAGTGTGTAGGAATATTATTTACAGAGGGCCCAGTGTGGGGATTAGTTACTGGGGGTGCAGTATCTGGAGCTTTTATTTACAGGAGGCACAGGGTGGGGATTTATTACTGGGGTGCAGTATCTGGAGCTATTATTTACAGGGGGTACAGGGTGGGGATTTATTACTGGGGTGCGCAGGTGCCAGGCCTCTCTGACCTTTCCCGGCAACTACGCACTACTGTACTTTGCTCTGCCCTCAACAGGACAGATAAAGTACGCCTGCGCAGGAGCTGCAGCATGAAGCAAGGAAGAGAACATCATCGTATGAAGATGGGAGGTGCCGGACCCGGATCGCGACGTCCATCAGACCCACACCGAACCGGGACCACCCCTGGCTCTAGAAAAGCCATTTTGGTGGTGACAGATTCCCATTAATGGTGCAATAATAATAATAATCGAACCTCCCGCTGTCATCTCCAAGACTTCTTGCGTGCTGCACCAATTGTGTGGAATGCACTACCCTGGGCAATTCAACTAATTCCCAATACTCATAGTTTTAAGTGTGCCCTAAAAATGCACGTCTTTTGACTTGCCTGTTGCCTTGCCTCACTTATGTAAGTATTCCTGTTTTGCCCTTCCAAAATTTTCTTTCAAATCTGGTTTCTTGTAGCCTCTATTTACACATCCTCCCTGCATTTTACAGCACTCTGTATATGTGTATATACAGATATTGGCTGGTGACCTGTGCATGCAGCATTATGTGAATATCCTATTTATTATATTAATGGATGGATCATACAATACAAGCACTTTTTACCATTTACCTTACTTGTCTCCCCTATTTCCTAGTTGATTGTAAGCTCGCAAGCAGAGCATTAACTCCTCTAAGTAAAAATTATTATTCTTTTTATCTGCATTTGCCTTCATTGTGTTGGGTTTTTGTTATGATCTGGTAACCTTGGAGCCGCATGAGAGACTTTCTCAGGAGAGGTGGTACCTGTACTGACTGCAAACCCTAAACTAACACCGCAACTAGAAGTAGCCGTGGAATGTACCTAACACTTCCTAGACATCTCGACACAGCCGGAGGTGTCATGATTCCCCAATGGCATGGGAACATCAGAAACACAAAAATAACAGACTAGCTCTCGGGTGATGGAAACTCAAGCTGACCGTGACCTAAATCTACCACACAACTAACAGTAGCCAGGAAGCATTCCTACGGCTGCCTAGATGCCATGTGCCAGCCGGAGAACTAACTACGCCTGGAAGAGGAAGGAACAGACCTGGCTTACCTCTAGAGAAATTCCCCAAAGATGATAGTAGCCCCCACGTATATTAACGGTGAGTTCAGAGGAAAAGACATACACAGTATGAAGGTAGATTTAGCAAAGCGAGGTCCACTTACTAGATAGAGGAAGGATACAAAAGAGGACTTCACGGTCAGCTGAAAAACCCTTTCAAAAACCCATCCTGAAATTACTTTAAGACTCCTGTGTCAACTCATGACACAGGAGTGGCAATTTCAGTCCACAAGAGCTTCCAGTAACAGGAAATGACAAAACTGTAAACTGGACAAGAAAAACAAAACAATAAGGACAAGAGTCCACTTAGCTGATCAGCAGACTAGTAGCAGGAACATGCAACTGAATGACTCAGGTTACAATGATGACCGGCAAGGAAGTGACTGGAGAGCAAGGCTAAATAGGGAACTCCCAAAACTGATGGAAGCAGGTGAGCTGAGGCAGAAAAGCACACACAAGTCTCCAGTACCACCAGCCACCACCAGGGGAGCCAAAAAGCGGATCACAACACGGAGGACTAAATACCCCTATAGATGGAATTGGGAATTCTATCTTGCCTCAGAGCAGAACCCCAAAGGATAGGCAGCCCCCCACAAATATTCACTGTGAGTATAAGAGGAAAGACACACGCAGGCAAAAAAACAGGATTTAGCAAAAGAGGCACTTCTAGCTAAATAGAAAAGGATAGGACAGAATTCTAAGCGGTCAGTATTAAAATCCTAAAAATATCCACAGCAGATAATACAAATATTCCACATCTAACTAAAGACATAGAAAGTATATCTGCATTTCCTGAGAATCCAGCATGACTGAAAAATCCAAACAAAGTCTAAGCTGGACAAAAACACAATAAATTGCACTGAATTGCAAAGCACACTGCATGTGTGCACCGAGACAAAAAACCAGACACTTATCTTAGCTGAATTTGGCAGCAAGGCATGAGGAGCTAGAGAGAGATGCAATCCCTCCAAGTACAATGGACAACTGGCACAGACTCATGGATCCTGCAAACCTAAATACCTAATAGAGCTGCAATCAGCAGAAACACCTGCCCGGATTACAACCCCAAGACAACTGCACTACCACCAACAACCACCGGAGGGAGCCCAAGAGCAGAATTCACAACAGTACCCCCCTTGAAGAGGGGTCACCGAACCCTCACCAGAGCCCCCAGGCTGATCAGGACGAGCCAGATGAAAGGCACGGACCAAATCAGTAGCATGGACATCAGAGGCAAAAACCCAAGAATTATCCTCCTGGCCATAACCCTTCCATTTGACAAGGTACTGAAGCCTCCGCTTCGAAAAGCGAGAATCCAAAATCTTCTCAACCACATACTCCAACTCCCCATCAACCAACACAGGAGCAGGAGGATCAACAGAGGGAACAACGGGCACCACATATTTCCGCAATAAAGATCTATGGAAAACATTATGGATGGCAAAAGAGGCGGGAAGGGCCAAACGAAAAGACACCAGATTGATAATCTCAGAAATCCTATAAGGACCAATAAACCGAGGCTTAAACTTAGGGGAAGAAACCTTCATAGGAACATGACGGGAAGACATCCAAACCAAATCCCCAACCCGAAGCCGGGAACCAACACACCGACAACGGTTAGCAAAACGCTGAACCTCCTCCTGAGACAACACCAAATTGTCCACCACATGAGCCCAAATCTGCTGCAACCTGTCAACCACAGAATCCACACCAGGACAATCAGAAGGTTCAACTTGCCCCGAAGAAAAACGAGGATGAAAACCAAAATTACAAAAGAAGGGCGAAACCAAGGTAGCCGAACTAGCCCGATTATTAAGGGCAAACTCGGCCAATGGCAAGAAAGCCACCCAATCATCCTGATCAGCAGACACAAAGCATCTCAAATAAGTCTAAAGTCTGATTAGTTCGCTCGGTCTGTCCTTTTGTCTGAGGATGAAATGCGGAAGAAAAAGCCAAATCAATGCCCAGCCTAGCACAAAAGGCCCGCCAAAACCTAGAAACAAACTGGGAACCTCTGTCAGACACAATGTTCTCCGGAATACCATGCAAACGAACCACATGCTGAAAAAACAACGGAACCAACTCTGAAGAGGAAGGCAATTTAGGCAAAGGCACCAAATGAACCATCTTAGAAAACCGGTCACAAACCACCCAGATAACCGACATCCTCTGGGAAACTGGAAGATCTGAAATAAAATCCATAGAAATATGCGTCCAGGGCCTCTCACGGACCGGCAAAGGCAAAATCAACCCACTAGCACGGGAACAACAAGGCTTGGCCCACGCACAAGTCCCACAGGACTGCACAAAATAACGCACATCACGCGACAAAGAAGGCCACCAAAAGGACCTACCAACCAAATCTCTGGTACCAAAAAATACCAGGATGGCCAGCCAACACAGAACAATGAACCTCAGAAATCACTCTACTAGTCCATCTATCAGGAACAAAGAGTTTCCCCACTGGACAGCGGTCAGGTTTGTCAGCCTGAAATTCCTGTAGAACCCGTCGCAAATCAGGGGAAATGGCAGAAAGGACCACCCCTTCCTTCAGAATGCCGACCGGCTCAAGTACCTCAGGAGAATCAGGCAAAAAAACTCCTAGAGAGGGCATCAGCCTTAATATTCTTAGAACCCGGAAGATACGAAACCACGAAATCAAAACGGGAGAAAAACAGGGACCATCGAGCCTGTCTAGGATTCAGCCGTTTGGCAGATTCGAGGTAAATCAGATTTTTATGATCAGTCAAGACCACAATACGGTGCTTGGCTCCCTCAAGCCAATGTCGCCATTCCTCAAATGCCCACTTCGTAGCCAACAACTCCCGATTGCCGACATCATAATTGCGTTCAGCAGGCGAAAACTTACGGGAAAAGAAAGCACACGGTTTCATCAAGGAACCATCAGAATTCCTCTGAGACAAAACGGCCCCGCCCCTATCTCAGAAGCGTCAACCTCAACCTGAAACGGAGGAGAAACATCTGGCTGATGCAACACCAGGGCAGAAGTAAATCGGCGTTTAAGCTCCTGAAAGGCAGAGACAACCACAGAGGACCAATTCGTTACATCAGCACCTTTCTTCGTCAAATCGGTCAGGGGTTTAACCACACTGGAGAAGTTAGCAATGAAACGGCGATAAAAATTAGCAAAGCCCAAAAATTTCTGAAGGCTCTTCACGGATGTGGGCTGAATCCAATCATGAATGGCCTGAACCTTAACCGGATCCATCTCTATAGATGAAGGAGAAAAAATGAAGCCCAAAAAAGAAACCTTCTGCACTCCAAAGAGACACTTAGACCCCTTGACAAACAAAGCATTATCACAAAGGATCTGAAATACCATCCTGACCTGTTTCACATGAGATTTCCAATCATCGGAAAAAATTAAGATGTCATCCAAATAAACAATCATGAATTTATCAAGATAATTCCGGAAGATATCATGCATGAAGGACTGAAAAACAGATGGAGCATTAGAGAGCCCGAATGGCATCACAAGGTATTCAAAATGGCCTTCGGGCGTATTAAACGTAGTTTTCCATTCGTCACCCTGCTTAATACGAACAAGATTATATGCCCCCCGAAGGTCAATTTTAGTAAACCAACTAGCCCCCTTAATCCTGGCAAACAAATCGGAAAGCAAAGGTAAAGGGTATTGAAACTTGACCGTGATCTTATTCAAGAGGCGATAATCAATACAGGGTCTCAAGGAGCCATCCTTCTTAGCAACAAAAAAAAAATCCCGCTCCCAACGGTGAAGAAGATGGCCGAATATGGCCTTTCTCCAAAGACTCCTTAACATAACTCCGCATGGCGGTATGTTCCGGCACAGACAGGTTGAAAAGTCGGCCCTTAGGAAACTTACAGCCTGGAATCAAGTCAATAGCACAATCACAGTCCCTATGCGGTGGAAGGGAACTGGACTTGGGCTCATCGAATACATCCTGAAAATCAGACAAAAACTCTGGAACTTCAGAAGAGGAGGAAGAGGAGATTGACATCACAGAAACGTCATTATGAACCCCCTGACAACCCCAACTAGTCACAGACATAGACTTCCAATCCAGCACAGGATTATGTATCTGCAACCATGGAAAACCCAACACAATAGCATCATGCAAATTATGCAACAGCAGAAAACGACAATCTTCCTGATGGGCTGGCGCCATGCACATGGTCACCTGTGTCCAAAACTGGGGTTTATTTTTAGCCAAAGGTGTAGCATCAATGCCCCTTAAAGGAATAGGGTTCTGCAAAGACTGCAAGGGGAAACCACAATGCCTGGCAAATTCAAAGTCCATTAAGTTCAAAGCGGCGCCTGAATCCACAAACGCCATGACAGAAAATGACGACAATGAGCAGATCAAGGTCACAGATAACAGAAATTTAGGTTGTACAGTTCCGATGGTAACCGAACTAGCGATTATCTTTGTACGCTTTGGGCAGACTGAAATGACATGAGAAGCATCGCCACAATAAAAACACAACCTATTCTGATGTCTGAATCCTTGTTGTTCCGTTCTAGACAGAATCCTATCACACTGCATAGGCTCAGGCATTGGCTCTGAGGACAACACCACAGCGCACACAGGTCTGCGCTCCCGCAAGCGCCGATCGATCTGAATGGCCCGAGAATCATAGAATCACTCAGACCAACAGGCGTGGGAAACCCCACCATAACATCTTTAACAGATTCAGAAAGACCCTTTCTGAAAATTGCCGCCAAAGCATCCTCATTCCATTTAGTCAGCACAGACCATTTTCTAAATTTCTGACAATACAATTCTGCCGCTTCTTGACCCTGAGACAGGGCCAACAAGGTCTTCTCCGCTTGATCCACAGAATTTGGTTCATCATATAACAATCCTAGAGCCTGAAAAAATGCATCTACATTAAGCAAGGCCGGATTCCCAGATTCTAGGGAAAATGCCCAATCCTGAGGGTCGCCACTCAGCAGGGAGATGACAATTTTAATCTGCTGAATGGGATCACCAGAGGAACGAGTCTTCAGAGCAAAAAACAATTTACAGTTGTTTTTAAAACTCAAAAATTTGGACCTGTCCCCAAAAAACAAATCAGGAGTAGGAATCCTAGGCTCTAAAAGCGGAGTCTGAGCAATAAAATCAGAAATACCTTGTACCTAGCAGCAAGCTGGTCTACACGAGAAACTAATCCCTGAACATCCATGCTAGCACAAGACTCCTCAGTCACCCAGAGGAAAAGAGGGAAGAAAAGACAGAGCAGGCTACAGAAAAAAAAATGGCTCTTTCTTCCCTTCTTCTGAGATGCATTTAACTCATTGTTGGCCAGTTGTACTGTTATGATCTGGTAACCTTGGAGCCGCATGAGAGACTTTCTCAGGAGAGGTGGTACCTGTACTGACCGCAAACCCTAAACTAACACCGCAACTAGAAGTAGCCGTGGGATGTACCTAACACTTCCTAGACATCTCGACACAGCCGGAGGACTAAATACCCCTATAGATGGAATTGGGAATTCTATCTTGCCTCAGAGCAGAACCCCAAAGGATAGGCAGCCCCCCACAAATATTGACTGTGAGTATAAGAGGAAAGGCACACGCAGGCAGAAAAACAGGATTTAGCAAAAGAGGCACTTCTAGCTAAATAGAAAAGGATAGGACAGAATTCTAAGCGGTCAGTATTAAAATCCTAAAAATATCCACAGCAGATAATACAAATATTCCACATCTAACTAAAGACATAGAAAGTATATCTGCATCTCCTGAGAATCCAGCATGACTGAAAAATCCAAACAAAGTCTAAGCTGGACAAAAACACAATAAATTGCACTGAATTGCAAAGCACACTGCATGTGTGCACAGAGACAAAAGACCAGACACTTATCTTAGCTGAATTTGTCAGCAAGGCATGAGGAGCCAGAGAGAGATGCAATCCCTCCAAGTACAATGGACAACTGGCACAGACTCATGGATCCTGCACACCTAAATACCTAATAGAGCTGCAATCAGCAGAAACACCTGCCCGGATTACAACCCCAAGACAACTGCACTACCACCAACAACCACCGGAGGGAGCCCAAGAGCAGAATTCACAACAGGTTTTCCTGTGTCCTGTCTGCTGGTGGCCTCTGGTGTTCCAAGTCCTCGCTCAACACATACCTTTCTGCTGCTGCATCAATGCCTAGGATCCATGTGCCCACTCGGACCTGGTACATAGAGGATCCACCATACAATGTGAGCATAGCACATACCGAGCTGGGTATCCATGTTTTTTTTTCAAAGGGAAGAAAAGATAAGTTGACACCCTTGGAAACAAAGGTTCCGATGTGTTGATGGACCTCGTCAGATAATCCTGACAGATTGAGTAGAGTTTTGTTTAATGTATTTGGGTACCTAAAATGGTTATTCCCAAAATAGTAAGTTATCCTCTATCTGAGGGATATGGAATAAGTTAATTTTTAACAAGTGATCCCAAGAACAGGACTTTGCAAAGCAATGTCTTGATTGGAGTGGAGGTGGACCTGCTCACCCTCCTTCCCTACATTTAATATCTATAGGGATTCTGGAGTAAGGAAAGCACTGCCAGAGGCTCATTCTTATGATTGCTTGGGGTCCCATGTAATTTTTCTGCCATTGTATGGTGATAAGTAGTGTTGAGCGATACCTTCCGATACTCAAAGGTATCGGTATCGGATGGGATCGGCCGATATCCAAAAAATATCGGATATTGCCAATACCGATACCCGATACCAATGCAAGTCAATGGGACACAAGTATCGGAAGGTATCCTGGATGGTTCCCAGGGTCTGAAGGAGAGGAAACTCTCCTTCATGCCCTGGGATCCATATTCATGTAAAAAATAAAGAATTAAAATAAAAAATATGGATATACTCACCCCTCCGGCGGCCCCTGGACCTTAGCGATGTAACTGGCAGCCTCCGTTCCTAAGAATGAGGAGTGAAGGACCTTCGATGACATCGCGGCTTGTGATTGGTCGTGTGACCGCTCATGTGACCGCTCACGCGACCAATCACAAGCCGTGACGTTATCGCAGGTCCTAAACTCACTGCATTCTTAGGAACGGAGGCTGCCGGTTACATTGCTAAGGTCCAGGGGCCGCCGGACGGGTGAGTATATCCATATTTTTTATTTTAATTCTTTATTTTTTAAATGAATATGGATCCCAGGGCCTGAAGGAGAGTCTCCTCTCCTCCAGACCCTGGGAACCATACACTGGGAACTTCCGATTCCGATTTCTGATATCACAAAAATATTGGAACTCGGTATCGGAATTTCGATACAGCAAATATCGGCCGATACCCGATACTTGCGGTATCGGAATGCTCAACACTAGTGATAAGTAAATAGTGAATAATCTTTCAAGATCTGAAAATCTCCTTGATTTGCACAACTCCATGTCACAGATGATATCACACATCTTTTGCTCACGAAAAGGGGTTAACTCCTATAACAAAATGTTTTTGACAATCTCACAAAGCTTCATTCTGACGTGGATGTCTTCTTGGAAATAATGAAGAATATATAGAATGCCAGATGGTATTATAAAGCTACACAACATACTCTGCTCCATTTGTATAGTTTTTAATTACCAGGAGACACTGTGAATATCATAGGACAACTTACTTAGCTAATCAATTCTAAATATTTCACTACCCAGGCAGTAACTAATTCAGCAAAAGACATTTTCATTTTTATTGTGTACAAAGAGATTGAGAAATGTTGCATGGAAACATATCTGCGATGAATATGCATTTATGTTTGAGTAGATATAATACAACATCTGGGATTATGAATAACCCAATCTAATCCCAAACCAGTCCTCTTCTCAGTAAACGTTCTTTTATTTCAGACAATATTTCTATCAAGAGATTGGTACTGCTGTTGTGCGAACTTAGAAAAGTTTTGGAGAACTAGTACCATTTCTGCTTATGATTCATAATAAATGCTGCTCAGATTTCCTGACAGCCTGATTTCCCCAGGCTCAGGAAAAATTAGCATTTTGAAAAAAAAGACGAATATTTAAGAGGAGTCTAATAATAAAACTGTTCATATGTTTGGATAGAATTTCACGATAAGATAAAAGCACTGAATTCAAGCCTTACATGGGGTAACATCTACATAGAGTTTGCATGTTTTTCATGTTCCTCTGGTCCACTGGTTTCTTCCCATGCTCAAAAAAATACTTACACTGTGTATTTGATGCCTCAGCAGCTCCTGCCAATTTCCATATAAAGTTGTCTTATTTCTCCATCAGCTACTTAGGAACAGCATTGTCTCTTCTTTTATTTCCTTCTATACTTGACCTCCCATTTTCCGTACCTCTGTTGCCCTACCCAATCTTAATATACAATCCTTTCTTTGTGTTATGTATGTATACATTAAAAAATAATAGCAGGGAAGCAAAGTATTTATAGAATTAAATATTTGGTTCCAAGTATTCGTACCCTTATATGTCACCTTAGTGAATTAAGGTGTTACATTACTTTTATTGTTTTCCAGTTCAAGCACCATACATTTGGTTGCAGCCATGCTCGGTTGTTATGTCTGTCAGAGGCCACTCGCCCAAAATGGCTATCTTGGACAGACTTGACGGAAGCCACTCCATCTGGCAGTTTCCAGAAGAACCCTGGCCTTTACACTTTCACCCATGTACAGGGATCTTGTCTTATTGCTTTCAATGAAGGAGTATGACCATGAATAGTGTACCAGGACAAGACTATTGACTGGTAGCTGGGACAAAACCAAAAGGGCAGCAAGGGTAGAAAATACAGATGAGCAAACCCGAACACGGACTGTGTACGTCTGTGTTACTGTTCAGGTTCGGCAGCCTAATAAAGTTTCGTGAAAGACTGCACCACAGTCAATCAACAAGGTTTAAGGCTGTGGCCAGTTGTGGCCCCGTCATAGCCATGTCAAGTAATGGCATGAATGTGATTGGCTGGCGCACCACATGACCTGGTCTAACAGTGTCAAAAAATAAAAAAATAATTTTAACGACATGCGGTCACCCCTATTGTTAGAACCAGCCAAGGGAATGCAGAAAGCTCTGAGCTGGTCTTATTATTCTGGGAAGGGGCCAATATCTGTTTAGCTTCCCAGCCTATTAATATCAGACCCTAGCTATCTGCTTTGCCTTAGCTGGTTATTAAAAATGGATGGACTCTAAAGCAAAATGACGTGGTGTCCCTCCTATATTTAATAACCAGCTAAGGGAAAGCAGATAGCTGCAGGCTTATATTAATAGGCGGGGAAGGGCCATGGATATTTGCCCCTTCTCATTCTAAAAAGATTAGCTCTCAGATGCCCAAAATATGGCACATCCATTAGATGCACCAATTTTAGATCTTATCAGCTCCTCCCGATTGCCCTGATGTGTTCACAATCAGGAAATGGGATTGGGGTTGAAGTCAGCCGTGTAATGTCTACTGATATCAAGCCCAGGGGTTAGTAATGGAGAGGCATCGGTCAGACACCCCCATTTCTAATCTTAGAGTCTAAAGAAAGAGATACACACACACTGTTAGGGCTAGCGGAACACACCAAATGGATATAAAGACTTTATTATGATATATGCGTTCGCAGCCCGAGGTCCACCGTGCAGGAGAACCTGCTGCTAGCAAATGGTGGAACTAAATGGCGGTATGAGCTACCTCTGTTACTTCACAGAGTAGCCGTGAACTCAAAGCACTGTGCCATGTTAACCTTCACAGTGGCACAGGCTAACTACCCAAACGAGAGCAGTCAGTGGTCATGCATGCACACAAAACTCCTCGCCGGAGGTGCCAGCATGCTAGGGCCTATTTCAGCCAGGTCCCTGAATACTCAAACACACAAACTCCTCGCCGGAGGTGCCAGCATTCTAGGGGCTTATTTCAGCCGGGTCCCTGAACACAATCATACGTGACCACACAGGCGCAAAGTACAACATAGAACAATACTAGTGCATGGCCGTGCGGCCATGCGAGCCTTAAATAGTTGCAGCACGTACAGGACCTTCCTAGAAGGACCAATGAGAGGCTTCCACAAAGCGTGAACACCTACAGGACCTTCCTGAAGGACCAATGGCCTTAGCTGCAGTGTCTGATCATGTGACCCTCGATCTCCACTGAGAAATCTTACTCTGGGCATGCTCAGAATGAGAAAAGCAGGACGTAGTCCCAGAAGCGTCTGCTCGCCACTGCCCAGCACGACTCCAATGGCAGAAGCAGGAAAAGCAGCAGTAACTCTCTGTACAGAGTCAGAGTGAGCGAGACGCTGGGACCAACGTCTCCGCTGAGCAGGCTCCACTGCGGCAGGAGAAGAATGGGAGACCGCAGCGGAGATGGCCCGAGATTCCCCCTGTGCAGAGGCGGGAATTCGACCCCTAACATTACCCCCCTCCCTAGGGCCCCCCCTCCTTGGGCCTCGCTACGTTCGAAGGCAGCAATGAGCGGCGGAGCCCGAATGTGCTCAGCAGGCTCCCAGGACCTCTCCTCAGGACCATAACCCTTCCAGTCCACCAAATAATTTTTTTTGCCACGAACCACCTTGCACCCCAAAATAGCGTTCACCTCGTAATCGTCCGTAGACGAACCCGATGTCCCGGCAGATGACTCAGAAAACTGGGACATGTATACGGGCTTAAGGAGGGACACATGAAAGGTGTCGGTGATACCAAGGCGTGGAGGAAGGGCTAGATGGTAGACCACAGACCTGTTTGAGGACCTTGAAGGGACCTAAGTAGCGAGGTGCTAACTTAGTGGACTTAACACGCAGCCTGATGGTACGGGCGGAGAGCCACACTAAGTCACCAGGAGCAAAGGTCGGGGCAGGGCACCGATGTGCATCGGCAGAGGACCTCATTCTCTCCTTGGAGGCCTGGATAGCATCCTGAGTGCGGTCCCAAATGTCTCGTGCCTCCACTGCCCAGTCTGCACCCTGGAATCAGCGGAGGACACGGGCATAGGCACAGGGATCCACGGATGTTGGCCGTAATTAAGGAGGAAAGGAGTCTGACCGGTGGAGTCGGCTACAGCGTTGTTAAGGGCAAACTCAGCCCACGGTAACAAGGATGCCCAGTCATCCTGCCTGGCAGAAACAAAATGTTGCAAATAAGTGACCAGAGTCTGATTGGCCCTCTCAACCAACCCATTCATCTCGGGATGATAAGCTGAGGAGAGATTTAACTCAATACTGAGTAGATGACAAAGCTCCCTCCAGAAGCGAGACGCAAACTGGGGACCCCGGTCACTGACAATCTTGTCTGGCATACCGTGTAAACGAAAGATATGCTTGATGAACAAGGCTGCCAGAGCCCGTGCAGATGGTAGCCGTGGAAGAGGCACCAAATGAACCATTTTGGAAAAATGGTCGGTGATCACCTAGATAATGGTGCGGTTACGAGACTTGGGTAAGCCCACCACAAAGTCCATCCTGACCATCTCCCAGGGCCTGTCCGCCACCGGCAGAGGATAAAACGACCCAGCTGGCCGTTGCCGAGGGGACTTGTTCTTGGCGCAAGAGACACACGCCCGAACATAGTCTGCGACATCACGAGCCATATGCGGCCACCAGTATGTCCTCGCCAGTAACTCAGATGTCCTTTTGGAACCAAAATGTCCACCCACCCTGGACGAATGTGCCCAAGAGAGAACCTCCAGTCGAAAACTGGATGGTACAAAAGTTTTGCCCGGAGGCACAGACTCTAGCGAAACCGGGGCCACGGTTCTCAGGCTCTCAATGGGGACAATAAGCCGAGGCTCCTCCTCCTCCACAGATGACACAACGGAGCGAGAGAGACCATCGGCACGAATATTCTTCTCCTCAGAAAGATAATGGAGGGTGAAATGAAAGCAGGAGAAGAACAAGGACCATCTGGCCTGGTGAGAATTTAATCCGTTGGGCTGTCTGCAGGTACACCAAAATGTTATGATCTGTGAAGACTTGGAATGGAAAGCGAGCTCCCTCCAAGAGATGTCTCCACTCCGAGAAGGCCAACTGCATGGCTAGAAACTCCCTGTCCCCGATGGAATAATTCCTCTCTGCTGGTGAGAAGGTCTTAGAAAAGAATAAGCAAGGATGCTTCCGACCTTGAGCATCCTTTTGGAAGAGGACTCCTCCAGCACCAACAGATGAGGCATCCGCCTCCATGATAAATGGCTTATCTACATCGGGGCGATGTAGGATGGGAGCGCTAGCGAAGTGTGACTTTATGGAGTTAATGGCCTTGGAGACCTCCTCAGACCACAATTTGGGATTTTCCCCCTTCTTGGTGAGGGCAACCAAGGGAGCTACCAAAGTTGAGAAGTGCGGAATGAACTGGCGATAATAACTAATGAACCCCATAAAGCGCTGCACCGCTTTAATAGAATGGGGTTCCTGCCAGTCCATCACAGCCTGTAGTTTGGCAGGATCCATCGCCAATCCCTGGGTGATAATATAGCCTAGGAAAAGTAAGGACTCCTGCTCGAACATACACTTCTCCAACTTGGCATAGAGGGAGTTTGCCCGTAGGAGGTCGAAAACTTTGCAAACATCTCTCCGGTGGGAGTCAATATCTGGAGGGTAGATGAGAATATCATCCAGATAGACTACGACCGAGGTAGTGAGCATATCCTGGAAGATGTCGTTCACAAAGTCTTGGAAAACAGCTGGGGCATTACAGAGCCCGAAGGGCATCACCAGATATTCATAGTGCCCATCCTTGGTGTTAAAAGCCGTCTTCCATTCGTCCCCCTCACGGATGTGAATCAGGTTGTAAGCACCCCGCAGATCTAGTTTAGTAAACACCCTTGCTCCCCGAAGCCTATCAAAGAGCTCAGATATCAAGGGCAAAGGATACTTATTTTTAACGGTGATGGCATTAAGACCCCTGTAGTCTATGCATGGATGCAGTTCCCCACTCTTCTTCTGCACGAAGAAGAACCCAGCCCCAGCAGGTGACACTGACTTCCTGATGAACCCTCTTGCCAGATTCTCTTGAATGTACTGAGACATTGCCTCCGTCTCTGGGAGAGATAACGGATAAACCCCGGGGAGGCTCAGCACCAGGCAAGAGATCAATAGGACAGTCATAGGGGCGATGGGGCAGAAGGGTCTCTGACATGCCTTTTTGGAGAACACATCTGCATAAGACCAATATTGCTTGGGGAGAGAGGATAGATCTGCGGGTACCTCTGTTGTAGCAACCTGAACGTACTCCCTCTGACACCTACCCCCACAAGATTCACCCCAACCCAAAATTCTGCCTGAGGACCACTCAATATGAGGAGAGTGGTACCGTAGCCAAGGTATCCCCAACAGGACCTCATCAATTCCCTCAGGAATGATGAGCAGAGATATAATCTCCTGATGGGACGGCGACATGGACAGAGTAAGAGGGATGGTCTGGTGTGTTATCTGTGAGGGCAGTGTCGACCCATTCACCACTCGTACCGTTACTGGTTGAGCTAGCATAACCAGGGGTATTGCGTGACGTTGGGCGAAGGCTGAAGACATAAAGTTGCCCTCCGCCCCAGAATCCACGCAGAGCTCTACCGAGTGGGTGGATGAGCCAATAATTATTGTCCCCTTAAAGGACAATTTGGAGGCAAACGTCGCCGTGTCTAGTGTACCTCCACCTACTACCACTAGACGCTGACGTTTCCTCGACTGCTGGGGACACCTGGTGGCAAGATGTCCTGACTGCTGGCAAACATGACAGAATTTGTGTGCACAAGCGGTCCGGGACTTAGATCCCTCATGTGACTCAGGAACCAGGACCGGAGACTCCAGAGGTTTGGCAAAGGTGTGAGCCAGCCGAAACCTCTGCCTACACTGAGCTCGCTCTAACCTCCGCTCGTTAAAAAGGAGGTCAATACGAGTAGAGACAGATATTAGCTCCTCCAGTGTGGCAGGAATCTCCCTAGTGGCCAGAGTGTCCTTAACGTGACCAGCCAGCCCCCTCCAAAATATGGGGATAAGGGCTTTATCCGACCACTCCAGCTCAGAAGCTAAAGTACGGAAGTGGACGGCAAATTGGGTGACCAAGGACTCACCCTGAGTTAATGCCAGCAGTTGGAGCGCCGTGTCATGGGTGACTCGAGGTCCTAAAAAGACCGGTTTCAGAGTGCTCAGGAACAGCGGAGCACTCTGCACCACATGATCGCCACGCTCCCACAGTGGTGTAGCCCACTCCAATGCCCTGTCCAACAAGAGGGACACAATAAATCCCACCTTAGCTCGCTCTGTGGGAAAACGTGCAGCCAGTAGCTCGAGGTGAATAGAGCACTGACTCACGAATCCCCTACAGGACCTGCTGTCTCCAGAAAATTTCTCTGGCAGCGGAAGGCGAGATAATGTCGGAACAGGAGTGGCAGTGGACAAGGTTGCTGCAGCCACACTAGCAGCCTGTACAGCAACTGCGGTAACATCCACAGCTGAGGTTGAGCTCTCGAGAGCCGCCAACCTACCCTCCAGCTGCTGGATATGCCGCAAAGATTGCTGAATGTCCGCCATTTACTAGCCAGACCCTGGCGCTAGCATTATGTTAGGGCTAGTGGAACACACCAAATGGATATAAAGACTTTATTATGATATATGCGTTCGCAGCCCGGGGTCCACCGTGCAGGAGAACCTGCTGCTAGCAAATGGCGGAACTAAATGGCGGTATGAGCTACCTCTGTTACTTCACAGAGTAGCCGTGAACTCAAAGCACTGCGCCCTGTTAACCTTCACAGTGGCACAGGCTAACTACCCAAACGAGAGCAGTCAGTGGTCATGCATGCACACAAAACTCCTCGCCGGAGGTGCCAGCATGCTAGGGCCTATTTCAGCCAGGTCCCTGAATACTCAAACATACAAACTCCTCGCCGGAGGTGCCAGCATTCTAGGGGCTTATTTCAGCCGGGTCCCTGAACACAATCATACGTGACCACACTGGTGCAAAATACAACATAGAACAATACTAGTGCATGGCCGTGCGACCATGCGAGCCTTAAATAGTTGCAGCACGTACAGGACCTTCCTAGAAGGATCAATGAGAGGCTGCCACAGAGTGTGAGCACCTACAGGACCTTCCTGAAGGACCAATGGCCTTAGCTGCAGTGTCTGATCATGTGACCCTCGATCTCCACTGAGAGATCTTACTCTGGGCATGCTCAGAACGAAAAAAGCAGGACTTAGTCCCAGAAGCGTCTGCTCGCCGCTGCCCAGCACTGACTCCAATGGCAGAAGCAGGAAAAGCAGCAGTAACTCTCTGTACAGAGTCAGAGTGAGCGAGACGCTGGGACCGACGTCTCCGCTGAGCAGGCTCCACTGCAGCAGGAGAAGAATGGGAGACCGCAGCAGAGATGGCCCAAGATTCCCCCTGTGCAGAGGCGGGTACTCGACCCCTAACACACACACACACACACACACACACACACACAAAAGCCCTTTATTAGTAAAAAGCACTCTCAGACATATTCCCTCTTTCTACCATTTATTAAAAAAAATAATAATCCATAGACGTAATCTGGTACAATCCAAATGAAGGTCTCATGATGACTATCCCCATCTTCTTCATCCAGTCTACAGAGCCCCATTCAGAGAACGCAGCCACTGCCAGTTGTCACACTATACTACGCAAGACCTGGCCACTGTGAACTGAGGTGATGTCAGTAAGGTCACACCAGTTCAGAGCAGCTTGTTCTCATGCTGCACAGTGCCACTGCTGGACTAATGAACGACAGCGCTGTACTATGCCAAACCTGGCTGCTATGAACTGAGGTGATGTTTGTAAGGTCACCTCAGTTCACAGCAGCTGTTTATCTTGCTGCTCAGCACCAGATTGATGAACGACTGCTCATCAGTTCAGCACTGGTTCTGTTCTCTGTGAGACCCGGCCTCTGTGAACTGAGCTGACCTTACTGATGTTGCTGATGTACTGACTTACTCGCACTGTACTGTGCTAGACCTGACAGTGGCTGCATCTCCAGTCTATGGAGCTGTGTTCTCTGAACAGGGCTCCATAAACAGGAGAAACAAGATGAAGATTGACGTGGACCTCCATTTGGGTGCTGCCGGATTATGCCTGTGGATCATTATTATTGTTTTTAATAAATGGGGGAAATAGGAAAGAGCCTAGGCTAAGCACCAAAATTGGCACATCTAATGGATGCGCGCTGTCATGCACAGTGTAGGAAAGTGTAAATGCAACACAATGGGATGAAGGGAAGAGAGCCCAACATGAGGGAAAGGGGGAGTGGGGACCCCAGGCATATCTTACGTCACCCTGTCTGCCCTAATCGTCCCTATATTGGTTCTGCACCTATCGCACTATGAGCACTAGCCAAACCCAATTACAACTAAAGACAGCTGGGATAGACAAACAATGGGAACACTTATCTTGAGTAGACTCAGGGAGGAACACAGACATCCTCCATCAGCACCATAGAGGAAGATAGCTGACTGCTATAGGTCCAAGCCTCAACAAGGGAAAATGGAGACATCACCTGCAATTCCCAGAAGCAGACAGGAAGTCTATAAGCACCCAGTCCAGGTGTGTCAATTAGAGCTGGTGGAAGGTTGCCCTTGGGTCGAAGAGTCAGAAAGACTAGGAAAGCTTCTGCAAAGCCAACCGCAGGGACCTTCTGCTGCCAGATGCTGTTCAACTGTCTGCAGCCTCTGACACACACGTGACATTCACCTTTTCATGGGTTGGCAGAGGGATGGTCTTATTAGGCTGGAAAGGGTAAAATATCCATGGCCCTTCCCAGCCTATTAATATCAGCCCCAGATGTCTGCTTTGCCTTTGCTGGCTATTAAAAATTGGGGGGGACCGCATGTCATTTTTTTTAGGGTCCACCTATTTTTAATAACCAGCTAAGGCAAAGCAGACAGCTGGGGTTGATATTAGTAGGCTGGGAATCTAAATGGATTTTGGCCACTTCCTAGCATAATAAGACCAGTTCAAAGTTCAAAGGGGCGACCACATCATTTTTTTCCTTTATTTATTTATTAACAAGTATAGTAGGCTACGCACGCATGGCACTGCTCTAATCCTCCACTTTGACTACTATCTCCTTGTGCAAGATCATTATTTTTTATGTTTTTAAACTCTATGTTATTTTAATTCATTTTCCTATTCAAATGTGTTTTCAGGGCAATTGTCCTGCTTTTATCAATATTTTGCATCCTTTTGCCCGCCAATTGCCTGGAACAGGGGGCTCCAGCCAAACATCACACACATCCATACTGTCATGCTGTATAGCACTGCAAGTCCTATCCACCTGTCTAGTCCTTAGTAAGTGGACAGAGCCTGTGCGGTCTAGAGCTTCTGGTTCCTATATGTCTTCTATCAGCAGTAAGCTGGAAGCTTTAGTAGTGTTTGGTGCTGTGAAATTGGCTGAAGCAGGGAGCTGATAACTACAACTGGACATAAACAATCACCCATACTAACATACTGGACAGCACTGCAAGTCCTAGCCACCCTAACTGTAGTAGCTGGACAGAGCCTGCATGGTCCAGAGCTTCTGATTCCAACATCTTTTCTATCAGCAGTGTTGCCTGCAGAATGAATATGGCAGCTCCTGGCAACAGAAGCAGATGTTGCAGGAGCAGATCCTGGGGCAAATGTGACTTTGGTGATGTTGGTGATGCAATTCTCAGCAGATTAGTGATGGGCTATAGTACTATGTGAATATACAGTACATTCAAATGTATCGTGCTCTGCATACAAAACAACAAATGAGGCACATTTAGAAAACATTTAATAAGGTAATTGCAAAGGCTGACTCATGAATGTTCAGATATTAATGTTAGAGATGAGTAAATCAAGCCACATTACAAAAAATAGATTATCATATTCACCTAGCTCTTCACCTGTCTCTGCTATTCAGCAGAGCAGTGTCGTAGGTGCCTTGGGAAATCATTGTCAACTGATTTCCCAAGGCACCTACGACACTTTGAAACTGGCCTCCTTTTCACTCATCGAAGGAACTTCTGACATCAGCTGGGACCCAATGCACATTATGGTGTCATCATGACTTCAGACTATGGATTCTGGCCTTGTCAGTGCTTGAAGTACCAGCATAGAGTGAAGATGAGACCATACCAGAGGAAGTATTTTGGGAAGCGAGTGGAGGAGCGGCAGTTAGCAGAGACAGGAGAGAGACAAGTGAGTATGATAATTTATTATTTTTCAACCCGTTCCAAGCCAATCTACATACAATGCTTTAGGACCGAGAGAGCTCAGTCTAATATAAACATATTTTTTGTAATGGCAATTAGGGCTCACTTTACTCACCTGAAATAAAATTAGATGCAAATCAAATTTGCTGACTGAATTTCAGTGAATCTGCCAAATTGATATTTTGGCAGATTTGCTCAATTCTAATTAATGCTCTATATTAAGGATAAACCATTTAATCCAACAAGCTACAGTATTGTTATGATGAATTACTAGTTTATATCATCACTTTCTTATATGTAAACCTGACTGCCCGGTAACTCCATTATTCTGCACTGGATATACGCGGCTTATCATGTGACACTGGAAGCATGGCCAAAGATCAAGCAAAGCTAATGCTACATCACAACATAATGGAAGTGAATGTAGACACATTGCGAGCAGTAAGAAGCATAATAAAAAAATCCAAAGCTGATGAACTTTTTGCAGTGTTGTTGTCCAGTCCCTTCAAAGAGAAAAAGGGCTTGAACTCTATATAGCACCATCTGTTGGAAGTAGCTAAGCCAGAGCTGGTATGTCACTCTCAACAAGGAGAAGCCTTACCCCTTAGACCCCAGTCCAGAGCCTCTCACCTAGCCAATCAGATCTCATAATTTGCACTGATGAGGGCCAATAGCCCGAAACACTGTGTCTGCAAATTAAAATTCTGATTTGGCTTTTATCCTAAGTCATATTGCAAAACTTGTTAAAGAGTCGATTGTGACAAGCAGGTTCGCTACTTCCAACAGGTGGTGCTATATAGAGTTCAAGTCCTCTTTCTCTCTGGAGAGGCACTTTGCATATAAAATTTCCCAGAGGAGCATTGCATGGCGAATAAGCCTACTTACCTGGATAAGCCAGAGCTAGTATATCACTCTCCACAAGGAGAAGCCATACCCCTTAGACCCCCATTGTCAAGTCCTGTACTTGGCTTACCCCCTAGAGAATGAATGTAGTGGTAGTAGGACATGTACACTAACACTTCATTCAAATGGGAGACAAAAGCGTTCCCATGGTATCCAACTATTAAGACCCCTTACGACCTCTATCACCTGTCCTGGGGATAAATTATTTCTTCTTGTTACTGGAATGCGCTTTTCACTACAAATATATAAAGGCTCATCAGAATAATGGAAGACTAGGGTCACATGAGCATATAAAAAATTGGTCCGATTTTCATCCAGAAAAGTGGTACAATTCTTTCTCATCTGTCATCTTCACATATTGTGCAAAATATGAACCAAGAAGAAAGGTTAAAAAAGGGTCATGAGTAATGTTTAACATTGTAGTTCCTTCACAGTGCTCTAAGAAGGCAGACCTCTTCTCAGGTTTCACCCTAGTTGCATCCATTAGATTTTCCCTTTCATTTTTTCTCAGGTAGACTGAACTTCATCTAATCGATTATCTTATCAATTAGATCAGTTAAAAATGGATCAAACTTGCATGGAAAACTGAAGTACAAAGTCTGCTTTCCATGCGTCTTCTGTTTGAGGTCGGCTGCTGACTATCGCATAAAACTCGGGCGATTTTTCTCTAATTCACATGTGGCTTCTATGACATCCGTGATATATCCATGTGACAGCCATGTGACTCCGTATGACATCCATGCGTGACCTATTTTCATACAACTACATTAAAAAATGTACATGACCAAATACAGTTTCCTAGGTTTATAGTAGAAATGTATCCATAAAAATAGCGTGCCACTTGGATCTTCCGTGTGGGATCCGTTTTTTTTTTTGCACCCATCGACTCGAAGAGGAGAGTCTCATCCGGGACTCGGAAGAAAATAGTGCATGGTGTGAATTTTTTTCCCACAGAAAGTAGGACCGAAAAAAAGTTGTTCATCTAAACAGCATTATCGCATAACATGGGTTATTGTGCTGTCCGTGTGCTACCCGGTCAAAAATTGGACAGCAGACATCCGACTTATACGCTCGCCTGCATGAGCCCTAAAATGCACGACACAAAGAGGATAGACTTTGTACTGATTAATTGATAAAAGTCAATTAACTTAAAAAAAAGTTCAAAAACTCTACTGATTTCAGTGGAAAAAAAAATGGATTAGGAAAAATAAAAACTAGAGTGACACCTGAGAAAAAATTGTTCCATCTTTTTTTCTAATCAGAGTTTGATCAGAGTGTGATCCATTTTTCTCATATGTGGAAAATATGGATAAAAATGTCTTAATCTTCTCCATTCTGTCAGCCCTTGAAAATCAGATTGCACTTGTCATTCAAGCGTGGTCCGATTTTTTACATTGACTCGTTGACTTGCATGGCTGAGTGCGATTCGAATATCTGATGCAAATCAAGCATGCTGCCATTTTTTTGCTCAGACACTCAGTCCGTTCAATAAAAATCAGACATGTACACCACCCCATAAAATACCATTGCTCCGAGTATGATCGGATGTTTTGCCGGATCGAACTCGGACATGCCCTTATTGCTAGACCTCTTACATATTACCTAACCTATAGTATCTCCAATCTACACCTGATCATTCATTTTTTCTTATTACCCTTTAGGAATTAGATTTCTCATCTTCAAACCCGATTGGCGCAAAGGTCACAAAGTCCAACAAGCCATTGTCTTTAGCTGTGAAATGGTTGTTTGGGAACTTGTAAAACGGACTCTAGGAGAGCGGACGAGGAAAACGAGGAGTAGAGATAAAACTAAATGAAAGATAAGGATAAAAGATGTAAATAAAAGAAATAGCAGGAAATGAGAAAGACACAGCTGAGGCTGGGGGAAGGAGGGGATCTGAACAGTTCTGCCATTGAGGCAGATGTAGTGAGGGAGAGTGATAAGATGAATTCCGAGTATGCTATTGTGTACTATTCGCCGTGTATGGTAATGATAGGACTCGCCGCTCATTGTGGAACAAGGTATATAGAAATATTGTTATAGCAACCAAAGAGGACTGCGTCCCGGCTTCCGATAATTACACATCGCCATCGTTAAGACTCCTTTAATTGCCTAATCTTACAAAGACTGCATTCTACAAACCAGCAAATATGTTTTTAGAGAGATAACTTCAATATTGGCTTCTTAATAAACATCCTCCATGCATCCCCCAAAAAACCCATAGTAAAATCAATGAAATGTGAAATAGCGCCATAATTATGTCAGGAGAAATTTACAGTTTACCAAGTTCTCCAAATTAAAAGTGAAGATTTATGTCCACAGGTTGGAAAATTCCTGTTGATTCTCGGCTAGGTCTTCGGATTTTCACTTTAATTATTTAGCAAAAATTGGATGTGAGAAATAATAGTTTTAGTACGAGATATATACACGCTCGCTGCATATAAGGACTGCAAATATGAGGACTGGCTATTTTCATATTTACAGAATTGAAAGACATTTCATTAAAAAAGTATATAGACATTTATTAGACAAAATAAATCGGAATTCAATTTGTCCAAAACCTCGCCCTTTATCACCAGAATTCAATTTCATTGACCATAAATTTCAGATATTACATCTTAGCTCCTATTTAAGTGAATGGGAGATGTGTGGCATGAGATTGGCCACTACATAGTATACAGTACCTTGAACTTCTTGGGAGCTACAACCAGCTGATCAGTGGGAATTCCGTGTGTTGGAAGACCCCCCCAGTTCTGTTTTGGTGACCATCCTAAAGATAGGATATCAATGCCTAAATGCTGGACAACCCATTTAAAGGAGTGCACTCATCTCCAACTTTTTGCCTAAAGGGGGAAGTGCATTCCTGAAGATTGACAATTCAGACCAGCGGTATGGCAGTGCTTCTCATCTGATCTGAACAGAGGCGAACATGTAAGTGGCACAACCTGTATGGCCGCACAGGGGCCCAAGAGGAAATGGGGCCCACTTCTACCCCCAAATCAGGTGGAGTTGTGCATTATGAAGAGCTGTTGGACTGCAAAGGGACCATATATTGCACTTGCCCAGGGATTGTCTTCTGTCTGTTTTCTCCAGTGGATCAGAGCTGTCTCTCATGCCGTTAGCAGAGGAAGCTTTACATCTGCAGTATGGAAGACGTACAGGAGGACATAAGTAGCGCTTGCAAGCTTTTAAGCATAGAGAATACAAGTGGTGCGTGCTTCTTAGCCTATCTGTGACTGCAGCAGTGGCCAGTATTGTAACGTTCTAGTTTTGGTACTTTAATTGCTGATTTTTCTTTATTGGTCTATCTTTAAGACATTGCTGCAAGTGATATTTGATAACTATGTTTTTTTATAACTTCCTTTAGTTTTGCAGAAGTTATTTTTGTAAATGTGACAGCATGCAGTACAGCCATATTAGTTATCTTCTTCAAATTGACTTCTCGGTTATTGCTGATGAAAATATCATGTTGCTATTAATCAACCATGGTTATGGCTTCCCATTATTATGCCAATATGGCTTATCTTTCTGTTGCACAAATATACTGACTCATATTATTATGGATCGCACCCACTCAAGGGCAATGGGGTACTCGGCACCGGGTCCTTTGGTTCGGGGATGTCATGCCCGTGGCCCTTTGAGGGGCATCCAGTAATGACAGGACAAAAGTTTATAGGAATAATGTTCGTGATGCCACCTGTGGTATTCGGTCAGATTTGCCAGATTGGCAAAGAAAGGTATAAATTTAGTGGAGGCGCTCTGAGAATTATTATATGAAAATTTGGCTAACGGCAACAACTCCAACCAATCATCCTGGAGATGGCTGACATAACATCTTAGATATTGTTCCAGCGTCTGGTTGGTAAGCTCAGTCTGACCATTTGTCTGGGGATGGTAAGCAGAAGAGAGACAGACATTAATATTGAGTGCAGAGCAAAACCCCTTCCAGAATCTTGAAGTGAACTGTACTCCACGGTCAGAGATGATCTCATCCAGAACCCCGTGCAACCAAAACACATTATGTATAACCAAGTTCACTGTATCTTTAGCTGAGGGGAGGCCGGTGCACGGAACAAAATGAGCAGCTTTAGTCAGGCGATCATCTACCACCATGATTGTATTCATGCCCCCCGATGTAGGCAGCTCCACAATAAAGTCCATTGATATAGACCCCCAAGGGCGGGACGGAACAGGTAATGGTTGTAGAAGACCCGTAGGTGCCATATGAGGAGTCTTGTAATGGGCACATACCTCGCAAGAGAGAACATAGTCCTTGGGCAAGTTGGCCACCAGAAGAATCGGCTCAGGAACTCTTGTGTCTTCTGTACCCCCCTGTGACCAGCCAACTTGGAGTCATGTACCAACTTGAGGATCTGCAGGCGGACGGCCTCCGGTACGTAGATACGTCGATCTCTGAACCACATGCCACCCTTAAAGACAAGATTAATATCCACAGGTGGGTTGGCCAGAAATACATCACCTTCATAGGCCTCCCTGCACTCCTTCCACAAGTCCTGATTGTGGATAACTCCGATGAAATTGGCATCAGATAGAATGGTCTTGGACGGGGCTCCAGGTACGGAATCCGCAGTATGGATTCGGGATAAAGCATCAGCCTTCCCATTACAAGAACCTGGATGGTACAAAGTTAAATTGATTTAAAAATAAGTTCCAACGAGCCTGACAAGGAGAAAGACATCTAGCAGATCTAAGGAACTCTAGATTGCGATGGTCAGTTAGCACTATAATCTGTTGTGCAGCTCCTTGCAGATGATGCCTCCATTCTTTGAAAGCCGCAATAATAGCCAGCAATTCCTTGTCTCCCACGTCGTAATTCTTCTCTGCTGAGGTTAGTCTACGGGAAAAGAAAGCACAAGGATGTAGCAGACCCTTCTCTCCAGTTCTTTGGGAGAGAATAGCCCCCAAAGCATTATCAGAAGCGTCCGCCTCCACAATGAAAGGAAGTGTTGGATCTGGGTCTATCAACAGCGGTGCTGATGTGAAACAGATCTTAAGCCGATCAAAAGCTTCTTGAGCCTGTGATGACCACTTAAAGGGCTTTTCCTTCTTTGTCAAGGAAGTAATGGGACAGACAATATCAGAAAAATTTTGAATGAAGCGTCTATAGAAATTTGCAAAACCAGTAAAACGTTGGACCTCCTTAACGTTCTTGGATACCGGCCAGTCAAGGATAGCCTGAATCTTACCAGATTCCATGTTCAGCCCCTGGGGAGAGATGATATATCCTAAGAACTGTATCTCAGAACGATGAAACTCGCATTTCTCCGGCTTAATATATAGATGGTTCTCTTTCAGACATCTTAAAACAGTTTTGACATGTTCTTCATGTTCCTGTAGAGAGTCAGAAAAGATTAGTATATTGTCCAAATAGATCAATACAAACTGGTCCAACAAATCTCTGAAAATGTCATTAGCAAGGTATTGAAATGTTGCAGGGGCGTTACAAAGCCCGAAGGGCATCACAAGAGATTCAAAGTGTCCATACCGGCATCTGAATGCTGTCTTCCACTCATCCCCTGGACGAATACGCACTAAATTATAAGCCCCACGAAGATCCAGTTTAGAGAACACCTTAGCATGGCGGACTCTTTCCAGTAATTCGGGAATCAGAGGCAAAAGGTAACGGTTTTGTACGGTTACCTTATTGAGTTCCCGATAGTCAACACAGGGTCTCAGGGTCCCATCCTTCTTCTTTACAAAAAAGATAGGTGCCCCTGCTGGTGAGGAAGAAGGACGTATGAAGCCTTTGGCCAGATTTTCATCAATATACTCTTTTAAGGCTTGAAGCTCAGGTGCCGCCAAAGGGTATACATTACCAAAAGGAATGGCTGCCCCGGGAAGCAGCTCAATGGGACAGTCATAATGCCTGTGTGGAGGAAGCTGATCTGCATTCTTCTTGTCACAGATGTCAGAGAACTCTTTATAAGCTGGAGATAAAGAAAATACCTGTACATGTGGTTCCGTAGCTGTGGACTCAGGGACAGCTTCTGTTAACGCTGAGTTGCTCCTTGTTGGGAAGATAATCTCCTTGGTCTCCCAGTTGATAATTGGGTTCTGAGAACGCAACCAAGAAATGTCTAAAATCACAGGAAAATGAGAAGAAATTAGCAAGAAAGAAAGTTGCTCCTGATGATTAGGCTCAAACAAAATTTCAAAGGGTACGGTCTCCTGATCCACAGGCCCAGAGATTAAAGGTGACCAAACCACTGTTTCCATGGTAATTGGAGAAGCTCTTTGCTGAATTTTAATACCATATTCCTTGGCAAATGTGATATCCATGAAATTGCCAACTGCACCAGAGTCAATCATAGCTGAACTGGAAATCCACTGTCCTGAACACAGGATCTTAATAGGGAGAGAACAGTGAGAGTTCTTTTCCTTCAGCTCCTTGGGGGGTGAAGTCATAGAAAGTGAATGGAATACAGCATTTAAAGGCAGGCTACATTCAGAGATGTCAGATTCATCATCACAGTTGTCATACTCCCCTATTGCTGCTAGCACCTTGTTAGGCCATCTAGGACACTTAGGACAATTGATCAAGAAGTGGTCAGACTGGCCGCAGTAGAAACATAGAATTTCACAAAGGCGATGCTCCCGGCGCTCATTGATCTCGCGCCTCTGAACGGAATCAATTTGCATGGGCACATCCTCCACCTCCCGAGAGGTTTTACCTGCAGGCTCTTTGGAAGGAAGTGAAAAGTTAGAAACACGGTTATATGCAGCAAATTTCTCCTGCCTACGCTCAGTAAGGCGAATGTCTATGCGCACACAATGCTGTATAAATGTCTCTAGCTCTTGTGGTGACTCAGAGCGGGCTAGTTCATATTTTCCAATACTAGACAAACCCCTTTTAAAAATAGGCAATTGTGCATAACTGTCCCAATTGGTATCTACCGCCAATCTCCTGAATTCAGTGGCATACTCAATAACAGAACGTTTAGCCTGGCGTAAAGACATCAAAGCAGATTCAGCGGTTGCACAGCCAGGGTCATCAAACATTAATGCCATAGCGGCCAAGAAATCATCCAAGTCATTTAACCGTGGGTCACGAGACTCAATCATCGGATTCGCCCAGGCGAGCGCTCGTGACGTCAGTAGCATTATTACACACAATACTTTGGATCTATCAGTAGGAAAACGGTCAGCATGCACATCAAAATATAGCATACAATGATTGACAAAGCCACAAAATTTGTTGCGATCACCTTTAAATCTGAATGGGGGCAACTTAGGTGGGCCAGCTGGTGGCGGTTGCCCAGAGGGTAAAGTCACTTGTGCAGCTATTTGCGTGCTTATGTCCTGAAAAGCCCGTCCATACTGAGCTGCCATGCGGTTGCTCGAGTCCTGCAAAGTTTGTTCAAACACTTGTTGATTGTGTTCAAAGCTTCCAAACTTCTTTTGCAGACCTTCCACATCTTTCTGCAGTGATCTAATTATGGAAAATACCTGCTCTAATTTGCTTTCTGCAGTCATTGTTCCAGCAGTCTCCTTTTTTTTTAGGCTAGAGTATCCTGTAATAATTATGGGGGATAACTCAGGAGACTCTGCATGCAACAAGACAACTACAGGACACAGTTTTATAAGTGGTAAAGTCTATATTATCACACGGGGATTCATCAGGTGCAGAGAAAAACTCAAGTCCACAGCACTTGGTGCAAATAATAAACGCAGTTTAGCAGTCTAGAGGAAACTTCAGAGGAAAATGCAATCAAGCAGAAAGTCTATGAAGAACAGTTATTCTTGAGGATACTTGACACGAATAAATCTTTGTCTTAGTCCAGGCACAGATAGATATGCTTATTAGGCAGTTCAAATCATATCTTAGCTCAACCAGGGAGGCTGTTGTGAACTCTGTGTTCAGGCTCCCTCTTGTGGTCACTGGTGGTATGGTGTGACTTTTGCTTTGGGCTCCCCCTGGTGGCTTTGCCTGTTATCCTGCTGGTCTCTGGCTATCAGCTGGTTCGTTATCCTCTGGGAGGTTCCTATATAGCTCTGTTTTACTTCCACTTGTTGCCGGCTGTCGATGTAATCAGTGCTACTCAGATTCCTTCTGACTACCTTGCTCCCAATCTATCCAGGACAAGCTAAGTTTTGTTTGCTCTTTTTTTGATCAGCAGTGTTTATCATGTTTTCTGTTCCAGCTCGCTTGCTGGTTGCTCTAGTGGGCTGAGTTTCTCCCCACACACCGTTAGTTGGTGTGTGGGTTTTTGAAATCTCAGGATGGATATTTTGCAAGGGTTTTTTATTGATCGCATAGACCCCTGCTCTATTTTCTGCTTTCTAGTACTAGTGGGCCTCTTTTGCTGAATCTGATTTCATCCCTATGTATGTGCCTTCTTCTTACTTCACCGTTAATATTTGTTGGGGGCTTCTATATCTTTGGGGATTATTTCTCTGGAGGCAAGCGAGGTCTTTCTTTCTCTTTAGGGGTAGCTAGTTCCTCAGGCTGGCTCGAGACGTCTAGGAATTTTTTAGGCACGTTCACCGGCTACCTCTAGTTGTTTTGGATAGGTTCAGATTTGCGATCAGTCCAGTTACCATCTCCCTAGAGCTCGTCCTTAGTTTAATCACTTGCTGATCTATTTGTGATCCTCAGCCACTAGGGATCATAACAGGAGGCCTGGTTAATAGTCTCAGGTTATTGCAAAGCAGAAACAGCTTACATGTCCAGCAAATGCAGATGGAAGTAAACACAAACAGCAGATGAAGGAGGATTACTGGAAACTTGTGTATGCAGCAGGAGCTCAGAGCAGAGTAGCAGGATCACCACACAGGTTCACAGGAGCAGGTATATAGCCAGGGAGTAATCAGAGGTCAGGAGCTGGATGCAAGGCAGAATACTCTAGCACAGACTGAAGGCTGGGGTGGAGTTTTATAGCAGGAAGACACAGTGCACATGAGACCAAAGACGCCATCTTGGAAAAGGGCAGTAATGCACAAAAGGTAAAAAATGTTCAGAGTCCTGACATTAGGGGTCCACTGGGGTGATGTTATGGCAGCTAGATGGTATACCTTCCCACAGGTGAAGTGTATCCCCAGGGCTTCCCAGAAGTGTAGATGGTGAATGGTGTGAGGCGCAGTGAAGAACGATGACACAAGGTTGCAGTCTCTTTACCTTTTACTGAAGGCTTCAGTGTCCACAGTCCTGGGTGCCGGATCACAGAGTAGGCAGAATCCGGCTAGTCTGAAGGCAAATTCAGAGTCTCCTTATCCAGGTGGAATGCAATAGCCTTCCTATGCGCACAGTAACACAGTAGGTCCTCACTTGCTTAAGCTCTAATAAGGTCCTCACTGTTATTACTTTTCTCTCTCTGGTCCCCGTGGTCGGATAGAACAAAACCCGTATGACTGATGGCCTGAAGCTTGTTTATAGGGACCCTAGAGACGCCCCGACCCCACAAGTTGCCACTGTGTCTTCTTAGGTATTAAGGTCGAGCAGCCAACTTGGAATTGACTGTCCTGCCAGTCTCTGAAGCAATGGCGTAGAGCAATTTACTCCCTCGGTATCCTGGCTACTGAATCGCGCACCAGAAGGATGCCGCTTCTCTCAGCCACTATCCACTCTGGTATCCACTTGTTGCTATGCCTTTGTTTCTCACTCACTACAACACGCTTCCTTTCAATGTCTCTCTCTTTGGATGCTGCCACACGTGGGGCAGGCGCAGCTCCGTGGACCCTCGTCCTCCTCAGACCTCAGTCTGGATCTGGCTGGAACCCACTCCAGTAAGCTTCTGCCAAACTCCGTCCAGATCTGACTGTCTGTACGAAGCCCAGTCAGCTTCTGTCTAACTTCCTAATGAACCCACCAATTTTACCTATCTGTGAGGAGTGGCCTAATAGATAGAACCTTTGCTCCCCCTGGTGGACTGGAGTGTGAAGTGTGTGGTGTGTCATTGTGATACCTGGACAGGAGATCTCCTTTATTGCCTCCAGACATAATATCACTCCCCATGGTGGAGGAATAATACTACTGCAGCAACCAGGACTCTGGGTCGCTGCACTTAATCTAGGCCTAGTATCCTAGTATATCCCCTCCATACACCTTACATGACGATTGTTGGCCGGCAGATTTATCAACCAATTCTCCAATACACCGGAGGGATGTTCTCTGAGAGAGACTGTCTGACATCTCTGATGGCAGCTCATCTAAGGAATGTCAGTCCAAAATCGAACATGCCAGATGCTTCACCCCCCCAACAGTCATCTGTGCGGGGAACCCATACACAATAGTGTTGGCCAAGAATAACTTCTGTGCCGATTCGTGCCTCCTCTGTTTCCGCTTTGAAGTTGAGCAGCAGTGCACTTTTGTTGCTTGTGAGGTGTGATAGCCAGAGACCTGTTTTTTTCCCTGGGGCTTTTGGTGCTGCTTTTTTAAGGAAGCTATGGGGTTAATTGTGGTCTGTTTTTTCACCATTCACTATTTCCTGAGAGCTCTGGCAGGGCAATCCTCTATTTAAACCCCTGTAGCTCTGACACTACTGCCAGGCAATAGTATTGCTGTCCTGCTGAATATTGTAGTGCCCTGATCTTGTTGTTTGTTTTGTTTGTTTCTTTTTTTTCTACCTCGGATAGACTTCTGACTACCCGCTTGCTTTAGGAATTTGTCTCTGATGTGACTTATTGGCTTTGACTTTGCTTGACAACCCTTCTTGCCAAATTGTGCCCCCCGAAGAGCAGCTTTCTCTGTGGCCTTTGTCCAGGGACCCCTGTGTAAGTCCAGATCCCTTTACCAAGGTTAAAGGATGAAGGCTAGAGTAACCCCTGTGCTCTAGGAAATGGAGAAGCTTGGGATAAGCCTGTTCAAGGTAGCCATTTTGTAGCGGTCAGGTGATATTACGAGCAGTGCTCGCATGACACTGAATCAAAAAAAAAAAAAAAAAAGACAAAAAAGTTTAAAAAAAACACAAGTTTAAAAAAAAATGAAAAACCATTAAAAAAAATCCCAATATAAAGAACATGCTATGTATTCGCTTTTATTATGGCTTTTGTACTTTAAAGAAAAGCTTTCAACCTTCCACTTATATATTGTAGTTTTGCTAAGAAATGATTCATTAGGAAGTTTCAGGGATAGTTTAATGAATGAGCTTCCACGTACTATAGCCTACAGCCCAGTTCATCAACACTGCAACAGCCAACTATTCTGATTAACATATTAATGAATGTCTGATACTTCAATGGAATAATGAGCAGGGTCCAGGGATACTAAGATATTAAAGGTAACAAGTCAAATGGTTTTACTTCACACTACCACATTATATGTATGCAAATTTCATCCTACTAGTTATCTGGGTGGTCCCATTCCTATGGCTGGTCTAATTTATGAACTTGGTGGCTTAACTGACAACCCTAAAAGGGGTCAGACTTCATAAAGTCACTACTGAGACTTGTGCTCCACTGAGTTACATTTCAAAAGCACACACATTGAAGTTGAGTGTACTTTCACCTCCTTCTGCATGCGCAATGATGCTGCAAAACTAAATGAAGAAGAAATGCAGTGAGCACTTAAAGGTGGGACCGGTGCACCCAACATCAGTACACATACACATGAAACAGGACTCTACAAAGCATGTGCTCCATTTTAGGAGCCATTCAGTGATGTTTAAAAGGGTTGCTAGTGTAAATTGAAAAGTCTGCAGTCATTCTGTGTGAATCCTCACAGTGTGGGCACTGTGTGTTGTGAGGATTCTTTGGTGCTGGAGTTGAGAACATACATACTTCCAGTCACATTTGGACTAAACATGTTCGGCTTACTCAACTCACTTGTATTGAGGAAGCTGTGCACGTCTAGTCAGGAAGTGGCTGCATTTACAGTGGTTTGAAAAAGTATTCACCCCCTTCATTTTTTACCCATTTTGTTACATTTCATGTAATCAGCACTAAATAGTCTAAGTTGGTGAAGTGAAATGAGAAAAACATAGACATAAATTTAATTTATAGGATCAAATAACTAAAAATTGGCATGTTCATACAGTATATAGTCTTACAAAAATTGTAAGACTAGTTTTGAGCTTGCCAAAAGACATGTGGGAGACTCCTCAAATGTATGTAGGAAGGTGCTGTGGTCAAATGTGCCCAAATTTAACATTTTGGACATCAAGATAAACGCTTTGTCTGGCGCCAAACCAACGCAGCTGACACGATCATGCTGTGTGGTGGGGATGTTTTTTGGCAACAGGGGCAGGGAAAATAGTCCCATGAACAAAACTTCTTTCAGTTTGTCAGTGTTTTGATATTGGGATGGAGTGACACCTTCCAACATGACAATGACCCAAAGCATAATGCTAAAGCAACACTCTAGTGGTTGAAGGGGAAACGTGTAAATGTTTTGGAGTGGCCTAGTCAAAGCCCAGACCTTAATCCAATTGAGAATCTCTGGTCAGACTTGAAGATTGCTGTTCACCAGAGGAAACCATCTAACTTGAAGGAGCAGAGGTACTTTTGCCTTGAGAAATGGGCAAAAAATGCCAGTGGCCAAATGTGGATAGCTCATAGAGACTCATCCAAATTGACTTGCAGCTGTAATTGCTGCAAAAAGATGCTCTACAAAGAACTGACTTTAGGGTGATGAATAGTTATACACACTGAAGTATTCAGTTATTTTGTCCTATTTCTTGTTTGTTTCACAATAAAAAGAAATCCAAATGTGCACAATGGTAGGCATGTTTTTTACATGAACTGATGCAAACGCTACAAAAAAATTGAAATTCCAGGTTGTGAGGTAGTAAAGCACCAAAAATGACAAAGAGGGTGAATACTTTCAAAAGCCGCCGTATGTAAATCACATACTTGCGGTTACACACCCACCACTCCCGGCACCAGCATCGGAGAATCCTAACAGCACAGTGTACACAATGTGAGGATTCACAAGTCTGCAGTCACATAGAATGACTGCAGACTTGTACCATAAGACAGGACAACCCCTTTAACAGGCAACATTATAATAAGATAATGATTATTTCCTCTTCACTTTTTAAATATTATTGCTGAATAATGTGGAATCATTGATGCATTAAAATTTTCCACAATATTAATCATTAATAAGAAATCAGAGCTGGACATGTTGTCATCAGATTCTAAGCTCACAATTCATCAAAGTGATTATAACAGAATTCTGATGTAAATTGCTTTAAAAAGTCACAAATTATTTGCTTAATACTGAGTTGGGCAAAAATGTGTAACATTTCTTCTTAATTATGCCAGACGTAAATTCAGTAGGCCCAGAGACATAGACTATTATCTTGATGTTGACTTTTGAGTTGAGGTTTGTTGTAACTAAGGGTACTGTCACACAGTACCATTTTGATCGCTACGACGGTACGATTCGTGACGTTCTAGCGATATCGTTACGATATCACAGTGTCTGACACGCAGCAGCGATCAGGGACCCTGCTGAGAATCGTACGTCGTAGCAGATCGTATAGAACTTTCTTTCGTCGCTTGATCACCCGCTGACATCGCTGGATCGTTGTGTGTGACAGCGATCCAGCGATGTGTTCGCTTGTAACCAGGGTAAACATCGGGTAACTAAGCGCAGGGCCGCGCTTAGTAACCCGATGTTTACCGTGGTTACCAGCGTAAACGTAAAAAAAACAAACAGTACATACTTACATTCCGGTGTCTGTCCTCCGGCGTCTCAGCTTCTCTGCAGTGTGAGCGCCATAGCCGGAAAGCGAGCACAGCGGTGATGTCTGACGTCACCGCTGTGCTTTCCGGCTATGGCGCTTACACAGTGCAGAGAAGCTGAGACGCCGGAGGACAGACACCGGAATGTAAGTATGTACTGTTTGTTTTTTTTACGTTTACGCTGGTAACCAGGGTAAACATCGGGTTACTAAGCGCGGCCCTGCGCTTAGTTACCCGATGTTTACCCTGGTTACTGGGGACTTCGGCATCGCTCCAGCGCCGTGATTGCAACGTGTGACCGCAGTCTACGACGCTGGAGCGATAATCATACGATCGCTGCGACGTCACGGATCGTGCCGTCGTAGCGATTAAAATGGTATTGTGTGACAGTACCCTTAAGGTGTCTGCTATCTTTGCAAGACAGGGACACTGGGTAGTTAAACAATGACTGTTTGCTAAATATGTTGATTCACCATTATGTGGCTTGTTGACCTGCTAAACAAAGAAGAACGAACTATGCAGATTGATTAAATACTCAATGAGAGTTAAACTCATCCCACCTCCCCCTGAACTGTGGATGATGGCTTGAAGTACTATATGAGGGGGATATGTCTCTGAATTAGAGAGACTTTACAAAACCACAGTCAGGAACATTCTACAGCATCTAAGTTTAGGGGGCCAAGGCCCTGGTTGGAAGAATCCAGTTTGGAACAATCAGGTCATCTGGCCACATACCTTACTGATGTTAGTCAGCTTCCTAAGCTTGTCATTACCTTCACTCTGTGGGTGCCCACCAAAAGAGGAGGACAACTGGTGGGGCTATTTGGCACTGGAAGCCCCGAAGTCACACACCGCTGATCTAATCCCGGTGTGTGAGCATAAGAGTGAGACTCTGTAATTTTTCATCATTTTGGGCATTTTGCTGGGACTGTTCTATATGCTATTGTTGTTTCTTTGAGTCAATAAAAGTATTGCCACACTGCTTTACCCTTACCCTCACCCTGTGTTGTCTGAGTAGCATTCCACCCATGATAAAAGGAGAGTGGGCATTCAGTGGGATGAGCCCTGGTCCATTTGATCTTGGGACAGTGGACAAGAGCACCAATTGACCCCTGGGTCTCCACAGGGCATTTGATTTCACATCCCCTCATCAAGTTGTTCACGCTGGTCTTGATAAATTGAGGCTTATGGGTTTTTTCTGTAAGTTCAAGTGTTTCTATCACAGCATACAAATAAAAAGTATGTTTTATCAATTGAAATACATAATAAAGGTCTAGACTAACAATGATTTTAATATGAATTGTTAAAGTTGTACTCCAGTTCCTAACACTTGACAGCACATCCTTAAAAGTGTGGTCCAAAACACAAATTCATTTTCATTTTAAATGCCTATATACAGTTGAAACCAGAAGTTTTCATACACTATATAAAAAGACACATATGCATGTTTTTCTCAATATCTGACATGAAATCAGAATAAACTTTTCCCCTTTTTAGGGCAATTAGGATTACCATAATTATTAATACTTACCAAATGCCAGTATAATGAGAGGCACATGAGAGATCATGAGAGATCTTAAGCTTCGCCCCTTTTTTATAAATGTTATCTTAGTCCGTGCTTTTTAATATTTATGTGTGTTCTTCCAATTGTTATGTTTATTATTTTTGCTTACATTTTACTTTTTTTGTATTTCATGTATATATTTTACGTTTATGATGTTCAATTATTTTGGGCTGGTCTTCCTCCTACTTCAAGTGGGCCTTTTTGGGACACATCATTTTGGACATGGAATTCCTCATTTAGTTTGAAGAATTGCGTTCTCTTTGGATATGCTAACTTCCACAGTCACCTCTCACGCTTTTAATATATAGTTCTTGTATTGTATTTTATACTTATTTCTTGCTTTTGTATAATCGGCAGTGATTGTGCCCATACATGTTACCACATTCGCACTTTAATATGCATAATATATATACTATTTGCACTTTATTGTCTATCTGATTGATAGAATTATTATCTTTTTATACACTTTTGTATTATCTTATTGTTATGACACCCACTTTAGATTTGTCCCTGTCTGCTCGTGCGCATGCAGGCTGACTCCGGGTTGATCGGCGCCGCCGACGGTGTCCTTCCGGGCTGGGCTGTGTCCGGGACCGGGATCCCCGCTGATGTATTCACATGGGCGGGGCCCCGCACTCGGTCCGTCCTGCCTGATGACACCCTCGGTGATGCCGACACCTTGGTTGTGTCAGCACTTCATGCGCCGCCTAGAAGCAGTGCATTAGGGTACCTTCTGATTGGCTAGCCCGCCCTTTTTAAGATAGCTCCTTTCACTTGGAAGCCACTCCCCCGGAAGAAGGCTTGAGCGCCGAAACGCATGTAGGGGACGGTGGGCTACAGAGGGCTTCAGGCACTTACAGGTAATTATCATGAACGATTGATCCTTATTTGATATCCCCTTGGTTGTGGGCTCAGAGTCAGTTTACAGCCCCTCTGTTGTTTGGTCTGAGGTGTGCGCATATATTTTGGGTCTTGTACATGTATTACTACTTGACACACCATGGAGCAATCCTACTAATCTGTACTATACATACCTGTTGGTGCCTGACTTCCCTGTGTTTCTCCACGCATTGGCTATTCCCCTGTCACATCCCTTGGATTTTTTATGTATTTTCATTGTAATAAAATTGTATACTTTTAATCTTTGGTTTCTGGTGGTGTGTATCTTATGATTGGAGTTCTATTGTTTGCTGCACTGAACCCTATCCTTACTTTGGTTCCACATCTATATTTTATCTGTGTATGTGGATATTGGCCTTGTATATAGGCTTTATTATAGCCCTGATGAAGAGAGGAGATACCTCTCGAAACGCGTTGGTTAATTTCCCTAACCGAGCCTCCGTCCTCGCTCATCTGTGACGTCACATTTTAGCTCCGCCCCCTCGCGCGCCGCATCCCAGCGTTGCTCACGGCCGGTGCACACAGGCAGCGGGCGCCTCCTGTGTACTCCTGAGGCCCCCGACCATAGCGCTCCACACACTAAACACTCCGCCTCCCGGGCAGTAACTCCCGAACACCACACTCCAGCTTGGTTCCATCTACTACCCGGTGGGTCCTGCACAGCCCTCCCCCTTATCTACAACCTTGCAAGTAAGTGTGCCTTCTTACCAACTACTCTAAACACGCTACATTGGGGTACATACACCTGTTTATTATCCAGGGTATTTTAACTACACCCTATATGTGTTTGTCTGCATACTACAGAGACTTCATACTACACCGGTAACACGGTATCGGTACCTCTTTTCACTGGCAGCAATTCCTAAAGCGCCAAAACCCGGCAAAGCTTTAGTGGACTATCTATTCTAAACAAACTCCCTTCTACGGGCCCTACAGTGCATTGCACGCAATAGCACCTGTAAGTACATCCTTACACCCTAATCGCATCACATATATATTTATCTACTCCCAAATTACTTGAACCACTATTTCAGCTCTCCCAACAGCTGCATCAACAAGCAGGATTTCCTGATCAACCTACGCATGTCAGATCTTTTTGTAGCAAACAAGTGAGTACTGGAATATTATATATATATATTTTTTGGGACTATTCACCCTGCTACATCTCCTCTTAGTTCAGCTAGCGCGGCGATTATCTCACTTTATCTACTAGTCTCTTTATTATCTTACTGTGTTTTTTTTCACAGATTTTTTCTAGGCCCATGGATTATAAAACCAGGGATGCTGCCTGGCAAATACAAGTTGCGCAGGTTTTTGACAGTGGGTCTGCCAGCACGGCAATAGGTGACAGTGGGGATATTAATATTCTACAATCTCAAATTAAAAGGCTATTACATAAGCGTACCAAATTATGGTGGAACAGGGCCTTTTTGGAAAACTACCAGAGGAAAAATATAATTCCACGTGGGTTACGTATCCAGGTTTTCCCCTCGTTTCCAGTAACCATTGAATTATTCATGACTAAATGGGAGGAGATATGTACTAAGGCCTCATCTCAGTTTATGGAATTACTTTTTGAGTTGAATAAGAAATCGGTTGTAACCTTGGAAACTGAAATTGATGACTTATTCCTTGAGTTTAAGAAAGTGGCATCTATAGACATGATTACAGCTTTCAACAGTAGTTTGGATAAAACTTCAGCTGATTGGGAAACTCAAATTAAAACCAGTCAGGCAAAAAAACTTCTTCGTGATAGTACAGATTTCCAACGGAAAACTGCCTTCAGGTGGAAAAGATCAGTACCGTTTAATAGGAGCCATAGATCTCCTTCTGTTTCCTCTGTGTCCTCATCTGGTGAGACTTCAGACACTTCTCAACGATCCATGCAGACTCGTTTTGGTACTTTGAATAAAAGAAAATGGGATCAAAAATCTAAGGCTAATAAACGTGGCCAACCTCTTCTTCATCAAGGAGATACCCCCAAGGTAATCAACCTATCTGAGCATACTCTGAGTACTGATGACTGATGAGGTATCGGTGCTTTCTAAAGGCCTTGCTTTTTCTCCTAGCTTGCGGTTTGATCCGTTTGTGGCCCTTCACATGTTTGCCCGGTCTCTGATTTTCAAAAAATGGCACCACAGTGAGGAGATTAAGCAAGCCTTTCCCCTACTCGAAGGACAACTTGCACTACAGACACTAGAAGAATTGGCAATTGAGCATTCTAATCCCACTTTAGGTAGGTTACCACCATCACTTCGCCCTAGGTCCACAAAGTTCCCGCCCTTGTCACTATGTCCTAATGTAGAGATCTTTGTTAAATTGGTCTCCCATGAATTTGATGGGATTCCTGTATTGACATGTTGTAACAACCTGACTAGGGCTGAATCCTTGGGTCTTAGGAGGTTGAAGGGTCTCAAGGACGTTCTCTTTAAACCAGCTGACAAGGGCGGGAACATTGTGATTTGGCCATCAAAAATGTACCTTGCTGAAGCATACCGCCAACTTAGGGTTTCTTCTTGCTATAAGAAATTAACATTTAACCCTCTTGTCTCCTATAAGGATGAATTGTTAAAAATCATGCAAAGAGCGGTTAATGACGGTGTCATAACCCCGCAGGTGCGGGATGTGCTGGTTGTTAAAAATCCATGTATTGCAACACTGTACCTCCTCCCTAAGGTTCACAAGAACATACACAATCCTCCAGGTAGGCCAATAATCTCTGGGGTGGGTGGGCTTATGGAGGGCATCAGCAAATATATTGATTCGTTCCTCAGGCCCCTGGTGGAGACTATCCCCTCATATTTGAGGGATACCTCAGATTTTCTTAAAAAGATTGACTCCGTCCACATTGATGAAGATATGATCTTGGTTACGTGTGACGTTGAGTCCCTGTACACCAGTATTCACCACCAGGATGGCTTGAGGGCGGTATCTTATTTTCTGTCCATGACTAGCTTCTCCTCCAGTGACAATGATTTTGTTCTTGTTCTTTTGCAATTTTTGTTGACACACAACTTCTTTTTATTTAATGGGTCCTTCTACCTGCAGCTCCAGGGGACTGTGATGGGCGCGGCCTGTGCGCCCGCCTACGCAAATCTCTTCCTGGGGCTGTGGGAGAGGGACCTATTCTCATCAGATCGGGGTACATCAATGGAGCGGGTCATTTTTTGGGCCCACTACATTGATGACATATTCCTGATCTGGCGGGGGTCTCCAACTGATTTACAAAATTTTGTTACAGATTTGAATAGGAATGATTTAAATATACGTTTAACATTTAAATTTGATTTGAATATGATTGATTTTCTAGATGTCACTGTGAGGAGAGGTATGGACGGAGTTTTGGTTGCCGATGCCTTCCGTAAGGACACGGCAGTTAATTCTGTCTTGCATGCGTCTTCTTCCCATCCTCCCCATGTGATTAACTCTGTTCCAACTGGCCAATTCCTTAGAATTAGAAGGATCTGCTCATCAGATGAGGACTTTGAGGCTCAAGCCAAGGAAATGACCAATCGGTTTTTGAATAGAGGTTATAGCAAAAGGTGCCTGAAAAGAGCATATAACCGGGCCAGGAACACTCGAAGACATCAGCTTCTTTATTCAACCACGAAGGCCAGGGACAATTCTCAGGTAAAATTGATTACCCAATACCACTCGCAATGGAGTAAGATGCAGGATGTATTGGTCAAATATTGGCCAATACTCCTTGCTGATCCCGTGTTGAGGCAATATTTACCTGATCGGCCATCGGTTACAGCCAGGCGATCACGTAATTTAGGTGACCACCTGGTAAGAAAATACTTTACACCTCAGACTCCGCCTCCCCTCTTTTCCTCTGGTCGGCCACCCCGCATTGTGCCGTGGGGGTGTAAGCCTTGTGGCAATTGTGTGGCGTGCCCTAACATTATTCACGCTAGGGACTTTTCCTCCTCAGATGGTCGCAATTTCACCATCACACAAACTATTATGTGCTCAACCACCATGGTAGTGTACTATGCTTCATGTCCTTGCAACAAAGCATATGTTGGTCTCTCAACAAGAGCCCTCAAAGTCCGAACACGTGAACACGTTAGAGACATCTTAGCGGCTGTCAAAGAGGATAATGTGGAGTCCCTTAAAACCATTCCATGCCATTTCAAGGCCTTTCATACCTGTGATCCTTCGGGTTTTAAGGTTAAAGGCATTGACCGCATTGTTTCGAACGCTCGAGGGGGTAATTTGGGCCACCTATTGGCACAGAGGAAGGCTTTCTGGATTTGGAAACTGCGCACCGTACACCCTCATGGCCTTATTGAGATCTTAAGCTTTGCCCCTTTTTTATAAATGTTATCTTAGTCCGTGCTTTTTAATATTTATGTGTGTTCTTCCAATTGTTATGTTTATTATTTTTGCTTACATTTTACTTTTTTTGTATTTCATGTATATATTTTACGTTTATGATGTTCAATTATTTTGGGCTGGTCTTCCTCCTACTTCAAGTGGGCCTTTTTGGGACACATCATTTTGGACATGGAATTCCTCATTTAGTTTGAAGAATTGCGTTCTCTTTGGATATGCTAACTTCCACAGTCACCTCTCACGCTTTTAATATATAGTTCTTGTATTGTATTTTATACTTATTTCTTGCTTTTGTATAATCGGCAGTGATTGTGCCATACATGTTACCACATTCGCACTTTAATATGCATAATATATATACTATTTGCACTTTATTGTCTATCTGATTGATAGAATTATTATCTTTTTATACACTGTTGTATTATCTTATTGTTATGACACCCACTTTAGATTTGTCCCTGTCTGCTCGTGCGCATGCAGGCTGACTCCAGGTTGATCGGCGCTGCCAACGGTGTCCTTCCGGGCTGGGCTGTGTCCGGGACCGGGATCCCCGCTGACGTATTCACGTGGGCGGGGCCCCGCACTCGGTCCGCCCAGCCTGATGACGCCCTCGGTGACGCCGACACCTTGGTTGTGTCGGCGCTTCATGCGCCGCCTAGAAGCAGTGCATTAGGGTACCTTCTGATTGGCTAGCCCACCCTTTTTAAGATAGCTCCTTTCACTTGGAAGCCACTCCCCCGGAAGAAGGCTTGAGCGCCGAAACGCACGTAGGGGACGGTGGGCTACACAGGGCTTCAGGCACTTACAGGTAATTATCATGAACAATTTATCCTTATTTGATATCCCCTTGCTTGTGGGCTCAGAGTCAGTTTACAGCCCCTCTGTTGTTTGGTCTGAGGTATGTGCCTATATTTTGGGTCTTGTACATATATTACTACTTGACACACCATGGAGCAATCCTACTAATCTGTACTATACATACCTGTTGGTGCCTGACTTCCTTGTGTTTCTCCACGCATTGGCTATTCCCCTGTCACATCCCTTGGATTTTTTATGTATTTTCATTGTAATAAAATTGTATACTTTTAATCTTTGGTTTCTGGTGGTGTGTATCTTATGATTGGAGTTCAATTATACTAGAATAGTAGATGACTGGAAAATAACAATGACTGCAATTCAGATAGGTAATTTAGAGAAAATATGAGGAAATATTATTTGCATAATAATTTGGAACACAGTGTATATAGTCTTACAAAAATTGTAAGACTAGTTTTGAGCTTGCCAAAAGACATGTGGGAGACTCCTCAAATGTATGTAGGAAGGTGCTATGGTCAAATGTGCCCAAATTTAACATTTTGGACATCAAGATAAACGCTTTGTCTGGCGCCAAACCAACGCAGCTGACACCATCATGCTGTGTGGTGGGGATGTTTTTTGGCAAAAGGGACAGGGAAAATAGTCCCATGAACAAAACTTCTTTCAGTTTGTCAGTGTTTTGATATTGGGATGGAGTGACACCTTCCAACATGACAATGACCCAAAGCATAATGCTAAAGCAACACTCTAGTGGTTGAAGGGGAAACGTGTAAATGTTTTGGAGTGGCCTAGTCAAAGCCCAGACCTTAATTCAATTGAGAATCTCTGGTCAGACTTGAAGATTGCTGTTCACCAGAGGAAACCATCTAACTTGAAGGAGAAGAAGTACTTTTGCCTTGAGAAATGGGCAAAAAATCCCAGTGGCCAAATGTGGATAGCTCATAGAGACTCATCCAAATTGACTTGCAGCTGTAATTGCCGCAAAAAGATGCCCTACAAAGTACTGACTTTAGGGTGATGAATAGTTATACACACTGAAGTATTCAGTTATTTTGTCCTATTTCTTGTTTGTTTCACAATAAAAAGAAATCCAAATGTGCACAATGGTAGGCATGTTTTTTACATGAACTGATGCAAACCCTACAAAAAAATTGAAATTCCAGGTTGTGAGGTAGTAAAGCACCAAAAATGACAAAGAGGGTGAATACTTTCACAAGCCGCTGTATGTAAATCACATACTTGCGGTTACACACCCACCACTCCCGGCACCAGCATCGGAGAATCCTAACAGCACAGTGTACACAATGTGAGGATTCACAAGTCTGCAGTCACATAGAATGACTGCAGACTTGTACCATAAGACCGGACAACCCCTTTAACAGGCAACATTATAATAAGATAATGATTATTTCCTCTTCACTTTTTAAATATTATAGCTGATTAATGTGGAATCATTGATGCATTAAAATTTTCCACAATATAAATCATCAATAAGAAATCAGAGCTGGACATGTTGTCATCAGATTCTAAGCTCACTATTCATCAAAGTGATTATAACAGAATTCTGATGCAAATTGCTTTAAAAAGTCACAAATTATTTGCTTAATACTGAGTTGGGCAAAAATGTGTAACATTTCTTCTTAATTATGCCAGACATAAATTCAGTAGGCCCAGAGACATAGACTATTATCTTGATGTTGACTTTTGAGTTGAGGATTGTTGTAACTAAGGGTACCGTCACACAATGCCATTTTTATCGCTACAACGGTACGATTCGTGACGTTTTAGCGATATCGTTACGATATCGCAGTGTCTGACACGCAGCAGCGATCAGGGACCCTGCTGAGAATCGTACGTCGTAGCAGATCGTATGGAACTTTCTTTCGTCGCTTGATCACCCGCTGACATCGCTGGATCGTTGTGTGTGACAGCGATCCAGCGATGTGTTCGCTTGTAACCAGGGTAAACATCGGGTAACTAAGCGCAGGGCCGCGCTTAGTAACCCGATGTTTACCCTGGTTACCAGCGTAAACGTAAAAAAAACAAACAGTACATACTCACATTCCGGTGTCTGTCCTCCGGCATCTCAGCTTCTCTGCACTGTGAGCGCCGGCAAGCCGGAAAGCGAGCACAGCGGTGACGTCTGACGTCACCGCTGTGCTTTCCGGCTATGGCGCTTACACAGTGGAGAGAAGCAGAACGCCGGGGGACAGACACCGGAATGTAAGTATGTACTGTTTGTTTTTTTTACGTTTACGCTGGTAACCAGGGTAAACATCGGGTTACTAAGCGCGGCCCTGCGCTTAGTAACCCGATGTTTACCCTGGTTACCCGGGGACCTCGGCATCGCTCCAGCGCCGTGATTGCAACGTGTGACCGCAGTCTACGACGCTGGAGCGATAATCATACGATGCTGCGACGTCACGGATCGTGCCGTCGTAGCGATAAAAATGGCATTGTGTGACGGTACCCTTAAGGTGTCTGCTATCTTTGCAAGACAGGGACACTGGGTAGTTAAACAATGACTGTTTGCCAAATATGTTGATTCACCATTATGTGGCTTGTTGACCTGCTAAACAGAGAAGAACGAACTATGCAGATTGATTAAATACTCAATGAGAGTTAAACTCATCCCACCTCCCCCTGAACTGTGGATGATGACTTGAAGTACTATATGAGGGGGATATGTCTCTGAATTAGAGAGACTTTACAAAACCACAGTCAGGAACATTCTACAGCATCTAAGTTTAGGGGGCCAAGGCCCTGGTTGGAAGAATCCAGTTTGGAACAATCAGGTCATCTGGCCACATACCTTACTGCTGTTAGTCAGCTTCCTAAGCTTGTCATTACCTCCACTCTGTGGGTGCCCACCAAAAGAGGAGGACAACTGGTGGGGCTATTTGACACTGGAAGCCCCGAAGTCACACACCGCTGATCTAATCCCGGTGTGTGAGCATAAGAGTGAGACTCTGTAATTTTTCATCATTTTGGGCATTTTGCTGGGACTGTTCTATATGCTATTGTTGTTTCTTTGAGTCAATAAAAGTATTACCATACTGCTTTACCCTTACCCTCAACCTGTGTTGTCTGAGTAGCATTCCACCCACGATAAAAATGAGCCCTGGTCCATTTGATCTTGGGACAGTGGACAAGAGCACCAATTGACCCTGGGTCTCCACAGGGCATTTGATTTCACATCCCCTCATCAAGTTGTTCACGCTGGTCTTGATAAATTGAGGCTTATGTTTTTTTTCTGTAAGTTCAAGTGTTTCTATCACAGCATACAAATAAAAAGTATGTTTTATCATTTGAAATACATAATAAAGGTCTAGACTAACAATGATTTTAATATGAATTGTTAAAGCTGTACTCCAGTTCCTAACACTTGACAACACATCCTTAAAAAGTGTGGTCCAAAACACAAATTCATTTTCATTTTAAATGCCTATATACAGTTGAAATCAGAAGTTTTCATACACTATATGAAAAGACACATATGCATGTTTTTCTCAATATCTGACATGAAATCAGAATAAACCTTTCCCGTTTTAGGTCAATTAGGATTACCATAATTATTAATACTTACCAAATGCCAGAATAATGAGAGGCACATTGGGGATCTCCTTCCACAAGCTTCTCACAGTAGATAGTCGGAATTTGGGCCCATTCCTCCTGACAAAACTGGTGTTCCTGATCCAGGTTTGTAGGTCTCCTTGCTTGCACCTGCTTTGCCTATAAATTTTAAATAGGATTGAGGTCAGGGCTTTCTGATGGCCACTCCAAAACATTGATTTTGTTATCCTTAAGCCATTTTGTTATCATTTTGGCAGCATGCTTCTGGTCATTGTTCATTTGAAGACCCATTTCAGTATTGCCACATAATATTTTCTCATGATGTCATCTATTTTGTGAAGTGCACCAGTCCCTCCTGCAGCAAAACAACCCCACAACAAGATGCTGTCACCCCTGTGTTTCACAGTTGGGATGGTGTTCTTAGGCTTCCGCGCTTCTCCCTTTTTCCTCCACATGTAACAATGGTCATTATGCCCAAAAAGTTCACTTTTAGTTTAATCAGACCACAGGACATGTCTCTGAAAATTAAGGTATTTGTTCCTGTGTGCATTTGCAAACATTACTCTGACTTTTTTATGTTTCTTTTGGAATAATGGCTTCTTCCTTGCAGAGTGGCCTTTCAGTCCATTTTGATAGAGTACTTGTTTCACTGCAGATATTGACACAATCTTACCAGCTTCCACCATTATCTTCACAAGGTCTTTTGCTTTTGACCTTGGGTTGATATGCACATGTCGGACCAAAGTACATTCATCTCTGGGACACAGAGCCCAACTCCTTCCTTCCGGTATGATGGTTTGACATTACTATCTTCTTTGTACTTGCATATAATTGTTTGCACAGATGAACGAGGCACCTTCAGATATCTTGAAATTGTACCCAAGGATGAGCTAGACTTGTGCAAGTACACAATTCTCTTTCTGATATCTTGGCTTATTAGACTTTCCCATGATGCTACAGGTGTACATTAAAATACATCCACAGTTGTGTCTCTAGTAAACTCAGATGTTGTCAAAAAACCTGTCAGAAGCTTCCAAATACATGACATCATCATATGGGCAGTCCAGAATTGTTTAAAGGTACAGTAATCTTTGTGTATGTAAGCTTTTGACTTTGCCAGTAATTAATAATAAAAATGCCTTAAACATTCTCTCTCTCTCTCATTATCCTGGCATTTGTCAAATATTAATAATTATGGTAATCCTAATTGACCTAAAATGGGAAAGGTTTGTTCTGATTTCATGTTAGATATTGAGAAAAACACGCATATGTGTCTTATTATATAGTGTCTGTAAACTTCTGGTGTCAACTGTATTTAATGCCACAATCTAATATATTTTCTAATATACTTATATTTAAAAATCCCTGTATTTCCCCAACTACACTATCTTTATTTGTATTATTTTTTCTTCTTTCTTTTCGATGATACTTTGTTTGAGAATTTGACTACATGCTGGGATAAGGTCACTGCTGTAGCCCCTGCCCCCTCCCTGAAACAAAGAGTCATTAGTAACATCCCATTCAGGGTCTGGGCTAGCCCCTACTCTACTGAGCATGTTTCGGTTGTCAATTTTGAAAGATTCTCAGCAGATTCTTTTCACTGTGCACAATGACAGTGTGCTCGCCTGCTAACTCAGATCAGGAGTAACAAGCAAGCAACAGAGTGCACGGACAGTGCGCATTGTAGGATAATACCCGGATTTCAGAAACTAGCACCACTCCCGTAAATGTCGTCATCAAGCTTTATCAAAAAGGAAGTAGAAAAAATAAAGCAATTAGATAGTCTAGTTAGGGAAGGATAGAGGATTTTTAATTAAAGCATATTATCAAAAAAAGATTAGATTATGGCATTAAAAAGTTATTTAGAATGAAAATTAATTTGTGATTCGGACAACCAATTTAAAATAGGGTTTCGGTGATTGAATGTTGGGGCGGAGAGTGCAATCTTCATGATCCCTACAAATAAGAACAATAATGTTCACATGCAAAGTTCAGTCACTGAAGTGCCTCTATGGGATGAGCTGCAGTCCTTTGATCGTGCTGATCGATGGGGATAAAAACCACCGTGGTCAAGCATTACCGGTCTGTCCTAACGATAGATTATGTCTTGGAGAACACATGAAGAATACAATGAAGGAAAGAAACAAGTGCTGATGAAGAGAGATTCTAGTGCCAACCAAGATTCATCCATCCAGTCTCTTTTTTTTTCTTAATGGAATCGCTGCCTAGAGGCAATTTTCTGCTATTTATTGGATTTAGTTCCACCGCACAACAGCAGTCCGAATACGTCGATGGCATTATTTGCCATAGCGGGGAACTTCCAGACACCAGTCAGGCCCCGGGAGTAATGACAGGCGGTAAGTAAAAGAGATAAAGACACAGAAGTGGTTTTTTTATCTTTTGTTATGTATTATTCAGTCAGAGAATGTTAATTCATAAGAACAAGTCCTTTCATATTTGTAAAAAGAAACATTTGACCCTGGCTTGTGACCAAATTTACACAGGTGAAAACGTCTGTGATGACAAGAAAAATATTTACCAGCGTGACAATGTCATGAAAACGCACATTTTTTAATACTGTTACAACCACTTGCCAATGGAAACGGTAGAACAAACATTGGAAGAACTGACATATTAGTGACTTCAGTGGGTTGTCAGGTTAGCATTTCCTATAAATTCTATAAAGAACAATATTTTTCATAAAATAAAAAAAGAACATTCTAGAAAAAAAAGTCAGTTATCAATATTTCATGGGCTTGTGTTTCAATAGATTATCAAATCCTAGGTACAATATATAAAATATTCCATTGGGGATGAAGCAAGTTACTGCACATTGCATTTATTCTTTATAAAACCACAAAGAGAAATGCAAGAAAAAACATTGCTTACATTGATATACTTTTATAAAATGGCCTATAGGACAGAATTGGATACAACCTAATGTAATGTGGTACTTCACCTACCCCTCCTATTGATCCATGTAATCTCCCCAACTATCCGACACCAAATATGCACAATAGGTGTAAAATATATCCGAACTGCAAGATTGGGAAATGAGAGTTTCAAATAACTTCTCGAAAGACAGTTTAATGGCAGAAATTGTATTTTTGGTACTTGATACACAGAATAGTTCGTTTGCGTTTAGGCAGTACATAAAGCTCAATCCATCATCGGAATCTATGGCGTTAAATTGGGAATGTTTTTGTCTGTGTACTACATAATAAAGTTATTGAAAATGTATTTACATCACTGAATTTCAGTTGCAATTTATGTTTTGTTTTTTTTTAATTGGAAAAAAAAATAGCAAATTTAGATCAATTCACCGTATAAAAGTTCTAGCAAAAGGAAACTTGTAATTAAAGGGTGTTCTTAGAAGTGAGAAATCCAATAATAAGGCTCTTGGATTTGGGGTCCAGAATAGATTAGCTTTATCCTTTTAATGGGTAATGAGGAGCCCCTTCTTCCAAGACCCAACGAAGGACATGGGAAAACAAGTATCAAGTCCTCAGTCCTCAATTTGGTTTGGGATTTATTGGTATTAATAAGCACAAGGAAAACCCTTCTAATAAGGGCAGGTGCAGACGAGCGTAGATTTTCTCATTCGAGAGATTTTTGACAATCTGATCAAAATCAGAGTTTGATCAGAGTGTCTGCATTGTACAATCAGATTCTTTCGGATGAGAAGATGAAGAAAACAATATCTTCTTCTCCATTCCGTAAGTTCGTGAAAATCGGACTGCACTCAGATGTCATTGACTTGCATGGTCCAAATATCAGATCAAACTTAGGCATTCAGCAGTTTTTTCCTTGGATTGGCTCAGTCCGGGAAAAAAATCTGATGTGCACGGCTTAACATTGGTCTGAGTGTGATTAGATGTTTGGTTGGATCCCACTTGGACCAAAAATACGGCACTTGTCCTAAAGCGAATTGATCAACTGTTCTTTTTATGTAAAATGAAATCTCATTAAATGTAGCCCAGTATTTAGTTACTATTAAAAAATAATTTTTGGGTACTAATGCATTGAGACTATGATGACAATTATGTTATAGGCTGCGGCACTACTGAATAGAATGTGGCCTGTACCCCAGCTCCATGGTGAGAAGGTTTATTCTGCTGTGAGGGCAAACAGTCATATTGTAAGTTGGTAATTGGACCAGTGAAGACATAAATCCTAAATAAATGGGTAGGCTTTCTGAATAGGTGCCTATTTGACAACCTCATCTCACTATTGGTAATGTGAGTTGGTCAAAAAGTAAAAAATAAAATCCCTGCACAATCGCTTTGATGAAATTCTAGTGCAAAAGATATTTAATGATTTGGGTTCTACATGAGTATCAGAATTTGTATGTGAAACAAGAAAAAGTATATATAGGTATATATAGGTATGTGTCGAGACTGAGGTCCGAATTCCGGATAACGTTGACCAAACCGCCTTCTAATAAGTTGAGCCAACAAGTATAGGAACTGGGAGACCATTAGCCGCTTCAACTTTCCAGTTATAAAGTATAGTCCCAGATTCATTTAATGATGGTTCTTGGTAAAACATTACTTTATTATGGTCAGGCCGATATTAAGTATAGTGAAGACTGCTTATTGATCCATGGTGGAGGAAACCAAACATTGAAGTCGTGTGTCTCTACGGTTGATTCTTTGAACCAACAGAGAATGGAATATATTTATTAAATGATCTGAATTCCCCCAAATGTACACATTTAAGGGTTTTCTACCTATCCAACCACTGTCTCAGACATTAGGAGGTTAAAAAAAAAATCCACTCAAGTCAACATTACCAGAGTGGGTTAGTCTGCTAATATACACAAATGTGCGTGACTTATATATGCGCATATTCAAAAATATATGCTCATATATAAATATAAATTGTACATACATGCACGTCCACAAGTGAATACATGTATTCATACTCTCATATAACAATGACATAGATCTTCACCATATTGAAAGCAAGAAAAAACAAACATATTGCTTAGTTTAGATCCTTGTGGTTCCAATCTCTTTGCCGGAATCTTTTTTTTTTCTTTCCTTCCCTGTAAGCCGGGTAACACCACTCGTGATCCTGCACAGATATAGCACCTGTAGCAATATGCAATGTGTTTTTTATAGTACAGACCGTTCCGTCACATTCAGACTCTTCCCTCCGCGTCACAAGGAGTAGTAAGGTTTTGTGCTTATCATCAAATAAAAATCGCAGTGCAAAATTTAAACATGAATGTTACACAGTTAAACCAAAAAATTTTTGTTTTTTTTTTCTCTTTTTTTTTTATATGGCACCACAGCCTATTAATTCACATACAGTATAGTACAATAGAACGATAAAGACAGACAATAATATTAAGAAGAAGAATATGAACAAAAGAGGGCAAGCTTGCATAGGAATGCAATCAAAGAAAAAAAACTATATATACAAAGCCAAAATGCCTTTTTTTTTTTCATCCTTGATGCCGATTCCTCGTTCCTCTTTTTTGTGTATTTCTGGCGAGAAATATTTAAGGTGGATGGTGTGAATATTAGAGAAGGAGAAAGTAAATCGTCTGTGGGATATGTGTGACTTTCTGTGGCTTTACATTGCATTTACAGTCCTTCCAATCCTACATAAATAAATGAATGTCCATTGCACTGTTTTTTTTTTTAGTTTCCTCGTGACTTTCATCAGTCCAGACCAACAGGTCTATAGAGCAGCTTGTGTCGTAGCTTTTCAGTACTCTAAGAAAGAGAATAGAAAGAAAACATTAAGTTATGTCATCAAAACTTGACTTCAATACATATTCACTGACTTGAGGAGCCGATAGACAGAACAGGGCCCCTGGGCAAGAACAATGGCTCATCATAATGCACCACTTTATCCTCCTCTACTCCTCATTGGTGAGGCCTCATGTGGAATACTGTGTCCAGTGTGGGCACCACATTTTAAAAAAGACACTGACAAGGGGAGCAAGTTCAGGGAAGAGCTACCAGGATGGTGAGCAGACTGCAGACTATGCCCTACAAGGAAAGGTTGAAGGACCTAGGAACATTTAGCTTGCAAAAAAGGCTAAAAGGAGACTTAATAGTGGTCTAAAAATATCTGAAGGGCTGTCACAGTATAGAGGGATCATCCTTATTCCCACAAGGAAACACAAGAAGCAATGGGATGAAACTGAAAGGGAGAAGATACAGATTAGATATTAGAAAAACTTTTTGACAGTCAGGGTGATCAATGAGTGGAACAGGCTGCCACAAGAGGTGGTGAGTTCTCCTTCAATGGAAGTCTTCAGAGGCTGGACAGACATCTGTCTGACATGGTTTACTGAATAAAAAGTATAATCAAAAACCAAAATTTCACACTATCTTTATTTAAATCAAAAAACTAGGAATAAAAACTGACACAACACCCAAAACCCCTCTTGGTGGGAGTGGGTCAATAAAAACTGGCCCGATGTTACAAGGGCAATAAATGGGAGCACCCTGTTAGATTGTAAACTCTACGCGTCCCTAAAGTGCTCCCTACCTGTCTGCGGAGGTTGGCACCCTCTTGGACGCAATGTGGCGCCCCCGCTCCTCGACGGCTAGCCCTATAAGCCCTATGAGTCCCTCAAGTAATTTGGAGATGTTTGTACTTTGTAGATATACTCAAATTACCCACACCACAGGGCCCAAAAAAATAATAATACACACCAATCGATGCCAGATGGAAATTCACCAGAAAATTACAAGAGGAGACTTGGTTTGACCATATACAACCCCTGACAATGTGTGCTAAGTAGTGTTGAGCGATACCGTCCGATACTTGAAAGTATCGGTATCGGAAAGTATCGGCCGATACCGGCAAAGTATCGGATCTAATCCGATACCGATACCCGATACCAATACAAGTCAATGGGACTCATGTATCGGACGGTATCCCTGATGGTTCCCAGGGTCTGAAGGAGAGGAAACTCTCCTTCAGGCCCTGGGAACCATATTAATGTGTAAAATAAAGAATTAAAATAAAAAATATTGCTATACTCACCTCTCCGACGCAGCCTGCACCTTACCGAGGGAACCGGCAGCGTTGTTTGCTTAAAATTCGCGCTTTAACTTCCTTACGCGAAGTCCCGGCTTGTGATTGGTCGCGCGCTGCCCATGTGGCCGGGACGCAACCAATCACAGCAAGCCGTGACGTAATTTCAGGTCCTTCAGGATTTTAAAATTACGTTCCGGCGTTGTGATTGGTTGCGTCGCGGTCACATGGGCGACGCAACCAATCACAAGCCGTGACGTCACGGGAGGCAGGAGACGCGCGCATTTTAAAATGCGCGCGTGTCCAGCCTCCCGTGACGTCACGGCTTGTGATTGGTTGCGTCGCCCATGTGACCGCGACGCAACCAATCACAACGCCGGAACGTAATTTTAAAATCCTGAAGGACCTGAAATTACGTCACGGCTTGCTGTGATTGGTTGCGTCCCGGCCACATGGGCGGCGCGCGACCAATCACAAGCCGGGACTTCGCGTAAGGAAGTTAAAGCGCGAATTTTAAGCAAACAACGCTGCCGGTTCCCTCGGTAAGGTGCAGGCTGCGTCGGAGAGGTGAGTATAGCAATATTTTTTATTTTAATTCTTTATTTTACACATTAATGTTGTTTCGATACCGATACCCGATACCACAAAAGTATCGGATCTCGGTATCGGAATTCCGATACAGCAAATATCGGCCGATACCCGATACTTGCGGTATCGGAATGCTCAACACTAGTGCTAAGCCTATTCTAATGGCTATAACGCCCTATGAAATCCCTACTCAAACAACCCTACCTATCAGCGGAGGTTGGCACCCTCTTGAGCGCAAATTGGCGCCCCTGCTCCTCGGCGGCTGCCCCTTCCTGACCGAATCCCTGTTAATTATAGGGATATTCTAGAGGGGGTGGTGGCCTATGGGGCTACAATGGTGAACCCCAGAGGTAGGGGAATGTACCGTGATATAACTAGCACTAAAGCCCAAGCAGAAACATTATCAAGATATTTAAAACTCTAGAGTTTTGCTTACAACAAATTGACCAACATAAAAGGGAAGGTATGATGGCCTTACTCCCCAAATAATACCAAGATACAGGTGTATTTATATTAGCACTCCAGCCTCAATAGATGAAAAAATACTAATTCGTATGCTAATTTTTGCTATATAAATAGTATAACTTTATAATATTTCATACCCTATTTATAAATCCACAAAGGTAAATGTGTATTCATATTAGTATTCAAACCTAGATAACTATTCAAATACTATATTCGGGTTTAACTATATATATAGTGCAACTTAGTACAGCTTCATGCCCTTTTTACAAAAAATACAAATGGTGAATAACCAACAAAAAGTTTAAAATCACTGATACACTTAGGTGCACCTGCAATCAGGCACAGCACATATCTCCGATGTGATTGAAGCACATGGAAGGTCTTTTTTTCCCATATGCCTCCTGAGGAACCACATCATGGGGGGGAAACGCGTAGAGGCGATACCTGAGCACAGATAAGTGTATCAGTGATTTTAAACTTTTTGTTGGTTATTCACCATTTGTATTTTTTGTAAAAAGGGCATGAAGCTGTACTAAGTTGCACTATATATATAGTTAAACCCGAATATAGTATTTGAATAGTTATCTAGGTTTGAATACTAATATGAATACACATTTACCTTTGTGGATTTATAAATAGGGTATGAAATATTATAAAGTTATACTATTTATATAGCAAAAATTAGCATACGAATTAGTATTTTTTCATCTATTGAGGCTGGAGTGCTAATATAAATACACCTGTATCTTGGTATTATTTGGGGAGTAAGGCCATCATACCTTCCCTTTTGTGTTGGTCAATTTGTTGTAAGCAAAACTCTAGAGTTGTAAATATCTTGATAATGTTTCTGCTTGGGCTTTAGTGCTAGTTATATCACGGTACATTCCCCTACCTCTGGGGTTCACCATAGTAGCCCCATAGGCACCACCCCCTCTAGAATTTCCCTATAATTAACAGGGATTCAGTCAGGAAGGGGCAGCCGCCGAGGAACGGGGGCGCCAATTTGCGCTCAAGAGTGTGCCAACCTCCGCTGATAGGTAGGGTTGTTTGAGTAGGGATTTCATAGGGCGTTATAGCCATTAGAATAGGCTTAGCACACATTGTCAGGGGTTGTATATGGTCAAACCAAGTCTCCTCTTGTAATTTTCTGGTGAATTTCCATCTGGCATCGATTGGTGTGTATTATTATTTTTTTGGGCCCTGTGGTGTGGGTAATTTGAGTATATCTACAAAGTACAAACATCTCCAAATTACTTGAGGGACTCATAGGGCTTATAGGGCTAGCTGTCGAGGAGCGGGGGCGCCACATTGCGTCCAAGAGGGTGCCAACCTCCGCAGACAGGTAGGGAGCACTTTAGGGACGCGTAGAGTTTACAATCTAACAGGGTGCTCCCATTTATTGCCCTTGTAACATCGGGCCAGTTTTTATTGACCCACTCCCACCAAGAGGGGTTTTGGGTGTTGTGTCAGTTTTTATTCCTAGTTTTTTGATTTAAATAAAGATAGTGTGAAATTTTGGTTTTTGATTATACTTTTTGGTAAATACTAATTTCTGGGTTATCAGACATTATACTTCTTGATGGTTTACTGAATCCTGCATTGAGCAGGGGGTTGAACACAATGACCCTGGAGGTCCCTTCCATTTCAAATATTCTTTGTAGGTGGAAATGGCCAAATTACCATTTGAGCCCCTGTGGAACTTGTGACTGCACAGGTTGCACCATGTCAGTCCCTGATGAGTTTCTTCATCTTATAGAAAAATACCCACACCTATTAGATTAATGTTGACAAAACACGCTTGTTTTAGTTGGGCTGGCCAAGTTTCTTGGTGTGTCGACTCTCTCCTGACTGCTGATGATAGGGAAAAAAAGATCAAGTAGGTTGGATAACATTATGACCATTCAATGTTGTAGTACATTTCCTATACATTCATGGTCCACTATGTCAAGCATGCATAAGTATGAGGTGGTATATAGCAATAGCTGTTGGCAGAATAAGCTTATTCTTAGCTGATAGCTTCTCTTAGGTCTTCGTGTAAGGCAATTTTAAAGGGTTATTCTCATGATATGATTTCCGGGATGCACTGCTGTCTTGCCTCCAGGCTTCCTGCTTGCCACAGGATGGTGTGCTACTGATTGATTGACAGTTCAGACCAGCAGCATAATTGTGACATTTGTCCAAACTTTGCATTCTCCAATGCTGGTATCAGAGACATTTTTGCCCCTCATCATCTGAGAAGCACAGGGGCTCTGAAGAGGTCCAGATACCTCTGTCAAGCACTGTGCTCCTTGCCTAGGAGATCGGCCACTTCTGATATACAGTAGTGATAATTTTAATTTATGGTGTAAGAACAGTAAAAAATGCATTTCACTAATTGTGTTTTATGACGGATGTACAACACAATAGCCTTTGTAAATGTTCCAATGTGTATTGAAAAGTCACTCGGACTCCAGAAGGATATTGATTAATGCAGATACCCAGTTAAGCACCAAAGCTGACCAAGGTAACGGATGAGGGTCAATGTCTTAATCTTAAGTTAAAAATTCTGTCTAGTTTAGAGTCCATTTTCATATACTCTGATAGGGTAATAAGTACAAGAGATTCTTCTGTTTAACATTATCATCTTCCTGCCAAAGTGGAGAATGGTGGTAAAGATTGTCTCTCACCGTGGAGGATCAGTCGTGTCTCCCATTACGCAAACACCCTATTGAGTTGAAGGAGTGGGGTACCTTGAGCTTGGGGGTCCCAATTCAACATCTCCAACGCAACTATCACAAGTTTGTAGTAGAATTGGTCTTCTTATATTGTCCAAAGGGATCTCTTGGGCTCCTTTAGGTTCCAGGGCTTAGGCACGACCACATCCACCTTAGCAAGTACAGTTTGATTTATCGGGAATTGTGTCATTCATAAATTTTCCCATGGTGGCACTTGTAGCAAAACTGAAGCTAGGTTTTTCCAAAACCTTCAGCTGATCACTTGGATCTCGGGCCATTTTGGGATCAGCTAATCGTTAAGAGCTCCTTATAACAAGTTGGGATTGTACAAACACAATGGATTTGGACCCTTTTATTTTTTTGATAAGGTGCAGAATGTTTTGGAAGATATCTACCAAGTCTTTGTGTATCAAGTAGGAACCTTTAGTCCATTAACAAGCCCTCACACAACTACTTACATAATTCACCTGTAAACTGTCCTTGACTGTTTGGTCCCAAATATCCTACTTCAAGAAAATCAATGGCATTACGTTGGTGACCTCTCATAATGTCGCCTTTCCTTGGTCCAGTGGACTCCTTTGAAGAATTGGTTCCTGTAGAACTATGGCCTCCGGGTGAAGGAAAACATGGCTTGCTGTACGGCATCAGCACTTCATCTGTGAGTGAAACAATGAACAAAAAAAATCCCTCAATTTCCTTAACGAAATGACTTTCTATACATGAAATGTCACACTAAGGATCTACTTTCTACTACGACTATTTAGTAAATTATTTAGCAGGTGAATTTGTGAGAGCTTGCGCTTAAATTGCTTCCGCACCTGTCTAATTACTTTGATTTCTGTTCTTGTTCATATTTTAGGAAACCGCTGATCTTTAAAATATCACCATTAATTAGAATATGAGATCAATTTGTGCACATTATATGTGGTTTCTAAATGGGCAATTATAGAAAAAAATAATAACAGAGCTATAGATATGCTGGAATACACTTTCATGGGGATAATTGTCAGTGTGTCATTAGCCTTTAATTAGATTTAGGCTGCAACTATTTGATGATGTGGCATTAAATATGTTTAGTTCAGCATATGTCACATCATAAAGGAATGACTATTAGATAAACTAAGTTACTGTATTGTGGATGCTGCAGTGGAATTGTTTCGCTCACAGTAGCTTTTACTACTTTTATAGTTCAGTGCATAAGATTACAAATACTTGGCTGCCATTTTCAGGAAACAGCCCCATTCTTATCCCTGGACTAGGTTTGGTATTGCAGTACAGTCATGTTTTAAGGGAGCCTTTGAAGTTGACACATCCACCTTGCGTTCCAATCGTAGGTGCCCCCATGGCAATCTCATCATGTGCCCTGTCCGTGGCTCTCTCCACTGAATACATTGAAGCCCCTCCACTCTACTTTCGAGTGCTGGTTATATCAATCTCCTGGATGGATGCTACTCTTCTCACTTAAAGCAGTAGAAAGAGGGTCGGGAAACATTCAGTAAAGAGAACCAGGGACACTGGCCATGACAAGACTGCAGATATAGTGAATAGTTGAATTCCTTGCTCATGCAAAATACATGCAACATGCATAACTATGAAGAAAAGTATGAATCGAGTGCTCTCCCATCAACTCTATAATCATATCAGCAGGTCTCAGAGGGAAAAACTGATGAATGACTCCATTTAAATAAATGAGGCCGAGCTGCAATACAACACAAAGCCATTGTGTAAGACTGCTGCTGTATGTTGGAGAACAAGTGTGTTTTTCTAATTTCAAACGTAACGTCTCTCTTTGTGGAGAGTGACATGCCTGGCCTGACATGCCAGTGTGAGGAGACATATGGGCCATGCAGTACTATTCTGAGAAGTTAAATATGCAATTGTCTCTTCCGAGAGGACGAGAATTTGAACTCTAGTGCCACCTATTGGAAGTAGCAACCCTAAAAGTCAATAACAACTCTTTTACGAGCCTTGCCACATGACAATGTTTGAAAGATTTGGCTTTTATCCTAAGGGTACCGTCACACAGTGCCATTTTCATCGCTACGACGGCACGATTCGTGACGTTGCAGCATCGTATAATTATCGCTCCAGCGTCACACGTTGCAATACACGGCGCTGGAGTGATAATTTCATGACGTATTTGCGATGTAGAAGCCGTTGGTTACTGTGCGCACATCGTATACAACCTGTGTCACACAATGCAATCATGCCGCCACAGCGGGACACTAGACGACGAAAGAAAGTTTCAAACGATCTGCTACGACGTACGATTCTCAGCGGGGTTCCGGATCGCAGTAGCGTGTCAGACACTACGATATCGTAATGATATCGCTAGAACATCACGAATCGTGCCGTCGTAGCGATGAAAATGGCACTGTGTGACGGTACCCTTAGTCATATAGCAAGGCCTGTTGAAAGGTCAATATTGACTTTTAGAAGCACTACTTCCAACAGGTGGCACTTGAGTTCAAGTCCTATTCTAGTCAGAAGAGATAATTTGCGTTCCTAATTTCATATACAGAATGGGCACCAGTACCTTTAGTGAATAGAGATAAAAGTGAACCCCCCTCCCCCGCCAGAGCAGTTAATCACTTTTCGGCAGGGAGTTGCTAACTACCTGCCTGTTTTGCCCTGTGGCAATCTCTCCCAGCTCAGAGCGGTCACAGAAGCACACCGGTTTTCAATTCTACTTCCTGTAATGTCATGATGACAAAGCAGTTCTTTCTCTTCCACTCTGCTCTGTCAACGGGCTGTCACTGGATAACCCCTTTAATTTTATTTTCCCCTGCTGCACATTTCCATTCCAATTCCTAATGTTTCTAGATACACAGACATGTTACACCTCATTTTTCCCCTGCTTGAAAACCCCTTTAAAGGGAATCTGTCACTAGGTTTTAGCTACTCTATCTGAGAGCAGCAAAATGTATGGGCAGAGACCTTGATTTCACTTAGTGGGCTGCTTGCTGCAGTTTCAAAAAAATTACTTTTATTGGATGCAGATCCATCAGTTCTCTGAACACTGAGCTGTGTATAACCACGCCCATACCACTGATTGTCAGCATTCTGTGTACACTCTGCAGAGGCAAAAACCTGCCAATCATTAATGAAGATGTGGTTAGGCTCTGTAACAGTGGATTTACTTGTCCTCTAGAGATAATTCTCTGCTAGTGCGAGTTGGTAACGGTTTGGAGATATTTACATGCTTATAAAAAATACAGAAAACTAATTAAAAAATAAAAATCATATGTTCGTTTGCAATTGTTTTTAAATTGTTTTTTTTTTACATTTTTGGCATTTGAAGATGTAGACTGACAATCAAAAGGGTAACAATGTTTTGAAGTTTTGGTTTTCAGGCTCCATATCTCATTATCCACTACTGCTTCGAATGTGAGATTACCATCATTTTATAGACAATCATCTTGGCTATATAATACATAAATTTGACTTGCCGCTATTTAGAATATGATTAGTTATGGAGATTCTTGTCATGTCACTGCATTACTACAGTTTTGCTCCTAAAAATCTAAATTTTAATTTTTATAATTTTGTTAGTATTTTGTAAAACCACCTTTGGCTTTCAACACTGCTGAAAATCCTTCTGGGCAGCTCTTGATCAGATTCAAACATGTCTCAACCGAAATCTGATCCTTGGTCTGCATGTTCCTAAAGTTGGTTCATACTGGTTGCCTCACTTGAGTATGTATGCAGCTTTTTTCAACTCTACCCACAAGTGTTCGATTGGGTTAAGGTTTGGGGACTGTGGGGACCAATCCAGCACCTCTACTTTACTGTCATCGAACCATTTCTTCATCAATCTCAATATATGATTCCGGTCGTTGTCCTGGTGGAACACTATATCGTCCTTTTAACATCCATAGTACTCGTTTGTACGAAGTAACTCATCTTGTTGGATACTCACATATAGCTCAGCATTGAGCCCACCATCAATCCTGGCCAAGTATCCAATGCCATTGGCTGTGAAACAACCCCATATCATCAGGCTTCTTCCACCAAACTCCACAGTTCCTTCAATTTCTCGAACCGTTAGCAGCTTTTTCCTTTGTTTGTTCCAGACCTATTTGCACCTATCAGAGCCTAGTCTATTGACTTTCATCTCATCGCTCCAAATCTCTCGTTTCCAATCTTCTACTGTCCACTTTTCGCACTTTTTTGCAAACTCAAACCGACACTTCTTATGACGATATTGAAGTTGAGGCATATTTTTGGGCCACCATTCCAGACTTGTGTGTCGTGCGAAGCATATGAGAGACCTCCACTGCCATGTTTGTCATGTCACAACTGATAGACCTCGTGATAAGCCAACTTGTTGACTCCGATATTTTGTCTGGACATCCACTTCTTGGCTTTTAAATTGATGGGTGGACTTAGTTTCATAGTCTTCCAACTGTCATGGCACTCACATGATGCAGTTTGACAATTTTCTTGGCCGAGAAACCGCTATTGATGAGCTGGATGATGTGGTTTCTCTTTTCTTGGGAAATCTTCTTCTTGGTGGGTCCTCGATTTGAACAAGTGACTTTTTGTTTGGGAATTAACCTAATAACACACTGAGCTATTAAGGGAATGCAAGAACAGGTTGTAATTTGTAGTATACAGGAAGAAAATGATTTTTCCACCATGAGGAGCAAAACAGTAACAATGCAGTGAGATGTCAAGAATCTGCATAACAAATCATATGCTAAATAGATGCAAATCAAATTTATGTATGAGATAGCCAAGATGATTGTCTATAAAATGATAGAAGTTTCACATTCAAAGTAGTAGATGATGGTCAGATATGGAGCCTGAAAGTCAAAAAGTTCAAAACGTTGTTACCCTTTTGCTCATCAGTGTATGTCTAGTATCTACCAATGTTCATTATCATACCTGAACCAAAAGCCTGTTTGTTTTGCCGATCTGTGGAGCCAAGCCATTCCTGTGTTTGCCGGTGTCTTTCTAAAGATGTTCTAGCATGACGTTCCAAAGATGTCTTACTATCATCCATGTTGGAAGTATGTCTCTCAAGAGAGCTGGCTTTTCTTTCTGGAGGACCACTACGTTGATTGGGCATTTGCTGTCTCAAACTTTGACAAGGGGGAGGTTCGGGTGGAGGTGGAAGATCTTGAAATAAATATAAAACAAAAAATGTTTTTCATAGACAAATGGAATTGGACATAGCTGCAAAAATGGTTTCCTCAACAAATGCCTTTTTAGACTTTGGCCAATGTATAAACCTTAAAGAAAATGATTGGTGTTGGTATAGGACAGTAACCTGGCTTTACATTTATTTCAGAATGTGTATAATAAAAGCATTGTATGCAATAAAAATGTATAAAAGCATTAAAGGGGTTATCCAGTTTCAAGAAATATTTTTATATATTAAGCAAGACAGACAGCTAATTGATTTCAATGGATACCCTATAATGCCTAATTTCCCCTGTGGGGGCACTGTAGGAAAAAATAAGATTTACAGCCAAGTTTTCCTGCAAATGATCTCTGAAGTTCTTAGCTGAGGGAATCTTTGTAATCAGTTTTTTTTAATTAAAAAATAACTCTGGTATAAACATCTAAAAAGAAAAGTAAAGGCACCACAGTCTTTTCATGCTCACACATCTTTAATAGTGATGAGCAAGTGTACTCGTTGCTCAGGTTTTCCCGAGCACGCTCGAATGACCTCCGAGTATTTATGACTGCTCGGAGATTTAGTTTTGATCGTGACAGTTGAATGATTTACAGCTACTAGCCAGGCTGAGTACATGTGGGGGTTGCCTGGTTGCTAGGGAATCCCCACATGCAATCAAGCTGGTTAGTAGCTGTAAATCATTCAACTGTCGGGATGAAAACTAAATCTCCGAGCAGTCATAAATACTCGGAGGTCACCCAAGCGTGCTCGGGAAAACCCCAAGCAACAAGTACACTCGCTCATCACTAATCTTTAACATTAACTTACCATCTACTAATCCTTCCCTTCGTAGTCCTGGAGGCTGATCCATCCGGCCTCCCTTGTGTTTTTTAGTGGGCCTTGGCCTTTGGTTGCTGTGATTCATGGCTGAATTGTTACTGTCCACAGAAAATGGACTTGAAGGTCTTTGTTTTTGAGAGAAAGATTGCATTTTTCCTACAAAGTAATAAAGATGCCAAACTGTAATTTTAATTCAATAACATATTAAAAAATATATATAATATAACAATATATAACACATTTAACCATATCACAATTTTGCAGTGCAAACAGCTAAATGTCCACAGATTACAGTTCAATTGTCATGCAAAGCAGAAGGTTATCAGATGCCACCAGAAAAGGTATATTGAGACAAAGAGACAGCCAATAGCTGATCGTAATGAGGCTGGACTAAACGGCTTGAGTTCCCTATGTCCTCTGGATGAGGAGCAGAAAACTCGATTAGTCACAAATAAGATTTTATTGAAACCAACAAAGTGCAAACTGAATTATAAGATTGTTATATTTTTTATTTAAATGATTGGAGGTTTGATGACCTTTCATTCTATACCCTAATTGGGAAAACCTTGCACACTTAGTACACATTGGCTGATTTAAAAGAAACCCTTCAGGTTCCTTAAAACTGCCACTGCCAATATAAAACAAAGTGCTATATCTGCATTTTAGCAAAATGACTGTGTGAAAAATTTTGGCACTATAGGCAACAAAAACACTTCTGTTTTGCCTCTCATGATCAGCCAGGACTAGTTTGCCAAGGTACTAGTACATCATATGTCGGTTAGGGGTTAAAACACAGCCACGGGGTTCTGAGTGATATTGGTGGCAGTTTGGGAGCATTAGTGAACCTGACTTTAAACAGAGGTGCACAACCTGTAAGGCGCTGTGTGTCATTTTGTGGCACCCCCAACCTGACGTATACATTAGTTTCCATGTAAGGTGGAAGAAGAGTAGCACATAATTTTACCTCTATACAAGTCACTAGTGCGACCACACTTAGAATACTGTGCACAGTTCTGGTCTCCAGTGTATAAGAAAGACATAGCTGAACTGGAGCGGGTGCAGAGAAGAGCGACCAAGGTTATTAGAGGACTGGGGGGTCTGCAATACCAAGATAGGTTATTACACTTGGGGCTATTTAGTTTGGAAAAATGAAGGCTGAGGGGTGATATTATTTTAATATATAAATATATGAGGGGACAGTGCAAAGACCTTTCTGATGATCTTTTTAATCATAGACCTGAGACAGGGACAAGGGGGCATCCTCTACGTCTGGAGGAAAGAAGGTTTAAGCATAATAACAGACGTGGATTCTTTACTGTAAGAGCAGTGAGACTATGGAACTCTCTGCCGTATGATGTTGTAATGAGTGATTCATTACTTAAATTTAAGAGGGGACTGGATGCCTTTCTTGAAAAGTATAATGTTACAGGGTATATACACTAGATTCCTTGATAGGGCGTTGATCCAGGGAACTAGTCTGATTGCCGTATGTGGAGTCGGGAAGGAATTTTTTCCCCAATGTGGAGCTTACTCTTTGCCACATGGGTTTTTTTTGCCTTCCTCTGGATCAACATGTTAGGGCATGTTAGGTTAGGCTATGGGTTGAACTAAGTGGACTTAAAGTCTTCCTTCAACCTTAATAACTATGCTACTATGTTAATAACTATGTTACCCTGCTCAGGAGCAGGACTGAGCAAGTACAAATAGAGCACTGTGTAATCATATCTGGGTCCCCCATATATCAAGACTAGAATTCTTTGACTTTTGTCTAGTAGTTGAGAAAGGGATATATATGAGTTGTACATGAGAGTTACATATGTGCAGGGTCTTCTTCTCTCTAAATTAATGATTGGGGGAAAATAGCACCCTTATTCCTCAGATATTTGTGAGTCTACGTAGCGGAACCTGCATCCCGTAAAAACTTATGACATATACTTTTGAAATGCCATAAACCTCTCAGTTTTATTGAGACCCTTAAAGGGCATCTACACTGCAAGATAATCATGAAAGATCATTTCACAATTACCATGTAAGCAGATTGACTATCAATGAAGAACGAGTAAAAAGTTTACCGATTGGCAGTCGTATCATCCCGCCGGTCAGTCTGTGTAAATGGTCACTTAGAAATCGTTCAATATGACAATGTGATCCTTCGACCAGAAAAGGTTGTGCATGCCTGCATTAAATGAATTGTTCATCTTCTGGCTGCCCTGCACTTCTAAGGAGCTCTAAAGTTCAGCAGGTGATTGATCAGGTCAGCATTTGTTTGGTACAATTCAATGGTATTTGTAAAGTTAGCTACTCCTCTTTATAGGTTCTAACTCAGACTTTGGCTCTAGTCATCGGAATTATAGTTTAGAAGTAAATAACAAGGAACAATTAAATAGGATTTTTAGAGAAGTGATACACATATAAACAAAGATAGTGGTAAAAGGTAAATGTATTTTTAATTAGCTGTTACTAAAAGGAAAATTAATAAACAAGAATTAGAATTTGCTTATTTATGAGAACCTTAGAAGAAAAGATTAAAGGTTCCATCCACCAGACGCCATGCATGTTAACAAGCTGGCAGCATGAGGCATGTCCATGGAAGAGAAAGAAAGCTCAGGAAGAGGAGAGCCATTCCTTATACCCAAGGTGCTAGTCCAAAGACAACAAACCTGCTTTTGATAGGCTGGTTCCATTTAGTGTGAAACCAGCTTTATCAGCTGCTGCAACGAGTGACTGTGCAAAGTTGCCGCTCATAAATATCGAGTCATCAGAAGAGCTAACTACACTAGATCTACGACTAGAAAAGTTACGATCCTCATCAGATGCAGACCCCCATCCATTTACCATAGAACCTAAAAATAAAGGCAGGGATCTAGTGAGTCATCAACATATTTCTGTTGACCAAAAAAAGCATAATTTGTCATTGAAAGTGTTGCTGAATACTTATCAGTCTGAACAGTTAAGTGCATGGATTAACATGGCCATTGCCAGACTAATCTTTAATCTACGAACAAGGAAAATATATATTTTATTTCTATACATTTTTTATATGATTTTCAATATTTAGAACTAATGAAGGAAATATACAAAAAATGAAAAAAATCCTTCCAATTCATCTCTCAATAATTGTTACTTTTTTTGATCCTATTCATATATGGCAATAGCAACTTTGACCAAATTATGAGTAAGCATCTCATAAGATCAGCTTTTCTACCACCTTCTAAAGAAACAAAAATGAATATAATAAGACTTAGCTCCAACCTGATTTTAGTGCGCAATCAGCTGGATAAAATGGACAGAGATCAGAACGCAGTACCCACATGGACTGGCCGATGGCTCTCCCGTCTGATTGTGCTCTATGGAAACAGCAGCAGTAGCTTGACCCCACTGCTCTGTCTACAATAAGAGATGAGGACATTAAAGTGTCCCTCTATCCTCACACTGAAGAGTGACTATACATTTCTGATGTATAGTCAGCTCTCATGGTGCCTTCCATTTGCCTGTTGTTGCCTCCTTCATTTAGATTGGTACTTCGTAGTACGTAGTAGTGATGAGCGAGTATACTCGTTGCTCAGGTTTTCCTGAGAACGCTCGGGGGTCTCCGAGTAGTTATAAAATATAGATACCATGAGATACAGCCTTCCCAAAACCCTGTCTGATGACAAATGCATACTTAGCCGGATGCAGCAGGCCTCCACTGATAAAGGCTAGGGGCGGCACAGGTGCAAACTACTTGATAAAAACAGCCACCCCCACACCAACCAAACATTGCAGGGGTTGGCTGCCTAGTAGAAAAAATGCAAATTGATATAACTCACATAGGACGCCAGTTACATGTATGTATTTTTTCTGAGTTTTTTCTATGTGAGCTGTTTTTTGATATTAGTGGTAGGACCCGCAATATTATGAGGACCCTTGACGTTGGGTTGCGGGCTTACTTTATTTTGACCAAAATATTACATCAATACCTCATATAGTGTATGTGTTTATCATATGCATACATTTTTTTGCACTATATCATATCCTTTTTTGCAGGCTGTGGCCAGGCCTCTTTATGTTGGTTAGGTTTTTCTGGGGCATCTGTCACTGTGTGCTGCATATTATAGTGCTGGGCAGCCCGCCTGTTAATACAAGGGGCTTCATTAATAGGTTGCATACCAGACACTGTGCACCACACGTATCAGTGTGACTGGCGTCCTATGTGAGTTATATCAATGTGCATTTTTTCTACTAGGCAGCCAACCCCTGCAATGTTTGGTTGGTGTGGGGGTGGCTGTTTTTATCAAGTAGTTTGCACCTTTGCAGCCCCTAGCCTTTATCAGTGGAGGCCTGCTGCATCCTGCTAAGTGTGCATTTGTCATCAGACAGGGTTTTGGGAAGGCTGTATCTCATGGTATGTATTTTTTCTGAGTTTTTTCTATGTGAGCTGTTCTCCAAGTATTTATGACTGCTCGGAGATTTAGTTTTCCTTGCCGCAGTTGAATGATTTACAGCTATTAGCCATCTTGATTACATGTGGGGATTCCCTAGCAACCAGGCAACCCCCACATGTACTCAGCCTGGCTAGTAGCTGTAAATCATTAAGCTGCGGTGAAGAAAACTAAATCTCCGAGCACTAACAAATACTCGGAGACCACCCAAGCAACGGGTATACTTGCTCATCACTAATAGGGAGTGCAGTGATAAGTCTAAACTTTATCTAAACTATGCCTCCTTTGGTTATCCTGTGCATTTTTGCTATTTTGTGCTATTTTGCCTCTATACACCATTTTGGAAACAGGAGGAATGTAAAACCAAAATGAGGGCAGGAAGCTGTAGGCGGCAAATAGAGGCCTCCAGACAGGGTGACTATATATGAGCAATGTACAGTTACTTTCCAATCCCAGAAGGTGAGGGAGAAGGTTATATCGAGTGCCCTTCTTAGCTAACTCACACCTCTTCATTGAAAAATGGAAGAGACCAGATTTTAAGGTATGTTCACAAGTTGCATTTTTGCTGCATTTTTTCCACATGATTTTATCACAAAAAAAACCACAGCATTTTACTGCACCAGCAAAGTAAATCAGATTTCTGAACTCTCACGCACATGCTGCTTAGTTGTTCCTTGTAGATTTGAAGCTGTTTCAAATGTGCCGCACTTCAGCATTTTTCACTTATTCAAATACATGAAAAAATGCATAAAAAGGCAACAAAAAGGTGCATATTTTACACAAGTTTTTCTACTGCAAATACTGAGTGTGTATATGTACCATAAGGCTAAGGCCACGCAACTGTTACTCACGAGAAAAATGGTCCGATTATGCTAATCGCACCCTAATTAGTGTTTGATCAGTATGGGATCCTTTTTTCTTGGATGTGGAAAATAGTAAAAAAAACACTCTGCAAATCAGACCCACAGGTTGACCCAGTGCTTTCCAATAATCAAAGGTAAATTTTGCATTCTGTAATTTTTTTTCCTTGGACCACTTGGTGCAAGAAAAAATTTTTACATGTGCACAATCTCACAGAATATTGGTTAATGTAAGATCCAATGTTTTGACGGATCACACTTGGATTGGAATTACGGTCATCTGAAGCCCTTCCGCAGGTTTTTACTGCAAGATTTGTACGTTTTTTTTCTTTTGTTTTTAACAGACAAAATTCTGTAGACTGAAAAACACTGTGGGAAACTTTCTCTTTCAAGTGCATTTAATGTTTATTTCTAGGTTTATTGTTTCTTTACTCAAATACAAAAAAGTGTCCAAATTATTGAACTTTGTTATAAATAAATGTATATGGAAATAATATTTAACCCAATAACAATCTAGTGATTTTGAATAGATTCATCCTCCCTATCACAGAGTGTTTTCTAGAATTTAGTGCTACCGGTCAAACATTTTTAGAAGACACGTCCAAAATACCCTAAAACTAAATTTACAAAGTGAAATGCAACCATTTATATTTTGTGTTCACGATACACACAGTTATCCAAAAGTCAGTTTCTCTCTCAATGGAAAGTAATGGGAAGAGAAATTATACATTTCCAAAAGGTCAACGCAACAGTAAAATGAACACACATAAAACAGGATATTTTGATCAAGTATTTATCAGAAGCTAACACTATTCCAACATTTATGATTTGTAATACACTCGTTATTCCCACTGATTTGGGGGTAATTTATATCACTCTACGCAAACTGTCTACTTAAACGTGTGATGAAAATGTAATTCGTGCCATTTGGATTTATTTATTTTTGTTTACTGAGTTGTTACTTTGTGCTTTTTTTCATACTTTGAACATTTCTCAAAGCGTTTGAGCTGTTGGGAAGAAATGCACGCAGAACATTAAGTAGTTGTTCAAATGTTGCAGAGCAATAAAATACCACGATAAAGTGGCATCTAGCTGTGTCTCTCTGTTACATCTTCGGCTCTAAAATTAATTTACGGTCAGTCGTCAATTCATTTACATGTCATTTTATGCTAAACCCATCTTTTCTTGATGAATGAGTAACACTGTATATCCATTGACACAAAACTCTGTGTTTTAGGATACGACGATGCTAATTGTTACATTACCATTTTTATGAGGTTGAAAAAAAACCACTCTGCGATTCCTTTTCAAGTCACATATTTAATTTACAAACTACATTTCCTTTATAAATGGAATCCTGATCAAAAAAACTATTATTTGATATTAAGATATTGATCTATCTATTATCTATCTATTATCTGTCTATCATCTATCTATCCATCCATCTATTATCTATGTATCTCTATCTATTATCTATTATCTATCTATCTATCAATTATCTATCATCTATCTATATATTATCCATCTATCTATCTATCTATCTATCTATCTATCTATCTATCTATCTATCTATCTATCTATCATCTATCTATATAGAAAAAAACACAGCAGCACTATGTATAAGTTTAGGCCATGTGAAAACACAGAAAAACATTAAAAATAATCTAGATTTCACTACTCAAAATTTTTTTTAACTTACAGTAATGAATGAAAATAAAGGTTCTTAGCGCATAAATTGGCCAATTCATGTATGCCCATCAACCACGGCAAGGCGACCTCCCTCTGCTGGGTCCCTGCTCTACTGTACATGCCTTCACTTGGACTATTAACCTACAATTTTGGACACTCATGTCTGCTCCTGGGTTTAGCCTACAATGTATGGGCAAATAGAGCTGATTACGGCCTCCTGCAGATTATTGGGAGGAGTGCAGAATCAGAAAAACATATTTTACTATATAAAGCAGTGTGGCAGCTGGCACATGTTCACACTTACGAGGTGCTGATCAGTCTTTTTTGTATATTTAGCTATTGGATGTTGGCTGCATCCAGCCTGATTCTGCACTCCTCACATTGACCTGCAGGAGGCCGTAATCAGCTCTACTTGCCCATAAATTGTAGGCTAAACCCAGGAGCAGACATGAGTATCCAAAATTGTAGGTTGATAGTCCAAGAGAAGGCATGTACAGTAGAGCAGGGACCCATCAGAGGGAGGTCACCTTGCTGTGGTTGATGGCCATACATGAATTGGCCAATTTATGTGCTAAGAACCTTCATTTTCATTCATTACTGTAAGTTTAAAAAAAAAAAAATAAATATAAAAATATAATCTAGATTATATGTTTTTAATGTTTTCTGTGTTTTCACTTGGCCTAAACTTATACCTAGTGCTGCTGTGCTTTCTTTTTTCTATATAATGCAGTCTGGCAGCTTGCACATGTTCACACTTAGGAGGTGCTGGTCAGTTTTTTTGTGTATCTATCTATTTATCATCTGTCTATTTATCATCTATCTATTACACAGGTCAACAAAAAAAATTTTTTTTTCGGGTGTCCAAAATATTTTAATGAATTTGGGGTATTTTTGGGGTGCTGATTCTGAATATGTCATCAGTTTTGCCAGATTGGCTCAAGTTTTTGAGATTTTTGGTATCTTATTTATAGCACTTGTTGGTAAATGCGACGCATCATCTCATTAATTTCTATGGATTAGTACTTGAACTGAGCAGTTCTCAATATAGTTTTGTGTTAATTAGTGTTCTAAAAGTTTGTTCATAGCTTGATTTTTGCACTAACTTTATGTTGTTGTCTGTTTTCCAGTGAAAAGCATGAACTCATCAAGAAGAAGTTGTCTTAACAATCCAGACTCATTCTGTTACATTTGTGGTGAATACACACTGCCAAAACTTAGAAGAAACATAACAGACTTCGTAAAAAAAGTGTATTTTGCCTATTTTGGGGTTATGTTTGGGGACCAAGACAAGTTTTGGGCACCACACATAGTGTGCAAAGCATGTATCGAATTATTACGAAAATGGAGCAAAGGACAAAGAAAAAGCTTCAAATTTGGTGTTCCAATGGTGTGGAGAGAGCCAAAAAATCATCATGATGACTGTTATTTCTGTGCAGTGCAAGTGCAAGGATTCAATAAGCATAAGAAACGAAAATGGGAGTAACATGGAATCTGCAAGAAGGCCTGTCCCTCATTGTGAAGATGTGCCTGTACCTGTGTTTACCATAAATAACAGTCATCATGATGATTTTTTGGCTCTCTCCACACCATTGGAACACCAAATTTGAAGCTTTTTCTTTGTCCTTTGCTCCATTTTCGTAATAATTCGATACATGCTTTGCACACTATGTGTGGTGCCCAAAACTTGTCTTGGTCCCCAAGCATAACCCCAAAATAGGCAAAATACACTTTTTTTACGAAGTCTGTTATGTTTCTTCTATGTTTTGGCAGTGTGTATTCACCACAAATGTAACAGAATGAGTCTGGATCGTTAAGACAACTTCTTCTTGATGAGTTCATGCTTTTCACTGGAAAACAGACAACAACATAAAGTTAGTGCAAAAATCAAGCTATGAACAAACTTTTAGAACACTAATTAACACAAAACTATATTGAGAACTGTTCAGTTCAAGTACTAATCCAAAGAAATTAATGAGATGATGCGTCGCATTTACCAACAAGTGCTATAAATAAGATACCAAAAATCTCAAAAACTTGAGCCAATCTGGCAAAACTGATGACATATTCAGAATCAGCACCCCAAAAATACCCTAAATTCGATGAAATATCTTTGGCACCAAAAATGCTGTTGACCAGTGTTATCTATCTATCTATCTATCTATCTATCTATCTATCTGTCTGTCTGTCTGTCTGTCTGTCTGTCTGTCTATCTATCTATCTATCATCTATTTATCATCTATCTATTTATCTATCTATCTATCTCATATCTATCTATATATCTATCTATCATCTGTCTATTTATCATCTATCTATCATCTATCTATTATCTATCTATCTATCTATCTATCTATCTATCTATCTATCTATCTATCTATCTATTATCTATCTATCTATCATCTATCTATCTATCTATCTATCTATCTATCTATCTATCTATTCTCTATCAGCTAGCTATCTATTTATCATCTATTTATTATCTATCATAGATATATAAATCTACAGTATCAGCATAATATATCTGGTATCTTATAAGGATGATATAGAAGTCTAAAGTTCCAAACAATTGGAAGGTAACCAGAGAGAACGAAGAGACTGCACAGAAGAAAATCAATAACCTCCACTCAACCTAAGCAGTCCATTATTCTCAGTAATGGTTCAGAGTCTCATATCTCTCACAATATGTAATGACAGATGAGACTACTGCACATGTTGGAGTCACAGCCAACATTTAGTTAAAAGGTCCGTCAGTTGTGGCCCATGTACATACACTAACTCTATCACCATGTGCTTCTGATTGCACATTCTCATGGCCCGCTCCATTGCTTTTCATGGTATGGTTGCCATGCTTCTAAGGAATAATACAATGCCTCAAAAACACGCCACAGAGCAACATATCGTGTGCTTACAAGTCGGTTTATCCTATGCAACCAAGGCATCCCTCTACAGGTCAATGTGCATGAGCCTTAAGACCAGCTTTTAACCCCTTCATGACCCAGCCTATTTTGGCCTTAATGACCTTGCCGTTTTTTGCAATTCTGACCAGTGTCCCTTTATGAGGTAATAACTCAGGAACGCTCAACGGATCCTAGCGATTCTGAGATTGTTTTTTCGTGACATATTGGGCTTCATGTTAGTGGTAAATTTAGGTCGATAATTTCTGACTTTATTTGTGAAAAAAACGGAAATTTGGCGAAAATTTTGAAAATTTCGCAATTTTCACATTTTGAATTTTTATTCTGTTAAACCAGAGAGTTATGTGACACAAAATAGTTAATAAATAACGTTTCCCACATGTCTACTTTACATCAGCACAATTTTGGAAACAAAATTTTTTTTTGCTAGGAAGTTATAAGGGTTAAAATTTGACCAACGATTTCTCATTTTTACAACAAAATTTACAAAACCATTTTTTTTAGGGACCACCTCACGTTTGAAGTCACTTTGAGGGGTCTATATGAGAGAAAATACCCAAAAGTGACACCATTCTAAAAACTGCACCCCTCAAGGTGCTCAAAACCACATTCAAGTAGTTTATTAACCCTTCAGGTGTTTCACAGCAGCAGAAGCAACATGGAAGGAAAAAATGAACATTTAACTTTTTAGTCACAAAAATGATCTTTTAGCAACAATTTTTTTATTTTCCCAAGGGAAAAAGGAGAAACTGGGCCCCAAAAGTTGTTGTCCAATTTGTCCTGAGTATGCTGAAACCTCATATGTGGGGGGGAACCACTGTTTGGGCGCATGGTAGGGCTCGGAAGGGAAGGAGCGCCATTTGACTTTTTGAATGAAAAATTAGCTCCAATCGTTAGCAGACACCATGTCGTGTTTGGAGAGCCCCTGTGTGCCTAAAGATTGGAGCTCACCCACAAATGACCCCATTTTGGAAACTAGACCCCCCAAGGAATTTATCTAGATGCATATTGAGCACTTTGAACCCCCAGGTGCTTCACAAATTGATCCATAAAAATGAAAAAGTACTTTTTTTTCACAAAAATTTTATTTTGCCTCAATTTTTTTCATTTTCACATGGGCATCAGGATAAAATGGATGCTAAAATTTGTTGGGCAATTTCTCCTGAGTACACCGATACCTCACATGTAGGGGTAAACCACTGTTTGGGCGTACGGCAAGGCCCGGACGGGAAGGAGCGCCATTTCACTTTTAGAATTAAAAATTAGCTCCAATCTTTAGCGGACACCATGTCGCATTTGGAGAGCCCCTGTGTGCCTAAACATTGGAGCTCCCCCACATGTGACCCCATTTTGGAAACTAGACCACCCAAGGAACTTATCTAGATGCATATTGAGCACTTTGAACCCCCAAGTGCTTCACAAATTGATCCATCAAAATGAAAAAGTACTTTTTTTTCACAAAATTTTTATTTTTGCCTCAATTTTTTTCATTTTCACATGGGCATCAGGGTAAAATGGATGCTAAAATTTATTGGGCAATATCTCCTGAGTACACCGATACATCACATGTGGGGGTAAACCACTGTTTGGGCGCACGGCAAGGATCGGAAGGGAAGGAGCGCCATTTGACTTTTTGAATGAAAAATTAGCTCCAATCTTTAGCGGACACCATGTCGCGTTTGGAGAGCCCCTGTGTGCCTAAACATTGGAGCTCCCCCACATGTGACCCCATTTTGGAAACTAGACCACCCAAGGAACTTATCTAGATGCATATTGAGCACTTTGAACCCCCAGGTGCTTCACAAATTGATCCATCAAAATGAAAAAGTACTTTTTTTTCACAAAATTTTTATTTTGCCTCAATTTTTTTCATTTTCACATGGGCATCAGGGTAAAATGGATGCTAAAATTTATTGGGCAATATCTCCTGAGTACACCGATACATCACATGTGGGGGTAAACCACTGTTTGGGCGCACGGCAAGGATCGGAAGGGAAGGAGCGCCATTTGACTTTTTGAATGAAAAATTAGCTCCAATCTTTAGCGGACACCATGTCGCATTTGGAGAGCCCCTGTGTGCCTAAACATTGGAGCTCCCCCACATGTGACCCCATTTTGGAAACTAGACCACCCAAGGAACTTATCTAGATGCATATTGAGCACTTTGAACCCCCAGGTGCTTCACAAATTGATCCATCAAAATGAAAAAGTACTTTTTTTTCACAAAATTTTTATTTTTGCCTCAATTTTTTTCATTTTCACATGGGCATCAGGGTAAAATGGATGCTAAAATTTATTGGGCAATATCTCCTGAGTACACCGATACATCACATGTGGGGGTAAACCACTGTTTGGGCACACGGCAAGGATCGGAAGGGAAGGAGCGCCATTTGACTTTTTGAATGAAAAATTAGCTCCAATCTTTAGCGGACACCATGTCGCGTTTGGAGAGCCCCTGTGTGCCTAAACATTGGAGCTCCCCCACATGTGACCCCATTTTGGAAACTAGACCACCCAAGGAACTTATCTAGATGCATATTGAGCACTTTGAACCCCCAGGTGCTTCACAAATTGATCCATCAAAATGAAAAAGTACTTTTTTTTCACAAAATTTTTATTTTTGCCTCAATTTTTTTCATTTTCACATGGGCATCAGGGTAAAATGGATGCTAAAATTTATTGGGCAATATCTCCTGAGTACACCGATACATCACATGTGGGGGTAAACCACTGTTTGGGCGCACGGCAAGGATCGGAAGGGAAGGAGCGCCATTTGACTTTTTGAATGAAAAATTAGCTCCAATCTTTAGCGGACACCATGTCGCGTTTGGAGAGCCCCTGTGTGCCTAAACATTGGAGCTCCCCCACATGTGACCCCATTTTGGAAACTAGACCACCCAAGGAACTTATCTAGATGCATATTGAGCACTTTGAACCCCCAGGTGCTTCACAAATTGATCCATCAAAATGAAAAAGTACTTTTTTTTCACAAAATTTTTATTTTTGCCTCAATTTTTTTCATTTTCACATGGGCATCAGGGTAAAATGGATGCTAAAATTTATTGGGCAATATCTCCTGAGTACACCGATACATCACATGTGGGGGTAAACCACTGTTTGGGCGCACGGCAAGGATCGGAAGGGAAGGAGCGCCATTTGACTTTTTGAATGAAAAATTAGCTCCAATCTTTAGCGGACACCATGTCGCGTTTGGAGAGCCCCTGTGTGCCTAAACATTGGAGCTCCCCCACATGTGACCCCATTTTGGAAACTAGACCACCCAAGGAACTTATCTAAATGCATATTGAGCACTTTGAACCCCCAGGTGCTTCACAAATTGATCCATCAAAATGAAAAAGTACTTTTTTTTCACAAAATTTTTATTTTTGCCTCAATTTTTTTCATTTTCACATGGGCATCAGGGTAAAATGGATGCTAAAATTTATTGGGCAATTTCTCCTGAGTACACTGATACATCACATGTGGGGGTAAACCACTGTTTGGGCGCACGGCAAGGCTCGGAAGGGAAGGAGCGCCATTTGACTTTTTGAATGAAAAATTAGCTCCAATCGTTAGCGGACACCATGTTGTGTATTGAAGGTATGTAGTGTATGTCATGTTGGGGTGTGGTGTACTGTACGTCAGGTTGGGGTGTGTGGTGTAGTGTACACCACACACACACACCAACCTGACGTACATTATACCACACCACACACCAACCTGATGTACACTACGCCGCACACACCAACCTGACACACTACGTCAGGTTGGTGTGTGTGGTGTAGTGTATGTCAGGTTGGGGTGTGGTGTACTGTACGTCAGGTTGGGGTGTGTGGTGTAGTGTACACCACACACACACACACACACCAACCTGACGTACATTATACCACACCACACACCAACCTGATGTACACTACGCCGCACACACCAACCTGACACACTACGTCAGGTTGGTGTGTGTGGTGTAGTGTATGTCAGGTTGGGGTGTGGTGTACTGTACGTCAGGTTGGGGTGTGTGGTGTAGTGTACACCACACACACACACCAACCTGACGTACATTATACCACACCACACACCAACCTGATGTACACTACGCCGCACACACCAACCTGACACACTACGTCAGGTTGGTGTGTGTGGTGTAGTGTATGTCAGGTTGGGGTGTGGTGTACTGTACGTCAGGTTGGGGTGTGTGGTGTAGTGTACACCACACACACACACACACACCAACCTGACGTACATTATACCACACCACACACCAACCTGATGTACACTACGCCGCACACACCAACCTGACACACTACGTCAGGTTGGTGTGTGTGGTGTAGTGTATGTCAGGTTGGGGTGTGGTGTACTGTACGTCAGGTTGGGGTGTGTGGTGTAGTGTACACCACACACACACACCAACCTGACGTACATTATACCACACCACACACCAACCTGATGTACACTACGCCGCACACACCAACCTGACACACTACGTCAGGTTGGTGTGTGTGGTGTAGTGTATGTCAGGTTGGGGTGTGGTGTACTGTACGTCAGGTTGGGGTGTGTGGTGTAGTGTACACCACACACACACACCAACCTGACGTACATTATACCACACCACACACCAACCTGATGTACACTACGCCGCACACACCAACCTGACACACTACGTCAGGTTGGTGTGTGTGGTGTAGTGTATGTCAGGTTGGGGTGTGGTGTACTGTACGTCAGGTTGGGGTGTGTGGTGTAGTGTACACCACACACACACACACACACACACACCAACCTGACGTACATTATACCACACCACACACCAACCTGATGTACACTACGCCGCACACACCAACCTGACACACTACGTCAGGTTGGTGTGTGTGGTGTAGTGTATGTCAGGTTGGGGTGTGGTGTACTGTACGTCAGGTTGGGGTGTGTGGTGTAGTGTACACCACACACACACACACACACACACACCAACCTGACGTACATTATACCACACCACACACCAACCTGATGTACACTACGCCACACACACCAACCTGACACACTACGTCAGGTTGGTGTGTGTGGTGTAGTGTATGTCAGGTTGGGGTGTGGTGTACTGTACGTCAGGTTGGGGTGTGTGGTGTAGTGTACACCACACACACACACACACACCAACCTGACGTACATTATACCACACCACACACCAACCTGATGTACACTACGCCGCACACACCAACCTGACACACTACGTCAGGTTGGTGTGTGTGGTGTAGTGTATGTCAGGTTGGGGTGTGGTGTACTGTACGTCAGGTTGGGGTGTGTGGTGTAGTGTACACCACACACACACACCAACCTGACGTACATTATACCACACCACACACCAACCTGATGTACACTACGCCGCACACACCAACCTGACACACTACGTCAGGTTGGTGTGTGTGGTGTAGTGTATGTCAGGTTGGGGTGTGGTGTACTGTACGTCAGGTTGGGGTGTGTGGTGTAGTGTACACCACACACACACACACACACCAACCTGACGTACATTATACCACACCACACACCAACCTGATGTACACTACGCCGCACACACCAACCTGACACACTACGTCAGGTTGGTGTGTGTGGTGTAGTGTATGTCAGGTTGGGGTGTGGTGTACTGTACGTCAGGTTGGGGTGTGTGGTGTAGTGTACACCACACACAAACACCAACCTGACGTACATTATACCACACCACACACCAACCTGATGTACACTACGCCGCACACACCAACCTGACACACTACGTCAGGTTGGTGTGTGTGGTGTAGTGTATGTCAGGTTGGGGTGTGGTGTACTGTACGTCAGGTTGGGGTGTGTGGTGTAGTGTACACCACACACACACACCAACCTGACGTACATTATACCACACCACACACCAACCTGATGTACACTACGCCGCACACACCAACCTGACACACTACGTCAGGTTGGTGTGTGTGGTGTAGTGTATGTCAGGTTGGGGTGTGGTGTACTGTACGTCAGGTTGGGGTGTGTGGTGTAGTGTACACCACACACACACACACACACACACCAACCTGACGTACATTATACCACACCACACACCAACCTGATGTACACTACGCCGCACACACCAACCTGACACACTACGTCAGGTTGGTGTGTGTGGTGTAGTGTATGTCAGGTTGGGGTGTGGTGTACTGTACGTCAGGTTGGGGTGTGTGGTGTAGTGTACACCACACACACACACACACACACACACCAACCTGACGTACATTATACCACACCACACACCAACCTGATGTACACTACGCCGCACACACCAACCTGACACACTACGTCAGGTTGGTGTGTGTGGTGTAGTGTATGTCAGGTTGGGGTGTGGTGTACTGTACGTCAGGTTGGGGTGTGTGGTGTAGTGTACACCACACACACACACACACACACACACACCAACCTGACGTACATTATACCACACCACACACCAACCTGATGTACACTACGCCGCACACACCAACCTGACACACTACGTCAGGTTGGTGTGTGTGGTGTAGTGTATGTCAGGTTGGGGTGTGGTGTACTGTACGTCAGGTTGGGGTGTGTGGTGTAGTGTACACCACACACACACACCAACCTGACGTACATTATACCACACCACACACCAACCTGATGTACACTACGCCGCACACACCAACCTGACACACTACGTCAGGTTGGTGTGTGTGGTGTAGTGTATGTCAGGTTGGGGTGTGGTGTACTGTACGTCAGGTTGGGGTGTGTGGTGTAGTGTACACCACACACACACACACACACACACACCAACCTGACGTACATTATACCACACCACACACCAACCTGATGTACACTACGCCGCACACACCAACCTGACACACTACGTCAGGTTGGTGTGTGTGGTGTAGTGTATGTCAGGTTGGGGTGTGGTGTACTGTACGTCAGGTTGGGGTGTGTGGTGTAGTGTACACCACACACACACACACACACACACACCAACCTGACGTACATTATACCACACCACACACCAACCTGATGTACACTACGCCGCACACACCAACCTGACACACTACGTCAGGTTGGTGTGTGTGGTGTAGTGTATGTCAGGTTGGGGTGTGGTGTACTGTACGTCAGGTTGGGGTGTGTGGTGTAGTGTACACCACACACACACACACACACCAACCTGACGTACATTATACCACACCACACACCAACCTGATGTACACTACGCCGCACACACCAACCTGACACACTACGTCAGGTTGGTGTGTGTGGTGTAGTGTATGTCAGGTTGGGGTGTGGTGTACTGTACGTCAGGTTGGGGTGTGTGGTGTAGTGTACACCACACACACACACCAACCTGACGTACATTATACCACACCACACACCAACCCGATGTACACTACGCCGCACACACCAACCTGACACACTACGTCAGGTTGGTGTGTGTGGTGTAGTGTATGTCAGGTTGGGGTGTGGTGTACTGTACATCAGGTTGGGGTGTGTGGTGTAGTGTACACCACACACACACACACACACCAACCTGACGTACATTATACCACACCACACACCAACCTGATGTACACTACGCCGCACACACCAACCTGACACACTACGTCAGGTTGGTGTGTGTGGTGTAGTGTATGTCAGGTTGGGGTGTGGTGTACTGTACGTCAGGTTGGGGTGTGTGGTGTAGTGTACACCACACACAAACACCAACCTGACGTACATTATACCACACCACACACCAACCTGATGTACACTACGCCGCACACACCAACCTGACACACTACGTCAGGTTGGTGTGTGTGGTGTAGTGTATGTCAGGTTGGGGTGTGGTGTACTGTACGTCAGGTTGGGGTGTGTGGTGTAGTGTACACCACACACACACACACACACACACACACCAACCTGACGTACATTATACCACACCACACACCAACCTGATGTACACTACGCCGCACACACCAACCTGACACACTACGTCAGGTTGGTGTGTGTGGTGTAGTGTATGTCAGGTTGGGGTGTGGTGTACTGTACGTCAGGTTGGGGTGTGTGGTGTAGTGTACACCACACACACACACACACACACACACACCAACCTGACGTACATTATACCACACCACACACCAACCTGATGTACACTACGCCGCACACACCAACCTGACACACTACGTCAGGTTGGTGTGTGTGGTGTAGTGTATGTCAGGTTGGGGTGTGGTGTACTGTACGTCAGGTTGGGGTGTGTGGTGTAGTGTACACCACACACACACACACACACACACACACCAACCTGACGTACATTATACCACACCACACACCAACCTGATGTACACTACGCCGCACACACCAACCTGACACACTACGTCAGGTTGGTGTGTGTGGTGTAGTGTATGTCAGGTTGGGGTGTGGTGTACTGTACGTCAGGTTGGGGTGTGTGGTGTAGTGTACACCACACACACACACCAACCTGACGTACATTATACCACACCACACACCAACCTGATGTACACTACGCCGCACACACCAACCTGACACACTACGTCAGGTTGGTGTGTGTGGTGTAGTGTATGTCAGGTTGGGGTGTGGTGTACTGTACGTCAGGTTGGGGTGTGTGGTGTAGTGTACACCACACACACACACACACACACACACCAACCTGACGTACATTATACCACACCACACACCAACCTGATGTACACTACGCCGCACACACCAACCTGACACACTACGTCAGGTTGGTGTGTGTGGTGTAGTGTATGTCAGGTTGGGGTGTGGTGTACTGTACGTCAGGTTGGGGTGTGTGTGTGGTGTTGTGTATATCAGCCTGGTGTGGGTGACTTCTGTAGTGGAATATCAGGATGTGGCTAGTCCACGGACGTGTGATGAATTCTGAAGCATTCATTCAAACACAGTGCCGGTTTGTCGGGACACGTTTCACATTGGAAACGAGATTCCCTTCTTATCCCCCTTTTATAGCACACCCGACACCTTTTTTTTGCTCTCCCCTCACAGGGAAAATGTTGCCCTGGTACCATACGGGATCCTTGAGTTCCAGGGGTGCTGGGGCCCGCTCCTTCCACGCCTCCAATCAGGGCCTTTATCACCGCCTCCTGGAACTGAAGGAAGGTGTTGTTGGTCTGACCTGCACATCGTGATAGCACGTATGCATTATACAGTGCCATTTGTACGATGTGCACAGCCAGTTTTTTATACCACACCTTCGTCTTCCGCATGGCACTATAGGGCTGGAGGACTTGATCAGAAAGATCAACTCCCCCCATGTGTTTGTTGTACCCCAGGGCACAGTCCGGTTTGTGGACCTGTGCTGGGGTACCTCGAACGGTGGTGGCCGTGGTGCCGGGACCATGGATTGTGGTCAAGAAAAAGACGTCCTTTTTGTCTTTGAACTTGACCGCAAGCATGTTGCCGCTACATTGGGCCCGGCTCTCACCCTTCGGGAGAACCTGCTCAATTAGCGACAAAGGGAGACCCCTCTTGTTTCTGCGCACAGTACCGCAAGCGACGGTAGCTCTGGCAGAGAGGGATTGAAAGAGTGGGATGCTTGTATAAAAGTTATCAACGTACAGATGGTAACCTTTATCAAGCAGTGGGTGAACCAAATCCCACACTATTTTCCCACTCACCCCCAGAGCGGGTGGACATTCTGGGGGCTGGATACTGCTGTCCTTTCCTTGATAAACTCTAAAGCTGAGAGTGTACCCTGAGGTACTCTCACAGATCTTGTAGAGCTTTATCCCGTACCTCGCCCTTTTGCTTGGCAGGTACTGACGGAACTGAAGCCGCCCTTTGAAGTGGACGAGGGATTCATCCACACAAATTTCTCTTTGGGGAGTGTACACTTCAGCAAACTTGTTGCTGAAGTGTTCGATGATAGGCCGAATTTTGAACAGTCTGTCAAAATTCGGGTCACCGCGGGGAAGGTTGTCAGTGTTATCCCTAAAATGGAGAAATTTATGAATCGCCTCAAAACGTTTGCGATTCATAACCATGCCATATATTGGAGTTTGATATAAAATATCAGTACTCCAGTATTGGCGAATTTCTGGTTTCTTCACAATCCCCATGTGAAGGACCAGTCCCCAATATTTCATCATTTCTACGGAGTCAACGGGATTCCAAGTAGTAAATGATGAACTTGGGTTTTGGGCAAAAAATTGCAGGGCGTATAAGTTTGTTTGCTCCACCATGAGACTGACAATTGACTCCGAAAAAAAGACTTTGAAAAAGTCTATTTCCCTGAGGTTGGCAGTCTCAAATTGGATTCCTGATTGGGGAATGAAATCAGGAATCCGTGGAGCAAAGTTTTCAGGGACGGGGGTCCAGGTGGGGGCACTAGTGCTAGGTTGGGCGTGACTAGCACTAGGTTGGGGGATACTCACCCTTGGCTGTGTGTCTCCTCCGCTGGGCTCCGGCTCTCCTCTTCTGGGCTCCGGCTCTCCTCTCCTGGGCTCCGGCTCTCCTCTCCTGGGCTCCGGCTCTCCTCTCCTGGGCTCCGGGCGATTTCTCGTCCTGCGACATCTTGTGGGTGGCGAGTCCGTGTCACTGGAGGAGGAAGAGGGGGAGGAATACAGAAAAGTAGGGTCCTCACCCTCACTATCAGCGTCGGAGGCAAGAAAGGAATATGCCTCCTCAGCTGAGTACAGCCTTTGTGACTGGGATGACTGGGATGAGCGGGACATTGTGTGTGTGGTGTGTGTGCGTGTGTAAAAAAAATCCAAACTTTATTATAGTGTTGCGTGTGCGTGTGTATGTGCGAGTGTTTGGTGAAACTCTTCTGCAGGAGGAGGCTGTCAGGCGCGCGGGGGGGCTGTCAGGCGCGGGGGGGCTGTCAGGCGCGGGGGGGGGGCTGTCAGGCGCGGGGGGACAGGAGGGGACTGAGGAGATGCAGCGTCAGATGGAGATGAAGCTGGCAGCAGCAGGTGATCAGGGGGGGCAGGGGGTGATCGGGGGGGCAGGGGGTGATCAGGGGGGGCAGGGGGTGATCAGGGGGTGATCAGGGGAGCAGGGGGTGATTAGCGGTGATCACTGAAAAGGGTGATCACCAGGGGAGGAGGGGCTGACAGACTCAGGGGGCGGTAGGCGAGATGAAAACGCAGCAGCAGCAGCAGGTGATAAAGGGGGGCAGAGGGGTGATCAGGTGGACGGGGGGGGGGGGCAAGGGGTGATCAGGGGGGGCAGGGGGCGAACAGGGGGGGCAGGGGGTGATTAGCGGTGATCACTGAAGAGGGTGATCACCAGGGGAGGAGGGGCTGACAGACGCAGGGGGCGGTAGGCGAGATGAAAACGCAGCAGCAGCAGCAGGTGATAAAGGGGGGCAGAGGGGTGATCAGGTGGACGGGGGGGGGCAAGGGGTGATCAGGGGGGGCAGGGGGCGAACAGGGGGGGCAGGGGGTGATTAGCGGTGATCACTGAAGAGGGTGATCACCAGGGGAGGAGGGGCTGACAGACGCAGGGGGCGGTAGGAAAGACGAAAATGCAGCAGCAGGTGACAAAGGGGGGTGATCAGGTGGACAGGGGGGGCAGGGGGTGATCGGGGGGGGGGTAGGGGGTGATCAGGGGGGCAGGGGGTGATTAGCGATGATCACTTTAGAGGGTGATCACCAGGGGAGGAGGGGCTGACAGACGCAGGGGGGCGGTAGGAGAAAAGAAAGTAGAGCAGCAGCAGGTGAGATAAAGGGGGGCAGGGGGGGTGATCACCAGAGCAGGGGGTGATCAGGGGGGCAGGGGGGAGGGAGCAGAGGTTGGGGGGAGTGGAGGACAGGAGAGTGGAGGTACCTGTCCTCAGCAGCAGCGGTGGTGCAGGCGGTAGCAGTGGGGGAGGCGGCAGTAGCGGCAGCGGCAGCGCTTTGAAGAGGTCTGCAGCAGCGGCGGCGGCGATCGCGGTGTCTGGGGGGGCAGGTGAACAGTCGGGCACCTCGCTCCTCAGCTTCCACGGATGGGATGAAGCTGAGGAGCGAGGCAGACACTGTTTATCTCCGCCCCTCCACATCTGATTGGAGTGCAAGCGTCACATGGACGCTAGCTCCAATCAGAGCTGGAGGGGGTTAAAAAAAGGTCGCCAGGAGCGATCGTAAACCCGGGGGGGCAAAGCCACCCCCCCCGGGGTGAAGTACAGGTCCCCCTGCACCTGCGGGTACGGTGACATTTGAATGACCCCGGTCACCGGACCCGCAGGGAAGCATTCCCGCCATGACGCCACATAGGCGTCATGGGTCGGATTGGCACCGACTTTCATGACGCCTATGTGGCGTCATGGGTCGGGAAGGGGTTAAGGAAGCATAGGGAATAAGAATCACCACAAATGTTTAAATTCTGACTTTTTATTGGTGCCTCTTTCATAACTTTCAGTGATTACCATCACTACTGGTGTAATGTATACTGAGATATCAGTGAAGTGACTTGTTTTCCTAATTTTTGCATAAAATACTGGTAGCGATGTGCCTTTTTAGAACTATTATGTATAATGACTCGCTGCTTGTGCTTTACTATCACCATTGTGGATGCTAAACTTGTAGTAACATATGTTGCGATTACTAGTCTGTATTTGTAGTGAGGTTCCTTACCATCACCATTGTATATATAGTATTATTAGTGAGGTACCTTACTATCAGCATTGTATATATAGTATTAGTGACCACATTCCGTCACATCTCTTCCAGTCCCTTTCCCCTGCTGTCACCTCTCACCTAACAAAAATATTCAACCTCTCTCTCTCTCTTCCAGTATCTTTCCCTCCTCATTTAAGCATGCCATCATACATCCATTACTTAAAAAAAATCCCTCGACCAAAACTGTGCAGCTAATTATAGACCTGTCTCTAATCTTCCCTTCATCTCTAAACTCCTCGAACGCCTGGTCCACTCCCGTCTTACCCGCTATCTCTCAGATAACTCTCTTCTCGACCCTCTTCAATCTGGCTTCCGCTCTTTACACTCGACTGAAACTGCCCTCACTAAAGTCTCTAATGACCTACTAACAGCTAAATCTAATGGTCACTACTCCATGCTAATTCTCTTGGATCCTTCTGCAGCATTCGGCACTGTGGATCATCAGCTCCTCCTCACTATGCCCGCTCCATCGGCCTCAAGGACACCGTTCTCTCCTGGTTCTCCTCCTATCTCTCTGACCGATCCTTGACTGTATCTTTTGCTGGTTCCTCCTCTCACCTTCCCCTTACTGTTGGGGTTCCTCAAGGATCAGTCCTAGGCCCCCTCCTCTTCTCTTTGTATACTGCACCTATTGGACAAACAATCAGTAGGATTGGTTTCCAGTACCATCTCTATGCTGACGACACTCAATTATACACTTCTTCTCCTGATATCTCGCCTGCCTTTTTAGAAAACACCAGCAAGTATCTTACCGCTGTCTCTAATATCATGTCCTCCCTCTATCTGAAACTGAACCTGTCAAAAACTGAACTCCTTGTGTTTCCTCCCTCTACTAATGTGCCTATGCCTGACATTGCCATCTCTGTGTGTGATTCCACCATTACTCACAAGCAACATGCCCGCTGCCTTGGGGTCATACTTGATTCCGAGCTTTCATTCACCCCCCACATCCGATCACTGGTTCGCTCTTGTTATCAGCACCTCAAAAACATTTCTAGAATTTGACCTTTTCTTACTTTCGACTCTGCAAAAACTCTTACCGTTTATCTTATTCATTCTCGTCTGGACTATTGTAACTCTCTAGTAATCGGACTCCCTCTTACCAAACTTCCCCCTCTCCAATCTGTCCTGAATGCTGCTGCCAGGATCATATTCCCCACCAATCGTTATACCGATGCCTCTACCCTGTGCCAGTCATTACACTGGTTACCCATCCACTCCAGAATCCAGTACAAACTTATTATCCTTATCCACAAAGCACTCCATGGCTCAGCACCGCCCTACATCTCCTCCCTGGTCTCAGCCTACCACCCTACCCATGCTCTCCGTTCTGCTAATGACCTGAGGTTAGCATCCTCAATAATCAGAACCTCTCACTCCCGTCTCCAAGACTTTTCACATGCTGCGCCAATTCTTTGGAATGCACTACCCAGGTTAATACGATTAATCCCCAATTCCCACAGTTTTAAGCGTGCCTTAAAAATGCATTTATCCTGCATGACCTACCATCTCAACGCATTAACCTAACTATCCCTGTGTGGCCCATTCACAAAAAAATAAATAAATAAAAACCTTAAACCATAATCAGGTTCCTTGCATCATGTTCTCATACGCTTTATGCATTTAATTAGCCCTCTGTGTCTGTACTGTTACATAATTAGGCTGTTAACTGGTTCATGCAGCTTTACATGAACACTTGATTCTTACATTATGGTTGGTCCAAACAGCGAAAGCAATTGTTACCATCCTCCTCTCGTTTCTCCCCTTTTTCCTCATAGTTTGTAAGCTTGCGAGCAGGGCCCTCACTCCTCTTGGTATCTGTTTTGATCTGTGTTTATTGTTATGCTGTAATGTCTATTGTCTGTACAAATCCCCTCTATAATGTAAAGTGCTGCTGAATATGTTGGCGCTATATAAATAAAATTATTATTAGTGGTAGTAGTAGTAGTAAGGTTCCTTACTATCGCCATTGTATATACAGTATTAGTAGTGAGGTTCCTTACTATCACCATTGTATATATAGTATTAGTAGTGAAGATCCTTACTATCACCACTGTATATAAAGTATTAGTAGTGAGGTTCCTTACAATCACCATTGCATATATAGTATTAGTAGTAAGGTTCCTTACTATCGCCATTGTATATACAGTATTAGTAGTGAGGTTCCTTACTATCACCATTGTATATATAGTATTAGTAGTGAGGATCCTAACTATCACCATTGCATATACAGTATTAGTAGTGAGGATCCTACTATCACCATTGCATATACAGTATTAGTAGTGAGTAGTTTTGAACATTCTGATACTGAAATATCGGGTATCGACCGATACTCGCTGTATCGGAGTTCCGATACTGAGTTACGATACTTTTAGAATATCGAATACCGGAATTGGAAGTTACCATAATGCAATGAGCCAGTTTGATTTTATTCAGCCAATGAGGATCCTAAGAAGTGTGGGCAAATCCTGTTAGGCATGTTAACTAATGGCATGGCTGTGATTGGCTGCTGAAATAATGTCATGATGCACTATAAAAGCCGCCGCCGCAATTTTGGGTTCACTCTGCTGTGAATTTACTTAGGGACAGGACACTACTGTTCTGACTCTGAGTGACAGTTTGAGCTAGCGATTTGCTTTATTGTGCTTTACCCAGGCAACTTTAGCAAAAGGTGTGTGAGAAGCTTTCTTTTGCCTTGCAGCGCTGTTCACGGCTGTCTGCGAGGTCTCTGTGTGTGAGTGCAGCTCACGCTGTAATGTGTTCTGCAGCCACCTCTGGTTGTAGTCCACTCAGCGTGCATCACTGCCTTATACATTGTCCTTTTTTGCATTAGTGCTGCTCATTTCTCCTGATTTCTCCTATTAGTGTGGCTCCATCAGTATCCAGCTAGATTGCTTGCAAACACTATATAGGAGTAGATAGAGTTCTCTGCACTGTTCACGGCTGTCTGCGAGGTCTCTGTGCGTGAGTGCAGCTCACAAGTGCAGCAGGAGGCAATTTCTCCTGCTCTGTCCACATTCACACTACTACTGATTTTAAACTTACTCCAATTAGGCCTCTGTCTCCACTCTGTTTCTAGTATTTACCCTGGGCTCCAACACCGCCAGTTGCTGCTCAGAAGTGCCATCTGCACAGTCAACACATGCTCCAGTGTTATTGGGGTTCAGTAATGTCAGCTGATCCCCTGCTGTGTGTCTGACAATTTCTCCTGCTCTGTCCACATTCACACTACTACTGATTTTAAACTTGCTCCAATTAGGCCTCTGCCTCCACTCTGTTTCTAGTATTTACCCTGGGTTTCCGCACCATCAGCTGTTTCCCGGCAGTGTCTTTGGCACAGGTACTCCCTCCTGCCCAGCCTGGTTCCAGCACGCCAGCTGTTTCCGGGTAGTGTCAACGTCACTTTGCCTCCAATATGTTGACCTGTCGTGTTGCAGTCGGGTTAGCCGACTCTATGGTGCCTGCAGTTTAGGTGCTTCCTATGTGGGCTGTGGGATCTGGCAATGAAGGCTGGTTCCATAGTGCCAATATGACAAGCACCCCCTGTAGGACTGTGGGTTTCGGTAACTCCAGCCGGCTCGCGGCCTTGCAACTTTTTTTTCGTATGTACCTTCTGCTGCCTATCTGAGTTCCAGTACCATTAGCTGATTCTTTGGAAGTCAATCTTGAATATGTCCCCCTAGGTTTCAGTAACATCAGCTGGTTCGAGGCAGTGCTTTTGGATTAGGTGCCTCCTTCTCGGTATCCGAGTTCCACCAATGTCTGCTGGTCCTTGGTAGTGCTTTCTGGCACAGGTACCTCCTGCTTAGTAACCGAGTTCCAGTACCATCAGCTGGTCCTCGGTAGTTCCATTGGCTCTTGTACCTTCTGCTACCCATCTAGGTTCCAGTACTGTCAACTGGTTCTCTGCAGTTCCTCAGCCTTCTTGTACCTTCTGCTACATTTCCAAGTTCAAGCTTTTTTAAATGGTTTTTGGTAATCACTCTGGATCTCCCTGATGACGACCCTAAAGACGACGACCCTGAAGACCACCCCAAAGAAGATGATGACCCGAAGATGACAACCATGAAGACGACCCAAAAGACCACCCCGAAGAAGACGAGGACCCCGAAGATGACGACCCTGAAGACGATGACCCTGAAGACCACCCCGAAGAAGACGATGACCCCGAAGATGACGACTCTGAAGACGACGACCCTGAAGGCCACCCCAAAGAAGACTTCGACCCCGAAGATGACGACCCTGAAGACCACTCCAAAGAAGACCAAGAAGATGACCCTGAAGAAGATGACCAAGAGGACAAAGAACAAGAAGACAACCACCAAGATACAAAAAAAACAAGAGACAGAAGACCAAGAAGCAGAAGAACAAGAAGCTGCAGTACAAAAAGCAGAAGAACATTAAGCATAAGACTAAAAAACAGAGCAACAGATATTATCTAAATTATAAGCAGAAGAAGACTAAGCAGTGTATCGGGGAGAGTCCGTTCCTCCTCGTGGTGCCCCTGGAAAATACCTGCTGCTGCAGGCCAAACTGAGCGCGGACAAATCCTGTTGTAAATCTTTTGTGACAGGCAGAACGGAAGGTGTAATCTTCAAACTTTTATAGACAACAACTACAGGAATGCCTGTCACAAATAAGAATATGATGAAGAAGGAGAATATGAAGAAGAATAATAGTTGAATAAGAAGAATATGAAAAATGTAAAAAAAAAAAGAATAATAGGAAGAAGGTGAAGAAGAAGAAGATGAATAAGGTGAAGAAGAAGTTGATGAAAAATATGCTGCTGCTGAGGATGATGAAGGAGAAAATGTGGGAGAAGTAAAAAAGAAGGTGAAGAGCATGGAAGTAGTGAAATATAAATATCTGACAAAATATAAAAAAGCTTAACATAGTCAATATCTTTGTAACTCCGAACGTCTTAAAAAAAAATTTAATTCCTGCTATTCAATTTGATTGGGCTAAACCTCTATGCCTTTAATGTCTCCTCCACCTCCCCCAATACATTCTACATTATTCTTAGTTGTTTTCCTTCATGTAGAATTAACCTACAAGGAAAGAAAGGGTATATTTTCATTCCGATATTTGTGTCCCATTGACTTGCATTGGTTTCCGGTATCGGAATCGGCGATATCCGATATTTTTTTGGTATCGGTCCAATCCAATCCAATATTTCCCGATATCGGAAGGTATCGCTCAACACTACTAGTGAGGTTCCTTAAAAGCACCATTGTATATACAGTGCCTTGCGAAAGTATTCGGCTCACTGCAACTTTTCAACCTTTTCCCACATATCATGCTTCAAACATAAAGATACCAAATGTAAATTTTTGGTGTAGAATCAACAACAAGTGGAACACAATTGTGAAGTTGAGTTAAATGTATTAGTTTTTCTTCATTTTTGCGGAAAATCAAAAACTGAAAAGTGGGACGTGCGATATTATTTGGCCCGTGTAACTTAATACTTTGTTGCACCACCTTTTGCTGCGATTACAGCTGCAAGTCGCTTGGGGTATGTCTCTATCAGTTTTGTACATCAAGAGACTGAAATTCTTGCCCATTCTTCCTTGGCAAACAGCTCAAGCTCAGTGAGGTTTGATGGGGATCGTTTGTGAACAGCAGTTTTCCGCTCTTTCAACAGATTCTTGATTGGATTGAGCTCTGGACTTTGACTTGGCCATTCTAACACCTGTATACATTTATTTGTGAATCATTCCATTGTAGATTTTGCTTTATGTTTGGGATCATTGTCTTGTTGGAAGACAAATCTCTGTGTCAGTCTCAGGTCTTTTGCAACTTTTGCAGAAAATTGGTCCAGAAGACTGAAAATAGGCCAACATCAATATTAAAGGAGCTGCAGGAATTACTGACAAGTATTGGTTGTGTAGACATGCAAAAACAATCTCCCATATTTTTAATGTCTTGACTCTGGGGTAGGGTGGCAAGACTGAAGCTTTTATATACAGAAAATAATGAAAACATACAAGTTCAGCTACGTTTTCCAAAATCTACTTCAAGTCTGTCAAAAGAATTTGGAAAAACGTGTTATGATCTGATGAGACCAAGTTTGAACTTTTTGGCCAATATTCCAAAAGGTATATTTGGTGCGAAGCCAACACTGCGCATTACCAAAAGAACATCTTACCCACAGTGAAGTATGGTGGAGGCAGTGTTATGCTGTGGAGCTGTTTTTGAACAGCTGAAACTGTTGTTTTAATCAAGGTGGAGGGTGTTAGGGGTCGAGTTCCCACCTCTGCACAGGGGGAATCTCAGGCCATCTCCGCTGTGGTCTCCCATTCTTCTTCTGCTGCAGTGGAGCCTGCTCAGCGGAGATGTCGGTCCCAGCGTCTTGCTCAGTCTCACTCTGTGCAAAGGGTTACTGCTTCTTTTACAGCTTCTGCCATTGAAGCCAGTGCTGGGCAGCAGCGAGCAGACGCTTTTGGGACTAAGTCCTGCTTTTCCTCAAGGGTCACATGCTCAGATACTGCAGCAGATCCCATTGGTCCTCCAGGAAGGTCCTGAAGGTGCTCAACGTCTGTGGCAGCCTCCCATTGGTCCTTTTGGGAAGGTCCTGTACATGCTGCAGCTATGAAAAATTTGCATGACCGCACGGCCATGCGCTAGTGTACATTTGTATACATGTGTGTGTTGATGAGTGCAAGTCGTTCTTAAATATCCCTTCCCTATTGTATGACTGTTCGCATATGGTGTATGGCTGCTATCTAGCACCCGACTGAACTCTCAGCATCATAACACACAAAACAGCATCTACTACTGTGACCGCCAGTATGGCGCCACGCGGCATTAGAGCGCTTCCTTAGCCCATGTCTGGGTGGTTAGTGGCGTCCACCAGTACAGCACAGTTCACACTCTTGTGCTCAAAATTATTATTTCTATTTATCTCTTACACCCAGTAGCGGTGTCGAGTGCAAGTAGTCTAGACAGACTCAAATCCCGAGTCTTGGGACTGAGTTCGGTGACTTCTTGCTTGCGCTCTTTTGTGACTTAACAGGGTTCGCTTCCACCGCCATATAGCGCTGCCATTTGCTAGCAGCAGGTTCTCACCTGCACGGTGGACCCCGGACTGCGAACGCACCTAATAACATCTCACCTTTTACTCGGTGCGTTCCGCCAGTCCTAACAGAGTGAATTTTTTTAAAAAGCTGACGATGAAAAGAAATTTCACATTTCAGCATGACAACGACCCTAAGCATACTTCCAAATCATCAAAAGAATGGCTTTGCCAGAAAAAGATCAAAGTTTTGGAATGTACCAGCCAATGCCCAAACCAAAATAAAATTGAAAATCTGTGGGTGACATGAAGTTGGTGTTGTACACAGGAAATGGCAATCTGAGAGGTTTGAAGCTACTACACGGAAGCTTGGGCAAACATTTCCAATAGATGTCCCATGCTGATAAACGCCTACCCAAAAAGATTGAATGCTGTCATAAATTCAAAGGGTATTTCAACAAATTGGGGTAGCACAGTGGCTCACTGTTGCTTTGGAGAGCTGGGTTCAAATCCTCCAAAGGACAACATCTAGAAGGTGTTTCTATGTTCTCCCAGTGTTTGCGAGAGTTTCCTCCGGGATCTCCGGTTCCCTCCCAAATTCCAAAGACATACTGATAGGGAATTTGGATTGTGAGCCCCAATGGGGACAGCAACGATCATGTCCGTAAAGCACTGCAGAATTTGATGGCGCTATACAAGCAAAGCATAATAATTATTATTAATAAATACAATTATTAGTTTAAGGGTGTGTATATTTGTACAATCACATTATTTTACCTGTTGATTTTTATTTTTACTGTTTGTTTTTCAATGAATTTGTACAGATTATTTGCGAAACTAAAGGTGGAAAAAGTTCTGAAATGATTTCCCTTGTTATGATTTTTTACATGAAAAAAACTTGGCAACTTAACAGGTGTGTGTAGACTATTAATATCCACTGTACAATCGATTTGCTCATCTCTAATATATAGCGATGGCAGTGAGATGTTTTATTATCACCATTCTGTAGTATTCGTGAATAGGGTCGTTCTCAAGTATAATAAATGAATGAACTGTGCACCCGGTCTAGCACAAACACAAAAAGTATCAAGATTCATGTATTCCTGTTCATTTCACTGACATAGCAAGATGTGAAACATGTAATTATATATCTGTAATCCGATCCTGCTTTTGCCCTTAATATTATGTGAAATGAAAAAAAAAAAAAGACACGGAAGTGTCCGGACCGACATAAACTGCGTCTGATCCTGTTACGAAAGAGAATACCATTACTTTCTAATTAAAAAGGAAAACTATTTATGTCTCCGCGTGTGAAGTTTCTCCTTCACATGTTGCAGTCTTCGCTTTCCCCGTAGAATGATCTATCGATGAAAGATTTCTTTCAAGTCTTAACACTTTTTAAAATGCATGAAGGTTCTTGTCTTCTTGCAGCAAATCAAACATATTTTCAAAAACCAACTTTAACATGATGTTTCCAGAGAATGCATAATAAAGATGTCCCCGATAGCAAATATACGTATTCAATACATAGAGTCCAGCTCGGCGGTCACACAATCCATACCTGTGATGGAACTGTCCAGATTGTCCATACTAGACCCTGGAGTATGTTCTAGTCCTCGGAGAGGTCGGCTCATGCCATCTTCATGATCCTCTTCTCTAGGATCCGGTAGATCTTTCTCTAGATCGGATATAAAAGCTCCTGACACATATCCCATTGGAGGGATGGACGCCAATGGCGGCTGGCTATTGCTCTGTAAGTGCCTGGAGGTTGAAAAATAGAATATCATGTCACAAAAGTCTCCATTTTGAACTACTGGCAGCAGCGAGGCCGAGACCAGATTGACACGTTAAATTATCAATTACATGCAGATTAGCTGGACAGAGTGACGCTCATATATTTATAAGGAAATGGCTTTTGGTTCATGAATTATTCATTTTTTGAGGGTGAGATTGAATCGTTAGCTATAATTGAGGTATTAAAAATTTGTGTTCTCTCATCTCATGAGCGGTGTGCTTCGTATCGGGGAAAATACAGAAAGTCCTACAGTCCAATATACGCTTACACATATTTTTGAACATATTTGTCCAGGATTACAATATCTTTTTTTTCATAGAAACAACACCACCCTTGCTCATAGGCTATGTCTGGCATTACAGTTTCGCTCCATTCAGCTGAATGTGCTTAAGCTGCAAGATCTGACACAGCAATTAGTATGGAATAGCGCTGTTTCCAAAAAAGAAAAAAAAGCAGATTTATTCTAAATCCAGATTTTAAATTTTTCGATGTCAGCATTCAATATAAAAGAATATGAATGAATTAATAAATTCCGCTTAGATCCTGGTAGGCTTCGATATTTCCCCCATTCTATATATGGTGCCAGAATGCACATCATGTACTTTCTTCATACATAAGTAGAACTTTTATTATCTGTGCCCAAATAAGATAGAGCCTCCTATTTAGGAGGTATTTTCATGCCTTTCATATGCTCGGTTAGTTACATAAAGTTTCACTTCCTTTGTTCAAATGAAGCAGGTGGAGATTGCCGTTCCCCAGAGCCTGTGAGGAACCACTTCTTGGACAACCCTTTCTTGAATGCTCTACTCCCCAGTATAAAATAAAAATAACAGATACTCATCTAGATGGCATTACAGACCCTGTTCTCTCACTTTGTGAAAATGCTATTTGCATATCTTATTTCCCATGGTGCTTGGCATGCAGGAGCGGACACAGACAGAAGACATGCATGAACAAAATATGAGCCCTTTGCAGTCGAATATCTCATCATAAGACACAATTCCACAATTGGAAGGGGGTGTTGGCTCCTTCACACCTTGGGCCGCTGTGCGACTGCACAGGTTGCACCAATGGAATATACAAAAAATAGAAAAAGTGCCAATTTAGCTCACCGCTTATGTGTTAGAGATAAGAATCCCAGGAGACTTCTAGGGTACACAGTTTGGGGTCTGGTTGTGATGGACGGGATATGAACTGGTCTGGCTGTCAGGTCAAATAGCTCTCTTTGGTCAAAAATGGGATGTTCTCGAGCATCAAGGCTAAGAAGTTAAAACTTAGCCTTTAATCATATAGGATAAAACAAATTGGGAGAATATGCACATATTAGAAAAAAAACAAAAACATAATGCTTACGCGTTTTGGGTAGGAAAGCCCCAAGCCATGATTATGGGTTTTTCTACCCGAACCGTGTAAACAATATGGATTTCTTTTTTAATACATGTGGATTCTCCCAATTTTTTATCCAGTACAATTAAAGGTTAAGCTCTAACTACTAAGCTTCGTTGCCGGAGAGCATCCCTTTTTGCACAAATGGCTTGTCCACTGACTGCATGGCCTATAAGTTTTCCGATACAAGCTTGGTGGTGTTTTATAAGGATAAACTTTATGCCTTACACACCCCCTCCATTGAAGACCTCTCTCCCGGTCAACCAGTCTCCTACTTCAAATACGAGGCTATTGTAAGGAATGTGAGGTTTTCATACCATTACACATAGCAGCAAATAGAGGACCAACAGGAAGATGAGCTAGGTGGAAATTGATGTTTCTGATGGTGCATTCCATTTTTGTACGTAAAACGGCTACATAAGCATATGATGTCTCTAATAAAAGTGAAAAAGGGGTGTCAAATTGATTATGAAATACTATCCTATGTTCTTGATATTTAAGACCCTATCTCTTTAATTAGGTTGTTGGAGTTTACACATCTTATATACTGTATAAACTTTACAACTGCTGCCAAGACTTCATAATAGAGCTGGGGGAGGATGATATTTCACCTGACCGGTTGATTTACTGTTCTCCATTTTTTGACATATATGAATTATCCTTCTAATTGTAAGAAATTCCTATGATTTTTAAGTCTAATAACTTCTTCAGTATATGTATCTCTATATAATAAATCAAATTATACAGTAGTCACCTTCATTGATCTGCCCTTCAAATTAAATTATTTATGATAAGGAAACACCACCTACATATAAATCCGCTTAATGTAACTGTTAGACTGCAAATGATGACATGATATATGTCTGCAATTTCAAGATTAGTAGTTCGTAGCGCAAAGAAAAGATATTACAGCATAAATGGATTTAGCAGAATTAAAAAAAAATGGCTGCCTTCTTTCAAAAACAGCGATACCCACCTGTCCACAGGATGTACGTGGTATTGCAGATTAGCCCCCCTAATTTCAATGTACTGGAGTAGAGCCACAATACTACACAACCTGTGGAAAGGTGCGGCACTCCTTCAAGAAATCAGACGTTTTTCCAATCCTGGAGAAGCCCTTTAAAAGGAGTCCTCCAGAGCTGTCATCCGATGCATATGTCATCAGTATAGAGGCCCTAAATCCTAGGATTCCACCAATCAGTTATTAGTAGGTCCCATAGCGGACAGAAGTAAAAGTGTATGTATCTGGAACACCACATCTCCATATGCTGTGTAATGGCCGATCTCATACACTGCAGCTCAGGTCATATTCACTTCAATAGGATATGAGCTGCAGTACCTAAGAATGGCCACTATGCTGTGTGTGGAGTTTTGGTATTTTAGTGCTATATATTGCTAACTTCTGGCCACTGCATTACCTGCTGATCGGTTGAAGTGCTGCCTGTTGCACACTCAATAATCAAAAAAATTGATGGACTATTCTGAAAATAGGCCATCAATACCAAAGTCTTACACAACCTTTCAACATGATTTTAAAGAACAACCCCATCTAATGCACGTTAAAAAGTAATTAGCTACAAATTTAGCAGAGCTGAGCTTGTCAGATGCAAAAAAGTCACCTACATAGTCAAGCATCCATGATAACTGATATATCTCTAGCTGCCGTCACCACTAGGGGGAGCTAATTTTATATGTATTTATACACCTTGCACTAAATACAATAAGAGCTGTATACAGGGAGGTCATCAGCTGCAGAAAGGTACATGACTGCGTCATTGTAAGCGAAGGAAAGCAGTTCAGTATGGTTTCTATGGGCAAGTAAGCTGTTCTATTATGTTGGTGTCATACAATCACCCTTATTAATTTGTAGTACATAGTGAGTTTTTCATAAAATTAGTAAATTGTCATATCACGCGCCTGATGATGTCATAGCAACTCAACTGGCAACAACACGAAATAAAAGCAAAGAAGGCAACAAAATTCTGAGATGATGGTACACAGATAATTACCAGGACTGCTTTGTAATGTCAAACTGATACGCTCTGGTGAGCTCCTCCAGGTGAGCCTGGAGCATGGGCTGCATTTCCTCCCTCGGTGATGGCGTCAGTGTTGCTGTTGACTGTTGGCCAAATGAGATGGCTGGTGAAGATGCAACACCGCGCACTGGTGGAGTAGGAACTCTGTCATCTTCTTCTAGTTCATCATCAGAGCCCTGGTGTAAGTATGTCTGGACTGGTAGAGGAGGACACCATCCATCGCTGTCATACCTTGAAGTACAAGACAAGGTAGATATTGTCTTTATATACAGAAATCAAGGAATGACCAGGGGAAGAAATCTCTTCTGTTACCTAACTGCTTTTCTTTTTTTTCTGGAGGAGGTGGATGGAGTAGCAGCGTAAATACAAGTCAAGATTCCCCATGACTTGTGTGAAAATATAAGCTGTTCGTAGTCGCAACACCGGCAGGGATTGTCTGTTCGTTAGGCAATCCATGTATGTGTTACGGCTGACGAACAGCCGCAAGACACGCAGCAGCGGTGACTCGAAAATAGTGTTGAAGCACGCCAAAGATACTCAATTAGCACCCGAGCGTGCTTGGATAACACCTTATCACACATGTTCACTCAACACCACTGCCAACGTTCCCGGTAGTGTGAATGCTAATAATAAAGGACGGTGCCCTGCTAATAACAATGATTTTTGACGCATCCCATTGTTCTGTTGTCAAGATCCGCCCTCTAGCAGCAAATCGTAACCATTTCCTTTTCATGTTACTAAAAACTTCTCAATTAGATTCATGCACGTATCCTAAAATCCCTTTATAAATAAAGATAACTAATCTTTGATGGTTCAGACTGAGATAATTGGTCAAACTGGGAATAAAGCTCTATTTTCTACAAAACAATTCATACATTTTTCATTAATGTTTGAAACAAAAACGCTGTAGGATCAAATCTTATACGGAATGTAAATGCTTAATTATTTAAATTTGATTTTTATATAATTGCTTTCAAAATCAAAATTATTTATTGGGCCAATTATGAAAAAGAAAATTACTAAAGATAAAAATTAAAGTTGGTGATTTATGATTTTCTAAACTTTTTCTACATTTCAAAGACAAGAAGAAAATAAAACAAAAAAATAAGAAAAAACAAATTCTACAACATGCTGGAAGCTACTTCTCCCAAATTCTCTTTCTTTTTTGGGACTCTACAAATCTCCAAAATTATAGGTCACATCCATCACAATCTCAAAGTTTGACACAGCTCAAAGCTCCCATTAGGCATTAAAAATCAAGAAGTCTTTCTCTGCGGGAATAAAAGATATCAAACTGAGATCAAGAGACACTCCTATGATAGTTTAAAAATAAACTGTGTAATCTCTTAAAAATAGTCTTGATTGAACTGGAACTTAGAAAAGAACATTGGCTGAAAAATTAAATGAAGCATTTAAAATGTACAAAACATGTACTTGAACATTTTAATATGAGCGCATAATGACATAGCATAAAAGACTTTGCCTCCTTACCAATTGTTAATAATACAGTATCTAATGATAATTTTAATAGAGTCTCATTTCAGTCATAGTAGATAATAGTAAAATTAACCCAAATAGGTTTCTCTAATTTAGGAAACCCAATGACAAATATGGAATTCAGAGTTACAAATGGGATGTCCTTTTAAAAATAAAATACATTTCTAATTAAAATTTTAAGAATTCAATGATAATTATAACAATAGTGCTAGGATTTACCCTGTTTCTTGATGTTCTAAGCCATAATGTTCAATCTCAGTGCCTGGAAGAGGTTGGATGGGTGGTGGAGGTAGCGGAACATTGGCCCAGTTAGATCCATTATTTTTTTGTGACTTATTACTGTTTTTGGTCTTCTTTTTCTTTCCTCCTTTTCCACCTGTTGTGAAAAATTAAAGAAAAATTTGCATAGTAAATGCATTCAAAAAACATGTTGCTAAAAGCATCCAAATACAAAAATTAAAGTAAGATGGGTGATCTGTTCTAAAAAAGTATATATTCTACTTCATGATGTACTCACTAGACCCCAACAATTTAAAAATTTTCAAGATAATGTTTCCGGTAATCTACCCTTATTTCTGAAATGGCTAACTTTAACTTCGCACCCTAAGGCACATGTCTGAAAATATTCTGTCTTATTCTGCAGACTTTTTTTGCTTTATGATGACCTTAATTTTATAGCGCATATTTATATGGTGAATCTTTTAGAAACCTTGACAGAGATAGCCTCAACTTTACAGCATATACAGTACATAAACAGTGGCTTCAAAAAGTATTCATAACTTTTCTATATTTTTTCCCGTTACACCCACTAACCTAAATTGTATTTTATTGAGATTTTATGTGATATAATAACATAAAGCAGCAAATATTTGTGAAATATAAAGGAAATGACACATGGTTTTTTAATTATTTTTAAAATATAAATCTGAAAATTATGTGCATTTGTAGTCAGCCCCCTGTAGTCTGTCACCCCAAAATAATATCAGTGAACAGTTGCTTCCAGAAGTCACATAATTAGTAAACTGAGTTCACCTGTGTGCAATTACTTATCAATATTACTACAGCTGTTCTGTGAAGGCCTCAGAAGTTTGTGTGACATTATTAGGGATCAAATAGCATCTAGAAAACCAAGGAACACACCAGACACGTCACAGATAAAATTGTGGAGACAAGTAAAGTAGGGATAGGCTATAAAAAATAGCCCAAGCTTTGAACATCTCACATCTCACAGAGCACTATTCAAGCAGTCAACCAAAAATGAAAGGAGTATGGCATGACTGCAAATCTACTAAGACATGACCATCCACCTAAATTGACATACCAGGCAAGGATAGCACTATTAAGAGAAGCAGTCAAGAGGTCCATGATCACTCCTGTGGAGATACAAAGATCCACAGCTGAGGTGGGAGAATCTGTCCACAGGACAAGTATTAGCTGTATACTCCACAAATCTGGCTTTTATGGAAGAGTGGCAAGAAGAAAGCCATTTTTGAAAGCAAGCCATAAAAAGTCCTGTTTGCAGTTTGTAAAAAGCCATGTAGGTGATACAGCTAGCAAGTGGATGAAGGTCATCAGATGACACCAAGTAGAATTTTTCTTTAAATGCTATGCGTGAAGGAAAACTAACACTGCACATCACCCTGTAAACAATATCCCCACTATCAAACATGGTGGTGGCAGCATCAGGCTGTGGACAGGCTGTTCTTCATCAGGGACAGGGAATTTGGCTAGAGTTGATGAGAAGATGGTAGAGATAAAAACACAGCAATCCTGGAGTAAAACCTATTAGAGGCTACAAAATACTTGAGAATAGAGAGCAGGAACACCTTCTTGAAGGACAATTATCCTAATCAAACTGACAGAGGTGCTATGGAGTGGTTTAGATCAATGCGTATTCATGTGTTTGTATGGCCCAGTCAAAGTCCAGACCTAAGTCCCTTTCAGAATCTGTGGCAAAACTTGAAAATTTTTGTTCACAGATGCCTCCATCCAATCTCACTAATTTAGAGCAAGGTTGCAAAGAAGAAAGGGCACTTTCAGCCTCTAGATGTGCAAAGCTGGTAGAGACAGACTTCAAAAGAGCTGCAACAGTAATCATTTCTATTATGCTTCACAAATAGTTCCTACCTTATGTTGGTATATCATATAACATCCGCTTCGGAGGGGCCTGTGGGCAGGTCTTTCCTTTTATTATCTGGCCTACAGCACCCACCAAGATAAGACCCTTACTACAGTCCCACCCCAGAGCATGAGAATCTCATTAACTGAAAACTTCTAACATTGATTACACAAGAACCACAGGACTGATTTGGCAATGTCTGTATTTAACTTAGCAAAATCCTACTCCCAGGTTCACCTTAAGTTTGTGGGTGTAACATGAAAAAATGTAGAAACGTTCAAGGGGTATTAATACTTTTTCAAGGCACTGTGTGCAAATAAATATATATACCCTTCAAACACTCTCCAAGGATGGATACTCATTCGGAAAAATATAAGCTAAAACTAAGCTAAAGCCTGCAGTCTACACATTGTATGCCTGACCTGCCCAGTTTAGATCATATTTCCTCAAGGGTGTCTCTTAGATTTTCAAAAACCACCCCTGCTTAGAGTCAAAGCTTCATTAAAGGGTTTTTTTTCAATAAAGCTATTTAGTCATAACAAAGAAGAAAAAGTTGAGTTTGTGAAATAAAACAATTTCTTTTAGCATTTTCCAGTTTGTGCAATGCAGTCATGACATGAGTGTACACAATGAAACTTTTCATTCCGGTTTTCATGGCAACATGTTTTGTATATGTACTGTATGCATGTAAATACAATGTCTTTTCCACTAGCAAAAAAAAGACTAAGCATACCGTTGTTTCTAAGACTTATTATCAGATTACAATTAAAAGAAACAGAAATTCAATAGAGAACTATATACCGTATGTCCCTGAACTTAGTCATGGCAACCAGAATAAAAAGACCCGTTCTGTACACAGCTGACTGCATTCATATAAATGAAGAAGGGTGCAAAATAGAAATGAGGTTGTTTCTATTTCTCTTTCACAACTAAATAGCTTTACACTTTGAAAGGTCCAAGTTCCTAAGTACTATGAATTTGGTGGGGATAGACTGGGCTCGAAGGGTGACATCGACTGGATTATCGTTAAGATAACCCTTTAAAAAAATAATAAAGCTCACCTGTATATTATCTGATAATTACAAGTTCAGAAACCTCTGAAGATCGTTTTTTTATGAAACGAGTGACTGGTGGGTCAATCAAAGTGAAAGTTGTTCTTGTGAGTGACGGTAAGAGTGCAATCTGACAGAACATCAGATTGCACTTGGACCGATATTATTCTATAGGGTTGTGCACATCTCAGATTTGTTTCCGCGTACTGAGCTGGTCCAAGGAAAAAAATCGCAGCATGATCAATTTGCAACTGATATTCAGATTGCACTAAGCCATGCAAGTCAATGAGTCCATGGAAAAAAATCGTTGCATGATTGATTTGCATCCGATATTCAGATTGCACTCGGCCATGCAAGTCAATGAGTCCATGGAAACCATTGGACTGCACACTGATGATATCTGAATGCACTGATTTCCATTGGCTGACAGAATGGAGAAATGGAGGATTATTTTTCTCCATCGTCTCGTCATCCGAGAAAATCATATCACACTGTGATCAAACACTGATCCGCATTTGATCAAAGTATAATTTGCTTAATCACACTAATTCTCTCAGATGTGAGAATATACACTTGTCTGCACCTGCCCTTCGAGGAAGATCCCAAGTAGGGGATGCCGTTTACAATGACTATATGCCCCAATAAATGTAATCGAAAGGGGTGGCCTTACCTATTGAGCTCAATGACTCAATAAAAAATGTGCAAAAATGGATCCTTTGAAAAACTAGTGAAAATGAGAACTTCTAGTAACTAGTTATTTTTTTCCTATATAAATTAAAAGAATAAGCAAATTTGTACAATAATTTGAGAGATTTGGATAAAAATGACTCAGTGATTAAGTCATTAACAGATTAGAAGCACAAATGTTTTCATTTAAGTATAAGTAGAAAAAAAAACATTGCACAAAGAATATAAATCATAAATCAGACAAATGCATATTGTACTATTAGAGTAAGACCGATTGTCTCATGCAATGACTGAGTTAGACATCCACACACACATTAGAGCATACAATGAGCGTTATATCAGACATCTGAGATGCAGGTCTTGTATCCTGCAGTGAACACCAACCTGAAAGGCTGCCGCTTCTTTCAGAGCTGTTGTGTGAGCTGGTGGTGCTGAAATCCTGTGACTGGTTGTGTGGCATTCTATTTGACAATCCCTCAGCACGATAGTCGGGAATGTAAAGTAAGGCTAAGGGTTAAAGGGCAGAGGTCACCGTGGCATCATGTGATTAGTACAAAGCTCATGCGCCACATGCACTTTGCAAATGAAGCGGAGGTGACAGAGGCAGGAGGTTGAATGTTTGAAATGGATATAGGAGTGGGGTTAATTGAAAGACCATTTCCCCCTTAAATTAAAATAAAGGAAGAACATCTATAAAATTAGTTAAAAACATCTGCTCAGTTGATATATCTTGTCGTGGATATGTTTGGTGACAACTAGAGTTTAGCAAAAAATAATTAACAGGACCCTAATCAAGGGCCACATCACTTGTCCGTGGCCACTATATCAGAACCTTGAGACCCTCTTAGTCCACTCAGCATTTCTGGTGCCTCTTCTGACCAGTAGTCCACTGAGAGCGCACATATATAAGGTCACTCTGGTCAACGAGCCAGAAGAAGAGGCAAAGATGTCACAGGTGGCAGGAAATTTGTTGGGTTCTGGTCCAACGGCCATATCAGTTATCCATGGCTCCTGGACAAGAACCCCGAGAACCCCAAGAACCTCCTACTAACTCCAGAATTCCAGGGGCCTCTTCTGAATTGGGGTCCACTGGGGCTTCATTGCGTTGCAGAGCGATGCACGTATGAGGTCACCCTGGCCTAGTAACCAGAAGAGGACGCCACATGTTGCAGAAGATTTGCTGGGTTCTGGTCCAAAGATCATATCAGTTGTCCTTAGCTCCTGGATAAGAACCCTGAGAACCTCCTACTAATTCCAGCATTCTGGGTATCTTTTCTGACTAGTAGCCTGCTGAGACTTCATTGCGCTGAAGAGCAATGCATGTATGAGGTCACCCTGCCCTACTAATCAGAAAAAGAGCCAAATATGCCACACATTGTAGGAGATTTGATGGGTTCTGCTAAAGTGGCCACATCTGTTGTCCATGGCTCCTGGACAAGAACCCTGAAACTTTCCACTAGCCCTAGCATTCTGGGTTCTTCTTCTGACTAGTAGTCCAGTGAGACTTCAATGCATCGTAAAGCAATGCCTTCATGTTTTAATCAGAAGGGGAGCCTAAGATGCCACAAGTGGCAGGAGAGTTGCAGGATTCTGGCCCAGTGGCCACAGGCAACCAGAGTTTTGGAATTTTATTTATTCATCATAGATAACAGGGGTTTCCATCAAGCTTTCTCTGGGCCCTTGCACAGGAAATCTACCATTAAATAGTTATTCCAGAGTTAGAAAAAAAACCTCTGCTCTTTTTCTGGAAACAGTGCCACTCCTATCCAAAAGCTGTTACTAGTATTACATCCCATCCTTATGCAAGTGATTACTGCAATACCAAACAATACCAGATGTAGCCAATGAATATGGGTGGCGCTGTCTTCGTAAAAAAAAAGTAGGCAGATTCATCGCCATAGAGCTATGGTCATTATAGAAACAGATATAAAAAAGTCAATGAAATGAGAAAAATAAATTTGATAGACTTTTCCTTTAAAGGGGGTAATGCTCTTTAAAGACAATTGGAGATATTTTTAGCAAAAATCTGCATGCATTACATCCTCTATTAGTGAAGGTGACAGCAACTATCAGTAATCTACAATGACACGAAAGGTTTCTACATGCACGAAAACGGAAAACCTCATCTAACTACACTTCTACAACTTACCATTGTTTCCTTTGCCCTGATCAGTTAGGCAATACCCTAATCCGGTCAGTTCAGACTTCTGCTGGGCTGAAGATTTCCACTGTGGGTCAGGTAAGTCAACCGCCAACTCATGGATACTGTTGGAGTGCAGAATCTGCGTGGTGGCATACGGCGTAGTTTGTGCTATTTGCCCCGGGCAGTTAAAGCTGGACTTGGTAGTAAAGTCGATACTACTGTATATTGCGCCATCAGACAACATTGTCGCCGTTTTGTCTCCCTGGCCTGGAACTGCTGGTAGCACATCTACATTATTGGCATAAGAAGGGAGAAAATCAGGATTTCTCAGCTATTATAGTTTAGGATAAAAATAAAAATAAACACATTTTCATTCAGTCCATTTGCATTTCAGCTGAGACAGGAAAGCATGAGCCAATGAAGGAAGAATGATGTACAACCATCGCCTGGCTATCAGCATTCGTGACAGGCCTAGCACTTGTCCTTCACGTTCCACTGCTTAAAACCATCCTTTCATCCTTACACCTTCATGTGAGAAGGTGAAGTTTAGAATATTTCACAACAAGGGGGGTAAAAACGGACTCCATGCTTCATTTTATGTCAAACTGTCTGCTCTACTGACAAATAACAAGAAAATGAATCCGCAAATCTCAGAAATCTCCCACCCCTCCACGAAAACAATGTGAATCTGGTGCCTGATTGGAAGTGACACAGTAAATCTCTCTGAGTAGCTAAGGGTGTCCGTTAATCATTGTATACAATACCGTGTGTGATCCCCGAGTCTGGATGAAGTGATAAACTGCATACACAAGCAAAAACTTCTAACTGGCCTTGAAATATTGCAAAATAATATGTTTAAATAAATTAATCAGGACTGTTATTATTTGCAAGTTAATTAGTGGTCACTTACTTGATCCATTTATATAAAGCCAACACATTCCATGTACAGAGACTTGTGCTCACAAATTAATTTCCAAAATGAACTACCAAATAGCTATATTTTGAGTGAATGGCAGGAATAAGGTTATGGAAAATGTAAAAACTCAATGTATACATTGCAAGACTAAATTGTAACATATCTTCTATCTTTATAAAATGTTTACGGGAATCCTGGGTGACAATTATTATGAGAAAAAATAAAAAAAAGATATTTCCAGCTCCCATTAAAAAATGTTTTATACTTTATTCCATCATAGATTAAAAAATATCATTCTGATGCAAAGCAGAAATGCAGAAAGCAACGCGTTTCGAATGGATGCAACCGTTCTTTGTAAAAGCTTTACATGCATCCATTCGAAAAGCATCACTTTCTGCATTTCTGATTTGTATCAGTATTATATTTTTTAATCTATGATGGAATAAAGTTTAAAGAAATTTTACCAGGAACTAGAAATATATATTTTTTTTATTTTTTCCCATCGTCACACAAATATTCAGATTGTGATTTCCCTACACACTCAACTATGACAATTGGTGAGCTGACATCATTTTTTCTACTGACAATTATTATGGCCACTATTTGATTTTCCAGATCCAGATGTGAAACTTAGAGATGAGTGGATTTTTTGATATTCAAATTAGCCCAAAATTCAATTTGTAGATAATAAATTTGCGCAAATCTCAATACTGGAAAGCTTGTAATTGCTCAGAAAATATAAGTGGGGGAAAGGAGAGAGAAAGAAAGAGAATCTGGCTGAACATAACAGCTTACACTCTACAGGAGAGAGAGAGAGAGAGGACTCCACTGAAAGTAAGAGCTTACACTCTACAGGGGAGAGAGAGGACCCCGCTGACCATAAGAGCTTACACTCTACAGGAGAGAGAGGATCTCGCTGACCATAAGAGCTTACACGCTACAGGAGAGAGAGAGAGGACCCCCCAATGAAAGTAAGAGCTTACACTCTACAGGGGAGAGAGAGAACCCAGCTGTCCATAAGAGCTTAACATCTACCGGAGAGCGAGAGGACCCCACTGACCATAAGAGCTTACACTATACAGAAGAGAGAGAGGACCCCACTGACCATAAGAGCTTACACTGTACAGAAGAGAGAGAGGACTCTGCTGACCATAAGAGCTTACACTCTACAGAAGAGAGAGCCCTGCTGACCACAAGAGCTTACACTCTACAGGAGAGAGAGGACCCCACTGACCATAAGAGCTTACACGCTACAGAAGAGAGAGAGGACTCTGCTGACCATAAGAGCTTACACTCTACAGAAGAGAGAGCCCTGCTGACCACAAGAGCTTACACTCTACAAGAGGGAGATACTTACCCATAGACTATGGAGATGGAAATGACTCTGCCGTATGAACTGACCACCACTGTACAAGGTATGATAATCTTCTCAATGTCATAGCTGCAAGGCATTATGCATCGCAACAATGGAAAATGAACTTAGCCTGCTCTCTTATGCTTCAGCAGTGCATGAAATGGAGCAGGGCAAGATTTTTTTTTCTGTGAACCGAAAATCGAATATCAAAATGTTCAATTTCACGTGAAACTATAATGTTTAGGAAATCCAATTTTCTACAGCTGGATCATCTCTAGTGGAACTTGATCCGGGGTATTCATATGAAACCTTCAACAGGCCTCCCTATCTCTCATTTACCATATATACAGTTTGTAATGCTGGTGCCTCCTTACACTCCTCTCAGACACTTACTGTATATTTACTGTTGATTTTGCTTTTAACTTTAGGGCCAAGAGCTACTGTATACAGGGGCCCCATTATCACTGTGCATTGCTTCACAGGATGCAGATGATCCACCTAGGTTGAAGACTGTTTTATGCTGGCCATACACTTTCAATAACTACCAGCCAACACATATTCGACCAACAGACATTAGTAATGATTAATAATATCTGTTAATCAAATGAGGGTTGGCCGACAGCTGTCAATGAAGAGAGGAGAGCGAGTCTTTGCCAGATACCTGGGATGGTGGCTTATCTAGTTTGAGGTTAAAGTATTGGACCTGTTGAAATTAACAAGAACTTGATGGGTTTTTTATTGACCTGTGTATTTTGTGTAGTCATCGTTTAGGTTCTTAATTTAAACACACAATACAATGGGTTGCAAAAATTTTGATAATGAGTTCCTAAAAAATATGTAAATCCTAAATTGTAAAATTTTGATAAATCTTCATTTGTTTATAAAACCATATGGAAATATTTTTTTACTGTATATAATTTAAAAAGTTGGCATTGATGGTTCTACTTTAACAGTTTGTCCCTGTATGAAGAGATCTTGGAGTCATTTAATAAGAATATTATTCTCGGAAAAATCTTGTCCTCCACCTTTAATCCTTTTTTTTTTTCATTTGTCTTCAAAAAAATGTGGACATACATTAAGAGTTACCATTTTCAATGATGTAGTAGGCAGCTGCATTCTTGCCTTGAGGAGGCAAAAATGCATTTAAATACCTCACCATATTATTGTCGATACACCCTTAGGTATAAATGTAGCAAAGCGTGTAATTACACATATTATTTTTATAAGTAAATTTATATTTCTTAATTTTCCTTACTTTATAGCAAAGAAAAAAAATCAGGCCTATTAGAAGTAATTACAGAGAATGAGAATGTATTTGTTAATTGAGTTTCCTTCACTTTAATAATAGCGATCTTTCTTGTTTTGAGGTTAATTTGTGGTTTATTGAACCCAAACATACATTAAATTATCACGTCAACCTGCTTATAAATTGCCTTTATGGGTGCAGAATAAATCGTTTATTTACGTAATTAGCTTTAGGACAAAACTACAACAGACACATCTAGAAGAATAGAAACATCAGCTTGAGATGCGTTCTTTAAAGACAATCAATAGTGGACATTTGATTTCTAGAGGATTTGTGTAGGAAGGATCAAGACCACAAGCTGCAACCAAAATAATTCCTATTGATTACAGTATCTGAAGCTGGAATACCTGAGAAAGGCTGAAATGGGATAGATATAGAATGACTTCAGCCAGGAAAAGTAATGTATTGTAATTATGAAATAGTCTTGTCTTCTATCATACTATACCCCTATGGCGAGTATGTATATCATATGGGGGTCTTCTCAAGCACTACCATGGCTAAAAACGGGTTCCAGCACATAATAACTAAGAGTGATAATTTATGGCTATGCTGTTCCTCAATATTCATTCATTATCTAGAGGACTTTTGTAGAAAGCCAAGTTACAGAACTCTGCTATTTCCAGCAATGCCATGGACCAGTGTTCCCCAACTCCAGTCCTCGAGAGCCACCCACTGATCACATTTTCAGGATATCCTCGGAATGGTGATAATTTCATCACCTGTGCAAATTAAATCAAATTATCGCATATCAATAAGATAAGTGATAACTTGTTAGTCTGTGAAGGTCCAAGCTTTAGGGCAAGTTTTAGGACACAAGCTGTTCAGCAGAATTGGGAACTTTTATCCCCATTAGAATGGAGCAGCCGTGCACATACTCAACCAGCACACCACTGACACCATATGGTGCTGCCGAGCACTAGAGAATGAATAAGCAGTGGTCGGGAGTCCCACCTGCCGCACAATTTTGTAATGGTGAAAAAGGTGCCCTGACTGCAATAAAAATTCCCCAATTTGCAGATTGGTGCAAGTCCCACCAGTCGGACAACACCTACCAGCAGTTATCACCTATGCTGCGGATAATTGCTAGCTTGTATTTACTAGACAACCTATTAAAAATTCAGCATATGATAAAGATTTAACACAATCACGAAGCCCCAATGTTCTGAAAAAAAAGTACTGACCTCCACATCCAAAATTTACTAGATCGTTTGGTCCGTTGTTGCTGTTGTTTACTGGCATGCTGGAAGCCGGCCAGGAGTCAGCAAGCCATGGATAATTGGGGTCACTTGGGTTTAAAAGTCCTGGGCGACTGTAGAGTTAAAAAGAAGATACGTTATTTATCAATATCGGTATAAATGTTTCACGGCAGTACAAAAAATCCCAAAATGTAAATCACTTCATCCAATCATCAGTCGTGTCTCCATGAATCTGAATGAAATATAATGTCTGGGAAATGGAGTAAGCTATCAGCTCGGGAGGAAACCTTACACGTGGGGCTATGTGATAAATGAACACCTCAAGGGAGCAATCACTCACAATGACTCTTCGGAAACAGTCATTTCCAGGACTTTAAGCTACTTTTTTCTTCACCTTTCACATTTCAAATATGTGCCTGTCATCCGTAAACTGATCCTTTTTTTCCCCGCTGAGCTTTGTAGTATAAGACAAGGTGGGCTGGAATTAAACTACTGTAAAATTCATTTAATCTCCTTGAGTTCATTCCTTAAATCTCGTGTTACCATGGTGATGTGATGCATTCTGGTGTTGATGATATCTCTAGGTGATGAACGTTTCTGTTTGGTCTTTGGTGAATTGACCTTATGTGAATTTTTAAATGACTACATTAAAAAATGCTCTCATTGAATTTGACAAATGGTATGGAATGGGTCAACTGTGAATTTAGGAAACACAATGTGCCATAAGCGTCAGGACCTGGGTTATCATTGTGAGCTAGCTGAAAAACAACACAAATCTAACTGACTTGCTTACAGTAAAAGAAGTTGTTCTGGGTCAGAGGAGAAGAGTTGTAATCAAAAATAACAGAGTTTACACTCAACAATTTGGAAAGTCATATTCGTTGTATTGTCCTACACTCGTGAATTTTCCATCTTTTGAGAATGGCCATCTCTTGCCCACTGAGGAACATCTACTCCTTATCTCACCAAAGTGATCTAATGTAAGTAAGTCTCCATAACTTTCTTTTTGGCTATCAACCCATTGGGTAGATAGTATTTTTCCAAAGATTATGTTGGAATCACGCTTAAAAAAGACATTTTACTGCAGTGTACTTCCCCAATTGCTGTCCCACTGATTCTGGAACAGATTTTACTTTTATTTTTTTAATGGCCTTCCATTCTCAAGTCATTTCTCCTGGTAAGAAAGAAGTACATTTTTCCTTCAATCAACTGGGCGTATAACACAGAACGTTTCTGTGGATGTTGGCTTTTTCTTCTCTTATGATAGTGAATAAAAACACGACCGGCTCCACAGAAAAGTTCTGTGATATATGTCCAGTTGGTAAGAATTTCCCAATTGGAAAAGATACCGTATTTTTCGGGCTATAAGACGCACTTTTGTTCCCCAAAATTTTTGGGGAAAGTGGGGGGTGCTTCTTATAATCCAAATCTGTATGCTGTGCTGTAGAGGAGGGGGGCGGCTCTGGAGTGGTGTCAGGGGGCTGGAGTAGGCTGGCTGCAGACTGCTGAGACACCAGGAGGTTCTGTGCTCCCGCTCATTAGCCTCATGTAATATTCACTGCACCTGCTGTCCATCACCTCGGTGCTGAACCTGTGCCGTGTTGATTCACAGGGGAGCAGCGAATATTACATGTGCCTGCATCTCCCCCCACTCCCATCATGGATATGGCCCCCGGTCACTCTTATATCCCCCCTGTGCTGCTGGCAGGCACATGCTTCCCCCTCCCTGTGCTGCTGGCAGGCACATGATAAAATACCAAACAATTAACTCACCTTTCCCTGATGGCTCCGTGCTCCCAGCTCCTCGGTTGCTTCCTGTGTCTGTGCTGACATCCGATCATGTGATCGGCACAGCACAGTGATGACATCACTGTGTGCCCAGGTCACATGATCCGATGCCTGGGAAACAGGAAGCTCAACCGTGGAGCTGTAAGCACGGAGCCATCAGGGAAAGGTGAGTTAAGTGTTTGTTATTTCATCATGTGCCTGCCAGCAGCAGAGGGGGTAGAAGCATGTATCTGCCAGCAGTACAGGGGGGCATGTGCCTGCCAGCAGCACAGGGAGGGCATGTGTCTGCCAGCAGCGGGGGGGGTGGCATGTGCCTGCCAGCAGCAGAGGGCAGAAGCATGTGCCTGCCAGCAGCACAGGAGGCCATATAGTGACCGGGGGGCTGTACCTGTCAGCAGCACGGGGGCATATTGTGACTGGGGGGGCATGTGCCTGCCAGCAGCACAGGGGGCGTATTGTGACCGGGGGGCATGTGCCTGCCAGAACAGGGGGGCATATAGTGACCCGGGGGGGCATGTGCCTGCCAGCAGCAAAGGGGGGCATGTGTCTGCCAGCAGTACAGGGGGGCATATAGTGACCAGGGGGGCATGTGCCTGACAGCAGCACAGGGGGGCATGTGCCAGCACAAGCATGGGAGTTATATAGATACCAGTATGAGGGACATATGATTTGTAAGACGGACACTGGCATTATAAGACAGACCCCCATTTAACATAAAAAATTATTTTTTTCTCTTTTTCTTCACCAAATTTGGGGGTGCGTCTTATAATCAGGTGCGTCTTATAGTCCAAAAAATACGGTACTCAACTGAAATTTAAAAAATTCTGTAAAAGGTCCTCCTTTAACCCCTTCCCTACATATGTGCCCTGCCCGACGCTGCTAACCACTTAAATGCCGCTGTCTCTGATTCCACACGCTCATCAGCCCCCTTGGAATGTGATTGTGGGGTGTAAAGACCAGTCTGTGGCTGGCGTTCATTGGAGACCGTGATTTTTACTATATACTGCAATACTGAAGTTTGGTAAACCTGTAATCATGCTGACCTGGTGAATCATGGTGCCAAGTTATTTTTGCCACACAGTGAATACCGTAAAAACAAGCTCAAAAAACTATTGTGAATTGCATTTTTTTGGCAAAAAATTTCACCACACTTGGATTTTTTTCCCGTTTTTCAGTACGTTGACTGGTAAAATGAATGGCACCATTCAAAACTACAACTTTTCCCACAAAAAACAAGCGGCTATCTTTGTAGAAGGGGAAGAAAAATTGAAAGCGCAGAAAGGGAAAATTGCCAGGGCAGGGAGGGATTGGAGGTACTTTTTGGAATCAACAAAAATTTGGTAGATGACAGTAAATAGCCACTCAGTGGAACCATACCCATTTTTTGTTTACTTCCAATTATAGGACATGTGCCATCTACTCACTTGATCACTGCACCCGATCACTGGAATCAGCAGTGATGCAAAGGTGACAGCACAGGACTGTACTGGGAAGGAGATTGGAGCGGAGCACCAAGGCAGCAGGGAAGTGATGAGAAAAATATTTTTTTATTCTTGCGGGCGTGGTCCTCAACGATTATCTGTAGGTTCACCCCCAGTTGGATAAAAAATACTAGGTTTACATATAGGGAAGAGGGGAGCATATCTCAGGAACGGAGAGGCTCGGGAACAAAAGAAAAGCAGCGTTAGATTCAGGAGCAAAATGGCATTTACTCCAGGTAAAAAATACATAATAATGGAAGGTGATAGGTTCACTTCAAAAAGATGCAGCATTAGGGCACTGCTCAATTCTGTATGTTATGTTTTACATTTTTACACAAGCAGAATACACTTAGATCTGTTCTAGGACAATTATTTGTGACCCTTTTAAGCTTCCTCATGTCAGTGCCTCCTAAACACACGAGCATATAAGAGACTCTTCAGCTTACACATTTATCACATTTTCCAGCCATAACAGCTAAAATGCATTTCGTCAAATCAAAAGTAGCATTAATAATCGTTGTAGTTTTCCAATAAAACGTTTCCTATAATTCCCTAGGAGAAGACCCTGTTTCCTAGGCAACGGCAATAAAGAAAAGACACTCTTCCTGCGAGGTCCATGAGCTCTCGTTAGGCCTAATCTCCGTTTTTGCTAAAATATTGATTGAATAAGAGATTGCGAGTTGTAACCAAGGTCTAATTGCCATCTCCATATTGGCAAAAGGGAATGTAAATGAGGATATATGGGGGCACCATCGAGTTTTATCAGTTTCAATTGAGTAACCAAAGTAGGGGAATTCCGTCCTATCAATCCACAGCCTATCCATCATCCGCGAATCATTTATTCTGTGATCGATTATGTGTAATCGTTCACTCAGGGCAATTTAGAAGGAGCCAAGAAGCGGGCTTTAGGCAACAGCAACTTCATTTGCTAATATCTTCTTAATGCAATAAACATTCTGCTTGCAAATGAACACATCACTTATTACGCTATGTTTGTTTCGAGGATTTTTTTTCCCCCCCTTAGAGCTCTGGGAATACAATGGATAACATCTGGGTCGGTGTTCACCGAAGACATTGGGTTGTGCTGTAATATTCTAGATAGCTGATCTCCGAAACGCAGGCCCCCGAGCAGCATAGCCTTGGGACACAAAGACAGAGGTGTACAATTAGAAGATCGCTTTTTAATTTCATGGCCTACCTTCCGTTACTCATTAGTCCTCCATCTCCTCTTTGAAATGTGACTGTGGATTAAAAGCGAGAAGAAAAACAAAGTCAATTATGTTTTAATGCCAAGCTCATCATTACAATGGTCGTCAGAGTGCAATCCAAATAGTAATTACTCCATTACCAAATAACTGTATTGTATGAAACGTACAGCACTGGCGAAAAAATTCAGCTCTCAAGAAAAATAAAAAATAGGCATGCCTGTGATTTCATCAGACACAAAGGAAGATCATTCATTTTGCTGTTCTCTTCTAAATGGGTTTGCATGTGCTCCGAGAGGAAGGATAAAAAATTACAAAAATAGACCGCAAGAAACGCTTTTTTTCCAGGCTCAGCATAATTGTATTGGCACATGACCAAAGAGAATGAATAGAAATGACATACTGACGTAGCAGAGCTGAAATTATCATAGGATCCTTAAAGAGGACCCGTCACTAGGTTAAAATCGTCCAGGTTTGGCTCTTATTTTATTCCCGCTGTTCTCATCAATATTCTGTTTTTTTCTTTATTTGAAGGCCTTTTTATTTGGTGCTAATATTCATGGTCTTTACAAGAGGACATTGCTCACAAGCTCCTCTGGGGCGTGTCTTTATGCCCCTCTGCATTATTACACTGAGCCACGCCCCTTAGTAAACACCATAAAAAGTAGAACTTTCTATAAAGACACATATTGCTGAAGTTGTATATGGGAGATTTAAATTAGTTCTCAGGTGAGCAGGGGGAATAAAATAAAAGTAGAAACTGGACTCTTTTTGACTTGGAGACAGGTCCTTTTTAAGGCTCCATACACTTGTATTTTACCTCATTATGAATTGGATTTGATAAAGAGGACCACATAGGGGTTTTTAATTGTATTTTAGACAAATTGGACAGAAAGAAAACATTGCATGCTCTACTGGACTACATATGTATGGAAGTTTCTCCCATATACGCATTATCTTTAGCTTAGAATAGCACCATACAAAGTCCAATGGAGCCCATATGGCAGAAAAATACTGCATTACTACTAGAGATAGGTAAAAGAACAAATTCCTAAAAAAATCAGTTTTGCCAGACAGCTGCCTTACTGTTTGATTATAGGGCTGGGAACATGAAAAAATAATAACAAAGGATTATACCAAGCTACCATATGTTCACACCAGGCGTCATGTGACCATATGGGGCATGACATACATAAATGAAGTGCATTACTCCATGCAATCATGTGGGGCACAATGTATGTCACAATGTGTGTTACAGCCCATATAAGTGTGTTAGAACCAGTCAGTGCTGGAATACTAAAAAGAAGCGAGCCAACGTCTGGGCAAGAAATTGCATTGGCTTGACATTTGGGTTGTAGGGATTCTAGAACAAGTGAACATATTATTCCATTTTTGACTTTTTGGCTATAACACTTTATGGTTTGGAGAGACCTTGGGGCATAATAAACGTTTTGTTTTTTTTTGGGGGGGGCAGATTTAATTTGGGATTAATCAAATTTCCCAATTCCTGGGAAATTAAAGCAGATATGCCTTAAACAAATGAGAGTTGTGCTCATCCCTACAGTCTACCAAGACTATGTATTGACTGTCCTCTGCCATTTAGTCTCCATGCACAGGACTCAGGCTAAGACTATAGGTCTACTAGCAGTCTTCTGGAAAACCAGAGATAATGCATCATTCTAGAATACCTAAATGAGTTGGGCCACATGACAAGTTCTGTAATATCTGTAACATTTTGGATGTGTTTATATTACTGATATGTTGGCAGATGTGGGATTGCATTAAGGGTTTACCGGGTACAAAAAGGAACATTTGTCAATATTGGTGGAAATAGAAAAGGTGGTGTTACAGTCTCAGAAGTATCTGGTGTGATGGGCACTACCACCTGCTTAGCTTCCTCCTTTAATTTATAAATGTTCCTTTGTGTCAGTACCATTAGAAACATTGAGGTTGGCGATATTTTTGAGTTGTGAAGGATCACTGTAAGGGTCCCTTTCCACTTGCGAGATAAAAAACGGTCCGTAATCTGGACCGAAAAAACGGATGGAACGTATGCGATTTTCATGCGAGTGTCATGCGAGTACAATGCGATTTTTAATCGCATCATCCGTATGACATCCGTATTACTGTCCAATTTGTACGCACCGGTGTCCTTTGAAAAGCCGGCAATTCAGCGCGGTGTACAGTAAAATCACACTGACAGGTTAGAATAGAGTAGATATATACACATAGAATAGGTATATATACATATATATATGTCAGTGAGACACCTATATATGTATATTTATATTTAATGCAGCGCTAGATAGCATAAAAGCCGCTAATTCAATTGCCGGCTTCTCATTTCTCCTTCACAAACCCGACAGGATATGAGACATGGTTTACATACAGTAAACCATCTCATATCCCCTTTTTTTTGCATATTCCACACTACTAATGTTAGTAGTGTGTACGTGCCAAATTTGGGTGCTGTAGCTATTAAATTTAAGGGTTAACCCGCGGAAAAAATTGGCGTGGGCTCCCGCGCAATTTTCTCCGCCAGAGCGGTAAAGCCAGTGACTGAGGGCAGATATTAATAGCCAGGAGAGGGTCCATGGTTATTGGCCCCCCCCGTGGCTACAAACATCTGCCCCCAGCCACCCCAGAAAAGGCACATCTGGACGATGCGCCTATTCTGGCACTTGGCCACTCTCTTCCCACTCCCTGTAGCGGTGGGATATGGGGTAATGAAGGGTTAATGCCACCTTGCTATTGTAAGGTGACATTAAGCCAGATTAATAATGGAGAGGCGTTAATTATGACACCTATCCATTATTAATCCAATTGTAGGAAAGGGTTAAAAAACACACACACACATGATTACAAAGTAGTTTAATGAAATAAAGACAGCGGTTGTTGTAATAATTTATTGCTCTCTCAATCCATCAGGAACACCCTCGCTTGGCAACATAATAAACGCACAAGATACATACCCTCAGATGTCAGATCACGTCCCACGATGTAATCCATCTGAAGGGGTTAACTAATATTACAGGCAGGAGCCCTGCAAATGCAGCTGTGCTCCGTGCTTGTAATTCCCCAGCGAATGAATGAAATGTAGGTCATTGACCTACATTTCCTTCAGTCGCGGTGATGCGCCCCCTGGTGGATGTCCTCATATGACCTGGAGCGTGGGAAAAAGTTCCCAGGCTGCAGTTTATGAGAACATCCACCAGAGGGCGCCTCACCGCGACTCAATGTAAGTACAGATCCTGCTTTCCTTTCAGCACCCGGGGGATTACAGGCACCAGTGAGTGGTTTATCGCAGCTCGTGCCTGTAATATTAGTTAACCCCTTCAGATGGATTAACTCGTGGGACATGATCGGACATCAGAAGGTATGTATCTTGTGCGGTTATTATTTTGCCAAGCGAGGGTTTCCTGATGGATTGAGAGAACAATAAATTATTACAACAGCCGCTGTGTTTATTTCATTAAACTACTTTTTAATCATGTGTGTGTGTGTTTTTTAACCCTTTCCTACAATTGGATTAATAATGGATAGGTGTCATAATTGACGCCTCTCCATTATTAATCTGGCTTAATGTCACCTTACAATAGCAAGGTGGCATTAACCCTTCATTACCCCATATCCCACCGCTACAGGGAGTGGGAAGAGAGTGGCCAAGTGCCAGAATAGGCGCTTCTTCCAGATGTGCCTTTTCTGGGGTGGCTGGGGGCAGATGTTTTTAGCCACGGAGGGGCCAATAACCATGGACCCTCTCCTGGCTATTAATATCTGCCCTCAGTCACTGGCTTTACCGCTCTGGCGGAGAAAATTGCGCGGGAGCCCACGCCAATTTTTTCCGCCATTTAACCCTTTATTTCAGCAGCTACAGCGCTGAAATTTTGCACATACACACTACTAACATTAGTAATGTGGAATATGCAAAAAAAAGGGGATATGAGATGGTTTACTGTATGTAAACCATGTCTCATATCCTGTCGGGTTTGTGCAGGAGAAATGAGAAGCCGGCAATTAAATTAGCGGCTTTAATGCTATCTAGTGCTGCATTAAATATAAATATACATATATAGATGTCTCACTGACATATATATATGTATATAGACACATTCTATGTGTATATATCTAGTCTATTCTAACCTGTCAGTGTGATTTTACTGTACACCGCGCTGAATTACCGGCTTTTCAAAGGACACCGGTGCGTAAAAATCGGACAGAACTCGCATGGTGCGAGTGCTGTGCGATTTTTTTCTCGCACCCATTGACTTGCATTGGCGAGTCTCGTCCGAGAATCGCAGCAATACGCAGCATGCTGCGATTTTTTTCTCAGCCGATCCAGATTTTTCTCAGTCCGATTTCGGCTGAGAAAAAAATCGCAAATCAAAAGACACCTATTAACTAACATTGGTCCGAGTGCAATCCGATTTTTTATCGGATTGCACGCGTCCGTTTTCCTCGCAAGTGGAAAGGGACCCTAAGCTTAGTGCACGGAGTCCACATGCAATGCAATGTAAAACCAAAGTAGGGTGCAAAGAACATAAGAGCAAAGATGTATCAACCAAGTACAGACATTTTGTGAATATTGTAAACGTACACAGTGTATACACAATAAATAAATGGCACATTTAGTGATAAACTCGACCAACAGCTAAACTGTCAGCTTTTGTACAGAGCTACACTTTAAAGTGATCTGTTCCAGTAAATGCTTGCATTTCCTAAAATATATAAATAAAACAAGTAAAATAACACAGGAGCACCTTTTTATAACTCTGCTATGCCGTCTTCTAGAAATTTATGAATCAGTTTACATTAGGCTACTTTCACACATCAGGTTTTCGCCGTCAGGTTAAATCTGGCCAATTTTGAAAAAAAAAACAGATCCGCTGCAAATTGTGAAAAACTGAAGCGACGGATCCATTTTTTTGCCTGATCTGAGTAGCTGATATCCGGGGACAAGCTGATCCGGGGAGGAGAGAGACCAGAATGGAAAAAGCGAAAAAATCGGAGCATGCTCGGTTTTAAAAAATTGAATCTGTCGCCGAATTACGTCAGTTGATGAATCCGGCGCCATAGGCTTCCATTATAGCAAAAGCCGCATGGAGCTGGATCTGTGCTGTCCGTTTTTTAGACGGACACAAAATACGTTCCTCCGGCCACCAGACTGACAATTTTTGAGGGATCCGGCGAAAAATGGATGAACCACGAGGCCATCTGGAGCTAATACAAGTCTATGAGAAAAAACGGATCCGGCGGCAACTTTGCCGGATCCGTTTTTTTAAATTTTTTCAAAATGTGCCGGATTTTGCCTGACGGCGATAACTTGATGTGTGAAAGTAGCCTAAGTGTAACCATTCTCCTTATATAAACCTTACATAGTCTGAGAAGGCCAGTATTGATTGGACAGTGTCAGACTGCACAGGATGGGAGTGTCCATATTGTATGACAGTGTCAGAATGTGCAGGATCAGAGTGTCACAATTGATTTAACGGTGTCAGACTGTGCAGGATAGGAGTGTGATTATTGTTATGTCAGTTTCCGGCTGTACAGGATGGTAGTGTCACTTTGATTAAACAGTTTAGGGCTGTGCAGGATGGTAGTGTCACTTTTGATTGGACAATTTCCAGCTGTGCATGATGGGAGTGTCACTTTTGATTGGACAATTTCCAGCTGTGCATGATGGGAGTGTCACTTTTGATTGGACAATTTCCAGCTGTGCATGATAGTAGTGTCACTTTTGATTGGACAATTTCTGGCTGTGCAGGATGGGAGAGTCACTTTTGATTGGACAATTTCCAGCTGTGCAGGATGGGAGTGTCACTTTTGATTGGACAATTTCCGGATGTGCAGGATGGGAGTGTCACTTTTGATTGGACAATTTCCAGCTGTGCATGATGGGAGTGTCACTTTTGATTGGACAATTTCCCTGTGCATGATGGGAGTGTCACTTTTGATTGGACAACTTCTGGCTGTGGAGGATGGGAGTGTCACTATTGATTGAACAGTGTCAGACAGTACAGTATGGGAGTGTCACTTTTGATTGCACAGTGTCAGAGGACACGCTCTCAATTTATAACAGTCAGATGTTAACATATTTGTACACTTCTAAGTGGAATAACAGAGTAACATCATAACGCAAAATGCTAAAAAACGATGATCCAGAATATTTTTTAAGCTTTAGGAAATACAAGTATTTACTAAAACAGATATGTTAGGAGAGCCGACAGTGAATGTCTACCTACAAATAATATTTCAAAAATATAAACTAAATATGTCCAATATAATCTATCTTAATGTATCTTTGTGTTAATCTCAGCTCTGCTTTCTGACACAGAGTTCCAAATCCCCTATACCTCTAGTTCAGTACGGAGACCTGAATGCTGGCAGTCAACACTAGGTGGAGCTCTAGATCTTACTGTATACTGTTCATACATACACATTCATAGTAAAACAGTATGCAGTAAGCTTTTCTACTCTCCTTAGAGGTGCAGACAGGCAGTCAGATTTTTAGTATTTTAAGGGAACCTTTTGAAGCTGCTCAAATGTAGGGGAGAATGAAATCCCAATAAAACCACTTGTGACGAAGTTTTAAAAAGAGAGAAATATCCAGCTATGGGAAGAAGTGTCTGCAGGATGACTCTCATTCACTTCCAACCATAAAACTGATCACAGGTTTTATACCCACAGGGGAATTGGACCGTTCAGAAATGAACGAGACTTATCAAAATACATCAATACATAAATGCATACAATGGTGTTTTACGGTGGACTTTATCCATTGCTGACAGGCTGTGCTTCAAGAAAAGTCATACTGTTTATACAGAAGTGGAAACCAAGTATTAATCTCTATGATGCCAGAGGTAAGAAAGTCAATCCCAGGAATGGAGCTAGCCATCAGGTAGACTGGTCCTATACAGGTGCAATGGCTTGAAGGAGTTTGTTGTGCCCGATATACCATGGTTTTATTTGATTGATAATTTTATGAATGTGGGAGAAGTCCAAAAAGACATAATGAGTATCTGACCCCATGGTGAGCAGACCTTCCTCCAAATACACATTTCTTATACACCAAGACAATAGACAATGAGGAAACACATCAAATAAACATATCACATAAGGATAAGTGGCAGTCCGGATTCCATGCAGGTGCTCCCTCTACTAGACAAAGAAAGGGCTCTCTCCGAAGAACACATCTGGCACTGAGCTACTGCTGGAGCCATCATGTCAGCAATACTCCTAATATTAGAGGAATGCCCATACATTCACTTAATTAAAATGCAACATATTCCTGTAATAAACTTATAAAAGGGGATTAAAAACAAGAATCCCGAATATCTGACAATCGCTTTCTGAATGAGGACTGGAAACAAAACATTGCAACCAGTCCATAGTTAATCAATGCCGGGGAAGGCTGTCAGATCGGAGTCCATGTAATTAAAATATGCATTCCTGTCTGACAGCATCGCCTTCTGTCCTAGCCCAGGAATTTTTATGGTTCTGTAAGGTTTTAGCATTTAACATGCTTCAATGTGGGAGCACCGGGAATGGAAACCCATCAATGTCAAGAATGATCAGGTCAGATAGAGCCGCACATTAGGGCTCATTCAGATGTCAGTTTTTCACAATTAAATTCTATTTGTGTTTTTCTCTCGTACCTTTTATTGTCCGTGTATTTTTGGGGACCAAGTGGACTTTGCAAAATCAGAGAGCATGACCGATTCACTGATCAAACTCGAAGGTACAAGTCTATGGGTCGGTGAAAAAAATCAGACTTGGATGCCATCCCTGTACTGTACATTTTTGTGTACCAATACCAATGACAACGCAATCGAAGGATTATTCAAGAAATAGTGTTATCGAACATATCAGATCATTAGTTTCCTACATCTACATTTATTGTAGAGACCTAAGAGCTCTTGCTTTCTCACAGATTTCCGTATCTCTCACTGTTTTAATTATGATTGTACACTATATGCATTTTTCCCTATTTAAATAAAGGCCAGAAGCAGAACTCATTAATATTAAATAAAGAACAATAGGCTGAAATGATTCACTGCTGGTCCAAAAAGCCCATCATTGGAATACTCCTTTAAGTAGATCATGTATTACCATGTGCCAATAAATAGAGTTTTTCTTCCTTTTTATTCAACAACACTGCAATCACTATATGTGAGTTCATCTAAAAGATTAAAGGAAACCTGTAATTTTTTCTCTCCAAAAGCCATAACTTGCTGTAAGATTAGTCCCTTTGTGCTCTAGAAATGTCTTTATGTGCAAAATTAGAGGCAGAATTTTTTAAAAAATGAACAAACTTTAACCTCTACATGTGCCATATGTTAACTGCTAGATAAAAGTAGGTGGAGACATCGGGGAGGACTTGGCTTTATTGACAGCGTGTGCTGCGGTCTTCTTCTAATGCATGTGCAATGTTGCTGGTTGTACTTGCTATCAAGGTCCTTGCAATCAACCATGGCAGACTAGGGAGGTTTTGTGTATGGATGGCTCCACCTTCCTGACTCCAGCCAGAGGAGACCCACGTTCCTGACTCCAGACAGAGGAGCCCCAACTTCCTGAATCCAGCCAGAGGAGCACCAGCTTCCTGTCTCCTTACAGAGGAGCACCAGCTTCCTGTCTCCTTACAGAGGAGCACCAGCTTCCTGTCTCCAGACAGAGGAGCACCAGCTTCCTGACTCCAGACAGAGGAGCAACAGCTTCCTGTTTCCAGCGAGCAGCATCAGCTTCCTGTTTCCAGCGAGCAGCATCAGCTTCCTGTTTCCAGCGAGCAGCATCAGCTTCCTGTTTCCAGCGAGCAGCATCAGCTTCCTGTTTCCAGACAGAGGAGCACCAGTTTCCTGTCTCCAAACAGAGGAGGATCAGCTTCCTGTCTGCAGACAGAGGAGTACCATCTTCCTGTCTCCAAACAGACAAGCATCAGCTTCCTGTCTCCAGATAGAGAAGCCCCTCTGTCCTGACTTTAGACAGAGGAGCCCCACCTTTCTTTCTCCAGACAGAGGTGCCCCACCTTCCTGACACCAGACAGTGGGGAACCACTTTCCTGACTCCAGACAGAGGAGCCCCACCATCCTGACTCCAGATGGAGTAATCCCACGTTCTTGACTCCATACAGTGGAGCCCCACCTTTCTTTCTCCAGACAGAGGTGCCCCACCTTCCTGACACCAGACAGTGGGGAACCACTTTCCTGACTCCAGACAGAGGAGCCCCACCATCCTGACTCCAGATGGAGTAATCCCACGTTCTTGACTCCATACAGTGGAGCCCCACCTTTCTTTCTCCAGACAGAGGTGCCCCACCTTCCTGACACCAGACAGTGGGGAACTACCTTCCTGACTCCAGACAGAGGTGCCCCACCTTCCTGACACCAGATGGAGTAATCCCACCTTCTTGACTCCATACAGTGGAGCCCCACCTTACTGACTCCAGACAGTGGAGCCCCACCATCCTGATTGAAGCAAGTTAATGAATAATTGTCATTACAAATAAAGAACTTTAAATCTTATGCTTAATTGTGTAAATAAGAACACATTTAGAAAGCAGAGAACCTAATCTAACAACTAGTGGTTTAGATAAGAAAACTCTTCCTTTAGCTATCATATAAAAATCAAGACTTAATAAAGTCTTAGTTCACTTAGTATAATGAGAGCCCTTTGCAGGTTGTTTATATCGTACAGATGATTGACATATATCTATATTCAGAGTCATAAGACTGCAGAACTATATTAAAATCCGATCTATCAAATGTCCGTAGTGACCAGACTATAATGACTTCAGCCTGACATCTGTGACCTCTCATTCTCTGACCACAATAACTGTGTCCCATAGGATCTCCAGTCCCAAATCCTCTCAATTTGCCCGTACAATTCTATTACCTAATCTTTTATTGGGTCACAATACCTTTAAATTGGCATTTAATTGAGAAGTTTTATGCCAACTAAATATATCAATTTAAACCCTATAGTCTTTTATAAGTATGTCTGAAATAACTGAACATGTTTGCTAACAAAGGCATCATGTCTATAAGGTAGATATATCTACATTGATCCCCTATAAGGCCACCTATATAGACAAGCTGCATTGAAATATTCTTCCTCCTGCAAAATTTTTGTTTTACCAGAATCCAAATTTGACTTATAGCAAACGTAAGCACTACAAGTGTCTAATTATGTTACACCTTATAGCAAAGCATGCACATAGCCCCCTTTACAATTAAGCTAATTGTCTGCCCTCTAGTGGTATGATGAAATATTGCAGCGTATACCACTTTAAATAATGTATTTAGTTGGCCCTGCTGAAATATTACTAGATAGGTAAATTATAACTTGAAAATAGCCTGCCATAGTTAAATGTTGCTTTATTTCTTCATTATATCAAATAGATATACCTGCATTGTGCCAGCTCCCCTTCTTTGTGCCAAGTGCAACTTTGTGGTGCATGGTTGTATCTGGGGAATCTAAGTAAAGGATGTAGAAAAAGAGGATATTCGCCGATTTTGGATACAACTTGTAATAATCTATGTTGCAGTGTCAATGATGTGTAAAATGTATCTAGAACATACTGAAATTGGTGAAATAATGGTTTTAAAGGGGACCTGTAACTGTTCATAAATATGTAAAAAACATTTAACCACGAAAAGCCACTCTTTTCCTGAATCTGGTTTTGCTTTTCTTTTGATCCTGCTTCTCTCCATTCCTGAGATATGACTCGGTCTTCCCTGTATGTAAATCTAGTCTTTTTGCCCAGTGGGCGTGGTCCTCAGCTCTTCTTTGTGGGAGTGTTCTTGAGGACCACACCCACTTAGTGAAAAAGACTAGATTTATATACAGAAAACAAGAGGCCGTATCTCACGAACGGAGAGGCGCAGGAACAAAAGAAAAGCATCACTGGATTCAGAAGAACAGCGGCATTTATACCAGGTAAAATGTATATATATATATATATATATTTATGGCAAATCACAGGTTCTCTTTAAGCTTCATAGGCTTTTTAGAAGAGAAGAATTCCCTGCGCGCGAAGCTGAAGTCATCTTATTAGCTGGCTGGATGATATATACATCTCTCAGAAATAAATATAATCCTTTCAAATATCATTTTGGAGGAAGACACCATGTATTAAGATCCAGCTTAGGACATTGCTGAATGTATAGAAACTTAGGGGCTCTGCTAATGATGAATGATCATGAAGGGGGCTGGGTCCATTGAAGTACAGCAATAATTGCTACCCAGATCCTAATTAAAAATGATAATTAGCTATTGTTCTGGAGTGACTTAATTATATTTAATTCTGAGAGCTAATGATTTCAATGATATGGTGGTGTAGAGGTAACACAGACTAATGGACAGTACCTGCAGGGGTAAAGGTGAAGGACTGAACTGCAAAACAAGAAGGTAAAGACAATTTGAGTTATAAGCTCGACTGGAGAAAAAAAGGTCAAAACATTCTAGTGATCGAGTGATGAGAGCGACACTTTCCGGCATGGTCACATGACTTTTTTTGAAGCAATAGCCACTCAGCAGCCAATGGAGAGCTCTAATATATCAAGTGATACATTGCAGGTCACTAGTGGTGGTAATGAGAATGTGAGCTTAGTGCATCCCAAGGCAGACCCCTGAACAAATATGCTTAGCTGTAGCAGAGCTGAGTTTGCCAGATGCAGCATAACTTAGCAAATCCCTACTATCACATCTGTATTAACCCTCAGTTATCACAATGCAAAGTCATTGCCGTTATAAGAGAGGAAACACAAATTCAGCACTGCTACATCTGTACAACCACAAGGTAGCCCAACACAGTCTATAACGCCGCAGCAGTCAGGCTTTGTGAAATTATTAATTTACAAATTGTGATCTATGATTTATAATGCACATACTGTAAATTAAATAAAGACAATATACAAGTAAAGGAGTGCATGGAAGGCAATATATAAGTAGAGGCTTGGCTCCTTTGCTCAATTGATTACACATTAAATCTAAATATGTTGTAGAGAAAACTGAAAAGTTCTACAGCATCTAATTATTCTAATTATTTGCATTAGACAAGGACTCTGAGCATTTGCCCCGCTAAAGGTTCTTTTTGGTATTACAGGTCTATTAACCTATATGTGGGGTGGCTGCAGGCTGATATTTTTAGACTGGGGAGGGCCAATATCCATGGCCCCTTCCCAGACTGAGAATATCTGCCCCCAACTGTCTGCTTTAGCTTGGCTGGTTGTCAAAAATTGGGAGGACCTAAAGTTATACTTGCTTATCCAATGGTAATACATTAATGGCCATGTCTCACGATGATCTGGATGGATTAGAGATCAGTCAAATCAGTGATGAAACCACTCTCCTTGCCAGCCAGCTGACATGGAGCAGAGCATGAGAAGCTGTGCCTGTGACCGGAAGTAACCTTAATGATGCCACCACCGGTCATAGACAGAGCTTCTCACGCTCTGGTCAGTTTGTCCTGGATACAGGGATGAATGGTCATATTGCGCCATCACTCAGCAATGCATCCAGATGTAGCCTAGCTGGACAATGTTGTGGGACATATTGACTATCAGCAGACCGGTGAGGAATACTGTGTTTTTTATTTTCATTTGGAAAATAATGGGTAAGGGGAGTAGGGGAGTTTTTATTGCAAATAAAGGAGTTTACTCTGTGTGTGTTTTTTTTTAAACTTAAACTTATGGTGTTAGTACTGGGGGTGTCTCGTACATTACAGAGCTGACATTAACCTCAATAATTTCACCCCACTTGCCACAGCACCAGGGCAAGTTGGAAGAGCCAGGCAAAACACCTGAATTGACGCCACTAATAGATGCGCCTTTTCTGGGGTGCCTGTTGGCTGCTATTTTCAGTCTGGGGGAGGCAATGTCCATGGCCTTTTACAAGTCTGAGAATACCAGCCCCCAGGGTGCGGACCCTCTATCTTTGATAACCAGCCAAGATAACACTGACTGCTGAGGGATGCAGACCGCCGCTGTCTGTTCTTCCTGCGCTGGTTAGCAAGAATAGAGGGGACCCCACTGCATTTTGTAATTTTATTTATTGCACAGGCGCCAGCTGATTAATACTATCATCATCGTATGATATCAGTGAGACCAGGCGTACGATAATGAGAGTAGAACTTTCGTCAGACTACGCCTCTGACTGGCGGTAACCTTTTTACTGTCAGTCAAAGCTGTAGATTCACATGCTGTCATTTGTATGACAGCGTGAGAACCACAGTGCTCGAGGCAATGAACTTACCACCGATCAGAGCCGGCGTTTTTCGAGCTGTTGTACAGATGACAGCGTGGGGGAACGCCGGATGTTCAGGCCATATTCATTTGAATGGGGTCCAAGTTCGGATACGAGTTCAGATATTGTTCTGGTGCCTGAATTAACTTTTTTTTTTTTAATGTTAGGATGGACACGAACATCCACTGATCCGCCCATCACTAATAATGAACCCCCACACCGTAGCTATACGGGGAAATACATTTATTTATTAAGCTCCATATGTATTAATCTCTTCATGAATCTATCACATATCTCCCTATCTATCTATGTACTCCATATCTATCCATCCATCTATCTCTAGATCTCTACTTATCTCCCCATCTCCCCAGGAGACATAATAAAACTAACCCCTCTGTAATAATACTGGTAAATATGAGCATGATATGTGTTCTATTATATTAGCTTTATGTATGTATTTCTAGGAAATCTGATGTATAAAATAAATGTAAATAAATGTTCTTTAAACTTTGCGTTCCTCTCTTACTCCTCCTAAAAATATATGGATAAATTAACAATTGGGTGTGTCCATAAACGTTTACTCTAAAACTGTTCAATCTGACTGCACAGAGACACACCCATTTGGCAAGGAGAATGGTAACATCCAGTTGTCAATTTATTTAAAAATTCTTAGAGAAATAACACAGAAACAACAACAGTCCTTAAGAAGATGCTCCACAATGGAGACGGAGAATACAAGCATCACTAAAGCAGGAGAGGCAATAGGTCCTCTGTAGAGTCACCGGCTTTGCATCATTTATTTCGTTTTCATCTACATTTTTAATACATTTTAAAGAGTATTGCTTAATGAAACCAGGTATATAACAAAACGGCTGTAATGAGATCTTGAAAAGATATCGTGTCATATCTCATACTTTTCATTTTCTCCTAATTCCTCATTCCAGGAACAAATTGTAACACTACTCTCCGGCCCTCCTTCTTATATTTCTCCTGCCTTTGTTTCCCTGAAATTTCCATAATTCCAACCATTAATATTCGCTGTCTGGAGAGTTCAAACATCTGACATGATCGTATCTCAAGAGAAGCCGTGCCACAATATACCGCGCTGGATCCTGCTTTCAAGTACTATTGGTTTGATCTAACATCTTATCCATTTGATCTTCTGCTCTGCAAAGATCTATCAAATTCCCTGGTCCTGGAGAAGCACCAGCTTCTTATGTACCAGGAACTCATACATCCGCCTACAACAAGCAAGGACTGCAGAATTATCTGGGTCAGCGTACTACTGGAGATGTGGTGGTGGAAGAATAATGAGAGGACTTTACCTACTAGAGAATGGCGATACACAGAAACCTACATAAATATCTATGTACTCTTATCTATCTATTTATCTATCTATCATCTATCATCAACATTATCTATCTATCTCCTATCTATCTATCTATCTATCTATCTATCTATCTATCTATCTATCTATCTATCTATCAGTCAGTAGGATCAACCCTCCTAAGCACACAGGTCAGAAAAAGTTGAATTAAATGATACCTTGATATCGGCAATTTAATGATTTATTCCAGCAAAATCCACAATTTAATATGTAAATGAGCTGTTAAGATTTATGGATCAGACACTGACCTCCTTGAGAATCTGATCTGCCTCCAGAGCTTATTTTAAAACATATGGGAAATGTGGATCAGGACAACAGACTGTCAGTCATTACATGTCTCACACTGGTAACTCCCCTTTCAATTAAAATAAGCTCTGGAGGCAGATTCTCGGGGAGATCTATGTCCGGCCCAAAGATCTTAACAGCTCATTTACATATAAAGAAAACATTGAATAAAACATTGGATTGCAGATATCAGGGTATCAGATTATTCAGTTTTCTATGATCTGCATATCCATACAGACGAGGAGGGTGGATCCTACTGACAGATTCCCTTTACGTTTTCTGCTGGCTTAGCACTGGTGAGAAGACATATAATAATTATTTGGGAACATTTTTCAGTATTTTTTCTTTCTCCACAACATATCTATCACTGGTTAACTCCAAGTTCAGTTTTTATATAGAATCACTGCTGGCTAACAGACTTTGTTGGGTACCCAAGATACTTCACTGCACGAAACGCATTTCACGTCATTCCTTGCATCCTAATCCCGGAATGAAGATTGCACTGAATGTTCTATTTCATCTCTTACCGGCATAGTTGCTGAGTCCCTTTCTCTTCTTTCTGCGCCAGTACAGCCATATGCTGAATCCCATGAGAATTACCCAGCATGCACCACCAATTCCTGCGATGAAGGCCGGTTGTTTTACAACATCAGTGATCTGCTCGGTGATGCTGTTGTTATTCTCGGTGATTACAACTTCATTACGATTTCCTGCAAAAAAAAAAATCACATATGTAAAAATGTAATAATATATTAATGGAATAATGGAAGAGAAGATGTAAGAGATAATGGCATCCATTTATAGATCGTGGAGCACAATGCAGCCAATCAGATTTCTGTGTTACTTGATTTTATATTTAGCAAGGGCGAAACTTACAGGTTAGACGTCGTAGTGGTTGGCATGGGTCTTATCAACTGGACATATAGATATTACTTGAAGTGGTGGTGGAGCAGATCACTATCCCAAAGAAGTAGCTGGAGCGTAAGGGGGACTAGAAAAGCAGGAGAGCCTAGATTTCCTCCAACAAGCCACTTTGATATAGCCAAGGTACTTAGAGAAGGCAATAAACCAAATCAGTGTCCTACGCAAAGGAAAGACTCTCGACTCTCTGAATTCTTAATTATTTCAGCAAAAAGATTTGAGATGCCAGGTTCTGACCTCTGGTCCTATCTTATGGTGCAGCTCGACTTCACTTCTGCAGCTGGCATCCTCATGAGTACCTCTCTTGCGTCCTAGGCCCAAAGGAGTCATGATGTAGCTGCAGGCTCGGCCTAGGAGTCCAGGAAGCATCAGAGACACTCATGAGGTGTTGGGCCACGAATGACGGTCACAGAAGTGAAGTGCAGATGCAAAAGAGGGCTTTGCCAGAGGTTGGAACTAAATACTATGAACACTTTTCCTTCCTCATCTGTAATGATAGCATCCCTTAGGGCAATATTACAAGTGCCATTAAATGGGATTTTCCCCACTTTCTTAAGAAGCTTAGACACATCAGCAGTTTCTCATTAGCCACAGTGATACCCTCCCTGGATGTTGATGCTAATGGATGACTTAGTAGTAGTGAGTGTAGAGGAGCAATGCAACTCCTGGAGGTGAATACATTTTTTTTCTTTTATATGCCACACTGGGCTCTCTGATAATACATTTTAAAGTAGGGGAAAATCCCTTTAGAGGAACTATACAGCGAATTACACTATATATAGTGTCTTGCTAAGTTAGGAAATGGATTTGCTCACACCTGGAATTTTGCAGTGTATTTATATGGCATTATGTACTTACAATTGCTCATTTTGCCTTTCTACCCAAATAATTAGTCTCTTTTCCATTAGGTTTATGACATTATATGATTACAAACTGAATAGCTGAATCCTTCTAAGCTCTATGTAGAAACAGGAGGTCAATTTTCCCTGTATGAGTCATCATTGCAAATGTCCCTGGCAGTGGGGAGGAGGAAGCAGCTGGGTCAGGAGTTGAAGAGGGGAATAATAAATGCAGGGACAAGAGACTTCCTGTTTCTATATAGAGCAGAGAAAAGAGAAGAATTAGCTGGATAGAAAGGCAAAATGAGCAATTGTAAGTATCGTAATACATTAAGAAGATATCAAATTTGATGTTAGGAGGAGAGCTTCTTTAACATGTGCTGTAGACAAATCACATTTTTACTGTCAGGAGTGCAGGTTGTGGCTGGAGAAATGAAAGTAAAAAAAACACTGTAAAAATGCCATGTGTGAACATAGCCTATGTGCTTGAGTAGATGCGTCCACCCTCATAATACAATTCCTTTAAAGTTAGCTGTAATTTATATTACAATCACTGGCTGGCCACACAGAGACAGACGGGCAAAAACATCTTGTGACAGAATATCACAAAAAAACATTTTACTTAAATGCTGGTTATGTTCCTCTACATGTCTCAGGATATAATACGCTTAGAGCCAAAGTAAGGAAAACATACTGCATAGAGTATTTGTTTTGTGCATTTTTGCATAATTACTTTATGTGCTTGCGCCCAAAGCCAAAGATTTGACTCAAGTTGCAAAACTGACAATTGGGTCAGCAACATAAATGGTGCCTACTAGTGATGAGCGAATATACTCGTTACTCGAGATTTCCCAAGCACGCTCGAGTGTCTTCCGAGTATTTTTTAGTGATCGGAGATTTAGTTTTCTTCGCTGCAGCTGAATGATTTACATCTGTTAGCCAGCTTGATTACATGTGGGGATTCCCTAGCAACCAGGCAACCCCCACATGTACTCATGCTGGCTAATAGCTGTAAATCATTCAGCTGTGGCGAAGAAAACTAAATCTCCGATCACTAAAAAATACTCGGAGGACACCCGAGCTCATCACTAGTGCCTACACACAGAACACAGAAGACTATGCTACATCACTACTATTACTAAGAGGGGTAAACAGGCTCGTTTCTCATTAATAAAGTTGGATAATTTTTGCCCGATTCTTGAGTTTCCATTGACTAAAAATTTGCCCAACGTCATCGGAAATTGACTCAGTCGTATGCAATTCCAGAATTTTAATTGTTTCCAAATCCTGGTTAAAGACATAATTGCAATTTACTGGATGATATTTATTAGTATCGGTCCTAAAACTCTAGAACTCCGATGGATAATATATACGGGAAGCCACAGGTATGTTTGTACTGGAAGGTCTGTGAAAGCAGGTGTTACAGGAACAATACTGTCAGTGCCACTAATTAGATGGAAGACAAGCCATGAGGGTGACCTGCATCCCGCCATTGTTCTGCCAACAAAGATGTAATGATATACAATGTCTTCCTCCAACTGGAGACTAATGAAGAATAAAACTAATTTGCTGAAGCAAAAATTAATTAGTCACATCCAAATCAACTGCAATTAATACCGTGAAAGTTTGCAAGTCTGAACCAACCAAGCTTATTGCAATTTATGCTATAAAAATGCAATCCTAAGCGCTACGTATCAGCAAGTACAATTTTACCCGCGCAAGTGTAATTTGGACTAAATTAATGTGTTAGATACAACTATGGATTCATAAACTGTTAGCGGATCAGGCAAGAGAGAAGTAATGTCTTCATGGGCCATTAAACCTAATATAGAGGTCAAGTTATAGATGAATGGTAGCCGGCACATGAGGCTGACGCTGAAGAGATGATTGAATTTTTTTTGCTGCTCACCTTAAAATCTATCGGACTTATTGTAATATAGCATTGGGGAGTCCTCATCAAACTTTGGTGGCAGAAATTAAGACACTTCATACATTTTGATGAATAACACCTGTGCTAATACTAACCTACAAAGCCATCCATAATCTGTCTCCCCCATATATCTCTGAACTAATCTCCAGATATCTTCCCTCACATAATCTCCGGTCCTCCCAAGACCTCCTTCTCTCCTCTACACTTATTCGCTCCTCACCCAACCACCTCCAAGACTTCTCCCAAATATCCCCCATCCTCTGGAATTCTTTGCCCCAACACGTCCGACTATCAACCACATTCGGATCTTTCAGACGGAACCTGAAACTCACCTCTTCAGGAAAGCTTACAGCCTGCACTGACCCTGCTGCCTTCTCACCACTACCGAAGCTACCGCCTCACCAACACCGGAGCTCCTACAACCCTCAACCTATTGTCTCCATCTCCACCATCCTGTAGAATGTAAGCCCCCAAGGGCAGGGTCCTCGCCCCTCTGTATCAGTCTGTAATTGTTAGTTTGCTTACTGTAAGTGATATCTGTAATTTGCATGTGACCCCTCCTCATATACAGCATCAAGGAATCAATGGTGCTATATAAATAAATAATAATAAAAATAATAATTTTTAAAAAGGAAATGACTGTTCAAACAAAGCTCAGGTGCTGGGTTCAGCTTTGACCTTGTCAAACAGTTCAGTGCCCCTTGCTACCTACTTACTAGGTACCATCTATCTCTGCGATCTGACAGCTCCTGTAAAGCCAGAGATGTCAATCAAGGCAGAAGGGCTGGGGAAGAGATACAAGTAGGGGCGAACAAAGGTGCGCTAAACATTTTGACCAAGGTTGTACTAATAGTCAGTGCTTTGTTTGTACAGTTATTTTGATGCACAGCAAACTACTGCAAAAGATTGATTCCCAAACACTTTGTCGCATTGGCAAATTGTGAAAAAGGGTCGTAGACTTCTAAGCAGGGGCGTAACTATAATAGGTTCAACCAGGCCCCGTAGCTCGGGGGGGGGGGAAAGACCCTTTGGACCAATTGAATAGACCACTATTAAAAATTACTATTAAAAATCTGCAATAATTGGGACCACGTTGGAGCTTTTGCATTGGGAGCCAAAAGCTTAAAGTTACTCCACCGCTTTTAGGTTCTAGGAAACACCAACAAGCCACAAGTATATAGCAGAAAATTGAAAAAAGAAAAATATATATATTACTAGCTGAAGAGCCCGGCATTGCCCTGACATAGTAACTAATGTCGTCCTGCGTTCTCCCCTCTCTCCACTCACCATCCGCCTCTCTCCCTCCGAAGCCCAGCTCTCCACCCGCCGTCCAGCTCTCTCCCTCCGAAGCCCAGCTCTCCACCCGCCGTCCAACTCTCTCCCTCCGAAGCCCAGCTCTCCACCTGCCGTCCAGCTCTCTCCCTCCGAAGCCCAGCTCTCCACCTGTCGTCCAGCTCTCTCCCTCCGAAGCCCAGCTCTCCACCCGCCGTCCAGCTCTCTCCCTCCGAAGCCCAGCTCTCCACCCGTCATCCAGCTCTCTCCCTCCGAAGCCCAGCTCTCCACCCGCCGTCCAGCTCTCTCCCTCCGAAGCCCAGCTCTCCACCTGCCATCCCGCTCTCTCCATCTGCAGCCCCACTCTCCAATCACCATACCACATTTTCCATCCACAGCCCCGTGCTCTCCCTCAGCAGCCCCTGTCTCCACTGGCTATCCCACTCTCTCCCTTGCAGCTCCACTCTCCACCCGCGTCCTGCACTTTCCCTCTTCAACCTCGCTCTCCAGCTACCATTGGGCTGAGCTATGTGGAGTGACTTGATACATACACACACACATACATACACTCAGCTTTGTATATATAGATATACATAATACTAAAAGAACTAAAATAATTTTTAAGGTAGAGTTGTGTTATTTTTTCTTTTAGATGTAGCACATTATGTATATATATATTTATATATATATATATATATATATACACATACATACATATATATATAGACATACACATACTGTATATACATACATACACATATATATATACATACACATATATACACATAGATATAGACATACACATATATACAGTATACACGCATACACTCTATGTGCTACAATCTAAAAGAAAAAAAAAACGCTACTCAACTGTCTTTTCCTCTGAAGCTCCAGCTTAGGAATTCTTTTAGTTCTCCTGTTTTTTGGTTGCAAGCGGCAGGCAGATGACTGTTGAAGAAAATCAATAGCCTTAACAGTCACATGCTGTACTATTGACATCATGGCGCCCATCAATGAGCGGTGATGCCAATAGTAGATCGTGACTTTGATCAACATATGATTGGTATCAAGTGCCGGTGGCTCATAACTAAAGGCCATAAGCATCATCAGAAATTGTGTAATAGAAGCGGTTAGTAGTTTATTTTGCTATTCTGTTTAAGTGGATCCGTCACGAGAAATATTATTATGAAAATCCATGTCAGAATGACTGTAGCTGTTTAATCCTCTGTGAAAGCTTAAGCTCAATTTCCACCCACCTAGCCTAATTAGCAGCTTATCAATGTCCTCCTAACTGCTGAGACCTAACACTACTCAGTACAAGCTGCAGTATCAGCCAGGCTGGGTGAGTGCAAACTGTATACACTAGTACTCATCATGAGGTCTCTCACTCTTTAGCTCAAGTCAAAAAATAATCATCCTAATATCAGAATTATGCAACCATTCTGGTGTGGATTCTCAAAGTAAGCACACCAGCCACATCAAGTCTAAGAGATTTATCTAACACTGTATTGTGAAATCTGTTGTTAGATCTGTTTGATCTTTAGCACTCGGCACAATATAATAAAATACAGGCTGCATAAAACACTAGAGAATGAAATATAAAATACAAGTTTACATAAGCAAATAACCTTGAGATGATTTGATCTGTACTTATATATTCCCCAACCGTGTGTTCACATTTCCATTCAATACTCTAATTATCTGTTTTATTAGAACAGAATAGATATATTTTATTAGTGATATAAATGAGGCACTGATCCTGAACTAGTAATGATTTTCCGGGGCTGTTTGTATTTGGCGATCAATATGTGTTATTCTACAATATAGAAAAGACAAAGGGGGTTAATAAGGAGTCCAATTACATTTTTTACAAAGCAAACAGTAAAACCCTCTCATCAGTCAATGTGACCCATAGGTGCTATTTCATCTAGCCCGCAACTCCACGGAGTTAATGAAGAAAAAATCCAAAAAGGAATATATACGATATAAGAGCGGCATAATTGCTTTCAATGCTCAGAGTATTAATGACATAAAAGAAGGTGTCATAAAATGATTGTCGAGGCAGGGACGCCGAGATCGTTAAGGAAACAATTAGCTGCCATCTTGAGCATAATTATCTGGAAAAGATGGCTCCTTTGGGTTGGCGTTCTTTTTATGTCCAATATACTTGTTCTTTTATCTGGTATTTACTGCAGAAACCTTTTAACTCCATTTGGCAGGGTGTACGGCGTGAAGTGATGGGCTGGGGATAAGCCAGAACAGACGGTTACATGGATATTACACATATGACCTCAATGTATTATATATGTTTCTATCAACTATATGCGAGCAGAGGTCAAAGTCATAGAGATTAAATGCTGTTCGTAATGTCTACTACTATTTATTTTCTGTTATTGTTAATAGCCACAACATATTCAGAGGCAGAGCTGGACTGGCTATCTGGCAATTCTCACAAATGCCAGATGGGCTGGTTCGCCTGTGGGCTGCATTGGCCAGCAACATTATTAACACTTTTGACATCATTAGGATGCTGATACTGTAAAAACTGTAGCTGAGAAGTGAGCCATTCACAGCTTGGTTAGACAGGCTGCTGACAATTTCCGCCATGCAAAAAAGTTGGCAACCCAAAGGAAGTATCAGGCGGTGATGCAATGACAACATTTCACTGCCTCAGAGGAGGAATGGGTCACTCTGGCATGGGAGCAAGGGGGGTGAGGATTAGTTTGTTTTATTCTTTAAGCAAGGAGGATTATTATTATTAGTTATAAGTGGCACGTTTGGTGTCATTATCAAAAGGAAGGGAGGCACAGTGGGGTGGACACTGTCAAATAGAGACATGCACACTCAGTTGGACATTGTTAAAAGGAAGGTGGGCACACTGAGTTGGGCATTGTGAAAAGAAAGGTAGACACACTGAACGGGACATTGTCAAAAGAAGGGGAAGCACACTGAGCGTTACATTGTTACTGGGAAGGTAGGCACACTGAGGGGGACATTGTCAATAGGAGGGGAAGCACACTGAGGGGGACGTTGTTAATGGGAAGGTAGGCACACTGAGGGGGACATTGTCAATAGGAGGGGAAGCACACTGAGCGGGACATTGTTACTGGGAAGGTAGGCACACTGAGGGGGACATTGTCAATAGGAGGGGAAGCACACTGAGCGGGACATTGCTAATGGGAAGGTAGGCACACTGAGGCAGACATTGTTAATGGGAAGGTAGGCACACTGAGGGGGACATTGTCATAGGAGGGGAGGCACACTGAGCGGGACATTGTTAATGGGAAGGTAGGCACACTGAAGGGGACATTGTCAATAGGAGGGGAAGCACACTGAGGCAGACTGTTATGAGCTGGTGGTTTAGGAGCAACATGGGACGTGCTCTGGAGAAGGTGGTACCTGTACTGACCGCAGTTCCTGAGCTTAACACAACACTGGAAGTAGCCGTGGGATGTTCCTGTCACTCCCTAGACACCTCGTCACAGCCGGAGGACTAACTACCCCTAAAGATAGAAACAGGAAAGCTATCTTGCCTCAGAGAAAATTCCCAAAGGACAGACAGCCCCCCACAAATATTGACTGTGAGTGGAGAGGGAAATGACATACAGTTAGGTCCATATATATTTGGACAGAGACAACATTTTTCTAATTTTGGTTATAGACATTACCGCAATGAATTTTAAACAAAACAATTCAGATGCAGTTGAAGTTCAGACTTTCAGCTTTCATTTGAGGGTATCCACATTAAAATTGGATGAAGGGTTTAGGAGTTTCAGCTCCTTAACATGTGCCACCCTGTTTTTAAAGGGACCAAAAGTAATTGGACAGATTCAATAATTTTAAATAAAATGTTCATTTCTAGTACTTGGTTGAAAACCCTTTGTTGGCAAGGACTGCCTGAAGTCTTGAACTCGTTGACATCACCAGACGCTGTGTTTCCCCCTTTTTGATGCTCTGCCAGGCCTTCACTGCGGTGGTTTTCAGTTGCTGTTTAATTGTGGGCCTTTCTGTCTGAAGTTTAGTCTTTAACCCCTTTCTGTCATCGGACGTACTATTCCGTCCATGTGGGGTGGGCCCTACTTCCCAAGGACGGAATAGTACGTCCAGCACGATCGGCCGCGCTCACGGGGGGAGCGCGGCCGATCGCGGCCGGGTGTCAGCTGCCTATCGCAGCTGACATCCGGCACTATGTGCCAGGAGCGGTCACAGACCGCCCCCGGCACATTAACCCCCGGCACACCGCGATCAAACATGATCGCGGTGTGCCGGCGGTACAGGGAAGCATCGCGCAGGGAGGGGGCTCCCTGCGTGCTTCCCTGAGACCCCCGGAGCAACGCGATGTGATCGCGTTGCTCCGGGGGTCTCCTACCTCCTATCCCTGCAGGCCCCGGATCCAAAATGGCCGCGGGGCTGCATCCGGGTCCTGCAGGGATCACTTCCGGGTGCCGAGCAGGCTGCAGATGAAAGCTGCAGCCTGCACGGCTGTAAGTGAGATCGGAGATCTCACAGAGTGCTGTGCACACTGTGAGATCAGCGATCTGTAATGTCCCCCCCTGGGACAAAGTAAAAAAAATTCCCACATGTGTAAAAAAAAAATAAAAAAAAAAATTCCTAAATAAAGAAAAAATATATATATTATTCCCATAAATACATTCCTTTATCTAAATAAAAAAAAAACAAACAATAAAAGTACACATATTTAGTATCGCCGCGTCCGTAACGACCCCACTTATAAAACTATATCACTAGTTAACCCCTGCAGTGAACACCGTAAAAAAAAAAAAAAAAAAACGAGGCAAAAAACAACGCTTTATTCTCATACCGCCAAACAAAAAGTGCAATAACACGCGATCAAAAAGACGGATATAAATAACCATGGTACCGCTGCAAACGTCATCTTGTCCCGCAAAAAACGAGCTGCCATATAGCATCATCAGCGAAAAAATAAAAAAGTTATAGTCCTCAGAATAAAGCGATGCCAAAATAATTACTTTTTCTATAAAATAGTTTTTATCGTATAGAAGCGCCAAAACATAAAAAAAATGATGTAAATGAGGTATTGCTGTAATCGTACTGACCCGAAGAATAAAACTGCTTTATCAATTTTACCAAACGCGGAACGGTATAAACGCCTCCCCCAAAAGAAATTCATGAATAGCTGGTTTTTGATCATTCTGCCTCACAAAAATCGGAATAAAAAGCGATCAAAAAATCTCCCGTGCCTGAACATGTTATCAATAAAAACATCAACTCGTTCCGCAAAAAACAAGACCTCACATGACTCTGTGGACTCAAATATGGAAAAATTATAGCTCTCAAAATGTGGTAACGCAAAAAATATTTTTTGCAATAAAAAGCTTCTTTCAGTGTGTGACAGCCGCCAATCATAAAAATCCGCTAAAAAACCCGCTATAAAAGTAAATCAAACCCCCTTTCCTCACCCCCTTAGTTAGGGAAAAATAAAAAAAATTAAAAAAATGTATTTATTTCCATTTTACCATTAGGGCTAGGGTTAGGGCTAGGGTTAGGGTTGGGGCTAGGGTTAGGGTTGGGGCTAGGGTTGGGGCTAGGGTTAGGGTTGGGGCTAGGGTTAGGGTTGGGGCTAGGGTTAGGGCAGGGGCTAGGGTTAGGGCAGGGGCTAGGGTTAGGGCTGGGACTAGGGTTGGGGCTAGGGTTAGGGTTGGGGCTAGGGTTGGGGCTAGGGTTAGGGTTGGGGCTAGGGTTAGGGTTGGGGCTAGGGTTAGGGTTAAGGCTACAGTTAGGGTTGGGGCTAAAGTTAGGGTTAAGGGTTGGGGCTAAAGTTAGGGTTAGGGTTTGGACTACATCTACGGTTGGGAATAGGGTTGGGATTAGGGTTAGGGGTGTGTCTGGGTTAGAGGTGTGGTTAGGGTTACCGTTGGAATTAGGGTTAGGGGTGTGTTTGGATTAGGGTTTCAGTTATAATTGGGGGGTTTCCACTGTTTAGGCACATCAGGGGCTCTCCAAACGCGACATGGCGTCCGATCTCAATTTCAGCCAATTCTGCGTTGAAAAAGTAAAACAGTGCTCCTTCCCTTCCGAGCTCTCCCGTGCGCCCAAACAGGGGTTTACCCCAACATATGGGGTATCAGCGTACTCGGAACACATTGGAGAACAACTTTTGGGGTCCAATTTCTCCTGTTACCCTTGGGAAAATACAAAACTGGAGGCTAAAAAATAATTTTTGTGGAAAAAAAATATTTTTTATTTGCATGGCTCTGCGTTATAAACTGTAGTGAAACAATTGGGGGTTCAAAGCTCTTACAACACATCTAGATGAGTTCCTTAGGGGGTCTACTTTCCAAAATGGTGTCACTTGTGGTGGGTTTCTACTGTTTAGGTACATTAGGGCCTCTGCAAATGCAATCTGACGCCTGCAAACCATTCCATCTAAGTCTGCATTCCAAATGGCGCTCCTTCCCTTCCGAGCCCTCCCATGCGCCCAAACAGTGGTTCCCCCCACATATGGGGTATCAGCGTACTCAGGACAAATTGGACAACAACTTTTGGGGTCCAATTTCTCCTGTTACCCTTGGGAAAATACAAAATTGGGGGCTAAAAAATAATTTTGGGGTGAAAATGTTTTGGTTTTTTTTCACGGCTATGCGTTATAAACTGTAGTGAAACACTTGAGGGTTCAAAACTCTCACAACACATCTAGATGAGTTGCTTAGGGGGTCTACTTTCCAAAATGGTGTCACTTGTGTTTTTTTTTTACTGTTTAGGTACATTAGGGCTCTGCAAACGCAATGTGACGCCTGCAGACCATTCCATCTAAGTCTGCATTCAAAATGGCGCTCCATCCCTTCCGAGCCCTCCCATGCACCCAAACAGTGGTTCCCCCCCACATATGGGGTATCAGCGTACTCAGGACAAACTGGACAACAACTTTTGGGGTCCAATTTCTCCTGTTACCTTCAGAAAAATACAAAACTGGGGGCTAAAAAATAATTTTTGTGGGAAAAAAATGTTTGTTTTATTTTTACGGCTCTGCATTATAAACTTCTGTGAAGCAGTTGATGGGTCAAAGTGCTCCCTACACCTCTAGATAAGTTCCTTAGGGGGTTTACTTTCCAAAATGGTGTCACTTGTGGGGGGGTTTCAATGTTTACGCACATCAGTGGCTCTCCAAACGCAACATGGCGTCCCATCTCAATTCCTGTCAATTTTGCAGTGAAAAGTCAAATGGCGCTCCTTCCCTTTCGAGCTCTGCCATGCGCCCAAACAGTGGTTTACCCCCACATATGGGGTATCAGCGTACTCAGGACAAATTGTAAAACATCCTTTGGGGTCCAATTTCTTCTCTTACTCTTGGGAAAATAAAAAATTGGGGGGGGGGGAAAGATAATTTTTGTGGAAAAATATGATTTTTTATTTTTACGGTTCTACATTATAAACTTCTGTGAAGCACTTGGTGGGTCAAAGTGCTCACCACACCTCTAGATAAGTTCCTTAGGGGGTCTACTTTCCAAAATGGTGTCACTTGTGGGGGGTTTCAATGTTTAGGCACATTAGTGGCTCTCCAAATGCAACATGGCGTCCCACCTCAATTCCTGTCAATTTTGCATTGAAAAGTCAAACGGCGCTCCTTCCCTTCCGAGCTCTCCCATGCGCCCAAACAGTGGTTTAACCCCACATATGGGGTATCAGCGTACTCAGGACAAATTGTACAACAACTTTTGGGGTCCAGTTTCTTCTCTTACCCTTGGGAAAATAAAAAATTGGGGGTGAAAAGATAGTTTTTGAGAAAAAATATGATTTTTTATTTTTATGGTTCTGCATTATAAACTTCTGTGAAGCACTTGGTGAGTCAAAGTGCTCACCACACCTCTAGATAAGCTCCTTAGGGGGTCTACTTTCCAAAATGGTGTCACTTGTGGGGGGTTTCAATGTTTAGGCATATCAGGGGCTCTCCAAACGCAACATGGTATCCCATCTCAATTCCAGTCAATTTTGCATTGAAAAGTCAAATGGCGCTCCTTCGCTTCCGAGCTCTGTCATGCGCCCAAACAGTGGTTTACCCCCACATATGGGGTATTGGCATACTCAGGACAAATTGTACAACATCTTTTGGGGTCCATTTTCTCCTGTTACCCTTGGTAAAATAAAACAAATTGGAGCTGAAATAAATTTTGTGTGAAAAAAAAGTTAAATGCTCATTTTTATTTAAACATTCCAAAAATACCTGTGAAACACCTGAAGGGTTAATAAACTTCTTGAATGTGGTTTTGAGCACCTTGAGGGGTGCAGTTTTTAGAATGGTGTCACACTTGGGTATTTTCTATCATATAGACTCCTCAAAATTACTTCAAATGAGATGTGGTCCCTAAAAAAAAAATGGTGTTGTGAAAATGAGAAATTGCTGGTCAAATTTTAACCCTTATAACTCCCTAACAAAAAAAAATTTTGGTTCCAAAATTGGGCTGATGTAAAGTAGACATGTGGGAAATGTTACTTATTAAGTATTTTGTGTGGCATATCACTGTGATTTAATTGCATAAAAATTCAAAGTTGAAAAATTGCAAAATTTTCAAAATTTTCGCCAAATTTCCGTTTTTTTCACAAATAAACGCAGGTAATATCACAGAAATTTTACCACTATCATGAAGTACAATATGTCACGAGAAAACAATGTCAGAATCACCGGGATCCGTTGAAGCGTTCCAGAGTTATAACCTCATAAAGGGACAGTGGTCAGAATTGTAAAAATTGGCCCGGTCCATAACGTGCAAACCACCCTTGGGGGTGAAGGGGTTAACAAGTGAAATGCATGCTCAATTGGGTTGAGATCAGGTGACTGACTTGGCCATTCAAGAATATTCCACTTCTTTGCTTTAATAAACTCCTGGGTTGCTTTGGCTTTATGTTTTGGGTCATTGTCCATCTGCAGTATGAAACGACGACCAATCAGTTTGGCTGCATTTGGCTGGATCTGAGCACACAGTATGGCTCTGAATACCTCAGAATTCATTTGGCTGCTTCTGTCCTGTGTCACATCATCAATAAACACTAGTGACCCAGTGCCACTGGCAGCCATGCATGCCCAAGCCATCACACTGCCTCCGCCGTGTTTTACAGATGAGGTGGTATGCTTTGGATCATGAGCTGTACCACGCCTTCGCCATACTTTACTCTTTCCATCATTCTGGTAGAGGTTGATCTTGGTTTCATCTGTCCAAAGAATGTTCTTCCAGAACTGTGCTGGCTTTTTTAGACGTTTTTTAGCAAAGTCCAGTCTAGCCTTTTTATTCTTGATGCTTATGAGTGGCTTGCACCGTGCAGTGAACCCTCTGTAGTTACTTTCATGCAGTCTTCTCTTTATGGTAGATTTGGATATTGATACGCCGACCTCCTGGAGAGTGTTGTTCACTTGGTTAGCTGTTGTGAAGGGGTTTCTCTTCACCATGGAGATTATTCTGCGATCATCCACCACTGTTGTCTTTTGCATTGATGAGTTCACTAGTGCTTTCTTTCTTTCTCAGGATGTACCAAACTGTAGATTTTGCCACTCCTAATATTGTAGCAATTTCTCGGATGGGTTTTTTCTGTTTTCGCAGCTTAAGGATGGCTTGTTTCACCTGCATGGAGAGCTCCTTTGACCGCATGTTTACTTCACAGCAAAACCTTCCAAATGCAAGCACCGCACCTCAAATCAACTCCAGGCCTTTTATCTGCTTAATTGAGAATGACATAACGAAGGGATTGCCCACACCTGTCCATGAAATAGCCTTGGAGTCAATTGTCCAATTACTTTTGGTCCCTTTAAAAACAGGGTGGCACATGTTAAGGAGCTGAAACTCCTAAACCCTTCATCCAATTTTAATGTGGATACCCTCAAATGAAAGCTGAAAGTCTGAACTTCAACTGCATCTAAATTGTTTTGTTTAGAATTCATTGTGGTAATGTCTATAAACAAAATTAGAAAAATGTTGTCTCTGTCCAAATATATGTGGACCTAACTGTACACAGAATGAAACCAGGATGTAGCAAAGGAGGCCAATCTAGCTCGATAGATAGGACAGGACAGAATACTGTGCAGTCAGTATTAAAAACTAGAAAAATCCACCACAGAGTTTACAAAAATCTCCACACCTGACTAAAGGTGCGGAGGGTAAATCTGCTTTCCAGAGCTTCCAGCTTAACTGAATAAAACAAACTGACAAGCTGGACAAGAAAAAACATAGAATGTGCTGAACGATTAAGTCCACAACAAGTGAACTGCAAAAGAACAAAGCAAGGACTTATCTTTGCTGAACTGGACAGGATATCAGGGAAATCCAAGAGAGATGTAAATCCAACCAGGAACCATTGACAACTGGCACAGGCTGAAGGATAGAGCCAGGATAAATAGCCGAGCCAGAATAGACGATCAGTGGAAGCAGCTGCTGACTGCTAAATCCAAGAAGCAGCAGTTGCACTTAAATCCACCGGAGGGAGCCCAAGAGCAGAACTCACAAAAGTGCCACTTACAACCACCGGAGGGAGCCAAAGAGCGGAATTCACAACAGCAGACATTGTTAATGAGAACGTGGGCACATCGAGCGGGACATCGTTAAAAGTAGGGGAAACACACTGAGGGGGACATTGCTAAAATAATGGTACGCACACTGGTGAAACATTGTCAAAAGGAAGGGAGATACAGCGCAAGGAGTCACATTGGACTGGTTATTATCATAAAGAGGCACATTGGGTGGGTCATTAATAAAAGGAGGGACAATGGAAGTAATTATTAAAAAGAGTCTTGAGGTGTATAGTTATTATTAGAAGGCACAGAGGGGAAATATTAATATTATTATGATTATTATTATGAGGTCCAGGAGTACATTGCATTTGCCACTAAATGGGCCTGATAAACTAAGTAGGTGTAGGGTGACATTATTATTACTACAATGAGGCAACGGGGACATTATTACTATAGGGTAGTGTGAAACTATAAGGCGGTACAGAGGGACATTATCACTTTGAAGGTGCACAAAAGGGGCATTACTATTGTGTGGGGAACAAAATGAGGGCACTGTTATTTTTCAGGGCACCAAGGGTGCTTCGTTATTGTTTTTAGGGTTGTAACTCTATATGGTTTGTGTAGAGGTGGGGAAATGTGAGGAGGGTTCTAGAAAAGCAGTAAGCCAAAGAGATTTGTATGATACATTCTGCAGAGACAATACATGAATAGAAGAAGTGGTTATGGCAAATATAAAAGAAAAGGAAACGTTCATTTCTACGATCGGCGAGATAATAACCCGTGAGTCTCTGATATTTACCATTGTATGGTCACTGTAAAAATGGACATGATCTAGCCTCAAACATAACAGATAGCACCCATAGCAAAACAGTGAAAGAGCCCTTAGTTGTAGTGTATTCTGTGGAGAAGTGAGTAAAATCTGTGGGACCACAGAGAGAAGATATCAACTTTATGAAGAGCTTGGTAAATTGTAGCAAATGAATCCAGGAACATGTAGTGGCATAGCAGAAGTTATTATCGCTTGAGGAAGGACAAGTATTGAGCAATAAAACCCTAAAACCCAGTAATAATGCCTATTGAGAGCTCTTTTTAGAAAGTATTATTAGTTCTGCTGTGACCTTTAAAAATGAATGTTGTCCTCTGAGTGCCCCATACAAAATAATGCCACATTGGTGTCTTCCCGTGTGAAAAAATGAAGTTCAGACACCTCTAAATCGAGAGATCATTGCCTGATGGTGACAGCAGTCTACAGGACAGAGTAGTGGGGCAGTGAGTCCATGGCTTCCCGCTTTACTCCAAGATCCAACTACACCAGCGCCATCTTGACACCGATACATTTCAAAGTGATGCTTGTCCAGGTCAGACGTGTAGGTCATGTGCACCGCCCTGAATTTTTTTTATTTTTAACACTAGTTATGCCATTTTCTAGGGGCACAGAGTTTAGAATTGTTAAAAAAAATGAATAAGGAAATAATTTTAACTTTCTTTTATATTGAAATGTTGCACCCTTAAAAATGATGTGCCCAGGGCAACAACCCCATGCCCTCTAAAAAGTAGCCATTGCAAAAATTGCAAAATTAACTTTTTTTATATTAATAGTAATAGGAAAAATATAAAATAATTGAAAATAAAAAATAAGGATTAAACATGGAACACTGATTTAAACAATGAGTCATTTTCTGATTACACATTCGCTTTAACATTGACCATATTCTATTTAATAAATTAGTTTTTTTAGGGCCAAAGTAAAATCTTACGTCTGCTTTGGAATGAAAAATTGCATAATTATTTTACAAACGAATTAGCCGTCGTCCACATTACGTTGTGTAGTCCACTTATGGGCATTATTCCATTGAAAAGACTCATTTCTTCACTCTCCGCTCTTGCTTAGAACATGAACTGCAAACTCGTTAATGCCCTTGTGAATACCGAGCAAATGTAAATGAAACCACTTTTATACACAGCAAAAAGGTTACTGCAATCCAGCGTTCTTATAATTGTGCTTAGCTGTAATCTGTACCAGACGACCCAAAGGAGATAATGAACTCAATTTTTTTTTTCTTTCAAAAACCTAATATAATTATTGAATAACTGGCTCTGTGCGTCTATTACTTCCATATATTGTAGAGAATAATACATAGGAAATGTCTGGGTCCAGGGTAAAGGTCTGAAGTATCAGACAGCTGTGCAGAAGCATTAAATTCCCCTTCCTTCCTACACGCACAGAGGTAAGCCGTTTCGTGGGCTGAACCAATCATTACGATAAGGCAGCTTATCAATTTCCTATGAACTAGTGATATTAATTAGGTATTAGGAGCTATATGCAAGGTGGAACTAATGAACCATAAAATAAGAGGATGTAACCTATTGACTTACTAGGAGCCAGTGCTTCCAAGGAGACATGAGGTACTTAGCACCTACTGACTTTGTCACAAGCCGATGGAAATACAACGCAGCATGGCGGATGGTCTATAGATAATGAAAATATTAATTGTCTGCTCTCAATAGGTGCAACAAGGTCAATTAATACAAAAATCTGCTCCCATCCTGGAAGAACAATTATCAGCAAACTTCAATGATTACTGTCAAGCTAATGGTCTATTCAGCCAGTAAATTATTTTTACAGGCATGGAGGGTCATCCTTAGGGATGTGCAACCATGTGTGTACTTCTGCATTCAATACTGAAAGGGCGCCATTGTCACCTGGAGCCCAATTCCTTCCATGGGACCAATACTTATGGAAAGACAGCAGCACAGTATACAGCTAGTTCATCGATATCTTGGTACCCATCTGGCAGTGTTCCTTTAGGCACTGTAGGATTGTTATTTGGGTACTATACATGACTTGCCTACTGTGGACACATCATACATAGACAGCAATCACTGGAGAAGGGCATCACGGTTGGAAGAACAGAAGGAACAAGGCTTAGAGGAAGACCAGCAACCCGATGGCTTGATAATATCAAGATAACAGTGGAGGAGATCCTGGTGGACCTATCTAGGCTTACACAAGGTGGATCTTCCTACAGAATGTCCATCCATCAAGTCCCCATGGCTCAAGATTGAGCCAAAGGCTGTTAATAATATACTGTGAGTGTCAATTAAAGTGGATTTACCACTAAATACTTTTAGGATCTATCCTGATCATTGCGTGTCCTACTTTTGAGATCCCACTAATCCCAAGAACTTGGCTGTCAGAAATAATTATCTGATAAGCTATAGTACAAAGTTTCTTATATTCACTTGTACTATTAATTTATGCAAAGCTCTTATTTAAACACATTTAAAGAGAATCGGTCAGCAGGTGTTTGCTACGTAATCTGAAAGCAGCATGTTGTGGTGACAGAGACCCAGATTCCAGCAATGTGCCACTTACAGGACTAGCTGGTACAGCTTTGATAGAATCTTTGCTTTCTCTGTAGTAATTGTAGCAGTGGTCAGAATGTTAAGCAATGTGTAACCCCACCCTCACCACTGATTGGCTACTACATTTGTTCAGTGTGCATTGTCAGCAAGCTGCCAATCAGTGTTGGGGGCGGGGTTACACTGATGAGCTTGACCTACCTGCACATGAGACTTAGTCCTGCAGTGATGATCTCCTGCTGTGAAAACACTGATTGTTTTGAAACTACAACACACAGCCTAGCAAGTAACGCATTCCTGGAATCAAGATCGCTTGTTCTATATTATACTGCAAAAACCTGCAAACAGATTTATTTTCCCACAACTTGTCTACTTCCTCAAATCAGACATTTTTCTCCAGTACCTTATGCCAGAAATCTTACTTCAGAGTAAAAATTATGACATGACGCATGAAGGCCAATGTCAAATGCTCCTGATTCATTAAGAGTCATGCACCTCACCATGAATGAGGAGCCTCTGACTCCAGAACACCCCATCATCAAGACCAGCAAAATAAAGGTTCATGGGCGATCGTATGATTTATCCATGTGTCCATTTCCTGGACAATCACTAGTTGCCTTCATATCTCCAAAGCGCAGAAAAGGAGCCCATCACATTCGTAGATACAGCACAGTAAGTAGTATGTGTCTGTGCATGCTCTGAATGTATGCAGATGGTGTTCTGCGCCTGTATAGATGAGAAATCAGCCTGGGACTGCCAGGGAAATGGTCAAGTAGATATATCGTGTGACTACTGCCATGTTATATCTTATGGAAATTCAGACTCTCACTCTCGAATCTTTGCATAGCATATGGGCAACATTTATATAAAAATAGATCTATTTTTTATTTCAGAAATTACATTTTTTTTGCCTGTTTTCTATGAAATGGTTAACTGCTGTAATATATTAGAAAAAAAATGCTTATACCAATGATTTAAATATTTTAACATGGTGAAACCATTCCCTGTTGGAGAACAGGACGGCAGACATTAGGAAGGGGTGATTAGGAGAGGTAATAGACTGTGCTTATTTTATACTAATATATCCAAATACCTCGCATTGTTTGTTAATGCATCTGAATGAGCTCATGTTGAGCAGCGTCGTCTACTCTAAGGTGGAATGGAGCCGAGAAGCCATCATAGGTTTGTGCTCAGTTGAATGCTCTGCTGATTTGATTACAGCTGCATTTCTATATCCTGGAGAAATCCCCAGTGACACCATCAATGGTAATACACTGGCAAAGGAGCAAGACAGGTCTGAAAAGCCCCAGATTTGAAATCCAAGTAATTCTCCAATGTCGAATCATGCATTCATTATAGGAGTCATATTATGCATTAGCTATTAATGAACAGTGTTGAGACACTACAACACATGGAACGAAATGTTGCACTAGGGGCACCACAAAGAGCGATGTTTTATGGTCTCAAACATTGTGGAAAGAAACCAAGAGAGGGGACTCTAACCTAAAGGTGAAGTCTTTCTCCTCTACCAGTCAACGGGGTGACAACAAATGCTTGCGGCATACAGGTGACTTGATTTTAGCAGAGTATAACTATTACAGTGGCATACAGGTGACTTGATTTTAGCGGAGTATAACTATTACGGTAGCATACAAAGAACAGATGAAGCCAGGGTTATTATGATTCACAACGCACCAGTTTGATAACTTGTCGTAGATGTTCTTCCACTTATGAGGATGAGGATAACTTAACAAGTCAATGACGTGTTGAATTATACTTTTTGTGCTAAAATATCTGAGTGAAGGCAACCTTGGCTTGATCTGTAAATTTATTTACACATGTATTTAGGTCTCCATGCACCCTCTGCCACACATAAAGGAACTGTGCAACCTGGTTGAGGTAGAAATCGTGTATTAATGCCCAAGAACCCTTATTGCACAACTGCTATAATTGAATCAATAATCTGCAAAATGATTTAACAGAGACCATAGTTGATTAGAAACAATAATTCTTACCTATTAATATATGTTGAGGGTCACTTTTTACTCCAATTCCAGCACTTGTGCTTGCAGCAACCTCAACCCTATACTGTATCCCTGGAAAAAGGCCTCCGATCACCACCGACCTAATGGCAGCATCCACAGTCTTGTTGATGTGGAACCGGGTCTCATTGCCTAGACACCATATCTGTAACGATTTAATTAAAACAATAATGATTTATTATTAGGTTTATCATATTTTTATAGTTAGTATATAGATATCTTTAGAAATCTTCCACAATGATGTATTTACAATGACTCTGGAGAATTGATACATAGGAGATATCTGAGATAATAGTGCTCTTATAAAGGAATAAGCTTTTTCAAATGTACTCCAGATTTTTGACCTATAAAACACTTAAGCACAGCACTGAGAACTGAACTGGTTGAAGAGTAAGAAAGAAATTTATTTGATCTAAAATAGCTACTAAAACTCCCATATGTTTTCCATCTGTCAACTGAAGTATATCCTTTAATTGCTTCTTATAACCAGTAAGGATTCCCTTCTGTTGAGAACACTGTACTAGAAGTAATATGGAAGGGCAATGTGAAATATGTGGTGTCAGAAGAAAACATTTCCGGTGAAAATTTTCTTTTTAGTTAACATCCCAAACTATTTACAAAGTCCATATTCTTTTGGTCAGATAAAGCATGGACATTGTGGGAACCACAGCTCAGACCGACCTTGTGCTAACATGAGGTCCAAGTGCAGGTAGAACATCTATGTCTCAAGATTTTGGATCCTTAATAAAAATAATGGAAACTTCTTGTAGTTCTTCTTGTAGTCCAAATAATAATTTTCTTTTTTTTTTTTTGTAAGAGCAAAAGTTTTATACTGTCTGCCACATGAATAAGCATTGATTAAGTTTTATACATAGTCTTGTAGATCATCAGGCTGGAGACTTTTCAATTTATGGTCAACTATGGTCCCATTATTACTTGACACACTGCATAGTTCTCCTTTTCTCAAAGTGGCTGCTGATGGATGAGCATATGGCCAGATCTGTTCAGTTTCCTCCAATTAAAATACACTGCACATGGAAAGCAGAATTTCTATTGGAGGAGGATGACGGTCTGGTCACATGCTCCTCCTTCAGCGGCCATTTTGAGAACAGGAGAACTGTGCCGTCTATGAGGAAGGAGGAGAATGTGTAATACGTTTATTAATAAGTGCCATAATATCATGTCCTCAACACCTTAGTAAAAATATAAAGTGGCCAACGACTGTAAAATTCATAAACAATAAATCTAATATACATTATCATTCCCCTTATGCATTACGTGAGAGTTGCCAAAATCTATAAATTACAGGCGTCAGTTTGATTTCAGCTTTACCCCATCTCATAATAATCTCTGTGCTTTTGATGGCTATCAGCGTTATGTAGAAGTTAATCATATGTTAATCTGCCTTAAACCTAATACGAAGAATGTAAAATGCCCCCACCATCAAGATGAATTTCTGAAATCAGTAAGTATTGACAGAGGTGAAGCCGAGGTTAATATCTGCATTGGGGTTAATAAATCTTGATGCAATATTGATCTTGCCAAATAAATAGACACATAATGACTATGTATTTTAGGATCTTATATTTGCACAAAGGATAATCTCTGGGAACAAGTCAAATTCACCGTATTACAGATGATAGCAATAATATGCTTGTTGGGCTCAGATGGAAGATAAAATGATATTGCTTTCCAAAATCGAGGCAGCAACATAATAAACAAAGGAATAAATTCTACATTATTCGGGTATTTTACTTTTTTACTTTATTTTTTTTACAAATTGTGCTTTGCAGTCCATTTGTGTTCTAGAGAAGAAAACAGCATTACCCGGTAGTCCTGAATTATTCCGTTCTGGTGATCGGATGGAGGGGGGTCCCAGGAGACGCTGATACTTGTGCTATTGTTGCTCCCAACTGTCAAAACTGTAACAGACTGCGGCGGAGCACTTGGGGCTAGAGCAGGTGAAGAGAAAAATAGGAAAGAGACATTAATCCTTTGAGCTGAAGTCTCATTTTTAGTAACCGAATGTATATCCAGGCATGCAGAACCCTTTGCTCAAGATCCCTGCGGACTTGAATATGCAAACATAGCAAGGAGTCGAGCTTGAAATATTAGCTGTTGTGATAACATCTGTTTAATAAAAAGGCGGCACTCTGCTTATTTGTTCTTCAGCAAAAAATAAAAAATAAACCTTCCCATTTATTACCATACAGTCGCTCCATCCTCTGTACAATACCTTGCTTCGTTACAGATTCTAAAAATCATTCATGAAAATATTTGTATTATAGATCTGGGTAGATTTATAACACACTGTGATTTATGTAGATTGGTGTTTTTAAGTCTCCAAAATTAATCCAAACTTTGTTGGCTTAAAATGCCTCAAATGAAGTTTTAGTGGAGGGATCATGGGACTATTCTGCGCTTGTAAGAATGAAGATGCCTCGATGGTATAAAATTAAGGTTTTTATTACACCAACTGGACTGGCGCCTTTTTCATGGTAAAACCTTGCCTTGAAAAAAGCAAGAATTGGGCACTGAATGCATTGGTGGAATAAAAACCTTAAAGAGGTTGTCCACTACTTTAACATTGATGGCCTAATCTTTAGATAGATCATAAGTGTCTGATCCGTGGAGCTGTAATAAATGGCACCCCTGCTGATCAGCTGTTTCTGGTGTCAGCTGCGGCTAGAACTGCTCAGTTACGGAGCTGCACAGCGCAACACCATAGTGGTCAAGGGTCAGGTAATGCACATCTGCCCCCTATTCAGATCAATAGGAGATGTACTGTACCTGGCCCTGGCGACTATTAGCCATCGTGGCTGCGGTTTGCAGCTCAGTAACCGTGATCTGCAGAGAGTCCCGGGTGTCGCACCCCCACCGATCAGACATTAATTACCTATGCCAACGATAGGTCATCAAAGTTAAAGTAGTGGACAACCTCTTCAATTTTACACCAATGAGGACTCTTTGAAGATTCCTCCAAAAACACAACCCAGGTACTGTTAAATCTTGACTAAAGTGGATTGCTATCTGGAAGAATCTTTCCCCCAGTCAGTGGGCTGTAGACAGGGATTCGGAGGCTCTGACAAGTGTGTCCACACACAAGTACCCCAGGTGAGCACTACCATCACTCTCACCCTCTCTTATTTCTCTTGTGGTATTGCCGTATTGTGTGCTTCTCCCCCAATCAGACCTCAGCCAAATGTAGTTAGCTGCATGCTTCCACAAATTTTGTAAATCTTTGTGTCTCCTTACGCAGAACTATCACTCGGATTTCTTTCATTTGGGCAAATGTTCAATGTACTGCCCTTACCATGTATTTAAATACCTGGCCACTGCCAAAGCGGCTGTTGGCGCCATCACCCATTACGTTGGTAAATGTCTCGGTTATCAAATAACAAATTTAGGCAGCATGAATCAGGTTCCCTTTTTCTCAGCATACTTTTTTCGCGACTTTGGTATATAATTACCAATCTGATGCTTAGAAAATTGATCTCCAAACCACTTTTATCAGACCAGTAAGGAGAGAAAAGGGACAATTTCAACTTCTATTTATGTACTGTATTTTTTGGAATTCATAGATAAAAATCATGGTAAATCCAATACCAAATCCACATAAATCATGAGTATAAAGGACTTTATCATGATCTTTATTATAAGAAATTGATGTTCTATACAAAAAAATTATGCAATCAATAACATCAATAATTTCTAGTGGCCTTCGGTAACGAGTACCCACATTTGCATGAAATAGACAACATTTTATATTTTTTCCATTGTCCATCTACTGTGTTGAGTCCAGGTACTCTTTAATCAATTTCACAAAATCGAATCAATATCCAATCCATAGAGCATGGGCTTAGAAAACAAAATGTCTATTGATTTATCTGTTTTTCTCAGACTTTTGCAGATTCAAACAGCCAAAGCCAAATTACATGAATGTAAAAAGAAACAAAGGAAGGGTAATGAAAAGAGCCCATGCTTGATGAATCCCAATATTTAGGTCTTCCCATCTATGTTTTACAGGCACAATGTAAAATACATCATCACTGGGACATCGCTAGACAAACATAATTTCAACTCTTGATAATCCAAGCCAGAGAAAATTAATGGGTGGCACTCCATGATCCAATAAAACAATTCTTCTTTATTCAGGATAATCAGTACATGGATGCAGGTGAGCAGGGACGACGGCTGTTTCTCGTCAATCAGATGCTTCAACGGATCTAAGTACTTGTACCTGCTCCCCTGCATCCATGTACTAATTATCCTGAATAAAATCTCCCAAATAAAAAGTGGTGGCTATTGGACAGATAGCTTTATATAAGCAACAGACGTCAGATGGTTTTCCCTTTTTGGGTGGAGCATACCGACAATCCAACTTATAATGGGGCAAAATGGATGCTAGGCAATGAGTAATAATGAGTATCAGAAGCTTTTAATAACACTAATATTACTCCTTCCTATACTTTTTGACTAATTCAGACGAGATGTTATTGACTTTAGAAGGAACCATCGACAATCCAGAAGAACGTAGCAATACTGAAAAGCTTGGTAAAAAACACAAAAGAAACCCCTGTACACAATTTAAAAATACAGCTGAAAATACAGATGTGTTCTTTCTTAGCGTGACTTATCTGAGATGTGTAGAGCAAGATATTTAACAAGCATGAAAAGAAAAAAAGTACATGTGATGGATGTCTTGACGGTTAGCCTCCATGATCCGTACATCAAGAATAGGCTCTCATGCAAAAAAATTGTATAGTACGTAATCTTTAACGAAAAGAAAAACAATTAAAAAGTCAAGCAGCATCTTCCCAAGCAATAGTGCAGGCAGTGGTATACCTTGAAATTCATGGTCCCCAGTGCAAAATCTCCAACAGGACCACCAACATGTCTTAAAATGTAACTTTTGGGACCACCTATGCTATGGAGACCAGGTGCTACTGCAACCCCTGCACCTACTATAGTTACGCCCTTGGGTTCATGGTTTGCACAAAAACCTTTTAATACATACTAATTTTGGTGCAGGGTGATTTTTACTAGATAGCTTGAGATTGTATTGAATTGCTATCATGACAAATTGTAGGACTTCCTTATTTTAGCACAGATGTGTGCAGCCATAATCTATTATTATGTATGTATTTTTTTTTTGGCTATGCACCAGCATTTATAATTATTATATATATTGTTCAGTCAGTTTACTTATTTTTACTATATACTATTTTCTGACTTGAACGTCCCGCCCTTCACCATATCTGTGATTTTTAATTACATCTTAACACTATTGGTTCTGAGCCTCCCTATATAAGAAGGCTTTATCATGTCATTAGCCACAAGCATGTGTTCACATTGGGCAGTAGCTCAGAGACCATAGGTAAGTGTTCTCACCAGGCAGGCAGTGTAGTTACCCATTCAATCTGAGATTACCTTGTCGTTGGTGAATGGGCTCACATTATTTGGCCAAATCTTGTGCTAAAATCTCATGTTTGTTCATAAAGTTCATAAGCCGTTATGCTATTCCTATTCCTTATATTTCAAACTTCCTTATTTTAGCACAGATGTGTGCAGCCATAATCTATTATTATGTATGTATTTTTTTTTGGCTATGCACCAGCATTTATAATTATTATATATATTGTTCAGTCAGTTTACTTATTTTAAATTGTAGGACTTAACACAATTCAAGACAAGTTAAGAGTGGGCACATTTGTAGCCAAAGAGCCAAATGCCTGATCAGAAAAACTAAACTGCAAATTGTAGGTATGTCACTCATTACGGTGAAGCAGTCGGTATAAATTCCCATAAGCAGCTACACCACCGCCCAGGTGGAACTCCCATAACCACGAATCATTAGACTGTAGACGGTCTACACACACTGTAAAAGCAATTGACTCTTTCTTTACTTACTCTTCTGTGTAAAACTACTGCAGCAATTTAAGAAAATCAATTACAGTATCTGGATCACAACATCTCAGAGAAATTACTCATTAAACTTAATTATCCTTGGAAGGTATACATTGTGGCAGCCGGTAATCATATATGTACCACAACACCATGTATTGTAAGAGCAATGTACAGAGTCACCTTCCCTGTAGTCAACGCTTCTCATGGTCTACTGAGTTTGATTTTTATTTTCATCTAGAATGATTTCTAAAGTAATTTTGTTATCAGCAGTTGCCAGTGGAAAAGTATTTTTGTTGAACATTTTGTTATTTTGCAGGACATTTTGAGAGGTAAGTGTCTTCTGGTGGACATGTACGAATTACCCCTGCTGAGAGTCGTTTAAGAAGTTGAGTTGTAGACCACCTACTGGTCCGATTGTACCCATCATCAAGCTACGTTTAACTTTTTCCTTCTGAAATGCCAAAACACTTTTCCTATCTACAGAATTTCTACTTTTTGATCCCTTATTGGATATTCTTCACTCTTCAAACTTGTATTTTCAGCTCAAGTATCATCAGTCTAAGCATCTAACTCTTATATGGGAAGACTGAAGTGATTACCAGAAGTTTAATTACACACCTGTGCATCTGCTATAAAAAAAAAATAATTGGCATAGAGCATACCTGGCACAAGTTTATCATGTGCACTGTTAGGGAGAATACGGAATATAAAATGCAAATGTTATAGACAAAAACAACCAGGTCTCTATAATAAATCATGACATTCAGATGTGTCTATCCTTCCCTATACTCTTGGCTTGACATAAGCCAAGATAAGCGGTGCAATTGCAATATTGTAAAAAAAAAACATGATTTTTTGAAAGTTTAGCAAGAGATATTTATGCTGCATGTGTTCATATCTGGCCACCCAGTGCTTATGGTAGAAATTGCGGCCGTCATGAGCTTTGCTAGAATGTTATGACAATGCATAGAATTTGCATCGTTAATTATTGAAGTCCTAAGTCAAATTTGCAAAAAGGATGAGCTAATTACTTCAATGCAAATCAAATTTGCCTTGAATTTAACAAAAAAAATTGATTTGCCACATTTTTTCATGTTGTGGTTCGCGGGAATCCAGCAAAATGACTGGATTCTAAAGGGGTGAAGCAAGGTTTCAAAAATAAGAAAGTTTAATATCCACCAGTCACTGGCTCTCCACTTGGTCATTACTGCACAGCCTTTATTCATGGATCCCATCAGGTCTTTGGCACCTGAAGCGCCCATTAAACCTTGCAAAGTCATAATGAGTTTCAGGCTACAACATCATGATGTCTTGAGGGCTTGTTGGCACTGAAGATACAGAATACCTGATGGGACTTGTAGCATAAAGACTGGCAGCCTTTGAACAAAAACCAAGATGGAATTACTAAATGAGGTCTTATTATTATCTGATTGTCTGGGGTGTAGGGAGACATGAAAGCAAAAAATGACATTTGATGCAAAATCAAACTTTTAGAACAAAATTTGCGCAAACTGCCAAATTTGAATTGTGGTAGACTCACACTCCTCTCTCATGGACACATCTGTATTGTGGAAAGCACTGATGCAATATAACATTTCAATATGTTGTCCCCGTGTCCTGACACTGATCTGTAAATTTAATGGATATTCCCATTTCATAAAATCATGGCATATTGATCATATATTTCATCACCCCGGTGACCTTATCCAATCCGGAGAAGGATTGCACTAATTGAGGATTTGTAATCCGTAACAATTTTGTACTAAGCCATAACAGGGCTACTATAGAGATCTTGAGGTCTTACCTGTATCTCTGAATGCCTTGGATATTTTAGGGAGACTTGCAGATTCTCTATTCTGGCAATTGCGCATAAATTTTACAGCCCTACCCCCCCCCCAAAAAAAAAAAATCCTAGATTGAATGCTAAGTGAGAATATCTCCTGCATATTGAATGGCGCCATTGGAAAATGTAGACACATAGGGTCCCATGTAGCTCTATATGGCCATGTGAGAACTAACAAAAAGTGTTTGATCGATGGCTATGCTTACAAAGATCACATATGATATGGTTTGCCTGTGAAGCAAAATTACTATATACCTAAACTGAATTACAATGTTTTTTATGATTTTTTTTCTTTTTTTTATAAAATAGGACTCGGTGGAAATCAAGTAGCAGTAGCTGTAATTTATACTGATGCTGTAAAAAACCCTCACAAGACGGTGAATTTAAAAAATATATACTTGACAATATTCTTCTCTGGTGGTTTTCTATCTTCTCTTGCTTGTACGGTGATATAAATTAAACCACTTGTCTGGGGATGCTGTGGTTATTAAATAGACCACATTGCAAGACAACATTTTTTAAAGTGTTTTCTCATTTCCCTTGCTGCGGGTTTGTGGAGACACAGACCTGATTGTTGACAGGTCAATTATTTCAGTACTGAGCTGCCTTCCACAAATGTGCAAGGACCCAAATCGCTGCTCATCTATTTCCTCCACAACCAAAGTGAATTCCATTTGTTACTTTCGCAAGGCCAAAGAGGTAGGAGATGGATCCTTACTAGATGGTGACAAATGCGGTCTCTAGATAAAAAAAAAAAAGTCTAACTGTGGGGAAATTAATTTTTGGATGGTGGCCTTTGAAGTACCATTCTATATCAAAAGTAATCCGGTGAAAGTTGGCCTTCTTTGGAATGTGTCAAGTACCTTTGATTTGTTCATCTCTCTTTTCTTGGTTTTATATGAGGCCGCTCTGTCGCCTCTCAAGAGATTGCTATTTTTATTCCAGAGAATGCTGCCTTATCTGACAATTTGAGATGAGCTATATGCGAGGCTTCACTATAGGTTGTTTTTTCCTGGAAGGAAACAGTACTCAATCAAAGAGGCCCAGTGTTTCACTAGATGCACACATTGTTGGATGCAGTATTTCTCGAAACCTTTAATATTTTCATATATGTAGTGTGTGAAAAATATCACATTGAATTGGGAATGACCAATGAAGTGTTAGATAAAGATTTGTGCACGTAAAAGACAATATATAAGCCATTATAAAAGAATCAAAAAAACATATGTGCCTTAAAGGGGTTGACCAAGACATGCAATTGGATGACCTATTCCTAGGATGTGTAGGATCGAGTGAATGGGGGATAAATTGCAATACTTGGCATCGGCCATTAGACATTGCACAAAACTGTGGTGTCCTGCTCCACACAACGCTCACATTTGGCCGTTGCAGGAGCAGTTAGTTGATCGGTGGGGATGCTGGGTGTCGGATCACCACCGATCTGTGGAGAAGTCATTAATGTGTTTGTTCCAAACAAGCCCTTTAAATTAAATGTAATCTGACAGCAGATTTTGCCATTCAATATGACTTTGATTCCAGTGACGCATCACTTGCTCATCAGCTTGCTGTAATTTCTGGAGCAGAAAATCCAATGATGTAAAAATACGTAAAACCATTATTAACCATTGTTATTAATTGGTTCCATGATTAAGGATTTATTTATTTGCGATGAAGCTTTTGTTTTAATAATTTCTAATAAATGTGATGTTTTATATATTTTTACATTGCTGGATTTTCCACATCTTTGAAGTATTTATTGAACCCTGGATTGTGTTAACATAGCTACTTAAGATTCCGAGCGAGCCATAATTTGGTGATCAGATGCTCCATCTCCCTTTTCTCTACCATTTTTATTCAGTGTTTTATCAGCAGAAGATTATGACTGCCAGACTAGATGTCACGTGCCAGGAAGTCCAGCTATTTTGTGTAACCCCGCCCCCACCAGTGATTGGCAGATGTCAGTGCACAGTGTACACATTCTGACCACTGCTACATCCATAGCAGAGAAAACAGGCATTGTATTTAAAGTACAACAACCATCCAGTAAGTGACACATTACTGGAATTAGACTCTCAGCCCCATAAATCATGCTGCTCTCAGATTACATAGCAAAAAACTGTTGGTAGATTCCTTTTAATTGTCTGGATAAGAAAACCTATTTTCAAAAAAGTTATTAGGAAATTCTGAATTAATAGAGTGAACCTGTACCTGTACTTTATTCACCAATATGGAGGTTTAGTACATTATACAGATTTGAATGATAAACTTGTAATACTTTTTATTGCCAGTGGGGGCACTGCAGGGAAACTGAGCACTTGACAAGATTCCCCAATCAATTAAATCTGATCACTTTGGATAAAGCAGTGGGGCTCAGTTATTACAGTTATTAGGTTCTTCTCAAATGTCTTTTTTCGGCCTTGCTAACTATGTTACTATGTTACTATGGCACACCTAAGCACCAATGCTTTGCCGATTACATGGATATGAACCAAACATCACAACTCAGGGTTGCGGGCTTGGGGTTGGGTTTTATCTGCCTTTTTTCAGGCATGTTACTTATTAAAATAATTATTATAAAGGTTCATGTTCTATTATTGCTTTTAAAAGTATTTAGCCATGCACAATATGGATATAATTTTACATCACCATTAAAGCACCACTCCAGCGATTTATATTTATTTAGCGCTGGAGTGGTACCACTAATCTAAGGTCACTGCCCCTAGTCTTATACTTACCCACTGCTGTCTTCACCTTTTATCGGCACCTCTCTGGTCCCACAGCGCCATCTTGTTGACCGTAACTTCTGACTGACCGAGAGTCAGCGGTAACGTCACTGGCTCCTAATGTAAGTCTATGAAAGCCACATTGAAGATCTCATAGACTTGCATTGAAAATTGACCTACAGCTCGCTCCAGAAAACACTAGAGCGATCCGGCGCATCACAGCCTGCTGAAGTCCAACAAATGCGGCACTGATAAAAGGTGAAGACAGTGGCTGGTAAGTATAAAACTACGGGCAGGGACATTAGCATAGAAGCACCACTCCAGCAGTGCAATAAGAAAAAAAAAACCAAATGCTGTAGTAGTGGTTTAAAGAAAATAAAAATAAATTCCTGGATACCGTTGAACGGCTGCCATGTAATACTTCATTTCCATGGCAGTAGCCAATGAAATCAGCTGAATGCCATGAGTTTGAGAAGCGGTATCGGAAGAGATCCAGCTTCAACATTTAAATAACTTAAAAAAAAAACTCTTTAAAAAATTTAGTTTTTGAAAATGGGCAAATTCTGAAATAACAATATTCAATACTGCAGTACACAGCAAGTAAAAAGTTGTCAGCGCTACTCCATCTCTAAAACGGATAAATCAAGGAGAATGTAGCATAATGAAGAATTTACTTAGTAACTCAACAAAATCCAATATGAAGAAATTGGACCTTGAAACACATAAAATTGATGTCAAGGGCAAAGCAAATACAACATACTGGTGCCAATATACACAATATTTTATTGCTGCTGACTTGAGTGCAAATATGTCAAACTTTGTAAAGTGTGAAATCACTCTGCCAGAGCAACAGTTCGACACCGATTACCTTCAGTGCTTGATGACATTTGACAGATGATAAAATTATTTATCACAGATGCCAGTAAGCAATGGCAGCAGGTAGCGTCGCTGAAGGTTACATTAATCTGTGCAACAGATCGAGCCTTGTGACTTTCACATATCTGTCGGCCATAAACATCTTTGCTCAATACCGTGAGTCTAGTAGCACTTTAAGTGTCCTTTAAAGTATGAAATTACCACTATGCTGGTTGTAGGGTGAAGCATTGAACGAAAATGTCATCCACAGATTTTAAGTGAAAAGCAAAAACATAACTTGCCATGCAGAGTTTAATGAAAAATAGAGAAATAAACTTCATGAAGGACAGCTTAAGATAATCTTTCTCGAAACATATTTACACACACAATCCCTGTATCAGGTCTCCTAAAATTGAAGATTGACATAAAGGCTTTTTTTAAAAAAAAAAAAAGATGTCAAGACCCCTTTTAGTTAATGTGAAGATTTATCTTGCAGCCGCTGCACAATTTATTATGAATAAAATCAGCAAAAGTCAATTTCCAATCTCTTAGAAGGTGAGATAATAAGGCAAATGTATGCGGCTCTTAAGCTCCTACCTTCTTCCGTTGTCCGGGCCGACTTTGACTCGCTATCCATCCCTTGAAACTCATTGAAATAAGGTCGAACTTTAATCTCATAAGTAACTCCTTTTTTCAAGTTGGAGATCACAGTACTACGTTCGGCTGGAAGCTTGACCTCAAAGTTCTGCCATGTCGATGGAGACTGCAGACCGGTTGTCTGACGGTACATCAACCGGTAACCTTGTATGAACTGGGACTGACGATCCACCTGAAGTCATTCAAAATGGAATAACATATTACTACTGAAAGCACTAACACATTTGCTCATTTAGTTATGTTCATTATTTTTTGTTATGTTTTCTTCAGGGAGAAAAGACACAACTGTGGAATAAAATATCAGTTTTTCAGAAGCTCTCAGGATCACTTTTAAAATTCATACAATGAAAGGACTTGCACTAAATATTAGTAGTAGGGCTTCTTTATAAGCGTGAAAATAAAAATAGACCTTGGCCAACTTTTCTAATAATCTTGATAGGACATACAAAAACATTTGACAAAAAGCTCCAGATGTTCTTATACCAAAATGCTAAACTAATTTTGCTAATGTACCCTTACCAATTAGTCTAAAGCTGATGATATTAGCAGATATCAACCATAATGAGCATTCAGTGGTTGGAAGTTACAAGCTAAAATCGTTTTGGCCAATCTATGATGCATTGCTATCATTTGGAGACATGCCTGAATTTTTTCACAGATACACAAACGATTGTTCCATGAAAGACATTTCATCTTTCTGTAACAAATCTCACTTTGGTAACATATCAGTAGTTACTTGGCTGCTGTCTTTGGACATGTAGAGCTGCTTTCATCAGCTACAATAGTCAATATAGATTAAAATGTTTATGGCTGTGTTGGCATAATGATTTAACACTTATTCATCCGTCAACTAACTGCTATCTAATTCGCATAATCATCTCATTTGGGGTCCAGAGCTCATGCTCATACGTTTTAAGGTGGTGATATACATTAGAAAGTAGTAGGATAATGACTGAATAACCATTGAACCAATGATAATCTGCAAAGTAAATGCAGCCCTACACTTATTAGTCTATTATAACCATTCTATTCCTTGCAACTGGTCATATATGTTCAATGACATGGTCAAAGAATGAATGATCTTCTGAGATCTTTAAAAAAAAAACATTCTTTCACCAAATGATCATTTGATACAGGCAACTATTAGAGAAATATGTAAAATATGGCAGGTGGTGTTATTTAGTCATCGGTTGGGTTAGAGAATGATGAATTATCATTTTAGTTGATATTGTCTACTTTGGTCAACTTCAAATTAATATGTATGGACACCTTTAGGAAAATCTACTGATACTTTTGGTTGAATTATTGACAACTATCTAAGGAAAAAGTTGAAGCTATTGTAATTAGTCAACTGATTCTGGCAGTATCTTGGAAACAAACTATAACTACCAATCCAATAATTATTCAAAATATATTGTCCAACTATCAAAAGCTTATTGGTAAACCCATATGAGGAATTTATTGTTATTTACAGTATATGGGTATATTATATATATCATGTTATAACCAAGGAAGAAGTTGAACTAACTCCGAAATACGTTATATACAGTAACTAAACCTCCCACTTGACACACGTCCAGTATTCGACTCTTCTTGACATCTCCCGGAACCAACCACTTGTTTCTTCGGTACTCTCAATATTAACTTTAGGAGAATGTGTGCTGTCATATCCATGAGGGTAGAATAAGTACATAGAGCCTTGTAGATTGTCCAAAGTTTAGATAATGTAAACATCGAGTCTGCTGGGATTGAAGTTGCAGAAACTCCTCTATATAGAGCAAATTTTAAAACTGAACATATTTTAAACTTAGAATTGGTCTAAAGCTCATTTACTTAAATGTTTTTTTATATATTCCCTAAGAGCCATATAAAATGTCATAACTATTACGTGAAACATTCCTTCATGGTAAAAACTCTAAAGAACCACCTAACTTTCTTGACTGGAAGCAATGAAGTGCAAACTGAAAACATATTGTGGTAGATTGGTCTAAAGTCATGATTTAACAATTTATATGACGCTCATGTTTTCAACTTTTCAGAGTGGTGACCACTTATAGGGATTGAAACCAAATGGGACTTTGTAAAATATATCAGACTTTAAGAAAAGAGAGTTGGATAGCCATGTGTTTATCATTTAAGCTGTGTCTTGGGATTCTTTAAGATAAACCCTAATAGAATAAGTAGACTTAGCTGTTTTAAGAAAAAATGAATGACAACTGAAGTAATGCAAATTGCCTTAATTAGTAATCTGACTTCAGAGCTGGTGAGCGGCTTCGTAACTTTCCAATGGACTGAATAAATCCAGTCTTGAGCAAGGAGGCTCAACACTATTCAACCTGTCAGATCTTGTCAATACAATTAGCAGTGAGTGTTGACAGAAAACACAAAATAGTTCTAATAAAAGACAGGCTTCAAATTTGGTGAAAGCTGCGGCTCTTTCCCTTAAAAAAAACACACAAAAAACATTGAGCCAAAAGAGTCTCTTTTTTTTCTAACAAAAATCTATTCACATTTAGATTCATCTTGGGTCCATGAAAGTAATTGTTTTCTTGGTTTTTGTTGACGTCAACTTGACGTTTTAGGCATCTTCTGAAATTATTAAACTAGATTATATCTATACCTCTCTAGACATATCACCGAACTCTAGAGAGGCATTTATAGACCCAATGTACTCCACTATTCTTCTTTTAAAAAAATGTTACAAGCATGACAAATGAAATAGGTGGAAACATTGCCGATGTCTTAAGTTTCCAAAAAAGGTGCAAAGTTTGTTTGCAGTCTAATTGGACATTTTAGATTTTAGGTGGAAAGTGGCAAAACATACTATTAAGATGTGTGAAAATTACAAAACATGAAAGTTCGCTGAGTCCACTAAATTCATCTGCCCCCTTGATGTGTGATGGGTCCATGCTGTTAAATAATGTTGACCAAAGTTGATGTACACAAATTATTTCAACATTAACAAAATAACTTTTGGGTGAAATCTATAAGTGAACAATCATTTATCACAATAATGATAGACCATTATTGTAAAAAAAGAATTGAAATTGGTCTGATTGTTGCTATGAGTTAACTGTAGTAGTCAATACATGGTCAATTGATCCTCATTAAACAACTCATTTTTATGTTCAATGAATGATTTAATAAATGTTATTTCTGTTATCTTGAAACATGAATGGCCATTTTGAAGAATTGACTAAAATGTGTTCCCTAAACAAACCTAAACTCAACTCATCAACCAACATTTATATAATGACTATGGCAATCTTTAATGGCTCAATGTCAGATGTTTTAGACATTATTTGTCTTAGATGGTAAGGTCCAACTAAAGCTTCCACTTTAAGGTAAAAAAATCATTAAATCATTCCTCTTAGTACTTAGAATTAAAAAAACTTAGTAAAACATAAGTATTGAGAGTAAATTGCAATAAAATTATCTAGAAGAAAAGTGGAAGGATAGCTGAATATGAGAAAATTTACTCTACCATGTTTTGAGGTATTTTAGCCTCCATTTTTGTTTATGTGGGTAATATGGATCTTTAATACAAAATTTGGGTTTCTGTAAAACAAGAGCAGGGGTATGCAATTGCTTTTATTTTGTTTAAGGATCTTTTTAGTTAGAGAACAGTATCTAACTTTTTAGTAAGAACACGAGATCAGTATAACTTGAATAGCCACTGTTGGCCATTCTTTTAAGATAATAGGAGTGAAGATCCCCCATGTTGGGATGATCTCACCCTTCATACAATACTGACAGTGTTAAATACTATAAGCAGAATCGGTTATTCTGAACAATTGCCCAGTCCATTGAAGCAACAATGGAAAAGTAAAAATCTCAACAGTACAATAATGAGAACTCATCATTCCACAACCTGGAAAGAATTCTACAACAACCTAGAAGTACCTATGGGATCTCACTCCTGCATAAGTATCCACGATGATCAAACTCTAGAGATTAGACATTCCCCAAATACAAGTACAGAGCGGACACAAACTGTATTTTTCCTGGATTTGTGATCTAAGGATAAAAAGAACAGCAGATTCTTACATGTATAATACCCCTACACGCCGATAATGAAGTCATAAGCATAGCCTGGGATTTATACCGGAAAATAACAAGTCACCTGAGACTCATTAGTGTTCTAAAATCATTGCAGTGCTGAGGCGGCATGGGGAGCAATGTATACTGTACATGGAGGCTCACGCCTGCTGGAAACTTGGCAATGCTCCTCTCCCGGTTATCATGGATTATATTTAACAAGATCAGTGACAATGTAACAATGGAGGTAGGATACAGGACTGTGTTTACATGACAGCCTGAATAGGTCAATGATACAATTCATAAAAACAATATATTGTACATTAATAAGGGGTTTAGGATTTGGCATCCCTAGAATGAACATTTTAAAGGACTCTCATTGGGTGCAATAAAGAGGCTGTCTGAAACACAAATTAACATTGATGGTCTATCCACATGATAGATCATCAATGTCTGATCGGTGAGAGTGTGACAACCGGCATCTCTGCGGATCAGCTGTTCCCGGTATCGGTGGCCGGAACTGCTCAGCACAACACAGCTCTGTCACTGGGTAGTGCACAAACGGCTGTGGCCACTATTTCATCAACAAAGCTGTGCTGTTCCATGACAGAGCAGTTACAGCCGACACAGACACCAGGAACAGTTGGTCGGCGGGGATGTTGGCTGTCCCTCCCACCAATCAGACATTGATGACCTATCCCAAGTCCAAGACAACCATTTTAAGAACTCTCCAGTGATCCAACCTGACCCCATATAATAGTCATCTATACTTCACATTTACATGATTTATTTCATCATCTTCATTATAAAACATGGCTGTTATGGTTCTCAATGGCAAGAGAACATAGCCCAGCATACATAGGAACTAGCTCTTGGAAGGATGGAAACTTAAACTGACCATGAACTAAACCTGCCGCACAACTAACAGTAGCCGGGTAGCGTAGCCTGTGTTTTATCCCTAGACGCCCAGCGCCGGCCGGAGGACTAACTAATCCTGGCAGAGGAAAGTATAGTCCTGGCTCACCTCTAGAGAAATTTCCCCGAAAGGCAGACAGAGGCCCCCACATATATTGGCGGTGATTTAAGATGAAAATGACAAACGTAGTATGAAAATAGGTCTAGCAAAATCGAGGTCCGCTTACTAGATAGCAGGAAGACAGAAAGGGTACTTTCATGGTCAGCTGAAAACCCTATCAATACACCATCCTGAAATTACTTTAAGACTCTAGTATTAACTCATAACATCAGAGTGGCAATTTCAGATCACAAGAGCTTTCCAGACACAGAAACGAAACTGCAGCTGTGAACTGGAACAAAATGCAAAAAACAAACAAGGACAAAAGTCCGACTTAGCTGGAAGTTGTCTGGTAGCAGGAACATGCACAGAAAGGCTTCTGATTACAATGTTGACCGGCATGGAAGTGACAGAGGAGCAAGGTTAAATAGCGACTCCCACATCCTGATGGGAACAGGTGAACAGAGGGGATGATGCACACAAGTTCAATTCCACCAGTGGCCACCGGGGGAGCCCAAAATCCAATTTCACAACAGTACCCCCCCCTCAAGGAGGGGGCACCAAACCCTCACCAGAACCACCAGGGCGATCAGGATGAGCCCTATGAAAGGCACGGACCAGATCGGAGGCATGAACATCAGAGGCAGTCACCCAAGAATTATCCTCCTGACCGTATCCCTTCCATTTGACCAGATACTGGAGTTTCCGTCTGGAAACACGGGAGTCCAAGATTTTTTCCACAACGTACTCCAACTCGCCCTCAACCAACACCGGAGCAGGAGGCTCAACGGAAGGCACAACCGGTACCTCATACCTGCGCAACAATGACCGATGAAAAACATTATGAATAGAAAAAGATGCAGGGAGGTCCAAACGGAAGGAAACAGGGTTAAGAATCTCCAATATCTTGTACGGGCCGATGAACCGAGGCTTAAACTTAGGAGAAGAAACCCTCATAGGGACAAAACGAGAAGACAACCACACCAAGTCCCCGACACAAAGCCGAGGACCAACCCGACGCCGGCGGTTGGCAAAAAGCTGAGTCTTCTCCTGGGACAACTTCAAATTGTCCACCACCTGCCCCCAAATCTGATGCAACCTCTCCACCACAGCATCCACTCCAGGACAATCCGAAGATTCCACCTGACCGGAGGAAAATCGAGGATGAAACCCCGAATTACAGAAAAAAGGAGACACCAAGGTGGCAGAGCTGGCCCGATTATTGAGGGCAAACTCCGCTAAAGGCAAAAAAGCAACCCAATCATCCTGATCTGCAGACACAAAACACCTCAAATATGTCTCCAAAGTCTGATTCGTCCGCTCGGTCTGGCCATTAGTCTGAGGATGGAAAGCAGACGAGAAAGACAAATCTATGCCCATCCTAGCACAGAATGCCCGCCAAAATCTAGACACGAATTGGGTTCCTCTGTCAGAAACGATATTCTCCGGAATACCATGCAAACGAACCACATTTTGAAAAAACAGAGGAACCAACTCGGAAGAAGAAGGCAACTTAGGCAGGGGAACCAAATGGACCATCTTAGAGAAACGGTCACACACCACCCAGATGACAGACATCTTCTGAGAAACAGGAAGATCCGAAATAAAATCCATCGAGATGTGCGTCCAAGGCCTCTTCGGGATAGGCAAGGGCAACAACAATCCACTAGCCCGAGAACAACAAGGCTTGGCCCGAGCACAAACGTCACAAGACTGCACAAAGCCTCGTACATCTCGTGACAGGGAAGGCCACCAGAAGGACCTTGCCACCAAATCCCTGGTACCAAAGATTCCAGGATGACCTGCCAACGCAGAAGAATGAACCTCAGAAATGACTTTAATGGTCCAATCATCAGGAACAAACAGTCTACCAGGTGGGCAACGATCAGGTCTATCCGCCTGAAAATCCTGCAAGGCCCGCCGCAGGTCAGGAGAAACGGCAGACAATATCACTCCATCCTTAAGGATACCTGTAGGTTCAGAATTACCAGGGGAGTCAGGCTCAAAACTCCTAGAAAGGGCATCCGCCTTAACATTCTTAGAACCCGGTAGGTATGACACCACAAAATTAAACCGAGAGAAAAACAACGACCAGCGCGCCTGTCTAGGATTCAGGCATCTGGCGGACTCAAGATAAATTAAATTTTTGTGGTCGGTCAATACCACCACCTGATGTCTAGCCCCCTCAAGCCAATGATGCCACTCCTCAAAAGCCCACTTCATGGCCAAAAGCTCCCGATTCCCAATATCATAATTCCGCTCGGCGGGCGAAAATTTACGAGAAAAAAAAGCACAAGGTTTCATCACGGAGCAGTCGGAACTTCTTTGCGACAAAACCGCCCCAGCTCCGATTTCAGAAGCGTCGACCTCAACCTGAAAAGGAAGAGCAACATCAGGCTGACGCAACACAGGGGCGGAAGAAAAGCGGCGCTTAAGCTCCCGAAAGGCCTCCACAGCAGCAGGGGACCAATCAGCAACATCAGCACCCTTCTTAGTCAAATCAGTCAATGGTTTAACAACATCAGAAAAACCAGCAATAAATCGACGATAAAAGTTAGCAAAGCCCAAAAATTTCTGAAGACTCTTAAGAGAAGAGGGTTGCGTCCAATCACAAATAGCCCGAACCTTGACAGGATCCATCTCGATGGAAGAGGGGGAAAAAATGTATCCCAAGAAGGAAATCTTTTGAACCCCAAAAACGCACTTAGAACCCTTCACACACAAGGAATTAGACCGCAAAACCTGAAAAACCCTCCTGACCTGCTGGACATGAGAGTCCCAGTCATCCGAAAAAATCAGAATATCATCCAGATACACGATCATAAATTTATCCAAATAATCACGGAAAATGTCATGCATAAAGGACTGAAAGACTGAAGGGGCATTTGAAAGGCAAAAAGGCATCACCAAATACTCAAAGTGGCCCTCGGGCGTATTAAATGCGGTTTTCCACTCATCCCCCTGCTTAATTCGCACCAAATTATACGCCCCACGGAGATCTATCTTAGAGAACCACTTGGCCCCCTTTATGCGAGCAAACAAATCAGTCAGCAGTGGCAACGGATATTGATATTTAACCGTGATTTAATTCAAAAGCCGATAATCAATACACGGCCTCAAAGAGCCATCTTTCTTAGACACAAAGAAAAAACCGGCTCCTAAGGGAGATGACGAAGGACGAATATGTCCCTTTTCCAAGGACTCCTTTATATATTCTCGCATAGCAGCATGTTCAGGCACAGACAGATTAAATAAACGACCCTTAGGGTATTTACTACCCGGAATCAAATCTATGGCACAATCGCACTCCCGGTGCGGAGGTAATGAACCAAGCTTAGGTTCTTCAAAAACGTCACAATAGTCAGACAAGAATTCAGGAATCTCAGAGGGAATAGATGACGAAATGGAAACCAAAGGTACGTCCCCATGCATCCCCTTACATCCCCAGCTTAACACAGACATAGCGTTCCAGTCGAGGACTGGGTTATGAGATTGCAGCCATGGCAATCCAAGCACCAACACATCATGTAGATTATACAGCACAAGAAAGCGAATAATCTCCTGATGATCCGGATTAATTCGCATAGTTACTTGTGTCCAGTATTGTGGTTTATTACTAGCCAATGGGGTGGAGTCAATCCCCTTCAGAGGTATAGGAGTTTCAAGAGGCTCTAAATCATACCCACAGCGTTTGGCAAAGGACCAATCCATAAGACTCAAAGCGGCGCCAGAGTCGACATAGGCATCCACGGTAATAGATGATAAAGAACAAATCAGGGTCACAGATAGAATAAACTTAGACTGAAAAGTGCCAATTGAAACTGACTTATCAAGCTTCTTAGTACGCTTAGAGCATGCTGATATAACATGAGTTGAATCACCACAATAAAAGCACAACCCATTTTTTCGTCTAAAATTCTGCCGTTCGCTTCTGGACAGAATTCTATCACATTGCATATTCTCTGGCGTCTTCTCGGTAGACACCGCCAAATGGTGCACAGGTTTGCGCTCCCGCAGACGTCTATCGATCTGGATAGCCATTGTCATGGACTCATTCAGACCCGCAGGCACAGGGAACCCCACCATAACATCCTTAACGGCATCAGAGAGACCCTCTCTGAAATTCGCCGCCAGGGCGCACTCATTCCACTGAGTAAGCACAGACCATTTACGGAATTTTTGGCAGTATATTTCAACTTCATCTTGCCCCTGAGATAGGGACATCAAGGCTTTTTCCGCCTGAAGCTCTAAATGAGGTTCCTCATAAAGCAACCCCAAGGCCAGAAAAAACGCATCCACATTGAGCAACGCAGGATCCCCTGGAGCCAATGCAAAAGCCCAATCTTGAGGGTCGCCCCGGAGCAAGGAAATCACAATCCTGACCTGCTGAGCAGGATCTCCAGCAGAGCGAGATTTCAGGGACAAAAACAACTTGCAATTATTTTTGAAATTTTGAAAGCAAGATCTATTCCCCGAGAAAAATTCAGGCAAAGGAATTCTAGGTTCAGATATAGGAACATGAACAACAAAATCTTGTAAATTTTGAACTTTCGTGGTGAGATTATTCAAACCTGCAGCTAAACTCTGAATATCCATTTTAAACAGGTGAACACAGAGCCATTCCAGGATTAGAAGGAGAGAGAGAGAGGAAGGCTGCAATATAGGCAGACTTGCAAGTGATTCAATTGAAAGCACACTCAGAACTGAAGGAAAAAAAAAAAAAAAAAAAAAATTTTTCAGCAGACTTCTTTTTTCTCTCCTTTCTCTGCCAATTAATTTAACCCTTTGCGGGCCGGTCAAACTGTTATGGTTCTCAATGGCAAGAGAACATAGCCCAGCATACATAGGAACTAGCTCTTGGAAGGATGGAAACTTAAACTGACCATGAACTAAACCTGCCGCACAACTAACAGTAGCCGGGTAGCGTAGCCTGCGTTTTATCCCTAGACGCCCAGCGCCGGCCGGAGGACTAACTAATCCTGGCAGAGGAAAGTATAGTCCTGGCTCACCTCTAGAGAAATTTCCCCGAAAGGCAGACAGAGGCCCCCACATATATTGGCGGTGATTTAAGATGAAAATGACAAACGTAGTATGAAAATAGGTCTAGCAAAATCGAGGTCCGCTTACTAGATAGCAGGAAGACAGAAAGGGTACTTTCATGGTCAGCTGAAAACCCTATCAATACACCATCCTGAAATTACTTTAAGACTCTAGTATTAACTCATAACATCAGAGTGGCAATTTCAGATCACAAGAGCTTTCCAGACACAGAAACGAAACTGCAGCTGTGAACTGGAACAAAATGCAAAAAACAAACAAGGACAAAAGTCCGACTTAGCTGGAAGTTGTCTGGTAGCAGGAACAAGCACAGAAGGCTTCTGATTACAATGTTGACCGGCATGGAAGTGACAGAGGAGCAAGGTTAAATAGCGACTCCCACATCCTGATGGGAACAGGTGAACAGAGGGGATGATGCACACAAGTTCAATTCCACCAGTGGCCACCGGGGGAGCCCAAAATCCAATTTCACAACACATGGCACTGTGATCCTAAATAAATGAGGTTCCTGCATCATATGTCTCAGTGACAGTCACAAAGCTTTATATAAATATATACAGAGATATGAATGTAACTCGTGATAGTGTTCTGTGAGCATCCATGAAAACAAGCTGTTTTTTTTCAGAAGAGCATTAAACAGCTGTTTTATACATACGAGCAGGTTGTAAATCTGGCAAAATTGTTTAAATCCATTTTTGGTTCAAAGTAATTATTCATGAGTACTACAATTTTCCGCTTAAAGGTAAGAACCAAAGTTAAGATCAGAGCACAGTCATGTAGTGAATTGCGGCACGTAGATGGGTGACCTGTTCATATTGTCCTAATATTTGTGTTTGTACTTGATCGTTTCGGTCTAATGTAGAAGATGATAACCACTCTTAAGAAGGCCAAATTCTTAGGTAGCTTTTGTTTGAATGCTCATTTGGCAAGCAGCTATTCCTCTTGACTATCATATACATTGACTTTGTTCATGTGTTCCTAATAGGAAAAGTGGAGCAAACTGCATTATAGGATACCCTGGTCTTACCCTTAAACAGAACCTGTCATTGGATCATGCTGCCCAAGCCATGGACAGTATGAATCAGACACTGGTTGCATGAATGTAGGCAAGTATGTTTTACAAACACTATAGAATTTCAGAGTAAATGTAGTGGGAGAAGGCAGCCGGGTACTATATGCCTCAGCTGACTAGTCCAATGAGGTCCTTTTTCAGCTTTTCCCCCATCAGCTCCATACAACAAACAGGTAAATACAGAGCGCTGTCAATCAACTGTAATGGAGCAGGGTGAAGCTGGATGGGGACCTCATCGGACTAACTCTTTGTAAATCATCTGATCTGTCACTAGATTTCACAAAAAAATGCCTACATCGGTGCATAGATTTCTGAGACCTTATGAAATTGCTCAAACATCAGTGTCAGAATAATAATATGATTATTTCTGAAAATTTTCTTGTCTAGGCTCCTAAAGTGCTAAGATTAATATGAAGATGGAGAACTTTTTTAAAAATATTATACAACCATTCTGATAGAGATTTTTTAAAATAAGTGCACCAAACTCATCCGGACTAAGATATTTGTTTAGTAATGTATGCAGCTTGTATTGTGAAATCTGGTGACAGATAAAGTTTTAATCCTTGGAAAATTATGTTGATTCTACTGCAGGAGAAACCCAGGTGATGGTCTCCAGGATAGTTAGCGTTTGGTGCAAAAGCATTAATGTTGTAATAACGTAGTCAAGAACGGATTCGACAGCTCAGAGGATGAAATGGAAGTTAAAGGTGTAGCCGTTCTAAAAGGCACCATCTCAAGTTGTTAAATGGGCAAAATTGTAAGGTGCAACTTTGCAATTTATCATTGCTGAAAAATCCTTTGTATTCTCAAGAACAGAGGGAGGTGTTATTTTACAGTGTACAACTTGTTTCCAAGGTTATCGGCCACCCTGTGGTTTTAGAGTGGCCTTTTTCATAGGCAAGGAACATACACTGCTTGCAGATTCTATGCTTTATAGCCTGAATTCTGAAGCTGGCTGGATTGCTGGATATGACCATGCTCAGTCCCCCTGCCCATCTCTAATTACTGCAGAGTCAAAACTGCCTTTGCCAGCACCATGGCAGAGACCTCACATCAATCCAGTGATGCAACCATCCTGCTGGTCCAAATAGTCAATTTTCATGAGCGCACTGCATTGCCCTCTGTCAACCAGAAAGTCAAGAGGCAGAAAAAGTGGTGCTCTGGAAGAAACATCATGAGAAAACACATTTAAACGAGCACAATAGAAATATATCATGGTGCAGAAAATGTACTTTATGCAACAAGAGCCAATCAATTTGTATTGTTAGTTGTTAAAATTCACTTTTCCACAGCAGAATATCTTTATGGATCCTGATATCTTTATCATTTTCAGAATTCTCTATGCTGAAACCAAGGTCAAGAGTTGGAGTCAAAAGTAAGTAGGAACCTAACTATAGGGGGTACAAGGATTGTAGTCACACCCAAGCCATTAAATGTAGGGTAGGGTGGGTCTAATAGGTCTATTTGGCCAATATAAGGAGACCAATACTATTTAAGACCTGTAATAGATTGGGGCCCTCTTGGAGATATTGTTTTGGGGCCCACAAGTTTTCAAATTTCAAATTAGGCCACTGAGGACAACAAATGAGCAAAACTCACAAGCAAGGTTGAGGCAAGAATTAGGTTCAATCAGAATTCAGCAGTCAAGCCAGATACAATAGTACAAGGACCAAAGGCAGGGAAAGGGTATCTGTCTCAATCTGCGGCAAAGTCATTGGAAGTTAATGAAGGGAGGACAAAATAAGTAGGGAGGATAACTAAAGAAGGTAGATGCTCACTAGGTTGCGCTATGATGGGGGGCGCAACTCTACAAGGAGAAATATATAACACAATATGCGGCCAGTGTCCCACAACTTGGTAATTCCACATGAAGCCATGAGAAATGGCTTTCATAATAGGGTGACTGTTGTGGCGTTCTCCAAAATAGTGGACAGATGATAGGCCCAATAAGGATGGCAGATTGTGGTGGTATTACACTACAATAAAGAACCTTTATTGGATTTCGACCACAATCTGCCATCCTTAATGCGACAATCATCTCTCCCGAATTTTGTGGGATGCCACATCCTGGCGCCCTATTCTGCATACTGGAGATTAATGTACCTTTAAAAAAGCCAACAGATCTGATGTGATCAACAGACGCCAGCTGTCTGGCAATGCTATGCCACAGTCAAACAGAAAACAAAGTGTGAAGCAGTTGGGTGCGTGGATGAGGTCGCCATGTTTGGACCAAGAAGTGAAGGCACCAAGGTTACCAAGAAGTTTACAATCACCATCTGGAGGTACAGACTGCTGGAACCAGCAAATGTAAGTAATAGACACCAGTTTTGATAAAACAGCATATAGATAGTGGGACCCTCCAATGAATAAAATGGTTCATTAGCTGCGCTGTATGCCATAACGTGCTCTTTATATCCAGTACTAGTCCAGAGCACAGTTTAATCATCACATCATTATCTAGGTCTGGGTGTACGATATACGCCGTATATCAGCCGGTACTAGTATCCTGGCAGCCTGCATAGATGATGTTATTTTTAGCTCATTAGGTTATTGAACGTGTTAGTTTTCCACCCTTCTTCTGTTTTTTAATGTGTCAAAATCAATACTCTAAAGTCAGTGACAGAATGCAGGAATACGATAACACATTCACTTTGCTGTGATTTAAACTGATTTTCTTACATTTAACTCTTTACTTAATGACTTACAAACTCATTTCACAATGGAGAAAAGAAAGTCTCCATTCAATTACTGTAGCCACCAAAAAATGGACCATTAATGTTGTGCCGGAAGGTATTACATTTCACAAATATCAATTTATACATCTACCAAAATGAACCTGCAGTTCGTAGCTCAGTCAGTGTTGGCTACATAGCCATGTCTGGACCTTCTGGGCCCCTTCTCCCACTTAAGAAGACATTCAGTAAAGGCCAACTATACACATTAGATTAAAGCCGTTCGAAAGCACTGATATAGTTGATATCAGCCACCATCTATAGTGCATATGTGACTCACAATCTCTCCCAACAGATGATGCTGGGAGAAAGAAGGACTGGGCAGTTTTGAAGATAAGTTTTTGCCACTGTGTACTCCTTCTCTTCCTATTGAAAAACAGGAAGATACACTTTTATCAAGAAAAAAAAATGCTAAAAAGTTTAGGCATCTTGTAGTCCAAAGACAGATCCCAAAGATCACTGCTGACACAGTGTCCTTCCTGATCACGGAGAGAACTATTAAGTAATACAGTTCTCTCTCCTTTTGCCTGACACTGATCAGACTGATCGGTGCAGGGCAGGAGATAAAGCTAGGACCAGCTAATCAAGACCTGCACAGATGCTGCAGGTCCTGACTGGCTGAAGAACCTTTCAGATAATGTGATCAGTTACATGGCTGAAATGAACATCAAAGTTTGGTATTGTATAGTAGTCAAGTGGGTATTGATATAGCAGAGCTGTATGCTGACGTAAAAGAGCTGTGTCTTGATGTAGCAGATTTGGGCGTGTTGATGTAAGTGAGCTTTGTGTGTTAATGTGAGCTGTATGTTATGTAAGTGAGCTGTGTTTGTGTATGTAGCAGAAATATGTGTGATTGTGTATGGAGCAGAACTGTGTGTGTGTTGCAGAGCTGTGTATGCATACAGCAGAGCTGAGTGTGCATGCAGCACTGTTGAGTATATGTATTCACTGAAGAGAGTGTGGGTTGTTAAACTATGTGGTTCCCATTCCCTCAGCATATCCAGTTCAAATTAGTAATACTAACCTACAAAGCCATCCATAAGCTATCTCCTCCATATATCTCTGAACAAATCTCCCGATATCTTCCCTCTCGTAATCTCCAGTCCTCCCAAGACCTCCTACTCTCCTCTACACTTATTCGCTCCTCATCCAACCGCCTCCAAGACTTCTACCGAATATCCCCCATCCTCTGGAATTCTTTGCCCCAACACATCCGACTATCAACCACATTTGGATCCTTCAGACGGAACCTGAAAATCCACCTCTTCAGGAAAGCCTACAACCTGCACTGACCCTGCTGCCTCCTCACCACTGCAGGAGATACTGCCTCACCAACACCGGAGCTCCTGCAACCCACAACCTACTGTCTCCTTCCCCACAATCCAGTAGAATGTAAGCCCGCAGGGGCAGGGTCCTCGCCCCTCTGTGTCAGTCTGTAATTGTTACTTTGCTTACTGTAAGTGATATCTGTAATTTGTATGTAACCCCTTCTCATGTACAGCACCATGGAATCAATGGTGCTATATAAATAAATAATAACAATAATATGTGTATAATGCACATGCTGCAGAGAAACACCAACAGAGAACAATTACTTACAACTATTATTATTTATTCATATAGCACCATTAATTCCATGGTGCTGTACATGTGAAAAGGGGTTACATACAGGGTTATAGATATCGTTAACAGTAAACAAATTTACAGTGACAGACTGGTACAGAGGGGAGAGGACCCTGTCCTTGCGGACTTACATTCTTCGGGATAATGGGGAAGAAACAGGAGGTCGGTGTGCTGCAGCACTGGTGGCGGTGAGACGGCAGCTCGGGTGGTTGGTGAGGCAGCAGCTCAGGTGGTTGGTGGGGCGGCAGCTCTGGCGGCGGTGACGCGGCAGCTCGGGTGGTTGGTGTCGACGCAGCAGCTCAGTTGTTAATCGGACGTGTTGAGGAGTGGAATTCCAGAGGATGGGGGATATTCGGGAGAAATCTTGGAGGCAGTTGTTTGAGGAATGAATAAGTGTGGAGGACAGTAGGAGGTCTTGGGAGGATCAAAGATTACGTGAGGGAAGATAGTGGGAGATTAGTTCAGAGATATAGGGAGAGGACAGGTTGTGGATGGCTTTGTAGATCAGTGTTAGTAGTTTGAACTGGATTCATTGGGGAATTGGGAGCCAGTGGAGGGATTTGCAGAGGGGTGAAGCAGGGGAGTAGCGAGAAGAGAGGTGGATTAGCCAAGCAGCAGAGTTGAGGACAGACTGGAGTGGTGCAAGGGAGTTAGCGGGGAGGCCACAGAGGAGGGTGTTGCAGTAATTGAGGCGGGAGATGATGAGGGCATGCACAAGTTTTAGTAGATTGTGGGCTGAGGAAGGGACGGATTCTGGCAATATTTTTGATTGGAGGTGGCAAGTTTGGACATGCGTGCGGCTTGATGGACAGGGCAGAATCAAGAGTTACCCCGAGGCAGCGGATTTCAGGTGCAGGAGAGAGCGTGATGCCGTTTACCATAATAGATATATCAGGTAGGAAGGATATGTGAGAAGGTGGAAAGATGATGAGTTTGGTTTTGTTTACATTGAGTTTTAGGAAGCGAGAGTTGAAGAAGGAGGATATGTCTGACAGACACTCCGGGATTCTGGACAGAAGAGAGGCGATATCTGAACCAGAGAGGTAGATCTGAGTGTCGTCCACATAGGTGGTACAGGAAGCCATGGGACTTTATGAGTTGTCCTAGGCCAAGGGTATAGATGGAAAAAAGTAGAGACCCTAGGACAGAGCCTTGAGGGACTCCAACAGAGAGGGGGCGGGGTGAGGAGGTAGTGTGGGAATGGAAAACGCTAAATGTGCGGTCGAAAAGGTATGATGCAATCCAGGACAGGGCAAGGCCTTTGATGCAGAGGGAAGAAAGAATCTGTAGCAGTAGGCAGTGGTTGACTGTGTCGAAAGCAGAGGACAGATCGAGAAGGAGGAGGATGGAGAACTGTCTGTTAGCTTTGGCTGTGAGAAAGTCATTAGTAAATTTGGTCAGAGTAGCTTTTGTGGAGTGGTGGGGGCGTAAGCCAGATTGGAGCTTGTCAAGGAGAGAGTTAGATGAGAGGTGGGAGGAAATTTGACCATGAACATGCTGCTCAAGGAGTTTGGAAGCAAACGGGAGCAGTGATATGGGGTGATAGTTGGGCATAGCAGTTGGGTAAAGGTTAGCTTTTTTGAGGATGGGTGTGATGGTGGCATGTTTGAATGCAGAGGGGAAAGTACCAGAAGATAGCAATAGGGTGAAGAGATGGGTTAGGGCTATGCTTCTCCTCATGACTATAGAATTTTCAATAAGTAGGAAATATGTTTTTCCTTTTTTAAATGTTGTCTAGAGCTAGGGTGCGTCTTGTAGTAAGGTGCTTTATATATATATATATATATATATATATATATATATATATATATATATATACTAACTGAAGAGCCTAGCGTTGCCTGGGCATAGTAAATATCCGTGGTTAGTAATAGCACCTCACTTCTCTTATTTTCCCATCACCTCTCTCATTTAGCTCCTCACTAGTGTTGAGCAATACCGTCCGATACTTGAAAGTATCGGTATCGGATAGTATCGGCCGATACCCGAAAGGTATCGGATATCGCCGATACCGATACCCGATACCAATGCATTTCAATGGGACGCAAAGTATCGGAATGGTTCCCAGGGTCTGAAGGAGAGGAAACTCTCCTTCAGGCCCTGGGATCCATATTCATGTGTAAAATAAAGAATTAAAATAAAAAATATAGATATACTCACCTCTCCGGTGGCCCCTGGATCTTACCGCTGTAACCGGGAGCGTCCGTTTCTAAGAATGAGCACGTGAAGGGCCTTCGATGACGTCGCGGCTTCTGATTGGTCGTGGACCGCTCATGTGACCGCTCACGCGACCAATCAGAAGCCGCGACGTCAGCCGCGACGTCATCGAAGGTCCTTCACGGGCTCATTCTTAGGAATGGAGACTCCCGGTTACAGGGGTAAGGTCCAGGGGCCACCGGAGAGGTGAGTATATGGATATATATGGATATACTCACCTCTCCGGTGGCCCCTGGACCTTACCGCTGTAACCGGGAGTCTCCGTTCCTAAGAATGAGCCCGTGAAGGACCTTCGATGACGTCACGGCTGACGTCGCGGCTTCTGATTGGTCGCGTGAGCGGTCACATGAGCGGTCCGCGACCAATCAGAAGCCGCGACGTCATCGAAGGCCGCTCTCGCGCTCATTCTTAGGAACAGAGACTCCCGGTTACAACGTTAAGATCCAGGGGCCACTGGAGAGGTGAGTATATCCATATTTTTTATTTTAATTCTTTATTTTACACATGAATATGGTTCCGATACCGATTCCCGATACCACAAAAGTATCGGAACTCGGTATCGGAATTCCGATACCGCAAATATCCGCCGATACCCGATACTTGTGGTATCAGAATGCTCAACACTACTCCTCACTTCTATCATTTTCTCCCTCACACCTCTCATTTTCCCCCTTCTGTATATAGTATATAACTGTAAGTCATCTCCCCTGTATATAGTATATACCTGTGTGTCATCTCCCCTGTATATAGTATATACCTGTGTGTCATCTTCTCTTGTATATAGTATATGCCTGTATGTCATCTCCTCCTGTATATAGTATATACCTGTGTGTCATCTCCCCTGTATATAGTATATATGTGTGTGTCATCTCCTCCTGTATATAGTATATACCTGTGTGTCATCTCCCCTGTATATAGTATATATGTGTGTGTCGTCTCCTTTGTATATAGTATATACCTGTGTGTCATCTCCTCCTGTATATATTATATATCTGTGTGTCATCTCCTCCTGTATTAGACCTCGTTCACACGTTATTTGCTCAGTATTTTTACCTCAGTACTTGTAAGCTAAATTGGCAGCCTGATAAATCACCAGCCAACAGGAAGCCCTCCCCCCCGGCAGTATATATTAGCTCACACATACACATAATAGACAGGTCATGTGACTGACAGCTGCCGTATTTCCTATATGGTACATTTGTTGCTCTTGTAGTTTGTCTGCTTATTAATCAGATTTTTATTTTTGAAGGATAATACCAGACTTGTGTGTGTTTTAGGGCGAGTTTCATGTGTCAAGTTGTGTGTGTTGAGTTTCGTGAGGCGACATGCATGTAGCGACTTTTGTGAGATGAGTTTTGTGTGGCAACATGCGTGTAGCAACTTTTTGTGTGTCAAGTTGCATGTGACAGGTTAGTGTAGCAAGTTGTGTGTAGCAAGTTTTGCGCATGACGAGTTTTGTGCCTGGCGAGTTTTATGTGTGGTGCGTTTTGAGTATGTGCAAGTTTTGTGTGAGGCAACTTTTGCATGTGTTGCAACTTTTGTGCATGTGGCAATTTTTCCGCGTGTGCAAGTTTTGCGTGTGGTGAGTTTTGTGCGTGGTGAGTTTTATGTGTGGTGCGTTTTGAGTATGTGCAAGTTTTGTGTGAGGCAACTTTTGCATGTGTTGCAACTTTTGTGCATGTGGCAATTTTTCCGCGTGTGCAAGTTTTGCGTGTGGCGAGTTTTCCATGAGGTGAGTTTTGCACGTGTGGCAAGTTTTGCGTGAGCCTAGTTTTGCATGTGGCAAATTTTGCACGTGGCGAGTTTTGAGTGGTGACTTTTGTGTTTCGACTTTTATGTGGCGAGGTTGGTATATGTGTGGTGAAATGTGCACTGAGGGTGGTATATGTGTTCAAGCACGTGGTAGTGTGTGGCGCATTTTGTGTGTGTGTTCATATCCCCGTGTGTGGTGAGTATCCCATGTTGGGGCCCCACCTTAGCAACTGTACGGTATATACTCTTTGGCGCCATCGCTCTCACTCTTTAAGTTCCCCTTGTTCACATCTGGCAGCTGTCAATTTGCCTCCAACACTTTTCCTTTCACTTTTTCCCTATTATGTAGATAGGGGCAAAATTGTTTTGGTGAACTGGAACGCGCGGGGTTAAAATTTCGCCTCACAACATAGCCTATGACGCTCTCAGGGTCCAGACGTGTGACTGAGCAAAATTTTGTGGCTGTAGCTGTGATGATGCAGATGCCAATCCCGGACATACATACATACACACACACATTCAGCTTTATATATTAGATATATATAGTAAGTGTTCAGAGACTTTTGGAAATGAGGAGTTTGTGGTAACTCATTTTTTATATTTATGGCCAGCGTATACTAGATGATAATCAGATGATGACAAGGTATAGAGTAATTTCTGCTTTTGGTTATTAACACGTTTATTAACGCATATATGCACTCAGCTATAAATGACTTACCGCCCAGGAGACCTGGATAGTGGTAGGTGAAAGGACCACAGGGTTGTGCAGACGAACAATCACATCTCCCAGCTCTTTCTGGACTTGCCGGTGATCTACACCTTGAACTGTTGGCCTTATATCTAGTGAACACAATTACAGAACAGTTAGAAAATAACACAAAATTCTCCTTATAATTGATTGTGCAGCAGAATTATTGGAATTTCTGAAGGATTATTTAGAAGAAAACACTTAAGTTATGGATCGATTTGATAAACTGGAAACTGAAGAAAAGCTCAGGCTACATGAGGGTGGAACCTGTCTAGACGACAGATATCGAATATTAATGCAAAGTAAACTTTCTTGGCAAAGTAGTTGCTTCTCTTTCCTGTTTCTTATTTATGCACACAGCACTAAATGAAGATCCATCAGCTGTAATGGTTTAATTTCCATATTAATTGCATTTACCATTAAATAGCAATCTAGAACATCTTTTGTTCTAACTCTTTGATGTGCTATTCCTCAGTAGAGAGTAATCTACACTGTCCAATCATTGCAGACTATATAGAGACACACCCCTTTGACAATGAGATTAATAACACCCAGTTGTTCATTTGGTAACATTTCTAGGAGGAGTAACAGAGGAAATATACACTGTAGAATGTGGTGAGTTTTCTTTTAAGCTCGGGGCAATGCCGCCATGATGCCACCATTTATACCCATTGTTGATTTGGGCAATATATTTATTGCATGCTTCCTTACAATGTTGAGAGCATACATGTATGTCCCTGTATCCAGAGTCTGGCACAAACAGAAGACCGTGCCTACAAATATTCAGTATTTCTTGCGACAACCATTCTATACACCTGCATGGAGTTGAGCAGACTCTTGTATCAGTGAAGGATCTCTTGTAAAGATAAGTCTTTTAATTATCAAAATTACTGAATCGTGACCTGATTCTTGTCTGAATTAGCTGACAGCCCAGTGACTTGATTATATGCATTAATAAATGGTGATGCCAAATATTGTAAATGACAGTTTCTTGTTAAAATTAGCATACATTTCCATAGCAGCATCCACAATTATAATATTTACATAGATAAAAAACAGATAGATAATTTAAGTATCTATCTATGCCTCCATCCATCTATCCATCTATCAGTCCATCCATCATCCATCCATCAACTATCTATATAAAAGCTATGTCCCCGATTCATCATTGCCTTTCTCTGTGTTTTTGTATAGTTTTGTGGTTTTTGAGCCTTTTTTTGTTTTCATTCAATTCATTATTGTATTTCTTTTTTCTTAAGTCTATTTTATCTGTGCTCAGTGCTCACTGGTGTTTTTATTTTCTCGATTTGTAGGCAAAGTTTAGCCGACTTCAAATGTTTTTGGCCAATTCATCGATCGTGACTTTTTAAAAATTTAGCCAACTCTACTCCAGTCCTTACTCCTGCCGGTGTAACTTTATGCATATCTTTTCAAAAATGTATAGGAAAAAAAGCCCATTGGCACCAAATTCATTAACGACTTACGTTATTTAGATTAATTTAGCGCAATAAACATCAGTGAATACGTTAATACAAAAAAAGGAAAAATGACTTAAAAAGCACAAATGATGAATTGGGGCTTTAATATTTGTCTAAAATCTATATGTGTATCTGTCTGTCTGGCTCTCAGTAGCTGGACATGACATCCAGGACATTTCTTCAGATAACACTCCTTTTCCACATAATGTACTTATGCTCATTACCTTGTGTCCGTACTGGATCAGACATGGGGCTCGGATCACTAAGACCTTCAGCGTTGATAGCTCTCACCATGAAAAGATAGATTGTGTTTGGTCGAAGCCCTTTCACGGTATACAATGTGGTCTTCACATGATTTGCTACTGTCTGCCAACTATTGCTGACAGATTGGCTGCAGAAAAAACATAAAAATACTGTGTCAAAACTTTTAATCATTCCGGCAAAATTTCCAGACAGATCCGATAAGTGTCTACGTGATGTGTGGACCGTACAGGAAAACGATTAGTGATCTATCTGGCACTGGGCAAGAGAAGCCTGCAGAAGAAGTGCCTGGTGCATACTGTATTAATAGCTGTAACTAATAGTATCCTAAATATAAATCATCATTTATTTACTAGCAATCTATTTATCTATATATATTTTTTCAGCTCTATCTCGAGCCATGGCGACTTGATGGATGGAAGAACTATCTTGTGTAAGCCTAGATAGATCCACCAGGGTCTTCTCTGACGTTATTTTGATTGTATCAAGTAATCAGGTCTCTGGTCTTCATCTTCGTCTAGTTCCTTCTATTCTTCCAACCACACGATATCCTTCTCCAGTGATTGCTCTCTTCGTATGATGTGTCCAAAGTCGGCAAGTCGTAGCTTTGCCTTGCTTCCAGTGACATGTCTGGCTTGATTTGTTCCAAAATAGATATTTTTTGTTTTTCTTGCCATCCATGGTATTGATAACATCCTTCCTTATTTATTATGATGTTATAGATATATAAAACATAAATATGTTATGTATATCTGTACATAACATATACTGTAAATGTTATGTCTTCTTATCTGTCAGACATGAGCAATTTCCCAAATTTGATAGATTTTCTCAATTCAGAATGTGAGGTACAATTTACATCAAATAAGTCCTGTATAAATCAAATCTGCCAGGAAGTGGTTACAAATAATAACCTGCTATAATAACCAGTAGAGATGAGTGAACCCGAACTGCAAAATTCGGGGTTTGTGTCGGACACCTAGTGAACTCCGAACATGAACTTCACCCAGAAGTCAACTTTAGCATTCAGATTGCACAAGAAGAGAGAAAGAGAGATTTTCCAGCTCCAAAATTTGGGTAATTATTGTTTTCTAGTGGGGTTCGGGTTCTGGTTCAAGTTCAGTTGCAGTTCTGATACCCGAATTGAATTTTGGATTAGCTTTCGGTAGAGCCCGACAAACCTGAACTTCCACAGGTCCGCTCATCTCTACTTACCAGTGCTCGGCACTTCTGATACATGTCCTGACACCGCTGATCGCTCATTTACGTGTGTGGTTCCTCATGTGACGGCATAGCCAATTGTGCCGCTCACCGGAAGAAGGTGGAAGAGCAGCCGATTAGAAAACCAGAAAGGGAACGAAGGCAGTGGGACAGGTATGAGGAGAGACATTCAATGGTAAAAAAAAGAGCTTATTATTTTTTCCCTCCTTCCTAGCACTCAGAATCCAGTGAATGATGAAAGACCGCATTTTTGTTGGATTCATGCAAAATTTGGATAATTCTCTATCCATAAATTTGGGAAAGGATATAAATTCTATTAGTTTAGATTTTATTCTATCGATCTATCTAGCTATCCATTTATAGATCACGTTATAAGCCCAGCAGGGACGTCTTCCCTACTTTGTGCCCACATTGAGGATCATTAAGAAGCTCCGATCCACTGTTGATTCATGCTAATGTCTAGTAATGCAGGCAGCGGTGCGTGTTCTGAACTTCTGAGCTAACACTATATGTATCTAAGAACAAGCATCTGTCAGGATGTCACTGAGACGCTCACTGCCTACGAAGAATTAAATAACAATTACCATAACTGGAGGAAGATGGATGACTGTGGCAAGTACCTGATCAGAGGAAGGAATCCTGTCATCTTACAAAATGGTATTCTGTGTACCTGACTACTGGCGATTGTCAAAAAATATGCCTAATATCTATAATAAGCTGTCGGAACAGTCACTAGATGAGTTATTATGCCATTTTGTACTGCATGTCGTACACATGCAGTTAAGCTGAATTTTTCACAATACTGTTTTCAAGGGGTTGTCCACCCCTGAGTAAATTTTTGGCAAACCGTGCAGCTAATGGTGAATAATATGGAACACTGAGAAAACCAGCAGAGACTCTAATCGGTACGTGACCGCAGCTACGCAACTGGAATACTTGGAACCAGTAAGCAGGGCTAAATCCTTACAGTGTGTACATTACATAGATTTACTCAGGGTGGACAACCTTTTTGATGCGGCTCCATCTTCAGATTTCACAGTACTATATTAAATAGATCTCTTAAACTTGATGAGAATGGTACGCTTATTTTAAAAATACATTTTAGAATGACCGGATAATCTTGATATTATGATGAGAATTTTAGGAGTACCTTAACATCTTAAAGGGGATGTTTTACATAAAGAATTGTTCAAGACAATCAATTAAAACTAAAGTTTGGTTTTGCATGTACATTGCATTCTCATCAGTGACAGTGCTCCATCCTGTTTCTTCTGTGCTTGGAATGTAGGCCCACATTCAGTGGCGGACGCACATGCTCATTAGTTTCCTTAGTCTGTCTCAGATTGCGTAGTGACCTGACAGTGAGGAGGCCAATATTATGTGGTAGTAGGATGAAAACTTGATCCGAAAGGGGTTCTCTGGTCTTAAACTACAAGTCTGCTTTCACTCTGTTCTCCGGTGCCAGCACTAGGGGCAGCAATCATGTGACCATAAGTATGAGATATGTATACGCCCTGTCACATTCCGACTAGACTTGTATCGAGCAAGGCTACACCCATCTAGTTGGAATGTAACCGGGAGTATGCATATTGCTGCCACCAGCACTTACACCAGAGAATCCTCACAGATGTGACGATTAACAAGTCTGCAGTAACATAGAGTGACTGCAGATTTGCAATTTAAGACAGGACAATCCTTTTAAGTATATGCAACAAGCAAGGATGAGACACAGGAAAGTGAGATACAGATAGATACAGTAGAGAGATAGGCCAGGCCAGGTCTTCACTCCAGACCAGGTCTTCAAGGCCTCTGACATCAGTGTGGGTTATTACAATGTGCATCACCCGAGGTCAGAAGCCTTGACGAACTGGAAGTCAGGACCATGGAGAAAAGAGGTCGAAGAGAATGCCCATAATGAGTGAAGGATAAAATACAAGGTGTGGAGAATCAAAGAGTGAGGGCAACAGGACAGGTCAGCGGTGAGGTGAGTATACATTTATTTGGTATTTTTGTGAACCTATGTTTATTATGCTCTGAGGTTTGGAGAGAACATTCATCCGCTCATCTCTAGTACTGATATCACAGAGATGCTCTCTGATACAATATCATACAAAAATAGAAATAGGAAATCCCATAAACCCAGTTGACTTACCTGAAAGCTTCAATAATATAAGATGTGACAGGTAGGACTCCTGGAGTTCCGAGATGCCATGACAAAGTAACGCTGTTCTTGCTGACATCGGTAACTTGAGGTTTTGATGGTGACCCCGGCAGGTCATTTATATCATAACTTTTACTTACAGTCGCTCCGGCAGATTCTAAGGTTAAGGAGAGAAATATCAGACACTTATCCACGAGTCTAGTCAGAGAACTCTACCACTATATACCGATATGGCAGCAATGTGGACATGACACTTTACCTGTCACTTCCAAAACAGAACTCCAGGTAGTTTCACCGCTTGAACTCGTAGCGACACAAGTGTAAGTGCCAGAATCTGTCGTCTATAAGGAAACAATACAATTGTTAGAAAACACCAGGTAAAAAGGAAGCTTTCATTAAATGTCCAAATGTGGATGTTCAAAGATGGTTCACTGTGTCAATGATTTTAATACATGGTCCTAGGCTTCAATGGGTTGCTCGTTAAATAATAGCATTAAATAATCTGAATATAGACATTTTAAGGTCCAAATTGCACCAGGTTAACAGCTGCTCGGCAGGGTGCTGGGTGTTAGATCCCCCACTGATCTGATATTGAAGACCTATTTCTAATGATAGGTCATCAATATGTCAGTCATGAACAACTCCTTTAATCTGACCCATTTAGCAAAATTACTGCAAAGTAAAAATAAATATTCATTTCAGCATTTTCAACTTTTTTTTGTCTCGTTTTGGCGTTTTTGTCCATTTTTCCCTTGTGCCTAATTCTTCACTTAATTTGCTATTTTTTAAAGTCTATTTTACATACGTTTGCCTGTTTTTTTGTGCTTTTTTATGTTCATCATTGTGGCTGAAGTTTAGGCTTTCCAGATGTCTTCAGAAAATTCCTCCATTTCAACTTTTAAAAAAAAAAATCACATATGTACCTCTTTTACCGCCAGAATTATTTTATGCATGCCAGAAAAATGTTGTGCAATTCTTACCAGACTTTGCGAAACATGCATTTTTTTTTAAGTTAAAAAGTCCTCAAAACTATTTAAGACAGAAGTAAAGAAAGACAATTTTTACATTTCTACAAAATTCAAGAATTGCCTGTGCCATTTTGTAAAATTTGGTGCAAAAAAAAGTCAATGAACGCTACAAGAATAAAAAAGAAAAGTGGGTTAAATAAAAATAAAATAATGCAAGAGATGAATCACGACCTTGGTATTTAGTAAACTATAAGCTTCCTATTTCCTAAAATGTATTATATTGATCAATTAGAATCATTTATTGAACTATATTTTCCTTTTTTTTTTGTTCTGTCTGTAGAAAGTATAGTTCTCCTTGAGGAAGGACATGAGCTACTCTACGGATTTCTGAAAAATACAGATTATTTTTGGCTGGTAACTCAGAGTGCACAGAGAGTTTAGAGACAACCTTTATAAATCCCTGACTATCACTGTTATCGTGTTCATCATTTCAGCCAATTCAGGAGAATATTTAGTAGAGAAGCCGCACGGGTTCTTAGAGATGACTCGGGATCACTGAGCTCCCACCTTGAAAGGCTGCTTTTCCGCAAACTCCTTGGGATCTTGCCTATTGAAGCGCACTATTTAATCCAGCAGTACAATAAAAATGCATTAACCTTTGTGGTCAGTTCCTGCCTTCAGTATTGAGTGGGAGGCTAAATTGTTTACTCAACGAGTGCTGACATTCATTTTTTTTTAATAAATTCCATTTTGTTCCAAGGAAGTTAATAATTAATTTATGGTGAGCGACAGACATAAACTTCGGGGTATTTCATATTGTCACTACTGCATGATTGTATTGCAAGAAGTGTCTTTACTGAAAGAACATAATGCATGCATAAATCATTCTCATACAGTACAAAAAAGCCTGAACTGTTAAATATAAAAAAATACATAAACAAAATAGAAAATACACAATAAAACAGATCAAAATAAAGATATGCAAATAAAAGGAAAGAAATAATAATAGATAAGAAATAAACACATCGCTTTATTAAACAGGTTGTCATCTTTCAGCCTCATTGGTAACTTTGAGGGTGTCCAGAGACTTCTTCATGAGGATACCCACCTTCACCATATCGAATAGAACTGGATGTTTATAGCCATTCATGATTTTAATAGGTTATATAAGAGGATTTTTAAAGCTTTGAGCCAGCTTTCTTCTCAAAAAGGTTGCAAATTTGAGCAAATATATGAGACTCAAACTGTCCCTGGAACTGTGACCCTAACTATCCCTCCCGAAGGTTCTCTTGAAGGTAGAAGAGGCCCGAGTCTCCAACCTTACTATGCTCCCGTTAAACCCTGATTTGTCCCCACTCCCAACCCATGAGGCATAGAACAGAAATATAAGGTAAACAAGGCACAGACAAAACAGGGAGAACAGAAAACCTATATCATACAAAAGCAGTAACCAACAATAGGGAGGAGGATAGGAACAGGGAGGAATAAACAAAATGGGAACAGGGACCCGGAGATAAACACACACATACTACAGCAAACTACAGAATACTACTGCAACAACTCTACTCCAACCACTGAGCTTTAGCACACAGAGCAGGAAGAGGAATCTTTCACTGGCAGAGACAGGAAGGTCTAACTAGTTTTCATAGAAAGGGTTGTTTGCCTCTTCAGCAGCAGAAGAAACTAAATGCATTTAATTTGGGACACAACTCACACCATCTCTAAAGAAGACCTGTGATTCATTACCTGATGTGACCATCTAACTCCAGGTCATCCAGGGGGACGTGATACATTCAAGACAACTGCACACATCTAGTCGGCACGTGACCGCCAATCATTTAATCAAGGTCATGTGTTCTGTACTCAGCTATTTTTTGGCAGTTGCATAGAGAATGAATGGAGCGCTGGATGGGCATCAGATGATAACTTCTTTTCGCCAGAGAACCCCTTTAAACAAATCCTTAATGATGAATTTCCCCCATGCAACTGTTTATACTTTCCAGGAAAATTATACTGTTGTTCCCTCAGGAAAAGAACTGGATGCAGAACTTCTGTATTAACCCATTTTCTTTGGGTGGGATTTACTTTCAAAGATAAGCTTGTCCACATACGTGAGTTTTCTCAACTATTTCTACTGTATCTTCTCATTATGCCATTTAGTGTGGTCTTGAATTGGATTACTCAAAGGAAGTCAAGAAAGCTAATAATGGCTGCCCCGATGATTATTACTTTCTGTGATATACAGTATCTCCAGTCTACATATATCAGTGATATTAGCAGCACTATACTACTATAAAAATGCAATTTAGGTTTGTATTTGTCTAATAGACAACAGTTTGGCTGGTAAAATACTAAAGATTCCAAAAACCTATGATATTTGCCTATTTTTCTTACCTTTAGGGATTTAATCTGTAGTGATCCTTTATCAAGAATGGATAATCTTGTGTCTCGCCCCATGAAATTGAATCCTTCCTTTAACCAGCTTATGACTGGCATAGGATCACCTGTTGCCTTGCATTTCAGCAATGCCATCCCATCTACCGCCAATGTCTGGTTGGTTGGGCCTTGTAATATGATTGGCGGTGGTCTGTCTGTCAAAACTAAAAAACAAAACAGAAAACAAAAATGAATCCAGAGATAATTGACAATATATAATCTCTTCATATACAAACCAACTAGTGGAAACGTAAGGCATCATATAGGGGTATTCATAAAATCATAAAGGAGGTCCCTCCGCACCTAGGATAAACCTTTGCATAGTTTCCTTCTTCCATTTTCTGGAGGCTACAGAGAGTCTTTTCAGATTTTGACTAATGGCCGACAGTACCTTGGGGCCCACTTGGTACCCCCAATAGTTCCACCAGAATAGACACTGAGCCAACAGAATATTGTGGCACAAAATCCTTCCAAAATGTCAAAACTAAATCCATTTATACTTAAGTTATAAGAGAATCCCTTTTTATGGCTATTCCACTTTACACCATGCCCTTTATGTCAGTTTTATGAATACATAAATTAGAAGCATGAAGCAGGCTATTAGGTTTATGACGATGCTCGGTCATTTGTATATTTCTGGATACCACATGTCATTTATTTTAATGGCCTAAATGGTTTGCATTAAATGAGTTGGATCAATAACAGATTTAAAGTCCCTTTTCCATCAGAAATAGTTCTCGGCTCCGAGGGTGTTCACTGTGTGAGCCCGATAAAGGTTTCCATGACACTGAGGTCGGAGGTTAAATGAACACTTAGAAGTTGCAGTGAGGTGTGAACATCCATACTGCCACCAAAACTGCGACCAGTCAGCCCTCATTTCTACAACCTTCAATTGTTTTATTGCCCTGATCCCTAAAATGTACTCCTGACTCAAAATCTATTTTCTGCATTTACTCTATAACACGGTGAACTAGGAATCATTGGTCGGGTTCTCCGCGGCTTCATTGATGAATGACACTTGCAGTAATCTAATAGTCTGCACAACTATATATTGTGTGGACTAAAGTCAGTGAAATCTAATGCACCAGGAGTATAAAAAGTATCCGAAATCAAGAGTTTAAAAACAGGTATAATAAACACCACACAAAATGTAAACCACGTGATCTTCATTAATGACCTGTGCCAAAGTCCTGCTTATGGCCGGGAAACAATGAGCCACTTAGGGAGCCGGCAAATAGAATAGACACCCAAATTTGTTACATTGGCATTTTGTAATGGAACTCAGAAAACTTTTCTTCACTATTTCACTTTTTGAATTGGGGCACATTAATAGAACTTTTAGATACACCCATTTTTCAAGCCAGATACTTTTTTCTAGTAACTTTTAAAAATGGTATTGTCTGGCGCAAAAACTTTGTAAAACTCAAGTTTAAAGAACATGAAGTAGAGATGGATCCAACTACACAGATCACAGTTCCTGAAGTTATATGAGTTCCTATTAAAACATTCCACAAAACATCCATAACAGTCCAAAAGTGAAACACCACCGATGCATGTGTTGATGCATGAAGCACCTTTAGGATTAGGCGGTTTCACACATCCATTATTCGTGGTCCGAGAACTGCCTATGATGCATGGATTGACCTCAGGTCTCTAAACCCTAAGTCCACAGCCTCTTACAAGATGCATGGATTATCCTTGCATCTCTAAACCCTAAGTCCATAGCCTCTTACACGATGCATGGATTGACCTCGGGTCTCTAAACCCTAAGTCCATAGCATCTTACACGATGCATGGATTATCCTCGGGTCTCTAAACCCTAAGTCCATAGCCTCTTACACGATGCATGGATTATCCTCGGGTCTCTAAACCCTAAGTCCATAGCCTCTTACACAATGCATGGATTATCCTCGGGTCTCTAAACCCTAAGTCCACAGCCTCTTACACGATGCATGGATTATTCTCGGGTCTCTAAACCCTAAGTCCATAGCCTCTTACACAATGCATGGGTTATCCTCGGGTCTCTAAACCCTAAGTCCATAGCCTCTTACACGATGCATGGATTATCCTCGGGTCTCTAAACCCTAAGTCCATAGCCTCTTACACAATGCATGGGTTATCCTCGGGTCTCTAAACCCTAAGTCCATAGCCTCTTACACAATGCATGGATTATCCTCGGGTCTCTAAACCCTAAGTCCACAGCCTCTTACACGATGCATGGATTATTCTCGGGTCTCTAAACGCTAAGTCCATAGCATCTTACATGATGCATGGATTATCCTCGGGTCTCTAAACCCTAAGTCCGTAGCCTCTTACATGATGCATGGATTATCCTCGGGTCTCTAAACCCTAAGTCCAAAGCCTCTTACACGAGGCATGGACTATCCTCGGGTCTCTAAACCCTAAGTCCATAGCCTCTTGCACAATGCATGTGTTATCCTCGGGTCTCTAAACCCTAAGTCCACAGCCTCTTACACAATGCATGGATTATCCTCGGGTCTCTAAACCCTAAGTCCATAGCCTCTTACACAATGCATGGGTTATCCTCGGGTCTCTAAACCCTAAGTCGATAGCCTCTTAGATGTCTATGAGGCTGTCAAGTTCAGGTCAGGAGACCCGCAGACAGTCCGTGCATCATTTTCTGTATTTCAACTGCGAAACAAGAATATGTGAATCTGTCCTGGTAGATGGAATCAGGGAGGGTGTGGAATAAGTACACAAAAGTGAAGTGGAGAGGAGAGAAAGTATCACACAAATCTGAAGTGAAGAGGGGAGAAAGTATCTCCAGGAGGGCATAGAAGACAAATTATTGACAATAACTAAAGCACATGTAGTTTAAGTAAATACAGTATTGGAGCTGTGCTGATGCGTGAAAGCAAGTGATGACAGCAGCACTCTGGACACACACAGAACTCATATCCCGCCTATATTACTGGGAGGGACACTCCTACAAGAAAAAAATCTGAAACTTGGATTAATCTGAAAACAGCATATCAGGATGTCTGAAATTTATGGCAATTTTATTAACTAAAAGAAACCACTAACGAAAAAGAAAATCATGTTAAAGGTGCTAATAGCCTTTAAAGACAGGGCAAAGGAATAGTGAAAGTCCTACAGGGAATGTGAGAAATGTGCTCCCTGGCACAGCTCTCAGGCAGTACACCTGCAATCAGATATGACCCAGATTATGGCTATATATTGTCTTTTTTTATATGATAGATAATGTGGAGCCTTTTACTCCATCAGGGTTTTGCTCCCATTATGCAGATGAAATTGACCTACCCAAACAGAGACATTTCACGATACATCTGCATAATATTTTATTATATGCTGTGAACTTCGATCAACCTTGGGCTTTGTCCAAATATAATTTCCAATATATTATTATATATCCAACCAGGGCTGGGAGATGATGAATGCAAATTCTACATAAAATGTAATCTGTCTATGAATATTTGTGTTAATAAATAATAGTTCAGCCCCGCCATAAAACCACATAATGCCCCTCTTTAACAAGTTAAACAATACATGGCCATTAACCGGCCAGTGGATAAAACTAAGATGCATTATGATGAGTGGTCTGCGGCTATTTATGCAAATATCATGGCTGCTAATTATGGTAAATTTAATCTTTCTGCTTTTTTAGCACTTTAAAAGTTAAAGGAAGCATGAAAAACTCTATAAATTAGCCTCCCCTCCCCCGTCATCAAAATCACGCAGCTCCTCACAATAATATAACCTCCGCACGCAGTCATTGCTGTATTGTTACAGATATGCTGCATCCTTTTACTAGCAACACAAAGAATTTCTCATCACGGGTATCCTTGAACCCAGCTTGGTCCTTGCAGTAAATCTCCTCCGTACCAGCAGGTGCAACTATTAACAGCTCAATGGTCTGGGAGCCAATGTTTATCTCTGGTGTTTGTTCCAATCACAGCTCCTGCCCCGTGTCACCTCTGCGACTCCGACAGATATTGAAAAATATTGCCTTCCTGTTAATTGAGCAGACCTTTTAATCTGCACAGTAATTTCAATTGCAGAAAAATGCATCATTTTGTCAAATAGAAAAAACGCCCAAGCGCAGAAGCAATTAGAGACTCTGCTAGAAGAAGGCAGAATCTGTATACACTATCAATGGTGCATGATATAATGCATATACTGTATATATATATATATATATATATATATATATATATATACAGTACAGACGAAAAGTTTTGACACACCTTCTCATGTAAAGATTGTTCTGTATTTTCATGACTATGAAAATTGTACGTTCATACTGAAGGCATCAAAACTATGAATTAACACATGTGGAATTATATACTTAACAAAAAAGTGTGAAACAACTGAAATTATGTATTATATTTTAGGTTCTTCAAAGTAGCCACCTTTTGCTTTGATGACTGCTTTGCACACTCTTGGCATTCTCTTGATGAGCTTCAAGAGGTAGTCACCGGGAATGGTCTTCCAAAAATCTTGAAGGAGTTCCCAGAGATGCTTAGCACTTGTTGGCCCTTTTGCCTTCACTCTGCGGTCCAGCTCACCCCAAACCATCTCGATTGGGTTCAGGTCTGGTGACTGTGGAGGCCAGGTCATCTGGCATAGCACCCCATCACTCTCCTTCTCGGTCAAATAGCCCTTACACAGCCAGGAGGTGTGTTTGGGGGTCACAGTCCTGTTGAAAAATAAATGATGGTCCAACTAAACGCAAACCGGATGGAATAGCATGCCGCTGCAAGATGCTGTGGTAGCCATGCTGGTTCAGTATGCCTTCAATTTTGAATAAATCCCCAACAGTGTCATCAGCAAAGCACCCCCACACATCACACATCCTCCTCCATGCTTCATGGTGGGAACCAGGCATCCAGTCCAGTCCATCTGTTCACCTTTTCTGCGTCGCACAAAGACACGGTGGTTGGATCCAAAGATCTCAAATTTGGACTCATCAGACCAAAGCACAGATTTCCACTGGTCTAATGTCCATTCCTTGTGTTCTTTAGCCCAAACAAGTCTCTTCTGCTTGTTGCCTGTCCTTAGCAGTGGTTTCCTAGCAGCTATTTTACCATGAAGGCCTGCTGCACAAAGTCTCCTCTGTCATGATTCTCAATGGCGAGAGAACATAGCCCAGCATATATGAGAACTAGCTCTTGGAAGATGGAAACTATACTGACCATGAACTAAACCTGCCGCACAACTAGAAGTGGCCGGGTAGCATGCCTACGTTTTTTATCCCTAGATGCCCAGCGCCAGCCGGAGAACTACCTAATCCTAGCAGAGGAAAAGACAGTCCTGGCTCACCTCTAGAGAAATTTTCCCAAAAGGCAGACAGAGGCCCCCACATATATTGGCGGTGATTTTAGATGAAATGACAAACGTAGTATGAAAATAGGTTTAGCAAAATCGAGGTCCGCTTACTAGATAGCCGGAAGACAGAAAGGACACTTTCATGGTCAGCAGAAAACCCTATCAAAACACCATCCAGAAATTCCTTTAAGACTCTAGCATTAACTCATAACACCAGAGTGGCAATTTCCGATCACAAGAGCTTTCCAGACACAGTAACGAAACAGCAGCTGTGAACAGGAACAAAATGCAAAAACACACAAGGACAAAAGTCCAACTTAGCTGGGAGTTGTCTAGTAGCAGGAACAAGCACTGAAGGCTTCTGATTACATTGTTGACCGGCAAGAAACTGACAGAGGAGCAAGGTTATATAGCGACTCCCACATCCTGATAGGAGCAGGTGAACAGAGGGGATGATGCACACAAGTTCAATTCCACAAGTGGCCACTGGGGGAGCCCAGAATCCAATTTCACAACAGTACCCCCCCCTCAAGGAGGGGGCACCGAACCCTCACCAGAACCACCAGGGCGATCAGGATGAGCCCTATGAAAGGCACGGACAAGATCGGAGGCATGAACATCAGAGGCAGTGACCCAAGAATTATCCTCCTGACCGTATCCCTTCCATTTGACCAGATACTGGAGTCTCCGTCTGGAAACACGAGAGTCTAAGATCTTTTCCACAACGTACTCCAACTCACCCTCAACCAACACCGGAGCAGGAGGCTCAACGGAAGGCACAACCGGTACCTCATACCTGCGCAACAATGACCGATGAAAAACATTATGAATCGAAAAGGATGCAGGGAGGTCCAAACGGAAGGACACAGGGTTAAGAATCTCCAATATCTTGTACGGGCCGATGAACCGAGGCTTAAACTTAGGAGAAGAAACCCTCATAGGGACAAAACGAGAAGACAACCACACCAAGTCCCCAACACAAAGCCGAGGACCAACACGATGACGGCGGTTGGCAAAAAGCTGAGTCTTCTCCTGGGACAACTTCAAATTGTCCACCACCTGCCCCCAAATCTGATGCAACCTCTCCACCACAGCATCCACTCCAGGACAATCCGAAGATTCCACTTGACCGGAGGAAAATCGAGGATGAAACCCCAAATTACAGAAAAACGGGGACACCAAGGTGGCAGAGCTGGCCCGATTATTGAGGGCAAACTCCGCCAAAGGCAAAAAAGCAACCCAATCATCCTGATCCGCAGACACAAAACACCTCAAATATGTCTCCAAGGTCTGATTAGTCCGCTCGGTCTGGCCATTAGTCTGAGGATGGAAAGCAGACGAAAAAGACAAATCTATGCCCATCCTAGCACAGAATGCCCGCCAAAATCTAGACACGAATTGGGTCCCTCTGTCAGAAACGATATTCTCAGGAATACCATGCAAACGAACAACATTTTGAAAAAACAGAGGAACCAACTCGGAAGAAGAAGGCAACTTAGGCAAGGGAACCAGATGGACCATCTTAGAGAAACGGTCACACACCACCCAGATGACAGACATCTTCTGAGAAACAGGCAGATCCGAAATAAAATCCATCGAGATGTGCGTCCAAGGCCTCTTCGGGATAGGCAAGGGCAACAACAATCCACTAGCCCGAGAACAACAAGGCTTGGCCCGAGCACAAACGTCACAAGACTGCACAAAGCCTCGCACATCTCGTGACAGGGAAGGCCACCAGAAGGACCTTGCCACCAAATCCCTGGTACCAAAGATTCCAGGATGACCTGCCAACGCAGAAGAATGAACCTCAGAGATGACTCTACTGGTCCAATCATCAGGAACAAACAGTCTACCAGGTGGGCAACGATCAGGTCTATCCGCCTGAAACTCCTGCAAGGCCCGCCGCAGGTCTGGAGAAACGGCAGACAATATCACTCCATCTTTAAGGATACCTGTGGGCTCAGAATTACCAGGGGAGTCAGGCTCAAAACTCCTAGAAAGGGCATCCGCCTTAACATTCTTAGAACCCGGTAGGTACGACACCACAAAATTAAACCGAGAGAAAAACAACGACCAGCGCGCCTGTCTAGGATTCAGGCGCCTGGCAGACTCAAGGTAAATTAAATTTTTGTGGTCAGTCAATACCACCACCTGATGTCTGGCCCCCTCAAGCCAGTGACGCCACTCCTCAAAAGCCCACTTCATGGCCAAAAGCTCCCGATTCCCAATATCATAATTCCGCTCGGCGGGCGAAAATTTACGGGAAAAAAAAGCACAAGGTCTCATCACGGAGCAGTCGGAACTTCTCTGCGACAACACCGCCCCAGCTCCGATTTCAGAAGCGTCGACCTCAACCTGAAAAGGAAGAGCAACATCAGGCTGACGCAACACTGGGGCGGAAGAAAAGCGGCGCTTGAGCTCCCGAAAGGCCTCCACAGCATCAGGGGACCAATCAGCAACATCAGCACCCTTCTTAGTCAAATCAGTCAATGGTTTTACAACATCAGAAAAACCAGCAATAAATCGACGATAAAAGTTAGCAAAGCCCAAAAATTTCTGAAGACTCTTAAGAGAAGAGGGTTGCGTCCAATCACCAATAGCCTGAACCTTGACAGGATCCATCTCGATGGAAGAGGGGGAAAAAATGTATCCCAAGAAAGAAATCTTTTGAACCCCAAAAGCACACTTAGAACCCTTCACACACAAGGAATTAGACCGCAAAACCTGAAAAACCCTCCTGACCTGCTGGACATGAGAGTCCCAGTCATCCGAAAAAATCAGAATATCATCCAGATACACAATCATAAATTTATCCAAATAATCGCGGAAAATGTCATGCATAAAGGACTGGAAGACTGAAGGGGCATTTGAAAGACCAAAAGGCATCACCAAATACTCAAAATGGCCCTCGGGCGTATTAAATGCGGTTTTCCACTCATCCCCCTGCTTGATTCGCACCAAATTATACGCCCCACGGAGATCAATCTTAGAGAACCACTTGGCCCCCTTTATACGAGCAAACAAATCAGTAAGCAGTGGTAACGGATATTGATATTTAACCGTGATTTTATTCAAAAGTCGATAATCAATACACCGCCTCAAAGAGCCGTCTTTCTTAGACACAAAGAAAAAACCGGCTCCTAAGGAAGATGACGAAGGACGAATATGTCCCTTTTCCAAGGACTCCTTTATATATTCTCGCATAGCAGCGTGTTCAGGCACAGACAGATTAAATAAACGACCCTTAGGGTATTTACTACCCGGAATCAAGTCTATGGCACAATCGCACTCCCGGTGCGGAGGCAGTGAACCAACCTTGGGTTCTTCAAAAACGTCACGAAAGTCAGACAAGAATTCAGGAATCTCAGAGGGAATAGATGATGAAATGGAAACCAAAGGTACGTCCCCATGAGTTCCTTTACATCCCCAGCTTAACACAGACATAGCTCTCCAGTCGAGGACTGGGTTATGAGATTGCAGCCATGGCAATCCCAGCACCAAAACATCATGTAGATTATACAGCACCAGAAAGCGAATAACCTCCTGGTGATCCGGATTAACACGCATAGTCACTTGTGTCCAGTATTGTGGTTTATTACTAGCCAATGGGGTGGAGTCAATCCCTTTCAGAGGTATCGGAGCCTCCAATGGCTCCAAATCATACCCACAGCGTTTGGCAAAGGACCAATCCATAAGACTCAAAGCAGCGCCAGAGTCGACATAGGCGTCCGCGGTAATAGATGACAAAGAACAAATCAGGGTCACAGATAGAATAAACTTAGACTGTAAAGTGCTAATTGAAACAGACTTGTCAGGCTTCTTAGTACGCTTAAAGCATGCTGATATAACATGAGTTGAATCACCACAATAGAAGCACAACCCATTTTTTCGTCTAAAATTCTGCCGCTCGCTTCTGGACAGAATTCTATCACATTGCATATTTTCTGGCGTTTTCTCAGTAGACACCGCCAAATGGTGCACAGATTTGCGCTCCCGCAGACGCCTATCGATCTGAATAGCCATCGTCATGGACTCATTCAGACTCGCAGGCACAGGGAACCCCACCATAACATCCTTAATGGCATCAGAGAGACCTTCTCTGAAAATCGCCGCCAGGGCGCACTCATTCCACTGAGTAAGCACAGACCATTTGCGGAATTTTTGGCAGTATATTTCAGCTTCATCTTGCCCCTGAGACAAGGACATCAAGGCCTTTTCCGCCTGAAGCTCTAAATGAGGTTCCTCATAAAGCAACCCCAAGGCCAGAAAAAACGCATCCACATTGAGCAACGCAGGATCCCCTGGTGCCAATGCAAAAGCCCACAGAACCATTGAAGAAAGGAGCAGCATCCATGTCCAGGTGAAAAAATTTTCCAAAATCTTTATTCTGCCATTACAAACATGCAACGTTTCGGCTGGTAACATAGCATGCTTGATAAAGGCTGGTTACCAGCCGAAACGTTGCATGTTTGTAATGGCAGAATAAAGATTTTGGAAAATTTTTTCACCTGGACATGGATGCTGCTCCTTTCTTCAATGGTTCTGTGAGTATTGGTCCAGTTGGATTCATGGACTGTGGAGCGTGCACCATGGATGTCTGAGTGCTGTTGGTTAAACTACTTTTTGAATGCAAAAGCCCAGTCTTGAGGGTCGCCCCGGAGCAAGGAAATTACAATCCTGACCTGCTGTGCAGGGTCTCCGGCAGAGCGAGACTTCAGGGACAAAAACAATTTGCAATTATTTTTAAAATTTTGAAAGTGAGATCTATTCCCCGAGAAGAATTCAGGCAAAGGAATTCTAGGCTCAGACATAGGTGCATGAACAACAAAATCTTGCAAATTTTGTACCTTTGTGGCGAGATTATTCAAACCTGTAGCTACACTCTGAAGATCCATTTGAAACAGGTGAACACAGAGCCATTCAAGGATTAGAAGGAGAGAAAGAGAGGAAGGCTGCAGTATAGGCAGACTAGCAAGTGATTCAATTAAGAGCACACTCAGAACTAGAGGAAAAAAAAAAAAAAAATTGTAGCAGACTTCTTTTTTCTCTCCTTTCTCAGCCAGTAATTTAACCCTTTTTTGGGCCGGTCAAACTGTCATGATTCTCAATGGCGAGAGAACATAGCCCAGCATATATGAGAACTAGCTCTTGGAAGATGGAAACTATACTGACCATGAACTAAACCTGCCGCACAACTAGAAGTGGCCGGGTAGCATGCCTACGTTTTTTATCCCTAGATGCCCAGCGCCAGCCGGAGAACTACCTAATCCTAGCAGAGGAAAAGACAGTCCTGGCTCACCTCTAGAGAAATTTTCCCAAAAGGCAGACAGAGGCCCCCACATATATTGGCGGTGATTTTAGATGAAATGACAAACGTAGTATGAAAATAGGTTTAGCAAAATCGAGGTCCGCTTACTAGATAGCCGGAAGACAGAAAGGACACTTTCATGGTCAGCAGAAAACCCTATCAAAACACCATCCAGAAATTCCTTTAAGACTCTAGCATTAACTCATAACACCAGAGTGGCAATTTCCGATCACAAGAGCTTTCCAGACACAGTAACGAAACAGCAGCTGTGAACAGGAACAAAATGCAAAAACACACAAGGACAAAAGTCCAACTTAGCTGGGAGTTGTCTAGTAGCAGGAACAAGCACTGAAGGCTTCTGATTACATTGTTGACCGGCAAGAAACTGACAGAGGAGCAAGGTTATATAGCGACTCCCACATCCTGATAGGAGCAGGTGAACAGAGGGGATGATGCACACAAGTTCAATTCCACAAGTGGCCACCGGGGGAGCCCAGAATCCAATTTCACAACACTCCTCTTAACAGTTGTTGTAGAGGTGTGTCTGCTGCTAGAACTCTGCATAGCATTGACCTGGTCTCTAATCTGAGCTGCTGTTAACCTGCGATTTCTAAGGCTGGTGACTCGGATAAACTTATCCTCAGAAGCAGAGGTGACTCTTGGTCTTCCTTTCCTGGGGCGGTCCTCATGTGAGCCAGTTTCTTTGTAGCACTTGATGGTTTTTGCCACTGCCACTATATATACACACATACACACACACCGGATGTATGGGCTGGAAGTAGTGGGGTAGAGTTACACGTGAGATAATTTTTGTGGATCCACAATAAAATATGCATGTGATTCATATGGATTTTGATGTACAATTGTATCAGGTATTGGCGGTAAATTTCACAGAAGAAAGTCTCTAGTGAATGGACATCCAAATTTGCTTACGTTGGGTGCATATTTGGTAAAAGTACAGGTGCGTCTCACTAAATTAGAATATCATCAAAAAGTTAATTTATTTCAGTTCTTCAATACAAAAAGTGAAACTCATATATTATTACAGTCAAGAGGTATTGTCAAGAGGAAGATGAGAGACACCAGACCCAACATGCAGACAAGCTGAAGGCTGCTATCAAAGCAACCTTGGCTTCCTTAACACCTCAGCAGTGCCACAGGCTGATCGCCTCCATGCCATTGATGCAATAATTTATGCAAAAGGAGCCCCGATCAAGTATTGAGTGCATTTACTGAGCATACATTTCAGTAGGCCAACATTTCAGATTTTTAAATCATTTTTCAAGTTGGTGTTATAACTAGTGTTGAGCGATACCGTCCGATACTTGAAAGTATCGGTATCGGAAAGTATCGGCCGATACCGGCAAAGTATCGGATCCAATCCGATACCGATACCCGATACCAATACAAGTCAATGGGACTCAGGTATTGGACGGTATTCCTGATGGTTCCCAGGGTCTGAAGGAGAGGAAACTCTCCTTCAGGCCCTGGGAACCATATTAATGTGTAAAAGAAAGAATTAAAATAAAAAATATCGCTATACTCACCTGTCCGACGCAGCCGGGACCTCAGCGAGGGAACCGGCAGCGTTGTTTGTTTAAAATTCGCGCTTTTACTTGGTTACGTGAGGTCCCGGCTTGTGATTGGTCAGGGCGGCCATGTTGCCGGGACGCGGACCAATTACAGCAAGCCGTGACGAAATTACGTCACGGCTTGCTGTGATTGGTCCGAGTCCCGGCAACATGGCCGCCATTAACCAATCACAAGCCGTGACGTCACGGGAGGCTGGACATGCGCGTATTTTGAAAAGCGCGCGTGTCCAGCCTCCAGTGACGTCCCGGCTTATGATTGGTCACGGCGCCATGTTGCCGGGACGCGGACCAATCACAGCAAGCCGTGACGAAATTACGTCACGGCTTGCTGTGATTGGTCCGCGTCCCGGCAACATGGCCGCCATTAACCAATCACAAGCCGTGACGTCACGGGAGGCTGGACACGCGCGCTTTTCAAAATACGCGCATGTCCAGCCTCCCGTGACGTCCCGGCTTGTGATTGGTTAATGGCGGCCATGTTGCCGGGACGTCACTGGAGGCTGGACACGCGCGCTTTTCAAAATACGCGCATGTCCAGCCTCCCGTGACGTCCCGGCTTGTGATTGGTTAATGGCGGCCATGTTGCCGGGACGTCACTGGAGGCTGGACACGCGCGCTTTTCAAAATACGCGCATGTCCAGCCTCCCGTGACGTCCCGGCTTGTGATTGGTTAATGGCGGCCATGTTGCCGGGACGTCACTGGAGGCTGGACACGCGCGCTTTTCAAAATACGCGCATGTCCAGCCTCCCGTGACGTCACGGCTTGTGATTGGTTAATGGCGGCCATGTTGCCGGGACGCGGACCAATCACAGCAAGCCGTGACGTAATTTCGGGACTTCACGTAACCAAGTAAAAGCGCGAAATTTAAACAAACAACGCTGCCGGTTCCCTCGCTGAGGTCCCGGCTGCGTCGGACAGGTGAGTATAGCGATATTTTTTATTTTAATTCTCTTTTTTACACATTATTACATTAATGTTGTTGCGATACCCGATACCCGATATCACAAAAATATCGGATCTCGGTATCGGAAATTCCGATACAGCAAGTATCGGCCGATACCCGATACTTGCAGTATCGGAATGCTCAACACTAGTTATAACGTATTCTAATTTACTGAGGTAATGCCTTTTAGGTTTTCGTTGGCTGTAAGCCATAATCATTGACATTGACAGAAATAAACACTTGAAATAGATCACTCTGTTTGCAATGACTCTATATAATATATGAGTTTCACTTTTTGTATTGAAGAACTTAAATAAATTAACTTTTTGATGATATTCTAATTTAGTGAGAAGCACTTGTATCTCCGCAGCCAGATCAACAGAGAAAAATAACCCATCACGTGTGAATGTCCCCTTAGAACTGCTTTATATGTCCGCAAATCATGATCCACTTATGGCTGTGATGAGAGTATTCAGTTCGAATCAGGAGACCAACGGCCACATACTCCAACGGTGATTTGCAGATGTGGGAAGTCGGCCTTAGAATGATTTAAATGGATCGTCTGGTCTAAAACGAAAAGTCTTCAGTCATTATGTGTGACTGCAGACCTATGAAACCTCTCAGGGAAGGCAAGTACATATGCATTATGCATACTCTTGGGTAGAACTCGTCCAGTGGGCTCAGCCTCGCTCCATACACTTGTATCAAACAAGGCCATGCTCACTAGATGGGCACACCCACTGGATGGCCGCATCTCTAGATGGGGCGCGATTTTGTTCAAAACAAGTGTATGGAGCGAGGCTGCACCCACTATGCGGGTTCTGCCCAGCAGTATGCATGATACATACATGACCGCTTTTCCCAGCTCAGAAACTGGAGAATTTACGTAGCACACAATGCATGCACTGGGGGTATCCATAATTCTGCCATCACACAGAATAACTGCAGAGTTATCAATTTAGACCAGACAACCCCTTCAATGAAAGTATAAACAATTATTGATTACTAGATGGCAGCCCGATTCTAAAGAATCGGGAGTCTAGAATCCATATATACTTTATTTATTCAAATGTAAGAATAATACAATTAATAAATAATAGTAAGAAAGAACAAAAAATGGCTGCACTCACCAGCTCTTGACAATTCTTGACAGTACGGCACATTTCTAATTGGTCGCTCGCGGCAGGCGGCAACCAATCAGAAAAGTGCCGCGCACCACGAAGGCATATATCTTTGTCCACCTTGAGCGGGTGTAGGACACTGGTGACGTCACTTATCTCCGGACATTATCTCTGGACAAAGCCACAGAAGTTGGCACAAATTGCCGGAAGTAGTATTCTAGGCAATTATATATTAGATTTTAATGTTATCAGTGTTTACCTTTGAACGTTTATATTGTATTGTCCTGTCACCAGCCATGTGTACGATTATCGGCCGAAAGCCTCTCTGGAACCAATAATCACCCCATGTAAAGGTATCTTTATAAGTTAAAGATTCAGAATACTATGACTTTTATCATATCCTGAACAGTCAAGTTTTTTATGAACCGTTAAGGTTTTCTGGTTGAAGTAAAAAAAACTCTGAGTGTTTACAGTTTGAAACCATAAAATGTTGAAAAATTATGTCATTCTTGAGTATATCACTCAATGGTGCTCATAAACGTGTCAAATTTGATCTATAATATACTTTAATATACGTTACTTTAATCTTTAATATACTTAAGAACAGGGCCCCAGACATCACACAGGGGGTCTGAAACACCGCACAGTGGTCCAAAATATCGCTGTGCTCTGCCTGGGGCCCCATATGCTGCCTGGGGCCCCTGTGCTCTGCCTGGGCCCCATATGCTGCCTGGGGCCCCTGTGCTCTGCCTGGGGCCCCTGTGCTCTGCCTGGGGCCCCATGTTCTGCCTGGGGCCCCTGTGCTCTGCCTGGGGCCACTGTGCTCTGCCTGGGGCCCCATATGCTGCCTGGGGCCCCTGTGCTCTGCCTGGGGCCCCATAGGCTGCCTGGGGCCCCTGTGCTCTACCTGGGACCACTGTGCTCTGCCTGGGGCCCCATATGCTGCCTGGGGCCCCTGTGCTCTGCCTGGGGCCCCTGTGCTCTGCCTGGGGCCCCATGTTCTGCCTGGTGCCACTGTGCTCTGCCTGGGGCCCCATAGGCTGCCTGGGGCCCCTGTGCTCTGCCTGGGACCACTGTGCTCTGCCTGGGGCCCCATATGCTGCCTGGGGCCCCTGTGCTCTGCCTGGGGCCACTGTGCTCTGCCTGGGGCTCCATATGCTGCCTGGGGCCCCTGTGCTCTGCCTGGGGCCCCATATGCTGCCTGGGGCCCCTGTGCTCTGCCTGGGGCCCCTGTGCTCTGCCTGGGGCCCCATGTTCTGCCTGGGGCCCCTGTGCTCTGCCTGGGGCCACTGTGCTCTGCCTGGGGCCCCATGTTCTGCCTGGGGCCACTGTGCTCTGCCTGGGGCCCCATAAGCTGCCTGGGGCCCCTGTGCTCTGCCTGGGACCACTGTGCTCTGCCTGGGGCCCCATATGTTGCCTGGGGCCCCTGTGCTCTGCCTGGGGCCACTGTGCTCTGCCTGGGGCCCCATATGCTGCCTGGGGCCACTGTGCTCTGCCTGGGGCCCCATATGCTGCCTGGGGCCCCTGTGCTCTGCCTGGGGCCCCTGTGCTCTGCCTGGGGCCCCATGTTCTGCCTGGGGCCCCTGTGCTCTGCCTGGGGCCACTGTGCTCTGCCTGGGGCCCCATATGCTGCCTGGGGCCCCTGTGCTCTGCCTGGGGCCCCATATGCTGCCTGGGGCCCCTGTGCTCTGCCTGGGGCCCCTGTGCTCTGCCTGGGGCCCAATATGCTGCCTGGGGCCCCTGTGCTCTGCCTGGGGCCCCTGTGCTCTGCCTGGGGCCCCATGTTCTGCCTGGGGCCCCTGTGCTCTGCCTGGGGCCACTGTGCTCTGCCTGGGGCCCCATATGCTGCCTGGGGCCCCTGTGCTCTGCCTGGGGCCCCATATGCTGCCTGGGGCCCCTGTGCTCTGCCTGGGGCCACTGTGCTCTGCCTGGGGCCCCATAGGCTGCCTGGGGCCCCTGTGCTCTGCCTGGGACCACTGTGCTCTGCCTGAGGCCCCATATGCTGCCTGGGGCCCCTGTGCTCTGCCTGGGGCCACTGTGCTCTGCCTGGGGCCCCATATGCTGCCTGGGGCCCCTGTGCTCTGCCTGGGTGTAGGACACTGGTGACGTCACTTATCTCCGGACATTAGCTCCGGACATTAGCTCCGGACATTAGCTCCGGACATTAGCTCCGGACAAAGCCACGGAAGTTGGCACAAATTGCAGGAAGTAGTATTCTAGGCAATCATATATTAGATTATTAGCAATAGACAAGGAAATACTTTGAGAAGGTGAAAAGGTAGCAGAGAAAGGCTAGCTATGATGCACAAAAGGCCAAAAACTGTTCTTAAGTATTGCATCATAATGGAAACATGATCAGTAAGGCACAGAGAATGACTATAAATCCGGGGCCCAGGAGCTAAAACCCATGACCCTGGCAAGATATTATTGGTGGTCTAATATACAGTGATACACTTGGTATTCCTCCTATATGAGGCAGTAAGTGGTTGGAAAAATACACTTAATTCACTCTATAGAGATGAAGACATTGTATGATCATTCATCTAACAAACTGCCCTGTGTATTATTAATATACTAGATGGCAGCCCGATTCTAAAGAATCGGGAGTCTAGAATCCATATATACTTTATTTATTCAAATGTAAGAATAATTTGGTGGGCGGGGACCCTCGGCCTCCGATTTGGTTGGCGGGGCCCCACGGCCTCCGATTTGGTGGGCGGGGTCCCTCTGCCTCCGCTTTGGTGGGCGGGGCCGCTCGGCCTTCGATTTGGTGGGCGGGGCTCCTCGGCCTCCGATTTGGTTGGTGGGGCCCCTCGGCCTCCGATTTGGTAGGCGGGGCCCCTTATCCTCCGATTTGGTGGGCGGGGCCCCTCGGCCTCCGATTTGGTGGGCGGGGCCCCTCGGCCTCCGATTTGGTTGGCGGGGCCCCTCGGCCTCCGATTTGGTTGGTGGGGCCCCTCGGCCTCCAATTTGGTGGGCGGGGACCCTTGGCCTCCGATTTGGTGGGAGGGGACCCTCGGCCTCCAATTTGGTGGGCGGGGACCCTCGGCCTCCGATTTGGTAGGCGGGGACCCTCGGCCTCCGATTTGGTTGGCGGGGCACCTCGGCCTCCGATTTGGTGGGCGGGGACCCTCGGCCTCCGATTTGGTGGGCGGGGACCCTCGGCCTCCGATTTGGTGGGTGGGGACCCTCGGCCTCCGATTTGGTGGGCGGGGACCCTCGGCCTCCGATTTGGTGGGCGGGGACCCTCGGCCTCCAATTTGGTGGGCGGGGACCCCCGGCCTCCGATTTGGTGGGCGGGGTCCCTCTGCCTCCGATTTGGTGTGCGGGGACCCTCGGCCTCCGCTTTGGTGGGCGGGGCCCCTCGGCCTTCGATTTGGTGGGCGGGGCCCCTCGGCCTCTGATTTGGTTGGTGTGGACCCCTGCCCTCCGATTTGGTGGGCGGGGACCCTCGGCCTCCAATTTGGTGGGCGGGGACCCTCGGCCTCCGATTTGGTGGGCGGGGACCCTCGGCCTCCGATTTGGTGGGCGGGGACCCTCGGCCTCCGATGTGGTGGGCGGGGCCCATCGGCCTCCGTGTGGTGGGCGGGGCCCCTCGGCCTCCGATTTGGTGGGCGGGGCCCCCGGCCTCCGATTTGGTGGGCGGGGCCCCTCGGCCTCCGATTTGGTGGGCGGGGACCCTCGGCCTCCGATTTGGTGGGCGGGGACCCTCGGCCTCCGATATGGTAGGCGGGGCCCCTCGGCCTCCGATTTGGTGGGCGGGTACCCTCGGCCTCCAATTTGGTGGGCGGGGACCCTCGGCCTCCGATTTGGTGGGCGGGGACCCTCGGCCTCCGATTTGGTGGGCGGGGCCCCTCGGCCTCCGATTTGGTGGGCGGGGCCCCTCGGCCTCCGCTTTGGTGGGCGGGGCCGGGCCCCTCAGCCTCCGCTTTGGTGGGCGCGGCCGCTCGGCCTTCGATTTGTTGGGCGGGGCTCCTCGGCCACCGATTTGGTTGGCGGGGCCCCTCGGCCTCTGATTTGGTTGGCGGGGCCCCTTATCCTCCGATTTGGTGGGCGAGGACTCTCGGCCTCCGATTTGGTTGGCGGGGCCTCTCGGCCTCCGATTTGGTGGGCGGGGCCCCTCGGCCTCCGATTTGGTGGGCGGGGCCCCTTGGCCTCCGATTTGGTTGGTGGGGCCCCTCGGCCTCCGATTTGGTGGGCGGGGACCCTCGGCCTCCGATTTGGTGAGCGGGGACCCTCGGCCTCCGATTTGGTGGGCGGGGACCCTCGGCCTCCAATTTGGTGGGCGGGGACCCTCGGCCTCCGATTTGGTGGGCGGGGACCCTCGGCCTCCGATGTGGTGGGCGGGGCCCCTCGGCCTCCGATGTGGTGGGCGGGGCCCCTCGGCCTCCACTTTGGTGGGCGGGGCCAGGCCCCTCGGCCTCCGCTTTGGTGGGCAAGCCGCTCGGCCTTCGATTTGGTGGGCGGGGCTCCTCGGCCTCCGATTTGGTTGGCGAAGCACCTCGGCCTCCGATTTGGTGGGCGGGGCCCCTCGGCCTCCGATTTGGTTGGCGGGGCCCCTCGGCCTCCGATTTGGTGGGCGGGGACTCTCGGCCTCCGATTTGGTGGGCGGGGACCCTCGGCCTCCGATTTGGTGGGCGGGGACCCTCGGCCTCCGATTTGGTGGGCAGGGACCCTCGGCCTCCGATTTGGTGGTCGGGGACCCTCGGCCTCCGCTTTGGTGGGCGGGGCCCCTCGGCCTCCGATTTGGTGGGCGGGGTCCCTCTGCCTCCGATTTGGTGTGCGGGGACCCTCGGCCTCCGCTTTCATGGGCGGGGCCCCTCGACCTTCGATTTGGTGGGCGGGGCTCCCCAGCCTCCGATTTGGTTGGTAGGGCCCCTCGGCCTCCAATTTGGTGGGTGGGGACCCTCGGCCTCTGATTTGGTGGGCGGTGACCCTCGGCCTCCGATTTGGTGGGCGGGGACCTCGGCCTCCGATTTGGTGGGCGGGGCCCCTTATCCTCCGATTTGGTGGGCGGGGACCCTCGGCCTCCGATTTGGTGGGCGGGGACCCTCGGCCTCCGCTTTGGTGGGCGGGGCCCCTCGGCCTTCGATTTGGTGGGCGGGGCCCCTCGGCCTCCTATTTGGTTGGTGTGCACCCTCGGCCTCCGATTTGGTGGGCGGGGACCCTCGGCCTCCGATTTGTTGGACGGGGACCCTCGGCCTCCGATTTGGTGGGCGGGGACCCTCGGCCTCCGATTTGGTGGGCGGGGACCATCGGCCTCCGATGTGGTGGGCGGGGCCCCTCGGCCTCCGATTTGGTGGGCGGGGACCCTCGGCCTCCGATTTGGTGGGCGGGGACCCTCGGCCTCCGATTTGGTGGGCGGGGACCATCGGCCTCCGATGTGGTGGGCGGGGCCCCTCGGCCTCCGATTTGGTGGGCGGGGACCCTCGGCCTCCGATTTGGTGGGCGGGGACCCTCGGCCTCCGATTTGGAGGGCGGGGACCCTCGGCCTTCGATTTGGTGGGCGGGGCCCCTCGGCCTCCGATTTGGTGGGCAGGGCCCCTCGGCCTCCGATGTGGTGGTCGGGGCCCCTCGGCCTCCGCTTTCGTGGGCGGGGCCGGGCCCCTCGGCCTCCGCTTTCGTGGGCGGGGCCGCTCGGCCTTCGATTTGTTGGGCGGGGCTCCTCGGCCTCCGATTTGGTTGGCGGGGCCCCTCGGCCTCCGATTTGGTTGGCAGGGCCCCTTATCCTCCGATTTGGTGGGTGGGGACTCTCGGCCTCCGATTTGGTGGGCGGGGACCCTCGGCCTCTGATTTGGTGGGCGGGGACCCTCGGCCTCCGATTCGGTGGGCGGGGACCCTCGGCCTCCGATTTGGTAGGCGGGGCCCCTCGGCATGCGATTTGGTGGGCGGGGACCCTCGGCCTCCGATTTGGTGGGCGGGGACCCTCGACCTCCGATTTGGAGGGCGGGGACCCTCGGCCTCCGATTTGGTGGGCGGGGCCCCTCGGCCTCCGATTTGGTGGGTAGGGCCCCTCGGCCACCGATGTGGTGGTCGGGGCCCCTCAGCCTCCGCTTTCGTGGGCGGGGCCGGGCCCCTCGGCCTCCGCTTTGGTGGGCGGGGCCGCTCGGCCTTCGATTTGTTGGGCGGGGCTCCTCGGCCTCCGATTTGGTTGGCGGGGCCCCTCGGCCTCCGATTTGGTGGGCGGGGACCCTCGGCCTCCGATTTGGTGGGCGGGGCCCCTTGGCCTCCGATTTGGTTGGTGAGGCCCCTCGGCCTCCGATTTGGTGGGCGGGGACCCTCGGCCTCCGATTTGTTGGGCGGGGCTCCTCGGCCTCCGATTTGGTTGGCGGGGCCCCTCGGCCTCCGATTTGGTGGGCGGGGACCCTCGGCCTCCGATTTGGTGGGCGGGGACCCTCGGCCTCCGATTTGGTTGGCGGGGCCCCTCGGCCTCCGATTTGGTGGGCGGGGACCCTCGGCCTCCGATTTGGTGGGCGGGGCCCCTTGGCCTCCGATTTGGTTGGTGAGGCCCCTCAGCCTCCGATTTGGTGGGCGGGGACCCTCGGCCTCCGATTTGGTGGGCGGGGCTCCTCGGCCTCCGATTTGGTTGGCGAAGCCCCTCGGCCTCCGATTTGGTTGGCGGGGCCCCTCGGCCTCTGATTTGGTGGGCGGGGACTCTCGGCCTCCGATTTTGTGGGCGGGGACCCTCGGCCTCCGATTTGGTGGGCGGGGACCCTCGGCCTCCGATTTGGTGGGCAGGGACCCTCGGCCTCCGATTTGGTGGTCGGGGACCCTCGGCCTCCGCTTTGGTGGGCGGGGCCCCTCGGCCTCCGATTTGGTGGGCGGGGTCCCTCTGCCTCCGATTTGGTGTGTGGGGACCCTCAGCCTCCGCTTTCGTGGACGGGGCCCCTCGACCTTCGATTTGGTGGGCGGGGACCCTCGGCCTCCGATTTGGTGGGCGGGGACCCTCGGCCTCCGATTTGGTGGGCGGGGACCCTCGGCCTCCGATGTGGTGGGCGGGGCCCCTCGGCCTCCGATTTGGTGGGCGGGGACCCTCGGCCTCCGATTTGGTGGGCGGGGCCCCTCAGCCTCCGATTTGGTGGGCGGGGACCCTCGGCCTCCGATTTGGTAGGCGGGGACCCTCGGCCTCCGATTTGGTAGGCGGGGACCCTCGGCCTCCGATTTGGTGGGCGGGGACCCTCGGCCTCTGATTTGGTGGGCGGGGACCCTCGGCCTCCGATTTGGTGGGCGGGGCCCCTCGGCCTCCGATTTGGTGGGCGGGGCCCCTCGGCCTCCGATGTGGTGGTCGGGGCCCCTCAGCCTCCGCTTTGGTGGGCGGGGCCGGGTCCCTCGGCCTCCGCTTTGGTGGGCGGGGCCGCTCGGCCTTCGATTTGGTGGGCGGGGCTCCTCGGCCTCCGATTTGGTTGGCGGGGCCCCTCGGCCTCCGATTTGGTTGGCGGGGCCCCTCGGCCTCCGATTTGGTGTGTGCTCTGCCTGGGGCCACTGTGCTCTGCCTGGGGCCCCATATGCTGCCTGGGGCCCCTGTGCTCTGCCTGGGGCCTCATGTTCTGCCTGGGGCCACTGTGTTCTGCCTGGGGCCCCATAAGCTGCCTGGGGCCCCTGTGCTCTGCCTGGGACCACTGTGCTCTGCCTGGGGCCCCATATGCTGCCTGGGGCCCCTGTGCTCTGCCTGGGACCACTGTGCTCTGCCTGGGGCCCCATATGCTGCCTGGGGCCCCTGTGCTCTGCTTGGGGCCCCATATGCTGCCTGGGGCCCCTGTGCCCTGCCTGGGGCCCCTGTGCTCTGCCTGGGGCCCCATATGCTGCCTGGGGCCCCTGTGCTCTGCCTGGGGCCCCTGTGCTCTGCCTGGGGCCCCTGTGCTCTGCCTGGGGCCCCATGTTCTGCCTGGGGCCCCTGTGCTCTGCCTGGGGCCACTGTGCTCTGCCTGGGGCCCCATATACTGCCTGGGGCCCCTGTGCTCTGCCTGGGGCCCCATATGCTGCCTGGGGCCCCTGTGCTCTGCCTGGGGCCCCTGTGCTCTGCCTGGGTGTAGGACACTGGTGACGTCACTTATCTCCGGACATTAGCTCCGGACAAAGCCACGGAAGTTGGCACAAATTGCAGGAAGTAGTATTCTAGGCAATTATATATTAGATAGACGCATAGGTAAATGTATTAATGCGGAAAATGTTATATTTGCATGTAGCAGAACAGTGGGCTCTAAGGCTATGTGCACACATTGCGGATTTTGCTGAGGATCCACATCGGTTTGGCCGCTGCGGATTCGTAGCAGTTTTCCATGCGTTGTACAGTACCATGTAAACGTATGGAAAATTAAATCCGTGGTGCCCATGGTGCGGAAAATACAGCGCGGAAACGATGCGTTGTATTTTCCGCAGCATGTCAATTCTTTGTGCGGATTCCGCAGCGGTTTACACCTGCTCCTCAATAGGAATCCGCAGGTGTAAAAACACAGGTGTAATCCACACAAAAAATGCAGGAATTCTGTGGTAAATCCGCAGGTAATCCGCAGTGCATTTTACCTGCGGATTCTGCAAAAACGGTGCGGAAAAATCCACACACGAATCCGCAACGTGTGCACATAGCCTAAGAGTCAATGATGTTGGCTTGATTCTCCTTCCAAATAACCCCAATAAAACGAGCCTAAAAACAATGCTAACCCTCTGCCCTGCAAAAGTTAATTTTAAATGGGGGGTAGTGTGAGGGAAGAGGGCAACAGGTGTTAACTGGATAAGAGAGGGTGGTGGTGAGTCCTGGCTTGTCACTCTCCATGAGGAGAATCCTTACCCTTTAGACTCCAGTCCAGAGCCTCTTTCCTAGCCAATTCAGACCTCATACTTTGCTCTGATGAGGGGCAATACCCTGAAACACTGTGTGTGCAAATTGAGACGTTAGTTTGGCTTGCATTCTTAGCCATATTGTAAGGCTCGTTACGAGTCGATATTGACTCTTAAGATTGCTGCTTCCAATATGCGTCACTAGAGAGCTACAGTAGTCCTCTTCCTCTCCGAAGAGACAATTTGCATATTTAAAATCTGACTTGTAATATATGAGTATCTGACGTTACAGACCCAAAACCTGAGCCTGCATTACTGAGATATTCTAAGGGCAACTCATCCCTTTGGGATAATTAGTAGGTCTGTAGCATTGTACAAGTGAGATATTGAATAGATAGATATAAAGGAATTTATATTGTATTTGCTTAGAAAAAAAAAGGATCAGTTTTTATAAATAAGCAGCGGCACCATCATCCATGGGCTGTATAAAGTAGCTGACATATAGTAGACGTAGGCTGTAGACTACAGTGTGAATAAAACCATTTTTTCTGATTCCAATCTATTAGATTTGTCAGAAATCGATTTGTAGGACCCGGTCCATTCACCACATCCGTAATCTATGGCTGCTGGACGGGAGCCCTGATATCCGCCCCCTATCTCCCAGCATCATGGCTCCTCTTTTGATTAGCCAGCTTGGTGCAATAGTGCAATAAAGTGGCTTGGGTGGCCATCAGCTAATAAAAGGTTCTAAGAACTCTTGTGTAGTGGCCGTAGATTACTGACGTGACCAATGGAGGGTCCTACGAAAATTGATTTGAACCAACTCTACAACTAATCCTTTAAAAGTAGTTCCCAATGTCTCATTTAAAGGGATATGTAATAGCACTAAGACTAGAAGGGTCAGAGGTCTGGGGCACTTACTGGTGGCAGGTATTACATTTAGGCTCTAGACTAACTGTAATATTATAAATAGAAAATTGTGTAAAATTATCAAGATCATTTTATTCCTGTTCTCAGCCACATTATAACTTGGATTGCACCCCACTGTTCTTTACGTGGCTCCTCATCCTCCAACTGTCCAAAAACACAACAGAAGAAAATAATCTATTATATGGACTAGAATAGCAAAGTTGGAACAGTAATTTGGCATTAATTATCCAAACAAGACCCCAAATGTTAAGGGACAGTAGGCTGACAGAGTTTAATCTGTTCTGTATATAATGTGCAGCCACCATATAATTTCCAGCAGTGATGGCAGGAATGGACATACTGCACTCGATGAGATTTTTTTTCTTACAGGTCACGGACGCTCACAGATTGACAGCAACCATGTAAACTCACCGTCAGTAACTTCCAGCTGGGCTTTTGCCAATATGCTTCCAGCTATTGTCAAGGCTTGGCAAATGTAGTAGCCGGCATCTGAACGTTGGATGTTGGCGATGGTTAGGTCTCCAGTTGGGGACACAGAATATCTACTGTTGGGTTGTGGTTGATTTGGGAAAAGCAGATTCTATTAAAAAAAAAAAAACAAAGAGAAAATTATCCGAGAAAGCAAAGTCTGTTCACTGAACACGACAAACTATAAATGTAATTGAAAACATCAATATTTGTTGGAAAGTAATAACTTGTGTAACAGCATCTGCCGCACTGCATTTGTTCTCATAAGATGAAACATATGTTTATTTGGTGGGAAGATAATTTTACTTGTTCTTGGTTCATTTATTGATCAAGGGAAAATGTTTCATATTAACTGCGCAATTGGAATTAATTATCTAAGTTTCATTTATTAATTTGTAACATAAAATGTGTAATATCGACTTCATCTAATTCTATCTGTCTATCTATCCCGTATCTATCTATCTATCTATCTATCTATCTATCTATCTATCTATCTATCTATCTATCTATCTATCTATCTATCTGTCTGTCTGTATGTATTATCTATCTATCTATCTATCTATCTATCTATCTATCTATCTATCTATCTATCTATCTATCTATCTATCTATCTATCTATCATCTATCTATTATCTATCTATCTCTATCTATATATATGTATGTATTATCTATCTATCTATCTATCTATCTATCTATCTACCTATCTATCCCGTATCTATCTATATCTATCTCTATCTATCTATCTATCTATCTATCTATCTATCTATCTATCTATCTATCTATCTATCCAATATCTTTCTATTAGTGATGAGCGAATTTACTCGTTACCCGAGATTTCTCGAGCATGCTCGGGTGTCCTCCGAGTATTTTTTAGTGCTCGTAGATTTAGTTTTTCTTGCCACAGCTGAATGATTTACATCTGTTAGCCAGCATAAGTACATGTGGGGGTTGCCTGGTTGCTAGGGAATCCCCACATGTAGTCAAGCTGGCTAAGAGATGTAAATCATTCAGCTGTGGCAAGAAAAACTAAATCTCCGAGCTCTAAAAAATACTCGGAGGACCCCCGAGCATGCTCGAGAAATCTCGGGTAACGAGTATATTCGCTCATCACTACTATCTATCTATCTATCTATCTATCTATCTATCTATCTATCTATCTATCTATCTATCTATCTATCACTTATCTATTTATTTTCTATCCATTATCTATTATCTATCTACCTATCATCTATCTATTATCTATCTATTATCTGTTGATCTATTATCAATTATCTATCTATCATCTATATCTTTATTATCTATTTATTATCTATCCATCTGCTACATATCAGGCTATCTATCTAATTTATATCTATTCCAAACAGTTGATGATTTGAAGCATTCACAGACAGCCTCAGACCTCCATGCATTCCTATGAACACTGTATTACACCTCAATATAACCCTGAAATTGTACACCATAAGCCTTAGGCCTAGGACATGTGTTAAATAACTAATAATTTTCTAATTCATTTCCAAAAAATTGATAATCATATGATGCTACGAACAAAAGAGTTCAGCTTCCCCTTACGAGGCTTCACGGTTACATAAGACCAATGGACGAGTATACAATTGAGTATTAACATCATTCAATTACGCTAAATGACTTTAATCCTCCAAATAATGGGATAGGTTAATTAGAAGCTCTTCTCCGTGTAATGAAGTGATGGATGTCCACTTTACAAGATTCACGTGGACCACTACACAGCCACTTACCATAAACATTAACGCATGCTACCAAATGGAAGAAGCCTTCTCAGAGTATCTGCCATCCCAGTATCTGCCCTCACTCCCCCATATTACTGCAAAAAAACGGAACCCACTGGGGACAGGACCCTATAACTATGTCATATATTTTCTTTTAAAGGCTTTGTTTTCTGTCTTACTTTGCGGTTTAATAGGATCACTCTTGAATTGCTTATACCCGGTATTACAGTTCAGTGCAGCTTCGTCTTATCCAAGTGAATGGGACTGAGCCATAATATTATATTACGTACAGGTGCAGTAGAGGAAATATTGATTTTCTACTTTAAAGCCCCAAGTTACCCCTTTAAATGCATCATCACAATCTCTAAGTGGCACAAATAGCGCCAGACATTGACAGTTTCTTCATCAGGACCTTATAGCACATGTACCGGTCTGGACAATGACAGCACCTGCACTAGATCACAGGCAGGAGAAGTAGGTCACTGAAAAAAGAGAGACCTGTCAATCACTGGAAGCAGTGGCCAGTGGGCAGGGAATAGGCTGTGAGAGGCAGTAGAGCTGTAAGGTGCCTTTATTTCACTGTAAGAGGAAGTAAAACACCATTTCCAAAAATGTTGTAATAAGAGGAAAAATGAAAAGAAAATGAGAATTCAATGATTTGGAGAAATCTCTTATAGCCTTATTTTATTCACAGCAGAACACAGGAGATGAACATTGGGCATTTTTCATTAGTTACCACTTACTTTTTCTGCTTTTTCTTCACTCTGTCCCAACTTTATCGAGACATTTTGCTTCCATCAATTTAATTTCTTTCAAATTAAATTCAAAAAAATCCTAAACGTTCACCTTCTGATCAGTGTACTACATTTTGCTCGGAATGACATATGGCTAGGAGAAATTCCCAATTTTACATTTTTGTTTTCTTTACGTTGTACACAGCGTCCCAACTTTTTGGGGTTTGGTGTTATATATGACAATCTACAGTGCTCACAGAAAACCTACCCCATAAAACATGATTTTTTTTATTCAATAAGTACTAAAAAAAACAACGATATATGAATGGAGCAAATTGGCTAAGAGTTTGAGGGTACTTGTCAACAGATTTTTAGCTCCTAAATTAATGTTTTTCATGTAAAGACACTTTAATGCTGATTAAATCGATACCTTTATTTAAGAAGTCTGATTTTAAGTTTTAATTAAAATTTATTGTTGAATTGCTCTGCAAATGAGCTGCAGGTGCAGTGGGCAGACACTGCACTTACAGCTCTGCTGCCTCTCTCCGCCTAATCCCCGCCCAATGCCTGCCTCCTCCTCAAACAAGTGACCTGCCTCTACCACCCAAAATCTAGTGTAAGTGCCGTCACTCCCCGAGGTGCACAGTAAGGTTTTGATGTGGAAGAGTGGTGGTGTCTGGCATGATCTGAATAGTTTGCAGATAGCACCAGACCACGATGGTCTTCTTCGCTCCAGCTGCTCATTCCTGCACTGATTATTCTAATGAATGGGATCATCAGGGTTTGGTGCAATCTGTAAGTCTTCTTCATCAGGACCTTATTGTGCATACAATGCAATGGGAAATGAAGGAGTTTGCACTAGATCTCGGGTCGGAGAAGTAAGTCACTGAAAGACCTGTCAATCACTGATAGGAGGCAGGCAGCGGGTGGGGATGAGGCTGAGAGAGGCAGCAGAGCTGTAGGGGCAGTGCTCACCCACTACACTTGTGGCTCATCTGCATGCAATAAAGGCAATTAATTTCTGCAAAACATAAACCAAGATTTCTAAAACAACAGTATGGATGTAATAAACATTACAACGCCATTATAAAGATGGAGTTTTTTTCACAGGTTCCTTTTAAAATAAGCTACCCTAAGGAAAATAAGCTGTAATACCACTTACAGCTTATGCACAAGGGGGGCGCTGTTGGTTTCTAACCTTCTGCAATCGCTTTAAATTGAATCTTTTTAATACACAGTAGTGTCATTACTTTTTTTAGTTATTGGAGTGACTAATAATAATTTATTGGCCTCATACAAAATGTCCTCCCTTTATTGAGCTAACAAACTTTTAATATATATACATTTTGTAAATTATTAGTAAAGTTGGGGTTTAGTATCTGCACTACACGTTAAACATTTTGCATGTTATACTTACTGACAGATATTTAATATATAGAATCAGTTTTAGGGTCATAAATACAAAAGGCTGATTACTGTCTATGAAGTAGTAGCCATTTCGTCCTCCTTCTATACAGTACATTAAATAGCAGTACAATAAAATCCCCCACCTACTGCGTATAATAGCAGAATAGTAATGGAGAATAGGGCAGTCATCACCGAGATTCATCGTCTTCTGATACCCTCTCCAATTTGTCTCTTTTGCTAGACAATTCTTCATTTTCCCCTACACCAGAGCCATTATGTTGTCTCTCTGGACAAGTTATTAATCTATGACAATCGACAAAATCATATTGATTTTTGGGGGTTTTGATAAAAAATGACATTGCCCCAAATGCTTACAGGAGGTTGTATTTTGAGGTGCGTGATAAACTGTCCTGTTCACTCCTGATCCTGGAGCCATTCTTCATTTCTTTTCAATCATTTATTTATATTTTTTATTTAATGGGAATGATACAATATTTGGGGCTTGCAACCAAATCACCAACTCATCTGGGGAAAAGAGTGGGATTCTTACATGGAAAAGGAATATAAGTATAGACCTTTTCATGGAGGATACACAATTAATGGAAACTGGAGCAGTTGTGAGGAGAATGTGGATAGAGGAGCATTACACGTGGTCCTGCAACTGGATTCCAGACAAAGTTCCAAGAGGCCACTCGACCTTTAAATGTTTTATTCCGGTTTCGGAAAACCCATTTTCTCTGCAGTTTGTTTTTAAATAATTTAATCTCTTCTCCAACATCACTCAGGAAGAGCTTACTCATCTTATCTCCAAATCACATCTCAACACTTGTGCACTTGACCCCATCCCACCACCACACTTATCCCATCCCTAATTCATCTCTTCAACCTAGCATTAACATCTAGTACCTTCACTTCTGCTTTCAAACATGCCACAATCATGCCTATCCTCAAAAAGCCATCCCTCATTCCAACTGATACGTCCAGTTACTGTCCCATATCGTCGCTCCCACTCCCTTCCAAACTTCTTGTGCAGCATGTTTATGCTGAACTTTCACCCCACCTCTCATCTAACTCGCTCTTTGACAACTTAGAATCTGGCTTGTGTCCCCACCATTTCACTGAAACTGCCCTGACCAAAATTACTAACGACTTACAGCCAAAGCCAACAGACAATTATCCATGCTCCTCATTCTAGACCTGTTCTCTGCCTTTGACACATTTGACCAGTGCCTCCTCTTCCTTTGGCATCAAAGATCTTGCCCTAATCTGGATCTCCTCATACCTTTCCAATCGCACATTTAGAGTCTCCCACTCCTAATTACTTCCTTGTCCCCCCTTGTGTTTGTTGGAGTCCCTCAAGGCTCTGTCCTCGGACCCCTACTTTTCTCCATCTATACCCTTGGCCTGCTACAACTCAATGTCCCACCTCTCTGCTGTCCAGAATCCTGGAGTGTCTATCAGCCACATTCTCCTTCTCTCGCTTCCTCAATCTCAATATGGACACTCATTCTCTTTCCTTCATCTCATGTATCTTCCCAACCTGATTTATCAATCACAATAAATGACATCACGTTATCCCCTTGTACTGGAAAACAGCTGCCTTGGACTCCGTCCTGTCCTTCAAACCACACATCCAAGCTCTTGCCACCTCCTGTTGCCTCCAGCTCAAAAATATTTCCAGAGTTCATCCTTTCCTAAACCTTTAACCTACTAAAATGCTTGTATATTTCCTCATCATCCCACTCCTCGACTACTACAACATCCTCCTCTGTGGCCTACCTGCAAACACTCTTGCACCTCTTCAGTTCGTCCTTAAATTTGCTGCCTGTCTAGTTCATCTCTTTTCTCGCTAATTCTCCGCTTCCTACCTTTGCAAATCCCTTCATCGGCTCCCAATTCCCCAGCATATCCAGTTCAAACTAATAACACTGACCTACAAAGCCATCCATAATCTTTCTCCTCCGTACATCTCCAAACTAATCTCCCATTATTTTCCTTCATGTAATCTTCAGTCTTTACAAGACCTCCTTCTCTCCTCCACACTTATTTGTTCCTCACTCAATTGCCTCCAAGTCTTCTCCTGCATTTGCCCATCCTCTGGAATTATGTGCCCCAAAATGTCCGATTATCCACCACATTTGGATCCTTCAGGTGGAACCTGAAAACTCACCTCATCAAGAAAGCTTACAACCTGCAATGATCACGCTACCAATTCAACATCACTGGAGCTACTGCAAACCCCCGACCTACTCCATCATCCTGTAGAATGTAAGCCCGCAAGGGCAGTTTCCATCTCCATCTGCACCAGTCTATCATTGTTAGTTTACTTTAAGTGATATCTTTATTTTGTATGTAACCACTTCTCATGTACAGCACCATGGACTCAATGGTGTCATATAAATACTACTACTACTACTACTACTACTACTACTAATAATAATAAAAAGCTCTCCCATCAAAGTTTTTATCCTCTTACTATATTGCAGTCATCATATTTTATGGCAGTGTGTACTTACAATTGCTCATTTTGCCTTCTAATTCTTTTCTTTCATCTGCTTTATGTAAAGTCAAGAAATCTCTTGTCCCTGTATAAATCATTCCCCTCTTCAGCTCCTGACACATCTACTCCCTCCTCCCCCTGATAGGGACTTTTGCAGTGACTCATGACTCATACAAAGAAAATTGACTTCCTGTTTCTACATAGAGCTAAGAAGGATTCAGCTAGTTAGTTGTTAATCGCGTGATGTTACAAAGTGGAAAAGAGAATTAGCTGGGTAGAAAGACAAAGTGAGCAATTGTAAGTGCACAGTGCTGTATAATATGATGACTGCAAAATATCAAGAGGATAAAAAAATTGATGAGAGGAGGGCTTTTTTTAACTACCACTAGTAATTGCAAGTTATGACATTTATTAGCTACAACCCTTAAGAACAATCTAATTGATAGCAGGAAACAGCTTTTAGGATCACAGTAAGCTCCTAGCCTAACCTATTGGGCTTCTATGCAGCTGCACAGGTTGCACCAATGTCATGTCTTTCCCGTTCTTCTGGCTTTACAGTCCACCTTCTAAAAATTTTTCACATCAAGAATATTTCCATTGTTCCCTTCATCTGCCAAACGAAAGCCAAATATGTATAGTGGCTGTCTGGTTTCACCAAATCCACCATTAGTCTAACATGCATAATGTTTTTGCCCTCCTTAAGACTCATGGTGAGGGGAGCAGTGTACAATATTGACCAAATCGGTGAAGACACTCTCCTTACCTGACTTCCTTCCTTTTGCCAGAAGACAGCAGGCTGAGGATTTCCTTTCGTTTCACAAGGGAAAGTCACAGTCCGTCCCTGAGCTACGATCTGATCGCGCGGTCTCACCACAAATTGAGGAGGTGCTGCGGATATAGAAAATGATCCAGTTGGGAAAAATTCTTGACTTGAAGATACAAATGTACATGATCTACATAAATGCAAGGTTTCCTACTGGCCTTTAGCTTTTTGAGCAGAGTTGCATTAAACTTCTTTTCTGCCATCCCTTAAAGTTTGGAGTAATTTGTCCAGCCATGTAAAGGTTTGCCCATTATTGCCAAAATGGTAAAAGACCACATATATTCTTCATCACATAGAATTTCTTGCCATCAGATACCTAATGATCAGGGTTTGTCCCATGGTTTTGTGGTTTGACATGAGACTGCAGGTCAACCTATTGATGCACAAAAATGCACCCTTATAGAGATAAAGGGATATTCCCATGAAGATCCCATCCCAATGTCTAGCAGGTGTAATATTAATAACATTAGCGAATACCTCCATTTAGAAATGTAGCATAGTTCTTCTGATTCACTATGTCGCTTACCCCATGTGCAGGGCATTGCGGTAGTATCTATGGTTATGACCAATAACAGCTAACTGTTGTACCCATGGATACCGAAGCTACGGCAATGCCCTGCACATGAGGTAAGAGAATCAGAAGAAGTACACAACATTTCTAATTGGAGGTATTTGCTAATATTATTACACCTACCACATATAAGGATAGGATCTTGGAGATCGAAATACCCATTTAAATCTTAAATTTGCTCTCTGTGTATAATTTCTCAGTATATCACTGTGATATCGATGCTTTTAGTCCATAGTTTATTGATAGGTAGGAAATTAATAAAACCCACAAATGGTGACCATCATCCCTGATTTCACCCCACCACACCATTATAAGTCTATAAAGGCAACGCTGGACAAATTGCCTTCCATGGTCTGGTATCCCGGCTCCCTTGCTACATTCGGTTAGCACAGGCTTCAATCAATGTCATGCATAAGCACTGTTATGCTAATACCCGCAGGGTGAGTGGGACGATATGGAAATCAGCATGTACAACATGAATAAAAAGCATAGGCCATGTGTGAGGTGGGCTTTCAAATGTGCGGATGAAAGACCTCAAGGTTAATCACCTCATTTTTAGAGCCGCTACAATAGCACTGAGTCTGGATAAAACGCCAGATAATGAAGAAGCATTTGGAAGTATTATTAGACTAAAGGAGTGGAATGCAAATGATCTCCATCGCTTTCTCTTTTTTGCCTTTTCACTTTTTCTACTTAACGAACTTTATACATATTGCTGCTTTTATGACCTTAAGGGATCCCTGTAAAATGAAATATTTAATGTGCGGCAATCACAGGCTTTGTTCTTGAAAGAGAGATGCCACTAGCAATAGATAACGTTAGCCTACTGGCCAGCCTCTCAGAATGGCCCAATATCAAGATCAGGTTTTTACCTATTTTTTTATTCTATTTTATATTTATCCAAAATAAGGATTTTTTTTCAGGATGTTTTCAAAACCATCATTAAGGGGGCGCTGTATGCTATAGCTAAATTTAAATTTACAGACAGGTGTAATAGTCACATTTTATTACACGACTGCAAACAGCTTTAATACTGTCACATTTCATTTAGGACTACAAGGCCTGGACTTTTCTGCTTCTCCAAATCCAGATTTAAAGCAGAACTCTAAAGAGGTCTCAGTTGGGTTCAGTAGGACCATGGAGGTCCAGGGCTTGTGCCACCATCAGGGGTGTTCAAAACCAGCCATCTAGTGATTGTGGGACAGATTCTTGTCTCTTATGGTCAAATAATTGATTGTTCTAGAAATGTATTTACAAATATATACTTTAGGTGCTTTGATGAACCTCCTACATTTTTTCCTTATATATTGGGTTTTTTGATTGCAAATTCACAGGGAACTGGGGGATGGGAGCCAGGATTTCTCCCAGGCCAGCAAATATATGTCCATTGTGCTCTGGTCACACGAGGCTCGAAAGAAATACACATATAAACTGTATATATATATATATATATATATATATATATATATATATATATATATATATATATATATATATATATATATATACATATATATGAAGGCAAAAGGGGTCCAACCCGTTACTAGCATGGTGTACCTAATAAAGTGGCCGGTGAGTGTATATATATATATATATTGCCTAAAATTGAAAGGGAGTGTGTCATCTTTAACTTTACATTGACTTTAGGCCTTTTTAGAGATTGTTTTATCTTCAACTTGCTTAACTGTTCACAATAACAGTAATTTCTACCAGGGGTGCCCAAACATTTTACATGACACAGTGTACATATCCCCCCCCCCCCCCTCAAAAAAAAAGAAAAAAGAAAGACATCTGAATGAGGCCCATTATTAAGACAGGGCATGCAACACTACTTGATTGCATTTATCCAGTTTATTGGTCAAAAAAAAAAAATATATATATATGTATATATATATATATATATATATATATATATATATATATATATATACTAGATGGTTGCCCGATTCTAACGCATCGGGTATTCTAGAATATGTATGTCCACGTAGTATATTGCCCAGCCACGTAGTATATTGCCCAGCCACGTAGTAGATTGCTCAGCCACGTAGTATATTGCCCAGCCACGTAGTATATTGTCCAGCCACGTAGTAGATTGCCCAGTTACATTGTATATTGCCCAGTGACATAGTATACAGCACAGAGCCACGTAGTATATTGCACAGCCCATGTAGTATATTGCCCAGCCACGTATGACACAGGTTAAAAAAATAAAAAATAAACATATACTTACCTTCCGCAGGCGCGTTGTAGCTCTGTCGCCGTTGCCTGTGTGGGGTGCAGGCGGCATCTTCCGGTCCCAGGGTGTGATGACGTCTCGGTCACGTGACCGTGTCGCGGTCAGATGACCGTGACGTCACGGCAGGTCCTTTCCGCGCAGGCGCACAGGACTTGTGATGACGTTGCAGTCACATGACCGTGACATCATGGCAGGTCCTTCTGCCAGACCATCCGTGCGACCGGAACGTGCCGGTTGCATTGCGAGGAGCGGGAAAGGCGGTGTAGATGAGTATATAATCATTTTTTTTTTTAAATTATTTTTAACATTAGATGTTTTTACTACTGGTGCTGCATAGGCTGCATCAATAGTAAAAAACTTGGTCACACAGGATTAATAGCAGCAGTAACGGAGTGCGTTACCCGCGGCATAACGCGGTCCGTTACCACCGGCATTAACCCTGTGTGAGCGGTGAGCGGAGGGGTGTATGCAGGCGCCGGGCAGTGAGTGCGGGGAGTAAAGAGCGGCCATTTTTTTCCGGACTGTGCGCGTCGCTGATTGGTCGCGGCAGCCATGACAGGCAGCTGGCGAGACCAATCAGCGAACGAATAACCGTTACAGACAGAAGGACAGACGGAAGTGACCCTTAGACAATTATATAGTAGATATATATATATATATATATATATATATATATATATATATATATATATATATATACACAGTGGGGCAAAAAAGTATTTAGTCATTCAGCAATAGTGCAAGTTCTACCACTTAAAAAGATGAGAGGCGTCTGTAATTTACATCATAGGTAGACCTCAACCATGGGAGACAAACTGAGAAAAAAAAATCCAGAAAATCACATTGTCTGTTTTTTTATCATTTTATTTGCATATTATGGTGGAAAATAAGTATTTGGTCAGAAACAAAATTTCATCTCAATACTTTGTAATATATCCTTTGTTGGCAATGACAGAGGTCAAACGTTTTCTGTAAGTTTTCACAAGGTTGCCACACACTGTTGTTGGTATGTTGGCCCATTCCTCCATGCAGATCTCCTCTAGAGCAGTGATGTTTTTGGCTTTTCGCTTGGCAACACGGACTTTCAACTCCCTCCAAAGGTTTTCTATAGGGTTGAGATCTGGAGACTGGCTAGGCCACTCCAGGACCTTGAAATGCTTCTTACGAAGCAACTCCTTCGTTGCCCTGGCGGTGTGCTTTGGATCCTTGTCATGTTGAAAGACCCAGCCACGTTTCATCTTCAATTCCCTTGCTGATGGAAGGAGGTTTGCACTCAAAATCTCACGATACATGGCCCCATTCATTCTTTCATGTACCCGGATCAGTCGTCCTGGCCCCTTTGCAGAGAAACAGCCCCAAAGCATGATGTTTCCACCACCATGCTTTACAGTAGGTATGGTGTTTGATGGATGCAACTCAGTATTCTTTTTCCTCCAAACACGACAAGTTGTGTTTCTACCAAACAGTTCCAGTTTGGTTTCATCAGACCATAGGACATTCTCCCAAAACTCCTCTGAATCATCCAAATGCTCTCTAGCAAACTTCAGACGGGCCCGGACATGTACTGGCTTAAGGAGTGGGACATGGTGGCGTAGTGTGTTACTTATGGTAGGCCTTGTTACATTGGTCCCAGCTCTCTGCAGTTCATTCACTAGGTCCCCCCGCGTGGTTCTGGGATTTTTGCTCACCGTTCTTGTGATCATTCTGACCCCACGGGGTGGGATTTTGCGTGGAACCCCAGATCGAGGGAGATTATCAGTGGTCTTGTATGTCTTCCATTTTCTAATTATTGCTCCCACTGTTGATTTCTTCTCTCCAAGCTGGTTGGCTATTGCAGATTCAGTCTTCCCAGCCTGGTGCAGGGCTACAATTTTGTTTCTGGTGTCCTTTGACAGCTCTTTGGTCTTCACCATAGTGGAGTTTGGAGTCAGACTGTTTGAGGGTGTGCACAGGTGTCTTTTTATACTGATAACAAGTTTAAACAGGTGCCATTACTACAGGTAATGAGTGGAGGAAAGAGGAGACTCTTAAATAACAAGTTACAGGTCTGTGAGAGCCAGAAATCTTGATTGTTTGTTTCTGACCAAATACTTATTTTCCACCATAATATGCAAATAAAATGTTAAAAAAACAGACAATGTGATTTTCTGGATTTTTTTTGTCTCAGTTTGTCTCCCATAGTTGAGGTCTACCTATGATGTAAATTACAGACGCCTCTCATCTTTTTAAGTGGTGGAACTTGCACTATTGCTGACTGACTAAATACTTTTTTGCCCCACTGTATATGTGTGTGTGTGTGTGTGTAAAAAAAATAGTGAAAATAGACTAGATAGATTCAAGCAGATAGTGTTGCATGACCTGGCGAGATGGCACAATACAAGATAATTCAAGAAAAAAAAAAAATTAATACTCATTAAACAGTAAAATATGTCAGCACTCAAATGACACAAAGGCGACATCCGAGTCATATCTGTTTTTTTAATGGATCAATTCACTTTAGTTAGATCCACAAATTCGATAAAAAAATAGATGTCTCTGTCTTTTTTTTTTTTTTTTGTAACATATAGTGGGCCGAGGAATAGAATGGACATGTGAACAGCTTCATAATCTATTATGGGTAAGTGTTCAATCTATGAAAGACACAGATAGAGCATTCATGTGAAAATTGGGTGTCTAAAAAAGGACAACAATGTTAAGGTAGAATCGATATTACAATAATGTTACTGCTATCCATATGGCCTATTAGGATACAGGGATATCATATAGAGAAGCATCTGCTCTGGGACAGTTCTTCTGATCACTCATAAATAGATAGAGTTTTCCTCCCAAGCAACCCCTTTATGACCCCTTTACGGAATTACAATGTATCTTTTATTGCTAATATTTGGTGTATATTTGAGATTTACCACCCAATTATGAATTTCTACTTAATACTATTATTCATTTTTAGATTTATTTTCCTTTGTTTTTGCTACTTTTTAAGTTTTTTTTTATCCTAACAAAAAAAGCATTTACCGTACTTTACCTTGTTCTGATACAATAACAGCATTTCTGAAATGACAAAGCTCTTAGCCTAGTAGGGAACCATCTAATAGAAAGACTCGCTATTTGACGAGCCTTTCACAACATGTATATGTTTTGTCATGTCTGATAAATATTTTAGGAGAAGTAAATAATATATCACCATTATTAATGTATTAAACAGGGCGCTACACGCGGCTCTACAAAAGGTTTTCTGCTTTGGTGAAAATTTGTCACTGTCAGAAGCATAAAGTGATGGATTGGCAACCTGACCTTATACAAAAGAGAATTAAAATAGTGTCTGTCAACATGTGAGGCGGACGTGATAATCAATAACCAAGCATGGGACAGTTATTAGGAGCCTTAAAAAGCCTCGTTACAATCTCTTAATCCATTTATCTTTCAAAAGGATAAACATTGTAAGAAAAATGTGATCAGGCGGATGTAGCGCGATACATCCCTAGTTAGCAGCAGACATGCAGATGAGTTTACATAGAAGGGGACATGAATTGCAGACCCTTCTTATATGTTCTCTTAGGGCATTTGTGGGTAATAGAGGTGGCCTCACCCGAAGGACCTTTCTCAATTAGAGCCAAGAGATTGTAGGATTGTAGAGCGCTCTCGTTAATCTGTGAACACAATGGACATGTATTGCTTTAAATGGGTCAGCGCTCCAAACTGCAGGTGAAATCAGTTGGTACAAGCTTTATTGATCCATGGCAGACTCGGCACCATAGGGGATTTTATGTATACCAGTGTGTTGGACCTGAGCCTTTCATCAGACAGAGCAGAGTATGCCCAGGGCAGCACAGTGGGGGGTGAGCCGTAGGTTACATTATGAGAATTTATACGGAGAGTCCCCCTTGCTGTCTTCTGGAACATGAAATCTGAACTCAGCTGGACTATCCTTTATGACTAACCTGACAGTCTGCACACTGAAAATGGCCACATCTACTTGCATCCGATAAGGGGTATCATGACAGAGTCACAACTTGAAACTCCAGGGCACTAATGTACAGTTTTTTTATCCTCACAGTGAACATGTGCCATTTATATCACTGGTATCTGTGTATGATAGAGGAGCCTGCACCCGAGGCTTGAGACCACCAGGATTTGTAGAAATATTTATACAGCCGTATTATTTAAGCACATTATAGCAGTATTATTTAGATATTGTATAATAGTATTAGATAAACATTGAAAAGCAATATTATTTCAACACTGTACATCAGTACCATATAAACAGTATTTAAGATGTACAGCAGTATTGTATAACCATAGTATAATAGTAATGTTTAGATATTGTAAAGTAATATTATTTAGACACGGTATAGTAGTATTACTAACACATTGTAATCCAATGTTACTTATATATTGTTTAGGACTACAATTAGACATTGTATAGTAGTGATATTTAGAAATTAGTACTACTGGATAGTTTTATTTAGACATTGTATAGTTGTATTACTTAGACATTGTACAACAAGGTAATTTAGATACTGTACAGCAGTAATGTTTAGACACTGTGTAGCAGTATTATTTAGACACTGTGTAGCAGTATTATTTAGACACTGAAGCAGTATTATTTAGACACTGTGTAGCATTATTTAGACACTGTGTAGCATTATTTAGACACTGTGTAGCAGTATTATTTAGACACTGTGTAGCAGTATTATTTAGACACTGAAGCAGTATTATTTAGACACTGTGTAGCATTATTTAGATACCGTGTATCAGTATTATTTAGACACTGTGAAGCAGTATTATTTAGACACTGTGTAGCATTATTTAGACACTGTGTAGCAGTATTATTTAGACACTGTGTAGCAGTATTATTTAGACACTGTAGCAGTATTATTTAGACTCTGTGTAGCAGTATTATTTAGATACCGTGTAGCAGTATTCTTTAGACACTGTGTAGCAGTATTCTTTAGACACTGTGTAGCAGTATTATTTAGTCACTGTGTAGCAGTATTCTTTAGACACTGTGTAGCAGTATTATTTAGACACTGCAGCAGTATTATTAAGACACTGAGTAGCATTATTTAGACACTGTAGCTGTATTATTTATTCACTGTGTAGCAGTCTTATTTAGACACCGCATAGCAGTATTATTTAGACACTGTGTAGCAGTATTATTTAGACACTGTGTAGCAGTATTATTTATGCACTGTGTAGCAGTATTATTTATTATTTATTTATTCAGTTACTTCATGTATGTTGCTGTTCGTTCATTGCATGCTGCTCTCCATTATACACTATGGCATATTGTTGATAATAATTCACTACATGTGATTTTTTTTAGAGTATATGGTGGTGGTAATAGCTCTGTGTAACATTGGTATTTAGGCAACTGTATGAAAGTGTTATTTAGCACATGCCATCATTATTTGGGATGTAAAGTACATGGTACTAGAAATCAGATTCTATATGTTATGGTTACTGATTCACATTGTAAAACATAAGGAGAGGGCACCAATAGTGATACCACACAAGACATCATCCGTTATCAGACCAGCCCTGATGAAACCATAGCACAACTATTACTAGACCCGTAGATTTTATATGGAGAATTAGATTATGCAGTGAAATATCATCATTATACTTGCGGATGTAGCAGTTACCAACATAACGATGTGTTATTTGCGTATTGTTGCTGTTCTCATTTGCTTAGAATGAACGGTGAGCTATGCGGTCAACCTGGCGAGCATGGCCATCTAGTTGGTGGCTGCTACCTCTGTACATATTCTGATTTATTACATCAGGTCTCATCCTTTCACAGTTTCTGATCGGAAACAAACCAGAGGATGACTTTTTTTGTTTTTCAAAATGATTGGAAAACTCTTTTTTATGCTTTCGGGTCATATTAGAAATTTGCATCTGTTGTTTGCAATGGAGTGTCCATTTCCATCTGAGTATACAGAACTTAGATTTATCATCCAAAGTTTTCCTTATACTAGATGAAATATTTAATTCATAGTGGAACATATGTGCCTGGGGCTGAAGGGCTTAAAACAAATACATTTTCCAAAGCCCTTTTCCAGTCATATTTTATTCAGAAAGGCAAACGATTCCACTGCCGACCTTTGGACAGGATGCTTAATTGCAAAATCCTTTCAACGTAGACATTAATGACAATGTTTTCTTAGGCTGCATCCATAGGGGAACTCTTTTCTCCTTTAGCATGGTTTAATAAGCAGTAAAGAAATTTCATAAAGTTTCATTTTTCTATACGAAGGGTTCATGGTGAAGTGGATCTTCCCCCAACTTCTGACAGTTTAATACGCAACTCTTCGTGGTTAAAGGGAACCTATCACCCCGTTTTTTTCGGTATGAGATAAAAATACTGTTAAATATGGCCTGAGCTGTGCATTACAATAGTGTAGTTTGTGGACCCCGATTCCCCACCTATGCTGCCGAAATACGTTACCAAAGTAGTCATTTTCGCCTGTCAATCAGGCTGGTCAGGTCGGATGGGCGTGGCTTCTTCCCCCAGATATTGCGTAGTTTTCCGTTGGTGGCGTAGTGGTGTGCGCATGTCCAACGTCCCCAATCCTGCACGGGGGGATGAAAATAGCAGCGATGTCCGTTATTCCAGTGGTGGTCGGTGGGCGCGGCCATCTTCCTTTGGCCGCGCGTGCGCAGAAGCGGCGCTCTGCTGGCCGCGGCTTCAGGAAAATGGCCGCCGCGATCTCCATCTGCGCACGCGCGGCATCCCGCGGCCATTTTCCTGAAGCCGCGGCCAGCAAAGCGCCGCTTCTGCGCACGCGCGGCCAAAGGAAGATGGCCGCGCCCACCGACCACCAATGGAATAACGGACATCGCTGCTATTTTCACCCCCCCGTGCAGGATTGGGGACCTTGGACATGCGCACACCACTACGCCACCAACGGAAAACTACGCAATATCTGGGGGAAGAAGCCACGCCCATCCGACCTGACCAGCCTGATTGACAGGCGAAAATGACTACTTTGGTAACGTATTTCGGCAGCATAGGTGGGGAATCGGGGTCCACAAACTACACTATTGTAATGCACAGCTCAGGCCCTATTTAACAGTATTTTTATCTCATACCGAAAAAAACGGGGTGATAGGTTCCCTTTAAAGATGATTGTCAAAATATCTACAAAAATCACTGAATGTTAAGGACTTGTTGTACGTGACGTAACCGCTGTTTATTCGGACACATTCCACATTACAGGGAAATGCCAATGAAAAAAGTAATTTCCCATTGTAATTATTTATGTGTATTCTTTAGACCAATCATGCCCAAGGCAAAGCTGAAGGCAGCTCCGTAGGCAGGGTTGCACTGTCTTCTCCTTCATAACATCTTGGCTGGATTACTCACATATATTCTGCCCAATCATAAAGAAAACAAGAACTGGAATCTGATGGCTTCATTGTTCTCTCTCACCAGCAAAAACTGGCTCTTCGCTCTGCTATTTCTGGCACAAGAGGAAATAAGCAAGAAGAAATTCAGCTTTCTATCTCCCCGCTACCCCATACACATGAACTTTCAGATCAGCTGAACATTTACATATTTCAAAGAGTAGAGAGGAGAAAGTCTCTGCCAGAAACTTTTTAATCGAGGTTTATCTCCCAAAGAACCAATGGACCAGGTGCTAAACTTCATGACTCTCCAGACAGATAATCCCAAGGAAGAGCCAGGAACTCACCATACACATTAGACTGTTGGCCAATCCATTTTGGCTGATCTCACCAAATTTGAGGAGATTAGCCAATCATCTAATAGGCATGAGGGTCTTCCAACTCTCTCCCGCACAAGTTAAGGATCAGGCAGCTGGAATTCTATTGCCTAATCCTTTGGTTGAGGAGATGGGAATAAATTCTGCCAGACATTTCTGGCAGCAGCTCTTTCATAGAGAACACAGGAATAGTGTTGAGCATTCCGATACTGCAAATATCGGGTATTGGCCGATATTCGCTGTATCGGAATTCCGATACTGAGTTCCGATATTTTTGTGATATCGGAAATCGGAATCGGAAGTTCCTTTAAGTTCCCAGGCATGTGCGGTGCGTATGGTTCCCAGGGTCTGGAGGAGAGGAGACTCTCCTTCAGGCCCTGGGATCCATATTCATGTAAAAAATAAAGAATAAAAAAAAAAATATGGATATACTCACCCTTCCGATGGACCCGGACCTCAGCCGTGCAACCGGCAGCCTCCGTTCCTAAGAATGCAGTGAGTGTAGGACCTGCGATGACGTCGCGGCTTGTGATTGGTCGCGTGAGCGGTCACACGACCAATCACAAGCCGCGACGTCATCGAAGGTCCTTCACTCTGCATTCTTAGGAACAGAGGCAGACGCTTGCAGCGGTGACAGCCAGGGCTTGTCCGAGGGTGAGTATTTCCATATTTTTTATTTTTATTCTTTATTTTTTACATTAATATGGATCCCAGGGCCTGAAGGAGAGTTTCCTCTCCTTCAGACCCTGGGAACCATCCAGGATCACTTCCGATATTTGTGTCCCATTGACTTGTATTGGTATCAGGTATCGGTATCGGCGATATCCGATATTTTTTGGATATCGGCCGATCCAATCCGATACTGATACTTTCAAATATCGGAAGGTATCGCTCAACACTACACAGGAATGCTCAGTTGACCTGAGTGTTATGTTCCTATATATGTTAGGGGTCGAGTTCCCGCCTCTGCACAGGGTGAATCTCGGGCCATCTCCGTTGCAGTCTCCCATTCTTCTCCTGCCACAGTGGAGCCTGCTCAGCGGAGATGTTGGTCCCAGCATCTCGCTCAGTCTGACTCTGTACAAAGAGTTACTGCTGCCTTTCCTGCTTCTGCCATTGAAGTCAGTGCTGGGCAGCGGCGAGCAGACGCTTCTGGGACTAAGTCCTGCTTTTCTCGTTCTGAGCATGCCCAGAGTAAGATCTCTTAGTGGAGATCGAGGGTCACATGGTCAGATACTGCAGCTAAGTCCATTGGTCTTTTCAGGAAGGTCCTGTAGGTGCTAGGACTAAGTCCTGCTTGGCACACACTGAGCATGCCCAGGGCAAGATCTCTCAGTGGAGATTTAGGGTCACATGCTCAGGTATGGCAGCCTCTCATTGGTCCTTCTAGGAAGGTCTTTTACTTGCTGCAGCTATATAAGGCTTGCATGGCCACACGGCCATGCGCTAGTATTGCTTTCATTTTTGTACTTTGCGCCAGTGTGGTCTTGTATGAGTGTGTTCAGGGACCCGGCTGAAATAAGCCCCTAGAATGCTGGCACCTCCGGCGAAGAGTTTGTGTTTGTATGTATTCAGGGACCTGGCTGAAATAAGCCCCTAGAATGCTGGCACCTCTGGCGAGGAGTTTTGTGTGCATGCGTGACCACTAACTGCTCTCTGTTTGGGCAGTTAGCCTGTGCCTCTGTGAAGTCTAACAGGGCACAGTGCTTTGCTTTCACAGCTACTCATTGAATTAACTGAGTTAGTCCATACTGCCATATAGTGCCACCGTTTGCTAGCAGCAGGTACTCCTGCACGGTGGACCCCGGGCTGCGAACGCACCAATATCAATAAAAACATCTCTATTTACTCGGTGCGTTCCGCTAGCCTTAGAAGAATACTAGCGCCAGGGTCTGACTAGTAAATGGCGGACATTCAGCAATCCTTGCGATATATCCAGCAGCTGGAGGGTAGGTTGGTGGCTCTCGAGAGCTCAACCTCAGCTGTGGATGTTACCGCAGTTGCTGTACAGGCTGCTAGCATGGCTGCAGCAACCTTGTCCACTGCCACCCCTGTTCCGACATTATCTCACCTCTCGCTGGCAGAAAAATTTTCTGGAGATAGCAAATCTTGTAGGGGATTCGTGACTCGGTGCTCTCTTCACCTCAAGCTCCTGGCTGCACGTTTTCCCACAGAGCGGGCTAAGGTGGGATTTATTGTGTCTCTCTTGTCGGACAGGGCGTTGGAATGGCTACGCTGCTGTGGGAACGTGGCGATCATGTGGTGCAGAGTGCTCCGCTGTTCCTGAGCACTCTGAAACAGGTCTTTTTAGGACCTCAAGTCACCCATGACACGGTGCTCCAACTGCTGGCATTAACTCAGGGTGAGTTCTTGGTCAGCCATTTTGCCGTCCGCTTTTGTACTTTAGCTTCTGAGCTGGATTGGTCGGATAAAGCCCTTATCCCCACATTTTGGAGGGGCCTGGCTGATCACGTTAAGGACGCTCTGGCCACTAGGGAGATTCCTGCCACACTGGAGGGGTTAATAACTGTCTCTACTCGAATTGACCTCCGTTTTAACGAGCGGAGGTTAGAGCGAGCCCAGTGTAGGCAGAGGTTTCAGCTGGCTCCCACCTTCGCCAAACCTCTGGAATCTCCGGTCCTGGTTCCTGAGTCACATGAGGCCATGGAAGTGTCACGAGCGGGATCTAAGTTCCAGACCTCTTGTGCATTCAAGGTCTGTCATGTTTGCCAGCAGTCAGGACATCTTGCCAACAGATGTCCCCAGCGGTCGAGGAAACGTCAGCGTCTAGTGGTAGTAGGTGGAGGTACACTAGACACGGCGACGTTTGCCTCCAAATTGTCCTTTAAGGGGACAATTATTATAGGCTCATCCTCCCACTCGGTAGAGCTCTGCGTGGATTCTGGTGCGGAGGGCAATTTTATGTCTTCTGCCTTCGCCCAATGTCACGCAATACCCCTGCTTATGCTAGCTCAACCAGTAACGGTACGAGTGGTGAATGGGTCAACACTGCCCTCACAGAAAACACACCAGACCATCCCTCTTACTCTGTCCATGTTGCCATCCCATCAGGAGATTATATCTCTGCGCGTCATTCCTGAGAGAATTGATGAGGTCCTGTTGGGGATACCTTGGCTACGGTACCACTCTCCTCATATCGAGTGGTCCTCAGGCAGAATTCTGGGATGGGGTGAATCTTGTGGGGGTAGGTGTCAGAGGGAGTGCGTTCAGGTTGCGACTACAGAGGTGCCCGCAGATCTATCCTCTCTCCCCAAGCAATATTGGTCTTATGCAGACGTGTTCTCCAAAAAGGCGGCGGAGACCCTTCCGCCCCATCGCCTCTATGACTGTCCTATTGATCTCTTGCCTGGTGCTGAGCCTCCCCGGGGTCGAGTTTATCCGTTATCTCTCCCAGAGACAGAGGCAATGTCTCAGTACATTCAAGAGAATCTGGCAAGAGGGTTCATCAGGAAGTCAGTGTCACCTGCTGGGGCTGAGCTCTTCTTCGTGCAGAAGAAGAATGGGGAACTGCGTCCATGCATAGACTACAGGAGTCTTAGCGCCATCACCGTTACGAATAAGTATCCTTTGCCCTTGATATCTGAGCTCTTCGATAGGCTTCAGGGAGCAAGGGTGTTTACTAAACTAGATCTGCGGGGTGCTTACAACCTGATTCGCATCCGTGAGGGGGACGAAGGAAGATGGCTTTTAACACCAGGGATGGGCACTATGAATATCTGGTGATGCCCTTCAGGCTCTGTAATGCCCCAGCCGTTTTCCAAGACTTTGTGAACGACATCTTCCGGGATATGCTCACCACCTCGGTTGTAGTCTATCTGGATGATATTCTCATTTACTCTCCAGATATTGACTCCCACCGGAGAGATGTTTGCAAAGTCTTTGACCTCCTATGGGCAAACTCCCTCTATGCCAAGTTGGAGAAGTGTATGTTCGAGCAGGAGTCCTTACCTTTCCTAGGCTATATCATCTCTGCCCAGGGATTGGCTATGGATCCTGCCAAACTACAGGCTGTGATGGACTGGCAGGAACCCCATTCTCTTAAAGCGGTGAAGCGCTTTATGGGGTTCATTAATTATTATCGCCAGTTCATTCCGCACTTCTCAACTTTGGTAGCCCCTTTGGTTGCCCTCACCAAGAAGGGGGCAAATCCCAAATTGTGGTCTGAGGAGGTCTCCAAGGCCTTTAACTCCATAAAGTCACACTTCGCTAGCGCTCCCATCCTACATCGCCCCGATGTAGATAAGCCATTTATCATGGAGGTGGATGCCTCATCTGTTGGTGCTCGAGCAGTCCTCTTCCAAAAGGATGCTCAAGGTCGGAAGCATCCTTGCTTCTTCTTTTCTAAGACCTTCTCACCAGCAGAGAGGAATTATTCCATCGGGGACAGGGAGTTGCTAGCCATGAAGTTGGCTTTCACGGAGTGGAGACATCTCTTGGAAGGAGCTCGTTTTCCCTTCCAAGGCTTCACAGATCATAAAAATTTGGTGTACCTGCAGACAGCCCAGTGGTTAAATTCTCACCAGGCCAGATGGTCCTTGTTCTTCTCCCAGTTTTATTTCACCCTCCATTTTCTTTCTGGGGAGAAGAACATTCGTGCCGATGCTCTCTCTCGCTCTGTTGTGTCATCTGTGGAGGAGGAAGAGGAGCCTCGGCTTATTGTCCCCACCGAGAGCCTGAGAACTGTGGCCCCGGTTTCGCTAGAGTCTGTGCCTCCGGGCAAGACTTTTGTACCATCCAGTTTGCGACCGAAGGTTCTCTCTTGGGCACACTCGTCCAGGGTGTGTGGATATTTTGGTTCCAAAAGGACATCTGAGTTACTGGCGAGGACATACTGGTGGCCGCATATGGCTCGTGATGTCGCAGACTATGTTCGGGCGTGTGTCTCTTGCACCAAGAACAAGTCCCCTCGGCAATGGACAGCTGGGTTGCTTTACCCTCTGCCGGTGGCGGACAGGCCCTGGGAGATGGTCGGGATGTACTTTGTGGTGGGCTTACCCAAGTCTCGTAGTTGCACCATTATCTGGGTGATCACCGACCATTTTTCCAAAATGGTTCATTTGGTGCCTCTTCCACGGCTACCTTCTGCACGGGCTCTGGCAGCCTTGTTCATCAAGCATATATTTCACTTACATGGTATGCCGGACAAGATTGTCAGTGACCGGGGTCCCCAGTTTGCGTCTCGATTCTGGAGGGAGCTTTGTCGTCTACTCAGTATTGAGTTAAATCTCTCCTCGGTTTATCATCCTTAGACGAATGGGTTGGTTGAGAGAGCCAATCAGACTCTGGTCACTTATTTACGACATTTTGTTTCTGCCAGGCAGGATGACTGGGCATCCTTGTTACTGTGGGCAGAGTTTGCCCTTAACATCGCTGTAGCCGACTCCACCGGTCAGACTCCTTTCCTCCTTAATTACGGCCAGCATCCGCGGGTTCCTGTGCCTATGCCCGGGTCCTCTGCTGACTCCAGAGTGGCAGACTGGGCAGTGGAGGCATGAGACATTTGGGACCGCACTCAGGATGCCATCCGGGCCTCCAAGGAGAGAATGAGATCCTCCGCCGATGCACATCGGCACCCTGCCCCGACCTTTGCTCCTGGCGACTTAGTGTGGCTCTCCGCTTGTAACATCAGGCTGTGTGTTGAGTCCACTAAGTTTGCTCCTCGCTACTTGGGTCCCTTCAAGGTCCTCGAACAGGTTAATCCTGTGGTCTACCGTCTAGCCCTTCCTCCACGCCTAGGTATCACCGACACCTTTCATGTGTCCCTCCTTAAGCCCGTATACATGTCCCGGTTTTCTGAGTCATCTGCCGGGACATCGGGTTCGTCTACGGATGATCAAGAGGTGAACGCTATTTTGGAGTGCAAGGTGGTTCATGGCAAAAAATTTTATTTGGTGGACTGGAAGGGTTACAGTTCTGAGGATAGGTCCTGGGAGCCTGCTGAGCACATTCAGGCTCTGCAGCTCATTGCTGCCTTTGAACGTAGCGAGGCTCAAGGGGAGGGGGGCCCTAGGAGGGGGGGTAATGTTAGGGGTCGAGTTCCCGCCTCTGAACAGGGGGAATCTCGGGCCATCTCCACTGCAGTCTCCCATTCTTCTCCTGCCACAGTGGAACCTGCTCAGCAAAGACGTCGGTCCCAGCGTCTCGCTCAGTCTGACTCTGTACAAAGAGTTACTGCTGCCTTTCCTGCTTCTGCCATTGAAGTCAGTGCTGGGCAGCGGCGAGCAGACGCTTATGGGACTAAGTCCTGCTTTTCTCGTTCTGAGCATGCCCAGAGTAAGATCTCTCAGTGGAGATCGAGGGTCACATGATCAGATACTGCAGCTAAGGCCATTGGTCCTTCAGGAAGGTCCTGTAGGTGCTCACGCTCTGTGGCAGCCTCTCATTTGTCTTTCTAGGAAGGTCCTGTACGTGCTGCAACTATTCAAGGCTCGCATGGCCGCACGGCCATGCGCTTGTATTGTTCTTTGTTATGTGCTTTACGCCATTGTGGTCACGTGAGAGTGTGTTCAGGGACCCGGCTGAAATAAGCCCCTAGAATGCTGGCACCTCCGGCGAGGAGTTTGTGTTCGTATGTATTCAGGGACCTGGCTGAAATAAGCCCCTAGAATGCTGGCACCTCCGGCGAGGAGTTTTGTGTGCATGCGTGACCACTGACTGCTCTCTGTTTGGGCAGTTAGCCTGTGCCTCTGTGAAATCTAACAGGGCACAGTGCTTTGCTTTCACGGCTACACGGTGAATTAACTGAGTTAGTCCATACCGCCATATAGTGCCACCGTTTGCTAGCAGCAGGTACTCCTGCACGGTGGACCCTGGGCTGCGACCGCACCAATATCAATAAAAACATCTCTATTTACTCGGTGCGTTCCGCTAGCCTTAACAATATTTGGAGGAGAGATAGCTTTTGGTCAAGAGATATGGCCAGAATAAGGCTTGCCATTTACTTTAGGTTCAGCCAACAGCCATTCCTCCCAACTCCTTCATGTGTTCTCAACAGGGAGAGAGGAATATAACTCTACCAGACATTTCCTAGCAGTGGTTTATCTAGTCAAAAACTTTGCTTTCCCCAAGCATCTACTCTCAATGAAAAGTATAGTTACCACCATAGACATCTGATGGCAGATCAGCTCAGCCAATTTTGGTCAACAACATTCAACAATGAGGCAGGCCTTTTGAGAAAGCAGCTAAACATTCGCTAACAACATCCTACCATAAGAGGGTAGAGCACGACAGTGGTATAGAAGGTAGAGAGGGTACAGTGCTTCCTCATGGCTGACACTTACTGGAGAATGTGGCTGTCATTGTTGGGACCGTAGCTGTATTTACTCCTGTTCTGAGGATAATGACCCAATACATGCAAATCAGTACGTGGTATTATATGCATGTTTGCCTGCCCCAGCCCTGGTCAAAAATGATAAGTAACCTCTTGATACAGACAGAAGACACATTTGGGTTCAGATAACATAGCAGATTGACCACCAATACCATAAACTCAATGTTTTCTGTGGACATCTTTCCTGGAGACCCTCAAGAAGAACGGCCATAGTGATTGGTGGAAGTTTAAACCCTTAGACCCTGTTAATGGCTATCATCTCTATAAAAGTTGTATAAAATAAGAATTTTAAAGTAAATTATCCTGAGTTATAAAATGGATGTTTTAAGTACTAGTAATATTTTTGAGAGTTGTAATAGTATAAATGGTAAGTTTCACCAAAGGTTCTGCAAAGGAAAAGCATGTAAGTCCCATTCTCAGTACAAGTGCTTGTGATCTGCTGGTAATATACTACATGTGCAGTAGACACAGAGGCGTCTCCCTGTACCATGTGCTCGCCATGATCCAGAATATAAAGGAAAGATGGAACACTGCAAAATGCCATGCTAACGTAATATAAGGATGGTTACTTACCAACAGGGCGAACTGAAGAAATTACAATGGTGGTGAGAGAACATAAAAAGAAAATTAAAAGAAAGTTTGTCAGAATGTGACATGCAAAACTACATGGCTATAGTGACTACAACAGATTAAATCATCAGTGCATGCATGAATCAGCTGAGAAACACAGGGGCTCGTGTATGAAAAATAGAGAAAAAGAAGTAAGTGGTGTTGCCCTCCACAAACTGATCATACTAATGAGATCCTTAACAAACATTCAGATTTGTCATGGGAAATATCACTCATTGGTACGGTACTACTTTTATCCATTACCGCCCCGTATGAAGTAAAATACAAAAAAGTGGGAGTAATATAAAATCTAGTTAACCGCATGCATAAATATTACCGGCAAATACAGTATTAAGCAAAATATCCTCTGCTTAGATAGATATGAGATAGACATAATAGATAGATAGATAGATAGATAGATAGATAGATAGATAGATAGATAGATAATAGAAAGAGAATAGATAGATAGAAAATAGAGAAATAGTAGATAGATAGATAGATAGATAGATAGATAGATAGATGATAGATAGATAGATAGATAGACAGATAATAGATAGATAATAGATAGAATATAGACAGATAATAGATAGATAGTAGATACATAGATGATAGATGGTAGATAGATAGATAGATAGATAGATAGATAGATAGATAGATAGATAGATAGACAGATAATAGATAGATAGATACATAATAGATAGATAATAGATAGATAAGCAGATAGTCTATCTAGTTTCCATATATCTTAGAAAATACATCTAATTTATCTATCTCAGATTATCTACCTAAGATAAGTTTTCTATCTATCATTTTGGGGCCACCACATATTTACTACTTTAAAGGGGTTATTTGGGATTGTAGTTATTTTTTTCTTGTCGTGACTAAGAATTTACAGGCATGAAGTTGGTAATTTCCTGCCTATTCTGCTTATTGTTAACCGCTCAGACGATGACTCTTCCGCTTCTTTTCACCAGTCAGTCAGTAGAGCAGCTCTTCCTCTTCTGGGCCACTCTGTGGAAGTTAGGAAGCGGGGAGCAGGCTGTAAATTAGCATGACATCGGTAGAGTCACCTCATCAACAGAACAGAGTGGAAAAGAAGGCGCTACTCTGTGAACGTGACGTCACTGGAAGAGCGAGAATCTCCAGCAGGAGCAGTCCGTGACCACTCGGAGCCGGCAGACATGGTCAGCGGGTAGAACAGGCAGGTGGTTGGCAACTACCTGCTTGTAAGTTCTTAGCCCCAGATGACGATAACCAAAGTCCCGGATAAACACCCTCAATAATCAGCGACATTAACAATGAGATTAGTTTATGGTTGTCTTTTAAAACAGTTATCTACTTGCACAATTGATTTACAAGGAAGACCTTGAGCAGGTTTTCTATAAAATTGTTATATAGGGGATACTGGTTCAGCACTTCTATAACCCTGAGACTCCAGATCAGCGATAATGTGTGCAAAACTGTAAAGCACTGCGGAATTTGTTAGCGCTATATAGAAATAAAGATTATTATTATTATCAGCACAAATCTCATTCTGTCAATGTGTTAGATTTTTCTGAAATGTCTAACCAATAAAATGAGTTTCCCTTTCCTAGTGGACAAACTTAGCTTTCCTATTAGATTAGCAAAGGCAGATACTATGTATTAGTGTGGAAAAGAGAGAAAATGATTGAATTCATCCACCTACATAATATATATGAGCGAATATAGCAGATGTTCAAGCAAATAGCTTCAATTTCCAAAAATTAACCCATGCGTGAATTTCATATATAGCCAGGCCAACAATTCCGTTCTCCTTCCATCTCCGATAAGATATTCACGAAGGTTTACATGTGATGTATTGTGTTGAAAAAAAAGCATGGAATGTGCTAAAAATACTATTATTAGCCTTATAACAGCTTGCATGATAGCACTAAACATGCGCCACTAAACTGTGAAATAGTGTTTCCATTGAGTGGAGAAAAATCATTCGGTGCAATTTCATCCCGGAATGGGAAAATGATATTTGTAAGAACCTCAGAATTCCTTGAATATTTTTCTTTCATGATTATTTGCCTTTATCTTTTGCGAAAATAAAATTTATCAAGAGGGAACTCACATTTTTAATAGCATTTCTTGAGTATTTGTAACACTTTAATGAAATAAGGGCAAGAAAAAAAATCTGGAAAATATATTGTTTCATGTTTGTTGATCCTGTTTTAAAGGAATATATCCTGAATCATATTATTTATTCGGGGCATATTTATCAATGTTTTCTCATATAGTACAAACTGTGACTAGATGGTTTTAAGTTGCTCCAAATTTATCATAGTGGTTCATGCTGTTTGATAAATCTGGTGCATCTTTAGACTGTGTGGGATAAAGCCCCCCATAATCGATAGATTGGCCAACAGATATCTCTCCCGAGTACCCCCGTACACAGGAAGGCTCGTTACTTGGCGTTACTCTGTTTTCTACGAGAGAGTTGGTGATGGGCTTCTTTGGTGGTGGCTTATTTCCCGGAGAAGAAACAGATCGGCCATTGGAAGTTCAACTTGTCGGATCCTTCACTTCCCCAAAATCATCTGTGATATGAGTCAGAAGGTCGACCGGCCAATAGTCTATCGGCCATGCCTGATAACTTCAGGCATTTGGACAGTGTTATTTTAATATGTATAAGATCCTTTTCAAGATTAATTTATCAAGACTAGTGCAAAGTAAAAGTAAAAAGTTGAATCATTTCCCATAATAACCAAATAGATTCATTCATTTCCAGAGACCCTGTGAAATACCAAAAATTACATCTGATTGGTTGTTATGGGCAAATAGTCCATTTTTGTAATAAATTCCCTTCCAAGTGTTCATCCCCTATTAGCTGGCGTACTTTGTGCCAGAAATTTCTATAAAAATGTTGCTTTTTTTGCACACTTTCTATTGAACCATACCACTTTCAGCGGAATCTATGCCCTCTTGCCAGTCAATATATATATAAAGGGGATCATTTATAAAGGCTTTTTCAACAATTTTCAAAATGTTAATCCTTTTTTTTTACATGTAAATGTTACATAAAAATGTGCAACTTTTATGATTTTAGTCCACTTCTAAAAAAGTGGGCATGGTTAACTAAGAAAATAAGGTTTAAGACAGATTTATGATTCACCAACATTCCACTGGCCTCCACCAGATCGATCACAAAATAACACTTTTTTGTGGGACTACATCAAGGACTTAGAGTATCTACCCTCATAACCCAGCAATAGGGTATGAACGATTTGAGACCATGCATCACTGAGACAATGGAGTTCATACCCGAGGATATGCTGGCAAATATCTGGAAAGAACGGAACTACGGCCTAGACATCTGTCATGTCACAAATGGAAATCACTTTGAACAAACTGTATGTAGTTTATAGATAAAACTTAGATAATGCGTCGTTTCATGTTAATACATTAGGCATTCTCGGTTATGAACACCGAAGCTATAATTTTGCATCGTCCTTTTTGAATCATCCTCTACTTTATCACATATTGTCCAAACATTTTAGCCATTTAGAGGGGTCAATGAGGGGCATATGACAATGCTGTCTTGGTACATAAGAAACATAAGAAACAGGAAGGGTCCATAGACCCATGATTATCAACATAGGAGGAGAGTTAAAGAGGTTGTCCACTACTAGGACAACCCCTCCTCGATCTAAATGTTTGGCCTCTTTAAAATAAAACCACCTACACTCAGCTCCTGTGCCAGTGCAGTTCCAGCATTGTCAGTACTCGTGTTTCCGGGGCTCACGTGTGGTTATGATATGTGAGCCCTGCGTACAATCAGCGCTGGCATCACTGTCCCCTCCTTCGGACATATGCGTAATCAAAAGGTAGCTAGAGCAGCGGCTGGCCACTTACTTCTTCTTGATTACTAATATATCGGAAGATGGGGACAGTGACGCCAGCACTGACTAAGCGCAGGGCTCACGTGACATAACAACCAGGAACGTGACTGCAGACACCACTGGAACTGCGCCAGCATGAGGGGTGAGCATAAGCGTTTTTAGTTTAATGGGGCCAAGCATTCAGATCGATAAACAGTTGTCCTAGTAGTGGACGACCCAATAAATAACTAAATCTGAACCCATTAGTAAAATTTTCACAGGACAACTAAAAGGAAGGTATTCAGTTAATTTGTGAAATTCCTTCTTAACAGTCATACGAATGTCTCCTGTTTAGTTGGATTATTACTATTTCACAAACTTTGGAACTAGGTTTGCTGCGATATTTCATCTGTATAATCAAATCTAATCGAAATTCATGCAATGTACCTGAAAGTTAATATGTAGGAAAAGTCAATCACTGCCCCCTCTCATGTCTTCTTTTTTTTTAGCGATCTAATGAAATTAGAGAAGAAATGATTGTACCTACCTCTTACTGTGAGCGTCGCTGAAGCCTCCACTTTACCAACCCGGTTCTCCGAAATACACGTAAACGTCCCCTCATCAATACTGGCAGCCTTCTTAATCCGTAAAGTGTAATCATCCTTGATGTCATATCTATATATCAAGGTGTGAAAAAAAAATTGGAAATCTTAATGTAATAATGGATGTTTCTCAAGACACGCAAACCTTTACCTTGCAACATATAGATTCATCACAGATGTACCTGTTAGCACCATTCATCGTAGGCTTTAATAATTTCACACTAACATAAATCTCAATGACAGTTTTATGCCTCTATGCATTAGTTAAAAACTTTGAGGCAATAAAATTAGTACTGCCATGTGCTCCCGGTATTAGGGCATTATTAATAATATCACTTTGTTCTTTGCAATATGGCAACATGACAAATGAATGTGATCAGTCCTCGATATGACACGTCGTGCGCGCTCTCTGACACCGTAAGCATTACATTGTTATGCTTTTGTGGCTTTCCAATCTATTTAATCATCACTATACTCTGATAAAACCTTTTAGTCCCTTTGGAGAACAAGATCGCATTACTTTTACCTCGCTTGATGGAGCTTCGGGCATAATCATAATCATAATTCAAGTGATCTAAGTCATCTAGGTAAAGCAACTAACTGGGACTACAAATCCCAGCATATGGACAATGTGCACCCGCCCATAGTGCCCAAGAGGTTCTTTCTTGTACAGTAGATATCACACTCTTTTATACACTTTTTCATTTTGTCTTAGACATAGATATGCTAGCATCATTTAAAGGGGTGTCCTATCTCACAAATCACTAGGATATGCCATCACTTTATGATCGGTGGAGGTCTGTGCTCTGGAACTATCCACCAACTCGTTTTTTGCCAGAAAAAGTTCTTTATAATGGATCAACCCCACACAGTGGGAGCTGATTGACCTGACAGTCCAGGGAAAGCAGAACGACCCATTCAAGTTATTGTGATTGGTTGGGAGCATGGCTGTGTAGAGAAAAAGTAGCAGGGACCATCAGTTTTGCATCTTTTCACTCCTAGGATAATTGGGGGGCCGAAATTCTGACTTCTCTCATTATAAAGTAAAGGCTTATCTTGATGGGATGCCTCATTTATAAAGTTTGAGGTAAAAAGTTTAGTTTGGACTTTTCTCGATAGGCATGTGGACGAGTCAGATGGGTAATAATGATCAGAAATTCATAAACTAGAGATTTATAAATAAGATGATGGTCTTCAAAAATAAAGCAACATGAACTAAAGCTTTATGGTAAAAATGGACCAACAAGGTGGAATATTTTCGACAAATTACTTGGTGGTAGAGGTTTATGAAAAAGCATAAAGGCAGAACTAATCAGTTCGGAAGTAATCAGTGACATCTGCAAACCGGTTTCATAAATGTTTGCAGATACAAAGACAATTCACATCTTACTTTGATCGGACAACATGGTGCTAACTTGCAAGGATTATGGGCTTAATTCTGGCCAAGAACACATTGACAGTGTCACAGCTGGTTTTATAGTAAATGGGGCACTGGGATCTAGCATAACAGACCCAAAAGTAGTATTTTTTTGCACAATTTCAAAAGTGTTTTATATATATTTGGATGGAAAAGGCAAAATTATCTCAGTTAGTGTTCGAGTTTCCACCTCTGCACAGGGGGAATCTCAAACCATCTCGGCTGTGGTCTCCCATTCTTCTCCAGCCGCAGTGGAGCCTGCTCAACAGAGACATTGGTCCCAGCGTCTGCCTCAGCCTGATATGGTGCAGATGATTACTAATGCCTTTCCAGGCTCAGCAATTGTAGCCAGTACTGGTCAGCGGCGAGCAGACGTCTCTGGGACTAAGTCCTGCTTCTCCCCTTGTGAGCATGCCCACGGTAAGACCTCTCATTGGAGGTCGAGGGTCACATGCTCAGGTACTGTAGTAGCTCCCATTGGTCCTCTAGGAAGGTCCTGAAGTTGCTCAGGTACTGTAGCAGCTCCCATTGGTCCTCTAGGAAGGTCCTGAAGTTGCTGCAGCTATACAAGGTTTGCATGGCCGCATGGCCATGCGCTAGTATTAACCTAAGTTATGAGCTTAGCGCCAGTGTGGTCATGCTTGCATGTGGTCAGGGTTTGGCTAAAATAAGCCCGTAGAATACCGGCACCTCTGGAGAGGAGTTTGTGTATGTGGATTCAGGGTTTGGTTGAAATTAGCCCCTAGAATACCGGCACCTCTGGTGAGGAGTTTTGTGTGTGCTATGCTGACAGCATGACCACTGTCGGCTCTATTAGGTAGCTGTTCCCCTGTGAGGTTAAAAGGGCACAGAGGTTCTCTTTCTTAAGCGAATCTGTGAAGTAACAGAGTTTGCTTATACCGCCACATAGTACTGTCTTTTACTAGCAGCAGGTTCTCTCCTGCACAGTGGACCCCGGGTTGCGAACTCACTTACTACTCTATATATATATATATATATATATATATATATATATATATATATATATATATATATATATATATATATATATATATATATATACTCAGTGTGTTCTGCACTGAAGTGAAGGAGTCAAGGTATATTTCAGGTTTCTCATGGTACAGTTCTTTAGGACCTCACAGAAAAGTGTCCAGCTTGTTTCCCCTCAAGACCAGCCAAGCTACGTGTTCATACGTGTGTAAGAGGGCAAAATCCAGAATCAACTTTAGTTATCTTTAATGTTATATGGACATGACTGAGAAACGGAAATCAGACATATAATTGTATATGGTGCAAAGAATATGTCAGCACCACAGAAATATTGGCAAATACATACCCATATTTATATATTTGCCAATATTTTTTATGGTGCTAACATATCCTTGGGGCCATATAGAATGATATGTCTAATTTCTGTTCCTCAGTTATGTCCATATAACATATTCTTGGTGTGTGAACGTCCATGTAACATGTCCAGAACTATAATTTATATATGCAATGGATGCCCCATTCACTGAGTCCAAATTGAGACATTATAGATGTGAAACGATAATATCCAACTCACTGCGATCTAATTACGCTGCAACTGCGGCAATTCCAGAAATTGGATGTGGACTAATAAAGGATGTTGGCACTTCTTTACTTTCTTTGGAGATGTAAGAAATACCTTCACTATATAATATAGGGTCAGAATGATTAGAGGAACATTACCACTGCTTCATCCTTATTGGAATTGCATGATACCATTTACCGAGTAAATAAACCACAGCAAACATATTACGGGAAGAAGGCGTCAACTATGGGATCAATTTGAGAATCTCATATATTTGAAACAGTAACTAATGCAACGATGTTAGATGTAAAATCTCTCCAAAGTAGCCGTGCAATAATTTAATGCCACTGGCCGGACGGACGGTAACGTACGCAGCGAGGAGACAATAACATCCATAGAAACTCCTGGGATCTCATTTATTTATTGTGGCCTCTGAAAGAAGTGGGGAATAAATGAAGGTAAAGGCCTCCATCAGAGGAGGAAAGGCCAGAGCAATGTGATCGGATCATTCACACAGGATTATAAGGCCGGGGCACAAGGGTCGGTCAAGGTAATATCCAACCGGATGCAACTGCAGAAACGGCTGCCAAATATAAAATATGGCATCTAATAATAAAACGCTAAACAAATAGCCAGGCTCGTCTTGAGAAGAGGTCTACTGAGGGAAGACATGATTGAGTTCCATGAGACCCCATTAAATATTAAATTTTACTGGAGTTCCTTTTATTTATAGGAAAATGGCAAGTATCCAGTCACGAGAAGACAGAAGTATATTCATGGGCACACTATCTAGCTATGTAATATCTATCTACGGTATCTATATCTACAGAATATATCATATCTACAGTATATATCTATAGTATCTATAGACAGTATCTACATATCTGTAGTATCTATCTATATCTACAGTGTCTATTGTATCTACAGTATCCATCTATAATATCTATCTACCCCATATCTATCTACACTATCTTATCTACAGTATTTATCATATCTGCAGTATCTACAGGTGCTTCTCACAAAATTAGAATATCATCAAAAAGTTAATTAATTTAAGTTCTTCATTACAAAAAGGGAAACTCGTATATTATATAGAGTCATTACAAACAGAGTGATCTATTTCAAGTGTTTATTTCTGTTAATGTTGATGATTATGGCTTACCGCCAATGAAAACCCAAAAGTCATTATCTCAGTTATTATTATCTCCACAATCATGGGGAAGACTACTGACTTCACAGATGTCCAGAAGGCAGTCATTGACACACTCCACAAGGAGGGTAAGCCACAAAAGGTCATCGCTAAAGAAGCTGGCTGTTCACAGAGTGCTGTATCCAAGTATATTAAAGGAAAGTTGAGAGGAAAGAAAAATTGTGGTAGAAAAAGGTCTATAGTATGTATATCTACAGTATCTATCCTTCTTATCCATCTATCTACAGTATCTATCTATCGTATCTATAGTATCTCTCTCCTATATCTATTTATCTACAGTATCTATCTATAGTATCTCTCTACTTCTCTATCAAATCCAAAAAAAATGGAAGTGGCACACCATATACAGATTAAAAAATTAAGTGCTATTTAATAGCTCGCATGATGACATTTCGGTTCAATAGTGCAAACCTATTTCAAGCCTTCTTTGGATTATTTTGAAGGACTGGTTTGTACCTGGGAGGCTTTGCACCCTGTAATTGTTGATGCTGCTTTTGTGTCTTTCTTCTTTATCTATCTATCTATCTATCTATCTATCTATCTATCTATCTATCTATCTATCTATCTATCTATCTATCCATTTACAGTATCTACTGTATGTATCTATTTAACTATCTATTATCTATCTATCATCTATCTATCTATCTATACAATACCATTTGCACATTTTCCATGAAAATTTCCCAGAGTGATATCAGAGCGCTGGCTTATACCTACTAGTCCTTGTATGACTGTGAGCTGAGTTATAACTATAGAAAAGTCTGGAATGTCGCCACAAAGCGAAATAAATAACAGAAAGGTGCAGAGTGCCGCAGACAATGGCCCTCTGTGCACAGTATATGTGTTACCGGAGCATTGCTGGTCGCTCCTTGGGTCTTATAATAGCATGAAAACTCTACCTTGTGTTATCGGAAAGTGTCTCAATGCTGCTTTTGTTTAAGGGTTTAACGTTCTCAGTCTTGTGTTCAAAGGTGCTTCTAAAACCTTTCAGAAAAGCCATATTATTATGCCAAGCGGCTGAAGCCTAGGAAAGCTGAAGAACTAGATATGCAAGAGGAAAAGCTTAGGTTTGTTCTTAATTAGAAGCAGAAAAGATGACAAAACAGTAGTAAGAAGTCAACAGTAACACGGATGGGGATATTTGGATTGAGAAATCTGGCAATCATTGGGTCTGACTGAATACACTCATTGTTGCTTCTTGTGATTAATGACCGCTGTACAATGGGAAGCAGGCGGTCTATTCCGCGCACATACACCCCCCACCCGTATATTCCTACACACGCATGAAATATTTACCCCATTTAGATTTGGCCCCTGGATAACATGCTCTATCATCACCGTACCAGGAATTGACTGTTACCAGCTGTAAAAAAGTCAAATAAAAAAATAAAAATGGAGAAAAAAAAGAAGCAAAAATAGGAAAGTAAATCAGAGTACAGCTATAACCATCTGTTCGTACAAAGGTAAAAAAAATGTAAGAAGTTTCTGCAGCTGATATGGAATATGTTCTTCTGAGCCTTCAGGAAGATCACACAGATTATGTTGTACTTTGATTTATTTTTGTCTTTTTTTTCTAGCTAATTAGTTGTCAAAAATATATTTTATTCTTTTGTATTTTTCTACACTTCAGAAGAACATGACATTTCCTTTCCAAATATACATACTACCATTTAAAGGGAATATATAAAAATCTATTCATCTTAAAGGGCCTGTTGCATCTTTTATTTTCAGAAGAGCATCGGGGAGAGGTGCCAGGGGGCAGTCCTCTCTTGATGAGCGACAGTTTGGACTGGCAGTACGGTCACACTCTCCAACGCTGCAATGCACAGGCAAACTTGTCACTGCAGTGAAGGAGTGCAGGGGAACTAAAGATGGCAAAATGTTGCACACAGTGTGGGAAGACTAAGTGCAACATGAGGGGAAGAGGGAATGGAGACCCATTGGTAGATCTAATAGCATCCTGCCTCCCCTACCGTGCCTATGTTGGTTCTACACCAATTGCAGAGCAGGAACCTAAGCCCTGTGTATCCCTAGAGCTAGGTCCTGAATAGGGAAGAGGGGGGTGAGCACTGGTCAGTCCCCACTGTAAACTAAAGAGAAGAAGGGAGACAAACAAGAGGAAAGCACCTTAGCTTGAGCAGACTCAGAGAGGTAACACCAAATGTCCTCCAACAGCACCAGAGAGGAAGTATGCCAACTGCTATAACTCCAAGCCTTCACAAGGGGAAAATGTAAATATCACTGGCAATTCCGTGAAGCAGACTGAGAGTCTATAAACACCCAGATCCAGGTGTGTCAATAACAGCCGGAGGGAGGTTGCCACAGGGTACAAAAGTCAGAAGGATTAAGAAGGCGTCTGCAATGCGAAACGCAGAGACATTCTGCAGCCAGATGCAGAGCGACTGTCTGTAACATCTGACACACCCGTGACACAGGACCCAGTGATTCACTGAGCTTCAAAGTAGCACTTGCAAACTCTATAACAAAGAACTTGCAAATCAAGGAGAACTGCTACCTCTGATGGATTGCAAAGGTGGCCGCAGTACATTCTAGTACATTTTTCTTTGACCAAGCTGGAGTTGAATGTTTTTTTCCAGGAGGCAAAGAGAAGTAAAGAAGTAGCTAGTAAGAGGAGAATGAAGCCTATTTCTCTGAGAAAACATATTATAAAATTTTGTATATTTCTTTGTACCATTAACTTATGCAAAGTTTGATAAGATAGTGATTATTCGATTAGTATACAGTAAGCTCCTCCAAGTGGTGGTTGAAGGTTGACCGAATTTTACCATTTTTATTATTGTTTATGTGAGGGATTGGAGATCTGTATCAGGAAAAAACAACTCAAACATAAAGTCATTTTAAGAAATTAATTGGAACAGAATGTTGGACCTGAAAACAATATGACGATAAATGGTGAACATGTACCACAGTGAGATATGTGCGCTTGGAGGCAAATGTTATCCGTACTTACACAACCCCACAGGATTCACCATGTTGAAAATAATCTTTGTTGGATGATTCATAATTTTAGAATAATGAAAATATTATAAAACATTTGTTTGTTTCTCTTTATAACATTCCTTTCATTACAGAGTTTAATAGAAAAAAAAAATGAGGGTAAAATCTTGGAATCCGATACAATTGGAAAACAAATATAATTTTATGTCTCTGTTAGACCGGTAGCTTTCCCCTGCGTGCCGCAGATACATCCAGCATTTGTAGCTCTGTAAAAGTCTCCTGTTTTATTGATGTTAACAATCTTAATTTCTTTTAACATTTTGTCACAAGAGACTCGGTTCAAGAACCGGTCAAGGTACTGTACCCCCCGGCAAATCCACATGCTGAAGATGTACACAGTACTGTATGTTGTGCTTTGGTTTCTTTCGGCTTTGTACAAAATAATGTGAAAAAGTCAGTATCTTCTATCCTCTCTATCATTACTTTCTGCTGAAGTGACGAATGCAGTACAACCTACTGTTACAGATTCACGTTCACAATATTCTTATTTTTACATTTAGTGTGTGTGCGAGCAAAAGCTTCAGACGTACACACCAAAACGTGTCTATAGGGCTCCATTGGTCAAAAGAAGGCTAATGGCGTATTCTTTTAGTCTTCTTCTGGCTGTAATACATCAATATACTGATTTAAAAAGTGTGAGATAGTTTAGTAAATTTATCAAACAAAATCAAAAATAGGGTATCACAGTATATCGTATGTCACAGGAATACATTAAATGTACATTATAAGCTGTTCAACATCATTTTATGATATAAAAGAGAAGCCGTACTCGCCTACGGAGATCGGATGCAGTACCAGCCATCAGCCTTAACGGCATCAGATTAAAGGGAATCTGTCAGTAGGGTTAACCTTCCTAAGCCACCTATATGGAGATGTAGGTCATAGGAAGCTGAATAAAATGATACCTTGATATCTACAATATGATGTTTTATTCCAGAGAAATCCACATTTTTCTCATATGTAAATGAGCTGTTAAGATATATGGGTTGGACACAGATCTCCCGAAAATCTGCCTCCAGAGCTTATTTTAAATAAAAAAAAAGATATTACTATGGCGAGATATGTGCTCCCCCCATTCTTATTACTCTCACCTCATCATACCAGCTCATCAGGTCTTTAGGAATTGGTTATTCATAACTATTTCTATATGTACTTTATTTGATACACACATGCGGGCTACCATGGTATTATCTGGTATTTTTTTTTAATTGATCATGCTACACAGATTATATCTATGGGAGCCCATTAGAATACTATTGATACAGTCATGGCTAAAAGTGTCCAGCCCATTTTGGGGGTTTTGTGTAAAATTATGTTCAATTTGCCTTTTTTTAATTTTTTTTTCTGTCCCAATACACACAAATGAAATAAACGTGCAATTGCAATAATTCTCTGGGAGAAATACTTCATTTTTTGGAATAAGTTGAAGGATGCCAACCCTTTCAGCCATGTCTGTATAACCCTGGTTCATGGGATCAGGATTATATTTACCTTCCAATACTTTGCCACTTATTACATGCCGGTGTGTAACTCATTTTTACGATGTTATTATACTATTAGATGGTGGTCTGATTCTAACGCATCGGGTATTCTAGAATATGTATGTATGTATATAGCAGCCACATAGTATATAGCACAGGCCACGTAGTATGTAGGAGCCATGTAGTATATAGCAGACAAATACTATGTGGCCTGTGCTATATACTATGTGGCTTCTATATACATACATACATACATATTGTAGAATACCCAATGCGTTAATGCAGGCCACGCAGTATATAACAGTGGCCACGCATTATATAACACAGCCCAAACAGTATATAACACAGCCCACGTACTATATAACACAGCCCACGCAGTATATAGCAGCCAAGCAGTATCTAACACAGGCAACGTAGTATATAACACAGGAGACGTAGTATATAACACAGGCCATGCAGTATATAACACAGGGCACATAGTATATAGCACAGCCCACACAGTATATAGCAGCCACGCAGTATATAAGACAGGCACACAGGCGACTGTTATGATCTGGTGGCCTAGGAGCAGCATGGGACATACTCTGGAGAAGGTGGGGCCTGTACTGACCACACTCCTAATCCTGACACCGCAACTAGAAGTAGCCGTGGGATGTACCTATCCAGGCCTAGACACCTCGACACGGCCGGAGAACTAAATACCCCTAAAGATAGAAAAGGGAAAACTATCTTGCCTCAGAGAAAATCCCCAAAGGATAGACAGCCCCCCACAAATATTGACTGTGAGAGGAGAGGGAAATAACATACACAGACTGAAATCAGAATTTAGCAAAGGAGGCCACTTCTAGCTAAATAGGAAGGATAGGACAGAGTACTATGCGGTCAGTATAAAAACACTAGAAAATATCCACCACAGAAAATACAAAATCTCCACATCTAACTAAAGGTATGGAGGGTATACCTGCATCTCCAGAGATACCAGCTTGGCTAAACAAATCCTTATACAGACCAAGCTGGACAAGACAAAAACATGGAAATGAACTGAACAATAAGGCCCACAGCATGTGGACAGCAAAAATCAAGGCCAGAACTTATCTTTGTTGAAATGAACAGCTAAGCAGGAGAGACCAGGCAGGGATGTGAATCCTCCAGGAACAATGGACAACTGGCACTGACTAAAGGGTAGAGCAAGACTAAATAGCCCAGTCAGAATTGCAAAAAGTGAACACACCTGATAAATGCTGCGATCCAGAGACAGCAGCACTACCACTTACAACCACCGGAGGGATCCCAAGAACAGAAATCACAACAGGCGACGTAGTGTATAGCACAGGCCACGCAATATATAACACAGGGCACATAGTATGTAGCACAGCCCACACAGAATATAGCAGCCACACAGTAAATAAGACAGACACACAGGCGACGTAGTATATAGCACAGGCCACGCAGTATCTAACACTGGCCACGTAGTATATAGCAGCCACACAGTATATAACACAGCCCACGCAGTATTTAGAAGTGTGGGCACCATATCCCTGTTAAAAAAAATAAAATAAAAAATAGTTATATACTCACCCGCCGGGATCCAGCGGAGCTCTGGCGATGCGCGCGCGGCTGCCGCCATCTTCCATTCCCAGGATGCATTGTGAAATTACCCAGATGACTTAGCGGTCTCGCAAGCCCGCTAAGTGTTCTGGGTAATTTCGCAATGCATCTCTGGGAACGGAGATGGCGGCAGGCGCGAGCGCATTGTCGATCGACGGAAGGTGAGAATAGCAGGTTTTTTGTTTTTTATTTTTAACATTAGATCTTTTTACTATTGATGCTGCATAGGCAGCATCAATAGTAAAAAGTTGGGGACACACAGGGTTAATAGCAGCGGTAACGGAGTGCGTTACACCATGGCATAACGCGGTCTGTTACCCCTGGCATTAACCTTGTGTGAGCGGTGACCGGAGGGGAGTATGGAGCGGGCGCCGGGCAGTGATTGCAGGGGAGTAGGGAGGGACTAATCGGACTGTGCCTGTCGCTGATTGGTCGCGGCAGCCATGACAGGCAGCTGGCGAGACCAATCAGTGATGCAGGATTTCTGTGACGGAAGTTGCCGACAGAAAGACGGAAGTACCCCTTAGACAATAATATATATAGATCACTATGGCCCATTATGTTTGTAGGCTATGGCTATTCTAAACATTATTTTAAACAATCTCTTGTTTCGTGCACTTTAATAATCTCATGACTGTAGCATATAATATTATATGAGATAATTTGGAACTTCGCACTGTAATTGTATTCTGCTGATACTCAGTCTACCTTTTTAAGGTCTTACCATTACTATATGCATTTTTGTATTTATAGACAAGGCCTGCATGTGTATCTCGATACCTTGTCATTTACTTTATGTTGGCTTACATTATATTATTATTATTATTACTACCATAATTTTCCTTTTATAATACTTGCATGATTAGGGAGTATATTTGTTTGGGGGCAGACAAACCTTGGGGGTGACCCTTTGGATCATTGTCCATCTATAGTCTGATATTGCCTTTTAGCATACCTTTTTGTCACCTATATGTAATTTTTTGATTATTATTCAATACATTTTCTACTATTGCATCATAATAATAGTTGCTCCTTCGTGTCTTTTTCTTTGGGATCTTTATAGAAAAAGAAATTGCGGCTCAAGCCTGTGCACTATGCTTTGCGCTATGTGGGCAGAGCCAAAAACATAAGTGCACATGCGCCCCCACTAGAGTAAAGAAATGTGCGCAGGCGCAATCAAGAGCCGTGATTTCTGTGCACAGGCGCAAGATTTCACCCAGAAATGTGGATGATGCAAGGTGTCATCCACATCAATTAAAGAAAGAGGACGCAAGGGAGGGATGACGAGGCCCGAAACCCTGCCCATTGGACCAAACCAACACGATTACCATACAGAACTTAAATAGGTTTTTGTGGGGTATACAGGTGGAGTCAGGGAGTTCTAGAAGCATTTGTGGAAAGCAGTGCAGACTCTGAATAAGGTGATAGTTTTGGTTGATTTATGAGAAAACTGGTGACAGCTTCCCTTTAAACAGATGAAGTGTTAGTTTAGAAGTGACGGCTGCCACTTTTAAGCATTTGTCACAGCATCATTTTATTGCATATGATGTAAACAAGGTACTAGAGGTCCAGATGAGCCTCTTCTGCCATTCTACTATTATCGTTTAAAGGGAATCTGTCACCCCAAAATTCACCTATAAGCTAATGCTGTAGATAAGCCCCCAATGTAACCTGAAAGATAAGAAAAATGAGTTAGATTATACTCACCCAGGGGCGGTCCGGTGCGGTCCGGTCTGATGGGAGTCACAGTCCGGGTCCAGCGCCTCCCATCTTCACACGATGACGTCCTCTTCTTTGTTTCATGCCGCGGCTCCTGCGCATACGTACTTTATCTGCCCTGTTGAGGGCAGAGCAAACTACTGCAGTGTGCAGGAGCTGGGCCTCTCTGACCTTTCCCGACACCTGTGCACTGCAGTACTTTGCTCTGCTCTCAACAGGGCAGATAAAGTACGCCGGAGCCTCAGTGTGAAGACAAGAAGAGGACGTCAACACCCATTGGACAGGACCGCCCCTGGGTGAGTATAATCAAACTCGTTTTTCTTATCTTTCAGGTTACATCGGGGGCTTATCTACAGTATTACAAAATGCTGTAGATAAGCCCCTGATGGCGGTGGCCTTACCTTATAGGCGAATTTTGGTTTGACAGATTCCCTTTAATAGGTGCACTTGCGTCTATTCTTTTAAGGAGGACCTTTCACTTGCCATCAATTTGGAACTCTTTACTTTGGTGTAAATATCAATGTTCTCCTGTTTCTCCTGGCCCTGTTTTTCTTTTATTTCCTGCACCTCTGCATTTCTGAGATATGGACTCCTCTCTCATGTATGCAAGTCTAATGTTTTTAACCAATTGGGAGTGGTCCTTAAGAATCCTCCCAGAAACAAGAGTTGAGGACCACATCCACTAGGCTAAAAGACTATATTTCTATACACTGAAGATGAGGCCATATCTCAGACATGCAGAACAGCAGGAGTAAAAGAAAAAAATGTCAGATTCAGGAAATCAGCGGCATTTACACCAAGTACAAAACGGACAAATGTATGGCAACAAAGATACTACTAGCTACCACTTTCCTATATAAAAGTCTAATCTTTTTAGCCAACTGGGCATGGTCCTCAAGAAGACACCCACAGAGAAGAGCTGAGAACCACACCCCACTGAATTATAAAAAATAGACTAGAAGTGACAGGTCCTCTCAAACATTAACATCATATAGATGCCTTAGTCTAAAATTAATCTTTCCTGGTGAATTCTTCTTTATATATTTTTATGTAGCTGCGGACACAGATATATATTTTACTACCCAAAATGGTAAATTACTATATGACATGAGAATGCCTACTATGAAATTACATTACACATCAGTAGTAAAGTGCTCGATTTACTAGATTTCTTTAACCTCATTCTGTAAAAAGCAGCAGATCAGCTCCATACATTTATTTTAAGAAATTTAATTTAGGCTTTCTATTCCCCGGGACTGAAGTGCGGGGCACCAGCCAAGCTTCCCTGGTCGATCTGGCATTTCCTCTTCCTAAACGTTGTGTTCTTATAATCATTAAATGTCTATTAGTGTTTCAGAAAAGTAAAGTCTGAAATTCTATTACAGTTTAAAAAAAAAAAAAAAAAAACGACTGCTCATGTCTGGGCAACAACATTTAGTCAAAGTATATTTTTACCAAAAAAAGAACAGATCTTCCCCGGCGGTGATGAAAAACTATTGGAAGCTCTTTTCTGTGCAGGAGGTTGGAATTGCTATTACACTGTCATAAATTTCCCCTTGTAATTGAAAATCTCTTCTCCGAGTGCAGAGAAGAATTTCTGTTTTACATACTTTGTAATTACAGCATGCAGCTGCCCTCTAAGACGTGTCATTTTCCCAAACCCCATGCTTGGCCTACATTTAAGGACATCTATTCATTAGAAGCTGTATAAAGGATGACCTCTTCTAGGAACACACTGCAGACAAATGAAGCATCCTACCAGTTATCATTTTCTTGCAAAATATATATACTGAACTATGATGACTGAAACCCCTTCGATGAGACTAACTCTTTAAGAACACCAACCCTTCATCAAAACTAGATTGCTGATCACAGAATTTCAAATCCACCATATATTTCGCATAAGGGCCATAAACTCTTAAGAGAAAATCACACCCTTAGAAAATTACCAGGGGCATAATGATTGTGGTTGCAGAAAGTGTAGGAGGGTGGCCCATCGACGTCAACAACTACTTCAGCTAGATGTGTGTCCGAGGACTTATAAGGCTTATAAGCCTCATCACACTAACATGCCAGGCCAGACATGTCACTCTCCACAAGTAGAAATGTTACCTCTTTATAGGGTCTATAATGTCATAAAGGTCCTTACATCTGACCAACATGGAGGTGAGGACCTAAGGCCAAATTTCATACTCTAGTTGATCCACCGAAGACCATTTCTCAATTAAATTTGTGTGATTGCCTCAAAGTTATTTTTTTCTAAATTTGACATCAGAATGTCAACTAATAACCTGACCCCATTCTCCTGTAGGCAATTACATGGTAATAACAATCCTGTTAGGAGCTATCCTATATATTTTGTGTTTTCACCATTGTTTAAACTTAAAAACATTCCTCAGTGTTTGTAAAACAGCAAACTAAGTAATCTGGGCCGTAGAGCATCCTAGCCAAGTCATCCTTTGAAAACAAGTCCATTTCTTTTAAATGATCACACCAGCTTGGTGACATCAGCATAGACGTCTTTGAACTATAAGGGATACTCTTGTAGGGTCTGGACTCAGAAAACCTTGAAAAGAGAGCTGAGATGTACACACCTCAGTGTCGTAAAATTATATTCTAAATCACTTCTATTCAAAACGCTATCTATACAAAGTAAGCTTAAAAAGACTGAACTGTAAAGACACTGACTTGAGTAGTCTACCTGCAGAAAAATAAATAATTCAATAAATACTAAAGAAAATGACGAACCTTCCTCTTGGCAAGTCAACATCATCTTTTTTCCACCGGACCGTTGGCTGAGGATCCCCCTGGACCTGACATCGGAATTCTACAGCTTCGTCCTCTAGTACAACCTGGTTAATAGGTCTTCTGAGAAAAGTGGGCCTTTCTTCAGAGGGAAAAGAGAAGACAAATTGTCGTTATTAAATCCTTTAACAACACCTTTGAGTAGTAATCTTTGGGTCAAGATTTTACCTTTGCACAATATGAAATAAAAAAACCTCTTAATTGGACGTGATACTTTTAATCGGAGTTAACACACAATGGGACATGAATGAGATGTCCATTTGGAGTCTTTACGAAAAAAATAAAACTTTTTGCCATATCCGAGGAATAGGAGCATGAAACATTTAGGGCCGCATGTAAAGACAAGGTGATGGTTGATTTGCTTTATTTCCTTAGGATATTTTCCTTCAAGGTGAGAATATCATCTACATTTCAGAGGGGCATTGTGGAAACCATCAAAGCCAATTACAGCCTCAATGTGGAAGAAGCACAAAGCAATAATAGCTGTAAAAAATATCACCGACTTTTTTATTTTTCAACAACTCGAGTCTAAAAAGAACCATTATAATCAGTCAAAAAGCTAATTGCAAAACTATAGAGTGAGCGGAGAGCCCTGCTACTGCCAATACAATTAACATGCTACATGTGCGAGATAAACTCGATTAGAGCCTCCTGTATAACTTGCTTTCAGCGCTAATCTCCCTGGATATGATCTGACAACGTGCGATAATAACCACGCTTCTCTTTAAAAAAAATGCTACATTAATAAAACAAAGCTACAGGCTAGATCATAGTTTTATCAAATCTTTCTGATAGGCTCAAATAGGGCCTCTGGTATAATACCAGAAATGGAATAAATGAGTTTTCTGAATGCATCAGTTATAGGAAAATATTAAAGGGGTTGTTGTGTCTAAATTGAAAAGTCTGCAGTTGCTCTTTTTGACTGCAGACTTTTGAATCCCCCAGAGCACGCACTGTGCGCTGTGAGGATTAACAAGCTGAATGGCGGTGATATACGCGAACGCCGGGAATGGCGGTGATATACACGAAATGCATACTCCTGGGCAGAAGCTGTCTAGTGGACAGCTGTCTAGTGCAGACTTTTCATTTTTAGACTAGACAACCCCTTTAAGAGTTATGCAATGACTACATGAAGTTGATTGGTTGCTGATGTTTGCTGTAAATGACTTTTTCTGGGCTTGTGCACATGACTGTATTTTCGGGGAAAATGTGATCCAGCAAAATATCGGATCACCCTCAGACCAATTTTTTTCCATGGGGCCGTGCACATGTCCGAATTTTTCATCAGACTGAGCAGCAGCATGTCCAAGTTTCATCTGATATTCTGATCGCAAGTCAATGAGTGCGTGTAAAACATTGGACTGCACTCGGATGACATCGGAGTGTGGTCCGATTTTCACGGACTAATAGAATGGATGGAGACATTTTTTTTTCCATCTTCTTCTCATCCAAGAAAATCAGAGATTGAACTCTGATCAACGGATCAAGCTCTGATTAGAGTTTGATCAGAGCATGACTTGTATAACTGGTCCGATCCTTGGATGAGAGAAAGTACACTGGTGTAACCCTAGCCTATCACTGGTCCGTATACCTAATACTATGTGGGATATTTGTTATGAGACGTTCACCAGAATTCTGGAGAAAAAAGTCGCTCATTTTGGCAAATATTTATGTGCAATCCAATCAGAAGTTTTCGAAGTTTCACACCATAATCCCGGACCTTCAACTGACACAAACAGATTGATATACTGTATATCCCTAATGGGAATGGTTACCCTCGTTCTAACATGGAGCCGCAGACATCATTCATTCTCTATAGGGTTTCCTGAAAAAGTCAAGCATAATACTTGGCAGTCCCATAGGGAATAAATGTACTGGTGGTCTCAGCAGTCTGATCCGCGCCCATCAATAAGTTATCACTTATACCGTGGATAGGTAATTACTTGTTCTAACCGGACAACCCCTTAAAAAAAAAGTTAAAATAAAAGTCACTATTGAAAGTTGACTATATAAAAAAATGCAAAACTGAGCTGGTATTTCTGAAGAATGTCTGTTGGTTTAAAACCAAGAGTTGTTGTGTGTAAAACACGGCAGAAGATATGACTTTTTTTGAGTCTTTTGTATACGGAACTTCAATAAGGCTACTTTTAATCACGAAATTAAAATGCTGGATTTTCACTTTTCCTTGATGTAACCAGTCTGACCTTACTGATTCGCGCAGTCCAATCTATTTGGCAGGTGAGCTGAAATTGGAAAAATTGTTTAGGTCTAAATATAGTTATTTATTCCTAATAGCACCATGAATAAAAATGCCAAAAAGCAACTAAAGTATTAAAAAATAAAATAATTGAATAATATTGACATGTTTGTGGTGCAGGTTACAGAATAATACTTTTATTATTATATACAGTATATATATTTATAACAACATTTTGTATATATTTTTTATTCTATTTACAGTATGTGTTTATTATACTAATTTTTAATTCTGGAGACAAAATATTCAATATATTTTAACATATCTGTACAGAATACTGTGGATATTCACGTAATAATGTGCAACTCTTGTCCTGTTCAAATTACTTCATTTTTCTAGATCCCTTTCATCCCTATTGATTTTTCCTAGTCTGTCAAAGGCTTTGGCAGGTGCTCGCAGTAGCGCTACTAATGGCGTACACAACTGACACAATCTTGCAATCGCTCGCTGTGGGGTCTATATGTGTTGCTTATTATTCAGGTATTTTAACAATGATGATGGTATTTTTTACACATTTGAAACTTTAGGAAAGAAGAAACATGGCTCAAAAGTGTACTTGACACATTTTTTAGTGTTAACACGTAGTAGTCATGTCAAACCTATTTCCATTAAATAGAGAAAACCTGCGTGATTTTTTTAAAGGACCAAATTGGTATTAATGTACCCCATGTTGTCAAGTACAAGGGCTCCATGTCCAAGAAAAAAAAAACCAGCAGACTTCACAATGTCATGTAATATTCTTTTCATTTCTTCCAACAAGGGAAGCAACAGAGATAAGACCTCAAGTTGTCTTCTTTTGTCAAGGCTCTTAAGTAGGCTATTCAAGCAATTCTCCGCTATATGGACACCATTTCACCTTCCGCAGGGGTTGCCATCCAGCTTTCAAAGGCTTTTAAACTACAAATTGGCCTACTTATGCACTGATACACTCACTCTCTCATAGCTATAAAACTAGGCAGCCTTGTCCTAAAAAAGATGAAAATGCCAGTGAAAAATTGGTTATCTCCCACCACTGCACAAAGCCACTTAGTCCTACTTGTGTATGTCATCTTCATTACTAAAAGGATTGTCTGATCACAAGATATTGATGCCCTATCCTTCAGATAGTAGATCGGTGTGGCTTTGATACCCAGTACCTCCACTGATTAGCTGTTATAAGCTATAAGGAGGTGAACGTCTCAGCTGAATTCAGCTTGTAGCATCCGCTGCATTGCACTGCGGAACAACCCTTACTCTTGCGTTGCACCTCCATTCAATGTGTTTATATTCAGCCACCACTGGAGCTTGTAACAGCTGATCGGTGGGGGAGAGCCGATCTGATACTGATTGCATATCCTGAAGACAGATGATCAATATCGTGTGACACTGACCAGGCAACCCTTTAAGTAATCAAGTTTTTAAAAGACCTCAGTGATATCACTGCTGTTACATACAACTGAACTTCAGATGATCCCTTACTGCATCTTACACCTGCTTACCAACTGATAACATTTAGGAAGTTACCTTAGGACTCTGCTTATATGACAAAACATTTCATAAAGTATCTCATACTATCCTAAATGAAAAAAATGACCAAGTATGGGATTGACAAGGCTACGGTTAGGTGGATTCATAACTGGCTCAGTGATCATACTCAAAGAGTGGTAATACCACAAGGCTCTCTCTTGGCCCTAATGTTGTTCAACATTTTTAGAAATGATCTAGACAAAGGAACTGAAGGTAAACAGATCAAATTTGCAGAAGATGCAAAGCTAGGAGGGATAGCTAACACTAGAGAAGACAGAGAAAGGATTCAGAAGGATCAAGATGAGCTTGAACAATGGGCAGCGACTAATAGAATGGTAATTAACAGGGAGAAATGCAAGATTCCGCATCTGGGCAAGAAACATGAAAATTACATCTACCAAATGGGAGGAATAGAACTAAGCAACAGCACGTGTGAAAAAGACTTGGGTATACTAATAGATCACAGACTGCACATGAGCCAACAGTGTGATGCAGCAGCAAAAAAGGCAAACACAGTTTTAGGATGCATTAAGTGAAGCATAGAGTCTAGATCCCCTGAAGTAATTCTCCCCATCTACTCCTCCTTGGTCAGGCGACATCAGGAATGCTAAAGTAAAGCTAAAAACAAATGGCTTAGCTAAGTATCAAGACCTGAAAACATGTAACCCTACCTTATGACATATCCAAACTCCTATTACAGTAATGGTGGGTCTCGTTTCTGACATGTTAATACATTTTGTAAGATAGAAATGTAGTCAAAGTTTAATTGCTGTAATGTACAGACAGCATCATTCCAATATATAACAAAACCAAGTAAAAATAGTAAAATAAGTGAAAAATCCATCTTACCAAATACTGTTAGTTCAGCTGGATCACTGTCTCTTTCTCCAACCATATTGGTTCCAACACAAGTGTACATGCCGGCGTCACCCTTTCTTGTGTTAGAGATCATCAGCTTCCCACCACGAATCTTTAATATGAAAATAAAGTCAAAATCTGAATTTAGCATCCACTTAAAAAAAAAGAAAATGTTTAATTGTTTTGATGTAACTTCCAAACAGAATTGCTTTTTTTTTTTAAGAGAATTTTAACCAAATGGTTCTGGACTTGCGATGTCTTAAAGAGCTACCCACACAAAATGTGATGGTTATCTGGTTTAGAAAAAAATATTTTCAAAAACCCAAATAAAAATATTAATAAAAAAAAAAATCTTCATTTTAGGCCTTTCTCAGTTATAGGATAAAGCAGGGGCGGACATATCATTGGTGCAACCTGTGCGGTCGCACATGGTCCCAAGAGACAAGGGGGCCCAATTCTACCTCCAAAGCAGGTGCAATTTTTCATTTGTAGAAGTTCTTGGGCTACAAAGGGCCCATATATTGTTATTGCACAGGAGCCCCTTTCTGTCTGTGTCCGACAGTGGGATAAAGCATCTACAAAGAGTGCCTTCCATGGTCTGGAGGAGCTTGCCTTTCCATGCATTACTATGCACAATCGATTTCAATAGACTTCATGCAATTCCAAATTTGAACTGTGGTGGTGCTGCAGAAAAATCAAATACTTGCTGCCAGTTTTTCCTGCAGATTATAGGTGATCGGTAGCAAAACATTCAATTATCAGCTTATTCTTACAGTATTTTTTCTAGTAAAAGGAGATTTCTTTAAGATGATAAACTTTTGAAATTATTACATCCACATTTTAAAGATAACATTAACAAAAATGTTATAATTTCAGGTCAACTTACACTAACTCTGTCATCCTTGTCATCGATTCGAACTTTGTCTTTCTTCCAGTAGATAGTTGGCTCTGGATGTCCTCTGGGTGGCTGACACTCCAAAATGGCAGGTTCTCCAGCTGCCACCACCACATCTGTAGGGTTGAGCCGGAAGTCATCTCGAAGTACTGTGGAGGAAACATAAGGGATATTAAATCCACATTACATATACAAGTTTAACTTTCAATATAATTACATTTTTAAGTGCGCTACAGATGTCATGGGCTGTTTTTATAACAGGCATGCGGGAAACTCCTTAGTGATACTACAGACCTGGCATTCTGTAAAAATCTGTGAACACCCGCTATTCGGCTTGTTCCAATTTTCCAGGCTTATGCTAGACATGGCCAAGAATGCCAAAAGCAAGACATAAATCAGCACTTCATTTGAAAATAAATTAGGTAGCATATGCTAGCATCTTATGTAAATGACTTCCTTTAAAAAAGGGATTAGGGCCCTCAAGTTGGCTGTAGCTCTCCAAGATGACATCCACTTCACTGCTACTATTCCAAATGAGTACAATGCCGCAAAGTAATTGGCTAACAACCCCGTGGAAACAAAGGGACAATGATTATAAAAAATAAGACAAGTTCTAAATGATTTTAAGCAACTGAAGTTTTCAGACACAATTTAAGAAAAATAAACCAAAATCTGAAATTCTTTTATGTAAACAATTATTTCAAGTGGGCAGTAAGACTTTGTAGAAAGTAGCCAAGTTTTGGTGGTAAAGCTTTACAAAGTCTTTTTATGAAGTCATTAACTGACTACCATCATTACGAAAACCAAAAAAATCAAACCCTAACCGTCTGTGGAGCTTTCATATTCATTTAAGCCTTTTCCACTCAAACAAATTTGTGGAAGAAAAATCCCCGAGATGTCAAAAGTCCTCTATGCCAGTACCCTCCATGAGCCCAAGTCATAACCTCCCTCATACATCTGGTCTCTTGTGTGATGCCAAGATCACAGCTGAAGCTGGTCACCTTTTGTCTAACGATGACACAATTTCCCTCTTTAGCAGTTGGCTTTTTATGTAAAGTTTGATGTTGTTACATTATATGAGACATTCATTGAATTAAATAATTAATCAACAGGTAGAAAATATCATAAAGCAATGATAGGACGACAAATGTTGGAACATCAAGTCTTTGACCATGACATCATATAAAGTCATCAAAGGTGGTTAAGAAAAATTATTGTAAAATTGTAGAACAGACTCCGAGTTGGTTGAATAGCTGCACATTTCATGTGTATCAGAAGCAAGAATTGTTTAAATAAATGGTCCCGAGCACCTGTCACCGAAAACGAATCATTGCTTCCAGCAAGGCAACTGTTTACTAACACCTGCCAAACTAGGCCGAAGTCCAGGCCTTGGCCACGCCATGTCATTTAGCAGGAGATCTGACACAGCAAATTAATGTACTGATTTTTTCTTTTTTCCCCCTCACGTCATCCTAAATGGTTTTAAGGAAGTTTATGTTGTCAAACAATATTTTCAATAACAATTGGAAATCAAACCATTACATTTATTCTCTCCAACGACAACCGCTATCACAAAAATATATCTCTATAGGATTTACATTTACATGATGATTACAAATAACCATCTGTCTGTTTCTAGTTTTTCAATCTGGTCCATGTCCCATGAGCCTCTCGTTTATGGTCAAAACAGCAAAGCTGGAAGGAAGAAAAAAACGTTGGCCTGTCAAGAGGAGAAGAATAATTGCCTATGCATCCCAAAAGAACCTGGCTTTTTTTTTCTTCCCTAAACACAAAGAATTACTTGGATTTGTAAAACTTGGAATATTTTTAGATGCTGGAAGGTAAACAAAGCTGTGACTGTCTAACTGAGAGGGAGTATTACAGGTTTTCCAGATGGTTGAAAAAAAGCATTGACGTTCACCTGTCGCAATTTCACATTGAGGAAGCCATTGTAGAAAATGTTTTTCCCTTTTACTAGTATCAGTTATCTTCTAATGAGATGACCCATGACCACACTGTTAGCGCTTGATCACTTAAAGCGGACCAATCATTGGGATGGAAACACATTCAATTTATGTTCCTGTACACTGCCGAATTAGGCCTGACATAATGGTCGCAATGTGACCACTAAGCAACCTAGTGAAGTAACAGCAAAGTTAACCTAAGATTCCCTTCCAAAGCACCACACCACTAAGTGTTTTTTATTATTGCAGCGCTGCAGCAGTGCCAACAAGTTCTCGGCACTTAGTGTCATATTTACAATCTGCTGTCTCCTTCTTGTTATCAGCGTCGCTCCGGACAGTAACCGGGAGTTTGTGACCTACTGGATCACTCGCCCCAGTGTTTTCTGTGGCACCGGAAGTCACAACTCAATGAAAATAAAGATTATTATTAATATTATTATTATTATTATTATTATTAATAATGAATTTCTATGAGAGCCAGAACAAGGCCTGGACAAGGCTCTTATAGACTTACAATGAGATCTTGTGAATGCTTCCTGACCTATAGGCAGAAAAAAGTTATAGGTCACAAGATAGAGGAGCAGGACTGGAGCAGCGTCGGAAAGAGCTGAAGATGGCTGCTGGTAACTATAATGCTAGGGAATGGGAACTCTCACTAGAAAATAGAACTGGGAAATTTCAGCACATCCAACATTGGATGGATGTGCCGAAATTTTCCTCTTCTATTTTCTCATTTGCTGTGCTGTACCAGTAGGATCCAGCACCCACCAGCTTGATAATCTCTGTTCTGTATCCAACAAGCAAGCGAGGTGAGCTTTTTTCTATTCCACTTTGTAACTTGCATTACTGGCATCACTCCAGCACTGAAACTTAAATTCTGTAAATTGGTGGTATAAAGACTTTTTGCATTCTATGTACTGATTGTCACATGATCTCTGCAAGCAGTACTGAATGGTTGTTGGTCTCTCTCTCTCTCTCCTCCCCAGACTCGCGAGCTGTAAAACGGATTTTCAGGAGAAATCCGTGTTCTGAGTTCAGCACCAGTTCAGGTTCGCTCATCTCTAGTGCCCAACCTTTCAAAACTTAGTTACAAACTCCTAGTTCTCATAAATGCAAATTTAATACATTATTGCATCATGCTAATGAAACTCTCAACAGGCAGCAATTCACATCATTACTGCAGCATGACTATATAAAAGCACATATAGCATAAATTACTGACAGAGTTTCACAATATCATTTTTTTGTGAGCTTATACTACTCTTTTTGGGATATGCTGAACCATGAGGAAATGGTACATAGTAATTAGTGATGAGCGAACCTGCTCGGATAAGGTGTTATCCTCCATGCTCAGGTGCTGACCGAGTATCTTCAGCGTTCTTGAAAAATATGTTCCCGCGGCTGAATGTCTCACGGCTCTTTGACAGCTGCAACACATGCAGAGATTGCCTGTTTGTTAGGCTGTCGAACACCCGCAAGATTTGCTGCTGCGGGGACTTGAGCATATTATTTGAGCATGCTGCAGACACTTGGTCAGCACCCGAGCATGCTCCGATAACATCTCATCCGTGCACGTTCGCTCATTACTAATAGTAATGTATGTACAGTATTTGACCACCAAATTCTAAAATTATTGGTGTCAACATCAGGGCCTTGGTTGGATATTGACAATGTGTTAGGGTTGGAAAGGTGGCATGATGTCCATGGGTACCATTTATATCTAGCCATATAAGTAACTATAAACTCCAAGACCCTTATGCAGACATTGTACCAGTCCTCTCGGCTTACCAAGTGCCAATTTTAAGATAGGGCCTTAAGGGACTCTCAGTGCCTCGATGCACCTGCTACTGTACCTCTCCTGCCCCATAGCTAAACCCTCTTGTGAAGCACTTTATGCATAACTGTTTTCCTCTGAAAGTAATAAGATATAATTATACATATTCCTTTTGCTACATGTAGCTATAAAAGAAAAACATAAAATCTGGAATCTATTTTTTTTGCCTCCTTTTATTGTCACAAGTGTTGCTTACTTCTCGCTGTTTGAACGTGGTTAATTTATTCCAGCTAATATTTTAGTAAGATACTATTTCAAGACCTTGTCAAAACAGCACCATGGAATAATTATGCCATGGAAGTCATTAGTGAATGCATTGGTAATCATAACATCAGTTTAAAATTGCTCATTTTCATTTTATTCCTATTGTACAAAATGGTATAGGAAAAAAGGAAAAAAAGGAGAAAAAAAAAGAAAAACTATGGAGGCTAATTATATAAGGATTACATGCAATGCATGCTGAGAATGTAAATGCTTGGGATGAAAACAGCAAAAATGATAACTTTGTCATGATCTACATTCTTACGCAGAACAATGGTATTTACACAAAGGGTCATTTGCACAATGTAAATTATGCACGCGTATAATTGTATGAATGAATATGGGATATACAAGACTATTACATTACGGGTCAATTAAGTTCATAAAGAAGCCATCATCATCTAGCATAACGACCCTGGTGGACATATCCTCCAACTGTACTCTAGTATGGGCAATTACCAGCCTTAATACTATACTGTATATAAACTCATTTCCATACCATAGTAAAAAAAATAGAAAAGGTAAAAAAAATGCAAAAAAAAAAGAAAAAAAATCTTGTCTCGTTCCAAGATATAAATAGAAATTTAATCCTGGTGATATCTGCACGTGTGATCGGAAAATGCTTGCATTGCAAATTTGGTCTCATTATATGGTGTGAAATTTATCATTATTATAGAGGGAGAAGTAGAAACCGTATGCAGGGGCTTTTTTTTGACAGATTTAGGACACATAACATTTTTCACACAAAGGGCATTTATTAATTTTAAAGCAGCAGCAGCCGCAGCTTGTGTTCTGGGAAATGAACGTTACGGAGCTTTTCTGTGTATATTTCCAGCTCGTCGAGTTCCCCTTTCTTGTTCTAATCATTGTATCACGCCCGGAATTGTTGCACGCGGGGGATCTCTCACGCGACCCACGGCCTCTACTTTTTATGAACAATAAAGCCAGGAAGCCCCTTTGATATAGCGTTTACGTTTAGCCCGTCTCGATGTTTTACCGAAAAATACATTAAACATGAACTGATACCAATGAGTGCTGGAGAGGAAATAGGAGTCTTAGATTCTGGGTAAGCAAATCCTAGAATTAAAGGCCAATCTTTACACAAGTTGTCCACCGCAGATATCTTCTTATCGGATGTCATCTTCCAGTAGCGGCAGCTGCGCTGGTTATTCTCCGAGCACGTTGTTTATCTGGATGGGTCTGACACCCTGGGGACTATGACACAGGGGTAAAGGGGAAGAGCAATGTGTCGTCTTATGCCTTAACCATTGACGGGATACACTGCGCACACTATAATCCCTATGTGTGTATCATTGCCCATGGAAAGGACAGAAGTAATCAAAACAATCCAAACAGATGTGGTCGCTGAGATCACACACACTTTTTGACAATTGCTAAGAAGCTAATTAAACTATTAATATGTTTTTGGAATGTCCAAAATATGGAAAACAAACAGCCAAAAAATAACATACAAGCAAATGTAATACATTGTTGGTGTGGAAGCCAAGACCTGCTGTCTATTAGGAAATTAAAGGGAATCTATCAGCAGGTTTTTGCTATGTAATCTTAGGACGGCATGAGGTAGGGGATGAGACACTGATTTCAGGGATGTGTCAATTATTTAGTTGTGTGCTGTTGTTTTCATACAATAAAGGTTTTACAACAGGAGATTATCACTGCACTGGTTCTAATGAGAATGTCCAGAATTTGGGAGGCTGTTCCAGGTTGATGACGGCAAGTCCCATTTTCAACTGCGTCTGGATGCAGAAATGTGTGAAAATAATGGTGGCGCAGGGAGCTGTCTGCTCTCCACACCACCATTCACATCAGCTTCACATTTTGCCACAGGTTGGATAATGTCACTATATCGCGCCCAGTCACACACCGCAGAGCAGAGAAGATCTACTCTATGTATCATAGGAAAGGGGCTATATGAGTATTTTGTTCTTTTTAATTATCAGCATGATAGAGTGGAGATACAAAATCCAGGAGGAAAGGGGGGATGTGGGGCATCCTAGTGTGTGGGGGGTATTGAGGGAATTGTAAAGTATTGAGAGTCACTGTAGGTCATTAATAATAGTGTTATACTGTATGAAGGCATCATTGTGGGGGCATCATATTGGGTGGAAATGGCGCTGTGTGTGCATGATGTGTGTCAGGGTCACTTTGAGGGTATAATTTTGCGATTGGGGCAACCTTTGGGTATTATACTGTGAGGGGTTATCATACTGTGAGTGCAATATTATGGGATATAACACTACGGGATTTCACAATAGGGACAACTACTGTGTGGGTCCACAAAAAGGACTACGTAGAGTTGTTAGTTGTATGCACCATAATATGCTCGTCCCTCTTCCATATCTTTCAAAGTTGTATAGTGGCCTCCAAATTGTAGCTTTCAAACTACTTTTTAAAAAGTTTGACGTAAAACTATTCCATAAGAATTATGCAGCGCATAGAAAATATCAGGCTCCGCCATGTCAGCTAATGCTCACTCTTTCAGTGGCAGCAAATCCTGGATGAATAATTTAAGTGTGGACACTGTAGTACCTACAGTGACTACCTGGAAAGATCAATAAATATTCCTACACACTAAATTTAAAGAAAAATATAAAAAGTCAGAATATAAAAGACTTCATAACTTTTGTTTCAGCGTTCCAGCAGTTTGTGTGTATTATTGTGATGGATTTTGTCTTTGAGACCACACTGCACGTAAAGAAATGTGTGAAATTTTGAGTCTCAATTCTACCCGTCTGCACATTTATTCATTTTGTTGGATCATAACTGGATTTTCCTTAACCAACAGTATTACTAAAGGTCCGCAAACACATTGGACTAATGTCGGCTGATACCAGGGGCTTGCCCAAGAGTCTAATAACCCAACAGATGATATCAGGGGAGATAAGGATTGAGCATATCAGACGTTATCTCATCAATAACAAGATGATTGATAGTCCAATCTGCCACCAGACCATGGCTCTCTCATAGAGAACACAGGAGTGTTTGGCAGAAGAGCGCAGATTGACACCAATAACAGCTGATCGGCCAGGGTGCCGGGTGTCGGACCCCTGCCGATCAGACATTGATGACCTATCCTAAAGATAGGTCATCAATGTAAAAGTAATGCTCAACCTCTTTCATGGAAAGGATGTAATGCTCTATTTGTCCTGCGGAGGCACTGCAGGAAAACTGAAAACTTATTAAGTGGTGGCTTCATAGATCACAGTTGATCAATGAAGGTGCCAGATCAGCTTATAATTGGAGGACCCTTCTAACAAAAAAGAATTGTCCAACATAGGAAATTATTATGAAAACCATTTAGTATTAGCACTATAAACCCAAGACACAAGGCATGCTTTCTATTCTATTTTTATTCAAAATTGGATTAGGGTGCTGCAATATTCGGCACAACTTCCGTTGCTGCTTTCAGTAATATAGACCATACATTGTCCTATCTAAATGATTTCGTTTTTAACATCTCAATTGAATCCAAACTTCTTCTGTCTTGCTGTTCAAGTCTGTATGTTAGTAAAGTCTCTTCTCCTCCATCCCCCATTCAGTAATGAAATCTGAAAGCTGCAGTTAACATTCAGCAATCTCATTACCCATTTACTATAAATCTTCCAAAGCATCACTGTGTTTTGACAGCTAACCACAAGAAGAGGAAGCAATAAGCATATCCAAGCAGATTTTATGAATGCAAATTTCCTAAGGACGAAATGTAAATGATTCTGAAACCCTTAAATACATCCTGTATCGCAGCAGCTGGAAAGTGATGTGTTCGAAATCCGGTCAGGTGCTGAAGGCGACCCGTTCAATTTCCAATCACAATTACTGCGTGCACGTTCAATATGACAATGTTTGTGTACGCCATTGACATGAAAGCTTTATTTAACATCAGCCATTCCCAGGCCTGTCGGATTAGTGGAAATAACCCTTTACTGGTGACTTCCATAGGGAATATTTCACTCCCAAGATAGTTGCAGGTACAATTATCTGTGTACGGAAACCTCGGGGGAAATCATAACCAGCGCCGAATCATACTGGTCCCATTAGTAAACAAGAATAAGAGATGTAATTAGTTGGTTCTTCCTATTGGACATTCATAGATGGATCCCTGTGGGATACTAATAGGTACAATGATGTTTTAACCAGGGTTTTAGGGTTCAAGTAATCTTTACAGAATATAAAAGAATCCCAATAAGCATACCAATGTAATACAGAACATAGTTAACATTACTACTAGTGAAAGACTCATTATGGTCTCACCTGATGCTTTCTTTAAGAGAAAAAGGCAGCTTTTGTCCACTATTGATTGATATGACACACTATACATCTAAAAGTGCTTCTCAAAAAATTAGCATATCATCAAAAAGTTAATTTATTTCAGTTGTTCAATACAAAAAGTGAAACTCATAAATTATATAGAGTCATTACAAACAGAACAATCTATTTCAAGTGTTTATTTCTGTTAATGTTGATGATTATGGCTTACAGCCAATGAAAACCCAAAAGTCATTATCTCAGTAAATTACAATACTTTATAACACCAGTTTGAAAAATTATTTTAAAATCGAAATTGTCGGCCTACTGAAATGTATGTTCAGTTAATGCACTCAATACGTGGTCGGGCTCTTTTTGCATCAATTACTGCATCAATGCGGCGTGGCATGGACTGTGCCTGTGGCACTGCTGAGGTGTTATGGAAGCCCAGGTTGCTTTGATAGCAGCCTTCAGCTCGTCTGCATTGGGTCTGGTGTCTCTCATCTTCCTCTTGACAATACCCCATAGATTATCTATGAGATTAAGGTCAGGCGAGTTTGCTGGCCAATCAAGCACAATGATATTATTGTTTTTAAACCAGGTATCGTTACTTTTGGCAGTGTGGACAGATGGCAAGTCCTGCTGGAGAATGAAATTTTCACCTCCAAAAAGCTTGTCTGCAGTGGGAAGCATGAAGTGCTCTACAATGTCCTGGTAGACTGCTGCGCTGACTTTGGTCTTGATTAGTGTTGAGCATTCCGATGCTGCAAGTATCGGGTATCGGCCGATACTTGCTGTATCGGAATTCCGATACCGGGATTCCGATACTCTTGTGGTATCGGGTATCGGGTATCGGAACAACATTTTATTTTAATTCTCTCTTTTACACATTTTAACATTGTTAAAATGTGTAAAAGAGAGAATTAAAATAAAAAATATCGCTATACTCACCTGTCCGACGCAGCCGGGACCTCAGCGCAGGAACCGGCAGCGTTGTTTGTTTAAAATTCCCGCTTTTACATGGTTACGCGAACTCCCGGCTTGTGATTGGTCAGGGCGCCCATGTTGCCGGGCCGCGGACCAATCACAGCAAGCCGTGACGAAAATACGTCACGGCTTGCTGTGATTGGTCCGCGTCCCGGCAACATGGCCGCCATTAACCAATCACAAGCCGTGACGTCACGGGAGGCTGGACTTGCGCGCTTTTGAAAAAGCGCGCGTGTCCAGCCTCCAGTGACGTCCCGGCTTATGATTGGTTGCGCCGCGATCAACCAATCACAAGCCGGGAGGCTGGACACGCGCGCAATTTTAAAATGCGCGCTTGTCCTGCCTCCCGTGGCGTCACGGCTTGTGATTGGTTAATGGCGGCCATGTTGCCGGGCCGCGGACCAATCACAGCAAGCCGTGACGTATTTTCGTCACGGCTTGCTGTGATTGGTCCGCGTCCCGGCAACATGGCGCCGTGACCAATCATAAGCCGGGACGTCACTGGAGGCTGGACACGCGCGCTTTTTCAAAAGCGCGCAAGTCCAGCCTCCCGTGACGTCACGGCTTGTGATTGGTTAATGGCGGCCATGTTGCCGGGACGCGGACCAATCACAGCAAGCCGTGACGTATTTTCGTCACGGCTTGCTGTGATTGGTCCGCGGCCCGGCAACATGGGCGCCCTGACCAATCACAAGCCGGGAGTTCGCGTAACCATGTAAAAGCGGGAATTTTAAACAAACAACGCTGCCGGTTCCTGCGCTGAGGTCCCGGCTGCGTCGGAGAGGTAAAGTATAGCGATATTTTTTATTTTAATTCTTTCTTTTACACATTTATATGGTTCCCAGGGCCTGAAGGAGAGTTTCCTCTCCTTCAGACCCTGGGAACCATCAGGGATACCGTCCGATACTTGAGTCCCATTGACTTGTATTGGTATCGGGTATCGGTATCGGATTGGATCCGATACTTTGCCGGTATCGGCCGATACTTTCCGATACCGATACTTTCAAGTATCGGACGGTATCGCTCAACACTAGTCTTGATACAACACAGTGGACCTACACCAGCAGATGACATGTCTCCCCAAACCATCACTGATTGTGGAAACTTCACACTAGACCTCCAGCAGCTTGGATTGTGGTCTCTCCACTCTTCCTCCAGACTCTGGGACCTTGATTTCCAAATGAAATACAAAATTTACTTTTATCTAAAAACAACACCTTGGACCGCTGAGCAACAGTCCAGTTATTTCTCTCCTTGGCCCAGATAAGACGCTTCTGGCATTGTCTATTGGTTGAGGCTTGACACAAAGAATGCGACACTTGTAGCCCATGTCCTGGATACGTCTGTGTGTGGTGGATCTTGAAGCAATGAATCCAGCAGCAGTCCACTCCTTGTGAATCTCCCCCAAATTTTTGAATGTCCTTTTCTTAACAATCCATGCAAGGCTGCAGTTATCCCGGTTGCTTGTGCACAAGGGGAGAGTATACAAACTCTTTGTACATGTTGTCCTTAGTGGGATTTGAACCCAAGACCCCAGTGCTAATCACTGAGCCACCGCGCTGCCCTAAAGAAACCAACTCGATACGAAAAACAAACTAACAAAGCCTATGTCAGTTCACGTCACAACCATTGGGTGGCCACATATATATGTATACGTGTATAAACAACTCCAGGGCCTAAAATTGCAAAATTATTTTTATATATTTAGTTTTAAAGCATATCATTGTATGTCTCACTCTGTATGCCATTCAGTGCCAAGTAATCCAATTGACGTCTCTGGACGATTATCAGTAGATACCCTCTGCCTGCAATCAATGCCCCTCAGAGTGCAGAGCAAATACTTTGTGCAGAGGCTCAGGGCTTTAATGTACATGCACAACATTTAGCTGGCTGTGTGGATGATGTCATAGATGTCATCAAAGCCAATCAAACATAGAGAGGCAGTGAATGTGGATAGAGAAGATTTGGGCACTCATTGGACTGCTCAGTACTGATTTCCATACAGTGTATGACAGCTCTTTCAAAGACAAGTCCAGTAATACCTTCACATAGCCAGCCGCTCCTCCGTTACTGAAAAAACTGTTTAAATTGATATGCAAATGAGGATAAAGAGCAATTGCAGGTCTGAAGCCTCTGTCACTCCAGCTCTATCCTCTGCCCAGTACATCTCCTCTTCCTGCTTGTCTAACAGCCTCTTCACATTGTGGCTTCAGGAAAAGGAACAGTCAGTAAAGCAGGAGAAGGCAGCACTGGGTGGGGAATAGAGCTCAGGTGACAGAGTCTTCAGATCTACAACAGCTCTTCAGTGTCACTTGCATATCAATTCAATTGCTGTTGTTTACATAAAGGTATTCCTTTTTTAGGACTGGGGGTGTGGAATCCTGTTGACAGCGTCCCTTGAATTCTCCGTTTTATAGATATACAAGCCAGCAAGGCTTGTATAAAAAGGTTGTAGAGAACTGAAAGGAGAGATTTAGATTGTGATGTGCCCAGTTTATATTGGGAAAACCTTGTGACAGATTTCCTTAAAATACTTATTTCCCACATAATCTAGACAATCTAGATAGGTGAATAAGACACCACATTTTTTTTTCTTTGGACTCCAAACTTTAGTCTACCTCCTCTGGCAAACACAACTCTGTCCCATTAGACAAGTTTTCCTCTACTGCATCTGACAAACACAGCTCTACACCATTAGACAAGACTTTCCCTAGTGCCTCTGACAAACAGAGATCTACACCATTAGACAAGACTTTCCCTAGTGCCTCTGACAAATAGAGCTCTAAACCATTAGACAAGACTTTCTCTACTACCTCTGACAAACACAGCTCTACACCATTAGACAAGCCTACCTCTGACAAGCAGAGCTCTATACCATTAGACAAAACTTTCCCTAGTGCATCTGACAAACAGAGCTCTACTCCATTGGAAAATACTTTCTCTACTGCCTCTGACAAACAGAGCTCTATACCATTAGACAAGACTTTCTCTACTACCTCTGACAAACACAGCTCTACACCATTAGGCAAGACTTTCTCTACTGCCTCTGACAAACAGAGCTCTACACCATTAGACAAGACTTTCTCTACTGCATCTGACAAACACAGCTCTACACCATTAGACAAGACTTTCTCTACTGCCTCTGACAAACAGAGCTCTACACCATTAGACAAGACTTTCTCTACTACCTTTGACAAACACAGCTCTACACCATTAGACAAGACTTTCTCTACTGCCTCTGACAAACACAGCTCTACACCATTGGACAAGACTTTCTCTACTGTATCAGACAAACACAGCTCTACACCATTAGACAAGACTTTCTCTACTGCCTCTGACAAACACAGCTCTACACCATTAGACAAGACTTTCTCTTCTGCCTCTGACAAACACAGCTCTACACCTTTGGGAAATACTTTTTCTACAGTCTCTGACAAACAGAGCTCCACACTATTAGACAAGACTTTCTCTACTGCCTCTGACAAACAGAGCTCCATACCATTGGAAAATACTTTTTCTACTGCCTCTGACAAACACAGCTCTACACCATTAGACAAGACTTTCTCTACTACCTCTGACAAACACAGCTCTACACCATTAGAAAATACTTTTTCTACAGTCTGTGACAAACAGAACTCTACACTATTAGACAAGACTTTCTCTACTGCCTCTGACAAACACAGCTCTACACCATTAGACACAACTTTCTCTACTGCCTCTGACAAACACAGCTCTACACCATTAGAGAAGACTTTTTCTACTGCCTCTGACAAACACAGCTCTACACCATTGGAAAATACTTTTTCTACAGTCTGTGACAAACAGAACTCTACACTATTAGACAAGACTTTCTCTACTGCCTCTGACAAACAGAGCTCCATACCATTGGAAAATACTTTTTCTACTGCCTCTGACAAACACAGCTCTACACCAGTAGACAAGACTCTCTCTACTGCTTCTGCAAAACAAAGCCAAATCTGGATAGTCTTTTTACTATATCTGACAGTTGTAGTACAGCTCATTGAAGCATGGTTCCCATTCATGCTGTGGAGCCATTACCTCCAGTATATGCAGTAACTAACACCCTCAATCTAATCAAAGAAGAATGCATTAGAAAGAAAGTGTCCACACAAACAGCACACGTGGAATATATACAAATATATTACATGTGTCATTTGAATACGCATTCTTAACCACCAGTGATTGGGACAATTCCTTGGCACACTTTATGGTTACTGAAAGTTTTCAATTTGGCAGTGTTCACACATTGCAGCCAGATTTCATTCATTTGTTTGTTTTTTAAATGCAACATTATTGGCTGCAATTTTAGAAAATTAAAACAAAAAATGGAACTCGATGGCAACATGTGAAGGCAGCATTAAGATAGCTATTTATTATTATATATATTATTAATCAAAGTGGTGGTGCACGGTGCAATGTGACTAATTTGCGTAAGGCAACAAAATACAGCTCTTATCCGCCAAGGATAAGCCTGTGTCCACCAGAGAAGGGACACAACAATCTTGTTAGGCTACGTTCACACTAGAGTTGTGCGCCGTTGCGTCGGCGACGCAACGCACAACGCACGCAAAAACGCGTCAAAACGCACGCAAAAACGCTGCGTTTTGCGACGCATGCATCGGTTTTTGCCGAAAATCGGACGCAAGAAAAATGCAACTTGTTGCGTTTTCTTGGTCCGACGCTTGTGGCAAAAAAGACGCATGTGTCGCACAACGCAACAAAAAAAACGCATGCGTCCCCCATGTTAAGTATAGGGGCGCATGAAGCATGCGTCGCCGCTGCGTCGCCGACGCAAACCCGACGCACATTAGCTTAACGCTAATGTGAACGTAGCCTTAGCTGCACAGCTGATTTATTGTATTCTATTTAGCCAGTACACCATGGCTGGAAATGTGAAGTATCACTCGGTGAGTTTGGAAAATAGCCACTTATATGCAATTCAGCACTTGAAACAACACAATTTACAGGCGGCTCTGTTGAATTTACTTATAAATAACCTTCCCCGGGAGGTAGACCTCAGTGCTCACACACGGCTGCAAGGCGTCAGTGAGGAAATAAGAAACTGGCTTTTATCCTAATAGCTTCTGGCCAAGTGCTTTATTTTCTTTTATATATTTTTTAGAAATACAATATAAGGAGATTAGCAGAAATAATTATGTACAACCAAACTGTTTGGTATAAGTAATGTCAGTATAATGGAAACATTCGAAACTGAACGACCCTGTTCACAATTATCGGATTTGACACAGATTTTAGCGCAAATTCTAAGCCACAATTTGCATCAAATCCCTCTACATTCCAATATCCCGTGCATCAGAATGGCGTTCACATGCCGGGGAAAATCAGTGTTTGGGTTTTCAGCTTGCTTACGTCTGCCTATCTGTATTTCGATCTATTAGTGAAGAGTGAATCTTCAAAAATTTGATTTAGCCAATTTTGTCAATAATGTTCGATTTAGAGCAAATCAATTTGATACAAACTGAAAACTCCAAAGTCTCCGAGGACTTTTCACCAAATCCTTTCTCTCTCATTAACACAAAAAAACAGCCTTAAAAATGTCAAAATGGCCTCATCATATTCGGCGGTAAGGAACAGCCTGTTTAATTACACACTGCACTTAGTCTAAGGCCACGTTCAGACGTTGAGTATTTGGTCAGTGTTTTACATCAGTAAATACTGCGCTGGCACTGGTAATATTGAGCAGAGATCCCAATCTACGCATGCGCTACCACCATTTTCTCGAAGACTGCCAGAAGATGAATCTGTGCATTTGCCGTTACCGGTGCCATGTTGTTGAAACCCATCGAGCGATCAATCAACCTAAGCGCCATTTGCGGCTAGAACGGTGTTAGCGTGGAATTTAAATAAGGAAGAAGGTAGTCAGCAGGGGGCGAAGACTAAGACCCTAGCCACAGGCAACCACCAGTGCACTGAGACAAACATTTCTAATGACGATTTTATAAAAATCAGGCTACAGATTTCTTCACTGAAAGTATGCAATAAATCAGAGTACCAGCGCCATTGTCAGCCCGGTCACAGAATGGCATATCTCCCAATTTTTAATGACAGGGACATGTATTGTCATTTTTCACCTACTGACCTCCCTTAGGGTTCTCACCCACAAACTGTACAGAAAAGGTTGTCTAGAAAAGATACACTCCTATTTGAAAAACAGCAATTTGCATGTGGGCTGCTTTGATCTGTGTACCTGGGCTGATTTTCAGTCCAAGGCCGGCCCCGCTTAGGGTATATTAGTATATTGTGACTTTAACATCCTCCAACCACCATTATTTACATCAGTATTATCCTCTTTTCCTCACACACTCATCTCCTTTTCTTTAGTTGAGCAAAAAAGATTCACAGGACTTTGGTTCATCGGCCATGACTGGTAACCACAACTTTAAGACCAAAGCCCCAGGACCTTGCTCCTATCTCCTGAGATCCTCAGTGACAGTTCTGATTAGTAATCCTGGTTAAATGTCATTGTTTCATGACTGAATGCACGGCATCACACCCAGGGAGATCATCAGAGGAGGTTCAAGGAGTAATGGTCTGGCCGCCCCGTACCACTGATATTAACACTGAACCAGGATCCTGCTAATCATTTTGCTCAACTCTATTCTTCACTAGTGTGCTGTCACACACCATCTGTAATGTTTCTTCAGTGTTTTATCTCTTCTTCTCCCTGTCCTGATGGCTAGGCTGTGAGCTGAGACGTTCTCTCCCTATCCAGATTCACTACAAAAAGTCTGATTATTTTCCTGTTTCTGATCTTATACAGGCCATGCTTGTGCCTCCTAATCGTCTGTGCTATGCCATACGATGTAATAGCTGGAAGACAATATGGGAAAGCCCACCCGATCGGGCTTGAGGTCATGTGATCCTTCTCTGGCTGCAATGTGCAACAAAGTGAATCACATATTGCTCAAAATTCACTTGTTTCAGTGAATTACTAAAAATGTAACACAAATTTGATTTTTTTTAAATTGCTCATCTCTATCAACTGTCTATCCATCTATTTAATATCTATCTACATTATCTATTATCTATCATCTATTATCTATCTATCTATCTATCTATCTATCTATCTATTATCTATCTATCTCTCTGTCTGTCTGTCTATTTATCTCATGGTTTTTAGTAGTCCGTGTACTACAGCCATAACATGCAGCAGTAACACCAAATAATGTTTCATATATGATGAACCTCAGCCCAAACCCCATCCGTTGGTCCTCTCTGTAGATCTCTGGGAGCCATCTATCACGGTTATACTGCTGGTCTTATTAATAACAGCTCTGAGCACAGGATCCGCAAATAACATTGTATAATTTATTACTACAGCGTGTAATTAATCTTACTGGGTTTTATTTCAAATGAAATCTGGGACTACTCTACATGAATGATGCAACAACGGCTCAAGATGAAACCATAGGAAAATGAAACCATGTACTGCATGTAAGAGTTGTAAAAGAAGAAGACTTATGACATGTAAGACAGTAATGCGGAGTCCTAGTGACTTCACAAATATTCCTCCACTTCACTCTTTAGTTCATTTTTTTGATCCTCAGATTAAACAGCTGCAGCCAGAGGTTAGGTGCTGGGGAACTCGTCAGGATACTGTTGATAACGGATCTCTTTATGGCCCCACCAACTCTGATATCATGAATAGAGATGAGCGAACCTGGCTCCGCACGTCCACGGGTCCGCACACCCCGATCATGAATTCTTCAATAAGGCGCTGTTCACACTATTATGACTCCCCCCTCTCTTATTATTGCAATTGTTAGGTTGGGGACTGGTTACAGCACTCCTGGCAGTGTGCAGTGCTGTTAATTAATGCATTACACTTCTAGGTTGATAAAGGAACGTTTTCTAAGTGGTTCAGAGAGGGGTATAGCAATTCTTACCTGGGACAGAAACAGTACCTATTGTCAGTGGGAACAGGGTCTCAAAAAAAATTAATTTGTTACCAGATTTCACAATACAAGCTTAGACCTGATGGAACTAAGGTATTTTCTTTGAAAATCCATATCAGAAAAGTTGTATAATCCTGATACTAACTTGAGCATTTTGTGAGTTCAACTATAGAATGAAACAGCTCATGAGTCCAATTGTTAATCAGCCTCTGCCCACTAAGGCTGAATGGCGGCTGCACTTTGTACTGAGCAGTGTGAGATCTCAGCAAGGAGGAGGGCCATTGAGGAGCTGTCAGTCAGTTTGGATGGGTAGAGATTGAGTTAAGCTTTCACAAAGCATTATACAGTCATTATGGCATGTATTATGAAAGTAAGTACCTCATCTTTATCAGGTCTAAGGGTGCTTTCACATTGTGATCTGTGTCTCTGTCCTGGCATATGTCCGACTCACCCCCACGTAATGGGATTTGGACATATGCATCAACGGGGTCAATAGATGGTAATGGTGACGGCAGAGTGAACATGAGCTGTGCCTTGCACTTTTTTATGCAGTGTCCGCAGGCGTAACACTCAAGGAAAAAAAGTGCAAGGCGGCTGTAGGCGAACACTCCCAAAAATAATGCAGTTTTGCTCTGCCATCACCATTAAAGTCTATGAACCCACCGGAGCACGCGACCGAATCCCATTTTGTGGAGGGGAGTCGGACGTATGCCAGGACGGAGACACATATCGCAGTGTGAAAGCTCCCTTAGACCTGATAAAGATGATGCGCTTACTTTCATAATACATGTCAGAATGATGGATTTCGGACATATACCCCGACAGGGACACCAAATGCAATGTGAAAGCACCTTAAGGGATCTATTTAGTAATGCATACAGTTTGTTCTGTGATATCTGGTGACAGATCGACTTTAGTAATGAAATCTTTCTAAAGTTGCATTTTATTATGAAAACAATGATAAGATAACTTCTTTATAAAATAATTAAAAATTCGTAAAGCGTAACATAATGCTTTCTGGCAAATATGCTCTCTTAGGCTACTTTCACACATCAGGTTTTTGGCATCAGGCACAATCCGGCGAATGTTGGAAAAACTGGATCCGGTGCAGATTGTGAAAAACTGATGCGACGGATCCGTTTTTTCGAAGGATCCGGCTAGCATATCTAGATAATTGGCTTAAAAAAAATTTGGAGCATGCTCAGTTTAAAAAAAAAAAATCCGTCATTTTCCAGATCCAGCACCTTTCGGCTCCCATAGGCTTCCATTCTAGCAAACAGCCGGAAGCTCCAGCTTTTTCACCAGAGGCAAAAAACGTTGCTATGGACGTTTTTTCCAGAAACCGGAAACGGCAGATTTTCCGGATCCGGCGAAAAACGGACTAAACGCAATGTCATCCGGCGCAATCTGGCACTAATACAAGTCTATGGGAAAAAAACTGGATCCGGTGGCAACACTGGCTGGATCCATTTTTTTAAATTTAGCAGGATTGAGCCTGACAGCGAAAACCTGATGTGTGAAAGTTGCCTAAGTCCTAAGCCATCATAATACTTTACACTCTTATAGTTTCACAACTTGACCACCTGGGGCCTCCACGCGATGCTACTAGCACAATTTTGCCATGAAATTAACAAAACACATTTAATGCTTCCAACCCTAAGGGTTTAAAGGGCCACTGTCACCCCCTCCAGCCGTTATAAACTAAAAGAGCCACCTTGTGCAGCAGTAATGCTGCAGTCTAACAAGGTGGCACTTTTAGTTTTTGATTAAGTTATTACCTCAATAAAGCGATTTGAAAATTGTCCACAAAGACCAGCTATTGTACCGGGAGGCGGTCCGAAGCGTCCTGTATGAATCCCCCAACGGCCGTCACTCTTCTCTTCAGGGGCGCTGGTTTCCGCCCCCTGAGCGCTGTTATCTTCTGAAATCCGGCGCTTGCGCTGTTCTTTCCTGCCTGGGGCCTGCACAGTGTTTACTGTGAGTCACAGCACAGACGCAGGGTGCCTGACTGCGCCTGTGCCGGCAGTGCGGCCGCCCTGTTACTGAATCCCCGCCCCGCACTGTGCATAATGAATAACACAGTGCGGGGCGGGGATTCAGTAACAGGGCGGCCGCACTGCCGGCACAGGCGCAGTCAGGCACCCTGCGTCTGTGCTGTGACTTACAGTAAACACTGCGCAGGCCCCAGGCAGGAAAGAACAGCGCAAGCGCCGGATTTCAGAAGATAACAGCGCTCAGGGGGCGGAAACCAGCGCCCCTGAAGAGAAGAGTGACGGCCGTTGGGGGATTCATACAGGACGCTTCGGACCGCCTCCCGGTACAATTGCTGGTCTTTGTGGACAATTTTCAAATCGCTTTATTGAGGTAATAACTTAATCAAAAACTAAAAGAGCCACCTTGTTAGACTGCAGCATTACTGCTGCACAAGGTGGCTCTTTTAGTTTATAACGGCTGGAGGGGGTGACAGTGGCCCTTTAATTTACTAAAATACTAATTGTAATGATTTAGAAACTATGAGGTTCACTTTGTACAACTTGAGTCTACACAATTCATTTTCTGTACAGAAGTCAGTGGCAAATTACTCCTAAATAAACCTACCAGTTAGTAACTCCATAGATGAAGATACAAGTGAATGTGTCATAAAAAATGACTTACTATTTCATTATTTAGGTAACATTTACTGTATGTTTTAAAAATATTTGCATTTTTTTCATATTACAATCCATATTAAAAAACCACCCAGAAATTCTACTATTTTTCTATTGGCCACTGGGACTATTTTAGACTCCTATTTCTTTGTTTTTCAAGAAATACACATGGCAATAGATTTATTCAGCAGCTATCTTTTATATTGAAGCATCTAATGTAAAGGTCATCATTAAGGTAGGGGAAGTGTGACATTGCCTATAGTGATTGGTGGATACAGGGGTGGACATAACATTGGTACAATCTGTTCGACACACGGAGGCCCAAGAGGTAAGGGGGCCCATTTATAACTCAAATGCAACATGTAGCTTCCTGTTGTGAATTCTGCTCTTGGGCTCCCTCCGGTGGTTGTAAGTGGTAGCGCTGCTGTCTCTGAATCGCAGCATTTATCAGGTGTGTTCACTTTTTGCAATTGTGACTGGGCTATTTAGTCTTGCTTCACCCTTTAGTCAGTGCCAGTTGTCCATTGTTCCTGGAGGATTCACATCTCTGCCTGGTCTCTCCTGCTTTGCAGTTCATTTCAACAAAGATAAGTTCTGGCCTTGATTTTTTGCTGTCCACATGCTGTGGCCTTATTGTTCAGTTCTTTTCCATGTTTTTGTCTTGTCCAGCTTGGTCTGTATAAGGATTTGTTTAGCCAAGCTGGTATCTCTGGAGATGCAGATATACCCTCCATATCTTTAGTTAGCTGTGGAGATTTTGTATTTTCTGTGGTGGATATTTTCTAGTGTTTTAATACTGACTGCATAGTACTCTGTCCTATCCTTTCTATTTAGCTAGAAGTGGCCTCCTTTGCTAAATTCTGATTTCAGTCTGTGTATGTTTTTTCCCTCTCCTCTCACAGTCAATATTTGTGGGGGGCTGTCTATCCTTTGGGGATTTTCTCTGAGGCAAGATAGATTTCCCTTTTCTATCTCTAGGGGTAATTAGTCCTCCGGCTGTGTCGAGATGTCTAGGGAGCACTTGGTACATTCTACGGCTAATTCTAGTTGCGGTGTTAAGTTCAGGGTCTGCGGTCAGTACAGGTACCACCTTCTCCAGAGTACGTCTCATGCTGCTCTTAGGCCACCAGATCATAACAGTACAACTGGACAACAATGAGTTAACCGCATCTCAGAAGAAGGGAAGGAAAGTGCTGAGCCATTTTTTTTTTCTGTAGTCTGTTGTGTTTTTTTTTTTTTTCTTCCCTCTTTTACGGCTGGGTGGCTCAGGAGTTCGGCGCAGGAGTTCGGCGCTGGTATGGATGTTCAGGGATTGGCTTCTCGTGTGGATCAACTTGCTGCTAGAGTACAGGGTATTTCCGATTATATCGTTCAGACTCCGGTTTTAGAGCCTAGAATTCCAACTCCTGATTTGTTTTTTGGGGATAGGTCCAAATTTCTGAGCTTTAAAAATAACTGTAAACTGTTTTTTGCTCTGAAACCCCGTTCCTCTGGTGATCCCATCCAGCAGGTTAAAATTGTTTTATCTCTGCTGCGTGGTGACCCCCAGGATTGGGCATTTGCCCTGGAACCTGGGAATCCGGCGTTGCTTAATGTAGACACCTTTTTTCAGGCGCTTGGGTTATTGTATGACGAACCTAATTCAGTGGATCATGCTGAGAAGACCTTGTTGGCCCTGTCTCAGGGTCAAGAAGCGGCAGAATCATATTGCCAGAAGTTTAGAAAATGGTCTGTACTGACTAAATGGAATGAGGATGCCTTGGCAGCAATCTTCAGAAAGGGTCTTTCTGAATCCGTTAAAGATGTTATGGTGGGGTTCCCCACGCCTGCTGGTCTGAGTGATTCTATGTCTCTGGCCATTCAGATTGATCGGCGCTTGCGCGAGCGCAGAGTTGTGCACACTATGGCATTGTCTTCCGAATGGATTCCTGAGCCAATGCAGTGTGATAGGATTGTGTCTAGAGCTGAACGACAAGGATTCAGATGTCAGAATAGGTTGTGTTTTTACTGCGGCGATTCTGCTCATGTTATTTCTGATTGCCATAAGCGTACCAAGAGAATCGCTAGTTCTGTTACCATCAGTACTGTACAACCTAAATTTCTGTTATCTGTGACCCTGATCTGCTCATTATCGTCATTTTCTCTCATGGCATTTGTGGATTCAGGCGCCGCTCTAAACTTAATGGACTTAGAATTTGCCAGACGTTGTGGTTTCCCCTTGCAGCCTTTGCAGAGTCCTATTCCTTTGAGGGGCATTGATGCTACACCGTTGGCTTAAAATAAACCTCAGTTTTGGACACAGCTGACCATGTGCATGGCGCCAGCCCATCAGGAAGATTGTCGTTTTCTGGTGTTGCATAATTTGCATGATGCTATTGTGCTGGGTTTCCCATGGTTACAGGTGCATAATCCAGTATTAGATTGGAAATCTATGTCTGTGACTAGTTGGGGTTGTCAGGGGGTTCATGGTGACGTTCCTTTGATGTCAATTGCCTCCTCCCCCTCTTCTGAAATTCCTGAGTTTTTGTCAGATTTCCAGGATGTATTCAATGAGCCCAAGTCCAGTTCCCTTCCACCGCATAGGGACTGTGATTGTGCTATTGACTTGATTCCAGGCTGTAAGTTCCCTAAGGGCCGACTTTTCAACCTGTCTGTGCCAGAACATACCGCCATGCGGAGCTATGTTAAGGAGTCCTTGGAGAAGTGGCATATTCGGCCATCTTCTTCACCATTGGGAGCAGGGGGTTTTTTTGTTGCCAAAAAAGATGGCTCCTTGAGACCCTGTATTGATTATCGCCTCTTGAATAAGATCACGGTCAAATTCCAATACCCTTTGCCTTTGCTTTCTGATTTGTTTGCTAGGATTAAGGGGGCTAGTTGGTTTACTAAGATTGACCTTCGAGGGGCATATAATCTTGTTCGTATTAAGCAGGGTGACGAATGGAAAACTGCATTTAATACGTCCGAAGGCCATTTTGAATACCTTCTGATGCCATTCGGACTCTCTTATGCTCCATCTGTGTTTCAGTCCTTCATGCATGATATATTTCGGAATTATCTTGATAAATTCATGATTGTATATTTGGATGATATTTTGATTTTTTCAGGTGATTGGGAGTCTCATGTGAAACAAGTCAGGATGGTATTTCAGATCCTTCGTGATAATGCCTTGTTTGTGAAGGGGTCTAAGTGCCTCTTTGGAGTACAGAAGATTTCTTTTTTGGGCTTCATTTTTTCTCCCTCATCTATAGAAATGGATCCGGTTAAGGTTCAGGCCATTCATGATTGGATCCAGCCCACATCCATGAAGAGCCTTCAGAAATTTTTGGGCTTTGCTAATTTTTATTGCCGTTTCATTGCCAACTTCTCCAGTGAGGTTAAACCCCTGACCGATTTGACGAAGAAAGGCGCTGATGTGACGAATTGGTCCTCTGCGGCTGTTTCTGCCTTTCAGGAGCTTAAACGCCGATTTACTTCTGCCCCTGTGTTGCGTCAGCCGGATGTTTCTCTTCCTTTTCAGGTTGAGGTTGACGCTTCTGAGATTGGGGCAGGGGCCGTTTTGTCTCAGAGGAATTCTGATGGTTCCTTGATGAAACCATGTGCCTTCTTTTCTCAAAAGTTTTCGCCTGCGGAACGCAATTATGATGTCGGCAATCGCGAGTTGTTGGCTATGAAGTGGGCATTTGAGGAGTGGCGACATTGGCTTGAGGGGGCCAAGCACCGTATTGTGGTCTTGACCGATCATAAGAATCTGATTTATCTCGAGTCTGCCAAACGGCTGAATCCTAGACAGGCCCGATGGTCCCTGTTTTTCTCCCATTTTGATTTTGTGGTCTTGTATCTTCCGGGTTCTAAGAGTGTTAAGGCTGATGCCCTCTCTAGGAGCTTTTTGCCTGATTCTCCTGGGGTCCTTGAGCCGGTCGGTATTCTGAAGGAAGGGGTGATTCTTTCTGCCATCTCCCCTGATTTACGACGGGTTCTTCAGGAATTTCAGACTGATAAACCTGACCGCTGTCCAGTGGGGAAATTGTTTGTTCCTGACAGATGGACTAGTAAAGTGATTTCGGAGGTTCATTGTTCTGTGTTAGCTGGTCATCCTGGGATTTTTGGTACCAGAGATTTGGTTGGTAGGTCCTTTTGGTGGCCTTCTTTGTGACGGGATGTGCGTTCTTTTGTGCAGTCCTGTGGGACTTGTGCGCGGGCCAAGCCTTGCTGTTCCCACGATAGTGGGTTGCTTTTGCCTTTGCCGGTCCCTGAGAGGCTTTGGACGCACGTTTCTATGGATTTTATTTCGGATCTTCCGGTTTCCCAGAGGATGTCAGTTATCTGTGTGGTTTGTGACCGGTTTTCTAAGATGGTTCATTTGGTACCTTTGCCTAAGTTGCCTTCCTCTTCTGATTTGGTTCCGTTGTTTTTTTCAGCATGTGGTTCGTTTGCATGGCATTCCGGAGAATATTGTGTCCGATAGAGGTTCCCAGTTTGTTTCTAGGTTTTGGTGGGCCTTTTGTGCTAGGCTGGGCATTGATTTCTCTTCTTCTTCCGCATTTCATCCTCAGACAAATTGCCAAACCGAGCGAACTAATCAGACTTTGGAAACTTATTTGAGATGCTTTGTGTCTGCTGATCAGGATGATTGGGTGGCTTTCTTGCCATTGGCCGAGTTTGCCCTTAATAATCGGGCTAGTTCTGCTACCTTGGTTTCACCCTTCTTTTGTAACTCTGGTTTTCATCCTCGTTTTTCTTCGGGGCAGGTTGAGCCTTCTGATTGTCCTGGGGTGGACTCTGTGGTTGACAGGTTGCAGCAAATTTGGGCTCATGTTGTTGACAATTTGGTGTTGTCTCAGGAGGGGGCTCAGCGTTTTGCTAACCATTGTCGGTGTGTTGGTTCCCGGCTTCGGGTTGGGGATTTAGTCTGGTTGTCTTCCCGTCATGTCCCTATGAAGGTTTCTTCCCCTAAGTTTAAGCCTCGGTTTATTGGCCCTTATAGGATTTCTGAGATTATCAATCCAGTGTCTTTTCGTTTGGCCCTTCCAGCCTCTTTTTCCATCCATAATGTTTTTCATAGATCTTTGTTGCGGAAATATGTGGTGCCCATTGTTCCCTCTGTTGATCCTCCTGCCCCGGTGTTGATTGATGAGGAGTTGGAGTATGTGGTTGAGAAGATTTTGGATTCTCGTTTTTCGAGGCGGAAGCTTCAGTATCTTGTCAAATGGAAGGGTTATGGCCAGGAGGATAATTCTTGGGTTGTGCCTCCGATGTTCATGCTGATGATTTGGTTCGTGCCTTTCATTTGGCTCGTCCGGATCGGCCTGGGGGCTCTGGTGAGGGTTTGGTGACCCCTCCTCAAGGGGGGGGTACTGTTGTGAATTCTGCTCTTGGGCTCCCTCCGGTGGTTGTAAGTGGTAGCACTGCTGTCTCTGAATCGCAGCATTTATCAGGTGTGTTCACTTTTTGCAATTGTGACTGGGCTTTTTAGTCTTGCATCACCCTTTAGTCAGTGCCAGTTGTCCATTGTTCCTGGAGGATTCACATCTCTGCCTGGTCTCTCCTGCTTTGCAGTTCATTTCAACAAAGATAAGTTCTGGCCTTGATTTTTTGCTGTCCACATGCTGTGGCCTTATTGTTCAGTTCTTTTCCATGTTTTTGTCTTGTCCAGCTTGGTCTGTATAAGGATTTGTTTAGCCAAGCTGGTATCTCTGGAGATGCAGATATACCCTCCATATCTTTAGTTAGCTGTGGAGATTTTGTATTTTCTGTGGTGGATATTTTCTAGTGTTTTAATACTGACCGCATAGTACTCTGTCCTATCCTTTCTAGAAGTGGCCTCCTTTGCTAAATTCTGATTTCAGTCTGTGTATGTTTTTTCCCTCTCCTCTCACAGTCAATATTTGTGGGGGGCTGTCTATCCTTTGGGGATTTTCTCTGAGGCAAGATAGATTTCCCTTTTCTATCTCTAGGGGTAATTAGTCCTCTGGCTGTGTCGAGATGTCTAGGGAGCGCTAGGTACATTCCACGGCTACTTCTAGTTGCGGTGTTAAGTTCAGGGTCTGCGGTCAGCACAGGTACCACCTTCTCCAGAGTACGTCTCATGCTGCTCTTAGGCCACCAGATCATAACAGCTTCCATCACAAACTTGCAGACTGGGTAGTAAACATGGGGATAAAAGATCTAACTATGAAAAAGCTGCACAAATCTCACCGGTTCCTGTACAGACTATAGTATCCAGTAATGCAGGCCCTTGTGGCTTCAGCTCGACCTGGATAAACCCTGAAGATAAAGCCTAGAGGAGACAACTTTGGCCTGGCTTCCTAAAAGGCCATCGAGTGTATCATGTACCTTCTAAGGAAACCGAGGGAGAGTGAAGGGTAAGAAACAAACCCCAGCATTAAACTTATCTGACTGGCCTAGATACTCAGAAGTAGGACTAGAACGCCACGCTTCATCCACTAAAGACTATCATCAACAGAAGAGACCAGCAGGAGGGAGGTTTATATAGAAGCTCCCGCAGTGTGATAGGACAGGCTAGACAACAAATGAGAAACAATCGATGTACCAAAAAGATTGGACAAAAGCAAAAGGTAATCAGCATGCGGACAGCGACAGAACCTGCTGTGGCTCAGTGGACAGAGACACCGACCGAAGAGCACAGGACCATCGGATCGAACGCCAAGACATGGCAAACGATTGGAATGCAAAGGAATATAGAATGTCCATATACATTTCTTGCAAAAGAATCCTCTTTCTGTGTCCACCCCTTATCAGCTATAAGGCAGCAAGGAAGCTCAGTGACTAGCGCTGGGGTACTAGGTTCCAATCCAACCAAGAAAAATATCTGCTAAAGTTTGTATGTTCTCCCTATGGTTGCATGGGTTTCCACCTGGTTCTCCAATTTCCTCCCATACGCCAAAGACATACTGATTGTGAATGTAGATTGTGAGCTCCGATGGGTACAATGATGATAATGTCTGTAAAGTGCTGTGGAATACGGTGGCACTATACAAGCAAGCATAACAAATAATAAGGTGTAATCCTGCCTGTTATGATAATGACACTGCTGAAAACTCTTCCTGAAAGAACAAGAAGTATTAAAATATCTAATATAACATATATATATATATATATATTTTTTTAATACAGATCATGATGAAAAAAACCTAATAATTAACGAAAAACATTTAATATAAAAACCTCACTAAAATGGTGTGTAATTTTCTGATGATAAAGGAATAAAGATAGTGCACATGGATCTCAATAGATTCATTAGATGCAAAATAGTAAAAAAGGAAAAAAACACTTTAAACATAAAGAATTATGAAAAATAAAAATGGATATAAAGCTTTTGAAAAAAGTGACAAAGTTTTCTCTGTAGTTTGACAATCTGAAAATTAAATTATCACACTTACACCCACTCATAAATAAAATGATGGATTGCTGAGTGATTGGACATGAAATTGAATTATACTTCTGCCTAAACAACATAATTAACTCTTAATGAACTTTTTTTTTAACCTCCTAAGAAATTCAATACATCTGATCTTCGGGTTTATGCTAATACAATGTTCATTAAAATGATAGTTAAAACTCATTAACATGCACACTGAGAGGTAACGACTTCATTACCGTAATATCTTACAAAACCAAAAATTGTTATATTGTCATTTAAGTGCTTCCAAAATGGAATATATTTGCATGGTGATCGGATTTACAGGAAAGCAAAATCCATTAATGAGAATGCATTGTAATTAAAAATAAATTTACCATAAATAATTTCTGTGTCATTGATATTGGTTATTATTTTCAAGTTCGACACCCCTGTTCCCAGAGCAAAAATTGGGGTAGTGTCTGTTGTCTTAATGGCGTTCTGTCCCATCTGGCTCGCCAGAACTGTAAGGAAGGTAGCAAGCGGGGACGTTAGAATGTTGGGCATAACACGCCCCCTTAATGTTTCACAAACATTCCATTTGGCAGACATCCAAACTTGTTTCTATGGTAACTAGAGTCAGGCAGGCATAGCACAACATGGCTGTCTATTTGGAGAAGGGTGCAGTAAAGTGATTAATGTCTATATTATGAATATTGTTGAATTCACAGACAAACACTTGCAAAAATCCCCTTAGAGTGCCACTTCTTTCATCAATTTATTAAACATTTCCCTTTGTCATGTTTTAGGGTAACCTCGGATGTCAGATGAGTGCTATTTCTCTTGACTCCCATACACACATACACTCTCTGGATGGCCATACATGCATGCATTCTGTAAAGCATAAGAAAGTGGGAGGTAAGGTCCTGGATGGCAGGTATGTGCTTTAGAGATGTTTTTTATGTTGACTGGATTTTGGGTCCTGGTTTTAGGAGCAACCAAAACAGCCTGGATGGGAAAGGTCACTCCCATGCTCCAGTCTGGGTCTTACAGGCCTTATAACAGGCAGCTGGGAATAGTTCAGCAGATTGTGTTGTGTTTGAGCTGAAGAAAGACTGCTCATGGTGGATAGGCTATGCAGGAGACTGAGAAGTGCCCATAAAACCAAGTTGTTGAGACCATTTGATTTACTTTGCCTTAGCCAGAGAAAGGTTTTGTTTTTCATTTGGGTTAAAGAAAGGCTAGTTACATTTTTGGAACTATAAAGTTAATGAAGGATAATAAACTTTATTCTGTTTTGATATAAAAACCATGTGCCTGTCCATTCAAAGTGGCAACCAGAGAGCTGAAGGAACTCACATAATGGGGAAAGGTAAGTAAGACACTACCGAGAACTTCAGGTGGTGGTTTATCGTCAGTGAGGACAAACGATTGGTCATGTTGAAATTCAATGTGCCTTATCTTTTTTACACATCATAGGCCAAATGAACATTGTCTGAACATCGAGTTCATATTACATGGTTGTCCAGTCCTGTTGAAATTTGCATGTTTGGTGGCAACAATTTAAAATTTTTGGCGATCCTTAGCTATACCTATCTTTCTAGCTATAGTAAATAAAAACATTGAAAATAAAAAAAAATGAAAATGGCCAACGGTACTGTCCCAACATGGATTATTACCCAATGCAGAATAGCAAATTTGTCTAGTAATGAAGCAATTTAGGGTTGGTGGTGTCTTTGGTTGACCAGTTTCTGAAAAATGATATTGATATATTGATAATTGGCTATATAACTCATGAAGAAACGAATAGAGAGCTATGGACATATGTGGTGTCCTCTTTATTCATTCTTTGCTTGTAATTGGCACATGGGGGCATTCTCACCAGGAATATCTAAAGGAATGAGACAAAAAAAGCAGTGCTTCGTAATGTGAAGGTATTGGGTAATAAAGGTAGAGTAATCAAAACTACTCACCTTGGTGAGATGTGCTTATTGTAGGCACAACTTTGTCTGAATGCTTGGAAAGAGAGAGCCGCTTGTACCAGTTCTACATGGTGGCAGCCACAGTAAGTGCAGAAGACAGTGGAAGACAAACAAGGAACTACTGAGTGCTGCTGAAAAAGATGATGGCCCAGAGATAGACGTACTGTTACTTTATTTTCAGCACCGAACAACGAACATGTTTGGTTCTGAAACGCGTAGCCTTTACTTGTATTTGTACCTATGAGCCATCATCTTTTCCAGCAGCGCCCTACGGTCCCTCATTTGTCTTCGACACTCTTCCTACCAGAAGGGTTGCTTTCCTAGATAAGGGTGTTAAGACATGGGATTTGCATCTATCAGAGATTTCCTGCATGTCCTGTGCTTTGAATATCCCATTAAACTACCCATGATATGCATAGATTACACTTGAAAACTTGAATGCCAATTTCCATTAACATTTTGACATCTCTAGAGCCAGTATTTAGGACTGCCAAAATCAAGAATGGGAAAAGTCATAGAAAAAAAATGTCCAATTTTATTCTCAAGGTTTCTTGTTGGTAGTCAGATACCTGATAACATAAGCTAAAGACATATTTATTTTTTCAGACATGGTCCAATGTTGAATTGGCATGGCTCACGGTAACATTTTATACATATGTCTGTTTACTATGTGGCATAATTACAACAAGAAGTGTTTATTATATGTTAATGAAAGTGAACCTAGCAGCTCAAAATGTCTCTTAGTCTGGGAAATCATCCAATATTCAAAAAAATATGTTGTAAGAGGTTGCAAAGCCCTCACTTTACTTAATAGTTTTTGTAGTTATTGGAAATCTAGCTTATTTTGTTTAGGCTTGATACATGCACTTCACATATGGTTGCTGTCAATCAAAGAAATTGGATCGGAACTCACTATATCACCAGGGCAGAATAATAAAGAATTGCTGGCACATTGCATTGTGACCATGTTATGTGCTGATATAAATATATCCAGATATTAATTATTTTTAAATAAAGTAAACTTTTTTAATTGTTTGATACTTTTGTTTAAAGACTGGCATACACTACATGGCCTCGTGTATAAATATTTCATCCTCTCAGTTTAATCCGTGTGTTATACATGATACAAGTAGGGGCAGATAATCAGAATCACTGATTAGAGCACGATATCAAACATCTAAGCACCATGCTTGCAGCCATCCCCTGCAGAGCCTAGTTAGCACAGACACGAACATGTCCAACCCCTGATGTCTTTAATTGACCCCACAGAGAGTGCTGCTCAAGCAGCGTTAATGGTTTCTGCTGTCAGCTCACACATGCTAGGACGGCAGAATTCTGGACCTCCAACTTAAAATCTAATAAGCAGATATAATCTGGTCTCGGTGGGAGTTTTAGCAAGAGCTCAGACTATCCTAAAAGCAGCAACATCAACAAACACGGAGAAATCTGCAATAGGCATTACTGTAAAAGTGGGCAAATGATAAAGTCTTTAACAGAGCCCTTTTTTATTACTTTTTTTTGCCTCGGATTTCTGGATACAAAACATCTTAACTTCTGATAATATTACTTGCCATTGTGCAACATTACTCCCCTTGCCTGGCCCCAGTGATGTAAATCTTCGAAAAGAGTACTATGGTAACAATAACTTACTGAGAGGAATTATAGTGGACAGGATTTTGGGTCCGGGATTTAGGAGCGACCAAAAAGCTTGGGTGGGAAAGGTCGCTCCTGGACATTCCAGTCTGAGACTTTCAGGTCCTACAACAGGAAGCTGGATTGACGTACGTGTGGTCTATAGTGTTGGAAAGGAAAAGTTTACTAATGGTGAACAGACTTTGCCTAAGGATAAACTACCTGTACTGCTCTGGGGGGTGAGACCATGCCACTTTTATTGTGCCTACCCTGAAAAGACTGTGTTTTTTGTAATTGAATGTTTTGGCTGAGGAAAAGTGGTTTATGTTATGTTGAAAGTTTATGCAAGAAAATAAACTTTAACCTGTGTGGACATCAGCGGCTACTAAAGAGCGTGAACCCCTATCACAATATTCTAATCTAACTTTCTTCTATGTCTATAAGAAAGAGGGTCATCTGCTGGACCTTCAGTGAACAGTGGTGATCTAAAGATCCAGATTTTGGTTTTCCCTGAGCGCCACCATAGAGGGAAAAAAGTAGGACATGATGCACAAATGTTCTCCGCAGGAAGAGAGCGATAAATGCTTCATGAACTCCATCTAATTGTTGGAGATCTTGAATGAGAAGATACCATACTGTCCTCCTAATATGAGCTTTGTAAACCCTTTAAATACAATAGGAGCATATACTGCTTGAAGATGCATATCGCCACCAATAACGCACTATTCACAAAATTTTAATAGTCAATGTAATAAAAAAGTAAATACAATATTTATTTTTTATCGACTTTATTAACTAAGATTCACGCTGGCTTCTAGCTGGTTGACACAAGCATGATACTGATTTTACACGCTTCCTTGGAACCATCTTGAGAAAATGGGATGTCCACCATGGTACTGTATCTCCAAGAGCTTCCAATGGAGCGCTTATGGTTTTAATGCTCACTGTGATACTAAGCTAGATTAATATACCTGATGACTGTTTTACAATCAAGCTGAAAATCAGCTTACTTGGTTTGTCGGAGATGCAGACATCCCATATTCACCTGCAAGTGATCACCGGGGACGTGGCGTGCTGTTTGCTTTTCATTACATTCTCTGCTGGAAGTGAATGTATTCATCATACAATACAATTTTACATCATTGCTGGAGATATTCATTAAACAGACCAGCAATGTAATGAGAACTGTACTCCCATTATTGGACATTAAACAGTGGGAACTACTGATTGCAAAAGCAATTTTAATTTTTTTTGCTGTCTTCTATGTTATTATACAGAGTTCTATACAAGGCATCTTGCTGGAAATAATTTACATACAGACATTAGAAGCTGTAAGCCTTGAGACAATTAGGTTTAGGTTGTATTTAGATTTTTAAGTTAAAACAATTTGATGTTTTCATGTGGTAGAATATCTAGCGATTCCATGTGGGAATATCCATGTACTGATAGTCCATGAGGCTTGCATTCACTCCCTCTCCAAAGACGTATGCTATCGCTTCCAAATATTGCGCCTGTAAACTTCTATACACTTATATGTATATTATGATTGTGAGCCCTCGCAGGCAGGGTCCTCTCTCCTCCTGTACCAGTTATGACTTGTATTGTTCAAGATTATTGTACTTGTTTTTATTACGTATACCCCTCCTCACATGTAAAGCGCCATGGAATAAACGGCGCTATAATAATAAATAATAATAATAATAATTATGATAAAAAATACTATGCTCTATGGCTCCAATTCATCAAAGCTTTGAAGACATAAAGAAAAGTTGCAAAATTTTGCAGCTTTTGGCATCGTCATGCCGGTTTTTCCCAGCTCTGTCGAAATGAACGGAGTTGAGTCAGTGTTGCAGCACAGGCATAACACTACAGCTCATCTAATTAATGACTAGCTGTGGCCTTCCGTACCCCAGAAATATCACTCCAGTACCTGACTGGAGTAAGATTTCTGGTGTGGCACACGGAGGCAAGAGCGTCTGACTGCAAACCGCCCCCCTCATCAAGACTGGCGAAAAAAGACTCACAGACCTGCCTGATGCTCTATATGGATCATGCCACACACTGAAGCACTTCCAGATCATCAGCTTCTTTTATAATCTTTGGCGTTATAATTGGATCTAGTGGCCATAAGCGGTACTGCAGGCATGTTTCATACATTAATAAGCATACAGAGAACCAACCAGACCAGGGAGGAAAAAAAATAATCCCGTGAGGGGTACTGTAAAAGTCTAAAAGAGTAGCTTTTGTCCCTTACAATGCTACAAAAATATAAAGAAAACCTTTATAATAATCAAATTCCCTTGACATTTTACAAAACTTGTTGAACTTTTGGACTGCTTTTCTTCTGAGATACATATTTGGGGTAGACACATCCAATATCCCATCAATGAGAACTTACGTGCGTAGCCCCTCTCTAGGAACCCTACAACAAAGAGAATAGACTCGAAGATCCATAAAAAGGGCAAATAAACAATAAATTCTCCTGAACCTGATGATTGAGGGTGTTTTAGTAACCAACCTCACAAGAAGGACCCATTAAAGCTTTTGCTTTGGGACCCTCTCACCTCTACATTTCCCCTGGTTAAAGCCACAATCAACACATGTTAAAAGGCAGAAAATCCTCGTTGTTTCATAATCCAAGCTTATTGCTCAAACTTAACCTTCCATTAACCCAAATAGAAACATAATTTAGGTGATTAAAATCTCTGCTTTCAGAAGGTGAGCAGGTCACACTGGGTTTATATTCTCAGCTACAAAGCGCCTCCTGTATTCTAGACAGGAAAATCAAAGTGATACAATGTGTATATATAATTCACCAGATAATAAATACAGTATATCACCAAGAACAATCAAAACCTATAAAAATGGACAAGACTCTTAAGAAGATACAAGCATTTTCTCCAAGAAGTAGTATCTAATCTTTTTATGTTACCAAGCAATTAATTATACGGCTCATGGCTAATTTTCTGCTACATAATTTTGCTACCTATGACAGCTACATAATTGGAAGAACACATTTCTTATTAACATGGAACTCTTAAGAAGTAGCATCAATAATTTTGTGCCAGTCTATACGGAACTTGTTTAATTAATAGCGATCTGTTTATCCAGTAAAAGCTTCAGACTGGGTAGTAATGAATTCTTTACTTTTGTGGTACTGGTCTAGAACAAATTACATCTAAAAGTAACAACTTAGTTCCGACTCATTAATCATAACATGTCATGTTCTGCTACTTTGCTCTTTTTAATGCCATTGTTTCATTTTCCTTCAGCAATTCACCCTTATTTTACACTTGCATGGAGGTGGCTTATATGAAATCAATTAATCAGCGAATAGGCATGTATGCTAATGTGAACTTTTGTCATCGGTTTGACTACGTAAAAAGGAAGGTCCAAAAAGGATAAAGAATAGAAATCTCTTGTCATATGATGGTCTACTAACTCATGTCATGTAATGGTCATATATCTCATGTCATAGGATGGTCACCTCTCTCTTGTCATATTGAGGTCGCCTATCTCATTCCACATCATGGTCACCTATCTCATGTCATATGGAGGTCATCTTACTCATGTCATATGATGGTCACCTGTCTCATGTCATATGGAGGTCATCTAACTCATGTCATATGGAGGTCATCTAACTCATGTCATATGATGGTCACCTATCTCATGTCATATGGTGGTCACCTATCTCTTGTCATATTGAGGTCATCTAACTCATGTCATATGATGGTCACCTATCTCATGTCATATTGAGGTTGCCTATCTCATTCCACATCATGGTCACCTATCTCATGTCATATGGAGGTCATCTTACTCATGTCATATGATGGTCACCTGTCTCATGTCATATGGAGGTCATCTAACTCATGTCATATGGAGGTCATCTAACTCATGTCATATGATGGTCACCTATCTCATGTCATATGGTGGTCACCTATCTCTTGTCATATTGAGGTCATCTAACTCATGTCATATGGAGGTCATCTAACTCATGTCATATGATGGTCACCTATCTCATGTCATATGGTGGTCACCTATCTCTTGTCATATTGAGGTCATCTAACTCATGTCATATGGTGGTCACCTATCTCATGTCATATGGAGGTCATCTAACTCATGCCATATGATGGTCATCTAACTCATGTCATATGGAGGTTATCTAACTCATGTCATATGGTGGTCATCTAACTCATGTCATATGATGGTCACCTATCTCATGTCATATGGTGGCCATCTGCCTCATTTCATATTGGGGTCACTTATGTCATATGATGGTCATCTATCTTTTGCCATATGGAGGTCACCTATCTCACGTCAAATGGTAGTCACTTATCTTATGTCATAGTGGTCACCTGCCTCATGTCACATTATGGTCTTACTGTATATCTCATGTCATATGCAGGTCATCTATGTTTTTTTCATATGGAGGTCACCTATTTCATGTCATCTGCCTCATATATTATGTTCAGTTAGCTCATGTGATATGATGGTCATCTATCTTTTGTGATATGGAGGTCACCTATCTCACGTCATATGGTGGTCATCTGTCTCATGTCATATTGTGGTCACTTAGCTCATGTCATGATGGTCATCTATCCTTTGTCTTATGGAAGTCACCTATCTCATGTCATATGGTGGTCACGTATCTTTTGTCATATGGAGGGCACCTATTTCGTATCATATAGTAGCTTACTTATCTTGTTATATGATGGTCACCTATCTCATGTCATATAGGTGACCTATCTTATGTCCTTGATGGTCACCCATCTTATGTCATGTGGCAGTTACCTCTGTCATGTTATATGGTGGTCATCTATCTTATGGTGGTCATATTATGTTTAGTCCTGTATTGGTATGTACTTATTTTATGCAATATAGGTTTCAGAAAAAGACAGCAAAATTTTAAAAGGATTTTGTTAGATGGCAATAGTAGTGAAAAGCAAGGAATGTGATCACAATAATATATAATAAATAATTTATTTGCTCACTGGTTAAATCATTGGTAGCTTCATTTCTGGCACTCTGTTGGACATTGATGGTCTTTATTGACTTGGCTGCAGCAAAGATGTCCTAAGATGATGTATACCACCTGACTGCTATAGTCAGTCATGGACTTCGGTGGTCCTGTGCTGTGTATACTGCTGAATCAAGTGATTGACTAAAGAAGTCATGTTGGTATACAAGATGTCATCAATGCAGAAAGGTAAACAAAGACCAGCAAGGAGTGCCAGAGTGACAGTGTTGGAACAGCAAAAATGTAATATGTCACTTCCCTATTTATTTATCACATTTATTTCTTTAAACAAAGATGCTGTAATCTGGAAAATTTGGTGAGACTGGCTGACTATTGAATATACTATGGGAACCTCCCAAATATACTATGGGAACTCTACTATATACTATACATATACAATGGGAACCTCCCAAATCTTCCTTGACAAATAATGGCAGGTAAGGCTAGGTTCACATTGCGTTAAGTACATACCATTAAACGGATCCGTTAAACGCATGTACAGAAAAGAGCCAAATTTCTTGAAAATTTGGCTTCACGTTAACGCTTGCGTTAACGCACGTGACAGCGTTTATGTCATTCTGATGTCCGTTCGTGAAGCATCCGTTTGTCTGCGTTTGGCTGAAAATCATATTTCCTGTCACATGACCACATGGACCACCCTCATTAATGCAATTCAAACGTATGGTTTTATTTGGAAATTTTGCATGATTTGCGTCTGGCTGCATTTGCAATAGCCTTCAATGGCAGAATAGATGCTTTCCGTTAGTCTTGCGTTAGCTTGACCTGACCCGAAAACACTGCAAGCCGCGTTCCAAGGTCCGTCATAAAAAAACGTAATGTGGCAAACGCATGCCAATTTAGGCATGCGTCACGATGCGTCAGACAATGCAAGTCTATGGGTGCGTTACAATGTCCATTACATTGCGTTTTCACTACTTAAAAACGTGTCCGTTAGACGGACTCCCCTAGCGCAATGTGAACCTAGCCTAAAAGATATTAAATTTCAATGCCTGATCATTTTGTTCTCAAGGAAGATATGCCCCAACAAGATGTAATTGGCCCATTAAAAATAAATACAAGTCTGTCCGACCCAAGCATGCACCTGTACGGTGAGGTCAAGCAAGGTCTGTCTGCCGATATTCCAGTTTTGGTGTTTCTGCGGCAGTGGTGACATCAAATCTACAGCTCAGCAGCTCCTGACTTCTACATTGGCACAGCCGGTGAGTTTGGCAATTGTCTACTATTAATGTGCTATCATGGATGTAGCCAAAAAACTAAGACCGGAGCAGCTGTGGACCACCAACGCTGGTCCCAGGGAATATCTGCTCTGTTTGTTATTAAAGGTATTGTACGGTGTTTGGTGGCCACTTTCCTGAAAGTGGGAAGCCCTTTGAAGATTTTTGAGCATATTTGGTAGCGATTATATCCAAAAACCTAGGAATTGGACAAGGAATGCTATAAATGGAGCGAATATGCTGTATATCGGTTCCAGGGATTGAACGTACTACATGAAGCCATGAAGAGATTATAGGTTTCAGCAGCAGCACATGAGTATCACGCTTATTTATTAGTGATGAGCGAATATACGCGTTACTCGAGATTTCTCGAGCACGCTCGGGGGTCCTCTGAGTATTTTTTTGTGTTTGGAAATTTCGTTTTTATTGCCGCAGCTGAATGATTTACATCTGTTAGCCAGCATAAGTACATGTGGGGGTTGCCTGGTTGCTAGGGATTCCCCACATGTACTTATGCTGGCTATCAGATGTAAATCATTCAGCTGTGGCAATAAAAACTAAATTTCTGAGCACTACAAAATACTCAGAGGACCCCCAAGCATGCTCGAGAAATCTTGAGTAACGAGTATATTCGCTCATCACTATTATTTATCTGATAGCTCATTATATAGCCTTTGCATCTCTTTCAGTTACTTCTTCTTTCCATTGACAGGATCAGAATAAGGATAAAAATGCAATTGTTTTCATTTAAAAGACAAAACAATGAATATAAAAACCCTACAACAGATTGGCCAGAAATCCTGTACATTAACAACATGTCTGGTCTCTGTGGAGCGGAGCACATGTGCCAGGCCAAGAAGCGTGAAGTCATATTTATTTATTTTTAATGTGATGCTTCAGACTGAAAACATTTGTGCCAGCTTAGGATCTTAAAGAACATCTGTCACCTACATGGAGTAATGACGTTCATTTCGTGCCATGCTACCCTATTTACGAGACGGAATTGATTCGCTGCTGCTCAAGTTTGAGATTCCCCAAAGAAAAAAACTCTTCATTTATCTAAAAAATCCCATACCCTCCCGTGGTTGTGAAATTTTAAACTTTCATTGAGTGGAATAGAAATGACAGAAGATTACATTTCTTATAACTCCAATTGATTTCTCTGACTTTCTTCACTTTTCTGGACAACTATATGAACCCCCTAAGTATTGACTCTTGCACCACACACTATTGTACCTCTACTGTGAAACCTAGTAAGAACATTTTTTTGGCCGGATTTCAAGGCATCAAAATCGACTGCAAGTGTATTTATGGTTGGATATACGTATATATGAACATACAGAACTGATTTGCTGCCTGGTTTACATAAGGGCTGATAAATATTGGGTTCCTTTTTAGAACCTTTATCTGTTGAGAGCCACTAGAAAAATCATCACTCATTCCGGATGACCCGATGTATGGGGGCATCACAATAAACCGTATATAAGACACTTCGTTCACCGCATGACTTTCCACTATTCTCGATGCTTATAGGAAGGAGGAATATGCACCATGCAGAGATGTAATAAGATCAGAATGTGCTCTGTGACTATGTAAAGATTCTATAGAACAAAGCCGCTGTAGTGGGGGCCCATCTGCAGGACACATACCTGCCAGAATTTTTACGGTTTAAGCCTCAGAGAAAAAACCTCCAGGTGGCCATAATAGATCTTCATAATGTTATCACTTAATATAGCTGGAATTATAAATATTTGATACAATAATAGAGAAAATAATAAAGATGTAAACCAATCAACGGTAACATTAAATTAATTCTGCTGTGGCATGTGCCAACAAAATACCTCTGACTCATTGAGACCAGGACTTCAAAAAACCTCTGAATGAGACTTGTGGTACCTAGTATTCCCATTCCTTAAATGGATTGTCCATTCAGAATATTTTGATGACCTACGGCCGATATAGGTCATCAATATCAGATTGTTGGGGGTCAGACAGCTGGCACCACCACTCATTAGCTGCTCCTAGCTCTGGTGGCAGTCAGGTGTAGACCCACTGAACAGTGCTGCACTCCGCAGCTCCAATCAATGTGTTGTGGCCATTCCTGGATACCTACCATTCATCAATATTTTCTGACCAGACAACACATTGAACTCCTTTAAGTTCTATAGTGCGGTCTCCATTACTCAGACTTGTTTTTCCAGTACATTCCATAGATTCTTGATTGGATTGAGATCTGGGGAATTTGGAGGCAAATTCAACATCTTGAAAATTTTGCAGTACAGCAGAAGCATTATTTTGCTGACAGGGACCACTGCCTTTAGAGAACAACTCTGTCATGAAGGGATACACAATCATAGAATGCTTAGGTGAGGCAAACTAGTCAAAATGACATCTACATGAATCCCTGGACTCAAGGGTTCCTAGCAGAACATTGGCCAAAGCATCATACTGCCCTTTCCATCTTGCTTTTTATTACTCTGGTCCAATCTCTTCCCCAGATAGTAACAAATATGTACACGAACATTCACATAATTTAAAAAAATAATCTAAAGTATCTCAGATTACCGTCTTCAAAATCTCCACGGTCCAGTTACGATGCCCAAGCTCCCTTTGTATGTAGATCAATAACAAAGAGCTGGGCCCACCAACATTTATCTACAATCCGGATTATAGTGTACATGTGTTTCTGATGTCAATTTACACTGGAGATTAATTATTTATTTTTTCATCTTTCATTTTCATATCACAGTTGGGTCAGACGAGAGTTTGGATTTTGGACAGGATCGTGACGCTCTTTCGGTCTTGGATTGCGCATGGATAAATGGTGGAGTGCTGAGTTCTCGGCTATTGATCTACAGATGGAGTGGAATCCTACATGGACACCAAAGAACCAGGAGTGGCGAATAACCAACATATGGGCAGAGGGCAAGGATCAGCATTAGTACTTTTATAGTGATGACCAGGCTCTGGCCCTTGACTTAGGCAAGCATGAATCCATATGCTTGGCCATTTTTTCATTTTTCCAACCTCCAACACATCAACACCAATTAAGAACATTCAGCCCACCGGCTGCCACTCACGTGGCTTCCCAATGGATACATACTGTATATATATATATGTATATATATATATATATATATATATATATATATATATATATATATATATATATATATATAGACACACACAGACCTGACTACTTCTCAAAAGTGGACACAGGACATCATATACTTCTGCCTAATGATAATCGTACTGCACTTACTGATACCTTTTTTTTTTAAGAATTCCTTTTATACAAGTGTAATTAATGGCTCCATTAAAAGAGCATATTCTTTCCAATCATGTTTTATACAAATAAGATAATATTTTCTTTAGAAACCGGCTCATATTGACAATGCACAGTAGATTGCGATAGTTTAGTTTGCATGAAAAATGAGTTGGCTGAGAAGAGTGTGTGCCGTTATCATTTGGAGATGGCCGCCTTTTCTTTCCCCTGAGGCAATGCATCTAAGTGATCCCAGGGATTAATGAATTCTCATTACATTGGGAAATATAATCTGGTCTGCACTCAGGATCTTAACCTTTCATCAGATCAGTGTGCGACACTCAGCCAGAGGACCTAACCAAGAGGGAGACCCCAGATAAATTCACATAGAAATGCAAGGGTTATGAAGATGGCGAGAGATTCTTGAATGACAATTCGGCACATGCTGACACTGCAATACTGCAGATTATCTCCTGGCAACAAAGGGATAGGAGGCGATTATACACAGATATATAATGTATTGCTGTTCCCTGGCAAGTCATAAAAGAGATTAGTTGAATAAATGAAAATAGGTTTTGATGAGAAAATAGGGCAGGTATTTATAATGGGACCTAGAAATAGTAAAACATCCACCGCAAACCACCAGCAGGAAATAACATCAAGGTTCAAGGAAAAAATATGTTACGTTCTGTATTTCATCATGCACCCATTACTATAGATGTGGTGTGTTAGAGAAATAGAGCCTTTAACGTTGTCCTTAAAAATATCATCTACTGTTTTTGGTTCATATACATCATACATCTTTAAAACTATTTTGATAAAAAAAATTCCATATCACAATTTTCATGAAAAAAAACCCAAATATTAATCTTGCAATTTTCACACTGGCCATTGGCGCTAATTTAGATTCAAACTTCCTGTCCTTTCAGGAAGAGCTTTCAGCAGTTTCTTTATCATCACAGACAGTAGTACAATGACAGGTAACTCCTCTATACACAGCTGATAACACAGGATCCATCACTCACAATAGGAGATGTCACAGCTCATCTGCTCCCCACTCCATCACAATGACCTTTGCACATGCTCATTAGAGTCTTCAATACAAAAGATAGTGTTCATTCATTGCTGTTAATGTACATGCGAGTCTTCTGAACCAATAGGAAATTACGTCTAAGTGACATTGGCCCTTTATAGTATTATTCTGTCTGCTTCTGGCTTCTTTGTTGGGTATGTGTGATAAAAATTACAGCAAATGTGACTCATCAATAATCTCAATATCATCAATAATATCATCAATAATACAGAGAAGTGCCGAAGTACCAGTCGGGATCCAGCCAGGAGCGCACACAATATCCAGCCAGGAGCATGCACAGGATTCAACCAGGAGCACGCATGGGATCTAGCCAGGAGCACACAGGGGATCCAGCCTGGAACATGCATGGGATCCAGCCAGGAGCATGCACAGGATACAACCAGGAGTATGCATTGGATCCAACCAAGAGCATGCATGGGATGCATCCAGGAGCATGCACGGGATCCAACTAGGAGTATGCAGGGGATCAAGCCAGTGCACAGCATCCAGCCAGGAGCATGCAGGGGATCCAGGCAGGAGAGCACACAGGATCCAGCCAGGAGCATGCACAGGATTCAACCAGGAGCACACATGGGATCTAGCCAGGAGCACACAGGGGATCCAGCCTGGAACATGCATGGGATCCAGCCAGGAGCATGCACAGGATCCAACCAGGAGTATGCATTGGATCCAACCAAGAGCATGCATAAGATGCGTCCAGGAGCATGCACGGGATCCAACTAGGAGTATGCAGGGGATCTAGCCAGGAGCGTGCACAGCATCCAGCCAGGAGCATGCAGGGGATCCAGTCAGGAGCATGCACATGATCCAGCCAGGAGCGTGCACAGGATCCAGCTAGGAGTGTGCATGGGATCCAGGCAGGAGAGCACACAGGATCCAGCCAGGAGTGTGCATGGGATCCAGCCAGGAGCATGCACAGGATCCAGCCAGAAGTGTGCATGGGATCCAGGCTGGAGTGTGCACAGGAACCAGCCAGGAGTGTGCATGGGATCCAGCCAGGAGTGTGTACAGGATCAAGCCAGGAGTGTGCATGGGATCCAGCCAGGAGTGTGCACAGGATCAAGCCAGGAGCATGCAGGGGTTCCAGTCAGGAGCATGCACAGGATCCAGCCAGGAAGGTGCACATGATCTAGCCAGGAGTGTGCATGGGATCCAGGCAGGAGAGCACACAGGATCCAGCCAGGAGTGTGCAAACCCCAAATATTAATCTTGCAATTTTCACACTGGCCATTGGGGCTAATTTAGATTCAAACTTCCTGTCCTTTCAGGAAGAGCTTTCAGCAGTTTCTTTATCATCACAGACAGTAGTACAATGACAGGTAACTCCTCTATGCACAGCTGATAACACAGGATCCATCACTCACAATAGGAGATGTCACAGCTCATCTGCTCCCCATTCCATCACAATGACCTTTGCACATGCTCATTAGAGTCTTCAATACAAAAGATAGTGTTCATTCATTGCCGTTAATGTACATGCGAGTCTTCTGAACCAATAGGAAATTACGTCTAAGTGACATTGGCCCTTTATAGTATTATTCTGTCTGCTTCTGGCTTCTTTGTTGGGTATGTGTGATAAAAATTACAGCAAATGTGACTCATCAATAATCTCAATATCTTCAATAATATCATCAATAATACAGAGAAGTGCCAAAGTACCAGTCGGGATCCAGCCAGGAGCACACACAATATCCAGCCAGGAGCATGCACAGGATTCAACCAGGAGCACGCATGGGATCTAGCCAGCAGCACACAGGGGATCCAGCCTGGAACATGCATGGGATCCAGCCAGGAGCATGCACAGGATACAACCAGGAGTATGCATTGGATCCAACCAAGAGCATGCATGGGATGCATCCAGGAGCATGCACGGGATCCAACTAGGAGTATGCAGGGGATCCAGCCAGGAGCGTGCACAGCATCCAGCCAGGAGCATGCAGGGGATCCAGTCAGGAGCATGCACAGGATCCAGCCAGGAGCGCGCACAGGATCCAGCCAGGAGTGTGCATGGGATCCAGCCAGGAGTGTGCACAGGATCCAGCCAGAAGTGAGCATGGGATCCAGCCAGGAGCATGCACAGGATCCAGCCAGAAGTGTGCATGGGATCCAGGCAGGGGTGTGCACAGGAACCAGCCAGGAGTGTGCATGGGATCCAGCCAGGAGTGTGCACAGGATCAAGCCAGGAGTGTGCACAGGATCAAGCCAGGAGCATGCAGGGGATCCAGTCAGGAGCATGCACAGCATGCAGCCAGGAGCGTGCACAGGATCTAGCCAGGAGTGTGCACAGGATCCAGCCAGAAGTGTGCATGGGATCCAGGCAGGAGAGCACACAGGATCCAGCCAGGAGTGTGCACAGGATCCAGCCAGAAGTGTGCATGGGATCCAGCCAGGAGTGTGCACAGGATCAAGCCAGGAGTGTGCAAGCTGTGCAAGCTTCGATCCCTCCCTTAGAAAGCCGTGTTCAGTATGTTTGGAATTGAATACAGATTTGCTTCAGTAACTGCTTACGGGGGAAATCTAGAAAATTCTTGTCATTTTTTTCGCATTTAATTTATAACGTATATATGAAAAATTATTAACATTACTTGCTCTGTATGATCATTTAATTAAAATGACAATTATGCTTTAAAGTTAGGATAAAAAGCATTTCAGCGGTTTGTTGCTGACATTCATTTTCTAACCTACCTCCATCCTACACAGGCTAATGCGCCCCATACTTTTAGCTTTTCTAACTGTGCATTGCTGAGTGCTGCTCTTCCTAATGTCTGATTGCCAGCTCAGTTTGTACAATTTACCAGTATCATCGACAATGTTCCTTTTCCCGTATTCATTTTCCGGAATCATATTATGAAAATTAAACCCCCAGTTAAGGATAACGAGGAAATCACGAATGTATACAGTATTCAGCATTGATACCCTTATGACGGCAATAAATTTCCCTTGTGCATTGGATTTCTTTATGGTCGGCATCAAAGCAACCATAAGACTGAGTATGGAATATCCATTTTATTTGTGTCTCATGTATGGGTTTGTATCTATGTTTCCAAATACATTCCTTCAGAAATACCAGTCATTCAAATCCCATGATATGTTCATTCGTCTTCAATAATCTCAGCAATACCTTTGTTTCCGTGACCTTTAGTGACCGAGTCCTATTCTTAACTAGCTCATACCAAACATCCGCATTGATCTGTGGACAATAGGAGTGTCATAGGGAGTCAATATATCATTCTTTCAGTAATGAGCTAGACTTTTGCTGACTTTACTTCCAATTTTTTAAAACAGATCAATAGCATTGGATTGATGTATTGTAAATTGTAGTTCAATTAGTTTCTGTCTCCAAACATGTTAATGAGACAAAACAGACCAGGGCTCCGGCACAATTGGACGAGATTTCATTTTCAAATGCTTAATAAAAAAAAATAGAAAGTAAGAAGCAAATTATGCCACCAATGTAGGCATCTGGTATATTGTGATAGTGAAGGGCTGCAGAATATACAGTAGAACCAATCTCTAGTAAGCTCTTCCCAATTCATTAGGCCCCTTACTAAGTGCGTTCTTGCCCACCTTCATTGGTCCTGTCAGGGCTTCCATCCGAACCTCGTGCAAAATGGTGCCGACAGTCAACGTGCACTCTGTTCTGCATTATTTTTGGGTGTATACACCTACTGGAGGCAGACACTCAGATATAGTAGACTCCATCTGAGTGTCCACCTCCAGCAGAGCTATACGCCTGAAAATGATGCACGACAGAGAACATGTTGACTGTCGGCACCATCATAGTCAATGGACCAGTCAATGGATACCATTTTTGCAGGGGATTCGGACGCAAGTCCCAACGGCACTACTGAATGTGGGCAAGAAAGTGATGTGAAAGCACCCTTAGACTTGTATTCAATACACCCATATTACTGATGAGAATGCTAAACTACGATGCACCAAACTCACTAGGAGACATCTTACAACTGCTGTGAATCTCCACCAGAAATTCTACTGCAACCAGGTGCTGATGCACATTTCTCAAGTAACTTATGCTCCAAAAGTGGCCTAAATTATGATGAATTTGTCAAGTGAACTTGGCCTTGCCCTGTCCCTCTCCATTTACATGTTTTTCCAGGTGGTGTTGCACGTCTCAACGTTTGCCACAACCTTTGCGGGTGCATACGCACATCCTTCTTCAGCCTAAAAACTGAGATCCGGGGATTTCAGAGTAACCAATTACAAACTGAAGATGCAAAGAAGACTGGATGGGTGACGGTGAGGAGCGGAGGGGCTATAGAAATGAGAGATGAGGTGACCATAATGAGTATATTTTTTAACCATTTCATGGCACAATATGGTTCAGAAAAATGGTGGCCAGCGGCTGTCACCTCGCTGAATCCGCGCGGTGCGAATTACAAAAAAAATTTCATTTTTGGCAAAATTTGAGAGGAATTCAATTGCACTTGAATTTTTTCGCTCATCTCTAGTTACTTCTAGGTGGCTTATTCTGTTGCAGGTTACATTGAGCTGTTTATGCTGCTGAAGAGCAGGATGGCTACAGTTTATGGTCGGTATTAATAAATCTCCAAAATGACAAAGTTAATGCTAAAGTCAACATACAAAAAAAGTTGTCAAACACCATCAGGATGGTAAAGTACTTGAACCTAACAGCCTTCCAGCCGTAATAACCCAAATCTTGCAAAAAAGAACAAAAATGTCAAACCCATCCTGCTGCGTGACGATAAACTGCAGTGTGTGTGCGGCATGGCTGCCAAGTGGAAAATACTTCCCTCTAGCAGTGCCAAGAGCCTAGTGGTCTAAGCCATGCCAGCTCATTTCTCATACAGGTTCTCCTGTGCAAGATAAGGACTGTAATGTAGAAAACTGCAGTGTATCTATAGAAGGAACTTGATGCAATTAATTTATGATAACATTTAAAGCATAATCCCCTGTATATAGTATATTATACTGCTGCTGACCTACTTTGGACTTGTAGACAGTGTGTACTGTATGTCCAGCTTATGTATCCTATCAATATGTAGACCACAGATATCTGGACATTACATTACTTACCCTACAAATATGTATTGGAGCTGGCCAAGGTGCTGAAAGGATCTGCTAGAGCAGATGGTTTATAGTATAAATATATTTGTGCTTAATTCATGATTTATTCCATCCAAGGACTTTATAAAAGGGGACATTCATTATGTGTGTGGGAAAGGCGATTCTGGCAGCAAATAGGAAAGGGTTCTTTACAGTTAGAGCAGTCAGACTGCGGAATGTCCGACCACCAGAGGAGAAAATAGTGACAAATACAATTTCAGCATGAAAGAAAGGGCTGAAAATGACTTGGTGGAGGATGTTTAACTGGTGGAGTAAGGTTGAAATTGATGGACCTGTCTTTTTTCAACCTATGTAACTATGGCCCCCAACCCACTAGAACCCACGTCCCTCTTCCCTCTGCAGGGATCTCAGTTCTGTTTTGCAGAATCTCCTATGGATCCAACCTCATGAAAATTTTCATTAATTTTCATTTAATAATGAATTTACCTATAACCTGAGATTGCTTTACTGTCAGACGTTCTGGTCCCCAATATCAGCAAAAATGCTGCAAATAAAAAAGTATTGAAAGTCAAAACAAGAAGCACACATCTGGATTTATTATAATATTGCCACTTTAACAATGGATCCTAAAAGTGCTGTATGCCTCAATCCTACTATAAAGTACTGTATGTACCTACTGTCACCACTGGATGATTTGCCTTTCACTATGCACACAGTACTCATAACTAAAGATGATCGAATCTGAACTAAGAAGTTCAGGGTTCATATCGGACAGTTAGTGTCCAGGGCTAAATGCCAAACACCAACTTCTCCCGGAATCACAGATATAAAGAGAGAGAGAAAGAGAGAGAGAGAGAAAAAAACAGAGATAGAAAGAGAGAAAGAGAAAGAGAGAGAAATAGAGGGGGCAAGAGAGAGGGAAAGAGAGATAGAGAAAGAGAAAAAGAGAGGAGGGAAAGAGAGAGAGAAAGAGAGGGAAAGAAAGGGAAAGATAGAGAGAGAAAGAGAAAAAGAGAGGGGGAAAGAGAGAGAGGGAAAGAGAGTTAGTGTCCAGGGCTAAATGCCAAACATCGACTTCTCCCAGAAATCACAGAGATAAGGAGAGAGAAAAAAAAACAGATAGAGAAAGAAAGAGAAAAAGAGAGAGAGAAAGAGAGAGAAAGAGAGGGGGCAAGAGAAAGGGAAAGAGAGAGGGGAAAGAGAGATAGAGAAAGAGAAAAAGAGAAGAGGGAAAGAGAGAAAGAGAGGAAAAGAAAGGGAAAGATAGAGAAAGATAGCGAGAGAAAGAGAGAAAAAAAGAGGGGGGAAGAGAGAGAGTGAAAGAGAGTTAGTGTCCAGGGCTAAATGCCAAACACTGTCTTCTCCCGGTAATCCGTTACAATGATCAGAGTGCCAGAAGGAGTATGAGAGGAGATAGAGAAAAGAGAGAAAAAGAAAGAGAAAGAAACAGAGATAAAGATAAAGAAACATAGATAGAGAGAGAGAGAGAAAGAGAGCGAGGGAAAGAGAGAGGGAAAGAGAAAGAGAGAGAGAGAAAGAGAGAGAGAAAGGGAAAGAGAGAGAGTAAAAGAGAAGGGGGAAGAGAGAGAGAAAGAGGGGGAAAGAGAGAAAGGTAAAGCGAGAGAGGGAAAGGGAGAGGGAAAGGGAGAGAAAGAAAGAAAGAAAGAAAGGGAAAGAGAGAGAAAGAGGGGAAAAAGAGAGGCAAAGAGAGAAAGGGAAAGAGAGAGGGAAAGAGAGAGAGGGAAAGAGGGAAAGAGGGGAAACAGAGAGGGAAAAAGAGAAAGGAAAAGAGAGGGAGACAGAGAAAGAGAGGGGAAACAGAGAGAGGGAAATAGAGAAAGCAAAAGAGAGGGAGAGAGAGAAAGAGAGGGGAAACAGAGAGCAAAAGAGAGAAAGGGAAAGAGAGGGTAAACAGAGAGAGCGAAAGAGAGAAAGGGAAAGAGAGGGAAAGAGAGAGAAAGAGATGGGAAACAGAGAGAGGGAAAGAAAGGGAAAGAGAGAGAGAGAAAGAGAATGATAGAGAAAGATAATTTTCCAGCTCTAAAAATCAGGTCCCCATTCTTTTCAATGGGGTCTGAGTTCTGGTTCAAGTCCGGGTACAGTTCTAGTGCCAGAACCAAAGTTTAGACTAAAGTTCAGGTCAGGTAGCAGAAACCCCGAACTTCCACGAGTTCACTCATCCATACTCATGACCCTATCAATTTGTAATGAGTTCATTATTATTCAGTAAATTCTGCAGTAATGCATATAATGCTTACGGCAATGAACAGTGATGCTAGGATGGGGGGTCACTAGTAGGGTTAGATAATTACTTTTTGCTAGAAATGTCCCCCATAAATAAGCTGATTAAGGACGGTCAAACCCTCACTTCTAAATGGTAGTGGAATATGGTGTTTCCTGACTCAGCAGCTTCATCAATGGAGAGATTAGGCATTAAACAATTCAAAGGACCTGAATAGGCTGACCCTGCAGAGAACAAACATAATGGGTCCTCCAGAGTGCAAGACAACATTGGTTGAAACTATCCAGTCTGGATAGTAGGTGAGGGGACTGAGCAGAGCAAAATTAGACATTTAACCATAGGAGTAGTTACCTAGTCTTCCTCTCAAGCTAAAATTAAATTTCAGTGACCACAAGGGAGGGGTTATCCAACTTCAAAGACTTTTTTTTGCTAAAAAATAGTTTTGCAAATGGGTTTCATTCAAATTTTCCATCGTTGACTTCTATATTCTCTGTGTTGCGTTGTCCATTGTTGGCTATAGAATGAGTTAACGGAATATACTTTACTGAGCACATTTTCATGGTGTTACGGAACTGTTTAAAACTTTGTCTTTTTCTGTGCTCCTCTCAACTGATTTATAACTGAAGACAATAATCAATGTTGATTGTGCAAAGAAAAAATGAGCCTGTAAAATTAAGACTGTGCAATATTTTTTAATGTATCTCAATTGCAAAAAATTAATGTATAGCCTCAAATACATGCATTTAAGTAAAAAAAACAAAAAATTGTCCCCAAAGGTTTGTAACATGGCATGGGACAGTAGCCTCGGGCAAAATACTCATCTCTTAAGCTCCGACACGTTACATAAAGATGGTGGTCCTGGTCGGGTGTCTGGACTTGTGCTGTGAGGGCGCTACACCGGTCACATCATGTGACCGATGTTGCTGCTTCGCCAGGACCAGATGTCTTCTCCAAAGGGGAACGTGGGCAACATGTCCATCTCCTTACAGGTAGACAAACTCTTTATTACTAATCAATCAACGAACCAAACTGGCATAATATTTACTTTTACTCTCATTTCTAAAATGTTATAGCTTCTATACCTTCTGACAACAATCAATCCCAACACTGATTGATAATTCAGTTTAGTGATGGAATTGTTGTCTTATTGAGAGGGGATACCTCGGGGACTCGCTCATCATCTGAATGAAACCTCTTGGGCTGTTAACAGGAACATTTATAGGGATTTACAAAAACAAACAGGATCTGTGCTGGCAAACAGCCTCATAAAACCAGTCCATTCCCCTTCTCCAAAATCAATATTAATCCCAAAATATCTACACAAGGAAAGCAACTGATCACAGACTGACCTCCAAGGCCAAACCAAGGCGTCACTACTGCCAAAATCCACAATACAATATGGAAAACCCATAAAAAAAATAACAAAAACAGAATCTGTAACAATACAAACAGAAAAAATGGCTACAAAATCTCCGTCCTTCAATACTAATTGGTCTATTATTGTGTTTTGTATGTGAGATTTGCAGGGTCCTCTCTTAGATAAGAGCAGTTTTCTTCTACATGAAAGTTTTTTTTTCAGGAAAGCTCAGACCTCCGGCATGTATTGGTTTTGATATACTTTGCTCATATCAAAGAGGCCTTAAAATCTGACACTTTTGAGAACAATATTCTTGTTTTCTACACAAATAACCAGTTATCAGTATCCGGAAATTACAACTGAGAACACTCAAGTATTGCTAGCTGCAATCTTCTGGGCTGAGCCAACATAAAAGAACGATTCAAGAGGCTGCAAAAGTCAAGCCTCCAATTACTGGTAGTAATCACATGCTTTTTTAGAAAGGTTTTTAGTTTAAATTTTCTGCACATTCTGCTGTTTTCTTGCAAGGTCTTTTACACATCCTTTCATCACAGCACAGTATCCATTACTTCCACTTCCATCACTCACTTTGGCCTGACTGGTTATTTGACAGTCAGATCACCAGTATGTGAAATAAGAAAGAAGATATATCCACTGCACAGTCTCAAAAACTTCTTTCTAGGACTGATAATCGCAATTTCTGACAATTTTTATGGATATTAAGTCTTCTGCTCTTCCCAGTGCTCCGGTCCCCTTATGACTGCAACTCCTCACTGTCAGAGGTAAAGATCACAAGGTCTTTGTGTATGTTTATGAGGGCCTCGTTCTCATAGACTTACATAGAGAAGTGACTATTGGTCTGCTCAGCAAACACTGGACTGATCCGGCAGGTAACAACCTGCAGAAGACGACAGGAGCGGCACTGAGCACAGCAGAAGATGGTAGTTGGTAGGTATAATGCTACAGACAGGGAATATACATTAGTGATACCACAAAATGTAAAAAAAAAAAAACTGACGCTTAAGTGGTGCTTCAAGGACTTCAATCTCTTTTGATACTTAACGAGGTTGTCCACTACTTTTACATTCAGGGACTATTCTTACGATAGGTCATCAATGTCTGATCAGTGGTGGTGCAAAACACCCAGCAACCCGCAAAGCCAATCAGCTGTTCCCGATGAAAGGGGTGAATGGAACTGCTCATTTATGGAGCTGCACAGTGCAGCTCCGTTAAAAGAATAGAGACAGCGGCCAGGTACTGCCCCATATTCAAATCAATAGGATATGGATGTGCAGTACCTGTCCGCAGCGACTATTCCATCAACAGAGCTGTGCTGTAAGCTCCATAACGGAGCAGTTCCTTCCGACACCGGGAACAGCCGATGGGCAGGTGGCACCGGGTGTCGCACTCCCACTGATCAGACATTGATGACCTATCCTGAGGAAAGGTGATCAATGTTTAAATACTGGACAGACTCTTTAATCGACACATTTTTGTGCATGCTAGTAAAACTCTTGCAAAGTTGCAGTGAACACCACAACCACAGGCTGGCCACATACAGACACACGTAGCATAGCATCGCATAACCAGGTTTTTATTGTATGCCATTCATCTTTAACCAAGAGAAAGGGTAAGGAAGGATGCATCTGTAATTCAGGTCTAAGGGGTATCGTTTCTCCTTGTGGAGAGTGACATACCGGCTCTGGCATGCCAATCTAAGGAGGCTTAATTCTGTGAAATCACATGTGCTAAATGTGAGACAAAGCAGAGATGAATTTATCATTTGACCCAGTTCATCATGAAGTGTCATCTGCAGTTTGCATAGGACTGCAAGTTGTCCTTCTATTTTTGCATAGACACTTAACATGACACAAGGAGTCAAATGTCATAGTCAGCTCTACCACATCTGTGTATGTGAAGGACAACAATCAGACGCAGCGCTCTGTTCTGACACAGAAGGGTCCCCTCGAGCGCTGGAGCTCTTCAGAAGCCTAGCCCCTTATATTCTTTAATCCCACAAGCCCCTAATAGCAATATTTCACAGGATTCGAAAGTGGTTTTGTTGCAAGATGGCCTGACAGGCAAGAGGCCAGCAGGAAAGCATTGGGATTAGTCATAATTAGCTCATGTTTCACCCTGATTAACTATGATACAGAAGGTAAACTCTGCTGGATCTAGAGTCAGACTTTAGGCCAGCGTGTATGATATCTAATACATCATTGTTTACAAGCAGTAATCTTTCCTTTTAATCCCTGTCCAAGCCTTCAAAGCATATTAGCCCTCTCCTCACCAGAGCAGAAACTAATATTTGCTATTTACTCCCAGGCTTTGAATAAATGAAGTAATATTAATGATAAAATTATATGTTCATCAAAACATATTCATCACCCTTTGTTTAGGTGACATCCAGAGCTAAATATTTATTATCATAATCCCAAAATTAAATTTTCGTTAAAAATATATATATAAAATCTAAAAAAAATTTTTATAAAACAACTAAATTTAAAAAATACGGTAATAAACATTTTACAGGTAATAATTAGTCTTTTCATTAACATCTTCTCGCAAGTTGTTTTATTCGATCATATATTAGTTATAGCTGTAGGAAAGCTGAGTACTAACACCATTTTTATGAAAAAAAGAAAAAAGATTTTGTAGAAAATGCCTATTACATGGGGGTCTACCGGCTGAATGAGGTTCCCTGACCAAATATAAAAAAAGCGACCACCAGTGTGCTTGTCATGGCTAGAATAAAAAGAGAAGAAGTGAAGCTTTCGGCATTATCATCCTCCAGAATTATCAAAACAATTCATTACTTTGTTTTATCTACCTGGATATACTGTATCTTCCCCAGATATCTATACTCCCAATATATCAGATTTGACAGTTAATTTTGAAGCCTTTTTTAATTTATTTTTTAGAAACCTTCACTGTAAAGGTACCGTCACACTCAGCGACGCTGCGGCGATTTAGACAACGAGCCGACCTAAACTAGATCGCTGGAGCGTCGCTGTTTAGGTCGCTGTAGAGACGTCAAACACAGCAGCTTCAGAACGATGCAGGATCGATCCAGTGACGTAACGGCGACTCACTTCTTGTTCTCCCTGGTTGTTAGCTCCATGTCAAAACATTGCTGGCGTCGTTGCTTTTGATGTCAAACATGACGATACACGCCGACCTGACGACGAAATAAAGTTCTGGACTTCTAGCTCCAACCAGCAATGGCACAGCGGGATCCAGATCGCTGCTGCGTGTCAAACACAACGAGATCGCTTATCCAGGACGCTGCAACGTCACGTATTGTTGTCGTTCTCGTTGCAAAGTTGCTGAGTGTGACGATACCTTAAGGGATCATGCAGATGTCCGTGGATTTTGGTCCGATATAGGACTAGAATGTATGAACTGACCGCGGGTCTCCCGACCTGAGCATGACGGCTTCATACTACTCTTTGTATCTGCCACGCTTGGGTTGGGAGATCCACGGACAGTCGGTGCTTGGACAGATTGGCATGAATGTCTGAATGAGGTCTGACTCTGATATTCCTCATTCCGACCTCCGTTTTTCATATTTGAGTGGTTTACACAGATCAGTCCTCACTCATACCTAGCTATAGTCTATGGGCAGATCACCTGTTCATGCTTTTTCGTGGACCAAACAGCTGGCGGAAAATCGCAGTGACATGTTTGATTTTGTTACGAAGGTCAGATTCAAATCTGAAATGCAAGTCAATCCTTCCAATTTTCACAAACTATCAGAATGGAGAAGGCGGAAATTTTTTTTCCCCCCATGCATTAGGAAAACTGATGACACTCCGACCAAACTCTGATAGAAATAATCAGTCTGTTTTTCTCATACGTGGGCAAAATAGACAACTGAATAATACCTTTAATAAATTGTCAACTGGGTGTTAGTATTCCCCTTGTGACTCTACCCTGTCCGACGCTGTCACTTCTGATTGACAGGGGTATGGTAGCAATTAGTTAACAATTTAAGAAAACTTAAGAAAAGCACCAAAGATTGTTCTAACAGAAGATGTTCCAGAAAGTGAAGTGAAAGCAAATAATTTCTACAAGTTGTGATTTCCCCAAAACCAGATATCGCTAAATAAAAGCATGCTAAAGAATACATAGTGTTCATATACAGACATTTGTGTATTCTATAGAACTCCCTCTTTACGACACGATGATATTACATTGCGAGTCTACGTTCATAGTAAGATTGCAGTAATTACTAATCACTGATATCATAGCGAGCTGAATGTGTAACACCCCACAATAATCCTCCTCGTCAGCCTCCTCGTCCTGATCATAAAAGGCAGTGAACATTCCACGTATCTATTGTAACATGTCACACTCGATGTGTATAATAACTCTTGACAAGGTTGCACCGAACACTTTGCCGTGACAGCGTTTAATAAAACAGCACAAAGCTCTCAGGATAATAATATGGGAAGTCAAGATCTTGAAGCCTATATCATATTGAAGATCGTCTATATAGCTCGGTGAGGAGACGCATATTAGCATGTTAATCATGATTGACAATCCATATTTGTCTACATGCGCTTGTTTATGTTTGGAGGAGTTAAAATCAAATCCTACTGTGTCAGCGGGAATGATCTGCAGATCAATAAACTCTCTGTTTACTGCGCGGATCTCACATCAGACCTAAAGGGATATTCCAGAAGGAAGATTGGGTAGATGGCAACTCTTATAATTGGCAGGAGTCCAGAATGAGGTCCTTTTTTCCAAATCAGTGATTATGTATATGCACTTAGCCATTAGCCAAGCTTTGCACTTGTCTATCATTTTCTGTCCCATAAACAGTAGTGCTCAATCCCAACCACTGATTTTCTCAAACTGGGGACATAGGACACCTTTTCTGGAGGTTGATGGGTTTCCCTACTTTTGAGACCGCACCAATTTTGAAATTTTTGTGTTTCCTATTTAATGGCTAACTCCTTCATATCGGTGAATTGTCTGCAGAGGATGGGAAAGAGAAGGAAAAGTAATCGCAGCACATTTCTCAGACCACCATTAAAGAAGCACTCCCATAACCGCGCCCTGGCACCGACTCACAATCGCTCTGCATTGGGGCCAGCTGTCAGTCAGGGCCAGGGGTGCGGTTACAGCCATGGCTCTGTATTTTCAGAGTGGTGCCTCAACCTATGCCGTTCACCGCTCCCTGACTAAACCCAAGCACTGCCGGGGGGATAAAATTTATTTTCTCCCAGCAGCATTCAGCTACATGCAGGCACCAGGCAGGTTAATAACGCTATTGACCTGCAGATTAACCCCATATCTAGAAGTTAATAGCATTTTTTGGTGACAATTTCCCTTTAAGAGGATACAAATTTTGATGGGAGTCCTTTTTTAATAACCTCATTAATAGCAGCCAAAAAGTGTAAATGTGGGGATTTCTGCTCATAATTCACACTGAGATGCTCCTACTCCATAAATTGGAAATGTAGAAAATTTTATTTCCATTTTTTCATAATTTCCATATCATTGACATGTCTATCCATCCAGTTGAGGAGTGTCTCTTCGGGGTCGATCTAACTTTAAGCTCATGGGCTCCAGTGCAAACTCTACAAAAGTGTCCTCAATTCTAACAGTTTTTTAAGGGAGTTGTCCAGGACTATTTTATTCTTTTTACGATTGGCTTAAAAATTTACAGGCAGGTAGTTTCTAACAAAGGAAACTACCTGCCTGTTCTATCCTGCACCTGCTCAGAGTGGTCACCGACTGCTCCTGCGGGTGATACAGCTGCTCCACGTGTACACAGCAGCTATTTTTCTTCCAGGCTGCTCTGTCAAAAGGGCTTGAATGCTGACGTCATGCTGGTTGACCGCTCATCCCCAAAATTAGGCAACAGAGAGTCAGATGTCAATAATCATGACATCGGCAGTCATGCCCTGTCAACAGAGCAGAGCAGAAGAGAAGCTCTGTCAATGTGACGTCAGCAGAAGCCAGTGAATTACCAGCCGTAGTTGTCTGCGACTGCTCAGTGACTCCAGAAATTTGCACCAAGCACAACAGGTGGTTAGCTGGAAACTATCATCTGTTAGTTCTTACTGTAGGTCCGTAGTAAAAAAATAAATAGTCTTGGATGACCACTGTTACGGAACCCCCCAGCACCCAGAATATGTTGTGCAGATATATGTATGTATAATAGGTTCTATGTGAGATGCAAGTCCCTAATGCATCAGCCCATAGGCTGCGCCCCTGGGCAGAGGGGACAAGATATCCCCCTTCTGACCTCCCCCACCTTTGTAATTCCCACAGTAAATATCGGCAGGCTCCAGCCACCTGCGGCTATTGTAATGTATGTCTGGCCTGCCGCTTTTCAATTGGCCAGCCCTCTGTATCTGTGTGATATATTCTGTGTCCTGTGAGTAAAGTGTTGTCACACTGGAAATACGTGGAGAAGCAGTGATCTTTTATATGCGCCCATGTAACCAAGCAATTCCAGCCAGCGTCCTTCATTCAGACTCCAGCCAAAGCAGAGTGGACCTCCTGAAAGACGGGGTGGTACTGAAAGAGGTATTCCAGCACGGTAGACCCCGTTACAACCACTTCAGTAGTTTTGGTCTTCTCTTAAGCCAAAGGGTTGTTTTGGTCACTTCTAGTCTTTAATCACAAGCCGTAGATGTGAAGAGCGTGACTGGTGATGTGCAGAAAAAAAAAATTACCTAATGCTATGAAGTTCCTCTTGATCATTGAATAATGCAAGATTGTAGAATGGCTATAAACCGAGCCAACAAATAGATCGAATCTCTGAGAACCACATACGATTCCACTAGGACCTCACTTTTTTCTACTAGGCTGTAACCATAGAGCTTTTATAGAAGACTGTAGAGGACTAGACATTAGTGAGCTATAGACAAATTACTTTGCACAAACAAAGCTATTTTTAAGTAAGTCACCTTACATTTACTCTTACCAGGAAAAAAGTGAACTTTGGGTTGTAGAGGTTACAGTCTATCTACACTCAGATCAAAGAGTGAATCAATATATCAAAATGCTAAAGTTATTAGCCACTAAAGTGGTTATCTTCCCCGGAGATATAGATCTTGTGTCAAAAATATAAAGCGGAGAGGCATTAGGATAATGTTCTCCCTCTGCTACCTTTAATGTTCAGTATATTAGTACAGGCGGAGCACCGGGTCTCATATTAACCACCAGGCTGTACAATGCAGATAATGTAATGAGTGCGCCATAGTAATGTCTCAGATATTGAACTCATCAATACCGGTGTGAACTATGACTGGAAAAGGTCAACGAGCTAATTAACCAGTTACAAGGTAATTACTTTTACTGGTAAGATGAGAATATTTGTGAAACTTAATTATCTTGCCAGCTAAAAATGTAACATTTATGGGACACAGAAATACATGTACGCTGCCCCAATGCATGCAGTGTTGACTCATAAACCTCCACTGGCATTAAAAACCCCACAGGTGGCGATTCCTCTCCTACCTCAGGAGATGATATCATCATGAACTGGTAAGCTGACCATATGGGTTCTAAGAGCGTAGAGCAAAAATTGGCCCATATTGGGTCTACTTTAAAGGAAGTCTGACAATAGGATCAACCCTTTTATGCCGTCTATATGTACATGTCTTATTCAAGAGATATCAATGTTTTTCTTAATATTTAAATGAGCTGTTAAGATCTATGGGCCAGACACTGATCGCCCTGAGAATCTGCCTCCAGAGATCATTTTAAATAAAAAGAGGCATTAACAGGGTGAGACATGTAATGACTGACAGTCTTCCCTCCTGGTAACACCCCCTTTCATTGAAAATAATAATTATTTTTATGCTTCTTTATTAAATTCCATACTATTTTGCTGCGCTTTACATACATTGTCATAACTGGGACTCACAATCTAATTTCCCTATCAGTATGTCCATGTGGTGTGAGAAGAAACTGGAGAACCTGGAGGAAACGCATACAAACACAAAGAACATACAGTATAAACTTCTTGCAGATGTTGTCCTTGGTGGACCCCAGCACTGCAAAGCAACAGGGCTAATCACAGAGCCACTGCGCTGCCCTAAGCTCTAGAGGTTGATTCTCATGATGATCAGTGTCCCACCCATAGATCTTAACGGTTTATTTACATATTAAAAATAATGTGGATTCCTCTGCAATAAGATATCGAATCGTATTTTTTTCACCTTTCTATGACGTGCATGTCCATGTAGACAGCTTAGGACGGTTGATCCTACTGGCAGATTTTCTTTATTATTGTGTACGTGCCTATGCTTTTGTGTGTGGATAATGAGACAATTTTGGGCACACATTGTCACATTAGTTTTAAACCAGTGTATTATTGAGAAAGGGACAAGGCTTAGTGGGGACAGTGTTTTAGCTGGAAAGAGAACTTAAATTTGCCAAAAACAATTTGCAAACCAATAGATGGCATAAAATTACTGTGTAATGTGTGTGTGCAAATATGTGGGAAATGTATCATCTAGCATGAGACATTGCAAAATTTAGTGAATTTTAAGAATGATATTAGGAATATTTCCAATAAAAGATGTGGTAAATTTAAATATAATTTGTCTAGTAATGAACGCAAAGCTATCCGTCAATTTCAAGAAAATAAGGAACTTACCGTCAGACCAGCGGATAAAGGAGGGAGCATAGTTATTTTAAATACTATTGATTATGATAAAGAGGTTTTACGGTTATTAGATGATAAGCGGACATACAAAATATTAGAGGGGGATCCATCAGATAGCTATCTTAAGGATATGCAACACCTAATAAGAGGGGGCCTTCAGAAAGGTTATTTAAATAAACATGAGTTTGACTTCATTAATACTACTCACCCTAGAGTCCCCTATTTCTACTATCTACCTAAAGTCCATAAAGATCCATTACATCCACCAGGGAGACCAATAGTCTCAGGAATAGGAGGGCTTACGGCTAATTTATCAAAGTTTGTAGACTGCTATCTACAAAAATTATGTCCCGAACTCCGGTCCTATCTGAAAGACAGTACCCACATTTTACAAGTTCTACAGACTATTGAATGGAAGGACCACTATATTATGGGCACGTTAGATATTACCTCCCTATATACGATCATCCAGAATGAAAAGGGCTGCGAAGCAGTTAACTATTTCATGTCTAAGGGTGGCACTACACCGAGCGACCAAACCGCTTTCATTTTGGAATGTATTAATTTTATTTTAACTCACAATTACTTTCGCTATGGGATGAACTACTACTCCCAGCATTGGGGGACCGCCATGGGTACCAGGTTCGCCCCTAGTTATGCTAACTTATACGTAGGGAAATGGGAAGATGAAACCATTTACAATAATGGTACACTTAGGACGAACCTGGTCCTATGGCGGTGTTTTATTGTTTATAGTGTTTTTATTTGGTCGGGTGGTCCTATCTTATTGTTGGATTTTATCAAAGAATTAAATAAAAATCACTATTTTTTAAATTTTACAGCCACCACCAGTACCAAAGATATCAATTTTTTAGATTTACAGATTTTCATTGAGGAAAAAACTATTCACACTCACACATACCATAAACCTACGGACTCTAACAATTATATCTCTTTGGAAAGTTGCCATCTCCCAACTTGGCTTATTAACGTCCCTAAAAGCCAACTGATAAGAGCCCACAGAAACTGCTCAAAAGCAGAAGATTTTGATAAGGAAGCTGATATCTTAATTGATCGATTTTACCAAAAAGGATATGACAAGGAATCACTCACACAGACAAAACAGGTAGTGGAAAAGCTACCTAGAGAAACTTTATTGAAACATAAAGAAAAAAATAATAAAAAGAAGGATTATTTGGGAAATGAGGAGGTTCCAATCATAACTCCATATAATGCAAATAGTAAAATTATGAAGAAAATTGTATCTAAATAATGGAACATTTTAAAGGAGGACAAAGTGATTGGTGGAACATTGGCTGAATATCCTAGATTCATATATAGGAAGGCAAGAAATCTAAGTAACATAATAGTGCCCACGATCTCTAAACCATTGCATATAAAGACTTCCTATCTACAACATCCTCCCTCAGGTTTTTTTCCATGTAAAAAGTGCCTACCATGTAGAAAACTAGGCACCAAGAAACAATTTAATATTGTCAATCAGTCAATAGAAGCTGATATTAAAGATTTTATCACTTGTACCACCCAGGGGGTGATTTACGGCATAACATGCCCGTGTGGCAAATTGTATATGGGACGTACCATCCGCCCAATGAGCATAAGAATTGGGGAACACCTCCGAAACATTGGCAAAAAATTTATGGGCCATCCTCTATCTCAGCATTTCTTAAAGCATCATGGGGGTCGATCAAAGGCATAAAAGTAACTGGAATAAAGATCGTTAAATAAAAGTTGGAGGAGAGGCAATTTCATCCACCAGATGTCCAGAGAAGAAAGTAGGTGGACTTTCCAGATGAACACTTTGATACCTAATGGGTTAAATAGTGAGATCGAATTATTTGCTTTTAACACATAAGGCAGGATTAGGCTGATATAAAAAGTGCCCACAATGCCCATCGGACCATCCCTGACGAAGGAATCAGTGATTCCGAAACACGTTGGATTGTGGTCCTTAGGGGGCTCCATAGCCATAGCCAGTCACGTGAGGTATCACAGGACCATGACATCACACAAGGTTCTGCAGTTTCCTGCACCTTCCTGGCTGTTCGCTGGCTTCTGACCGGGAACACCTACACGCGGTAACTTGTTACCAATGAACAGGGGCGTCTGTCACCGGCCAGGACGGTGTCCCACCAGTAAAGAAGCCTTTTCTGCTTGGTGGAATCTGGCACGCTCAAACTAGTGCATACCACAAGGAAAGTCCACACTTGGAACCACCATCCCTGCGGCATCATCCTGACACACAGGTAAATGAATGACAGGTGGCATTGAATACATTGTGTCAACTTGTACACTCCATCTAGGTGCATATATATATCTTGTAGGGAATTTTTCCCACTATCTGGTCTTTTTGTGCAAATATGAACTCTGCATGTATTTAATTTTAAGAATGTGTTGTCCAAGTGCGCCCTGATTAAAGATTTGTTTACACAAGTCTACCGGTGGCTTTAAACAACAGTTAATCAGTAAACACCAATTGGTGGTCATTTTAAACAGGCAGACCATGGTTGCCTGACACCCAGCATCCTCAGTGATCAGTTAGGGTACGTGCACACGTAGAATAGTCCTCTGCGGATTTCTCCGCAGCGGATTTGATAAATCTGCAGGGCAAAAATGTTTTTTGCTGCAGATTTATCGTGGATTTACCGCGTTTTTTTTGGCGGATTTCACTGCAGTATTACACCTGCGGTTTTCTATTGGAGCAGGTGTAAAACTGCTGCGGAATCCGCAGAAAGAAGTGACATGCTGCGGAATGTAAACCACTGCGTTTCCACGCGTTTTTTTACACAGCATGGGCACAGTGTTTTCTGTTTCCCATAGGTTTACATTGTAATGTAAACTCATGGGAAACTGCTGCGGACCCGCAGCTATTAGCCGAATGTAACCAGTGTACAGTGCTGGAACAGCACAACTCTATACATTGCCTAGTGGCTGTTCGCAGGTGCCGTAATCCAACTCCTACTTATGTAAATAAGAGCTGAGCTGCACTACTCAGGAACAGTCACTACACACAGTGTACAGAGCTGTGCTGTTCCTGCTCCATTCACTGTTTACATCTGGTGAAGAAAGCTGTTCAGTGAAGGTGCCAGATGTCGGACCCCCACCAATCTGATATGGATTACCTATTTTAAGAATAATTCATCAATTTCAAAACCTTGGGCCCATATAAAGATGCAGTCAGGTTTGTCCTGATGGGTCTACCCCGAAAGTGATTAGCCTCAGCAAAGACCGAGTCCAGGCCCTGAATTTACTAGTTGAAAGCAAATCCGATGATATTGCCATCAAGCCTCAAGACTATTCTTGCGCACTGACCTGTAGCATCATTTTAAGCTAAAGAATTCTCCAACCACTAAAATAAAAAAGTTCCTATGACACACATCACTCTTTTTTTCTCCCAAGCTTTGAAGATCACTAGCATTATCATTCCCAGCTTTTGTTGTGCCAACCAGAGAGCTTCAAAAGAACAGAAATCAATGGGCCAATAGACATGTCTAATCATTGGTAAGTCTGAGATATGACATTTTCAGCAAGAATATGCCATATGTAATTTCCGTAGGCTCTCTTACCCTTTAATAACAAAGACCTAAAGACATCACAATATACTTGTGAAGCTGAGAAAGAGAAAAGAAGACGTGAAGGGAGATGTCTCCTAAAAACCCCATCTTAAGTCCCATGAAATTAATGTTTAACTGAAGGATTTGCTGCTCATCTCTCTGGCTCTCAAGCCTGCGGCAAGATTAGGTTTGACTCATGTTCGAACAACTGGAGGAAATCAATGGGTTTTTCTTTATTAATAATTAAAAGGCCAAAGCAGACATCCAAGTGATTAAAATCGGATAGATAATTATATTCATGTAGCATTTTAAACTAGGGGAAAATACATTAGAAAGCATCAGAACAGGAAAGATAAACAGGAAGATGATCTGAATACGTATTAGCTGCAGATTTGAACATGAGAACAGGCGGCTCTGGACACCATGTACATAAAATCATTACCCATCTGTCTGGCTGGATGAAGAATACAAGTAAATTATATCAGAGTGATTATGGTTCGCCCTTTCTTGATAAAGGGATTGGAGACATACAAATGAATAGCATTATTAATAACTATCAGAAGGACTGCATAGCCATGGATTGTGATTGATTATGGAAATGGTTTATGGATTTCTAGTATAGATTAAAATAAATAAATAAAATTATTAAGAAAAATTTTAGTTGATCTATCAAAAGCTAGTCATAAACCATGAGATGTATCACCAACACTTGCAGTAAAATATTCATGTGAAATCTCCAATTTCATTACTAAATCAGTATTCCTGCTGCTATTTGTACCATAATGCCTGAGGATGTTGGAGAATTTCCTTGTGTTTGTGCCCGCATACTCCACCAAATGTAGGAGTTTACGTCTGGCTGTTGATTTACAAATTGCTTCTTAATTCTCCACTCTAAAATGAACAATGCAAGGATTTAAAAGGGATTGGTCAATAGGTTGTTTTTCTACCCCATCTGAGATAAACATGATGTACAGGCAGAGACCCTGACTCCAACAATATATTACAATAATTATTGAGCAGCTTCCTGCAGTTTTGATTAAATCACGGTTTTATCTGCTGCAGATCAATCAGTTCTCTAAATGCTGAGCTCTGTATAACCCTGCCCAAGCCACTTATTTGCAGCTATGTGTGTGCACTGTGCATAGGCAGAAAGCTGCCAATCAGTTGTGAGCGCGATGTGTAACTATTACTAGGCAGGTTTACTAGTCCTCTAGTGATAATCTTCTACTGATCTAACAGTGACTTTATTAAAACTTCAGCAAGCAGCCCAGTAAGTGAGACATTGCTGGAATTAGAGTATCTGCTCTACATTATGCTGCTTTCAGATTACATTGCAAAAATGTTGTGACAGATTCTCTTTACGTTTTAATATGTAGTGTGAAACAACAAAAACATCAAGAAAGTAAGTGCAAAGATAATGTAATTAGTATCATTCATTTCAGTGGAATCAGCTATTTATCAGATATTTATCCACTACTTTATTTTACATTTTACATTTATTTATGCATTTTATTCCTTTCATGAGACTTACAAAAAAATGAATACATAAAGAGAAATATGGATAAAATGCTTGAATTAAGTTAAACTCGAACCTAAAACATCTTCAGTGTCTGTTATTTAAAAGTGGATCAGAAATGTAAAAAGTACAAATATATATACACTCACTGGCCACTTTATTAGGTACACCTGTCCAACTTCTTGTTAACACTTAATTTCTAATCAGCCAATCACATGGCGGTGCATTTAGGCATGTAGACATGGTCAAGACAATCTCCTGCAGTTCAAACCGAGCATCAGTATGGGGAAGAAAGGTGATTTGAGTGCCTTTGAACGTGGCATGGTTGTTGGTGCCAGAAGGGCTGGTCTGAGTATTTCAGAAACTGCTGATCTACTGGGATTTTCACGCACAACCATCCCTAGGGTTTACAGAGAATGGCCCGAAAAAGGAAAAAAATCCAGTGAGCGGCAGTTCTGTGGGCGGAAATGCCTTGTTGATGCCAGAGGTCAGAGGAGAATGGGCAGACTGGTTCGAGCTGATAGAAAGGCAACAGTGACTCAAATCGCCACCCGTTACAACCAAGGTAGGCCTAAGAGCATCTCTGAACGCACAGTGCGTCGAACTTTGAGGCAGATGGGCTACAGCAGCAGAAGACCACACCAGGTACCACTCCTTTCAGCTAAGAACAGGAAACTGAGGCTACAATTTGTACAAGCTCATCGAAATTGGACAGTAGAAGATTGGAAAAACGTTGCTTGGTCTGATGAGTCTCGATTTCTGCTGCGACATTCGGATGGTAGGGTCAGAATTTGGCGTAAACAACATGAAAGCATGGATCCATCCTGCCTTGTATGGAGCATCTTTGCGATGTGCAGCCGACAAATCTGCGGCAACTGTGTGATGCCATCATGTCAATATGGACCAAAATCTCTGAGGAATGCTTCCAGCACCTTGTTGAATCTATGCCACGAAGAATTGAGGCAGTTCTGAAGGCAAAAGGGGGTCCAACCCGTTACTAGCATGGTGTACCTAATAAAGTGGCCGGTGAGTGTATATATATATATATATATATATATATATATATATATATATATATATATTATTAAATTTAAATATTGTTCCATAAATTTTAGGAATCTGAGAGTTGTTTTTGCAATTAAAGGAATGCATTGAAATAGATACACTTTTTACATTGCCATTACATATACCATAAATATAAACTATAGAAAATGGAGAAAAAAAAAACAAATTATAGGGTAAATTACTTTGTAAAGTAAGCAAAGAACCAACAAGAATTGTTTTTGGTGATACATGGGCTTTTTTATAAAATAAAATAAATAAAAAACAACATTCACAAAGTGGCTGCCTCTAAATTTGTAGGCGAAGGGCAAATTAAAAAAAATATAGTAATTAAAAATGAATCAAAGACATGCAAATTTCAAAGATAGTATTTGTTTGATCATTGCTTAAATTAATTTTGGGTGCAAAAAAAAGGCCTTCACGCTCTCGAGGAGAAAAAAAAATATTTTTTTAGGCCGTCGTGCCCTTAATAACTGCAAATCCATAGAAACGGGGAAGAATGTTGGGACTCAAGGTATTTAAAGCCTGAATTAAGAAGCGCCAGGGGAATAAACATAGGCTTGTTACAGAAAAATGTACTCTGTGATCTCGGTCTTTGAGTTGAAAGGAAAAAAGGCCATCAAAAGAGCAGAGTTTATCACACTTGCCATTTGGGACTGTGCTAATCAGCAGAGGAAAACAGAAGCACATTCATCTCTGCACTGGCCCGCCACTAGAATAATCTCTAAAACACCCACTGCTCTGATAAAAAAAAAGCCACTTTAGCCTGACGCTGGTGTAAGACTAAGCAATTCATGAAACAAAGCTCTGTTATTTCCAATAGTGGTTTGTATAGAGAACGTTCCCATCTGTTATACTTTTTTATCATCTCTCACTTTCAACATTTTCTTTTGTGCCGCTTTTTTTTTTTTCGCCCCCACTGTTTACAAAGGGCCCATTTCCATTACTTTCAACAAGGTTAGACATTTTTGCCTTGTTCCTTCATGTGAATGTGCTTCACCCCTCTGCTGACTACGTAATATGTGGAAATTACTTAACTAGACTTCAGATAACAGCGAGCTACCGGAATAATACAAAACCAGGTGTATTTTTTTTTACTTCTTTTAAAATTTTGGATTTTGTTACCAATTATCAAACAATCTTCCCCCCCATTCAACAAAAGTATAATATATGAGGTACGGCCGCCACTAAGTACAGTTGTACAGGACAGTTGGCCATAAACATTTGTCTAAAGTTGATCGAAATGGATAATTTCAACCAAAAAGATAATTAGTTGGGTGGAATTTAACATTGAATGATTATTTTTGCCTATCGACACAGTGAATATACAGAACATCAAGTATTGACTTATAGATTGCATTGCAGATTTTCCACATGTGTTTTATCCCCTCTGTGCAAAGCCATTATTCCCACTTTATTCGTCATCTGTTTTTTCTGCTGAAAATGTGTTCCTGATCTTCTTTTATACTTTAGCATTATAATATAATGTATTTTTAAATTTACTAATAAAATTATCATTGTATTACTAGCAGTAGTCTTACACTTTGGTCTTTTCCATTTTTTGATACAGGAAATATCTAAACCTTCCCACCATGTTAGCCGGTAGTTCCATAAAGATGCGGTACATTCTGGTATCCTCCATTTGATACAGGAAAGATATGGTTTGGGGAGTGTTACTAACTAGACACAACAGGAAAGGGTACCTGGTTGACAGTTGACCTTCTTATCTAGTATAGATAAGACTTTCCATGGACTTCACAATTGTCTGCTATAAAGGACTACTTCAGCTGCTTGGTGTAATGCCTGCGGCAGTGCAGTAGCACACAACCTCCACCAGGGGGTGTGGGTGAAGGAAAACAGGTATACTCTCAGTGAAATCAAAGAGCAGCAGGCAGGAGCCACTAGGTGGCGAAAGAGTGGTCAAACAAAGTCAGGTCAGTAACAGTGAGGAAATGCAGTACCAGAGGTCACTGCAAAAAAGCTAAAGAAGTCAGAGCCGAACGGGAGCAGGAAAGCCAGAAACGCAAGACAGTTGAACAGGTCAGAGAACAAGCCGAGTCAAATACCAAGAGTTCACAATATGGAGAGCGAGTACAACAATGACCAAAGTTACAGGGGAACACAGGAACGGGACCTAGGTAAACGGGCAGAGGATAAATCAGAGTATAAAGGGGTCAGCTGCTCAAGCCAGAGACAGGAACTATAACTGACACTGCTTGCAGGTAACAGCGGACTGAAATAGCCAGTCCAATCCCAAAATGAGGCAAGGAAGATTAACCCCTGCATTACCATCCTGGGGAGAGAATAATCAGAAACAAACACGGACTGGATCATGACACTTGGTACTTGGTTATTGCAGAACTTGCTACCTGAGTATAGTCTTCTCTCTTCCTCACAAACAACACTCTTATCAATGCTGGTTTGCACATATATGTTTTTTTCTTCTTCAGTAGTTTTCCAACAAATGCTTAACAAACAGGAACTTTATTCCTAAGACCATAGGCTGGCTGTTATGACCTGGTGGTTAAGAGGCCACACTGGTATGACCTGGTGGCTAAAACGCAACATGGGACGAGCTCTGAGAAGGTGGTATCTCTACTGACCGCAGTCCCTAATCCTAACAACAACACTAGTAATAGCCGTGGGATGTTCCTAACTCTCCCTAGACACCTCTTCACAGCCTAAGAACTAACTACCCCTAAAGAAGGAAATAGAAAGCTATCTTGCCTCAGAGAAAACCCCAAAAGGAAAGATAGCCCCCCACAAATATGCTGTGAGTGAAGAGGGAAATGACGTACACAGAAATGAAATCAGATTTCAGCAAAGGAGGCCAATACTAAACTTGATAGACAGAGAGAAAAGGATACTGTGCAGTCAGTATTAAAAACTACAAAATCCACACAGAGTTTACAAAAATGAACTCCACACCGACTCACGGTGTGGAGGGGCAAATCTGCTTTCCCAGAGCTTCCAGCTAGCCTGAATATGACATAGTGACAAGCTGGACAAAAAGAGACATATTTGCAAAGCAATAGAATCCAAGCAAATGGACAAACAAGGACTAGCAAAAACTTATCTTTTGCTGACAAGGACAGGCCATATGAGAAATCCAAGGAGAGAACAAAATCCAAGCCAAGGACATTGACAGCTGGCATGAACTACAGCCCAGAGCAGGTTTAAATAACAAACCCAGGCAAGGCGATTAGTGAAGGCAGCTGCCACAGCTACCCAAAGAAGCAGCAGTTCCACTCGAAACCACCAGAGGGAGCCCAAGGGCAGAACTCACAAAAATACCATTAGCAACCACAGGAGGGAGCTCCAGAACGGAATTCACAACAGCTGGCCCTATTGTTAAACCTGTCCGCAGGAGAACTAACTGTTGTCACTCGCAAATTAGATAAAACATATATACAACACTGGTCAATGCATTATATTACTATGAGATCTTCAGGAGGGGTACAGACAGCTCTTCTCCTTTACACTCCTCCCATCTTTAAGGATTGCCATTCTCGGCAATAAAAGGACATGTAAGTCAATAAAAGCAGCATTGCAATATAATACAATGTAATGCATTCTTAAACTCGTGGTGATCAGTAACCTCATTTTCTTCAAGGTAAAACATTCTTAAAATTAATCAGGCCTTTCTCGGTAATGACCCTGAAAGAGGAGCAAAAAAAAAAAAATCCTTATCCTTTTAACATAACTACAGTCCATAATGTTCAAAAACAGACCTGTGTATCAGATCAGTCCACAGTGGAGGGTGCAGGACCCTCAAGCCATGTAGAGACCCTAATCCAGTAGACCAGACTGGCCGCTATGGCTTCCAGTGACCCCTATTCATTTATATAAAGCTAAGTGCCGGCCATGTTCACTCTACTAACATTGTTGTGTTCCTCTCCTCCATCCCACTGCATCTTGGCTTGGTCCATCCATTCTCTCCAGACTCCTACTGTTAATCAAGTTGACATCAGCTATGATGCCACTGGACGTTTCCACAGTGTGGAGTGGTTATATGACTTGCGATGGAGTTGAATCTGTAGGTAAAGGCTATTTTCATATTGCCTGTGTTTGGCCCCTACAGTACATGGATAAAAATATGATCAGACCCCTTTAATACAGAATAATTCTTGAGTTTATGTTGCATCATATGTTATTTCAAGATGACAAAGTGTCTAAATAATAAAAAATAGTAACTTTTAATATTTTAATTTATGTGTAAAACGGGAATCATGATTGGCATTATGATCAGGTAAGAAGGCATGAATCGAGTATGGTGGCTAGATAGTCAATGCTAAGCACTGGTTGCCTTTGTTGCAGGCATGGCAGGATAAAGGTGAAGGACTGTGAGGGATTGTGCCGGATGCTAGAAGAAGAAGGTATCAATTAGAGAACTTCTTGCAATAAGTGAATAACCTGTGTTTGTTTTATAGCAGCCCTCTGGCACGCACAGCAGCGACTCCTTGCCAAGAATCCCAATTTACAGTAACTCCCGGGCCAAGTGTTGATACTTACACAGCACCCCACTAAGATCAGGGGTTTAGCTGTGAAATACTTTAAGAGAAACCCATGATTATACACAATATTCAAAGCCAGGGAATGAAAGAATGCGGCTTCCTGAAATGAAAGGGACGGACTCGCCTCTGCGTGCTTTTATTTGTTATAGTATTTGATGTTTTATATCACATAATAATAAGGTAATTTATTCCAGGGCCTCCCTGTGTAATTCATTGTATTACCTGATTCTCATTTAATAGTCTGTTTAGCCAGGCAGACTGCGCTGAAAGGGAACCAGGTTTCCCAATATAATCTAAGGCCACCACCATTAATGCCTCTTTTACAACAGTCTATTAGGTTTAATATAAGTCCTCAACGCCTTCTGCAGATCCCCAAAAATACCTTTCAAACCCCCCCATATGGCGTAGTCTGGTCCGATGTGCATAGCTGGCCTTGCTTCAGCGCCTCCTCCCCACAATCACCATCCTCCCGCTTGTTTCACGTGGATGACGCCTCCAACATCATCCACACAGAGCCGCCAATCTCACGGCTCCACAAGTGCATGTCACCCTGCCCTGGAAACATGGCATACTACCAGCACAGCTCGACCATAGATTGCTGCTTTTGACAATCTTGCCAAACAAAACTTAATCACTACTACTATGTATGTTTAAAGAGTCTCCATGCCTTGCCCTTGTGCCTCCTGCTTTACCTTCCCCTCCGTACCCTCCCGCTAAGCGAATATAGTAATTAATATGGAGGGTCAAACAGTTCCGCAGGTCTTCAGTCAACAACAGATTTTCTGAACAAAAATTAATAGAGACCAATTAGTCAGTGAGATTATGCAAAAAAGCAAAAACCATTTGGAATTAGCTTCTCTATTAGTTTTGCTGTTAAAAAGAGCTCCATAAAGAAGTCAGCATGGGTTATTGTTAGCGGCACGGTTGGGAAGTGACTGGCAAGTAACAGTAAGGGCTCAGTGTGTGGATTTAATTAAACTTCAGCAGACAGAATCCATCAGACCCTCCCATTGTGTTTATACCAAGGTTATTAATTAGTAACCCACTACTACTTTCATGTAAAAACCAAGTCATCTATTTAGCTGTTCAGGACATTGACTGTTAACCATGTGGGCACCAAACACTCTACAGTCATTATGTATTAGGCCAATGATCCTCAACTTGTGGCTCTCTGGATGTTGGCAAACTACTACTACCAGCATGCTCTGATCAATGGGTTTAGATAACTGGGACAGTCCATTATATGGAGAAACAACACTTAAGATTTGACAACCCCTGACCTTATACCTCTAGGGATGATGGATGTCATACAATTAGACCATCTCCATTAGAGAGGAGAGATCGGACACTTTCCAGCAGCAGACAGCCGGCTAATTTTTACAGTCGTAGTTCAGCCTCTGTTCCTAAATATCATCACATGAGGAACATTTTCTCTAAAGGGAACATGTCACTTTATATATGGTGTCTCATTATATGTTAAGGAGTAAAGTAGGCAGTCCTATCACATGAATGGATGCTTTCCATCCACGACTTTGCTTACACTCATAGATATTAACCCCTTCATGACCCAGCCTATTTTGGCCTTAATGACCTTGCCGTTTTTTGCAATTCTGACCAGTGTCCCTTTATGAGGTAATAACTCAGGAACGCTTCAACGGATCCTAGCGATTCTGAGATTGTTTTTTCGTGACATATTGGGCTTCATGTTAGTGGTAAATGTAGGTTGATAATTTTTGAGTTTATTTGTGAAAAAAACGGAAATTTGGCAAAAAATTTGAAAATTTCGCAATTTTCACATTTTGAATTTTTATTCTGTTAAACCAGAGAGTTATGTGACACAAAATAGTTAATAAATAACGTTTCCCACATGTCTACTTTACATCAGCACAATTTTGGAAACAATTTTTTTTTTTGCTAGGAAGTTATAAGGGTTAAAATTTGACCAGTGATTTCTCATTTTTACAACAAAATTTACAAAACCATTTTTTTTAGGGACCACCTCACATTTGAAGTCATTTTGAGGGTTCTATATGGCTGAAAATACCCAAAAGTGACACCATTCTAAAAACTGCACCCCTCAAGGTGCTCAAAACCACATTCAAGAAGTTTATTAACCCTTCAGGTGTTTCACAGCAGCAGAAGCAACATGGAAGTAAAAAATGAACATTTAACTTTTTAGTCACAAAAATGATCTTTTAGCAACAATTTTTTTATTTTCCCAAGGGTAAAAGGAGAAACTGGACCAGGGACGTTGTTGTCCAATTTGTCCTGAGTACGCTGATACCTCATATGTGGGGGTAAACCACTGTTTGGGCGCACGGCAGGGCTCGGAAGGGAAGGAGCGCCATTTGACTTTTTCAATGAAAAATTGGCTCCAATCTTTAGCGGACACCATGTCGCGTTTGGAGAGCCCCCGTGTGCCTAAACATTGGAGCTCCCCCACAAGTGACCACATTTTGGAAACTAGACCCCCCAAGGAACTTATCTAGAAGCATAGTGAGCACTTGAAACCCCCAGGTGCTTCACAAATTGATCCGTAAAAATGAAAAAGTACTTTTTTTTCACAAAAAAATTATTTTAGCCTCAATTTTTTCATTTTCACATGGGCAACAGGATAAAATGGATCCTAAATTTTGTTGGGCAATTTCTCCTGAGTACACCAATACCTCACATGTGGGGGTAAACCACTGTTTGGGCACATGGTAAGGCTCGGAAGGGAAGGAGCGCCATTTGACTTTTTGAATGGAAAATTATCTCCATCGTTAGCGGACACCATGTCGCGTTTGGAAAGCCCCTGTGTGCCTAAACATTGGAGCTCCTCCACAAGTGACCCCATTTTGGAAACTAGACCCCCCAAGGAACTCATCCAGAGGCATAGTGAGCACTTTAAACCCCCAGGTGCTTCACAAATTGATCCGCAAAAATGAAAAAGTATTTTTTTTTCACACAAAATTTCTTTTAGCCTCAATTCTTTCATTTTCACATGGGCAACAGGATAAAATGGATCCTAAAATTTGTTGGGCAATTTCTCCTGAGTATGCCGATACCTCATATGTGGGGGTAAACCACTGTTTGGGTGCACGGCAAGGCTCGGAAGGGGAGGCGTGCCATTTGACTTTTTGAATGGAAAATTAGCTCCAATCGTTAGCGGACACCATGTCGCGTTTGGAGAGCCCCTGTGTGCCTAAACATTGGAGCTCCCCTACAAGTGACCCCATTTTGGAAACTAGACCCCCCAAGAAACTTATCTAGATGCATAGTGAGCATTTATAACCCCCAGGTGCTTCACAGAAGTTTATAACGCAGAGCCGTGAAAATAAAAAAATAATTTTTCTTTCCTCAAAAATGATTTTTAGCCCAGAATTTTTTATTTTCCCAAGGGTAATAGGAGAAATTGGACCCCAAATGTTGTTGTCCAGTTTGTTCTGAGTACGATGATACCCCATATGTGGGGGTAAACCACTGTTTGGGCGCACGGCAGGGCTCGGAAGGGAAGGCACGCCATTTGGCTTTTTGAATGGAAAATTAGCTCCAATCATTAGCGGACACCATGTCGCGTTTGGAGAGCCCCTGTGTGCCTAAACATTGGAGCTCCCGCACAAGTGACCCCATTTTGGAAACTAGACCTCCCAAGGAACTAATCTAGATGTGTGGTGAGCACTTTGAACCCCCAAGTGCTTCACAGAAGTTTATAACGCAGAGCCATGAAAATAAAAAATAATTTTTCTTTTCTCAAAAATGATTTTTTAGCCCACAATTTTTTATTTTCCCAAGGGTAACAGGAGAAATTGGACCCCAAACGTTGTTGTCCAGTTTCTCCTGAGTACGCTGATACCCCATATGTGGGGGTAAACCACTGTTTTGGCACACGTCGGGGTTCGGAAGGGAAGTAGTGACGTTTTGAAATGCAGACTTTGATGGAATGCTCTGCGGGCGTCAGGTTGCGTTTGCAGAGCCCCTGATGTGCCTAAACAGTAGAAACCCCCCACAAGTGACCCCATTTTGGAAACTAGACCCCCCAAGGAACTTACCTAGATGTGTGGTGAGCACGTTCAACCCCCAAGTGCTTCACAGAAGTTTACAACGCAGAGCCGTGAAAATAAAAAATCATTTTTCTTTCCTCAAAAAAGATGTTTTAGCAAGCAATTTTTTATTTTCACAAGGGTAACAGGAGAATTTGGACCCCAATATTTGTTGCCCAGTTTGTTGTGAGTACGCTGATACCCCATATGTGGGGGTAAACCACTGTTTGGGCACACGTCAGGGCTCGGAAGGGAAGTAGTGACATTTGAAATGCAGACTTTGATGGAATGGTCTGCGGGCGTCACATTGCATTTGCAGAGCCCCTGATGTGCCTAAACAGTAGAAACACCCCACAAGTGACCCCATTTTGGAAACTAGACCCCCCAAGGAACTTACCTAGATGTGTGGTGAGCACGTTCAACCCCCAAGTGCTTCACAGAAGTTTACAACGCAGAGCCGTGAAAATAAAAAATCATTTTTCTTTCCTCAAAAAAGATGTTTTAGCAAGCAATTTTTTATTTTCACAAGGGTAACAGGAGAATTTGGACCCCAATATTTGTTGCCCAGTTTGTTGTGAGTACGCTGATACCCCATATGTGGGGGTAAACCACTGTTTGGGCACACGTCAGGGCTCGGAAGGGAAGTAGTGACATTTGAAATGCAGACTTTGATGGAATGGTCTGCGGGCGTCACATTGCATTTGCAGAGCCCCTGATGTGCCTAAACAGTAGAAACACCCCACAAGTGACCCCATTTTGGAAACTAGACCCCCGAAGGAACTTATCTAGATGTGTGGTGAGCACTTTCAACCCCCAAGTGCTTCACAGAAGTTTATAACGCAGAGCCGTGAAAATAAAAAATAATTGTTCTTTCCTCAAAAATTATGTTTTAGCAAGTAATTTTTTATTTTTGCAAGGGTAACAGGAGAAATTAGACCCCAACAGTTGTTGCCCAGTTTGTCCTGAGTACGCTGGTACCCCAAATGTGGGGGTAAACCACTGTTTGGGCGCACGTCGGGGCTTGGAAGGGCGGGAGCACCATTTGACTGTTTGAACGCAAGATTGGCTGGAATCAATGGTGGCGCCATGTTGCGTTTGGAGACCCCTGATGTGCCTAAACAGTGGAAACCCCTCAATTCTAACTTCAACACTAACCCCAACACACCCCTAATCCTAATCCCAACTGTAGCCATAACCCTAATCACAACCTTAACCCCAACACACCCCTAACCACAACCCTAACCGCAACACACCCGTAACCCTAATTCCAACCCTGATCCTAACCCTAATCCCAACCGTAACCTTAATCCCAACCCTAACCACAACTGTAACCCCAACACACCCCTAACCCTATCCGTAACCCTAACCACAAGCCTAATCTTAACCCTATTTCAAACCCTAGCCCTAATTCCAACCCTAACTCTAATTCCAACCCTAACCCTAAGGCTATGTGCCCATGTTGCGGATTCGTGTGAGATTTTTCCGCACGATTTTTAAAAAATCTGCAGGTAAAAGGCACTGCGTTTTACCTGCGGATTTACAGCAGATTTCCAGTGTTTTTTTTGTGCGGATTTCACCTGCGGATTCCTATTGAGGAACAGGTGTAAAACGCTGCGGAATCCGCACAAAGAATTGACATGCTGCGGAAAATACAACGCAGCGTTTCTGCACGGAATTTTCCGCACCATGGGCACAGCGGATTTGGTTTTCCTTAGGTGTACATGGTACTGTAAACCTGATGGAAAACTGCTTCGAATTCGCAGCGGCTAATCCGCTGCGGATCCGCTGCCAATCCGCGGCCAATCCGCTGCGGATCCGCTGCCAATCCGCGGCCAATCCGCTGCGGATCCGCTGCCAATCCGCTGCGGATCCGCGGCCAATCCGCTGCGGATCCGCTGCCAATCCGCGGCCAATCCGCTGCGGATCCGCTGCCAATCCGCGGCCAATCCGCTGCGGATCCGCTGCCAATCCGCTGCGGATCCGCGGCCAATCCGCGGCCAATCCGCTGCGGATCCGCGGCCAATCCGCTGCGGATCCGCTGCCAATCCGCGGCCAATCCGCTGCGGATCCGCTGCCAATCCGCGGCCGATCCGCTGCGGATCCGCTGCCAATCCGCGGCCGATCCGCTGCGGATCCGCGGCCAATCCGCTGCGGAGCCGCTGCCAATCCGCGGCCAATCCGCTGCGGATCCGCGGCCAATCCGCTGCGGATCCGCTGCCGATCCGCTGCGGATCCGCGGCCGATCCGCTGCGGATCCGCTGCCGATCCGCTGCGGATCCGCTGCCGATCCGCGGCCGATCCGCGGCGGATCCGCTCTGTGTGCACATGCCATAACCCTAACCCTAACCCTACCCGTAACCCTAACCCTACCCCTAACCCTACCCCTAGTTCTAACCCTAGTTCTAACCCTAGTTCTAACCCTAACCCTAGTGGAAAAAGAAAAAAAAATATTTTCTTTATTTTATTATTGTCCCTACCTATGGGGGTGATAAAGGGGGGGGGTTTATTTATTATTTTTTTATTTTGATCGCTGTGATAGAACCTACCACAGCGATCAAAATGTACCTCTAAGAATCTGCCGGCCGGCGGGCGCACTGAGCATGCGCCCGCCATTTTGGAACATGGCGGCGCCCATGATGGAGGCGGACGGGGACCGGGAGCCTCGGTAAGTATAAGGGGGGGGAGATCGGGGCACGAGGGGGGCGTCGGAGCACGGGGGGGTGACATAGGAGCAGGGGGGGAGCGGGCAGGAGGACGGGGGAGCGGACAGCAGGACAGGGGAGCCGGCAGGCGGACGGAGGGGACCGGACCCTATAACGGCGCACTGGGGGGGCGATCGGTGGGGTGGGGGGAGGTCACATTAGTGTTTCCAGCCATGGCCGATGATATTGCAGCATCGGCCATGGCTGGATTGTAATATTTCACCTGTTTTTTAGGTGAAATATTACAAATCGCTCTGATTGGCAGTTTCACTTTCAACAGCCAATCAGAGCGATCGTAGCCACGGGGGGGTGAAGCCACCCCCCCTGGGCTGAAGCACCACTCCCCCTCTCCCTGCAGATCGGGTAAAATAGGAGTTAACCCCTTCACCCGATCTGCAGGGACGCGATCATTCCATGACGCCACATAGGCGTCATGGGTCGGATTGGCACGGGTTTTCATGACGCCTACGTGGCGTCATGGGTCGGGAAGGGGTTAATTACTAAACAGCACCGCCCCCTGGACTCCTAAGCTTAAAAAATAGGGACGTCAATAATAAATAATAAGTTCTGCCAAATTGTTTCATGCAAGAGTTAGGAGTAACATAAAAATAGATGTTCTATAAAAAATGCTAGAAACACAGTATATCAGATAGATAATAGATACAGTTGTGCTAAAAAATTTACATACCCTGGCAGAATTTTTGGTTTCTTGTCTATTTTTCAAGAGTACGGTTGAGCAACTTTTACTTTTTAGGATTGAGTCGGGTTTTGCGAAACCCCACTTTGTCAAAAGTCGAGTCGAGTGAAATCGTCCGATTATCGCGCAAAGTCGGGGATCGACCGAAACACGAAACCCAATGTAAGTCAATGGGGGAGCAAAGTCGGCAGTGAGTGGAGGACAGGAAAACACTTACAGTGCCCATTGTACTGTCAAAAACATCAATTAGTGTCACTTAAGCTTGTGAATCTTAATTTACCTTATAATAATAGTTAGGCATTGAAAATTGGGGGTCATTTGGCTAAAGTTGTGGGGGGTAGGGCTGGCTCAAGTTTTTCGTGGGCCCAGGAAACGCGGACTACGTCACGGCGGTGGAGCAGGGAGAGGTAAGTATTTCAACTTTTGCAAGTGCTGTGATCCTGAGCAAGCAGGGGGGCCCACTCGTTCGCATTGGCACTGGCACAGGGCCCCTCAAAGTATGGCGTTGTGTTTGACGGCGGGGGCACCTCCCACCGGCAGAGACACTTTTGCGTACTATGAGGGGCCCTGTGACAGTGACGTCGCCAACGAGTATGCCCTCCCCACCTGATGAAGGAACCTGCACTTTCATCTGCGCCTTCCTCTTTGTCCCTGTGTAAGGTGGTATAGTATGCGGGAAGGGGAACCTGAATTTCAGCAGGGTCAGATTCTGGCTGTGTAGAGTGCAAGGGGAATGTAGTGGTCTGGGTCAATGTACCAGCAGACTCATGTAGCACTGGCTGGGCAATGGGCAGGATGAGGAGGAAACACAGATATAGGCCCAAATAATAAAGTGGGCTAAATGCAGTTCAAAATTGATAACAGGACTAACCAGGCGGCATTGCTTTGTTCAGTGGAGGACAATTGTAATGAGAGGCAGACACAGTTAGTAGGCCCAAATAATAAAGTGGGCCAAATAAAGTTCAAAATTGGTAACAGCAGTAAACAGGCAGCACTGCTTTGTTCAGTGGAGGAGAACACCAAAGAGCGGCAGACACCGTTAGTAGGCCCCAACCAAACTAGTAGCCCCAATGCAGTTAAATATCTGATATAGGCCGAAAGCCTGAAGATTGAAGCTCAGCTTTCTTCAGTGGAGGAGAACACCAAGGAGTGGCAGACACCGTTAGTAGGCCCCAACCAAAATAGTAGCCCCAATGCAGTTTCATATTAAAAATATAGGCCGAAAGCCAGAAGATTGAAGCTCAGGAAAAAAAAACAGGAGAACAACAAGGAGCGGCAGACACCGTTTGTAGGCCCCAACCAAACTAGTATCCCAAATGCAGTTTCATATTAAAAATATAGGCCGAAAGCCAGAAGATGGAAGCTCAGGAAAAAAAAAACAGGAGAACACCAAGGAGCGACAGACACCGTTAGTAGGCCCCAACCAAACTAGTATCCCAAATGCAGTTTCATATTAAAAATATAGGCCGAAAGCCAGAAGCTCAGCTTTGTTCAGTGGAGGAGAAAAGCAAGGAGCGGCAGACACCGTTAGCAGGCCCCTACCAAACTAGTAAGCCAACTGCAGTTAAATATCTGATATAGGCCGAAAACCTAAAGATTGAAGCTCAGCTTTGTTCAGTGGAGAACACCAAGGAGCGGCAGACACCGTTAGTAGGCCCCAACCAAACTAGTAGGCCAAATGCAGTTAAATATGTGATATAGGCCGAAAGCCTGAAGATTGAAGCTCAGCTTTGTTCAGTGGAGGAGAAAAGCAAGGAACGGCAGACACCGTTAGTAAGCCCAACCACACAAGTAGCCCCAATGCAGTTTTCAAATTCCTATAGGCTGAAAACCTGACAATTGAAGCTCAGCTTTTTTCAGAGGAGGACAGCTGTATTGGGTGGCGCAGACAGACACAGGTAGTAGGCCTTAAACAAAAAAGTTGGCTCAAGGCAGTTTAAAAAAGTTACAAGGGTACACAGGCAGCATTGCACTGGTCAGCGGAGGACGATTGGAAGGAGCGACCACAGACAGACTTACTAGGCCTAAAATAAAAAAAGTAGGCTCTATGCAGGTTTAAATAGGTTACAGGGGTACACAGGCAGCATTGGTGTGGTCAGCGGAGGACGATTGGAAGGAGGGACCGCAGACAGACTTACTAGGCCTAAAATAAACAAGTAGGCTCTATGCAGGTTTACATAGGTTACAGGGGTACACAGGCAGCATTGGTGTGGTCAGCGGAGGACGATTGGAAGGAGGGACCGCAGACAGACTTACTAGGCCTAAAATAAAAAAGTAGGCTCTATGCAGTTTTAAATAGGTTACAGGGGTACACAGGCAGCATTGGTGTGGTCAGCGGACGACGATTGGAAGGAGGGACCGCAGACAGACTTACTAGGCCTAAAATAAACAAGTAGGTTCTATGCAGGTTTAAATAGGTTACAGGGGTACACAGGCAGCATTGGTGTGGTCAGCGGAGGACGATTGGAAGGAGGGACCGCAGACAGACTTACTAGGCCTAAAATAAACAAGTAGGCTCTATGCAGGTTTAAATAGGTTACAGGGGTACACAGGCAGCATTGGTGTGGTCAGCGGAGGATGACTGGAATGAGGGACCACAGACAGACTTACTAGGCCTAAAATAAACAAGTAGGCTCTATGCAGGTTTAAATAGGTTACAGGGGTACACAGGCAGCACTGGTGTGGTCAGCGGAGGACGATTGGAAGGAGGGACCGCAGACAAACTTACTAGGCCTAAAATAAGAAAGTAGGCTCTATGCAGGTTTAAATAGGTTACAGGGGTACACAGGCAGTGTGATAGAAATATATATATCATGTAGATCTCACTTGCATGTATACTCCTCTATAATCAAATATATACTTATATGCTCACAACTAATATATACATTATAATCAATGGTTTAAAATGGCTGACACAAACTGAACTGATATAAGCCTGATATAACCCAGACAGATCATATGGTGTTTTTCCATCTTAAAAACAGGAAATCGGGTCAGATGTCTGAGATAATGCCTAGAATCTAGCTGAATCTTGCTGAAACGGCAGACCAACAGTGTCAGGTGTCTCCACTTTGTCCTAGACAGAGAACTCGAGTTTAGTTGCTTGATCAGCAGTCATATGAGCATTAATCACAATATTCCATATATGTTTAGATAACCAATGACAGAGGAGCTAGACAATATGGTAATTAACTAACCACCCCTGACAACCCCTAACCACTCCTTTCTATGTGAAAATATAAAACTATGTATGTACAATAAAGTATCAGTATTGATGGAATGTTGTTCTGTCACAGTTGTGTACAGTCCATTCTTGATGAGCGCTCAAAATACTCAGTCTAATTGGGAGCGGCCACAGCACACACAGGGATATATTTATCCAACCCTAATATTTCCATAACAGAATGGCCCCCAACAGCGAGGCACGGATGAAACATGAAACGCACGGGATCCTTCTCACCGGAGATACGGAGGTTGTGGGCGTGGCCTTGGCACAGGGGCAGGAGACTGCGCAGCTCCATAAGTAAGGTAAGAAAATGTTATCATCTTACCTGAAAGTCCCCTGTGCCCAGTCCTTGTCTATGCCTCTTGCCGGTAAGATGTGGTCATCAATTCCCAGGTAGTGTAAAAAATCCGTAGCCACGAATCCACCCTGGGAGGTGTCTGCTGTGGACCGTGTATGTGTTTTGTGTAAAATCCGAGAGAGGAAGGAAAAGTGACTTTTGTTTGTGATTGCTGAGAAACAGACCGCAGGAGGTCAAATCGCTCGATAAGTTATTGCAGGATTCCCGTGCATAGGAGGAACACGCAGAGTTCCGGGGCAGGTAGTCCCATGTTCCAGGCACGGGTAGTGATAACTTAAGAGGGCTACTGCAGATTCCCGTAGTGCCGGCGATCCAGTCAGGACGTCCGGACCGGGGTGGTAGATTTCCCGCTTGTTGTGCTTCTCAAGCACTCAGGTGGCCCGGGCGCAGGTGCGTCCAGTGCGATTGGCAGTAGTCTGTTCCCAGCGCAACCTGCATGTGTCACAGAATTTAAAAGGGCATCTCTCGGATTGTCTATCTGTCTGTTTGTGTCATGTACTATTGCCGCTTTAAGAAGCAGAAATAGTTCTCTTGTCCGAACTTCCTCTTTCTCCGTGCTGTTTAGCAGAGAGATATGCATTGTAAATCAAACTGTCACATTTTCTTTCCGGACTGTTTTCAGCTGCAGTGCTGGGTATGTGTAGTTTTTTTTGTGAAGAAGTGAAATTTAAGTTGTATCTATCATTTTTGATGTGACATAAGTGTTTTCAGAAACGTGATTTTAGTGACATTTGATATTATTGCAATTTCATACGGAATAAAGAGGAAGTGTGTCTCTGACTGACAGCCGTTTTAATTTTTAATTTTTTTTACTCTCTTAAAGGGTCTTTCTTTTTGCGGCATTTTAAAGTTTTTAATTAAGTTTTCCTCAATCTTCAATCTCTTTACCTTTTTATTTTTTATTTATATATATTTTTGAAAAAGTTTTTTTTTCTTTACTATTGTATCAAAGTTTTGAGTTTTTGGTTGTGAACTAAGTTTTTGACGGTTTTTCTTATCGTTTTGGGTTTTACTTAGTGTTTTATATACTCATTTTTAGAAGTTTTTTTTAGTACTGTTTTCTTTTCTCATTTTTGTGTGTTTTTCATTTTCATTTTTTGCTTTTGCCATGGGGAACAAAGTGGCCGAGCAACAGGAAAGTCTTTTTACTTCCTGATGAGAAAACAGCCCCTAGATAGTGGCAGAATACGAAGGTGTTAAGTATGTGAAGATTTTTGGAAGGTATAAAGTACGTGAAATTCATTAGAATGGCAGATTTCAAGCTGCAGAGTGGCATGACGTAGAAAGGAAAATAAGGGAAGTTAGCTGATGTTAGATTGCTGAATACTAATACATGGTATGAAGTGGCAGCAGAGCTTACATCGTTTAGGTGGAACAGAAAGTTATGTGAGCAAATCAGGAAGTGATTTTTGTGGGTATGAGACAGGAGAATCTGCGCAGTCTGCTTTTAGCAGAATCCATGGTTTAGGTAGTTATTTTTGCACAGTATGTGGTGCGCCCCGTCTCTCCCTACAGGGAGAAGGCATAATTGCTCCTCTCTATTATTCTTGTTGTTCTCATCTATCCTCCTTTTTTCTCTGTCAGTCTTTTTCTCTCCGCATTCTCTCTCTCTCTCTCTCTCTCTCTCTTCCCCTCTCTATCTCTCTCCTCCATACCCTCCATCTTCTCCTCCCTCTCTCTCCACATTCTCTCTCTCCCCTCCTACTATTCCTTTGTCTCACTCATCACCCCCTCCTCCTTCTTCTTCCTCTTTTTTCCTCCGTGTTGCCGGCTGGGCCAACGCCCAATTCAAACAATATGGTGCTTACAGCACAAGGTGTCCCTGGCACAGTCCAGCCATTGCCAGTTGTGATATCGGGGAAAGAAGGTGAAAGCCCCCCCTACAGTGGGCAGCCCCAGACATATCAGGCAGCAGTCAGCTCAGCCCTGGGTGCAGAGGGGGGAGGAATGATATCAGAACGAGCTCACTGACAGATCCTCCGTTACCTCATTTCACAGTCAACAATATTGTAACCCTTAAGGTTTTACATGAACTTTGATATCACTATGTATTGATAATGTACAGCTTCAGCACCGGTCAGAGCTGCCTACATCCACATTCACACCAACATGAAACTATAATCCTAATCCATCATAGCTTCAGCAAGGGGGGAGACATCCTCACATAAAAAAGCAACTTCTAAGTCCAAAATCAGTCAGTGTACGACCCCAGTACAAGCTATCACAACTATTCCTCTGATGAAGATGAAGAGGGAACATCATACATGCTGTCTAGTACTAGAAAAGAAACCCACAGGCACCAAGAATGCAAGGGCAGATAGAGGCACCACCATTACACTATGTGCACTGCACTTCAAGTCAGGTGACAATAGTCCAGACCCAGGGATGCATCCCATGCCATTTTACCGAAGAATGTAGCAGAAGCAGTAAACATATGCAGCCAGCTGGAATGATCTCTGGGCCATGAATGAAAATAGAAGCAGGTGATGCACTCTGGCCAATCATGAAGGAACAATTCAAACTTCCAGCAGAATCAGACATACACGCTTGGAAGTCAGGGCCACAGCTAATTGAACAGCTCAGAGAGTGAGCCATGACATGAGCCAAGAAAAGACAGAGTCTGTAAAGAAGTTTCATTGCAGAGTAATGCAAGTATTCCAAGACTTGGGCTTCACCATTGATGACCAGATACACAGGCCTTTGTGCATGGACTGAGACAGCCAATCAGGAAACCACTGATAGTGGCTAGGCCTAGGAACAGGTCAATAGCAGTGGACTGACCCAGAAAAAATGTTTTATGTGCGCCTAGGAGACTGTCTATTGCCGATTGTCACCAAAACTGCCGCCATTATAGCACCACAAAGAGCGCGAAGAAGGAAACGGGTGCCGTGCTGCTGAGAACGCTCGAAGGGGAGCCAGAGGTGAAGACGCTGCAAAGTGCCGACCAACACACCACCAGAAGAACCGCTGCAGACTCCAGAGAGGAGACACCGACCTCAATAAGGTTAGCAAAGGGGAGAAGCTATGTCGGAGCAGGAGGAAGAAGTGATGGCAGATGCAGCCACAGCCCCTGTAACGCCCCAAGACCTTGGGTTGGATGCAGCCGCCGGTCTCATGGCACCCCGGGCCTCGCCACGAATGCACCTGCAGGCCCCGTCTTACCACCGCAGCTTCAATCAGCAGGCCGGACCCCGCTGCCGCTACAGTACCCATCATGCCGTTGTCCACAGTAGCCAAAGGGATTGAGTCCCAACCAGGGGTGCAGAAGACAGCCCCTCTCATGGTGACCACTGACCTGAAAGCGCAACCACCCTACAAAGACAGAAAAAGTGTCAAGTGTTACATCTGTGGCAAGTTTGGCCATTTCCAGAACCAGTGCAAAGCACTCACGCCCCCGAAGAGACTGGACCCATGCAATCCAAGAGTTGGTCCAGAGAAACAGGTCAAGGAGGAAGTGCAGAAAGCAGTGAAGTACCCCGTCCATAGGACAGAGGCAAGCAAGCCAGGTCTGCAAGACACTACGCTCCTGACATGTAAAACTTCATCTGCAGGACCAATACCTCAAATTACCTTTAAAAGTGGATGGCGTTGTCAGATCCAAAGTGGTGCAGCCAGAAGTGTGATGACACCTGTGGAACTCGCTGATCCCACCTGCCTATCAGAATTCTCTGTGTCTCGCATGGGCATTGATGGTCAAGTCAGACATTCTCAGCTTACAAAGCCACTGAGCGTGTGCACTCAGCCAGGACACTCTATCCTGTCCCAGTTTGTGGTGTAAAGGACCTGCCACTCAACGTACTGGGAGCGAACCTACTGCAGAAGCTGAAGGCAACCACAGTGTTCCAGGGAGATGGGACAGTGACACTTTCTTCATCCCTGACCCAAGAAGAGTCATGCTGGCGGCCCTACAAGAACATTAAGCAACCAATGAGGCCTACTCAAGGAGGTACTGGACGTAGTACCAGAAAGTCTATGGTCTAAGGGACCCCAGCACATGAGAAAACCTCAAGTTGCCCCAGTACGGGTGTCACTCAAGCCATGTACCCCGTACCCTCGTAAGGCCCAGGCCAGGCCTAGAGTCAAGCTGCCTCTGACCAACTGAAGGTCTACCTGGAAATAGGAATCATTGTTCCTCGCACATCGCCTTGCAATACCCCGCTTTTCCCCATCAAGAAAAAGACTGTAAAAGGAGAGCCAGCCAAGTTCAGAATGGTATATAACCTGAGAGCTGTGAATGACGCCACAGTGTTTGAAACTGCAATTATGCCGAATCCGCACACTCTGCTCTCGAATGTGCCTGCCACAGCAAAAGTGTTCACAGTGACCGACCTGGCTAAGGTTTTCTTCAGTGTTCCCCCTCATCCGGAAGACCAGTTCCTGTTTGCCTTAATGCACCAGGGGGGACACCACACATGGACAGTGATGCCACAGTGGGCCCAGAACAGCCCTTCACAGTTCACCAAAGCAATGTCCACAGTTCTCACCAACTGAGTCACAGAACAAGCAGAAGTAACCCTGCTACAATACATGGACAATCTACTCCTTTGTGCAGTTGACTTTGACACGTGTAAAGCCCATTCCTTGTATCTCCTACTCTGCCTGGCGGAGCAGCACTGCAAGATCTCAAAGAACAAAGTCCAGTGGTGTCTGAAGCAAGTTACGTTCCAGAGACACTGTATTGCTCACCAGGCGAAACACCTGACAGATGACCGGAAGACCACAGTGGAGAAGATGGTCCCTCCGACAACTCCAAAGGTGCTACAGGCCTTCCTTGGTCTAGTTTCATATTGCAGAGCCTGGATCCCTGATGCTTCCGTCCTAATGCAGCCTCTGTGTGAATAAAACAGCGTGACCCCGTTCCTCCAGACAGATGTGGCCTTCAGTTCGTTCAAGAAGTTAAAAGGCTCTGTAGTCTCAGCGCCAGCACTAGGCCTATCTGACTACAAGAAGCCATTCCGTCTCTACTTGATGAGAAGAGAAGGCCTTGCTACTGGAGTCCTGACACAGCTTCAGGGGGGAAAACAGAGACTTTCGGACTACTTTTCAGCTTGCCTGGATCCAGTTGCAAGGGAAGCCTCTTCCTCCCGCATGAGAGCAGCAGTTGCAGCACACGCCCTCCTGGACAGGACTACTGACATCAGTGGAAAAACCATTGGAAATCCTGGCTCTGCATGACATCTCAACAATCCTCAACCAAACCCAGCTAAAACATCTCTCCACCGCCAGGCATCTTCGCCTCCAGTGCTCTCTACTCCTGCCCAACAATGTCACCATCTCCAAATGCACAGTCCTCAATCCGCCCACTCTACTCCCACTCCCAAGGGGGGATACAGATACGGATCCTCAGATAAAAAGTCTGATCAAAATCTGCATGATACCTTCTGCAGGGATCTGAATTTGCTCCGGACGGATGACCATGATTGCCTCAGCATCATGCAACAGGAAACAGCAGGACTACTCAAGGTGGCAGAAGAGCCACTGACCAACCCAGAGTTGATCCTCTATGTGGATGGCTCCAGATTTGCAGATGATGAAGGAAGATTCCACACGGGAGGTGCAGCGACCAGCAATCAAGAGATCCTGTGGTCCAGAAGTCTGCCGCCCAGTCTGTCAGCCCAGGAAGCAGAACTGATAGCGCTGATGAAGGCCTACCAGATGGCAGAAGACAAGACTGAGAAAATGTTTACCGATTCAAGGTACTTGCATGGCATAGCACACGACTTCGGACCCATCTGGGCTGCAAGGGACTTCCTCACAGCAAGCGGAACAACCGTGAAGCATCAATGGAGCCATTAAGGACCTGCTGAACACACTTCAACTTCCAAAAGTGGTGACAATGCTAAAAGTCAAAGCGCATGGAAAACTGAACACAGTAGGGGCACGAGGCAACAACATGGCGGATATGGCAGCCAAAGAAACAGTCAAGGGAAGACAATATGGACAAGTGGAAGAGGTCGTAGAGCCGGACGGCTACTACAGGACGGCTGAAGACAGGAAACCTGACAAGATGACATCCTGGGATCTGCTCAAAAAAGTTGCAAGAGCAAGCCCCAAAGGACAAGAAGGAATGCTGGGTGCAGAAGTGAGCAACACATGAAGAAGGAAGGGTATACTAAATGGACTACAAACCCTGTTTACCCCGAACCATGTACCCTATGGTGGTCCAGTGGGCACATGGGCCCACACACAGATTAAAGACACAGATGAATGATCCGATTGGTGCTTACTGGTTCGCTCCAGAAATCTCCACCCTAACAGCCAAGTTCATAAACAGCTGTCTGACCTGTGGCAAATGCAACCCTGGAAGAATGAAGAAAGTTCCCACACATCAACTTGCCAGACCACTGTACCCCCTTCCAGAGGATCCAGATAGACCACATCCAGACGCCGCCAAGTGGAGGATTCGAATATGCCCTTGTGGTCGTGGACGTGTTCTCAGGATGACCAGAAGCTTTCCCAGTGAGGAACCAGTCAGCAAAGACTACTGCAAAGAAGCTACTCTCAGAGACGAGATATGCAGCTATGGGGTCCCAGAAGTGATAGAGAGTGACCAGGGACCTGCATTCACAGCAAACCTCACATGAGAGATCTAGTCAGCAGTAGGGTCAGACTTAGGCCTACACACTCCCAATCACACTACTCAGTGTTAGGCACACTCCCAGAGGCCCAGAAAAGCTGTCACCATATGAAATTTTGTTTGTGTCTAGTCCCAGGTTAGGGGTATCCTTTCCCTTAGCAGCTGATTATGTAATATGATACTTTGTCTGCTTATGTAATTGAAATCACCAAGAAACTTGCTAACATCCATTCTCGAGTTTTTTTCTTCATTGCCAGATCCAGATTCAGTGTCCGGTATGCACTCCTAGAAGCCAGGAGACTGGGTGTTGGTGAAAAAGCTTGTAAGGAGAACACCACTCGATCCCAGATTTGATGGTCCTGCTCAAGTGCTGCTGATGACACCAAACTCTGTGAAACTGGAGGGAAGACTCGCTTGGATCCACTCATCGCATGGCAAGAAAGCTCCCCTACCAGAAGATGACACCCAAGCCAGAATGATGTCGTGGATGCCCTGCCTGACCGAAGAGATGACCTACCTGATAAAGACTGCACATCGCTCACTACACATGCTATTGACTAAGAGACTGATTGCAACGAACCCCCGTTAGGGACAGATCTCCTGACCGCCCATTTGCGAAAAGTCTGTATGGAGTGGGGCACAGGTGTTAGGCTTGTGTCAGTTCGCCAACAGCACAAAAGAGTTGCAGCGCTTTGGGACAGGAGGCTAGGATTAGGGCAAGTGATATCTAAGGGGGGCTTGTGATAGAAATATATATATCATGTAGATCTCACTTGCATGTATACTCCTCTATAATCAAATATATACTTATATGCTCACAACTAATATATACATTATAATCAATGGTTTAAAATGGCTGACACAAACTGAACTGATATAAGCCTGATATAACCCAGACAGATCATATGGTGTTTTTCCATCTTAAAAACAGGAAATCGGGTCAGATGTCTGAGATAATGCCTAGAATCTAGCTGAATCTTGCTGAAACGGCAGACCAACAGTGTCAGGTGTCTCCACTTTGTCCTAGACAGAGAACTCGAGTTTAGTTGCTTGATCAGCAGTCATATGAGCATTAATCACAATATTCCATATATGTTTAGATAACCAATGACAGAGGAGCTAGACAATATGGTAATTAACTAACCACCCCTGACAACCCCTAACCACTCCTTTCTATGTGAAAATATAAAACTATGTATGTACAATAAAGTATCAGTATTGATGGAATGTTGTTCTGTCACAGTTGTGTACAGTCCATTCTTGATGAGCGCTCAAAATACTCAGTCTAATTGGGAGCGGCCACAGCACACACAGGGATATATTTATCCAACCCTAATATTTCCATAACAGCAGCATTGGTGTGGTCAGCGGAGGACGATTGGAAGGAGGGACCGCAGACAGACTTACTATGCCTAAAATAAAAAAAGTAGGCTCTATGCAGGTTTAAATAGGTTACATCTAATATGGGTACACAGGCAGCATTGCTGTTGTCAGCGGAGGATGATTGGAAGGAGGGACCGCAGACAGACTTACTAGGCCTAAAATAAAAAAAAACGTAGGCTCTATGCAGGTTTAAATAGGTTACAGGGGTACACAGGCAGCATTGGTGTGTTCAGCGGAGGGCGATTGCACCGAGGGGCAGACACAGTTAGTAGGGCCAAAAAAGTTATAGGCGAAATGCAGTTAAAAATAGGTTACAGGAGTACACAGGCGGCCTAGCCTGAACAAAGGTTCAGTGGAGGACAACTGTAAGGAGTGTCTTACACAGTTAGTAGGCCAAAATAATAGTGAGGTTAATGTCTGGCAAAAAAAAAAATCACAAATAAACAGGTGGCATACTTAGGTACAGGGGTGGGCTCCTCTGCTGACTTGCAGACAGTGGTAGTTGGCGCAAAGTATTAACTGGTGTAAATGTAGGACAGGGACCCTGAATATTTTTACTAGCATCAATCATGTCAACAAATTGGTATTGGCAGTGCCATTGAAGGATTTAACAGCACAGACTAAACAGTGGTGGAGCAGTGAGAGGTAATTTTGCAAGTGGTACAGCACTGTTTGAGCTGGGGGGGAACACTCTCTCGTGGGCGGCGGTACTGGCCCAGGGCCCCTCATGTTACGATGGTGTGTCTGACATTGGGTGCGCACCACCACCGCCAGAGACACTTCATTGTACTATGAGGGACCCTGTGCCAGTGACGTCGCCCAAAAGTGGGCACACCCACCTGTTCAGCCAAACGGCACTCGCACGGGTGCTTGTGCCAAGTGGTGACAACGGCCCCGTGGGGGGAGTCAGCCCATTTAGGGAGGTGTAAAAATGGTCTATGGTGGACATACAGCAGCTGCAAATGGAGAAATTGGAGCAGTCAGTAAGACGAGTCCAAAAGCAAGACCTTTTTACAGGAAAGCTAGGTGTCAGCAGGGAAAGGTGGGGCAAAATAATTAGAAATCCATGATTGGTTCATTTTAATGAAGGCTAGATCATCAACATTTTGGGTCGCCAGACGAGTCCTTTTTTCGGTCAGTATTGAACCAGCAGCACTGAATACTCTTTCTGATAGCACACTAGCAGCTGGGCAAGCAAGCTCCTGTAAAGCATATTCTGCCAATTCAGGCCAGGTGTCTATTTTGGATGCCCACTATTCAAATGGGAATGACGTGTGAGGGAGAACATCGATAAGGGCGGAAAAATAGTTAGTAACCATACTGGACAAATGTTGTCTCCTGTCACTTTGAATTGATGCTGCAGTACCTGTCGTGTCTGCGGTCATTGCGAAATCACTCCACAACCTGGTCATAAAACCCCTCTGTCCAACGCCACTTCTGATTTGTGCACCTCCAACACCTCTGCCATGTTGCCCCCTGCAGCTCGTGTGAGAACCATCACCACCGCTGTGTGCTGGGAATGCCTGAACCAAGCGGTCTACAAGAGTTGCTTGTTTGGTAGCCAATATTTGCTCAAGGTTCTCATGTGGCATGATATTTTGCAATTTCCCTTTATAGCGTGGATCCAGGAGGCAGGCCAACCAGTAATCATCATTGGTCATCATTTTGATAATGCGGGGGTCCCTTTTTAGGATATGCAAGGCATAATCCGCCATGTGGGCCAATGTTCCAGGTGTCAATTCACTGCTTGTGCTGGGTTGAGGAGCACTTTCTGGCAAATCAACATCACTTGTCTCCCTCAAAAACCCTGTACCTGACCTTGCAATGCCACCAGTTTCTATTGCCCCCTGAGAAGCTTCCTCCCATAAATATTCATCCCCATCATCCTCCTCGTCCTCCTCCTCTTCGTCCGCCACCTCGTCCAGGAGACTTCCCTGAGCAGACAATGGCTGACTGTCATCAAGGCTTCCCTCGTCCTCGGCTGCAGACGCCTGCTCCTTTATGTGCATCAAATTTTGCATCAGCAGACGCATTAGGGGGATGCTCATGCTTATGATGGCGTCATCTGCACTAACCAGGCATGGGCATTCCTCAAAACACTGAAGGACTTGACACAGGTCTTGTAGCTTCGACCACTGCACACCTGACACCTCCATGTCTGCCATCCAACTGCCTGCCCATGTATGTGTATCCTCCCACAAATTCATAACAGCACGCCTCTGTTCGCACAGCCTCTGAAGCATGTGCAGTGTGGAGTTCCACCTTGTTGCAACGTTGATTATTAGGCGGTGCTGGGGAAGCTTCAAAGATCACTGATAGTTCTGCATACGGCTGGAGTGTACGGGCGAATGGCGGATGTGCGAGCAAAGTCGTCGCACCTTCAGGAGCAGGGCGGGTAACCCCGGATAACTTTTCAGGAAGCACCGCACGACCAGGTTCAAGGTGTGAGCCAGGCAAGGAATGTGTTTCAGTTGTGAAAGGGCTATGGCAGCCATAAAATTCCTTCCGTTGTCACTGACTACCTTGCCTGCCTCAAGATGTACACTGCCCAGCCATGACTGAGTTTCTTGCTGCAAGAACTCGGACAGAACTTCCGCGGTGTGTCTGTTGTCGCCCAAACACTTCATTTCCAACACAGCCTGCTGACGCTTACCACTAGCTGTTCCATAATGGGACACCTCATGTGCAACACTGGCAGCTGCAGATGGAGTGGTCGTGCGACTGCGGTCTGTGGATGAGCTCTCGCTTCTGCTGGAGGACGAGGAGGAGGAGGAGGGGTGGCGACCGCCTACAGCCATCTGTTTCCTAGACCGTGGGCTCGGCAGAACTGTCCCAATATGGCTGTCCCCTGTGGACCCTGCATCCACCACATTAACCCAGTGTGCCGTGATGGACACGTAACATCCCTGGCCATGCCTACTGGTCCATGCATCTGTTGTGAGGTGCACCTTTCTACTGACAGATTGCCTGAGTGCATGGACAATGCGGTCTTTGACATGCTGGTGGAGGGCTGGGATGGCTTTCCTCGCAAAGAAGTGTCGACTGGGTAGGTCATAGCGTGGCACTGCGTAGGCCATCAGGGCTTTGAAAGCTTCGCTTTCAACCAACTGGTAGGGCATCATCCCTAACGAGATTAGTCTAGCAATGTGGGCGTTCAAACCCTGTGTACGCGGATGAGAGGATGAGTACTTCCTTTTCCTAACGAGAGTCTCTTGTAGGGTGAGATGGATTGGAGAGCTGCATATGGTGGAACTAGCGGGGGTGGTGGTGGACATGGCAGACTGAGAGAGGGTTGGTGATGGTATTCTTGCTGTTGGCCTACATACAGTGTTTTCTACCAAGAACCTGGCGATTACCTGACTGCTTTGCCCTTGCGATGATACCTCCACATTTGCTGCAGGTGGTGTCGTAAACGGTGGGCTTACAGTGAGGGAAGGAATGTAGCATTGCTGACTAGCTTCATTGTGAGGGGGTTCAACAACGTTACGAGACGTTTGGTAGTTAGTCCAGGCTTGCAAGTGCATGGTGGTTAAATGTCTACGCAGGCAAGTTGTATTTAAATTTTTGACATTCTGACCTCTGCTAAAGGTCCTTGAGCATTTCTTACAGATCACTTAGCAGTTAGCACTGATCATTCGGATCTTGGTTAAAAAATTGCCAGACTGCACTCTTCCTACTATCGAATACCTTTTCAGGCATTGCACACTGTGCTACTTTAACCGGATGGCCACGCTGTCCTACAACTGTTTTTGGTTTTGACACACGTTTTTGGCCAGATATGGGCCTGCCAGATGAAAGCTGTTGCGATGTTGATGCCTGCTGCAGCTCCTCCTCCTCCGCTTCAGAGCTACTGCCAGCAGCTCCCTGTTCCCCCAATGGCTGCCAATCGGGGTCAACAACTGGGTCATCTATCACCTCCTCTTCTATGTCCTGTGCACCTTCCTGTGTGTCACCGTGTAAGGTGCTATAACGTTCGGGACGGGGCACCATAGTCTCATCAGAGTCAGATTCTGGCTCAGTACACTGCGAGGGCAATGTTGTGATCTGAGTCAATGGAACAGCATAATAATCTAGCTGTGGCTGTGCATCTGTGCACTCCATGTCCGATTCATCTTGCAATGGGCATGGCCTGTTAACAATTTCCCTTTCTAAAGCAGGCACGGTATGTGTAAAGAGCTCCATGGAGTAACCTGTTGTGTCGCCTGACGCATCCTTCACTGTTGTTCTGGGTGAAGGACAAAAGGAAGCGACTTGTTCCTGACCAGGAGCATCCACTGACGACGTGCTGCTTTTAAATTTTGCACTTTCCGAAGAGGAGGCGAAAGAGCTAGAGGCAGAGTCAGCAAGGAAAGCCAAAACTTTTTTCTGCTGCTCCGGCTTTAAAAGCGGTTTTCCAATTCCCAGAAAAGGGAGCGTTCGAGGCCTTGTGTAGCCAGACGATGATGCTGGCTCAACAACTCGAGACTTAGGTGCTATATTGCTTTTCCCGCGACCACCTGATGCTCCATGACCACCACCACTACCATCATTACCAGCTGGCAATGACCGCCCACGGCCACGACCTCTTCCACCAGACTTCCTCATTCTTGGAAAAATGTAACCAAACTAACAACCGTTATATGGTACTGTAAAACAAGGTAGAAGGTGTACATAAACTTGTTGTGAATTTAAATTTCCCTTTATAGGTGTGGGAGACTGCTGGGAAAATCAGGCCCACTGTATTACACTACACAGTTTGAGTGTCAGAAAGTGGCTGACAGATATGCCACAAACAGGACTGACGCAGATGCACTCAGTGGCAATATAAATCTCCCTTTTTATGTGTGGGAGAATGCAGAAAGAAATCAGGCCCAATGTATTACACTACACAGTTTGAGTGGCAGAAAGTGGCTGGCAGATATGCCACAAACAGGACTGACGCAGATGCACTCAGTGGCAATATAAATCTCCCTTTTTATGTGTGGGAGAATGCAGGAAAAAATCAGGCCCACTATATTACACTACACAGTTTGAGTGGCAGAAAGTGGCTGGCAGATATGCCACAAACAGGACTGACGCAGATGCACTCAGTGGCAATAGAAATCTCCCTTTTAATGTGTGGGAGAATGCAGGAAAAAATCAGGCCCACTATATTACACTACACAGTTTGAGTGTCAGAAAGTGGCTGGCAGATATGCCACAAACAGGACTGACGCAGATGCACTCAGTGGCAATATAAATCTCCCTTTTTATGTGTGGGAGACAGCAGAAATAAATCAGGCCCACTGTATTACACTACACAGTTTGAGTGGCAGAAATAGGCTGGCAGATATGCCACAAACAGGACTGACGCAGATGCACTCAGGGGCAATATAAATCTCCCTTTTTATGTGTGGGAGAATGCAGGAAAAAATCAGGCCCACTGTATTACATTACACAGTTTGAGAGGCAGAAAGTGGCTGGCAGATATGCCACAAACAGGACTGACGCAGATGCACTCAGTGGCAATATAAATCTCCCTTTTTATGTGTGGGAGAATGCAGAAAGGAATCAGGCCCAATGAATTACACTACACAGTTTGAGTGTCAGAAATTGGCTGGCAGATATGCTACAAACAGGACTGACGCAGATGCACTCAGTGGCAATAGAAATCTCCCTTTTTATGTGTGGGAGAATGCAGAAAGAAATCAGGCCCACTGTATTACACTACACAGTTTGAGTGGCAGAAATAGGCTGGCAGATATGCCACAAACAGGACTGACGCAGATGCACTCAGTGGCAATATAAATCTCCCTTTTTATGTGTGGGAGAATGCAGAAAGAAATCAGGCCCACTGTATTACACTACACAGTTTGAGTGGCAGAAATAGGCTGGCAGATATGCCACAAACAGGACTGACGCAGATGCACTCAGTGGCAATATAAATCTCCCTTTTTATGTGTGGGAGAATGCAGAAAGAAATCAGGCCCACTGTATTACACTACACAGTTTGAGTGGCAGAAATAGGCTGGCAGATATGCCACAGACAGGACTGACGCAGATGCACTCAGGGGCAATATAAATCTCCCTTTTTATGTGTGGGAGAATGGAGGAAAAAATCAGACCCAGTGTATTACACTACACAGTTTGATTGGCAGAAAGTGGCTGGAATATATATCAAAAAATACAAGGGCTGTAGTAGAATTTCAATCTCCCTACAATGATCAAAGGACAAGTATGTCAGCAATAAAAAGGACTGCTGCACACAAGAGTGTGGACAAAGAAACAAGAGAACTGTGCAGAAAGAAGCAACAGGATTTTTGCTTTGAAAAAAGCAGTTGGTTTGCACAGCGGCGTACAAACAGCAATGCAGCTATCAGGGAGCCTTATAAGCTACAGAGCTGATGCACAGAAATCTAGCCTCCACTGTCCCTGCAAAGAAAAGGTGGTGTTGGACAGAGGAAATCACTACAGCACAAGCGGTTTGGGGGTTAATATTTCCTCCCTAACAATAGCCCTGCTTCTGACGAAGCAGCAGCAACCTCTCCCTATGCTCATTTCGGCAGCAGTAAGATGGCGGTCAGCGTGCAAGCCCCTTTATAGCCCCTATGACGCTGCTGAAAGCAAGCCAATCCCTGTAATGCCCTTCTCTAAGATGGTGGGGACTGAGACCTATGTCATCATGCTGCCCACACTCTGCGTCCTCCTTCATTGGCTGAGAAATGGCGCTGAATGCGTCATATGAAACGCAACTTTGGCGTGAAGATCGTCGACCGCATGACCAATCCCACACTGGGATCGGGTCGGGTTTCACAAAACCCGACTTTGCCGAAAGTCGGCGATTTATGAAATTGACCGATCCGTTTCGCTCAACCCTATTCAAGAGTATAAATGATAACACCAAAACTTTTTCTCCACTCATGGTTAGTGGTTAGTGAAGTCATTTCTTGTCAAACTACTGTGTTTTCTCTTTTTAAATCATAATGACAACCAAAACATCCAAATGACCCTGATCAAAAGTTCACACACCCTGGTGATTTTTGCCTGATAACATGCACAGATGTTGACAATAATGGGTTTGAATGGCTACTAAAGGTAACATCCTCAACAGTGACCTGTTTGCTTGTAATCAGTGTGTAAACATAAAAGCTGAGTGAGTTTCTGGGATCCAGACAGACTCTTGAATCTTTCATCCAGCCACTGACGTTTCTGGATTGTGAGTCATGGGGAAAGCAAAAGAATTGTCAACAGATCTACGGGAAAAGGTAGTTGAACTGTATAAAACAGGAAAGGGATACAAAAAGATATCCAAGGAATTGATAATGCCAGTCAGCAGCTTTCAAACTGTGATTAACAACCGGAAAATCAGGGGCTCTGTAAAAACAAAACCACGGTCAGTTAAAGCAACATAAATGGCGTCCACAACTGCCAGTAAAATAGTTTGGCATGCAAAGAAAAACCCACAAATAACATCAGCTGAAATACTGGACTCTCTGAAAACTAGCGGTGTGGCTGTTTCAAGATGCACAAAAAGGATGCACTTGAAGAAAAATGGGCTGCATGGTCGAGTCGCAAGGAGAAAGCAATTACTGTGCAAATGCCAAAAAGTATCTCACCTACAACATGCAAAACAGCACAGAGACAAGCCTCAAAACCTCTGGAACAAGGTAATTTGGAGTGATGAGACCAAAATTGAACTTTTTGGCCACAACCATAAACGTTACATTTGGAGAGAGGTCAACAAGGCCTATGATGAAAGTAACACCATTCCTACTGCAAAGCATGGAGGTGGATTGCTGTTGTTTTGGGGATGTGCGAGCTACAAAGGCACATGAAACTTGGTCAAAGTTGAAGGAAAGATGAATGCAGCACGTTATCATTAAATACTGAAGGCAAATTTGTACTCGTCAGCCCGTAAGCTGCTTATGGGACATACTTGGATGTTCCAACATGACAACGATCCAAAACATAAGGCTAAGTCGACCTGTCATTGGCTACAGCAGAACAAAGTGAAGTTTCTGGAGTGACCATCTCAGTCTCCTGACCTCAATATCATTGAGCCACTCTGGAGAGATCTCAAGCACGCAGTTCATGCTAAACAGCCCAGGAAATTACAGGAACTGGAGACTGTTTGCTAAGAAGAGTGGGCAGCTTTACCATCTGAGAAAATAAAGAACCTCATCCACAACTACCACAAAAGCTGTCATTGATGATAGAGGGGGGCAATACACGGTATTAAGAAATGGGGTATGTGAACTTTTGATTAGGGTCATTTGAATGTTTTGGGTTGTGATTATGATTTAAAAAGAGAAAACACAGTAGTTTGACAATAAATGGCTTCACCCAACCACTAACCATGAGTGGAGAAAACGTTTTGGTGTTATCACTCATATTCTCTAAAAAAAAGCAAAAATTATGCTGGGGTATGTAAACTTTTGAGCACAATTGTAGATATTGTAGATAGATAGATGGATAGAAAGATGGATTGACGGATAGATAATGGATGAATAGATAATAAGATGAATAGTTAGATAGATAGACAGATAGATATAGATAGATAGATAGATAGATAGATAGATAGATAGATAGATAGATAGATAGATAGATAGATAGATAAGAAAAAAGGAGGCAGCACTCCAATAAATGATGAAACTGATGGTGGCCACACCTAATGGGCTAATAAAATCCACCTTTTTTATCATTTCTTGGATTGCTGCCTCCTTTTTTCTTTTTTATAAGTTATACAAATAGATATTTGTTTGGAGGGCCCTGCACCCTGAATTCATCTATACAGTGCTGTTCCAATTTTTTTCAGATAGATAGATAGATAGATAGATAGATAGATAGATAGATAGATAGATAGATAGAACTAAAAGAGGTTGTCCGGCCTTGGCGTACTCTAGGAGACTACAGACTTGCACACAGGATTCTGCAATGACTGGACATCCACGGCCTCGCTCTATACACTTGTATTCAAGTGAGACACGTCTAGTCGGAATGCATCCGGAATTATGCAAATCACATAGTTGTGGTCACATAACAGACTGTTCCTGGCACCATCTTAGGGTACTGTCACACAGTGCAATTTTGATCGCTACGACGGTACGATTCGTGACGTTCTAGCGATATTGTTACGATATCGCAGTGTCTGACACGCAGCAGCGATCAGGGATCCTGCTGAGAATCGTACGTCGTAGCAGATCGTTTGGAACTTTCTTTCGTCGCTTGATCACCCGCTGACATCGCTGGATCGTTGTGTGTGACACCGATCCAGCGATGTGTTCGCTTGTAACCAGGGTAAACATCGGGTAACTAAGCGCAGGGCCGCGCTTAGTAACCCGATGTTTACCCTGGTTACCAGCGTAAACGTAAAAAAAACAAACAGTACATACTTACATTCCGGTGTCTGTCCTCCGGCGTCTCAGCTTCTCTGCACTGTGAGCGCCTGCCGGCCGGAAAGCGAGCACAGCGGTGACGCGGTGACGTCACCGCTCTGCTTTCCGGCTATGGTGCTTACACAGTGGAGAGAAGCAGAACGCCGGGGACAGACACCGGAATGTAAGTATGTACTGTTTGTTTTTTTTACGTTTACGCTGGTAACCAGGGTAAACATCGGGTTACTAAGCGCGGCCCTGCGCTTAGTAACACGATGTTTACCCTGGTTATCCGGGGACTTCGGCATCGCTCCAGCGCCGTGATTGCAAAGTGTGAACGCAGTCTACGACGCTGGAGCGATAATCATACGACGCTGCGACGTCACGGATCGTGCCGTCGTAGCGATCAAAATTGCACTGTGTGACAGTACCCTTAGAGAATCCTCACAGCACTCAGTGCACGCTTTGTGGGTTCACATGTCTGCAGTCACATAGAATAACGTCAGACTTGTAGGATAAGGCCACACAACCAGTTTAAGGCTAATTTATACTGGTGGATCTATGGTTATAAACAAGTGCCGTTTGGCTACATACAAGCTGTTCAGCAGTCATTTATTAAGGCCCCGTCTCACTAAGCGATTTACCAACGATCACGACCAGCGATACTACCTGGCCGTGATCGTTGGTAAGTCGCTGTGTGGTCGCTGGGGAGCTGTCACACAGACCGCTCTCTCCAGCGACCAACGATCAGGGGAACGACTTCGGCATCGTTGAAACTGTCATCAACGATGCCGAAGTCCCCCTGCAGCACCCGGTAACCAGGGTAAACATCGGGTTACTAAGCGCAGGGCCGCGCTTAGTAACCCGATGTTTACCCTGGTTACAAAAAAAAACAAACACTACATACTCGCCTTTCGGTGTCCAGGTCCCTGGCCGTCTGCTTCCTGCTCTGACTGAGCCGCCGTACAGTGAGAGCGCAGCGGTGACGTCACTGCTGTGCTCTCACTTCTCACTGTACGGCCGGCAGTCAGTGAGAGCAGGAAGCAGACGGCAAGGGACCTGACGGACATCAGAAGGCGAGTATGTAGTGTTTGTTTTTTTTTACATTTACGCTGGTAACCAGGGTAAACATCGGGTTACTAAGCGCGGCCCTGCGCTTAGTAACCCGATGTTTACCCTGGTTACCAGTGAAGACATCGCTGGATCGGTGTCACACACACCGATTCAGCAATGTCAGCGGGGCCTCAACGACCAAAAAAAGGTCCAGGCCATTCCGACACGACCAGCGATCTCGCAGCAGGGGCCTGATCGCTGGTACGTGTCACACATAGCGAGATCGCTATGGAGGTCGCTGTTGCGTCACAAAACTTGTGACTCAGCAGCGATCTCGCTAGCGATCTCGCTATGTGAGACGGGGCCTTTAGTCTGTGTGCACAGGCTGACCATGCTATCCTAATGCGTACAGAATGATTGTCAATAAATCGTTTGGTGAACATAGGCAGTTATTGTTCTCGGTAGCACAAATCTTCTTTGAAAAGGACAATGTGCTGCCGAGAAGGATGATTTTTAAACAAAGTGATTGGTAGCCTGTTTATACTATACGATTATCAGGAAATGAGCATTCCTACGAGAGCGGGACCATCATAGTCATCCAGTGTATAAATGCTCACAGATAACTATGAGCTGGATGGATGGATTCATAGATATTTAGCTGAAATTTGGAATGTAAAGACTAATGTGCGATTCTCTGGGGAATAAAGTTGTATTCCTTACAATTTAGGTGACAAATTATTTAACAGGAAGGGTAAAACCCAGACCCTACTCCATTAATCATCATAATAATGAATCATTGTCGTGCAGTAACTGTAAACAGTGTAATTAAGGTAAATTTGCCAAGCTCGGTACTTTCTAGCTGTAATTAACCCCAAGTACTTCTAATTCTTCAAGAAAAGTGCTGTCATTAAAGGAAATCCCTGCGTAAACCGGAATTCCCTAAATACAGAGTCCTAAATTATTTACCTGCAGGCTGCACTATTTTATCAACACGGGTGGACCCCCACCCCCAACCGGTGACCCTCGATTATACTGAAATAATAGGATTACAACATTGCCTTCCCCAGCACTGGTAAAACTAATTATCATAAGCTATAATTGGCTAATCAAAGAAAAAAGGGACAGATCAGCAGATATCTCAGCTCATTATAATAGGTGTGTGATTGTAAAAGCCGTTCATGGACTTGTGGTGAAATGTGTGTAGAGCTTTTCTCAAAGAGCAAAAATTGCTGCACATTCATCATCACGGCATGAGCTCGGCAAACATCGGTGACTTCCCTAAGCCAATTAGTGGGACAAGAGCAAACCGGGCCACAGGAAGCCTTTAACTTGATCATTTCATTTGAGCATGCCTTTTCTATTTCAGTAAAAGCTTTGTTCTCCTTGCGACCTCCACTCCAAAAAGCCAAGGTGAATGATCTCATATGAGACTCCATGCCAACTTTTATAAATTGGCAGCGTGGAAACGCTAGTCGGGCCTCAAATATCATTCATCCACCTACGACTGCACGTCATGTGTGACGGGTGATGAAACCACCCAAACTAGTCACCTCTCACAGGTTCCTTGGTGACTTTAGGAGGTGATTGGTGCCCCCCACTTCCTCTGCAGGCATTGTAAATACATTGTAGAAATGTAAAAGCTAAGATCTTGGGTCTTCTAAATTAGTGATGGGTGAACATTACAATGTTCTTTTAATTAGATACAAACAGTTACGGACTGGGTCTGAAATTCAGACCTGGCATTTGATATCACACAGGCCCATGTTGTCCCCGTCCCCATGAACCAGATGGGATATATTACTAATAGTACCCTGGATGGAGGAAAGGGAGATTTTCTGCAAGACCAATATTTCAAACTAGATGGTGGCCAGATTCTAACGCATCGGGTATTCTAGAATAGGTATGTAGTTTATTTATTAAGTAAACATGACTGAACTACGTGGCACTGTGACTGACAGAACTTGTTCAGTAAACGTGACTGAACTACGTGGCACTGTGACTGACAGAACTTGTTCAGTAAACGTGAATGAACTATGTGGCACTGTGACTGACAAAACTTGTTCAGTTAATGTGAATGAACTGCTTGGCACTGTGACTGACAGAACTTGTTCAGTAAATGTGACTGAACTACGTGGCACTGTGACTGACAGAACCTGTTAAGTAAACGTGACTGAACTTTGTGGCACTGTGACTGACAGAACTTGTTCAGTAAACGTGACTGAACTGCATGGAACTGTGACTGACAGAACTTGTTCAGTAAACATGAGTGAACTACGTCACGCTGTGAGTGGGGGTTAAATTCGGCGCCAATATCGCTGATGGGTCACGACCGGCTGGCGCAACCAATCAGCAACGCAAGATTTCCGTTACAGACAAACAGACAGAATGAGACGATTATATAGTAGACTAGATGATTCCAGCCAGCTAACGCTCGGCATGCTCATTGCTATCTAATTAACGCTGCTGGTGATTAAACTAAAGTAAATAATGACAACATTCAATAGTGCTTACGCAGGTGGTAAATTAACTTAAAATGAAGTTAATAACAATAGTGTGATGTGTTGGGGGTGGGATTATGTGTGGTAATGGGGTGGGGGGGGCGGGATTATGTGTGGTGATGTGGTGGGGGGTGGGATTATGTGTGGTGATGTGGCGGGGGGTGGGATTATGTGTGATAATGTGGTGGGGAGCGGGATTATCTGTGGTAATGTGGTGGGGGCGGGATTATGTGTGTTGATGTGGTGGGGGCGGGATTATGTGTGGTGATGTGGTGGGGGGGCAGGATTATGTGTGGTAATGTGGTGGGGGCAGGATTATGTGTGGTAATGGGGGGGTTGCAGGATTATCTGTGGTAATGTGGTGGGGGGCGGGATTATGTGTGGTGATGTGGTGGGGGGCGGAATTATGTGTGGTGATGTGGTGGAGGGGCGGGATTATCTGTAGTAATGTGGTGGAGGGGCGGGATTATGTGTGGTAATGTGGTGGGGGGGCAGGATTATGTGTGGTACTGTGGTGGGGGGGCGGGATTATGTGTGGTAATGTGGTGGGGGTGGGATTCTGTGTGGTAATGTTGTGGGGGGCGGGATTATGTGTGGTAATGTGGTGGGGGGGCGGGATTATGTGTGGTAATAGGGTGGGGGCGGGATTATGTTTGGTGATGTGGTGGGGGGTGGGATTATGTGTGGTGATGTGGCGGGGGGTGGGATTATGTGTGATAATGTGGTGGGGAGCGGGATTATCTGTGGTAATGTGGTGGGGGTGGGATTATGTGTGTTGATGTGGTGGGGGAGGGATTATGTGTGGTGATGTGGTGGGGGGGCAGGATTATGTGTGGTAATGTGGTGGGGGCAGGATTATGTGTGGTAATGGGGGGGTTGCAGGATTATCTGTGGTAATGTGGTGGGGGGCGGGATTATGTGTGCTAATGTGGTGGGGGTGGGATTATCTGTGGTAAAGTGGTGGGAGGCGGGATTATGTGTGGTAATAGGGTGGGGGGCGGGATTATGTGTGGTGATGTGGTGGGGGGTGGGATTATGTGTGGTGATGTGGCGGGGGGTGGGATTATGTGTGATAATGTGGTGGGGAGCAGGATTGTCTGTGGTAATGTGGTGGGGGCGGGATTATGTGTGTTGATGTGGTGGGGGTGGGATTATGTGTGGTGATGTGGTGGGGGGGCAGGATTATGTGTGGTAATGTGGTGGGGGCAGGATTATGTGTGGTAATGGGGGGGTTGCAGGATTATCTGTGGTAATGTGGTGGGGGGCGGGATTATGTGTGCTAATGTGGTGGGGGTGGGATTATCTGTGGTAAAGTGGTGGGAGGCGGGATTATGTGTGGTAATAGGGTGGGGGGCGGGATTATGTGTGGTGATGTGGTGGGGGGTGGGATTATGTGTGGTGATGTGGCGGGGGGTGGGATTATGTGTGATAATGTGGTGGGGAGCAGGATTGTCTGTGGTAATGTGGTGGGGGCGGGATTATGTGTGTTGATGTGGTGGGGGTGGGATTATGTGTGGTGATGTGGTGGGGGGGCAGGATTATGTGTGGTAATGTGGTGGGGGCAGGATTATGTGTGGTAATGGGGGGGTTGCAGGATCATCTGTGGTAATGTGGTGGGGGGCGGGATTATGTGTGGTGATGTGGTGGGGGGCGGAATTATGTGTGGTGATGTGGTGGAGGGGCGGGATTATCTGTAGTAATGTGGTGGAGGGGCGGGATTATGTGTGGTAATGTGGTGGGGGCAGGATTATGTGTGGTAATGGGGGGGTTGCAGGATCATCTGTGGTAATGTGGTGGGGGGCGGGATTATGTGTGGTGATGTGGTGGGGGGCGGAATTATGTGTGGTGATGTGGTGGAGGGGCGGGATTATCTGTAGTAATGTGGTGGAGGGGCGGGATTATGTGTGGTAATGTGGTGGGGGGGCGGGATTATGTGTGGTGATGTGGTGGGGGGTGGGATTATGTGTGGCAATGGGGTGGGGGGCAGGATTATGTGTGGTGATGTGTTGGGGCGGGATTATGTGTGATGATGTGTTGAAGGGGCGGGATTATGTGTGGTGATGTGGTGGGGGCGGGATTATATTTTTTGTGGGGGCGGGAGTGTATGTGGTGATGTGCAGATTGTGTGTGGTAATGTGGTGGGGGCAGGATTGTGTGTGGTAATTGGGTGGGGGCAGGATTGTGTGTGGTAATGTGGTGGGGGGGCGGGATTGTGTGTGGTAATGGGGTGGGGGCAGGATTGTGTGTGGTAATGGGGTGGGGGGCAGGATTATGTGTGGTGGGGGCGGAGCTACTGTGCAGGGGGCGGGATTAGTGAGTAATCACAATGCCTCTTATATATATAGATGATATCTTTGGCCTGCTGCGGTAAGTGACGGAGTCAGCAACTTTGTGCTCCATCACAACTCTTAACAGTATGGGGGTCTTGAGAACACCAACCAACAACGTAGCAGACAAGGAAGCCCATGACCAGACAGGCCCTTCTGGCATTTGCCAGAATTGCCAGATGGCCAGTCCAGCCCTGGATACAAAACAAGTATACAAATAATTTACATTTCTTGTTACTGATCCTGAGTCAAAGGGATTGTCCAGTGGCTTCCATATCTAGCGGTGAGTGCGGTTAAAAACATTGCATCACCCAATTGACAAGCATTGTGCAGGAGTCCGGGCAGGTATGTGCAGACCCAAGGTGGAGGAAAGTGGAACTGGACAACCTCTTACCCATACACATTAGGTTTAGCTGAACCCACCAGCTCACTAGCTAATGCATATGGAGGCTGTAAAAAATTGGATTGGACATGTTGAACTTCATTGCCAATTCCATTATTCTCAGGGTAGATGAGCTCCTCCAGAGGTGTACGGCCGCAGCTTTTTCCTTTGTCCCAGTTTAGTACATGGACATGCTTGGCCGTATATTTATATGGGGGTAAGGAGAGATCACTGTCAGTTAAATGAGCATTGATGTATAAGACATCTGAGGTGTATGACCAGCTTTACAGCCTCTAGAGCAGCTTTCACAATTCTGCAATGTTCTGAAATGGCCTGGTGTCATTCACCGGAGGCCTAGAAGGCACACATCTACTAGTTCTTAATTAGTGAAAGAATTGTGTGTTTAAAGAGGTAGCAGACTTGTGAATCCTTACATCACATGCACTGTGAGGGTTCTCTGGTGCCAATGCCAGAAATAGGCAGTCATGTGACTACAAGTTTGCAATTTGTATTCTTCCGACCACATTCCGACTAGACGTGTCCGGCCTCACTATACAATTGCACTGAGCGAGGCCACTCAAGTCTAGTCTATGCAAATCGCATACGTGTGGTCATACACCAGACACTCCCGTAACCGGCACCGGAGAACCCTCAAAATGCGCAGTGCGCGCAATGTGAGGATTCACAATTTAGCAGTGACATTGATTGGTGTAAAACCCCCTTAACTACTGTTATGTAACACAAGACATACATGAGTAATGTGCAGAGAATACCCAAGCCTAAGAAGTAAGGAGAATAATGGAGAGCTCCACTCTGTAGCGACAGAAGTGGTCATCATGAGCAACGATTGGTTACAATAAAACGTCCAAGCCCCTGTGGATATACCTCTGTGAACAATACCCTATTGAACGCAGCCTCTAGGACCCCTAGACGTTGCAGGATGGGAATCTACATGTATGGGGGTCTCACCTGAGGAAGTCACAGAAACAGCGAAACACGCTTGCTAACTTTCATAGAAGTGAATGCAGCACACAGGCTGACCTTTACTTTCCTAATCTGTGGATGCGTCGGAGAAGTATAAGATTAGGATATACATGTTCAGGTTGCATGGAAGCTTCTCCACTGAGAGTGGTTCTTCATCTCCTCAGGTTAATATCAGGTGTTATTGAATTGATTTAGCGGATAAACTAAATCTACTCGGTAAGGCGAGAGGTTATATTTATGCCTCTGGTTTTACTACATGCAGTTTTGTTGCTAAGCATCATATATCCCTCAGAACCTAAGAAAAGTGCTATCTGCTGATCTTGGAGGCAAAGATCCTTCATCATTCTGATAATCTCCCAGTAGGTGCAGAAAATCACTTGCAGCATTGCCATAACACCTTTAATTTTTCATGTTCAATGCATTTTTTTATTGCCCGTCTAAGAAGCCGCCACTATCTCACTTTTAACTGTAAATGCTTTAATATTACTCATTTTTACTACTACATTCTCATCTTGCTGCAGTACATCAGCCGTCATTGATCATTATTTTTATGCCAGAAGCACCTTGCTGTGATCTTTAACTTGCCCGGTGAAGGCTGCGAGATTTCTCTGCGATACCGGGACGGGTTCCAATGTTTTCAGCAGCAGTTTATATCGCGGTATCTTAATATTGTGATAAAGTAGATGAAAGCATTAAGTCAAAAACAACAAGAAAACTTGGAAGAAAATTGCACAAGTTATAGGAAAGGGAATCAGATAAAAGCTTGCATTACATCTAGCCTGATAGAATGCTGGGAAATTTAGGTTTAAGGACCAAACTCTGTACGATAAATATTGTAAGTCATCAAAATCAGATCGGTGGGATCCAACTCCTCGCACCACCGCCACCAAATCAGCCGATCAAAGTGGTTGGTGTGCGCCAGAAAAGGCACAACGCGGTACATGGTGTAGTGGCCATGAATGGTACTGCATGCACAGTAGGGAGAGGGGAGTGAGCCCCTACTAAACTTCTCTGAAGATGGCTTATCTCATCCTTAGAACAGAATCTTTACTTCCAAATTATTTGTAGTTCCCCACACCAGAAGGTGACCATAGAAATTAGGGGGTCGGATGATCCCACCATCAAAGGTAGATTCAGCCAATATGCATCTAATGAGTATGGCGAGCTTAAGAACTACATCCTATTCCGCCAACCCTAAAAACCAAACAAAAAAATGTATCCTGGACATGAATGAACAATGTTGGGTTCTTAAGTTGTTGATACAACCTAGGGTCCATTGACATTAGCCATCTTTAAAGGGAATCTGTCAGTAGGTTTTTGCTATTTAATCTGAGAGAAGCATAATGGAGGTACAGAGAACCTGATTCCAGTGATGTGTCACTTATCAGGCTGTGTGCTGTAGTTTCAATACAATCAGCTAGGTCTCACATGCAGGCCAGTCCAGCAAAACTGTGTAACTCCGCCTCCATCACTGATTGGCAGCTTGCTGACCATTTACAGTGCACACAAGAAGTTACCACTCAGCGGTGTGGGTGGGGTTATACAGAACTTAGCACTCTGAGCTCTGCTACATCAATAGCGGAGAAAACAAGGATTCTATCAAAGCTACAACAAGCAGTCCAATAAGTGACAAATCGCTGGAATCAGAATCTCAGCCCCTACATCGTGCTGCTCTCAGATTACATTGCAAAAACATGCTGACCGATTCCCTTTAAATCACCACCGATGGGTAAATATTTAGTGATCAGCAGTCCTCATTAGCCTATTTACGCACTTACAGGTTCACAGATTGATCTGCAACAGAGTGTTCAGTGTTTATGGGCAGCCATTTTTCCCGGCAGCACAATCCTTGTTTACGCAGGACAAAGTGCTGCTGAGAACAAGCATCTTGTGTACTTGGGTAATTGGAAGCTTATTTATTTGACTGCATGATGACTGTGAAATGAATATTTGTTGGACACTCATTTACGATAATCAAGAAGTATAAATGGTCCTTTAAAGCCTTGTCCAGCCTACAGCTCTTACTCCCAATATTCCGCATGTGCATAATAGGAAAAAGGGAGCAAACCACTGCCAGAAGAACCACAGCACTGGGAATGTTCGAATTAAAGATGCCACCTTCTTCATCCTCCATCATCACTTGCATCTGGACACCCTGGCTCCCACTATATCACTGGCAGATCATGGTGAAATTGATGGGACTGGCTAACATTCATGCAGTGTGCGTGGGCTCCTTAATTGTATAGTTCCTTCTGATCAATGGACTTCTCGAATGTAACACTTGTTGGCTGTATCCACCTTGATATTGTCATTTTTCTAATGTCGGATCTCTAAGAGTCACTTTGTTGAAAAATTCATCAAAAATAGACATCATAGATGACTTTATAGATCAATCAGTGCTCGGACCCCCCGGGGGCGATAACTAGCGAAGTTGGGAATGACACTCAAACATCGCTATAAAATGTATAAAATGCAGTTGTGCACAATTACAGGTTGTTGTTCCGAGTCGTTAAGCTGCGATGTGACGTGCATTTTACACTGCCCACATTCTTTAAGACTCTTCTCTAAAGACCTAAAGGATATCAAATAAATGTCTCCAATTCACCAAGTAATCATTCACCAAGTAATATCGTCTGTTTATTTTCCAAATGACCCAACTCGAAGTTCTCGATCCAGGCGTTGGGGGAATAAAGCTGACATGTTCTTCACTTGCAGTGTCTTAATGATGCCCAAGGCTTTCATTTACTTTACTCTATAACAATGGGAACGTGTCTTCCTTATGTACAACATAAAATCTAATAAAGTATCCAGCTGTTCTGCCCCTTGTGGGTTCAGCATCTTCGGCGTGAAGTGTTTGCCGAGACTAGACGACTACTCCATACCTTGCTGCTCTTTATGCGCCTCTTCTAGTCAATGCAGTAAATTACAGCTATATTCTATCTTCCCAACAGGCGTCGTTGTAAAGTTTACCTTTTAGTCCTTCAACTCTCTGAAATATCATAAGTCACTGCGCTCATTTCATCCTTATATAGCCACGTGTGTGTTATATTATGGAAGCGCTTTCTAAAGCCTAATCGTAGGCATGGACTTATGGTGGACACTTACCAATCACTGTAGCAATTATATACTTCACTTTTGATCAAAATGCTCTTGGGAAACAAATATCAGTTCCATATATTTATACATACATATTTTTTTTCTTTTGCAGTCACTGCACCTAAAATACAAAGGGGTAATTTGGGACTTTAACTTTGATGGCCTCTTAGAATACTGCAGGTCATCAATGTCTGATTGGTGGGGTTTTGACTCCCGATTAGCTGTTCTCGGTGTTGGCGGCGGCAGGAACTGCTCAGTTACGGAACTGCACAGCGCAACTTATTGACGGCATAGTGACCTCACCCGAATACAGTATATTGTCCCCTATCGATTTGAATAGGGGAGGGATGTGTAGTACCCAGGCGTGTTCACTGTACAGTCGACGGAGTTCTACAGCTCCACAACTAAGCAGTTCCGGCCGTTTCCAACACCAAGTACAACTAATCGGCGAGGGTGTCGGATGTTGCACCCCCATCAACCAGACATTGATGACCTATCTTAAGTATAGGTCATCACTGTTAAAGTCCTGGACAACCCCTTTAAGGAGTGTTCGGATATCCAAGTAGCTATGGGCCAGCTCTGATCTTCCCCTGAATACTACCCAAAAGTCTACTGGGTCACCATACCTGGTGAGCAGCCGATGACGATCTCCAAGTCACTACATCTCCAGCTACCAGGGTTACCACAATGTCCTAAATTCCTCTTGTATCTCCTACAGTTCGGGAAGTTACAAACAATCGGACTTACTTATCCATTGTGATATAGTATGTGCATTTGCGTTATAGTTTTGCTGCAGTATATAGTAAATTCTTTTATTTTTAGGAAATAGTTGTAAGTGGGGGTATTAGCGTGGATTTCACTGCTGGAGGACCTGGTAGAGACTTGCTTGCCTTCCTACAATCGTCGCAGTTGCTATTATTATTTATTTATTTTGCTCACTTATATAGCACCATTAATTCTACAGCATTTTACATTCATCATGAGCACTGTCAACATTGGAGCTCACAATCTAAATTCCCTATCAGAATATCTTTGGAGTGTGGGAGGAAACCGGAGAACACGAAGGAGAACCCACAGGAACACGGGAAGAACATACAAACTCCCTGCAGATGTTGTCCTTGGTGGGATTTGAACTCCAATGTTGCAAAGAACCAGTACTAACCACTGAGCCACCATGTTGCTTTGGCTATAATTCCTCTCCTGAATATGATCCCTACTCTGTAGGAGTCTACCCACTGGGGCCCACTTGTCTATGCGGAGTGGCCTGCCTGGACGACCGAATAGATCTCCACTGATCATTCTTGTACGACATTTCTCATTACTGTAACAATAAAGTCTATAATGGAAAGTATCTAAGAATAAAAGTAGTAAAATTATGAATTTGAAGTAATTTTCTGTATTTTATTTAGTAAACAAAAACATTGATAATATTTGTATATTCAAAGTCAACTAAAAACGGACTTACCTAATATCATTTTGATGGCCAATAATTGAATGAAGATTCGGAAATGCATCATGGAAGAAAGAAAAGAGAAAATAAAGAGACAGTTAGACCAAATAATTCCTAATACACACATAGAAACATATAACACAAAACTGTGCGATAAATACGATGTATGAAATATCTGCACCTCGGCCTTTCTGAGACTATAAATTTGTATTATGTACATGAAACGTGGAGATCATGGTTAGAAGGCCTCTAGTAAATGTCAATAACTAAAAGTGTATTTCTAAAAGAGCAAATTCAATAACAATCATAAAATGCCTCCTTCACAGTCAGACAACTCATTCTGAGAACAATTATTGACATCTGTTTAGCTAAATCCCAGAGCCGCCTCGGAGAGATGAATCATCGCTGAAGGACTAGTCCTTCAAACTCGCAGCTCGAGAGAACAATATTGTTTGCTTGTTTATTTCTTGGACTCTTTGATTTTTTTTTCCTAAGGACACAGGAATCAGACGTGCAGCTCATCTTGTGATCACACGATTCTCCCTGGGGAAGGGTCTACGAAGAATGGTCTACAGAATGACATGGTATTGACCAAGGTGGACAACCCTTCGCACACTGTGTGACGACACATTGATTCCTGCACTCTGTTCCCTAATATTACTACATTTTACCAGAAGGGACATATCTATCTTACTCTCTGTCTCTTTTTGAGAGCGATATGCTCAGTGTTTTGATGGTGGTTTTTCTTTAAGGCATAAGCATTATGTAATCCTGGTGATTCTACGTAAGGCGACTTGTCCTCGTCCTTCGAGGTTTCGCCTTCTCCCCCCTGCAATTCTTATGACAGTTGTATGAACTCTTGATCTTTGACCTTCATTGACATTAACCCTTGAAAGTTATTTTCCCACTTAAACTTCCTATTCATGATTTAGCCTTGGCTCATAAAAGTCAGTGGAGCATTGCAAGGACGCGAGAATTGGGCTTCGGCTTATGCCTGCAAATTTACAGTGTAACATAATCTATTTGATTTGCTGGAAAACACTATATCAGAAAGAGACGTTCTTCTTAGAGGTAACAAGCAACTAAGCAGTGCTTACATTCACCCACGAAATGCTGGAGCCCCTGAAGTCCAGCTCAGTGGATTGACCAAGAATCAAAAATTCACTGTTCACCATATAAAAAAATGCTTAGCCAATGTAATGGCGCCGTACTCCACCATACACCAAGTGACCCATCAGTTATCAATGTCATTAATGCTATTTTGTGCTCCTCTAAAGCTTTTATATAACACCGATGACACTATTAGGGGCTTGTGCATGATGTGCGAAGTGAGGATCTGTCATCCCACAAATACAAATACAAACTAAACTAACTACACCGTTATACAGGAGACTTAGCCCCTATAAAGCAGTATAATTGTCATTATTGTAATTAGTTTGATAACTTTTTATATTCCATATGCAAATGAGGGGGTTTTGGTGCACCCTTGGTGTGTCCAAGATCTCAGTGCACCATTACAACCCCGTTAACTTGCACACTGAGCAGTTCTCCAATTCTGATTGATAGCGCTCACTTGACCAGATCGAGCACCAGGCACTGCCCGGTGTAGCGGGTGCACACATACTCTGAAGGAGTCAGCGGGTTGCACAAGAAGAGGGGGGCTTCATCATTGACTTCTGTCAGTGGCCATCGCTTGCTGTACCCAGAAGTGTATTGAAGCATGCAAATTGTAGGAGGCCGTAACAGTGCACCGAACTGTTGGTCACCCCAAGGGTTCACCAAAGCCCTCTCACTTACATATGAAATATAAAGAGTTTTCAAAGTAATTAAATATGAAGCTAATATGATTGTAGAGGAGCTAAGTCCCCTATATACCAGTTTCATTGGTTTATTTTTCACTTTGGGGGTGATAGACTCCCTTTAAAGTGAACCTAACAGCTAATACATGCTGCCCAATCAGAGATTGACAGCAGCATTTCACCTGTTAACAGCCGCAGGTGGATCTTGGATGCACTCACAGCTGTAAGAGGCAGATGGCAGCTGATCAAAAAAGCTGTCATGTGCAGGGAAAGATGCGGGCTCAGCACTGGAGCCCACAGCAAATGACAGGACGTGAACTTGGACGTACCTATGCGTCCTAGTTTGTGAAGGGGTCAAGCTATAAGTCTGCATTGAACAAGATCGCATCCATCTTGCAGGCACAGGACCGCACATACTTGTGCTCACATAACTGCTGATCCTGGTGACGTCCCCGGAGAATCCTCACAGCACGCAGTGCACACGATGTGAAGTCTGCAGTCAAGCAAGATGTAGTGTCAGAGACCCTGAATCTAGCGATGTGTCACTTTCTGGGCTGAATGCTACAGTTTTGATAAAAATCAGAATTTTATCAGCAGGAGATTATCACTATCGTAGAGGACTAATTTTTTCTGACATATAGTCCTTCATATTCATGAGGTGTGTATAATCCTACCCACGCCACTGATTGACATATTTCTGCCTATGCACGCTGTACACAAAAAGCTTCCAATCAGTGGTGTGGGCAGGGTTATATAGAGCTCAGCATTCAGAGAACTGGTGGATCTGGTGATTTACTCAAAACTGCAACAAGCAGCCCAGTAAATAATATATTGCTGGAGTAAAGGTCTGTGCCCCCACATCATGCTTATCTCAAATGAGATAGAAAAACAACCTAATTACAGATTCCTTTCAAATCCTTGCATAGTCATTTTAGAGTGGAGAATTAAGAAGCAGTTTGTAAATCGACAGCCAGCCATACACTCCTACATTTGGTGGAGTATGCGGGCACAAACACAAGCAAATTCTCCAACAACCTCAGGCATTATGGTACAAATAGCAGCAGGAATACTGATTTAGTAATGCATGTAATCTCTTATTTTTCTACAAGAGCACTGGGGAAAATCGGAAATTGGAGAATTCACATGAATATTGTACTGCAAGTGTTGGTGATACATCTCATGGTTTATGATTAGCTTTTTATAGATCAGGGATTTTATAAAAACTACAACAAGCAGCCCAGCAGTAATACTGGAATCAGGGTCTCTGCCTCTACATCAGGCTGCTCTTAGATGGAGCAGCAAAAACCTGTTGACAGGTTCCCTTTAAATGGTCAATAATTAGAAAAAAGGGTTCACTTTTTCATTTTTTAAATTCAAGAAACAGCGCCACCTTGTCCATAGGTTAAGTTTGGTATTGCATTAGAATGAATGGACAGTGCTGCAATAAAAGTCATATAAATAAGAGTAAATGCTTTGACTTTCTTTCCACCCAGACCCTTTTATCCGTGCTTTCCTCCGGTAGCAAAGAGGGACCAGCCCGCCTCTGCTTTATAATGAACATTTCTGCGCTCACAGCCTGAAATCTGTGTGTCTGTGCCGAGTCACAAAACCCGAATATCCGTATAATTCTGAGAAAGACACGACTAGAAAGACACCCGGGGATAGGTCAACCATGCTGTATGAAAATGGAGATATTTAATCAGCCACTTAAATTAAGCTTCTGGCATGTGTTGTTACACAGATAAAGGCAGCAGAAGGGAAGAAACAACGGTCTTGTTTGCAGAACCCGTGCCCCGTGATTCTTGGATGAAAGTCCCTAAAAGAAAATAATTTCTGCCAAGAGAAAAGATTTATCTCGGCTTTAATTTGAAAGAGAATCATTTCCCTTATTTTAATGGAGTCAAAACAAACCCCCGTCCGGAGGATGCCTCGTCTTATTGTTCTCCTCCAGCCAACTGCAGATGTCCTCAAAATGTCATTAACGATCTGATGTAAAAGGCTTCACGTCCACCCATTAAATTGGGTCCCTGAGGCAAAAGGCTGCGAGCTGAAATTGCATCTCTACCTTATATGTTACTTTCTCCCTCTCTTATAGATAATTTTTTTTTTTTAGGTTATTATTTGATTACTTCATTAAAGGATGCCTTTAAGAGAGTGACCCTTAAATAACAGCCTACTGAGCGCAGTACTGGACACCCGACGCATTGATTTTGTGATACGACTTGGGCAGGATCCTGCGATGTTGGCGAGGTTGCCGGGCTTCCTCTGGGTCTGACGTGATGACTTCGATACATAAAGCTCCAGGGCTTCTTCACCTGTCAGTTTCAGCTCGGAAGCCTAATATGATGGGATGGACGGCTTGTTTTTGGGATGTGACAGCAGAACGAGTGAATGATCTATCTGTACTTCATCCTAATGACATTTCTGAAGACTGTATTGATTCTGAGCATTGCCATTTAACACACGAGGCCGGATTCAGCCCTCTTGTCACGTAATAACAGCATATAAAACACTCCGCAGCAATGTAACGGCTCAATTATTTTGGGGTGGAAACAAAATTTTATCAGTTAATGGTCTCAGAGCTTCATTTTATATACAAAGCAACCATAACTATATATAACTAGCTGAAGAGCCCGGCGTTCCCGGGCATAGTAACCAACTGTGGTTAGTTATAACAAATTATAATGATTACTTCTTATGCAGCACCACACTTTTCTCCTTTAGACCTTGTTCACACGTTCAGTATTTGGTCAGCATTTTTACCTCAGTCTTTGTAAGCTAAAACTTGGAGTAAAACAATCAGAGGAAAAGTTTATTAGAAACATGTCACCACTTCTGTATCTTTGGCTTATAAATGCTCAGGTAAAATACTGAACATGTGAATGTGGCCTTCTTCCCAGCCTCACACTGCAGCAGCACCTCACTCCTCTCATTTTCCCATCACACCTCTCATTTTCCGCTCACATGTCTCATTTTCCCCTCAATCCTGGCAGCTAAAGGACCTGTGATGTCACGACCATGTGACCAGTCTCGTGCTTGAGAGGAGGAGTCAGAAGCAGGGCTGTGCTGGTGCTGGAGTAAAAGTGTCAGCTTGTGTCACAAAGCAGGGTCTTATATCACATCACTGGGGGAAGTATATAGATACATGGGATCAGTGGGCCCCTGCAGCAGAGCTGTGTGTGCAATGCATGTGAGGCCAAGCTGTGTGTCATAACTGTTGTGGGGTGTCCCTGGACCAGGGTTCCTTTCCCTGTGGCTATGTGGAGTGGGTGTGGCCTGATACATACACACACATACATACAACTTTATATATATATATATATATATATATATATATATATATATATATATATATATATATATAATTGTGCCCAGACCATATGTAGATCTATACAAGATCTCTATTATACATCACATTTTTATATACAAGCTCGTTACACATAGAAGATGTTTCAATTGGATTTGTATTATCTAGAGATAATTAATTAGACTTGTGCTGCCCTGGTCCGGCATCTAGTCCAGGCAATGGTGGATAAAGACAGAAACGGGCCCATGTGCAAGAACAATACATGGGCCCTTTGGAGACCAATATCTCATCATAATGCACATGTCTACATGTTTTGGAAGTAGTACTGGTCCTCTTACCTCTTGGGCAGCTGTACAGGTTGCCCCAATGATATGTCCACCACTGAGTCCAGGCATCCCTTACAGTTGACGCCATACTGCATGTCATAGCAGGAGTCCGAATGACTTGGTGTCACCAGTTGACATTTCATGAGATAAACTAAAAACTAGAGGAGCCCAGGATGTCGGGCCAAAAATACAGCACATGGATGTGAAGACCAGTTGACTGGACTAGACAGTAGACTAGGACTGTTTAATTCTAGTATTGTCCACAGATCCAACCAGATGGATTAATAACATATAACAAACCATACACACATGTAGTTATTGTCTATAAGAAAAGTTATCGTCTGGGCCAGTTAGTTTGCCTAGTTGACAAGATGTACAAAATGGGTTCAGTCTGGTTTTTCGTCAAATTTTGTAAAAAAGAATTCAAAATTTCACGTGATGCCATCCAATTCAGTTGTGTGACACGTTAGAGAAGTCACAATTACTGGGTGGCCACATATAGACATATGGCATAAACTAACATCTCGCAACCTCGAGTCACTTTTTTGTCTTAAAACTGGATTGTGATGGCATACAGCTATGGCAAAAATTAAGAGACCACTGCAAAATTTGTCTGATTTTTCTCTTTATAGGTATATTTTTGCGTAAAATGTAAATTGTTCTTTTATTCTATAAACTTCTGACAACGTGTCTCCGAATTTCCAAGCAATTAATTTTGTATTTTTTTTCTGAAAAGGAGAAATGGTCAAAATTACAAAAACAAAAAACAGTGCTTTCAGATCTCAAATAATGCAAAGAAAACAAGTTCATAATCATTTAGAAACAACAATACTAATGTTTTAAGTCAGGAAGAGTTCAGAAATCAATATTTTGTGGAATAACCATGATTTTTAATCACAGCTTTCAGGCGTCTTGGCATGCTTTCCACCAGTCTTTCACACTGCTTCTGGGGCAAAAATGTAAGCAGTTCTTCTTTGTTTGATGGCTTGTGACTATCCATCATCCTCTTGATTACATTCGAGAGGTCTGGAGACTGGGCTGCCCATGACAGGGTTTTGATGTGGTGGTCTCTTAATTTTTGCCAGAGCTTTATGTCAAACCAAGACGAAAGGTGATAAAGGATATATCTGTCTAAGAACTCTTTAATAGGGCCACCCTATTGTGTGTCCTTTATTTCCCTCTACAGTACATTCTAAGAATTATGACAAATCTTCTCATGGAGCCTGGTTCCTAAAGCTCTTGATGATCAGTTGATCATTGAGATGAGCAGAATACAATGTGGTACATGGACAGGACGTCTGCCAAAATGTTGACTGCTCCAATTTAGCGGCTCTTCATTATGCCTCCATTTTATTTGGATCCCCTCCTCTTTGTGATCCACATATGTTTTTATAGGGCTTACAGACAGGAGTTGTTTCCTAAGCCAAACTTTTAAGGTACATAAACATACGTATATTCTCGATAGTTGATGACAGCCTCAATGTTCAACTAAGCACAAATGTCCGTCTGTTTTAGTCGTGGGTGGTGATTCCAACCAAACCTCTGACATTTCTCTATGACATGAAAAGTTTTATAAAAGTTTGATTACTCTTTAGGCTCCTTCCGGCAAGATTATTACATGGACGTGTGCTGTTTGTGTAAAGACTGCATGACACACAGACCAATGTACGGTAATTCAGTAGGACGGTTCAGATAAGAATTTTTCCAAATGGCACAAGTGTACGATAGTAAAAAAATTACAACCGGCAATTTTTCTCTTAATCAATTTGGATGAGACTTGAAAATGCAAGTCTATGGGTGCACAAAAAAATTGGTGTATTTAGCGTTTTCTTTCCAATTTTTTTACAGATACGTTGCCATTATTAACATAGGAAACTTTATTTGCTAGTGTAAATGTTATTCCCTGCTGATGAATAAGCATAAATGTCATATAGATAGCAATGGAAGACCCCTCGAAGCTCAGGTTCGTCGAAAGTTCGGTCTAGGTACCAGAACTTGAACCCAAACACCATAGAAATGAATGAGGACCCGAATTTTGGAGCTGGAAAAACACTCTCTCTCCTCCCTAATCTGTAAAATGACTTCCAGGAAAAGTCCGTGTTCGGAGTTTTGGCACAAACTCCTCATTTGCTCATCTCTAGATATGGATATAAAATTCAGACATACAGATAACACATGGATAGCATACAGATGGAATGATTTATTTTTTCCAGACGATTTTTCCCACTTTTGTCTGAATCCAGCCTTAACCACTTTTTCTATTAAGTTATTTTCATAGAGGGCAGAACTGATTTTTTTTCCCTCTGTTCTACAGAAAAATTCCTTTTAACTGAATATTCAGAAACTTGATTTGTTTTGCATTTCTACCTTTAAGATTTCAGATGCAAATGAAGTAAAATATTTACCCTCACACACAATCTGCATTCAATTTCGTCTTCAATGTATTATTCATGTTTGTGTGTGTTTTTACTAAGACGTGCGAGTGCTCGTGGTACTGGCATGCAGACACTTGATGTTCTGCCACCGGTTCCTTAGCCTGATGCATCTTGGAAGGTGGCAACAAGGAAAGACATAAATAAAAAATGTGCGTTTCTTCTGCACTTATGATTCAACTCATTTTTCTCACTGTAAAACATTTCAATTCCGATCTTAAACTGTTTTCTCCATGTCATATACCCTGCACCACTTATGTATTTGCAGACAATAGAGAGTGTTGCATAACAATATGTGTTAGAAATGTTTGCAATCAGCATAATGTTCGCTTACAAACTACGCTAGAAATTACAGAAAGCATAATTTACGGTACTTAAAAAAAACCCACAATAAATATAAAATAATAAATATAAAAAAAGCCTTCTCCCCTGTCGATAGAAAAAAATTAAAAACATTATGGGTCTATAATGCCAGAGCTGTCAATCAAAAAAGAAGGGGAGTGGACATAGAGAGAAAATGATTTGGCCTCATTCAGACATCAGTTTTTCTCACATACTATTTTGATCAGACTCTGATCACAGTTTGATCCGAGTGACAGTTTTTTCGTATGTGGAGAGAAAAAGAATAAAAAGTTCCTCCACCTCCTCCTTTTTGACAGTCTGTGAAAATTCGACCAGATTTGGATTTGGAGTGCGGTCCGATTTTTTTCACAGACTCATTGATTTGAATTGCCAATTTTGATCCAACTCTCGGATCAAAATTGGATATGTCTCCGATATTCTCCACGGACCACTCTGTCTGAGGAAAACATCGGACATGTGCACAGGCCCATATCATAGGTACGAGTACTATCTGAGAAATCACAGATAGCATTTGCATGAGAAAACTGAATGTGTTAGGTAAGAAGGTGCACTTAAATGTTTGGCAATGCCAAGGGTGCACCAAGTGCTTGTACTTGGTTTGAACAGTCCATATGTGATTACAGATTACCTTTAAGGGAATATGTCCTAAATCCAATTTATATTTTAAGATGGTGAGTTCTCCTTCAATGGAAGTCTTCAAACAGAGGCTGGACAGACATATGTCTGAGTTGGGTTAGTGAATCCTGGATTGAGCAGGGGGTTGGACACGACGACCCTGAGGTCCCTTCCAACTCTAACATTCTATGATTCTATGTTCAGTGTAATTAAAAACATAAAGATGCAAAAGGGAACTTACAATTAAATAACTTATGTAATGTACTCGTGGGCCCCAAGATGGATGTCCACAAGACTATAACACGATGAGTGGTATCCTGTAGGTCAGATTGGGATCGTGACATAGCTTTCATTTGCTTACGTTTGCTTGATTAGAAATTAAAATTTAGCGTCATGATTTATTTCCAACCTATCGATTATGGTCGGATGTGACTCAAAGATTCTCCTAGGAAATCCTGAGCGGATCTTCCATAAGCACAGGGGGTACTCACAATGGCATCCTGTTAGAGAACCTCATAATCTTTGCTCTCCTGACATAAAGGACTCATTTACCATCTAGGCTGTAATTTACGTATCTGTAAAACAAACGATCCCCATCGCTTGATATCATGGCACGCGGCTTAACTGGATTTCCCAACAGCTGGATGGAAGGATCTTTCTGAAAATCCAATATCAATTATTAAGGTATTATAATGTAGTGTGATAAACACACGGGCTGGCTCGGGGGGAATGTGGTCGCCTCCTAAACCTCAGGGGAAATGATGGAGGAATTAGCTGGTCCATGTCCCTGAAGATGTGTCTGAGCTGGTTGAAGCTGTTCACTCTAAAGGATTATCTCCTCAAATCTGCCTTAATCACAGCTAAACGCTCACAATTGTGGGAAAACTGGCGACTGAGAAATGTCTGATCGACCCAATGCTCCTTCTAGATCTAAACTTTAGGCCCCGTGCAGAGAGGTCCAAAGCTGTGACGTAATAATGTTCAACATGCCCTCACCATGATGGTTCCTCAATAAGATCTACATTACATGGAGCGAGCGCCCACACGGCGTTGCTGGATGACATCTCATTACTGGCATGACTTTGATGGAGGAGCTTATTAAATGAAAGTCTTCTAATAGGGAAAAACAATGTTTAGCGATTGTATGATGTTCAACCAACCTCGTCTAAATTCCTGATTCAGTTTAGGGTGCAAAATAGGTCTTGTCCGCAGGAAAGACAATGATTTACCGTGCCGGGCATGGTAAAATCCCAGGTGACATTTATTTATTACACTTTGCTTATACAGCGCCACCATATTCCGCAACGCTTTACGGACAATATACTCACTGTTCTCATTGGGGCTCACAATTAGAAATGAGTGACCCCAAACTGTAAAGTTTGGGGTTCGTACCGGAGAGTCAGTGTCCGATGCTGAACTCTGAACACGTAATTTTCATGGAAATCCATTTTACATTTCAGGAGTACGGGGAGAAGAATGAGATTTTCCATTTCCAATGTTCGGGTACCATTGATTTCTATGGTGTTTGGGTTCTGGTTCAAGTTCGGGTACACAAACCGACTAAAGTTCAGTCGAACAGAAAATTCCATGGGTCGGCTCATCCCCACTCACATATTCCCTATATGTGTGTCTCTAGAGTCTGGGAGGAAAGAGGAGGAAAACCACACAAACATAGAGAGAACAGACAAACTCCTCGCAGATGTTGTCCTTGGTGGGATTTGAACTCAGGACCCCAGATCTGCCAGGCTGCAGTGCTACAAGGCACAATAAAGAGTCTCGTAGATTAGCTACCTCCACTAGGTGGCACTAGTAAAGTAGTTATTCCATTGAGGGAGAGCCAGTCTGCACGATTTTTGTTTTTGTTTTCTTTTCCCCATGGAGCATTGCATGTCAATAAGAACGTGTTAAAAAATAGTCACTGAGTAGCGACATCCACTCTTGTTGCCACAACACTTTTCCTGCTTGTAGCATCCAATCAAAAGAATGGCCCATACCTTGTGTGCCCATAAAGTGACAATTTAAGGGAAATATTTTATTTTTTAACTCTGCCGTGATTCCTCAGTTCTTCCTCCTGGAGAAGTATGAATAGATTGACAATCCGGTGTCATTATTCCCACTGCTAAATGTCTCTATACAGTACTGTCAGCACTGGTTGGACAATTTATTGGAATACGAATATTTACTAAAACAACCAGGAAGTTTCCAATGTAAATAACATGGTCAGAAATATCCTGTAATGATAATAATATATCTGACAGCGTAAATGAGCCGTCTGTAAGGATGAATGTGGATGGAGGGACAGACACTGCTGTACAAAAAGAAGGACATCAATCTGTCTCATCTACCCAAATGATAAACCTGTCTCCCTGGGGTGAAAGAATAAAAACAAAATTACATTTGGGCTGATTGCTAAGTAACTATTGTGTCCCTTGTACAGTAACATATCATATTTATAGCATCTCCCTACCTCAGCATACGTCTGTATCCCACAGGTGTGAAGAACGTATATCTTACTTTCATATTTGCATTTTGAGCTTTCGGTGCCAGGAAAGGTTTTTTACCAGTTCCTCCAAAAAGTACATCATCAAGTAAATCAGCCTGGCCAGGAAATGTTTCTTCTGCCCTTGTACAGAGAACCAGAAACTCATCACAGCATGAATTAGCAATTCAACATATACACAGATCAGACTGATATGAATTATTGATATATATCTATATAATATTTATCCCATTTGCATCCAATATCTATCTATCTATCTATCTATCTATCTATCTATCTATCTATCTATCTATCTATCTATCTAATTATCTGTCTATTATTTATCTATCTATTATATGTATCTATCCATTATCTATCTATATAATCTACTATCTATCTATCTATCTATCTATCTATCTATCTATCTATCTATCTATCACCTATCATCTATCTATTATCTATCTATTATCTATCTATTATCTATCTATCTATTTATCTATCTATTTATCTATCTATCTATCTATCTATCTATCTATTATCTGTCTATTATTTATCTATTATCTATTATATGTATCTATCCATTATCTATCTATATAATCAATTATCTATCTATCTATTATCTACCTATCTATTTATCTATCTATCTATTATCTATCAATTATCGATCCATCCACCTTACTTGTTGTATTTATCAATCTCTAAAAGAGATAAAACCAATCTTTATCCTCATTTATGTTACTCAGTGCCAGATTACCAGCTAGGCATTGTAGTCACCGACCTATGTGTGAGAGGGACGACCGCGCCGCGGGTATCTTCTTGCCGGGGCAAGAACTGTCGAGGCTGCATCACCTGTTTCTGAGGGGAAGCAATAGGAAGCCAGACCTTCCTCCTGACCAAGAGGGGCAGAGAGCTTAAAGGAGAAAGCGAGCGCAGCAGAGCAGTTTGGCGCCCACCCAGGGCAACATGCAGAGAGGTGAGCGGCGTGCTCTGCTTCCCATTCCCCCAATGAGCACCAACACTGCGGAAACCCCCATTGACTGTAAAGGGAGCGCACCAGTAAAAGAGAGAAGCCGGGAGTGCTGCAGCAATCCAGAGAGAGAGGGACTGCTGCGCTCGGGGAAGCCATGTGTTCAGCAGCAGCCAGGGAGAGAAGTGCTCTGTCCTGGGAGCACCAGCCATGCGCAGGTCAGCATCTGTCATCTCCCGCCGCCAGCTGTGGGGATCAGAGAGAAGGAGACGTGCAGCGTGAGCCCGGTGACTACTACAGAACAAGGCGCCGTACGGCCCGTGTCCGTGAGTACAGCGCACGTGCGCCCTGACTTTGCCAGTGTATATTTGCAGAGTCATGTTGGGCTCATACAGGACTGTGGTCCGTACCCTGTCAGCCACTGCTGTATATGGACTAGGGGCTCAGAGGAAGGTACCGGAGACCGAACGCTGCTGCCAGAAGACAGGGCATTGTTGCCTACACGACCCCATTGGAAAAGCCAGCCATTGTCGTTGCTATTCATTTCATGGACTTAGGAACCACTGACTTTCATCAGAACTGCTGTTATCTGAACCGTTGTTCTTCAGCTCACAATATCCTTTGCCATTTGAACTGTTTAATCCCGTTTAACCCTCTACCTCCCTGCGTGGAGTATTTCCCTGTTATTAAACTTGTTAACCCTTGCTCAGACTCCTGTCCATCACTGCATCCCGCAACCTGCTCACATATGCACCCCACACCTTTTGGGGGCCTGTGCACTGGTTGTAAAGTAATTTTGAAAGAAATTTACAATGAATGTGCAGCCCGGCCGGCTACCATTGGAGGTGAGCTGGAGTAACCGAGCTCCAATATGAACAGTACACAGGCTGTGTCGGCTGTTGGGTATATTTGAGGATTTACTTCTAGTAGAGGAGAGACTTTTATGAGATCGGACGTGGCACCTGTGTGATTGGCCACAAAGGAGAGTTGAGGAGAGGCGAGTGGTCGCGAGTTCTCGCTGACTCTAGATCGTTCATGAGTTGAAGCTTCAGAAACACACATGAGTCTATCTTGGCAAACACCCAAGGTCCATGATGGCTAATTACCTGTTCTGGGTTATAATGAAGTTTGATTAACTTAATTTTTGTTCTGTTTAATAAAATGTAATTACTGTTAGTAAATTTAAAAACATAAAATAATTTCCTGCAGGCCCCCAAATCTCAACTGCCAGGAGGAATCCATAGGGTTAATATTGCACAGATACTACTGTATGTTACAATGTAGCGCTGACAATAATCATTCCTTAATTGTAAGTTTTCAGCACTCTATATACTAATGCAATATTTTTTTTGTATCGTGTCATTCACTCGGTCGTTCTTCCTTTATGTTTCCCGTATGAGCAACATTCATTCGATCGTTCCATATTCCAGTAGGATGAGACTTGCACAATGTCGGCAGTGATATTCTGTGTTGTGTGTTTGCCATAAAGACAAGTAGAATCTGGGGCAGCCGGGGAGTGGAGTGGACTGACATTTGCTTTTGCAGTAACAAGCCGCCACAGTTTTGGTGCCAAGGGGGCTTTTGGGTTTGATATAGGAGAGCCGACACTGACGGCTTGTTATTTCATATCTTTGAGCTGTCAAGGAGACAACTGATGTCAGCATAAAAATCTCTAAATCACGGCAAAACTTTCATCTATTGATGCCCATAAAACAGAAAATCGGATTCTTGCCCTAATCTCGTCGCCTATACTGACAAGTGAACAAAAGAACTTGTCATTTAACCGGAGCTCGTCATCTCTCTTCTGTCCCAAAGCAAGAGCTCTCCTCTGCCCACCACACAACTAATAACCAACCACCAGGAAATGTGATCTATAGGTAGAGAGATAGAAGATGAAGACAGCACTCCTTAGAAAAAATATATTTTGGTTTATTAGCCCATAAGGGCTCCAGCGACGTTTCGACTCAAGGTGTGAGCCTTTCTCAAGTCAAAACGTCGTAGGAGCCCATATGGGCTAATAAACCACCATGCATTTTTTCTAAGAAGGAGTGCGGTCTTCATCTTTTTTTGTACTATATTAAGGATCGGTCTGTGCCTGGAAAGTCTGGCACCCAGTTTTCACATACAGCTCGCTAGTGCCGCTTTTCAGTTTTATTTTATATTTAGATATATACAGCTCTGGCGAAAATTAAGAGACCACTGCAAAATGTTCAGTTTGTCTGATTTTTCTCTTTATAGGTATATTTTTGAGTAAAATGTAAATTGTTCATTTATTCTATAAACTTCTGACAACATGTCTCCAAATTTCCAAGCAATATATTTTGCTTTTTTTTTTTCTGAAAAGGAAAAATGGTCAATTTTTTTTTTTTAAATATGTGCTTTCAGAACTCAAATAATGCAAAGAAAACAAGTTCATAATCATTTAGAAACAACAATACTAATGTTTTAACTCAGGAAGAGTTCAGGAATCAATATTTTGTGGAATAACCATGATTTTTAATCAGAGCTTTCATGCGTCTTGGCATGCTTTCCACCAGTCTTTCACACTGCTTCTGGCACAAAAATGTATCTTTGTTTGATGGCTTGTGACTTTCCATCATCCTCTTGATTACATTCCAGAGGTTTTCAATGGGGTTCAGGTCTGGAGATTGGGCTGCCCATGACAGGGTTTTGATGTGGTGGTCTCTTAATTTTTGCCAGAGCTGTAGCTAGATAGATAAATATATAGATGATATATACATAGGTAGATAAATAGATAGATGCATAGATAGATGATAGGAAGATAGATAGATAGATAGATAGATAGATAGATAGATAGATAATATATACATAGATAGATAGATAGATAGATAGATAGATAGATAATATATACATAGATAGATAGATAGTAGATACATAGATAGATAGATAGATAGATAATATATACATAGATAGATAGATGATAGATAGATAGATAGATAGATAGATAATATATACATAGATAGATAGATAGATAGATAGATAGATAGATAGATAGATACATAGATAGATAATAGATACATAGATAGATGGATAGATAATATATACATAGAAAGATAGATAGATAGATAGATAGATAGATACATAGATAGATAGATAGATACATAGATAGATATATAATAGATATATAGATAACTAGATAGATAGATAATACAGACATAGATAGATAGATGATAGATAGATAGACATATAGATAGACAATAGATAGATAGGTAGATAGATGGATAGATAGGAGATAGATAGATAGACGATAGATAAATAGATTCCTATAGATTCCTAGCTTAGTAATGGGTCAGACCACTGGCCCAGTTAGAACTTTTACCCAATGGTGATCATTAAGTAGAGTGAACACTTGGCAGAAATCTGTCTTGCCCCTGGTAATTTTGGGTGGCCTATGCAGACGTTGAATCCTGGTGCTGTGAAGCATCAGCGCCACGTTCTGTATATTCTGTATACAGCACTTAATAACCTCTGGAGATTCCCAGTGAATAGGCAATAACCGCAGACACAGGTTAATGAGCAGAATTGCCAGGAATACCCGTAGTCTTACACACATCGTACTTAATAAATGAGGTCGGGAGCATGAAGAATACGGCCTCTTTCTATCTGTACATGGAAATCCATAGTAAATTGCCTGCATTGCTCCTCTGATTTATATTTACCTGTGGAGAGGAGCCATCCTGTATTCTGCGAGGATGTGCAGCAATTTATGTTTCTCCAGGGGTTTACTTCTGGGAATCTCGCATCCGATGGAAAGTGAGAGGGATTTTAAAGACAAAGATAGAGCGAGAGGAGCGATACCCTAATGCTATTCCTCCTCAGCACCATCTGTCACAATCACCGCCAGTCCTGAGGGATCGAGTTTGGAAAGGCCACCACAACTAATGAACAGTGCAAGAAACAAGGTGGACTTTTATATCACACGGGGCATAAGAAGCCGTAATATAGAAGTCTAAGGAAAGGCTATGTCAACAAAATAGGATAAAGGTCTATCTCGTTGCTGAGCAATTGGTCCCACTGGTGGTACTTTAACTTTATATCTGATATTAACGACTCGGAAGCGGCTGATTGTAGATTGCGGAAGATTTGGGCAAGGTGTTGAGTGCTGTAAAGAGCATCATGAGTAGATGGGACTGTCACATTTCTTGCTGAGGCCAGGCTTTTCCGGATAACCCTCTCCAATTAAAACAGTTTATATGACATGGAAGAGTAAAAGGATATATTTCAAGTGCACATGAAAGTGCTGAGCCACCAAGTAATGACGGATATCCCACAACACCACTTCCCAGCTTGTCACTATTAGTAGACTGAAAGGACTCTGTGGATTTAAGAAATCGCACAACGTGGATTTATCTTCTTTATCAATCGGTCTATACAGATATTTATAGGTGTATAGAAAGGGGCTTTAATACAGTGTATATTTCACCCATGGTTGGATTGCTCTGCTCAGGAATTGTAGGGATTTACAGAGGATATCATTCTCTTTTGTAGCTTTATATCAAATGTTAGAGGTAAACTATAAGCAAGAACATAGAGACTCAGCAAAATCTGAAGAAAGAAGGTTTCAAAATGATCATGGTGAGAGATGTTTTACTATGAAGATCTCCGTCACATAATCTTGTGATGCTCAATTTATTAATTCCGGACCACTCAATGTTTTAAAACGTCACTCTGGTCCACACTTGACTCTACAGTGACATTTTAGAATGTCACTGCAGAGTCAGTAGCTGCAGAGAGATCATCCAGAGATAGCCCTAAAAAGACAGAGACAGCTTGTTACCATTCTGCCTTCCCGATTGCTGCATGAACAGCACTGAACAAGCACGATGTATACAGTTGTGGAGATTTTCTCCTTCTGGCTCAGCCATCATATGATCACCAGGTAAGGAGAGGAAGCAACCTAGGACTTAACCTATTTGGTTCAGCTTTGTCATGAAGAGAGGAGGCTGAATTTGCTCTGTAACTGGATAAAATCACCAATAATAAAAAAATGTTAACTGTCTTTTATATCCTCTTGGAGGCACAAATAAATTTAAACAAATCAATAAAATTAAATAAGTCAAACAAAAAAATAACAAAGTAAGCTACTGCCTCTCCAAAATAGCCAACCCTAATCTTTAAAAATTCTTTACAATAATTAGATGTTGATATATACAAATAAGTGTTAAGAGGAATATAGTTTAAAATGAATGTCAATGGTCGTTTGTGGATTTAAAGTATTTAAATAACTGTTTAAAAAAAACCTTTTATTAGAGCTCTTAGAACAGCAGAAAAATAAAAATGAGCGTACTGCTTAGCTATGAACCTTTCTTTAAAAAGATAAACAATAAAATTGCAAATTTTGGCCACTAAATAAACAACAACAACAAAAAAAAAACAGTTTGGCCGACTACCCCTTTATAAGTATATTTAGGGAAAATAAACCAATGAATATAAAGACCAATCCGAGTAGAAGGGGCATTTTATGCTTTCTTACCCCCAAAAAATAGACCTTAAAAGGATTAAATATGGTAATAAGCCCCTTTTTTGCTAGAGAGTTTCACTGATAAGTTGCTGCTCACAGTGCAATCTTTGGTAAACACTGGTATCGAGTGTTGGATTTTTCTGCAGTGCCTCCGATGGTAAAATGAAGTATTACACCTCGCCCACTGAAATCAATGTAATGCATGAATGAGTCAGGTCCGTCCTCCAGAGTGAAAGGTTCTCTATATAACTACTTTTTACTCTGGCTAAAGGACTAGGATCTTTAATAAATTCACCCCATCCACCACTAAAGAGATGGGTTGAAGATTGCTTTCTAAAGCAGACATTCTCCTTAAATTATCTTCCTTGCTATATTTTGCAGGATGTCAAAATCATTTAACAAACTAATACAATCAATGGCCGCCCGCCATGTGCTATTTGCATACCGGATATAAATGCTAAAAATATGTAAAAACAGAGAGTTTGGAAACTTGTTTTTGCTGAATTGCGCTAACTACGAGGACGTGGATGACTGCACTTTGCCATTACGTTGCTTTATTAAATAAGCCAGCTAATTTGTGAGGTATTAAAGGAAACAGAAATAAATTTTGCAAAAATAATTAATTCAATCCCAACAACCTTTGGGGAAGTTCACCGGGGAGTTTGTGTGGGATTTAATCTGCTTTGCGATATTTACACAAACCTAATCGTATTTTGTTTGCTGAAGAAACATCCAGGAGATTTTAGTTCATCAAGTCAGTAAGAACTAAGAACACAAAAATGAAAGACGCAGAGTATCTCTCCTGTCAGCGATGTTCTGCCAATTGGTAGGATACAGTCAAGCACAAATACATAGCAAGTCATCACAAAGGAATATTCATGATTATACAGGTAGTCATACATCTTACATGAGGTAGATCTTCCTCCTTTCTCAACAATATACATTCAGCCTAGGCTCAGAGGATAGATGAAGCATTTTTAATGTGGGAGGGGGAAAAAGTAACTTTTAGACATTTATAGCAGCTGCTTATCTTGTGTTGTAAAAAAGGATTAGACATGTTGCAATCCAACATGCCCAATTATTCTTTTCTTAGACATCTGCCAACAGCTCAGAGTTGGGGCACCTTCATGAAGATTTGATGGTTCTCCAATTCTACCCAAATCAGCAACTTTAGCTGTTTTACATCTAGTTTGTATATCCACCTTACATCTTAAACCCCAAATGAGATTTTGGCCACTTCCCTTTTTCCGTTATTGATGACTAGAAAACATTTATTAGATCTCTCTTTATTAGATCTTCCTATCAAATGTAATAGTTCTGTTCCTCTTGCTCTGTAAACCGCACCCCTGAAGCCATACACTACCTGAAACCGGTGTCCAATCAGCCTGTATATATGGGTGGTGGTAACAGCTAGTAATTCTGTTGCTGTGGACCTGGCAGTCACCATACATAAGCACAGATTCCATGTTTGGAATCGGAGGTTTATACCATACGCTCAGTGTGAGTTCCCCAATAACCGGCCTAGTAGTGGAAGCAGTCGCAGTCTCGTCCATCACTCGCCAGCCAATTGCCTAATTGTCCTGATGATTGGAGGCAGCAGAGTTGCATTCCCTGACAAACTGGTGGCAGTGGTGGGATCTCTCCGGTGTCATCTGTGACAAAGTGGCAACAGTGGTGGGTATAGAGAAGTAAAATCCTCTAACTATACGGCAAATCAGCAAAGATTTCTTGGAAAAAAAAATAAAAAGTTTACGCTCCTCTACTTTTCTTTCTAATAGTTTTGGAAGAATGAAGAATGTAAGAAATAATCTGATATAATAGATATCGGTGGATGGTATTACTTTAATAATAAGCCAATATAATAACAGCAGCAAGGGAGACATAAAAATAAGAGTAACGATAATTCACTTTATTATTGTGCCTGCACAGAGATGAACACAGTTACCCTGTTCTCGACTCGATGGAGTTGAGCAGTAATTTCACACAAAGCAATTTTCACTCACTGAAGCTAAAATGCCTTCTTCAGGCATTTTGCATAATGGGGAATAACATTAAATAGGTACGCGATGCTAAAATACTCACAATGCAGCTACGGAACTCAATTTAGAGGAGATGTAACCATGTTACATATTCACTTATAGAAAATAACCATCAAGTGAACCGTGGAGGATTTCTTCTTCTATGGCCTTCAAAACTGATATGGTAAGAACATAAACTCCTTCTCATTTTGAATTTTGGGATTCGGTGCGTGAAAGACAACTAGATTTCTTCTTTATGGCCTGAGTAATGATGTGAAGACAGGTATAATAAGGATTTCCCATACAGGTTCAAGGACCATTGATTATTCTTAGCGAAAACCAAAGTGTTTGATGTCCATCTGAATGGTGATCCTCATGTAGGGAGAATATCTAGATATAAGTGTTGTCTCATAGATGCATACTGTGGGTGATATCATGATGACATCACTGAGAAATTAATGGAGTTGGCGGACATACCCTATGGTGTCTGGACAAGCCTTTGGCACAGCAAGTCGTTGTGCTGCATGTACATGCTTGCTAACAGCCCTGATTTTGCTGGAACAATCACATAACCCAAGACTAAATAGTGGCTTGGCTTATGCAAACATTTTCCAAAAAATAGATATTATAGGGGTATTTTGGGACTATTTTCCTTCTGTCCTTGGAGCAGAGTTTACATTTTCCAAGTACATGGCCTTATTCTTAAATTGAGAAAGGTGACCATATTGTGCATATAAAAACCAGTTGTGTTGGGATTGCTTATAGGTCTATGACATACAGGCAAAGAAGGCTCCTTCTATAGGCTATGATTAAAGTGACCTGCAATACTTGACACAGCCAGTGGAGGTGTGGTGCTCTTTCTGCAAAAGTTTTCCACTACTTTGATATTAACGAACTTTCCATAGGTAAGGTCATCAATATCAAATTGGTTGGGTCCAACAATTGCTATCTTCACCAATCAGTGGAGGTGCTGAAGAGCCCAATAGAAGCAAAGCTTCAGTACCAAGGAGTGGCCACTAATCAGTATATGGAGCCGTGGTGGCCCGGCTCTAAGCCCTGATTACATCTGGCCGCCACTGGAGCTGATAACAGCTTATCGTTGGGGGAACCTTAGTGATAGACCGCCACTGATTGTATATTCATGACCTACTAGAGGTCATCAATATCAAATAATGGACAACCCCTTCAACCTTAAACATCCGTTCTGAAGCTAAAGAGCATGAGCATAGCAACTAAGTTTATTAGTATGGATTTATTAGCTTGGATCACGTTGTAGAAAATCAGACAACTGAAATCATCTCACGCTCATCATCGGCATCTCTTTGTTCTCCAATAACCCTTTTATTCCCCAAATTGGCGGATAACGCCATCCATGTAGAAATAACATCATATATTGCTCATGAGCCCATAATCTATTAAAAGAGGGTCAATACATTGTAATATGTGTTCCCTATGGAGAATGAAGACCTATTAAATATTTAAATGGGGCACCAGCTCCGATCCGGAGTGTGTCAGGCGGTGGCACATTAAGTACCTGTTATTTACACCTTCAGACAACCGATCATTTTACAAGCCGAGAAAAGTGGACGTTAAGCGACTGTTAATCATGTGATAAACATAACATTTTATTTAGCATGTCACTTATCTGCTCTCTTTCACAAGTCCAATTTTAATCCCAGAAGAAAGACATATTCACATTACCGAAATAACATTCTCCGGCCAAACTAATATCCAACATGTCATTTATTTGAAAAAACGGTTAATGGAAATGGAGGTAATTTATATCCATCATAAAACACTGATATAAAAGGAAGAATATAGTCGGGGTAATAAGGACTGTAGCAAATCAAGAAGAAGCAGATAATAATAATAATAATAATAATAATAATATTAGAAATAATACATTATAGGATTCAAGCTCAGCACATTTATAAAGACTACAAAATTTAAAGAGCATGGACAGGATTATAAGAGTTTGTTGTTGATTTCTGTCCATGGACTATATCTATGTAGTATTGTAGCTACAAGATACAAATCCAATACCAGACACAGACCCCATTTTGTCAAGACAAACATGGTACATGACGGTCTTGATGAGAGAGTGTTGCACTGAGACAGGCCCGATTCATTAAGAGGCCTACGTCTCCTAATGAATCAGGCACATCTTAAAAGTGGTGCCCCTCGGCAAAAATCTTACTCCAGTCATAAACTGGAGTAAGACCTGTGGCTTTTAGTACGCCAAACAATGGAAGTCCAAGAGAGAGAATGAGAGCGAGAAAGGGATATTTAATTCTTACCCAGATCCAAAGTTCGGGTCTCCATTGTTTTCAGAGAGGTTTGGGCTCTGGTTCAAGTTCAAGTTCAGGTACAGTTCTGTTATAAAGTTTGGTTTGGGTACAAGAACCCAAACTTCCATGGGTCTACTCATCCTTACTGGTCATGAATCATACCAGCAGGCTCTGTCCAGTCTCAACCTTCCCAAATTTTTCAGAGCTGGACACAAC